>NC_141687.1:1465320013-1467820013 GCF_964263255.1 Lissotriton vulgaris
ACCCTCAAAATCCACCCTCCAACTCCACCTCCACCCTCCAACTCCAACTCCAACCTCCAACTCCAAATCCACCCACCAACTCCAAGTCCATCCTCCAACTCCACCCTCCAACTCCAACTCCACCCTCCAACTCCAACTCCACCCTCCAACTCCAACTCCACCCTCCAACTCCACCCTCCAACTCCAAATCCACCCTCCAACTCCACCCTCCAACCCAAATCCACCCTCCAACTCCACCCTCCAACTCCACCCTTCAACTCCAAATCTACCCTCCAACTCCAAATCTACCCTCCAACTCCACCCTCCAACTCCAAATCCACCCTCCAACCCCAAATCCACCCTCCAAATCCACCCTCCAACTCCACCCTCCAACTCCAACTTCACCCTCCAACTCCAACTTCACCCTCCAACTCCAAATCCACCCTCCAACTCTAAATCCACCCTCAAAATCCACCCTCCAACTCCACCTCCACCCTCCAACTCCAACTCCAACCTCCAACTCCAAATCCACCCACCAACTCCAAGTCCATCCTCCAACTCCAACTCCACCCTCCAACTCCAACTCCACCCTCCAACTCCAACTCCACCCTCCAACTCCAACTCCACCCTCCAACTCCAACTCCACCCTCCAACTCCAAATCCACCCTCCAACTCCACCCTCCAACCCCAAATCCACCCTCCAACTCCACCCTCCAACTCCACCCTTCAACTCCAAATCTACCCTCCAACTCCAAATCTACCCTCCAACTCCAAATCTACCCTCCAACTCCAAATCTACCCTCCAACTCCAAATCCACCCTCCAACTCCAAATCCACCCTAACTCCAAACCTACCCTCCAAATCCACCCTCCAACTCCAAATCCACCCTCCACCCTCCAACTCAAAATCCACCCTCCAACTCAAAATCTACCCTTCAAATCCACCCTCCAACTCCAAATCCACCCTCCAACTCCACCATCCAACTCCACCCTCCAACCCCAACTCCACCCTCCAACCCCAACTCCACCGTACAGCTCCAACTCCACCCTCCAACTCCAACTCCACCCTCCAACTCCAACTCCACCCTCCAACTCCAACTCCACCCTCCAACTCCAACTTCACCCTCCAACTCCAAATCCACCCTCCAACTCCAAATCCACCCTCCAACTCCAAATCCTCCCTCCAACTCCAAATCCACCCTCCAACTCCAAATCTACCCTCCAACTCCACCCTCCAACCCCAAATCCACCCTCCAACTCCACCCTCTAACCCCAACTCCACCCTACAGCTCCAACTCCACCCTCCAACTCCAACTTCACCCTCCAACTCCAACTTCACCCTCCAACTCCAACTTCACCCTCCAACTCCAAATCCACCCTCCAACTCCAAATCCACCCTCCAACTCCAAATCCACCCTCCAACTCCAAATCTACCCTCCAACTCCACCCTCCAACTCCAAATCCACCCTCCAACCCCAAATCCACCCTCCAAATCCACCCTCCAACTCCACCCTCCAACTCCAACTTCACCCTCCAACTCCAACTTCACCCTCCAACTCCAAATCCACCCTCCAACTCCAAATCCACCCTCCAACTCCAAATCCACCCTCCAACTCCAAATCCACCCTCCAACTCCAAATCTACCCTCCAACTCCACCCTCCAACTCCAAATCCACCCTCCAACTCCAAGTCCATCCTCCAACTCCAGATCCATCCTCCAACTCCAGATCCATCCTCCAACTCCAGATCCATCCTCCAACTCCAGATCCATCCTCCAACTCCAGATCCATCCTCCAACTCCAAATCCACCCTCCAACTCCACCCTCCAACTCCACCCTCCAACTCCACCCTCCAACTCCAAATCCACCCTCCAACTCCACCCTCCAACCCCAACTCCAAATCCACCCTCCAACTCCACCCTCCAACCCCAACTCCACCCTCCAACCCCAACTCCACCCTACAGCTCCAACTCCACCCTCCAACTCCAAATCCACCCACCAACTCCAAGTCCATCCTCCAACTCCAGATCCATCCTCCAACTCCAGATCCATCCTCCAACTCCAGATCCATCCTCCAACTCCAAATCCACCCTCCAACTCCAAATCCACCCTCCAACTCCAAATCCACCCTCCAAATCCACCCTCCAACTCCAACTCCACCCTCCAACTCCACCCTCCAACTCCACCCTCCAACTCCACCCTCCAACTCCACCCTCCAACTCCACCCTCCAACTCCACCCTCCAACTCCACCCTCCAACTCCAAATCTACCCTCCAACTCCAAATCCACCCTCCAACTCCAAATCCACACTCCAACTCCAAATCTACCCTCCAACTCCAAATCCACCCTCCGACTCCAAATCCACCCTCCAACTCCAAATCCACCCTCCAAATCCACCCTCCAACTCCAACTCCACCCTCCAACTCCACCCTCCAACTCCACCCTCCAACTCCACCCTCCAACTCCACCCTCCAACTCCACCCTCCAACTCCACCCTCCAACTCCAAATCTACCCTCCAACTCCAAATCTACCCTCCAACTCCAAATCCACACTCCAACTCCAAATCTACCCTCCAACTCCAAATCCACCCTCCGACTCCAAATCCACCCTCCAACTGCAAATCCAAACTCCAACTCCAAATCCACCCTCCAACTCAAAATCTACCCTTCAAATCCACACTCCAACTCCAAATCTACCCTCCAACTCCAAATCCACCCTCCAACTCAAAATCCACCCTCCAACTCCAAATCCACCCTCCAACTCCAAATCCACCCTCCAACTCCAAATCTACCCTCCAACTCCACCCTCCAACTCAAAATCCACCCTCCAACCCCAAATCCACCCTCCAAATCCACCCTCCAACTCCACCCTCCAACCCCAACTCCACCCTACAGCTCCAACTCCACCCTCCAACTCCAACTCCACCCTCCAACTCCAACTTCACCCTCCAACTCCAAATCCACCCTCCAACTCCAAATCCACCCTCCAACTCCAAATCCACCCTCCAACTCCACCCTCCAACTCCAATTCCACCCTCCAATTCCACCCTCAAACTCCACCTTCCAACTCCAACTCCACCCCAACTCCAAATCCACCCTCCAACCCCAAATCCACCCTCCAAATCCACCCTTCAATTCCACACTCCAACTCCACCCTCCAACTCCAATCAGGGCTCGACAAATCCACTCGCCCGCTCGCATTTGCGAGGGAGAATGGATCAGGACGAGCTATTTTTAGGTCCTACTCGCCCTTTCTGGCGAGTAGGAAGTCAAACTAACTTTTGTCCTCTGTCTTTGAAAACAGAGCAAAAGTGACAAGATAACATGATTTAAAGGCACTTTTATTGCCCCTAAAGGGAATGAGCAATAAAGATGCCTTTAAATCTTGTTATCTTGTCACTTTTGCTCCGTTTTCAGAGACGGAGGTCAAGTGGGTTGCAGTAAGGTCGAGGGGATTTTCCATGGTACTAGACCTGCAGGACTAGTACCATTTTTCGGATTTGTCGAGCCCTGCCAATTCCAACCTCCAAGTCCACCCTCCAACTCCAAATCCACCCTCCAACTCCAACTCCACCCTCCAACTCCAAATCCACCCTCGAAATCCACCCTCTAACTCCACCTCCACCCTCCAACTCCAACTCCAACCTCCAACTCCAGATCCATCCTCCAACTCCAGATCCATCCTCCAACTCCAAATCCACCCACCAACTCCAACTCCACCCTCCAACTCCAACTCCACCCTCCAACTCCAACTCCACCCTCCAACTCCAACTCCACCCTCCAACTCCACCCTCCAACTCCAACTCCACCCTCCAACTCCAACTCCACCCTCCAACTCCAACTCCACCCTCCCAACTCCAAATCCACCCTCCAACTCCACCCTCCAACCCCAAATCCACCCTCCAACTCCACCCTCCAACTCCACCCTCAAACTCCAAATCTACCCTCCAACTCTACCCTCCAACTCCAAATCTACCCTCCAACCTCCAAATCCACCCTCCAACTCAAAATCTACCCTTCAAATCCACCCTCCAACTCCAAATCCACCCTCCAACTCCACCATCCAACTCCACCCTCCAACCCCAACTCCACCCTCCAACCCCAACTCCACCCTACAGCTCCAACTCCACACTCCAACTCCAACTCCACCCTCCAACTCCAACTTCACCCTCCAACTCCAAATCCACCCTCCAACTCCAAATCCACCCTCCAACTCCAAATCCACCCTCCAACTCCATATCTACCCTCCAACTCCACCCTCCAACCCCAAATCCACCCTCCAAATCCACCCTCCAACTCCAACTTCACCCTCCAACTCCAACTTCACCCTCCAACTCCAACTTCACCCTCCAACTCCAACTTCACCCTCCAACTCCAAATCCACCCTCCAACTCCAAATCCACCCTCCAACTCTAAATCCACCCTCCAACTCCAAATCTACCCTCCAACTCCACCCTCGAACTCCAAATCCACCCTCCAACCCCAAATCCACCCTCCAAATCCACCCTCCAACTCCACCCTCCAACTCCAAATCCACCCTCCAATTCCACCCTCCAACTCCAAATCCACCCTCCAATTCCACCCTCCAAATCCACCCTCCAACTCCACCTTCCAACACCAACTCCACCCTCCAACTCCAAATCCACCCTCCAACTCCCCCCTCCAACTCCACCTTCCAACTCCGCCTTCGAACTCCAGCCTCCAACTCCAACTCCAGCCTCCCAACTCCAACTCCACCCTCCAACTCCACCCTCCAACTCCACCCTCCAACTCCACCCTCCAACTCCAACTCCACCCTCCAACTCCACCCTCCAACTCCACCCTCCAACTCCACCCTCCAACTCCAAATCTACCCTCCAACTCCAAATCTACCCTCCAACTCCAACTCCACCCTCCAACTCTAAATCCACCCTCGAAATCCACCCTCCAACTCCACCTCCACCCTCCAACTCCACCTCCACCCTCCAACTCCACCCTCCAACTCCACCCTCCAACTCCACCCTCCAACTCCACCCTCCAACTCCACCCTCCAACTCCACCCTCCAACTCCACCCTCCAACTCCACCCTCCAACTCCAAATCCACCCTCCAACTCCACCCTCCAACCCCAACTCCAAATCCACCCTCCAACTCCACCCTCCAACCCCAACTCCACCCTCCAACCCCAACTCCACCCTACAGCTCCAACTCCACCCTCCAACTCCAAATCCACCCACCAACTCCAAGTCCATCCTCCAACTCCAGATCCATCCTCCAACTCCAGATCCATCCTCCAACTCCAAATCCACCCTCCAACTCCACCCTCCAACTCCACCCTCCAACTCCACCCTCCAACTCCAACTCCACCCTCCAACTCCAAATCCACCCTCCAACTCCAAATCCACCCTCCAAATCCACCCTCCAACTCCAACTCCACCCTCCAACTCCACCCTCCAACTCCACCCTCCAACTCCACCCTCCACTCCACCCTCCAACTCCACCCTCCAAATCTACCCTCCAACTCCAAATCTACCCTCCAACTCCAAATCTACCCTCCAACTCCAAATCTACCCTCCAACTCCAAATCCACACTCCAACTCCAAATCTACCCTCCAACTCCAAATCCACCCTCCGACTCCAAATCCACCCTCCAACTCCAAATCCAAACTCCAACTCCAAATCCACCCTCCAACTCAAAATCTACCCTTCAAATCCACCGTCCAACTTCAAATCCACCCTCCAACTCCTCCAACCCCAACTCCACCCTCCAACCCCAACTCCACCCTCCAGCCCCAACTCCACCCTCCAACTCCACCCTCCAACTCCAAATCCACCCTCCAACTCCAAATCCACCCTCCAACTCAAAATCCACCCTCCAACTCAAAATCCACCCTCCAACTCCAAATCCACCCTCCAATTCCAAATCTACCCTCCAACTCCACCCTCCAACTCAAAATCCACCCTCCAACCCCAAATCCACCCTCCAAATCCACCCTCCAACTCCACCCTCCAACCCCAACTCCACCCTACAGCTCCAACTCCACCCTCCAACTCCAACTCCACCCTCCAACTCCAACTCCACCCTCCAACTCCAACTTCACCCTCCAACTCCAAATCCACCCTCCAACTCCAAATCCACCCTCCAACTCCAAATCCACCCTCCAACTCCACCCTCCAACTCCAATTCCACCCTCCAATTCCACCCTCCAACTCCACCTTCCAACTCCAACTCCACCCCAACTCCAAATCCACCCTCCAACCCCAAATCCACCCTCCAAATCCACCCTTCAATTCCACACTCCAACTCCACCCTCCAACTCCAATTCCAACCTCCAAGTCCACCCTCCAACTCCAAATCCACCCTCCAACTCCAAATCCACCCTCCAACTCCACCCTCCAACGCCAAATCCACCCTCGAAATCCACCCTCTAACTCCACCTCCACCCTCCAACTCCAACTCCAACCTCCAACTCCAAATCCACCCACCAACTCCAACTCCACCCTCCAACTCCAACTCCACCCTCCAACTCCAACTCCACCCTCCAACTCCAACTCCACCCTCCAACTCCAACTCCACCCTCCAACTCCAACTCCACCCTCCAACTCCAACTCCACCCTCCAACTCCAAATCCACCCTCCAACTCCACCCTCCAACTCCACCCTCCAACTCCACCCTCAAACTCCAAATCTACCCTCCAACTCTACCCTCCAACTCCAAATCTACCCTCCAACTCCAAATCCACCCTCCAACTCAAAATCTACCCTTCAAATCCACCCTCCAACTCCAAATCCACCCTCCAACTCCACCATCCAACTCCACCCTCCAACCCCAACTCCACCCTCCAACCCCAACTCCACCCTACAGCTCCAACTCCACACTCCAACTCCAACTCCACACTCCAACTCCAACTCCACCCTCCAACTCCAACTTCACCCTCCAACTCCAAATCCACCCTCCAACTCCAAATCCACCCTCCAACTCTAAATCCACCCTCCAACTCCAAATCTACCCTCCAACTCCACCCTCGAACTCCAAATCCACCCTCCAACCCCAAATCCACCCTCCAAATCCACCCTCCAACTCCACCCTCCAACTCCAAATCCACCCTCCAATTCCACCCTCCAACTCCAAATCCACCCTCCAATTCCACCCTCCAAATCCACCCTCCAACTCCACCTTCCAACACCAACTCCACCCTCCAACTCCAAATCCACCCTCCAACTCCCCCCTCCAACTCCACCTTCCAACTCCGCCTTCGAACTCCAGCCTCCAACTCCAACTCCAGCCTCCCAACTCCAACTCCAACTCCACCCTCCAACTCCACCCTCCAACTCCACCCTCCAACTCCACCCTCCAACTCCACCCTCCAACTCCACCCTCCAACTCCACCCTCCAACTCCACCCTCCAACTCCAAATCTACCCTCCAACTCCAAATCTACCCTCCAACTCCAACTCCACCCTCCAACTCCAACTCCACCCTCCAACTCTAAATCCACCCTCGAAATCCACCCTCCAACTCCACCTCCACCCTCCACCTCCACCCTCCAACTCCACCCTCCAACTCCACCCTCCAACTCCACCCTCCAACTCCACCCTCCAACTCCACCCTCCAACTCCACCCTCCAACTCCAAATCTACCCTCCAACTCCAAATCTACCCTCCAACTCCTAATCCACCCTCCAACTCCAACTCCAACTCCACCCTCCAACTCTAAATCCACCCTCGAAATCCACCCTCCAACTCCACCTCCACCCTCCAACTCCAACTCCAACTCCACCCTCCAACTCCAAATCCACCCACCAACTCCAAGTCCATCCTCCAACTCCAAATCCACCCACCAACTCCAACTCCACCCTCCAACTCCACCCTCCAACTCCAGCCTCCAACTCCACCCTCCGACTCCACCCTCCAACTCCACCCTCCAAATCCACCCTCCAACTCCAAATCCACGCTCCAACTCCAAATCCACGCTCCAACTCCAAATCCACGCTCCAACTCCAAATCCACGCTCCAACTCCAAATCCACCCTCCAACTCCACCCTCCAACTCCACCCTCCGACTCCACCCTCCAACTCCACCCTCCAACTCCAACTCTCCAAATCTACCCTCCAACTCCAAATCTACCCTCCAACTCCAAATCTACCCTCCAACTCCAAATCCACCCTCCAACTCCAAATCTACCCTCCAACTCCAAATCCACCCTCCGACTCCAAATCCACCCTCCGACTCCAAATCCACCCTCCAACTCCAAATCCACCCTCCAACTCAAAATCTACCCTTCAAATCAATCTACCCTTCAAATCCACCCTCCAACTCCAAATCCACCCTCCAACTCCTCCAACCCCAACTCCACCCTCCAACCCCAACTCCACCCTACAGCTCCAACTCCACCCTACAGCTCCAACTCCACCCTCCAACTCCAACTCCACCCTCCAACTCCAACTTCACCCTCCAACTCCAACTTCACCCTCCAACTCCAAATCCACCCTCCAACTCCAAATCCACCCTCCAACTCCAAATCCACCCTCCAACTCCAAATCTACCCTCCAACTCCAAATCCACCCTCCAACTCCAAATCTACCCTCCAACTCCACCCTCCAACTCAAAATCCACCCTCCAACCCCAAATCCACCCTCCAAATCCACCCTCCAACTCCACCCTCCAACCCCAACTCCACCCTACAGCTCCAACTCCACCCTCCAACTCCAACTCCAACTTCACCCTCCAACTCCAAATCCACCCTCCAACTCCAAATCCACCCTCCAACTCCAAATCCACCCTCCAACTCCACCCTCCAACTCCAATTCCACCCTCCAATTCCACCTCCAAATCCACCCTCCAACTCCACCTTCCAACTCCAACTCCACCCCCAACTCCAAATCCACCCTCCAACCCCAAATCCACCCTCCAAATCCACCCTTCAATTCCACACTCCAACTCCACCCTCCAACTCCAATTCCAACCTCCAAGTCCACCCTGCAACTCCAAATCCACCCTCCAACTCCAAATCCACCCTCCAACTCTAAATCCACCCTCGAAATCCACCCTCTAACTCCACCTCCACCCTCCAACTCCAACTCCAACCTCCAACTCCAAATCCACCCACCAACTCCAAGTCCATCCTCCAACTCCAAATCCACCCACCAACTCCAACCCCACCCTCCAACTCCACCCACCAACTCCAACTCCAAATACACCCTCCAACTCCAAATCCACCCTCCAACTCCACCCTCCAACCCAAATCCACCCTCCAACTCCAACTCCACCCTCCAACTCCACCCTCCAACTCCAAACCTACCCTCCAACTCCAAATCTACCCTCCAACTATACCCTCCAACTCCAAATCTACCCTCCAACTCCAAATCCACCCTCCAACTCCAAATCCACCCCAACTCCAAACCTACCCTCCAAATCCACCCTCCAACTCCAAATCCACCCTCCAACTCCAAATCCACCCTCCAACTCAAAATCGACCCTTCAAATCCACCCTCCAACTCCAATCCACCCTCCAACTCCACCATCCAACTCCACCCTCCAACCCCAACTCCACCCTCCAACCCCAACTCCACCCTACAGCTCCAAATCCACACTCCAACTCCAACTCCACCCTCCAACTCCAACTTCACCCTCCAACTCCAACTTCACCCTCCAACTCCAACTTCACCCTCCAACTCCAAATCCACCCTCCAACTCCAAATCCACCCCTCCAACTCCAAATCCACCTCCAACTCCAAATCCACCCTCCAACTCCAAATCCAGCCTCCAACTCCAAATCTACCCTCCAACTCCACCCTCCAGCCCCAAATCCACCCTCCAAATCCACCCTCCAACTCCACCCTCCAACCCCAACTCCACCCTACAGGTCCAACTCCACCCTCCAACTCCAACTTCACCCTCCAACTCCAACTTCACCCTCCAACTCCAACTTCACCCTCCAACTCCAAATCCACCCTCCAACTCCAAATCCACCCTCCAACTCTAAATCCACCTCCAACTCCAAATCTACCCTCCAACTCCACCCTCGAATTCCAAATCAATCCACCCTCCAAATCCACCCTCCAACTCCACCCTCCAACTCCAAATCCACCCTCCAATTCCACCCTCCAAATCCACCCTCCAACTCCACCCTCCAACTCCAAATCCACCCTCCAACTCCACCCTCCAAATCCACCCTCCAACTCCACCTTCCAACACCAACTCCACCCTCCAACTCCAAATCCACCCTCCAACTCCCCCCTCCAACTCCACCTTCCAACTCCGCCTTCGAACTCCAGCTCCAACTCCAACTCCAGCCTCCCAACTACACCCTCCAACTCCACCCTCCAACTCCACCTCCAACTCCACCCTCCAACTCCACCCTCCAACTCCACCCTCCAACTCCAGCCTCCAACTCCAGCCTCCAACTCCAAATCTACCCTCCAACTCCAAATCTACCCTCCAACTCCAAATCCACCCTCCAACTCCAACTCCACCCTCCAACTCTAAATCCACCCTCGAAATCCACCCTCCAACTCCACCTCCACCCTCCGACTCCAACTCCAACTCCACCCTCCAACTCCAAATCCACCCACCAACTCCAAGTCCATCCTCCAACTCCAAATCCACCAACGAACTCCAACTCCACCCTCCAACTCCACCCTCCAACTCCACCCTCCAACTCCACCCTCCAACTCCAAATCTACCCTCCAACTCCAAATCTACCCTCCAAACTCCAAATCCACCCTCCAACTCCAAATCCACCCCAACTCCAAACCTACCCTCCACCTCCACCCTCCAACTCCAACTCCAACCTCCAACTCCAAATCCACCCACCAACTCCAAGTCCATCCTCCAACTCCAAATCCACCCACCAACTCCAACCCCACCCTCCAACTCCAACTCCAACTCCAACTCCACCCTCCAACTCCACCCTCCAACTCCAACTCCAAATACACCCTCCAACTCCAACTCCACCCTCCAACTCCACCCTCCAACCCCAAATCCACCCTCCAACTCCAACTCCACCCTCCAACTCCACCCTCCAACTCCACCCTCCAACTCCAAACCTACCCTCCAACTCCAAATCTACCCTCCAACTATACCCTCCAACTCCAAATCTACCCTCCAACTCCAAATCCACCCTCCAACTCCAAATCCACCCCAACTCCAAACTTACCCTCCAAATCCACCCTCCAACTCCAAATCCACCCTCCAACTCCAAATCCACCCTCCAACTCAAAATCGACCCTTCAAATCCACCCTCCAACTCCAAATCCACCCTCCAACTCCACCATCCAACTCCACCCTCCAACCCCAACTCCACCCTCCAACCCCAACTCCACCCTACAGCTCCAACTCCACACTCCAACTCCAACTCCACCCTCCAACTCCAACTTCACCCTCCAACTCCAACTTCACCCTCCAACTCCAACTTCACCCTCCAACTCCAAATCCACCCTCCAACTCCAAATCCACCCTCCAACTCCAAATACACCCTCCAACTCCAAATCCACCCTCCAACTCCAAATCCACCCTCCAACTCCAAATCTACCCTCCAACTCCACCCTCCAACCCCAAATCCACCCTCCAAATCCACCCTCCAACTCCACCCTCCAACCCCAACTCCACCCTACAGCTCCAACTCCACCCTCCAACTCCAACTTCACCCTCCAACTCCAACTTCACCCTCCAACTCCAACTTCACCCTCCAACTCCAAATCCACCCTCCAACTCCAAATCCACCCTCCAACTCTAAATCCACCCTCCAACTCCAAATCTACCCTCCAACTCCACCCTCGAATTCCAAATCCATCCACCCTCCAAATCCACCCTCCAACTCCACCCTCCAACTCCAAATCCACCCTCCAATTCCACCCTCCAAATCCACCCTCCAACTCCACCCTCCAACTCCAAATCCACCCTCCAACTCCACCCTCCAAATCCACCCTCCAACTCCACCTTCCAACACCAACTCCACCCTCCAACTCCAAATCCACCCTCCAACTCCCCCCTCCAACTCCACCTTCCAACTCCGCCTTCGAACTCCAGCCTCCAACTCCAACTCCAGCCTCCCAACTCCAGCCTCCCAACTCCACCCTCCAACTCCACCCTCCAACTCCACCCTCCAACTCCACCCTCCAACTCCACCCTCCAACTCCACCCTCCAACTCCAGCCTCCAACTCCAAATCTACCCTCCAACTCCAAATCTACCCTCCAACTCCAAATCCACCCTCCAACTCCAACTCCACCCTCCAACTCTAAATCCACCCTCGAAATCCACCCTCCAACTCCACCTCCACCCTCCGACTCCAACTCCAACTCCACCCTCCAACTCCAAATCCACCCACCAACTCCAAGTCCATCCTCCAACTCCAAATCCACCAACGAACTCCAACTCCACCCTCCAACTCCACCCTCCAACTCCACCCTCCAACTCCAGCCTCCAACTCCAAATCTACCCTCCAATTCCAAATCTACCCTCCAACTCCAAATCCACCCTCCAACTCCAAATCCACCCCAACTCCAAACCTACCCTCCAAATCCACCCTCCAACTCCAAATCCACGCTCCAACTCCAAATCCACGCTCCAACTCCAAATCCACCCTCCAACTTAAAATCTACCCTCCAAATCCACCCTCCAAATCCAAATCCACCCTCCAAATCCAAATCCACCCTCCAACTCCACCCTCCAACCCCAACTCCACCCTCCAAACCCAACTCCACCCTACAGCTCCAACTCCACCCTCCAACTCCACCCTCCAACTCCACCCTCCAACTCCAACTCCACCCTCCAACTCCAACTCCACCCTCCAACTCCAACTCCACCCTCCAACTCCAAATCCACCCTCCAACTCCAAAGCCACCCCCCAACTCCAAATCCACCCTCCAACCCCAAATCCACCCTCCAAATCCACCCTCCAACTCCAAATCCACCCTCCAAATCCACCCTTCAACTCCACCCTCCAACTCCAAATCCGCCCTCCAACTCCACCCTCCAACTCCAAATCCACCCTCCAACTCCAAATCCACCCTCCAACTCCAAATCCACCCTCCAACTCCAAATCCACCCTCCAACTCCAACTCCACCCTCCAACTCCAACTCCACCCCCAAATCCACCCTCCACCCCCAAATCCACCCTCCACTCCCAAATCCACCCACCAACTCTAAATCCACCCTCGAAATCCACCCTCCAACTCCACCTCCACCCTCCGACTCCAACTCCAACTCCACCCTCCAACTCCAAATCCACCCACCAACTCCAAGTCCATCCTCCAACTCCAAATCCACCAACGAACTCCAACTCCACCCTCCAACTCCACCCTCCAACTCCAGCCTCCAACTCCAAATCTACCCTCCAATTCCAAATCTACCCTCCAACTCCAAATCCACCCTCCAACTCCAAATCCACCCCAACTCCAAACCTACCCTCCAAATCCACCCTCCAACTCCAAATCCACGCTCCAACTCCAAATCCACGCTCCAACTCCAAATCCACCCTCCAACTTAAAATCTACCCTCCAAATCCACCCTCCAAATCCAAATCCACCCTCCAAATCCAAATCCACCCTCCAACTCCACCCTCCAACCCCAACTCCACCCTCCAAACCCAACTCCACCCTACAGCTCCAACTCCACCCTCCAACTCCACCCTCCAACTCCAACTCCACCCTCCAACTCCAACTCCACCCTCCAACTCCAACTCCACCCTCCAACTCCAAATCCACCCTCCAACTCCAAAGCCACCCCCCAACTCCAAATCCACCCTCCAACCCCAAATCCACCCTCCAAATCCACCCTCCAACTCCAAATCCACCCTCCAAATCCACCCTTCAACTCCACCCTCCAACTCCAAATCCGCCCTCCAACTCCACCCTCCAACTCCAAATCCACCCTCCAACTCCAAATCCACCCTCCAACTCCAAATCCACCCTCCAACTCCAAATCCACCCTCCAACTCCAACTCCACCCTCCAACTCCAACTCCACCCCCAAATCCACCCTCCACCCCCAAATCCACCCTCCACTCCCAAATCCACCCTCCAACTCCAAATCCACCCTCCAACTCCAAATCCACCCTCCAACTCCAAATCCACCCTCCAACTCCAAATCCACCCTCCAACTCCACCCTCCAACTCCAAACTCCACCCCCAAATCCACCCTCCAACTCCAAATACACCCTCCAAATCCACCCTCCAGCTCCAACTCCACCCTCCAGCTACACCCTCCAGCTCCAACTCCACCCTCCAGCTCCAACTCCACCCTCCAACTCTAAATCCACCCACCAACTCCACCCTCCAACTCCAACTCCACCCTCCAACTCAAACCCCACCTCCAAATCCACCCTCCACCCCAAATCCACCCTCCACCCCCAAATCCACCCTCCACTCCCAAATCCACCCTCCAACTCCAAATCCACCCTCCAACTCCAAATCCACCCTCCAACTCCAAATCCACCCTCCAACTCCAAATTCACCCTCCAACTCCAACCTCCACCCCCAAATCCCTCCAAATCCACCCTCCAACTCCAAATCCACCCTCCAGCTCCAACTCCACCCTCCAGCTCCAACTCCACCCTCCAGCTCCAACTTCACCCTCCAACTCCAAATCCACCCTCCAACTCCACCCTCCAACACTCGGGGACACCACCAAATCACTCCGGGACACCACCAAATCACTCCGGGACACCACCAAATCACTCCGGCACACCACCACATCACTCGGGCACACCACCACATCACTCGGGCACACCACCACATCACTCGGGCACACCACCACATCACTCGGGCACACCACCACATCACTCGGGGACACCACCACATCACTCGGGGACACCACCACATCACTCGGGGACACCACCACATCACTCGGGGACACCACCACATCACTCGGGGACACCACCACATCACTCTGGGGAAACCACCACACCACTCAGGGGCACCACTCCCCTGAGCCCATGAGGCAGTTTCTGAATGCCTAAGCAGAACTTCTATCTTTTTAGTGAGCTGTTATCAACACCCCTTCGCAGTGCTGCTCTAATTCCAACGGGACTTTATTGACACTTTCTAAAAGGGGTACTATTCATGGAATGGGATAGTGTCAAACTTCTCAGTGGGGATGATACATTATGAAACAGTACCATAACTGTACAAGCAGGATGGTTATTCACTTAGTTCTGAAGTACTGCAACTTCTGAGCAGGGATGTTATACCTAAAAAGTGTAACATTGATTACTGCTCACAGATTCAGTAAAGAAATTATTATTTTAATCAACATTTTTTGTGGCCTCCTCTTCTACACTTTTAAGCAGGTTTAAAAGATAATTGTATGGTGTACACAAGACTTATTCAGTGCAGGTTTTTCTAACACAATGTATAGTTCTAGCACAGGTATCAGCAGTCTAATACTCTCCTGCATTGTATATTTTTGCAGTATGTGCATAGCATATCTCATTGGTGAGGAAAGTGCTTCTGGCTCCTTCCACCTGGAATTAAACAGAGAGCGTGCAACACTAAAGAATGGGGGACAGGGAGCAGTTCAGAAAAAAAGGGTAGGTCCAGTACCAGTGCTCCCAAGAACTAATATGCAATCACTGACAAAGAGCCCTCTCGCGGGGCCGGTGGGGGACAGCAACGCCACCCCCATGAGGAGCAATGCCCGATGATGAAGTATGACACTCACAAGGGTGTATGAGGGCACTAATTCTTAAAGGCGAAATTCCCCCACCTTCATCAATTGGGGACCACATATAGAGACTTATTTCTTTCCCTCTATCTCTTCAGCCAACATAACCAAATTGGTTATGGATCTTAGTTTTTAGGAAAAGTTACCCCACAGTGATTACATTAAACAGAGAGCATCATAAAAGAATACCTTCATGACATGCACAAGTAATTAATCCAGTGCTGTACATGTTCTTGCTCTTCCACTTTTAGTTAAAACTTAATATTGGTATTACTGCAAGTAGCAAAATACAATAGAATGCGCCGACAAAACTAAGGTTATAAACTCACTAGAACAAATATCAAAATTTAAACAAAGAAAACAATAGAAAATAATTTTATTTTCAATACTTACCATTCAAACTTTGGCAGAGCTTAAATATGCACAATATTCTACTGGCATATTTATAGCTACGATCAGTAGATATATTTGGAAAAAATAAAATATAAAGTTAACTCAGTTAGGTTTAATTTGGTCTCTCTGAAAAAAAGGTACCAGTTGACAAGCCCACTTGAGTGATATTGAGATTTTCTGTTTTGATAAGGAAAATGTCCACATGTCAGTGACAATTACACATACATTAATTAAAGTGAAGCGAAACAGCTGCTGGCACATCCCTACATTCTCAAACACTGCTCCCACATGCACAACAACAAAAAAATCAACACAATAAATATTTAACTGCCTGAACAGCAAGGCCAACGTTTTCGTATGTGCTCCTTGTAGGAAGCGGAGTTTCTGTTGCAGTAACTCCCCCCACTTTTTACGAGACTACTAATGCACTTTAACTTGATGTGCCCTGGGTCCCTGACAATCAGGTTCCCAGGGCCTGTGTTCTTTCCCAAAACTGTACCTTGTATCCCCAATTGGCACCTCCCTGGCCACATGTTAGTCCCTTGTAAAAGGTACCATGGGTTCCAAGGGCACTGTTGCCAGGGAAGGCCTCTAAGGGCTGCAGTACTTATTGTGCCTCCTTTAGAGGCCCTGTACCTTTATACACACACACACACACACACACACACACACACACACACACACACTGCCATTACAGGCTGCGTGGTTTGGTGCAGAACAAAGTGAAGAGTCGACATGGCACACTGTGTGCCATTCCTACAACCCACTGGCCTGGCATAGGTCAGCCACCCCTCTAGCTGGGTGCACTATACCAGTGGTGAGGGAACAGGTGCATGAGCCGTGTACCCCTACAGTGTAGACCAATTTTGATAGAAAAAACAACAACAATCGCACTCTGCAAGGTTAAATGAATGTGTAAATAAGTAATTCATTCAAGAATGCAGGTGGGTGTCACCTTCTGATCCATAGGCGCAAATCTGTAACCTGAAAATATTCATTTCCTAGAATAGAAAAACGCCCCTACCGTTCACTCTACAATGTTTATGAATCTTTCTTTCCAATCATACGAGTTAATCCATGTATGTATCCAATATTCTTTTAACCCTTTCAGTGCTGCGAACGTCCAACGGTCGTCGCGTGCACTACCTCGCTAGTGCTGCGCACGACCGTTGGATGTCCGAATCCCGTTAGCGCGATCGAACGTCCGCACTGGGGCAGAATGTTTGACGCGCTAAACGGGTTAATTCATATAACGTTCCATACTCGTAAATAGTGTTTAGATGTCACTCTATTCCAAGATGTTTAACAAGTATCCATAGCCATACAGTCCGTTCATTGCGCCCAATGCATTTCAGGGGAAAGTTCCTAAAATGTAAACAGCCAAACGCGAGTCACAGTACTAACATACAGGCAGTACTAAACGGTCTCCAAAATCAAATTCTTCTCAAATATAATCAATATTAACCACCATTGTCCTCCAAAAAGATGAAATATGACCAGTTTGACAAACCCTTTCCAGCTAAAACGACTGAGTGGCTTAAAGAAATATAGGTAGTTAGTCCTCCCAGGGTTAAAACCAATGATATCCACACAACGTGCATGCACCACAACTCTACCAGAACAATGCTGTCTGTTAAATAACCTATTAGCCAATGAAAAGATTACACAGTAAAGCGTTCGTGTGCTAGAAATCATCAAATCAAATTGTGTCTACAATGTAAACATGCGAGGTGAAAACTTCCATGTGTAAAGTAAGTCCGAAATTGAACATAAGTGTTTTGGAAAAAATCAGTCCTGAGCAAACCTTAGATCGTGCTCCTGCAGTTTAAATAGTTAATAATGAATGTCACCATTATCGCGAAAATAGAAACCAAAAGATGTGCAAACATGCAGTTCCATCGAGTAAGAAATAATTATCTCATACCAGTGAGCTTCAAACTGTCTGCATTGAGACATCGATTCCAGGCTACAAATGGAGTCGGTGTCGGAAGTGTAGAAAAAATAGAGAGCGAAAGTAAAGCTAGAAAGGGGTTGCCACGAGAGTGAGTGCCATGTTGGAAAAGTACCAATGAGTATGAAGGAAAAAGAAAGTACTAGATGAAGTAAACAGAGTAAAGCTCTCAAGAAATGAAAGCATATTACTGCATGTAATGAACTGTACAAATGGTTTTATGAATTTTATCATTGTTTTTATATATACATGTGAATTGTTATGGTTTTACAGCTGTAAACTGAGTAAAGTTGTTTGATTGACTGACTGAAAGCATATTACAATAAAGAAACAATCGTAAAAATAGCAATCAATAGATAAAATAATATCATAAATAAAGTAATCACCATGCTATTGGTAAAAAACAACTAAAAATATTCAGTAGACAAATTTCTAAATGAATTACAGTCCTGCTTCTAAAAAAACAATTAAAATCCAAGCCTTCATTAAGTCCTTTCGGATTCACTGAATCAAGTAGGTTTATCCAATATACTTCTCTCTTCATAGGAGAAATTTCTGATTGTTTCTTCCTTTTTCTAAGGGTACCGTTTCTAAAATGAGAAATCTTAGTTGACTTATGTTGTGGTTATGACTGTTGAAATGTATCACTACTGCAGACTGCTTTTTGTGTGGGTGTTACTTTTATGTTCTGTTAGTCTAATTTTCATACTTCGTTCAGTTTTTCCTACATTAACTAGTTCACATGGACATTTTAATAAGTAGATCACATTTTTTGAATCGCACATTACAGTCGTTTTCCGCTAATGATACTATTGCAGTTGCCAGAATTAAGACACCGTGCAGCACCTGTTTGTGTTGTGTTGATGGGTTCATCAGGTTTGGATAACAATTCTTTTATGTTTCTTGATCTTTGGTAGGCAAAGATAGTTTGATGGTTGAAGATCCCTTTGAATTCTACCTCAGTCTGTAGCATAGGCCAATGTCTTAGAATGTATTTTTTAACTTTGTGGCTCCTAGTCGAATATTTTGCAACACACACTGTCCTTTTCAGCGTGTCTGTCTTTTTCGGCTCTATCCATGGCATCTTGTATAATTTTCTTCGGGTATCCTCTCTGTCTAAATCTGGTAGCCAATCTCACTTGACTGTTCTTATACTGTTGCTCGCTTGAAGAAATGCGTTTAACCCGTAACATTTGGGAGTATCGTAAATGTTTTTTCAAGGACATTTGATGACAACTCTGAAAATGTAAATTATTTATATCAGTGGGTTTTATAAACACATTTGAAACCAATAGTTGGTTGTGTATAGATACTTCAACATCCAGAAATGTGATTGCTTCCTTGCTCATGCAGTAAGTGAATTCAATCCTTTCATTGCCGTTGTTCAACGTATTGATGGCCATTTCTAGATCCGATTGGTTGCCCTTCTAGATAACAAAAATGTCATTGATGTATCGTAAGTAGATCATAAAGTTGTCAAGCCAATTCTGTTTTGAAAAAATGTTAGCATAGCAGGGAGATGTGCAATTCCCCATAGAAGTTCCAGACAATTTTATATAGTACTCCTTGTTCAATTCAAATTAACTGTGGTAGAGAGTAAAATGTAGTAATTCCAAGATGAAGGTTTTAAAATCCTCCTCCATTGAAGTATTTATAAGAGAAGATTCAACAGCTTCCATACCAAGGTCATGTAGAATCGAAGTATTTAAAGATTTCACTTCAATGGTGCAAATAATACGTACAGTATACTCATCAAATTCAATGTCTTTGATTTTATTAAAAAATCAGTTGTCTCTGAGGTACGTAGTCATCTTCTGAACAGTAAGTTGCAAGTGTTGGTCCAAATAATTGCAGACAAGTATATGATGCTGGGAGTTTGTCATTACAAACTCCACAGCACCATAATGGCTTTTCTGAAAACTGAGAAGTTTGGTATCAAACTTCTTAGCACATTAAATAAACCCACACTGATGCCAGTGAGGGATTTAATGAAAAATGCACTCAGAGGGCATATTAGAGATGCCCCCTGAAAAACGACCAGCTTCTGTTGGGTTCACTGACTGGTACACACCAGTCTGCCACCACAAGACTTGTTTCTGGAATTTGGGGTGGGAGCCTTCGATCCCTGAGCCCAGAAACAAAGCTTTTCCTGGGCGGAGGTAATCACACCTGCCCTAGGCAAGGAAGAGCCATCTGTGGCAGCAGAGCTTCAAAGACGTTGCTGCCTTTGTAACATGACCCCCAGCCTCTCCTGCTATCAGGAGCAGGCCCCCTTCCAACCTCCCCTCCTTTTCAGCGGGAAGACAGGCGAGAGAAATTAGCACAGCCTAGAAGGTGTGCCCACCTTTGCCAACCCCACCCCTCAGGTGGAGGAGGTAGGGTGAAGCCCACTCTTCAATGCCCACCATCTTGCAGATGGCAGGCACTCCAATCAGGATTAGGGATTGTGCCCACTCCCCCTCGTGGAGGGAGCACACCAAGGGTGTAGTCACCCTAAGGTCAGTAGCCCACTGGCTACTCACCTCAAGACTCAAGACCCCTAAAACGCCCCCTGAATACAGTATTTAGGGGCTGTTCTAAACCAAGAAGAGAAATTCTTGCAACCTACAAAAAAGGATGAAAGAAAACGCCCAGCAGAGGAGACTGCAGAGAATCACTGACTTTGCTCAAGCCCTATCAGCCCGTGAAAGATCCTGCGTCAAAAGTAACCCTGTCCTGCAGCCAGCGACCTCCAGAGCCCTGGGAGGACTGACTACCTTAAAAAAAGACTGGATATCCTGTGAACAGAAGCTCTGTTCAAAAGAAACACGCAAGACAGACTCTGAGCCTCCTGAGGACAAAGAAACCTGACGCCTGGAACCACCACCGCACCTGTCACCGGCAGCCTGAGTTTGAGTGACCCACCTGTCCCAGCGAGGTCCCCCAGCGCTCCAGAGTCTAAGTCCACCCTGAGTTGACCCCTCCTGTACTCCCTGACGTTGCCTGCAGCCTCTGCACTGAGACCCCCCTCACGTGGCCCAGTAAGGTGAAATCCGATCTCAAAAGCTACCCCTGCATCCAGCCACCCTGCGCCCTGGGGAAGAGAACCCAAGGTGCACCTAAGTCCCGAGCCTTACCTGCCCAGCTGTTGGTTCCTCCCGGAAGTCTTCCTGGACCGAGCCTGCAGCCAAAATCCAAAATCGGCAATTCCCATTGAAAACAACAGGGCACCGACGACAAAACAGCACCCTGCACCCAGCTGTCCCTTCGCTGCGGCGGGTGCACCTTGTGTGCTAAATCGAATCTCCCCTTGCCCTGAGCCTATAAACCAATAACTCAATTTCCTTCCATAGGACTGCATTGACTGATTTTCCTTGAAAATTCTTTTAAGTGTGGACTTGGTTGGTTTGAAAACGTGAAAAACTGCAAATGTACTAAAAGTGAATTACTTACCTTTTGTCTAGGAAATGTCTCAGTGTGATAATTTAGCATATCACTCTGATTAGCAAAAGTAACTTAAAATGTAATCCAAGAAGTAATGAGTATTGTAATCTACAAAGTAACTTCAAAGTAATTCTGCTTATTGACTTTCCTGTAAATAAACCAACTGTATTTGAACCTGCATTCAACTGTAAAACACTGCATAAGATTTTGCAAAGTATTATTTCACTTACCTGCACCAGGCTTGGCTTGGTTCTAGAAATAAAATAACAAAATCATATTTTTTATTCAAAAAAATTGGTCTGAGTTCAGACTTCGAGTGTGTGACACCATTTCTTGCCTGAGTGTGTACAACAAATGCTTAACACTACCCTCCGATAAAGCCTTATTGCTTGCCACACTACCACAAATAGACATTAAGGTGCTAGCTACTTTTACCTCTGCATGCCTTTGGGGTTCCACTGGACTCTGTGCACACTACCTCATTTTGGTGTAGTATATACAGTGCCAGCTTCCTACACTCCTACCTTGTAACAGCCTAGGTTCTAATAACTTAATGGATGCGAGGGAGGTGGTGTGGCAAAATAATTTAAAGTGTAAGAACGAAGTAGGTCTCTGACTGCATGGATGCCAAATGAAACAAGCATGGCAAAGCCAACAGGTCTCGTTTTACGACTTGTGGGCTTTGCCAATAATTTATGGAGATGCTGTACTGAAAAAATGCATAATGATGCTACTGGTGCCTCATCATTCAGTAGACACGCGCATGCATGATAACGTATGCTCACTCTCGCAGATTGGAGTGGGCACTCTTTCTAGTACGTTTTTTAGTTAGTGATCCAAGGTGGTGGATACTACTTGGAATGGTAAAAAGAAACTTTACATACTCATAAGAACGTTTAGGCTTTGCTAAGAAAGTGGGTGCGTTGTCTCGTCAAGGCCTTTTGTTTTCTATTGATAGGCTTAGAAACCGTCTATTGCTTACCATTAGTGGGCTCATTTCCACTCTCATTTGTTTAATTTTTATTGTTCAGCAGCCGCTTCCTTTTTATTTATCATGTGTTAATCCCTCTCCTAGAGCATTGACGCATTACTTCTGTCCTTCTATTGCTCACTTTTGTAGGTGCTACTTTCTTCTTTGTGTTTCTACACTGTACCACAGTGCGTCTTTTTCAGTTGGCTTTCTTGTGCACTTCTCCCCCCTTTGTTGTCTTTCTTCTTGCCCCTTTCCTACTCCACCCCCCTTACTCTGATATATCCATTTTGCTTGTCCCCACATGCCCTCCTTCCGGAGTTGTTCGTGTTGCTTGCCCCACAACCACCTTCTTTATTTCCATTGTTGTCCAAGTTGCTTGCCCCGACTCACCTTCCCATTTTTTGTTGTTTTCCATGTTGCTTGCCTCCTCACAACTACCTTCATTCTGTTGTCCTTGTTGCTTGCACCCACCTGTCTGTCTCTTTCTGTTGTTGCCCAAACTTTGCTTGCCCCCTACTCTCCTTTTTTCATTGTTTCCCTTGTGGCTTGCCGTCACATGCCCTCCTCTTTCCATTGTTGCCTGGGTTGTTTGCCCCCAGTCGCTCCCCTTTCAGTGCTGGCTACATCACATTGCTTTCTTTTTTACTTTCAGCTATGCTGCACAACTAAGCAAATACCTCGCATAGGCAGGACCTATTGGCATTGCCAATGCTTGTTTAATGTGGAATTGGTCTGCAGCAAACGGCAGCTGCTGAGCCCTTCAAAATATATATATGTATATATTTTTTTTAATGGCAACTAGGGGTGGAGGAGCAACAAAGTAGTGGGTGGTAGGAAAGAAACGGAGAGTGGGCTGGGGAGCAACAAGCCAGGGTAAAGAATTATTTTAAAAAATAATTTAAAAGCAAGGAGGAGAAAGAAACGGACCAGGTGAAGGCAGCAGCACAGAGCACATAGGTTAGGGGACTTGTTAAATTAAAAGCACCCTACTAGGGAGAGAGCCAGTGGGCAATACAGAAGGCTTGTGGAGGGGAGCCTAAGAAGTTGATAGGGAAGAAGCAGCACATCAAGGAGAGAACCTGAAAATGCATACACTCTTGTGTTACTTACTGGAAAATATAAAAAATAGTTCCCTGATGTGAGCAGTGAAACGATGCTGATCACCCTTCAAAAAGATGGTAAAGAAGCTATACTCCAGGAGAGGTACAAACACAAGAAGAGACCGACAAACCATTGCATAAGAAGGATTAAATAAGAGTGACAATAAAGCCAACCAATGATAGGCATTGGGCAGGTACTGAGCCCCAGAGACTTCCAGCCTAAATCCAGCTAAAAGGTGTCTGGTAAATGGGACCTAAAAAGGTAGAGAGTTATCTGTTGAAGCTGCTATGTCAACAGCCCTCCATTTCCATGGTGCGGCACCTAGGCCGGTGCCCACTCTCAATTTGCTTAGGGTTTGCACTCTGTAACTATGTATAAGTATGCCGCTTGTCGGGACTCCTTTCATATTGCAAGAGGGGGTTTTGTATCTAAAGTGATAGACATTTTCTACTAATGTCTCCACACATACCACATTGAGCTGTATGAAGGAAAATGTGTATCATTTTTGGTTTCAGGAACCCATTACTTTTTGCGACATTGTTGCATGTTTCTCCGAAGAGGAGTGGAAGCTTCTAGAGCATTGGCAGCAGGATCTTTACAAGAATGTGATGAAGGAAATCCACCAGGCCTTGATATCTCTTGGTAAAGTTTCATTTTACTTAACAGCTGTGTATTCCTGTTTAGAATTAACAAATATGGTGGTTGTTTTCTTATTCCTTCAAACAGGTCTAACTTAAATGTTTTGGCATTGATCCATATTTATTTGCCGGTAGGTGAATAGTGATGCAATTAGCTTTTTTCACATTTATTTGACTGATCAATGTACACTTGCACTTTGATGTGTTAACTGCCCTATCTACAAACAATAAAACAGTTAAGCTCCCTGAAACCATTAGTATTGTACTACAGCACATGTTCAGATCCACAGCAGTTTAAGCTTCATTAGGATATCTCACTCTTGTTCAGTTTGGCTTCAGCCAATACCTTTTGAGTTAACTAATATTATATGTAAACTATACTTATTAACCCCTTCTGTGCTAATGATGAGCCCAGGCTCGTCATGCAGCACGGTGCTCGTGTGCTGGTGACGAGCCTGGGCTCGTCATGAGCCGTGGAACGCTCACACGCGGAGCTAATTCCCCCGCTGTGCTGAGCGTTCCATTGCGCGGGCGGGTTAATGACGAGCCCAGGCTCGTCACCAGCACACGAGCACCGTGCTGCATGACGAGCATGGGCTCGTCATCAGCACCACGGCGCCGTGCACGGCCCCCCTCCCCCCGCACCGCGGGGGAATTAGCCCTGCGGCGAAGGGGTTAATAGGGGCTTTTAGCAAGCATTTTTCATCCATTGGCCTGTTATTGTGCATTCACATTTTACTTCTACCCACTACAGTATGGTGCACATTGTCAACACACTTCATTCCAAGTTAAGGTATTCTGGCCTTTCACAAGGAGCATATCTGCACACAAAGTAGTATCTGTTACTGCCATGGATCTACTGTGGCAATGTGTTTCTCTTTGAGACCCAAAAATACTTTTTCTTTTAGCCAGTGTCTTTTTCTTCAATTGACAAGGGCCTAGCAGTTAACTCAAAAATAATGCTTTCTGGTTCGCCTCTCCATCCTTGCTCCTACCGCAATGGATAGAAATAGACCGCTCTGTGTGCTGCATTGAATCTTTCTGCTGTCATCACAGTGCCAAAATGTAAAGCTCCACAATCGCGCACAATCTTTTCCAACACTATAGGGGCTCTCAAAAGGCTGGATAAACAAATGCAGACACCAGTACAAAACTCTCTGCTAACAGCACTGTGGTATTATTCCATGACTAGAATTGATACCGATAATTTCACTCCGGCGCCAGAGGCATCCCAAGGGCATTATACAAATGAAATCTATTTGATGGTGACAATATCCCCTTACCCTTCTCTGGCTTAGCACAAACTCATAACCTTGCACCGCTAGATTTCTATAGTTTTCTAAAATTAAAAGTCAAACTATCTAAAGTTCACAGGCCTACATATCCCTCCTTACCAGGCCGCTTAGTGAGCTGGCTTAGGTCTGGTCACATCAGCTCCAAAATATACAAAACAATCTCTCACTCCCCGCTTCCACAGCAATCTACCCTTCCTATTAATGAACAATCGTTTTGATACAGAAACAATTGGACACATTTCAGAAGAAAGCTGGAGAAATCTCAATAAAACAGCCTTGAGGAAAAACATTTCCCCCTCTATTTTCCAAGCAAAATACTTTGCTTTGAACCCTTTACACTGGACACAAGCTAAGTTACACACATTTAAGCTTTGTGAAAACAACAAATGTTGGAATTGAAAAGAGGAAACTGGTTCCCACCCTCATATGTTTTTATCACTGCCGACTTCTCAAACAATACTGAGACCAAGTCCAGTCCTAATTAAAAGCAATTTTCCATACTCCCTTAGCTCTAGACTACGTCACATTGATAATAGGCCTTTGGGCAACTAACTCTATGACTACTTTATGCAGTATTGATATGGCCCTGCTGGACCTACTCCTAACGGTTGCTGTGATGTTCATTCTATCTGAATGGAAATCGTTTAACCACATTTCTTACCATAAATGGTGGGCGTGGATCTCCTTCCTAAGAAGTGGTCATATTTCACACTAAAAAAATGGACCTTCCCCCAGACCTCTCCTGCAATCTGGGTCACCTACACAAGTTTTCTGCACTAGAGAAAAAAATAGCAAACTGGATCACAAACTTGCCTTGGCCCCTATGATACGTATGGAGTATAGCTGAGTATTCTGATTACCCCCTTTTCTCTTTTCTCCTCCCTCCCAACTACATACACCGGTTTATTGACATGGTTGACTGCTACACCTTGCGTACATCTCACTATATGGAGCCACGTTCATGGATGACTACAGGCATTTTTCTTGTATGACTACAAGTAGATCTATTAAAAAAAACTCTTGAAAGCACGGAAATATTATACCATATTGTTATACAGAAAAAGTTTTGTATATACTTATGGGTGACTCTAATGGTTATCAATAGCATGATCTTAGACATCAGTACCAAATATTTAGTATTATATGGCTGTGCTTTTCATGCACCTCTTATACTATCTGTACTATACAATGTTGGTCACAATATGTTATGTTTGTAACCATATTGCCCTAGGCCATATCTCCCCTCTCCTCCCAAGCTGTTCCCCTGCCCTCGCCAGCGCCTGGCTTTCACCGCGAGGAGCTCTCCCCTCTCCCAAGCCCTCCAGCGCCATTAGACTTCACGTGGAGCAGCTAAAAATGCAATTCTTAACAGCTGCTAATGCTTAATTTTTACACAAAGCGCTCGAGAATATGCAAATAGGAGGCTGGCACAGCTGATATGTCACTGTGCCCCCCTCTCTTCTCTAGGACAGAGAGGAAGTCGTCCTTTTGAGCTGTCCCCGATGTATAATCCTGGCTGCTGCTCCCTATTTTAATTACTCTACTTACGGGCTCAAATAATAAATATGGACTTGTTCTTAACATAGCGGTTCACACTTCCGTCATGTCGCAGCGCTGTATGTAACTGGTGTCTGTATCATCGAATGTAATGACCCTGGAAAGATGAGCCAGCCAGGGCCGGTATTAACCCAGTGACCTGCTGATGACGGCCTGTTTATGGCACACTGAGCTATACTTTAGTCAAATAGTAAGCAAAGGTGTCTGTCATCCATTAAAGCACACATTATATCTATCTATCTATCTATCTATCTATCTATCTATCTATCTATCTATCTATCTATCTCCCTCACTCTATCTACCGCCCTACTCTATCTATCTATCTATCTATCTATCTATCTATCTATCACCCTCACGCTATCTATCTATCACCCTCACGCTATCTATCTATCGCCCTCCCTCTATCTATCGCCCTCCCTCTATCTATCGCCCTCCCTCTATCGTCCTCCCTCTATCGTCCTCCCTCTATCTATCGCACTCACTCTATCGCATCACCACAGCATCACTCAGCACCACCACAGCATCACTCAGGAGCACCACAACATCACTCAGGAGCACCACAACATCACTATGTGCTACCACAGCATCACTGAACGCCACAGCATCACTCGCCACCACCACAACATCACTCAGCGCCATCACAACATCACTCAGCTCCACCACAGCATCAACTGTGCAACCATTCAACAACAACTGGTTCAAATATGTTCTCTCAATGTTTCAAGCTTTATTACAAATGTCACAAAAAGATGTTAATATTTCACTTCTGTTCTTGAATTTTCGTCACAATAAAATACAATGAACATAATCTTCACAAAAGTTATTTACAAAAGTTTAAGCTATTGCCATTATAAATTACAATAACTTTTATTTAAGTATTAGTTATTAAAAAAAATTAAAAGCCATTGTTATTTGTAATATCAATACATCGAAGTCACGTAAATACAACACATATTGCATTACAAATGCTATAGGTGTCACATTTGCGAAAGTTAAAACTATTGGCATTGTAAATAACAAAGCTATTCATTTCGCTATTTTCAAAACCAACACATAAATAAAAAAATTGTAATTTACAATACCAATAGCTCAAACTTTCCTAATGCGAGACCTATTGCATTGCAAATGCTTTTTAATGAAGCTCTCTACATGCTCCCGTAAACCCTCACAACATCCTCTAGAAATTACCATCATGCCTGCGAATTACTAATATAAACTGTTTAGAATCAAAACGAGAAAATGTGCTGCCTTGTGAACTTAGAACTGCCATTGTCTAGGGATTGCAGCGGTAAACAGCGTTAAGTTTGCATGCTAAACAAGGCATGCCATAAAAAGGCATGTTGTTACAACGACCGCATTGTTATTTCGCATACCGTTACAACACAAGTAGGAACAACGACTTGCGTTAGGGGGCAGAAGATGTTGGATTTCAAATTTAACACCTTCCCTAGTGTCCACACAGACTGGAGGAATAGTAAACTATACTTTTCCAACATCCTGCACCCCCTACAAGCAAGTCGTTGTTCCGACCTGCATTGTAACATTATGCAAAATGTTGTTATGGCATGGTTTGTAAACGTATGCGAAAAAAGGTCATATATTCCGGTGCAGCCTATTTGAGACATCGAATAGAGGCACAGTTTGGCTGAAGTAGAGTGAGCGGCTAAGGCACTGAAACCTGCACCACAGAACTGAGTGCTAGAATGTGCGGGACCGCTGAAGGAGCCTCGCACCAGACAAGCATTGGACCGCACTGGGCCAAGAACCCTTGGAGGAGGGTTTGCTCCAAATGAGAACGGATGCCCTGGACTTAGCGTAATTACAATGTTAGCCATCTGTGAGGGCTGGTAAGATAACAGTCCCAGTAAGATCAAAGTCCTGGGGAAAGAGATTGACTGACCTTAATGGAGGGGTTTGGACGCTGCTCTAACTTCTGAACTATTGCTTAAACTTGCTATACCCCAAGATGCTTTCACCTGCTGGGGACACAAACCTCTACTGCTGCACACCCTGGTGGTACTCCTGTCCCAGGGTGCAATGTGCCTTTGTGCCGCTACTGGGGGCCGTTACCTTGCGCTGCTGTACACCCTGGTGGGACTCCCTGTCCCAGGGTGCAATCTGCCCTTGAGCCGTTGCCGTAAGGGAGGCATGACCAACACGCATAAAGCACTGCCTCTGCCCACGTGGCGCGGGCCGCGTGCGGGCCGCACCTGGGTGAAATCAGGCCCGTTGCAGCCTGGAAGAGGTTGGGCTACCCCTCTTTCTAATGCGCTTCGGGCCCCTAAGGTACGTTGTGCATTGTAGCCCATTTAGTGCTTTGTTAGCTTTTCCCCACTGGCTATGGTAGCTTGGGACTTGCTTTCTCTCCTTCAAGCCTGCACATCCGAGACCAACTTAAGGCATTGTGCCCACTGAAGACCAACTAGAGCTCTATTTGCACCCCTTTGATTGTGTGCTTTGGCTTGGAAGTTCATCTTCACCCCTTGAATCCTCCCCCCTCTGTCTTTGCCAGGTCTGCCATAGTCCCCATGGGGAAAAGGAAGGTTGCGGAGGGGGGGGATAGGGGCCGGTGGAGTACACAAAGCAGTCAAGAAATCTAAGACGACGCAGAGTCCTGTAAAAAGGAGCTGTGTCCTCAATCGTATTGATGATTTACTGTTCGAGTGTGAGGGACTACTGGCTCCAACTGCTGCTGAAGCTGTGCCTAGATCTAAGACCACCACAGCTCACAGAACGTTTGCTAAAGAAGGGCGTATTCCCAGCATGTTCAGAAAGGCGAACAATGGCAACGGCACCCAGCCCGGGAAGCCTCTGTAATGCCCCTGGATGATTCACAAGATATAACCACAGACTTATTAACTCCTACTAGTGAGTTTCTATGTAGCAATAGATTTTCACCTCTTGTTAGATCTGCCAGAAACGAGTGTTGTTACTGAGATCCCAGATGAAAGGGGGAAAGCTAAAAAAGGAATTACCTCCCCGCCCATTGATACAGTCCCAGTTGATCCTAAAGCTACTAGCTCTGTATCTGACTTACATGAAGAGGTTTGTGGCCTAAAAACCACAATTGGGACACTAAGGGGGCTTATTCATAAGATGCTAGTCAAGCTTGGGGAATCAAATAGTCAAGGCATAGAACCTGGCCTCAAGGGATATTGCCAGTAGGAAACAGTTGTTACATACAGTTGCACATGACACTCCTCTGGTACCGACTACAAACATAGGTCCGAGTAGTTGTATAGCAGGAATGGCTGAAAATGTCGTGGGGGGGGGGGGAGGTTAGCTAGGTCAAACAGCACATGAGTAGACAACAAGTAGACATTTACAATCTCAACCTAGAAAAAATGCGAGGCGTGATATGCCACGTCATTGGGAATGACCCTCTATCCCCCTCGCCACCCAGTGTAAAAAAGTCTATATGATTAACATTTATAAATGTAATTATTCCACTAGATATGAGAGTGTGGAATCCCTAAAAAAAAGTCTATCCATTGGATCAGGCATGTTAAAGTGTGTAGATCCATGATTAGGGAAGACATACTACCTGCAAAGAGATGTGTTTTAGCTTATAACACTACAGACGCTATAGAGCTGACCCTAGCTGATGAGAGTTTAGCGCATAATCTTATTGCCCTGGAAGTAAGGACTCTTCCCCCTCCCAAGTTAAATATCCAATTCAAGAGACAGTTGGCAACCTTTACCCACTTGTGCAACTCTAATTTGCAGTCTAATAGGATTTCTCCATTGTCCCCTTTAGCAGATATTGACTGACTACAACCCAGTTTTGCACTTAAGCTTACGGAAACCAGTGCCCCTTGCTTTTTCCCAAATTTAAAACTTTCAACAATCAAGGCATTATCGAGATCATCAAATTGTAGGGCTGGTCTAAAGTCCCCTGTGCAATTTATCTAGTAAGAAGTACCTCATAGCCAGGATAGCATCAACATCACTCTTAACGTAGGACCTGCTCATGAGGAAAGGGGTCTGGAGATATTTCCCCACTCTCCACTCAAGTTGCCTACAAACCATCACTTTTCAAACTAATTTCAAGGAACGTGGCTGGAATTAGAAGTAAATTGTGCCTAACCCATTTGGTACAGCTGGTCCAATCCCACGATATATGTATATTGCAGGAAACATGGAGTTTAACTCCAACGTTTATGCCAGGCTCCCTGTCATTCCAGCTGTCCGCAACAGCATCGAATAAGGGTTGCCCATCATGTGGAATGCTGATATTGACTAGTATTGCACTTAACTAAAGAGCTGAGGAGCTACCCACAAACAGCTTAGACATTCAAGCTGTTAGATTGAAAGGCAACTCCGGCTATATTGTAGATATCTACAATGTGTATGCCAGAGCTACCAGAGAGGGAGGTAAATCCTTTACCTTGCAGACCTTAGATAAGCTCCTAGGACCTATTCAGCCTGCCCATTCCCTAATTGTTGGGGGCAATTTTAATATAACCTTTGAATCGCTAGATGAGGATGATATCCTTGAAGTAAATGAGAAGGATAAACTCTGGTATGTCCCTGTGCTTAGCCTGCCTCGGATTAAGAAATTGCCCCAACCAGCTTTGCAAATAAACGCACTGACTATAGAACATAGATTAAGGGCCACCAAAGGCAGGACCGTATCAGATAGAGAAGATGAACTGACCTTTATTGGTCCAACAGGAGCTAGCCGTATTGACTATTTTCTAGTAGATCTTAGGTTGTGGCTCATACTAGTTGAAAAGTTTATAACAAAGAACATTGATGTTGACCACAACACACTTAGTCTGGAGCTAGTCTCTCCTTGGGAGGAGAATGATAGTGCTCCTAGGAATAATCTGATCGCAAACGAGGTACTATCCACTAATGATAAATGAGGCGATAAATTTCGCCTCACATGGCCCATAGTCTTTGGGGATGAAATTAAACTTTAAAAAATGAAGTAGGATTTACTTGCCCGGTTGGCAGAGATTCAATCCTATGCCGAGGTCACGGGAAAGGTGGAGGATGCTAGTGGGTAACACCCAAAGTTCTTTGATAAACTTACTGCATATTTTATTGTGAATTCCAAACGTACAAATGATAGTGATGGGGAATTAACTAAGTTGAACTCCTGGATCTCAAGTGAGTGTAGACCCCAAAAGAATCAATTGGTTAGAGCCATCAAAACCAAAAATTTACCCTTAGTGCGAGATCTACGGAGGTTGTACAAATTAGCTATGAAGAAGGCCAAGCGGAATTGGTACGAGGAAAAGTGGAAGCAAATTCAGAAGACATGCTCCCAGAAAGACTTCATGAAAAATTGTAGGGAGGGGTAATTTGGGAAATCAACCTGTACTAGCCAATAATATTACAGCTGGGGACTGGCATGATCACTTTGGTGCCCTCTACTCTACTATCATTAACTATACTGAAGGGATGATGCCTCTACTAGATCTACCCTCAAATCCAGCAAGGGTTATTTTTACAAATGAGTAAATAGAAACCTCAATCGAATCCATTGTATCCGCTAAAGCTCCGGGACTGGATGGAATTCCCAGAGATTCGTTTCGGCACACCAAAAGTAATTTGTCGAATTACATGCAGTCACTTTTTAATACCATTGCAGGGGGTGTCTGAATTTGGACTCTTAGAAGGAAGCTGAGTTTATACCAGTTTTTAAAAAAGGGGACTGAAATAATTCAACTAACTTTAGGCCTATCAGTTCAAAAGAATGCATACAGAAGGTATTCAGCGTAACCCTTATAGTGCGAAAATCCAGGACTGGATGGCAGAGAAAAACATACTGTTGCCATTCCAGGCCGGATTCCGACAAAAAACTGGAATAATTGACCAGGTTTTTAGATTTATTCTTCTTTAGTGGAAGGTGGTGATATTAAGTAAGTGGAGACTATATGTTGCTTTTGTTGATCTGAAGTCAGCATTCGACCTTGTGCCCCGTGGTAAGCTTTGGGTGGTGTTGAGAGATATTGAGATGCCTCTGGAGATCATGGCATTGGTTGTTTGTCTTCATGATTACAAGTATGCTAGGGTTTGATGAGTAATCAGGGCCAAGTCACCGACCTCATTATTGTCAACAGGGGTGTCCGGCAAGGCTGTGTCCTGGCTCCCACGTTTTTTCCTTATATATTAACCAAGTTGTAGACTTCTTAGCTAGGATCCGAGCTGATGCTCCTTCGATTGGGAATTTGAAGATCACCACGCTTCTCTTTGCGGATGATGCGCTCCTTGTTTCTAAAACTCCCAAGGGTCTCCAGACGCTATTAAACCAATTCAAGGCTTTCTGCAACGAGAGGGGACGAGAAATAAATACCACTAAAACAAAACTTATGATGCTAAACCAGCATAAATCCTTTAAGGATGCTTAACTTGTTTAGAGAGGGTATGTAGCTTCGTATATTTGGGCGTAAAATGGGTTGAAGGTATGAGGTGGCAGCAACATTTGACTAAGACTAATTTAACATTTAAACAGATAGTTGGAGCCCTGAGAAACGAATTTTCTTGTTCGTACACTAAACCGGTTGCCCCAGCCCTAGAGATCTATAAAAAGCAAAGCAGTAAGCAGTGTTATTTATGGGGCTGAGTTGTGGGGCCTCGAGAATGTTGACGACCTCACAACAACCGATCATAGGCATCTTAGGAATTTAGTTTCCCTTCCACCTAGAACTCCACTACTCCCACTTAAATTAGATATGGAGTGTGAGAAGTTGGCCCGATATGCAACGTTCGCTATTCTAGCGACCGCTATGTATCGTTCCAACGACCCTTATGGTGTTTGGTTGTAAGTCAACCTATAGACCAGCTATCCTAGTAGCGTGGATACGAGCAGTCTAAGGCTAAAGACTCGAGAGGGCGCGTTAAGCCAGCTGTTTACCACACATGTACCCCTTGAACACCCAGTGAAAGGACACCACACAAGTGTTATGAAAATAAACAGTATATTTATTAAGAATCACAACAGCCCTGTACTCTTTATGAGGACAGGGTACTAAGCACAAACCAAATCTCTTTAGGAAAATACTTCAAGTGCACAATTAAAACAAGTGTCCGAGGACACGGAAAGTTTAAGGTCTCGGGCGGACCCGATAAGGCAAGTCGGAAGCGAGGGACTCGGGACCCTAGAGTAAAGAGGTTATGCAGGCACCGAAATGCCGAGTTACCTAGCCACGAGGGCTGCGGCTGCACAAGTCTTACAGGCGTCGGGGTCTTCGCTGACGAGCCAGGAGCCGGAAGAAAAGGAGTTGCTGGCCGGCGACCAGTGATGAATAGTTCGTAGAGATCCAAGCCTGGATCAGAGATCGATGATACCTGAAAGCAGAGGGGACCAAGTTCGTACTACTAGCCAGTAGTCAGAGGGTACCAGGAGGGCACCGGTTGGCCGTCACCTCAACCAGGTGAGTGGGCGACGCTAGGCTCTGCAGTCTCACGGACCAGGAGGCGTTGTCGGCGACCACGGTGGAGGTGCGAGCTGTCCCACGAAGGATGATGCTGTCGGCGTCGCTGGGCCCAGGATGGGGCAACAAGCCTTGGCAAATCTCAGGGCCACGTGGTGGGCCTAAGATGGCGTCTTGAGTGGACCAGGAGGGTCCGGGGTGCTTCTCGCAAAGATGGAAGCAAGGGCCAGTCTGGAGCAACCAGACCAGCAGAGTTGTTTGTTGGTCGTCGTCAAGGACGGGCACAAGCCAGCGGCTAGTGACCAGACAACGTGCTGAGCAGCGAGCGGAAGGGCCCCACGCAGATCGTGGAGATGCTGGGAGACTGCACTTCGGTGCTGGAGCGGCTCAGGGTCGGGGCTTCTCGGACCCCAGAGCACTCACCAGAGAGTTACCTCGATGGTCGTGCTGGTTTTAAGAGCGTGCAGGTTCTGATGATGGCCGGTCCCTCGAGGTCTCGTCGCACCCACAGATCACAGCTGAGCTGATGACGTGGGTAGAGGTCAGAGGTGCCAGGGAAGCCGGTTCTCGTCGAGCTGGGCCGTCGGATCCTTGAGGAAGGACTTGCAGCAAACCGCAGAGTTCTTAGATGGTGCCCGCTGATGCAGGGTGACTACTCCTTAGTCACAAGGGAGAAATCTTGAGAAGAGTCTTGAAGTCCTTTCGTAGAAAGTATTCTTGATTCAAAGATGATCTAATTTGGAAGGGTCCCCGCTCCGGCCTTTATTCTAAAGAAAGGGGTGGGTACATGACTAGGTCCTGCCCTAAGGGTGGGACCAGGAAGGGGGGTAGTTACACCCCTCTCCCCTGCCGGACTTTCCCCAGGCCAGGGCTGTCGCCCCTGGAACTGGTTCTAACCGGCAGATGCGTAGTGAGCACCGGGGTGCCACTCCGCAGTCACCTTCTCGCAAAAGCCCTACCTACCCAGAATACACAAACCCTGTCTGGGACGGTGCGAACACCGCCCTCGACAGGAAACCCTTTGTCCAAGCTCTCCTCGCTGGAAGGACTCCCAGCAGCAGGAGGTCAGACTCGTGTCTGTGGTGGCAGCACCCATTTTGTGGAGCTGAGGCTTTAGTTAACTTTAACCGGGGTTCACAGTTACGTACATGTCGTGTCCCTCTAGAAGGGTGGAATGCTAACCTCATCGCCAGAATTGGTGAGAGGGCAGAACCCCGATTCGTATGACACCTTACTCGACATGCCTTGATAACGCGACACCGAAGTTACCGATATGGTACGCGTTATCATGGAACAGCCATTGGGTCTTGATTCCGCAAGCTGCAACCGGGCTTGGCTCGGGCCTGAACCTAGCTCACACGAGCCCACGCACTCTGCCTTCAGGATTGTTAACGCCTGCCATAGGAGTGACTGATAGGAACTCGGGTGTCCATTGTATGGTTAGATATAGGGCTACTATATCTAAAGCAAAGTGTGATTACACGACTTCGCCCCAGCTGTCATGCAGCCAGTTGTGTCAAATTTAGGAGGCCAGCCAGGGGTGGCATAATACATGCTGCAGCCCCTGGCGGCCCTGGGTACACCTATGCCCTGAGTTACAGGGTCTGATAAGGTGGCCCAGTACCAATTGGTAAATGCACCTAGGGTACATGTCGTAATTTAGAAAGAGAACAGCCAGGCTGTGGGTCTGATTAGCAGGCCCACAGCCAGAGAAAGTCGTAAACCAGTGAAACAAAAGCGAAAAATCTGGGTGATCATAGGATTGCAGACCCTACTCTCCTACATGGAGGTTAAATCACTAAAAGACTTAGCCAAAGTATGTCCTCTTCTTTTTTGGCAGAGACTGATTTCAACCCCCGAATTGTCCCCGTATGCCCAGCCTTAGAAGAAGTTTGCAACCTAGATACATCTAAGAAAGTAGGCTAGTTAAGGAATATCAATATTCTACTTAAGAACATTGGGTTAAAAGGGGGCTGTACCTGTCGTCTGGACCTCCCCACAAAAAAACAACTAAAATCTGTGTATTGGGATTGGGTATTTGATAATGAGTCCAGGAATAGCAAATTAGGAAGATTAACATGGCAATTCTTAGATTTTAAACTGTTGCGATCCCTGGAGGGTTTCCCTGATCTCATACAGGTGCCGGTAGATAGAAAGTTATACATCCAATTTACAGGTGGCACAATTCCTCTGAATGCGTTTACTAGTTCATGGCTATGCAATGCTGCTAGCAACAAGGGTTGTCCCTGCTGTTCTGCGCCAACAGAAATTATAGGCCACACTTTCTTCGGCTGTCCAGCATACTTAGTCCCTAGAAGCAGATGGCTTACTCCTATATGCAAACAGCTGGGAACTGGAGATTATAGTGTGGCACTGTGTGTTTTAACATCTAATTAAAGATCTCTGTCTGCTTGAGCAATTGCTAAATTCCTAGGCCATATGTGGGGAAACAGTAGGTAAATTCAATCTGAATCTCCTATTTTGTTGATTTGATCTAATGTGATTCCCCACAACTTTGGCCATTGAACATCAACCGAAATGACCCCTGTAAAGCAGACAATGGATAGCTTTTTAATAGTGGAAGGTTCGGGCTCCATTGTTCCATTGTTTTTATAGTATTTTATCTCTTTCATTCAAATGATGAATCTTAATTGGCATAGTCTTTATTTGTTGTATCTGATACGTAAAATTGGATTGTTTTAATGAAATCAATGAATTTTGCATACATAACCTCTATTAATAAATATATGTATATGCACTTTGCACTTTCAAGGTCTGTAGACCAAAATAACGTTTATTGATGATGATGGTATAACGTTTCTTCATCAGTGTCTCCCTTTGGCAGTAAACAAATAGAATATTTAATATATTAGTGCGAACACTTCTGCAATCAATCAATCAATCAATCAATCAGGAGTTTGTTAAAGTGCAACTACTCACCCGTAAGGGTCTCAAGGCGCTAGGGGTGGCGGGGGTGGGGGAGTGAGGTGGGGGGGGGGGGGGGGGTGCAGGTTCCATTCCATCAAGGAGGGGGTCTGTCGAAGAGCCAGGCTTTGAGGTTTCTTGGGAAAATGGGGAGCGATGTTGTCTGTCTGAGGTGGAGCGGAAGGGCGTTCCATGCTTTGGCAGCAAGGAAGGAGAAGGAGCGACCTCCCGATCTGGGCTTTCTGGTGACGGGGGACCACGGCGTAGGAAAGCTGGGCTGATCGTAGAGTCCTATATTACATTATACGTCTGTCAGGGGCAGCCCTTGTGTACGTATCAAACTACACAGTATAATTAATATTGTGAATACAGGAGGACTATGAGACAGTAAACACCATCTTGCGGTGAAGCGTGTTGTGTGAGATGTCAAATTGGGTAACATCTGAACGGCTGATTTAAACGTGCCTGCACTTCTTTGAAGCTATGGGAAAACGGATCAGAAGCAACCAACCCTAACTTTTGAGACTAGGAGGGGTGTTGGAGAGCAGGCCACTGGGGGGCACAGTACAATCCACAGGCAACAATATGAGTTACCCTGACTCCAGCGCCACTGACTTTAAATCTCAGTTACTAGACATTCAATAGAGCCTACAAACCTTTGACAAAAAAAATAGACACCCTAATATTTAGCGTTGATAGCATGTAGAACTGAATGGATAGATTTGCTGAATGAATGGAAGGCGCGGAGAGACGCATCTTGGATGTTAAAGACGACTTAGGGATACAAGTAAAAGCTAGCCAGCAACTTGAGAAGGCATTAGAACTAAAATGCGTCAAAAATAAAGAGTTCGAACCACATTCACACAGAAACTATTTCCGCATTTCAGAGGCTTTACCGGAAAAATGATGTTTTATGTGAGAAAACCTTGTAGAAAGGTGTGTCAGCACACACCTTTCTACAAGGTTTACAGTGGAATGAGCGCATTGTGTAGTATATGCACGCTCCTCTCCTGAGACTGGGCCGAGACCCATTCTAGCTAGAGTGCTTAACTTCACAGATTGTTACACTGTGCTTAGACTGGCTCAAGAAAAAGGAATATAAATAGGAGGGATCCACTATCCAGTTTTTGTTACAGATTGCACATTCTCATTGCAGGAGGCTCATATGGATTTCCTGCCTGCAAAAAAAACCTTTAAAAACTGGGACTTGAGTACGCAGTGCGATACCCTGCCAAGCTACTAATTAAGCACTTGGTAAATATGTGTTTTACACACATCATAAAATGACACTTGCGTACAAAAAGAGAGAATGGTTAATGTTGCTAAGTAGTGCAAAGCAAACAAATAGTGAACTTGAACTAGCAATGGAACAGAATAATTAATTGGCAAGGACCATCATGACTGAGTACAGCAAGATTGTAGACTAGAGTGACTTACTGAATTTGCTATGTACAAGCAAAACGCACCCACTGATGGTGACATTAAGCTGTTATTAAGAAGGATGAGATAATAGACAGATGTTACCTGTCTCCTAAATGAAAATGCAGAGATGAGTATTGGTGAATGAGTAAGGGTGCTGCTTATTTCCCACGACGCAGGATGCGTTAACTGCTTTTGTACAACACTGCTGAGCCACAAGGAGTGGGAGGAGGAGTTTTGACCCCAGCTGACCCTTAAAGGTGCTGCTTATCTCCCGCGGCGTGGGACGCGCACGGGCCAAGCCCGGGCTAAGGGCGGGCCCGTTCGCCCTTGAACCATGGAACTAGAACTGGGTTTAGGATCACAGTTCTTATCACTAAGGATTCACTTGGATCCTTGGAGCTTCCAGCTTGGCCAGGACTCATACACGGTCGGATCGTAGGTAAGAGCACCGCCTTCTCTTTCTCTAGCACAAGAGCCCTAGATTCACCCTCCACTCAGACCAGCAGCTGTACTCGTGACTGTGGGGGCTTTGTGGATCTTGTGGGCTTTAAGAATTTCATCTCCCCATTAAGACAAATTGGCAGTTGTTGGCACCTGTTGGGTCAGACAGGGCACTCTCAGACTCAAGCACTTAAGCACTGCCACAATGGGAAAACTTAGGGGTGGGGCGGCAGGGCCCACATCCATAGATCCCCCGAATACGATGAGCACTATGGACGCTTTTCTGCAGTGAGCTGTTGGGGTCCTGGATAAGGAGATCGAATCGGCAGCCAGGCCACTGTCCCGTTTACCCATCCACCCATCCCCCCTTTCCAACAGAGTTTACAAGAGGGCTACCAAGTTCAGGCACAGACAGACTGATGGACATGGACAGGGTACAAGATCGGGTATGCTAGAGGTCTCCACACAGGATAGCGCCCAGGTAGCCCAGTTAGCAGCCCCTAGGGAAAGTTCTGGTGTGACCCCTAGTACTGGGACAGGAGTGGAAGTGGGAAGCGCAAAGAGGAAGCTCCCCTCAAAGGGGGGATCCCTGTAAACGCAGAAAGAACACTGCCCACAGTTGAACTTGGCAGTGCCTCACGTAGGGGCCAACTTGGAGACTATTTCATTTGACATGTTCCAAGCAGCCCTGCTATCAATGCTGGTCACTAAATTGGACCCTATCTTACTTCAGTAATCTGCGCCGGAAAACAACATATGCATTTTGACTGCTTCACTGCAAAGGAACTGTACCCCTCCCGCAATAAACCCCCCTTCCCCATAGGCCATGGCCATTGTTAACAGCTTCTATGGCAATGCATGGGGAATGGCGCTAGAGCTAAGACCATCATGGAGCGGTCAAGTCATGCTGTAGCTCAAGCCAGCTCTGATAGGATTGCATCACCTGCGAACAGGAATGATCTTTTGGCCCGACAACATAATCTCAGGGGGAGAGTTTCTTGTTACCTTTGTTTCAGTAGCAGTTCGGGGTCTTTCTGCCCCACTGCTTCATGCCTCCTCCACTCTACATGTGATGTTAATATCCAGCGGAAAGAGCAAGCTCCTGCTGGTAAATTTTAACAGTGCAGGAGTTGCACACTTGGAAGAATGTAATATAACACGGCTGGGGTCTGTACTCAGGAATATCAATATGAGAGGACAGTGTTACCATAACTTTTGTTTTTAACAGGGGATTTTAATACACACACGTGTGGAGATATTAGGCAGATAGGAGTGAAAGCTATGGGCTTTGCATGACAAGCTGGCTTGCATATGGAACACACACCTCAGGGTACTGCACTTAATACTATCTTGCAAGAACTTTATTATTATTATTTTTTTTTTTGGTGTAAGACATTTATTTCACATTGCCACAGAGTTAAGGTACATTCGTATCGCCTACAACCTGATGAGGCCGGCTGGACATGTTGTTGGTATCCACAATTGTAATTCTGTTCATACACAGCCCATCAGCCGACAACCATAGGTCCGGCGGCGAGTTGGAGACATGAGAATCATGTGTGTCAGTTGACAACGTTACATGATGGTATAGTCGCGCTCTCGATCTTACTTTTTTTTTTTTTTTTTTAAAATTTTTGAAAACCTTTATTGTGCATCAAAGAAGGACAAATACGGGCCTACAATCATCTGGCCGGCCACAAAAACTGTTAAAGCACCAATGCAAGCGTTACGGCGACACAGTATCACCCCATCATCCTAGGCAAGCTTTAAAGAGTTACACATTAATTGCTGTAATACCATGTCCCAGAACCAGTGAAGGTTAATTTTAAAGGTTTTTTTTATGCAGATATTAAGTCAAATCGTACTGTCCTGAATCATAAGAGAGGAGAAGCAAAAAGGAAGGATCCATGCGGGAGGAGCATGACAGTAGCTACAAATCTGTACACAGGATATCGACCCAACCGTCCAGTCCCACCCGGGCAGCATGGCAGCAATTTGCAGAGTCAGCTAGATGACCCCCCTCACGTCCCACCCGTTGCCCGCCGCCACCTAACCTCTAGTAATCTAGACATGGACCCAGACCAAAAGGGAAAATCAAAAATAGGAATAAAAGAAGGCACCATAGAAATAATAACTAGATACTAACTACTAACCCCCCACCCTACACGCATGCAGAGGCTACGGCCTGCCCCCCCCCAGCAGTGTGTCTGTCGCCCAATAAACCCGAAATATAGCGAGAGAGAAAAGAAAAGAGAAGGAAAAAGAAAAAGGTATAACATCCGATATAGAGAGGGAGAAAAGGACACCCTAATCTTCGACTCTCAAAGACAAATATAACAGGAGGAGGATCAATTCCAGGCATCCCGGTCCCCACCAGCCACTGATACGTCTTCCACCCCAAGTTCAGGATAGACGGCAAGCAATAAGGCAGATACAGGAGTGAAACCTCAATTTGCAGCGGTCGAGTAATCTGGACACAAAAAACAATCCCAAACCCAGGTCAACCAGCCAAGAAGCCGATAACAGGGAAAGCAGCCTAGCCCTGGCCCGAACGTGGATACACCACCAGATGCGCTCCCCGAGAGAGGCCCGCCCACTGCAGAACAAAGAAGCAAAATGGCGAGAGAAAGAACGAAAGCAATTTGGGAACACAAAATGGCCGTAAAAAGTCACCAGGAAATCCGTCGACTGTAGCAGGGAGTTCCACAGAAGCACCAGGAGTGCACGAGTTTTTAGGCAGCAAAGTCAGGGGGCACAACACAGGAGCCGTCGGTAGAACCAGCAATGCCGCAGATAGATCCCAAGGCACACACGATAATAAATCCAGACACAATGTAGCACTCTTCACTGAAAGGGGAAACAAAGTATCCCGGGCGGAGTTGTCAGGCGGGCGGTCTTGGGCGCCAGTAAAATTGGAAGCGGGCTCAGGCGTCCAACAGGCAGGAGAAAGCGCTGTATCCCCGTGAAGTGTAGGCGGAGGCAAGTGGCAGCTTTGCGGGATCAGCGTGTTACTGTCCCGCCGCAGCGCAGACGCCATGTCGTCTAGCTTGCCTCCCAATCTTCCGTAGCAGTGGTGCATTTCTGCACGGAGGTCGCACAGGGCGGACAGAACGGTGCCAAGAGAAAGTATAGGCTGTAGCCCCTGCCTCTCATGTCCCCGGGGAGTCTCTGGAACCTCGAGCCCCACTTCAGGCGGGGCAGCACAGGCCACTGGCGGGGACGAGCGCACATCCCCACCAAACAAATCAGTACGCAAAGCCATTATGGCAAAACTCCGGGGTGATCACCAGGATAGATGAAGCACTAGCGTACGCCCGTTCAATGCTGGCGGGGTGCTATGTACCGTGCCAGTGAGACACGCAGTGCAGGATAAGCGCCCCGTGAAAGGCCCGGGTAGAGAGGCATGGGGTCAGGCAGTCCTGGGCAATCCAACATGGCCGAGCAATCCTCTCCCCGTACCGTCCGCCTCAAACAAAGGAGCCGTTCCGAAGGGGCACTGCAGCTTCGCGAGCGCTTCCTTCTCTCCGCCCGCTTCGAATCCCTTCAGGTGGCTGAGCACGGGCAGCGCCTCGCGAGGATCACACCGGTGGTTCAGCAGCCAGCGCCGATCGAGCACTACTGCCGGCAGCAGTTCTCCGGGGCACGGGAGAAAGAGCCCGTGCAGGCGGGGTCCAGGGCTGTAGACTGGTAAGCGGCTATCTTCGGCTGCCGGGCAGGTCGCGGGTCCGGGAAAACACCGCTGGGATCAGCGCCGCGTCGCACCCAATCTGCCGTCAATTTCGCCAGGATCTGAGCCAGGATATCGGTGCGGCGGAGAAAGGCTGGCGGAGCCGGGAGCCTACAGGTCTGCTCCGGTCGCCATCTTGGCTCCTCCCCCCTCGATCTTACTTTTTATTTATTACAGCGGTAACCTCTGATCTTGCAAGAACTTGATTTACCATCCACCATGAATAAGCTGCCCTGGGGAAAAATCAATATGACCCCTACTTTTATTGAGAGAGGGTGTGAGACCATTATTGATCGTATCTTTGTTTCTACACCTTTTTATTTCCTGATCACTGATTTTTCTATCTTTCATGATAGTTAGGCCAGTGCCTCAGATATCATGGAGGAATTCGGACACCTGTCCAGTGCTATATGGAAGTTACTATGGGCCCCAAGTGGGTGCTGCAAGCGCGCAGCACCAAGATTGTTTGTATCTGTGGGTTCCAGGAGCCAGGAATTGATCAAAGACCTCCAAAGAAGTGTTGCTTGCCGAAGCACAGTGTCTAGTCTGTGTTTCCGATTAATACGACTGCCAAAACATCATTGGCAGTCGTGTTTATCGAAAACACAGACTAGCAAGCCTCGCTGCAAAACCAGACCACAAAACTATAAAAATAATACACATCTAGAAGTCATTTGTCAACGTCTGGGTCTCTTATCAAGTAGGGCACACTTCTATCAAAGCTATGAGGTCCTGATGAGAACCCCCCCCCCCACCAGTTAGGGGTTCGAAACGCGTAGACCGCTTATCTACACCTTAAGAGCGCAATTTAATAGATAGTCATTTGATATGGTTAAAAATTACTAATTCAACCAAGCAAGTTTCTTTGGTGTAATCCAATTCTTTTTGTGACATTCAATTGTAAATAATGATATGTGTATGTATGGTATGTTTGAGTGTGTGAGATTGGAGTGCTGATGTTGATCAACAACGTATGATAGAGTTCCTTATCAGTGTGTATTTTATGAAAATGTCATTTTTATGAAATTGTTTTTTGTATTGTCGCTACTTTATATATTTTGTGTACTTTTGTGAATCATAACCAACAACAATTTTGAAAAAATGTATGAATAATAAAAGTGATTGATTCTGACATTGTCAAAACTCACACCTAGTTTAATTCTTTGTGTGTAGAAACTAAAGTTGTTTGATACATAGAAGTTACAGTATTGGCTTTTGTTTTGTTGCTCCAGTATATAAGAGCAGGCCTTTCTAGGCTAGATAGGGCAGATCTATTTGATCAGCTCGATCTTCTATGCAAGAGGGACTTTGCCCAGGCTAAAGAGAGTTTTATTAGAAGGAGCTGCTGTGACAGAGAGGAAATAGAGCTGTGTACGCCCAGCATGCGTAGGTACATTACGTTAAAAACTGTACCAACAACCAAACCATATCTTTTAGGGTTTAAAAACATTCATGATCGCTTTTTATTGACTAGATTTCACAATCATCTTTTTCATTTTCTCCTGGCACTACCACGTGGTACACATAGAGGGCAGTGTCTCGTGCCCTGTGCCTGTGACGGTCAATCGTCACAGGACATTATGTACTTTTGAAAGTTTTGTAGTTTTTACACTGCTCCCAGAAAGTTATTCATTATCCCCATTCTTAAAAATGCTTATTTTAGGAGGGCCAGACCAGCTCTTATCTTTTTACAACTCCTCTCCAATGACACCATTTTGTATACGCTTAGTTTTTTTTTAACAGGTTGCTGTTAGGTTTAGGTCAAGCTGTGATAATCTTGGCATCGGGTCTCACAAGTTTTTACCATGTAAAGTAGATCACCTTGGATGTACTGTATTGTGAGCTTGCATTTTGGTGAAGTTTTTATTGATGTTTGTTGGACTTCATGATTTTTATTTGTAAAACCAAATAGAGTTTTTTTATGCTGGTGAGTGAGGAACTTTAAATAATGTTTTGTTACTGAAACGGGTGGGGATCGCTGATTAAGCACATCTTGGCATGGTCGACTCATGGTTCCCTCTAGCGACTATTGCACTCTGGTGTTTAATATTCCTTTTTTTTCGTCCAAGTCTACCAGAGTGCACAGTTGTCTGGTTTGCTAAGACTATTGGGAACATTCTGAAAGCCTCCCTGGTAATGCATTCCGGCCATTTCTTACTATTGGCTTTGTGGTTTACTTTTCTTTCTCTGACTTCAAATTGATAAGATTTATGGGACTATCTTCCTGGATATTGGGGGTGTGCTGGAGGAAAGGCTGTAGGATGTTATTTTGTTCTAGCGCACAACACAATCTAAATGCCAATAAATGAAAGGTACACATATTTCTGAATATATCACAACCGGGAAAGCACAAATGAAGCACATTTTTTTGTAACTCTGAAGTGTAGTGGAAACAAATACGATCAAAACAAATCAGTCCACTATGTGATGCTATTTCCATACATTATCATTTGTATGCTGTATAGTGGGGGGGGGGGCAAGAGGCTATGTGGCACCTTGGCCAGATTGCTGAACCCCTTGTGGACCTCAAGAGAATTTTGGCTATCAAGAGCACAGATGGTAACAAAAGCAAAACCACCTCAGATATCTTGTTGACGTTTGCCAGGTTTTATGGCAAGCTATTCATAGCAAATATTTTACACATGGGAGATAAACTTACTAAATACTTCTTTGAGGCTTCATTAGTGTGGCTAGAAGCACATGAAATGGAGCTCCTTAACATGCCATTAACTGAAGACGAAAGAAAGGAAACTGTTAAATCCTTTGCTGGAAGTCGTGCCACTTGGCTAGATAAGGTAACTGCAAAATTCTACCATGGCCTAAAGGTTTTAGAGGCATATAGTGAATCTCATGAGAGGGGAGGCTTGCCTCCCTCATTGAGGCAAGCACTTATAACTGTTTTATTAAAGCAAGGGAAGTCACCTGGAGAGTGTGCATCATACCACCGACAATCCTTATTAAACTTCAACCCCCAAAGTACTAGTGACCCACTGACAAACATACATGAAAAGTGTGGCGTTGCCTCAGAAGTAATGTAATGATGTAATGATGTCTTGTAAAGCGCCTGAATCACCCCACATGGGGTATCTCCGCACTGTAGACCGCTGGGGAACCCGTCCTGGCTTTCCCTGTGAGATGGTCCCTACTGGGTATCTCCAAGGTGAAACCAGGCATCCCCGGCGTATGTGGGGGGCCGTTGTGGAGATGAGGTAAGCTAATGCCCAGAGTTGCAGAGTGTGACCCCTGGTTAGAGTAGGCACCGAGGCGAGAATTATCGAGTCCGCTGACCCTGGTCCACGACCCTGCCGCGTCGGGAATTGAACCCTGGTCCCAGGCCGTCCTCTGCTTCCGGGTCTGCCGCCTCTAACCAGTGAGCCACACCACTCCACGATTTATGCTGGGAGATCAATGTCAGAAAGAGTGCATCAATATTTTACTCTTGTGCTGCACCTGATGACAGCCCTTTTGGACACTCGAAAGGTGTTAAATTCTGTCTCCTGAACATACATGTTTCAGGTCCTTGGCTGTATAGGATAAGAAGAGAGTTTTCTGGGGTAGATCAGATTGCTATACACAGAACCTTCTACTAGATTGTTGGTGTTAGACCTGTCTGCATCTGGGGGTGTTCTAACCATCATTATTTATTTTTGTCCCCCTTAGCCTCCCAGTGTTTCTATTTTTATTTTTATATCCACCAGGATTTTTCAGTGCTTTCAGGGGGCTAGGTGTTCCTTGACTATGACGCCATTTTCCCCTCATACTCTGTGAGGCCTAGTTAAGCTCCTGGAAAATCTAGGGACACTCAAGAACCTAAAATGGTGTCCACCAACTGCCATAACGGACATTCCAGGAGGACAGACCCATAGACTAACATGAGGAAGGTTCCAGAAACATCCAGTGGCTTCCAGAGGTCTCAGGCCACTCTATAAAAGGCCAGTGACCAGCAGCCATTTTGTGCAGTCTCAGGAGTGACCAGTGAGGAGAGAGGCGACCTGTGGAGGAGGATTGCGCACCAGTGGTGATCAGATCGACTTGTGGGCCGGCTATCGCGTTATTGGGAAGTGCCCCCTTTCAGGCTGACCAAACCCCACTGTCACGGCGTTAATAAATCGTGACCAGAGACACTGTGTCCAGATCTTAAATTACCGGGTCGTGTTGTGAGGAGACCTTCGCAAACTGTTAAAAGCAACCCTTGTGTGTCCTGCACCCCTGCCCTGAAGGCTGTGGGCAGATCAGGTGGACATCGAATCAGAGCTGTGTTACCCGGCTGAGGAGCGTCAGTCACATTCATTACACTCGTGACCGGCTCTCATCCTGTGGAGAAAGGCGGTGAAATCGGCGGAGACTCCTACCTGTGTGTAGCGCCGACAGCACGTCTGACCCAGACGCGAGGGAAAGTGCCCAGCTGTTCCGTATATTGACGGAAGAAGTCATCGTGGGAGGAGAGGCGGAGTCCGGAGCCAGGAGGAAGCCGGCGGCGTCAGAAGAGGCGCGCCTGAGGCGGAGCCTGACTGCAGGAAGGATCCGGCCGCGTCAGAGGAGGAGCGCCCGAGGCGGAGCTCCAGCCTGAGGAGACGCGAAAGGAGGCAGAAGTGCCGCCACGGTCCCGCCGGAGGAGCGTCCCGGCCGGCAGTAAGCCTTCCCGTTCCCCCACCCGACGCCGACTCCCCAGAGGCCCCGTCGTCAGCGCTAGGAGAGGACAACCGAGCGCGAGGGCAACTCAAGTTGGATTGCCTCTCAAATGAAGTAAGCAGGGAACGTGGGGAAGCGGGAGGCGGCTGTGCCGGCGGACAGTAGATCTTTGAAGCGGCAATAACCAGCGCAACTGGGAAGTGCCGAGTCCTTCAGAAGTAAACATCGTGAGAACTTGACTAATAACCCGCTGACTGTAAACATAAGTATACGAAGGGAGGGAGTGAGAAGGGTAACGAACCTCTAGGTTCCTGTGCTTTGGGCAAGTATATTGGAAGCTGGGCCAGAGAGTACCAGTAGTATTCAGAGCTCCCTTATAACACCTCTGCAGGCAGTTAATCACCCTGAGTCTACTTCAAGAGTGGTGTAGCCATAGGATAGATAAGAGGAAGCCTTATTAATTTACCTTGTCTCCTTTTAGCTATCTAGCTGGTTGCAAGTACTGGGAGGAACGCTGCTTGGGGTAGACACCTGTTGAACTGTTCTGGAAGCTGAGAGCAGAGGGGTAATGTACAAGTCATGCTTATGAAAAGTAGCACATTGAACCTATGTAGTGAATTTTCGCTTCTGTATAATTAATTGAAGAAGAATTCTGTGGAACTGACAGTAATTTACCTCAAATGAAATGTACCTGTGATTTAGCCTTGCTAAAGTGAGAAAAGTATTGAAGACTGTGAAACTTAAGTGAATTTATGCTGAACTAATTGTAAACGGATCTTGCCTAAGAAAAGAACAAACATAATTTTTATAAAAGGTACTGGTATTTTTCTAAACTGGTGTAGCGTCTTTTATTTTTAGTGGTCAATCATTGGGTTACTGTGAGTGGGTCTTGTAAGCACTTAACCAACGCCTTGGAGTTTTAGCTGTTCCCCCTACTGTGCCAGGCTACCCTATGTAGTCTAGGATACCCTAGGTCTAACATAATTGGTGTTTCAGCGGTGGGATTACGGATTTGTGCTTACACTCACTTAATAGTAACACAGTGCTTACCACGGGACTACACCTGGAGTTTTCTCCCTGCGGCCCTTCTAATCTGAATTTTGTTTTTTTCTAAATTGATTTCTGGTGGTGGGTGGAGGTTGACCCTAAGTCACTTTTTGGTTTTCTCCTGTGTGAAAAGTTTATTCTCTAGTGAAAATGGAGGTAAATGTGGAAGAGCTGGAAAACTATACCGTGACCCAACTAAAGGAATGGTGTCAGCAGCAAGGTGTATTTTTTAAAAAAGGTGCCAGGAAAGGCGAGCTGCTGACAAGCATACGGGCATGGGTGGAGGCTCATTCCGGGGAGTAACTAGACCCAGAAGGGAGTGACAGGGACACTGTCCTTGAGACCGCAACGCTGTACCAAGCGGGAGGGGGGAATCTTCTGACAGGTCCCAGGACACCTTCCAGGGTGGGCAGCAGCGTCTCGGAGAGGGGTTTGACCGACGCCGAGCTAGAGGATAGGAGGGAGGAGAGGAGGATGAGGTTGGAACTAGCCAGGATGGATATGGAAAGGGAGGACAAGAGGTTAGCTCATGAGAGAACCATTAAAGAAATGGACCTACAAGCTCTAAACCTAAGGTCTCCCAATTCTGATAATGGTGGCAGCGAAACCAAGATGAACCCCAGAGAACCCAGACCCTATTTACCCAAAGATGTCATGGCTAGCTATGCACTCATTGAGGGCCCATGGAATCTTGGAAGCCCACTGGGGGGGTGGGTTATATAAATACATGCCACCTGCTGGCAGCGATACCTTATTGGCCCTGGAGCAGCGTGAGCAAACCCACTACCCTGCTATGAAGGTGGCGCTGATAAGGAAGTTTGGGCTAACCCCTGAGAAGTATAGGCAGAAGTTCAGGGGTAGCCACAAACTAGGCACGCAGAATTGGGTGGACTTTCTGGATTACGCCAGGAAGGCCTTGGATGGTTGGGTGAAAGGCAGCGAGGTAGGGGACTATGAGGGTCTATATGACCTCATACTCAAGGAGCACCTACTCGAGAAATGTTTTCCCGAGCTGCGACAGCATCTGGTGGACAGCAAGCTGACCAGCCCCAGGAAGCTTGCTGAGGAGGCGGACATCTAGGCTAGTACCCGGGTGTCATCAAAGGGGACTGGAGGGGATTCCCAGAAGACTGGACAGGGCGCCCCCCCAGAAGAAAGAGGGCGGAGATAATAAGAGGGAGTTCTCAAAAGGTCCACAAAATACTTCACAAGGAAGGGGCAGAGGATTCATCCCTAAGGGTAATCCCCCTCGCAACCCTAATCCTGGCCAAAGCCAGCCGCCAAGGGTTGTTCATTGTTTCGAGTGTGGTGGTGTGGGACACTACAAAGGAGACATGAGATGCCCAAAAAGACCACCCCCTCCCACTGGAGGAAAAGCCCCGGGAATAACTAGTGTAGTGCTCGGGGAGGAGATGCCTTTGGGTAATGGAGGGGAGCGGGCGGGTGTCACTTTAGTGTCCCTGGGTGATAAGGAGATGGTGCCAAAGACCCAACTGCCCTCTAATACTACTAAGTATGAGCAGTGGGTCACCATCAACGGCCGTAGAGGGGAGGCTCTGAGGGACACAGGAGCCAGTATGACTATGGTAAGGAGTCAACTGGTGTCTCCAGAGCAGGTCATCCCAGATGTACTCCATCCCGCCGTGATGGCTGACGGCAGATTGGGCCACTATCCTGTAGCCGAGGTTCCTTTTGAATGGGGAGGGGTTGCAGGTCCACTTCGAGTTGCCGTAAGCCCTGCCGTGCCTGTTGACTGCCTGTTAGGAAATGATATGGAGCACAATGCTTGGAGGGGGGTGGAGTACCAGACTCATTCTGAGATGTTGGGACCCCCTGACTGGGCCTGTGTCAGCACAAGGTCCGCGACTACCCGAAGGGGGAGTTCACTTACGCTGGAGCCTGGAACAATGGCCCAGCCGGCTGCCAGAGAAGAGAAGGACAGGAGGCCGGAGGACCCTGCCTCGGCATCTCCACCTCGTGAGACAGACAGGCCACCTGCAGAGGTGGATCTGGAGTCCACAGGGGAGAATGTTGCTTCCTTGGAGAACCTACCCATCCCTACTGAATGGCATGTGGAGGGAGGTCCTTCCCGGGAAGAGTTCTGCAAAGCTCAGAAGGAGTGTCCTACTCTTGAGGGGCTGCGGCAACAGGCCAAAGCCCAGGCAGCAGGGAACATTGTAGGGAGCTACCAGATTTACTGGGAGGATGGACTCCTCTACAGTGAGCCCAAGGCACCTGGACATGGTTCATCCAGGGCCTTGGTGGTCCCTCAATGCTTTAGAGCCTTTCTTTTGGAACTGGCTCATGAGATACCATTGGCAGGACACCTAGGACAGGACAAGACCTTTGCCCGGCTTGTCCCCCACTTTTACTGGCCTCGGATGAGAGTGGCGTCTGATACATATTGTCGGACGTGTGTGTCTTGCCAAGCCAGTGGGAAAACAGGGGTGAAGCTAAAAGCTCCCCTGGAACCACTACCTGTCGTTAGCACCCCCTTTGAGAGGGTGGGCATCGACATTGTAGGGCCATTGGATCCACCAACTTCAGCTGGTCACCGGTTCATCCTGGTTTTAGTGGATCATGCCACACGGTACCCACAGGCAATACCTCTGAGGACCATCACTGCACCCGCAGTGGCAAGGGCCCTGATGGGGATCTTCACCCGAGTGGGTTTCCCCAAGGAGGTTGTGTCCGACAGGGGGACTAACTTCCTTTCAGCATACATGCGGGCTATGTGGAAGGAGTGCGGTGTTACCTATCGGTTTACCACCCCTTACCACCCACAAACCAATGGTCTTGTGGAAAGGTTCAATAAAACCTTGAAAGGTATGATAAGAAGTCTGCCTGAGAGCCTGCGGAGGAAATGGGACGTCCTCCTACCCTGTCTCTTGTTTTCCTACAGGGAAGTGCCACAGAAGGGAGTGGGCTTCAGCCCCTTCGAACTTTTGTACGGGCACCCTGTACGGGGTCCTCTCAGCCTGGTGAAGGATGGATGGGAAAAGACTCCCAGGAAGCTTCCCCAGGACGTGGTGAGCTACATGCTGGCCTTCCGGAGCCAAATGGCCAAGTTGTGGAAGCAAGCTTCTGACAACTTGGAAGCCAGCCAAGCAGTTATGAAGGAGTGGTATGACCACAATGCTCACCCAGTGGAACTGGAGCCTGGACAAAAAGTGTGGGTGATGGAACCTGGAGAGCTAAATGCCCTCCAGGATCGTTGGACAGGCCCCTTTGAGGTATTGGAGAAAAAGGGTAAAGCCACTTACTTGGTGGATCTTAAGACCCCGAGACAGCCCCACAGGGTGCTGCATGCCAATCGCCTCAAGCCACACCATGAGAGGCCCGAGGTTGTCTTAATGATGGTGACCGATGGAGCAGAGGAAGAGGAAAGCGAACCTCTCCCTGATCTTCTCTCATCCCAAGAAAAGGATGGGTCGGTGGAGGGAGTGATTCTCTCACCATCCCTGACTCCTGAACAGCAGAGAGATTGCCGCCAGATCCTGGAGCAATTTTCTTCTCTATTCTCCCTTGTCCCGGGTAGGACCCACCTGTGTACCCATGACGTGGACACAGGAGACAGCCCACCTGTGAAGTCTAAGATCTACCGGCTGTCGGACAAGGTGAAGGCCAGCATCAAAAGTGAAGTCGCTAAGATGCTGGAGCTAGGAGTGATTGAACCTTCTAGTAGCCCTTGGTCTAGTCCGGTGGTTTTGGTACCGAAAGCTGCCCCGCCGGGCACCACACCTGAATTGAGATTCTGTGTGGACTACCGAGGACTAAATTCAGTAACTAAGACAGATGCTCATCCCATCCCTAGGGCGGATGAACTTATCGACCGGCTGGGAGCTGCCCAATACTTAAGTACCTTTGACCTAACTTCAGGGTACTGGCAGATTTCCCTTACTGAGGGGGCGAAGGAAAGGTCAGCCTTCTCTACACCTCAGGGACACTACCAGTTCTGTGTGATGCCCTTCGGGCTCAAGAACGCCCCTGCCACTTTTCAGCGGCTGGTGAACAAGGTCCTTTCTGGTATGGAAGCTTTTTCTGCTGCTTACCTGGACGACATTGCTGTCTTCAGTAGCAGCTGGGAGGACCATTTGCAACACTTGCAAGCTGTTCTTCATGCCCTGCAACAGGCTGGCTTGACAGTCAAGGCCAGCAAGTGTCAGATCGGACAGGGGTCGGTGGTGCACCTAGGTCACTTGGTGGGCAGAGGGTCGGTGCAGCTCCTCCAGGCAAAGATTGAGGCTATCATAGCCTGGGAGCCCCCCAAGACTCAAACTGAGGTCCGAGCCTTCCTGGGCCTCACTGGATACTGCCGTCGATTCGTGAAGGGGTATGGCACCATTGTGGCACCCCTTACTGAACTTACCTCTAAGAAACAACCCCGACGGGTAGTCTGGACGGAGGCTTGCCAGCGAGCCTTCATGACCTTGAAGCAAGCATTGTGTACTGCTCCAATACTTAAGGCCCCGGATTTTGCTAGAGAATTCATTGTCCAAACAGTTGCGTCAGAACATGGCAAAGGGGCAGTGTTATCGCAACTAAATGATGAGGGCTTGGATCAACCCGTGGTTTTCCTGTCTAGGAGACTACTTCCCAGGGAACGGAGATGGAGTACCATTGAGCGAGAAGCTTTCGCGGTGGTTTGGGCCCTGAAGAAGCTGCGGCCATACTTGTTTGGCTCGCACTTCCTAGTTCAGACTGACCACCGGCCCCTTCGTTGGCTGATGCAAATGAAGGGGGAGAATCCCAAGTTGTTAAGGTGGTCCATCTCCCTACAGGGAATGGACTTTCGGGTGGAACATCGGCCTGGAATGGACCATGCCAACGCAGACGGTCTATATATTTCCGCCTTAGTGATGAGAACTCCCAAGGGATTGGGTAGCTCTCCCCACTTTCAGCTGGGGGGGACGCGTGTTAGACCTGTCTGCATCTGGGGGTGTTCTAACCATCATTATTTATTTTTGTCCCCCTTAGCCTCCCAGTGTTTCTATTTTTATTTTTATATCCACCAGGATTTTTCAGTGCTGTCAGGGGGCTAGGTGTTCCTTGACTATGACGCCATTTTCCCCTCATGCTCTGTGAGGCCTAGTTAAGCTCCTGGAAAATCTAGGGACACTCAAGAACCTAAAATGGTGTCCACCAACTGCCATAACGGACATTCCAGGAGGACAGACCCATAGACTAACATGAGGAAGGTTCCAGAAACATCCAGTGGCTTCCAGAGGTCTCAGGCCACTCTATAAAAGGCCAGTGACCAGCAGCCATTTTGTGCAGTCTCAGGAGTGACCAGTGAGGAGAGAGGCGACCTGTGGAGGAGGATTGCGCACCAGTGGTGATCAGATCGACCTCTGGGCCGGCTATCGCGTTATTGGGAAGTGCCCCCTTTCAGGCTGACTAAACCCCACTGTCACGGCGTTAATAAATCGTGACCAGAGACACTGTGTCCAGATCTTAAATTACCGGGTCGTGTTGTGAGGAGACCTTCGCAAACTGTTAAAAGCAACCCTTGTGTGTCCTGCACCCCTGCCCTGAAGGCTGTGGGCAGATCAGGTGGACATCGAATCAGAGCTGTGTTACCCGGCTGAGGAGCGTCAGTCACATTCATTACACTCGTGACCGGCTCTCATCCTGTGGAGAAAGGCGGTGAAATCGGCGGAGACTCCTACCTGTGTGTAGCGCCGACAGCACGTCTGACCCAGACGCGAGGGAAAGTGCCCAGCTGTTCCGTGTATTGACGGAAGAAGTCATCGTGGGAGGAGAGGCGGAGTCCGGAGCCAGGAGGAAGCCGGCGGCATCAGAAGAGGCGCGCCTGAGGCGGAGCCTGACTGCAGGAAGGATCCGGCCGCGTCAGAGGAGGAGCGCTCGAGGCGGAGCTCCAGCCTGAGGAGACGCGAAAGGAGGCAGAAGCGCCGCCACGGTCCCGCCGGAGGAGCGTCCCGGCCGGCAGTAAGCCTTCCCGTTCCCCCACCCCGACGCCGACTCCCCAGAGGCCCCGTCGTCGGCGCTAGGAGAGGACAACCGAGCGCGATGGCAACTCAAGTCGGATTGCCTCTCAAATGAAGTAAGCAGGGAACGTGGGGAAGCGGGAGGCGGCTGTGCCGGCGGACAGTAGATCTTTGAAGCGGCAATAACCAGCGCAACTGGGAAGTGCCGAGTCCTTTAGAAGTAAACATCGTGAGAACTTGACTAATAACCCGCTGACTGTAAACATAAGTATACGAAGGGAGGGAGTGAGAAGGGTAACGAACCTCTAGGTTCCTGTGCTTTGGGCAAGTATATTGGAAGCTGGGCCAGAGAGTACCAGTAGTATTCAGAGCTCCCTTATAACACCTCTGCAGGCAGTTAATCACCCTGAGTCTACTTCAAGAGTGGTGTAGCCATAGGATAGATAAGAGGAAGCCTTATTAATTTACCTTGTCTCCTTTTAGCTATCTAGCTGGTTGCAAGTACTGGGAGGAACGCTGCTGGGGGTAGACACCTGTTGAACTGTTCTGGAAGCTGAGAGCAGAGGGGTAATGTACAAGTCATGCTTATGAAAAGTAGCACATTGAACCTATGTAGTGAATTTTCGCTTCTGTATAATTAATTGAAGAAGAATTCTGTGGAACTGACAGTAATTTACCTCAAATGAAATGTACCTGTGATTTAGCCTTGCTAAAGTGAGAAAAGTATTGAAGACTGTGAAACTTAAGTGAATTTATGCTGAACTAATTGTAAACGGATCTTGCCTAAGAAAAGAACAAACATAATTTTTATAAAAGGTACTGGTATTTTTCTAAACTGGTGTAGCGTCTTTTATTTTTAGTGGTCAATCATTGGGTTACTGTGAGTGGGTCTTGTAAGCACTTAACCAACGCCTTGGAGTTTTAGCTGTTCCCCCTACTGTGCCAGGCTACCCTATGTAGTCTAGGATACCCTAGGTCTAACAGTTGGTCAATGGTAGCCTCTCAGTGCCCTTCCCAGTAGCTCAAGCCACCCGTCATGGGTTCTCTTTATCAGCATTGTTATTTGCTCTAATCACAGAACCATTAATTTCATTTTATTGATCTTTATTTCGGCAATTGCCATAAAAGATAAGAACCATTAATTAATATTTTGGTGAATCTAAAGCCATCTTCTCTTCCTCAGGCAAGTTCGGAGGTTGAATAGCTCTAAGGTACCTTGCTGTATCCGCCACTCCACTTCCCGTATCCGGAGCATATAGATCCGTGTAGAATTTCCTAAACACTTCTCAAGAAGTCTTTATTCGATTATTACATCATAAAAGACATGCATCACAAATTTACAATAGCAAAAATACATGTGTTGGTTTTAAAATAATGTAAAACAGTATTAAACCAGTCTAAGACCATGTTAAGGGCCAGATATAGGTAATTCCTATTTACCGACTCTTAAATACCGAATTTTACTGATTCGGTATTCAAGAGTCGGCAAATAGGAAGGGGGGAGATGTAGGTAATTCGAATTTAAGAATTACCGAATCGGTAGGATTCGGTATTTACCGATTAGGTAAATACCGAATCGGTATTGCCTATTGATTCCTATGGGCCATAAAGCCCATAGAAATCAATGGGCAATACCAATTCGGTATTTACCGAATCGGTAAATACCGAATCCTGCAAGGGTGCAGGGGGTGTCACTTTGACACCCTCTAGCACCCCAATTCCGGACTTGTGTGCCATGTGGCACACAGACATGCCCTAAGGGCATGTCTGTGTGTCACATGGCACAGGTGTGCATGCACAGATGTGCATGCACACCTGAATTCGGTATTTTACCACCCAATAGGATTGGGTGGTAAAATACCGATTCTTAAGGGCCTGTGGCACTCTTAGGAGTCCCACCTACATGTGGATTTACCGAATCGGTAAATATACAGATTCGGTATTTTACCGATTAGGTAAATTTACTGATTCGGTAAATTTACAGAATATGTAAAATATAGGCCCCCTACATCTGAAAGCCCTAATACTGGTCAGTAACGGCCGAATTCGGCCGTTACCGACCGGTATTAGGGCTCATACATCTGGCCCTAAATCATTTGTACAAAACTTCATTTGAATTTTTTTTTTTTTATAAAGATTACAATAAATCCTTGGTTAAGTGACCATAGTAGCTCGGGCACTATAGGTGGTAACACATTAACACATAGTCAATGGAAAGCCTAACGTTATAGGTTAAAGCCTAAGTCGAGTTAATGAACCTTATTCTTAAGATCCAAGCCCATCCTAGGTATTTTGCTACACCAGTTACAATCACAGGCGACAGATCTGTCCTTAGTATCCTACTAGCATTAGCTGCTGAGTGTGTTCCCAAGCTTCTACAAACTGGACTTAACCACTTTAGTCTAGGGGCAACATACAGCGGGCAGACAAAAAGAAAATGGTTTATACTTTCACCCTGTCCTGGGCACCTAGGACAGTGCCCAGACCCACCCTTACCCCACGTTTTAGTGAACTCCCTTAAGGGCAAAAAACCGCATCTATATTGATGAAATAATTTGCGGTCCAGGGGCTTGGTTATAGCATCCCAGTATTTTTCAAGGCAGGGGAAACCTTCGTAACAATGAATATACCAGTAAGGTTATTAGCAGTCAGTCCCGAATGTCTCTTTTGTACAACCCAATCCCAATATTGTATCTTCAAATCCTTTTTGGAGGGGAAGGTTGCAGTAACTGGGTTCAACCATAGTTCTCCATGCCCCAAGGCACACAACGTGGATCTTGGGGCGCCAGAATGCTAGTGGACGCAATCTAGCTTGGTCCTCCACGGGCTGACACCCAAGATCGTACAAGAGTGGGATCCGCGGTGTTGACTGTGGGAGACCAGTGGCCACCCTAAGAAATTTATTTTGAGCAGCTTTCAGGGGATCCAGATTACTGTAGCCCCAGAGCTCCGCCCCATACAAAACAGAGGGTAGAACTTTCGTTCCATAGATCTTCATTAAGGGGGACATGGGCCGGGTAAAGGAGCTTTATGTTCTTTGATCAGGGCTCCTCCTATCTGCGCATGCTTTAATGCCAATAGGTCAACCTGATGAGACCAACTAAGGGTCTCGCTAAACGTTACTCCAAGGTAGGTAAACAGTTTAGTCTGTTCCAGGGATGTGCCCCCCATGGTAACCCTAGCTGTAATCGGGGAGACGTTACTCCAAGGTAGGTAAACAGTTTAGTCTGTTCCAGGGATGTGCCCCCCATGGTAACCCTAGCTGTAATCGGGGATCAGAGACGGGATTACCCTGCCAATCAGTAATCTCCTTGATATCGGATGAAGCTAGTCTTTGCCTAGTTCGTATGGCTAGTATATGACCCACTCTCTCGCTTAGCTCGTATGCATTTTCCTTTTTAATGATGTAATTCTCCGCGGTTTTCTTGGCAATACATTCTAAGGCTTCTGCTCTAAGCGCAATAATTTTTTGCAGATGTTGCTCCACTGGAAGTTGCTGCTGGATACCTAGGGATAGCTCCTCTTCCACTCTGAGGAGACATTTACACAGTTCTTCTACCTTAGCTTTCTCCTTCTTCTGTTTATATAATGCGAAACTCAGTGTCTCTCCCCTGATCCCGGCCTTGAAGGCATCCCAGACCATCCCCTGAGATGCTGTCCCCCTATTTACATCCCAGAAATTCTTAATCCACACCTCCATACACTTACGGTATTCCTCATCTTTTAACAATGCTCTTTCAAAAGTCCAATGCGTATCCCTTGTTTGAGCTTGACCTATTTTAATCGTTAGTACCAATGGGCTATGGTCTGACACGACCCAAGGGTGTTTTTCAATCTGGGAGCCAGGAACCAGAGGGCTCGATACCACGAAATAGTCCAGTCTAACCATGACTTTGTGCGGGACGGAGAAGAATGTGCTACCATCTACATGCGGACGCAGCCTAATCCATGGGTCTACTAAGGAATTATGCTGTACCATGTCTGCAAGTGCTCTATAGGTTTTTTTCTTCCTCCTCAAATAGTGCCCCCCTGGTTCTGTGAAAGAGCTAGCAAGGTCATGAATGTTAAAGTCACCGCAGCAAACAGTTGGCTCGGGCCATTGTGCCAACTCTGTGTCTAGGTATTGGAAAATGTCGGGGTCATCCTCCGTAGAACCATATAGTGTAACCAGCGTGAGTTTCTCCCCCTTGAATTTTATTTCCATCAATATCCATTTACCCCATTGATCCTCTTTCTTCCTAATAACGACCACGTCCCTACTCCTGCCCAACACCGCTACACCTCTAGTTCTTGTCCCCTGTTTAGTGTTTGCCAATAGGTTAAACCCTAGCTGCTCCAAAAGATATCCCTTCACCCCCTCTATGTGTGTTTTATGTAAACAAACTAAGTCCAAACACAGAGTTTTAAGCAATGCATCAACTCTAAGTCTCTTAGTTGCATCATTAAGCACACAGATATTAATCACTGCAATTCTGCATGTCAATAGAATACAACAAATATCTTGCCTTCAGATAAAACTAACTCATTAAATATACAAACAAAGTAACAACAACAAAAAAAAGACAAGTGTACTACAGTGTGTGTACTGTACAAGCTGTGTAACCTGAAAGTGCCCCCCTTTCCCACCCCCCCCTCTTCGCCCCCTCCCTCCCCTCCCAGGTCCCCCCCCTCTACGGGCAAAAAGGTCAAGCATGACCTATGTGTGGCAACTTTTGAGTGCAGTAGTCGCCACCCACCCTCCTTCCGTGTATCACCAACATGCATTTCTAAAACTCCTGACCATAATAAAGAAAGAGAACGACCAAGCTTAATCCTACCTTTTAGGGCAACTGAAGCTTCTCCTTCCTAACCACCCTTTGCTTTCTGAGCTCATTAATATATTCCTGAGCCTTAATTTCGGAGGCAAACATCCTTGCATGACCTTTTACAATAATCTTTAATCTTGCTGGATATAGCAGGTATGCTTCATGTCCTAAGTTTTGGCATGGCATAATCAACTGTCTGAGCCGCCACCTTCTCTCCACAGTGGCGTGGCAGAAGTCAGGGCGTGCGAAGAAGGATACCCCTTCAAATGTGCGCCTTGCCTCTGGCCTTGCTTTATCCATTATCTCCTGCCTTGCAAGAAAATTACCGACATATACCAGGAGTGCTCTAGGCTTTGAATCTTGTGAGGCCTCATAGGTTTTCCTCTGCACTAGGGGAAAGCGATGTGCCCTTTGCACTTCGCTTTCCCAATTCCATTTTGTGGCCTCAGGAAACGCACCCTTAAGCATCTTAACCACATATGCCCTAGCATCCTGCCCCTCAAGACCTTCTGCAACCCCCAAAAGTCTTATGTTGTTGGTCGCTGTCGATTCTTGAAATCTTCCATTTTCCATTGCATGTCCTCCGATATTTTCTCCTGCGCTTCTTTAAATTCCTTCTAGCGACTAACATCCTTTTCCAATCTGCCTGTCCGCTCCTCCACATGAGAAACTCTGTCAGCCATTTCCTCATATAATTTATACATTTTCCGCATGGAGCTCTGAATCGTCGAGATGTGGAATGTTCTGGCTCTGCCAACAGCTTTCCCGGCATCGTCAGTTTGACCTGCCTCGTTCTCTGCCGCGCTGCCTGACGATGCTGAGTTCTCCGTGGCTTTAGCAGGAAATGCTTCCTTCAGCGTAGATTGACGAAGTTGATGGTCCTTGATGCCGGCTCCCGCTAATCTTGCTCCGGTGCCACCGCTAGCAATGGACTTCACGGAATCCCTTACACCTCGAGTGTCGGTTCCGACGCCATTACCACAGGATATCTCTGTCTGCTTTCCGACGTTTTTTCTGAGTTGTGCCGCGGTTCGTGAAGCCGGGACTAGTGCCTCCTTGTTATCCTTGCCGCTGCTTGCTGGAGGCCTCTTTGTGTGATATATCTCCTTCTGCTGCTGCTTGCGGCCCTTTGGTACCATACCCGCACCGTCCTGTAACTGCCGGATCCCGTCAGAGAGGGGGCGCAGAAATCGGTAAGTAAAAAGTTTTGTGATTCTTTGTATCCAGCGCGGGGGCCAGATTATGTAGAAAGTAGAAGAGCTCAATCGCACCAGTCATGTCGGCATTCTTATTGCCAGGTTAGACCTTGGGAGGAGAGTGAGCTGAGTGCGACTGTCCTCTGCAGTCAGTCAGCGGCCATCTTATTAATTAGTATTTTGAATGATGGATCCTCACATCGGTCCTATGGATAGCAGGTGGGTTTTACTTAGTTTCACGCTATGTGGGTGACATCTTTTATGTCAAGCACCAAACTTGTAATCTTTTCCCCATGCCTAGGGAGATTGTGTGATTCGTAGGTTTGTTTGGCCTCCAATTAAACAGGAACAAATGTCAGATAATCCCATTTAACCACAATACTCCCCAGCTGATCACTTAGTTTAATCTTTTATAGTGTGAATAACCAGTCAGATGTTAAGGACTTATGGTGCATTGGAATCCAGAATTGGCCACTCGTACGAATAATGGCACAGCAGTTGGTAAACTCACATGAACAGGCTGAATGCAAGGTCAATCTCCCACTTTCCATCACATGGTGCATAGCGTTTCTAAAAATTATCTTTCTGACTGGACTTCTCTATTTATTGAACAAGTTACTTACCTTTGGTAACTCATTATCTGGTAGAGACAATATCTAGCTGTGAATTCATTACCTTTGAATTCCCCGGACGTCCTCCTCTTCTTTGAACGGGACTAGGATCTCCGCAGAGTCTAATTTGCCGGTTTCAATGACTGCCGCAAGGACCTTCAAAGCTCGCTCCGCAAGGCCTTAGGAGCCTTGGCTCGACAGTCTAAGCGTGGCTTCGTGATGTGCCTTCGCTTGAGACACAATAGAGACAGATGAGGTGGGGGGGGGGGGGGGGGGGGGTCAGTTACCGACATGCCGCAGTGACAGGTGCCACACGGTAAAACCCTGTCCTTCTAGAAGACATACCTCGACACAGAGAAAACATTTTGCTCAACGAAAAGTTTTTTAAAAACCTTTCAAAAAGAGACGGAGGGGAAGATCTTCACTGGATCAGCGCTTAACTGGCAAGGGAAAATAAAACTGATGTCTGCGCGCCTGGGTTGCACAGATATAGGTGACCATTACGTCATAACCGACGCTAATGATGCCTACGACATCACGCAGAGCCGAATAGAGTCACTTGACTGCATGCAGGAGTACTACTCACGCAAAGTTTCTAGATCTAGCTTGATGCTTGGCAAATATAAAGGTAAGGAATCTGCTTATAGAAGTCTCTATCAATTCAGCAATTTTCTTATGCCATTGTCGAAGGCCTTTGTTTAACTCTAAAATTAGCATTGGTACAGTGTCTATGGGTTGGGTGGGGCTATTTCCCCTAATTTTGAATATTATTTGGTAGCCAGTGCTAAATATATGTTTCACTGGATACATGCTTAATACTGACTCCATTCATTCATGATAGAGCAGAATATCGGTAGGAACACCCACTCCAGCCACTGTAGTAGCCCGCAGATTGATTCGGGTCCACCTTCACCCAGACACAGTGACCTGCGCTATATAAGCGTGGCATCAGTTGATGGCAACGCTAGGGCACTGGTTGGTCTTCTCACCTTAGTTACCGAAATGCACTAATTCCTGCATAATTTTGCCGACGGTGCAGATGCAACTACGAAACATATGATTACTTGTTGATGGGGAATTCATTCCACTGAAGGTGTTTAAACAAAGGGTCGAATCACACTGCTAAACAGGTATTTGCACCTTCGACTTCAGAACACACTAAAAGAATCCATTCCAGATTCCCTGAAGATGCTCCCAACTGCAATATTTGCCACAGTGATATACCCTCCCTGCCAGTACCACGCATCAGGAGTCGAAGGCGCGCCGAAGGCGCGCATAAGGCAAGCTCGTCTGCGCTCGTCCGCGCCAAGTCCGGGCCCTGGGCCACCCCTCCTGCATCTCAGCCACCACTACGCAGATGCTATTCTTCAGCAACCCTCTACAGACTAAGGCCTTCTGCTAACATTTGCACTCAGCATTCTTTTCAAGCTGAAGACCTGCCACAAACCTTCCCCACATGCTCCATATTGCTCAAATCCAAATCTTGCTCGGCGCCCACACATGATTTCCATATGCTCCTACTAAATTGCCGCTCCCTACCCAAGCATAGCGCTGAAATGGCCCTGCTGTTAGAGGAACATACCCCAGATATATTGTTCCTGACGGAAACCTGGCTCACTACTGAGTCTGACCCCGCGATAGTAGACGCACTCCCTGATGGCTATCAAATCATACGGCAAGATCGACCTAAAGGGAGAGGAGGAGGCCTGGCTATTATCCACAAGGAACAATACCACTGCCGAATCATCCCTGAGACCATCCCGGATTGTGAGAGTATTGGGTTTAATATCGAACTCTCACCCAATAGCTGTTTCTCGGGCACCCTTATCTACCGCCCGCCCGGCCCCCCGAAACAGTTCCATGAAACAATGCCATCTAGCGTCGCCGACAGAGCCAGTACTTCCTCTAACTTCACCGTGCTAGGTGACCTGAATCTTCATTTTGACTCCCCTTCTGATCACACAGCCGCCACCCTACTAGAAGATCTAGCAGCTCTTCAACTCATCCAACGCGTCACCATTCCCACTCATGCCAAAGGCCACTTACTGGACCCAATCTTTACCAACTGTCCTGACATCTCAGTGGACACAGGCATTCCCCTGCCATGGACAGACCACCTTCTGATCCCTTTCAGCTGGACCTCGACTAAAACTCCACCACCCGCCCCCACCTCAAGGCTCAGGCGAGCTTGGTCGCGCCTCGAGGTTGATAACTGGTCTATTAAACTGGCCAGCTCACAACCCGAGAAACAGGAGGATCCTGCCTTAGCAAACCAGGCCTATGTCAACTGGATCAATCATACCCTTGACACCACTCTCCCTATGAGCAAGACAATACTGAAGCGGCCCCAAAAAACCGCCCCTTGGTACACGCAGTCTCATAGGGACAATAAGCGTCTTTGTAGAAGGGCGGAAAGACGCTGGCGTTTGGATAACTCAGCAGATAACAAAACCCGTTACCGCGAGACTATTAACGAGTATAAAATCCAAATAAAAGCAGCCCAGTCCACGTACTTCGCTGATAAAATTCTGCAGGCCAAATCTAAACCCAGAGAGATCTTCCAGATCATTAAAAAGCTAACTAACCCCCCCCTGCGTTACATGCCGAGAAATCTGTCACACAGTGCAATAATATCGCCGAATTTTTCTTTCAGAAAGTAAACAAGATTTATTCATCATTTTCCTCCCCAAAAATGAATTCATCAATCCAACCCAACATCTCCCCAACCCTGCCCCCTCCCCCCGCTAGACACCGCCTAACCAACTTTCCCCCATTGAATCTTCCCACCCTAGAATCTCTAGCTCTCAGTGTCAAATCAGGCTCGCCGGACGACCCTGCCCCGCCTGACATCTTAATGGCAGCATCCCGGATTACCCTGCCCGTCATCATGGAGGTACTAAACGCTTCCATCTCCTCCAGCACTGTGCCAACTGTCTGGAAGCAAGCCATGGTCAGGTCATTGATTAAGAAGCCCAATTTGGACCCGTCTGACCTAGCCAACTATCGCCCCATCTCCCTGCTCCCATGGGTGAGCAAGGTCCTGGAAAAATATATTAACCAACAGTTGGTGAACTTTTTGGAAGACCATCACATACTAGACCCCACTCAGACAGGTTTCAGACCAAAACACGGGACTGAGACCGCCCTCCTCATGGTCACCGAGGAAACTAGAAAAATCCTAGATCAAGGAGGATCAGTGGCAGTGATCCTCCTTGATCTAAGCGCGGCATTTGACACGGTCAGCCATGACACCCTACTGAACCGCCTGTCCTGTGCGGGGATCAAGGATAATGCCCGGGCTTGGTTCAAATCTTTTTTGGAGAATAGATCCTTCAGGGTCTTTGATGGCGAATCCGTATCCTCTAGCAGACCCCTAAAGTGCGGTGTTCCACAGGGCTCCTCCCTAAGCCCTGCGCTTTTTAATCTGTACATGAGACCCCTGGCCGATGTCGTCCGCCCATTCGGAGTTAAGATCATCTCCTATGCGGACGACACGCAGCTAGTGGTCTCACTGGCGGAGGAGGCAAATCGAACTTCGCCAGGCGGGCTTAGAGAATGCCTGGAGGAGGTGAGGAACTGGATGTCGTCATCATCCCTGAAGTTGAACGGGGACAAAACAGAGCTGATGCTCCTAGGCCCAGCAGATCTGTCCCTTTCTCCCTCTCTGTGGCCCCCATGTCTAGGCCCTCCCCCAACCCCCAAAAATAACATCAAAAGCCTTGGCGTGTGGCTGGACAATTCGCTATCCTTCAATGTCCAAGCCACAAAACTCTCAGCCACCTGTTTTGGCATCATGAGGGTGTTAAATAAAATATTTCCCCTCCTTCCCATGGAAGCCAAGCAGGTGGCTATTCAAGGTCTTATTCAATCACGCCTTGACTTTAATAATGCACTCTATCTTGGCGCACCAGAATATACCCTACGCAGGCTGCAGATTGTACAGAACTGCGCAGCACGCTTATTGCTTAAAATTCCCCGCAGACACTCAGTGAGGGCCGGACTGATTAGCCTTCATTGGCTTCCGATCCGGCAGAGAGTACTGTTCAAAACACTATGCATAGCCCATCAAGCCTTCTGGGACACAGGACCCAGTATCACTCGCGACCTGGTCACCCCAAACCGAAGTCTTCGTTCCAGCCAGACTTTCTCGGCAGTGGTACCAAGAATAAAAAGATCCAGATCTGGCGGAAGGACGTTTACATACAACGCGTCCAAGACCTGGAATACCCTTCCACTCAATCTTAGAGCGAACCCGAACCTCACTGAATTCCGCAAGCAACTAAAGACCTTTTTGTTTGCATCAATTCATTAACTGCCTGCCTTCCCCCCCACGCCTTTAGTAGACTCTGGTTATCCTAGCGCTTGGATGCCTCCGGGCAACAATTCGCGCTCTATAAATCGGCAAGTTTACAAGTTTTAGTGCTGGTGTCCGCATCACTGCTCTAAAATGCTTGTCATGCTTTAGCATCCACCCCTACCACCTGCTGTAGGGCGCACGCCCTACTGTTACATGTTGCATTTAATCTCCAGACCCACGGTACGCGCTTCGTTGTTAATGAGACCTACAAACTCTTAGACGATCCCTGATTGATATCAGATGATCACAATAATGCCATTTTGTGGCCTTGGCATCCACTACCACATGCGCGGCATAATGGTGAAAAAAATACTGAACCCGGCACAGATAGTGCATGTCCCATATGGAACTAGGGTTGGCGGTGTCTCGCCTGTATGTTTCTTGGCCCAGGGCCGCACCGCGATCTGCCCACTGTGACAATGCAGGGCCCTGACTAGTGAGGACTGACGAGACAGGCACTCAGGCGCCGGGCTGCAACATTGTTTTTCTTTGCCACGGTCGCCGCTGCCACAAATTGGGCACATATTGTCTTTATTATAAAACATGTGCTTTCAGAATATATATTTTTTGCAATATGTAATCGGACTGTACCTAGCATAAACCTCCTTTTAAGTGATAATTATCTCTTTCCATGTTCTTCAAGTTGAATATCACTCAGAAGTGCTCTGAAACCATGGTAAAGTAACACATGAACACTCGGCAGCTATGATATACACTTGGTCATCCCCATGAGTGCTGAGACCTATGATGCACAATGAAACTTCCAAGGCTAGGGTGATATCATAGTCTAATGCTAAAAAGAAATGGGAATGAGACTTGGGAATACCTACTGGTGACAACTTGGCAATTTTGTGGTACACAAATTCAGAAAGTTTCATTGAATAGCAGCCACCGTTTAATACACTTTACAATTATACACACACTAGTGTACTATTCCCTAGCTGGCTTAGAGTCCCTGGTACTCAATGTTGGCACGAAATGTATAAGTTGTAATTACCCTTGGGCAGACTATGCCCATCTACCATGAACCTGCCCTCTGGTATATTCAGATTGAGAGGAAGTATTTAATACACTCTCAGAAATTAGACACACGCAGATGACCCCCAGATCCATGGCTAGTGCTGCTAGGTTATGTAAAAGATCTGCCCAAATCCATGCATAGATTTGTTGGGATCGCTCCTAAATTAGCAAATCTGAGGATGGCCATGCAATGAGGAAGTGGCACCCTCCCATTGGAGAACGATTGGATCAAGGATCTCATTCCCTGTAACGATACATCAAACACGTATTGTATGCTTTGACCACTGAAGTCTCGCCGAAGCATATAAGGGTACCACTGCAAGAATATCATATATAGGTTAATGACCACCCTTGGCGTGCATAGATGCACATTATGAATATTCTCAGATGAAAGTTAGCAGAGTATGAAAATTTGTTAAACAAATTCAATGGATGTTATCTAGTTGTTGCCTAATAGACCACCATGAATGATACTGACTATGCTTTTATAGGAACATTAATGGTAAACAACTTTGAACTTTGGCATGCTCTGTTTTAGAGAACTGGATGGTGCTGATGCTGATCGTGATTTTGAAATAATACAACTCATCATTACTAAGTGAGTGTGATGTAAACTAGAACTTTGATACCATTGCTGATATATACTAGCGGCCCGTCCCGACGTTGTCCGGGTAAAAAAAGGCTAGGCAGCAATGATTTTAGTATCATTGTACATTTGTCCCATATGATAAGAGACACATTTTGAAGCAGTGTCCCCAAAGGTCCGTTTTTCCGAATAGAGCATATTGAATCCCTTTCAAGGGAAACTGTTAGAGGCAGTTCAAAGGTAGAATGTGCTGTTTTCCCAGCTGTTATCAAAGTGGCAGCTATTCCAGATGAAGCAATAGCTAGAGCCAAATTCCCAGAAGATCGAACTTTGGCAAGTATGAGGTTGATTAGGTAAGTCTTTCCTGTACCACCGGGGGCGTCTATGAACAATAGTTTGCCTTGCTTCTTTTCAACACTATCAACTATGGTGTTGTAGGCGAGTTGTTGATCGGGAACTAAGTTAGGCAAGTGTTGAGCAAGGTGGTTAGTTAGCTCTGAAATATTGTGTGCGGTAGCGATATTGTGGTATCCAGTTAGGTTAGTTCGGACCGCTGGCGGCAGGCTGAAATCTTGAAAGGACTTCTCGCTTAATAGATACAGTGAGTCTTCAATTTCTATAAGTCCTTGGTTTATGATTTCATTGTTGATAGCAGCCCGTACCGACGTTGTCCGGGTATGAATTGCTGCCGGCCAGTAGTATATTGTTTTTAAGGATTTCGTTTTGATAGAATTTCTTATCTGTGACAGGCCTGTGAAACACTCCGATTCACAGTGCACTGCTGATGCACTTAAGAGTGCGCGTTCAGTAGTGTGTGAACTCGAGTTTCCCTACTTTATATTTCTTTGCAATATTATATAGCGCAAACTCGACAACATGGCATGAGCACAATTTACATTACAGAAGAACACATTCATTTGTGGTAGGCACGGGGAGACAAAGCGATTTGCCTGGAATCACAGGATGTTGAGCTGATGCCGAGATTCAAACGTAGCTCCCCAGCTCTAAAGTTCGCAATTCTAGAACTTGTGGCGGGAGGTGTGTCTAAAAGTGTATGTTGATGCTGGCCATCAATGAGAGAGACCTGTGCATTTTTCAAATGGGTGGTGAAAAAATATGAGTATGTTGCTGGAGATGTGGGCCGCCGTGCCACCAATGTACTTACCGGGGAGGGTAAACACCGATTATTCCGCAACTTTCTTTCCGCATACCATCACTCCGCATACTTTCATTACGAAAGTACCATGACTCCGCAATGCCATTATAACGCATGGCATTACATTTTATATGCTCTTACTACGCATACATTTACAACGAAATTTGTTGTAAATGCATGAATGGTAAAAGCATGTTTTTTTAATGTTTGGATAAGGTAAGTATGGGTATAGGGGTATATGTTTTGGGGTACTGAGGTATATGTTTTGGGGTGTATGGGTATTTTAAGGGTTCAGATATAGTTTTGGGTTATGGGGTACCGGGGTAGTTTTAGGGTTTAGGGATAGGTATGGGTTTTGGGGTACAGGGGTATTTTTAGGGTTCAGGGCTAGGTTTGGGTTTTGGGGTATAGGGGTATTTCTAGGGTTCAGGGGTAGGTTTGGGTTTTGGGGTACAGGGGTATTTTAAGGGTTCAGGGCTGGGTTTGGGTTTTGGGGTACAGGGGTATTTTTAGGGTTCAGGGCTAGGTTTGGGTTTTGGGGTACAGGGGTATTTTAAGGGTTCAGATATAGTTTTGGGTTTTGAGGTATAGGGGCATTTTTAGGGTTCAGGGGTAGGTTTGGGTTTTGGGGTACAGGGGTATTTTAAGGGTTCAGGGCTAGGTTTGGGGGTACTTGGGTATTTTTAGGGTTCAGGGCTAGGTTTGGGTTTTGGGGTACAGAGGTATTTTAGGGTTCAGGGGTAGGTTTGGGTTTTGGGGTACAGGGGTATTTTGAGGGTTCAGGGCTAGGTTTGGGTTTTGGGGTACAGGGGTATTTTTAGGGTTCAGGGGTAGGTTCGGGTTTTGGGGTACAGGGGTATTTTAAGGGTTCAGGGCTACGTTTGTGTTTTGGGGTACAGGGATATTTTAGGGTTCTGGGGTAGGTTTGGGTTTTGGGGTACAGTGGTATTTTTAGGGTTCAGGGCTAGGTTTGGGTTTTGGGGTACAGGGGTATTTTTAGGGTTCAGGGGTAGGTTTGGGTTTTGAGGTACAGGGCTATTTAAAGGGTTCAGGGCTAGGTTTGTGTTTTGGGGTACAGGGGTATTTTAGAGTTCAGGGGTAGGTTTGGGTTTTGGGGTACAGTGGTATTTTTAGGGTTCAGGGCTAGGTTTGGGTTTTGGGGTACAAGGGTATTTTTGGGTTCAGGGGTAGGTTTGGTTTTTGAGGTACAGGGGTATTTTTAGGGTTTAGGGATAGGTTTGGGTTTTGGGGTACAGGGTATATTTATAGGGTTAAGATTGGTTAGTGTTTAAGGGTGTTGGGGTATTTTAAGGAGTACAGGTGGGTTATGATCATGGGGTGCAGGGGTACTTAAAGGGAGCAGGGTGGGATTAGCACACAATATGAGACATGGTTCCTGAGATTACCCGCCTCAAAGGTTTGGGCTCTCTCTTTATATTATTAGTATGGCTCATGCCATGTTGTCGAGTTTGCGCTATATAATATTGCAAAGAAATATAAAGTAGGGAAACTCGAGTTCACACACTACTGAACGCGCACTCTTAAGTGCATCAGCAGTGCACTGTGAATCGGAGTGTTTCACATATATATATCCATACTAATAATATAAAGAGAGAGCCCAAACCTTTGAGGCGGGTAATCTCAGGAACCACAGCACCAATCGCAACACCCAATACAGCGTTGGAAAGGGCAGTTGCAGCAGAAGGACATAGGCTATACAGACGCCCACCATATACATTTAAAAGGTAAAAGAACCGTGCCAGCAAAGTAGTCCCTTGTGGGCGTGTCTGCGCTGTGCTGTGGGCGTGTGCTGTGGGCGTGTGCTGGGGGCGTGGCAAACACTGGGGCGTGTGGTACGTTCCACCCTTCATGCCATGTCTCATATTGTGTGCTAATCCCACCCTGCTCCCTTTAAGTACCCCTGCACCCCATGATCATAACCCACCTGTACTCCTTAAAATACCCCAACACCCTTAAACACTAACCAATCTTAACCCTATAAATATACCCTGTACCCCAAAACCCAAACCTATCCCTAAACCCTAAAAATACCCCTGTACCTCAAAAACCAAACCTACCCCTGAACCCAAAAATACCCTTGTACCCCAAAACCCAAACCTAGCCCTGAACCCTAAAATACCTCTGTACCCCAAAACCCAAACCTAGCCCTGAACCCTAAAAATACCCAAGTACCCCCAAACCTAGCCCTGAACCCTTAACATACCCCTGTACCCCAAAACCCAAACCTACCCCTGAACCCTAAAAATGCCCCTATACCTCAAAACCCAAAACTATATCTGAACCCTTAAAATACCCCTGTACCCCAAAACCCAAACCTAGCCCTGAACCCTAAAAATACCCCTGTACCCCAAAACCCAAACCCAGCCCTGAACCCTTAAAATACCCCTGTACCCCAAAACCCAAACCTACCCCTGAACCCTAGAAATACCCCTATACCCCAAAACCCAAACCTAGCCCTGAACCCTAAAAATACCCCTGTACCCCAAAACCCATACCTATCCCTAAACCCTAAAACTACCCCTGTACCCCATAACCCAAAACTATATCTGAACCCTTAAAATACCCATACACCCCAAAACATATACCTCAGTACCCCAAAACATATACCCCTATACCCATACTTACCTTATCCAAACATTAAAAAAACATGCTTTTACCATTCATGCATTTACAACAAATTTCGTTGTAAATGTATGCGTAGTAAGAGCATATAAAATGTAATGCCATGCGTTATAATGGCATTGCGGAGTCATGGTACTTTCGTAATGAAAGTATGCGGAGTGATGGTATGCGGAAAGAAAGTTGCGGAATAATCGGTGTTTACCCTCCCCGGTAAGTACATTGGTGGCACGGCGGCCCACATCTCCAGCAACATACTCATATTTTTTCACCACCCATTTGAAAAATGCACAGGTCTCTCTCATTGATGGCCAGCATCAACATACACTTTTAGACACACCTCCCGCCACAAGTTCTAGAATTGCGAACTTTAGAGCTGGGGAGCTACGTTTGAATCTCGGCATCAGCTCAACATCCTGTGATTCCAGGCAAATCGCTTTGTCTCCCCGTGCCTACCACAAATGAATGTGTTCTTCTGTAATGTAAATTGTGCTCATGCCATGTTGTCGAGTTTGCGCTATATAATATTGCAAAGAAATATAAAGTAGGGAAACTCGAGTTCACACACTACTGAACGCGCACTCTTAAGTGCATCAGCAGTGCACTGTGAATCGGAGTGTTTCACAGGCCTGTCACAGATAAGAAATTCTATCAAAACGAAATCCTACAAAACAATATACTACTGGCCGGCAGCAATTCATACCCGGACAACGTCGGTACGGGCTGCTATCAACAATGAAATCATAAACCAAGGACTTATAGAAATTGAAGACTCACTGTATCTATTAAGCGAGAAGTCCTTTCAAGATTTCAGCCTGCCGCCAGCGGTCCGAACTAACCTAACTGGATACCACAATATCGCTACCGCACACAATATTTCAGAGCTAACTAACCACCTTGCTCAACACTTGCCTAACTTAGTTCCCGATCAACAACTCGCCTACAACACCATAGTTGATAGTGTTGAAAAGAAGCAAGGCAAACTATTGTTCATAGACGCCCCCGGTGGTACAGGAAAGACTTACCTAATCAACCTCATACTTGCCAAAGTTCGATCTTCTGGGAATTTGGCTCTAGCTATTGCTTCATCTGGAATAGCTGCCACTTTGATAACAGCTGGGAAAACAGCACATTCTACCTTTGAACTGCCTCTAACAGTTTCCCTTGAAAGGGATTCAATATGCTCTATTCGGAAAAACGGACCTTTGGGGACACTGCTTCAAAATGTGTCTCTTATCATATGGGACAAATGTACAATGATACTAAAATCATTGCTGCCTAGCCTTTTTTTACCCGGACAACGTCGGGACGGGCCGCTAGTATATATATATATATATCCAACACCAGGAAAGCACAATGAGGGAGGCCACAGGAAGCTTCTTTTGGTTCTTTAATAAAACACGAGCATTTGCCAGCAGTCACTAACAAAGTCACAGGCTTCCAGTTTAAAAGACACTGCCAGACGCGTTTCAGGATAAACAATCCTTTCTTCAGTGGCTGCTTTCAGGAATGAATCATCGCGCTACACAGTTTTAATTATAAACACCTGCCCTAGTGGGCGTGGCGCTCCTGCTGCCTCTTTGTGTTTGTAGTTTGTAACCCATGTGGGTGCGCAGTTCACTCCTTGTAGTTCACAAAATGAAATTGAATGCCTAGTGGGTCGATGCACTGTACTTTGTGCTGTGGCTGCCCTGCTTTGAAATGGTCGAAATGATATATATATGTCCAAAACACTCCTCCGAGGTAGAAAAGGCCACAGCAGGGGAAACATAGAAAGCAGCTTTATTTCTCAAAAACCGGCAAAGAAGTTCACAAACACCCGCAGTGGCGAATGCATTTCGGCATCTTATCAGCCTTCTTCAGCGCCGTGGGTGTGACGAAAAGGAAGCAGGTGAGTATTCCGATTTAAATATCTTCCCACAACCTGCTTCATGAACTACTGCTCCGCCCATGATGGTCAGTACCAATCGCCTTAGCCCCCTGCAGGACGCCTCTCATCCAGCGCCTACAGGTACCAGCATGCACAGGGAAATTGCTGGAAGGCATGGCGAAGGGGGGAGCAGCGCCGCCTGGAACCCCAAAGTTCGGCAGTCTCGAAACAGGCTCCTTCCTCGAGTCCCCAACCGCATCTCCTACCACATCACAGGATACTCTGTAGCGGGGCCTCGGTAACAATGTTGCCTCGCCCTGCGTGATGTCCTAGACACCTACTCCGCCCCTTCTTCTCCAGTGCGAGTAGGCAGGCTCAAGTCATTCCTGCAACTAGGATACCGAAAATGTCCCACCAAAGCGGAAACCAGTGAGACTTGAGCCCTTGATGATGCGGGAGCCTTTAGAGCGCGACACTGGAGATCGTGCTGTGAATATGTCCAAAACACTCCTCCGAGGAAGAAAAGGCCACAGCTGGGGAAACGTAGAAAGCAGCTTTATTTCTCAAAAACCGGCAAAGAAGTTCACAAACACCCGCAGTGGCGAATGCATTTCGGCATCTTATCAGCCTTCTTCAGCGCCGTGGGTGTGACGAGCAGGAAGCAGGTGAGTATTCCGATTTAAATATCTTCCCACAACCTGCTTCATGAACTACTGCTCCGCCAATGATGGTCAGTACCAATCGCCTTAGCCCCCTGCAGGACGCCTCTCATCCAGCGCCTACAGGTACCAGCATGCACAGGGAAATTGCTGGAAGGCATTGCGAAGGGGGGAGCCGCCGCCTGGATCCCCAAAGTTCGGCAGTCTCGAAACAGGCTCCTTCCTCGAGTCCCCAACCGCATCTCCTACCACATCACAGGATACTCTGTAGCGGGGCTTCGGTAACAATGTTGCCTCGCCCTGCGTGATGTCCAAGACACCTACTCCGCCCCTTCTTCTCAAGTGCGAGTGGGCAGGCTCAAGTCATTCCTGCAACCAGGATAGCGAAAATGTCCCACCAAAGCGGAAACCAGTGAGATATATATATATATATTTTTTTAAAAGTCCCAGCCTCCGTAATTTTCTTTGGGCGGGTGTTTCAGTACCAGTGGCTGGCTATGTGTGGTCCTAGACTGACTAGTGTTTTTTATGTTTTGATAGTATCTTACATTCATATGATGGACTCCACCCCATGTTCTAGGGAGTGGAGATGTGTAAGTATACAATTTCAAGTAACTTTACATCCAGATTTTGTGAATAGCCAAAAGTTGTAAAGTTACTCAAAGGTGTAAGAGTAAAGTTAGAGATGTGAATAACTCCAAAAATGAATACATGTTTCAGAGTCCATACCACTGAGTTGGCAAAGGCTATATTTGTCTTATGCAATCTGAACCAAACCTAGCATAATTCAACGATGGAGCATAATGCAATCATTTCTTAATAATTTATTCTTACCATAAGGTTTTAAGAAATGTGTCCTATATTATTGTGGTCGAACGCAGGTATAGCTAAAACCCAATTCCCGCTGTATTTGTAGTTTGGTTCTGCATGTCCCAAGGTTTATTTCCGTCTAGAGCCAGGCTCTCCGCTTTCTCAAACCTCCCATCCAGCATCATTGGGATCACTGAAAGGCCCTTTTTGCTTGGTCACGTGACTTGGCCTCTTGCCTACATTCCAGAACATCCCCCCTTGACTGCCATCTTGTCCTGGCCTATGGAGCAAGAGCCCTCCTGTAACCTTTTTTCTGAGCTGACACTGTGGCTACCTGTTTAAATACCACAAAAACATAGGAGGTACTTTCAGTCTAGATAAAGGACCCAAATGGTGTCCAAAGATGCATGCAGACCACACAGTTGATCTTGAGAGAAGACAATATTATGTCAGAGAGAAAGTGATGAAGTGGAGGAGATACAGAGTCTTCGAGACTGGAAAACAGTACCCATCAGCCCACTCAAAAGCGGAGTCTCGTCATCTGGGTAGTGGGAGAGAAGGTGTCCCATAGGCTCATCCTTAGCCGTAGTCTAAGGTTGCCTGATCAAGGACCCCTAAGGTCGAAGTATCCAACCCACAGAAGACAGAATGTGAGCAGACAGGGCAAAAGAAAGTTGCAGTGCAGAAAATAAAGGAAGAAGTGCTCCTAGTGTTTAAAAATGCCTAGTTTGATGACATAAGGTAACTTTATTGGGTTTGACCATCAAATTGGCATCATTAAAAGCAGTATGCTGATAGCAATGAAAAAATGTTTTGCTATCTGTCATGAGTGTTACTTGGTCGACATGTTTCAGCCTTTAACGGCTTTCTTCAGGACCATGATAAGCTACCGCAACACATACTTATCGTGAATAACGACCAATGTCCCCTGGATTCAAAGGAAAAAGGTGTATCTTCTCCTGTGTAGATAGTGTGGGAAACAAAAAAACAAGACATCATGTTAAGGTATATACATAATGTAGTACATATATCATGATTATGCTGTCAAAAGCTATTTTAGTTAGCACTCACCCTAGATGCAGGGAGAGAGAACCTCACCTCGCCTGGCGACTGCTCAGGTAAGAAGGAGGCCACGCACTGGAAAAAAGTGCATGAAAGGGAAATTAATTTATCTTGAAAAAACGTTCCAGAGAGCAAAACCAAGGAGGCAGATAAATGGGACCGGGATCCCTAAGAAAGACCAGTAAAATCCAACTCTAAAAGAGACTAGCAAAATCCCTGTCTAAACTTGAAAGCCATTGTGAACCATAAAGGTTTCTACAGTATGACCATAGCTGAAATCAGCATGTTAGCGCTAAACAGGTGTCAGGAAAAGCGCTGCTAGATGTCAGGAAAAGCGCTCACCAAGCTTAGGTCCTGGGAACATGAAAGAGCGAAATACCGAGTTCCACAAAACCCTCCCTCTCCGTCGTTGCCTCGGGTCCGTGGACTGAGCCGAGGGGGAGGTAACAAACTCGCGTTCCGTGAGTGTTTTTAGGAAGAAGCGGCGGACCTGAGAGAAGCCTCTCTCCAGTGACCCCGCTATTGGTTGCACGGCGTTAGCCCATGATAGTCAGTATCGGCTATTTAGACAAGAGGCGTGCAGGTTTGACGCCTACCAGATGGTGTGTATGCTGATTGGCTGCCAACAGAAACCGAGACGCCGATAGGCGGACTTGGAAGCAGACGATACTAAAAAAGACCTCATTGGTTGCAGAAATCAACCAATGGTCATGTATCAATGAATAAACATCGCGTATCATATAGTGTCGAACAATACGAGTAAAAATGCAAGGGCGCATTTCCACTTGCATTAAACCCGGTGATAGTTATCTACTATAGCGGAAGTTGTTGGATCATATGTATACAGCGGATATAACTTGTGGAATCTCCCTCCAGTACAGGGACATCATCCCTGCGGAAACTGCTCAGTGTGTGCCCAAACAAAGAAGACCCTCGAGGTTGACATTGGTACCAACCGCCCTTGGATACTGAGGCACCACACGAATTGTAATAGTGACAAAGTCATTTACCAAATTACCTGTCCGTGTGGCCTCAAGTATATAGGCATGACAACAAGGAAAATAAAACTGCGCATCCAAGAGCATAAAAGCACCATTAGACGCAACAAACAGGCCACCCGCCTCACTACACATTTCCTTGAGCTAAAACATCATCCGGATGAACTGAAATGGTTGATCTTAGAACAACCTCACATACCCAGTCACATTACTGACATTCCATTGTTCCTCCTCAGAAAAGAGCAAAGGTGGGTGTTCAAACTTCGCACTGACAGCGAAGGTCTGAATGATGACATCCCTTGGATGCAACTATGAGCATCTATGAGGTGGGAGGCACTGAATATCTCCTCCTTCCTTCCTATATGTGGCAGATGTACTCATATCCTTTCTTCGAGCAGTATTAAATTGAGGCCCCCACTGAACCCTTATGAATTGTCCACAGCCAAGCTCTCGCAACTACATTTGAGTACATATAAGCAAGGTACAATGACCAAAAGTTCAAAGGAAACGCAGAAGCAGGTTCTTTGATGTATTCTTCTTGTCTCTGCAAGATGTTTAATTTTCTCCAGACTTGACTTGAAATAATACAAACGCCGACACGTGTTTCGTCGTGTACGGGTGAGTCACACGACTCTTCAGGGCTTCCACTCTAATTCCAAAGAATGGATGGAGTAAGTCTGGACCTCTAAATGCTCAATTTCAAGCAATGGGTTTTCTTTGAGATTAAACAACAGCCGGTGCTGTGTGAAATAATGTTCTGTTGAAGTTAAGAATGGTAAAAGTCTTTGTCCACTGGTAAATTTCGAAAATGGAATAGCACTGTTGCTCGCTATGGTGTAATCTCGAAAGCCGGGAGGGGATATTTAAATGGTGCCAATTGAAGAAACGGGTGCGTTTCTTTCGCGGTGGTATTCCGCTTTAGGCAATCCCTCCTCTGTCAGTTCCCGGCGGTCGTCTCTCGTGGTCCGTACACGAGAGACGACCGCCGGGAACTGACAGAGGAGGGATTGCCTAAAGCGGAATACCACCGCGAAAGAAACGCACCCGTTTCTTCAATTGGCACCATTTAAATATCCCCTCCCGGCTTTCGAGATTACACCATAGCGAGCAACAGTGCTATTCCATTTTCGAAATTTACCAGTGGACAAAGACTTTTACCATTCTTAACTTCAACAGAACATTATTTCACACAGCACCGGCTGTTGTTTAATCTCAAAGAAAACCCATTGCTTGAAATTGAGCATTTAGAGGTCCAGACTTACTCCATCCATTCTTTGGAATTAGAGTGGAAGCCCTGAAGAGTCGTGTGACTCACCCGTACAGGACGAAACACGTGTCGGCGTTTGTATTATTTCAAGTCAAGTCTGGAGAAAATTAAACATCTTGCAGAGACAAGAAGAATACATCAAAGAACCTGCTTCTGCGTTTCCTTTGAACTTTTGGTCATTGTACCTTGCTTATATGTACTCAAATGTAGTTGCGAGAGCTTGGCTGTGTATCATTGTTTTGTCTTTCTGACTTACTGAGACGGTTAAGGGTGTTTTTCCGTCTGCTCTTTACGCACTACACACAACGACTATTTTGCCTCTTACACACTTCGTGACGTTTCAACCCAGGCAGCGCGCCCTTTTAGTCCTATTGTCGAAAAAACCCCTACATTTCACACCTTATGAATTGTCCATTAGGAGTGGCCCCCTCTTTGTAAGTCAACCCTCAGTACCACTACACTGAGCACACTTAGCAATTATGTCCCACAGACACATCTTTTCTACCCATGGGGAGAATGCCCTTTACAGGTACGGGCGTACACTATACCCAATACGCAGCTGTACACTTTTTCGCTGCACATATATATGTTAACCACCTCTATCCTCCGAGGTTGTTCTCTCAGTTATTTTTCCTTTCTAACTGGGTGAGGAAACTAGTGTTTAGACATCTCCCTAGTATCCACCACGGTTACGCCTTTCTGTCTTTAAAAAAATTTTTTGTAGACAATCAAGATGTGAAACCTTGTGTTGTCACTTTCCTATGTGGATGCTCCGCTCATGATCGCAGGATGATGTCCGCCTTTTGGACACATCTCTATGACTTTGATAGTCACTCATGACCCCTCATCATTATAACATACACACCTCAATCTCTAGGGGTACTATTACTAATGCCCAAGCATTTTTCAGCGGTCCTTTGCCCATGCATACCACGCGAGGCAAGGCACATTATGACCTTTTACATGACAATCGTCCTTTCTTTTTGGGACGCTTTATCCGCTGTATACATATGATCCAACAACTTCCGCTATAGTAGATAACTATCACCGGGTTTAATGCAAGTGGAAATGCGCCCTTGCATTTTTACTCGTATTGTTCGACACTATATGATACGCGATGTTTATTCATTGATACATGACCATTGGTTGATTTCTGCAACCAATGAGGTCTTTTTTAGTATCGTCTGCTTCCAAGTCCGCCTATCGGCGTCTCGGTTTCTGTTGGCAGCCAATCAGCATACACACCATCTGGTAGGCGTCAAACCTGCACGCCTCTTGTCTAAATAGCCGATACTGACTATCATGGGCTAACGCCGTGCAACCAATAGCGGGGTCACTGGAGAGAGGCTTCTCTCAGGTCCGCCGCTTCTTCCTAAAAACACTCACGGAACGCGAGTTTGTTACCTCCCCCTCGGCTCAGTCCACGGACCCGAGGCAACGACGGAGAGGGAGGGTTTTGTGGAACTCGGTATTTCGCTCTTTCATGTTCCCAGGACCTAAGCTTGGTGAGCGCTTTTCCTGACATCTAGCAGCGCTTTTCCTGACACCTGTTTAGCGCTAACATGCTGATTTCAGCTATGGTCATACTGTAGAAACCTTTATGGTTCACAATGGCTTTTCAGTTTAGACAGGGATTTTGCTAGTCTCTTTTAGAGTTGGATTTTACTGGTCTTTCTTAGGGATCCCGGTCCCATTTATCTGCCTCCTTGGTTTTGCTCTCTGGAACGTTTTTTCAAGATAAATTAATTTCCCTTTCATGCACTTTTTTCCAGTGCGTGGCCTCCTTCTTACCTGAGCAGTCGCCAGGCGAGGTGAGGTTCTCTCTCCCTGCATCTAGGGTGAGTGCTAACTAAAATAGCTTTTGACAGCATAATCATGATATATGTACTACATTATGTATATACCTTAACATGATGTCTTGTTTTTTTGTTTCCCACACTATCTACACAGGAGAAGATACACCTTTTTCCTTTGAATCCAGGGGACATTGGTCGTTATTCACGATAAGTATGTGTTGCGGTAGCTTATCATGGTCCTGAAGAAAGCCGTTAAAGGCTGAAACATGTCGACCAAGTAACACTCATGACAGATAGCAAAACATTTTTTCATTGCTATCAGCATACTGCTTTTAATGATGCCAATTTGATGGTCAAACCCAATAAAGTTACCTTATGTCATCAAACTAGGCATTTTTAAACACTAGGAGCACTTCTTCCTTTATTTTCTGCACTGCAACTTTCTTTTGCCCTGTCTGCTCACATTCTGTCTTCTGTGGGTTGGATACTTCGACCTTAGGGGTCCTTGATCAGGCAACCTTAGACTACGGCTAAGGATGAGCCTATGGGACACCTTCTCTCCCACTACCCAGATGACGAGACTCCGCTTTTGAGTGGGCTGATGGGTACTGTTTTCCAGTCTCGAAGACTCTGTATCTCCTCCACTTCATCATTTTCTCTCTGACATAATATTGTCTTCTCTCAAGATCAACTGTGTGGTCTGCATGCATCTTTGGACACCATTTGGGTCCTTTATCTAGACTGAAAGTACCTCCTATGTTTTTGTGCTATATAAGTTGGGGGACTAGGTACCTACTCTGTCTATAAACCATTTCCCCTCGGACCCTCCAAATACTCTGTATATTGTTGGTTTATCTGTGCAGCCAAGGCTGCGGGTCCCTTTCTATTGTGCTTTGTTTTTATTCGCACTACAGTGCGATTTTCTGTGGGCCGTTCCAATTAGCAATACCATGGCAGATTTTGGCGGATTGGGTTTTGACGATGAGACTTTATCATCCATCTTATCAGAGAATCCAAGTATGCTAGACCAACTTCCTACGCCCACACCCACCATAGTGGCGGATTGGGAGACGGTACTTAACCTTAAAAAAAGTCATTCTCGAACCATTATACATGGTCAGATCATGGCGGAGTATTTACATGGCAAGTGTACACCAACAGGTCTTATAGTGACCAATGCGCCAAGGCTCTTTCTCACAGACAAGGCATTTGTCAAGGATTGGTCTCTAATAGCCTGGCGCTGCACCAGAGACTGGCTCATTTTAATTATTACTACAGCCAAAAGAATTGCGGATGCCATTCTGGTTGAGATCCAGGTCCTTGAAGGACAAATCCAGACCACTTTAACAGCTAAGAAATTTGAAAAACAACAAGAGGACTCTAACAAGGCCAATAAGGAGTACAAAGATCCAATTTTTTGGGCTAAAATGGAAAAGTTCAAAAAGGATTTGGATAAATTTTCCCACGAAAAAATATATCCATATATCAGTGATAACTACACTCCCACTGATTCTCACAAACAGAAGAACACTCAGGGTTCCTCCTATGCCACATCCTCAGACACCGACTCCTCTAGCTCAGACAATGAGGAAACAAACCTACCAAGGGGCAGAGGACGTAACAATCGATCTAATAGGAGATACAATGGACGGGGGAATATGTATCAGACGGGACCATGGTGGCCACCTGCCCCATGGGGTTACCCTCAATTTCCCCCACCTTTGTCCCATTATCCTATGCAGCCTCAGTACTTTGAGAACCAGGCTTTTTTAGGACAGGGCCGAGGTTGGAACCGAGGCAAGCGGAGAGGCCAGGGACAAGGCCACGTACAATGGGCAGTCGATCAAGATCTTCCGACGACCCACAACAAACGAGGCCAGTAGACTCGACCACACAGCCCACTGAAGATCTGGTTGTAAACTTGAGCAACCGGGTCATTAGCCCCAGCGAACAGGAAGTCCTCAATAAGGGCCTTGGATTTGTTCCAACAAACTGTGGTGAACCCTTTCTGTTAAGAAGTGAAATTGAGCGCTTTTTCAGGACCATCAGGCTACACTATTTCTTTAAGGATAAAGAGTCTAACACACCAATCGATGATGGGAGTACAGGGCTTAAAGTTAAATCCACCTTTCTGCCACTATTACAACAAGTACCACCCAAGGTTGGCACTTTCGAGGCAGCAGTGCTGCAGGATCTGAAATCCATTGATTTCTCAAAAGAAGGGAATTTCCACAATCTCTCGAGACAAGATAGAGCTGCTTTACAGACTCTCTCTAAGGATGCTACTATAGTGATCAAACCGGCGGACAAGGGGGGAGCCATTGTCGTGCAAGACACTACTACATACCGCACTGAATGTTTGAGACAATTGGCCAACACACAGTTTTACACCCCCCTCACCATTAATCCCACTGCCAGACTCATGAGCGAGATCAAATATCTAGTGGAAGAAGCCAGCACTGAGGGTTGGATCACCCCACAAGAGGCCAAGTTTCTAGTCACCAAGTATCCCACGGTCCCATACTTTTACACTCTTCCTAAGATTCACAAACCGGCCAGACCACCTCCCGGCCGACCCATTATTTCGGGTATTGGATCTTTGCTGGAACCGCTGTCAACTTTTGTTGATGTCTTTCTTAGTCCAATTGTCAAAACTATGCCTACGTACCTCCAGGATACAAAGGACATCTTACGTAAACTACCTGATGTTGCTTTCGACACCAATACAGACATCCTAGCTAGTTTTGATGTCGAATCATTGTATACCTGCATACCGCAAATCGACACACTAGAGACGGTCAAAACCCTCCTAGAGGATTTTCCAAGGGACAGTGTCACTCCCGTCCAATTTATCATGGAATTGGCAAGGATTGCCATGACTGAAAACTTTTTCGCCTTCGAGGAATCACTGTATTTACAGATCTCGGGGACGTCTATGGGCAGTAAATTCGCACCGAGTCTAGCGAATCTTTATGTCCATAGTTTCGAGACTCAACATGTACTGAACAACACCAATCCACATTTTCAACAATTGAAATTGTGGAAACGGTACATAGATGACATCATAGTAGTCTGGGAAGGAGACATACAATCATTACAGTCTTTTCAGGAATGGCTGAATGCACAGAACCCTTACCTCAGGTTCACCTTGGAGTTCAGCAGAACCGAACTTCCTTTTCTTGATTTGACGATTTTTCCACAAGAAGGACATCTGGCTAGCTCTTTATACCGCAAACCTATGGCACGTAACTCACTGCTCAGGTTTGACAGCCATCATCCCCGCTCCCTGAGGGAGAACCTCCCTTTTGGCCAGTTCCTCAGGGTCCGGAGGAACTGTTCCGATATGGTTGATTTTCGCTCGAAAGCTGGAGACCTTTCCAGGAAGCTGAGAGCGCGGCGCTACCCGAAATCATTGGTCCGTAGAAGCCTGAAGCGTGCTGCCAACAACCATCGTGAGGCCCTACTAGAACCACCAGTGGACAAACCACCCACCAATCGAATGGTATGTGTTACTACATACAACACCTCTTCGTCTACCATTCAAAAAATTATCAGACAAAGATGGCGCATTCTTAACAGCTCAGGTGAACACATCCCTGTACCTATGTTCTCCTTCAAGAGAGGAGCAAACCTAAGAGATGCTCTTGTACATACAAGACCTCGGGACATCCCAGCTGAATCCACTTCCAACTTGTGGAATCTCCCTCCAGTACAGGGACATCATCCCTGCGGAAACTGCTCAGTGTGTGCCCAAACAAAGAAGACCCTCGAGGTTGACATTGGTACCAACCGCCCTTGGATACTGAGGCACCACACGAATTGTAATAGTGACAAAGTCATTTACCAAATTACCTGTCCGTGTGGCCTCAAGTATATAGGCATGACAACAAGGAAAATAAAACTGCGCATCCAAGAGCATAAAAGCACCATTAGACGCAACAAACAGGCCACCCGCCTCACTACACATTTCCTTGAGCTAAAACATCATCCGGATGAACTGAAATGGTTGATCTTAGAACAACCTCACATACCCAGTCACATTACTGACATTCCATTGTTCCTCCTCAGAAAAGAGCAAAGGTGGGTGTTCAAACTTCGCACTGACAGCGAAGGTCTGAATGATGACATCCCTTGGATGCAACTATGAGCATCTATGAGGTGGGAGGCACTGAATATCTCCTCCTTCCTTCCTATATGTGGCAGATGTACTCATATCCTTTCTTCGAGCAGTATTAAATTGAGGCCCCCACTGAACCCTTATGAATTGTCCATTAGGAGTGGCCCCCTCTTTGTAAGTCAACCCTCAGTACCACTACACTGAGCACACTTAGCAATTATGTCCCACAGACACATCTTTTCTACCCATGGGGAGAATGCCCTTTACAGGTACGGGCGTACACTATACCCAATACGCAGCTGTACACTTTTTCGCTGCACATATATATGTTAACCACCTCTATCCTCCGAGGTTGTTTTCTCAGTTATTTTTCCTTTCTAACTGGGTGAGGAAACTAGTGTTTAGACATCTCCCTAGTATCCACCACGGTTACGCCTTTCTGTCTTTAAAAAAAATTTTTGTAGACAATCAAGATGTGAAACCTTGTGTTGTCACTTTCCTATGTGGATGCTCCGCTCATGATCGCAGGATGATGTCCGCCTTTTGGACACATCTCTATGACTTTGATAGTCACTCATGACCCCTCATCATTATAACATACACACCTCAATCTCTAGGGGTACTATTACTAATGCCCAAGCATTTTTCAGCGGTCCTTTGCCCATGCATACCACGCGAGGCAAGGCACATTATGACCTTTTACATGACAATCGTCCTTTCTTTTTGGGACGCTTTATCCGCTGTATACATATGATCCAACAACTTCCGCTATAGTAGATAACTATCACCGGGTTTAATGCAAGTGGAAATGCGCCCTTGCATTTTTACTCGTATTGTTCGACACTATATGATACGCGATGTTTATTCATTGATACATGACCATTGGTTGATTTCTGCAACCAATGAGGTCTTTTTTAGTATCGTCTGCTTCCAAGTCCGCCTATCGGCGTCTCGGTTTCTGTTGGCAGCCAATCAGCATACACACCATCTGGTAGGCGTCAAACCTGCACGCCTCTTGTCTAAATAGCCGATACTGACTATCATGGGCTAACGCCGTGCAACCAATAGCGGGGTCACTGGAGAGAGGCTTCTCTCAGGTCCGCCGCTTCTTCCTAAAAACACTCACGGAACGCGAGTTTGTTACCTCCCCCTCGGCTCAGTCCACGGACCCGAGGCAACGACGGAGAGGGAGGGTTTTGTGGAACTCGGTATTTCGCTCTTTCATGTTCCCAGGACCTAAGCTTGGTGAGCGCTTTTCCTGACATCTAGCAGCGCTTTTCCTGACACCTGTTTAGCGCTAACATGCTGATTTCAGCTATGGTCATACTGTAGAAACCTTTATGGTTCACAATGGCTTTTCAGTTTAGACAGGGATTTTGCTAGTCTCTTTTAGAGTTGGATTTTACTGGTCTTTCTTAGGGATCCCGGTCCCATTTATCTGCCTCCTTGGTTTTGCTCTCTGGAACGTTTTTTCAAGATAAATTAATTTCCCTTTCATGCACTTTTTTCCAGTGCGTGGCCTCCTTCTTACCTGAGCAGTCGCCAGGCGAGGTGAGGTTCTCTCTCCCTGCATCTAGGGTGAGTGCTAACTAAAATAGCTTTTGACAGCATAATCATGATATATGTACTACATTATGTATATACCTTAACATGATGTCTTGTTTTTTTGTTTCCCACACTATCTACACAGGAGAAGATACACCTTTTTCCTTTGAATCCAGGGGACATTGGTCGTTATTCACGATAAGTATGTGTTGCGGTAGCTTATCATGGTCCTGAAGAAAGCCGTTAAAGGCTGAAACATGTCGACCAAGTAACACTCATGACAGATAGCAAAACATTTTTTCATTGCTATCAGCATACTGCTTTTAATGATGCCAATTTGATGGTCAAACCCAATAAAGTTACCTTATGTCATCAAACTAGGCATTTTTAAACACTAGGAGCACTTCTTCCTTTATTTTCTGCACTGCAACTTTCTTTTGCCCTGTCTGCTCACATTCTGTCTTCTGTGGGTTGGATACTTCGACCTTAGGGGTCCTTGATCAGGCAACCTTAGACTACGGCTAAGGATGAGCCTATGGGACACCTTCTCTCCCACTACCCAGATGACGAGACTCCGCTTTTGAGTGGGCTGATGGGTACTGTTTTCCAGTCTCGAAGACTCTGTATCTCCTCCACTTCATCATTTTCTCTCTGACATAATATTGTCTTCTCTCAAGATCAACTGTGTGGTCTGCATGCATCTTTGGACACCATTTGGGTCCTTTATCTAGACTGAAAGTACCTCCTATGTTTTTGTGCTATATAAGTTGGGGGACTAGGTACCTACTCTGTCTATAAACCATTTCCCCTCGGACCCTCCAAATACTCTGTATATTGTTGGTACCTGTTTAAATACTCAATTAAAATCTAACTGCATTTCTTGATTCCACAGTTAAAGTTGTTCCTTTGGAGTTAGCTAAGGTAGGAAGTGGCCCTCTACATAAAAGAATGAAGGATATTGTATTTTTAGTTTGTGTATTTCTTTGTAGTCTGGGGTTTGTTTTCGTCCATCCACTCACTTCCATTTCCCAACCAGCATTACCGTCTGAAGAGTGGTGGCGGAGCTGGGGCCCTGCAGCGGGCCGAACAGCAGCACATGGCACAACTGAGACCCCGGAGGCGAGGGCGACGGCCACCATCTTGATACAGAGGTCCGCCAGGTCCGCCGCGTCCTCGGAGCTCAAAACGGTGTGGAGAACTCCGCTGCGGCCCGTTACACACCCGTGGACAGCGCCTAGGTGCTTCTGAGGCTGTGGCGGCACATACTGCTGCGAACAGCCTCACTGGGACCTCAATCCTGTGAGACGAACAGCCCCTGCAATTTTGCCGCAAGAGACTGTCCCGCCTACGCAGTCTGAAGCTGTGCAGGATCACCTGCTGGAACCTACCTGACATCGGGAAACGAGACACAGAGCCCCTCCAGATCTGAAGCAGCGAGCTGGGATGAACTCAGACTCCTTGGGGCCATTGAATCTGTGGTGATGAGGGGTGGCCGCCATTTTGTTGGGTGAACCTGTCGGATTGCTACGGCCACACATCTGAGGAGATTTACAGCGGGGCGTTGTGTACACCGCTTCTTGAGCCCCTTGCCCTGACACACCTCAGAATGTGGCACGGGCAGCTGAGACTTCCTGGGGACCGCCCGTCATTAGAGAACTGGTGAGTGTGCGGCACTGCGCAGCGTCTCGTGGGGGAGGCTATCCCGTAGCGGACCATCCACCTGTAAAGCTTTGGGGTGGGCGCACATGCGAGAGGTGGAAAAAAGACGCACTGCCATCCCTGGGCCCCCCTTCAAAGAGACTGCTATATTCCCTGCTTGGCGGGCTGTGACCCTAATGAACTTTGTTGTCACTGAGGAATCGAAGGGGCCAGAGGCAGCTTGACACCAGTTGGCATCAGCCCTGGTGAGTAGTCTGAGACCTGGAGCAGGGTGACTGGGGCCCTCCTTGGTGTTGCATGGAGTGAGGTTGGCACAGCCGCTGGGCCAGGCCCCAAATCGGATGGCGGCATGGACTACCCTTGCCCTTGAACTGTCATACCTGTCTCCCACAGAACAGGGACCCCCCCGCGAAGCACCTATACAGCGAATCCCCGTGACATTGACACACAGTGAGAGCTCGCAGGGAGAAGGCAGGGACTCACGGACCCCATGGGGATCAGCGTGGTGGGGTGTCACAAGATCCCTGGAGAACGGGCTGTGAAGCTGGTGCAGAAATGTATGCCTCACGGACACCCCCCTTTGCCCACAACACAGGGAGAGAAGATACTGGTGCCCCTCCCGGTTGCTTTGGATTGGCAGAGCCTGGTGACCCTAGGCGTGGACCTGGGAAAACCCAATATCTGCACGCTCACAAGCCCATGGCCGGACCTTTGAAGAGAGGAGCACTCCTGCTGAGGGACCCCTCGTAGAGGACCCAGACCGGTCGGAGTGGAAGGTGGTACAACATAGCGGGATTTGCAACTGGAACCTACTGGTGACTGGTGACATCCTTAGCAGGCGGACACCTGCGCAGTGAAATGAAATGAAATGAAATTAAATGAAATGTAGGTCTTATATAGCGCATGGCTGCCCGTGAGCGTCCCAGCGCTGAAATTGCAGAACTTCTGAGGGTGAAGACGGGGAAAGGGAGGAAGTTATTGCGGGAAGAGGTGAGTTTTTAGAAGCTTGCGAAATTTCAAAAGATTGGACTCAGAACGAAGGTGAAATGGCAAAGCAGTGGAGACCGTTAACGAGGAACCCCATACTTTAGCGCCTCCAGACTCTTGCTATGCCAAGTTCTAGGGCAATTAAAGATAACCTGATGACATCCTTGTGGAATAAGGCCACACAGCCGGAGGTGACAATGCAATCCTCTGCTTCGACCCCGGCACCTTTGGGTAGGAAACCCCCTGCACCAATCACTCAGGGATACATGGACGTCTTCCTGAAGGAGATACGGACAGACATCTTCTCCCTCAAAGAGGAGTTCAAGTCGGGCCTCCATGACATCTGGGGAGAGGTGACTGAGATTGGAGACAGGATGGATGACCTGGAGCAGATGGTCGATGATAGATCGGTAGAGATCAAGCAGCTAGAGCGCTCGGACAAAGAGACCCCAGCCCGACGAACGAAAAGACAATTAGCCCTGTTGCGTGGTCAGCTGCATGCTCATCACACAGTAAAGGCAGAGCGCGCAGTAATGTCCCTGCAACAGAAATATTATGAGGGGGGAATAAGGTGGGCAGGCTACTGGCCTGTAAGCTGCACCACGACAGTTTAAGGCATACATTGTTAAGATTCAGACAGGCACTGCTACATGGTCAATAGCAGAACTTTCAAAATGTTTACCAGCGACTCTACTCTCGTGAACACCCCTCCCCTACGAGACTTCACTCCTACCTTGCTGATTTTGATTGGGAACCACAGACCTCGCACCATGCGACTCTTAAATAGTCCCATTACAGCAGAGGAAATGTACTTGGCTGTCCAGAGTCTTCCCCTAGGTAAAGCTCCAGGACCAGATGGGTTCCCTGTTCTCTTCTAACATTTATTTCTTCCTCAGATGCAGAACACCTCCTGCGCCTGTTTAACTCCTTTTCAGGAGACACAGGCCTCACCCCCACTATGGCGATGGCTGAGATCTCCCTCATTCCCAAGGCAGGCAAGGAACTGGCGCAATGCTCTTCCGATCAGATGCCAAGCTTTTTACTAAAATATTAGCTACTCTTCTCAATCCCTATCTTCCTGGCCTCATTAGTCCCGACCAGGCGGGGTTTATCCGCCACCACCAGGGTGTGGATAATTTCCGGGCTAGTTAAAAAAGCACAACGCTTTAACATCCCCACCTGCCTTCCCTCGCCTGATGCGGAGAAGGCATTCAACAGGGTAGATTGGTCCTATTTCCGCACGTTGTTGGGTAAAATAGGCCTTGGATGGGAATTTATTTTGAAAGTCATGGCGTCATATGCAGCCCCAACAGCTTGCATTCGAGTGACTGGGCGGGGTTACGAGACTGATATCACTACATCTGGGCACGCAACAGGGGTGTTCAGTTTTGCCCCTGCTCTTCACGTTATACGAGTGAGAGAACTGAGGGGATTAAGGGCCTCCTGCTCACCCTGACTCAACCTGAAATATCGCTCCCCTGTGTGGTTGATAGTCTACATGATTTTAAAGCTGTTTCCGGCTTCAAGATCAATCTATCTGAATCATTTGTCCTAAACAGTATCCTCCTGACCCCAGAGGTTAGAGTGCTGCAGGGCCTGACCCCTTTTCAATGGACATCAGACTCCATTAAATATCTAGGGCTCCATATCAATCCCACGCTCACTTCCTGGTCCCCAGCTAACTGGACCGCTCTCTTTTTTCTCTTTTCTCTCATTTCTTCTAGATATCTACCGACATCACGCAGCAGGAATACTGGTTTTGTATCATTATTTTTTCATTTCACCACATTAGCAGTAGCAAAAACACCCCTTTTTATAGGTCCTGAAGAAAGCCACAAATACTAGCCTAGATCACATGGCTGAAAAATGTCGACCTTAAGAGATAAGTAGTTTTAAATCCATACTACTTGTTTGCCTTGCTTTTTAATCCTGCCAGTTTGAGCATGTGAATAAAATCGTATTTTTTGCATCAAACTAGACAGTTTTAATACACTTACCTTCAACATATTTGTTCATTCACTTTACTATTGCACTGCAGCACCTTTGCCACCCCAAAAGCTCACATATGGGATTTAGTATCCTCCTTACGAATACCCTAGATAAAACATCTCTGAGCTCCTTCATTAAAATGTGGAAGTCGTAGCTCCCAGTAAGTCTAGGTTTTCTTACTGGTAAGGAGGAACCCAAATAATGAAGCATGTCACCTATGGGTGAGTGAGGGTTCTTGTCCTTAAGGGATGATTTCCGATTAGGATTAAACAAACCATGTACACATTTGTCTTGTAAATGAGAGTCTCTTGAACACAGAACACACTTTTTTGATCCCCTTCAGGCTCCAAGTGCACCACTAAGACCAGAATAGATAGGTTGTTATTTACATGGATATGACATAAAGCCTTATGCTCTACACTGATTGAGAGCCTTTCTATAGCCTGTTTATTTTGTGTGCAGCGATTATCTTTACACGGCCAGCCCAAAGTGGTTGTAGGCGACTTGCTGTGTATCTCCCTGCCGGATATTTTGGTGTTATTGTAAGTTCTTACACTGCCGGCCTGGCCAGGGTTGTAGGCACCATGCTGTGTTCAAAACTGATTGCTTTCAATAAAAGTTTTTAAAAAACACATGATGTGGACTATCAACCTTTGGGGAGTGGATGTAGCCTTACGGCTAAAGTGGTCAACCTCGAAGTTGGAGAAACAGGTTCGAGTCCCAGCAACGACCCTCAACATCCTGTGATTCTGGGAAAATCACTTAATCTCCCAGTGCCTGACAAAAATTAATGTTTCCATCAGTAACAAATTGGTGCTCATGTAAAGCGCTCTGATACCCGATGTCTCGGGTCTAGTTTGCGCTATATAAAACTAAAAAAAATAAATAAATAAAATAACCCGTACCTAGTGCTGGGATTACTAGAAAATCTCTGGCCTTGGCCAAATGGTGAGGGCACTGGACCCCCCCTGCTTGATAATGAAAGGGCCTGGGAAGAACCCAGAGCCACACTCTGCCTCTCCACCACCAGACTCCTGGTTAGCCCTCCCCCTTTTTGCAACAACTAATTATCTAAAACAAAACAAAAATCCTATATATATATACAGTAACCTGACTCATGCCCAACCTAGAGCTCGTTAGAGTATATAGCCTATCCTGGATTTAAGGGGAGACCACACCTGCAGGTCCTGAATAGCTGTGTAGTCTCATTATTCCTTGACACATCTAGCTGTGACTAACAATTATTTAAAGGTGACTACTCCAGTCAATCCTTTTATAACTTTGCCTCCCACCTCCCTCTCAATGCCACATCTTCCCTGCCCCCAACCAGGAATCCAGCAAAAAAAAAAAACAGGTGTTTGTAAGGGCTGTATAAATAAATGCTACAGTTGAATACAATACTTAACTGATTTTCACATGCATGCATGTACGTACAACTACCACATGATTTCACAGCCAATTAGATTTTTACTCATTTGAGGCTAAAGAAGGGCCAAAAGCTGTACACATGGCATGCTATTTGAGGAACTGTTTCATCCTCTGAGGGAGTACTGTATTGTTATCTGCTAGAAACTGTAAAGAAGCGATCCCTGGTAGGAACCTTCAAACCCCCCAGAAGGAGTGCTGTATTGTTTTCACTCCAAAGCAATCCTTTGGGGGTACTGTTAAGGCCCTAGAACAAACACTGTGTGGCGTACACCCAGGAGATCCAGTTTGTGGTACTAAACATTCTCTTCACCATTGCTGCAGATCTTTCGGAAGACCACTTGTTCAATCATTTTTTCTAGGACTGAGAGAATTAAGATCAGTTAGTTGTGTTCAGTGGGTCATGATTCAGTTCACCCAGGAGTAATCAATGCCTAAACCCCTGGATGCAGTTAAGCTCTGTTAAGGTATTATACGGAGTTTTCTTAAACCAGGGTTCTCCAAAGTCTGCTCTGGATGGCCGGATCCATGCCAGATTTTAGGGTAACTACATTTATCTAAATGTGGATATGGTAAAAATCTGGCATTGATTTGGCCATCCAGGACTGACTTTGTAGAACCCTGCCCTAACCCAATAATTTTTTTTGCATACAGCAAGTACAAGAGATTGTCACACAGCATATGGCACAAGATAGAACTCGCACAGGACGATTACATGTAATTAAATATAGTATGTTGGGGTCGTGGCCAAGATGGCAGCTGAACGAGAAGCTTCTGCAATTCTCTCCGGCGCCATAGTCAGTTAGCTTCCACATAGCAGCCCGGTGACAGCCATTTCAACTATGGAGGACAAGCCACTATCACAGGGATACGTTACTGTCCCGCTCAGAGGTTTGGAATAGAAGTTTACGAGATCTCCGCGTTGGATGAGGGGAGATGAATGCTGGGCCCTCAACGTGATCCCGGGACCTGTGATCGAGAGGAGAGCCTATTCTGACAGGTGGCCCAGCGAGACTGACAGCCCAGGTCAATAACCATAACAAGAGCAGCAGGAGCACACCAGGATCAGAGGAGGGATCGGGCTGCGGTAGAATGACCCGAGACGCACTAAGAGTTGTGAGAGAGGCCTGGGAGTGACGGCGGCCTTGCCTCGAGCAGGGCCCGAGAGAGCAGCAGGCAAAAGGCAAAAGGCGGAGTGGGGGGTCGCTGAGACGGATCAAGACAGCGTTTGGCAGAGCCTGGCAATGGTGACAACAAGTGAGGGCGACCTTGCGTTGACTGTAGCCCTGGCTGGGAGGCCGAAGAGGCATCCACTGGGACCCGGAGTGGAGCGCTCTGTAAGCCGGGCCCAGAGCTGCTCGACGGATGGCTGAGTGGCGACCGCGGCTGTGCGATTCCAGCGCCGCGGGCCATCAGAGCTGGTGAGTTATCCCCCAAGACCCGGGGGTGGAGAGCTACTTGCGATGAGCGCAACACAGGCATACTGCTTCGTGCACTCCCACCCCCCTCTCAAAAGAGGTTTCTTGTGGAACGCGAGCAGTGGAAGAGAGCTTCAGGGGCACAGAGCTGTGTTGTGGGGCCAGAGAGACATTCCCCGAGGCCCAGCGCGCCGTGCACTATCTGAGATGGGCCTTTGAAGGGCAGCCCCAGACCCCAGGCGGCGGTCTGACCATTAATGTCAACAAGCTGAGTGGGCTCCGGTGGGGGCGAGAGCGAGGGCTGGCAGACCTGGCATTATAAAACGCCCCACCGGGACCCAGGACAATTTGAGGGCGATTGCAGGTTGATCCAAGGTGCCTTTAAGGACACAAGAGTGTCAGCACCCAATGGCTGGTTGGCTTGGATCATGCACAGCGCTTGTTATACTTTGATCTGGGCCAAGGCAGGTGCTCCCAGCGCAGCCCATACGCTACGCAGTTCATAGTGGATTGTCCAGATTTAAAACGCAGAGTAACAGGTGGCGCTGAGGTTTTGCCACTGTGAACAGTACTTTTTTTTTTTCTAATCTTTATTTTTTATTATTTTCCTTGATAAAAACAAGCATACAGGGATATTTCAGTGCGTATTCCATTCAAAGAACTGAGAATACATATCTTGAGGTGATACAGCAATTAGAAGTCGAGCAAGCCACCAGCAGCAAGAAGAAGGCAGAGAAGCATTAATACAACACAGTACAGGCATGACTGCAAATATCATATGTCGGGGCATAACACATATCATGATATCACCCGGGAGGGCAAATTATCAGATTAACACAGAAGGACAATCTACAGTATAGGAACCATGGATGTACATAGAGGATAAACCAGATTGCAGCAGAACAGCAATTAGCAGTGTACCGACCGGATTTTTGGACCAGATGGGATCAGCCCCTAGGGGCCCCTCTAACCCAGCCGGAACGTAACCATCTCCCTCCTCAGGACCATCTATCCAGGCACCTGGGTACCTACCTGAGGATGGGGAACTCGCAATATACAAGCTCATATTATCAGAAACACCACTAAATCTATAGGGATACTAAGAATACTCACTGATTACTAAGGATATCCATGCCCTACACCACACTCATACCTTATAGTCTCGCGACCACATGGTTCCAGACTAATCTACCCTGGGGCAGTTCTGATTATCTACCATTACACACTAACCTCAGTCAGTGTTCTCATTAACGCCTCTTTCTCTAGAGACGATCTCATTACACACCAGTGTCCTCCCTGGTGTTCTCATTAACATGCCACAATCCTGTGGGTATACACACATGGGTCTGCAGCCCCAGTGCTCTCATTTACACACGGTTCACAATCTGGCGAACCTACACACCCCTCTGTCTTAGGTGCTCTCATTTACACACGGTTCACAATCTGGCGAACCTCCACACTGGTCTCCTCCCCAGCGCTCTCATTAACGCCACTTACCAATGACGACCACTTTCCTATGAATACCTTCAGCTCTCTGTCTCTCTATGTTGGGAAGTCTCTCTCTCTCTTCACTAAGGGCTTGCTACTACAATAATATTATGGGATGGAGTATAAACTTAATCCCTTAGTTGCAGGTCTCCTATCTCCCTAATTACTCACTATTACTTACCTGATCAGGGGTAACATCTGTTCAAACAGTAATACCTGACTAGGAAACAAGGCTACCTCCACTGTATCGGGATAAAAGATATACACACTATGTGATTGAGTTATTCCTTGATTTAAGCGCTCCTACTCCCTTCTGATCCATCAGTGGCTCAACAGCAACTGGTTAGAAGACAGGTTAGCTTTATCATAAAAAAACTCATGCACACTAGTTCACTAAGAAATGGGGAAGCTTTATTTTAACAATTATAAAGTACACAAATCTGTGAGATCTCTATGACTGACAGTAACTTTAACACACCGCTGAAAGGGAAAAGATTAGACATACAATTTATCTGCGGGGTAACAGGAACTTTTAACACACCGCTGAAAGGGAAAAGATTAGACATACAATAGCCTAGGGAATAAGAACAAGATTAAGGTGTAATTGTAAAGGGGACTAGTTCAGACTACCTCACATATTAGAAGGAAGATTTCTCTCTGACTCTGGTGGGATCAGGGCTCTCTCTGTCTCTCCCTCCGTCACCACATCACCACGCCTCTGGTTCAATTGCTCCAGCTGACAGCCTTCTTTGATGCTCTCTGCACTGCTCTCTCTCTTCATCTTCAGCAATCATCTGCCTTCTTTCTCCATTCCAGAACTGCACTCTATTCTGCAGCTGCAGCAGACATCCTGTTCTCTCCTCTGCAAGAACCAGACTGCTCTGACTCCAAGCTGAACTGACCTCCAAGCTGAACTGAACACAAGCTAGACTGAACACAAGCTAGACTGAACACAAGCTAGACTGAACACAAGCTAGACTGAACACTCCTTCTCTCCTGCAGCTCGCTATTATGGATTCCTCTCCCCTCATGGAAATTTCCAACAAAGGGCTGCCTCCCACCGAATTCCTGTGCCAGCTCCAGAGCTCTTTACGCAACCGCAGTGGCCAGCTGCTTGTTACGTCTGGGCCCAAGAGACAAACACATTCCTCGGATAAGAAGCAGTCCTAACTGGTTTTCCTCTAGCACACAAACAGCCTTACTATAAACTTTACCTTTACCCCTGAGGCCTCTCAGCTCCATCAAAATGGAGTCCCTCTAGTTCTGGGCCTATACGACTGAGAAGGATGAAATAACCCTTAGCTCTGTCAGAGTACCTACATAAACCATACCAATGTGTAATATAAAGTCAGGACCACAGGATCCAACCTCTACTATAAGCAAAAATGACAGGCCAAAGCCAATAGGCAATTGATGGCCTCTTCTAGGTCTGGAAGAAAGGGCTTAAAAGGGCCAACACAAGCTAAGAATACATATCCTAGATGTGAGCAAGATTAAAGTCTATATCACTCCGAAATAGAGCCAAAAACCCTGTCAAGACAAGCAGGTATCACATTTTAGCATTACAATGAAGTAACCAATTCCGCCTCATCAGCCCTAGGAATCTCATCACCAGTTGAGTCCCCGTCACCCTCACTTCGAGATAGAAGATAGGTGGTCAATGGCCCCCATATGTCTTTAGGCCTACTGGATATTGGCTGCCTTTCAGCAAAGATAGCAGTCGGTTCTTGACAGTAAATAACATCAGTGCGCCAGTCCTTGAACTTCGGGGCTCTTCCCCGTCCCCATCGACATGCCACCCTCCTTTTTGCCAACAGGAGAGCGATATCAAGGAATTTTCTGTAAGTTTTAGATATAGGTAGTGTATACCCAACCAACATGATTAGGGGATTGGCATCCAAAGTCTCCCTTACCATTGCTTCCCACTGTGAACAGTACTTTCCCACAGATATCGCTTTTGCAACCACCCCTGCCATATTATTACACCCACCAGCTGCGAGATCAGACATGGCCAGACTTCAGGAGCACTAGAAAGGATTATGTGGCCTGCCCAGCGCCACTACTCAGCGAGGCTGTGAGGGGTGGCACAGAGTGAGACCTCAGGGCCAGGCTGGCATCACAGATTCCCTCAACCCGTTCAGCCGCCGCCCCAAACATAGCTCCAAAGGCCTCAGTCAGGAATAAAAAAGACAGGTCTGTTAAAGATATGCTAATGAAGCAACCTCCGGCGCCCTCCACAATAAGTGCGCCAGTGGAAGACGAGGAATAAAAGGAAGATCTGGAGTCCACGGACGCCCCTGCAACTCAAGCCTTTATTTCCAAGTTCTTCACATCCCTCAGAGAAGACCTGCTCACCATGAAAACTCAACTCTCAGCAGACCTGAAAGACGTTAGAAAGGACCTGGATGAAGTAGGGGATCGTGTTGCATCCTTGGAAGAGCGAGAAACCAGAGAGGACTTAGAAAATCGCTCACACTGAAACAATCTGCACATCAGAGGGGCACATTCCCAGAAGGTGACGACATCCGCGAATACGTCTTAGCTCTCTTCAAACAAGTCCTTGGTGATGACTGCCCGTGAAGATCCAGATTGACAGAGTTCACCGTGTGGGTCTGCCCAAGGGCAATAAAGCCCTCCCACCAGACATACTTGTGTGCGTACATGATTTCCAACTCAAAGAACCTATCCTCCAACAAGCTAGGAAGGCATACCTGGTACAGTAAAGGGGTCACACGATATCCTTCTTTCAGGACTGGTCATTGACCACAATCTTCGAAAGGAGGGAGTTTCGGGTTGTCACCACACATCTGCGTGAAAAGGGGATAGCATACTCCTAGGGTCACCCTTTTCGCATCATCTTTCGGTATGAGAACAGGCTATGGCAAATAAAATCGCTGAAAAAAGCATCCGAGGTACTGGGCCTCACAGAAGAATCTCCCCAAGAAGAAACTATCATGCACAGGAAGTCCATGAGATCCATCGACAGCCGTTGGCGGCGGGTGAAGAGGCTCTCCACTAGCCACAAGCCTAACACAGAAACAATAGCGAGTAAAAGACTGGCAGTGATCAACGCCCTGGGCAAATCGCCTAAACGCATTGTCTCCCCGTGATTTGCATCTTCTGTGCACCGGATGGCGTGATTCCAAATGGTGCCAGGGAACTCTTGCCTATCGGACCTCTCCTTCCTGAGGACCGAACAAGAGACTCCAGTATTCTCACAACTGAAGATCCATCCTGGGCGGATGGCCCACGCGCTCAGATTTGTGATAAGCCTGAATTTTTGTTCTTCCGGGGAGGGAATGTTGAAGTTATATTATTGGTCTTGTTTCCCCCATTTTCGCACTTCTTCTCCTCACTGTTACCTGAATACAACACTGTTATGGTAGGCCGACAGTGGTTATGGGCCAAGCGAGCTAGGCGTGCCAGTAGGTACATACACACTTGCACTCCCCTCTTTACACCTTTAGATGATGGGTAAAGCTTTAAAAATTGTTAGCCTAAATGTCGGAGTCCTAATTACCCAGTGAAACGCGCAGTGATCTTGTCCCTCCTGGAAAACTCTTGAGGGGGGACATCTGCCTCCTGCAGGAAACTCCACTTTTGCAGCGCTACGTGCATCACATGTGCTCTGGGTGCTCCCCCCTCCAGGTGTGGTCTTCCAATAAGGCGCAAAAGACCAATGGGGTCGCTATTCTCTTTAGCACAAAGTTTAGAGGCAAGCTCCTATCCACCATTGCAGAAATAAAGGGGTTGTTACTGGCGGTCAGGCTTTAGTGGGACACCTCGCAGTTCACGCTCGCCAACATCTACACCCCGAATACACAGCAAGAACAATTCATTTGCAAAGCCCTGGGGGAGGTCTTGTTGTCTACTGATGCAGAAATGTTGGTGGGTGAAGATCTTAATCTGGTCATGAACACGACCCTAGATCGCTCAGGACAAAGACACACGCAGACTGGGTCCCTGTCGGGCAACGGCCTACGCTGGCTAGGGGAACACTATTTCCTTGATGTGTGGCGCGATCATCACCCAGACATCAGGGACTACACACACTACTCAGCAGCACACAAAGCATATGCATGCATAGACCACTTCCTGGCCTCACCGACGCTGGCCTCCACTCCATTGGAACCCACCATCGAACCTCCCTCTCTGTCAGACCATGCCATGATCACGGTCACCCTACATAGGAAGGCACATACCCCACACCTGGCAGTATTGCATCTGAGGGATATCCTCTTACAATCCAAGCCAGTGGTAGAGGCGGTTGGCACCCGTATTGTGGATTATTTGCAGATTAATGACACAGGGACTACATCCCTTGCTGCAGTGTGGGAGGCACTGAAACTAGTGGTCAGGGGAGAGTGCATAGTAATCTCTGTAGGCGAGAACAAATCGCGCTGGGAGAAAAGGCAGAGCATAAAGCAGGAAGTGAGGGAGCTGGAGGCAATACACAAGAGTTCTGGGGCACCCAGGACTTGGAGGGCACTGGAGAGAAAGGCTGTTGTTGTCACAATTAGCTCTTGATAGAGCAGAATACTCACTTTTACATCTAAGACACAAATCTTTTATTAGGAGTGACAAATGCGGCAAAATGCTGCCACAAAGACTAAGAGCAAAGACCCTAACGACAACGATCCACTCAATAAGCACCGCCTCAGGGGACTCGAGGCAAATAGATAGGGATGTAGCAAGAGAATTTCAACACTTCTATCAGACCCTATATGCGGAGGAGGATACGCCTCGGAGAGCCCTCCACTTGTTTTTGCAGGACATACATGTCACTAGGCTGACCGAGTCTATTGCAGAGCAATTAGACCAACCTAGCCATATAGCCAAAGTGATCTAGGCTATTGCAAACCTCCAAAGACACAAAGCACCGGGACTGGACAGGTTCACGGCATTCTGCCCAGAATTGGCACCCCTTCTTACCCGAGTCTTTAACTCTTTCCGAGAAACTGGCTATCTTACTGACCCGATGCTGGAATTCTCTATTTCTGTTATCTTAAAACCAATGAAAGACACAGCAGAATGTGCCTCTTATCGCCCGATCTCGTTACTGAACATCGACGCTAAGATATTCGCTGGCATCCTAGCGATCCGGCTCTACCTGCTGATGGTGGGATTAATTGACCCAGACCAATCGGATGAATCCCCACCCGACAAAGTGGGAACGACACGAAAACACCGCTACACCTTACAGATGTTATACATAGATTGGGCGGGGAAGCGGCAGTCCTTGCAATTGAAGCTAAAAAAGGCGTTTGACCGTGTGAGGTGGTGCTATCTGTTTGACACTGTACAACATTTTGGCTTCGGGAAGAGCTTTACCAAATGGGTCTATTGTGTGTATATATAGCGCCCCTATAGCTTTTGTTGGGGTCAACGGAGAGTCCTCGCATCGGTTTCCTATAGAAAGAGCCATAAGACAGGGATGCCCTGTGTCGCCACTCCTCTTTGTGCTCTATATCGAGCCTTTTGCGCAGAAGGTCCGGGACAACCCTCTGATTAGCGACATCAAGTTTGGCACGGACACACATACCATCAGCTTATATGCCAATTACTTGATCCTCTCATTAACACAACTACACTCCTCAATACCGGGCCAGCTGTCGGAGATGGATCGCTTCGGAGAGGTGTCAGGGATTTAAGGTAAACCTGGGTAAATCCCAGCTTCTAAACTTCTTTTTAGCCCCCGGCTACGGGGACCTGCTCTAGAGAATGTTACCACTTTCCTGGGCGGAAAAGTCCATAAAATACTTGAGTATTTCGCTAGCCTCTACTGTTCCTAAAACCTCAGCATTGAACTACACAGACCTTCTGGCACAAACTTCACAGGCTAGGAACAGCTGGAGCTGGATGGGTCTGTCCTGGTTTGGAAGGGTGGCTGCGGTCAGGATGGCGGTCTTGCCGCCCATCCTGTACATCGGTCAGACCATCCTGGCGGCTCCTCCCCGTGAGTTATCCGCTCTTTGCAGTTGGTCATCAACAATTTTGTATGGGGTGGGAAAAAAGGGCGAATAGCTAGTACCCAGTTGACCCAGCACAAACGGGAGGGGGAAATGGGTATTCCCCGGATTCATAGATAACTTCAAGCAACGCACCTCAGATATATACTTGAATGGAACCGTCTCCTTGAGAAAAATATTGGTCATTTATGGACCAAACGGTTGCAGGGGTCAACATCTGGAGGGAAATCTGGCTCCTGCGTAAGCATTGAGCTTGGGGCCTATACTCCTCCCCAGTGACCTCACACACAATGAAAATGTGGGACAATGTGTCATGGGCCAAAGACCTGACTTTATTCTCCTCACCAATGATACTAATTGCAGGGAATCCTGACTTTCCGCCGGGGCGTAACTCAACAATCTTTGATAGATGGCGAGAGCAGGGCTGTAAGCAGGTTGGTTCGCTATTTGACCCAGACGGCCAAATTCCTTTTGACCGACTGATACAAGACTACAGACTCTCTCGGGCGGACGCCTTCTGAAACCACCAGTTATGTGACTGGGTTATAGGGCCCGCTTACAAAGAGGCGGTGTCACAAAAACTGACGGACTTTGAGAAGTGGATAGTCTGCAAACATGATGATAAACACATCATTTTGGAACTTTAATCGATGTTAACAAAGGGTGATCGAGGGGGTCGTTCCAAGGGTCAACAGCGGTGGGAGGAAGAGCTGGGGCGGGTTCTCTCGGACAAAGAATGGTAGGACATACACTACAGAGCCTCGCACACAGGGCATAGCACTGCAGGAGCAGAATCCATGTACAAAGTGCTTTCATATTGGTATCTAACCCCAGCGCACATTCACTGTGGGATAAAAGCAGGTCTGAGAAATGTTATCCCCTTTTCTTTCCTACTTGTTTTTGTGCCTTCTTATGTTTTTTACTTTTTAACATGAGATTCCTGATTGCTGCCTGCCCCCTGGGTTGTTTGCATTCAAGCTGTGTACTCTACTTAATGTTGATATGCTGCCAACCCCATGGTTGTAGGCGCATAGCTGTGTTTATGTCTCAGATCTGTTAATAAAAAAGAATGGTTCCATAAATAAAGTTTGTTGTGCCTAGCAGCAGTGGTGCATAGTCCAATATTCCTGGCAACAGTGAAAGTAATGCTGGGGCATAATGATTATGGCATACAGACCAGCTCAAAGGCTTTCTCCCAGCCCTCAGTACCTGAAGTTGTTCTTGTTGGGTCCTCCGGACATTCCCAAAAGCCAAGAAACTCATTTTCCGGACAGCGGGCTGGTGTCACAATCTGAAAAGTTTCATTTTGTGTTTACTGTACTTACTTTTGCAGTCTGGCTCCTTAGTCATCTTTCTATTGAGATTACACATATACAAGAACTGCATTCACAGTACTTACACGTAGGCCTTTGGTAGGAGAGTCACAGTGCATACAAGCTTTAATGGAGGAAGCTTCAACTTCTCATGTCATGTGAGAGAGCGCCTGTGTCGGGCGTTGAACTTCCAACTATGAAATATTTTGGGAATCTGGCACACATACTTGGGTGAGAACTGCTGTCAGGGTTATATCATAGGATACCGCATTGATATGACTAAATATAACTATTTCCAGATATTGGCTGCCCTCAGTATTCCTTTGAAATAATCTCAAGACACTTTATATAACAAAGGGGTGTTTTTATTGCTCATGGTCCATAACCGGAACTATTTTGCAATGTGAAATATGGTACTCACAATATAATATTAATTTGCTTTCTTTATGAGTGCTTCATGTTGACTTCACAGATATCCAAGAGAATTATGGCATATCTCTCCTACATGCTCCTTATTAGTCTCACCTCAGATCATCTATAATTCAACTCCATTCCCCAAACTCTTTGTTAGCCTCACACAATCCAACATCTACTCTCTCGCTAGATTTCTCTAGTCAATTCAAGGCATCCGAGATATATATATATATATATATATATCCATCCATCCATCCATCCAACTGGCAGTCGCCATTAGGTGTATATATAGTTAGGACCTAGTTTCCATAGGAAATCCGCAACATTCTATGGGAATAACTTTGGCGCCGGTTGATGAATCTTCGCGAATTTCTCAAAGAAGATGGTCCGCTCCGCTCCTTCCCTGAAGTCCCCGTCAAGTGGGGGCTGAGAAAAAAGGGGGGTCCCAAAACGTGTTTTCCCCATGTAATTTTCCATAGGACGATTAGACACGGCTACAGCCGGAACGGCTGAACGGAATTACACCAAATTTGGCAGAGAGGTAGAGTTTGGTTCGCAGATCGCCCTTTTGCTTAAATGGTGTAAATCCCTCCAGTAGTGGTTGAGAAAATCGAATTTGAAAAAATGTATATATCTATAAACGCGCACAGTACGCAAGCTGCATTCTGATTGGCTACCAATGTCTGTCAACACTCCAAAACAGAAATTGTTGGCAGCCATCTTGTGCCTCGGTAGACTGAAGCACAGGAAAGTAGAAAAACAAACGTGTAGAACTCAAAAAGGGGGCAGGGTAGAAGCACCCTGACCCCCTAGGCCTGCTCAGGGGGTCCCACAAGGACCCCCCAGGCCTCCCCCCGGTGGGCTAGTTGCCCCCCAGGGCCCCCAGTATGCAAGGGGAATTAGCTCCTCCTCTGTAAACGCGCCAGGGTTTGCGCTGCAGAGTGTTGTAAAAATGGGGCGTGCCCTCTGAACACCTGCCTGCAAAAATGTAGTAAATCAGTATAAAAAAAAATAACAAATAATACATTTAAAAATTGTCATTTAAAAAACCTTCGAAATTAAATGAAAAAACCATAGGTTTCAGGCCTGATATAGTTAGGAATTAGCATTTAAAACACCATTGAAATTCACTAAAAAAACATAGGTTTCAGGCCTTATATAGTTAGGAATTAGCATAAAAAAAACTTTGAAATTCACTGAAAAAAACATAGGTTTCAGGCCTTATATAGTTAGGAATTAGCATTTAAAAAACCTTTGAAATTCACTGAAAAAAACATATGTTTCAGGCCTTATATAGTTAGGAATTACCATTTAAAAAACCTTTGAAATTCACTCAAAAAACTATAAGTTTTAGGGGTGTTATAGTTAGCTGGACATTTCACTCATACAAAACCATTGAAATTGCTCCTATATAGTTAGTTGTACTAACTATATTTCGCGCACCCGCAATCCACTGCTGATGATGTCACATATTAGATCGTTCATGACATGGTCAGTGACTTCACTGATGACATCTCAAATGACATCACTGATGTCATCACTGATAGACAATATGGCTAACACGACTGTGGGTACACTAAATATTATTACATGGAATGTGAGAGGGATGGGCAATCCCAGGAAAAGGAGGCATAGATTATCTTACCTTGACAGACATAATGCGCACATTGCTATGCTGCAGGAAACTCATTTTGCACGTGAGAAGCAGCACACATTCGCCACTAGATTGGCGGAACATAGTCTTTTCTTCTTATTCATCGTATGCACGGGGAACAGCGATATTAATAAAAAACAGGTCCCCTTCTGGCTAGAAGGCACCACGTGAGACTCGGAGGGCAGGTTTGCCTAGCATGGGTCCGCTTGGGCACTACGACCGTAACGCTAGTCTGTTGTTATGGGCCAAACTCGGATGACCTGGGTTTTTTTGACACACTATGGGCTAAGATTTTTGAGGTAGACTCCAATCATATCATTTGGGGAGGCGACTTCAATGTGACTTATTGTACCGGACTGGACAGACCGCACCCAGCCCCACACCATTACACTAAGGCACAGGCCAGGCTGAGAGACGTAATGTCTGCCTATCAGCATGTTGATGCCTGGCGTTATACACAACCAAATGCAAGGTAGGGTACACATTTTACAGCGCAGGCTCAAACATGGGCCCGATTGGATTACTTTTTAGTGTCCAGGGGGACGGTCCCTGCGATAAACGCAGTGAAACATCTGGCACGATCCTACTCGGACCACGCACCAGTAGGACTTGGTTCTCTCATCCACCGATTTCACTACACCGTGCAACCCCTGGCAACTTCATGCCCCTATATTGCCACGGTGTTCCGGGAGGGACTGCGGGAAGAAAAAGCAACTATTTTTAACGCAATAAAGGTTCGGTGAATAGTGTTGAGACTGTCTGGGAAGCCTTTAAGGTCACGATCCGGGGATACTGCATAGCTAAAGGGTCTGGTGTGCTGAGGGACATCATGCATTCACTGCACACTCTTGAATTAGATGTTAAGAAACTGGAGATGGAACTTACACGAGACCCACGGGATGCCACACAAGCAACTTTCAGAAGTAAGCTTATAAAATATATGTAGGAGGCTAGGAGAGAAGCGCAATTCCGGGGTAAATACTGGGTTGCCCGCCAGTATGGAGAAGGGGAGAGGCCTGGAAAGGCATTACCGCAGAAGGTGAAGAGGCCTAGATGCAACAATTATGTAATGGAAGTGGTGGATCCGGAGGGAGAGGTGTGCTGAGATACAGCTACTATACTTAACGCTTTTTTGAGGCATTACAAAAACCTCTACACCACAACCAGAACAAATAACCTTGATCTGGACCGCTTTCTGGGAGATGTAGCGCTGGGCTGGCTCAGCGACGTGCAGAGAACTTTCCTGTGCGCACCATTTGAACTAGATAAGGTACGGGATGAGATCATGGGTCTACAGTCTGTGAAGGCCACAGGGACCAACGGCATCTCAGCAGAATTTTACAAAACATACGTGGATCTAATGGCCCCTAGCCTTCGGGAAGTGTACGAAAATGCACTAGCAGTGGGACACCTGCCGGCCTCTATGAGAGAGGCGCTCAAATTGTTGCTGTTAAAACCGGGTAAGGAACCAGACCAATGTGACTCGTATAGGCCCTTATCGCTCCTCAATTGCGATGCAAAAATGTTGGCCAAGTTGACTGCGACGCGCCTGAGTCTCTTAATGGAAAACTTGATACTCCCTGACCAATCGGGCTTTGTGCCTGGTAGGGCCACCTCCCACAACTTGAGGACGCTCTTTGCTGTCTTAAATAATGTCTCGCCTGATCTGCAGCTGGTGGCCGTTTCTTTAGATGCCACCAAGGCATTCGACTCCATGGAATGGGATTACATCTTCGTAGTTATGAGACGAATGGGCTTCCCCCCCGCTGTTCTTGTCATGGATTGAATTGTTATACTGTTTGCCAGTGGCAGAGGTCCTTATTAATGGACACACGACACAAACTTTTCTCCCCCTTGCTTTTTGCAATAGCGACAGAGCCGCTGGCGGCAAAACTAAGACATCACCACAATGATAAGGCTCTCCGTTGCAATTTGTGCCAGGTGCTAATCTCATTATATGCGGATGACATTACTCTGTACGTGCGTGACCCCCAGCAAAATCTGAATCAAATATTAAGGGAATTTATTGTTTTTGGACACCTCTCTGGAGTTCAAAGAAACTGGGGAAAATCATTCATTTTTCCATTGACCACAGCTACGACGCGCTTCTCGCTAGATTTCCCTCTGGAGTGGTGCGAAGAGGAAGTGAAATACTTGGGGATCGGTCACCAGGGACAGGGAAGAACTTATGAGGCTAAATTATGGCACAGCCATGACACACATAACAGAATGTGTCACACGTTGGGTGGTGCTACCCCTCTCCATGGCGGGTCGTGATTCTTTGATTAAAATGGTAGTACTCCCCCGACTTCTGTATTTATTTCTGAACATCCCCTTCTACCCGGGTGTTTTTTTCTTCAATTCACTTAGATCGGAGATGTTGCGTCTGGTGTGCGGGGGGGCAAACAACCCAGAATGAAATGGGAGGTTATGATAAGACCATACTCGCAGGGTGGTTTTGGCATACTGAATTTTGAACTTTATTTTCTGAGGGCACAAGCCCACTACGCCTGGTTCTGGGTGAAGCAGCCGAAATATATGCCACAAGTGGCGGCAGAGCACTGGCTTTCGCACCCCAAACCTATTAAAGGAGCACTATATGTGGGAGTAACAAATAGAGATAGGGCGGCCAACGCCCTCACAGGTACGATAACAGCATGGCAGCGCATACAACACATGCTGGATGTGCCCATGACGTATTCGCCCCTTTTGCCCCTCACTTACCACCCCGCCATCCTATTATTACTGGAAGGGGTCTTTAGGAATTTACGACAGCAAACTCGCGTGCATAGTTGGGGGGACCTGTACCACGAAGGCCAATTCCGTAGTATTGACCACGTGTTCCAATCCACACAGAAGACGCCACTAGATGTCTTTCTATTTCTCAGACTGAGAATTGGGATAAGAACAATTACTCCTGACTTCCCTGCGGAACCGCAGGTGCTGACTCCACTGCAGCTCGTATTGGAGAGGACCTCGCCCAAACGGCTGGTTTCGCTGATATATATCTCGGTACACTTACACATGATGACCCCCCCTCCTCCTTCGCGTAAGAAATGGGACGAGGAGTTGGGCCTTGTACTGACGGACGAACAATGGGAGGAGAGCTTTTTGCAAACTGAACGAGTATCAGCTAGCAGTAGACTTAGGATCACACATTATACATTTTTACACAGACTGTATTATACATCAGTTAAGATGTACAGGTTCAAATTGAGAGAAGATGATAGGTGTGATAGATGTCGCACAGCGGTTGCGGGCTTCCTTCATCTAGCATGGGAGTACCCTGAGGTAAATGCATACTGGGATCAAGTGTTCAAGGCATTGCGCGAAATGATAGATGCGCCTGTGGAGGCCACACCACTGAGGGCACTACTGGGATATGTCAAACCAATTTGTCCGGAACACCGCAAACTCACCGCGCTGGCACTACTCATGGCTAAGAGAAGAATAGCGTGCCGATGGGGTAGGGGTCGTGCACCCAAGTTTAAGGAATGGATTGCTGATTTAGTTACGTGCCAGGAGAGACTCTCAACCTATGCAGAGCTACTTATATTGGCCTCCCAGCCCAGGGATGTGTGGGCCCATTACAATGCTACTTGCTAGCTCACCTTAGAGAGGAAGAGTAATAGATTAGAGTGAAGTTTGAGAGGGGTTGCAGTGGGGGGGTCGCCTGGGACTGGGAAGAGAAGAGTGCAAATGACCGTGAGAATGAGGTAGCTGGCTGATGACAATAGTGGCGGGGTTACAGAGATGCTTCAAGATACATGGATATAGTCTATACTTTTGTATATGTATATAATATATGTGATAGCCTAGGGAAACCCGTTGTGTCATCAGATGCCCATATTACTCACAATGCACGCTAATACTCTTTTATTGTTGTACCAAAGATATACCTTGCCTGGTCAAAGAAGGAATATATGTACTGTTGAGCTATACCTGACCTGTATCACAAATTGATGTCTGCTGATGCTCTGGAACTGTTCACTTGAAAAACAATAAACAGATGTTTTTAAAAAACATTTTATCTGCCAATGTTCCTTTTGATATTGTGCATGTTTTTCTGGGTGGCTCCTCCCATAAATGGAGTACCCAAGGAAGCGTGGGTAAATTTATTGACTTGTTTATAGCTATTACTTTTTAGATTATAACCACCAATTGGAAAGATGCTTCTAAAATCTCGTAGCAAGCTTGGTGGTACCTGTTATGTCATCATCACAGACTAGATCGCGCACATGCCATCTCTATACCCCTATTGATTAAAAAAGATTTACTTTGGTCACCACTCGCCACATTTCTTTCCAGAATTGCTGTTTTGTTGACCTTCTTTATATGTGCACTAGCGGCCCGTCCCGACGTTGTCCGGGTAAAAAAAGGCTAGGCAGCAATGATTTTAGTATCATTGTACATTTGTCCCATATGATAAGAGACACATTTTGAAGCAGTGTCCCCAAAGGTCCGTTTTTCCGAATAGAGCATATTGAATCCCTTTCGAGGGAAACTGTTAGAGGCAGTTCAAAGGTAGAATGTGCTGTTTTCCCAGCTGTTATCAAAGTGGCAGCTATTCCAGATGAAGCAATAGCTAGAGCCAAATTCCCAGAAGATCGAACTTTGGCAAGTATGAGGTTGATTAGGTAAGTCTTTCCTGTACCACCGGGGGCGTCTATGAACAATAGTTTGCCTTGCTTCTTTTCAACACTATCAACTATGGTGTTGTAGGCGAGTTGTTGATCGGGAACTAAGTTAGGCAAGTGTTGAGCAAGGTGGTTAGTTAGCTCTGAAATATTGTGTGCGGTAGCGATATTGTGGTATCCAGTTAGGTTAGTTCGGACCGCTGGCGGCAGGCTGAAATCTTGAAAGGACTTCTCGCTTAATAGATACAGTGAGTCTTCAATTTCTATAAGTCCTTGGTTTATGATTTCATTGTTGATAGCAGCCCGTACCGACGTTGTCCGGGTATGAATTGCTGCCGGCCAGTAGTATATTGTTTTGTAGGATTTCGTTTTGATAGAATTTCTTATCTGTGACAGGCCTGTGAAACACTCCGATTCACAGTGCACTGCTGATGCACTTAAGAGTGCGCGTTCAGTAGTGTGTGAACTCGAGTTTCCCTACTTTATATTTCTTTGCAATATTATATAGCGCAAACTCGACAACATGGCATGAGCACAATTTACATTACAGAAGAACACATTCATTTGTGGTAGGCACGGGGAGACAAAGCGATTTGCCTGGAATCACAGGATGTTGAGCTGATGCCGAGATTCAAACGTAGCTCCCCAGCTCTAAAGTTCGCAATTCTAGAACTTGTGGCGGGAGGTGTGTCTAAAAGTGTATGTTGATGCTGGCCATCAATGAGAGAGACCTGTGCATTTTTCAAATGGGTGGTGAAAAAATATGAGTATGTTGCTGGAGATGTGGGCCGCCGTGCCACCAATGTACTTACCGGGGAGGGTAAACACCGATTATTCCGCAACTTTCTTTCCGCATACCATCACTCCGCATACTTTCATTACGAAAGTACCATGACTCCGCAATGCCATTATAACGCATGGCATTACATTTTATATGCTCTTACTACGCATACATTTACAACGAAATTTGTTGTAAATGCATGAATGGTAAAAGCATGTTTTTTTAATGTTTGGATAAGGTAAGTATGGGTATAGGGGTATATGTTTTGGGGTACTGAGGTATATGTTTTGGGGTGTATGGGTATTTTAAGGGTTCAGATATAGTTTTGGGTTATGGGGTACAGGGGTAGTTTTAGGGTTTAGGGATAGGTATGGGTTTTGGGGTACAGGGGTATTTTTAGGGTTCAGGGCTAGGTTTGGGTTTTGGGGTATAGGGGTATTTTTAGGGTTCAGGGGTAGGTTTGGGTTTTGGGGTACAGGGGTATTTTAAGGGTTCAGGGCTGGGTTTGGGTTTTGGGGTACAGAGGTATTTTAGGGTTCAGGGGTAGGTTTGGGTTTTGGGGTACAGGGGTATTTTGAGGGTTCAGGGCTAGGTTTGGGTTTTGGGGTACAGGGGTATTTTTAGGGTTCAGGGGTAGGTTTGGGTTTTGGGGTACAGGGGTATTTTAAGGGTTCAGGGCTAGGTTTGGGGGTACTTGGGTATTTTTAGGGTTCAGGGCTAGGTTTGGGTTTTGGGGTACAGAGGTATTTTAGGGTTCAGGGGTAGGTTTGGGTTTTGGGGTACAGGGGTATTTTGAGGGTTCAGGGCTAGGTTTGGGTTTTGGGGTACAGGGGTATTTTTAGGGTTCAGGGGTAGGTTCGGGTTTTGGGGTACAGGGGTATTTTAAGGGTTCAGGGCTACGTTTGTGTTTTGGGGTACAGGGATATTTTAGGGTTCTGGGGTAGGTTTGGGTTTTGGGGTACAGGGGTATTTTTAGGGTTCAGGGCTAGGTTTGGGTTTTGGGGTACAGGGGTATTTTTAGGGTTCAGGGGTAGGTTTGGGTTTTGAGGTACAGGGCTATTTAAAGGGTTCAGGGCTAGGTTTGTGTTTTGGGGTACAGGGGTATTTTAGAGTTCAGGGGTAGGTTTGGGTTTTGGGGTACAGTGGTATTTTTAGGGTTCAGGGCTAGGTTTGGGTTTTGGGGTACAAGGGTATTTTTGGGTTCAGGGGTAGGTTTGGGTTTTGGGGTACAGGGGTATGTTAAGGGTTCAGGGCTAGGTTTGGGGGTACTTGGGTATTTTTAGGGTTCAGGGCTAGGTTTGGGTTTTGGGGTACAGAGGTATTTTAGGGTTCAGGGCTAGGTTTGGGTTTTGGGGTACAAGGGTATTTTTGGGTTCAGGGGTAGGTTTGGTTTTTGAGGTACAGGGGTATTTTTAGGGTTTAGGGATAGGTTTGGGTTTTGGGGTACAGGGTATATTTATAGGGTTAAGATTGGTTAGTGTTTAAGGGTGTTGGGGTATTTTAAGGAGTACAGGTGGGTTATGATCATGGGGTGCAGGGGTACTTAAAGGGAGCAGGGTGGGATTAGCACACAATATGAGACATGGCATGAAGGGTGGAACGTACCACACGCCCCAGTGTTTGCCACGCCCCCAGCACACGCCCACAGCACACGCCCACAGCACAGCGCAGACACGCCCACAAGGGACTACTTTGCTGGCACGGTTCTTTTACCTTTTAAATGTATATGGTGGGCGTCTGTATAGCCTATGTCCTTCTGCTGCAACTGCCCTTTCCAACGCTGTATTGGGTGTTGCGATTGGTGCTGTGGTTCCTGAGATTACCCGCCTCAAAGGTTTGGGCTCTCTCTTTATATTATTAGTATGGATTGTCATATACCTTCCTGATGATATTATGTTCAATTAGTTCTTATTGCTATTTCTGCATTATTGTTTAGCTGCCTTGTATTATCTTCCCTTCTCCCTCCCTCCCCTTCTCCCTTCCTCCCTTACCCCCCCAATTTAAATATACTAAAGGCATTTGTCTGCGTACAAGTTTTAGAAGGTTTAAATTGGTTTTGAGCATATATTTCTTAATATGGTTCTTACTTGTTTGCGGTTCAACTTATTTCTCTTTTATACTTATTTTATTTCAACTTGGGTAACCGTTCTCCTTGACCTTTGCTCTTATAATTTGTTCTGATGTTTTACATTGTATAATAATTCAATAAAGCATTCTAAAAGTTAAAAAAAGAGTGCTTTATGCTGCACTCCTGACGTTTCTAAGGGCTGTAGATAACAGGTTTTAGTGTTGGCGAGTTTTATGGAACTCTGATAGATCTCGTCTCAAAATGGGAGTGCACCACATTACTTTTCCCTTTGCAAGGTATTTACTGTTACATTGTTTAGTCTCGTGCAACAAACGTTTTCAGTACAATATTCTTAAAAAACTAATTAAGTCACAGAGCTAGCATAAGCACTTAGGGATGTTGCAGCTGTTTTATGGCTATACTTAAATCAGTAGTGTGTCAAAAAACGGGCATTTATGAAATTCAGGAATTTGACCGATTTGCGCTACTAGTGATAAATACTACTCAAAGAGGCATCAGAGACTCTGAAATGTTACACCTAAATACACAGAGAAGATGGAAGTGTCACACATCAACACAATGAAATAAGATGTTAAGATGGTGTCTGTAGGAAATACGCATGTTCTGTGTGGTCACTCCAGATTTTTCATCTTTTGCTGGACCCTATATTTTGTACTTGCTTCAGAACTCTGTACACTCTCAACTTGCTAACCAGTGATAAAGACCCTGTGCCCCCACCTCTATTAACATGGTTGACTTGGCATACTTCAAATTGATATATTTACCTTGTCTATAATGGAAGCCTGTAATATATGGTAGAAAAAGTACCAAGGGCCTGGAAGTTAAATTCCACTAGTGCACTGCAGCATCTGTTGTGCTTTCCACCAGTGAAAACATGGCTTCATGCCTAACATTGTAGTCTAAATGTAGCAGCAATAAAAACTGTGATTTTACCTCTAAAAAGTATCCCCTTTGACAGGTGAAAAACTCCCTTTTAAACATTAATAGGTCACTCCATTTAGGCCCTGTAGCCCACAAGGCAGGATACATGGTATTTAAAAGTAGGGGAGGCAGAAATGTAATGTTAACATCTCCTTACAGACCAGCACCCAAGAGTTATTTTTCACTGTGGCCGGTCTAGCTGCCCTATGTAGAAAATGAATTAAACAACCATTTTCAATAGATATTAAAAACCCAATTCGATGGTGATGTCTGATTTTTAATCAATATTAAAGAAACACTTTTTTTTTGGAAAGTTACAATTTATCTAACAGTCAGAACACTAATTAGCATGACCCGCTGTCATCTCCCATCCAGTCATTAACCTTTGAATAGGTGTGAAATACTTCCCATGAGTAAACAATATTCTGGCCTAAATGGGCAGAGTAACTCCTCTGAACTCGTCAGAATATGCAGGATTAGTCTGTGGGCCTCCTTTTGACAACACAGTGTCAAATTCTGCTTGGCAGTTTTGTTAAGCCACATGCAACTCTTGTAAGGGAAAGAACTGACTGGAAAGACATTTCTTGTGTATTTACAGTGTGGTTGCTGAAGGGTCTTGCTTTGTCCTACCAGACTTCTGTTTCGTAGTTTTACAAAAAATGGTTAGTGAGACCTGGAGGAGCCTTAAATGTCTGTACCTGCTTCTTGTCTACCCAGAACAAAAAACTTGACTCCAAGCGATATAAGGCTGACCTCATTCAAGCTACAGAGATATAACAAGCCGCAAGAGGCCTTTTCTGCAACTGCCCAGGTGACCAGTGAAAACTGGACATAGACCAGCCCCTTCTCTTGGCCTCTGCCTAACTCCCTATGAGTCTGTAAATGCCTCTGTGAGGTCCTGGAGGTTTTTTTTTTAAGTATAGTCTTGTGGTCAATTCGGACTTAAAGGACTAACAGCCCTATTTTGAGTTTGGCGGAGCGTATACTCCATGGTCATGTGTTGATCCGCCCTATGTAGAACGGGCAAATATATAGCCAGTTTTCACTATCTGTCAACATCACTACAGAATGAATGCCCACCCCCCAAGCATGTGAGAAATCTTCAATAGCAAGATGGGCATTGTTTTTCAACCTCTTTGAAATTTTCTGTTTGATAATAAAAAAAAAAATTGAAAGTTTGATGGATGGCTCTGTCACGTTTACGGAATCCTCCATCAAACTTTCAAAGCATTTACAGGAATCGCCTTGACAGCAGTTTCGGTAAATCTAAGAGTTGTCCGCTGGGCTGACGTACATCTCAAAATATGGCAGGCAGGTACTCCTTCATGGAGATGGAGTACTTTACTCTGTTTCTCTGACGGAATAAATTCCTGTCCGCCAAGCTCTAAATCAGACCCTATGTCAGAAGTTCTGGAGCGTGCCTTGAAATCAAAACACATCTCGGGCCCACAAGTTAAGCTAAGTTAACAAATGCGCAGGTTATATTATATGCATTTCCCTAAATGCAAATAAGACAGTTTCTTGATATATACATTTAAGAATTATTCAGCAGTGGCACAATTATTCAGTTTGTGTTCCTACACTCACAAATAGCTCTTTCAGTAAACATAACACTATGTCATCCCCATGAGTACACAATGAACACTTTCATGAAATATTAAAACGCAAGTAACACAAACCTCTTAGTTCGCTAGTTACTCCTTTCCTTGACCTGTACCTCATATACCCTTTCACTATTTCCACTAAAACAAGTGCATAAATGCCAATTAATAACAAAGGCTTCAAAATAGAACCAAGTATATCACTTCCCAGATTCTCAAACAATCTACCTACGGCATTAAATCCTTTTCCAACTGAATGCCAAACACCCTCAGCTGCCAGACCACTCAAGTCCTTGTGGATGTCTTTTATGTTCCTTATGTATTTTTGCAAGTCCCTACTTTTACCTGAAATGTAAGTGCAACGTTGTTGGACCTTTAGGATCTGACAGACTCCACCTTCTTTTGCAAGCAGAATGTTTAAAGCAAGCCTGTGCTGCAAAACCATAGCACTAATAGCTACCATCTCAGTATTTACAAGTAACAGAGCATCAGCAGTATTGTTAGACAACTGCTGTTAGCAACTTTCTAACCTTGATATGCCCAGTATCAACCGTACATTCATTATTATAGCTCAATAAATATCTACCACAATCTCTCCAGCACTCAGTCCACATTTATGTCTCAACTTCTCTTACCAAACAGGGTGATAAAAAATCTTCTACATGGTTAATCTGCTGAAACACTGCTCCTAAATAACAAATACCATACAATTTGCTAAGCAATTTGAAGTAAGCATACTTTCCACAAACAAAATAAATTCCATAAATCATGGGATCCATTCCATTCACAAACTACTTCTACGATCCTCGGCCCTCAAAAGTGTGATCACATTCACTCTTTCCTAGAAATATAGAACTGTGGTCACACCTGTCGTGGTGCACACACAATCTCCCCTGATGTTGCCAATGCAATGATAATGCCCCAATATTCCCTGCTGTCTGATGTCCCCTCTCCTCTGTTGACCAGTTTTGAAGATGAACCCTCTCTGCTGCATCAATCAATGCTGCTCTATATCTATCTTTTACTTGATCCATACATTTCTTTTCAATGTCAGTGAGTGCACATGTCAAATGATGTCTATGCGCATAAGCTGAATCTATTGTTTTAGTCGAAACAAATATCTACCAGCCATTTCAACAGTCTTGGCATATGAATGTCTGTTCAAGTACTTAAACATTGGCACTTTTGAAAGAACTAAATCATAGTTCGAAACATAATACTCAAAATGACCCTTGTCATAAAATATACTAAGAAGCAAAATACAGCTAATGTCATATGTCAAAGGGAGATGGTGATAGGTAATGCCTCAATGTACAGAGGCTGGTAACTGCACACAAACATAGCAATCCCTCGCCTCCATTGTATTTACGTATTCATGTAGCGTAAGCATTCAGTGTAAAGTTTCTCCTAGACAAATTAGTATGCAAATGTTGTTCTCCTAACAAAGCTAATCCTCCATCTGCCTTAGGTGAGGGTTTCTGACCAGGGGTGTATTTCTCCTCCACATTATTATCAGGACTCAAACATAACCCTACAACCAATAGTATTATTCCTAGTGTTATAAGTGTTATGGAAGCACCTATTATGCACCTACGCCTTCAATTGGAATTGGTAGTTTCCATACTATTCCAGATTCAGACCACGTTAGGTAGAGAAATATAAGCTACAGAATCTTTCAGGTCATTCTCCACCTGTACAAAAGCAAAGCCAGCCTCTGTTCAGAGTCCAAATGTTATTTACAAGTGTATATGGAATCTTTGTGGGGTTTCTCTAGCCTTATTCCATGTTCTTCGAAACTGTGTGTGCCCTAAATTTATTCTTCTACAACTCGTTTCTAGGTATTCTTTTTTAAGCAACACAACAAAGTTCATTCCTGATCCCTAATAAGAAAAGAACGAAATTCATCAATGAGCATTTCCAGCAACGCTCCTCACAGTTCAGCAGCCAATGCATGAGACTCTTCCAGATCCAAATAGAAATTTAGCTTAATTCAATATCAAGTTTCTCAAACCACTCAATATTGGTGGGTGAAGAAGGGCAAAGGTGAGCAGAATGTTTATATCAGTCCCTGGAATCTTCAACAGAACCTCTACTATGAGTCCAGAACTCCCAGAAGCCTGCTTTGTCTTCATTCGCAGCCAGGTAGTCCCACTCAGGAGAAGAGTACCCCGGACAAGGCACCCTCAATCTTTTGGACCTCCTCAAACCAGGCCCTCCCAGCTATGGGTGCACGTGCTTTTTCAGGGGACATCTGTAGACCTCACCTTAAGTGCCCCTTTGGTCAGATTTCTTCCACTTGTGGACACACAGCACTACCTCTTTCGTCAGTCAGGATCTGTCTCATTCACCACTGCAGCACCAGGTTCATCCGAGCAACTCCTACTTCTTGCTCTTCAGGACCTCCCTCTGTTTGCTTTAGTGCTGCTTCAGACTCAGTGTGTTCCCTGACAATTTGAATGACCCTCTCCTGTGGCCTTTCGACCAACGCTGGTGTCTCTCCTGGAAGAGGAGCTGTTTCATATACTTTGCATAATGCAGAATTTCGTCAACAGAATTATTCTGCCAGCAAATCAAATGTTGTTGAATCATCCTGCTAATCTCAGGTCTCAGCCCAGTCACAAATCTAGACACAAACTGTCCCATATCCTGGGGTTCAAGCTTATCCATCCCACTGTACTGCTTGAGAGCCTGTAACAACCTTTCATTGTATGCATGAATTGTCTCTTTTTTTTATAACTTTCTTTATTGCAATTTTTTGGGCATACTTTGCATTTGGAAACAGTTACATCACATGGACCACCCCCTACAATAATCAATACATTCCCTGGTCCAAGGTTAATGAATCAATATGGTTGTCCGCTGAGGTGTCGACCAGACCAGCAATCAGCAAAAGCATTTACCATTATGAATCACGTTATTGTTGTTTTATAACTTGTAAAGAACCCCCCCCCCCTCCACCGGGTCCACCCATCCAAGGTCCAGTTAACAAACATTCAATTTGGGACTTCCTCCCGTCTCACCCCCTGTCTGGGGGAATCTGTACTCTCATGACTTTCTCCTGTGGCCGCCATCTGTGTGGAACTGGGGGAGTTCCCCCCTATCTCTTGGATCATTAACCCCATGCCTGCAACATCTCTGGGAGCTTGGCATCCCTCCTAGTACTACACATGTGCCCCTCCTCCGCCAGTGCCCATTCCTTCAGGTCCGCTTTCCAGCTTGCTATCAGTGGCCCATGTTGCGTCAGCCAGTGGATTGCTATTTGTCGTCTAGCAGTCACCAGTCCCAATACCAGGAACTTCCTACTGGTTTTGCGTTTAAGGTCTTGGGGAATTAACCCCAGGATACAATTGCGCACCACCAGAGCCACCCTCCACCCCGTTATCCCGTGTAGGTCCTCCATGATTGCTACCCAAAATCCCTGGATCGACGGACATGACCAAACCATTGTGCGAAATCTGCTGGGTCATAGTGACATCTGGGGCAACTCGGGTCTCTCGAACTGTCACTAGTGTGTAGGCGTTTGGGTGAGAGGTACGTCATGTGAACCATATTGTATTGAATCTGTTTAAACCTATTGGAGACCGCCACCTTGCAGACTCCCTCATGAATCTTCTCCCACTCCTGCGGCTTAATCTCCTGCTGGCTCACTTCTTGCCATCTACCTTCCACCTTGAGCGGTACACCTTTCCTGTCTGCCCTAAGAGCCCTGTACAGGTGTGTGACAACCTTCTGCCCACCCGCCATGTAATCATCGTGACCAGGGTGCGTGTGTGCTCCGGGGCATCTGGGAACCTAGTCCATAGCGGTCGTGCCGTTGCGTCTATTTTGGCGTACTGCAGAAATTGCCCGGGACCTAACTCAAAGGATTTCACAGCTTCCTGATAGGTGATGAGCTGCTGTTCTGGGTAGAGATCTGACAGCATAAGACAGCCTCCAGCCCTCCACTTGTCAGTGGACATAACGCGCTCTGTATGCGTGAAAGGCGGCATCAGCCAATAATCCGCCTCCGTGGCAAATGGTTTCACCTTAATAATTTGCTTAACCACCCTGGCCTAGATGGCCGCCAACAATCCACCCAGTGAGGGGCCCTGCCTCTGGTGACCATCCGAGTGCCATAAAAGTGCACCCAGCTGTCGGTCCCCGTGAATACCAGCTACAAGCAAACGTTCCCATGAGGGGTCAGTGTCAAGCCAAGCCATTGCGTGCTGTAATTGGGACGCAAAATAATAAAGTTCCAGATCAGGGATTTCTATGCCACCTCTACCCCAGGTGCGTTTCATGACCTACAGGCTTACCCGACAGCATTTGCCATTCCAAAGTAATCGCAGGAGCAGCGAATCAAGGTCCTTGAAAGCCTGGTATGGGAGTTCAAAGAAGGAAACTTGCATTGTGCAAAGACATCAGGGCAGCACCACCATTTTAATAAGGGCAATCTTCCCCATCAGTGAAAGTGTAAGTAAGTAAGTAAACAATTTATAGTTTCTGATTATTTAAAACCATTACAAAAATACATTTGAATGCACATGTCATCAATAAAAAGTCTTAAAAAGAGAGATCATAATTATTAATAGTTATATTAGTGAAAACAATGGGGTTTGGAAGTGACCATAGTTCGTTATATCTTGATGGGCTGACATCTTGGCTTGTTAATTTCAGCTCCACTAGCTTCAGGAATTTCACCAACTTCCCGTTTAGCGACGGAAATCCTGGATCGAAACATGCAAGAACTGCTTGTCTGCGTGTGCGTATTCTGTGTTCATTAACCCCTTCAGTGCTGATGACAAAGCCAGCTCGTCTTGGGTGTTACCTGCCCTGTGCTTATGACGAGCTGGCTTTGTCATGAACAATGGGAATTCAAAGAGTTCAGCACCCAGCGGGAAAACCCATAGCACCCAAGGTGTTAAAAGACATTTTTAGCAGAGCTGCTCTTTTCTCTTTCAACCTCAAGCCGGTACATAGCAAATGTTCAATATCTTCATTCCCTGCACCACATAACCTACATTTTGTCCCACAGTTCCTTCTCAACCATGGTTGTAAGTGTGGTATAACTGGTAGGATTCCTAGCCTATGTTTTATGTATTAAATATTTTATTGAGCATAGGCAAAAAAAGGTGCACCTCAGCGACTTCTGTAAGGGCCGCCACCACTCTAGGGAGGCCGGGGCCAGCGACCCCGCGGAAACCCAAAATAGGGCCAGCGGGTACATCATCATATTAACACAGCAAGCCGCCTACAACCCAATGGGCCGGCCGCGTCTTAAGAGGTGCTACAACGGTGCAAGCTGGTCAGTGCTAGTGCATTGTGAGAAAACACGAGAAACAAAGAACTGTGAACAACCCCGCCACCCACCCCACCCCAGCCCTCCCTTCTCCTTGTCCATGTCCGGAATCCAGCTCTAGGTCGTGAGCCACCCTCAACAGTCATTGGACGCCACGCGCGTGGGGTCTGTGTGCTTACGGGTATGTGTTTTGGGGTCCGGGAGAGGTGTTTCCGCTAAGCGTAGCAGACGCAGGTAGCGTTGGCAGCTCACCTCCCGAAACTCCCCGGTGAGCAAGGCGAGGAATGGCCGCCAGAGTTCCGCAAAGTCTGCCCCCCTCCCTGACGCTGCCAGCGATAGTTTCTCCATTCCCAGGATCGCCCACAGTCTATGAAGCCACCCCAGTTGTTGCGGAGCTTGGGTCGCCCTCCAGTGTGCCACAATGTTTTGGACCGCAGCCCCAAGCGCAAGTGCAATCAGGCGCCCGCGCCAGGATTTCAGAGGATACATGAGTGCGTTTGGGAGGCCTAGTAGAATGTACGCTGGGAAGCGCGGCAGTTGTGTGTCTAGATGTGCATCTATAAGATCCAGGATAGGGTCCCAATAGGGGCGCAGCGCCTTACAGCTCCACAGCAGGTGTTCCAGTGTCCCTAGTTTCCCACATCCCCTCCAGCATCTGTCACTGATCCGAGCATCCCAGTGGTGTAGTCTCTCAGGGGTGTGGTACCAGTATGTTGCTACCTTAGTCAATGTCTCGGTAAGGCCAGTGTGGTGCGCCGAGTGTCTGGCTCTATGGTACACCCCCTCCCATTCCTTCCTAGTGAGCTGCCTCCCCAGGTCCCTCTCCCACCGGACCTGGCCCGCATTGTAGGTGTGTGCTTGCGTGAGTAGCAGCTGCTGATAGAGGTCCGAGATCAACTTCTTATCCGAGGTGCGTGTCAGCAGCCATCGTTCGTAAGGTGTGAGGTGCCGTTGGGCTCCGGGTTGGATCGAGGGGTGGAGCACCCAGTGGCGCACCTGCAGGTACTGCAGGCGTTCTGATTCGGCCACGCCGTAATCCGCCTTGACCTGTCGGAACGGCAGAATGCCCTTGATGTCGAACATGTGTCCTGCCGCGCGACAGGGTGTTGTCCGCCACGTCGTGAACGTGCCGGTGTCCAAGCCCGGTGTGAAGTCTGGATTCTCAAAGATGGGAGTCATGGGCGAGGGGAAGGTGGTCAGCCCCTTGGCCACGGCTACTCTATCCCACACACGCAGGGCGGTGCTGGTGATTTCAGAGGCGTACAGGTTAGGGGGACGGTGGCGACGCGGAATGAAGGGCACACCTTGGAGGGTGCGGCCGGCCACTGCCTGGTCCAGGAAGAGCCAGTGCTTACCGGACTCCAGCTGGAACCATTCCACAAAGGTGCGTAGCTGTGCCGCCTGGAAGTACAGAGTAAGGTCTGGTTCGCCGACGCCTCCGTTCGCAGGGGGTAGGGTGGCGAGGGTATGCTTGAATCTGGGTCGCCGGCCGTTCCAGATGAACCGTGACAGTTCCGATTGAGTTTGTTGGAGCCAACCCGCTGGGGGGTTCAGAGGAAGCGTCTGGAACAGGTACAGGATCTGCGGTAGCAGTGTCATTTTGACTGCGGCAATTCTGCCTAACCACGACAGCGTAAGTGGCTTCCAACGCCGGAGCTGCTCCCGGAGTTTGCGGGTGAGGGCCTCATAATTGGCCCGCGCAGTGCCTCGGACAGTAGGAGCCAGGCGAACGCCCAGATACGGGACGGTTACTTCCGACCATTGGATTTGGAATTCCGATTTAATCTCGTCCACCACATCCGGACTCAGTGAGATGTTCAAGGCCTCCGATTTGGCTTCGTTGATTTTGAAGCCCAAGGCCAGGGCGAAGGTGTGTAGCTCCACAAAGAGAGCGCGCAGGGATCGCATCGGGTCAGTGAGGGACAGCAAGACGTCGTCGGCGTACAGGCTGATCTTATGCGTGTCGGCCCCAAATTTAATACCTGAAATGAGAGCATGTTGCCGCACCCTCTGAGCCATCGGCTCCATGTACAATGCGAACAGGAGTGGTGACAGCGGGCAGCCTTGGCGCGTGCCTCTGCCAATGTCGAACCTCGGGGAGGTATGACCGTTCACTCGTACCGCGGCGTTGGGCCGGCGATAGCAGTTGAAGATGCGGTGGCGGAGTTTCTCCCCAAAGCCGAAGTGACGGAGGGCCTGATCGAGGTATGGCCAGTGTACTCTGTCAAAGGCTTTCTCCGCATCGAGGGTGAGCAGCATGCAGCCGGGTTTAGTGCGTGATCCGGCCTCGATGAGGTGCAGCACCCGCTTGGTGTTGTCGCTGGTCTGCCGTTGGGGGATAAAGCCCGCTTGGTCGGGGTCTATCAGTTGTTGCATATATGGGGCGATGCGGCTCGCTAGTATGCCAGTGTAGAGCTTCAGGTCTACGTTCAGTAGCGATATGGGTCTGTAGGAGCCGCAGACTGCCGGATCACGACCCGGTTTGGGAATAACAGAGATAGACGCCTCCAGCAGGTCCGGATGTATGGCGCCGGGGGTGTCAAATGTATTGAATAGGTCGCGCAAGAGGGGGGCAAGCTGCTGGCAAAAGGTCTTGTAAAATGCCGCAGTATAGCCGTCGGGTCCCGGGGATTTCCCGACTTTGAGGCGGGCAATGGCCGAAATGACCTCCTCTAGGCCTATGGGCCGCTCCAGAAAGTCCGCCTGGGCTTGGGTAAGGGCAGGGAGGTCCGCGCCCCGCAAATAAGCTGGGCCGGCGTCAGGGTCCAGGTGATCCGCGTCGTAGAGCGCCGCATAGAAATTGCCAAAAGCCGTCGCAATCGCTCCGTTCTCTGTGACCAGGTCGCCACTGGGCAGCCGGAGAGAGCGCACTTGTTGCCTCTGGGTTTGCGCCCGAAGTCTACTCGCCAGCAGTCTCCCGCAGCGGTCGCCACCGGTATAGTAGACGTGTTTGAGGCGCATCGCGGCGTATTCCGCCACATCTTGGTCCAAGGCCGCTAGCATTTTCCGCTCGGCGCATAGTTGACGCCATGCTCTGGATGCCCCCGTGCGCTGGTGCATCTGTTCTAATTCCGCCACGCGCTGGGAGAGCTCGGCACGTTTCAGCTCCCTCTCCTTGTTGTTGGCCGTGGCAATGGAAATAATTTCCCCGCGCAGGACCGCTTTAAGGGCCGCCCACTGGGTCGCTTTGGTGGTGTCATCATTGGCATTGTGCTCCAGAAAGCGGTTAATCGCCGTCGTGAGTCGGGCCTGGGTGTCAGGCAGCTGTAAGAGACCGTCCCGCAGTCTCCAGTGCCGTTGTGGAGCTGGCATGGCTCCCACCCGAAGTGTCGCCGCTACCGGGGAGTGGTCCGAGAGCGAGGCTGGCAGTATCTCCACGCTCTCCACTTGTAGCGCTAGCTGCGAGGAGCCCAGGAAATAGTCTAGTCTCGCATATGTCTTATGCGCAGCCGAGTAATACGTGTAGGCGGTGGTTTGGGGGTGCGTGTGCCGCCAAAGGTCGATGAGGCCCAGGTCCGCCAGGTGCGCGTGGCCCGCCGCCGTGAGCGCCCCTACTTGACCGGATCTCTGACCCGAGCGATCCGCCGTGTTATGAAAGACTATGTTGAGGTCCCCCCCCAGCAGCAAGTGAGTGTGTGTGGTGGCTGTAACGGTCTCTAGAGCTGTATGCAGGAACTTTTCTTGGCCCTCGTTCGGGCCATAAACAGAGCCCACAAGCAAGGTGCGGCCCGCGAGTTGGAAGCTATAGAGTAGGAGCCGCCCTCTAACTTCGGCTTCTTTTTGGAGGACTTTCCCCTCAAAGGACTTAGCCACTAGGATCGCCACCCCTGCAGACTTCTTCGGGGAAGAGGAAAAGAACTGCCACGGGAACGCGCGGGATTTGAGTCTATGCTGGTCGCTGCGCACAAGGTGTGTTTCCTGGAGGAGGCAGATGTCTGCCTTGGAGCGCTCGAGATAGGATAATATCGCCCTGCGTTTGTTCGGGCTGTTGAGACCCCGCACATTAAGCGTAAGCACTATGAGGTGTCGTGGCATATCTGGGATCGTACGAGTAAAGCCAAGCCTGCCCGGCGGCCGTGACTGTGGGCCCGCGGGTCGCGAAAGACGCTGCGCTAGGGGTCGCGTTAGGGCAACTCTTGGCGACCGAACCTTCTGGACAAGGAGAACCCTCCCGCCCCTCCCCCCTCACTCCCCAAGATCCCCCCAACCCAAACTGCCCCCCCAAGTCCCTGCTCAACCGGAGCAACTGGAGCAACCTCCCCACCTGGAACCCCCCCCTCTCCCAGTGCAAACACTTCCCATCCAACTCCCCGTGCCCGCCCCCCTACCCAATCCTTCTCCCCAACTGGCAAAGGAATATGGTCCAACATTGTCCCAGGTCCAGGCTCATGGCCACTGGACCCGTGGTAAGGTAAGTCCGTAGAATGGGGGCCGTGGCGGCGTCGCAAGCAGGTCGGCCTGCTCGAAGCACTCCGCCACAGACGAAGAGACAGAGTCACCATCAGGGAAGACCAAGGAGCGCTCTGCACGCGCCCCCGCCGCCGGACTAGATTAGCCCGAACCCATTATGGCTTGTGGAACCAGTGCGTCGCTCTCCCAGCGATCAGTTATTGTTCGCCGGCGCCAGGCCCAGCGCCACCGTCTCCACCGCCGCCCTCTGCCCCTCTTCTATCTCAGTTGCCGCGGGCGTCTCGGCCTGCGTCTGCGTCGTTGCTGCTGCCAGCGGCCTGGGCCAGTCTCATTAGAAGTCTTTTCTCCCGGCGACCCATCGTCGACCATCGGCTCCTCCAGGCCCAGCACGCGGCAGGCGTCTCTGAGGGTGCGTGGCTGATGAAGGATATTGCCGAGCCGAAACACCAGGCGGAAGGGGTGCCCCCAGCTGTAGGAAATGTTGCGCTGCCTCAGTTCCGCCGTCACTGGCCGAAAGGTGCGCCGTTTCTCTAGGGTAAGTGCAGCCAGATCCTGGTAGAGCGCCGGTGAATGGTCGCCAAAGGTGATCCTCTCCATGCGGCGTGCCTTGCTCAGGATCTCCTCTTTCGTCCTGAAGTCCTGCACGCACACCAGGATGTCTGGGGGGTGCGGTGCGTCGGCCCTCGGCGGGCCCGTCCGATGGGCCCTGTCTAGTCGCAGGGGGGCATCCGCCTGTCGGCCCAAGATGTGGTTGAAGAGACCCTGCGTGAACCGAAAGAGGTCCTCCGTGTCCGGGGCCATTTTCACTCCTCGGATCCTGATATTATGCCGCCGGGAGCGGTTCTCCAGATCTTCGGCATGCGTCTGGAGATCCACCTGCTGGTCATGGATGCGGGCCAGCTCCTGCCTGAGGGCCTCTATTTCGGCGTCCCTAGTGTCGCTCTTCGTTTCCAGGTCTGCCACTCTCTCCCCTATGGCGTCGGTGTCGCGGCGGACCTCCTTGATCTCGTCCTGGAGCTCTTTCTTTAGGGCGTGGATGTCCTCCCTCAGCCCAGTGAACAGGGACTCCAGAAAGGACCGCGTGACTGGAGCCTCGGGATCCGCTCCCCCCGGGGGTGACGGGGCCACCGTCTGCTTGTCCGTGTCTCCCCGGGGGTTTGACCCCGCGGGGCCATTCCGCTTCCCCACGGTAGGGGGGGTGAAGAGATCTTTAATGGTGCGGTCCTTCCTGGGCCTCCCGCCGGACATACCGTCCCAGAGACCCCAGCCGTGTCCGCCGGAGTCTCCGTCTGCCGGCCGCAAATCGATCCTCAGGCTTCGTGGGCACCGCTCCGGCCCCGGGACATCCGGTGCAGCGTGAGTGGCACCTCCGCGGTCTTCCCAGTCTTCCACCACTCCGGGGGAGCAGTGTGGCGTGGCCGCTCCACAAATCTGCAGCCGGGCTCAGGGGGGCCGCGTGATGGGCGCAGAGGCGCCGGCTTCAGAGGACGAGGCGGGGAGCACCGGCCGAACCGGGCAGGAGGCCGCCCAAGATGGCGCTCGCGGCCCACCACGGTGCACTGTCTGGGGGGCGAGAGCCCAGTATGGTCGCGGGGGCCTCCTCGCGGCAAGGGGGGTCCGCTCGCCTCCGTGGGGGTCGTGGTCGGGGGGGGCTCGGCCACTCGTGTGGGTGTCTCCAGTGTCTGCTCAGATTGAGGGCCCTCGTGCTGTCCCACCACGTGCGTGGCCTCTGTGGGTCCTCTCCGCGCCCCCCGCGCCGACCGGCCACCACCTCCCCTGCCGAATGCCCAGGTGCGCGGATGCAGCTAGGGACCGGGGCAATGTTGCAGGCGGGGATCGGCGACCGCGGGGGGCCTCGCCAACAGGCTCTGCGCCGGTCGACCGTGCTCTCAACTGTCCCGGCTCGCCGCCGTGTCCCGCTGCCAATGGACGGGCCTGCGGGGGTGCCAGCCAGTCTCCGCTGACCCCCGGCGGCCCCACGTGGAAGGGGGTCTGCTGGGCCGGGGGGGTGGGGGCCCCCTTCACCACCGCTCCTCACCTCCTTGTCTTGGGGTCTTCCACTCGACCCAGGCCGAGTCCGCCGTCGACCACCACCAGCCAGGCACTCCGAGCAGCAGCAGGTCCGTGTGGCGAGCCCGCAGAAGCCCCCGACAGGTGGTCACGGGGGCCTCGCGCTCAGCCGCGCGGGCCGGGCTCGCCGGTGCAGCAGCTGCCGGGCACAGACGCCCGCGACTCGGCCCGTAGGCTCCGCCCCTCGCGGCCTCGCTGTCGTGCCGCGCTCCCTTCAGGCCGTCAGCGCCACCAGGCCGCCGGGCCGGGCCCAGCCGGGGCTCCGCGCCGGGAACCGACCGCGCAGCTGTCCTGCAATCCCCCGCAGCAATGCCGGCCTCAGCCCGCCGGGGAAGTGCTCGGTTCAGGGCGTTTCGCTGAAAGAGACGCTGTAGATAACGGCCGGCGGCGGGAGCTCCGACAAAGCACGTCTGCTCACGCCGCCATCTTGGCCACGCCCCCCTAGCCTATGTTTTAAAAAGGCTTCTTTTGTTTTCCTGCAGTACCCCAGTCCAAAATACGGTTGTAACCCGGGTGATTTATATGTACACAGAGTCATCCAAGCGTGACGCCTATGGGAAAAGGTAGCTTTGTCCTCTACAAGAGAGAGTCTCTTTATATTCTTATTTGCTACACGTTTGAATTGCGCATGCGGTAATGGGATTTCCCATAGTTCTTTCAGTCCTGTAACAATCAAGGACTCACCCAAGTATTTTTTCCCCGGCATTTTGGAGCAGCTGCACAGATCTTGCCAAAGCTGATGGTTCAGAGTATTCTCTGGTGAGTTCTTTATTTTGGGCTAGCACTTAATATATGATCCTATCCTTGCAAACATTTGGCTCGTTAGTCCAAATTCTGGCCGGATCTGGGCTTGTGAGGTATAAGGTGGCAAATTTAAGGGAAGTCTGTATGCTTTTGAAATGATTATGTCCAGCAGTTTCGCGTCTGTGCCTCTTAATTCCTCGCTTCCGTAAGTAATGGATGACTGTATTTTTACTTGGGCAACGTGAAGCAGTGGTAGAAAAGTAGGGCCAGTCAGCTTAGTTTTTAGCTGTTTAAGTGTTGTCGCGATCAGCATACCTTTTCTCTTTGTGGCCTCAAGATGGTTTGAGAAGCAACCTCCTTTATCAACTAAGATTCCAAGGTATTTATATTCAGAGCAGTTTGTAACTACCTGTGTTCCAAGGACCCAAGTGTGCGGCTTTTTATTCCCAGATATTGACAGTACTTTCGTTTTGTCAATGTTTACTTCGCGTAAGTTCTCTTCGGCGTATCCATGCAGCGTATTAATCAGATTCTGCAGTCCTACTTTGGTATGACTAACCAGGACCACATCATCTGCGTAGGATATGCTGGGCAGGGCTTTACCCCCCCAGTCGGGTGCATGCGCCTTGCAGGCTTCTAGAGCAGGTGGCAGATCGGCAGTAAATAGATTAAAAGGGTAGGCGCTAAGACGCACCCCTGCTTGAGGCCTTTTGTAGTCGGAATGCGCCTGGAGAGGTGGGTGCCATTCCCAAGCTTCACCTGAACCCACGTATTAGAGTGCAGTTCGATCAAAAGGTTTAAGAGAGGGGCAGGGATCCCCCAGGAGGCTAGTTTTCTCCAAAGATTGGCTCGATTGACATTGTCGAAAGCCGCCTTGAAGTCCACAAAGCAAAAGTGAAGAGTTTGTTTCGTCAGTTTTGCTTTGTCAATAAGTAGCGATAGTGCCAGGAGGTTTGTTGTGGTTCCCATAGCTTTACAAAATCCAGTTTGACTAGATGGAATTATGTTGCACTTAGTTGCCCATTCGCACAGCTGAGTCAGTAAAAGCCCTGCAAAGTATTTTACCTCAATGTTCAGAAGGGCTATCAGGCAATAGTTCTTTAGTAAGCCTTATATATCGGTGAGATAACTGAACCCTTCCATGAGGCAGGGAGACGCCCAGAGAAGCTGACAGACGTGTAGAGAGGGGTCAAGGATTTTGGGCCATATGTATCAAGCTAATTAGCATTCGCAAAGGCCGAAATTCTGCGAATTTCGGCCTTTGCCAATGCTAATTTGACAAATGGTATGTATCAAATATGTTTGATGCAAAATAAGGAATTGCAAAATTTGCTATTCCTTATTTTGCGATTGCACTTAAGGAATCGCACATTTTGCGATTCCTTAAATGCAATGTATCAAACAAAAAATATCCAAAAAATGTCATTAAGGATTCGCAAATTACCACCAACTTCTAGTTGGTGGTAAGTTACGAATTCGTTACAAAAAGCTTTTTTCCAAAAAACCAAAGGTGCCATATGACGCCCATACATGCCCTTAGGGCATGTATGTGCGCTATATGCCCCTAAATGTCTTTTTCAGAGGTGCAGCAGGGTGTTCTTGAGACACCCCTGCACCCTTGAAAAAATTCCTAATTTGCGATTAGCAAATTGCTAATCGCAAATTGCCCCTTCATTCCTATGGGCCTCCTGGCCCATAGAAATGAATGGGTAATTTGCGATTAGCAATTTGCTAATCGCAAATTAGGAATGGGAAGGAATCGCTATTGAATAGCGATTTTGTACATACATACCGTTTTGCAAATTCCAAATAGCAATTCCTTAAAATTCGCTATTTGGAATTCGCAAAACGGAAGTATGATACATATGGCCCTTTGCCCAGTATTCCGGGTCAAGTTTGAAGAGAGCTGGAGGAATTCCGTTTGGCCCCGGTGCACCATCCTTCCTTTCTTTGGAGATTAGTTTCCTGAGTGAAACAGCATTGATTTCGATTTTAGCTTTTTCATAAAATGTTATTGTTTGGGGAAGATGGCCCTCCTGGGCAACCTGGGGCGTATTTGTTACAGCGGCCTGTTGGTTGAAATGAGTGTCTAAGAAGGATTCCCAGGAGCTTCTGATTATGTACGATTATGTACGATGTTATTCCACCATGTTTTGGGTTTAAAAATGTGTTTAGTGTGGACCAGAATCGGGCGCTGTTGTTTCCCTTAGAGTCATAGTGAAGTTTAGCCCAGAAATCGTCTTCATTAGATCTTTTGACCTCCCATTTAAGTTTTTTGAGGTCCGCCCGGTGCTTGCGAAGCTGTTCGAGAAGATCCCTTTCGCCTGGGCTTGTTCCCAATAATCTTAGGGATTTGTTGTTCGCTTTTTTGTGTTTTTTTTAAGGCTAGTTTCTGGGTGCTTGAAATCTTCCCTGTGACCGTGGAACCAAAAGATGGGAAGTGCCTTACAGTTGTTGAATATGTGTTGCAAATTCGGCCGTAAAGGTTTCCCATACGGTTACTGGATTACCCATAGGATAGTTTAAGCGGTTTAATTGTAGTTTTGCTACTTGAAGTACCTCCATCGTGTTTGTGACCGAGGTTTTGATTCTTTTAAGAATTATGGTATGATAGGCGTGATGTCCTGTTGGATTGGGGAGAATTGAGTCCAGAAAGGCAAGAAAAGAGACTTCCTGGGGGCGGTTGTCGCTGTCTCCCTTGTCTCCTAGGATAAAACCCAGTATATGAGTATATGATGAAAAAGTGGGAGGGAGACTAGTGTGTAGTCTATTGTAGAGGTTGCGTTGCCTGAGTTGAATGAAGCCACAGATGGGGAGTCCTCGGCGAATCTTCCGTTTAGAACCCTCAAGCCGATGTGCTCCAGATATTCCAGCAACTCCTTCGCCGGCTTGGAGGTTTTACCTTGGCTGCTAAAGGATTGAGTTGGAATATTCCAGTAGTAGGACTCGGCCTGAATGTCATTATTTGAGGATGAGCCTAAAATGTATTGGTTGAAGTCTCCAGAAAGAATTAAATTGGGAGAAGTGTACGAAGTCATTACGTGGTGTAAGTGGTCCAGTAGAAGTTTTGACTCTTGTTTCTTCTTTTTTGGATTTATGTAGGTTTTGATCAGCAGCACCTCTTCTTTTTTCCCCCCTAAGATTTAATTTAATCTGAACTGTGTTTATGGCAGAAGAGTTGGTGGTAAATTCCTGCACACTGCCGACGTTTGAGATTTTGATGTAGGTTGCTAAGCCGCCCACCAGCCGACCAAATTAATTTTTCTTGTGGCTGGGGAGTGATAACAGGTGTAGCCTTCTATGTGTGCAGGATCCTCCAGCCATATTTCCTGAAGGAGTATAATATCAAATGATTTCACATATTGTAAGAATTCAGGGTCTGCTGCCTTGTTGTTAAGCCCATTTAGGTTCCACGAGCATAGTTTCAGAAGTGGTGTGGCCAAATGCAAGCCCGCCTCTGTTGGATTCCCCTGTCATTGTGGGTGACTTGGTGTGTTCCTTATTCTAAATAGCCGAAGATCATCTAGATTGTCCGAGTTAGAGACCATCGAGCTCTTTTGAGTGAATGTGAATGTTGCCTGTATTTTTGTAGGTGATCGACCCAGTGCACCCTAAGAACTGACCTTGTCTTAGACTTTTTTGTTGATGGTCAGTACCGAGGTCTCTCAAGCAGGGGGAGCGGATATCCTATGTTATGATGTAGGGCAGATTTAATCCCCCAGGTTTTGAGAATGTTTTGCTCATCTAGGATTTTATTTACAATTTCGGACGAAGTCCAGGTCGCTTTTGTAGTTTCCTTGTCCTGTGTTCTGTCAGTTTTTATGAATTCTACTGATAAAAGGTCAGCTGAGCATAAACCATTTAAAGATGGTATAGTGCTAAGGAGACGGAGTAGATTACCTCTATTCAGAATATCGAATGGACCCTTTGACTCGTATTCTGGGGTAAAGAGGATAATAGTAGAATGCCTATTTTGATCATCTGACTAAGCTGTTGGGGGGTTGCCACGCACTTGGATTCCTCTGTTGTTAGTGTTGAACTGTGGTAAAGTTTCTGTGAAGGTGTCACCAGAGGAGAATGTGCGGGATTCAGAAACAGAGGGAGCTGTGAGGTCACCCACTATAGAGGAGTATAGTTGGGTTTGGGTGCACGGGAGTCCTATTTTCTTCGGTTCTTGATCCAGGGGTCTTTCACAGGGAGCGATGGTCATAGCTTCTCGTACCGAATCGGGGCTGTGCTTTGGAGGGGCCCCCCTTGATGCGGATGTCATTAGTAATATTGGGGGGGGGCTAGCGTCCTTCCCTTTTCCGGGACCACGATTGACCATAATATTTGAATTGCCGGTTTCGCAGCTGGGCAGGGCCCTACCGGCCTCCTGTGTAGGTGCCTCTATGATTGCTACTACGTGTTCACCTTTTGAGGAGGCGCTGGGCGCAGTGGAAGTTTGCTCTATACTTGCATTATTTGCTATGATAGGGCCCAGATCTTGTCGCTCTTGTCTAGTTTCAGACCTAAAGAGTGGGTAGACTTCTACCTTACTTGAAATTGTTAGTTTGTTACGACCTTTCCTTCTTTGCTGGCGACAACCCTTGGCGTTCTGGGTTGGTACATGGTCCTTTGGAAATGAAAAGGGGCGTGTTGACAAATGACCCGCTGGTGGTACCAGTACAGTTTTGTCTGTATTGTTAGCTGTGTTGAACTCTCCTTTTGAGGGTTTGAGATTGGCTGTTTAGCTGGGATTGATGTACTGGTCCCTTGCATAAGGCACTTTTGGCAGGCCTTCTATCAAAGTAGATACTATTTCTGGGAGTGCTGCTAATTTGTCGGTGATCGGACCACAGCTGCACGACAACTTTGCTTCAGTGAAAGTGGGAGCGTATTCCAGAAGTCAGTACTGCCTTGGAGACTTCTGAGGATTTTCCCCATATTATGCTGGTAAAATATGCCCCTGTCCATACTTATCCAGATCCCAAGATAGCGTAACACATCGGGCACCCGGGGATCCCTATCTCGGAGAGTTGGACTCCGCGCCGTTCAGCCTAAGACCCCACCAGGTATAGTTGGGATTTGACCTTTTACAGAACAGAGACCTCAGCAAATCGGCCCAAGGCCGCTATCAAGAGTGGAGGTGAATGTAGTGGCTCTCGTAGGTATATCAGTGCGTCGTCCGCGTACAGTGATATAACATGTTTCACAGCTCCCACTCGAATACCCCTCCCCTGGAAAACCCCATGAATTCTCTCTTTGGGCTCTTGGGTCATTCTATCAATATTCCCCCAATCGATATCCTGCGGAACCACCTTAGCCTTTAGCCATGTAATCACCTAGTCATATTTCTTCATCACTACCGGTGATAGACAGTCCATGCGTCACTGGGTCTCTCTCAGGCTCACCCTCAGTCCACTCTGTAGTTTTTTTACAAGCAGATCACAAATCACTGCGGACCATTATTTCAAACAGCGTTTTTAGGTCAATCCACAGCACCTTTGAAATCTTCACTAAGTGATCAACTTGTTTGTACCATTCTACAGGCTTCTCAACCTCGGGAACTCATTTGTAAATGCAGCAAGATCGCCTCTCTTCCAAGGCACATACACATAACCTCCACTAGGCACCTCTCGTAACGGATAACCTTCAATTCCTGTAACACTTTCTCCCAAAGGAGGTCGTTCTCTTGCTGCTCTCCAAGATCCCTTTCTCTTCGACCATGTATCCTCCCACTTATTTAATGTTTTCCAAATCTGAATTCCTGTAATCCATTCTCAAATTTGCGTGTTCAGTCCAGGCATTCTCAAGTCTTTAATATCCCGATCACTGAACTCGAGCCTATGGCTCTTCTGCAAAGATTGTACTTGTTTAATATCATCATCATATTTTTGAGCCAATTCAAACAAGTTCTTGTGAACCTGCCTCGCCCTCCTGGTAATGTCTTTAGCCATGAACACCAATTCTTTCGATTGATAAGGTGTCGATTTGATTTGTATCCAAACTTCCACTTATTATTTCATCCAATTCCATTTTCAATCAGATCACATCAATCAAATCTACTTTTACAGCCAACTTTATAGTTCCCTGACTTGATTCCGTGCTCTGACTCTTATTAGTATTGATACGTTCTTTCAACCATGTAGGAAGGTGGAATCTGACTGCATGGTGACCCCCACTTTTTTCCTGGTGTTTTGCTGGTTTTCAACTAAGTCTGATTTGAATATCCTCTGAGGCGGAAGCCGGAGGACTGCACGCTCACATTTGACCACTGATTTTAAAACTGTCACTTTATTTGTTATTTGTGTTTTAAAAATCGAACGAAGCTCACCCTGAATACAGCGCCGGCTTGTCAGCGCTAAAGCAGCCCTCCCAAACCCTCCTGACACAGCGAGCCCACCGCTGATACAGGAGAACGACCTCACCGCCAGCGCGGTCAAAAGGCGTAGCCACGCCCACTGTGTGACCACGCCCATCAGGAAACAGTATATAAACGCTGTCAGACAGCGCAACGATCCACTCTGATTTGAATATCCTCTGAGGCGGAAGCCGGAGGACTGCACGCTCACATTTGACCACTGATTTTAAAACTGTCACTTTATTTGTTATTTGTGTTTTAAAAATCGAACGAAGCTCACCCTGAATACAGCGCCGGCTTGTCAGCGCTAAAGCAGCCCTCCCAAACCCTCCTGACACAGCGAGCCCACCGCTGATACAGGAGAACGCCCTCACCGCCAGCGCGGTCAAAAGGCGTAGCCACGCCCACTGCGTGACCACGCCCATCAGGAAACAGTATATAAACGCTGTCAGACAGCGCAACGATCCACTCTGATTTGAATATCCTCTGAGGCGGAAGCCGGAGGACTGCACGCTCACATTTGACCACTGATTTTAAAACTGTCACTTTATTTGTTATTTGTGTTTTAAAAATCGAACGAAGCTCACCCTGAATACAGCGCCGGCTTGTCAGCGCTAAAGCAGCCCTCCCAAACCCTCCTGACACAGCGAGCCCACCGCTGATACAGGAGAACGCCCTCACCGCCAGCGCGGTCAAAAGGCGTAGCCACGGCCACTGCGTGACCACGCCCATTATACCCACTACAAATGTGCCGGCCATACCAGCGCAGCGGACGAGCGCAGCGGGAGCGCCTAAGGCAAGCCCGTCTGCGCCCGTCCACGCACGACCGGGCCTTGGGCCAGACTCTATGCCTGTCCCAGCCGCCTCCAAGGTAAGCTACTCTCGTAGAGAGCTTCTCAGCCTTAGACCCACTAAAAACAGCGCCTGTCTGGCACTACTCGACCCTATTGTCCCCTTTCCTCGCTGTGATAAATGCAAACCAGGCAATCTCTCCCTTCCGAAACCCCCGGTCCCTCCCCCTGTCCTTAAAATTTCGACTCTTAACTGCAGATCTCTCCCTAAACACGCCCTGCTTATCAACCATCTTATTGTCGACCTTAATTTGGACATACTATTACTCACAGAAACCTGGATTACGGAGCACTCCAACGCTGACATTGTCATGGCCCTCCCCCCGGGTTTCCTCATCATGTCTCAACCTCGCCCCTTAGGTAGAGGAGGTGGACTGGCCATTATCCACAGGGACCACTTTACCTGTCGAACTAAAGACTGCGCGATCCAAGACTCAGAGAGCTGTCTCTTTACGATTCAGCTGTCTCCGACCAACTCCCTGTCAGGCCTTCTGGTATATCGGCCGCCCGGCTATTCGGGTCCCTTCACAGCCGCCCTGCTGGAAACTGTCACCTCCGCAGCACACCTGACACCCAACTTTATTATAACTGGTGACCTAAACATCCATCTCGAGGATCCCCTTGACACTGGGGCAACCGACCTTATCGACGACCTAGCGGCCTTGGGTCTGTTTCTCGCCAACTCTGATCCTACACACACGAAAGGGCACCTTCTCGACCCGGTGTTCTCCAACATCCCCTCCCTCCTTTACATCAAGTCCCAACCCCTCCCGTGGACGGACCACTTTTTGGTCACGACCCATCTCCCTGGAGCTTTTAAAAGGCTTCAAAAATCCCCCACCTTCACCAGAGACAGATCGTGGTCCAGACTCTCGGCGGAGGATTGGTCCACAGCCCTGGACGCTTTGACCCCCAGTCTTTCTGAGGACCCCGCCACCGCTGACTCCCAAGTTAGAGACTGGATATCGTCCACCCTCGACAAACTCATCCCCATAAAAAATCGGGAGATCAAAAATAGGATAAAGGGCCAAGCCCCCTGGTACAATGCTGACCTCAGGGACCTACGCAAAGAGTGCAAAAAGGCCGAGAGGCAATGGAGAAAGGACTGGCGACATAGTAACAAAGACCTTTACAATAGTGCAGTAAGACGCTATAAATCAGCTCTCAAACTTGCCAAGGCAGGTTTCTATGACAACAGAATACAAAACGCCACCAATTCCTCTAAAGAAGCGTACGTGATTGTCAAAGAACTCCTCAACATACCATCGGCCCCCACCGTTTCCCATGCCTCCCCAGACAGAAGTAATGACCTTGCCTCCTTCTTCGACTCTAAAATCTCGCGAATATTGGACTCGCTCTCCATGATTACCCCCCACAATTCCACTGATACTGAGGTCTGCACGAACAGCCCGCGGCTGTCCTCCTTTAGAGCAACCTCTCTCACTGAGGTCACCTCCACGCTGGCCAAAATGAAAAGCGGCTCACCTCTTGACCCGGCCCCGGCCAGAATATTAAAAACTGCCGCCCCCAGCATAACCACCACCATCAGGGATCTTATTAACATCTCCTTACGCCAAGGCACAGTGCCGCCCAGCTGGAAAAACGCGGTTGTCAAAGCCCTGCTAAAAAAACCCCATCTGAATCCCGACGACATGTCTAACTATAGACCTATATCACTCCTACCCTGCATCAGCAAGATGGCAGAGAAACTAGTTAATTCCCAACTCTCCCAATTCCTTGAGACCAACAAAATCCTGCGCCCATCTCAAACCGGCTTCCGGCCCGGCCAGGGCACGGATACAGCCCTCCTCTCCGTCATTGAGGAATCAAGGCGCATTCTGGATTCAGGAGGATCAGTGGCGGTGATCCTCCTGGACCTCAGTGCCGCCTTTGATACGGTGGATCACCGTGTCCTTCTACATCGCCTGACCAGGGCAGGAATCGTGGGTTCAGCACACGCCTGGATTAACTCCTTCCTATCAGGCCGTACTTTTCAGGTGTGGGACGGCAACTCTCGCTCAGACCCCCTTCCACTCACATGCGGAGTCCCGCAGGGGTCCTCGCTCAGTCCCACCCTGTTTAATGTTTACATGGCCCCCCTGGAAGATGTTGTGACCCCCTATGGGATCAAGGTTGTCAACTACGCTGATGACACCCAACTTGTCGTCTCCCTCTCCCAGCTGGACAAACATCCAGACAGCCTGCGGAACTGTCTCCAGGACATTTACTCCTGGATGTGCGAATCCTCCCTAAAATTGAACGGTGCTAAAACCGAAATTATGCTCCTGGGTAACAAATGGTCTTCAATCCCCGCCGCGGTGTGGCCGGACACCTTTGGTGAGATTCCCACTCCAAAGACCGAAGTCAAAACGCTAGGCGTCTGGCTGGAACCAAGCCTGACCATGAAGACCCAGGCGACAAAGACCGCTGGAACATGCTTTGGCCTCTTGCGGTCTACCCGCAAGATCCTCCCTCTCCTCCCCCCGCTCTCCAGGAAGCTGCTGGTTCAAGGGCTCATCCTAGCCAGACTTGATTATAGCAACGCCGTCTACCTCGGTGCACCGGAGTTCACCTTAGCCAAACTCCAACGGGCACAAAACGCGGCGGCAAGGCTCATAATGGACCTCCCCCCTAGAGCCTCTGCCAAACCAGCCCTTAAGGCCCTTCACTGGCTCCCTGTCCGCCAGCGAATTGAGTTTAAAGCAATGTGCACCAGTCATAAACTCATTAATGGTGCCGGCCCGGCCGCCCTGAAAGACCATGTCGCCCCCTACAAAGCCTCAAGATCACTGCGCTCGGACGACGAGCATCTTGCCATCGTCCCTAAATTTAAGAAGGCTCGTACCGGCGGCCGTCGCTTCTCGGTCAAAGCCTCTTCGGGGTGGAACGCTCTGCCTCGCCACTTGCGTCTGGAACCCTCCCACGCCCTCTTCCGGAAAAAACTAAAGACTTTCTTATTCCCTAAATAGCCTTCCGGTCCCCCCCTCCTCTTGGATATCGCAATTCCATAGCGCGGGGATGCCTCCGGGTCACCAGGCGCTTTATAAATTTATAAATAAATAAATTTATAAATTTATAAATAAACAGGGATCCTGCTAATAAGGGCCCCAGTGTATCTGCTTTCTCCCTACATTGGTTGTTCATGTACTTTAGGTACACTCCAGATTGGATTCTGGGGTACCCTTATAAGTCCCTAGTATATGGTATACTATATACCCAGGTCATAGGTACCCCAGAGGCCTCTCAGGGGCTGCAGCATGTCTTATGCCACCCCGGGAGACTATTCAAAATGACACAACAGGTCTGCTCCTGCAGCCTGTGTAAGGTGGTGCCTGCACCCCTTATTTAGATATAGGTTCACTATATTTACCTTATATCACTGCACATATAAACCTATCAGTCACCCCTATGGCAGGCCTTATCAATCCTGAAGGCAGGATGCTGGGTTTTGTGTGAGAGGGTGCCCATGCATGAGCAGAGCCCCTCTGCATCCTTCATAATCTATTCTCCAGGGTTGTTCTGTGATGCTGCCAACCATATACTCTTAAGTGCATTATAACCTTGCGGTAAATGCTAACTTTAAAATGGCTTCAAGGAAACATGTCGTGTTTGGTGTCAAAAACCTTGGAATCATACCTCCCTGCCAGTACTGGCGAGGGAGGTATGATTCCACCCTACTAAGGTAGAAATATGACACCGGTACACCCGGTACCAGATTTCTCGACCTTGGCATCACATGATGTATACTGCCAGCCACAGACACGCGTCTGCCCTCCTGCTGCTGGACGAAACTCCGGATTGGGAGGCTGGACAATAGGTTTCCTGTCACAGGGAGGTGTGACCACCTCCCAGACAGGCTTTAGTGTATTGGGGCTGGATGGGTGCACTCCAAGAGTGCTTTGATGTCTGCAGTGGAGGCATATTTGGTTTCCCTATGCATAGTCAGCTCAAACCGGTTGCAGGGGCTATCAGCCCCTGCTCTGGCACGAAACTGTACAAAGGACATGGGTGTAGCCCCCCCCTCTGTCCTGACCCTCCCATAGGTGGGTCCCCAGAGTTTGTCCCACCCCTTCCTTGGGTATAAAGTAGGAGCCCCTGGCTACAGGAATTTAGATTTTACCTGGACTAAACTCTGCTACAGAAACCAAGTATACTTCGATGATCTACGCTTTGCTGGACGACTGAAAAATCTCCCTTGGAGTAAAGGAGTTACTCCTCTGCAAGGCAGGCACCTTGACACATCTGACCGGTTTGCATCTACGCAGCTCCTGAAGGACTCCAAAGATTTTGCCACACAGGAGGTGGGTTCCTAAGCTTCCCCGAGGCCGAGCAGTGCTCTCAGCAAACCTGAGACCCGCAGCCCTCGTGGGTACCGTGCAACCCGAACCTCTGGACACGTGCACATTTGGAGCAGCATATGCTTTTTGGCGATCCCTGAGGCTGTGCTTTGGGCTACTTTTAGTCCACGCCAGAGCAGTGTTTCCACCAAAGATTACCGGGCTACACTGGTATTTTGTGATTCCTCTTGAAGTCCCTTGGCTATCCCTGGTCTGTCGACCTGTGGGTCCATGTGAAGGTAACTTTGACTTACTATGGGCTTTCCTGGTTGCTCCAGATGTGCCCTGATTCTCCTTAGCTTGGGGAATCCCCAGGACCTTGCTGGTTCTCAGCAAAGCATCTTTTCTCTCACCGCGTGGGTTGCAGTTGCCAAGGCTTGTTGAATTCGGACAACGACCCCCCAGCACTGTACATCCTTCATGGGACAGCTCGCCTGCGGACTTTGGTTGTCATCAACGTCTCCTGGTCCCCATGGCAGCAGAGTCAAGCTTCACCTCTTCGCACCTGAAACACATACATTCGTCTACCGAGCCCCTGGTCACTGGCAAGTGACCCAGACTCTGTCCCCTCTGCTTTCAGGTTCTTCACATCTCCGATCCAGGATTGGATCACACCAGACACTTTTCCTCTTCACAGCAGCAGCTCTTTGCAGCATAACATCATTGAAAACGATGAAGATTCCGGACACCATTTAACACCTATGCACTTGGCTTCCCTGGGTTAGGTAACACGAGTACTCCAGTGCTCACGTGGGTGCTGGCCTTAGAACCTTCTAAGTTTGAAAGGGTTTGCTTGAAGTCCTCTCCTAAGTGTCCTTATTCTTTAGAATTCCAACCGCGTCTTTCCCATAGGATTGTACGGAGCTCGCGGCTGTGTTCTCACACTGCACGCGTCCCCTGTAGGTCCCCTGTGCCACTACCTTGGGTGGTTCATTGGAGTCCCAGCGATTCTACAGGCTCTAGACACTGTGTCTAGTCAAGTCGTGGTTGTTATACCACTTGCTTAGTATATGGTTCGGTCTTCCCCTGGAGCCCGTTGTGTATTGTGCTATTTACTGTTGTTCTAGTACAGTAATGGTGTGTGCCTTGTTCTCTTATCTCATAAAGAGGTTAGTATAGAGTGTTTAGTAATAAATACATATATTTTACATATACTTTGTGTGGTTCTCTTTTCATTTGGTCATTCAGGAGGTTATAATCTGGTAACCAAACTGCTTTATATTCCTTCGAGACTTAGCCTGAAGGTTGCTCTCCATAGCTACCACTAGGATAGCTTTCAATAAAGGTTATCTTTAACCTAATCATTAATAAGGGATGATTGGACTGGTACCAGGTGCCCACTATAACTAGTGGACAGCATATACCAGGCCAACTTCTCACAAACCACATCTCTAAATACGAAACATCAAATATGTGGTGACTTTCAGGTGACTTCTGTGTGGTAGCAGCTCCTTGAGATTTACTGTTAAGCACTCTGATGTGTTTCCCATGCAGGTGATTCCAGACCTGCCAATTCATGAAAGGACCTTTTGAGCTCTGACCCAGTCTGGGCTGCAGAAGGATCTGTAGTTGCTGCGCAAGGGGTACTTGCATTTATCGGAGTTAATGGAACAAATCTCCCATGAGGGGTCTCTGTTCTTTCCTGTGGGTTTCACCCCTTTATAGCTACGGGTGTTCTCGGAGTCTCATTCCCAGCTGAATTTGGATCCAAATAGGGGAACAATGAGACCAATAGTAACCGGTACTTGAAGAGGCGGGACTGGGGTCCCAATGTCCGGAGGGTTCGGGGGCACACATTCTCATATCTTTTCGTGTATTCACTGTTGATATAACCCCCATGGCACCAGGATTAGGAGCCCAGTGTTGAAGCACTTACAGTATGATTGGTGGTACCTGGAATTTCCCTACTTCTCTGTCACCAATCCAGGCTACAACCTTGCTTCCTCAATCATGTCTACTCTTCTTCTCTTTTGCTGTTCTTCCCACCTTGCATCTGCAAATCTAAACACCTTTGTAAATTTCCCTTTGTATTGTTCTCTCATTTTTACAGGTGCTGCTCGTTCCCAAGCAATGAACGCTTCAAACTGTGTAGGCCTAGGTAATGGCTTCATTGCAAGCAGCATTCCCCTCAAATGATCAATTATACTCAAATTGAATATGCCATAGCATGGAAATGTCAGTGCACCTTCTTTCTCAGTGATGTAAATATCCAAATTTTAAGCTAAATGAAAAGTCCTACTTTCATTGCCATACAATGAGCTGGCAAATCCTCTGGTGGTGCCTCTTCGCCCATCCTAGTAGGAACATCCGCATCTCCTCTAATCAAGTCCCTCTTAAGTATCTAATTTTTTGGAGGAGGAGCCAAGCAGGCATTCGAAATGGCCGCATAGTCGCTCGGCTCCGTGAGCCCTTTCGCCCCACACGACTATCCTGCTGTTTATCCTGAGCTGAGAGGGCATACTTTGATAGGAGAAGGAATACGAACACCTACCGTGTGCTCCCAGAGCTCCGGTGTGCAGCGGATCCTGTGAATCGTCCCCGTCTGCTCCGCGGCCTAAGCGGTGACGAGACCGGGGCGTTGACTCGACGGGGTCTCAGGCCACAGCTGTAGCTTCAACGGCCGTTGATGGCGATGAGGAGCCTGCCGTTGGGTGCCGTTGACGTGAAAGACCGCTTCTGGCGGTGAAGACCCGGTCCGCTTGTTGGCGACCCTTGAGGAGCAGTGGGGAGACATTGGACCGGAGGGGGCGCTTGACTCTTGCCCCCCCCTCCCCAAATTTTGTTGCCCGGGCATAACCAAGGTCTGCCCCCGATATAGGCGGGCGGCTCCCGGCCGGGACTCTAGCCTTTTGGTGGCTCTCCTTTCTGGGGCCTGGCCCACAGTTTGTTTGCCTTGGAGACGCGTTCCGTGGCGCCCTAGTGGTGAGGCCTAGTCCCCGAGTGTGGTGAAGAGGGACGGGCCGGCTGGATCAAGATGGCGGCGGATGTACTCCTCTATGACCCGAGTCCAGATCGGACGGCTGATCTACGGATGGGACTGGGATGCTCGCAGCACACAAAGGAGTTCATTTCCCGGGACGTGATAGCCGCTTTAGCTGTTTTGCACGAGACTATGCTTTGCCATGCCCGAGACTTGGGCGGAAGAATGGACGCCATCGCGGTTTCGCCGACCTTGGCGGCCACGCCCCGATTCCACAGGACTGCCGGTGAACTTGCTGCTGACCCAATGGAGGAAATTTCGGCTCCACGTAGGTACTGGGGGCCGCCTGAGGACCAGGCTCCCGTGCGGGCCGACTCGATTGCTTATCTGGATGTCACCTTGGGACATTTGCCTGGCTGGCAGCTGGGGATGGAGTGCTGTTTCTCTTTTTGGAATGGAATGGTCGTGTCGCAGCGGGTGCTGGACTGTGTGACTTTCCTCTCCTGGATGGCGTTGTTGGTTGTGAGCTTTGGGAGTCTTCCGGGACCGGCGTTGATATCATCTGTTCTTGGCTGTGTACACTTTGATGGGCTTGGATTATTGTACTCTTCCATGGTTGCATCCCAGCCGGACCCACTTGTACTGTATGGACCCTCAGGATTGTGCTCTAAATTGATCAACAAGAGGACTTCTGGCGGCGCCACTGCCAGACAGGGTCAGGGATGATGTGGGTCATGTCTATTGGTGCTATTATTGTTAGACGGTGCAGTGGGTATGTTCGATTGATATTCTATCGTACCTATACTCGGGGTTTGTTATTCTCCAGTACAGTATTGCTTCCATTCTGGGATTTCCATGGTGTAGGGGTGAAGGGCGGGGCTGGGCGACACGATGAGGGCCCTCCTCCGCTTATTTTTTTCGCTTTCCTCTTTTATCTTTCTATATTTCGGGTCTCCATTAGGGCGACAGACACGCTGCTGGGGGGGTAGGCCATGGCCTTCTGCGGGTGTGCAGGGTGGGGGTTGTGGGATGGGTGTTTGTTTGTTATTTGTTTCTATGGCCCTTTAGTCTTTCTTTCCTTTTTTAGTGTTGTCGTCGCTCATGCTCTTTGCGGTATGTTTGGTGTTGAGGGGCGGGGGTTAGGCTTGCTACCCGATGGGGCTGTGCCCACCTTTCTCCTGCTTTGTATATCTTGCCCCCCCCCGATGACTCCTTCGTATCACTACTGTTTGCTGATATCCTGATTTGCGCATTATTGCGGGACTGTGTACGATTGTGCGACACTTTCTTAGTTTCTTTTTTGAAAAATGAACCTCTCGAATCCTGATTTTCAGCTGTTGTGTATGATTACAAGCTGCGCACTGTTATCGTTTCCCCCGGGGGCCGAACTGCTTTAACCACGCATAATGCTTGCTTTACTTCAATTCTGTTTAGCGGCCGGCCGGGATGGTTGTAGGCCCATACCTGTAACTACATGCACTATAAATAAAGGTTCAAAAAAAAAAGTATCTACTTTTACTTCTTTCTTTCAGAATGTACAATTCAACTTAAAATTTAAGATTTTCGGCATGGCTAAGGCGGCAGTAAGGGCGGACGCGGCTTAGTGGAGCTCCGTCCCGCCGCTTCATTTCTCCGCCGATTATCCTGTCTTTCCCCCCCGCCTGTGCCCATCCCGCGGCAGTAAGGGGCGGCGGAGGGTTTCCGACCGGCGTGGCGTGAATCCTGGCCACGTCGGAGCCATAAATCAGGCGCAATCGGCCCCGGAGGCGGAGCGGCCTACACCGGCGGTTGGAGCCGGGACCTCAATTTCCACGACGCCCGAGAAGTGGGCGAGCTGGCGGCGGGCGGCGAGAGGGGGCGGCGGATCGGCCTGGCCCCCTCCCGAGACACAGACACCCGGCAGGGCTGCAGGCGGAGTGTGTTGTCGAGCCTGGCGCTGCGCCTGTGGGACCGGGCGGCTGCCGAAGGGCTGCGGCCGTCGCGGCGCTGACCGGCTGGCTGCTGGAGGCAGCAGATACCCTGGGAGAGGCCTGAGCCTGGAGACGCGACCCCGGTGGTGAGTGTGCACTGGGGGCGCGCAGCGGCAGGTGTGCGGAGTGGAGGGGAGCACGTGGTGGATCCGGCGGTCAGGTCGGACCGGGGCTGACCAGATCCCTGAGGCGTGAGTATGCCGTCCTTGACCCAAGGTGCATTGGTTGGCGCAGTGGCCTACGACTCGGCGGTTGTATAGCCTCGGTGTGCCCCCTCGCAACGGAGCAGAGACCCAGGGCATTGGGTGCGCGGGGCGGTACACCATCCACAACGTTGACCGCTATTGACTGAGTGGGGCTACCCGGGGCGGCGCGGGACCTGGCGATTGCGCTGCCGTACCCTGATTGCGGGCTGGTGGAACTGTGTGGAGGCTTGGGGTGAGTCGTGGAGATCTCCGGGGGCCCGCATTGCACAGCGAAGGATTGCTGCTTGGCACGGCGCGCCGTGCCGTGGATTACCTGGCCGTATATACCCGGTACGTCACCGAGGGATCAACCGGTGGGCCTGCCGGCAGGTGGCTGACGGAGGGCCCCTCAGGCCGCGACGAAGAAACCTAGTGGGTAGCGAGTGGAACTTTTCTCCCGGGCGGATCCCACTGACTGCGGACCATGACCAGAGGTAGCGGAGGCAGCGGGTCCTTGAAGCAAGGCACCCTCGACAAGTTTGCGGGTGCGGGTGGAGCGGCCAGGGCCTCCGTGGGCCCTCCGCCCCAGGGGCCGGATAATGCTGCGCTTTTGGCGGCAATCACCCAAGCTAGAGACACCCTGGATGCCAAGGTAGGGGCAGTTGGAGCCGATGTCACGCTGTTGTGCCAAGACTTGCGAAACGCAGTGGCACGCATCACAGAGGCTGATCGAGGATCACCGGAGTGGAAGACGACGTGGCAATATTAAAAAAAGAAAGTCGCCGCCATGGAAGGGATTCAGAAAGGCCTGGCGCTCCGGGTGGAGGATGCCGAAGGACGGGCCCGGCGCAACAACCTGCGGTTCGTTGGCTTTCCAGAGGATTGTGAAGGGGAATGTGGAGGCCTTTCTTACTCAGTGGCTGGAGGGGTGGTTGCCACCGGAGTCACTTTCTCGCCTCTTTGTCATAGAGCGGGCGCACAGGGCGCTCGCTCCGAAGCCACCGGTGGGAGAGCGCCCGCGGCCAGTGATAGCCAAACTGCTTAACTATCATGATAGGGACACTATCCTAAAGCAAGCTCGGCTGAAGGAACTCTTCATGTATGACAACCATCGGATTATGATATTCCCGGACTACACCAAGCTAGTGCAGCGACAACGGCAATCATTCACAGAGGCCAAGGCTCACCTGAGGGGACTCAAAATCCAGTACGCCCTCCTTTACCCAGCCCGCCTGCGAGTGATCTTTCAAACCCGGACCATGTTCTTCAACTCTCCGTAAGAAGTATTTACATGGACTGATGAAACGTTCCGGATCTGGCCGCACACTCCGCCGGCTCGAGACTCTGATTTGTCCTCCTGGACGGCGCCGCGGCAGACCCACCGGCGCTCTCGAAGTAGGAGTAACTGGCGGTCCCGCTCCACTAAGAGGTCCCCCACCAAGAAGGGCACTGCGGAGGAGACAGCTCCTCCGGACCCTCAGGAAGCAGATTGTTGAATAGAAAAGGGACATTTGGTACCTAATTGTGTTGGGTTGCGGAGCGAACTCTGCAGATGACTGAGAATGGCCCAGCCTGAGGTGTCGGACGATGGCCGAGACGCTGCTGACCTGTACTACGGATATGATTAGCAGTTATGAGATGCGGGGTGGGAGAGGGTGGGGGGGGAGATGACAAGGCGGACTACTGCCCCAGGGTAGCGGTAGTCCAGTCGCCCACAGACGTTAATTCCCCCCTAGCGGGGTTGGTTGGGGGTTGAGGGTGTGGTTGTTGGGGATCCATTGGAGTGGGTGGCCGCTGACCTCCCGTTGGGGGTTGGGGCAGTCCTGCACCGCGACAGATACTTCAATGTTGTTGAGGTATAGGGGAGGGGAGAGGCCAGTTTTCCGGGAGTTGGGTTGGGGTTGGATTCAGGGGCTGGGGGTGGGGGGATGCACAAAGTTTGGGTTTACAGGGGTAGCTCGTTCACACACGATGGTCCACCAGGCTCGATTCATGTTCTTTGGACAGTTGCACTCACCTACACCCAGGCAATTGTTGATTTTCCCAGTTGATGGCGGATAGGGGTTCAGATTCGGAGCTCCCCAGGGCTACGTTGCGAATAGTGAGCTGGAATGTGAGGGGCATGCTAGATAAAATTAAAAGAGTCGCTGTTTTGCGACAAGAGAAAAAGGAGATGGCTGATGTCTTGTTGTTGCAGGAGACTCATCTCCTAGGTACCAAGACTCTTAGTTTACAGCGCTGTGGTTATCATCAGGTGTTCCATGCTGGTTTTGTCCGGGGATCCCGGGGTGTGGCGGTCATGATTCACCGCAGACTGTCGTATGTACATTCTGCCCATTGGATTGACGTCCTGGGCAGATATGTCTTTGTTAAAGGAATGATTGATGGGGAACCAGTGGTCTTTGGCAGTGTGTATACCCCCCCCCGTTGCAATGGTCTTTGGTGGAGAAGTTGTTCACTGTCTGGGCCGAGATTCCGGACGTGCTGGCTGTGATTGGGGGCGATTGGGGGCGATTGGAATGACGTTATGGATGGGACTGTGGATCGCCACAGGCCGAATGGCGGACAGATGGTAGCTGCCCCCACGAGATTGAATGACATGGTGAGAGGCATGGGTTGGACGGATGCATGGCGCTATCAACACACACACAGTCGAGAATATACATATGTTTCGGCGGTCCATCAGTCCTGCTCACGGTTAGATTATCTGTTTGTCCCCTGCACCAAGATGGGAAGAGTGGCTTCGACGGCTATACTGCCGCGGGGGCTCTCTGACCACTCCCCCATTGCGATAGATATCCTCCTGGACAGGAGGCGGCAGACTTTTCGATGGCGCCTCTCTACCTGGCACCTACAACAGGATGACTACCATTCCCATATGCGGGAGGCCATAGCTCACTACTGGGATGAAAATGAAAGGTCGGGATCGGATGTGGTGACCCTCTGGGAAGCCATGAAGCCTACCCTCAGGGGAGTAGATATAGCCTGGTGTGCGAAGGCCCGTAGGGCGCGGGGAGAGGATCTAGAGAGGGCGGCAGATCGTGTCCGCACTCTAGAGACACGTTCCACCGAAACCGGAGCGGAGGAGGATATACGACAGCTGCTGCAGGCGCAGAGGGATGCTGCTTCCCTACAACTTGAGGAGTCCCGCCACATATGGCTTGCAACGCAGAGTAGAATTTACCAGTGGGGGGACAAATCAATGTTATATAGACTATGCCAAGGCGCGCTCCAGGCTCAGACATAGCCGGCGCTAAGGGATGAGGCCGGGAATTCTTTATCAGATCCCAGGGTCATTGCCGACAGCTTTGCGCGCTATTATGAATCACAATATGCTCCTAGAGATTCTCTCCCTGCCGAGGATGTGGACAAATTCTTAGCGGATCTCCCGCCACAGGGGATCTCCGATGAGGACGGGACCGTCTCGAGATTCCATTGTCCACGGAAGAATTGGGTAAGGCTCTTGGTGAACTGAATGCTGGGAAGGCCCCAGGGCTGAACGGTTTCCCTTGCGAGTTCTTCAGGAAATACCATCTCCAGTTAGGGCCACATTTCAAGAAGGCATAAGATGCTGCTAGAGAGTTAGGCCATCTGCCACCTGATTGGAGGCACGCCGAGATCGTGGTGTTCTGCAAACCAGGAAGGCCACCGGATCGCCATGAATCGTATCGCCCTATTTCACTTCTGAATATCGAGGCGAAGATATTGGCTAAGGTGCTCGCCTACCGCCTTCTCCCATTGATCACCACTCTGGTCCACCCGGACCAGGCTGGCTTTATGCCACACAGGGCCACCAGACATAACATTAGGCGGGCCCAAGTGGCCTTGGAAATGATGCGAGCCACTGGCTCCCAGGCGGCGCTTTTGTTGTCCGATATTGATAGAGCCTTTGATTCATTGAGTTGGGCTTACCTGCAGGCGCTTCTATCTCGTCTAAATCTCGGCCCTCTCTTTCTCTCGTATATACGACTGCTGTGTACTGATTTGACTGCGTCTGTGCGAGTGGCCGGTGCGATTTCGGGCTCCTTCCCCATCGGGCGGGGTACCCGTCAGGTATGCCCACTCTCACCGTACTTATTCACTCTTGAGATGGAACCTCTCGCGGCATGGGTGCGTATAGACGCGCAGATGAAGGGGTTTGAGTGGGAAGCTGGGCCATCAGATAGAATTGCGCTCTACGCAGACGACGTACTATTATTTCTTACAGATCTCAATAGGTCGGGCCTGAGAGTTCTTGAAATCATGAGGGTGTTTGGACAGGTTTCGCGGCTTAACCTCAATGTACAGAAATCCACCTTGTGGACCCCGGGCAGTGGTGTGGCACTTGGTGCTTGGGCGTCCGCCCTGCAGGAGGCGACAGGAGGCATTAAATATCTTGGGGTATTCATAACGGACATCCCTAGTGTCTCATGGGAGCGTAATATAGTTCCGTCTGGGACAGGGTCCGATCGGATATGAAAACTTGGCCCTGTATGCCCTTGAATTTATATGGCCGGTCGGCCATCTTTAAGATGGTGGCTCTCCCTCGTCTGCTCTACCAACTACAGAACCACCCCTATCCTATCTCGCCGCAATGGTTCCGCCAAGTTAACTCGGCGCTGGGCCGCTTTCTCTGGGCAGGAGGTGCTATTCGCGTGGCCCTTCGCACCTGTTTCCTTTCTTCGTACTGCGGTGGCCTGGCATCATCGGATATCCTCTCCTACTATCAAGCGTCCCATCTATTGATACTTAATGAATGGTGGTACGGGGATCGGGGCGATCCGGCGTACGCTCTGGAGCGATATTTAATGGAACCAGATACTTTGCACACGTTACTGTACTCAGCGGGAAAGAGGAAGAAGCTCCCGGTGGTTACGCTGGTCGTCTTCCAAGTTTGGCGTCGAGCCCTTAGCCATATGGGATGGTGGAATAAGCTCACTGAGGAGACTCCGCTAGGGCAGAATGGCCGCCTGCCGGCCTTGTTGAACTTGCAGGGGTTTCGCGGCTGGGATGCGATAGGGATCTCGGCGCTGGGGCATGTCATGAGGGGCACGACCTTTAAATCCTTCCAGGAACTGAGGGATGAGTACGATATGCCGCATACCCAATTCTTCAAGTACCTACAGTTCCGACATGCTATCTCTCCTGCCTTGGAGGAACTGGACTCCCTACCGGAATTTAGTCCGCTAGAAGCCAAATTATTTATGGGAGAATTGACAGAAAAGAAAATATCCCGCATCTATCAGTCACTGGTTATTCATTGTTCCTCCTCTCTAGACGGCTTGCGGTCTACTTGGGAGCGGGATGTTGGAGAAATTGACGAGGAGGGATGGAGGGAGGCCCTCGCAGCCCCAAGGGAGGCGGCCATAGCCGTACGACTGCGCTTTATTCAATTTAAATACTTACACAGGGCTTACTACACGAGAGAGAGGCTGTGGCGAGCCGGACTGATTGCCTCCCCCGATTGTCTGAGGTGTGGCAGGGAAGTGGGTATGTTTTTTCATACTGTGTGGTCCTGTGGGGTGCTGGAGAGGTATTGGGGGCGTGTATGGGACTGTTTGGATGAGGTGCTGGGTTGGGAGCTCCCACGTACATCGCAGTTGGGTCTCCTGCATGTCCTGGAGCAGGTGGGTGCAACATATACAAACGACACCTGTTACTCCTGGGTCTTACGGTGGCCAAGAGGGATGTGGCCCGCCCCTAGAAGGACCCTAGGGCTCCCCCGATAGAGGTATGTAAACGGGGCTTGGACTACTATATGGGGCTGGAACGTCCAGTGTTTGAGGCCTGTGCCCTAGAAAGCACTATAAAATTTGGAAAAGGTGGGCGGAATACAGGGGGCTGTGGCTGGACCCGCCGTCGCGGCAGGATGTAGCCGGAGATCACTTGTCCTGAGAACCAGGGTGGGGGTGAGAGTGTACTACCACTGTTGCATAGATTGATTAGCTTGGATCCAGGTGACCGTCGTGATCGGGGGGGTGATGTTACGGGGTTGGGGGGGTACAGGTAGTTTAATGTTAATATCTGATCCTACTAACTGTATTGATTGCTATATTTTGCTTCTTGATTATATGCTCACAGCCCCTCCAGTGTTCGGAGTACTGTGGATATCTTGTAATCATATTCGAATTGTCAATAAAATTGGTTCTGAAAAAAAAAATTAAGATTTTCGAGTTCCACAGCAGTATATCAGCCAACAACACAATGGCAGACAATGAGTCCAACCAACCCCAGCGCTACGTTTCACCAACCGACCTATCCCAGCACGACACAGTCTGACGTCACTCTCACTCCTCGCAGCAGCGCCAAGACGCCGCGGCATTCGTGCGCGCAACAAATATTTCAGTCAGTCAGTCAGTCAGCTCACCCTCCTTCAGAATTTCTTCGCACACACTTATTCCATAAAACAACAATTGTCTGCTGCACTAAAAGAATGGATAGAATGCAATCACCCTAAGAAACCACATTCAAAAATGAAACCTCAACCAGCTGGGAATCACCTGAATCAGTATTGTTTTCTTTCTGCGCAAAAAGGTCCACCACACTATTCACAACTATCCCATTCACACAAAGGTCCCTATGGGCCGTCGACAACGTCTCACAACAAACCCCGCACAACCCAGCAGACAAATACACCACAGTGTCTTCTGCATCTTACTATATATTCCGGCATCATAGGCCATAACGGACCCGATAACAACTTCAACAACAATTTATCACCACATTCACATGGCTCTCACAACATATCTGCCTGACATCACACAATCAATTTTCCACCGCAATCTAACTTAATCCTCATGTACACAACCCTATTGATCCTCACTTCTCCTCAGCCACTATTTTCGCCCATATATATAATAACACTTGTCAACAGTTCTTTTTGAGCTGCTTGAGAGGTAAAGGGGATACACTATCAAAAGCAAATATTAAACAGAGTATAACAAATGTAGTTACTCAAGAACTCAGTTGGACAACTAAATCTCTATTTAGTAAGTTTATTTCAGACTTTGAAACACTCAATATTTTTCCATACTGACAACATACATTGGCATCTTTCACCACTTCTTTGTTCCTCTAGATTATTACTTTGGCCTTCTTTAGTCTCGTATCTTTCTCCCACGAGAGCTCACCTCCCATTTGTTATGTTTCTACAGGCCAGTCGCTGCTTCACATGCCTTCCTATCTACTAAGAACAAAGACCCTTTTCTCTCAGCTAATGAAGCCTTGTCCACTGCAGTGGGGACATAAAATTAATGCAACATTTCTACTGATAGAATAAAATATTAATTCAAATGTTAAATTGGAGCATGACTCTAAATCGAAATACATATCGGGCCCACAAGTTACCGTAAGCTAAGTTAACATATGCACAGGTTACATTATGTGCACTTCTCTACATGAAAATAAAAATGTTTCTTGACATATACGTTTATGAATTAATAAGTAGTGGCATAATTATTCAGTTAGGGTTCCTAAACACATGAATAGTTTTTTTAGTAAACTTAACACCATTCCCCCCATGAACACACTACAAACGCTTTCATGAAATATTAATACGTAAGTAATGCAATCCTGTCAGTTACATGTGTAAACACACATATAATTTGCATTAGTTTACGAGATACTTTAAATATGCCACCACCCCCCTCTTATTAATAACTGAATTCAATTCAAAAATTCTTTATTTCGGCCAATTTGGCCATAAAAGAGTACAGTATAAAATACAAGTAGTCGCAAAGGGTCAGGAAGGGTATGTGAAAAAACATTAGTCACACAGAATATATGCGAGTGCTGATTACGTCAGATTATAACGCACTCCTAACACATTTATCGAAGTGGAGCCAAGTCTACACTCCTTCAGTGCTGCACTTATCTGCCTAAAAGTCAGATTCTATCGCACACTCTCCCAATGACGAGGATTTTGTTTAAATCCCGCAGTATGTGTTTTCTTGTCTTTCTCTTGTCCCAAGAGGCCACTACTTATTATGGCTGAAACACGTCTACTCTAAAATTGGAAAACGTCATTGACATCAAATAACGTTTTGGAATAATGTATTCACTTAATTAAGCGATTGCTTAGTTAAACAATAATGGGGGTGTACTCTGGGTTACTTCTTGTTGGTATAATTACCTCCGGGTAGATTTTGACTGAAATGACAATAAAACATCTATTACGGTTTTCACCACTAAGGAGGGACACGGAACATTCAGACTTAATAAAATCCTTTGTGTCTACGTCATTTTGTGGTTATATTTAGCTCAGCAAACTGCTGCAATTGTTGCTGCAGCTTTTTCCTTATCGACAGGTCTAAAGGTTCATTTGTAGTTAAAACTGACTGTATTTTGTTTTGTGTGTAAGTGGAGGGGCTGGGTGGTGGAGGTTAATGGGGTACCTCAATTGAAGGGTTCATCGCGAATGCGGGTACTTTTACTAATGGTTGATCAAGGCTCTATTAAAACATGTATCAGTCAACATTCTTGAAGAATTTAGTACTGTATGTGTTCTCTGAAATGTGTAATTTGGCATCCTAGTACTCTGCATTTGCTTTTGTCATTTATATGAATCACTTTTTTTAACCTATCTTAAAGTATTTTCACACAGGGGAAACTGTTGGCTGCTAGTTACTTGTTTTTATATAGTGCGTCATACTGCAAATTTCTACAGTTTCTAAGCACTGTAAATAATGGATGTTGCTATTGCCCAGTTTGATGGTGTTCAGTTAGCAGGCCTCTGAAGAGCCCTTCTGGAAATTAAATTAACTAAAACTGCAATGTCTAGACACAATTAACAAGATAGGACTAATTAATCACACGTATAATGTAGATACAATTATTTTTCTTTTTTGCCTTTACTGTGCCTGCTATATCTGAATACCGTATTACTACTCCTTATATTGTACCATTCCTTTGTGTGTACCATGGTGGATTGCTTAGCTGTCTGTGATGTACCTGTTCTGTGGAGCTTGCAAAGTTGGCAAGAGTACTGTTAATGTTCTTAGTAAGGAAAAAAGCTTGTGCTGGTGCTGATTGAGGTACACCGAACCACCAGGGTATGAGCTATGGGCTTGAGTTCATAGGGGCAATCGAATTGTATTCCATACATACTACCGTTGACCCAAAAGCCAGCCTGAGCTGTCCTCCTGCCAGGACATCTACAGTGTTGGTGCTGAGCAGTCGGTCGGATCCCTGTTTTAAAAGAGACACCCAAGAAAGCTTCTCCTGTCAAGGATAGTTGGCAGTGGAGCTCAAAAGAGTTTTCCAGTCACCATTGGTATGAGGCACTGAGGTCTGGTAGATGAATCGCAGCACACTCGCTGGAACTTTTTGCCCATCTTTATACTAAAGTTGCAAGCAGTAGTTGTTTTTTCCAACAGTCAGTCCTGAGACTGGTTCTGTTCAGTTCCTTTCCTTTGTTTATTGCACTCAAACTGTACCAACTTAGGTTTTGGTCACAAGGTGAAAGCAGGATAGTGGGGTGGAGCTTGGAGTCTCTTCTCGGGAGATCCCTATAATAAAGGTGTGAAAGAAAGGGAGACTGTCCCACTTATCTACCTGTACACATATAGGGATTAGCCCTTCCAGTGAACTACAGGCCTGAAAATAGCAAGGGTAACCCTTAAGCACAATATCATCCAGGTACGCTTTGTGGAATTCTTCACACATAGTTGACTAGCCCTTTAAAGTGTCAGGAGAATTTTTTAACCCAAAGAACATAATCTTGAACTAATAAAGGTCTTCAGGGTTAGAGAAACCAGTCTTCTCCTTGGCACCAGGTGCCTGCACCATTTGACAGGAGGGGACCACTGTAAGGCACAGGCACCTGTGGGAGAACTGTAGTAGGTGACACGTGCCTAGAGGGGCCACCATGAAAAGAGGGCCGTGGCACTGGTTCGTCATATCAACGAGGATATAGAGAACACTTACTGATAGCGGATGAAGCCAGGAGAGTATGTCTGACACCAAAGCTAGCTGTCTTCGGACTATGGAGGTCAGACTTTTCGTAGAGGAATGACCGCAAGATGACAAAGACCCTCAGAGAAAGGAGACCAGCGCTCACTGACTACACTGGTACTTAGGGGGTCGTTGGCTACAAACGTGCTGGGTAAGATTTTTCTGGGCCATTGGAGTCTTTCACAAACTCAGCATTGTGACGTAGACTAGGGTGCGTGGGACTAAAATGATCTGCACTTGGGAGTAGTCTCTATTATTCTAATTGGGAATAATCACACCTACTAGAAGGGACAGAGGGACTCGGATTCTGCCTTCGATATTGTTAGCACGCTGACCTTAAGTGGGCTCTGTGGATTATTAAATTTGCTATTCTTGCTTTGTGTGTTTACAACATATTAAACTTTTTTCATCATGAAAGCTAGTATTTAACTGGAAGTTCATCTTATTGCTGCTACTGCTTGTGTGTTGAGTTATTACTCCATGTATGTATAGCACCTATCGCCCCCTGAAGAGTCTTTGACTTCTCCATCTGTGGTACTATTGAGAGTCAAGTGCTGAACCAGGTAGTACTTGTCCCAGTTTTGTACCTGGGCCCTGTACACTTTTTTTAATCATGAAAGCTAGTATTTGTCTGGAAGTTTATCTTATTGCTGCTACTGCTTGTGTATTGAGTTATTACTCCATGTATGTATAGCACCTATCTCCCCCTGAAGAGTCTTTGACTTCTCCATCTGTGGTACTATTGAGAGTCAAGTGCTGAACCAGGTAGTACTTGTCCCAGTTTTGTACCTGGGCCCTGTAGCTGCTACTTACACATGACTTTTTGAAAGGTGATCTGACAATTGATACATTCCCAGCACTCCCTGACCAACGTAGGTGGATCCTGGACAATATGCCCAAATAGACGATCAAAAGAGCAAAATACTACCTTCTTCTGTGGCATTCAAAAAGGTGAACAAGAGAAATAGCAGAAGCAGCTTCCATTTTCTCATGATGTTTGGGGTAGAGTTCCAATCAAGCTTTTTAGACTTTGTGGAAGCAATCCAACAACCCATTGGTTTGCAGGTAGTACATGGCATAGTGGAAAAGTGAGTTACAAAAGCTTGCTCCCACATCACCCTCATTTATTATTAAATTTGCTTTTCTGTCAAGCACCAGTCTTAGGGAATAAGACCCTGGAAAAGATCGCAAGGAGGGCCCTTGCCACTACCTTGGCAGTTATGTTCTTTAGGAGTACTGCCTCGGGATCTTGTTGCATGGTCCACCACAAACAAAATATATTTATTGCCTGAAACAGACAGGGGATTAAAGTAACCAAATATGTGGATGGCTCCTTTCTCCAAAGGCGCACGGAATGACATGTTTTTAGTGCTAGAACAATACAATCTGGACAGTAAAGGCCAGTCCGAAAATAGGCAGTATAACCACCTACCTACTTATTAAACTAAGTGTTAAAAAAGAACTCACACCAAAGAAGAATTTTTTTTTAAATATAAAGGTATTCCAAAAAAATAGATACCTTCCGAAAAAATAGCAGCAGAACAAATCCCTAAAGTCACCAAACATGCTTGGTCACAGAGACGAGCTTTGATGCAATGCGACAACAATGCCCAGAAACTGACATTTTTGAATTCACTGTTCTCTAAACTATACAGCCTCCCTTCCTGGCCAGTAGAAAAAACAGGCTGCAATCACAAAACTTGAGGAATACTTTTAGAACAGGCGTATGACCGTCCAAGACTCTGCAGCAGTTGTCTGTTGCTGTAATGTTATACAGAAACTGTCCCAACTGATAAAGGAGGTTAAAACATCCATTAAGAGCACCTCCGAGTGTGCTCATGTAAAGCAATCACTTCGTTCGGGTTTCCCCTTCATAATGTGCCAACAACAAGCACATGACACAGAGAAAAAAAACATTTTATTAGCACAGCAATATCATCAAGAATGTGAACATTAGTTCAAAGTTCCACCCACTAAAGCAGAGGTAAACAATCATGTTTTAAATGCATGCAGCAAGGGAAAGATAAGTATTGGTAAACTGTAAATGCTGTGCAGACTTAACGTAAGAAAAAAAGTTCCACAACTTTTGGGCCCGGTGCCAAAGTACCTGCTACAGCATTCACATCATGACCCTATTGCCTCAAAGGTAACTGCACATGTGACTTCCTGTTTAGTAATAAAGTATATAAATATTAGGTGTTTAGTGGTGTGCCTACAGCTTTTGGTCCCGGTGTCACTGCACCTGCGGCACTATTGTAATCATTAACCTAGTGCTTGCTAGATAACTGCCCTTGGAAAAAAGCAAAAATCTGTGTTTATTGAGGTCTCTAGGGCTTTTGGCCTGGTACAGCTGCACCAGCTGCACCATTCAAATCATGACCCTACTTTCCTGCAAGATAACTGCATTTGTGACTTCCTGTTTAGTTGTAAAATATTGCAATATTTGGTGTTTAGACGAGTTATGAAAACATGAGGGCCCTGGTGCCACTGCACCTGTCGCATCATTCAAATCATGACCCTATTGCTTGCAAGATACCTGCACTTGTGACTGCCTGTTTAATAGTAAACTATAACAATATTTGATGTTTAGAGGGGTTCCTAGAACCTTGGTATAACAGAATCAGAACAAAGCTTTATTTCGATTGTGAAACAACAATCATAAAAAGCACAGATAAAAAACACGAATTAAGCAAATTAAAAGACATCTCACATTCTTAAAAGGAATAATAAAAATTAATGAATAGTGCATGTAGAGAGGACAATCATCTTAATTCTAAATAAAAATACTCTTTCTCCGGTTGAGGATTTTTCTAAAAAACATGGATAACCTCCAAGCAACATGGTCATTGTCCAGAAGCTGGAGCTTCATAAAAACCGGACGGCATTGTCTCAGCTCCCATTTCCGTAAAATCAGTAAGACCCAGACCTTTCTTACCTCCCAATATAATTTGCAGAGTAAAACAATGTGTATAGATGATTGGGGCGACGAGTTGTCACATGGATAAGGTTATAACTCACTTGCCCAATCATTCAATGTAGGGAAAGAGACAAGCCTATGTATTGTCCCCAGTCCGAATCTTATTAATAAAAACCTATCATAAACACCCGGTACAAAAACTAGATATGGCTACCAGCTAAAAGTTGTAGGAACCATCTGGTGCTGCATCACGCTGGGCTTGATTATTTCCCTTGATAGTCTTTGGGACTCCAGGTATAAAAGGGCGTCTTTTCTAAGGATTTTCCTGGGAACCGTAGTGATAGTGCTGGGATTGGTGAAGTATTCTGATTTGCCCATATCTTTTGTAAAAACCTGAAAAAAACTTAACCCATGGTATCCTTTGTGCACCATCCAATCTACGACTATACTGTAATAACTCTCTACTGAGGATGGTCTCATCACGCGACCAAATCCTATTCCACAGGAGGATAGGCTCTATTTTGATGAGATCGGATATGTGTGAGAGACCCAGTTCAGCGTGAGAACCGTAATTGGAGGTACTAGACGAGACTGATAAAACATATTAAAAATTTTTTTTTCCAACTAATTGAATTGAATTGGTATTCCCAAAACCCCAAATCCCTGCCCCATAAGTAACAGTTGTTACGCATTTGGCTTTATATATTTTGAAAAATTCTAAATTTGTATGTATGTATGTATGTATAGGCATTTATATAGCGCACTACTTACCCGGAGGGTCCCAAGGCGCTTCAACCGCTGCGAAACCCTTCCTGGCTTCCCTGAGAGATGGTCTCTTAATGGGTATCTCCAGGGTGAGACCAGGCATCCCCGGCGGTCTGGTGGGGCCGTTAGTGAAGATGAGGCAAGCTAATGCCCAGAGTTGCCGAGTGTGATCGCTGATCAGAGTGGGCACCGAGGCGAGAGAATTATCGAGTCCGCTGACCCTGGTCCAGAAACCTGCCGCGCCGGGAATCGAACCCTGGTCCCGGGCCGTCCTCTGCTCTCGGGTCTGCCGCCTCTAACCAGTTTGCGTCCCAGTTTTTTTGCAAAGCTGGCTAACGCAGACGTGGTTCTAATTAGTGCCATCTTTTTAGCTGCAACTGCCTGGGCCCAGGTATCATTATGGCTAAATAAGATACCTAAATGAGAAAAACTCTTAGTGGCCGTGATCCGGTTTCCCTCCACAAAAATATCCCTACGCTTTTGAATCCCATGAGCACATCTCATTATGAAGGTTTTTGAAATATTGATTCTAAGATCCAACTCCTTCATAAAGTTATAAAAACTATTTAGGGTCTTTTTCAGGCCGATCTGGGTACGAGACATAATCACAGCATCGTCTGCATATAACAATGCTGGAAGGCAATTGCCTATTTGCGGAAAATCATTGACGTCTTTAAGGAGTGCCTGTCCTAGTCCATTAATATAAAGGTTAAAAAGAAACGGGGCTAGGACACAGCCTTGCCTGGCTCCCATTCCAATCTGGAAAGAGGCAGTACCTCTCCTCCCAATCCAAATTGCACACGTGATTTAGCCCCATTATAAAGGAGACGAATAAACTGAATGATGTTACTATCGACCCCCAGTAATAACAAGATCTCCCAGAGCTTTGAATGCCTTATACAGTCAAAAGCTGCCGAGAGATCTACAAAGGCTAAGTACAGGTTACCCTTTTTAGCCCTAGTGTACTTTCCCATAAAATTCGCTAGGTCCAAGCTCTGCTCCACAGTCCCTAAGCCTTCTCGGAAGCCAAATTGAATAACTGATAAAATTTGATTTTCCCCAGTCCAGAGCTGAAGGTGTTCTAAAATGATACGTCCCACAACCTTGGTCATAGAGTCCAGTAAGGAAATGGGCCTGTAGCAAGATGGGTCCTGGCGGTCTCCCTTTTTAGGTCTCGGACCGTAGAATGCGCTTGCACAGTCTCGCTCCGAGATTTAAGGTTTCTTAGTATGGGGGCTTTAACTCGCCGCTCTTCTCCATTGGCTGGCTTCCTAAACGGAGGAAAAAATTGCTTCCACTAAATCTTTCTCTTATCTGGGCATAGTACTTGAAGAAACCGGGTCCTGGGGGCCAGCTATCAGAAACAGGACGATGATGTTCAAGAGGGCTACTGCTGCACTTATGTCATTCTCTAAAAAGATGGGAAAAAGACCCCCAGAAATTTTGTTAACAATTTATAACGCCAAATGCATTAGCACAGCTATCTATGGAGCGGGTATTTGGGGAATTGGCAATTGTAATACTATACAAAAGGTAGAGAATGCTTTCTTAAGATTTATCCTGGCTACCCCGGCAAGTTCCCCTGTTTTTAACTGTCATGCAGAGTTGGGCATCAGATATGTGAACGATTTGATTAGCATGCATCCTCTTTTGCTATGGCATCGAATCTGGACTACCCCTGATCTGTTGTTAAACAGAGACATTATTGCGGATTGTATGGGTTTGGACAAAGCCAGTAAGATTCCATGGCTGAAGTACATATTGAAATTTACAAGGGATTTAGGAAAACCGGAGTACTACCACCAGCCAGACTCACTGTTCAACATCACTAGAAAAGACCTGAAGCAGTTGTGTTGGTACCATGTTGAATCCCTGAGACTAGGTGTGGAAATGAACAAAAAACTTGTCATTCAGCATCAACTCACCCTAGCTACCTATACTATTCAGCCTTATTTGATTTGGTGCCTGGAGGGCTTTGACCGGTATCTTTTAACACGTTTCAGGTTCGATGTCTTTTTTTTGTCTAACCTCATTCCCTAAAGTAAATGATTGGGGTAGAAATCTCTGTAAATGCCTGTGTGACAATTTGTCTACCCAATCTACTCTGCATGTTATCTGTTTTTGCAAATTTTATATGTTGGAAAGGTCTAGATGGATCAAACCACTTTTAAAAAAGTTTGGTACTTGGAGGCAATGTCGCCCAGCCCTACTGTTTTTATTATCTCTAAATGATGCAACCTGTGTGGCTGTCATGCTAGGTTTTTTAAAGAGTATTTTAACCACATGCGCGCTAGTGGAATTCTCCTTCTATGCTGATATTTTAAAAAACCCATGTTACATGACGAGCTGGGCTCGTCATCAGCGTGCGAGGAGGCTACACCATGACGAGCCCAGCTTGTCATGAGCCTGGAAGGGGTTAAAGAAAAAAAAGCTTACCTATATGTTAACATATGAATGTTTTTTAACCTTGTTGCTGTGTAATGTATCTGTTGCCCTTATGATTTTATGTACTTAAAATCGAATAAAGCTTTTTCACTCACTTGTAGTTAAAACTGACTGTATTTTGTTTTGTGTGTAAGTGGAGGGGCTGGGTGGTGGAGGTTAATGGGGTACCTCAATTGAAGGGTTCATTGCGAATGCGGGTACTTTTACTAATGGTTAATCAAGGCTCTATTAAAACATGTATCAGTCAACATTCTTGAAGAATTTAGAACTGTATGTGTTCTCTGAAATGTGTAATTTGGCATCCCAGTACTCTGCATTTGCTTTTGTCATTTATATGAATCACTTTTTTTTAACCTAAAGTATTTTCACACGGGGCAAACTGTTGGCTGCTAGTTACTTGTTTTTATATAGTGCCTCATACTGCAAATTTCTACAGTTTCTAAGCACTGTAAATAATGGATGTTGCTATTGCCCAGTTTGATGGTGTTCAGTTAGCGGGCCTCTGAAGAGCCCTTCTGGAATCTGCAGCTTTGAAATTAAATTAACTAAAACTGCAATGTCTAGACACAATTAACAAGATAGGACTAATTAATCACACGTAATCACATGTATAATGTAGATACAATTATTTTTCTTTTTTGCCTTTACTGTGCCTGCTATATCTGAATACCGTATTACTACTCCTTATATTGTACCATTCTTCTGTGTGTACCATGGTGGATTGCTTAGCTGTCTGTGATGTACCTGTTCTGTGGAGCTTGCAAAGTTGGCAAGAGTACTGTTAATGTTCTTAGGAAGGACAAAAGCTTGTGCTGGTGCTGATTTGAGGTACACCGAACCACCAGGGTATGAGCTTTGGGCTTGAGTTCATAGGGGCAATCGAATTGTATTCCATACATACTGCCGTTGACCCAAAAGCCAGCCTGAGCTGTCCTCCTGCCAGGACATCTACAGTGTTGGTGCTGAGCAGTCGGTCGGATCCCTGTTTTAAAAGAGACACCCAAGAAAGCTTCTCCTGTCAAGGATAGTTGGCAGTGGAGCTCAAAAGAGTTTTCCAGTCACCATTGGTATGAGGCACTGAGGTCTGGTAGATGAATTGCAGCACACTCGCTGGAACCTTTTGCCCATCTTTATACTAAAGTTGCAAGCAGTAGTTGTTTTTTCCAACAGTCAGTCCTGAGACTGGTTCTGTTCAGTTCCTTTCCTTTGTTTATTGCACTCAAACTGTACCAACTTAGGTCTTGGCCACAAGGTGTAAGCAGGATAGTGGGGTGGAGCTTGGAGTCTCTTCTCGGGAGATCCCTATAATAAAGGTGTGAAAGAAAGGGAGACTGTCCCACTTATCTACCTGTACACCTATAGGGATTAGCCCTTCCAGTGAACTACAGGCCTGAAAATAGCAAGGGAAACCCTTAAGCACAATATCATCCAGGTACGCTTTGTGGAATTCTTCACACATAGTTGACTAGCCCTTTAAAGTGTCAGGAGAATTTTTTAACCCAAAGGACATAATCTTGAACTAATAAAGGTCTTCAGGGTTAGAGAAACCAGTCTTCTCCTTGGCACCAGGTGCCTGCACCATCTGACAGGAGGGGACCACTGTAAGGCACAGGCACCTGTGGGAGAACTGTAGTAGGTGACACGTGCCTAGAGGGGCCACCATGAAAGAGGGATGTGGCACTGGTTCGTCATATCAACGAGGATGTAGAGAACACTTACTGATAGCTGATGGAGCCAGGAGAGTATGTCTGACACCAAAGCTAGCTGTCTTCGGACTATGGAGGTCAGACTTTTCGTAGAAGAATGACCGCAAGATGACAAAGACCCTCATAGAAAGGAGACCAGCGCTCACAGACTACACTTGTACTTAGGGGGTCGTTGGCTACAAACGTGCTGGGTAAGATTTTTCTGGGCCATTGGGGTCTTTCACAAACTCAGCATTGTGACATAGACTTTGGGGTGCGTGGGACTAAAATGATCTGCATTTGGGAGTAGTCTCTATTATTCTAATTGGGAATAATCACACCTACTAGAAGGGACAGAGGGACTCGGATTCTGCCTTCGATATTGTTAGCACGCTGACCTTAAGTGGGCTCTGTGGATTATTAAATGTGCTATTCTTGCTTTGTGTGTTTACAATATATTAAACTTTTTTTAATCATGAAAGCTAGTATTTGACTGGAAGTTCATCTTATTGCTGCTACTGCTTGTGTGTTGAGTTATTACTCCATGTATGTATAGCACCTATCGCCCCCTGAAGAGTCTTTGACTTCTCCATCTGTGGTACTATTGAGAGTCAAGTGCTGAACCAGGTAGTACTTGTCCCAGTTTTGTACCTGGGCCCTGTAGCTGCTACTTACACATGACTTTTTGAAAGGTGATCTGACAATTGATACATTCCCAGCACTCCCTGACCAACGTAGGTGGATCCTGGACAATATGCCCAAATAGACGATCAAAAGAGCAAAATACTACCTTCTTCTGTGGCATTCAAAAAGGTGAACAAGAGAAATAGCAGAAGCAGCTTCCATTTTCTCATGATGTTTGGGGTAGAGTTCCAATCAAGCTTTTTAGACTTTGTGGAAGCAATCCAACAACCCATTGGTTTGCAGGTAGTACATGGCATAGTGGAAAAGTGAGTTACAAAAGCTTGCTCCCACATCACCCTCATTTATTATTAAATTTGCTTTTCTGTCAAGCACCAGTCTTAGGGAATAAGACCCTGGAAAAGATCGCAAGGAAGGCCCTTGCCACTACCTTGGCAGTTATGTTCTTTAGGAGTACTGCCTCGGGATCTTGTTGCATGGTCCACCACAAACAAAATATATTTATTGCCTGAAACAGACAGGGGATTAAAGTAACCAAATATGTGGATGGCTCCTTTCTCCAAAGGCGCACGGAATGACATGTTTTTAGTGCTAGAACAATACAATCTGGACAGTAAAGGCCAGTCCGAAAATAGGCAGTATAACCACCTACCTACTTATTAAACTAAGTGTTAAAAAAGAACTCACACCAAAGAAGAATTTTTTTTTAAATATAAAGGTATTCCAAAAAAATAGATACCTTCCGAAAAAATAGCAGCAGAACAAATCCCTAAAGTCACCAAACATGCTTGGTCACAGAGACGAGCTTTGATGCAATGCGACAACAATGCCCAGAAACTGACATTTTTGAATTCACTGTTCTCTAAACTATACAGCCTCCCTTCCTGGCCAGTAGAAAAAACAGGCTGCAATCACAAAACTTGAGGAATACTTTTAGAACAGGCGTATGACCGTCCAAGACTCTGCAGCAGTTGTCTGTTGCTGTAATGTTATACAGAAACTGTCCCAACTGATAAAGGAGGTTAAAACATCCATTAAGAGCACCTCCGAGTGTGCTCATGTAAAGCAATCACTTCGTTCGGGTTTCCCCTTCATAATGTGCCAACAACAAGCACATGACACAGAAAAAAAAAACATTTTATTAGCACAGCAATATCATCAAGAATGTGAACATTAGTTCAAAGTTCCACCCACTAAAGCAGAGGTAAACAATCATGTTTTAAATGCATGCAGCAAGGGAAAGATAAGTATTGGTAAACTGTAAATGCTGTGCAGACTTAACGTAAGAAAAAAAGTTCCACAACTTTTGGGCCCGGTGCCAAAGTACCTGCTACAGCATTCACATCATGACCCTATTGCCTCGAAGGTAACTGCACATGTGACTTCCTGTTTAGTAATAAAGTATATAAATATTAGGTGTTTAGTGGTGTGCCTAGAGCTTTTGGTCCCGGTGTCACCGCACCTGCGGCACTATTCTAATCATGAACCTAGTGCTTGCTAGATAACTGCCCTTGCAAAAAAGCAAACATCTGTGTTTATTGAGGTGTCTAGGGCTTTTTGCCTAGTACAGCTGCACCAGCTGCACCATTCAAATCATGACCCTAGTTTCCTGCACGATAACTGCATTTGTGACTCCCTGTTTAGTTGTAAAATATTGCAATATTTGGTGTTTAGAAGAGTTATGAAAATATGAGGGCCCCGGTGCCACTGCACCTGTTGCATCATTCAAATCATGACCCTATTGCTTGCAAGATAACTGCACTTGTGACTGCCTGTTTAGTAGTAAACTATAACAATATTTGATGTTTAGAGGGGTTCCTAGAGCCTTGGTACAACAGAATCAGAACAAAGCTTTATTTCGATTGTGAAACAACAATCATAAAAAGCACAGATAAAAAACATGAATTAAACAAATTAAAATACATCTCACATTCTTAAAAGGAATAATAACAATTAATTAATAGTGCATGTAGAGAGGGCAATCATCATAATTCTAAATAACAATACTCTTTCTCTGGTTGAGGATTTTTCTAAAAAACATGGATAACCTCCAAGCAACATGGTCATTGTCCAGAAGCTGGAGCTTCATAAAAACCGGACGGCATTGTCTCAGCCCCCATTTCCGTAAAATCCGTAAGACCCAGACCTTTCTTACCTCCCGATATAATTTACAGAATAAAACAATGTGTATAGATGATTGGGGCGACGAGTTGTCACATGGATAAGGTTGTAACTCACTTGCCCAATCATTCAATGTAGGGAAAGAGACAAGCCTATGTATTGTCCCCAGTCCGAATCTTATTAATAAAAACCTATCATAAACACCCGGTACAAAAACTAGATATGGCTGCCAGCTAAAAGTTGTAAGAACCATCTGGTGCTGCATCAGGCTGGGCTTGATTATTTCCCTTGATAGTCTTTGGGACTCCAGATATAAAAGGGCCTCTTTTCTAAAGATTTTCCTGGGAACCATAGTGATAGTGCTGGGATTGGTGAAGTATTCTGATTTTCCCATATCTTTTGTAAAAACCTGAATAAACTTAACCCAGGGTATCCTTTGTGCACCATCCAATCTACAACTATCCTGTAATAACTCTCTACTGAGGATGGTCTCATCATGCGACCAAATCTTATTCCACAGGAGGATAGGCTCTATTTTGATGAGATCGGATATGTGTGAGAGACCCAGTTCAGTGTGAGAACCGTAATTGGAGGTACTAGACGAGACTGATAAAACATATTTAAAAAAATTATTTTCAAACAATTGAATTGAATTGGTATTCGCAAAACCCCAAATCCCTGCCCCATAAGTAACAGTTGTTACGCATTTGGCTTTATATATTTTGAAAAATTCTAAAGGTGGTTTGCGTCCCAGTTTTTTTGCAAAGCTGGCTAATGCAGACGTGGTTCTAATTAGTGCCAGCTTTTTAGCTGCAACTGCCTGGGCCCAGGTATCATTATGGCTAAATAAGATACCTAAATGAGAAAAACTCTTAGTGGCTGTGATCCGGTTTCCCTCCACAAAAATATCCCTACGCTTTTGAATCCCATGACCACATCTCATTATGAAGGTTCTTGAAATATTGATTCTAAGATCCAACTCCTTCATAAAGTTATAAAAACTATTTAGGGTCTTTTGCAGGCCGATCTGGGTACGAGACATAATCACAGCATCGTCCGCATATAACAATGCTGAAAGGCGATTGCCTATTTGCGGAAAGTCATTGACGTCTTCAAGGAGTGCCTGTCCTAGTCCATTAATATAAAGGTTAAAAAGATACTGGGCTAGGACACAGCCTTGCCTGGCTCCCATTCCAATCTCGAAGGAGGCAGTACCCTCTCCTCCCGATCTAAATCGCACACGTGATTTAGCATCATTATAAAGGAGACGAATAAACTGAATGATGTTACTATCGACCCTTAGTGATAACAAGATCTCCCAGAGCTTTGAATGCCTTACGCAGTCAAAAGCTGCCGAGAGATCTACAAAGGCTAAGTACAGGTTACCCTTTTTAGCCCTAGTGTACTTTCCCATAAAAATCGCTAGGTTCAAGCTCTGCTCCACAGTCCCTAAGCCTTCTTGGAAGCCATATTGACTATCTGATAAAATTAGATTTTCCTCAGCCCAGAGCTGAAGGCATTCTAAAATGATACGTCCCACAACCTTGGTCATAGAGTCCAGTAAGGAAATGGGCCTGTAGCAATATGGGTCCTGGTGGTCCCCCTTTCTAGGTCTCGGACCGTAGGCTGCGCTTGCGCAGTCTCGCTCTGAGATTTAATGTTTCTTAGTATGGGGGCTTTAACCCGCCCCTCTTCTCCATTGGCTGGCTTCCTAAACAGAGGCCAGCCATTGGAGGAGAGGGGCGTCACTCCCTTTAAGCCTAGTCTTTTTTGGATTTGGGAGCGTTTTTTTTCTCTTCTTTCTATTTCTTTCTCTCCTCTTCCCATTGGCTGGAATTTTACCTTCTAGCCAATGGTAAGAGGAGAGAAAGAAAACCACACCCCCGAATCAGAAAATGACGATGCTTTCTCCGAGGCATTTCTGCCTCGCCTCGGAGAAACATGGTGGTGCTGCTTGGTTTCCCTCCCGCCTCTCAGCCACAGGATTTCACACCGGCAGGCGAGGAAGTCTTCGAGGGACTCCCAGCCCCCCTGAGCCGGTAACTTTTTTTCTTGCCTCTGTTTCCCTGATTGTGCCTGTTTTCTTGTTTTCGTGCCTCTGTTTCCCTGCTTGTGATCTGGTTTTTCGTGCCTCTGTTTCCCTGCTTGTGATCCGGTTTTTCGTGCCTCTGTTTCCCTGCTTGTGATCCGGTTTTTCGTGCCTCTGTTTCCCTGCTTGTGATCCGGTTTTTCGTGCCTCTGTTTCCCTGCTTGTGATCCGGTTTTTCGTGCCTCTGTTTCCTGCTTGTCATCCCGGTTTTTCTGTGCCTCTGTTCCCTGCTTGTCATCCCGGTTTTTCTGTGCCTCTGTTCCCTGCTTGTCATCCCGGTTTTTCTGTGCCTCTGTTCCCCCGGTTTTTCTGTGCCTCTGTTCCCTGCTTGTCATCCTGGTTTTTCTGTGCCTCTGTTCCCTGCTTGTCATCCTGGTTTTTCTGTGCCTCTGTTCTCTGCTTGTCATCCCCGTTTTTTCTGTGCCTCTGTTCCCCCGGTTTTTCTGTGCCTCTGTTCCCTGCTTGTCATCCCAGTTTTTCTGTGCCTCTGTTCCTTGCTTGTCATCATGGTTTTTCTTTGCCTCTGTTCCCTGCTTGTCATCCCGGTTTTTCTGTGCCTCCGTTCCCTGCTTGTCATCCCAGTTATTCTGTGCCTCTGTTCCTCCCTTGTCATCCCGGTTTTTCTGTGCCTCTGTTCCCTGCTTGTCATCCCGGTTTTTCTGTGCCTCTGTTCCCCCGGTTTTTCTGTGCCTCTGTTCCCTGCTTGTCATCCCGGTTTTTCTGTGCCTCTGTTCCCTGCTTGTCATCCCGGTTTTTCTGTGCCTCTGTTCCCCCGGTTTTTCTGTGCCTCTGTTCCCTGCTTGTCATCCCGATTTTTCTGTGCCTCTGTTCCCTGCTTGTCATCCCGACCTGCTTGTCATCCCGTTTTTCTGTGCCTCCGTTCCCTGCTTGTCATCCCGGTTATTCTGTGCCTCTGTTCCCCCCTTGTCATCCCGGTTTTTCTGTGCCTCTGTTCCCTGCTTGTCATCCCGGTTTTTCTGTGCCTCTGTTCCCCCCTTGTCATCCCGGTTTTTCTGTGCCTCTGTTCCCTGCTTGTCATCCCGGTTTTTCTGTGCCTCTGTTCTCCCGGTTTTTCTGTGCCTCTGTTCTCCCGGTTTTTCTGTGCCTCTGTTCTCCCGGTTTTTCTGTGCCTCTGTTCCCCCGGTTTTTCTGTGCCTCTGTTCCCTGCTTTTCATCCCCTGTTTTTCTGTGCCTCTATACCCTGCTTGTCATCCCGGTTTTTCTGTGCCTCTGTTCCCTGCTTGTCATCCCGGATTTTCTGTGCCTCTGTTCCCCCGGTTTTTCTGTGCCTCTGTTCCCCTGGTTTTTCTGTGCCTCTGTTCCCTACTTGTCATCCCAGTTTTTCTGTGCCTCTGTTCCCTGCTTGTCATCCCAGTTTTTCTGTGCCTCTGTTCCCTGCTTGTCATCCCGGTTTTTCTGTGCCTCTGTTCCCCCGGTTTTTCTGTGCCTCTGTTCCCTGCTTGTCATCCCGGTTTTTCTGTGCCTCTGTTCCCCCGGTTTTTCTGTGCCTCTGTTCCCTGCTTGTCATCCCAGTTTTTCTGTGCCTCTGTTCCCTGCTTGTCATCCCGGTTTTTCTGTGCCTCTGTTCCCCCGGTTTTTCTGTGCCTCTGTTCCCTGCTTGTCATCCCGGTATTTCTGTGCCTCTGTTCCCTGCTTGTCATCCCGACCTGCTTGTCATCCCGGTTTTTCTGTGCCTCCCTTCTCTGCTTGTCATCCCGGTTGTTCTGTGCCTCTGTGTGTGTAGCTCTGTCTGTGTGCGTGGCTCTGTCTGTGTGTGTGGCTCTGTCTGTGTGTGCGTGGCTCTGTCTGTGTGTGCGTGGCTCTGTCTGTGTGTGTGCGTGGCTCTGTCTGTGTGTGTGCGTGGCTCTGTCTGTGTGTGTGCGTGGCTCTGTCTGTGTGTCTGCGTGGCTCTGTTTGTGTGTCTGCGTGGCTCTGTCTGTGTGTGTGCGTGGCTCTGTCTGTGTGTGCGTGGCTCTGTCTGTGTGTGCGTGGCTCTGTCTGTGTGTCTGCGTGGCTCTGTCTGTGTGTGTGCGTGGCTCTGTCTGCATGTGTGGCTCTGTGTGGGTGTGTATGTGTGTGCGCGCGGCTCTCTCTGTGTGTGTGTGTGCGTGGCTCTGTATGTGTGTGTGTGCGCGGCTCTGTCTGTGTGTGTGTGCGCGGCTCTGTCTGTGTGGTTTTTCTGTGCCTCTGTTCCCTGCTTGTCATCCTGGTTTTTCTGTGCCTCTGTTCCCTGCTTGTCATCCCCGTTTTTCTGTGCCTCCGTTTCCTGCTTGTCATCCCGGTTATTCTGTGCCTCTGTTCCCCCCTTGTCATCCCGGTTTTTCTGTGCCTCTGTTCCCTGCTTGTCATCCCGGTTTTTCTGTGCCTCTGTTCCCCCGGTTTTTCTGTGCCTCTGTTCCCTGCTTGTCATCCCAGTTTTTCTGTGCCTCTGTTCCCTGCTTGTCATCCCGGTTTTTCTGTGCCTCTGTTCCCTGCTTGTCATCCCGGTATTTCTGTGCCTCTGTTCCCTGCTTGTCATCCTGGTTTTTCTGTGCCTCTGTTCCCTGCTTGTCATCCTGGTTTTTCTGTGCCTCTGTTCTCTGCTTGTCATCCCGGTTTTTTCTGTGCCTCTGTTCCCCCGGTTTTTTTGTGCCTCTGTTCCCTGCTTGTCATCCCAGTTTTTCTGTGCCTCTGTTCCTTGCTTGTCATCATGGTTTTTCTGTGCCTCTGTTCCCTGCTTGTCATCCCGGTTTTTCTGTGCCTCCGTTCCCTGCTTGTCATCCCAGTTATTCTGTGCCTCTGTTCCCCCCTTGTCATCCCGGTTTTTCTGTGCCTCTGTTCCCTGCTTGTCATCCCGGTTTTTCTGTGCCTCGGTTCCCCCAGTTTTTCTGTGCCTCTGTTCCCTGCTTGTCATCCCGGTTTTTCTGTGCCTCTGTTCCCCCGGTTTTTCTGTGCCTCTGTTCCCTGCTTGTCATCCCGATTTTTCTGTGCCTCTGTTCCCTGCTTATCATCCCGACCTGCTTGTCATCCCGGTTTTTCTGTGCCTCCGTACCCTGCTTGTCATCCCGGTTATTCTGTGCCTCTGTTCCCCCCTTGTCATCCCGGTTTTTCTGTTCCTCTGTTCCCTGCTTGTCATCCCGGTTTTTCTGTGCCTCTGTTCCCCCCTTGTCATCCCGGTTTTTCTGTGCCTCTGTTCCCTGCTTGTCATCCCGGTTTTTCTGTGCCTCTGTTCCCTGCTTGTCATCCCGGTTTTTCTGTGCCTCTGTTCTCCCGGTTTTTCTGTGCCTCTGTTCCCCCGGTTTTTCTGTGCCTCTGTTCCCTGCTTTTCATCCCCTGTTTTTCTGTGCCTCTGTTCCCTGCTTGTCATCCCAGTTTTTCTGTGCCTCTGTTCCCTGCTTGTCATCCCGGTTTTTCTGTGCCTCTGTTCCCCCGGTTTTTCTGTGCCTCTGTTCCCTGCTTGTCATCCCGGTTTTTCTGTGCCTCTGTTCCCTGCTTGTCATCCCGGTATTTCTGTGCCTCTGTTCCCTGCTTGTCATCCCGACCTGCTTGTCATCCCGGTTTTTCTGTGCCTCCCTTCTCTGCTTGTCACCCCGGTTATTCTGTGCCTCTGTTCCCCCCCTTGTCATCCCGGTTGTTCTGTGCCTCTGTGTGCGTGGCTCTGTCTGTGTGCGTGGCTCTGTCTGTGTGTGTGGCTCTGTCTGTGTGTGCGTGGCTCTGTCTGTGTGTGTGCGTGGCTCTGTCTGTGTGTGTGCGTGGCTCTGTCTGTGTGTGTGCGTGGCTCTGTCTGTGTGTCTGCGTGGCTCTGTTTGTGTGTCTGCGTGGCTCTGTCTGTGTGTGTGCGTGGCTCTGTCTGTGTGTGCGTGGCTCTGTCTGTGTGTGTGCGTGGCTCTGTCTGTGTGTGTGTGGCTCTGTGTGTGTGTGGCTCTGTGTGCCTGGTGGCTCTGTCTGTGTGTCTGCGTGGCTCTGTCTGTGTGTCTGCGTGGCTCTGTCTGTGTGTGTGCATGGCTCTGTCTGCGTGTGTGGCTCTGTGTGGGTGTGTATGTGTGTGCGCGCGGCTCTCTCTGTGTGTGTGTGTGCGTGGCTCTGTATGTGTGTGTGTGCGCGGCTCTGTCTGTGTGTGTGTGCGCGGCTCTGTCTGTGTGGTTTTTCTGTGCCTCTGTTCCCTGCTTGTCATCCCGGTTTTTCTGTGCCTCTGTTCCCTGCTTGTCATCCCCGTTTTTCTGTGCCTCCGTTTCCTGCTTGTCATCCCGGTTATTCTGTGCCTCTGTTCCCCCCTTGTCATCCCGGTTTTTCTGTGCCTCTGTTCCCTGCTTGTCATCCCGGTTTTTCTGTGCCTCTGTTCCCCCGGTTTTTCTGTGCCTCTGTTCCCTGCTTGTCATCCCAGTTTTTCTGTGCCTCTGTTCCCTGCTTGTCATCCCGGTTTTTCTGTGCCTCTGTTCCCCCGGTTTTTCTGTGCCTCTGTTCCCTGCTTGTCATCCCGGTTTTTCTGTGCCTCTGTTCCCTGCTTGTCATCCCGGTATTTCTGTGCCTCTGTTCCCTGCTTGTCATCCCGACCTGCTTGTCATCCCGGTTTTTCTGTGCCTCCCTTCTCTGCTTGTCACCCCGGTTATTCTGTGCCTCTGTTCCCCCCCTTGTCATCCCGGTTTTTCTGTGCCTCTGTTCCCTGCTTGTCATCCCGGTTTTTCTGTGCCTCTGTTCCCCCCTTGTCATCCCGGTTTTTCTGTGCCTCTGTTCCCTGCTTGTCATCCTGGTTTTCTGTTCCTCTGTTCCCTGCTTGTCATCCCAGTTTTTCTGTGCCTCTGTTCCCTGCTTGTCATCCCGGTTTTTCTGTGCCTCTGTGTGTGTAGCTCTGTCTGTGTGTGCGTGGCTCTGTCTGTGTGTGCGTGGCTCTGTCTGTGTGTGCTTGGCTCTGTCTGTGTGTGTGCGTGGCTCTGTCTGTGTGTGTGCGTGGCTCTGTCTGTGTGTGTGCGTGGCTCTGTCTGTGTGTGTGCGTGGCTCTGTCTGTGTGTGTGCGTGGCTCTCTCTGTGTGTGTGCGTGGCTCTCTCTGTGTGTGTGCGTGGCTCTGTCTGCGTGTCTGCGTGGCTCTGTCTGCGTGTGTGGCTCTGTCTGGGTGTGTAGCTCTGGGTGTGTATGTGTGTGCGCACGGCTCTCTGTGTGTGTGTGTGTGTGTGCGGCTCTGTATGTGTGTGTGTGTGCGCGGGTCTGTGTGTGTGTGCGCGGGTCTGTGTATGTGTGCGCGGCTCTGTCTGTGCGTGTGTGTGTGCGGCTCTGTCTGTGTGTGTGTGTGTGTGCGCGGCTCTGTCTGTGTGTGTGTGCGCGGCTCTGTCTGTGTGTGTGTGCGCGGCTCTGTCTGTGGGTGTGTGTGCGCAGCTCTGTCTGTGCGTGTGTGTGCGCGGCTCTGTCTGTGTGTGCGTGGCTCTGTCTGTGTGTGTGGCTCTGTCTGTGTGTGTGCGCGGCTCTGTCTGTGTGTGTGTGCGCTCTGTATGTGTGTGTGTGTGGCTTTGTGTGTGTGGCTCAGTGTGTGGGTGGAAATGCAATAGGTCTCGCATTTGCGAGCGATTACGCTATTGGCATTGTAAATGACAATGCCATTTATTTATATGTTTTAAAAACAAAAACATAAATAAAAATAATGTCATGAGCAATGCCAATAGCTGTAACTTTAAAAAAGCAGAGACCGTTGCATTGTAAATGCTTGTTAAATATGGGGATGATAGTGGATTCCACCCAAGTTGATGGAAAAGCAGCCTTACAACTGGCATTAATTATTTGTGTAATTATTGGAACCCACAATGTGACATTGGTCTTGTACAAGTCCACGGGAATCCCATCTGGCCCAGAGGCCTTCCCGCCTGCACTTGCGGAGATAGCCCTGCTCACTTCGTCAATTCTAAAATCTAGGTTTAATAGGTGATCAGTAGGTTCTCGGTTTTCGCTGCCTCAGCCAAACCTGATGCTTGTCCCGTTATATTTTTTTTTTAAATATTCGACCCATTGACCCTCTGAGATAGCCACTTTGATCGTTGGACCCCCTGCCGGGGTCAGAAACGTTGTTTTGACCGCTTTCCAAAAGGCAGCACTATCTTTTGGGTGTGCAGCCTCTGAAAGCTGCTCCCATGCCTCTTTTGTAAGGGCGTTCTTCCTTTCTTGGAGAGCCAATCTATAGTTCTTTCTGGCCTGTCTAATATTGGCAATGTTCCTTGGAGCATTGTGCAGTTCCTGTTTCAGGTGAGAATGTAGGCAAGAGCAGTTTAAGTCAAACCACCGCTTGGTGGCAGACTTTTTGCCCCATGAACATTACATCCCGTACCATAGATGCCACATTTTGAAATGAGGACAGTATACTCTCCGGGGATGCTATTTTGTTCAGGCAGATGTCAATATCCGAACTACACCTCGTGATTAGAGTTTTATTTACTACCTCAGGATCCATCATGTTCCAACGGAGTGCACAACAATTGACTTTGGCTATTTTTAAGTATGCCAGAGCCTCATCTGTCACCTGTTTCTTTCTCCCCTGATCACTCTTGGCAAGAGTCAGTGTTTTACATAGAGGAAAGTGATCACACACTGAAATAGTCAACTTTAAAAGAGAGTCATCTAGGGGCAAAGCTATTCAATAACAGGATATAGTCTGTTGTGGAGCAGTTGCCCCCACCATTTAAAGACTGCCGCATCGGAACAGGTCTTATACATAGATCGTTAGCAAAGCCTAGATCTAGGTTAAACACCAGTTCTTTAAAAAGATCCCCTGTACCCTGATGACAGAAGTGAGTATAATGTATGCCTTCTATCTCCTTAAAGCCACATATCCTATCGTCCTCGAAGGGACACAATGCACAATTGAAATCCCCTCATACAATAAGCATATTTTCAGAGCACTAAGAAGTGTGTTAAGCACCTTAGGGGCACTTTCAGGTGGGATATTGTTATAAAAGTTGGCCAATGTTATGGAATTGGAGGCAGTTGAATGCAGGGTTAAAAGTTGATAGTAGGGGGACACAAGCCGAGACACAGTTTTAACAAAATTTAGCTTATTAGTTACATACATTCAAAGCCCGTCTTTGGCTCTACCATGAGAGCCCCCTATCGCTTGAGTGTTAAATGTTCTATAACCATTCAAATATATGGGATCCTTCAACCATTATTCTTGTAAACAGATAATTTCCTGTTATAATACATATTCAAACCATTGGGGATTGCTAATTTTTGAGCGTAGACCAGCTACATTCCAAGTTACAAGGCTACACCCAAAGTTCATATTATCAGTGGATGAGCTAGCTACCCCCAAATTAGGCGAATTTCCAGTAACATTACTTCCCAGTTGCTTTGCTTTAGGCCGTGAATTCAGTAGAGATTGCGGTGATGGTTGATCCCAAGATGGTGGACTATTTGGGAAACCCTCATCCCCGGTAGTGTGCATGGTTAAGGGACCCTGGGGAAGGGTCAGTGCCCCAAGAAACAACACATTATAATGGGGTGCAATCAATGTAAATTGTCCAGGGAGTGTAGAGTTTTGCAACTCTGCTAAAATATAAGTCCTATTTTCATAGGTTCTCACACTGTCTCCCAACTGCCTTACATGCCCACCAGTAAAACCATGGTACTTCCTTGCATGTGGTTGTCAATCAATGTCGTCCAACGTGCGAAAAATGTCACAGTGGTTACTGGTTGGGACAGTGTATCTTATATGGTTACCATAGGTGGGCACCTTCTCCCTAGAGATATGCCATGAGTTAGTCGATAGGACATGTGAAAGGGGAGGGTAAAAGTGCCCCAGGGGTAATATGGCTGGCTCATCCGATCTAACTGGCCTGTTACCAGCCCTTTCCAGGATTAAATGAACAAAATCCGATTACCTAAATGATATGGCAATAAAATCCTCTTTAAGTTGCTTCCTAGATTGACCCACCCAACCAATTCTGCATGCTATCTTATATTCTGAGTATAAAAGATTTATATTGATTTCAGTCATGGAACTAAGGAAATGGAGAGATTTATTCCGTAGGGTAGACCAATGCTCAATATTACTAGCTGGCATCGTAGAAATGTTTGCCAATACCACAGTGTAGGGCGTTGCTTCTGGAGGTAGATGTAAATTTGTCACTGAGTCCAGGGAGGCCTCACTAGCGGAGGACTTTCTTCTTATCATGTTTGGGGTGACCACTTCCAGATTGTGTGGGATTTTCCCTGCTTGTGTTATTACTTGAATTGTTGCTGGATGGTCCCTGTGAGGGTAGAGCATGTCCTTGTGAAGCGCCACCATTAAATGTAAAAATCACGGGCACTACACTTCCGCTCTCCTTATTACTAGGGCCTATCTTGGGCCTAACGGAGACACCTGGGATGGAGTTTAATGGACCCTTATCAAGTAAACCCTAATCGGGTAACTACATCCTGGCTGATGGCTAACTGCATTGACCTCTTCAGCCCTCCCTGGATTTACCAGTAATGATTGCGAGGGAGTTGAAAGAATTGTTTCCAGGTTGGCTAACCTGGCCTCAATATGGGTAAGTTTTTGGATTATAGGATTGAGAAGAAGAGATAACTTTCATTCCATTTTACAAGAGGAATCCTAGTTTGGTGAATTAATTGAGGATTCCACAGTAGCCCCTCATTCATGGCCGATGGTTTGACTTGGGTGTGCTCAATGAGAGACTGGGAGGGTTTCTGACCTGTATGTTTCCATATGGGTTGATTTATTTTTTTGGCTACCCTGCCCTTTCCTTTTCTTAGATGGGGGAGGAAGGATATGACCTTGTGTGGTCTTAGCCTTTTGCCCCCTAGTTGTCACTGTAGGCCTAGGGATACTCCCACTAATTGCCGATGGTATCAGAGCTACTGACCCCGGACCCGTAGCAACCAGACCATTGGGGGGGGGGGGGGGGGGGGGGGGCGGGGAGGAAATCTCCAGGATCTCCTCAATCTCCACTCACTCAATGGACGGGGAGTGAGGGGTAGGGATTTTCGCATTGGGGTCTAAGGATAGCCTCCTTTCAGTGAGTTTTGTGTACTAATACACATTCAGCTCTTTTCAGGAAGGCATCCAGAGTCCCCATGACTCCCTGCCCAGTTGTTAATTTTTTACTCATGTTGAAGTTCCATAGGTTAATGCAAATGCCCCCAATAGGACGGGCGACTTTTCAACAGTACCTTATCATTCTGTAGTCCCAGCTGTGGATTCTACAGCTAGCCAGGTCAATAATGTAGCCCTGCCCGGCCTCCTTCGGGTGCAGACGGGGCCGCCCTTGGCCCGGGCACGCCCGCACGCGTCCCGCGCTGCGGGAGCCCTTACCGCTGTTTAAAGGGCTCCCGACACTCTCCAGGCATCAGCGGCGTGCACGCGGCGGTTGATGCAGGGGTGTGTAGTCCCTCGAGTCTGTTCTCACCGCTGCGAGCGAGCCGGGCAATCCAGTGTCCAGGGCAGATTCAGCAGGTAATGTGGCAATGTTTTCAAAGACGCTCCCGCGCTGTGGAAGCACTGGCCGCTGTTTAAAGGGCTCCCAGCGCTCTCCAGGCGTCAGCGGCGTGCGAGCCGCGGTTGATGCAGGGATGTGTAGTCCCTCAAGTCTGTTCTCACCTCTGCAAGCTAACCGGGCAATCCAGTGTCCAGGGCAGATTCAGCAGGTAATGTGGCAATGTTTTCAAAGACGCTCCCCTGGTGTAACTGTACCTGCTGCACCATTGAAATCATGACCCTATTGCCTGCAAGGTAACTGTACTTGTGACTGCCTGTTTAGTAGTAAAATAAAGCAATATTTGGTATTTTGAAGAGGTAGTAAAATTTTTGGCCCCGGTGAAAGTGCACCTGTTGCACCATTTCAATAATGACCCTGTGGCCTGCAAGGTAGGTACTTACAATTGGGACTGACTGTTTAGTTGTAAAATATAGCAATATTTAGTGTTTAGAGGAGTTCTAACATCTTTTAGGCCCGTTGCCGCTGCACCATTCAAAACATGACCCTATTGTCTGCAACGTAGCTGCACTTGTGACTGCCTGTTTAGTAGTAAAATATAGCTATAATGTTTAGAGGGGTTCCTAGAGCTTTGGCCCCAACGTACTGCATAATTGAAATCATGACCCTAGTGTCTGCAAGGTAACTGCACTTGTGACTTACTGTTTAGTAGTTAAATATAGAAATATTTGGTGTTTAGAGGAGTTCTGAGAACTTTTGGCCCTGGTGACACTGCACCTGCTGCACCATTCAAATCATGACCCTAGTGGTTACAAAATAACTGCATTTGTGACTGGCTGTTTAGTAGTAAAATATAGCAAAATTTGGAGTTTAGAGGAGGCACGACAACTGTTGGCCCCAGTGCCACGGCAAGTGCTGCACAATTGCAATCATGACCATATTGCCTGCAAGGTAACTGCACTTGTGATTACCTGTTTAGTAGTAAAACATAGCAATATTAGGTTTTTAGTGGTGTGTCTAGAGCTTTTGTTCCCGATTTCACTGCACCCTCCGCACCATTGTAATCATGACCCTAGTTCCTGCTAGATAACTTCACTTGTGACTGTCTGTTTAGTAGTAAAAGTTAGCAATACTCTGGGCTTTGTTGGGTCCCTAGAGCTTTTGGCCCTGGCGCCACTGCACATTTTGCACCATGTAAATCGAGCCCCTTTTAACGGCAAGGTAACTGCAATTGTGACTGTGTGTTAGTAGTAAAATGTAGCAATATTAGGAGTTTAGAGGGAAAGGTAACAAAATATAAACAGTAAATGATATGCAGTGTTAACCAAAAGAAAAAGAGTTTGAACCACCAACACAGATGAGTAGTTTGGCCACGGGAAACTGATAAGAGAGACCCGGAAGAGCAAACCGGCTACAACCAATAGAAACAGAGGACAGTAAACTGGCAAGCATACGGATCAGTAAAAAGTGAAGGCAAGATTTAAGTACCTTTTAGAATATATTAAAAACATTAGATTTCATGCATGGTACACGCGAAACCTAAATAAGGGCAGGGGGAGCAACCCACCTCCTTGAGCGTTTAAGGTCTCCCAGGGCCGGGTAGTTTAATTAAGCAGAAGGGGACAGATGGCCCCCCTCCCTGAGCCGATTGTAGCTCCGAAGTCTGCATACCCAGGGGTCCGCTAGATTCATTAACCCCTTGCATGCTGCCGCGATTCTGCGCCTGTGCGGCAAAATCGCGAGTGGGCGGGTTTATGACGGCCCCCAGCCGTCATCAGCACAGGAGCGCCGTAGTGCATGACGGATGGGGGCTGTCATCAGCATGCAAGGGGTTAAAGGGATGGGGTGTATGGCCCCCTCCACGTGCCGATTGCAGGGACCCCCATCCCCTGGGGCTGAATAGTAATGAAGGGGAACTGATCGCTGCCCTGGCCACTCTGTCCCCCAGGGCCTGGCTTTAACTTGAAAGGGAAGGCCCCCCCAAAGCGAGCCAATCAAGGCCCTGGCGATCCCATTCCCAGGGCCCAGCCCCACTAACTGTATCCTGAGGAGCCCACTCCTGTAGTGTCCCTACCCAAAGGAGTGTGGACAGGAACTTGTCTTCTCCCACCCGGTGAGAGCTGCAGAAATGCTCCAGCCATTTGGAAGCAGAGAATCATGAAAAAAATATCTGCTCTTGCTGGGATATATTTATTCTAAACACATCCCACTAGACCTGGCAGGAGCAATGCCAAATCCTGCTACTCCCAGGATGGGTGCATTCAGGGAGCCAGCAGGGCCACTTGTGCCCTGGGGCCCCGAGGTCCCCAACCAAGTTTGTAATGGGTGCAATGGGTGAGCACTGGGGGACCCCACTTCCCCGGCGTTTACCCTTATACTGAAGGACTGTGGAAATCAACTGTATCTCCGTTTTAAGAAATAATAAAGTTGAAACATATGAGAATTGATATCCTTGTTTTAATTCCACTTCAAAATCTCGGTATTTTCACAAGACTCATTAGAATATATGTAGCGGTTCATCCATACATCATTGCTTTGTAATTTTTAATTTCCCAATGCATTTCGGCAAATGTGTTGCTTTCTGTAGTGACCCAGAGTCACAGTCAGCAGTCTAGTGTTTTGTATGCCAGCACACTGAACACCCTCCCACCACTGATGTCACCAGTCAGGTGACACAGTTATAAAAGAGGCCGAGCGCACGTGCTCTGGGCCAGTTGTACCATGTAGCTGACTGTGTCTGCGTCAGTCCTTTCCAGCATGAGGGCCCAGGGCCCCCATCATTACATTGGCGACGAGGAGGGCGGACGCTAGCCACGCGTGCCGCACATTAACGAAGAAACACCCCGGAAAGAAGAAGGGAAGTGCCCATGTGCAGGACACCCCTCCGGGGAAGCGGCGCCGGCCGCCGAGAGGCCGAGGGGTGTGTGCAGTGCCCCGGGCCGAGAACACGAAGAGGGAGGTGACCAGGAGCTCACCCGCACCTCCTGTGCCCAGCCTGTGTGCCCCTGCCTGGGGTGAAGTGAAAGCCGTGCGGAGCCTACCCGCATAGGCCCCCACCGAGCCAGGACTGGATGCCCCACAGATGCGGCAACCAACGCGGAGCCACCCGCGACGGAGTGAAAGGCCCGCAGGCCGGAGGTGAGCCAGGGCATTGGAAATGCCTGGGAGGGGGCCGCGCTAGCCTGAAGTGACCCCCCTGTGACTGTATGATAAGCGGACCGACCGGAGCCCACCCGCGTCGGCCGCCACTGACCCTCGCCATGGACAATCCAGGCGGAGCCCACCGGCGGCCTGCCGCAGTGTTCCCTGTCCCCGCCATGCAGCGTGTGAGCATGAAGCTGCGGCTGCGGGGTGAATGAGCCCGCAGCAACGCTACGCCGACGCCCACCCGTATGCCTAGAACGGTGCCGGGAGTCTCCGTCGGCAGCGAGCGTCCCCGAGAGTGCCAGCAGCCTGCCACAATGATGACGAGACCTGCCCCACCGCGCGGCGTGAGGGCTGAGCCAGCGGCGGTGGGGTCAGCGAGGTAAGGCAAGGCCTGGAGAAGAAGGCGCGCCCCCGTATGGCCACTCGAGACAGCCAGCGGGAGTCCCCCGGTGCTGCCCGCAAGCTGGTGTGTGCCCCAGGGCACCGGACAAGGAGTTAAGGAGGCGCGGAGCGGCTGTGAGCCAGCAGGAGCCCAGCCCGACACAGAGGATCCGAGAGCGGCCGGCAGCGTGTGGAGAACCGCCGTAAGGGAAGAGCGATAGTGGCCGGACCGACTGCCCTGCAAGGAAGTAGCCAGCCATGAAGCGGAGGCCGCCCGCGGTCAAGGCGACAGTGAGCATGATGGAGGAAGGGGTGTAACTACCCGGAGCAGTGAAACCCCCCCTTCCTCACAAAGCCCCTGCCAAGTAAAGAGCCTACCTGCCATCCACGAAGCCTGCACCTCCATCAGGTCATCCGCTGTCCCCAAGCACACCAGTGAAGCCAGAGTGGCCACTGCAGCACCGGCAGATCAACTCCATTGAGGACATCGAGGAAAACTCCAGAAAAGCACACAAAGACGTGGACTGCTAACCAAGCCATCCTGCAGAGCCATCCAGTGGTCAAACGGCATCACTGTGCCCACTGCAAGAAATGAAGAACCAAACAAGCCTATGACAACCCAAAGGCATACTGCAGCTTTGCCCTAGCAGGCACCCAAGGAGACTGACCAATCACAGGTACACCCCAGGAAGCGGAAGAAGTGTGCAGGAGCTAGCGCAGGAACGCACCATAACACTCAAGAACACACCACGAGGCGCAAGGACACGCCAGGAATGCAAGAACCCGTATGACAGGACAGCGCAGCACTGCGCCAGGAGCGCCAGAAGTCAGGAGCGCCCGAGTGACGCTGCACAGCGACACGCCAACGCCACAGAACAGCACTGCGCAGGAACGCGCAAGGAGTGAAGGAACTCCACACCTCAGGACCGAACAGCACTGCGCAGGAACGCGACAGGAGTGCCAGAACTCCACACCCGCATGCCAGGACAGGGCAGCACCATCACCGCGCCGAGATGTGCCAGGAGCGCCAGAGTGACGCTACACAGTGACACGCCAACGCCACAGAACAGCACTGCGCTGGAACGCGCAAGGAGTGAAGGAACTCCACACCTCAGGACCGAACAGCACTGCGCAGGAATGCGCACGGAGTGAAGGAACTCCACGCCTCCACGACTGAGTGAAGCAGGGATCGCGTCCTCGGAGACCTGTCAGTAGGTCACAGCGAAGATAACTTGCCAGAAAGTCACCGCCAGACGCGGACCAGTCGGATGGTCGCCCGAGAAGAAAGAACGTACCAAGCTCATCACACAGCCTGAGAAGAAAAACGCGACGGCGCGGGAGTGCACCACAGCGAAAAGAACACCTCAGGAACAGGAGTGCAAGAACTCCTCTGGAGACACCCACAAGCATGCCGCAAGTGCGCCAAGGGAAGTTCCAAAGAATCGCAACCGACTACGTAGAAGCAGCAAGACCAGAAGAAGGTCAATGGAGTGGTGACGCAACCCTCCAAGAAGCGACACTACAGAAGCACCTACGCCACGCCGGAAAAGAACACAGCGATGCCTGGTGGCCACAGGCCATTGCTGCAGCAGTAAGGCGACGACAGGCGTACCAACACACAAACTGATGAAGGTTCTGGAACCCGGCACTAGGAAGTGCGAAGACGCATGACACAAATGCGCCGCAGTGCAGATCAGCACTAACCCAAAGCAGCAAGTCACATGGGAACACCCGAAGAGCGCATCCAGATGCGCGCCAAAGCAGCCGAACTGCGACGCAAAGGAAATGGTTGCGCAGACAACCCACAGCAGTGAAGATACAACACAGAAGCAACCTGACCACTCAGCCTGGTCACAAAGCATGGAGTCGACCAGCCAGATGGTCGCACCACGAATCCTACCTGCCGGACATCGGCAGAAGGGACCAGCACGAGGTCCAAGAAGCTCAGCACCATGAAGCCTACCTGCCAGAACTCGGCAGAAGGGACCAGCACGAGGTCCAAGATGTTCAGACAAGGCGCGGTCCGAGGACATGGACCCACGAACTTCAACCACACAAATTAACAAAAGCGACAGGAAGATGTGAAGGACGCGACACTAACCCTGGTATTTGAGCGACAAGAAGACAGTGTCCTAGGACTAGGACAAGACCAGGAAGACCTGTGTGGAGTGCGCGCGCTGCATGGGGAAGCCTGGCCAGAGAATATGAAGAAAAGGGAACCAGGGTACGTCGCGAGAAGAGGAGAAGAGAAGAAGAAAGATCAGAGTGGCACGCCGCCACAGAGGAAAGGAAAAATGGAGAAGTCGGAATGGCACGCTGCCACTGCAAGAAGAAGCCGCACCTGCGGAAAGAACCAAGGTGACAGGCACTGGAACACCGGAGTGCAGTGGAGAATAAGGCCTGGCAGGAACACCGGCGGCACAAGTCAAAGATATCCACCTACAAGCCATCCATCCATGTGGCAATCGCAGAAGAGGGCAAGTTTGGACTGTTGACAACAATCTACCTTTGGGGTTGAGCGGAAGATTGGATGGCGAGAGTGCTCGCACAGCCGGCTGAGGAACTGACCACTCCACACCAACCCGTGGCAGCCCAAGAAGCAAAGGCCTCAAGGGACTCTGGTGGCAGCAAGTCCCGCAAGAGAGACAGATCCATACGGGTGCGTCTGCAAGACCCACTGAGAGGAAAGCTTCGCGTGCAAGAAAAGAGTCAACAGCGTAACCTTCAGGTGGAATTAGGACACAATGGTGAAGATCATGGAGCGCCCCGCTCACGGCCCGAAGGCTATGGTGGAGCAACATGACCTAAAACACCAGTCCAGTGGAAACCTGGCAAAGAGGCCCTCCCGGACATCTTGTGAGAGAGGAATACCGGCGAGAGGGGCATCCTAGTGAGAGGGATGTATGCACCTACTCCTTTCATCTGCCCAGAAATACTTTGAAGCCTGCCCCGAGACATCACCAAGGACCAGGACTGAAGAGGAGAACCGAGAAGACAAACAATACTCATTTCACGTCACCCTTCTCTCTAACTACCAACTGTCACCAGTGGTGCCAAGCAAAGGCAAGACCGAGAACAACGTCCAGGCGGCGTAGACAGAAGACAGGACCCGCCAAACAACTGCGAACCATGCCACAACTAACTGTGGTCCTGAATGCAGTAACTACACCATCTGCGGCCTGCAATCCGCCAAAGAGACTTGTTTCAAATCATCTAGTCCAGTGTTATATTTTCTATATACTTTTTTTCCCACAGGTTGGACTTTCTTTTGTTTTCATTTTCCCCCAAGTTTGGGAGGGATGTAGTGACCCAGAGTCACAGTCAGCAGTCTAGTGTTTTGTATGCCAGCACACTGAACACCCACCCACCACTGATGTCACCAGTCAGGTGACACAGTTCTAATAAAAGAGGCCGAGCGCTCTGGGCCAGCTGTACCATGTAGCTGACTGTGTCTGCGTCAGTCCTTTCCAGCATGAGGGCCCAGGGCCCCCATCATTACAATTTCATCCGGGGATATTGCTAAAAAAACGAAGTATATTTAGTACTCGAAATTAAGATGTCAACTATACATGTGTAGTATACAAAAAATGAAATTAATACTGGTAACCAACTGTTATTCACGGTCGTGACTCATGAGTTAAACGAAAAGCTACTTAATGTGAACATGCTCCACTAAACAGGTTACGAACGAGATATGCATTCAAGAAGAAGAAAGTCAGGGTGTGCTCGTGTATCAGAGAAAAAAAGCGTGAAATGATGTGCTCGTTTAGGCGACGTGAAAAAGTGGCAACAAGTGAATTGTAAGGCTTAATAATAGAATGTTTATTAAAGCTTGATGAAAAAAAGTGCATTAATGATGTAGAATTGCATGTGCAAAAGTTAAAAAGGATAACGGGACGGCGCTTACTGCAACACTCAAAGCTTCATCTCTCCGTAAATGAACTGGAAGTGAAGCTGACTCACATAGGAAGTGATATAAGCGGTTGCTAAGGCGTGTTGCTTGGCCCCAGTGTAGCTCACTGTTACAGTAGTAAACTTGATATTTAAAGTGTTTGGAGAAAGTTCGAAACGCTAATGAAGTGTCATAGTACATAGGACACAGCGTCAAATGTATATAAATATATAATTTATTAAATACAAAGGCCCACGGTGAAGGACTGGGTTCTTTAAGACCCAGCGGTGCCAGGGCACAACACCTGAAACCTTCGTGGGTAACCTGCTCCGGCGTACGAATCACAGAGACACTGGACACTTCCTTCGGCGTCAAAGATTCAAGGTTTATTTGCTGCAGGGAACACAGATATCACGACAAGTACAACTCGTGCAACTTGAGGAGACTGCTTCAAATTGGTTCTGTGGATCGCTCCTTTTATACAGTTTTTACCCATAGGACAACATGGTACACAAAGGTTTACAACCCGGTTCCCACCATTATCCCCCAGAGGGGTCGCTTTGGTCACTTTGATACACATAAGGTCCGGAACATAAGTGCGGAAACATTTGGCGGTTCCCAACTGTAAAAACCCATCTTCCCAACATTAGTGCATTCCAATCGGCAGTAAAACAGATCGAAATAGGAACAAAGACAGGTGCAGAGGAAGACGGAGACAGTGGGGAGATCGGAAAGGGTGTAAAAGGGGAGGTATGGGGAAACACGAGATACAGGCATCAAAGGTACGTGCCTAATGAGATGCACGGCTGAGACAATAAACCGGCACGGCGAGATGAGCCTCGAGCGGGGCCATCTGCCTTACAGTATCATCCCCCTCGTCATAAAGACACTTACAAAGGACATGTGTCTTCCGCAAATATCTTGGGAGTCACAGGGTCGCGAAGCGGACAGCGTCCGTTCGCTGGCTACTTGAGGGCAAGAGACAAAATGGATGCCGTATCTAAGATGGAACCCGTGGGTACAGATGAAAAAACCCACATAACAAACGAACGGTTTAAGTTAGCACAGCGAAACTGCGCACACTTACTAAACTCGTCATTTGCGGTTCATAGATTCCAGACTCGACCATATTCGTGCGAGTCGAAAACACCACTTACAATTGTCACGGAACCTCAGACGCTCCTTTTGCCCTCATGTAGGCAAGCACTAGCCGGAATCATATTCGATATTCATCAGACCATCGAGATGTTGCTGTAGCATAGCTCTGTCCAACCGAGTCCCCTTGGTAACAGGTGGCTGTCTCATACACGTTGTAGCACAGAGGCCACATAAGGCAGGACCACACTGCACACAAAGGCAACACGTGAACAGGAACACCACAACGACTCCGATGATCATCAGAATCTTCCAACCCCAAGTCGACATCAGGCCCCAAAACCATCCAAGTAGCGTCCAATCCCCTACATCCACGTGTATGGATTCGGAGATCTTATGCAACCTCGAGATGGCTTGATAGACAGTTGGAGCGTTATCTGGAATGAAAATGCAGCAGCTCGAATGGATCACCTTACATACCCCACCTCGATCTGCTAAGATGACATCTAAAACCATACGGTTTTGTAACGTCATAAGTCTATCCGCCTGAAGTTCAGTGGTGATATTACCAAGGGCACTGGCAGTAATATTAGCTGTCGATTCTACCACTCGAGTCAACTGTCTCAGGTTCCTACTATTAACCATAGGTCCCCAAAACGGGAGGAAACCCTTGAAAAAGTCTCCTGCCTCTTGACCGGCAGTATCCTCTTCGCTAATTACGCCTCGCTCAACTCTAGTCTTATGATAATCGGCATCTGCAGTGAACGTCGGAGGCAACAGATTTGCAATGAAACATGAGCCCATGAAGTCAGCGGGCAACCATGCGTATGCACGATCATGACAGATAAAGTATGTACCCTTGGCAGCCAGAAACACAGGGGACGAGAACATCGGCAGAATGTAATTTTCAGTGCAAGCACTTGCTCCAAGTCGGGCTTGCGATCTTCGGCCACGACCCATGAGACAAAAATTACCAATGTGGGGTACGACCCATATCGGAGGCGAGCTTTTAAGCTGCTTTTCACTGGTGAACACACTATATTCACCTCTACTGAGGACCCTATAGGCTTGTACCTCTTCTTCGGGAATGAGCGAGGGATCATAGATATCGCTATCTAGATCCTCTATTGCTATCGACAAAGGTTTTTGATACGAGGTAGGACCAGAGTAGGGAGAACGTGGTTCTCGAATGGGGTGGAAACCCAGTGCGCTTCGAAACATTGTCTGAAATGCTCGAGCAGACCCTTGGGAGCTATACGGTAACACCAGATATGGAATTCCCTTATCCGTAGTATGTGGCATCAACCCACACACCCAACAATTAGTAGTGTTAACCACTAACTGATGCTGATGAAGGAGCTGAATAAAGGAATTGTTGCGGAATTCTACACGTCTAGCCTGTTCGTGTTCGGGTAACATATGAAAGGAATGAGGAGAAACAGTGGAGGTAAATTTAGGGTCAGGAGTAGGAGTAGGTGTAGCAGAAGGTAAGAAGTAAGACATCGTATAATACACCCCACCCGCCAATAATGCAGAAGCAGTCAAAAACAATACAAATAGTTGGAATATAAAGCATTTGGTACGACTGAGTTGCTGCAGCTTGAATCTATGAGCCTGAGCTCCTTCCAAATCATTCAGCTTCGAGAATGCCATTCCCTACGACCGTCCGCAACGTTTCTTGACGCACTTCGTTCTGTGTAGCAATAGTCAATCCCTAGGAGTTCCCAGGAACCGACGGCCTTTAACCTAGCGTCAAGACCTGCTATCCAGAAGGAAGTACGCGCGCGGCCCTACGGCCTTTAATGCACAATATATATGCACAACAATGTCTCTCAGCTGTAGAAGCAAAAAGTGTAAGAAATAAAGCTCAATGAATATATACAAAATAATTACAATAGTACGAATGTTCAAAACTGATCACGGAAAACGAGATAATGCAGTTGTCAATACAGCAAAGCAGGATCTTTTATGAGTCTTTAGTGCTAGATCGCAAAAAGTATCGGGTTTTCCCAGGACGTGTCTGTTCGTCAAACAAAGGATCCGTTGAAGGGACAGCGTCCTGTTGATCAGCTGAATGTTTTGGTCTTGAGTCTTTTGCTGACAATTGTTCAACAGTGGCTCTCTGCTGCACTGGGGATTCTCCGACAGGTTGTGCGTCGCTAAAAGGTACAAACGCCGGCAATCCTTCGGTTTCAGTTAATGCAATGCCTTTCCTCACCCACGAGTCTGCTGGCAACGGGATGGGGACTTTCTTTGTGTGGGTGGCGTGCACCCAATTCTTCCGCCCCTCAAGACGTACTGCAGTTCTCGTGGCAAGGAGGACCTGATAGGGTCCGGTAAACCTCGGGTCCAAGTTGTTCTTGCGCGAAAAGTTCCGCGTCACCACCCAATCTCCGGGCTGGAGCTGGTGGCCTGGACCCTCCGTCTGCGTCGGCAATGCTTCGTGAACCTGTTGGTGAATTAACCTCAGTTTAGCAGTCAAGTCATGAAGATAATCGATCAACATTGGGTACTCAAGATCACGAAAAATACCTGGCCTAGGAACCCCCCACACATTCGCAGGACGACCGAACACTATTTCATAGGGACTAAGCCCTACTCGGGAGTGTACAGTCGCCCTAGTTGACAGTAATGCTAAGGGTAAAGCGTCAGGCCACGAAAGACCAGTCGTAGCCTGAATCTTCGCTAGCTTTAGTTTAAGGGTGCCGTTATACCCTTCAACCAAACCAGCTGACTGGGGATGATTGGCGCTGTAGAATTTCTGATTAATTCCAAGGCCCTTACACACACTCTTCATCACACTACCCACAAACTCACTTCCGTTATCTGACCACACGACTCTAGGCATTCCATACCGAGGAAAATATTCCTTCAGCAGGATTTTCGCAGTAGACAAAGCAGTATTGTCTTTGAGAGGATAAGCCTCGATCCATCGGGAGAATGCGCAAACCACAACTAAAACGTATTTCAGGTTATTGCATCTCTCCATATGGATGAAGTCCAATTGAATCACCTCAAAGGGGCATGAAGGGGGAGCAAAACTGCCAGGAGGAGTTGGGGTTCCTTTGCCAGGATTGTACATCATACACACCATACAATTCTTCACCAGACGTTCAGCACATTTCGTGATACCATCATTCTTCCATACAGGAGACAACAATTTACAAATACCTTTCGTGCTAATATGTGCTAACCCATGCGCCATAGTCACAACGGCCAGTACATACGCATCCGGTAACATCCATCTTTTCTGATCAGACAAATCAATCCAACAACCATTCGCATCCAACTTTCCCGTACTTTCTTTCCACTTCGTCTTTTCAGTGTCGGTGGCTTCATTCTGAATTGCTTTCACACTCTCGATAGTGTCCTCACACATACTCGACTCTGTAGGCCACCTAACCGAACTCGTCACATACATTCGAGTGCTAAGGTTCCGGGCAGTCTCCTTAGCAGTCTCATCCGCAAACGCATTACCACGACCAACATCATCCGTCACCTTACGATGCGCACTACATTTAACAATCGCAACTTGCTTAGGCAACGTCAGTGCATCCAAGAGATCATTCACAAGCTGTCCATGCTGAATCTTCGTACCATGCGACGTCAAGAAACCTCTCTCTCTCCACAATCGTCCAAAACTATGTGCGACGCCAAATGCATATTGGCTGTCGGTAAACACATTCACACGTTTCCCTTTTGCTAACACACACGCTCTAGTAAGAGCAATCAGCTCTGCAGCTTGGGCTGAATTCTGATTTAATCTTGCAGTCTCAACAACAGTATTCAACGTTACAACAGCATAAGCAGTAGTCACATCGCCATTCGGCAACTTAAAGCATGACCCATCCACATACAATGTACCATCCGGATCTTCCAATGGGGTGTTTTTAAGGTCCACTCGACCTTTTGTTTCTTCTTCGGTCCTCAAGTAACAATCATGTTCTGCTACTACATCTGACTCTGTGCTAATTGGTAGCAAAGTGGCCGGGTTCAGAACATTACAACGTTTTATTTGAATGTGGCTTGCCAACAGCGTTAACTCGTACCCAGACAACCTTGCACTCGTCAAGTGCTGAGTTTTCGTCCGATTCAAAAGAGTATCGACTGCATGCGGAACCATCACCGTAAGCATATTATCCATGACCAATCCTGCTGATTGTCGGATGGAGACCGCGGCTGCCGCTGTTGCTCGTAAACAACTCGGCAATGCTCTAGCTACCGGGTCCAAGGTCGAGGAAAAATATGCACATGGACGTTGCTTACCACCAAAAGGTTGCGTTAAGACACTCAAAGCACAACCTTCCCTCTCGTGAACATATAATGTAAACGGCTTGCTGTAGTCGGGAGTACCCAACACAGGAGCCGAACATAATGAATCACGCAGTTCAGAAAAACTTTTCTGACATTCTTCCGTCCATGGTAAAGGAGTCGAAACATCCTTGCACGTAAGAGCCACTAATGGTTTCGCTAGCAATGAAAAATTTGGAATCCATTGCCTGCAGTACGACGTGATACCTAGAAAGGCACGCACATCTCTTTGGGTTGTTGGCACAGCCATGCGTGCAATTGCTGCAATCCTCTCTGGGGTCAACCTCCTTCCCTCCTTTGACAATAAGTGACCTAGATAGGTTACTTCTTGACAACAATATTGGAGTTTAGAAGGGGACACCTTATGATTCAACTCACAGAGATGTTGCAGCAACGACACCGTAGCAATTTTGCAAATGTCCTGAGTATCAGCAGCCACCAATAAGTCGTCGACGTATTGGATTAAGGCCGCACCAGCCGGCAACCTAAACGCATCCAGTTGACCCTTCAAGGCTTGACTGTAAATTGATGGACTTTCACAGTAGCCCTGAGGAGCGCGCTTGAACCGGAAGCTGCGTCCACCAAGAGAGAAACCGAAAAGGTCTCTGCTCTCCTCGGCAATCGGGATGCTGAAAAACGCATTTTTCAAGTCAATCACCGAAAACCACGATGCAGAAGCTGGAATCAGAGTCAGTAGCGCCGTGATGTCAGGCACAACAGGGAATTGAGGAACCACAATTTTATTCACCTCCCGTAAATCGATAACAAAACGATAAACAGGCGGTTTCGAAGGATCAGTACGTTTAAGAATGGGCAGTACAGGGCTGTTGCACACGTTTCCCCTAGTCTCTTCAATGACATCCTTCTCGATCAGATCATAAATGATCGCTAACAGTGCTCGTTCACCATCAAGGGAGATACGATATTGGGGAATACGTGGCAATCGCACATTAGATTTCAACTGAACAACATAAGGGGAGATATCAAGTAGGCCCACATCGTTGGGACCTGTCGCCCACAAAGACGCAGGAAGAGAACTCAATTCCGGTGGGAGCTTATCGAGGGACAAGTACATGGGAGAGACAACCCTCTCTCCTAACGTAAGCTTTACACCCGCAGGAGAACAATACAGAGTTGCATACAAACGTTTTAGCAAATCCAGGCCCAAAAGATTTTCACCACAACCCGTTGTTAGAATCAACGGAGCTTCTAGCTCACGTGGCCCAATTTTAAGGGGCAAAGGGCGCGAAACTGGATTGCTAACGGGGGCGCCAGAGAATCCAACGGAAACATTTGTTAAGCCAGACAAAGGTGCGCCAGGGAGTTTCGAATGCTTAATGGAACTTTTCGCTGCACCAGTGTCCAACAGAAAAGGCTCAACGACGCCCGATGTAGCAACTGCGACGTAAGGCCCTCTCTGATCAACCGGAACTGATACCACTCCCTCTCCTTGTCTTTGGCTGTCCTAGTAATTACTGTCGTCAGTTCCCTGATCGACGTAATAATCATCTACATTGTACTGCGCAGATCGTCCTTGTGACGATCCACGGTGATCAAAACAATTATCGGAATTCGATGAGTTATCTGAGCGATCGTTCTGAGCACCACGACCTCTACCACTTGGTGCCTGCTGCGAACCACCACGACCTCCTCTAGATGAGTTACCACTATTACGTTCATTTAGAACAGGACAATTGAATTTAATGTGACCCTCTTGTCTACAATAAGCACATTGATTGTACCCTAACGAGGATCTTTGGGAAGAGGAGTCATTACGAGTTTGGGATCGGTTCTGTTGCGGCTGCGATCTATTCTGTTGCGAATTATTCTGATTCGAACGTGGAGGATACGCTTGCTGAAGCAGCACTTTAGTTTTGAGCTCTTTCGTCTTTTTATCAGCACGGTCATTCTCTTCTTTCTCTCTGTTCTCATAATAATGTGCCGTAGCCAATATCTGAGCTGAAGTAGAAACGGCCCATGCACTTTCTAAATTCCTCAATTTATTGCTCAAATCGGGCAGCAAGTTCGAAACAAATTTATCCACGAACAACCTTTGACCACCCTCAGTGCTCATATCCTGGCCACTATGGTCGATGAATGCCTCCTCGAACCTCGTAAAGAAGTCGGAAACACTCTCGTCCTTCTTTTGCTTACAAGCTGACAATTTGTCCCAATTTACCCTCATAGCGGGCATAAGAGTTTTCATTAATGTTATAATTCTTTGAGGAAGGTCAGTAATCAGCTGCTCGGGTTTAGCACCACCAACTTGTCGAGCATCCGCCGCTACAATGGCCGCCCAAGCACCACCTAATTCGTTCGCGTGATTTTCCTGACGAATCTTAGCCCATACCGGTTGCGGTACGACATTGCCGAACAACATATCGATATCGGCAAGATTCATTACCGTAGCATCTACGAGCTGCGATAATTCTTTGTAATACCCTGCAGGATTCTTGCGAGGGTCAGGCAAAGATTGCTTCACCTGAAACACTTCCGATCTTTTCCATGGGAGATGTATCCATACTCTCTGGAAAAACGGCGGGATCGGAGGGTTAGCTGCAGGATTACCTGGCATCCAAACTGGCGGAACTTCACGCATAGGAAATTGACCAGACTCATCTGATTGTCTTTCGACATCCTCAACAAACAAGGCTTGAGGTATAGGAGTGGGACGAAAAGATAGTAACCGTTCAACAGCACGTCGAACATTGGTATCCACTATCAGTCCAGTCGAGAACTGAAGCTGCAAATCAGACAATGCGGTCAGCACCTCGTCAGGTGCGTCGGCCGATATCTGATCGCGAAGGACCTTGCACATTTCCTCGAACACAAATCTCTGGGTTGGTATATTGAACTGACAAAACGTGTCGAGCACAACACGTGGTGGATTTCTAAGGGGGTGCGTCATCCAACCCATCGCCATATTATATAGCGAAGCACGTTCCCTATTACCTGGAAGCTGACTACGTCTCTGAGGACCATCTGAACCAGCGGACCCAAGAACAGGTCCGAGCGAATGAAAGAAGCTAGCCGCAAGAGGAGAATTACGACTACGAGTAGAGGGAGACGTATAGGACACAGGGCTAACAAGTGAAGGAGTAGAAACAGAAACAACAGCAGGGGTTAACAGAGCAGGAGCAGTAGCGTGAGCAGGAGTATGTGGAAGCGGAGGAGCAGTAGGAATAGCAACAGACGAAGGAGCAGGAACAGTCGGAAGGACGGGTGCAAGTTGAGGAACAGGCAAAGGAAGAATAGGTGCAGGAACAGGTACAGGGGGAATCACAGGGGCTGTGGTACCCTGTACGTACGGAGGTGGCGATTTCATAAGATAGGACATTAAGGGATCCTCAACTGACTCATCCTTCTTTTCCGGCTCCGTAGGCAAAGTAGGATAGCACTTATCTATAGTCATACGCTGTAATCTGTCAAACACTTCCTTTTCCCTAACCTCCTTATCATGCTGGAACTGCTCTGCTTTCTTTACAATGGTACCAGCACTATGTCGCTGATTTCGTTTAGTCTGTCTGATTTCTTTCTGTCGGGCTTCTTTACGCCACAACCGAAAGGCGTCAAACATGGCCTTGACTTCTTCGCAAACAATTTAACCTCTAGATTATCTAAGATCGGGGCCTCGAAGCTACCATGTGGTGGCCAGCGAAGGTCACCATCTTTCTTCGTATATTTGATCCAGTATTCATTAAAAGTAATCGGGCCTAGCCCATGTTTGCTGTATAGTTCATACGTGGGAGTTCCAACCGGAGGTATCGGACACGAGTCCTCCAGTCGGGAATCCGTACCACAAGGTCTGAAACAACTAAACAAAGTACTGCGACCAGGCATCTTGCACACTAGCCGAGTTTCACAAACTTCAAGGGTTACGGGATTTACCAAGTCCCAGCAAAGAACAAAACCCTCGGTTTTTGGCGGCTGCAGTCGTCAAACAACACAACAAAGTACGCTAGCAAAGTGTCACCGACAAAAACACTCACACAGCGTTAACAACAAAAACACTCGCTAGAGTGTCAACAACCAAGAACTCTGGGAGCGACCCACAAATACTTAACTCAAAAATCGATGGCGTCTCCAGGAAGGCCCGTCAATCGTCTCGCTATACCAAGGTCTACGCCAGGCGCCAAAACAGGTCTACAGTATGGGCAGCAGTCCGTCGCAGCCGTCAGGAGGCGGGAATCTTCGCGGGAAAAGTCTTCGGGCCACTTATTTCGACAACAGGATCGATGAAGCGGAGTGCACCTTCCCTCGGAGATTTCACACGAAGTTCCTCACGATCGTCGGGCTTGGACCGGTACCACTGATGCAGCGCCACGTTGGGCGCCAACTGAAGGACTGGGTTCTTTAAGACCCAGCGGTGCCAGGGCACAACACCTGAAACCTTCGTGGGTAACCTGCTCCGGCGTACGAATCACAGAGACACGGGACACTTCCTTCGGCGTCAAAGATTCAAGGTTTATTTGCTGCAGGGAACACAGATATCACGACAAGTACAACTCGTGCAACTTGAGGAGACTGCTTCAAATTGGTTCTGTGGATCGCTCCTTTTATACAGTTTTTACCCATAGGACAAAATGGTACACAAAGGTTTACAACCCGGTTCCCACCATTATCCCCCAGAGGGGTCGCTTTGGTCACTTTGATACACATAAGGTCCGGAACATAAGTGCGGAAACATTTGGCGGTTCCCAACTGTAAAAACCCATCTTCCCAACATTAGTGCATTCCAATCGGCAGTAAAACAGATCGAAATAGGAACAAAGACAGGTGCAGAGGAAGACGGAGACAGTGGGGAGATCGGAAAGGGTGTAAAAGGGGAGGTATCGGGAAACACGAGATACAGGCATCAAAGGTACGTGCCTAATGAGATGCACGGCTTAGACAATAAACCGGCACGGCGAGATGAGCCTCGAGCGGGGCCATCTGCCTTACAGTATCATCCCCCTCGTCATAAAGACACTTACAAAGGACATGTGTCTTCCGCAAATATCTTGGGAGTCACAGGGTCGCGAAGCGGACAGCGTCCGTTCGCTGGCTACTTGAGGGCAAGAGACAAAATGGATGCCGTATCTAAGATGGAACCCGTGGGTACAGATGAAAAAACCCACATAACAAACGAACGGTTTAAGTTAGCACAGCGAAACTGCGCACACTTACTAAACTCGTCATTTGCGGTTCATAGATTCCAGACTCGACCATATTCGTGCGAGTCGAAAACACCACTTACAATTGTCACGGAACCTCAACGGATGCATGACCGGTATATTTAACAGCTGGGGCTCGAATGACAGCCCGTGAACAACACTGCCTTATGATAGGTCATGACGTAAGCAGGCTATAACCAATGAATGAGGGAGGTGAGGGAGCAGTGAAAAAGGAACACGGATAAGCTAGTAAACTGACCATAAATACAATGAATGAGGATTACAACAGCTAATGCAGATAAAAATGACCAAAGCGTGCGTGTTAGTAAACACGAAAATGAAGTGTAGCATAAGATAGAACGTGTACTGTACGATGGTTGAGGAAGTCAATAAAGTTGTATCTCTGTGCTAATAAAGCATTGTACCGTTCTGAAAAAAGGTGTTGTGAACAAAAGGATGTGATAATTACATAGAACCAATCGGCATGCAGATCACAATAAATCAGTCTATAAAGGATGAATTAGGGTCATTCAAAAATCCATAAAAGATCGATGAAAGTTAATGCAAGTTGCGCCACTGCACGAACAAAGGGGTATGGTCTTATAAATAGCAAATGTACTCCATACGGTTATTGAGGCCGTGTGGTTTCATACTTGACAATACTGAAATCCAATAGTTCTCTCTCGCGCAAGAAATCACTGTCCACACCTCTTTAAGGAGCAAGAAAGGCCACTTTATTTTAAGACAGGTGCATCATAAATTTCTTGAACACATTCATTATTTATTTATTTTCCATAAATTCAACTCTACAGTAAGCCTACAAAAACCTAACTCCCAGAAACCCGAAACTAACTCTTTCCTACTACCCCTAGTACTACCCAACGAGCTACCCTTCAGGATGGCCAACCCGCTCCAGGCTGCCCACCCCACTATCAAAACCCGCCACCCAGGAAAACCTTTAGCGTTTTCCTGCCCCACCTAAAACGGAAAGGAAGGAGCACACCACAACTGCACCTGAAGAACTTTGCTAATCAAATCCCTGAGCTCCAGAAGGTAAAAGGAAATGCCCAATGAAGACAGATGTACACCGTCCTCACAGAATAAATGCTGTTCGGAGACTTTTAAATGGTAATGATCCAAACTGTAGATACCTAAATGGTGACAAAAAAAAAAGTCGCATTGTTCTATTCACTTTTCGTCGAGCCTTTTCCAGGGCGGAATGGCTCCTCGCCCCACACCATTGCAAACGAGGCCCAAACTCAGTCCATATCAGCATGGTGCTCACCCATGTGGTCTTGATGACTTCCAGGTCTTGTTTCATTAATTTCAACAAAGTCAAACCGGAGAGTGAAACTAAGTCATTTTCGCCAAGATTCAGCACCAGTAGATCCGGAGGGCCCCCAAAACACTGTGAAACCAAAGAAGCCAAAGCGGGAAAAAGACCACCCCAGCGCATGCCCCCCGTTCCATGCCAGGAGACTTCATGCGTCAAGCTGTTTAAACCAAGTGATCTCCCACAAAGCTGACTTGCAGCGGCTAAAGCTGCCCGTTTAACAAAAGAGTGCCCCAGGATCCACACCCTCCTTTTGGATCCAGCGACTGAGGGCCAAGGACCTAGGAGAAAAAGAAATGTTAGACAAGCAAAAATTGGACTATTTTCTCACATACTTTTCACAACACTTGGAGCGCCAACGTCCAATGCGTCGAATTTGTGACCAATCCCACCCCAACCTAGCGGCCTCCGTCGCCGCCCCAATCCTGAATGAATGGGTACCAAATTGAGAAGGATCCCTCCCCAGGCCCAACAAAACCTTGCGTAATACAGCCAACAATTGAGGTGCGAGTATAGGGCTACCATCAGCATGACAAAAAATGGTCCCCGTGGTAAAATATGGGGAGGACACATAAACTTCCCATTCCCCAACCGGGCAACATGCAGAGACACCACTCCTACCCAGGAACACCCACTTACCCCTCCCCATCTGATCGGTTTTGGACATCCGCAGCCACAGCCGCACTCTGTCATGTTCCAATACTACCTCACTGCTGGTCATACCCACTCTACCCCGCAAACCCAACAACTCTGAGGCCCGAAATGCCCCAAAGAATAACCAGACAAAGCACAAACGAAATTTAGAACACTCAAAAGCATCATAGCAACACACCTCCAATTGTGGTAAGAGCAACTGGAGCAAATCAAAAGTCACCGGCTGCCGAAGCTGCTGACCACCAGCCCGGAGCCTACTCAAACCTTTCAAAACTTTACGAACCAACACCCCCCCAACAGGATCCCTCCCCCACCAAAGCTGCCCATAAAAAGAAACCCCAGCCAACTTGCCAGAAATGGTTGTGGGAGAGAGGCCTTTGTCCGCTAAATGTAAAACAAACTGTAAGAGGAATTGTTCATCAGATAACCCGGCCCTGATCGGCCCCGCCAGTTCCTCACCAAACTGCAGAAACTCATGCCAGGCCTTCACATAACCCCGCCGTGTGGAGTCAGCCACTGAATTTTCGACCAAATGGTGTACCCTCAATCCCCCAGGTCCCATACGTACTGTGGGATCGCCGTTGGTTCCAGGTCCGCCCCAGGAGCCAATTTGCGGAATTCGGACCACTGAAAGCGAGACAAAGAGTCAGCGATGCAATTAGAAGTTCCAGGAACATGCCGAGCTTTAAAGACAATATTTAATTGTAGACACCGCAGCATGAATGCGCGCAAGAGCCTCAAAACACGCAAGTCACGAGCCTTTTGGTGGTTAACAAGGTGAACTACTGCCATATTGTCCACATGGAACAAGACGGAGCGATTCTGAAATTCCTCCCCCCAGATATACAAAGCAACCAGCAGCGGGAAGAGCTCCAGAAACGCTATGCTGCGACCCTGTTCCTTCCAGTGCACCGGCCGCCGCATCCGTGAACAACTGCACTTGCCACACCATGTCCTCGTCCGCAAAAAACAAGGACACGCCATTGAAATCTTGCAGGAAACGGAGCCAGACAGTCAAATCGGCACGTACAGCGGTTGTAATGCGTACCCGATGATGGGGAAGGCTGGCGCCGGACATTGAAAGGCCCAGACGTCTACAAAACGTCCTGCCCGCCCGAACAACCCGGCAAGCAAAATTGAGGTACCCCAAAAGCTTCTGGACGGTCCGCAAAACTACTTTCCGCTCTCCCAACACCATTCAGATGAACTCAGACAAATCAGGATAATCCACCAACCAGAGATCCAGAACATCCTGCTTAATAGGAGTAAGAGCCCTTATAAACAGAGTGCTGAGGTTGTCCCCTGCCCCCTGAACCCCTTCCTTGATCACCAAAGCGCTGTCCGGGAAAACACTGGGTGAGCGCATGACGTCCCCCACACTGCGAACACTCATGTTTATATCTGCAAGCTGGTCGGTTACAGGAACAAGAAGAATCCTACCATTTATTGGGAAGAAAAGTGAAGAAAGAAAGGGGGGACACTCAGTGTTGTGTAAAATACCCCTCACACACCAACAGGCCCCTTGGTGTCATGCTTCATCATCGGGGTCTTCGCACCCCGCTAAGGGGATGCGGCACGCTGCGACCTACGACTACGCGGGAGCGTTGACAATTCAGTCTATGTGTGGTGTGTGTTGAATGCAAGTGAAAGAAATAGGATGTGAGTGGGAAGTGTAGTGAGAAAAATTAAAAAGGACCTGGCCAGTGGGTAAAAAGAAAAAACTTTATTCTGTACCTCTGGCTGGTGCTATTAAAAAAAGTGCTAGATGGCGAGGTTTTGTGTCTTAGTAAGGGACAGAACCTCTGGTGTGCGTCGACATGTTTCGGTACATGCGTACCTTCTTCAGGACGGGGCACAACTCCCAACCCTACTCACGTTTCTCTAAAGAACAGGATTTTTGTTCTAACTTTCCTAAAAAAGTGATTACGTTCACTAAAGACAAATACAATGTGCCTACAGCGGATTTTCTGGAACATGTAGTTACATGTCCTGAAAAAAGAAAAGAGCGTTAGGTTTGGTTACCATATAGGTTGGCTCAGACAGGTGCAGTCACCTGGAGCCCCAAACGGTTGATTTAACCTGTAAAGGGAAAAAACAGACATACAGAACACATAACACACAAACTCACACACACTTATGACAAACTTAGGGTTCAGTGTTTTTAAACATACTTATTGTATAAGCTGCTTAAAGCATCATGAGCAATTCCTGAACATCAGGGTAGGTAGGTAGGTGGATCCACAATCTATAGGAATAGAAGAGTGGAATCAATGTTGTTGTCTCTACTCACTTGTTGGACTCTGTAATGTACCCACAGAGTTTAAACTCCGTTTTAGTGAATACTCACGAAATCCGCCTCAGTCGGCCTCTTTCCTCCACCCTGTGTTGCTCCGTCGTAAATGATGTACGGGTGAGCTTGGTGGTATTTAAAGGTGGGTGAAGTGAGTTTTCATTGGTTAATTAGTGGAAATGCTAATGACCATGCAACGGTGATGACCCTGTTGACGCCCCTTCCATGCATGTGATTATGTCACATGTACCATGCATACCACTGTCATTTGTTAATTACCGGGTTTTAACCTGTCCATATATGGACTTTCCGCTTGTTAGCCACTCACACTCTGTTATTCCTGCTCGCGCTGGGGGAGCGCCCGTGTGATGCAGCCGCCGTTCTCTCCTTCGCGCATGCGCGCTGCCCGGTCTCGAATGTTCCATTGCGCATGCGTGCAGGCGAGACTTCGGCGTTTCAATGCGCATGCGCATTGTTCGAGTATGGTTCGCGCATGCGCGTTTGTTAATAGCGCAGCTATTTCGCCCGGTTATTTCTTCATTGTTATTTTCGGTAGTGCATTATGAAAGGAACCAGGTGAATCACTGGAGTTTTTGGTTCACGTGGATCTGCTCCTCTTGACATAACCACGGAGCTGGTACCATACCGTTTGTAGTGATAATATGGTGTGGTTGACCATACATTTAAATGTCACTTATTCAGACGGTGGTACTAAATGTTGGTAATAGCACAGCTATTTTGCCCGGTTATTTCTTCATTGTTATTTTCGGTAGTGCGTTTATGAAAGGAACCAAGTGGATCACTGGAGTTTTTGGTTCACGTGGATCTGCTCCTTTAGACATAACCACGGAGGTGGTACCATACCGTTTGTAGTGATATTATGGTGTGGTTGATCATACAATCATATGTCACTTATTCAGACGATGGTACTGAATGTTGGGCTAGTTCTTGTGCCAACCAATTGTTATTCCTTATTTATATCCGGGGGTCTTTTTAGGAGACTTGGCTCCACGGTATGTCATCATTGAGTCCGGTGACATGGGTTGTCAGGCGGAACACCCAACGTTGTTCCTTTTGGAACAGACCTGTTTCAGAGGGTAGTCGTTCTATGACGGTCCAGCGTAGGTCGTTGACGCAGTGTTGATGTGACAAAAAATGTGTTGCCATCTTAGTTGTTGTCTTCTTACAGCGTATATTACTTTTGTGTTCCCCTATCCTTATCTTGACGGGGCGGGTGGTCATGCCTACATATTCTAGTCCGCATGGGCAGGTAATTAGGTAAATCACATTCTTTGTGTTGCAGTTAGTAAAATGGCGTTGCTCCCATGTTGTGCCATTTCTGAAGTTTAGGTTTTTACTTTTTTGAGTTTGATGGCAACAACTGCAATCCCCGCAAGGGAAGTGACCTTGTACAGCAGTTACATTAGGTCTCTCCATCTGGTTTGTCCGTGGTCTGGTATGGACCACAATGTCCTTTATGTTTCTGCCCCTTCGGTGCGCATGCATCGGTTTCTCAAATGACAAGCCTCCACAATTCAATATGCCCCAGTGTTTATCAATGACTTTCGACACCTGATTTGATATGGTGGAATAAGTTGTTACACAGATCGGCCTCTTGTTCGCTTCTTTTACATGGGGATTTTCTTCTATGAGTGCCTCCCTGTGATTGTTTTTAGCGCGCTTCATCGCTTTATCGATGGTTCTTGTGGGATATTTCCTTTGCACAAGTTTGGTTTTTAGATCTTTCGCTTGTCGGTTGAATTCACTCAACTCTGTACAGTTTCTCCGGAGTCTAAGGAATTGCCCATAGGGTAGATTTTCCCTTAGGTGTCTCGGGTGGAAACTGTCGTAACGCAACAGACAGTTTCTGGAGGTCGGTTTGAAATGTGTGGTGCTTTTTAACCTTCCATCCTCACTGTAGATATTCAGGTCGAGAAAAACCATTGATGTATTTGAAAAGGTGCTTGTGAATTTTAGATAATCATTTTGGGTATTCAACCAGGTTACAAAATTCATTGCGCTGTTGACATCGCCGTTCCAGATGATGAAAATGTCATCGATGTATCGTTTCCAGATGACAATCTGGGGGCGGTAGGGGTTACTTTCATGGAGGATCTTGTGTTCCTCTAGATGGTGGACGTATAGTCCCGCTAGGCTCGGAGCAAAAGTACTACCCATGCTCGTTCCGTGGGTTTGTAGGTAAAGTACATCCTTGTACTGAAAAAAATTGTCTTTGAGGGCCATGGTGATGCACTCTAGGACCAGGCTTCTCGGTGTTTGGTATTTCCAAGTGTTGCTGAAGAGTACTTCTTCGATGATTTCTAATGTCTCTTCATGGGGCAGGCTTGTGTATAAGCTTTCCACGTCTAAGCTTATCATAAGTTGCGTGGTTGGGTCAAAAGTGGTGTTTTCCAGCAGTTGTAGTACCGATTTGGTGTCCTTCAGGTACGTATCTGTAGCCTGTACCATCGGTCTTAAAAAGGCATCTGAGAATTTCGATAGGGGTTCCAGGATGGATCCAATGCCGGAGACTATTGGTCTTCCAGGTGGATTGTCAATGTTCTTGTGTATTTTGGGGATACAATAAAAATATGGTATCCTAGGGGTCGGTTGTTGCAGGAATTCAGCTTCCTTTTTGCTGATCCAGTCGTGGGCAAGTCCTTCCTCCACCATACCCCCAATCCGTGTTCTTAGTCGTTCTGTTGGATCACTCTCCAGTATTTTATAGTTCCGTTCGTCGGACAGTAGACGTTGGCATTCTCCATCATATTTCTCAAGGGATTGCAGTACTATTGCTCCCCCCTTGTCAGCTGGTTTGATGACTAACTCGCTGTTGGCCGTTAATTCCCGGAGTGCTTGTTGTTCTTCTCCACTGGTATTGTGGTAGACATTCCTCCCTAGTAAGTTCAGGTTGTTTACCTCTGTTATCACTGCCTTCTCAAAGGTTAGAATCTCCATGGGGATACCTGAGTCAGGAGGGGTGAAAGTTGACTTTAGTCTCAGACCTGTGTCCGTCTTGTCTTCTGGTAAAGGTTTATCCTTAAAAAAAGCCTGTAGTTTCAGTTTCCTGAAAAAGTCTTGTAATTCTACATTAAGCTTGAAAATGTCAGGTTTTTGAGTGGGTACATACCCCAATCCTTTGTTTAGGACATTTTTCTGCATCGTTGTCAAAATAATGGGTGCAAGGTTTACCACTAAGTCCCCCTCTTGCTGGTTGATGGTTGGTTGGGTAGTGATCCCGTCATGCTCCGGGTCGTTCGGGCGTTGGGCTGTTCTTGATCTTCCCACATTACATTGTTCCCTTTCCGGTTCTTCCCTCGTGCGTTCTGGCGAGCCCCTAAAAAAGGCTGCTGGTTTCCTCCATACGGTTGTTGTTGCCCGTAGTAACCATCATTATATTCCTGGTTCCACATTGGACCAAAGTGGAAGGGATTGAATTGTGGTGGGCCCATGAATTGTTGAAAATGGTTCGGTGGTTGATATCCCCGCCATCCCCTTTGTCTGGGGAATTGTTGGCGTCTTTGTCGCCATCCTCCCCTTCTTTGTCTGTTCCCTTTGTTTCCACTAGAATTGGAACCTGACGAGCCAGTGTCAGAAGTTTCACTGTCCGTGTCGCTGTAGTTGTTTTTTGAAACATAGTCCACTTTTGTGTAAGGATACGCACTCTCAGGGGTGAATTTGGCCACATCTTTGGTTAGTTTGTTAGTCTTGCTTTGTTTTAGGTTGAACTCGAACTCGGTCATCTGTTGATTTAATTCATCCAGTCTTATTTTCAGGTCTTCGGGTGATATATATGTCTTCAGTTGTATTTCAATTTTATTTATTTCGATTTTTAGTTCCTGGGTGATCCTGGCTGCTGTCTTTATTATTAGGACTAACCAATCTCTTGAGCAGTGCCAGGAGATTAGTGACCACTCTTTCTTAAAAATCATGTCATGTTGGAAGATTAATGGTTCGTTTTTCACAATCAGGCCAGGGGGTGCCATTTTGTTACGCAAGTACTGGGTCATAAACAGGCCATGTAATGCTGCTTTTATTTGGTTACGCCTGAGATTTAGTAGTTCGTTCCAATCGTTAGTTTGTGGGCCTGTATCCTGGTTGCACAAGCCCTCAAAAAGATTGCTGTCTGCTAGAATCTTATCGATCTCATCCTCTGCAAAGGTTAGACCATGTTCGTCTTCCATTGTGGGTGTACCGCTGACTTCTTTTTTATACCTAAGTGTGTGTACTTTGATGTGTGTGTTTCTGTTATGTCTGAAGGGACAAAACTCCCGCAGCTGCGCGCTGCTTATAGACTATATTTAACAAAGAGGGGAGGTAGAGTATCAAGTAGGATTCCTACTCCACGGGCACTGTTATATAAACAAGAAGAATCCTACCATTTATTGGGAAGAAAAGTGAAGAAAGAAAGGGGGGACACTCAGTGTTGTGTAAAATACCCCTCACACACCAACAGGCCCCTTGGTGTCATGCTTCATCATCGGGGTCTTCGCACCCCGCTAAGGGGATGCGGCACGCTGCGACCTACGACTACGCGGGAGCGTTGACAATTCAGTCTATGTGTGGTGTGTGTTGAGTGCAAGTGAAAGAAATAGGATGTGAGTGGGAAGTGTAGTGAGAAAAATTAAAAAGGACCTGGCCAGTGGGTAAAAAGAAAAAACTTTATTCTGTACCTCTGGCTGGTGCTATTAAAAAAAGTGCTAGATGGCGAGGTTTTGTGTCTTAGTAAGGGACAGAACCTCTGGTGTGCGTCGACATGTTTCGGTACATGCGTACCTTCTTCAGGACGGGGCACAACTCCCAACCCTACTCACGTTTCTCTAAAGAACAGGATTTTTGTTCTAACTTTCCTAAAAAAGTGATTACGTTCACTAAAGACAAATACAATGTGCCTACAGCGGATTTTCTGGAACATGTAGTTACATGTCCTGAAAAAAGAAAAGAGCGTTAGGTTTGGTTACCATATAGGTTGGCTCAGACAGGTGCAGTCACCTGGAGCCCCAAACGGTTGATTTAACCTGTAAAGGGAAAAAACAGACATACAGAACACATAACACACAAACTCACACACACTTATGACAAACTTAGGGTTCAGTGTTTTTAAACATACTTATTGTATAAGCTGCTTAAAGCATCATGAGCAATTCCTGAACATCAGGGTAGGTAGGTAGGTGGATCCACAATCTATAGGAATAGAAGAGTGGAATCAATGTTGTTGTCTCTACTCACTTGTTGGACTCTGTAATGTACCCACAGAGTTTAAACTCCGTTTTAGTGAATACTCACGAAATCCGCCTCAGTCGGCCTCTTTCCTCCACCCTGTGTTGCTCCGTCGTAAATGATGTACGGGTGAGCTTGGTGGTATTTAAAGGTGGGTGAAGTGAGTTTTCATTGGTTAATTAGTGGAAATGCTAATGACCATGCAACGGTGATGACCCTGTTGACGCCCCTTCCATGCATGTGATTATGTCACATGTACCATGCATACCACTGTCATTTGTTAATTACCGGGTTTTAACCTGTCCATATATGGACTTTCCGCTTGTTAGCCACTCACACTCTGTTATTCCTGCTCGCGCTGGGGGAGCGCCCGTGTGATGCAGCCGCCGTTCTCTCCTTCGCGCATGCGCGCTGCCCGGTCTCGAATGTTCCATTGCGCATGCGTGCAGGCGAGACTTCGGCGTTTCAATGCGCATGCGCATTGTTCGAGTATGGTTCGCGCATGCGCGTTTGTTAATAGCGCAGCTATTTCGCCCGGTTATTTCTTCATTGTTATTTTCGGTAGTGCATTATGAAAGGAACCAGGTGAATCACTGGAGTTTTTGGTTCACGTGGATCTGCTCCTCTTGACATAACCACGGAGCTGGTACCATACCGTTTGTAGTGATAATATGGTGTGGTTGACCATACATTTAAATGTCACTTATTCAGACGGTGGTACTAAATGTTGGTAATAGCACAGCTATTTTGCCCGGTTATTTCTTCATTGTTATTTTCGGTAGTGCGTTTATGAAAGGAACCAAGTGGATCACTGGAGTTTTTGGTTCACGTGGATCTGCTCCTTTAGACATAACCACGGAGGTGGTACCATACCGTTTGTAGTGATATTATGGTGTGGTTGATCATACAATCATATGTCACTTATTCAGACGATGGTACTGAATGTTGGGCTAGTTCTTGTGCCAACCAATTGTTATTCCTTATTTATATCTGGGGGTCTTTTTAGGAGACTTGGCTCCACGGTATGTCATCATTGAGTCCGGTGACATGGGTTGTCAGGCGGAACACCCAACGTTGTTCCTTTTGGAACAGACCTGTTTCAGAGGGTAGTCGTTCTATGACGGTCCAGCGTAGGTCGTTGACGCAGTGTTGATGTGACAAAAAATGTGTTGCCATCTTAGTTGTTGTCTTCTTACAGCGTATATTACTTTTGTGTTCCCCTATCCTTATCTTGACGGGGCGGGTGGTCATGCCTACATATTCTAGTCCGCATGGGCAGGTAATTAGGTAAATCACATTCTTTGTGTTGCAGTTAGTAAAATGGCGTTGCTCCCATGTTGTGCCATTTCTGAAGTTTAGGTTTTTACTTTTTTGAGTTTGATGGCAACAACTGCAATCCCCGCAAGGGAAGTGACCTTGTACAGCAGTTACATTAGGTCTCTCCATCTGGTTTGTCCGTGGTCTGGTATGGACCACAATGTCCTTTATGTTTCTGCCCCTTCGGTGCGCATGCATCGGTTTCTCAAATGACAAGCCTCCACAATTCAATATGCCCCAGTGTTTATCAATGACTTTCGACACCTGATTTGATATGGTGGAATAAGTTGTTACACAGATCGGCCTCTTGTTCGCTTCTTTTACATGGGGATTTTCTTCTATGAGTGCCTCCCTGTGATTGTTTTTAGCGCGCTTCATCGCTTTATCGATGGTTCTTGTGGGATATTTCCTTTGCACAAGTTTGGTTTTTAGATCTTTCGCTTGTCGGTTGAATTCACTCAACTCTGTACAGTTTCTCCGGAGTCTAAGGAATTGCCCATAGGGTAGATTTTCCCTTAGGTGTCTCGGGTGGAAACTGTCGTAACGCAACAGACAGTTTCTGGAGGTCGGTTTGAAATGTGTGGTGCTTTTTAACCTTCCATCCTCACTGTAGATATTCAGGTCGAGAAAAACCATTGATGTATTTGAAAAGGTGCTTGTGAATTTTAGATAATCATTTTGGGTATTCAACCAGGTTACAAAATTCATTGCGCTGTTGACATCGCCGTTCCAGATGATGAAAATGTCATCGATGTATCGTTTCCAGATGACAATCTGGGGGCGGTAGGGGTTACTTTCATGGAGGATCTTGTGTTCCTCTAGATGGTGGACGTATAGTCCCGCTAGGCTCGGAGCAAAAGTACTACCCATGCTCGTTCCGTGGGTTTGTAGGTAAAGTACATCCTTGTACTGAAAAAAATTGTCTTTGAGGGCCATGGTGATGCACTCTAGGACCAGGCTTCTCGGTGTTTGGTATTTCCAAGTGTTGCTGAAGAGTACTTCTTCGATGATTTCTAATGTCTATTCATGGGGCAGGCTTGTGTATAAGCTTTCCACGTCTAAGCTTATCATAAGTTGCGTGGTTGGGTCAAAAGTGGTGTTTTCCAGCAGTTGTAGTACCGATTTGGTGTCCTTCAGGTACGTATCTGTAGCCTGTACCATCGGTCTTAAAAAGGCATCTGAGAATTTCGATAGGGGTTCCAGGATGGATCCAATGCCGGAGACTATTGGTCTTCCAGGTGGATTGTCAATGTTCTTGTGTATTTTGGGGATACAATAAAAATATGGTATCCTAGGGGTCGGTTGTTGCAGGAATTCAGCTTCCTTTTTGCTGATCCAGTCGTGGGCAAGTCCTTCCTCCACCATACCCCCAATCCGTGTTCTTAGTCGTTCTGTTGGATCACTCTCCAGTATTTTATAGTTCCGTTCGTCGGACAGTAGACGTTGGCATTCTCCATCATATTTCTCAAGGGATTGCAGTACTATTGCTCCCCCCTTGTCAGCTGGTTTGATGACTAACTCGCTGTTGGCCGTTAATTCCCGGAGTGCTTGTTGTTCTTCTCCACTGGTATTGTGGTAGACATTCCTCCCTAGTAAGTTCAGGTTGTTTACCTCTGTTATCACTGCCTTCTCAAAGGTTAGAATCTCCATGGGGATACCTGAGTCAGGAGGGGTGAAAGTTGACTTTAGTCTCAGACCTGTGTCCGTCTTGTCTTCTGGTAAAGGTTTATCCTTAAAAAAAGCCTGTAGTTTCAGTTTCCTGAAAAAGTCTTGTAATTCTACATTAAGCTTGAAAATGTCAGGTTTTTGAGTGGGTACATACCCCAATCCTTTGTTTAGGACATTTTTCTGCATCGTTGTCAAAATAATGGGTGCAAGGTTTACCACTAAGTCCCCCTCTTGCTGGTTGATGGTTGGTTGGGTAGTGATCCCGTCATGCTCCGGGTCGTTCGGGCGTTGGGCTGTTCTTGATCTTCCCACATTACATTGTTCCCTTTCCGGTTCTTCCCTCGTGCGTTCTGGCGAGCCCCTAAAAAAGGCTGCTGGTTTCCTCCATACGGTTGTTGTTGCCCGTAGTAACCATCATTATATTCCTGGTTCCACATTGGACCAAAGTGGAAGGGATTGAATTGTGGTGGGCCCATGAATTGTTGAAAATGGTTCGGTGGTTGATATCCCCGCCATCCCCTTTGTCTGGGGAATTGTTGGCGTCTTTGTCGCCATCCTCCCCTTCTTTGTCTGTTCCCTTTGTTTCCACTAGAATTGGAACCTGACGAGCCAGTGTCAGAAGTTTCACTGTCCGTGTCGCTGTAGTTGTTTTTTGAAACATAGTCCACTTTTGTGTAAGGATACGCACTCTCAGGGGTGAATTTGGCCACATCTTTGGTTAGTTTGTTAGTCTTGCTTTGTTTTAGGTTGAACTCGAACTCGGTCATCTGTTGATTTAATTCATCCAGTCTTATTTTCAGGTCTTCGGGTGATATATATGTCTTCAGTTGTATTTCAATTTTATTTATTTCGATTTTTAGTTCCTGGGTGATCCTGGCTGCTGTCTTTATTATTAGGACTAACCAATCTCTTGAGCAGTGCCAGGAGATTAGTGACCACTCTTTCTTAAAAATCATGTCATGTTGGAAGATTAATGGTTCGTTTTTCACAATCAGGCCAGGGGGTGCCATTTTGTTACGCAAGTACTGGGTCATAAACAGGCCATGTAATGCTGCTTTTATTTGGTTACGCCTGAGATTTAGTAGTTCGTTCCAATCGTTAGTTTGTGGGCCTGTAAATCTTTTTGAGGGCTTGTGCAACCAGGATACAGGCCCACAAACTAACGATTGGAACGAACTACTAAATCTCAGGCGTAACCAAATAAAAGCAGCATTACATGGCCTGTTTATGACCCAGTACTTGCGTAACAAAATGGCACCCCCTGGCCTGATTGTGAAAAACGAACCATTAATCTTCCAACATGACATGATTTTTAAGAAAGAGTGGTCACTAATCTCCTGGCACTGCTCAAGAGATTGGTTAGTCCTAATAATAAAGACAGCAGCCAGGATCACCCAGGAACTAAAAATCGAAATAAATAAAATTGAAATACAACTGAAGACATATATATCACCCGAAGACCTGAAAATAAGACTGGATGAATTAAATCAACAGATGACCGAGTTCGAGTTCAACCTAAAACAAAGCAAGACTAACAAACTAACCAAAGATGTGGCCAAATTCACCCCTGAGAGTGCGTATCCTTACACAAAAGTGGACTATGTTTCAAAAAACAACTACAGCGACACGGACAGTGAAACTTCTGACACTGGCTCGTCAGGTTCCAATTCTAGTGGAAACAAAGGGAACAGACAAAGAAGGGGAGGATGGCGACAAAGACGCCAACAATTCCCCAGACAAAGGGGATGGCGGGGATATCAACCACCGAACCATTTTCAACAATTCATGGGCCCACCACAATTCAATCCCTTCCACTTTGGTCCAATGTGGAACCAGGAATATAATGATGGTTACTACGGGCAACAACAACCGTATGGAGGAAACCAGCAGCCTTTTTTAGGGGCTCGCCAGAACGCACGAGGGAAGAACCGGAAAGGGAACAATGTAATGTGGGAAGATCAAGAACAGCCCAACGCCCGAACGACCCGGAGCATGACGGGATCACTACCCAACCAACCATCAACCAGCAAGAGGGGGACTTAGTGGTAAACCTTGCACCCATTATTTTGACAACGATGCAGAAAAATGTCCTAAACAAAGGATTGGGGTATGTACCCACTCAAAAACCTGACATTTTCAAGCTTAATGTAGAATTACAAGACTTTTTCAGGAAACTGAAACTACAGGCTTTTTTTAAGGATAAACCTTTACCAGAAGACAAGACGGACACAGGTCTGAGACTAAAGTCAACTTTCACCCCTCCTGACTCAGGTATCCCCATGGAGATTCTAACCTTTGAGAAGGCAGTGATAACAGAGGTAAACAACCTGAACTTACTAGGGAGGAATGTCTACCACAATACCAGTGGAGAAGAACAACAAGCACTCCGGGAATTAACGGCCAACAGCGAGTTAGTCATCAAACCAGCTGACAAGGGGGGAGCAATAGTACTGCAATCCCTTGAGAAATATGATGGAGAATGCCAACGTCTACTGTCCGACGAACGGAACTATAAAATACTGGAGAGTGATCCAACAGAACGACTAAGAACACGGATTGGGGGTATGGTGGAGGAAGGACTTGCCCACGACTGGATCAGCAAAAAGGAAGCTGAATTCCTGCAACAACCGACCCCTAGGATACCATATTTTTATTGTATCCCCAAAATACACAAGAACATTGACAATCCACCTGGAAGACCAATAGTCTCCGGCATTGGATCCATCCTGGAACCCCTATCGAAATTCTCAGATGCCTTTTTAAGACCGATGGTACAGGCTACAGATACGTACCTGAAGGACACCAAATCGGTACTACAACTGCTGGAAAACACCACTTTTGACCCAACCACGCAACTTATGATAAGCTTAGACGTGGAAAGCTTATACACAAGCCTGCCCCATGAAGAGACATTAGAAATCATCGAAGAAGTACTCTTCAGCAACACTTGGAAATACCAAACACCGAGAAGCCTGGTCCTAGAGTGCATCACCATGGCCCTCAAAGACAATTTTTTTCAGTACAAGGATGTACTTTACCTACAAACCCACGGAACGAGCATGGGTAGTACTTTTGCTCCGAGCCTAGCGGGACTATACGTCCACCATCTAGAGGAACACAAGATCCTCCATGAAAGTAACCCCTACCGCCCCCAGATTGTCATCTGGAAACGATACATCGATGACATTTTCATCATCTGGAACGGCGATGTCAACAGCGCAATGAATTTTGTAACCTGGTTGAATACCCAAAATGATTATCTAAAATTCACAAGCACCTTTTCAAATACATCAATGGTTTTTCTCGACCTGAATATCTACAGTGAGGATGGAAGGTTAAAAAGCACCACACATTTCAAACCGACCTCCAGAAACTGTCTGTTGCGTTACGACAGTTTCCACCCGAGACACCTAAGGGAAAATCTACCCTATGGGCAATTCCTTAGACTCCGGAGAAACTGTACAGAGTTGAGTGAATTCAACCGACAAGCGAAAGATCTAAAAACCAAACTTGTGCAAAGGAAATATCCCACAAGAACCATCGATAAAGCGATGAAGCGCGCTAAAAACAATCACAGGGAGGCACTCATAGAAGAAAATCCCCATGTAAAAGAAGCGAACAAGAGGCCGATCTGTGTAACAACTTATTCCACCATATCAAATCAGGTGTCGAAAGTCATTGATAAACACTGGGGCATATTGAATTGTGGAGGCTTGTCATTTGAGAAACCGATGCATGCGCACCGAAGGGGCAGAAACATAAAGGACATTGTGGTCCATACCAGACCACGGACAAACCAGATGGAGAGACCTAATGTAACTGCTGTACAAGGTCACTTCCCTTGCGGGGATTGCAGTTGTTGCCATCAAACTCAAAAAAGTAAAAACCTAAACTTCAGAAATGGCACAACATGGGAGCAACGCCATTTTACTAACTGCAACACAAAGAATGTGATTTACCTAATTACCTGCCCATGCGGACTAGAATATGTAGGCATGACCACCCGCCCCGTCAAGATAAGGATAGGGGAACACAAAAGTAATATACGCTGTAAGAAGACAACAACTAAGATGGCAACACATTTTTTGTCACATCAACACTGCGTCAACGACCTACGCTGGACCGTCATAGAACGACTACCCTCTGAAACAGGTCTGTTCCAAAAGGAACAACGTTGGGTGTTCCGCCTGACAACCCATGTCACCGGACTCAATGATGACATACCGTGGAGCCAAGTCTCCTAAAAAGACCCCCGGATATAAATAAGGAATAACAATTGGTTGGCACAAGAACTAGCCCAACATTCAGTACCATCGTCTGAATAAGTGACATATGATTGTATGATCAACCACACCATAATATCACTACAAACGGTATGGTACCACCTCCGTGGTTATGTCTAAAGGAGCAGATCCACGTGAACCAAAAACTCCAGTGATCCACTTGGTTCCTTTCATAAACGCACTACCGAAAATAACAATGAAGAAATAACCGGGCAAAATAGCTGTGCTATTACCAACATTTAGTACCACCGTCTGAATAAGTGACATTTAAATGTATGGTCAACCACACCATATTATCACTACAAACGGTATGGTACCAGCTCCGTGGTTATGTCAAGAGGAGCAGATCCACGTGAACCAAAAACTCCAGTGATTCACCTGGTTCCTTTCATAATGCACTACCGAAAATAACAATGAAGAAATAACCGGGCGAAATAGCTGCGCTATTAACAAACGCGCATGCGCGAACCATACTCGAACAATGCGCATGCGCATTGAAACGCCGAAGTCTCGCCTGCACGCATGCGCAATGGAACATTCGAGACCGGGCAGCGCGCATGCGCGAAGGAGAGAACGGCGGCTGCATCACACGGGCGCTCCCCCAGCGCGAGCAGGAATAACAGAGTGTGAGTGGCTAACAAGCGGAAAGTCCATATATGGACAGGTTAAAACCCGGTAATTAACAAATGACAGTGGTATGCATGGTACATGTGACATAATCACATGCATGGAAGGGGCGTCAACAGGGTCATCACCGTTGCATGGTCATTAGCATTTCCACTAATTAACCAATGAAAACTCACTTCACCCACCTTTAAATACCACCAAGCTCACCCGTACATCATTTACGACGGAGCAACACAGGGTGGAGGAAAGAGGCCGACTGAGGCGGATTTCGTGAGTATTCACTAAAACGGAGTTTAAACTCTGTGGGTACATTACAGAGTCCAACAAGTGAGTAGAGACAACAACATTGATTCCACTCTTCTATTCCTATAGATTGTGGATCCACCTACCTACCTACCCTGATGTTCAGGAATTGCTCATGATGCTTTAAGCAGCTTATACAATAAGTATGTTTAAAAACACTGAACCCTAAGTTTGTCATAAGTGTGTGTGAGTTTGTGTGTTATGTGTTCTGTATGTCTGTTTTTTCCCTTTACAGGTTAAATCAACCGTTTGGGGCTCCAGGTGACTGCACCTGTCTGAGCCAACCTATATGGTAACCAAACCTAACGCTCTTTTCTTTTTTCAGGACATGTAACTACATGTTCCAGAAAATCCGCTGTAGGCACATTGTATTTGTCTTTAGTGAACGTAATCACTTTTTTAGGAAAGTTAGAACAAAAATCCTGTTCTTTAGAGAAACGTGAGTAGGGTTGGGAGTTGTGCCCCGTCCTGAAGAAGGTACGCATGTACCGAAACATGTCGACGCACACCAGAGGTTCTGTCCCTTACTAAGACACAAAACCTCGCCATCTAGCACTTTTTTTAATAGCACCAGCCAGAGGTACAGAATAAAGTTTTTTCTTTTTACCCACTGGCCAGGTCCTTTTTAATTTTTCTCACTACACTTCCCACTCACATCCTATTTCTTTCACTTGCACTCAACACACACCACACATAGACTGAATTGTCAACGCTCCCGCGTAGTCGTAGGTCGCAGCGTGCCGCATCCCCTTAGCGGGGTGCGAAGACCCCGATGATGAAGCATGACACCAAGGGGCCTGTTGGTGTGTGAGGGGTATTTTACACAACACTGAGTGTCCCCCCTTTCTTTCTTCACTTTTCTTCCCAATAAATGGTAGGATTCTTCTTGTTTATATAACAGTGCCCGTGGAGTAGGAATCCTACTTGATACTCTACCTCCCCTCTTTGTTAAATAACGGTTACAGGAACCCCTGTTAAAATGCCAGCACGTGCCAGAGGAAGATGACTGTCCTCTGCCCCACACCCCCGCCCCATTAAGAGCGGGGCGAGATGGAAAGGGCCGATAATACACTGGTTGCCCGCTAGCCGTGTGGGTCGTAGCGGGCGGGTGAGCCGATGCCATCCACTGTAGCCACAATTCTGAATCAACCTCACCCCAGGAACGCTCAGGAAAAACACTCATACGGGCCCTGAACTCCTCATCATACGACAACCAGGCAAAGCCTCCAAAATAGCTGTGAGCTTTGCGGATGACATCAGCATATTTAAACATGTCGACCGCCTTACCCGGATGACGTTGACAATAAACGCTGGCATAAATAAGAAAGGCCGAAGTCCAGTTCTCTATCGACTTCGGGACACGAGGCCTCCGAGCCAATTCTAATTCCTCCTCCTTCGACCCTTCCTTAGCTTGGACATCTCTATGGAGAAGCCGAAAAACATCCACAAATTCACCAGACCATATGTGATTCTTTGTTTTCTCGGACAAATGGGACCCCAAAGGCATCCCCACCCCAGAATAAGGCAGTTTTTTAGGTAGGATACTATCCTCCGTAACAGGTGTGGCAGCAGCCCCCCCACTCCCCACTGTAGAAACTTCCCTTGAAAATTGCACACTAGAAACATTCGAAATCACCGGCCGCTCAAGCCTCGGTGCCAGAGCGACTCGCTCACCAACAACCCCATCACCCGTACCAATTGATCTTGTACTCTTAACAGGGAGACTCTCCCTTGGTTTCCACACGGCCCACCACCCATCCTTACCTCTTGGCAACTGCGCCGACTGTGGTTGAACATCCACACGATCACCCTGAGAAGGTCCAGACCTCACTGCCCCTCGCACCGCTGCATGGTCCGCTCGAGACTCCTGCAAAATACGAGAAACAGGGGGTTGCCCCAGCCCGCCCCTCTGGGCCCGTGCTGCCAAAAGCCCAACATCCTTATCTCTCGATTCCCCTTCTTCCAAATCATCATTATGAAAATTCTCATAGAAAGCTTCGTCAGAAAATGCAACTTGCGCACTGCCACTTGGCAGAGCCCCATCACCAATACCCCCATCATAAAACTGCCAGTCAATGTCCTGAAAACTGTGCTCACGCAAAACTGCAGAAGAGATATCCGCTCCAGATAACTCTCCTGTGAGCCCACCACTGGAAACAGCCGTAGGGACAGTTCCCGGGCCCGTAGAACCAGCCAACAGCCGCCCAGCCGGAGGCACAGCTTGAAAACTGCGGCCGCTCAAGCCAGACAATGAAGAATCCGCAAAACCATCCCCCCCCACAGCGGAAATGCAAGCGCCCCTCGAGGACCGAACAACCGACGCCAAACCAGAGCCACCCTCTGACCCAGTCGCAGGCCCACCCTGTAGGACACCTGGCTGTCCCCGCGGGACCGGGAACAGTGCCTGACTGTGAACAGGAGGCGCCCCCCTGTGTTCCAGACCCAACCCACCAGTAGCCAGGGGCTGCAAGGGCGCAGTGTGGGAACCAGTCGCACCAGGGGCCATGGACCTTGTGGCCGGGGGGGGCGATATGTGGGGCACAGCACCTGTTGAGTCTAAGACAGTGGCCGGTGTAGGAGCCCCAGTAGGGGAAAATACAGGCGGCGCAGCAATGGGGGGCCCAAAGTCAACACATCCCTGTAGCGGGGTACCAGAAATGGGGGAGGGGGCTGGGCCAGGCACCTGCGTGGCAGGGGAGAGGAGATAGCATTGCCCATTAACCCATAGATACGGGGAAACTGCTTCCAGCAAGACAGCCACTGAAGGTGATGAGTCCCCATGCACTGAAGCAGGGAAAGGAGACCGAGCATGCCCCTTTAATTCCAGGCTCCGCCCCCGCTTCGCTTTGGGACCCGCCTGTGGCTTCCCAGACTTCCCGGGAGCAAGACCGCCAGCACGCTGGGCCTGCCGGCCCACAGAGCGCCCCCTCCTCCCCCCGGGCGCCCCGCGCAAACCAGCACTCAACAACGGTAAAACACATACCTGGTGGAGGGCGCCCGGGACACTCGGCGGGGGCTCCGCATCTGCGGGAAGCGGGACCGGCCCGGACACGGCCGCCGGCATGGCCACCTCGCCGTCTTCCTCCTCCGCCGGGCCTGGGGACATACATGCCGACACCGCCCTAGACACACCCTCCGCAGCCTTGCGAGGGGGGCGGGACAGCCCGACCCACGCCTCCGCCGGCACACCAGGCCGCAGCAGGTCCTCTCGCCCGGCCTCACAGAGAGTCTGCACGGCCCTCCGCACCTCCGCTGCCTCCTCCATGAAACCAAAGTCACCAGGTAACAGCGCGACGCAAAACAAAACCTCCCTTCCCTTGCCTCCCGCCACGCAGTTCCCAACCGCCAGCCTGACTTCCCTTTATCTACTCCCCTAATCAGTCCCACCTGTTACCCTGACTCTCGCGCGAACGCACCCAGGGAGAGACCAGCTCGCGCCTGGCTCTCCCTGGGTCCCCCCTTTGCAGGAGAGAATTGTGATTATCCTTTCCCTCAATTTTTGCAACGTTCTCAAGTACACAGAATCTTATTTGGCTGACATTGTGGCCGGCTTCGATGAAGTGTTGTGCCACTGTGGATTTGGTTTGTTTAGTTCTGATGTTGGATTTATGTTCGTTTAGTCTGGTTTTTCTTTTTCTCTCGGTCTGTCCTACGTAGATTTTGCTGCATGGGCACTTAAGCATGTACACCATATTGGAAGTGTCACAGGTTGCTGTGGCTCTAATTTTAATCTTGTGACCCTTCATATTGTGATCAATGGTCATGCCTTTTATGATGCTGTTGCAATGGTTGCAATTTCAGCAAGACGGAGCCTGGGGGACATTTCCCACATGCATGGGCATGCAGCCCACTTGAATTATAACTGTACACTCCCTGTCAGAGAGTGGTACCCCGGAGCACCGTACAACCAGTACAACGTCAACCAACACGTATAGTGCGCCCTACCAGTTCCTCTATTAAATCAACTATATCACACCATTGTGCATCTAATGACCTTATATATACCCTCTACCCTCATCGCGACCCCGATGTAGGGATCACCCATGAAGACGGACAGGACTCCACCACCGTGTTGTCACTACCGATAACACTACTGTAGTTGCCACTCTACTTCCAGCCCTTTTTAGGACTTCGGCCTACAGACGTATGGCTTTGGCGTCCTTAGCATCTGATACTTAAGTGTCCCCCCACCCCCTTGTTTCTGGCCTGTGAGTACTCACATGCTATCACTCAGGCATAAACCTTTGTGTCCTGAAGATGATGCCCCAATTATAGCAGGGCATCGAAACGTCATGGACCTTTACATCTTGACTCCTAATTGGCTCATTTGAATTTTTGGGGAGCATAGGATGCGTGTTATATTGTGACTGTTTAAATATGTATTTATTGACAAAGGCACCATGTACTTTAATGCCTGAGGTCTGGAAATCTGTTGACTTCCAACCCGTTACCCACGTAATTATGTATATGCTTTTGCTTTCTGTCTTTCAATTGTTTGATATTTATTAAACGTGTTGTATCTCCATTGGGGAGAATATCAACACAGGTCCTACTGTGGTTCTGTGCTCCATCGTTCTTAACCCCTTTTGTGAGGGGCCAGTGTTTCTTATAATACTGTGGGTGAGGACAGGGGCACCCACCTCTGACCCTGGGCGATTAGGGTTCCTGTGGCCCCATTAATGCATGGGAAGGGGGCCATGTGCATCCCTCCCTTCTTGTAAAGCATTGGCCCCAGCCATGGGGTCCCTGGGGCACCAGTGGCTTGGGGAGGGAGTCATGCGGCTTCCTCCCATTTATTTAAAAGATTGGCCTTGGAGAATAGGTTCCCTGAGGTCTTCAGGGGCTCAGGGAGGGGGCTGCATAGTTCCTCTCTCCCTTTTTAAAATATTGGCCCTGGGGTGAAGTGGTCTGGGCCCATAGGGGCTTGGGGAAGCGGACTGCAAGTCCCCTTCCCTTTTGTGAGAGAAGGCTCCGGGGGACGGGGCCCCCTGGGCCCCGAGGGGCATGCAGAGGGGCTCTGCCTGTCCCCCTCACCATTATAATAAAAGAAGGCCCTGGGGGATGGGGTCCACAGGGCCAACAGCTGCTTCAGGAGGTTTGACACGTCACGTGCCACTCCCTCCTTAAAATATATGTTTTGTTCCCGGGTGGGTGAAAATTATGAGATTTGCAGTAACACTGCAGGTCTGTTTGCTGAGACCACAGCTACTAAAAGCGGGCAAGATCTCCAGGAGAAAGTCTGGCCAAAATGAGGAATTACCAGGAGAGATTGACCAAGAATTGCTGATTCCCTTTCCCACAGAGTTACCGGAGACTAGGGTACCGTTAAATGTAGGGGTGGTGAAATACGAGACCATTTCCTGGTCACTCCTAAGGAGGACCATAATACAGTGAAGTACTAAATGGCACCATAAAGTTCATTGCATGAATTAACATTTGCAGGTTTGTACATCTATAATTGTTCTGTTCAAGCTATGCGTTAATTTATCTATGTTGTGAAAATTTGTGTAGAACTGGTGTTTTGTTTCTCTAAGCAATAGCTGGTATTAGCATTGCTTTTGATTTAATAATAGGTTATTTCAAACCATGTTAGTCTATTATATTCGTAAATGAAAACTAGGTTTAATGTCAGTTTTTAATTTCATAATTGAACATTTTATTCGGACCTTTGACATTGATGTATTTTGTTCTTAAACAATAACTTGCAATAATGTTGATTTTCTTTTGACAATAGGTCCTCTGATTGCGACTTCTATCTTTTCATTAAAACCAAAACAAATGGAAGATCTTTGCTCCAAGGACGTTCAGGACTTTTTTATAAAAGGCAGCCTTACTCCTTCGTCAGGTGGGTAGGAGAGGCAAGAGTGATCTTTTAATTTTTACTTCAGTAATTAATAGGGTTCATTTTCATCAGGTACATGGATTTTGGCCCTGCTATTTAGAATAGGAAGAAAGTTCCTAAGCCCAAATAAGCTGCTGTTTGGTTTTTAGGTCTCACCTACACAGCGAATGCGTTGTGATGCAAGACATATTGTTTACAATTCAGTGAGCTTACAACCCACCCACAGCATACCATTAGTTGTTTTCCTTGTTATTCTCATGGGCAATCTTTTGATTGGTTAGTTCCCATAGGCTTCACTTAATTTCTTGTGTTAGTTTCTCCCTGGAGCATGGACCAAGTTCAGGTGTACTTTCTCGTCTTTTTGCAACACTCATTTTAGTATTGTTCCCAGACGTGCAGTGTGCTTTGCTTCTTTTAACAAAGGCATATGGCTTCTTATTTCTGTTGCATTCACCCTATCTGCCATCTCTAATGACGCTTTAGTTACTTACACCTACAACTGTACTGCTGAATGCCACTCTCTTCTATGCAACTCCACTCCACTCTACGCTCTTGTACCGACCGGATTTTCGGCCCAGATGGGATCAGCTCCTGAGAGCCCCTCTAACCCAGCCGGAACGTAACCATCTCCCTCCTCAGGACCATCTATCCAGGCACCTGGGTACCTACCTGAGGATGGGGAACTCGCAATATACAAGCTCATATCATCAGAAACACCACTAAATCTATAGGGATACTAAGAATACTCACTGATTACTAAGGACATCCATGCCCTACACCACACTCATACCTCATAGTCTCGCGACCTCATGGGTCCAGACTAATCTACCATGGGGCAGTTCTGATTATCTACCATTACACACTGATTACCCTCAGTGCTCACTCAAGCCGCAATCTTGCGGGTATACACACTGCTCACCCTCAGTGCTCACTCGACACACAATCCAGCGTGCCATATACACTGGGCTGCAGCCCCAGTGCTCACTCTCTTTCTATTGTGTCCCCAATCCAGCGGGACTACACACACCAGTCTCCTACCTGTTGCTCACTCACTTACAATCCGATCTGCAATCCGGCAGATCTAAACACTGGTCTCCTTCCCAGTGCTCTCATTCACACACGATCTACAATCCGGCAGATCTACGCACTGACCCGAATCAGTGCTCTCACTAACGCCACTTACCAATGACGACCACTTTCCTATGAATACCTTCAGCTCTCTGTCTCTATGTTGGGAAGTCTCTCTCACTATTCTCTAAGGGCTCGCTACTACAATAATATTATGGGATGGCCGAATTACTTAGTGTCAACAATTCCCTAGCTCAAGGGCTCCTCTTTCTCCCTACTTGTTCAGACTTACCGGATCAGGGGCAGCATCTGTTCTGGCTGTAACATCTGACTAGAAGAAAAGGTTACCTGTTCTCTGAAATAGGAGACACTCTGTTTGCAGGAGTAAAAACGCTCTCTATCATAAGAACCACAAATACACACTAGTTCACTAAGAACTGGGGTCTCTTTATTTTAACAATGATGAAATACACATACACAAATGTGCGGGGTCTCTATGACTAACAGGAACTTTAACACACCGCTGAAAGAAAAGGATTAGACATACAGTACAAGGTTATCTGCGGGGACAGGAACTTTTAACACACCACTGAAAGAAAAGGATTAGACATACAATAGCCTAGGGAATAAGGACAAGATTAAGGTGTAATTGTAAAGGGGACTAGTTTAGACTACCTCACCTATTAGAAGGAAGATTTCTCTCTGACTCTGGTGGGATCAGGGCTCTCTCTGTCTCTGGTGGGATCAGGGCTCTCTCTGTCTCTCCCTCCGTCACCACAGCTACACGCCTCTGGTTCAATTGCTCCAGCTGACAGCCTTAGCTCCTCCATCTGCTGTGCACTGCTCTCTGCACTGCTCTCTCTTCAGCTTCAGCAATCATCTGCCTTCTTTCTCCATTCCAGAACTGCACTGCATTCTGCAGCTCCAGCAGACATCCTGCTCTCTCCTCTGCAAGAACCAAACTGAACTGACCACTCCTCCTCTCCTGCAGCTCGCTAATATGGATTCCTCTCCCCTCATGGAAATTTCCAACAGAGGGCTGCCTCCCACGAATTCCTGTGCTAGCTCCAGAGCTCTTTGCGCAACCGCAGTGGCCAGCTGCTTGTTACGTCTGGGCCCAAGAGACAAACACATTCCTCGGATAAGAAGCAGTCCTGACTGGTTTTCCCCTAGCAGTCAACAGCCTTAACTATAAACTTTACCTTTACCCCTGAAGCCTCTCAGCTCCATCAAAATGGAGTCTTTCTAGTTCTGGACCTTGTAGGCCTAAGAAGGATGAAATAACCCTTAGCTCTGTCAGAGTACCTACATAAACCATACCAATGTGTAATATAAAGTCAGGACCACAGGATCCAACCTCTACTATAAGCAAAAATGACAGGCCAAAGCCAATAGGCAATAGATGGCCTCTTCTAGGTCTGGAAGAAAGGGCTTAAAAGGGCCAACACAAGCTAGGAATACATATCCTAGATGTGAGCAAGATTAAAGTCTATATCACTGCCAACTAGGGCCAAAAAGCCTGTCTATACATTCCACCCTTAGACTTTATTTTGCGAACATCTATAAACAACAACATCCAAGTAAATAAACATCAACATAATCTATCAACAAAACCAAAAACCAAAAAAACTCTCTAAAATGAATGACAACTTAAGGAAATTCCACCTGAAACTTAATGTAGGGAATAGAAATCTAACAACCAACTGAAAACAAATCAAAGCACCCTTGACTTGAATGCTAAAACATATCTAAGATTTGATCTGATAACAACAAAAACTAACCAAAGCATCCTCAAACTAAATGTGCCTCAACTTCTAGTGATAACTGATTAAATCTATTGGTGTAGGGCAATGTGTGTGGAATAAAAATAACAATGGGCCTAAATGAGGCCTACCTACATTGGTCAACTTAAGGAAAAATTTGGTGAACTCTGAGAAATAAACATGACAAACGGTTCTCAAGGTCTGGGCAAACATCAATAATAAATGTAGGACATAACCATACTAAAAGACACACCTCCCAGGACAACTGAAAGTCTAGGGTAGCCACCCTTGGATCAAAAAAAGTGAAAGTGTAATAACAGGAAAATAAAGATAACCCCATTCCTACAAAATAGCTGGTATAGCACTATGCATATTTGGTAATGAATCAAAGAAATTTATCTAAATGTGGTGCATATATAAAAGACACAATATCACAAAACAGTTAGCACCTAGTTTCTCACTGTATCACACTATGGAACACATGTGTGCACCACCATTTAAAAAAGTACAATTTTTCTGTATCGATCTTTCATTGGCAAAAACTGTTTTGCAGAAAACAGGAAAACTAAAATAGGTGAAAGATAAACCAGTATAAAATAGCACAGCATCCTAAAAACTAAAGATAGTACTACATAAACATCAAAACCATGAGAACATGTTAAAAGTGGGGCCTGTTTGTGATAATGTCCATCTGAAAAAAAACAATATGGGAAAAATTGACTTCTTGTATTTTTGGCTTTGTCAAAAATATATCCAAAGAAATTGTATGGGGTTTGAACCTGACCGCTGAGGCAGCCGATTATAGAGTACAGTTAACCCCTTCCATGCTCATGACGAGCTCAGCTAATTGGCAATTTTCAGCACAGGGGAAAAATAACCACAGCAGCGATGTGGTCAAAATAAGAAGTCTTTTAACATAATTTTGGGGTTCAAGGCAGTCAATTTTGGGACATCAGTGTAGGTCACCACCCAGCATCTTCATCTGTATCCGGTACCAAGGAAGCACTTCTTCCGCCGTTCATCCACCACCATTCCGGTCTGGTCTGGTTCCATCTTCCAAAAATAACTAACTAACATAAAAAAAATGAAAACAAAAAAGTAAAATAATAAAGGGAGTGGGAGGGGGGTGGGCCGATGCACACACCAAACACCACAACCCAATAACCTAGAACGAGAAAACCAGTATCATTAATCTAGCAAGATAAAATTTTCCATTTAAAAAGCACCCCAAGTGCTTTTCATTGTCGAAAGAAACATCCTAATTAATAAAAACATTCTTCTGAATTCAAGGAATAATTAAAATCATATACTTTTACATTTGTTTGGGCAAAATCTAATTTTTTCATACACAGCCAGAAGGGCTGGGGCTAAGCAACACCCAAATCCTCTGTGAGACAGCCCCTCCCTTCAGAAAGATGTTCGTGCTCAGAGTTTTGAATCCGCCCCAAAAAATACGCAGAAGCCAGGCTACAGTGTGAAGTAATTTGAATCACTGCCAAGTGCTGATCTCATTGCAGGAGCAAGGCGCTGCCAAGCACTCAGTTCATGCATCTCTAGTCTCTAATCAGGGAAGCTTACCCAGGCCTACTGTATCTAACTAACTCCAAGGGCCAAGAGTCTGCCAACTATTCTGCATGTACAAGGATCCCTTATCTGAAGGCAATGAAGCTGTCTGCGCCGACAGCAAGGAAGAGCGACTTGACCCCTCCCTTACATAAACATTTCTTTCGCGGAAGAAATTGGAGGTTGGCCAATGATAACAAGACAGGCACTGCTCGGCGCTCCCAGAGGGAAAAGGCCCTCCCTTCACAAAACAGCTTTTCTCTGAGAGTGAAGCTAAGTCAAGGTCAAAAACACATTCCCTGGAAGCCAAAACAACTCTGTTCCCATGCAGAACCACTGTTCTCAAACTAACTAAATTAAATTGAAACGTGACGAAAAGCATCCTAATATTAATAATTAATAAGGGCATATATTTTTTGTAACTAAGTGACATGCAAGCATTTCAAAATAATTCAGTACTGCTACTAGCTGCAAAGGAAAAAATATTAGCAGATACCTTACAGTTTAGTATTGGAAAATAACATGTGAAACACCAAAATTTTACATTGCAGGCCAGATTCATCAGTTTTTTTCAAATAGTCATTTTTCTAACTGAGTGGGCGCACTCACACAATGGACTGCAACATATCAGAAACATTTGCATTTGAAAAAGGTTCAGCTTGCATTTGGAAAAATAATAATGAGAACACATTTGTTTTAAAAACACACGGTTGCATTTCACTAATTAAAAGCACATGTTACCATGCACTGTTGGGCAAGAGTAATTATTCACAATCTGTGATCATTCCAAAACACCGGTTGGCATATTCCTTTCCAGGTGGAAAACTCTCTACGAAATAATTAATGAAAACAGCCCGTAGAGTGCACTCTAACTGGGCCATTTTTTTTTTAATCTTTCACTCATTTTAAATCATGCATTCAAAAATAATTCTCCACACGTCTGTGGATGCATATCAAGTAGCACATTTAAAAGAACACTGCTCCCTCCGTGCAAACCCTTATCTCAATCCGACTGGTTGATTTATAACTTACCGACCTCTAAGAGTCAGACACATAAAACATCAGTTCCAAGGCAAACCCACGCTGACAAAGCACATAGGCAGAACCCAGCAACCAATGAAAGTCAAATCAAACCATCATTCATCTAAACACTCACTGACTTTTAGTGTCAGCTCAAATAACCATGCATGTTAAACAGCATGTTAAAATAAATACTGCCTTCTCAATTCAAGATATTAACCATTTGGCAGCTGAAACACAATCATTCCCCAATGTCTGCAGTAAATGGGAAATTCAAGAACTTATCTCTCCACGTTTTCACATAACACGTACGCACATCTTCAAAACGTTATCCCCAAGCACCTGAAAGAGATCCAGCTCTCTCCTGCCTAACGTAATGATAACATGCCCTGTCCAAGCCATAACCACATGGCGCTATTCACAAGCCATATTTACAAGAAAGTCAACAAGTTCAAAAAATGACAAGCTCTTCACAAGGAATATATTCAAGGCGCAATTCACAAGGAACGCAGCAAGTCAAAATGAGAACATGCTCCTCACAAGCCACAATTACATGGCGCTATTCACAAGCCATATTTACAAGAAAGTCAACAAGTTCAAAAAATGACAAGCTCTTCACAAGGAATATATTCAAGGCGCAATTCACAAGGAACACAGCAAGTCAAAATGAGAACATGCTCCTCACAAGCCACAATTACATGGCGCTATTCACAAGCCATATTTACAAGAAAGTCAACAAGTTCAATAATGACAAGCTCTTCACAAGGAATATATTCAAGGCGCAATTCACAAGGAACACAGCAAGTCAAAATGAGAACATGCTCCTCACAAGCCACAATTACATGGCGCTATTCACAAGCCATATTTACAAGGAGCTTTTTACAAGGAACTCCACAAGTCATATTACATTGAACACATTTCACATTGCACAGCATAAGCAGATGCAGCAAGCAATTTAATGGGCAATTTAAAAGCATTTTTCACACACATTTGTACAATTGGATCATCACAAAGATGTTATTGGCTCCCTCACGTAATGTTACCATTCAACCCTGACAGGTCAAACACCAAGATGAAAAGCATTTCTTCCACCCTGCATAAGCCAAATGCCATGATGTACTGCAATCTCCTTACACTGCAACTGTTCAAGCCCATAGGTCACACAGGCTTCATAAACTGCAAGACTACGCCAGATGGAACTGGCGATCAGGGCACTCCTCCACAACATATGGGAAACTATCCAAGCACATGGCCAGGTCACACAGGCTTCGTAAACAGTTTGTGACGCCAGATGTACCGACCGGATTTTCGGACCAGATGGGATCAGCTCCTGAGAGCCCCTCTAACCCAGCCGGAACGTAACCACCTCCCTCCTCAGGACCATCTATCCAGGCACCTGGGTACCTACCTGAGGATGGGGAACTCGCAATATACAAGCTCATATCATCAGAAACACCACTAAATCTATAGGGATACTAAGAATACTCACTGATTACTAAGGACATCCATGCCCTACACCACACTCATACCTCATAGTCTCGCGACCTCATGGGTCCAGACTAATCTACCATGGGGCAGTTCTGATTATCTACCATTACACACTGATTACCCTCAGTGCTCACTCAAGCCGCAATCTTGCGGGTATACACACTGCTCACCCTCAGTGCTCACTGGACACACATTCCAGCGTGCCATATACACTGGGCTGCAGCCCCAGTGCTCACTCTCTTTCTATTGTGTCCCCAATCCAGCGGGACTACACACACCAGTCTCCTACCTGGTGCTCACTCACTTACAATCCGATCTGCAATCCGGCAGATCTAAACACTGGTCTCCTTCCCAGTGCTCTCATTCACACACGATCTACAATCCGGCAGATCTACGCACTGACCCGAATCAGTGCTCTCACTAACGCCACTTACCAATGACGACCACTTTCCTATGAATACCTTCAGCTCTCTGTCTCTATGTTGGGAAGTCTCTCTCACTATTCTCTAAGGGCTCGCTACTACAATACTATTATGGGATAGCCGAATTACTTAGTGTCAACAATTCCCTAGCTCAAGGGCTCCTCTTTCTCCCTACTTGTTCAGACTTACCGGATCAGGGGCAGCATCTGTTCTGGCTGTAACATCTGACTAGAAGAAAAGGTTACCTGTTCTCTGAAATAGGAGACACTCTGTTTGCAGGAGCAAAAACGCTCTCTATCATAAGAACCACAAATACACACTAGTTCACTAAGAACTGGGGTCTCTTTATTTTAACAATGATGAAATACACATACACAAATCTGCGGGGTCTCTATGACTAACAGGAACTTTAACACACCGCTGAAAGAAAAGGATTAGACATACAGTACAAGGTTATCTGCGGGGACAGGAACTTTTAACACACCGCTGAAAGAAAAGGATTAGACATACAATAGCCTAGGGAATAAGGACAAGATTAAGGTGTAATTGTAAAGGGGACTAGTTTAGACTACCTCACCTATTAGAAGGAAGATTTCTCTCTGACTCTGGTGGGATCAGGGCTCTCTCTGTCTCTGGTGGGATCAGGGCTCTCTCTGTCTCTCCCTCCGTCACCACAGCTACACGCCTCTGGTTCAATTGCTCCAGCTGACAGCCTTAGCTCCTCCATCTGCTGTGCACTGCTCTCTGCACTGCTCTCTCTTCAGCTTCAGCAATCATCTGCCTTCTTTCTCCATTCCAGAACTGCACTGCATTCTGCAGCTCCAGCAGACATCCTGCTTTCTCCTGTGCAAGAACCAAACTGAACTGACCACTCCTCCTCTCCTGCAGCTCGCTAATATGGATTCCTCTCCCCTCATGGAAATTTCCAACAGAGGGCTGCCTCCCACCGAATTCCTGTGCTAGCTCCAGAGCTCTTTGCGCAACCGCAGTGGCCAGCTGCTTGTTACGTCTGGGCCCAAGAGACAAACACATTCCTCGGATAAGAAGCAGTCCTGACTGGTTTTCCCCTAGCAGTCAACAGCCTTAACTATAAACTTTACCTTTACCCCTGAAGCCTCTCAGCTCCATCAAAATGGAGTCTTTCTAGTTCTGGACCTTGTAGGCCTAAGAAGGATGAAATAACCCTTAGCTCTGTCAGAGTACCTACATAAACCATACCAATGTGTAATATAAAGTCAGGACCACAGGATCCAACCTCTACTATAAGCAAAAATGACAGGCCAAAGCCAATAGGCAATAGATGGCCTCTTCTAGGTCTGGAAGAAAGGGCTTAAAAGGGCCAACACAAGCTAGGAATACATATCCTAGATGTGAGCAAGATTAAAGTCTATATCACTTCCCACTAGGGCCAAAAAGCCTGTCTATACAGCTCTACTCTATCATTCTACTCTGTGCCACTCTACTCTACTACGCTCTGTGTCACTCTACTCTGTGCCACTCTACTCCATCCCACTGCACTCTACTCTACATCCATGCCACTTCACACAATGCCACTGTATTATTTGCCACTCTACTCTAAGACACTCTACGTCTCTCTACACCACTCCACTCTGAGCTATGCTACTCAATTCCATGCTACTCCACTCTACTCCACTGTATTCTGAGGCACTCTGCTCTGTACCACTCTACTCTACGACACTCCACTCATTGCCACTCTGCAGCACTCCATGACAATCTACACTGCACCACGCTACTCTACGCCACTCCACTTCAGGGCTAGCTCTAGGGCGGTGCGATCGGTGGCACCGCACCAGGCGTTGACTTGGGGTGGGGGCGTCATTTTTCAAAATGTATACTTCCATTTTAGAAGCACCTCTTGCCAGTGTTCCTTGCCTCCAGCAATTTTCAGACATAAATTAAAATGTCAAGCTAACTGGTGATGAATCGTCTTTCTGGAAAGAGACTGGAGGTTTGTCTTGGGGAAGTCTGACTCATACTAAGGTAGCGCAGAGGGTTAAAATGCCTGCTGCTAAGGACGTGTATTGTTCAGATAACAAAGCGCATATAATGTAAATAGAGAGCTTCTGTAAAAGAGTTCCTTTTGTAACTTGTCGTTTTTTAAGTCAAGATCCTAATATAGAACAATAATGGCACTCCTACACTACACCTTGTAGTCCTGTCTGATGCAACATTTCCTATACCCTGATTTACACATGTATAATTGGTTCTGCGCAATGTGCGTGTGATGTAAAGTGCTGCAACACCTTACACTGGTATGAGTGGCGCTATAAAACTAAATTAATCTGATAAACAATGGTTATGGAGACTTGAGGGGCACTGTTGAAGGGTGCTACTGAGGGAATCCGTGCCAAAGGTGTCCATTGGGGCAACAGACATATTCACACAGGGCACCATCAGAGCTAAAACCGGCCCTGCTCCACTCTAACTCTAGACCTCTCCACCCAGCTCTGTGACACTCTGCTTCATGCCACTCCACGCCATTTCACTCTACTCTAAGCCACTCCACGCCAGTCTGTGCCACTTCACTCTATACCTATCTAATCCATGCCACTCTAGTCTACGCTGTGAGAGGTTGGCCTGGCATATGCTGTACATTATTCTAGTGGGCACCTTGCATCAGTCCGCCAGTCCACACGACCCTTATTGATGGTAGGTTAAAGACAACCTTTAAAGAAAGCTATCCTAGTGGTAGCTGTGGAGAGCAGTCTTCAGGCTAAGTCTTGGAGGAATGTAAAGCAGCTTGTTTTACCAGTCTATAATCTCGTGAATGACCAAATGAAAGGAGAACCACACCAGGTATATATATAAAATATATGTATTTATTCTAAACACATCCCTCTAGTCTCTGTATGAGGCTAGAGGCAAAAGTACATTCAGTAAATTTAACACACAGTAAATTAGCACAATATATGTTGAGCCCTAGGGGCGTACCAAACCATATATTAAGAAAGTGGTATAAGAACGACGACTTGCGTAGATACAATGCCTAGAGCCTGTGCAACGGCTGGGGCCACCAGAACCACCCAAGGTAGTGACACAGGGGACCCACGGGGGACGCGTGCAGTTTCTAAACACAGCCACAAATCACCATTCACTTCTATGGGGAAAGTCGCGGTTGGAATTTTAAAGATAAAGGCCACTTAGAAGAGGACTTGGAGCAAACCCCTTTTGCTCCAAGTGCCAACTTGGAGCAAAGTTGTTCTAGAGCCAACATCTGCGGGAGCACCGGAGTACTCGAGTTACCTCACCCAGGGAAGCCAGGTGCAAAGGTGTCTTTTGGAGTTGGGTTTCGTCGTCGATTCCAATGGCGATCAGCTGTAGAGTGCTGCTGGTGTCCAGTGGAAAGTGTCCGGTGTGATCCAAGCCTGGATCGAAGATGAGAAGAACCTGAAAGCAGAGGGTACAGAGTCTGGGTCAGTTGCCAGTGACCAGGGGCAAGTTAGTCGAATGCCTACAGATGTGGCGTGATTTCAGGTGAAGAAGGTGAAGCTTGACTCTTTAACCACGAAGACCAGGAAGTGTTGACGACGACCAGGTCCTGAATTAGAGCTGTCCCACAAAGGATGTTCGGTGCTGCGGTGTCGATTTCCGGATTGGAGCCAACACGCCTTGGCAACAGCAACCCACGCAGGAATCAAAGAAATGCTTTGGTGCAGACCAGCAAGATCTGAGGAACTCCCCCCTTGGTGGGGAGTCAAGGCACGTCTGGAGCAACCAGGGAAGCCCAAGGAAAAGTAGAGTTACCTTCAAGGGGACCCACCACTGGACTGACCAGGGATCGCGAAGGAGCCTCAAGCAGAAATGCAAGAAGCGGGCTCACGGAGCACTCGTGGAGTGTAGGCCCACAATCTTCGGTGCAGATGGTGCTCGGGGCTTGGGCTACGAGTAACCCAAAGCACAACTTCAGGAAAGCTTTTGAAGTCAATTCACTAGCAAATGTGCACGGTGTCCAGGGGTTCCGGTTCAACATCACTCGTGAGGTCTGCGCGTCTCAGCTTTGCTGGGGACTCGGGTCGGCCTTCGAGAAGTCTGGAAATCCTCTTCCTGGGCTGCAAATGCTTCAGAGTCCGGCGGGAGCTTCGGGGATGCAGACCGGCAAAAGCTTTGTTGGTGCTTGCTTGAGCAGGGGAGTCACTCCTTGACCCCAAGGGAGATTCCTCCGTCCTCTAGTCTTTAGTAGAGCATCAAAGTTCCAGGATTCAGGTTCATAGTTTTGTCCAGGTGTAATCTAAAGTCCTGTTGCCAGGGTTCCCTTATTTATACTAGGAAAAAGGGGTTGGACATACTCTGGGGACCCACCTATGGGAGGGTCTGGAATGAGGGGTAGCTACACCCATTTCCTTTGTCCATTTTCACGCCAGAGCAGGGGCTGGTAGCCCCTGCAACCGGTTTGAACTGGGCTATGCACAGGGACACCAAATGTGCCCCCAGTGCTGACTTCAAAGCACTCTCAGAGTGCATCCACCCAGCCCCAATACACTAAACGATTCAGAAAAGGGGGTGGTGATGGACAGAGTATCTGAATTAAACAGAGTACTCCTACCCAGTCAACAGATCAGGGCTTGATCCATCACCCTTTTTTAGCTCACTGCACCATCCCAGCTCAGAACCTGGCTACATGCAAATGAGTCTGTCCCTGGCCCAGTGCATCATGGGAACAGGGCAGACCAAGCTACCAAGCTACCAAGCCAATTCTTTTACTGGAAAGGAAACAAGCTTCCGGGGACCGGTTTCTGGCATTACAGCCGTCTTCGGCCCGGCTTGCTTGAATCCTGATGGTGCAGTGAGCAAGGGACTCGCATCTGAGCATACCCTTCCACGCTTGTGGTGGACAAAACGATTCAGAAAAGGGGGTGGTGATGTACAGAGTATCTGAATTAAACAGAGTACTCCTACCCAGTCAACAGATCAGGGCTTTATCCATCACCGTTTTTTAGCTCACTGCACCATCCCAGCTCAGAACCTGGCTACATGCAAATTAGTCTGTCCCTGGCCCAGTGCATCATGTAGAATGTAGATATAGTTAACCTTTATCTTAGTAAGGGGTGCATGCACCACCTTACCCAGGCTGCAGTAGCAGTCCTGTGGTGCCATTTTGGAAGGCTTCCCAGGGGTGGCATAATACATGCTTCAGCCCCTGGTAGGCCTCTGGGGTACCTATGCCCTTACTAGGGACTTACAAGGGTACCTCAGTAACCAAACTGGAGTGTACCTAAAGTACAGGTAATCAATTTAGAGAGGAAACAGCTAGGCTGGGATCCTGGATAGCAGGGCCCCAGCCAGACTAAAGTCGAAAAACAGTGAAACACCAGCAAAAAGTGGGGGTAACCATAGTAAGCAGATCCTACTCTCCTACATACGCCACTCTATACCACTAACGCTGCTCCACTCCAGTCTTTGTCACTTTATGCCACTCCCCACAATGTCACTCAACGCCACACTGCTCCTCCCTTTGCCACTCTACGCCACTCTACATTACTCCACTCCATTCTACTCTCCACTGCTCTACTTTCCACCGCTCCACACTATGCCATTCAACTGTGTCACTCCACTTTACTATGTCACTCCAGACAATGGCAGTCTACTCCACTCTCCACCACTCTAATGTACGCCATTCCACTCTATTCCACTCCACGCTACTCTACACCACTCCACGCCACTCCAGTCTACACCACTGTACTCCACTCTCCTCCATGCTACTCTGCTCTACACAACACCACTAGCGTTTAGCCATGTTGGACAGCGCCCATGTTGCTGTACAACATAGCTAAAAGACATTGGTAAAGCCAATAGCCTTCCTATAAGCGAAACCCATTGGATTTGCCAATGCTTATTCTCTTTCTATTCAGATGGCCAATTGATCTAACAATCCGGCTTATTCCATTTCTAGTATTGCTTCAAAGAGCTGGGTTCAGTATTGGTGCAATAATGGAAACTGCCAAGGAAATTGCTTCTTGAGTTTTCCACATGAATGCCTGTCTTTACGATAATTCATAGAAATGCAGATGGTGGTGCGGGTCCTGATAGAACCTTTGCTCCTGTTTCTGTCCCTAAGTTTAGGAGGTTGATAATAGTGAGATCTGTCTGTGTCCCTCCTGATTTATATTCTCCTAATTAATCATTAGAGTGGGAGTTCGCACTGAAAGTCTTTTATAAAGGTCTGCAAATGTTAGCCTGTTTCCATTGTGTGTAACAATTTTTACTCCTATTAGATTTTCAAGTTCCATTTGGTCTCCAATATGTGCTGAAATGGATACTCTCTCCTTGTATAATTTCACGTTTGTCTGCTTTCAGAAATCCATTGCACACATGTATTCTGCTCAATCTTCCTCGTTTTTACTGGTGGAGTTTAGCATGATTTTCAAGTTGATGTATGATCTTCATGCAAGCAACAACGGTCCCATGCATACAAGAATGTGAAAAGAATAAAATATAGACAGAATCAATCTATATTAGAAGTGACATGTCCAGCCGGACAATGGTCTTCAAATTTTACTCAATTTACAATTTATTACACAACACGAAATACCTTCCACAAGTCAGCCAGTGTGGAGCACAAGCCTGTGCCCAGCACTTACAGAACGGGTACAGAGCGTGGGTGTAGAAAGCAAATAAGGGCTTTTAAGGCAAAGCACGTTTTTCTGTCATCAATACAATTGTGCGGAATATTCAAGCAAAGCACCATACAAACACATAGTAATCACGTTTTGGCATTAGGTGCTTAAAAGGTCGACGGCGTTTCGGACCCCCTAGTAAATCACGGGGACCATCATCAGGACATTACAATCAAAGCCTTAACAATAATTTAGCCTCTAATTGCCGGTGATCCCAGTTCAAGGGCACGCCAGGGAGCACCTCTGTCCACCGATCCACCCGGTCCCCTTGGCCCCGACGGATACCACTGTGTACCGCGGTCTCGCACGCCTTATCGTGGGCGTTCATATCTAACCACTCTTCTCCGCCGATTCCGAATTGGGATCACCGGCAATTAGAGGCTAAATTATTGTTAAGGCTTTGATTGTAATGTCCTGATGATGGTCCGCATGATTTAATAGGGGGTCCGAAACGCCGTCGACCTTTTAAGCATCTAATGCCAAAACGTGATTACTATGTATTTGTATGGTGCTTTGCTTGAATATTCTGCACAATTGTATTGATGACAGAAAAACGTGCTTTGCCTTAAAGGCCCTTCTTTGCTTTCTACACCCACGCTCTGTACCCGTTCTGTAAGTGCTGGGCACAGGCTTGTGCTCCACACTGGCTGACTTGTGGAAGGTATTTCGTGTTGTGTAATAAATTGTAAATTGAGTAAAATTTTAAGACCATTGTCCGGCTGGACATGTCACTTCTAATATAGATTGATTCTGTCTATATTTTATTATTTTCACACTCTTGTATGCATGGGACCGTTGTTGCTTGTACAAAGTATGTTCCCCGAGGTCCCTCCTGACTAATTTGGGGCCCCTTGTTGTTAAATTAAGTATGATCTTCATGAGCACACGTCCCTCGGTGAGACCCTATTAATCATGATTTTCCTTTATATTTAAGGTGCTACTTCTGATGTTTCGTTTAGAGGAAAGCAGCAACTGAAGGATAGGCCAGACACAGCTAAAAGCGAGCACAGAAAAGGTAAATCTTCTGTATGCCACTGACTTTCAGATCAGTGCCACTACCAGATGTGTCATTTCAGAAGAACAATACAGTGTATCTGTATCTCTGGTCTTAGCCCTATGCGGTTTCTCGCAAAGACCGTGCTTCACATACTACTTGCCTTTCTTAAATGCAGTTTTAGGGAGCATAACTCACATGAAAACAGTCTTCGGAAAGCTAATAGGGTTATTCTATAACTGAAAGCGTCTGAATGTAACCATACATGCAGTCTCAATCCCGGCCACCTGATATACGTCCGTAAAAAGAATTGATGTCTAGGGGTTTTCATTTTTTTTTTTTTTTTTGGATCATTAAAGAAGTAATTTAGCTTCGGTGCACATTGCTGATCCAGTCCGAATTTTTCCAGACAATATTTTTAAAAATAGCGGATGTGTTGTAGTGATGATTTAACTTTTCGGGAACCATGAAACCTATATAATTCATTTTCGTGTCAAAACATAGGTTTTGGGGGTCAAGTAGTCTTATTGAGACAGAAAGCTCCTCTGAGGAACCCTTTCGCCATTTTCCAAAATGGCAGCTAGAATAGATGAAGAAGATATATATATATATAGAGAGAAATTAAACAAATAATGATGTATTTTAATCCTTTTATGTATAAACCAAAGAATGTGTATGATCTGAATATGAAAAAAAATGTTTATTCGTCTTGTTTTAGGAATATTTTAATAGTTTGCTTTATTTATTTGTTCCGGCAATTGCTCGTGGTACATTTGCAGAATGTTGAACATTTGAGAAGAGCATATGAACAGGGTCATCTTTTTGTGGCACAAGTTTTGCAAGTACAAAGGTCTCAGAGTAGGAACTTTAGAAATGTTCTAGGTTTTAGCACACCATCATATATCTTCCCAACAAAACTCACACATATCTTTTTCTACATATGCATGATCCAAAACATTTACACATTCTCTGATCAAGTAGAACGTGCTTTTAATGTGTCCATGCACAGAATATGACGTCGGTGGAAGGTCACATAGCAGGTCTGATGTCTTGAACTGACTGTACCTAAGAACGTCAAATGTGTGAGAGTCAGAACTCGTTTTCCACACACCCAAAAGGTATGTTTCTACATCTTTAAAGCCACATTCTTTTTCTGTCTCAGCAAATCCTTTTAGAAACTTCACAGTTTAGCAGTTAAGTTCCTAGCTTTGTTGCAATTTTGCTCATAGTGGCATCACCCATAAGAATATGTGCCTTGATAAGAACACTGGGCATCTCTGGGTCAAGTTTCTTGTATAGAATATGAAGCGAGATTAAGTGTCTTTTCTTGCCTGTTCCATAACATATCCATAACTCTGACAATCCTTCACTTATGAACATTGGAACAAATCTAAGACGCACAAAAATAACATCTGTGTCATTTGACAGTACAATGACTCAATTGGAACCATTTCGAACAGCCCACTTATTATGTGGCACAACATGAAGATCAGCTTCCTCGGATTTGCTGTTAGGTTCTTGAACAATATGGCCCAATCCTTTTGAATATATCTCTGCAGGCTCCTCATTGACAATCATTTCACTTGTGATCATTGGAAATTCAGTGTTCACTGAAGCATCGGCAATGTTTTGGCAAGGTAACATTTCCAAGTTCATCTTGTTCAATGTTGATGAGCAGAATTTATCAAGCCTCACAGGTATAGGTGTCGAATTTTTGATGCAGGTAAGGTCAATTGTTCCGCTTGTAGAAATGTGTCTAGTTTTCCCACATTCTTTGACAGCTAGTTCATGTTAACTGTCAAAGACGAATCACTGATAGAATTTCGACATAAAAAATATCGACGTAAAAAATATCGGAGGCGAAATGTCGAGATCAACAATATCGAAGTCCTATCCACATCATGGTAAGTAAAAAAATATCGGAAAAAAAATGTCAAAAATATCGTTAAAAATATTGTTTTTTTAAAAATGTTTAAAAATAATGCAAAATAATATAAGTAATTCATATATTTAAAATAAACATAGTTAAAAATATGTTTAAATAATGTAAAAAAATATACATATAGAATTTAATATACTTACTCAATAATATTTACAATGGATTAGCATAATAACTTATAAATTGGTAAAAATTTTTATAAATTATAAATACATACATGCACATACAACAATAATATAACTAAAAATATAAAAAATATATGTAACATGTAAAAAAATGTTTAAAAATAATTTATACACTACATCAACTAAAACAGTAAATATTGGATAGCGTAGGGGTAAAATTTACTATTCCCACTCCAGAGAGTTCAACAGTAGGGAAAGTGTTGGATAGCATAGGGGTATAAATTACTATTCCAACTACAGAGAGTGCAATAGTAGGGGAAAGTGTTGGATAGCGTAGGGGTTACAATTACTATTCCAACTCCAGAGAGTGCAATAGTAGGGGAAAGTGTTGGATAGCGTAGCGGTAAAAATTACTATTCCCACTCCAAAGAGTGCAACAGTAGGGAAAGTGTTGCCTTCACAGTCTACTTGCCATCTTACCAATGTTCTACTTATTATGATGTAGTTACATTCTTTAGAGGGCTGCATGTTTGGCCAGCAAATAAAAGTATTTGCATAATGTTAGCCTCCGTTTCTGTTTAATGAAATCAAGATTCTCTCTGCATAATAATTGGAGAATCGTCATTTTCTGCTCCCAGGTATGATAATGTCTGCACAACTCGGTTCCAACCTTAGCACAAATGGGTTAATGCAGGGACGGAATTTTCTGGTCCACTTGTAAGCCTTGTTTGAAAATAGTATAAATATGTGTGGCATCACATCTTGGATGCACCAAAATTCAACGCATTTCGTCACAGATTATGTAGGTTTTGGACACCAGAAACAAGAGCCTCATTTTGCGTGCTGGCTCTCTGGGCCCATCAACAGTGCATATTTAGCTAATTCCTTCTCTATATTGATTTTCATTCTTTAGCGACCAATTACATGTCTATTTCTGTGCTCTTTGACTTGGGTCCCACCACTTTTCAGCGTTTTCCGTGTATGAAACCTTAGAATACATTTCTGTGTATATGTTTGTACTTTTTCATGACTACTTTGAATTGACTACATAAAAAAAATCTTTCTGGAAATGACGTGAAATAAGGGCGAGTGAGGCTAGGTTTAGCCACGGACCTTCATTTCCAGCTCACAGTCCTTTTCTCAGACATGAAAATACATTTGGTTATCTTAATTTTTAAGAAAAGGATAGTAAGCGTTGGGTGTCACTAGTTTTTATCTATATATGAGTAGTTGCTGCAGTAGAAAGATAATATGTGTAGCTCATTTATGCTTATATTTTCTTTTACATAGTTGATTCTGTCTTTTATAGCTGTTTTCTCTTCTTTAGGTGGGCATTAATTTAGTTATACCAATGATTGTGTTTATCATTTGAAAGAACCATGATTTTTCTGAACCCAGACATTTACATTTATTTTTTAAACCTACAGAACATGCTGCTATACCACCGCTTGCAGCATTCAGTATCAAGACAGAGGGAGATTCTTATTGCACCGACCACCTTCACTCAGAAAGAAATGAAAGCACCACTTGTCCTGTAGGTGAGTAAATCCCATTTACCAGATAACAGCTACAGGAAAAAATGAATAGCTCACCCAAGCAGGGTCATAACCCAGAGCAAGTGCGAAGGCACTGCCCTTCACTGGAACATTTTGCCTTCAATCATTATGAAAACAACCATAGAATTGCTGTTCTATATTTTTGTTTTAGCCTTCAAAGCAATTAATAATACTGATCTTTTACCCTTAAGCGGGAAAGGTGCAATAGTCTTTACTTTTACCTTAGAAACTGTATTCGATCGTTCAGTTAAGATCATAAAAGTGCATAAAAACAGAAAACTGCCAAAAGACTACAGCAGTCAACCTACGATCCAGATTCATGTTGGTTAAAAGAAAGCCCAAGTAAAAAGTTAATTATGAAAATTCCTGATACATATGCTCATACAACCACTTCAAATATAAGTTAAAATGCAATCTATCTAATATTAAAATTGAGAGGAAAATTGCGAGAAGCACCATAGCCAGTTATGAGCCCAACTGCTTCTATGCCCACAAAAATGTTTATACCGCAAAACAGACTAAAGGGTCAGACAATGATTATAGAAAATATAGTGCAACCCGACACTGTTTAAAAGTATACCGCTTTCAAATCGGAGCAATATATTCCTTTCTACCCTCCTGATATAACCTGCAAGAAAATAATAGTTTAGATCATTCTGGGCAGATTGCTTGTCACATGGACTCTGTGACAGTTCTCAGTGCCTAAACCTTTTCCCAGTGGACCCTAACATCAGTGGTACCTAGGCATCAAACTCTGTAAGGACATGAGGTGGAGGCCACATATTGAACTATGGCACTAAAGCATCGGCAGCTAACTTGTACCCTTAGAAAATAAGTTAAAACCTCCATGACAAAGCCTATTAGCCGGGCACTTCAAATTTATAATAGTAAAGTGGTGAACTCAGTCCTGTACGGGGCTGTGGAGCCTAGAAAACTTGAATCAGCTTACTCTAGCCGAGAATGGGTTCCTATGTGCAATTACCAGTCTACCACAAAGCTCGCCCACCCTCCCCTTAAGGATTGATCTGGGTAGGAAAGCCTTAAAGGATTTAGCTAGGCTTCGCCCAATTCTATTCTGGCGAAGACTATGGGGTACGCAGGAACTGGCGGTATATACAGAGGGACTAAGGGATGTCATTAATTTGGATCATTAATTTGGATCAATTCCACAAAATCAGCTGGTGGCGAGATTTGAAAGGCATGTTTTATAAAATGGGCTTACCACACTTGTGGGATTTCCCCTCTACCTCGACATTCCCTTAAAAAAATATCCTTAAGGAAACTTACTGGGAAATGGTCGTACACAAAGAATTTAGGTGCATGTCTTTTTGCCTGCCCTGCTTAAGTGAGCCCGAGGAAAGTTTGGCTGGCCCAGCTTTGTAAGAATCTGGGCACACAATCACATAATGCAGCGATGCGAATTCTACACTCTGAGCCATCACCCTGGTTCGCAATTCCTGTGGCTAAGTTTTTGAGGGGGATGTGGCAGATTCAATCCAAATCAACCAGGACTAGCAATTGCCTGCAATGAAAACATCTAACATGTACTCAGGGGTCTATCTGGCAAAGTGGGGCTCTCCTATGTCTAATATGGCACATCTGAACGATTTCAATGAACATTTTTTCTAACATTGTTTTATATGTAACTCTTAGAAATGATGGCACTGTTTGCTTTTTGCACAAATGTTTTAAACTTAGAATCTGAAAGAAACACATAGTGATAGATTCCTTACCTTAGAATTACCCCCAGGCGTCCTACTGGATCTGGAAAGTTTTCGTCAGCAGTACCCCTGCGCGTTGGTAGGCGTCGTTGTGTGGCTCCGTGTGCGTCGTTGGCGCATGGATGATGTTGCTGGAGCTACTTAGACGCGCCCACACGCACTGACGTCAGTTCTTTCTTTCTCTGCGCCAGTAAACGCAGATCCTGGAAGAGCTAGTACCCCCAGTCACTTTTTTCGAGGCCTTTTGTCTCATCTTTTTGAGTCGATCAACACCTGGTGTCCTAGGGATGCCCGGCTTCAAGAACTGTGGGGACTGTCATTGCATGATCTAGGTGACGGACCCACACCGCGTGTGTCTCTACTGCCTGGGGCGCGACCACGACCCCAAGTCATGCCCGGACTGCCGGGCCATGGCTCCGAAAGTTTCTGGAAGTCCGGCAGTCGGCTCCGCGCCTCTCGAGGACCCGGTCCTGCGGGAGGTCGAGCGACCGGTTGCGGAACCGTCACTATTATTCTTTTGGATCAAAGTCTTCGCACTCTGGGTTAGGTAAGTCGAAGCTTTCTAAAAAGAAGTCGGAGAAGCATCGTCCCTCTTCGACTTCCCTTTTGCCAGTCGCGGCTGAGGGTGCGGGTGGTGCCACCCCTGCGGCTCCGGCGGAGCCTGCGACGTCGCTGCCGGTCTACCCACTTTTTCCGGGTGCGTCAGCGACGCCTGCTCTGGTGCAAGAGTTTCTTGCTGCCATGGCCCGACTCTTTGGGCTGTCTGGCCCCGCCGGCACGCCTACGGGCCCCGTGGGCTGAACAGGTGGTCCTGTCCTTCCATCACCGGCGGTCCCAACTCTGATGTCGCCGGCGGCTCTGGCCCGATGCGGCAGGACCCCCTGGGATCGGGGAACATAACCCGGTTGACATAATAACACCTCCACTGGCACCGTCCTTCCCGGCACCACCACCACCACCGACTTCACCCGCTCCTCCTAACGACGTCGTCCCCATGTTCAGCCCTGACCCAGACACTGTGCTGGATCGGCGTCGCCCGATGCCAATTCCGACGCCGATGGGGCCGTTTTTGCCCTATGTCCCTCCTCCTTATTTTCAGCCTGTTCCACAGACTTCGGAGGAAGGGAAGATCTGGAAGGGGTCTAAGGACCCTCTAGCACAGTAGTGTGCTTATGACCCGGACTGGTTGGAGGATTTGGGGGAAGCCAGTGGTCTTGACACTTCACCTGACCTTGGCATGCTGTCTCCTCCTCCCGTGGCTACAGAGGAGGGAGCTAGTTATGCAGTGATGTTGCATAGGGCAGCCGAGGCCTTCCACCTCGTACTCCCTACTGTGGCCGTCAGGACTAATCGCTGACAGAAGTGCTCCAGGCGGCAGCAACCTTTTCGGAGCCCTTGCTGCCTTTTAATGAAACACTGTCTGAAGTTCTTTTGGGCACCTGGTCCAGGCCCAACTCAGGCTCGTGTGGACAGGAACGTGGTCCGATGCCATCGCCGGGCGACCCCCTCTTTCTCTCCCAACACATAAACCCCGAGAGCTTGGTTGTCCAAGCCTCTGCTTCCCAGAGCGCCGTCCCTTCCGCCCCTTCGGATAGGGAATCCAAAGAAGCTGGAGCAGCTTGGCAAGAAGCTGTTTTCATCTGCAAGCTTAGGGCTGCGGTCGGTGAACACTCCATGCCTCTTGGGCCGTTATTCCCACTCTCTGTGGGACATGGTTGCGCAGGTGCTGCCTAACTTCCAGGAGGTGGTCCAGGCAGTCCTCCTCCAGGCTATTGCTGCTGGAAGGGACGCAGCTAAATTCACCATACGTTATGGGCTGGACAACGCCGACTCGCTGGGCAGATCGATTTCCACGACGGTGGCACTTAGGCGCCACGCCTGGCTGAGGCTACTCAGGAGTTGTCCAGAACACTCTGATGGACATGTCCTTTGATGGCATTCGCCTCTTTGGCAATAAAGCAGACAGTGCGTTGGAGCGTTTTAAGGACTCCTGGGCTACGGCCAAGTCCTTGGGCCTGTCGGCCACTCGGCCTCCTCCGCCTTCTGCCGTGGCCACGGAAGGAGTGCCACGTTTGCAGGGCCACAGGCCACCGCAGCAACAACTTCAGGGTGGCCGCGGACGTGGGGACCGTCGAGGCAGGTCAGGGGGCCAGCGGGCGGGTCAGTCCACCTCCACCTCTGCAGCATCCGCTAGAAAGCCTTCCTAGTCCAGTATTTCAGGGCCACCAAATGCCAGTGGGTGGTAGAGTTCGCCATCATCTCCCCCACTGTCACAACATGACATCGAACAAGTGGGTGCTGCAAATTGTCCAAAGGGGCTACTCCCTCCTCTTCGAGAATACCCCTCCAGCCATGCCACCTTAGTACTACCACATGTCGGTGGATCACTTGGCACTTCTCCAGCAGGAAGTTGCTGCCCTCTTGGACAAGGGGGGCATCGAGCGTGTTCCAACACCAGAAGTAGGTTGTGGTTGTTACTTCCACTACTTTCTGGTTCTAAAGAAGGACAAGGGCCTGCGTCCTATCTTAGACCTTCGGAACGTCAATGGCTTCCTCCAGAAGGAGAAGTTCAAGATGCTCACACTGGCTCAGGTCTTGTCTGCCCTACACCCGCAAGACTGGATGAGAGCTTATTTCCACATCCCCATCCTGCCGGCCCACCAGCGTTACCTGCGGTTCACGGAAGGCTATGAGCATTTTCAGTTCGCCGTGCTCCCCTTTGGCCTTACCAGCGCCCCTCGGGTGTTCACAAAAGTAATGTCGGCGGTCGCAGCTCATCTGCGCAGATCAGGGGTTTCAGTCTTCCCCTATCTAGACGGTCGTCTCCCACCTCCAGACTACTGCCGACCTCCTGCATTTGCTGGGGTTTTCTATCAACATGCCGAAATCACACCTGATTCCCTCGCAGAAGCTCCTCTTCATCGGAGTGGTTCTGGACTTGGCGCAGTTTCGGGTTTATCCTCCCGATCAGCGAGTCCAGGATATTGAAGCTAAGATTCCGATCTTTCAGCATCTATCCTGGGTTTCGGTCAGGATGACCCTCCTGCTACTGGGCCTGATGGCCTCCTGGATCCTGTTAGGGGATTATGCCAGATGGCATATGCGGGCTCTGCAGTGGGACCTGAAGTTCCAGTGGGCATAGCAGCGGGGCAACCTGTCCAATCACGTCCAGATCCTAGAGGGCACTGCACAACAATTGCAGTGGTGGCTCACGAATCGCGATTGGGTCAATGGCAGATCCCTCCTCCTTCCCCAACCGGTGCACACAGTGGTGATCGACGCGTCCCTTCTGGGATGGGGCCCCCACATGGGAGAGGTGGAGATGAGGCCTCTGGTCTCCAGCGGAGGCCCGGCTCCATATCAACCTTCGGGAGCTTTGGGCGATCCGACTTGCACTGAAGGCATTCCTTCCCTCTGTCGTGGGGAGGGTATTGCAGGTGTTCACAGACAACACCACCGCCATGTGGTTCTGCAAAAAACAGGGCGGGGTGGAGTCGTAGACCCTATGTCAGGAGGCTCTGTGCCTCTGCATGTGGCTGGAACATCAGGGCATGTCCCTTGTGGTTCAACACCTACCAGGTTCTCTGAACGACAGGGTGCATGATGGGTCACGAATGGCGTTTTCACTCGGACGTGGCGCAAGATCTCTTTCAGCAGTGGGAGTGCCTTGGTTAGATCTATTTGCCACCGAACAGAACGCGCCCTGTCCTCAGTTCTGTAAGTTAGAATTTCCAAGGCGGCACTCGCTAGGCGATGCTTTTCGTCACAAGTGGAGTTGCGGTCTTCTATACGCTTTTCCGCCTATACCACTTCTACCCAGAGTGCTGAAGAAGATCAGGCACAACCGGGCCCAAGTTATTCTTGTGGCTCCAGACAGGGCTCGAAAAGTATGGTATCCTGACCTTTTCAGTATGGCGATCGATCCCCCGCTCTGTCTGCCTCTTTGGGAGTATCTTCTGTTGCAGCAGCAGGGGAGGGTTCTCCACCCGAACCTGTCCAGCCTCCACCTTCTTGCTTGGAGATTGAGTGGCAGCAGTTGAAGTCTTTCGACCTGCCTCCCAAAGCCTGTGATGTTATCTTGGCAGCCAGGCGTCCCTCCACTAAAACGGTATACACCTGCAGGTGGAATATGTAGGAGAGTAGGGTCTGCAATCCTATGATCACCCAGATTTTTTGCTTTTGTTTCACTGGTTTACGACTTTCTCTGGCTGTGGGCCTGCTAATCAGACCCACAGCCTGGCTGTTCTCTTTCTAAATTACGATATGTACCCTAGGTGCATTTACCAATTGGTACTGGGCCACCTTATCAGACCCCGTAACGCAGGGCATAGGTGTACCCAGGGCAGCCAGGGGCTGAAGCATGTATTATGCCACCCCTGGCTGGCCTCCTAAATTTGACACAACTGGCTGCACGACAGCTGGGGCGAAGACGTGTAACCACCCTTCGCTTTAGGTATAGTAGCTCTATATCTAACCATACAATGGACACCCGAGTTCCTATCAGTCACTCCTATGGCAGGCCTTAACGATCCTGAAGGCAGAGTGCGTGGGCTCGTGTGAGCTAGGTTCAGGCCCGAGCCGAGCCCGGTTGCAGCTTGCGGAATCAAGACCCAATAGCTGTTCCATGATAACGCGTACCATATCGGTAACTCCGGTGTCGCGTTATCAAGGCATGTCGAGTAAGGTGTCATACGAATCGGGGTGCTGCCCTCTCACCAATTCTGGCGATGAGGTTAGCATCCCACCCTTCTAGAGGGACACGACATGTACGTAACTGTGAACCCCGGTTAAAGTTAACTGAAGCCTCAGCTCCACAAAATGGATGCTGCCACCACAGACACGAGTCTGACCTCCTGCTGCTGGGAGTCCTTCCAGCGAGGAGCACTTGGACAAAGGGTTTCCTGTCGAGGGCGGTGTTCGCACCGTCCCAGACAGGGTTTGTGTATTCTGGGTAGGTAGGGCTTTGGCGAGAAGGTGACTGCGGAGTGGCACCCCGGTGCTCACTACGCATCTGCCGGTTAGAACCAGTTCCAGGGGCGACAGCCCTGGCCTGGGGAAAGTCCGGCAGGGGAGAGGGGTGTAACTACCCCCCTTCCTGGTCCCACCCTTAGGGCAGGACCTAGTCATGTACCCACCCCTTTCTTTAGAATAAAGACCGGAGCGGGGACCCTTCCAAATTAGATCATCTTTGATTCAAGAACTACTTTCTACGAAAGGACATTCAAGACTCTTCTCAAGATTTCTCCCTTGTGACTAAGGAGTAGTCACCCTGCATCAGCGGGCACCAACTAAGAACTCTGCGGTTTGCTGTAAGTCCTTCCTCAAGGAATCCGACGGCCCAGCTCGACGAGAACCGGCTTCCCTGGCACCTCTGACCTCTACCCACGTCATCAGCTCAGCTGTGATCTGTGGGTGCGACGAGACCTCGAGGGACCGGCCATCATCAGAACCTGCACGCTCTTAAAGCCAGCACGACCATCGAGGTAACTCTCTGGTGAGTGCTCTGGGGTCCGAGAAGCCCCGACCCTGAGCCGCTCCAGCACCGAAGTGCAGTCTCCCAGCATCTCCACGATCTGCGTGGGGCCCTTCTGCTCGCTGCTCAGCACGTTGTCTGGTCACTAGCCGCTGGCTTGTGCCCTTCTGTGACGACATCCGAGAATCATCACTGCTGGTCTGGTTGCTCCAGACTGGCCCTTGCTTCCATCTTTGCGAGAAGCACCCCGGACCCTCCTGGTCCACTCAAGACGCCATCTTAGGCCCACCACGTGGCCCTGAGATCTGCCAAGGCTTGTTGCCCCATCCTGGGCCCAGCGACGCCGACAGCATCCTCCTTCGTGGGACAGCTCGCACCTCCGCCGTGGTCGCCGACAACGCCTCCTGGTCCGTGAGACTGCAGAGCCTAGCGTCGCCCACTCACCTGGTCGAGGTGACGGCCAACCGGTGCCTTCCTGGTACCCTCTGACTACTGGCTAGTAGTACGAACTTGGTCCCCTCTGCTTTCAGGTTTCATCAATCTCCGATCCAGGCTTGGATCTCTACGAACTATTCAGCACTGGTCGCCGGCCAGCAACTCCTTTTCTTCCGGCTCCTGGCTCGTCAGCGAAGACCCCGACGCCTGTAAGACTTGTGCAGCCGCAGCCCTCGTGGCTAGGTAACTCGGCATTTCGGTGCCTGCATAGCCTCCTTACTCTAGGGTCCTGAGTCCCTCGCTTCCGACTTGCCTTATCGGGTCCGCCCGAGACCTTAATCTTTCCGTGTCCTCGGACACTTGTTTTAATTGTGCACTTGAAGTATTTGCTAAAGAGATTTGGTTTGTGCTTAGTACCCTGTCCTCATAAAGAGTACAGGGCTGTTGTGATTCTTAATAAATATACTGTTTATTTTCATAACACTTGTGTGGTGTCCTTTCACTGGGTGTTCAAGGGGTACATGTGTGGTAAACAGCTGGCTTAACGCGCCCTCTCGAGTCTTTATCCTTAGACTGCTCGTATCCACGCTACTAGGATAGCTGGTCTATAGGTTGACTTACAACCAAACACCATAAGGGTCGTTGGAACGATACATAGCGGTCGCTAGAATAGCGAACGTTGCATATCGGGCCAACTTCTCACATTGGTGAGCAGCGGTTGGGATTTGAGCTTGCTGTTGTTTTACCACACGTATCCTAAGAATATCTTGTTGAAAGATCGCACAAGTACTGTTAGTACATATAACTAAAAGCTTAGAATACTCTGAGTTCTACTGAACCAGCTGTTGTAGCTCCTCAAGGCTTAGCACACCTTGGCTACAACTCTTAGCAAGGGTACAGTAGGTAAACACGTAGTGTAGGTAGGTGCATCACTTACACCACACTAGAAACAGTATGTCGGACAAAGGAGGAAACTCTGGGTCTCCCCTTGTGTCAGTTGACCCTCCACAGGTCATCCCTTCAGGATATACTGTGCTGAGCTTCAAGGAGTTAAGACGACTGTGTCACTCCAGGAAGATTCAGCAGGGGTCTAACCCCACAACGTCCTTTCTGATTGGTCTCTTGGAGACTTATGATGCCAGAAGAGCTGAGAAACTTCGTAGCTCTTCTAATCCAGAAGGAGACATGCCTCCCCTCGAGGGAACCCGAGACGATCCTGACCTCATCCACCTCGCAACTGAGAACGAAGATGTGGAGGAGGATGAGGATGAGGATCTCTCTGGGGATGAGGCAGATAAGGGACAGGTAGAAGTCGTCAGACTAAGCAGGTCCAACTTAAGCAAACATGATAGCGGTACTGGGGGACCCCTGGGGCCACTATCAGGTCAGCTTAACATTGGGAATGGACGAGCCCGATCTCTGTCAAGAGACTCTGGCAGATCCCTTCAAACCAATGGCTCTCACAACTCTTCTCAGAGAGGGATGACGTCCCCTCAGAGGAGAGTGTACGAAGCTAAGGAAAGGGCAGCCAATCTAAGGATTGAAAGGGAAGAACTTGCCCTGGCCAAAGAAAGGCTTGCCTTTGCTAGAGAGCAACAGTTAAGTGGGGCAGTCCCCACTGGTGGCAGCAATGTACCTAGTAATAGGGAAAAGAGTTTCGATACGAAACACCTTGGTAAGATAGTGCCCCCCTTTAAACAAGGGGACGACATCCACAAATGGATTACTGCTTTGGAGAGGGCCTGCACTGTGCAGGGTGTTCCCCAGAGTCAGTGGGCAGCTATCTTGTGGCTCTCCTTTGAAGGAAAAGGAAGAGACAAGCTCCTCACCACAAGGGTGGAGGATGCTAACAATTACCAAATCTTGAAAAATACACTCGTTGAAGGGTTCGGCCTAACCACTGAGCAGTACAGGGTGCTGTTCAGGGATACCCAGAAAACGCAGTCTCAAGATTGGTCTGATTTTGTCGATTGTGCCACTAAGGCTTTTGAGGGCTGGTTGCTGGGCAGTAAGGTTACTGATTATCAAGGATTGTATAATTTGATGATGAGAGAACACATTTTAAACAATTGTCAGAACCAGTTGTTGCATCAGAATCTTGTCGACTCGGATCTGACCTCTCCCCAAGAATTGGGAAAGAAGGCAGACAGATGGGTTCGTACAAGAGTTAAACAGAACCAGGGCCAGAATCAAGGTGGTCAGAAGAAAGCAGACCAGAAGGGTAAAGATTCTAAAGGGGAACAAAATGACCAGAAGTCTTCGACAGGTCCCCAACAACCCAAAGAGGGTGGGGGTCAGGCTCCCCAAAAGAAGAAAGAAGGCCAATCCAAAAGATGGTGCCAGTACTGTAAAAGTAAATCTCACTGGTTTAGTGAGTGCACCAAGAAAGGAGGAGGGCAGACTCCTGCCACTGCCGCCCCTAAGGCACCTGTGCCCCCTAGTACAGTCAGCAGTGGTAGTGCGCCTCCCAAGGGTTTAGTAGGGTTAACCCTGGGTTCTGAGGGGCGTGACAACTTAGTTGCCACACTCACTCAGGCTGTCCTTGTCAGTACAGGGGACGCGGACGTATCCCCTGACGTAAGCCCCAATACTTTGGGCAAATACCGACAGACGCCTTTCATAAATGGAAAGATGGCTCAGGCCTATAGGGACACTTGTGCCAGCGTCACCATGGTGACGCCTAACTTTGTGGACCCTGGACAGATCATGCCAGGTACAGAATTCCTGGTGACCAATGCAAGCAATGTCACTACCAATCACAGTATGGCAATTGTAGCTTTCTCCTGGGGAGGGGTAACTGGCCAAAAGAAGGTTGTAGTTAGTCCAGACCTCCCAGTGGATTGTTTGTTGGGCAATGATTTGGAGTCGTCACAATGGTCAGAAGTGGAGCACCGGACTCACATGGAAATGTTAGGTTTGCCAGCACATGTGTTCGCTGTGACTAGGTCACAGGTCAGGAAATGCCCCACTGAACAGGTGCTGGATCCTGGAACAACGGACCAGACACCTCCCAAGAAAAAGAGCAGTAGGGTTAAGGCTGCGCCTTCCCCCTTGCCCCAGGTCGAGGATCAAGTCTCAGAGGAGGCTGACCTACAGGAATTGAGGGAAACTGAGCCTAGGGAATTCGAACTTGATCAAGTTGAATTCTTGGGTTCAGGGGGACCCTCAAGGGAAGACCTGGGGAAGGACCAGTTAGACTGCCCTTCTCTTGAACCCCTCAGACAGCAGGCTGCTGCTGAGGCTGCTGGGAACGCCACAGGTACCCACAAGGTATACTGGGAAGATGGACTCCTGTACACTGAGTCAAGAGACCCCAAGCCTGGCATGACCAGGAGGCTGGTTGTACCCTTGTCTCAGCGTGGTTTCCTACTTACCTTGGCCCACGAGATTCCCTTAGCAGGTCACATAGGCCAGACGAAAACGTGGGACAGGCTTGTCTCACACTTTCACTGGCCTCACATGAACGAAGATACCAAGGAGTTTTGCCGCTCCTGTGTCACTTGCCAAGCCAGTGGTAAGTCAGGTGGCACGACAAAGGCCCCCTTATACCAATGCCTGTGGTGGGGGTGCCCTTTGAACGGGTGGGGATCGACATCGTCGGTCCCATGGAACCACCTACAGCATCAGGGCACAAGTTTATACTGGTGGTAGTGGATCATGCCACCAGGTATCCTGAAGCTATTCCCCTTAGGACCACTACAGCACCTGTTGTGGCAAGAGCCCTAGTTGGAGTGTTCTCCAGAGTGGGCTTCCCTAAGGAGGTCGTCTCCGACAGAGGTGCAAACTTTATGTCGAGCTACTTAACTGCTATGTGGAAGGAATGTGGTGTTAACTACAAGTTCACTACACCCTATCATCCACAATGCAATGGGCTTGTTGAGAGATTCAACAGGACCCTAAAAGGGATGATTCATGGACTACCGGAAAAGCTTCGGCGTAGATGGGACGTCCTGATCCCCTGCCTCTTGTTCGCCTACAGAGAAGTCCCGCAGAAGGGGGTTGGCTACAGCCCTTTTGAACTTTTGTACGGGCATCCTGTAAGGGGACCCCTGTGTTTGGTGAAGGAAGGATGGGAGAGACCTCTCAAAAAGCCTGCAGCCAACATAGTGGACTATGTGCTTGGCCTCCGCTCGCGGATGGCTGAATACATGGAAAAGGCATCTGAAAACCTTAAGGCCAGCCAAGAACTCCAAAAAGCTTGGCATGACCAAAAGGCTGTCTTGACTGTTTACCAGCCCGGACAGAAGGTGTGGGTGTTGGAGCCAGTTGCCCCAGCAGCACTCAAGGACAAATGGTCCGGGCCCTACACCATCCTGGAGAAAAAGGGAGAGGTCACCTACCTGGTCGACCTGGGAACTCCCCGGAGCCCCCACAGGGTGCTTCATGTCAACAGGCTAAAAGCATATGTCGACAGGAAGGACATGAGTTTGCTCATGGCCCTAGATGAGGGACAGGAAGAGGAGAGTGACCCTCTCCCCGACCTGCTCACTCAGAATCCTGACGATGGCTCGGGAGATGGTGTTGTCTTTTGTGGCAGCCTCTCCGAACATCAACAGAGCGACTGTAAACAGGTTCTTCAGTCGTTCAGACATATGTTTTCTCTAACACCCAGTCAGACCGATTGGTGCACCCATGAGGTTGACACTGGTGACAGCTTGCCCGTCAAGAGTAAAATCTACAGGCAGCCTGATCACGTTAGAGACTGCATCAAGAGTGAAGTGCAGAAAATGTTGGAGCTGGGAGTCATTGAACCCTCGGATAGCCCTTGGGCTAGTCCCGTAGTTCTAGTGCCGAAACCTCACACCCAGGGTGGTAAGAGAGAGATGAGGTTTTGCGTAGACTACAGGGGTCTCAATGCAGTCACTAAGACTGACGCCCACCCAATACCAAGGGCAGACGAGCTTATCGATAGATTGGCTTCGGCCAACTACTTAAGTACGTTTGACCTGACAGCTGGGTATTGGCAAATCAGGTTAGCTGAGGACGCCAAGCCTAAAACCGCATTTTCAACCCCTGGTGGGCATTATCAGTTCGTGGTAATGCCCTTTGGTCTGAAAAATGCACCTGCCACCTTCCAACGGTTGGTGAATCAAGTCCTTACTGGGCTGGATGACTTCTGTGCGGCGTATCTTGACGATATCGCTGTCTTTAGCTCCACCTGGGAGGATCACCTGGTCCACCTGCGGAAGACGTTAGAGGCACTGCAAGCAGCAGGTCTCACTATCAAGGCCACCAAGTGCCAGATAGGGCAGACACAGGTTGTATACCTGGGCCACCTTGTAGGTGGAGGTCAGGTTCAGCCACTGGAGAGCAAGATACAGTCAATCAGGGACTGGGCTCCTCCAACCACCCAGACTCAGGTTCGAGCTTTCTTGGGCCTGACTGGTTACTATAGGAAGTTTGTCAGGAACTATGGTTCCATTGTGACACCATTAAACAAACTGACAAGTAAGAAAATGCCAAAAAAGGTTCAGTGGACAGCGAGCTGTCAAAAAGCATTCGATGACCTAAAGCAGGCCATGTGCACGGCGCCTATCTTCAAGAGTCCGGACTACTCCAAACCATTCATTGTCCAAACAGATGCTTCTGAGTTGGGTGTGGGAGCTGTTCTTTCTCAACTGAATTTTGATGGTCAAGACCAGCCCATTGCTTTTATAAGCAGAAGGCTGACCCCTAGAGAGAAGAATTGGTCAGCTATTGAGAGGGAGGCCTTTGCTGTGGTTTGGGCCCTGAAGAAGCTGAGGCCATACTTGTTTGGCACTCACTTCAAGATTCAGACCGACCAAAGCCCCTCTTGTGGCTAAATCAGATGAAGGGTGAAACCCCCAAACTGCTTAGGTGGTCCATTTCCCTACAGGGGATGGACTTTACAGTGGAACATAGACCTGGTACTGATCATGGCAATGCCGATGGGCTCTCCAGATATTTCCACTTAGAACAAGAAGACTCACCTGGTCAAGGTTAGCTTATTGTTCCGACGTTTGGGGGGGGGGTCATGTAGGAGAGTAGGGTCTGCAATCCTATGATCACCCAGATTTTTTGCTTTTGTTTCACTGGTTTACGACTTTCTCTGGCTGTGGGCCTGCTAATCAGACCCACAGCCTGGCTGTTCTCTTTCTAAATTACGATATGTACCCTAGGTGCATTTACCAATTGGTACTGGGCCACCTTATCAGACCCCGTAACGCAGGGCATAGGTATACCCAGGGCCGCCAGGGGCTGAAGCATGTATTATGCCACCCCTGGCTGGCCTCCTAAATTTGACACAACTGGCTGCACGACAGCTGGGGCGAAGACGTGTAACCACCCTTCGCTTTAGGTATAGTAGCTCTATATCTAACCATACAATGGACACCCGAGTTCCTATCAGTCACTCCTATGGCAGGCCTTAACGATCCTGAAGGCAGAGTGCGTGGGCTCGTGTGAGCTAGGTTCAGGCCCGAGCCGAGCCCGGTTGCAGCTTGCGGAATCAAGACCCAATAGCTGTTCCATGATAACGCGTACCATATCGGTAACTCTGGTGTCGCGTTATCAAGGCATGTCGAGTAAGGTGTCATACGAATCGGGGTGCTGCCCTCTCACCAATTCTGGCGATGAGGTTAGCATCCCACCCTTCTAGAGGGACACGACATGTACGTAACTGTGAACCCCGGTTAAAGTTAACTGAAGCCTCAGCTCCACAAAATGGATGCTGCCACCACAGACACGAGTCTGACCTCCTGCTGCTGGGAGTCCTTCCAGCGAGGAGCACTTGGACAAAGGGTTTCCTGTCGAGGGCGGTGTTCGCACCGTCCCAGACAGGGTTTGTGTATTCTGGGTAGGTAGGGCTTTGGCGAGAAGGTGACTGCGGAGTGGCACCCCGGTGCTCACTACGCATCTGCCGGTTAGAACCAGTTCCAGGGGCGACAGCCCTGGCCTGGGGAAAGTCCGGCAGGGGAGAGGGGTGTAACTACCCCCCTTCCTGGTCCCACCCTTAGGGCAGGACCTAGTCATGTACCCACCCCTTTCTTTAGAATAAAGACCGGAGCGGGGACCCTTCCAAATTAGATCATCTTTGATTCAAGAACTACTTTCTACGAAAGGACATTCAAGACTCTTCTCAAGATTTCTCCCTTGTGACTAAGGAGTAGTCACCCTGCATCAGCGGGCACCAACTAAGAACTCTGCGGTTTGCTGTAAGTCCTTCCTCAAGGAATCCGACGGCCCAGCTCGACGAGAACCGGCTTCCCTGGCACCTCTGACCTCTACCCACGTCATCAGCTCAGCTGTGATCTGTGGGTGCGACGAGACCTCGAGGGACCGGCCATCTTTAGAACCTGCACGCTCTTAAAGCCAGCACGACCATCGAGGTAACTCTCTGGTGAGTGCTCTGGGGTCCGAGAAGCCCCGACCCTGAGCCGCTCCAGCACCGAAGTGCAGTCTCCCAGCATCTCCACGATCTGCGTGGGGCCCTTCTGCTCGCTGCTCAGCACGTTGTCTGGTCACTAGCCGCTGGCTTGTGCCCTTCTGTGACGACATCCGAGAATCATCACTGCTGGTCTGGTTGCTCCAGACTGGCCCTTGCTTCCATCTTTGCGAGAAGCACCCCGGACCCTCCTGGTCCACTCAAGACGCCATCTTAGGCCCACCACGTGGCCCTGAGATCTGCCAAGGCTTGTTGCCCCATCCTGGGCCCAGCGACGCCGACAGCATCCTCCTTCGTGGGACAGCTCGCACCTCCGCCGTGGTCGCCGACAACGCCTCCTGGTCCGTGAGACTGCAGAGCCTAGCGTCGCCCACTCACCTGGTCGAGGTGACGGCCAACCGGTGCCTTCCTGGTACCCTCTGACTACTGGCTAGTAGTACGAACTTGGTCCCCTCTGCTTTCAGGTTTCATCAATCTCCGATCCAGGCTTGGATCTCTACGAACTATTCAGCACTGGTCGCCGGCCAGCAACTCCTTTTCTTCCGGCTCCTGGCTCGTCAGCGAAGACCCCGACGCCTGTAAGACTTGTGCAGCCGCAGCCCTCGTGGCTAGGTAACTCGGCATTTCGGTGCCTGCATAGCCTCCTTACTCTAGGGTCCTGAGTCCCTCGCTTCCGACTTGCCTTATCGGGTCCGCCCGAGACCTTAATCTTTCCGTGTCCTCGGACACTTGTTTTAATTGTGCACTTGAAGTATTTGCTAAAGAGATTTGGTTTGTGCTTAGTACCCTGTCCTCATAAAGAGTACAGGGCTGTTGTGATTCTTAATAAATATACTGTTTATTTTCATAACACTTGTGTGGTGTCCTTTCACTGGGTGTTCAAGGGGTACATGTGTGGTAAACAGCTGGCTTAACGCGCCCTCTCGAGTCTTTAGCCTTAGACTGCTCGTATCCACGCTACTAGGATAGCTGGTCTATAGGTTGACTTACAACCAAACACCATAAGGGTCATTGGAACGATACATAGCGGTCGCTAGAATAGCGAACGTTGCATATCGGGCCAACTTCTCACAGAATACATTTGTGGCATGGTGCTCAGCAAAGGCTGTGGATCTCCTTTCTGCCCCTCTTTCAGAGGTCCTTCTATTTCTCCTCTCTTTGGCCCAGCAGGGCTCTGCTCTGGGCACTCTCAAGGGATATCTCTCGGCCATTTCAGCCTTTTTACAGCTTCCAGATCAGCCTTCCCTTTTCAAGTCCTCTGTTGTAAATAGATTCTTGAAAGGCATTACTCATCTTTTCCCTCCAATTCCTTTCGTAATGCCTCAGTGGGACTTGAACCTAGTTTTGACTTATCTAATATGTGTTCCTTTTGAGCCACTTCACAACTGTCCTCTTCGTCTTCTCACTTTAAAGACTGCTTTCCTGGTTGCCATCACCTCTGCCGGAAGAGTTAGTGAGCTCCAGGCCCTTTCTTCTAAGCCTCCTTTCTCTCTGTCCATCCGGACAAAGTTGTTCTACGGACTCATCCATCTTTTCTGCCAAAGGTTGTCACTGCCTTTCAGATCGGGCAGACAATCACTTTGCCCACCTTCTTTCCGCCTCCGCATCCCTCTAAAGAGGAAGAGAGACTCCACCGTCTGGACCCAAAATGTGCTCTCTCACTCTACCTTAACTGCACACAACAGTTCCGGGTGGATGACCAGCTCTTTGTTGGCTACGTGGGTGCCAAGAAAGGTCGGAGCGTGCACAAGCAGACCATCTCTCAATGGGTCGTTCAGTGCATTAAGGCTTGTTATTCTTTGGCTAAAAAGGAGCCTCCGGTGGGGCTGCGCGCGGATTGTACCTGGGCGACAGCAGCCACTACTCCTTTGGGACGGGGAGTTCCCTTGCATGACATCTGTTAGGCAGCTACGTGGGCCTCGCTGCACACGTTTACCAAGCATTACTGCCTGGACGGCCAAGTTCGGAGAGACGGCCTCTTTGGCCTTTCTGTTCTCCAGGACTTCCTGGTGTGATCTTGGCTCGCAAACCCACCACCAGGGTTGATATTGCTGGGGTATCTAATCTAAGGTAAGGAATCTATCACTATGTGTTTCTTACAGATGCACAAGTTACTTACCGTCGGTAACGATATATCTGTAAGAAACATTAGTAGTGATAGATTCCTTACGGCCCACCCATCCTCCCTGTTCTGCAAACTGATTTCTAGGGTTAAGGTCATCTCTTTCAGGGCCCTAGTTTCATGGCACCAGCGGTCAGTTTCTTGCATGGCTCTGCGTTCCTGGCACGGAAAGTCATGTACAGAACTGACATCAGCACGCGTTGGCGCATCTAAGTAGCTCCAGCGACGTCATCCCGGCACAAACGACCACGTGGAGCCGCACGACGAGGCCTACCGACGCACAGGGGTACTGCTGGCGAAAACTCTCCGGATCCAGTCTAACGCCTGGAGGTAATTCTAAGGTAAGGAATCTATCAATACTAATGTTTCATACAGATATATTGTTACCGAAGGTAAGTAACTTGTGCTTTAACTCAGCTCTTCGTTCTTGTATTGTTGATCCTTTTTAACTTACATGTTTTTATTTGCTTGTACAGTCGAATAAAGTTTATTTGATGATGATGGTAACAAGTTCAAGCGGAATCTCAATAAAATAAATTTGTGCTGTATTGTTGGGATATCCGCTATGCAAGAGTACCCTCCCTCTAACTTGGTTGGAGTTAATTGATAGGCAAGGACCGACTGTTTATTATAATTCCTATACATTCGGATATATTGGGCCCTCTGCATAAATATGTCAACCAGGTTCTACATTGTTGTTTTTCTGCAGGCAGTTTGGTCTTTAAATAGTTTTTTCTGACCCTCAGCAGACAGCTCCCGTTCTACTTGATTAAGCCATCTAATCCTGCTGTGCAATATTCAAGTCGCGTCTGAAGAAAGATGATCCAGCTGACATTACTAATTCTTCTAATTAGTTTATTAGACATAAACAATTGACCACTTACGAAACGAAAGTGTCTACCTTTTGCACAAAGGAAATATGTCAGAGCAATCTATGCTGAGCTAGAAGTTTAAGGGATGCACTTCAGAAGTTTGCCAGATATTTTAGCATAAATAATTTTAACATTAAAGTCCCTCTCTTTCTATCCATTGAGAATTATAAGAAAAAAAGCGGCGTGGAATGTAGGCCAAAAGATTTGTGTGTTAGCTAATGTTAAAGAACTCCACTCACTACTTGAGAGAAAAATTCAATGGTGTATCCTCACCTCTTCAAGTTGCCATACACTCAGATGTGAAGAGCAATATTGAAATTCTGAATAGGGCTAAACCTAGTCTATGTGCACAGAGAGGATGTGAAAGCCCTTTTGAATCCTACTAACATCTGTGGTCGTGGGCAAAGGTGTGCTGCTCCACCGGACGTGTTAATGGACTATTTCTATTTTATGGAAAAAAGGTCACATTTTTGTAAATCAGTGCTGCTCAAATATGGGATAACGGTTACGATGAACACCATAAGATTGTTATATGACGTTCAATTTTTTTAGGTGTAACTTGTGCAGTGGGAAAGTTCTGAATGTCGTGGGTGTGCTCAGACGTGAGTCCCTTGCTCACTTTGCCACTGGATTCAAGCAAGCCGGGCTGAAGATGGCTGGAATGCCAGAAACCGGTCCTCGGAAGCTTGTTTCCGGTCCAGGGAAGACATGGCTTGGCAGTTCGGGCTGGACTGTTCCCATGAGGTACAGGGTCAGACTGATTTGCAATTAGCCATGTCTGAACTGGGGTGGCAGAGTGGGCTAAAGAACAGCGATGGATTAAACCCAGATCCTTTGACTGGGTGTGAGTGTTTGATTGATTCAGATGCTCCGTCCATCACCACCCCCTTTTGTACCATGGCTTGGGTGCCAGTTCGATTTTATGCCATTTTAAATGATTTACTTTTTGTATTGCTTAATGTAATGCATGATGTTTCATAGTTTAATAGTCCAATGTCTAAATACACATGTTTTACTACTACTACTACTTACAACCAATTCACCTATTCCTGTGTCATTGATGCACAGTTACAGAAGCACTCCTGAAAGATGGTGAATTATGTCCACAGCCACTAAGCATCCAAAGCTCATTTCCCATCAAGTCACAGTTGAATTGTCTCAATAAGTATGGATGAAGAATAAGAATATCAACATTGACTGCCTCTTTCAAGATATCCTAGAGTTTGTCCATACTTTTTAAATTTGTGAAACAGTTGCCCCCCTCCCCCAAACTCCTGTCAGCAGCATATCTATGCGGACTAGAGATAAACCGAGTGGAAATTCAGACCCATAGCTTCAGAGCTAAAGAAGGAGATTAATGAGTTTAAGGGCATTGACTATATTAAATGACTGCAGAGCCCTTCAGTGTACCTTGGAATAGGTTCAGGTGAATTTCAGATTATCAAAGGGTAGACTGCACTGACTAGAAGTTTTCTGTGAGTCTCACCCTATGTTAAAATGTATGTTGTCATTGTAATTGTTGGTGCATAGCAGGCAGCTGGCTGCTGCTGTCAGTTTTTCCTCATAGCCAGAGCCACATGAATTAGGTGACAGGGGTGACTAAACTATGCAGCAAAAATAAGAAAATTATACAGTGTAAAATGTGTTATGGTGTGCAGTAGCTTAACTATTAGTAGGAGTGGTGAATCAGTGATACTGGAACCAACTTCATTTCATGTCTTCTGGTATCCAACTGGGGAGCAGAAGGCCTTGCATTACAGCTCATGCTATTCTGTTCAAAAGGGATCGTGTTAACACTTGTCAGTGACTGTTCCTTAAATGCAGTAATAGATGATGCATTCAGTGGTCTTTTAAAGAGTAGGCTTTTTGCACCCAACGTCTCCTTTCACTAACAACTAGAAAGGATAACAAGCACTTGCAATGTGTCTTGCGTTTACGCGAATTCGGCCTATTGGCATTGTAAATGATAATGCCTATTATGTTAAGGCAACCAGATATATCGCTGGATGAGACCCTGGTGCTCGCAAGATCACACAAGCTGTCGAACTCCCAGGCTGACGAAATTGGAAGTGGCCCTTAACCGACATCCAAACACCTCTGGACCACCTAGGCCACTGTCAGTGAAGAAAGAGAAAGTAGACGTCATTCAGAGATGCCCAGCAGCGCTGCGAGGAAACAGGATGCTGTTGCGAAATGGGACATACGGCATCTGCGGCCTTGAACACCCGCCAGCTGGCCCATGCTGTGCAATGCGAAAGACCTGTGGGTAGCTAAACCACTTTGCTGAAGTGTGTCGGAGCCGGAGAACAAGAACCAATGCCTCAGGACAGCATGGAATGTCGACCGCAATCAGTCGGCTATCGCTGGAAGAGCCACTGGAGCAGATGGCCGCTGCCCTGCCGGGGTACGGTCTGGGCACAGATGACGACAACGTCTTCGTAGTAACGTTCGTGAGCTGGGATGGCCCACGCCGTCGACCCCCGCCCATGTGCTCCATTACAGTGGCAGGATCCACAGTCAAGGCGCTCATAGACACTGGAGCCAAGGTAAATGTCATGGACAGTGACCAGTACAAACGACTATCCCCACGACACCACTGTCGCCCTCGAAAGCAAAAATCTATACGTATAGAGGCACTGAGCTGCTTCCCCTGCATGTAGTCTTTGAGGTAGAAGTGGCCAGCGAAGGACACCGTATCCACATGTGGTTCCATGTCACCGAAGGAAAGAGAGGTACGATCTTTAGCTGCCACATGGTGGAGGACTTGGAGCTGGTTTTCTTTGCCAACCAGGTACACAACCTACATGCCCAAGACATCCTCAAGGAATTCCTTTATCTATTCAAAGGGCTGGGCTACCTCAAGGTAAAGCTGTTCAAGCTACACATCGACCCGACGGTCAAACCAACTAGGCTCCGGCACCGGAGGATGGCATTTCATCTACACCCTCAGGTGGAGGAAGAACCGGGAAGCTAGAACAGCTGGGTGTGATTGAGAAAGTTTTGGGCCCCACCCCATGGGTGTCACCCCTGGTTGTCCCTCCCAAGCCAAAACCACCCGGAGCAAATAGGCTATGTGTCGACATGCAACTTCCTAATCTGGCAGTGAAGCGGGAGCGCTACCTCACACCCACCTTAGATGACATTGTGGCAGATCTCAATGGGGCCAAGTGGTTTAAAAAACTAGACCTCAACGCCCGCTACCACCAACTGGAACTTCACCCGGAGAGCAGAAATATTACAACATTGCCCATGCACGTGGTGCTGCTGAGGTACAAGAGACGAAGCTTCGGGTGTCGTCAGCCGCCGAGGTGTTTCAGAACGCCTTCCGAGAGATTCTCTCAGGGTTACAAGGAGTCATCAACCTGAGAGACGACATCCTGGTATTCTCAAACTCTGGAAGACCACCACATACATTTGAGGAACATGCACTGGTGCACTGGGCCAGGGACAGACTGATTTGCATATAGCCAGGTTCTGAACTGGGATGGTGCAGTGAGATAAATAACGGTGATGGATCAAGCCCTGATCTTTGGACTGGGTAAGAGTGGTCTGCTTAATTCAGACACTCTGTTCATCACCACCCCCTTTTCTGAATCGTTTTTGGCGACTATAGGTGTGGCAGGGTATACTCAGACATGAGTCCCTTTCTCACTGCACCATCAGGATTCAAGCAAGCCGGGCCGATGACGGCTGAAATGCCAGAAACCGGTCCCCGGTAGCTTGTCTCCTTTCTGGTGAAGAATTGGCTTGGTAGTTTTGTCTGCCCTGTTCCCATGATGCACTGGGCCAGGGACAGACTGATTTGCATATAGCCAGGTTCTGAACTGGGATGGTGCAGTGAGATAAATAACGGTGATGGATCAAGCCCTGATCTTTGGACTGGGTAAGAGTGGTCTGCTTAATTCAGACACTCTGTTCATCACCACCCCCTTTTCTGAATCGTTTTTGGCCACTATAGGTGTGGCAGGGTATACTCAGACATGAGTCCCTTTCTCACTGCACCATCAGGATTCCAGCAAGCCGGGCCGACGACGGCTGAAATGCCAGAAACCGGTCCCCGGAAGCTTGTTTCCTTCCCAGTGTAAGAATTGGCTTGGTAGTTTGGTTTGCCCTGTTCCCATCATGCACTGGGACAGGAACAGACTAATTTGCATATAGCCAGGTTCTGAGCTGGGATGGTGCAGTGAGCTAAAAAACGGTGTTGGATCTAGCCCTGATCTCTTGACTGGGTGAGAGTATTCTGCTTAATTCAGAAACTCTGTCCATCACCACCCCTTGTTGTTAAATATTTTGTCCACCCTAAGCGTGGAAGGGTATAATCAGATGTGAGTCCCTTGCTCATTGCACCATCAGGATTCCAGCAAGCCGGGCCGACGACGGCTGAAATGCCAGAAACCGGTCCCCGGAAGCTTGTTTCCTTCCCAGTGTAAGAATTGACTTGGTAGTTTGGTTTGCCCTGTTCCCATCATGCACTGGGACAGGAACAGACTAATTTGCATATAGCCAGGTTCTGAGCTGGGATGATGCAGTGAGCTAAAAAACGGTGTTGGATCTAGCCCTGATCTCTTGACTGGGTGAGAGTATTCTGCTTAATTCAGAAACTCTGTCCATCACCACCCCTTGTTGTTAAATATTTTGTCCACCCTAAGCGTGGAAGGGTATACTCCGATGTGAGTCCCTTGCTCATTGCACCATCAGGATTCCAGCAAGCCGGGCCGACGACGGCTGAAATGCCAGAAACCGGTCCCCGGAAGCTTGTTTCCTTCCCAGTGTAAGAATTGGCTTGGTAGTTTGGTTTGGCCTGTTCCCATCATGCACTGGGACAGGAACAGACTAATTTGCATATATCCAGGTTCTGAGCTGGGATGGTGCAGTGAGCTAAAAAACGGTGTTGGATCTAGCCCTGATCTCTTGACTGGGTGGGAGTATTCTGCTTAATTCAGAAACTCTGTCCATCACCACCCCTTGTTGTTAAATATTTTGCCTACCCTAAGCGTGGAAGGGTATACTCAGATGTGAGTCCCTTGCTCATTGCACCATCAGGATTCAAGCAAGCCGGGCCGACGACGGCTGAAATGCCAGAAACCGGTCCCCGGAAGCTTGTTTCCTTCCCAGTGTAAGAATTGGCTTGGTAGTTTTGTTTGCCCTGTTCCCATCATGCACTGGGACAGGAACAGACTAATTTGCATATAGCCAGGTTCTGAGCTGGGATGGTGCAGTGAGCTAAAAAACGGTGTTGGATCTAGCCCTGATCTCTTGACTGGGTGAGAGTATTCTGCTTAATTCAGAAACTCTGTCCATCACCACCCCTTGTTGTTAAATATTTTGTCTACCCTAAGCATGGAAGGGTATACTCAGATGTGACTCCCTTGCTCATTGCACCATCAGGATTCAAGCAAGCCGGGCCGACGACGGCTGAAATGCCAGAAACCGGTCCCTGGAAGTTTGTTTCCTTCCCAGTGTAAGAATTGGCTTGGTAGTTTGGTTTGCCCTGTTCCCATCATGCACTGGGACAGGAACAGACTAATTTGCATATAGCCAGGTTCTGAGCTGGGATGGTGCAGTGAGCTAAAAAACGGTGTTGGATCTAGCCCTGATCTCTTGACTGGGTGAGAGTATTCTGCTTAATTCAGAAACTCTGTCCATCACCACCCCTTGTTGTTAAATATTTTGTCCACCCTAAGCGTGGAAGGGTATACTCAGATGTGAGTCCCTTGCTCATTGCACCATCAGGATTCAAGCAAGCCGGGCCGACAACGGCTGAAATGCCAGAAATCGGTCCCCGGAAGCTTGTTTCCTTCCCAGTGTAAGAATTGGCTTGGTAGTTTGGTTTGCCCTGTTCCCATCATGCACTGGGACAGGAACAGACTAATTTGCATATAGCCAGGTTCTGAGCTGGGATGGTGCAGTGAGCTAAAAAACGGTGTTGGATCTAGCCCTGATCTCTTGACTGGGTGAGAGTATTCTGCTTAATTCAGAAACTCTGTCCATCACCACCCCTTGTTGTTAAATATTTTGTCCACCCTAAGCGAGGAATGGTATACTCAGATGTGAGTCCCTTGCTCATTGCACCATCAGGATTCAAGCAAGCCGGGCCGACGACGGCTGAAATGCCAGAAACCGGTCCCTGGAAGTTTGTTTCCTTCCCAGTGTAAGAATTGGCTTGGTAGTTTGGTTTACCCTGTTCCCATCATGCACTGGGACAGGAACAGACTAATTTGCATATAGCCAGGTTCTGAGCTGGGATGGTGCAGTGAGCTAAAAAACGGTGTTGGATCTAGCCCTGATCTCTTCACTGGGTGAGAGTATTCTGCTTAATTCAGAAACTCTGTCCATCACCACCCCTTGTTGTTAAATATTTTGTCCACCCTAAGCATGGAAGGGTATACTCAGATGTGAGTCCCTTGCTCATTGCACCATCAGGATTCAAGCAAGCCGGGCCGACGACGGCTGAAATGCCAGAAACCGGTCCCCGGAAGCTTGTTTCCTTCCCAGTGTAAGAATTGGCTTGGTAGTTTGGTTTGCCCTGTTTCCATCATGCACTGGGACAGGAACAGACTAATTTGCATATAGCCAGGTTCTGAGATGGGATGGTGCAGTGAGCTAAAAAACGGTGTTGGATCTAGCCCTGATCTCTTGACTTGGGTGAGAGTATTCTGCTTAATTCAGAAACTGTGTCCATCACCACCCCTTGTTGTTAAATATTTTGTCCACCCTAATCGTGGAAGGGTATACTCAGATGTGAGTCCCTTGCTCATTGCACCATCAGGATTCAAGCAAGCCGGGCCGACGACGGCTGAAATGCCAGAAACCGGTCCCCGGAAGCTTGTTTCCTTCCCAGTATAAGAATTGGCTTGGTAGTTTGGTTTGCCCTGTTCCCATCATGCACTGGGACAGGAACAGACTAATTTGCATATAGCCAGGTTCTGAGCTGGGATGGTGCAGTGAGCTAAAAAACGGTGTTGGATCTAGCCCTGATCTCTTGACTGGGTGAGAGTATTCTGCTTAATTCAGAAACTCTGTCCATCACCACCCCTTGATGTTAAATATTTTGTCCACCCTAAGCGTGGAAGGGTATACTCAGATGTGAGTCCCTTGCTCATTGCACCATCAGGATTCAAGCAAGCCGGGCCGACGACGGCTGAAATGCCAGAAACCGGTCCCCGGAAGCTTGTTTCCTTCCCAGTGTAAGAATTGGCTTGGTAGTTTGGTTTGCCCTGTTCCCATCATGCACTGGGACAGGAACAGACTAATTTGCATATAGCCAGGTTCTGAGCTGGGATGGTGCAGTGAGCTAAAAAACGGTGTTGGATCTAGCCCTGATCTCTTGACTGGGTGAGAGTATTCTGCTTAATTCAGAAACTCTGTCCCTCACCACCCCTTGTTGTTAAAGATCCCTCTCTTGTGGGCACCACCCAGCTAGCACCTCCCCGAATCGAGCTATGGGCAGTCCAGCTGCAGGCCTACTGGTTTCAAGTGGTTTTCCGCCCTGGCATCAACAACCCCGCCAACTCCCTGTTGCGACCTCCAGTCAGGACTGCGCTGGCCAGACAGTCCACTGATGAGGAACACACCGAGGACTTTGTCAGGATGGTGTCTCAGGAAGCTTGCCCGAAGGCACTCACGCTAGAAGAGATAGCCACCTTGGCCGATGAGGGTCTGACCAAGGTGAAGAGAATGCTGCTCTACCGATGCTGGGAACACTTCCTTGATGGAGCTCGGGCCTTAACGGAGGAGGAAAGAATGTTGCGCCAACACTTGTGGAGGGTTTGCAGCAAGCTAAGTGAAGGATTGCATGGAGTAGTTCTGCATGGCACTACATAGAGATCCAACGGAGCCTGCAGAGAAGAGTAGTCGACCTTGCACACGTGGGGCACCAGGGGATAGCCAAAACGAACGCACATCTCCGGAACAAGATGTGGTTCCCTGGTATGGACACCCTGGTTGACAACACTATTCGCGCCTGCCATTCGTGCAACATCACCAGCAGTGACATGGTACCTCACCCATTCATTTTTTTTTTTTTTATCTCTTTATTTGCATCAGATTGGTCCATATAAGCATACAATCACATGGCGTGTAAATTACATCAGAAACCTCGTTAGTAATAATACAAAACAAGCATCTGCAAGACGTGACCAATAATATGACGAATGGTGTTACGCATTCTAGAAACCTCATTTTCCGTTTTCCAGTTCTGTCAGTGATTCGCACACATGCGAGGATGATGCAAAGAGATAAACATAATTCAAAACACATCAAAAAGAAAAATGCCAACGAGAGAGAGAGAGAGCGACGATCAACACATCAATCATGACAAGGTGGTAATAGCGGTTGCATAGGCGATCGTAGGACGCCGGTGTGATATGTGAATAAATGCAAGTAGAACCATCTTGTCATTCGGAGACTAGTAAGCAAAGAGACAGGGAACCACACACCCCGTCGCCAGGCATCATCAACATTAGAATCTGTAGCACCCCTCCACATTCCTGCCACAGCGCAGAAAAACAACAAAACAATCCCGACTCAGCAAACAATACGCCCATGCCGGTTGATCAGTATCTATCCCACCCCCTCCGGGACAATAGAACTTGCAGCCTGAGACTGTGCAGCCTGTGTTAACTTGCTGATGTACTTTCTGTATGGGCCCCAGATATCGACAGGGCGCGAGGCCGTCTGGATCTGCGCGGAGTATTCCACACTGTTAATATTACAATGGGCCAGGCTGCGGAGCCATGCTTTGGAGGTGGGAAGTCTTCTGGAACCCCAAAGTAGAGCAATTTCCCGTTTCGCGAGCAAAAAGCCAATGGCAGCGAGTTTCCGCGTGGTACGGGGAAATTCAACAACATATCCCAGCAGCGCAATCTCAGGTATGGCCGTAGGACACATTCTAGAATGTCACCCAATATGCGGTGCACCTGCAGCCAGTAGTCATGTAGTTTGGGGCACGTCCAGGTAAGGTGTGCAAAGTCGGCATGTGGGGCCCTGCATTTGGGGCAGCAATGTGGCCTCGCTGGGTCGAGCTTGTGAGCCAAGGCCGGTGTGAAATACAGCCGCCGCAAAAACTTGAAATGTATTAATTTATGTCTGCTATTGACAGAGACGTCTTTGGTGGCCTGGCAGCAAGCGGAGCATTGGTCATCAGTGATAGTGCCGCCCATGCTGCTCGAACTCGGGCGTCCGAAGCAGGAAGAGCCGCTACACAGAGTCTGTACAACCTAGAGACAACATGCGCACCATTTGGGGACTGTATCAAGAAAGTCAGGGCCTCCATTTCGTCCGGAGGAAGCGGGAAAGAGGGGAACTGTGCTCTGAGCATGGATCGCAACCGGGTCAAAACGAATGAGTCCATGAACGTCCGATCGGTAAATCGGTGGTCGTCCGATACCGAAAAGACGTGTCCCTCTGGGAACAAATCCCCTATTGCGGTAAGTTGGTATTTGGATAGAGTGTTACAAACCACCTTTTCAGTAGTGATAGGGAGCCAGCAGGGGTTCGGCAGTGGGAGAGCTGGTGAATATAGTACGTCCCGCTGGAGCAGTCTACGCAGCTGCATCCAAGCCCAAGACGTAGTGGAGACGGTCTGAATATCTTGAGGGTCACAGGGTAAGCCCTTAGGTAGCAACGTCCGGAGGGTAATAGGGCATGCCAAGTCCGCCTTTGGTCTCAGATGAGGGATCCGAGCGTCAGGGTGGAACCAGGGGTGTGCGTTAGCGCACTGAGCGACGAGGTAGTAAAGATAAAAATCAGGCACACCGAAGCCACCCCGTTCATAAGGCAGAGTCAGGATCCGCCAGGAAACTCGTGGGTTCTTGTCCCCCCACACCAACCGCAGCAGCAGCGAGCGCAGCTGAGTGAAGAAGACTTTGGTGAGCGGGATCGGCATGTTGTTAAACAAATATAGGAAACGGGGAAGCACTATCATTTTTATGATAGCGATGCGGCCAGCCATTGAAAGAGGGAGACGAAGACAATGGGCGAGGTTATCCTCCAGAAAGTCTAACGCCCGGCCATAGTTCAGACGAACCATGGAGACTGTATCTAAGTGAATGTGTATACCTAGATATTTCACCGAGTCTGCATTCCATTCAAGTGGGAATGGACAGTCCCAGCGTACTGTGGAGGGCGTGAGCGGGAAAATATCAGACTTGCGCCAGTTAATACGAAGGCCCGAGTATTCCCCAAACCGGGCTATCTCCAGAAGGAGGGGTTCCAGATTGGTCTCAGGGGACCGGACATAGAGAATGGTATCGTCCGCGTATAGAGCGATTAGGAGCGGGCCCGTGCGAAACTGGAGGCCCCGGTGCATATTACTCTCCTGGAAGAGACGAACCAATGGGTCCATGGCTAGAATATACAGCAGTGGGGAAAGAGGGCATCCTTGTCGGGAGCCCCTCGAGAGTGGGAAACTATCAGAGATGGTGCCATTAAGGCACAGCCACGCCCTAGGGGCGAAGTAGAGAAGTTCTACAGTGGCGACGAACATCGTGGGCATTCCCATTCGTCGCATGACGGACAGAAAGAAGGGCCACTCTAAAGAGTCAAACGCCTTCTCGGCGTCCAAAAACACCGCTGCCGCCGGGGTGTCCGGGTCTATTCTGTGTATGACAGAAAACAGTGTCCTGAGATTAAAGGAGGTGGAACGGTGGGGGACAAATCCGGACTGGACCGGAGAAATAATCTGCTCCACTAGCAGCGATAACCGGATTGCGAGGAACTTGGCCAAGATCTTGTAGTCGAGATTGAGTAGCGAAAGGGGCCTGTAAGAGCCACAGAGGGAAGGGTCACGACCAGGCTTGGAAAGTAGCACAATCACCGCCTCTCGAAGTGTGGGCGGCAAAACCCCAGTCTCCAGTGCCTCCGCGTACACCTCCATCAGGCGGGGCACCAGTTCGTCTTTGTACTCCTTGTAAAAGTCGGCCGAGAAGCCGTCAAGACCCGGAGCCGAAGAGCCCTTCAGTGCGTCAATGGCCTCAATAATATACTCAGGAGTGATAGGATCGGCCAGGAAATCCTGCATGCCTTTCTCCAGGTATACCATAGCTATCTCATTGATGTAGGGGCCAGGGTCACGACGATCTTCGGGCAGGGAGGAGGTGTATAGTGTTTTGTAATAAGATAGAAAGGCATCACATATGGCAGGGGTGGTCTGGTGGCGAACGCCAGAGTCATCAACTATGTCAGAGATATATGCAGCCTGACGGGGCGGGCGCAGTAGCTGTGCTAGGAGCCTACCGGGTCTGTCACCTTCTCCGTGCTGCCTAGCTGAGTGTTGTGTGTGCAAATAATTCAATTTCCTGTCCGCGGCGTCCCTGAACTCCTGCAACAATCCCAGCCTTTTCGCCTCTGTAGCGCCATCAGAGTCAGGGAGCTTGTCTCTGTCCAACTCGGCAATGTCATTCTCGATACGTGTCATAGTGGCACGGACCTCGCGTAAGGCTCCAACATATTTCGTGATGCACACCCCTCGAATAGTTACCTTGAAGCCCTCCCATAATGTGGCCCAAGTCTCAACCGTGCCAGTGTTGAGTTCAAAGTAGTCCTCTATCGCCGTACGAATGCCCTCCTTGAAGACCGGATCAGCTAATGCCTTGCCAGGGAAGCGCCACTGTCTCTCGTATCCACCTAGCCTAGGGACCAGTAGAGTCAGAAGTGTAGGAGAGTGGTCTGACAACGTGCGTGGGAGTGTTGAATGTGTATCCACCCAACCAGCCACCCCCGGGGAAAGAAGCAAATAGTCGATCCTGGTACTAGTATTGTGATACCCAGAGTGATGTGTATAAGCGGGCGAGTGAGGGTGAAGACGAGCCTCGATATCAATAAGGGGGTAGTGTGTGCACATGTCTGCAAGCACTGCGCGAGAGCGAGGTTTGCAATCTGGGGATGTAGAAGTGCTGTCCCGTGCCGGGTCCATCAACAAATTAAAATCCCCACCCATCACCAACATATCAGTGTCAATGCGCAGTAAAACGTCATGGAGACCTTGGAACAAGGCGGGGGAATCAATATTGGGACCATACACCCCAACAAATGTAATCTTAAAGCCAAGAAGCGCCCCAGTAACGACCACATATCTACCCTCCTCATCAAGTTCTCTGTCCGAGAACACAAAGGGGACCCGCCTATGTACCAAAATTGCCACCCCTCGCGCATATCTACTGTAGTTAGAGAAATACCTATGCGCGCCCCAGCCCATGGCAACCGAGGTGGAATCAGCCCGCCCCAAGTATGTCTCCTGGAGGAACAACACATCAACCCCGTGTCGCGCTGCATAATTCAGGACCTGTCTCCTCTTCCTAGTGTCATTTAGTCCCCGAACATTCCATGACATCAGAGTCAGTCTAGAAACACCGGACTGTTGACCTATCTTAGCCATTCAAAACCGCATAAAACATAGGTAAACAAGCGTGTGTGCATCCGTCGCCAACCTCCCGCAAAATAGGCATCTCTCAAAATGAAAAACATTGCATGTTCATGAACATTAGAACTGTTGTATGAAACAATCCCCCCCACCCACCCACCACCCAGCCTCTCGTTAGATCCCAGGAGGCACCACCCAACCCAAAGAACAACACCAATATTAGCAAACAAGAGCAACTGTCCAATGCAATTCTTGAAAAAGAAAAGTAGTCTTAGGAAAAGGCACCAAGCGGCTCGTGCCATGGGGGGAGGCAACGCTCCGCCATGCAGACGTCCCAGCCAGGTCGACATTCAAATCGTATCGACTATAAGAACACTGCAATAAGATCCATGTCTTTAGCTGCATAATGCAAAAGTGAGCGGCCTAGAGGAAAGGAGACACGAGTCAGCCCTGTCCACTCTCAGCAAAAAGGTCAGCACTAGCTTGTGAGTCTATGTGCGGTGGGGACAGCTGCGCCTCTCCCGAGGCCCGCGGCGATCCTTTGTTTTTATAGGCTTGGCAGAATTCTTGTGCCTCAGTGGGGGAGTCAAATATGCGGAACCTGCCATCTACGTCTACTCTCAATCTGGCAGGGTACAGCATTCCGTAGCGCAACCCCAGTTTACGCAGCGAGGCCTTGACACCTGCGTATTTACGGCGGGCATCCTGCACCATCACCGTGAAGTCTGGAAAGAAAGATAACACCCCGCCTTGCCATTTCACTTCGCCCGCTTCACGAGCCGCTTTCAGAGCAGCGTCCCTGTCCCTAAAGTTCATGAGTCTGGCAATGATGGGTCGGGGCGGCAACCCCGGGGGGGGCCGAGGCCCCAAGGATCTGTGCGCTCGTTCCACCACGAAGCCAGCTGTGAAAGTGTCCCTGCCGAATAACTCAATCAGGAGCTGTTCCACAAACGTGTCAAAGCGGCCAGAGGCCGTCGTCTCCGCCACACCAATTATGCGAATGTTGTTGCGCCTACTGCGCGCTTCCAAATCCTCGTTCTTAATAGCCACATCCTTAAGGATCTTCTCCACCCGTTCCAGCCTTTTCAGCGTGGATGCAGCGCCATCCTCTAAATCGGAGACTCTGGATTCAGCAACATCCAGGCGCCTATCATGTGTTTGGGTTTTCGCGCCCATATCAGCCATTTTCTGATCAAGGGCGTCAAAGCGGGAATCGATGGCCTTGAACCCCGCTCGCATCTCGCCCAGCATTTCAGCCACCATACCAGCCATATCTCCCGATGGCGCAGGGCTTACCGATGCCGCGGGCTGGGCAGGCGGGCCCTCAGCCGTGCGGAGGGAAGTCTTTTTAAAGCTAAGCTTCTTCTGCGTAGGATCTTTCCTTCTCATGGTGGAAGGCAGGCCCATACAGTATGTAGCTGGCCGTGGAGGTGAAGGACCGATATTGGCACACACGTTGCGGGCAAATCCGGGTACAGGCGTGCGCCAAGAGTGTAATACAGTGGTGGGGGCGAGGATGTAGTGCCCCCACCCGACGCAGAAACGCGGGGCCGCCTAGAAGACCCCCGAGAGTCCCTCCCGGCGCTCCCCTCGCCACCCCCCGAGCACACCCAGGATCAGCCGTCCGCCGTCCCCGCCCGCCACCACCTAGCCCAGGCAGGCTCAAAAATTGAGGTCCCTGCTCCCGAGGCCGGACCAGGCCTCAAAGGCCGGATCAGCTCCGGGGGCCGAAACCCCCACCAACCGAGCCCACCGGGGACAAGTAACGGACCGGGGAGGGCCCAACAGCAACCCCAATGCCAAGGGGGGGGAACGCAGGGGCCCCAAAGAAGACTCACCAGGCGCTCCGGCGCAACAGGGCACACGTCCGGCGAGTCCCGATAGGCCTCACCAGCCCTCCGCGATCTCGAACGTCCACGCCGTCCCCTGGCCTCAAACTGCAGTCATCGTCACCCTGTGGTCTCCGGGGACGGAGGCAGGCATTTTCGGGCTCCAGGCAGCGTCGGATCTCCTGGGAATGTCTCCTGTCGTAGCCCGCACGGCGGAGCTCTACATTCAGGCGGCCATTGCGTTCGCCTGCGTAGCCACGCCCCCACCTCACCCATTCATCACGGAAGAGCCGTGCCAAGACCCGTGGACCCAAGTCGGCATCGATTTTGGATCATTCCCAGATGGGCAGAGCACATTCGTCCTCATCGACTGTCGGCAGAAATCAGATCGGACAATGGGCAGCCCTTCCAGGGTACAGACTTCCAAGAGTATCTGGCATCCCATGCCATCCGGCATTACAAGATCATTCCACAGTGGCCGTAAGCCAACGGAGAGGTAGAACGTTTCATGCAGACCCTGAACCCAGCCCTGCAAGTTGGATTTGAGAGAGGCTAAGACGCAGAACAGTGCCTGCAACAGTTCCTGAGGGCATATCGTAAGACACCACACTGCATGACACAGTGTGCCCTGTCGCTTTTGTTGTTTCGCAGGCCTCCCCAAGATAGTATCCCCGCTGACCAGTTGTGGTGTCCAAGAGATCTGGATCAAGCTGCCGTGCAAGCTCGGAGAACGGCCACCGACGAAAAGGCAAGCCTAGCACGAGAGGCGCAGGTGACTGACATCCTAGTGGGTGACCGCGTCATAGTGAAAGATCGGCATCCCGGGTGGAAATATCGCACACCGTACGAGCCAAAGGTGTGGGAAGTCGCAGAGGTGCAGGGAACCATGGTTTCTGCCCGACGTGGACATCGCCCAATCGCAAGGAACATCCCATGGTTCAAGAAAGTGGTTACCCGGCAAAGTGGAAGGAACGAGGGGAGGACGGAGGTGCAGGAGAAGAAGAAGTATTATTTACCACCCAACATCCCAGGAGGAAACAGCGATCTCTCGCCTATGCGTCCAACGGAAAGAATACCCACGGGTAAAGAACCGCCAAGGGTCATTCCGAGCCACTTGTTAGCTGGAGATGACACAGCAGGGGCAGGGGAAACTAACAACTCCCAGAGCCAGAGGTACAGTCTCCAGCCGTACTCTGCCCCCAGTCAGAGACTCAGAGACTTTGTTTGCTGCATGCCCTAAGGTGGACCTTTAGATGTTGGGCAGCGTTGTATCTAAAGAAAAGGAGGGATGTAGTGGCAGAGCCGACCGGCCCACACTATACTATGTTGCAAGCATGCATTCACCCGGAGGGCGGGCTCGCCCAAAGTTACAAATAAAAGAGCGCTTGACCGCACGAGGTCTTGGCCCATACCACCTTACTACGTGTATGTCGCATTTTATTTAACTCACTGTCCCTAGGCCTTACCTGACCTTTGACAGAGTTTTGAGGCGCCCTCAAACCCCACACCACTCTGCCAGCGTGCATTGCATTCTGAGATCAGCAGAATGGCGCCACTCCACCCTTTGGTAGTATAAACGGTTTCACTTTTGCCCCTATGGAAATAGCTAATTTAGCACTTGTATTGTTTGGAAGTAAGTTTCCTGTTATACTCTCGACTCTCCATGCTGTCAGTATTTGAGAACAAACTGGACGCTCGCAGGGGGAATATGTTGTCCTTACCCCCAAGATGACACTTTGGTGAGCTACTGCCTTGTACTGGGGCCAGCTCACCAATAAAACAAAAGTAATCTATTGATGGTTTTATTATCCTTCAACACAGGAAACTCCGAGTAAAACTTAAAAAGCTGTAGAAATTGTGGTTGGCGAGAAGTAAAAGAAAGTGTGGCGCTTGTGGAATGGGCGCTGCGCTGATGGTTTGAATGTGTACAGCATGATGGGAAGCAGCTGCAGGCACCATTGTTGACTGGGCACCCGTGTTAAAGTGAAAGCGAGTGACGTGCTGAAAACTAAAGCGTGGTGTCCAGTAAAGGGAGTGGGCAGGCACCATTGTTGACTGTGCGCCCTTGCTATTAATCTAAAAGGGTGCAATTTCGGAGGTCTGCACGTTATTTAAATTAAAAAATATATGTTTGTGTGCTGAGTGCACAATCACAGAAACGCGTGCGTGCGCCATGTTAAGAATAAAGCTCATTCTCAAAGAAAGAAAGGATGGGGGAGGGAGGGTGTTAAAAAGATAAAGATCAGGCGCAGCGTGTGGCCCCATTGTAAAAGTAAAAGCTTGCATAGTGCGCTGCAAATTAATTTTGAAAAAGAGGACGCCGTTACTTAAGCTGGCGTCCCACCAATGCTCTTTAGATAAAGTGAGCGAAGAGTTCTCAGAAGGGCTAATGTAAGCTAAATAGAAAGGTTCATGGTAAAAGGTCCAGTCCTGATGGGAGGTTACAAATGCAGACAAGGCGTTACTAAGCGTGTTAACAAATCTGAAGCAACCATTGAGAAACAACAGCAAAAGGAGCCAATTGAAAGGATGGGCTGACAGTGGGCAGAGCTTTAAGTCCATACCTGAGTGCCCCATGTCTTGCAGCAAACATGCGCTGCCCAGGCTCGACCTAAAAACTAATCTGTGGAACTTGCTTTGCGAATACCCATAGTAACTAAGTTTCAGTAACTGGCAAGATTACTCAATACCTAAAAATATAGTTGCTAGATAACACGTTTGAATATCTTTAAGGCCAACTCCATTTTATATACTTAGGCTGTTATTAAGTTAAGCATCATTAAATTGGGTAGTAGTAAGGTGTGTTATTTATAGGCCTGAGATGCAAAAAAAAGAAATGCAATAACAAGTGCTATATGAAGTTGTTCTTTTAAAGATATTGGGATTTATTTTATCTAAATCTGAGTAGGCCTTTTATGCGATAACTTAAGCCGTACTATAATTCTTGGTTGCTTACAGTGATTGGGTCTTAACAGAGCAGACAAATGAAGAATGTTTTGTATTGTATTGTAACTGCATTTATATAGCTCTACCTACCCCTGACGAGGCGTCGAAGCACTTTTTTGGTACGTGGCACGCTACTCCAGAACCCAAAAAGGATAGTGAAATATTAAATGAATTTGAGTGGTGGATATGTTAGTCTGTTATTTGGATTGAGAAGGATATTGGAGGGATAGAAGAGGAAAAGGTTTGGATTTACTACCCCTAATGGGGTGTTGAAGCATTTTTGGGTGAGTAGATGCTAATCCGGAACCAGAACAGAATTAGTGGTGAATTAGTCTAGGGAAGTATGAAACCAATTTGAGCGTTGGATATGGTATTTGAATTGAAAAGGACAGTAGTGGGATGGAAGAGGGAAGGGTGTGCATCTATATAGCACTTGCGCCCCTGATGAGGTGTTGTAGCACTTTTCAGCGAGTAGCAGGCTACTTTTGAACCCACAAAGGATTAGTGGTGAATTAGGGTAAACAAATATGAAATTAATTTGATTTGAGAGGTGGACATGTTAGTCTGCTATTTGGATTGTAAAAGGAATAGTGGAGGAATAGAAGAATGACGTTTCTAGAATTATTTTTGGGGGAGTTCATAGCAGCAGGAGGAGGTTTGAGATGAGTAAAGGGAAGATTAAGGGGAAAAAAGTCAGAGGGAAGGGTTTAGAAAGGCTTGTTTGGGAGATCTGAATACTAAAAGAGGTATGAGATGATGCAGGAGGGGTAGTGGAGGGAAGGGTCTAGAAAGGGTTATTTTGGGGATAATAGTAGTGCTATGGGCTTTGGGATGAATGGGAGAGTGGAGGTAGAGGATATATTGGGAGAGGTATAGGTTTTGATATAGGGTAGTGCATTGGAAAGAGTAGTAGAATGAGGTTTGAGATGAGTCAGAGAGTTGAGGTAGAGGATATATTGAGACGCTTTGAAAGAAATTGTGCACTTATTTAATAGACATTCTAAAGCAAGTGGGAAATAGCAATCAGAAAGTTATCCCTTCAAGAACAAGAATGATATCTTTTGGATGTTAAAAAGCTCATTTTAAATTGTCCATAGGCAATATTATCATTAAGTTAGTCACAATGTACCCATATTTAGCAATGAGAATTGACAACAAGCCAAATTGGAGGGCGCATATTTCCAATCTGTCCACGAGAAGTAAGATCATTTGCAATGGCATCAATCTGTTTGCTACTCAATTTAACCTGCCCAACGCTTACATTTGCATGGCCCATTATAATACCAGTCTGACTATATGGTTCATTAGTGTTCAGTGAAGAAAAAAATCATATCTAGCTTAGAAAAATTGCTTAAAAAAATATTAGATCTTCACTAAATCTAAGATCTTTGATGCCTTTGTGCCAAAGCGGACTTGATCTAGGCCTAACCACCTTAAGCGCTATTGACAACATTAAAATCATGAATTATTTTTATGACTGCATGGAGGTAGGAATAGAAACTCTAAAAAGAATCATTTGATATGAAATTATCACGTTATCTAAAAAAAATCATAAAAAATGTATAATCAAAGCATCATATCTCCTACCGAAGAATACTTGCTTCCCCCAATTTAAGAAATGTTCACTATGAAAAAGCACTGACAAAAAGTGAAGCCTATCAGAGAGTGTCACTTTAACAAAGATATTGTGCAGTCTGAAAATCACATATGCTTACCGCCGACAGGAGGGACTTTGAGTCCCAGGGGCATCAAGGAGAACCAAAGCACCCACAGGGAAGTAGGAGGGGCTACCTTCATCACACTTTTTAGCCCTTGCTGGCTCCCCAATGGCGCAGGACACGCCCAGGCGAAGACTGGGCCAATATCAGGCCTGTCTGCGCCTGTCCGACCACAGGCAAGACCGGACCAGTCCCCCCTCGAATTCCCCTCTCTCTGCTTAGCTGGTAAAAGGACTCTATTATTCCTGATTGGGAAACGCATGGCAGCCATTTCTGGGGACTCTGCCCTGTGGAAAGACGTGGTTTAGTCTACGCCCCCTCAGGGCAAGCTTAGTATCCTATCCTTCTTATCCTCAGTGGTGTGGGCGCTCAGTGAAGAGATCATTCATATAGAGGAATAATTGGCACTTCAAGGACAGGTTGGCTATGAATCTATTGCACCATTTGGTAATAATCCTGATACACCAGCCTGTCATTTATTAATGTCCCAGTACCTCCGGTAACCACTGAACCTATGAAGAAGGATGCTACATGTAGTAATGCTAACACAGTGCAGGTTCAAACGCTAGTACATCGAATATGTGCCGAGGGTGCTACCCCTCAAAAGGGGAGTGTGACAGAGACTGTAGTGGATCTTTTACCCCGTCTCAGAAGAGATAAAAAAGGGAGTAGGCAGCCCCCTTAGGTTAGCCCCTCTTTAAGTTTGCAGGCAAAGGCTGGTTTTATGGCGGAATCTTCTGAGTCTTCTATTAGTGACAAGGTTCAAGATTTTGTGGCTAAGCTCTATCCAAAAATAGAGTCTCTTGGCAAGGGTCTCTTTGAGACTTTAGACATATGCCTCAGCAATAGCAAACAGTCCATCCTGGCAATCAGAGGAGGATTAAACAAGCTTGCTCAGCCCAGGCTCAGCCTGATAAGCCAAGTTTTGGCGACATCTTGCGAGTATTTGGATGGGGACAAGCAAGACTGTTCGGTTTGCTTCAAGGGTGCCCTGCAAGAGGGGAGGCAGGGTGTTGGTTCCCGTTCTTGTTCAGAATGCTCCTCTTGAAACTTTTGAAGACATGAGGAATGGCACACAGACTCTACATTATCAGGTGTATGTTAAAATGTCTGAGCCTTGTTCTAGGAATTTCCAGATAGTGACATCATAGGATGCTGCCTCCTCAAGTACCTTGTCCCTAAAAGTTCTTTTAGTGAGAACAACACAGTCTCCCTATCAGTGAACTGGTCACGAACCCTTTTTACAAGAAAACAAAGAGGAGCTTGGCCAAAGGCAGGAAAATAAGTTGTCTCTGGCAGAGCCTGAGCGTTTTAGACAATCATTGTTTTCAAGTTGTGCACAGAACTTCTCCATCTGTTTAGATATTCAAGCTAGTAAACAGGAGACCTTCATTGGAAGCTTTTTGCAAAAAGTGGCACCCTACTTCATCTCCTAGTAGCCATTCTTGCTCCATCTGCACCAAAATGGTTTGATTGAAATTGTTGTAAGGCATTACAAAGCGTAAAGCAAGCTCTGAAAGCCACACCTAAAGATTTGGGTCATATAGCAGCTTGGCGTAGTACCTATAAGTCTGAACTTAGTAGGCTAAAAAATCCCTCAGAAGCTTTGGAAGATTTAATGCAAGCTAGTAGTTTGAAAAATAGTACCCTTCATCGAGGGCCACTTCAGTTATGGTACCAGTTTTTTAAAAAAGGAGATAAGTAGAACCCCCAGTGTTTTAGACCACTATCTTTGACTTAGTGGTAAACGTCCTGGAGTGGGTACCGGTGGACAGACTGTATTGTACATCAGAAATTATATTATTCTCGTCCTACCATGGCGAGAATAATATAATTTCTGATGTACAATACAGATTCAGACCTGGCGAGTCTCCCATCGACCTGTCTTTGAATCTGTACATGTTAATCATCAAATGCACAGTGTGGGTGGATTTCCTGAGGGACCTCCATTCTTTTATGACAGCTTCGGTTCAATACACTAAACACTCAGTTTGTACTGATCACTTTAAAACTGGTAGGGAAGTTCACAATGGGTGTATCCTTGCCCTGCTCTTATTTACCTTATATAAAAACGGGCTGGAACAGGCCTTGATGGCCACTCAGGCAGATTGCCCTCAAATAGGTATACACCCGCAACCAGGTCTGTTTTACGCATATGACGCTGTTTTGATGGCAAGGACCGCAATGGGTTTACAAACCTTATTAACTTAATTTGTGGCCTTTCTGGACAAGTTGGACTTGTCATTTAATTTTACCAAATCTTTCGTTATGGTGGTGGGTCCCAGTTCAACTAGGTGTAAAACCTTTAGAGTGAGTAACCACAGCTTATCTAAGGTAAAGGCCTTCCTATATCTGGGCCTATTGTTTGATTCAAGCTTAAGTTGGAAACCCTTAATAATAGGAAGAAAGAGAAGTTCACAAGGGCCAAAGCAGCAGTGTTCAGTTTTGCATCATGAGGGAAGCCAACCGATAAAGAAGTTGGTGAAAGTCTATCAGGCTAAGTGTATTTTTATGGTCTCATACCGTTGTGGCATCTAGGAATATGCAGATGTCAAACAACTCCAGATTATAGAAGAAAATACAGTTTTAAGGCACTTGCTATGTGTCCCCAATAGTACTCCTCATGTTGTGTACATTAGGAACTGGGTGTTAATTAAACACCAGCCCACGGAGCACTCTGTGCCAGGAGGCCGGAGTTCTTTGGTGCAGATACTGCTCTGTGTCAGGATACACAGAGTCCAATGCACAGGCTCAGGAATCGCCTACATGCATATGCAACTGCAAATGGACATGGCGCACAGGGGTTTGGGTTATGCAGTCCCCACGATGGATACAGGCCTCAAACTTGCTGAGAGGGCAGATCGACCTCAGGGACCTTCAAAAACCCACCTTTTGTTTTGCTGAAATCTTCAGAGTCGCAGGAGCTCAGGAGCAGCAGACCGGGCAGTTGCATTAAGGTGCCTGCAGTTGCAGGGGAGTGACTCCTTCACTCCCAAGGGAGATTCTTCAGTTGTTCTTAGTGCACCACAGGTCCTGCACAGAGCCTGTATGGAGCAAGGGCACAGACAAAGCTTTGGACAGAGAGGGTGACGAAGTCGGCCCAGTCGAAGTCCAGCTAAGTCCAGAGTGTCCAGACGGTCGAAGGTCAGTGGTTTCTTCTTGTAGAATCTTGTCCACGTAAAATCTAAAGTCTTACAGCCAGGTAAGCCCGTTTTGTACCCACAGAAGAGGGTTGGATAGATTCAGGGGACCCTCCTAGGGGACGGTCAGGACAGAGGGGTAGTTACACCCATGTTCTTTGTCCAGTTTTGCGCCAGAGTAGGAGCCAATGGCTCCCAGAACTGGTTTGAGCTGGACTATGCACAGGGACACCAAATGTGCTCCCAGTGCAGACTTTCAGGCACTCTCAGAGTGCACCCACCCAGCCCCAGTACACTAAATAATGTCTTGGAGTTGGTCACACCTCCCTGTGACAGGATGCCTATTGTGCTGCTTTCTTCTGCTCGAGCTTGGCTCAGCAGCAGGAGGGCAGAAATGTCTCTCGTTGGCCGCATCCATTTTGTACTGTCCGGGTCGAGAAGGCTGGCACCGGATAGACCAGTGACCCCATAAAGCTTGCTTCTGAAGGGTGGAATCATACCTCCCACAATGGTTACCGGTGTGAAGGTATGATTCCAACATGTTGGATACCAAACATGATATGTTTCTATGCAGCCATTTTCGAGATAGCATTTACCACGAGGTTATAATGCACCTCTACCTATTTGTCACAGGCAACCCGGGAGAATGGTCTCTGAAGGCTGCAGAGGGACTCTCTCATGCAGGAGCACCCTCTCAATAAAAACCCAGGACCCGGCCTTCAGGATTGATAAGGCCTGCTATAGGGGTGACTTATAAGTTTTAAGTGTAGCGACCAATAGATATAGTGAACCTATATCTAACGTAAGTGGTGCAAGCACCATCTTACACAGGTTACAGTAGCAGACCTGTAATTCCCTTTTGCATGGCCTCTCATGGGTGGCATAATACATGCTTCAGCCCAGGGAGGCCTCTGGGGTACCTATGCCCAGGGTACATGGGTACGATATACTAGGGACTTATAAGGGTACCCCAGTATCCGATCTGAAGTGTACCGAAGTACATGTGTAACAATTTAAAGGAGAAAGCAGATAGACTGGGGTCCTGATTAGAAGGATCCCAGTCAGACTAGTCAAAAACAGGCACGTGACCGTGTTTACGGTCCAAGACTCTACAGCAGTTGTCTGTTGCTGTAATGTTATACAGAAATTGTCCCAACGGATAAAGGTTATAACACCCTTTGAGAGCACCTCACTTCAGAGCACTTCGTTCGGGTTTCCGTTACATAATGTGCCAACAACCACTACAATTTTTAGAAAAAACAGACGTCCGAAGTCGGTGGACAGCGAAGATGGTGTCTTATTTTAGTGTTGGACAGATGGGCATCACAATTGTAGACTATAATAATTGTCGATAAGCGAGGGGCGTAAATTCCATGGGAAAGGCAAAGAGTACACGCTTATGTAATTAATTATCCCTATGGGGAAAATTGCGCACTTATAGTTTGTAGAGTAGACACGGGTAAATGACAGATTCTTAAGAAGTTGCTTCAGTTACCTTCAATCAATATTGCAAATCTAATTATAACATTATGACAAGCAAAAAAAAAACAAAAAACAGTTTTTGGATTAAAAGCATATCACCGCATGTGTTTGGTAACAATATATACATTTTATTACACTTTATCCATTTACAAAATACCTTAAAAACCACTTTAAAAACATTTAGCGATAGACATGATCATCACAATATCTTTGGTAAAATATAAATATAAGCACAGAATCAAAAGGTCGACGCGGCGTTTCGGCTTTCTTTAGTACACCTTCATCAGGACTGATTCTAGACAGTTAAAATAATAAAACACAAAGTTACCCTCGCTTATCGACAATTATTATAGTCTACAATTGTGATGCCCATCTGTCCAACACTAAAATAAGACACCATCTTCGCTGTCCACCGACTTCGGACGTCTGTTTTTTCTAAAAATTGTTTTCCCCACCGTCCTCTATGATTTAGAGTGGGGTCCTCCTTATTTTTTTCACAACAACCACTACAAGACACAGAATTTTTTTTTATTAGTGCAACAATATCATAAATTTTTTACCAATTAGTTGAAAGTTCCTCCCACTAAAGCAGAGTTGAATAAGCATGTTTTAAATGCATGCAGCCAGGGGAAGATAAGTATTAGTAAACTGTATACGATGTGCGTACTTAGCGTAAGAAAAAAAGTTCCACAACTTTTGGGCCCGGTGCCACAGCACCTACTGCACCATTCAAGGCATGTCTTTATTGCCTACAAGATAACTGCAATTGTGACTGCCTGCTTAGTAGTAAACTATAGCAATATTTGATGTTCAGAGGGGCTCCTAGAGCTTTGGGCCCTGGTTTAACTGCGCTTGCACCTTCATTGAACTTACAGCCCTAGTGCCTGCAAGGTAACTGCCCTTGTGACTGCCTGTTTAGTAGTTAAATGTAGCAAAATTTGGCATTTAGAGGAGTTCTGACAACTTTTGGCCCCAGTGCCACTGCACATGCTACACCATTCAAAACATGACCCTATTGTCCGCAAGATAACAGCACTTGTGACTGGCTGTTTAGTAGTAAAACATAGCAATATTTGGTGTTTAGAAGGAGGCACAACATCTTTTGGCCCCAGTACCACTGCAAGTGCTGCACCATTACAATCATGACCCTATTGCCTGCAAGGTAACTGCACCTGTGACTGCCTGTTTAGTAGTAAAACATAGCAATATTAGCTTTTTTGTGGTGTGTCTAGGGCTGTTGGTCCCGATTTCACTGCACCCGCTGCACCATTGTAATCCTGACCCCAGTTCCTACTAGATAACTTCACTTCTGAATGTCTGTTTAGTAGTAAAATTTTGCAATAATTTGTGTTTAGTGGGGTCCTTAGAGCTTTTGGCCCCGGTTCCACTGCATCTTTGAAATCAAGCCCCTTTTAACTGCACGGTAACTGCAATTGTGACTGCCTGTTAGAAGTAAAATATAGCAATATTAGGAGTTTAGAGGGAAAGATAACAAAATGTAACTGTAAATGATATGCAGGGTACACCAAAAGAAAAAGAGTTTGAACCACCAACGCAAATGGGAATGAGTTTGGAAACTGATAAGAGAGACCCAGAAGGGAGAATAGGGTACAACCAATAGAAACAGAGGAAAGTAAACTGGCAAGCATATGTACCAGTAAAAACTGAAGGCGGGATGTCAGTCCCTTTTAAGCTATATTAAAAACAATTTATTTGATGCGCTGTGCAGGCGAAATCTAAAAAAGGCAGGGGGACGCAGCCTACCTCCTTGAGCATTCAAGGGCTCCTAGGGCTGGGTAGTTTAATTAAGGAGAAGGTGGCAGGCGGGCCACATCCCGGGCCGATTGTGACTCTAAGTTTCACATACCCAGGGACTCACTAGATTCATTAAAGGGGAGGGGGCACATGCCCCCCTTCCTGAGCCAATTACAGTGACCCCATCCCCTGGGCCAAGTAGTTTAAATATGGTACGAGGGGAACTCAGCCCCCATCCTCAAGACGATTGCGGCCTCTGGGGTCACATACCCAGGGCCCTGCTACATTAATAAAGGAGAGGGGTGCATGGCCCCACTCCACATGCCGATTGAAGGGGAAGGGGGCTGCGTGCCCCCCCCCCCTTCCCTGAGCCTCCAAAAGCCCTGGGGACCGCTCCCCTGGGGCTGAACATTAATGAAGGGGAGATAATCACTGTCCATGCAGCCCTTTCCCCCCCCAGGGCCTGGCTTTAACTATAAAGGGGAGTGAGGTCATGCCCCCCAAAGCGAGCCACTAAAGGCCTCAGGACCCCATTCCCAGGGCCCAGCTCCACTAACTGTATCCTGGGGAGCCCATCCTGGAGGTACTGTACCCATGGGAGTGTGGACAGGAACTTGTCTGCTCCCACCCAGTGAGAACTGCAGAAATGCTCCCGCCAGTTGGAAGCAGGGAATCATGGATTGCTCCCACCCAGTGGGACTAGAAGAAAATATCTGCTCTTGCTGGGTGGAGCAATGCTATATCCTGCTGCTCCCAGGATATGTTCATCTAGGGAGCCAGCAGGGCCACTTGTGCCATGGGGGCCCCCAGAGCCTCAACCAAGTTTGTTATGAGTGCCATTGGTGGGTACTGGGTTACCCACCTCTGGCTCTGGGTGTTTGGGTTCCATGGGCCTCATTAATGCACGGGTTGGGGGCTGTGTGCATCCCTCCCCTCTTGTAAAGCATTGCCCTGGGCCTTGAGGTCCCTTGGGCCTCCAGAGGCTCGGGGAGGGAGCCAGGCGGCTTCCTCATATTTCCTTAAAATATTGGCCCTGGAGAATAGGGTCCCCGGGGTCTTAAGAGGCTCAGGGAGAGGGGCCGTGTGTCTCCTCTCTCCCTTTTTAAAATATTGGCCCTGGGTGAAGGGGTCCTCTGGGCCCATAGGGGCATGGGGAAGGGCGTTGCCAGTCCCGTCCCCTTTTGTAAGAGAAGGCTCTGAGGGATTGGAGTCCCTATGCCCCATAGCTGCTCCATAAGGGTTGCCACATGCCCCCCTCCTTAAAATATATGTTTTGTTCCTGGGTGGGTGAGAATTATGAGATTTTCAGTAACTCTACAGATCTGTTTGCTGAGATTTCAGCTGCTAAAAGCGGGCAAGATCTCCAGGAGAAAGTCTGGGCCAAAATGAGGAATTACCAGGAGAGATGGGCCGAGAATTACAGATTCCCTTTCCCATAGAGTTACTGGAGCCTAGGATACCGTTAAATGTAGGGGTGGTGAAATGCCAGACCATTTCTTGGTCACTCGTAATGAGGACCATAACACAGTGAAGTACTAAATGGCACCATAAAGTTCATTGTATGGATTAACATTTGCAGGTTTGTACTAATATAATTGTTCTGTTTCAGCTATGCGTTAATCTATCTATGTTGTGAAAATTGCGCCTTTCGTAGAACTGGTGTTTTATTCCTCTAAACAATAACTGGTATTAGTATTGCTTTTGATTTAATAATAATAATTTCAACCCTCATTAGTCTATTGTATTTTTAAATGAAAACTAATATTAATGTCAGTTTTAATTTCATAATTGGTCATTTTATTAGGACTTTTGACTTAGATGTATTTTGTTCATAAAGAATAACTTGCATTCATTTTGGTTTTCTTTTCACAATAGGTTCTCTGAATGCGACTTCTATCTTTTCATTAAAACCAAAACAAATGGAAGATCTTTGCTCCAAGGACGTTCAGGACTTTTTTATAAAAGGCAGCCTTAATCTTTCGTCAGGTGGGTAGGAGAGGCAAGAGTGATATTTTAATTTTAACTTTGGTAATGATTAGAGTTCATTTTCATCAGGTACATGAATTTTGGCCCCTGCTATTTAGAAAAGCATGAACGTTCCTAAGTCCAAATAAGCTGAAGTTTGTTTTTTATGTCTCACCTACACAACAAATGTGTTGTAATGCAAGACATATTGTTTACAATTCAGTGGGCTTAGAACCCACCTACAGCACACCATTAGTCTTTCAATTGGTTAGCTCCCATAGGCTTCACTTAATTTTTTGTGTTAGTTCCTCCCTGGAGCATGGACCAAGTGCATGTATTCTTTCTTGTCTTTTTGCTACACTCATTTCAGTATTGTTCCCGGACGTGCAGTGTGCTTTGCTACTTTTAACAAAGGCATACAGCCTCTTATTTTTGTTTCTTTCACCCTATCTGCCTTTTCTAATGCTTTAGTTACTCACACCCACAACTGTACTACTCTACGCCACTTTCCTCTATGTAACTCCACTCCACTCTATGCTACTCTACTGTATGCCACTCCACTCCACTCTATGCCACTCTACTCAACTCTACTCTATGCCACTCTACTCTATGCCACTCTGCTCTATGCCACTCTGCTCTACGCCACTCTAGTCTACTACACTCTGCATCACTCTACTCTTTCCCACTACACTGTACTCTACATCTATGTCACTTCACACAATGCCATTCCATGCTACTCCACTCTCTGCCACTCTATTCCACTGTATTCTGAGACACTCTGCTCTGTACCACTTTACTCTGCGACACACCACTCAGTGCCGCTCTACAGCACTCCATGCCAAGTTACTCTACTCCACGCCACTTCACACTACTCTAGACCACTCCACCCCATTCTATGACACTCTCCTCTATGCCACTCCAGTTCGCTCCACTCTAAGCCACTCCACGCCAGTCTATGCCACTTTACTTTACTCTACCCCATTCCACTCTGTGCCACCCCACTCCAGTCAACGCCACTCCACTTTATACCTATCTAATCCATGCCACTCTAGTCTATGTCATGCTATTCTACTGAATGCTGCTTCACTCTATGCCACTCCGCACAATGCCACTCTTTGCCACTCAACTCCACTCTTTGACACTCTACACTACTCCACTCCCCACGCTCTACTTGCCACTGCTCTACACTATGCCACTCTACTCTGTCATTTCAGACTATGCCAGTCTGCTCCACTCTCCGCCACTCTACTGTACGCCACTCTCCTCTACACCACTACACTCTATGCCACTCCACGCTACTTTATGCCATTCCACGACCCTCTAGTCTTCACCACTGTACTCCACTCTCCTACATGCCACTCTGCTCTACACCACACCACTATCCATGCTGAACAGCAGCCACTTTGCTGTGTAACATAGCTAAAATATATTGGTAAAGCCAATAGCCCTCATATAGGCGAGACCCATTGGCTTTGTCAATTTTTATTCACTTTCCATTCAGATGTTAAATTGATCCAAAAATCAGTCTTATTCCATTTCCACTAATGCTCCAAAGAGCTGAGTTCAGTATTGGTGCAATAATGGAAAAGGACAAGGAAATTACTTCCTGAGTTTTCCAAGTGAATGCCTGTCTTTACGATAATTCATAGAAATGTGGGAGGCGGTGGGGGTCCTGCTAGAATCTTTGCTCCAGTTTCTATCCTTAAGTTTAAGAGTTTGGTAATAGTGAGATCAGTCAGTGTGTCTCCTGATTTATATTCTCTTGTTAGATGGCTAGCGTGGGAGTTCGCACTGGTAGTCTTTCATAAAGACTTGCAAATGTTAGCCTGTTTCCATTGTTTGTAATTCCTGATATGTAATGCCTTTTTCTTCCTATTGAATTCTCAAGTTCCATTTGTTTTTCAAAATATTCGTAAATGGATATTCTCTCCTTGTATAGTTTGTCTGCTTTCAGAGATCCATTAAACACATGTATGCAGCTCAATCTTCTCGGTTTTTACCCGTGGAGTTCATGTACGATCTTCATGAGCACACGTCCATAAGTGAGACCCTATTAATCATGACTTTTTTATTTATTTAAGGTCCTTCTGATGTTTTGTTCAGGGGAAAGCAGCATTTGAAGGATATGCCAGACACAGCTAAAAACAAGCGCAGCAAAGGTAAATCTTCTGTATGCCACTGACTTTCATATCATTGACATTCACAGATGTGTCATTTTGGACGAACAAACCAGTGTGCCTATGTCTCTGATCTTAGCCCCATTAACATTCTCGCAAAGACAATGCTGCACATACTACCTGCCTTTCTTAATTGGAGTTTTAGGAAGTATAACTCACAGTGAAAACAGTCACTGGCAAGCTAATAGGTCTAGCCTATAAACTGAACTCGTCTGGATGACCATACATGCAGTCATAATCTGGGCCCCCTTGTATACGTCCGTAAAAAAAATGTTTTATTTCTTGATTTGTTTTTTGGATCATTAGAGAAGTAATTTCGTTTTGGTATACATTGCTGATCTAGTCCAAATTTTCTGGGCAACATTTTTTAAAATAGGGGATGTGTAAATGTAAATGTGTGTGTGTCTTGTAAAGCGCACTGCTACCCGGAGGCGTCCTGGCGCTATAGACCGCTGGGAAACCCGTCCTGGCTTTCCCTGTGAGATGTTCCCTCCTGGGTATCTCCAAGGTGAAACCAGGGGCCGTGGTGGAGTTGAGGCAAGCTAATGCCCAGAGTTGCCGAGTGTGATCCCTGGTTAGAGTAGGCACTGAGGCGAGAATTATCGAGTCTGCTGACCCTGGTTCACAACCCTGCCGCGTCGGGTTTTGAACCCTGGTCCCAGGCCGTCCTCTGCTTCCGGGTCTGCCGCCTCTAACCAGTGAGCCACACCACTCCACAGTAGGTATGATGTAACTTTTCAGGAAACATGAAACCTATTTACTTCATTTTGGTTTCAACACATAGGCTTTGGTGGCCAAATAGTCTTATTATAACAGAAAACTCCTCACAGCAACCCTTCCGCCATTTTCCAAAATGGCAGCTATAATAGACGAAGAAGAGACATATATAGAAATGAAACAAATATTAATGTTTTTTAATCCTTTTATGTATACACCAAACAATGTTTATGATCTGAATATGAAAAAAGTAATGTTTATCGCTCCTGTTTTTGACACATTTTAATATTTCACTTTATTTGTTTTGGCAAACGCTCGTGGTACATTTGCAGAATGTTGAAAATTAGAGAAGAGTGTATCTACAGAATCATCGTTTTGTAGTACAGGTTTTGCAAGTACATGTACATGTAAGTTCTGTGTGGATAGATCCTTTACGAATATCTTGGGTTTTAGCACCCCATCAAATATCTTCCCAACAAAATTCACACAGATCTTTTTCTCCAAAACATTTACACATCCTCGTATCATGTAGAACACTCTTTTAATGTGTCCATGCACAGAATATGATGTCAGTAGAAGGTCACTTAGCCGGACTGATCTCTTGAACTGACTGTATCTAAGATCGTCAAATGTGTGAAAGTCAGAACTCGTTTTGCACACACTCACAAAGTATTTTTCTACGTCTTTAAAGTCACATTCTTTTTCTATCCCAGCATATCCTTTTAAAACTCCACAGGTTCAGCAGTTAAGGCTCCAAGATTTGTTCCAATTTTGCTTATAGTGTCTTCACCCATAAGAATATGTGCCTTTAACACTAGGAATCTCTGGGCCAATTTACCTTTATAGAATATGAAGCGGGATCAAGTGTATTTTCTTGCCTGTTCCATAACGTATCCATATCTCTGACCATGCTTGACTTATGACCATTGCAACAAATCTAAGTTGCACAATAATAATATCTGTGTCATTTTACAATACAGTACAATGACTCAATTGGAATAATTTCGAACAGCCCACTCAACATGTCGCACAAGAAGAAGGTCACCTTCCTCTGATTTGCTGTTAAGTTCTTGAACAATATTGTGGAAAACATGTAATAATTTCCGTTAGCATAAGCTGAAGCCATTTTGGTTGTGGCATCCATTTTGTTAGCTATATAATTCTTCCGTCTTCACTGTTGCTTGCCCTTCTATTCAGCTTGAGTCATCAGCCTTAGCTTTAGATAACTCCTTCTGTACTGGGCCAAATCAATGTATGTGCTGAGCAAAGGGCTGTAGCCGCTAAAATGCACCTGGTTAAAGATGGAACTGTCAACTATTTTCTGCAGTTGTAAACAGTTCTGTTCCCCCTCCCACTTTGTTGACTAAGGGATCTCCCACCTGCCCATGTTTGTCGGTATCTATTCCTGTGTAGGCCTGTACCTTCTATTTGTAACTACATGCTTACTCTGCACCAAACTCTGTATATAAGCACCATGGTCTGTGTATTCAATGTACTGCCTCCTGGAACACTTAAGGGTGTTGTATGGACGTGGTCTCACTCATGAGTGATTAATAAACTTGTTATTTTAGTTCCAGCTTCAGTGCCAATCTCTATTTTTTTGGTCTACGGACCTGTGGGCAGAGAAGGGTGCTGCCTGCACCGGTGTGCCCAATAAAAAGCACATTTCCACAGGTTGGCGCCCAACAGGTGGGTCCTCATCGGAGACGCAGCGGTCCAAAGGAGTGGTCTTGACAGAAGAGTGGAATATTGCTGAGGAGACAACCTGCAGGAGGAGACCCTTGTCTTTGCAGCCAAAGTGATTTTTCCAGTTTTCTCGAGTTGACCCTCCAGGTGGTGGCCGGTCCCGACTGAGGTATCCTTTGGCGTACTTTTTTTGCAGCCAGTGACCATTAGGTCGACCAAAAGATTGGCAGCTAGAAGTTGGAGACTCTTGTTTTGTTAGGTTGCTGAAGGGACACTCCTGATTTGCTAGGCCAAGATTCTGGTTTTGTTCATTTGATTTATTTTTTGCAAAAGATAAAGGCAGGTAATGTGTACTTTTGAATATTTTGGAAAAGTAATATTTTGCAAAAACTTGGTAGCATGCCTGTTTCCAGCACACTCCGTAGGCTGTGTTGCTGTCTTGGAGGTACCAAAATGGATTTAGACAGAAGTCAGCCGGCTCCCCAATAGGGGACACCTAAAAGGCATATGTACATTAAAAATTGTATTTCTTCCATAATGTATTTATACACTGTGGAACAAATATACAAAAAAGGAACCTGATCTACAATGGCCAGTGAATTAGTCATTCGACTTTTAGAAGATTCAATATGTAGAACAGTGTTTGTTTAAAAGGAAAAGTCGACAAGATATGTTTGATTGTGTACGAATGTGGGAGAAAGAAGTGCAAGAGAGAGTGAGGAAAGAAGAATCTATAGCAGCAAAAGAACAGCGAAAAACGATGTATCAAAAAGCATTGGTATTAAAAAATAAAGAGATGAAGGCAATAAAAGAAAAAAAGGAAAGGGAGCGTAGTTTAGAGGTAACTGGCCAGTACCCTATTAGGTGCCCCATTTATCCCATACTTAATAAACCTCAGCATGATTCCATCTTTTTAGATCGACCTCCGCCCCATATAAGTTTCCCTCTGCCCCTGAGAATGATCTTTCTGAAGAAGAACATTTTTCTTCGAATGATAAAGACCTGGATAAGCAAGATGGGCGGCAGACTCGCTCCACTTTGACTGTTGACGATAAAGCCAATATCAGATCCACTGCTTGCAAAGAAGCTTGTGGGACTACTTCTGCTTCAGATCTTGTAGTGATGGTACAGCAGTGGAAAGATTTAGAGCAGTTATATTTTGCAGAGAAGTTTACCTGGGAAGTAATACTTGTTTTTAAAAACATTTCTAAAAACTTAGAGCCCAAGGATATCAATTTTGATTATAAATAATTAAGTGATGGAACTTTCCTTTTTTCAAATATACCTGATCTAATTAGGTAAGTATTTAAATTAAGACATGATACACTATGTTTAAAAACGGAGCAAAAATCAGCTAGTAAAGTTAAAACGGCACAAACAGTTCAGACCCCTGCCCAAAAAGTAGTACTTTTGGAAACAGCCAAAGACCCTAGTAATACTATAGTTATACTATCACTTTGCTGTCTAAGTGATCTCCCATCTGCCCATGTTTGTTGGTAACTACTCCTGTGTAGGCCTGTACCTTCTATTTGTAACTACATGCTTACTCTGCAACAAAATCTGTATATAAGCACCATGGTCTGTGTATTTAATGTACTATCTCCTGGAACACTTGAGGGTGTTGTATGGACGTGGTCCCACTCATGAGTGAGAAAAAACGTGTTATTTGAATTTCAGCATCAGTGCCAATCTTTATTTTGTTGGTCTACGGACCCGTGGACAGGGAAGGGTGACCCCTGCACCAGTGTGCCCATTAAAAATCACATTTCCACAATATGATCCGTACCTTTTGAATGTGTCTCTGCAGGCGCCAACTCCTCATTGACAATCATTTCACCTGCAATAATTGGAAATTCAGTGTTTCACTGAAGCATCAGTAATGTTTTGGCAAGTGAAAAATTTCCTAGTAACCAGGACGGAAAGTTTCAATTCATTAAGGAATCGGAGGCGAGGATTATGCTGTTCTTTCTTTTATTTTTCCTGCACAGCAATTTCAACTGTCATCAAAAAAATAACTACAAGTCCCATCGTAACTGTAGTCCATCGTGTAACTCCGCCAACCAATCAGCGGTGACGATCATCCTCTAGGGCGCGCCGTTGCTCCTGTCCTTCCTCTTTCTTGACTGCGATCAATTGGACACCCAAGAATCCTACTCTGTTTTGGAACCCTCGGGACCTAGAGGAATTTAAACAAGAACCCATGAACCATTCTCCGGAACGTCGAAGAACACAACCTCAAATTACACAAGAAAGGTGAATGCAATCGAAGATGATATCTGGAAGAAGAATACTTATCCCTTAAGAGGATCTCCGCTTGAAAGATTGTAAACCAACCTATCCGATAACTCCATGAGGGAGGGAACAGGTCTCCTCGAGCCCAGGGTGGGAATAATCCTCGCCTCTGAGTCCTTAATAGAATTGAAACTTTCCGTCATGGTTACTAGGACATTTTTCATTCTATGGCAGGACCGGAGGCGAGGATTATGCTCATTCAAAGCTTATCCACCACCAATGACGCCATATTCATGACTGGCTTGAAATAGAATCTTTTAAACATGGAGTCCGAAGACCAATTTGCTGCATTGAGAATATCTTCCAGTCTGGCGCCCAATTTAAAGGCTTTAGATGCCTTAGCTCCTCTTACTGAGTGTGCCCCGAACTGCGAGACATTAATGCCCGCTTCCTGCATCACCCATCTGATCCAACAAGCTATTGGTGGTGAAACCGCCTTGAAGGGCTTCCTCATGGAAATTAAGAGCTGTTGCTAACCTGGAGGCCGATGTTCCTCGGTCATGGTCATGTTTTGGAACCCTCAGGACCTAGATGAATTTAAACAAGAACCCATGAACCGTTCTCCGGAACGTCGAAGAACACAACCTCAAACTACACAAGAAAGGTGAATGCAATCGAAGATGATATCTGGAAGAAGAATACTTATCCCTTAAGAGGATCTCAGCTGGAAAGATTGTAAACCAACCTAGCCGATAACTCCATGAGGGAGGGAACAGGTCTCCTTGAGCCCAGGGTTGGAATAATCCTCGCCTCTGAGTCCTTAATAGAATTGAAACTTTCCGTCATGGTTACTAGGACATTTTTCATTCTATGGCAGGACCGGAGGTGAGGATTATGCTCATTCAAAGCTTATCCACCACCAATGACGCCATATTCATGACTGGCTTAAAGTAGAATCTTTTAAACATAGAGGCCGAAGACCAATTTGCTGCATTGAGAATATCTTCCAGTCTGGCGCCCAATTTAAAGGCTTTAGATGCCATAGCTCCTCTTACTGAGTGTGCTCCGAACTGCGAGACATTAATGCCCACTTCCTGCGTCACCCATCTGATCCAGCGAGCTATTGGTGGTCAAACCGCCTTGAAGGGCTTCCTCATGGAAATTAAGAGCTGTTGCTAACCTGGAGGCCGATGTTCCTCGGTCATGGTCTAATACTCCTTAAGGCAACGAATGACACACAGCTTTGGGACTTTGTCAAACGCCGGATATGAGATGACTAGTGTCAGATTTAGTCCTTCGCATGAGGTGAAATGTAACCCCATCCGGGGTAAAGCTGCAACCTGTAATGTCCAGGACCCTGACATCTGACACCTGCCGACAGGACACCAAGCACAGAAACATAGCCAGCTTGGGGGAAAGCTCCTTGCGAGAGAGGTACCTGTTAGCCTGCCACAACTGAAACAACTGTAAAACTTTGTTGACATACCGTAAAAAGAAGGAATATCTGGGTTCTGGAGGAAGAGAAAGACGAATTCCCCGCCTCAACTTGCATATTAGAGGGTGTTCTCCAGCCGATGTGCCGTCGATCGGAAGGTGACCAGCAGAAATCGCTGATCTATAAGAATTGACAGTGCGGTAAGCCAGACTATGTGTCGCCAGAGAGGCTAAGAAGTTCATGATATTCACCGCTTTGCACCCCATGGGATCGTGACCGCCCCGAACACACCAACTAACCCATCTGGGCCAAGCCGACTTATACCTCTTGTTGGTGCCATCAGCCCAGGCTGCCCCCAACAAAGACTGAGCCGCTGTCGATAGGCCAGTGATTCTCCAATGATGCCAGAAATCTGCCATGCTACCAAGGGCATTCCACCTTGCTGGATTAACAGGTGTGGTTCACCCTGAGGGTTCTTCAGGAGAAGAGGATCTTGGGGTAGAAGGATTGGAAAATCCCAAGAAAGTTCCAGAAGACCTGGGAACCCACTTGAGACTTCCAATAAGGAGTGGTCAAAACCAGCTTTGCATGTTGCCTCCTGAGTTGCGTGGTTAGGCGCATAATCATAGCGAACGGGGGAAAGGCATACCCTTCTCTTTGAACCAGTCCTGGAGGAACGCATCCGTCGCTGTCGCGAGTGGGTCCGGCTTCCAACTGAAGAACCTCAGGAGTTGATGGTCCAACCGGCACACAAAAAGGTCCACTAAGAAGGCAGCCCATTATCTGTTGCGGCGCTGGAATACTGGAGGGAGAAGTTGTCAGAGACTCATGTCAGACCAACTGTCGGAGCACCAATCCGATATCAAATTGGATTTCCCTGGAAAGTACTCTGCTGTCACTGAGACATTTTGTGCCAAGCAAAAGGTCCAAAAATCCTTGGCCAGCTCTGGACTTTGTGCCCCCTAGGTGATTGATGTATCGGACGGCTGATACATTGTCCATCTTCAGAAGCACGCTGCAGGTTGCTTTGTCCTTCGTCCAACACTGGATGGCGAAGGAGCCCGCCATCAATTCCAAGCAGTTGATGTGTAGAAAACTCTCGTCGGCTGACCATTTTCCTCCTGTAAAGGAATCTCCTCAGCGGGCCCCCAGCTTGATTTGCTGGCATCGGATTCTATCACTAAATCCGGCTTGCAGACGAAAATGGCCCTGCTAATCCATGCCTCCATGTGGTTGAGCCACCAGGTCATCTCGACTTGCACTTCCTCTGTCAGGGGAACCTGATCCGAATATTGGAGGCCTTTACGAAGGTGCGAGGCTTTCAGGCGTTGTAATGCTCTGTAATGGAGCGGGCCCGGGAAAATTGCCTGAATCAAGGCACTCAAGAGGCCTACGAGACACGCGATCTGGCGAAGTGAGGTGGACCGACGCGCCAACATACGACGCAGTTCCCTGCGGATCTTCATTATCTTGGGAGCTGGAAGACTCCAGGTAAGTGAAACCGAGTCCACCAAAAACCGAGAAAGGTCATCTGTTTGGAAGGGATCAGGATTGATTTCCTTGAGTTTATAATAAACCCCAGGCTTTGTAGAAGATCTATCATCTCTCGCAAGTTCTGCGCGAGCTTGACTGGACATTGATCTAAGAGGACTCCAAGTAAATGATGAGGCGTAAACCTTTCGCTCGAAGCGTCTCCACCACTGGTTTGAGAACCTAGGTGAAACACCATGGGGCCGATGACAGGCCGAAGGGGAGGGAGGCGAACTAGAACACTCTGTATTTCCAGATGAACTGAAGGAACCGACGGTGAGGGGTGAAGAGGGGTACCACTAAGTACGCGTCCTTTAGGTCCAGACGGACCATCCAATCGTCTGGTTGAAGAAGATCCCGCAGTAGATGGATGCCCTCCATCTTGAAATGTCGATAAACCAACCATTGGTTGAATTCCTTTAGGTTGATCACTGGTCGCTGCCCTCCATCTGTCTTGTCGACCACAAAAATATTGCTCAAGAATCCCCTGGGATGAAGTGCTGTTGGGACCACTGCTCCTTTTTGCAGCAATTCGGACACCTCTCAATCGAAGAGGGAAACCTGATTGGCTGCAAAAACCAGCGGACGTGGGCGAACCTCGTGTTTGGGGGACCTGTAGAATTCTATATGAAAGCCTTGGACGGTCTGTAACACCCATGCGTCTGAGGTAATAGGCGGCCAGTTGTCTACGAAAGCCGCCAACCTGCCACCCACCTGGAAGGGGGATAGAGGAGGAGAAGGTCTCACCTGGATTAGGGACGTTGTGGCCTCTGCCTGCGCATCGTCTACCACGGCCTCTGGAGCCCCGGAGACCAGGTCTTCTGGTCCTCTGGAAACAGCATGTCAGACTGATCGACGCCCTCCGGTGCGTCTGTGGCAGAATGTTCTGCGGGGCGCCAAGGCCTGGAAGGGCCTGCCTCATCGGCTGACTCCTCTAAAGAGTCCTCGTCATCATCATCTTGCCCGGTTGGTGAAGCTGGTGGTGCTGTTAGGATGGGGTGGGGTTCCCTTTCTTACCTAGCCGAAAACGCCTTTTTGAGGCGATCAAAGGCGCCCAAATTGGCATCTGCCGTGTTTTTCCTTTTTCGTGGCCGCTGCGACTGTATCGTAAATGCGAATTGCATGATACATGGCTCAATACGCCCCATGGCCTTATTAACTGCCTAATGGATGGAGACATCCACGGCGTCACAAAACTCGTCATCTAAAGGGATGACTTGGACAGTTTCTTCCTCAGTGTAGTCCTCCATTGTGATGAAGCGGAACAGACTACCTTGCCACAAACAAAGCCGGAAGAAAAACAAACCCCAACGCTCTAGGTGCAAGCAGAACAACTACCTGCAAGGGGGTGTCAATTTGGGCATGCCAGGCACTGAATATGGGCCACACAGAGTGTGGGCTGGGATAAAACCCGCAGGGGCGACTCACCCTTCAATCATTGGGTATGAACTTCTGGGCCTGTCCCATATATCCTGAAAGTGCTAACTAGCGCTGTGTGCACCGCAAACAAGCGCTTCAGACAAGCACACACACTCGCTTTCAATACCGACCCACAATGCGGGCGTTCACCAGGAGATTCCAGTATTTATGGTACTGACCTGCACGAAGCAGGCGTAAGGGCTTCCAGAGCTCATGCGGGCCGTGCACAACGGGTGAACTATCGGCTCTCTCTGATCCTGTCGCGTCTAGCGTGCCCGAGATCACTGAGACGCGGCCGCGCCCCCTGTCCGCACAACACCACACTGCACTATCATTGAGCCGTGGGTGGAGCGTTAAAGCTCCCGCAGCCCTCCTTAGGAAATAAAAACCTTATAAACGGACACAATTCAAGCTATAATACAAATGCGTGCACATAAACAAAGAAAAACACACCACTTGAAAGAAAATGAACCGCACGCCAGAGCGAGGGTAAAATAAACTTATCTTGTGGCCAAGCAGGAAAGAAAGAGGAAAGACAGGAACAACGGCGTGCCCTAGAGGATGATGGTTACCTCTGATTGGTTGGCTGGAGTTACACTATGGACTACAGTTACGATGGGACTTGTAGTTGTTTTTTGATGAAAGTTGAAATTGCTGTGCAGGAAAAATAAAAGAAAGATCAGCATAATCCTCGCCTCGGGCCTGCCATAGAATTAACATCCCCAAGTTCATCTTGTTCGATGTTGAATTTATCAAGCTGCTCAGGTATAGGTGCCAAATTTTTGATGCAGGCAAAGTCAGTTGTTCCACTTGTAGACATTTGTCTAATTCTGTCACTTTCTTTGACAGATAGTTAAAGTTAACTGTCACAGACAATGTGCTTTTCTTGCAAGGTGCCTATTGACTTTGATATCTTTCGAACAGTCTGAACGACCTCTCCGTCGTTTTGCATGGATTAAATCTCGACTATTCACAATTGTGGCAAATAGTCTACAATAACAGCAGTTTTTAATGAGGACACCTTTTCGAATTGTAAACTCTTCAGTGAAAGTTTTTTTTCGAACTCTTGTGTGAGTTTGTGCTTCACTGGTTCGGTTGCAGCATATCCATCAAATACTGCGTTTGTTGGAAGAGATCATGTAACAGAATGTCCTTGATAAATTCACCCCTCTCTTTTGCGACATCCATCTCTCTATGTGCTTCCAAACCTCTTTTGCAGTGACTGGTTAGACGAAACTCTAACCATGGCAATTAAAGCATGGAAGTTTAGCTTTATTGATTATGTCAAACAGCTTTTTTCCTTTCAATGCAAATCTCTTCTGCTTCAGTTCTGCATATAGTGTTAATTGTTCCAGGACACCTAGTAGACGCATCATGGTTATCCACATATTGTTTGGTCACGAAGTTGTGTAGTCGCATAGGCTCAGTCATTTCAAAGGGGTTTCCTTGCTGCTGCATGAAATGAAGAAGGCTGTCAAAATGCTTATTAAAACGTTCCCCTCTCTTTCCAACAAGTTCGTAATGGGGAACAGTTTCACAATGGTCCATTAATTTTAAATTTGTCATCTCTGAAAACATTGCAAATAGAAAGGACTTCATGGTAAGCTAGCTGCCATTAAGCAACATATTCACTTTTACGTGTCTGACCAACAATTCCCTTGGAATTTTTCTGTGATCTCTGGATCCTCTGTTCCAGTTTCCTATCTGGAGCTACAGCATTGAATCTTCCCTCTCTGACTTTCACCACAAAATGTCTTTGGAGGAATTTTCTGTAGTGTTATGGTTTTTCCACCTCTAGTTTTTTCACTTTTTCCAAATTTCAAGACCCATATCTCGGGTAGTTTATGCAATCGAATTCGTGAAACACAGTAATAAGTGGCTCACTCTTCACATGCAGCTCCCAATCACCTTCCCGATCAGTATTGTTAGACCTGACATCATTGGCTTGAGTCTCTCCTCCATTTTTTCTGTTTGCCGCCACTGTTTTATGATGTTTTGCTGGTATATGCTTTGGGCGCGGTGTCACTGCTGATCAGTGCCACAGCGCAAGTGCTCACTATGTTAAATTGTTGTATCTAGTGTATCCATGTTTGGCTTATTTGGTTTACTGTCAGTCCCTAGTCTAGTGCACCAGGAGTGCCGGGGCTTGTAAATACAAATGCCGCTCGTGGGCTTGCAGCACGTGTTGTGCCACCCACAGGAGCGGCCTCGTAAAAGAATGTCTACGGGTCGGTCATTGCGAGACCCACGTGCAGCTTCGTGCTGTCACGCAGGCTGCGCAGGTATACCTACTTGCCAGCCCCTTGAACCTTCCCTTGACTTCATGTTAGTCACCTCTATGGTAGGCCCGCGGGCAGGGTGCATTGTAAGTATAAGGTAGGACACGCCTGACCAAGTTGGCATGTCCTAATAGTGAATTACCGCCATCTTCGTTCTTCACTATTGCGAGGTAGCCTGCTCTCCGTTAGATAGAATGGGCCGCCGGGATTATTAACGCTATGATCCTAGTTGGCTCGGGGAGCATGGTGCAATGTCGAGTTTGGTATCCCTGAACTCGGGGTTTAATTGCGCATCCGTTGGTATGGATGGTTTTTGGACTCTGGGTTTGAAAATAGCACTTTTAGAAAGTGTCTATTTTCTTGTCTAACCATTTCTGGTTTCTGCTGGTCTTGCGTGTGTGTGACAGGAGCTGGGTGGCTCCAGAGGTCTGGATGAGTCAGTGTGGGATGAGTGGGACATTTGCGTTGAGAGTAGGGGGAGAGTAATTGTTGATAGCCTGCCCTGCCTGATACAATGCTGGCTCCACCTCCTGCCAAGCGGCTGATGGCTCTGTGCCTGCCATGGACGATCCTAGCCCCACCTCCTGCCAGGAGGCCGATAGCTCTGCTCCTGCCAGTGTCAATGCTGGCTCCACCGCCTGCTGGGCGTCTGAGGACCCAGCCCTGCTCAGTGAATAGGCCAGGTGCTTCTGCCTGGCTCCACCCACAACAGACCCAGGATGTTGGGAAAGTCCCCTGCATGGACAAAGGGATCAAAGCCGAAAAGGGGTGTAAGAGAAGGACCCCTGAACTAAGAAATCAGATCACTTCTGACAAGGAACCCTGTAACCAAGGACAAGAGGCCTGCTGATCTGAGGACTTGCCTACCCCTTCTGCCAGTGTGCTGTTTGCTGGGGGGAATCCTGCAGTGCTTCTTTATTTTTGCCAAGGAACCAGGAGAGAGGAACTTTGTGTGTACTCTCACGCTTGCTAAGAAAATCTCCAAGGACTGGAAGAGTGCCAGTCTCCTGCTGAAGTCACAGGGCTAAAAGACCTCATCTGCTAAAGTGCTATTTGCTGCAACCTGTGAATCCGGCACCTCTGAAAGAACCAGCAATCTCTACGCCGAAGGACGTCGCCGAATCCAGCTCGACGTAGTGGGTAACGGCCCCAGTGTCCCGCTTCCTCGACGACCGGCCGCCGGGCCCGACCGACGCCAGCAGCAACGCCAGTGAGTGGGAGTACGGCTCTAGCTCCAGAGGACCTCGTGTCTGCACCGCTGCTGATCGCCTCAACTGTGTGCCCTCTCGACGCCGTGAGCGCTGCTCACTCTGTGCAACCGCATCATCGACGACGCCTGCTGAGGCCTGATCGACACCGAAGACGCGACGCCGGATTGCTCGACGCCGCTGATCATCGTGTGCTTCATTTTCCAAAGGTACTGTGTTGTTGGGGGTCCGTGTGACTCCGGGCTCGACGTAGCGCTCCTCGTGGTCGACGCCGAACCTTTGGATTAACTTTGCCTCGACGTCGTGTAGCTCCCGTGTGGGTTACCCTGTTGCTAAGAACTGTATTGCCAAGAAGAAGATTTGCTTTGATACTAAAGACTTTTGTGCTCAAGAAGAACCTACCATTGAACTATCCTTTTTCCCTTCCCCGAGTATTTATTAAGATTGTGTACATTTTTGTCGTTATTTGGTCTTGTGCTAAGCCTTATATAAAAATACTTATTTTTATAATACTTCTGTGTCGTGTCCATTTGTAGTGTATTCACTTTATTACTGTATGTGGTCATAAATGCTTAACACACAGCCTCTGAGATAAGCCTGTCTGCTCTGCCAAGCTACCAAGGGGGTGAGCAGGGGTTATCAAAGGGTGTGATCCCCTTGCCCTGACTAGAAAAGGTGTGTCCCTATTTGTCAGAAGTGCATACCTCTGCCAACTAGAGACAGCCGGTTCTAACAAGTATGTACCAAGTTTTTCACTAGAGCGTTCATGTGTAAAACATTTGCCCAGTTTTTGCAAAGTTCAAATTTTTCATCACCTTCTTAGACAAGCTCTACGGACTTGGTTTTCAGGTTTTGTTTTGAACATTTCCTGTTTTTCCATTGTCTTTTGAATGAAGTGCATCCTGTGCTGTGTTCAATTCTGAGATAAGTTATGCACAACCTAATTTGTCAATCTTGTTCCAGAAAGAATTCCAACGCAATGTTTTTATAGCCTGGTATATGAAGAGCATACCTTGTAACGAACTAACATAATGACTGGACAGTTTTGCTTCCAAAGATTTAAGCCACAATAAGTTCATTGTCCACACCACGTCCACTGAGATGACTTCCTGCACAACGCAACGCAACTTTTGTCATGTGGAAAACGCCCATCATTGGATAAAGATCATCTGATTCTACTGGATTGCTCATCAAATTGTCAGCTAAAATACAGAAAACACATCCATCACAGAAAATTGGCAGTATAGGCTGGTCTTCAAGCTGAGCATGCACATTTTGGATGTTTTTTAGATATGTGTATACTGCTGCATAGTTTGTGACTGGAGATGGTATTACTGGTAAAAACCCAACCTTCTTCTGTGGTACAGCATTCTGGGAGCCAAATATAATCTGTGCTAGATCCCACTAGACCTGTATTGCTGCAAAGGTGCCTACAAAGAGCTCAAAAGACCACCCACATAAATTACCCCTTATAAATTAATGATATACTAACTGTTACAATTACATTCACTTATTTCTTTATGTTAGTAATCTTTTCTTTAGACATGTTCTTTAGACAGAGCCAGGAGGCGCAGGTTGAAAAGCCTTGTTTGGCTCCTGCAGCGCCTGGAGGAGGCTGGGTCCTCCCTTTTGCAGCTGGAATAGCCTGAGGTTCGGTGCTTGGTGGGTGAGTTTTTGATTTTCTCTTCTCACCAATATCTTCAAGCTGCTTCCAGGTCAATTTGGTCTTAGCTATCCGGTTTGATTTTCTGCTCCCCAGGCTAAGGTGGATTTTGGCAAAATGGTGAATCGCAAAGTTCTGGGCTCTCATGAGCTGAGCGTTAAATTTACAAATAGTACCATACTGGATTCCTTCCTAGCAAGAGCAGTGGGGGTTATTACCACTGGCCAAGCACAGGTTATCAATGGAAGTGTGGGGGGGGGGGGGGGGGGGTACCTGGATCTTCACCGGGGCGGGGGCGGCCACACAAGCTCCATACTCTGCTCCCCAAAGACTCTCAGTGCCCTAGATTAAGCAAAGTCTTTCAAGCTTCTCTCCCGAGGTTCATTCCCTTGACAACACTGCTACGGAAACCCCTAAAAACAGCATCGCTCACCCCTGCCTGAAAGGAAGAGGCAAAATAAATATCCACCTAAGGTGAAGGGCACAAAAGGACTCTCTAATTCATCTGTAAACTGGCCTAGAGCCAATTGCCCTGGTTCAGTGAGTCCTGCTGCAAATGACTGGTCTGATGTGATTGGCAAACTTAAGGACGTGATCCAGCTAAATATTTCCCCTTTGGTGGAAAGATTATTCGCCCTAGAGTCAGCCATAACCAAACTGTCTATAGGGTTTGATCCACTTGAAGAAACCATGAACTTGATTTGTCACGTGGGTGGAAGGATTATGGTGCTTGTTTCTCTCCATACCCATGAGCGAGATACTTTGTCCAAAGGCCAAGCCACGGAAGGAACGGATATCTGTGTCCCTAAGCCACCCCAGTTGCTCTTCCAGCCCTTGGTTTCCCCGGCTTCGTCTGCAGTGAGGAATCGTCCAGATAAGGACAGGTCCCGCAGGCCTGGTTTGGACCAACCAGTGCCGAGGGAACCGGTGGACAGGAAGGCCAAGCTGGATGTACGGCTCTCCTGCTTAAATTTACCCATGGATTGTTGTCCCTATGTACCTCTTTTGTCAAGGGTTCCAGTTATTAGTGTTAACACAGTAGAAACCACCGGGCAACTAAAAAAAAAAGTATGCCATTGGTTGGCAAATAACGCATATTTTGAGTGTAAGGACTATGACGATATTTTTGTTTGTCAGAAGGGTGGGGTGAGTTGGTCCTATGCCTAAATCTCTGGGGGGGATAATATTGTTATCAACTGCAGGTCACCTGCTCTGGCCAAGCGTTTACATTCTAGCTCAGTCCCACTGCCCACCAAGGAAGGGTGTATTAATATCCTTCCACTTGGCTTTTTCTACCATTGCTTACAGCCCCATCCCCTATAGGGGTTAGCATGAACCATCACACTTTTAGGCAATCCGCTATCTCCCCATAGAAGATAGCTATCCCTGTGAGTAATAGATTTCATCCCCTCTGTGTCTCGTACATCTAGTATTAGTCCCCCAGCCTAGACATTGGTTATCCAGGTCAACTGCTTGTTAAGTCTACTTAAGGAAGTGTTCCAGGGTGCTCCCTAAAAATTATTAGTTGGAACATCGCAGGTATTAGGTATAAGCTAGTAGAATTGAAAAGGCAGAATTTTATTTATAATTTTGTTGTCATTTTGCTTCCGGAGATCTGGGCTCTTGATCCAATTTGCCGGGATGGATATAAAGGTTTTTGTGTGGCAGCAACTCCCTCCCCTGGTCATAGGCCACGAGGGGGACTAATTATCTTAGTCCGATTCTCAGCTAATTTGAGGGTATTTCCAATTTCCCTAAAACACAGTGGAATTCAGATCCTTTGGGTGTATATCAGTAAAGATTTTAATTTTTTCTTAGTGAATTTCTTTTACTCTATCAGCGACCCTGGGTGCCAGATCGAGGCACTCTTTGAAGTAGTGTCACTCCTAGAGATTAGATCATATGCCTATTTTTTAAAAAAATATTTTAAAAGGGGGGGTTTTAACGCTAAACTAGGACAAAATCCCAACCATGTTAACACTTTTGTGGTAGAGGACCTGGTGTCTAGCGACTCCGGGTAGGATCAGAGGAGACATAAACTATCTGAGGAGCTTAGTCAAACTGTTTTAAGGAATGTAATGCATGTGGGCCATAGCCCATATGGAGAATTGCCCACTTTTGTTTTTTGGGGTAAAGGGACCATTATTGATTATATTTTTATCTCAAGGTCTCTTGATAGTTATGTCAGCCCAGGGGTGGCACATGAAACTAACATTAGCGACCACAACACAACAGAAACAGTACTAAGAGTTAATGTTGGTCCTGGCGTAAAATCTGATCCAGGCCTGACTGGCTTAACTACGAAAGGTGGGGGTTTGAGGGATGAGTGGTGCGAACTCTCAATGCCTAAAGTTAATAAATCTGTAGTTAGCGTTAATATCGCTGTTATCATGGAGCCCCTGTTAACCCTGGAAACATCACCTGCTTTAATTGTGGAAGCTTTTGACCAAATAAATTAGTCCACCGTTAGTATTATAAGGGATATGGCGAGTAAAGGCAGAGATACAAAGCCAGGCTGGCACAACAAAGCTTGCAGGTTGGCAGATAATTATTTACGTGAGGCCCTCAACACCAAACCCCGCAACCAAGATAATATCAAGGACGCTAGAAGGGAGTACCAAATAGCCTTAGAGAAGCAAAAGACTGAACTTAAAGAAGCTTCTTGGTTACGGTTGATGTCCACTTGCTCTTCTAGAGATTCCAAGAGCTTTTGGGCATGGAAGGCAGCCCACCTTGGCTGTGCAAGATGATATTGGCTCCTCTATCCCCCCAGCCCTTTTGGTTGCCCACTACCACAAGGTGTATACACAGGACAAAGATCTCCCCACTCACCAGGGTGACACTTCAAACCTGTACCCACTTGAGATTAGGTTTGAGTATGAGGAGGTCTATGATGCCATCATTGGTAGCCCGCCCAATAAAGCACCCGGCCATATGGGATACCCATGGATTTCTACATGGAAGAACCACACCTCTGGGCTTCAGCTCTGACTAATGTCCTTCATGCTGTGACCCAGTTAGGCCTACGGTTGACCTGGAAATCTGCTATTATAGTACCAGTGTTTAAGAAGGGAAATAGGCTGGACCCTACCTGCTATAGACCAATCTGCCTGTTAAGCTCAGTGGTTAAGGTGGTTGGGCATATTTTCCTTCAGCAAGTGGAAGCTTGGGCCAATGCAAATTATATTATCTGTCCTGTCCAATGTGAATTCAGGGAACTGATGGGTACATTGGAACAATGCCTGAACCTTCACCTCATTATAGGTAAATATGTTCTGGCGAAGCAGAGGTCAATTTTTCTTGCATTTATGGACCCCAGTTGCTACTTTGACAGGGTGAATAGGCCTAAGCTTTGGGACATTCTTGCGGTAATGGGATTCTTGGAGCTCTTCATGTGGACATAAATGCCCTTGTTAGATCGCGTACAGAGGTGGAGACAAAATAATCTTTTAGCCTCCCACGGGGGGTCTGGCAGAGATGTGTGATGGCACCAATATAGTTGTTTAGGTCAAGCTTAGTGTTGCAGCGGGTATGCGCTGCCACCGCTTTGCGAGGCATGCAGTATATACTGTAGCGTGTAGACTTTGTGGAAGCTCCATCCACTCTCTAACCATTTACTTTTGTCTTAAATTCTGCCTTCTGATTGGTTTGAGGCTTGTTAGTCCCTCCTCATTCGTCATTTGTATCCCTCCACGGCTACCAGCCCCTTTACTTTCAACAGTATTTTTCTTCCCCTGCCTTCCCCCCTCCCCTACTGCACTCTGTGACTTCTTAGACCACAGCAGCCCCCCCACTCCTGTTTGTGCCTTCTTCGCACCTCACTTCTGATTCTAATGCAATAGGACTCTCGTAAAGAGAGTCCTATTGCATTTTTAATGCTTGCTTATAAAGTTCTTTCTGTGACGTACCAGGCGGATTGGCTACCCCGGCATGCCTCTGTTTGCACTTGCGCCTCGCTGGTTTATTTGAGTAATTGCGCGCGGCTCTCTCGGCTCCCACGCCTCCTTCCGATGGGTGAAGAAAGACAGTGAAACATGAGGCCATAATATAATTGTAGATGGAGAGTCAGGCAGGAAACTCCGGGATTGCAAGAAGGCGCAGGAGGCGGCAGTGCTGATTTTCCACTACAGTCAACACATTTACCAACCCCTGCCACAGGATATTGCTGTTTTCAGGGGAATTGAGTTAGCGAGCTATTTGCCGGAGCTGCTCCACACTGCTCCACACTCCACCTATTAATATAGCTGAGCGCTTGGCGGACAGGTGCGATCCCGTTACTTGTTTTCACTTTTTCTCCTTTCGTTATTTTTTCTTTCCTCTCCCCCGCCTCGTATCACTGATTTTTCTTCCTTGCTTGTCACATGCTGCCCTGTCACCCCTCTCCCCTGCCTCTGCTTCATGCAGACCTCACTCCTGCGTTCTCTCTCTCTCACGGCCCGTGATGCTGTGATGTGTGCCTGAGTCACTCAGCCTTCACAGAGCCTGTTAGGTTTCTTTTATTGGGAAGAGGATTGTTGGGGGCGAGGGTGTTTGTAGATTACAGAGAGGCGTTTACACTGCTGTCTAGTGAAATAGAAGGCTTGCACACCATTTAAAAACTTCCATTCAGCTCTGAGGTCCCTTTATGATCTTACATTTCCGATATGTGGCAGTCTCATTCTGTGTGCATTGCACACATACTCACTGCACGTAAGGTCTCTTCGAGGGGCACTACTGTTACAGTAAGAGGCTTGCATGAGGGGTAGGAAAGTGGCCGGACTGAGTGAGTCTGGATTCACTCCTTATTTTGAAAGTTTATATAGCGCTAGCTTAACCCGTAGGTATCAGAGCGCTTTACATACATCCTGTAAAAAGAACAGACGTAATTGCATTACATAGTAAGCAGGCAGTAAGGAAGCAAACCAAGGATCAGAAAATACAGCATGAAAAATTAGGTGGTTTAACACAAGCCAGTCATCAACTATCCTTGAATATCAAGAGAGAGGAATAAACTCTGATATTGAAGACTAGGTTAGTTGACATTGCTTAGGAAAGTATTTGTTAAGGAGATGGAGTTTCAGGTCCCTTTTGAAGCAGGAGAAGGAGGGGTTGCATCTGAAGGGAGAGAGTTCCACATCCTGGGAGCGTTGCCAGAAAACGATCAGTATTGTGTAGTTTTCTTTTTCAGTTATGGAGGAATAAGAAGGAGTGAGTTGGAGCTTCTCAGAGATCTGGATTGACCTGCCCTTACCAGTTTGTTGTTCAGGTAGTTAGGGGCTGGAGAGTGAAGGGTTTTGTGTGTGATGCAGGCCAGCTTGTAAATACACCTCCCTTCCATGGAAAGCCAGTTGAGGGAGTTGAGAGCTGGAGTGATATGTTCAAATCTTTTTACTCCAGATACAAGTCGAGCGGCCATGTTCAACACTGCCCTTAGAGGGGCTAGGTGAGCTTTAGGAGTCCCTGTTAGGATGGCGTTCCTGTAGTGGATTAGACTACTGTCTTGAGGTCATCATGGGGAAGAAAAAGTTTCAATTTCTTGAGGTGTTTTAGAGAGAAAAGAGCACTTTTTGCAGAGTTTTAGATGTGAGCCTCCATAGATAAGTTCTTGTCAAGGGTGGTGCCTAGAGACTTAACTGAGTCGGATAGGACGATGGTGAAGTTAAGGGCGATCAGATTCTTGAGCCACTCTTGGATTGGACGATGGTTGCTTTTTGGAGAGAATAGGATTAGTACAGTTTTATCTGGGTTGAGCTTTAAGTGATTAGCGTTGAACCAAGATTGGATCTCGGTTAGAGTAGCATTGAGGTGTCAGATGTCGCTGCGAAACTTGATTTTGAAATAGATTTGGGTGTCGTCAGTGTAAAGGTGGTAATTCACTCCAGCTTTTTTCAAGATGATTGTGAGGGCCTCCATGAAGAGATTGAAGAGGGACGGGGAGAGGATCGAGCCTTGCGGGACCCCAAGTGTGACTTTTGTTGGCTTCGAGAGACAGGAGTTGATTTTAATTTGTTGTGAGTGGTGTTGAAGGAATGAGGTGAACTATTTTAGTACTGTGCCATTGATGCCGGAGCGCTTCGACAAGGTCTCCAGTAGCGCTGGATGATTTACTGTGTCGAATGCCGCAGATAGGTCAATAAGGATGAGTAGGCAGGCATCACATTCATCTAAAGACTTGTGAATATCGTCAGAGACGTTGAGCATAGCTGTTTCCGTGCTACAGCCTTTCCTGAATCCTAAGTAAAAGGTGTTGAGGAGGTTGAACTCATCAATGTGTTTGTTGAGTTGATGGAGAACGCATTTCTCCAATGTTTTTGCAAGGAATGAGAGGTTGGAGAAAGGTCTGAGGTTGTTAATGTGAGAAGTTGGCCTGGTATATAATGCTCACTAATTCTAGTGATCACTTTGTACCATGCCAAGCAACCCTTATGATGATTGGTTGTAATTCAACCTTGTAGACCAGTTATCCTAGTGGTAACGTGGACAAAGCAGTCTTAGGCTAAACTCTGAAAGGCATGTGAAGCCAGCTGTATTACCATACACAACCCCCTTGAATACCAAATGAAAGGGACACCACACAGATATATATTGAAAATATATATTTATATTTATTAACTACAAAATCCCCTGGACTCTTTATGAGCACAGAAGCACAAGCGTTAAATCACAAGACAGTTTAAAATACACAAAAGTTGCACAATATGGATGAGCCCTAGGGGCCACCTAAACCATATACTAAGAAAGTGGTATAAGAGATACCAAACGGAAAGGGAACAGGCCTAGGGCCTTGGGAATCGCTGGGGCTATTCGAGACTAGCGGTGACTAAGTCGGGAAAGGCCCGCAGGACTCGGGTGCAGTGTTTAAAGTGCACGCACTTTCCAATGTAAAGTCTATGGTGTGTAAAAAGTACAAAGTTAGATAGTTCGGAACCTTCAGAGTGACCTATAAAGCTGAAACTTAAGACACAGGCCCTTGAGATGTGTACCAGTGTAGGAACACCGGCGGAGCTGAGTTACCTCACCCACAGGAAGCGGGTGCACAGGGTCGAAGTAGTGTCGGGTTTCGTCACGCTGGTCGATGGTGCTTGGAGCTGAAGATGCTGCAGGCGGCTCGATGTGAAGAGTTCCGGTGGATCCAAGGGTGGATCTGAAGATGTGAAGACCTGAAAGCAGAGGGGACAATGTTCAAAGTCACTAGCCAGTGACTACCGTGGAACCAGATTGGAACCAGGCGATGTCGGGTGCAAACAGGCGTTGAGGTGTAGCTTCTCTCTGCAGCCACGTGGACACCGGGGGTCGAGGACATCCAGGAGTCGGTCACGAGCTGTCCCACGTAGGCTTCTCGCTGTTGGCGGTGTCGGCAACTTGATCAGAGCAAACAGGCCTTGGCTAATGCAAGCCACGCAGAAGATGAAAGATGCTTGTTACTCGGACCAGCAAGGTCAGAGCGGGTGCTCCCTTTTACAGGAGCGAGGGCAAGTCTGGAGCAACCAGACCCGCAGTGTAGTTCGTCGGTTTCGTCGCCAAGATGGCCGCTGGCCGCGTGGCTAGTGGCCGGGATGGCGCGTCGAGTGGCACAATGCAAAAGGGCCCCACGCAGATCGTGGAGATGCTGGGGGGCTGATCTTCGGTGCAAGGGCTGCTCGGTGGTGGGGGTTCTCAGTCCCCAAAGCACAACGTTGAGGATGCCTCAGATGCTGCGCAGTCAGCTTTTCGAGTGTCTTCCAAGATGTCCGGTCCCACGTCACTCGGTGCCTCCACAGGTCCCTTCTTTGCAGGGACTGTGGATCGGGCTATGAGAGGTCTGGGAGTCTGGCTCTTGTCAGGCTCTGGGATCGGGCTCCGGCGGGAGGCGGCGGCAAAGCAGACGTCGAGTTGCTGGTTGGTGCCTGTGTTCACAGGGTGGCCACTCCTAGGCCACAAGGGAGATTCTCTTCAGTCTTCTGAGCAGCAGAATGCCGAAGTCCAGTCTTCTTCTGTATTTCAAGTTGATTCAGGATGATCTGCTGTGCAATGGCACTGCTCCCCCTCTTATTCCCAATTTGAGGGGTGGATCACCTACTAGGTCCCTCCTCTGGGAGGAACCAGGAAGGGGGGCGGTTACACCCCCTTTCTTTTGTCCAGCTCCTCGCCAGGCCTGGGTCTGGAAAGTCCCAGGACCGGTTTGGACTGGCCTATGCACGGGGATACCTTGTGTGCCCCGGGCATGTCTGATTCTATTCAGCCCTGTCCTACCCAATACACAAAACCCTGTCTGGGGTGGTGCTCGCACCTCCCAAGGCAGGAAACCCTTTGTCCAGGCCACCGTCTGCCGAGTTTCGGTCAGCAGCAGGAGGCCAGACTCGTGTCTGTGGTGGCAGCATCCATTTTGTGATGCTGAGGCTCTGGTTAACTTTAACCGGGGTTAAGGCTACGCACATGTCGTGTCCCTCTAGAAGGGTGGAATGCTATCCCCGTCGACAGAACTGTCGAGGGGATAGTATTCCAATTCGTATGACACCTTACTCGACATGTTTTGATAAAGCCAAACCAAAGATAGCATATAACCGCGAGAATTATAATGCACCTAAGAGTATATGGTATGGCAATATCCTGGAACAGCTTAGGGAGTGGTTCCCGACAGCTGCAGACAGGCTCAGCTCATGCTAGAGCACCATCTCACATATTTCCACGCACTCTGCCTCCAGGATTGATGAGGCCTTCCATAGGAGTGGCTGATAGGAACATATGTGTCCAGTTTAGGGTTAGATATAGGGATACTACATCTAAGTAAGAGGTGGTTACACCAACTTACCCCAGCTGAGCGATCAGCCAGTTGTGTTAAATATGGAGGCCAGGCCAGGGGTGGCACAATACATGCTGCAGCCCCTGGTAGGCCTTGGATGCACCTATGCCCTGGGTACCTAGGGTACACTATTACAGGGGCCAACAAGGTGAACCAGTTCCAATTCGTAATGCACCTAGAGTGCATTGGCAGTAATTTCGAGAGAGAACAGCAGGCTGTGGGTCTGATTAGCAGGCCCACAGCCACATTAAGTCATAAACTAGTGAAGCAAAAAGCAAAAATTTGGGGTGACCATAGGATAGCAGACCCTACTCTCCTACAGTTAAGATCATTAGGATCGGATCCCTAGTTTCTTGAGAATGGGTGTGATTTGTCCAAGTTGAAGGGAGTCTGGACATAGCCTGAGGTGAGAGAATTGTTGATGATTTTCATCCAGAAAGGGGAAATGGTGTGGTTGAATTCCTTTATAATTGTGGATGGGATGGGGTCCATAGTGTGGCAAGAAGGTTTTAGGTTAGAAATTATACTGAAGACCTCATTTTCCGACATTAGCTCAAAGTCGGACCAATGTGCATTGTTTATTAGCTGGAGGCAGTTCTGATTGTCTGTGTAAAGAACTCTTTCTGAATGGTCAATGGTGGTTAAAGGGGGGCAGGTTAAGAGGGAAGGAGGGTTAGTGGTTTGGACAAGTGGTTTGGACAAAGGACTGATCAATTTTTGAGACTTTATTAGTGAAGAAGGTGGCAATTTCTTCACATCGCTCATTGGTGGCTTTGATTTTTTGAGAGGGAGTGCAGTTTGTTTGGCTTTTGACAATGTTTTTTTTTATATCTTTTTATTATTTTCAAAACAAAGAAGGAAATAGACATATCAGGTGCCATACATTCAGACATAATAATAAGGCGAGTAGGCTTAACCCCTTAAGTGCTGCTGACGGCCAATGGTCGTCAGCAGCGCTACCTCCCCAGTGCTGCGCACGACCATTGAACGTCCATTCAGCACTAGTTCTAATGGACAGCGCAGCACTGGGGAGAAATGTTTACACGCAGCTAAGGTGTTATGAACAGGATAGATACGAGCAACGGAAAACAATTGAGACGTCTACGCTAATGTTAGGGAAGCAGGATGTGCAACAGTACAGTATACGATCCACTGTAAACGCAGGCCCTCAGAGCCCGCCCACCCGTAAAATCAGGATAATTAAAGAAGCATGAGCACCAGATACTAGAATACAATCAAAGTCAGGATGTTCCCCAAGCTATACTTTCAAAGGAAAGTAAAAGAGAGTGCGAAGAAAAAGAAACCATAAAAACAAAAAAGGAGGACAAAACAATAAACCCATCCCCCCACCCTGCACCGCTGCATATGGCTATCGCCTAACCCCAACTAGCAGTGTGCCTGTCGCCCCAACTAACTAACACTAAAAAACAGTAAATGGAGGAGGGCATCTTCATACATGCCCCCTGGTACCCCCTCCTCCCCGCCAGAACCAGAATCCCCAGACGATGGTCAAAAAATCTATTAGGCGGCAAATGCATAGCGCAACTGGGGAAACATCAAACACCGCCCAACCTCCCGAGAGCATCATGATTGCAAACCCCATGTCCAGCAAGACTCAATGCGAAATTCAGTCACTTAGTCTCATCCTTGACCCTTCCGATCATACGTGTGAGCTCCTTCCGGACGAACTGCCGCTTCTGCAGGATAGTCAAAGTACAACAATACTGTACCAAAGTTCAAATCGCGACGTAGCAAAGAGACGAAAGTGCTTGGAGCTCCGTCAGGTCCAAAGACTCCCCTCACCGTTATGAATTCCAAATGTTGTTTCATCCGCCATCTTAGCGGTGCCAATTTGTAGGGGAGTGACGCAGTTACAAACCAGCAACAGTTCCCATCGAAAGTCACCGGAGAGGGAGCGTCAAATAGTTCATTTATAGTCGGTAGCAATCGTAGGCCTGACAATCCATTCACTGCATCGAGCTCACTCTCATCAGTCAAGACACTGGTCATAGGCTCCGACACCTCCCATAGTACAGGGTCTGCTTCCTCCATCGAAGTGGCCATCTTGGGTATCTCAAGTCTTTCCGTTTCTCGTAGTGGAGCAGGGTCCGGTCCAATCTGCCCAATTCCCGACAAACGTGCTATCATTTTATGAATGTGGGCTTCAAAACGAGCATGAAGTGACCCTATGGTTGCCAGCACAGTTCGTAGTGACGGTTCACTCACAGTCCATTCCACCACTCCTCGCTCGGTTTTGATAATGCCCACGTCCCCAGAGAGCCCGGTCTCCCCGGGGGGAACAGGTGGATGCGGAACGAGCGACTATAGAGGGGGACTTATCGTTGGTTACAATGACGATCCGAAATCCGCCACCGCAGGCGGAGATCCCAACCCAGCGAACACCGGCGGGGCCCTAACCGGGCCACCGTGCCAAGGACCCCCGCCTACCGCTTCAGTTGTGCCTCGTCGCCCCTCCTTCGATGTTCACCAATTCAGCCAACCGTCATCAACAGTGGTCCAAAACAATCTTCCACTTCGGTAGACCGGACCCTGTTGCACCACTACACCCGATGTTGTTTAACTGGAACCCGGCTGGGCCAGTACCCGAGACCCCGGCTTCCAAGCTGGTCTAGGCCGCAAACTGCCACACGATGTATCTTCGTCTACCAAACAGGTATAAATCTCGGGATCGCACCATTAAGCTCTAGTCCAGTTCATACACACGGAGGCAGGGCGCAAAAACAGGATAAATGACAGGATTTCCTGGCAGGAGTCGGAGGTCGGCGGAGCCGGGCGCTTACGCGGCCATCTTGTTTGCTAGCTTAGCTCCTCCCCCCTGGCCAGCTTTTGACAATGTTGAAGAGTTCTCTCGGTCTGTTTTTTGCCAAGTCCAGTTGGCTGCGGAAGAAAGACGCCTTTTCACTGAAAATTTGTTTTTGTATGCCTTTCTAGCAGATCTAAGTTGCGCTAGGTGTAAGGTCGAGGGGTTTAGTCTCCAAGACCTTTCAGTTTGTCTGAGTTGACTCCTTTCCTCATTCAGATCCACATTAAACCAGGGTTTAGATTTGGTTTGTCTCAATTGTTTGAGTTTGAGTGGAGCTACCAGGTCTAAAACCTCTGTCATTTTTTAGTTAAAGTGTGTAGTGAGGTCATCGGCCGTCCATGATGAGGGTTGGATTTGAAGATGGGCATGAATCCTGGATTCAAGTTTGGATAAAGGGACTTTTTTGATGTTTCTGTTCCAGTGTTTAGTTTTGTCATCATGAATAGGTTAGTGGCTGACAAGTGCATCAATCTTGAACAGAATGAGGTGGTGGTCGGTCCCGTCAATGGCAGAAATCGCTCTGAGAGACCACATTATTGCTGGTAATGATCGCATCCAGTGTTGCACCTTTGGTGTGAGTTGGTTTATTGCAGAGTTGTTTGAGATTTTATAGTTCAAGTAGGTTGGATAGGTTTTGGACAGTGGTGTCTACTGGGTCGTTCCAGTGGAAATTGAGGTCACCCAGAAACACGTCTTTAGTGTCTGTCATGGAGAACCGTGATATTAGGTCTGTTAGTTCTTCAGGGAAAAGGGTGCGCTCTCCAGGAGGATGGTAGATGGTGTGGAATTTGATGGGTGAGGTGCCCTTGGCAGTGAGTTCGACACCCAGGTATTCAAACGATAGGTATTCTGCAGGTTTAAGTTTGGTAATCTGTATTACAACTTTGTGAATGATGGCTAGTCCTCCTCCAGTTTTGATCGGTCTGTCTTGTCTGATGATGGTATACCCTGAAGGGGTCAGAATGTCAAGAATGGGGGTGAAGTGGACATTGACCCAGGATTCGTGAGGAAAGCGATGTCAATTTCTTCAGCTAGTGGGTCAGTGAGGTGCAATGGGGAGACCCGCAGTAGTTGCGCCTTTTAAACTGTCAAAATTTGGAAACTTGTTTGATTGGTTTATTTATTCCACGCAAACCCCGAAGCAAACTCCCTTAAGGTGCATGGCACCCTGTAACATAGAAGAGAGAACAATTGACTTCAACTGGTTTATTTGGAAGTGTCACTATTGGCCATTATGTTGTTCTTCCCTTTGCAATGAACAGTACTCCATGGTACTCACAATATTCAGAGGTGCAGGGATTATGCTGTTATAAAATTATGTGGCAGAGTTATCTAAATGGTACATTAAAAAAATGCTAATTATATGGCAGAAATATTTCACTATTTTATCATTTTAAAACATATATTCTGTCTGGGAAAAATGTTCACATCATTAGTGCCAGTTTAGCACCAGAATAAATCAATTGCCACTTTTGTCAAGTGTTTTCCTCTGCTCACCTCGTGTTACACTTGTTCTTAGTAACTTTTGATCTGTTTAACCCCTTCGATGCGGCCGCTTTTTTTCCCGTGTGCGGCCGCCGACCGAACACGGGCGGGCCATGACGAACCCCAGCCGTCATCAGCACACGAGCACCGTAGCGCATGACGGCTGGGGTTCGTCACCAGCATGGAAGGGGTTAAGTTACAAATATTTTTTGTTCAGATCTGCAAATTATGCAGGATATGATTGTGTAAGTGGAAAGTGTGGTGAATTGTTAATTATACGGTAAAAAACACAGTTGTGGAATCACATGAAGTGGCCTTCTTAATATCTCAATCCTAGAATGCTTTTCTGAAGTGCTCTCATTCTCTGTTATGCCTATGCAGAGAATTAAAAGTAAAAACGCAAGTAACTGTGTATTATATAAAATGGCCTTGTGTATAAGGGGAGTAGTTTGAGTTGGATCAGACTTTCAACACACTGCTTGCTAGGAGCTGTTTGAGCGGTAACGCCAATAGGGCAGTGTGTTGAAGCCCTAAATTTTAAGGTAAATCGGTCGAAACAGTTTTCGGATGAAGCCTTGCAAATCAGATGCTGTTTTTACAGTCATGGGCTTTCATCTAGCAAACAAGTACATTATGGGAGATGTTGCCTTGGATCACTTAGACTGATCAAGTTGGAATGCAGTAAAACATTCTAATTTCTTGTCAAAGAGGCAGGGGTGATTTAAGAATTTGTGGATGAATAGCCCACGTAATATCAGGCATTTAAGTGGAGCATGTGTCCTTTCCTGTCCATCATGACTTCTGGTACTGTGAAGATACCACAGCTTCTGCAACCTAGGTTGAGTTATAAGGCCCTCTTCCAATTTTTACCCATGTCATTGACCATTTGTATCTCGGCTCCCCAGACAGGCACCCTGTTGTCTGGTCCTTTTCTGCTCAGTCAAGGTATAAGGTGCCCATCATGTGCTTGAATGTAAATACATGCAGGTATTTCCATCCTCCAATGGGATTTGTTCATGTAGATCTTCTTGAGAGTGTTAACCCTTACTTCATGGTCATACTCGGTGACCATTCTGGATAATAAGAGCTTGGTCCTGCGCTCTTGTCGCGACAGAAGGTAAGACATGCCATCTGACCTGCTATACGCTTGCCACAATAGTGGGGCAGTTTATGGGATGCCATGTTGAGAAGGCCTGCAGAAAGTCTTGCCTTAAGTGCTTAATTTTAGCCAGTGGTTTCTGGTGCTGGGCTCTAGCACTTAATTGTCAACACCGTGGCTTGTAACAGCCTGCCCCATGGTGGCACCCTCAGTCTAATTTAAAGATGAGCACAACAACAGTTGTTTATTTATTCAATATACATTAAAAATGACTTAATACCTGCCACCAAAACCATTCTTATAGCTTTGGGGGCCTGGAATAGTCTGAATTGTCACACTTCTAGAAGTGAAAGCAGGTTTCTCCTGGAAGCTGAGTGGCGAGAGGGGTCTGGAGGTGGCTGGGAGTAGGCCCAGTGATTTACCTTTAATTCATGGGCTGAAGGTCAGGCGACATCTGTCTAAATCTATCTGGGCTTCAGCCACCTTCTGCCTATGTCGCTGCACACAGGACTCCTCTTCATGGACAAGCGGTGTTTTGGGGGTTTTCTTAAGTGTGGCTGTTGGATGGTTGATTTAGTTTGAATCACATTTTGTGTTGGCTTTGCAAGTGGGCCTGGCTTATGATTGGCATGGATACAGTTATACACCTTGGCATCTTGCATCAAATTCCATACAAAATGGCTGACTTTTCCCCAGGTGTGGCTTTGGAGCGCCAGGAGGACGCTCACCCAACTGTTTCTAATCCATTTTGCTGGGTACCCCCCATCTTCTTAGACATGGGAAGATGGGCTTGTACCAGAGGACCAGGCTTTCGCCCGGTTGTCCACACACATCTCTCAGAAGGGATCCAGAAAAGGATCGCACAGTCATCACGTCAGCAACCGAGCGGGTCCTTGTTCCTCGGTAGGGGTACTGAGAGTTTTTCTTCCTTCATTTTGGCAGGGGCTGGCTTTAAACGAGATGCTGGACCATGCTTTATGGTGAAGACATGTTCGAGATGCCAGATGTAGACTTCAGAATGTCTCGGAATGGAGGTCCTGTTTTAGTAACTTATTGTGTATTTGGCACTGTAACAGTATGCATGCACTGTTTTGGTATGGAAAAAATTAAATAGATTTTTTTTTCCGTTTGTTTGTGTAACTTGAGATGTAATCTGTCACCAGGTAGGTCGCCCCCTCAGCCGCCACACGGTCCCCCTATGCCGCTGTCCCGCTGCCCGTTGTGTCCTCGCCTGTGACCGTTGCAGTCCTTTTTCCTCTGCCTCGGAGTGAATTTCCTTTTTGTACCTTTGTTTTTGCCTTTCCTTTTGTCACCATCTAATGTTGGCCTTATTTCTGCTACTTCGCCCCAGTGCCCTGTGCCCTCCCCCACCCGCTCTCCTCCCTCGCCATTCCCGCCGCTGCCTCCCTGCGGCCCGCCCCCCCTGGTGCCCCATTCGCCGCCCCGCTCCCGCCTCCCAGCTGCTCTTCCCTCCCATAGCCCTTCTTATGGAGGTCACGTAGCGGCCACTCAGCGGGCGAGCCAAAGGCAAGCCCGTCTGGGCCCATCCACGCCTGGACCGCGTCCAGCGCCAGAACCCCTGGCCACCGCCGGAACCAAGAAACCCGATGTAAGTACGACCCCACCACCCTCCAGGCACTCAACACCGGCCGACAGTCGCCTGCTACCAAGCCACTCCGAAGGGCACCCACAGACCCTTCTCCTGCCAAACCTGCAAATTCACCTGCGTCCGAACCTACATCCCACCACCCAGACCAGGTAACAACAACAACCACCTCAAATGCATACTACTCAACATCCGCTCTGTCCACAAGCACGCCGTCGAACTCTGGGACCTCCTCGATACAACAGCACCAGACGTCGCCTTCCTCAAAGAAACCTGGATGAACGCCTCCTCAGCCCCCGACATAGCCATCCTGGACGGCTACAAGATCACCCGAAAGGACCGCGTCAACCAAACCGGAGGAGGAATCGCCATCATCTACAGGAACACCATCGACGTCCCGACCAACTCCGAAGATGCCCTCACCACCGCCGAACACCTACACTTCCATATCCACACGGACCCCAAGACCACCCTTAGGGGAACCCCCATCTACAGACCACCAGGCCCACGTACACAATTCAGTGAAGCCATTGCCGACTTCATCAGCCCACATGCCCTCGCCTCACCAGACTACATCCTCCTAGGGGACCTGAACTTCCACATGGAGAACAACAATGACAACACAACCACCACCCTGCTCGACAACCTCGCCAACCTTGGACTCAAGCAACTGGTGAACACCCCCACCCACTACCCCAGCCACACGCTCGACCCGATCTTCTCTGCCAGCAGCCACGTTGCCTTCAGCCACTCCACCGGACTACACTGGACCGACCACAGCTGCATCCACTTCACCTTTAAGAAGACCACACCCAGCCGCCCGCAACAGATCCCCTGTAGATGCTGGAGCAAAGTCACCACAGACCAGCTAACCACATCACTGAGCCAGAACCCACCAATCACCACCACTGACTCCAACGACGCAGCCCGCAACCTCACACAGTGGATCGCCAACTGCGCTGACGCCCTTGCACCACTGAAGAACCCTCCAGGCAAGCCCGGTAACAGGAAAAAAACATGGTTTACCGACGACCTCAAAGAATCAAAGAAATCCTGCCGAACCCGCGAGAAAACCTGGCGCCGCGAACAGACGACAGAAAACATGACAGCCCTCGAGAACGCCACCCGCAAACACCACCAGCTGAACAGCACCAACAAAAAGACATCGTTCAAAGAAAGGCTGGACAACAACGCACACAACAGCAAGGAACTCTTCAGCATCGTAAAAGAGCTCTCCAATCCCAACAGCAACGACATCACACGGTCGCAAGACCTTTGCAACTCCCTCGCCACGTTCTTTCACCGCAAGATGGCCGATATCCACAACAGCTTCGGCGCCCAGACTCTGCACCCAGCCACCGAACCAACGCCCCCTACAACCACCCTCAGCGCTTGGACTCCCATCAGCACCGAAGACACCGCCCACTCTATGAACACCATCCACTCCGGCTCTCCTTCCGACCCATGCCCTCACCACATCTTCAACAAAGCCGACACCATCATCGCTCCCCACCTACGGAATGTCATAAAAAACTCCCTTGTGTCCGCCACCTTCCCAGAGAGCTGGAAGCACGCAGAGATCAACGCTCTACTGAAGAAACCCACTGCGGACCCTAAAGACCTCAAAAACTTCCACCCCGTCTCTCTTCTTCCCTTCCCGGCGAAAGTGATCGAGAAGATAGTCAGCAAACAGCTGACCACATTCCTCGAGGCCAATGGATCCCTCGACCCATCCCAGTCCGGATTTCGAGCCAACCACAGCACCAAGACCGCCCTCATTGCAGCCACCGACGACATCAGGACCCTACTCGACAACGGTGAAACTACCACCCTCATCCTCCTCGACCTCTCAGGCGCCTTTGATACAGTCTGCCATTGCACCCTAATAACTCGCCTCCACAACGCCGGGATCCAAGGTAAAGCCCTGGACTGGATCACCTCGTTCCTCTCCGACAGAACCCACAGAGTTTGCCTCCCTCCCTCCCTCCCTCCCTTCCGCGGCCACCGAGATCATCTGCGGCGTACCCCAAGGCTCATCGCTTGTAATGCTCAAGTCTTGTTGTCTCGGGAGTGTTGTGATCCCAGAAGCTAATTCCCCAACTTCACTCTGTCATCAACACATGCCAGATTCAGACACTGATGCATGTGAGGGTGACTAGGGGGAAAGAGGGAAACAAAACAAGGGTAGGAAGGAAAATACAAGAATTCTTCAGTCTTCACTATAATTGAATGTCAGATTCTTCCTCAGTGTTGTAGGTGCTGCAATAAGAAAAAACAGAGAGTGAATAATAGCTTCTTCCTAGTATCTACTGGTTCTATAATCGTCTTTAAGATATATGTATACCTGTAAATATGGAATCTCTGTTTCTGTTTTATGTCCCCTAACTGAGGCGTATACAAAGGTCTACTGATTGACGTGAAATTGAGAATTCTAAACATAGAAGGAAATTAATTAAGGATTATGAATCTTAAGGTCTCAGAATCAGTATGTACAAGCTCAGCGTAGACTCACCTTAATTCGTTAATAGTTGACGCTCAGAAGATAGGATTCAATAAACATACTACTATAATGGAACACGCAAAGATGTTATTCCTAAATCATATGGCTCAAAATACGTTTCTCAACGAAGTCTGTTATCCTGTCACAGACTCTTATATAATTCTTGAATTGATCAGAGGAAAGCTTTACCATCAGCGTTCTCTAAAGTATTCGTTTAGTAAACAAACAAAACTCCAGGAGGAAATCCCACCAGGGATCAAGACTTAATGCATAGAAACATATGCGCAACATCAAGCGCTAACCGAACAAACAAACCGCAGTATTTACCAAACGCTAACACTGCTGAGGACCGGAGGCCGTGTTCACGACCAAATACAACAGAAAAGTAGGATCAGGATTATACGCGGGCGCATAAATTGCAAATTAACCCGCAAAATACACTTACGTGCGGTGACTACTCACACTACAAGCTGCCACAGACCAACGAGCTTCACGCAAATCTCCTACCTCCTCGGACGCCAACAATTGACCCGGAATGGAACAGGAACCTGGCTAATCAACGCGAAGCAAGTCTGTAAGCGCGGGGCGGACTTAAATTTCTCGTTCTTCGTTACTGCGCATGCTTTGATCTAGCGCATGCGCAGTGGTAGGAAATCCGTGAGTTTGCCCACCATCGTCCGGGCTCAAATGCCAACCACGTCTGCAATCATGACATCGCTCAGCTCAACCCTCTTCAATATCTACATGAGCCCTCTCGCCACCATTGCACGCAAACACAACCTCAACATCATCTCATACGCAGACGACCCCCAACTGATACTCTCCCTCACCAAAGACCCAGCCACCACCAAACTCAACCTCCAGGAAGGAATGAAAAACGTCGCTGAATGGATGAAACTCAGCCGTCTGAAACTGAACTCAGACAAGACGGACGTCCTCATCCTCGGACCATCCCCATCCGCCTGGGACGACTCCTGGTGGCCCACAGAACTGGGCTCCGCACCGACACCCACTGACCATGGACGCAACCTGGGATTCATCCTGGACTCCTCTCTCACGATGACCAAGCAAGTCAACGCCATCTCATCTTCATGCTTCAACACCCGGAGCATGCTCCGTAAGATCTTCCGGTGGATCCCTACCGGTACTAGGAAGACAGTCACCCAGGCCCTCGCCACCAGCCGACTAGACTACGGGAACGCCCTATACGCAGGAACCACAGTCAAACTTCAGAATCATTCTTCTCACTCAGCTCATCCATGTGATAAACACGAGAAAACACTAAGCCTAAATCAAAGCTAGCCACCCAGGTTATGGGGGAGTTTAGAGTAGGCTATTCTTCCAGACACTTAATAAATGTCCTTAATAATGGGCTCATGGCCAGTCCGAATCATAATATTTGCCTTATAACTTTCTTCAGACTCAATCCAACCCACTACCTCTGATATTTCGTTTGTCTTGTTACACATACCAGTCACAGTCTTCCCTTTCCTTGCCTTATGAAGACTAAAGGCCTTATTTATAGCTTGGTCGGCCTGTCCGTCCTCCATGACAAAGGTGTCAATCCTCGGTCAGCCTGGCAGAGTATCTCCCGTTCGATTTATATATTGGGAGAGAACCGCCACCACCGTCAGCCTTGACGGAGGGTCATCCATCTGACTAGCAGTTCTCACCTGTAGACAACGCACAATCGTCTAGAGTCTGACAACACTCAGTTTATGTTGGAATGCCGGAATACTGCCCACCAAATGTATATGTGTTTGTCATAGCGGCGCCCTCGCAGCGGTGTATTGACGGAGTAAATGCATCGGGAAACCATTTGAATTGTTGTATCCATGCGTCCTAAAGACAAACGCGCAAGTCACACATATGAGATGAATGTGCACACTTACCATATTAATATTGTGTACTCAGTGCTCTATGTGGGCTACGGTTTCGTAGACTTTCTGAAACATTTTCCTGTGCTTGTTACTCTTTAGAAGTCATGCTTCATGACATACAAGTTTTACATCAACGAATTACTGTTCAACGTCAAAATTGTAACTAGAAAGATGGATGCGTAAGAAAGCTAAACATGATAAAGCACACCACTAAAACTTTAGTCTTATGACTTACAAGTGTGATGTTACATAACTACTTCGCATATGACATGATGTTAGTATTGTAAAGTTTGTGTTCCTGGACATCTTCTTAGTCTGACTGAAAAAGTGTAATTTTAAGGTATACCTTAAAGTTTTCTCTTCCTTAGGTACACAAAAAGGAGAATTGTATTAACATTGAAAAAAATCTTTTTTATTATTTTGATTATGGCCTTTTATTTTAAAGGCCAGAAAATGAAATGTTATGTTACACGATTACACATATAGATCGCCTACTTATCATTATTGTAGTTTGCATTGTAGGACCAGCACCCAGAGCTGATGTCCCAGAAACATCACCCTGTACTGCAACTAATGGTCCTCCTGCAGAAGCCTTCAGTGAAGACACAATTCCTGCTGGTCCTGATCTGGATGAGGCGCAGCCTAGTCCAGCAAGTGTGTCTCGTAAGGCAGCTAGGGTGAGCCTCACTTTGTCTACCATAATTTTTACCAGCAATGTAGTGTCTGCCCCTCTTCAACAGGCAGTAGTTGTCACAGATCTCTGTGGACCAACATCGCTAACAACATCTGTAGTGTGCACCCCAGTCCTGACTCCCGGATTGCCAATAACATCTGCATTTGAGCCAGAACCCACTATGACGGTGAAACTGTGTAAAGACCACAGGGTAGATGGGGTAGGAGGCAGGCCAGCATGTGGCCTGCAGAAAAAGGCAACTGATGTCAATAGTTTTAGGAAACCTATGGACCAGAACAGCCTCTGAGCATGGAGCACCTCAGAGAGAACAACCCGCTCATGGGGGCATCAAGCAGTTGCAGAAGGAGCAAAACGACCTCATTGAGAGGCAGATATATGTCTTCTGCTCCCTGTCTGGGGTGGTGCAGGATGTGTTCAAGGTCATATGCAGGGCTATTAGTTAGTCATCTACCCTTTCCTTGCACCTTAAACATCTGACAATTCACCATGCTCCTCCACAGAAAGGGAGGCTCTCCAACCCGAGGAGGCACCTGCCATCACCTCGTACCCTGTAAATGGGGAGCCATCAGTCTCCCTAAGGAGGGGACATTCATCTGGACCAATGACAGACGATCCCACTAAAACCACAACCAAGAGGCGCAAGTCATAATTTCCATATTTGATCCAGTACCATTCTGGCTTGGAATCATTTTTTTCTAAACATTTTCCATTTGAGGAAAACATCTTTTTTGTACATGGACTAAAAATAACTGGTTTTACCCTTATAAATGTCATCCCTCATCATTGTCAAGCCTGTGTTTGTTATAATACGTCTTATTTTTCATATACAGTTTGCTCACATATTACCTTATAACACCTTAATAAAATCATTTATTATTCACAAACAATTTTGCATTTCAATGCATTTAAACCGATTTTATACAGCTATTTGCTGGGTTGTTAATATCTCCTGAAAGTAAACAATTCTATTGTGTCAAATTGTATAAAGTAAGTACACTGACACCATCATTTAAAATTCATAATAAAATATGTTTATTTCCTTACATGTTGAGGGTCTAGCTCACCAAAAATTACAACCAAACATTGTCATTGAGCTGACAGAGATTTATTCCATATAAAAAATGCATTCTCTTGTGTTCATAATGTTTTTCAGCACATTGCGAATAAGCCTTTCAGGTACTAGTAGACCCTACAGCCTTAAGTGTACTTTTGGGTCCCTAGCAACCAGGGCCTGTAAATAAAATCCTACTAGTGGGCCTGCAACACTCTTTATGCCACCCAATAAAGTAGCCCTTTAACCATGTCTCTGGCCTGCCACTACAGAGCCTATGTCTGCTGTTCACACTGCTATGTCCACCTGGCAAACTAACCCTTATGCCAGGCACAAACCTTCCCTTTTTAATCATACAAGTCACCCCTAAGGTAGGTCCTGGACAACCCAGAGGGCAGGGTGAAGTGAAGTGAAGTGAAGTGAGGATTTGTAAAGCGCGGTGGCTACCCAGGGGCGTCCCAGCGCTGTAGGAAGCTTGAGCTGAGTCAGAGAGGTGGGAAGGGGGAGCATAGTGAAGTTTTAAACCGGAGTTTTACTGAATAACCATGTTTTGAGATTCTTCCGGAAAGTGAGAAGGTTGGGTTCGGATCTGATTGGAGAGGGAGGGAGTTCCAAATTTTGGCTAAGTTGTAGGAGAGCGATCGGCCACCGCATCTGGCCTTCCTGATGCGTGGTACTGAGGCGAGGGTGCAATGTATTTCAAAGGTGGGACGTGTACTTTTATGTTTTACATGGCCTGGTAGTGAAAAACTCCCAAAGTCATTTTAAGTACTGCAAGGCCTATGTCTCCCATGGGATAACATTGGGATTACCTTGTTACATTTCATACATGTAATTTCCAATTGGGAAGAGATAAAACCCCTAAGTCTGGTGTCTCTGGAATCCCAATTTCAAACACTAATTTAGGGTAAAGTCGGATTTTAAACTACTTTTAGAAAGTTGCCCTTTTTTAACTTTAGCCATTTGGTGCCCGGTACCTGCTGCCTGTGACAGCTGGGCTTTGTTTATTCCTCCTAGACATCCACACTGAGTGGCAGCTTAGGTGTGACTTGAGTGGCCATCCTGGGTAGATGGGAGGAAGGGGCCGACCCTAGCCTAACGTACTCCTGAATAGGCTGTGTGCTCTACTCACACGAAGGCCTGCATGCCCTCCTGTAGTGAGTCTGGCGCCAGAGCAGAAAAGGGGGATCTCTAAGAACTTCAAATACCTGTCTTTGAAGTATTTCCCTTTTCAAAGACCCAATTTGGTATAAGTACTGGACTTCTGACACCATTACTTCAGTACACTTCTGGCTGTGACTGTTCTGCCAGGGAGAAGAACTGCTGTGCTTCTGAAGGCCAGTCACTCTGCTGGACTGCGGTTTGCTGGACTCATGCTTGCTGTGTTGCCCTGCTTCTCTCTTGCCCATTTCTAAAAAACATATTTGTACATTTTGACATATATTGAAACATAGCACATACAAGCGAGTCAGGCCCTCACATTTCCACGTTTTGCTGTTGTACGTTGCTATTGTACAACACGTATTAGAAACCTGCACAGACACTAGGGATATTCAGATTGGGAATCCCATGAGCTTGCTCATTTATAGAATGGAAATTATTCCTGTTGGGTTCATTTGTTCTCTGTTGTGTAGTGAAAACAAGGCAATGTGTCTGCCATCAAGGGCACCAACAACTAGTGGAATGCCACCCAAAGCATAAAACTCAACCTTCGCATCGTTGATAACTTCTGCATTTCTTGAAAATAAAATAAACCTGTTCCTGAGGGTCATCACTGCCATGAATTCCTGTAGGCCACCACTGAAAGTTGATGGTTACATTCCATTGAAATCTCCTACCTTGTATTGAAAAGATCCAGTGGTGGCAAAATACAAAATTACCATTGTTTTTACCAGTGGTGTGATAGCGGTAGAAGATGTGGCTGCAGCCCCCTCCCTGAACCTTTAAAAGACCCTTGGAACCCCTATGGCTGTCACTATACTTTAAAGGGAAGGAGACTGCATGGCCCTGCTCCCTGAGCCTTAATTAGCCATGGGGGAACCCACCCCCTGGGTCTGGCTAACTTGCTATTCCTCAGGGAGGCCACCCGGGAACACAGCAGTTTCCCTGTCGGAAGGCAGGTAAACTTGTGTTTACTTCAGCCTGGTGGGAACATTTTTTAAACTCCTGCCAAACGGGAGGAAACACAAAGTCTGCTGGCAAGAGCTTTAAAAGTTCTCCCACTTACAGGAAGCCGTTAGCCAGCTAGCCCACGGGCCCAGCATCTGTATGGTGGATGCCCTATGTGGGCACAAGGGCACCCATCTTTTTAAAAAAAGAGGCTATGGTGAATGGGGCCCCAGGGCCGAAATTGGCTTGGGGAAGTGTGGTGCATGCCTCCCTTCCCCTTTGAAAAAAACGCCCTTTGGTTCCAGAGAGCCTAATAAGGCTTGGGGTGGGGAGCGGCATGCCCTCCCTCCCCTTTAAAATACTTAGGTCCCTGGGAGATGGGGTCACCAGGGCCTAATGTGTCTCTTAATTAAAAAATAAAATACAGTCCACAGTTCTCCCTTTTAATTGCTACTGAGTATTCAAAGGCACTAAATCTCCTGCAAGCTCAGTCGATATGGCCGTGCCCCTTGAAGTTAGTATTATGTAATGGTGTTCCTGCCATTTTCCAGGTTGATGGACAGTATGTTTTATTTTTAATTGCATGTTGAAAAAGTATCTGAAATCCATTGTTTTCCCATTTAATTGCTGCTGAGCATGCAAATGTTCAAATCACCTACAAGCTCTGCCCGTTTAGCCCTGCCCCTTCTACGTTAGTAGTAAGCAACGATGCAGGCTCAGGGGGGATTGGCCACAAGGCTTTGCCTATCACCTACCCCCTGCTGTACACGGCCAAAGGCCGTTCGCAGTGTAGGTTGGCTGCCTGTGGAAGGTTTGATACAGTTCCTGGCTGCAAGCCAGGTCTGGCAGACAACTCCTGATGCATACTGCCAAAATCTGTGTGCAGCCGGGCGTTGGCTTTACGTATGGTAATGAAATCACTGGGGAAATTTACCAAGGAAATGTAAAAATTAGGACTGAAACCCTACCGAAGTATGGAAATAGGGGTTAAAATATGTAAAAAGGAAGGAACATACTGGTCTTTTTGGAGGATAGAAGGAACAGGTAATGGGGGGAGCATGCTCCCTGTTAAAATATGTTCTCTTGTTTCTTAAAATCATAGCACAGCAATACCATACAATCTATGCCAATTCGATTGTTTACAAGATTATTGTGTATGTAATCCGTTGCTTTCCTGATTCACTGTAACTGGTATTGTTACACTTTTATTTTCGTAATATAGCTTCTTAAACAAGTTTTCATATTGCTGTTATTGATGTCTTTTTCGAGTATTTAAAGTTTTTATCACCCTTCTTGTTACTTCTCTCTAGTGCCTTAAGAGAAGCTCTGATATATGTGTCCACATTACATGGAGTGTCTGTCACCTTTGATCCTTGACATCTTACTGTATGCTAGCTACTTTTCCCTGGGCCCCTGTCCCTGATCCCATGTCCTCTTCCTAGTACTATGCTCACCCGCAAGGACGAAACGCGCTCGCGCCTCGCCTTGGTGCTAGTGTCATAATTGTAATTGTAAGAGACTCTTCCAACATCGTCGTAATATTTTTACCAGTCTACTCGCCTTTACTACAAAGCTATTTCTTGATTTATCCTTAATTCGTTGACATTATCCTTGTTGATGCACACATCTTAACAGGGACCATGCTTCCCCCAATAGCTGCTCCTGCTCTTCGTCAAAGAGACCAGTATTTCCTTTCTTTCTACATATTTCCACCCCCTTATTTCGATACTTCTACTGAAGTGTTTCCGTCCAAATGTTTACATATCCTTGGTAGGGTTCCCCAGATTATTCCCTGTCCTGAAGTGACCCTCTAATTTCCAATGGGTTCATTGATGATCACAGTACTACATGACATCAAAAGAGTGCTTCTGTATTACCCAAAAAGAATACCCTATATGGTTGTTTACTAAACCAATATACTGTATACTATAATCACTGTTTCATGTTTTTCTTGGTTAAATGGTATGTCACTTGGGGTTCACTATACACTTTTTTTTTTTAGAGTTTTATATAGCAGAAATTAGACCCGAGAAATCGGGTATCAGAGTGCTTTACATGAGCACCAGGTTCGTTACAGATGGGCACATAATTTTTTTTAGGCATGGGAGATTAAGTGATTTGCCCAGAATCACATGGTGTTGAGCGTCGTTGCCGAGACTCGAACCCTGTTCCTCAGCTTCAAAGTTGACCGCTCTAGCCGTAAGGCTACATCCTCTCCCTTACTGCTTCTTTTATATTTTTTTCCTACAATTTGCAATAAATATTATTTTGATGACTAAAACCTTAAAAGTATGCTGATCTTATATGGATTGAAATACCCTAGCAGTTATTTAGCTGTATTATTGAGAAATGTATACAATAAGTTCCATGTGACCGACTGTATATGGTTTGCTTAGATACTCAAGTTCACATGGACATTTGGGTTGCTCTTGCCATATTTGAATACCCATCATAAAAATGGTGGGCTACCATAAGAAAAGTGCAGACCCTGGGGGCAATAGATGCTATAGGCTGCAATGCAGCAAGCAGTGAGAAGACCTGCAACGCTGTTCCAAGATGATAGAGTTCCAGCTGGGAAAGTCCTCCTGCCGTAAGAAGCAGGTGCTGTGCACCCTGACCTCGATCCACCACTGGCTTGTCCGCTGCTTGATGGGGAGCTGCAGGCCAGACAGCAGCAAAATGGGGGTAAGTATGTTGTCATGCTTGTGGGCTGTTGTATGATTCAATCTTTTTAGGTCGAGCATTCGAAACCTCTTGTATATACTTTAGTATATACTTATTAAATACTGATCTGTGTATGTACTTTGTGGGCTCTGGGCATCAGCCCTAGACTTGTCTGCTTCCTCTTAGGGATTATTTTTTTGTTAACTGCCTCTATTTAACTGTCTTGATAGAAAACGAACAGCAGAGGTCAGTAAAATACCAGAATTGCTTTCCGCTTAGGGATTATTTTTTTGTTCAATTGCCTCTATTTAATTGTCTTGGTAGAAAACGACCAGCAGAGGTCAGTAAAATACCAGAAATGCTTTCTGCTGAGGGACTTTTTTTTTTCTTTCTGGCAACTGCCTCTATTTACCTTTCTAGAAAACGATAGAAAACGACCAGCAGAGTTCAATAAAATACCATACTCACTTTAGCATTCTCTATATTCCATTACATAGAAATCGTTTTCCATGAGCACCCGTAGACAATAATATTTTTTTCAAATCTTGTATTTTCAGTGATTTGACCACCGAAAGCACTGATTTTATATTAAAAACAGAGCTTTGGACTATACCATTTGCAGCTGAAAGGCAATATTTCTCTCTGTGTTCCCATACCTGCCGTGTCACGCAGTTTGGTGCTCGATGTTAAAGAACAGTAAATGTTTCAGCACCAAGGCTAATGTGCTGCATAGCTAAATACTTATAAGGTTCTTGTGGGTGGGCAGGCGGGATAAACAGACGTGGAGGCTGTAAGTAGTGGGCCAGTGGAGCGGTCTTTATTCAACAAAAAACAAAACGTTTGCAAAGATATTGTCCTTATGAATTTTGTAAGCGAATTCCAGTTCTTCTTGGGTATTGGGAGTTCTTCTCTTTGTCAAAGGGTCGTCACTCTGGTGGATGGTCCTTCCCAGGAGGCTCAGAAGAGGAAAGAAAAGAGAAAGCCGTCAGTGTTTGTAGGGTTTATCTTTAGGGCTTTGTAGACACTATGGTCTCCGTCACCACACCCGGTTGGTGCAAATAATACGCGGGTAAAAGTAAGTGTGAGAGAGTTAGGATGATACACGGGAGAGAGGGGGGTTGAAGGAGGAAAACGGTCAGGCGGGGTGTGCACGGGAATAGACAGAGGTGATGGGATTGATTAGGGGATAATGCAACAAAATATCGGGGTCTGTTATCACGAAGAGTAGTGTTATGGAAATTCAGACTTTGATGCCAACGCCTTGTTTTTAGCCCCTGATTACGCTCCCTGAGTCGCTGTTATCAAGCATAATACTAAGAAAATAATCAGGCTCACTCGACCATCTAATTTGCGACTTCCTCATTCTTAAATCACCCACCTTTTTTACACCTCCCGCTTCCCTCCTATACACCTTTAAACCTCCCGCTTCCCTCCTGTACAGATGAATCCTCCCGCCACCCCAGTCCCTCCTTTCCCCCTGGTTCTAGAGACTCACTGGCTCTGCCGCAACTCTCCTGAGTTACGGCCGCTCTTCAGCCACCTCCTGCTCCAACCCCTGGTACAATGACTCTCTAGCCGCCTTGTGTAGCACATGCAAAAAGCTTGAACGGGCCTGGAGAAAGGAACACGACCGTGGGGCTAAAAAGTTGTACCAGGACGAGATTAAACAATACCACAAAGCCATACATCTGGCACGAGCAGCCTACCTCACTAATGAGATTAAGTCCAGCAAAAACCCTGTTAAAAGCATTTTTAAAATACTCAGCAACTTCAAAAACAGGAAAGATCCTCCCATTCCGACGATCACGTTGGGGCAGCAATGCGAGGATTTAGCCACCTTCTTCATTAAGAAGGTGGAAGCCATCTATAAATCTTTCCCCATTTGCTCCATGGACCTTGTGGCTCCATCAGCTCCTCCTCCTACTGCTACCCTGGCAGCAATACCTCCTATCTCCCAGGATGCGCTCCTTACATTGAGCATGAAGGTTAAATCAGGTTCCCCTCTGGATCCTATGAGGCCTGCCCAATTTACAGACTGCTTACCGATACTTATCGCGCCCTTATGTCAGATGATCAATTCTTCTTTCACCATGGCAGTGGTGCCTTCTTCATGGAAGCAAGCAAGGGTGGTCCCCTTTCTGGAAAAACCCTCACTGGACCCTACTAAGCCAGAATTTTTTTGACCGATATCTATTTTGCCTTGGGTCGCCAAAATTGCTGTTACCACACCAATAACGTTCTTTCGGGCTTTTTGAACAACAGTGGTATCTTAGACCGCTCCCAGAATGGTTTCTGTCCCGGTCACAGTACCGAGACCGCGCTTTTAGCGGTGAGTGAACATCTGCCGACCATTCTGGATGAGGAACAAACTGTGGCTCTGATACTGCTCGACCTCAGCGCTGCGTTCGACACGGTCTCTCATCAGATCCTCCTGCATCGCCTAGAGGAGGCGGGGTGGTTGGTCTGGCACTGGATTGGTTCCGTTCCTTTCTGTCTGACAGATTTCCAGGTCTCTGCCCCCCTTCCTCTCTCTCGCCCATTCCATCAAGCAGGTGGATTCCCATGGCTCGCCATTAAGTCCTGTTCTGTCTAACTTCTACGTTCAATCCCTGGCGGGAGTGGCGCGGGACCATGACTTGACCATGGTTTCGTATGCTGATGACACGCAGCTGGTGGTGGCCCTCTCTGCTGACCATCCTCGGGGCGGCGCGCAGTTTCTGAACGGGCAGGAGGCGGTAGCGCGCTGGATGACCACCAACTGCCTTCAACTTAACAGCAGCAAGTCAGAAGTGCTGTTGGTGGGGAACGACAAGGGCTCTGGAGTACGCAGTGGTGGCCGGCGTCCTTTAGTAGTACCCCCACCCCTAAGCTGGTGGTAAAGAACCTAGGGATCTGGTTCGATTCCACTCTTGGGTTTCAGGAACATACCAAAAAGATTGCTGGTACCTGCTTTGGACTCCTATGGGGTTTGAGGCCTACATTGGGGTTCTTCGACCCAGCCACACGCCAATTGATCAGGTGACTATTTTGTTCAGACTGGACTATGCTAACTCTCTGATGTTAGGGACAAACAAGGCAGAAGTGAATCGCCTTCGTGAGTCCAGAATGCAGCCGCTCTTGTCCTGCTTAGGCTCCCTAGAACGTGCCCTTTGTCGGGTGCTTTGCGGCGCCTTCATTGGCTACCTGTTCCTAAGAGGATCGAATTCAAGGTACTTTGTCTGACCTTCAAAATACTAAAACTCTCGTCCCCTGAGATTTTATCTAATTTGTTGGTCCCCTATGTTCCCGCACGCCAGCTACGCTACGCTGAGCAATATCTGGCTATGGTAACCCGGGTGAAACGCCTTAGAGCGGGGGGTCGGTCCTTTCGCTGTCTTGCCACAAAATTGTGGAATTCTCTTCCTGTTCAGATTCATCACTTAGATTGCCTGCTTCCCCTTCCATAAGGCCATCAAAACTCATTTGTTTCCAACGGTCTAGCCCCTGCTCGCTTCTTACACTGCTACCAGCGCCGGGACACCCCTTCGCTGGGGCAGCTGCGCGCTATACAAGTGTACCTAACATAACATAACATTTTATTTTGGATTTGATCCAACACCACCGTAAGGAAGTGTCTGGGCTGTATATCATAAACTGGTGAGAAAAGTCATTTTATTCGTTTGATCATTTCTAAGTTATTTCTGACCTTCCGCATATAAAGAGGTCTTAGTAAAGTGTTTGGAGGAGTGGAGGGATGTTGCGTTGGTATATTTTCGTGATAGTCTGAAATACGTTTATACTTTGATATTTGGTAGGTACCCTTGTACTAGTGAATCTGTTGTTTGATAGTGGCATTGGACATTCGTTTCTTGGGCTGGACATACTCATCCCTTGCAACTTTGCGAAATTTATCATAAATTCAGAGACATCAGTAAAAAAGATTAGCTCTTCTATCAGGGCTGGAAGGAATTTCTCCGACTCAGCAATAAAACTGGGGAAGTGGTCTACATATAATAGTTTGTTGTCTTTGATACCCTATGCGCAAATTTTGTTCTTTAGGTTTCTAGAGATTCTCTGGACAAAGGGCTCCACAGATTGGGTGAATATCAGAGGTGAAATGGGATAGTCCTACCTTGTTTCTCTTACTATTTGTATTGTTGCTTTTCTACTCTTTTTTCACTTATATTTTATTTTCTGCTTTCTTTTCTCTCGGTCTTAGTCTTATGGCTACCCTTGTTTGATGCTTGTGAGGCATTCTGTTATGAAGCTTGATTGGCGTTCCAAAATCAACTGAGGACAAACTAATGGGTCGACGTGAGACCATTTTTTACATGAAGATTTGCTCTTTGCAGTTGAGTTGGGTGATGGTCTACAGAAGGTACAGGATGTTTGATCTTTGTTTGGTGTCAGCACTAGGTTCGATTTGAGTATAGCATGGCTCCTTGTGGTAAATAAAAATTACCTATACTGAATTTCTATGCGGTAAAGTTCAATAAAATAACTCAATCGAAAATGAGAGGCAGAGTCCGTGGCATCTGAGTTTATAAGGGTTTTATTCCTTAAAAAGGAATTGGTTCGAACCAGGTATCATGTTCCATCACCACGAAGGTTCAGGAAGGGATAGACAATACTTTATTAACAGAGTACAATATATATAGTAAATGCATTTAATGGTGATGGATACAGAAGGCGTAACAGCTGAGAGAAAAGAGATAAGAACACATGTACGTAACAGAAGGCGTGCACGAGGGCGTACACGGAGGTGTGTGCTAGACAACGTCACAGGTGGGTGGATCCATAGAGGAATCCTGCAGTGTCAGCAGAAATATATGGCAGAGATGCGCGCGCAGCAGCATGACGTGTGATTGACGTGGAACTGGAGGGTGAAGGGGACTTGACATTTAGCACTATACGTGGAGACAGAAGTCTGGCGTGTCAGAACAACCTAAACCCAAATCATATCTAATATCTTGTGTTTGAGGAATTGTATTATCTAGAAGGAAAGGTCTCTCGGGCAGAGGCTATTCTATACTGACTGCTAGTGCGTGCATATGCGTCTACGTGTCTGCGTGAGATGCGAGGGGCCATGGGCCTACCATGGTAACAGGAGCAATGAATTACTTGCACGGAGACAGAAAGACCGGGCCCTTTGCTCTGCAGCTGGGAAGATGTTTTCCTAAATCACTAGACAGGAATGTATTTTCGAGGAGCGGAGCAGATAACTTGAAGGCAAAATACAGTCTTGGCAGGCAAGCAGGCCGAGCCGGGCACCGCTCGCCGCACAGGGAGTAAGGCAAGGGTCATGGAAGCGGCAGGCTGCAGCTTTCAGAGGCAGAAGGCAGAAGGGCTCGATGGCAGGAATCAGGGCCTAGCTCGCTAGAGCCAGGAAAACGTGAAGGTGCACCATGTAAAGACGGTGGCAAGGCATACTTAGGAACTGAATTATCGATCCATTCATGGTGCATCTGAAAGAGGACATGTTAACGTTGGACGCAAATGTATTTGCGTCTTCATAGCGGGTTGTGGAGGGAACTTACTTGTACTTGAAGCACGTACATGGAGCCGTTGGGGTCTACGTTAGGGGACACAATTGACCATAAAAATTCATATTACCTCATTCCCTCCTTGTCCCCTACGGACCCTTCATGATATATCGATCTTCATTAGTCTATCAATTTGTTCATATAACATCATTTGCTCTTCCTTCTTCCGGCGGGATTTTGAACGTGGGCTTGAATGGGGAATACATGATGTGGCGCACAAGCCGCAAATCGCTGGCCCACATTGTAAACATAGGCAACAACTGAATACTATGAGAAGGGCTATTCCAAGGAAGGATAGGACCTTCCATCCCCAGGCTGATAGCACGCTCCAGAACCAACCGGACCAAGTCCAGGTGCCTGGATTCTGGTGTATCTGACTTGCAATCTTGTGGAGACGGGTAATGGCTCTATATACTGATGGTGCGTTTTCTGGAATGAAAACACAGCAACTCGATCCGATGACTCTACAAGCTCCGCCCCTATCGGCCAGGATGACGTCAAGGACAAGACGATTTTGAAGAACAACAATCCGTATAGCAGACTGCTCCTCTGGTAAGTTACCTAGGGCAGAAGTAGTCTCATTCACTACTGCTTCGAGGGTTCTGGTTGATTTACTTATCAGTTTACTATTAAAAACAGCACCTAAATAGGGAAAGAAACCTTTATTGAAGTCTGTATACTGCTCCCATGCCGTTTCAGTGTAGTCGACAATCGGGAGATCTCTCTGGGGTCTGTTGTGTACTAGATGGGAGTTCCTATGATAGTCAGGAGGGGCTAGGAAAACAGGTGGCAGAAGGAATGCAATGTAGCAAGTACCATCCCAATCTAGAGGTAAGCGTATATATGCTGTATGACCACAAATGAAATAGGAATGACGGGAAGCTTTGAATGTAGACTTGCCTTTATCACTGAATTCGATCACAGTAGTACATTTACTATGACCTAGGTGTACTGAACCATTCTTTCTGATACATAATTCACCTTTGACTGGTAATACTGACATTGCGGGCAAGACTGGTTCGGTTTCGGACTGAACATTCAGAATCATGAGGTTAAGTGTAAGTTACCTAATCCATATACTTCGTTTTCTAGATCAGTCCCTGTCCTTTGGGGAAGACCCTCCTTGTCAGGGAAACATACTTTATGCAGAACTGTGTTCAGGTTTCCCCACACCCAATTGCCCTGGTAAACTACGGAATCAGAATCCAAAGAATTCATTAAGCTAAACCATGCACCACAGGAACCATTATGTGTGAATGGGTACGGAAAGAGGGGCAGAACTCCCTTGTACTTCTGATAGGGAGGGAGTCGGCCACATATCCAACAATTGGTAGCATTGCTGGTCTGATGGGAATGATGTAACATGCTGATGAATGTATTGTTGCGCAGCGCAAGTCGATAAGATAACTCGTGCGGGGGCAGTTCACTGAAACTATGCTCGGCAGTGTCATTTGAAGAAGAATGTGCACGTTTGAAAATAGGAAAATACATGTGTAACAGTATACTTGCAGCAATAATCATAAGACTCAGAAAAAACATAATCAATAATGTCACAATGCAGTGACTACGGAGAGATTCACAATATTCATGTTTCTTGATCTGTTTCTGTCTATCTCTCTCTCTATTGGGGTCTAGGGGGTACATGTCAGAAACTCGTCTAACCGATTCACCTAGGGGAGGACTTAAACAATTAAACTGTCTGACTTGCTAGACCTCAATTTCATGCGAAATTCCTGGGAAGGAGTTTTCTCTACCAGGGGGAGTTTTGTATCAGTCTCTGGAAGGGGGCAGGGCTGGGAGTCTAGTTTCGGAGGCAGTCCATAATGTCTTTTTACATGACTCGAGTGGAGCCAGCCCTTGCGGCCCTCCACTTTTATTGCTGTCCTTGTGGTTAATAACACGAGCTTCGGCGCCTGCCAACGGGGCTCCAGCAGACTCCTCCTGTCAAAGTTCCTCACGAGCATCAGGTCCCCCGGAACAATCTCGTGTGGCTTCACCTCGGTGTTGTCGGGAAAGGCTGCAGCTACCTGTGAACGACATGATTGTAGTGCAGACATCAAGGAGGCAAGGTAATCTGTCAGCATAGTACAGTCAACATCGGTTATTTTACGAGGCAAAGGCGTCCCCCACATATTCGGTGGCCTACCAAAGACCACCTCATACGGGGATAGCCCTGTTCTTGAATGCGCTATCATTCTCATGTAAAAGAGGGCCACTGGTAAAGCTACTATCCAGTCAACGCCTTTCTCTCTACAGATCTTGGCAAGACGTGTTTTCAGGGTCTGATTATGACGTTCCACGAGACCTGCTGCCTCGGGATGTCGGACACAGTGAAACTTCCACTGATAACCTAGCAGGAGTGATACCTGCTTCATAAGCTCGGACGAGAATGGCTGACCATTATCTGAGTATACGATACGGGGCAAGCCATACCTGGGGAAGAATTCACGAACCAACTGCTTGGCAGTGGTCGGAGCAGTGTAATCTGGGACTGGATATGCTTCTGTCCAACGGGAGAGTGCACATACAACTACGAGGACATATTTGAATCCTCGACAACGTTCCATCTGGATATAATCCATCTGGAGGACTTCAAAAGGGTGATCGGGAGGATGAAATCCACCTTGCTCTACGGGAATGCCTTTACCTGGGTTGAACTGACAACAGATCATGCAAGTACGTACTTTCTGTTTTGCTTCTGCTCGTAAATGCTTATTGAACCAAAGGTTTTGAATACTGTCTAACATGGCTTTTTCTCCTAAGTGTGCAGGACTATGTACTGTGTTAATGATAACCTGAACCATAGAGTCGGGGAGAAACCATGTGGCTTTCCCCTTCGTCATCCATCCCTGTTCTGTCTGGATCCCTCCTAGTTCATTCCATTTCTTGATTTCGTCTGGTGTAGCATGTGTCTGTATGTCAATTACATCTAGGGCGGGATCTCTAACTGTCATGCAATGTGTCGGTGTCTGGACTATTGTCTTTGTCAGGTCAGTTGCGTGAGTCTGAGTCTGAGCTGTATGTTTGGCGGTTCGATCTGCCAGGTCGTTACCCTGGGAAATGGTATCTGTAACTTTCGTATGTGCCTTGCACTTCATGATGGATATGGCTGTAGGCAAATGTATTGCGTCTAACAGAGCTTGAATGAGGGGACCGTGCTGGATTTTGGCTCCGTGAGAGGTCAAGAAACCTCTCTCTCGCCAGAGTACACCGAAGTCGTGTATGACTCCGAATGCATAACGAGAATCTGTGTATATGTTAACTCTCTTGTTCTTTGCTCGAATACAGGCTTGAGTCAGAGCGATGAGCTCTGCTGCTTGGGCTGACAGTGTATCTATACGATTTGTTTCTGTGACTTCAGTTTCGGTCGTGACTGCGTAGGCGGCCACTAACTCTCCTGTACTTGTTCTCATACATGAACCATCCACATAAAGTGTCAGGTCTGGATCTAGTAATGCAGTGTCTGTCAAGTCTTGTCTGGGTTTCGTCGTAATGGTAACGACTTCAATACAATCATGTGCCAAAGGGTCTGTCTCACTTAATGGCAGAAGTGTAGCAGGGTTCAATGTATTGCAACGTCTGATTTCTATGTGTGGTTGAAACAATGTCAATTCATAACCTGTCAGTCGTGCTATAGTCAAGTGCTGAGTCTGTGTTCGGTTTAAAAGAACTTCCACGGAATGTGGAACTTGTACTGTCAATTGGTGTCCTAACACTATGGAATCACTTTGTCTGATTGCTAGAGCTGTTGCTGCCACAGATTTCAAGCACGCAGGCAGGGCCTGGGCTACTGGATCTAATGTACTAGAAAAATAAGCACACGGTTTGTGTGAACCTGCTTGATCCTGGGTGAGTACTGACAATGCAGTACCTTCACGTTCTGTGACAAAAAGTGTAAAAGGCTTACTGTAACATGGTGTCGCTAAAACAGGTGCTTGACATAAGGCTTTCTTTAATTCGTCAAAAGCTTGTGTATGTTCCTGAGTCCAAGGGAGGACAGTCGAAGACGCTGCCTCCTGGGTTGTCAACTGTATGAGTGGCTTGGCTAGAAATGCATACTGAGGGATCCATTGTCTACAGTAAGAAGTGAGGCCTATAAAGGCTCGTACCTCCTTTTGTGTCTTGGGTTGTGACATGTTTACAATTAACTGGATACGGTCAGGTGTTAGTTGTCTCCCCCCTTTGGACAGCAAGTGCCCAAGGTACACCACTTGCTGAACACAGAATTGTAGCTTCGAAGGAGACACCTTGTGTCCCTTGTCAGCCAAGAAATGTAAAACTGTCAGTGATGCTTGTTCACATTCTGGTTCACTTCGGGCGGTGATTAATAGATCATCAACATACTGCAGTAGGGCAGTGTTGTCAGGCATGTGAATACTGTCAAGTTGTCTTTTCAGTGCTTGGCTGTAGATGCTGGGGCTTTCTGTGAATCCTTGAGGTGCGCGTGCAAATTTGAAGCTTCGGCCATTTAAACAGAATCCGAAGAGATATTGGCTTTCCGGATCGATTGGGACACTAAAGAAGGCGTTCTTCGTATCAATTACAGTAAAGAACGTTGCTTCGGAATCAATGGCAGTCAATAGAGACGAAATGTCTGGGACCACGGGATATTGTGGTACAATGCATTTATTCAGTTCTCGTAGATCGATCACTAATCGATAAACTGGGGGTGCACTTGGATCAGTACGTTTAAGAATTGGAATGATAGGGGAATTACATAGATTCGAGTCGGTTTCTACAACCACTCCTTGTGCAATGAGCTCGTCAATGATTTTCAGTAAAGCCACTACAGCATCTCGAGGTAACTTGTATTGTCGGATTCGTGGTAGTACTACTCCTGGTTTGAGTGTGACACGATATGGAGTGATGTGCATACAACCTACATCAGTGGGGCCTTGTGCCCATAAATGTGCAGGAACATTCTGTAACCTGGATCCATATCTCTCAACACATAGTGACCCTTAAAGTCACGCAGAAACAATCTTACTCCTTCCGGAGGACAACATATTACAGCTCCTAGAGCTTTCAGTGTCTTGATACCTAATAAGTTTTCTGGACATGATTTCGTGAGCAATAAATCTGTAGTGCGAGACAACGGACCAACTGCAAGGGGAACTGGTTTTGATACTTCATTCACAATAGGCTTGCCTGAAAATCCAAGGGAAACATTCTGTGAGCCTGAGAGGGGTGCCCCTGGAACCTCGTCGTGACTTATTGTCGTCCTGCTTGCCCCTGTATCAATCAAAAACTTTCTATCTTTCCCTAATACCTGACTATGTACGTAAGGACCCTCTTGATCTACAGGAACCTCAATAAGAGGCAAGCCAACCTCCCTCTCTAGGCTGTTTCATGTGTATCGCTGATAATCGGGATAATCAGTTTGAGCATACTGGTACATCTGTTGAGTTGCATGTTGTGTTGCGGCAATCGGTTGTGGCTGTGGTACCGCTACGGTCTGTACTGTCTGTTGTGGAGCATGCATAGGCTGTACATTCTGTGGTGCGTGTTGTTGGGCCTGGTCTTGTCTAGGTTGACGGGGTCTTTCCTTGGTTTTACCTGTAGATATATTGTGTTTCAAAACTGCACAATCGTTTACATAGTGACCTGGCTGTTTACAATAGTTACATGTCCCTTTAACAGGAGCTGCTGAATTATTGGACTGTGTCATGCCCTTTTTCTGACCGTCAGCTGGAACTGACTGAGCAACTAGCATTTTAATTTTCGTGTCTTTCATACGTCTTTGTTCGTGATCATGTTCTTCTCTAATTCTGTTCTGGTGGTACTGCAACATTTGTAACATTTGGGAAGGCGTATTTGCTTGCCATGTGCTCTCGACTTTCAGTACACGATTCTTAACTTGGGGTAGAGAATTTTCGACTAGTTTAGATACAAAAAGGTGTGGGTATGACTCGCTACTTGCTTTCAGGCCACTATTAATAATAAAACATTTCTCAAATCGGGAATAAAAATCACTAGTGTCTTCATCGGGTTTCTGTTTGCAGGCTGAGATTGCATCCCAGTCCTCCTTTTTAGTTGCTAATAACCTTGGCAATACTTGTACTAACAATCCTGGTAATGCTTTAGTTTTGTCCCCAAGACCCAACCCTGGGGTTCGGGTCGCTTCTTCAGTTTCTAATGCAGCCCAATCAATCTTTGTGTCTCCCACCTCTCATTCTTTTTCTTTGAGTTTCTCGTAAATACCGGCAGGCAATAGTACTTTCAATATCTTCATAATGTCGGGATAGGTATAATCACCCATGAGTAACATATCTTTTATTTCACGGTGAAAACCTGCAGGGTCTTTATCATGACTGGGCACTATTTTCTTCATTTCTAACAATTCCATTTTAGTTATGGGCGTGTGTACATACACACGTGTAAGGGTCATCATCATTCCTGACTGGATGTACTTCTCGTAAGGGATTTTGTCTGTCTATATAAAACATTTTTCTTTCTGGGGGTGGAGCTGAAACAAACTGTGGATTCAGGAAGGCACTATATTTGTGTCGATGTTCTAGAATTACTTTAATTAAATCGGTACCTAGGCCTCTCCATTTATTCATGAGTAGTTCTACTAATACATCAGGTAGGGGACCTGGATCAGAATGTTGGCTTTTATACAGAATAAGGAGATGCTGTATCATGTACATACCAGCTAGTCGCTGTTCGTCTGGGGAAAGATTCAAAAATGTTTGTGCTACTGCGTCATCATTATACCTATCAGAATTGTCAGCCCATTGTACTGCTGACCTGGCTAATTCTTGTTCATCCATGGAATTGAGTACATGGTACCCAATTCGCTCTTGAAGTACTTTATCGGTAGCCTGAAATAGATGTTCAGTAGTCTTCGGATTTGACATAGCAGAGTGGAATGTTTCTGGTATTGGACAGAGGTAATGTTTCTGGTTTTCACACGTTTCTTGTTTACGAATGGGTCTGTCGAAGGGCCTATCAAAGGGATGCGGTCTAGGGAATTTCCCTTTGCCTACATATCCTATCATCTTTTTGTCTGACTGATGCGAAGTTGCTGCTAGATCCTCTGTATCATCCTCCTCCTGCGAGGAGGTCGGACCGTCTGATTCAAGATGTTCTTCAGGGGCTCGCCGGGCATGTATTTCTATTATTTCTTTACGGATCTTTCTGACCATAATATGTACACTGTTCTCCTTCTCATGTTTACCATCCGCGATATTCTGGCTCCATCTATGCAGTCTATCCATTTCATTTTGCGGAAAACCTGCCTGATCTTGTTCTCTTATTAAACAATTAACCATAAATCGCATTATTAAACCTTTGTTCTCTACTTTCTGACGTGACATGGCTTCGGCAACACACTCCATTCCTTCTCCTGTTCTAATAAAATAATACAATTTGTCTAGATGTTCTGGCATTCCTGGTAGTAATATCAGATAATCTGTAACACGTCGCAAACGTAGGGACGCTAGCAACATGGGTCCTGTTGTACCGGGCACTGGGTCGTATCTACAATCTGTAAGTTCTCTTCTAAGCTGTTCTGCCGGTGCACCCTTAGGTGTCCGAGCCTTTGCTAAATCTCTCATTGTCACTCGGTGTAACGGTGGGGGTGTTTGATAACCTCCGGTAGCACCTCCTGAAGCGGAGGCTTGACCATAACCTGTCTGTAGGGTTGGTACCTGCTGTAACTGAGTTGGGGCCTGAACCGCGCCAGGCCCAAAAGGATTATGCGGATTAATAGGGGGTGCAGGTAAGGGTGGAGGAAGCAGACCGGGAGGGGTCTGCTGTTGCGGACCTGGGGGCTGAGGATCAGGGGGCGGGTTACCGTCAGCAGGTGGCACACGGGCAGGCATACTAGCATATGCGGGAGCTACATCATCCAAGTAAGATGAAATTAAAATGTCTGCTGCGGTCTTGTGACGTAATTTAGTCGGAACCAATGGAGGGGGCAGATTTTTCGGTGTTTCCGGGGTCGCCTTAGGCAGGCCCTCGGCCAGGACTGGATACAATCCTGTCATAATTGCGTTACTCCGTCTATCGTGTTGTTCCATTCTAACTCGTTCCCCTTCTTCTAGTAGTTCTTTTCTTTGGGTTTTTCAGAATCCTCTCTACTTTTCTCTGCTTTTCTGAGTGCTTTCTCTGTCCGTCTGTGTGATTCTTTACGCCATAGTTCAATGGCATCTTTCTGTGACTGTCTGGCTTTCTTTTTCCATAAAGCTTCCTCTACTCTCATGATGCAATCGGCATCCCATGTCCCTGTAGCGGGCCATCTCTGATTCTCTGCTAAATCCTTGGTGTAATCCACCCACAAGTCGAGATATAATACAGCGTCTAAGCCGTGCTTGTGGTACATAAAATATCCTGGAGTGTCCCTGGGTGGGATGGGAACAGCTTCCTCGAGTATCCCTTTTCTAGTTCCTATCTGTTTCAGTTTAGAAAACAGCGGCATTTTGAGCTGTGATACTTGATACTTGATACTTACTCGGACTTGGACACACCTAATACAAAAAACACAGTAATGAAAATCAAACAATCACTCATACCACGACATTAAAACACATTAAAACATTTCGGAAAACGAACAATAACTTGATAGCTGAATACTTGATATACTGCTAAACAGTACAGATACACTGCTAAGCAGTGCAGACCGGGTCTGCGTACCCAAACCCGTCTTGACCGGACACAAATTAATGCACCCGTCTAGATGTGTCCCCAGCAACGGTACTCACCGGGAAGCACGGAACGGAAGGCCTCGGAAAACTCGACACTGGACTGGACCGGACTGGACTCGACTCGACTCGTGACGTAGGTACTTCGGAACTTCGGAACTTCGGAACTTCGGAACTGGTGGGCCTCTGAACACCTCGGACCTTGCTCTCTCAGCTGGGCTCTGGTCGGGATCCTCCGCACTCCTCACCGCCTCGTCTGGGTGTCGATCGCAGCCTCAGTCACCTCCGTTGGCCTGAGGGAGATACAGGAAATCCTGCGGGTACGCGTAGTTGTCCGTCACGGCTGTGGCAGGGGACCAGGCCTGCAACGCACCGCCGGCGCGTAAGGTGGGGGAGGGGTCCCTATTCGGGCGCCAATTATGTGGTAAATAAAAATTACCTATACTGAATTTCTATACGGTAAAGTTCAATAAAATAACTCAATCGAAAATGAGAGGCAGAGTCCGTGGCATCTGAGTTTATAAGGGTTTTATTCCTTAAAAAGGAATTGGTTCGAACCAGGTATCATGTTCCATCACCACGAAGGTTCAGGAAGGGATAGACAATACTTTATTAACAGAGTACAATATATATAGTAAATGCATTTAATGGTGATGGATACAGAAGGCGTAACAGCTGAGAGAAAAGAGATAAGAACACATGTACGTAACAGAAGGCGTGCACAAGGGCGTACACGGAGGTGTGTGCTAGACAACGTCACAGGTGGGTGGATCCATAGAGGAATCCTGCAGTGTCAGCAGAAATATATGGCAGAGATGCGCGCGCAGCAGCATGACGTGTGATTGACGTGGAACTGGAGGGTGAAGGGGACTTGACATTTAGCACTATACGTGGAGACAGAAGTCTGGCGTGTCAGAACAACCTAAACCCAAATCATATCTAATATCTTGTGTTTGAGGAACTGTATTATCTAGAAGGAAAGGTCTCTCGGGCAGAGGCTATTCTATACTGACTGCTAGTGCGTGCATATGCGTCTACGTGTCTGCGTGAGATGCGAGGGGCCATGGGCCTACCATGGTAACAGGAGCAATGAATTACTTGCACGGAGACAGAAAGACCGGGCCCTTTGCTCTGCAGCTGGGAAGATGTTTTCCTAAATCACTAGACAGGAATGTATTTTCGAGGAGCGGAGCAGATAACTTGAAGGCAAAATACAGTCTTGGCAGGCAAGCAGGCCGAGCCGGGCACCGCTCGCCGCACAGGGAGTAAGGCAAGGGTCATGGAAGCGGCAGGCTGCAGCTTTCAGAGGCAGAAGGCAGAAGGGCTCGATGGCAGGAATCAGGGCCTAGCTCGCTAGAGCCAGGAAAACGTGAAGGTGCACCATGTAAAGACGGTGGCAAGGCATACTTAGGAACTGAATTATCGATCCATTCATGGTGCATCTGAAAGAGGACATGTTAACGTTGGACGCAAATGTATTTGCGTCTTCATAGCGGGTTGTGAAGGGAACATACATGTACTTGAAGCACGTACATGGAGCCGTTGGGGTCTACGTTAGGGGACACAATTGACCATAAAAATTCATATTACCTCATCCTGGCCGACACCTGAACAATCTCCCCAGTGCTATACGATGACACTAGAGAAGGTTGGAAAAGCCCTTCTGGTGTTTTGCACCAGAGGGTTTCCTTTTTTTCCTCCTGCAATTTGGGCTGCTCAGGAGGAGGTTCCTGATGGGCTTGTTTTACTTTCAGTGAGTCGGTGCCCAGGGGTATAGCTCAGCCCCCTGAGCACTGATTCTCTTGGGATAGGTATTGTTGGTAAGAGGATCGCCACAGGAGAGTGATCTCAAAGCTGGGATCCACCCACTAGGTATCAGGGCAAGAGGGTGAAGGACTTGGCTCCTCTAAACCTCTGAAAGGTTTTAGTCTTTCTGCCCCCCCCCACCTCCTGAGGTGCCAGGTCCAGAAAGCCCATTTGGTACCAGGGAATTTTGGGGGTTAGGAAGAAAAGATAGTGGTGGGGGTTGCCCACCATGGGCATGGCCATGCCCCCACCCAAAAAATGTGGTGACTGTTTTTATGCCCCCATAGAGGCGGATGGGGTGATTACCCCCAATATGCCCCCTCGAGGCAGAAAGCCTAGTAGACACTAGTAACTGGGAGGCTGCCCACCATGGGCATGTCCATGCCCCCACCCCCAAACAAAGGCAAATAGTTTTTCTTCCCCCTGGGGGCAGATAGAAAGTTTGTCCCAATTGAAGAGGTAGACCCAAAATTGAAGGGGAAATAGTATATTTTTAATCCCTTGGGAGCAGATCGAAAATGTGCCCCAGTTGGGGGGGTTGCCCCAAATATACCCCCTGGCGGTTAGAAAGCCCACTAGACACTGATTTTTATTTTTCATTTTTATCGGAGGGAATGTGTATGGGTGTCGCACTCAGACATTAGGCCATACTCTGACCCCAAAGGGGACAATCCAGTATTTCGACCTCCCCGATAACAGAGGGGGAGGATGTCCCCTATTTGCCCCAGGGAGCATAAAGCCCACTGGATGGCAGGACTATTATTTTTTGAAAATAATGAAGTTGGTCTGACCCATCCTGATGTCAGGCCCCATCCTCATGCCTGAAGCCTCAACGGTCTTTCTGCTCTCTTGTGGACTGTAACATCCCATCTCACAGGCAAGGGAGAGAATATTTGATTCTTTTGGGCGTTGTTTTAATTATAGGCCAGGTGGGTGGTGCTAAAACCCAATATCGACACACTTGCCATGGTGAATGACTGCACTTTTTGGGCTTGAGTAGCCACCACTTGGAGAAAACTGTCAGACCCTGACATTTTAGAAAACTAGACATCAATGGGAGTCCAGGGTGGTATGCCTGACATTTACTTACCCACAATACTCTGCATACCTCAAGCTCTGTATAAAACACACATTTTCCTTGCATTTCATTGATGTAAACTTCCGGAATACACAGGAATACACAATATTCCCATTACCCAGCATTCCACATGTTTAGCTAAAACTCTACCTTTCTTGTAAGAGTGGACCTAGGGCTAGATGTAGGTAACTCTAATTTACCGACTCATAAATACCGAATTTTACCGATTCAGTATTTATGAATCGGTAAATTAGAAGGAAGGAGATGTAGCTAATTTTTAATTTTGAATTACCAAATCGTTAACATTCGGTATTTACCGATTCGGTAAATACTGAATCGGTATTGCCCATTGATTCCTATGGGCCCTTGAAGCCCATAGGAATCAATGGGCAATACCGATTCGGTATTTACCGATTCGGTAAATACCGAATCCTGCAAGGGTGCAGAGGGTGTCACTTTGACACCCTCTAGCACCCCCAGTGCAGGCTTGTGTTACATGTGGCACACATACATGCCCTAAGGGCATGTCTGTGTGTCACATTGCACAGGTGTGCATGCACAGATGTGCATGCACACCTGAATTTGGTATTTTACCACCCAATAGGATTGGGTGGTAAAATACCGACTCTTAAGGGCCTGTGGCACTCTTAGGAGTGTCACCTACATATGGATTTACCGATTCGGTAAATATACCGATTCGGTATTTTACCAATTCGGTAAATTTACTGATTCTGTAAATTTACAGAATCGGTAAAATATAGGCCCCCTACATCAGAAAACCCTAATACCGGTCTGTAACGGCCGAATTCGGCCGTTACCGACCGGTATTAGAGCTCCAACATCTGGCCCCTAGTGTCCACAACAGAAAATGCCCCAAAATGTAATGTGGAAACATCAACATTGCCTGTTTTATAAACTAAACTGATTTGGCAGTGAGGGTAGCTGCATTTACTGACCTGTGCTCGGCCGCTACCTAGGGAAACTTACCAAACCTACACATTCCCAAAATCTTGACGCCCATGTGAGTCCAGCGTGGTGTACTTTGCATGGATCCCATGGTGTTTTCTTACCCACAATGCCCTGCAAACCTCGAGAATTTTCTTGCATATCTGTGATAGAAATCTCCGCTACTGTTTGAAGAGCCATGTCTCGAGGAGTCTTCTGAAGGTGAGTAGGTCTTGGGTCTGCCGTGGGTGGGTCATTCGTTGGATGCGAGGGACAGCGGCGAGGGCGAGTCTGGCGGGTGGGTGTGGGTGTAGAAGCTGAGTCTGCTGCTCAGGTAGGCTGGTCCAGCGTTGTGGAGTGCTTTGTGTGCGTGGGTGAGAAGCTTGAAGATGATCCTCTTGTCAACGGGGAGCCACTGAAGGACTCTCAGGTGGGGGGTGATGTGGCTGCGGCAGGGGACGTTGACGATCAGTCGGCCTGAGAGGTTTTGGATGCGTTGTAGTCGTCGTAGGTGTTTGGCTGGGATTCTTGCGTAGAGTGCGTTGCCGTAGTCCAGTCTGCTGCTGACGAGGGCCTGTGTCACCGTTCTTCTTGTTTCGGTCGGGATCCACTTGTAGATCCTGCAGAGCATGCGGATGGTGTTGTAGCAGGAGGAGGAGGCGGTGTTGACCTGTTTAGACATGGAGAGGGAGGAGTCGAGGATGAATCCTAGGTTGCGTGCATGGTCGGTGGGTGTTGGTGCTGTTCCCAGTGTGGTCGGCCACTAGGAGTCGTCCCAGGCTGAAGGGGTGGTTCCGAGGTTGAGGACCTCCGTCTTGTCCGAGTTCAGCTTCAGACGGCTGTTGCTCATCCAGTCGGCGACGGCCTTCATTCCCTCGTGGAAGGTGGTTTTGGCGGTGTGCGGTTCCTTGGTGAGGGAGAGGATGAGCTGGGTGTCATCGGCGTAGGAGATGGTGTTGAGGTCGTGTTGGTGGGCCACTTTTGCGAGGGGCGCTATGTAGACGTTGAATAGCGTCGGGCTGAGGAATGAGCCCTTGGGAACGCCGCAGATGATGTTGATGGCCTCTGATCGGAAGGGCGGGAGGTGGACGCTCTGGGTTCTGCCGGAGAGGAAGGACGTGGTCCAGTCAAGGGCCTTCTCTTGAATTCCGGCTTCTAGGAGGCGTGTCTTTCGCCGTTGTCTAGTTGGCGCCTGATGTCGTCTGTGGCGGCGATGAGGGCTGTCTCAGTGCTGTGGTTTCGTCTGAACCCGGACTGGGACGGGTCCAAGATGTTGTTATCTTCCAGGTGCCGGGCCAGTTGTATGTTGACGATTTACTCGATGACCTTTGCCGGGAACGGGAGCAGGAAGATGGGACGGAAGTTCTTGAGGTCCTTGGGGTCCGCCTTGGGCTTCTTGAGGAGGGCGTTAATTTTGGCTTGTTTCCAGATTTTCCGGAATGTCGCTGTTTCGAAGGAGATGTTGATGACCTTCCGTACCTGGGGTGCGATGGCTGCGTCTGCTTTGTTGAATACGTAGTGTGGGCACGGGTCTGACGGAGATCCTGAGTGAATGGAGTTCATGACCTTGCATGTCTCGTCATCGTTGACGTTGGACCAGGCGGTCAGGCGGTCAGGCGGTTGGCGCTGGTGGTATTCACAGGGGAGGTGGAGTTTGGTGTAGTCGGGGTGGTCATGGTGTTGAAGCTGTCATGGATTTCAGCGATCGTGCGGTGGAAGAAGATGGCTAGTGAGTTGCACAGTTCTTGTGAGGGTGGTATGTCGTTGGCATTGGCGCTGGGGTTAGAGAGTTCCTTTACGATGCTGAAGAGCTCTTTGCTGTCGTGTGCGCTGTTATCCAGGCGGTCTTTGAAGGAGGATCTCTTGGCTAATCTGATGAGGTGGTGATGTCTGCGGGTGGCGTCCTTGTGGTGTGGGCTGCGTGGTTGTCCGGGGTGCGTTCGTGGAGCCATATCTTTTCCAGTTTCCGGCATGCGCGTTTGGAGGTCTGCAGCTCGTCAGTGAACCAGGTGGCTCTCTTGCTGGCGTGGTTGTTGGCGGGTTTCTCGAGTGGGGCAAGAGTGTTGGCGCAGTCGTTGATCCACTGTCTGAGGATGCGGGCTGCGGTGTCTGGGTTGGTGGGGTCGCTGGGAGGGTTTTGGCCGAGGGTGCTTATCAGCTGGCGAGTTAGCTGTTGGGTGCGGTGGTGCGTGGTTGGTTTCTTGAAGGTGAAATGGATGCAACGGTGGTCGGTCCAGTGGAATTCGGTGGTGTGGTTGAAGGCGACGTGGGTGCCTGTGGACAAGACGGGGTCCAGCGTGGTTGAAGGCGACATGGGTGCCTGTGGAGAAGACGGGGTCCAGCGTGTGGCCAGCGGCATGGGTGGGTGCGGTCACGAGTTGTCTGAGGCCGAGGTTGTCGATCAGGGCGGCGGAGTTGGCGTCGTTGTTGTTCTCAAGGTGGAAATTCAGGTCGGTGTGGATCCGGAAGTGCAGGTGTTCGGCGGTGTTGAGGGTGTCGGCTGTGTAGGTGGTGGCTTTGAGGGTTGACTTGTGGACGATGGCAAATTCTCCTCCGATTCTGTTGGCGCGATCCCTGCGGGTGATCTTGTAGCAGTCCGGGATGGCTATGGCGATGTGGGGCGCCGAGGAGTTGTTCCTCCAGGTCTCGGTCAGGAAGGCCACGTCTGGGACGGAGGTGTCGAGCAGATCCCAGAGCTCGATGGCGTGTTTGCGTGCGGAGCGGGTGTTGAGGAGTATGCAGCGGAGGTGGTTGGGTCCAGTTCTTGGCGGTTTGGTAGCTCTGTCATAGGTGAAGCTGCAGGTGTGGCAGGAGAAAGGGCCATGAGTCCATTTCGGGGCGGCTTGGAAGCAGGTGTGGTTTCGTCCGGCGTTGAGTGCGTGGAGGGTGCAGGCATCGTAGTGGAACCTGGTGATGTGGCGTTTGCGGGATCCAGGGGTTCTGGCGCTGGCGCGGTCCAGGCGCGGACGGGCTTGCCTTAGGCACGCCAGCGGCGTGCCCGCTGCACCTGTCCACTACGAGGTCTCGCAGCGGCCGCCATATAAGGGGATGTGGGAGGGAGGAGCAGCTGGGAGGTGGGAGTGGGATGGCGAATGGGAGAGCGGGGGTGGGGCCGCAGGGAGGCAGCGGCGTGAAAGGAACGGGACAGCGAGACACAGAAGGCAAAAGGGGGCTAGGCAGGGGCACAAAAACAGTCAACAATGCAGGGCAACAGAGAACGGTAAATACTAAAGGCACAGTACAAAATAGGATAAAAACGAAAATCAAGGAGAGAGACAGTACAACATACCAGCGGAATGGGGGGCAGCGAACTCACGAGGCAGCAGCAGCTGGCTCAAGGCAGGCACAACACAGGCGGAGCCGTGCGGAGGGGGGGCGGCCTGACCTGCAAGCAGGGTCAAGGGTCGCATTAATGCTGCTTTCGGTGTGGTCAACAGTATCTTCAATTTGGGCTTTCTCTGCCCTTGAGTATGAAGGATTTCTTTTATAGATTCCATTTTAGTGGCTTCCTTTTTGGCGGGTGACATCAGCTGGGTCACTTTGGAAATTTTGAAACATTGATGTGGGTCTGCTGTTTGAATTCGTCTTGTCTATTTTCTTGAAATACTTAGCTGCTTTCTTTGAGTGGGGGTGGGGGAGTTGTTGGATTCACAGGAGATTCTTGTGGTCCACAGATATTCACTGACCCCAACGGGAATCCTTTTTCACTTCTGTCTCAGTAAGTGCTCTTCCAGTGCAATCACATGCACACTTAGTTGTTCACTCTGTATTTGCTACCCTTTATGTACTTGGTAGGCCTCCCCATACTCTCACCGCACTGTGTGCTTGTTTGCTTTGGAGCCACAGTCCTGTATAAGCCCCGACCTGCGCTCCTACGGGGTGCTAGCTCTGGCAGTTGGAATTGCACACTTATTATCCACTATGGCCAGTGGATGTGAATTGTTTAAAGTTATTCCGATTACTGACCTGTTTTCTTCATGAGTGCAAACTCCCTTTGTTCATTTGTTTTCTGGCAGTGGCCTTCTTGGATCCAGACGCCCGCATCTAATTTGCTTCTTCACTCCTGTCCATGATGCCTTGATTATTCGACTTTTGCCGACATCGGTGGAGTCTTCTCATATTCCAGGTCTTTGCCCCATTGCTAGTGACCTTGCAGGAGTGCTTTCTCCATCAGCAGGACGTTTCAGTGAGAGCCGAGTCTATGGAGCTCAAGCAGAAATCATCTTTGTGGGTCCCAGCCCTGGCCGCATGCTCACCCTTCTACTTTTAAAAAGAAAGAGTACTTAAATTCACACACAATTAAACACTAAACATAGAATTATAAATGCACACAGTGAAAACCAGAAGTCAGTAGATCTGTGTGATAAGGTCTGTGAAATCCCTTCCAGTGCTGTTTGTCAAATTGGGACCTGCCTCATTAAAATGCATGTGATAGGTCTATTTGCGACTCACTTTGTTATGTTTCATATAGGTACCCCAATATAGACTCTGGTAGCAACCAAACCTTTCACCTATATTTCCCCTGCCATTACACTACATAACGCTTTTTGGGACTGACCTCTTACCTAGTTACGGTACTACTTACAGGATTTGGCATTTTCCCTGAAAACTGGCCTCATTCATTATGCTGAGGATTCTTGGAAACTCAGCAGGACTACCATCGCCTGCATAATATAAGGGTCATTCCTTTGATCATCCTTAGTACGACATAACACAGTAAAGTAGATCCCCTGAGGGTACCACTTTCGGTATATAAACCCAAACCATATCTTTATTGAGGCAGGCCGAGGAGAAACATGACTTCCATGCTAACACACTGACGCAAGACGCTGAGGTACCTGCATGCAGACGCTCCAGCTCACAGTGATCCGCCATCTCTCGCGGGGTGTTCATCTTGAGACCAAGATGGGGTCCCACAGTCTTTCACTTCAGGTAATGGAGTTGGCCTTATCCTAGGGGAATTGTTGGCTCTACACCTACATACATGCTAGGTACACTTAGTACATCTTGTTAGGGTTGCATCGTAGGAGTAGGTATTTTATTACTGTCATGTGTTTTATATACTTACCTGTATTCATGGTTGTAGCACGATGGTAAGGATCTACCATCCTTTGATTCTGTTGGTGCTTATAATCATTTATATCGGTTTCTGTCTTATGGTTGTTTCAGCACACCTAGTTTACAGTAGAATAATGTTGGTTCAATAAATGCTTATTGAAAACGTCCTCGCCGTTTAGTCTTTTTATCTCTCTGAGACAAAGGGAGCATGAGTGACTGAGCAAAAAGTACTGTACTGTTTCCATGATCCCTGATGGGACAGAGTTGTCATGTTCGATAGTTGCCAAGAACTATTATTCCCTTGGTAAGAGGAGTTTACAGTGGCACTATGAGCTAGCTGGTATACAGGCAAACATAACCGGTGTGGGTGTCTGGAATCAGTCTGGACACCAATCCCACAGTCTATCTTGTCTAAACGCGCAGATTCGATATAGGTTTATAGGAACTACGTGTCGCCAGGGCAGGTAGAACCGCGACACCAGAGATGCTGTCAACTGTTATTTTATTCGAAAACTAAATCAAATATACACAAATACAGGAGTGTGGCAGACGTCCTCTTCAGGTGGATAGAGAATCTCCTCCTTGACGTCTCGTCTGGGGTGTGGAAGGACAGGATACTCCGATAGGTAGGGGGAAAAAAAACAAGATAGAGGAACACTATTAGGGCTTGGGTCATCCAAGTTATAATTGGGGAAGGGTGTGAGGGGAAGCAACATCCTACTCTTTCAGAAGGTGTGGGAGGAGGTAACCGTCACCAGAGGGGATAGGGCAACACGCTGGGCATCCCACTCTGATTCTGACCTTTCACTCGCTTCCGCCTCCCGGTGCGGTTGTAAACACCCTCCTGGATCCCCGGGAGCGGGCACGCACCTGTTCAAGCCACGTCCCTCCGGTAAGGTGGCGGGGCACTGCGCGAAGAGGTTGGCCTCCTGGCTCTTCCGCTGCTGCTTCACTGGGTCATCGGATGGCGGACTGTTCTCTCTCTGCTTCTCTGACTCGCTCTCACGTCTCTGGCTCTCGAGGGTCTCGCTCGTCTTCCGTCTCCCGGCTCTGGGGACACACCTCATAGGTTCCTGGATCCTTTTCTTCCGCTGACGCTCGGGGCTTGTCCACTCGTCGACGGGATCCTTAAAGGGCCAGAGATGTGGGGAATCCTCGCTTCCGGACAGGTGTACCTCTGACTCAGGTAGCTAGGGAGGAAAGAAAGGTGCGGTTTCATCAGGAAAAATGGCAGGGTCGGGGTCCATAGTAGAAGGACCCTGACACACCCCTTTCCCAGAATCGTCCCGGTCTGGGATGATGGGGAACCAGGAGAGAAAGTCAACGTTGGCGTTCATAGTCCCCTTGCGAAGACGAACCTCAAAGGTGAAGGGCTGGAGGGATAGAAACCAACGCATCATGTCTGGGTTATTGCTCTTGTTTCTACTCATCCAGACCAAAGGGGCATGATCAATGTATAGTGTGAAGTTGAGGTTCCATGACAACTGTAAGTGGTGTTTTCAACTCGCCCGAATATGGTCGAGTCTGGTATCTTTGAACCGCAAATGACGAGTTTAGTGGGTGTACGCGTTTTCGCTGTGCTAGCCTAAACTGTTCGTCTGTTTTGTGGGTTTCTTCATCTGAACCCACGGGTTCCATCTTAGATACGGCATCCATTTTGTTTCTTGCCCTCAAGTAGCCAGCGAACTGACACTGTCCGCTTCGTGACCCTGGGATTCCCAAACTCTTGCGGAAGACACGTGTTCCTTTGAGGGTGTCTTTATGATGAGGGGGATGACACTGTAAGGCAGATGGCCCCGCTCGAGGCTCATCTTGACGTGCCGGTCTATTGTCTCAGTTGTGCATTCATTAGGCATGTCTCCTTTGATCCCTGCAATCGTGTTTCCTGATACCACCCCCTTTACACTCTTTTCGATCTGTTCGCTATCTTCGTCTTCCTCTGCACCTGTTTCTGACTCTTCCTTGATTCGTTTACAGCCGAATGGAATGCACTAATGGTGGGAAGATGTACTTTTACAGTTGGGAACCGGCAAATGCTACTGTAATTATGTTCCGGGCCCTGAATACATGAAAGCGACCCCCTATGAAATTTACTGTGGGAACAGGGTTGTAACCTTTTGTTTGCCATGTTATCTTATGACGAAAAACTGTATAAAAGGAGCGATCCACAGATACAATTCGAAGCAGTCTCCTCGAACATACATGCTATGTACTTCTTGTGACTTCTGTGTTCCCTGCAGTAAATAAACCTCGAATCTTTGACGCCGAAGGAAGTGTCCCGTGTCTCTGTCATTTGTACGCCGGAACAGGTAACCCACGAAGGTTTCAGGTGTTATCCCTGGCACCGCTGGGTCTTAGAAAAACCCAGTCCTTCAGTTGGCGCCCAACGTGGGGCTGCATCAGCGGTACCGGTCCAAAGCCCGATGATCGTGAGGAACTTCGTGTGAAATCTCCGAGGGAAGGTGCACCCCGCTTCATCGATCCTGTTGTCGAAACAAGTGGCCCGAAGGCTTTTCCCGCGAAGATCCCCGCCTCCTGACGGCTGCGACGGACTGCTGCCCTGACTGTAGACCTGTTTTGGCGCCTGGCGTAGACCTTGGTATAGCGAGACGATTGACGGGCCTTCCTGGTGACGCCATTGCTCTTTGAGTTAAGTATTTGTGGGTCGTTCCCAAAAATCCTTAGTTGTTGTGGGTGCTTAGTTGTTGCATGGTTCCATTGCATTTGTGGTTCTTTGTATTTTGCTCTTAGTTGTTCTATTTGACGTCTGCAGTCGCCAAAAGCTCAAGCTCCTGTTCCCGCTACTTCTACTCTTGTGACTACTCCTGCTGCTCCTCCCGTTTTTGGCCCTTCCATTGTTACCCCTTTACTTCTCTCCTCTTCCACGTCTGTAAGGCGACGTATTCCTAATATTGTTGCCAACTTTTACTCTCCTCTTGGACCGATTCTTGGGTCTGCCGCTTCTGATGCTCCCCAAAGACAAAGTCAGCTTCCTGATGGTAGGGAACGTGATACGCTATTTAAAATGGCGAAAAATTGGATTAGATAGCCCCTTAGGAATCCTCCATGTATAATTGTTGACACTTTCTCTCAATTCAATGAGCCAACACAAAGATTCGTGTTTGAAGAAATGTGCAAACTCTTACGCGACGAGATATCGGTTGACGCGGCTGATGATGTACTGGCTGCTGTAACTGAACTTCAGCTTCAGTTTTCGAATGGTATGATTGTGGGTAGCAATGTTCGACGTGCTGTCGAGCATTTGCTATCTTTTCGTCCCGCTTTGATGCCTCGTGCACTGTTTAAGGATGAACATGAGGAATGGATGCTGACGCCTGGTCAGTATCCCATGCGTGAAGTCCCGCCAGTGTGGATGCCAGGTGATGCGCAGGCTAATCCTATCATTTTGCCGCATTTCCAGAGAGTGTGGATACACCTCCTATGGAAACGATCGGAAGTTTTGCAGGTTAAGCAAACTTTGCCAGACCCTCGCAAAAATCCTGCAGGGTATTATAAAGGGTTGTCCCAACTAGTGGATGCTACGATCATGAACCTCGCCGACATCAACATGTTGTTCGGCAATGTCGTACCGCAACCGTTATGGGCGAAGATACGTCACGAAGATTATGCAGCTGAATTAGGTGGTGATTGGGCTGCGCTTACAGCGGCTGACGTACGACAAGTTGGTGGGGCTAAGCCTGAACAGCTCATTACTGATCTTCCCCAGAGAATAATTACCCTTATGAAGACACTTATGCCAGCTATGAAAGTTAACTGGGATAAACTGTCTGCCTGTAAGCAAAAGAAGGACGAGGGTGTCTCCGATTTCTTTACGAGATTTGAGGAGGCATTCATCGATCATAGTGGTCAAGATATGGGCACTGAGGGAGGTCAGAGATTGTTTGTGGATAAATTTGTATCTAATTTGTTGCCTGAACTTGGCAACAAATTAAAAAATGCGGAGAGTGCGTGGGCTGTTTCTACTTCTGCCCAGATATTGGCCACGGCTCAATGTTATGAAAATAGAGAGAAGGAGGAAAAAGATCGCGCGGATAATAAGACGAAAGAGCTCAAAACGAAAGTTTTGTTACAACAAGCGTATCCTCCGCGCTCAAATCAAAACGATTCTCAACAGCGGAATAGATCACAATCGCAACCCGCTAGGTCGCAGTCGCGGAACGACTCTTCTTCGCAGAGATCTATGCTTGGCTACAATCAATGTGCCTATTGTAGAGGTGAGGGTCATTTGAAATTTGATTGTCCGGTTCTGCGTGATCGGAATAATGGCAATTCATCTAGAGGAGGTCGTAGTGGTCCGCAACAAGCTTCTCGTGGTAGAGGTCGTGGTGTTACTCAGAATCAAAATGAACGTTCTAACAACTCATCGGATTCTAATAATTGTTTTGATCAACGTGGTTCATCATCCGGTAGATCCGCACAGTACAATGTGGACTATTATTACATCGATCAGGGTACTGACGACGGTAACTACTAGGACAGCCATAGACAAAGAGAGGGAGTAGTATCAGTTCCGGTTGATCAGAGAGGGCCTTACGTCGCAGTTGCCACCTCGGGCGTAGTTGAGCCTTTTCTTTTGGACACTGGTGCAGCGAAAAGTTCCATCATGCATTCGAAACTCCCTGGCGCACCTTTGTCTGGCTTAACAAATGTTTCCGTTGGAATCTTCGGCGCCCCTGTTAGCAATCCGGTTTCTCGCCCTTTGCCCCTTACAATTGGGCCTCGTGAGCTGAAAGCTCCTTTGATTTTGACTACTGGTTGTGGTGAAAATCTTTTGGGCTTGGATTTGCTGAAACGTTTGTATGCGACTTTGTATTGTTCTCCTGCGGGGGTAAAGCTTACATTGGGTGAGAGAGTAATCTCTCCTATGTACTTGTCAATTGATAAGCTCCCACCGGAATTGAGTTCTCTTCCTGCATCTTTGTGGGCAACAGGTCCCATTGATGTGGGCCTGCTTGACATCTTCCCTTATGTTGTCCAATTGAAATCGAATGTGCGATTACCACGTATTCCCCAATATCGTATCTCTCTTGATGGTGAGCGAGCGTTGTTAGCGATCTATGATTTGATCGAGAAAGATGTTATCGAGGAAACTCGGGGAAACATGTGTAATAGTCCTGTGCTACCTATTCTGAAGCGCACTGATCCATCTAAACCTCCTGTTTATCGTTTTGTCATTGATTTACGGGAGGTGAATAAAATTGTAGTTCCTCAGTTCCCTGTGGTGCCTGACATTACGGCTTTACTGACTCTGATTCAAGCATCTGCTTCCTGGTTCTCGGTGATCGATCTGAAGAAAGCTTTCTTTAGCATTCCGATTGCTGAGGAAAGCAGGGACCTATTCGGTTTCTCGTTAGGTGGACGCAGCTTTAGGTTTAAACGCGCTCCTCAGGGCTATTGTGAGAGTCCATCGATATACAGCCAAGCTCTGAAGAGTCAACTTGATGCGTTTGTGTTACCGGCTTGTGCGGCCTTGATCCAATATGTTGATGACTTATTGGTGGCTGCGGACACACAAGACATCTGCAAAACTGCTACGGTGTCTTTGTTACAGCATCTCTGTGACTTACATCATAAGGTGTCACCTTCTAAACTGCACTATTGTTGCCAAGAAGTAACCTATCTAGGTCACTTATTGTCAAAGGAGGGAAGAAGGTTGACCCCACAGAGAATTGCAGCGATCGCTCGGATGACTGTGCCAACAACTCAGAGAGATGTGCGTGCCTTTCTAGGTATCACGTCATACTGCAGGCAATGGATTCCAAATTTTTCATTGCTAGCGAAACCATTGGTGGCCCTCACGTGCAAGGATGTTCTAACTCCTTTGCCATGGACGGAAGAATGTCAGAAAAGTTTTTCTGAACTGCGTGATGCGTTGTGTTCGGCCCCTGTGTTAGGTACTCCTGACTACAGTAAACCGTTTACACTATACGTTCACGAGAGGGAAGGTTGTGCGTTGAGTGTTTTGACGCAACCATTTGGTGGTAAACAGCGTCCATGTGCATACTTTTCCTCGACCTTGGACCCAGTAGCTAGAGCATTGCCGAGTTGTCTAAGAGCGACAGCGGCAGCTGCGGTGTCCATCCGACAATCTGCAGGATTGGTCATGGATAATATGCTTACGGTGATGGTTCCGCATGCAGTTGACACTCTCTTGAATCGTACGAAAACCCAACACTTGACGAGCACAAGGTTGTCTGGTTATGAGTTGACGCTTTTGGCAAGTCACATCCAAATAAAGCGCTGCAATGTTCTAAATCCGGCGACTTTGTTGCCAATCAATATGGAATCAGACGAGGTATTACCACACGATTGTTATTTGCGAACTGAGGAGGAAACAAAGGGTCGTGTTGACCTAAAAAACACTCCATTGGAAGAACCCGATGGTACTCTGTATGTGGATGGTTCATGTTTTAAGTTGCCGAATGGTGATGTGACGACTGCGTATGCTGTGGTAACGTTGAGTACGGTTGTGGAAACTGCGAGATTGAATCAGAATTCTGCTCAGGCGGCAGAGTTAATTGCCTTGACAAGAGCGTGTGTTTTGTCGAAAGGGAAGCGGGTGAATGTGTTTACCGACAGCCAGTATGCTTTTGGCGTCGCCCATAGCTTTGGACGAATGTGGAGAGAGAGAGGGTTTATGACGTCGCATGGTACGAAGATCCAGCATGGACAGCTTGTGAATGATCTTTTAGATGCACTTACATTGCCCAAGCAGGTGGCGATTATTAAATGTAGTGCACACCGTAAGGTGACGGATGATGTCGGTCGTGGTAATGCATTTGCTGATGAGGTTGCTAAGGAGACTGCGAGAAATCTTACAACTAGAATGTATGTGACGAGTTCGGTAAGGTGGCCTGCAGAAACTGGTATGTGTGAGGACACTATTGAAAGTGTGAAAGCGATTCAGAATGAGGCTACCGAGACTGAAAAAACCAAGTGGAAGGAGAGCACAGGAAAATTGGATGCGAATGGATGTTGGATTGATTTGTCGGAGAATAAAAGGTGGATGTTGCCGGATGCATATGTGCTAGCTGTTGTGACCATGGCACACGGTTTGTCACATATTAGCGCGAAAGGTATATGTAAGTTGTTGTCCCCTGTATGGAAGAATGATGGTATTACTAAGTGTGCTGAGAGATTGGTTAAGAATTGCATGGTATGTATGATGTACAATCCTGGCAAGGGCACTCCTACACCCCCTGGCCATTTCGCTCCTCCTACATGTCCCTTTGAGGTAATTCAGTTGGACTTCATCCATATGGAGCGATGCAATAACCTAAAATACATTTTAGTTGTGGTTTGCGCATTCTCCCGATGGATCGAAGCTTACCCTCTCAAAGACAATACTGCCCTGTCCACAGCGAAAGTCCTACTGAAGGAATACTTTCCTCGGTATGGAATGCCACGGATTGTATGGTCTGATAACGGAAGTGAGTTTGTGGGAAGTGTTGAGGAAATATAATTTTTGATCGAGTAGTGTTCCCCAGCGAGTACCCCACCGTCTCCATGTGCTAGCTTGCAGTGCATGTTATTTCCCTCCTGTGTTAGCTACGAAGATGCAAATACATTTGCGTCCATCTTTAACGTGTCCTCTTTCAGATCCGCCATGAACGGATTGAATATTCAGTTCCTATATATGTCGTGCCACCGTCTTTTTGTGGTACACTTTACACGTTTTTCAGCTCTGGCGAAGTAGGCCCAGATCATGCCATCGAGCTTTTTCGAGCCTTTCTCCTGCTTCCTGACTCCGAGGGCCTCAGCCCAGGCTACCTCTGTACCAGTGGCCCCCACCTTACTCCTTGCGCGGTTCCGGCGCATAGCCTAGCCTCTGCCTGCCAAGACTGTATTCAACCTTCGAATTATCTGCTCCACTCCTCGAAAACACATTCCTGTCTCGTAGCTCAAGTAAACATCCTCCCAGCTGCAGGAGCAGAGGGCCCGGTTCTTCTGTCTCCGTGCAAGTAATTCATAGACTCCGTTGCCATGGTAGGACCATGCCCCCTCACCCCGCATACCAACACGTAGACGCATACATGCAGACAGTATAGAGTAGTCTCCGCCCGAGAGACCTTTTCCCTTCCAGACACTACTGTTCCTTAAACATACGATACCAGATACAATTTGGGATTAGGTTGATCTGACATCCCAGACTTATGTCTACACTTATGTCTACACTTGTAGTGCTAAATGTCAAGTCCTTTCACCCTCTGGTTATACGTCAGATTCACGTCAATCTGCTGCGCGCGCATCTTTGCCATGAATTTCTGCTGACATTGCAAGATTCTCTTATGTATCCACCCATTTTGTGACCTCATGATTAATGACGTTTCTAGTACACGCCTTCATGCACGCCCATTGTACCGCCTTTTTGATGACGTTTCCATGTTTTATCTCTTCTTTTCCAGCTGTTACGCCTACTATATGCTCATACATTGTAATGCATTGACTATATATATGTACCTCTGTAAACAATATGTTGTCTGTCTGCCCCTTCCTGAACCTGTGTGGTGATGGAATGGTTATGCCACCTTGGCTCGAGCCAATAACCCAATTCCTTTTACAGGAATAAAACCCTTTTGAGTTAACCTCAATATCCCGGATTTTGCCTCTTATTTTTCTGAGTTATTCTTATTGATTATTGATAGCAAATTAAGTATAGGTAATCGATTTTACCACAGTTCTGGCGCCCGAATAGGGACCCCTCCCCCACCCCACGCGCCGGAGGTGCGTTGCAGGCCTAGCCCCCTGCCACAGCCGGACGGACAACTACGCGTACCCGCAGGATTTCCTGTATCTCCCTCAGGCCCACGGAGGTGACTGAGGCTGCGATCGACACCCAGACGAGGCGGTGAGGAGTGCGGAGGATCCCGACCCGAGCCTAGCTGAGAGAGCAAGATCCGAGGTATACCGAGGCCCACCAGATTCCGAAGTTCCGAAGTATCTACGTCGCGAGTCGAGTCCGAATCCAGTCCGCGTCGAGTCCAGTCCAGAGTTTCCGAGGCCTTCTGTTTCCGTGCTTCCTGGTGAGTACCGTTGCTGGGGACGCATCCTGACGTGCGCATTAGTTTGTGCCGGTCAAGTCGGGTTCGGGTACACGAGCCTGTTCTGCACTGTTTAGCAGTGTATCTGTACTGTATAGCAGTATATCTAGTCTGCACCTGTATAAGGTGTATCCGTGCCGTTGAGCGGTACATCCTGTTACATGTCATTGTACTCAATTAATGTGGGTCGTTCTTGAAATGTTCTAATGTGTCATTCAAATGTTGTGGTATGAGTGAATGTTCGATCTTCATTATTGTGCTTATATGTGTTTTATGTATAGTGTGTTCATCAAGAATCAAGTAGCCAGATTTCAGAATGCCGTTGTTTTCCAAACTAAGACAAATAAAAACCCGTAAAGGGGTTCTAGAAGAAGCTGTTCCCGTTCCACCTAGGGACACTCCAGGGTACTTTATGTACCATAAGCACGGCCTAGATGCTGTTTTATTTCTCGACTTATGGGTGGATTATACTAAAGAACTGTCAGAGAATCAGAGATGGCCCGCTGCAGGGACATGGGATGCAGATTGCATCATGAGAGTAGAAGAAGCATTATGGAAAAAGAAAGCCAGACAGTCACAGAAAGATGCCATCGAGTTATGGCGTAAAGAGTCGCATAGACGCACAGAAAAAGCACACAGACTAGAAGAAAAGAGTAAGGAGGAGTCTGACAAGGCCCGAGAAGACGCATTAGTTGAGGAAGGTATCAGAGTAAAATCAGAACAAGTAGACAGACAGCGTAATACACTTATGAATGGCATGTTCCCCATCCTGTCCAAAGGCCTGCCAAAGGCCTCTCCAGAAGTACCGAAGGGCCTACCACCCCCATTGATCCCGATTAAAACGCACCAGAGGACAGCAAAGGACGTTTTCCTTTCTTCCTACTTAGATGAGGTTGCTCCCGCCTATGTTAATACCCCATTGCCTGCGCCCTTGCCTGCGCCAGTGCCTGCGCCTAACGGTCAGAACCCTTATGCTCTTCCTCCCCGACAAGCTACTCCTCCCCGGAATCTTCCTCCTGATCTACCTCCTCCTACTTCCCTGGATACAGATCTGACTAACCCTTTCGGAGCCGGTGCCTCAGGAGGCGCGTCCGGAGGGGCAGGTTACCAGACTCCGCCACCAAACCAGCGCCTGAGTCTTAGAGAAATAGCGCAACAGCGTACACCTAGAACAGATATTACATTTTATGGAGATCGCCTTACAGATTGTAGATATGATCCTGTACCTGGTAAAAAGAATGACGTGGACATGTTACTTGCATCAGTACGTCTACGACGAGTCACGAACTTCCTGATGTCACTGCCTGAAATGACAGATCACTTAGATCGAATATATAAGTTTGTGCAGACAGGAGTAGGGCCTGAAAGCATTAAGGAGGCCATGGACCATCAGAAAGTGGATACTAAAGCCAAGTTATTACGGTTTCTTATAAACTGTTTAATTCGAGAAGCAGATAGGCCGGGTACGAACCCGGAAGATTTGAAAGCACTCCACAAGTGGGGCCGACATATAGCCGATGGACAGCATGACAAAGAAGCGTGTATAGATAACATGTACCGAAGAATCAGAACTTCAATAATTAAGATGCACGAGAAAAGACAGCCCGTACCGGAAGTAGATTCCGACAAACATGAATCCTCAGAGGAGGAGGCAGAGGAAGAACCAGAGACACCAGCACAAGCACAGTTGCCAGTCAGAGATATGGTAGCGTATGTAGGTAAAGGAAGACCGTTTAATAATTCGATGCGCCCAGTGCGCCCAGAATGTAAAAGAATATATCAGGAAGCCATGTGTAGTCCTAAAACACCCGAACACCTATTCCAAGCTACCGACCGAGTACTTCAAGAGCGCATGGGGTATCATGCACTTGACTCTATGGATGAACAAGAATTAGCCAGGTCAGCCGTGCAATGGGCTGACAACTCCGAGAAATATGGTGATGATGTGTTAGCGCATACGTTCCTGAACTTGACACCGAGTGAGCAGCGCTTAGCTGGTATGTACATGATACAGCATCTGCTTTTATTATATAAAAGCCAACATTCTGATCCAGGTCCCCTGCGCGATATACTAATAGAACTGGTCACGAACAGATGGAAAGGTCTAAGTACTGATCTAATTAAAGCAATTCTAGAACACCGTCACAAGTATAGTACATTCCTATGTCCGCAGATCAATTCAGCACCCGTTATGGAACGAAAGACCATGTATTACATGGATAGACAGAATCCGTTACGAGAAGTGCACCCCGTACAGAATGCAGACCACACGCTTAGACGCGTATTCGTGTATACTCCTGTAACTAAAATGGAATTATTGGAAATGAAGAAATTAGTACCCAGTCACGATAAAGACCCTGCAGGTTTTCACCGCGAAATAAAGGATATGTTATTAATGGGCGATCTTTTAAATTTGCCCGTGCACCTCAAGGATTCACAGAAAGCCCCAGCATCTATAGTCAAGCATTGAAAAAACAACTAGACAGTATCCACATGCCAGTTCACACTGCTCTGCTTCAGTATGTCGATGATCTGCTGATCACCGCTCGAAGCGAACCCGAATGTGAAAATGCATCTCTGATTGTTTTGAACTTCCTGGCTGACAAGGGACACAAGGTGTCTCCTTCGAAGCTACAATTCTGTGTTCAGCAAGTTGTGTACCTGGGTCACTTGCTGTCCAAAGTGGGGAGACAGCTCACACCTGATCGCATTCAGTTAATTGTTAACATGTCACCACCCAGAACACAAAAGGAAGTGCGGGCCTTCATAGGCCTAACTTCATACTGCAGACAATGGATTCCCCAATATGCATTTCTAGCAAAGCCACTCATTCAGTTAACAACACAGGAGGCAGCGACTTCGTCTGTCCTCCCTTGGACTCAGGAACATACACAAGCTTTTGAGGACTTAAAGAAAGCCTTATGTCAAGCACCTGTTCTAGCAACACCATGTTACAGTAAGCCTTTTACACTTTTTGTTACAGAACGTGAAGGTACTGCATTGTCAGTCCTCACCCAGGAACAAGCAGGTTCACACAAGCCTTGTGCTTATTTTTCCAGTACATTAGACCCAGTCGCACAAGCCCTTCCAGCATGTTTGAAATCAGTTGCAGCCACAGCTTTAGCAATCAGACAGAGTGATTCTATTGTGTTAGGGCATCCATTGACAGTACAGGTTCCACATTCTGTAGAAGTCCTTTTAAATCGAACACAAACCCAACACCTGACCATAGCAAGATTGACAGGTTATGAATTGACATTGTTTCAACCACACATCGAAATCAGACGCTGCAGCACATTAAATCCTGCCACGTTATTGCCAGTAAATGGAGCAGATCCATTGGCACATGATTGTATTGAAGTTATCACTATCACAACAAAGCCCAGACAAGACTTAACAGATGTTCCGTTACCAGATCCAGACCTGACACTTTATGTGGATGGTTCATGTATGAGAACAAAGACAGGTGAATTAGTGGCAGCCTACGCCGTCACGACAGACACGGAAGTCATTGAAACAAATTGTATTGACACTTTGTCAGCCCAAGCCGCAGAGCTTATTGCTCTGACACAAGCATGTATTCAAGCCAGAAATAAGAAAGTCAACATATATACTGATTCACGTTATGCATTCGGAGTCGTTCACGACTTTGGAGTCCTTTGGCGAGAGAGAGGTTACTTAACTTCTCACGGTGCCAACATCCAGCATGGTCCCCTCATTCAAGCTCTGTTAGACGCAATACATCTACCTACTGCAATCTCTATCATGAAATGTAAGGCACATACTAAGGTTACTGATGTCATTTCCCAGGGTAACGACCTGGCAGACCGAACAGCAAAGCAAACTGCTCAAAACCGAACTCATGTAACTGATCAGACACAAATAGTGGTACCACCACACTGCATGTCAGTTAGGGATCCCGCACATGATGTGATCGACATACAGTCACATGCAACACCAGATGAAATTAAGGAATGGACTAAACTAGGAGGGGTCCAAACAGACCAGGGATGGATGACGAAGGGAAAATCTACATGGTTTCTCCCCGACTCTATGGTACAAGTCATCATTAATACAATACATAGTCCCGCACACCTTGGAGAGAAGGCAATGCTAGACAGTATTCAACACATATGGTCCAATAGAAACTTACGGGCAGCAGCCAAACAGAAAGTGCGTACTTGCATGATTTGTGGTCAGTTCAATCCAGGTAAAAGCATCCCCGTAGAGCAAGGTGGATTTCAGCCTCCCGACCACCCTTTTGAAGTCCTCCAGATGGATTATATCCAGATGGAACGGTGTCGAGGATTCAAGTATGTTCTCGTAGTCGTGTGTGCTCTTTCCCGATGGATAGAGGCATACCCAGTTCCCGATTACACTGCTCCGACCACTGCCAAACAGTTGGTTCGTGAATACTTCCCGCGGTATGGTTTGCCCCGTATCGTGTACTCAGATAATGGTCAGCCATTCTCATCCGAACTTGTGAAACATATTACACTTCTGTTAGGTTACCAGTGGAAGTTCCATTGTGTCCGGCATCCCGAGGCAGCAGGTCTCGTGGAGCGTCATAATCAAACACTGAAAATCCGACTTTCCAAGATCTGTAGAGATAAAGGTATAGACTGGATAGTTGCCTTGCCGGTCGCCCTCTTCTATATGAGGATGGTGGCCCATTCCCGTTCTGGACTATCCCCGTATGAAGTGGTCTTTGGTAGGCCACCGAATATGTGGGGGACGCCCATTCCGCGTAAAATAACTGATGTTGATTGTCTTATGCTGACAGATTACCTTGCCTCCTTGATGTCTGCACTACAATCTTGTCGTTCACAGGTAGCTGCAGCCTTTCCCGACAACACCGAGACGAAGCCCCATGAGGTGGTTCCTGGCGATTTCGTCTACGTTAGGAATTTTGATCGGAAGAGTCCACTGGAGCCCCGCTGGCAATCGCCGAAGTTGGTTCTGCTCACGACGAGGACAGCTGTTAAGATAGAGGGCAGGAAGGGATGGCTGCATTCCAGCCATATTAAAAAATACTTTGGACTTCCTTCGGACTTGGACACTAAGCCCTGCCCTCCTCCACAAACTGACACGAAACTCCCTTTGGTTGAGAAAACTGCTTCAGAAATTTACAGACAAAAGTTACGATCTAGCAAGTCAGACAGTTTAATTGTTTAAGTCCTCCCCTAGGTGAATCGGTTAAATTAGTTTCTGACATGTATCCCCTAGATCGAGACAGAGAGACAGATAGACAAAGACAACATAAGAAAAAGGCGTATTGCAAATCACTTCGTAGTCGCTGTATAGTGACATTACTTGTTATGTTTTTTTTATGTTTGCTGGTTATCATTGCTGGTATTCTTCTGCATATCTATTACCCTATATTCAAGCGTGCACAATCTACTTATAATGCTTCTACTGAACATTCTTTTAGTGACTTACCGCCTCATGAATTATCATATAGACTTGCGCTGCGCAACAACACTTTCATTAGTATGTTACATCACTCCCATCAGGCTACCAATGCTACTAATTGTTGGATATGTGGTCGACTCCCTCCCTACCAAGAAAACAAGGGAGTTCTTCCCCTTTTTCCGTACCCGTTCACTCACAATGGCACATGTGGTGCATGGTTTAAAATGCTCAATGCCCTAGTTTCTGATGCTGCTATTTATGAAGGTAACTGGGTTTGGGGTAACCTGAACTTAGTCCTGCTTAAGGTATGCTACCCTGACAAGGAGGGACTCCCCGTTGGTACTGGAACTGATCTAGAAAATGAAGTATATGGGTTAGGAAATTACACAGTTACATTCATGATCTTATCTGTCGAATCCGAAGCTGCTCCTGTTCTACCTGCTATGGCAGTATTGCCTATTACTGGTGAATTATGTGTTCGCAAGAATGGTTCTGTACACGTAGGTCATAGTAAATGTACCACTGTAGTCGAATTCAGTGACCATGGTAGATCCACGTTTAGGGCTTTACGTCATTCCTATTTTGTTTGCGGTCATACTGCATATGTCCGTTTGCCTCTAGATTGGGATGGCACCTGTTATATTGCATTTCTTCTGCCACCTGTTTTTCTAGCCCCTCCCGACTATCATAGAAACACTAACCTGATTAAGCATCGTTTTCAACGAGATCTCCCACTTGTCGATTATACTGAAACCACATGGGAACAATATACAGATTTCAATAAAGGCTTCTTCCCCTACCTAGGTACTGTTTCAAATAGTAAACTAATCCGTAGATTAACCAGAACCCTCGAAGCAGTGGTACTTGAGACCACTTCAGCTCTAGGTAACTTAACGGAGGAGCAGTCCGCTATGCGGGTTGTTGTTCTTCAAAATCGTCTTGTTATTGACGTCATCTTGGCAGACAGGGGTGGAGCTTGTAAGGTCATCGGGTCAAGCTGCTGTATTTTCATCCCTAATAACGCGCCAACCGTGTACAAAGCTATTACACGTCTCCATAAAATTGCGAGTTTAATTCATCAGACTCCAGGCACCTGGACTTGGTCCGGTTGGTTCTGGACAACGTTGTCAGCCTGGGGGTGGAAGATCCTATCCCTCCTAGGTATTGGTTTCCTTGTAGTATTCAGTTGTTGCCTGTGTATCCAATGTGGACCGGCAATTTGCGGCCTGTGTGCCACTTCATGTATTCCACGTCCAAGTTCCCATTCAAAGCGCGAGAAGCAAGAAGAGCAATTGATGTTAAGTGAACAAGTTGATCAATTAATGAGAATCGATGTATCATGAAGGGTCCGTGGGGAACAAGGAGGGAATGAGGAAATATAATTTTTGATCGAGTAGTGTTCCCCAGCGAGTACCCCACCGTCTCCATGTGCTAGCTTGCAGTGCATGTTATTTCCCTCCTGTGTTAGCTACGAAGATGCAAATACATTTGCGTCCATCTTTAACGTGTCCTCTTTCAGATCCGCCATGAACGGATTGAATATTCAGTTCCTATATATGTCGTGCCACCGTCTTTTTGTGGTACACTTTACACGTTTTTCAGCTCTGGCGAAGTAGGCCCAGATCATGCCATCGAGCTTTTTCGAGCCTTTCTCCTGCTTCCTGACTCCGAGGGCCTCAGCCCAGGCTACCTCTGTACCAGTGGCCCCCACCTTACTCCTTGCGCGGTTCCGGCGCATAGCCTAGCCTCTGCCTGCCAAGACTGTATTCAACCTTCGAATTATCTGCTCCACTCCTCGAAAACACATTCCTGTCTCGTAGCTCAAGTAAACATCCTCCCAGCTGCAGGAGCAGAGGGCCCGGTTCTTCTGTCTCCGTGCAAGTAATTCATAGACTCCGTTGCCATGGTAGGACCATGCCCCCTCACCCCGCATACCAACACGTAGACGCATACATGCAGACAGTATAGAGTAGTCTCCGCCCGAGAGACCTTTTCCCTTCCAGACACTACTGTTCCTTAAACATACGATACCAGATACAATTTGGGATTAGGTTGATCTGACATCCCAGACTTATGTCTACACTTATGTCTACACTTGTAGTGCTAAATGTCAAGTCCTTTCACCCTCTGGTTATACGTCAGATTCACGTCAATCTGCTGCGCGCGCATCTTTGCCATGAATTTCTGCTGACATTGTAAGATTCTCTTATGTATCCACCCATTTTGTGACCTCATGATTAATGACGTTTCTAGTACACGCCTTCATGCACGCCCATTGTACCGCCTTTTTGATGACGTTTCCATGTTTTATCTCTTCTTTTCCAGCTGTTACGCCTACTATATGCTCATACATTGTAATGCATTGACTATATATATGTACCTCTGTAAACAATATGTTGTCTGTCTGCCCCTTCCTGAACCTGTGTGGTGATGGAATGGTTATGCCACCTTGGCTCGAGCCAATAACCCAATTCCTTTTACAGGAATAAAACCCTTTTGAGTTAACCTCAATATCCCGGATTTTGCCTCTTATTTTTCTGAGTTATTCTTATTGATTATTGATAGCAAATTAAGTATAGGTAATCGATTTTACCACAGTGTGATGAAGAGCCTGTGTAAAGGCCTTGGAATTACACAAAAATTCCATAGCGCCAACCATCCCCAGTCAGCAGGTTTGGTTGAGGGGTACAATGGTACTCTAAAACTAAAACTCGCAAAGATTCAGGCTACGACTGATCTCTCGTGGCCCGACGCTTTGCCTCTGGCTCTTCTGTCAACTAGGGCGACTGTACACTCTCGAGTAGGGCTCAGCCCATATGAGATTGTGTTCGGCCGTCCTGCAAATATTTGGGGGGTTCCTAGACCCAGTGCATTCACAAATCTTGAATATCCAATGTTGATTGATTACCTTCATGATCTGACTGCTAAACTGAGGTTAATTCATCAACAGGTCTTTGAAGCACTGCCGGCGCAGACGGAGGGTCCAGGCCACCAGCTCCAGCCCGGAGACTGGGTGGTTACTAGGAACTTTGGCCGAAAGCAAAACCTTGAGCCGAGGTTCATTGGACCCTTCCAAGTGCTCCTCGCCACGAGAACTGCTGTCCGTTTGGAGGGCCGTAAGCATTGGGTGCATGCCACCCACACCAAAAAGGTACCGATACCTTTACCGGCGGACTCGTGGGTGAGGACTGGCATCGCTGTATCTGAAACCGAAGCTTTGCCGAACTTTGTGCCGTTCAGTGACGCTCAGCCTGTGGGAGATACTTCAGTGCAGCCAGACAATACTATTGAACCTTTGTCATTGGAGAATTCAAGATCTGAACTATTGTCTGACCGACAGGACTCTGTTTCATCATCCGACCAATTGTTTGAAGAGCAGACTCGTCCTGGAAGAAGCAGATATTTTCTTCGTTCCAATACTAGAGACTAATAAAATTATTTTTGCTTTTTCCTTTTGAAATCCACGTTACCCCCATTATCATCCTGAACATTTTTGAATAATCGTGGTTTCTGTTTGTATTCTGAGTTCTTTTCCACACATGTGTTTTTGTCCACAGCTAGGAGATCTTGTATATATTGATTGATTAAAAGAACCCTACATCCGGGTGACCGTAGGGCCGTGCGGGTACTTCCTTCTGTTTAGTAGGTCCTGACACTAGGTTGGAGGCCGTCGATTCCTAGGAACTCCTGGGGATTGACCATTGCTACACAGAACGAAGTGCGTCAAGAACGTTGCGGACGGTTTTAGAGGATGGCTTTCTCAAAGCTGTCGGAAGTGGAGAAGACTCAAGCACAAAGATTCGAATTGCATAGGATTGTACGTACTAAATGCTTTATGTTTCAGGTGTTTTTACTGTTCCTAACTGTTTCCTCGTTAGTGGTGGGTGGAGTGTATTATGCAATACAGTCACTATTGCCTTCTGCTTCACCTACCCCTTCTTCTGAACCTAAACCTACTTCCACTGTTTCTCCTCATTCCTTCCATATCTTACCCCAACACGAGCAGGTTAGACGTGCGGAATTCATGAACAATTCTTTTGTTTAGCTCCTTCATCAGCATCAGTTGGTGATGAACACTACCAACTGTTGGGTGTGTGGGTTAATGCCACATACCACGGATAGGGGAATTCCGTACTTGGTCCTTCCTTACAGTTCAAATTGAGTGGGAGCTCGCACAGCGTATGTTGCTCTAATGTAGAGTGTTGTGATGAGTTGTAGTGTGCAACCGGATTAGAACACTGTCTGGCCAGGCAGTGTGAGCATTAAAGACAAAGTTCGAAGGTTCCCCCTTCTGGGGGGAGAACAACCCAGTGCACCACAAAATGGACCGTAGTCTTATTCCATGAGCAAAGTAAATCACAAGTCTATATTGACCATTTCAAGGTTTAATCTTAACGTTGTTGAATATTCTCATATATTCAAATCCAAAATTGATAAAGAAACCAAAAACGTGTCACTGCATTATTTTAAATGAACCATTGTAATCCTCAAAAAGATCCCGATGCATTTCGGGCGGGTGCCCTTTGTCAAGGGATTACTATGTGAGCGTTTACGCCGTGAGGCACAGCGTGAGGCACAGCGTAAACGCTCACATAGTAATCCCTTGACAAAGGGCACCCGCCCGAAATGCATCGGGATCTTTTTGAGGATTACAATGGTTCATTTAAAATAATGCAGTGACACGTTTTTGGTTTCTTTACCAATTTTGGATTTGAATATATGAGAATATTCAACAACGTTAAGATTAAACCTTGAAATGGTCAATATAGACTTGTGATTTACTTTGCTCATGGAATAAGACTACGGTCCATTTTGTGGTGCACTGGGTTGTTCTCCCCCCAGAAGGGGGAACCTTCGAACTTTGCACAGCGTGAGGCACAGCGTGAGGCACAGCGTAAACGCTCACATAGTAATCCCTTGACAAAGGGCACCCGCCCGAAATGCATCGGGATCTTTTTGAGGATTACAATGGTTCATTTAAAATAATGCAGTGACACGTTTTTGGTTTCTTTACCAATTTTGGATTTGAATATATGAGAATATTCAACAACGTTAAGATTAAACCTTGAAATGGTCAATATAGACTTGTGATTTACTTTGCTCATGGAATAAGACTACGGTCCATTTTGTGGTGCACTGGGTTGTTCTCCCCCCAGAAGGGGGAACCTTCGAACTTTGCCTTCCTTACAGTTCCCAGGGTTCAGCTCGAGCATTCCAAACAATGTTTCGCAGTGCACTAGATTCCTACCCCCATCGAGAGCCACGCACTGCAGATCATGGTCCTGGCCCGTACCACAAGCCTTTGGCAAGAGCGATTGCCGATTTAGACAGGGATATCTTTGACGCATCGCTTATCCCAGAGGAAGAGGTGCGAGCATACCGAGATCTGAGTGAGGCTGAGTATAGTATGTCAGTGGGTGATCGGCAGCTTAAAAGCTCGTCTCTGATCTGGATCGTACCCCATCTCGGTAATTTCTGTCTGAAAGGCCTAGGCCGAAGCCCGCGAGCTCAGCTCGGGAATAGTGCCTGTACCGAAACGTATGTTTTGCCGACGACTTCTTCCCGTTCTTCTGACTGCCAGGCTACATACTTTGTTTGTTACGACCGCGCATATACATGGTTGCCTCGTGACTTCTCAGGCACCTGTTATATTGCGAATTTGTTGCCACCGACCTTTACTGTTGGGTCGGATTATCACAAGACCAGAGTTGTGAGAGGCGTGATTAGCGAAGAGGACACTGCCGGTCAAGAAGTAGGAGACTTCTTTAAGGGTTTCTTGCCATTTTGGGGACCTATGATCAATAGTAGGAACCTGAGACAATTGACTCGAGTGGTGGAATCGACCGCTAATATCACTGCGAGCGCCCTTGGCAATATTACAGCAGAGCTTCAGGCTGACAGGCTTATGACGTTACAAAATCGTATGGTTTTAGACGTAGTCCTTGCAGATAGAGGTGGAGTATGTAAGGTGATCCATTCGAGTTGCTGCATTTTCATTCCTGACAACGCTCCAACTGTCTATCAAGCCATCTCGAAGTTGCATAAGATCTCTGAGTCCATACACGTGGACGTAGGGGATTGGACGCTACTAGGGTGATTTTGGGGCCTGATGTCGACGTGGGGTTGGAAAATTCTGATGATCATTGGAGTTGTTGTAGCATTCCTGTTCACGTGTTGTCTTTGTGTGCAGTGTGGTCCTGCCTTATGTGGCCTCTGTGCTACAACGTGTATAAGACGGCCACCTGTTACCAAGGAAGCACTGATGGATAGAATAATGTTGCAGCAACATCTGGATAGTCTGATGAATATCGAGATCGATTCTGATTCCGACTAGTGCTTGCCTACATGAGGGCAAAAGGAGCGTCTGAGTTTCCATGACAACTGTAAGTGGTGTTTTCAACTCGCCCGAATATGGTCGAGTCTGGTATCTATGAACCGCAAATGACGAGTTTAGTGGGTGTACGCGTTTTCGCTGTGCTAGCCTAAACTGTTCGTCTGTTTCGTGGGTTTCTTCATCTGAACCCACGGGTTCCATCTTAGATACGGCATCCATTTTGTTTCTTGCCCTCAAGTAGCCAGCGAACGGACACTGTCCGCTTCGTGACCCTGGGATTCCCAAACTCTTGCGGAAGACACGTGTTCCTTTGAGGGTGTCTTTATGATGAGGGGGATGACACTGTAAGGCAGATGGCCCCGCTCGAGGCTCATCTTGCCGTGCCGGTCTATTGTCTCAGTTGTGCATTCATTAGGCATGTCTCCTTTGATCCCTGCAATCGTGTTTCCTGATACCACCCCCTTTACACTCTTTTCGATCTGTTCGCTATCCTTGTCTTCCTCTGCACCTGTTTCTGACTCTTCCTTGATTCGTTTACAGCCGAATGGAATGCACTAATGGTGGGAAGATGTACTTTTACAGTTGGGAACCGGCAAATGCTACTGTAATTATGTTCCGGGCCCTGAATACATGAAAGCGACCCCCTATGAAATGTACTGTGGGAACAGGGTTGTAACCTTTTGTTTGCCATGTTATCTTATGACGAAAAACTGTATAAAAGGAGCGATCCACAGATACAATTCGAAGCAGTCTCCTCGAACATACATGCTATGTACTTCTTGTGACTTCTGTGTTCCCTTCAGTAAATAAACCTCGAATCTTTGACGCCGAAGAAAGTGTTCCGTGTCTCTGTCATTTGTACGCCGGAACAGGTAACCCACGAAGGTTTCAGGTGTTATCCCTGGCACCGCTGGGTCTTAGAAAAACCCAGTCCTTCAAAGTGACTTCCCTCCAGGTAATATCTAAGTTTCTCGATGGCCCATTTGATTGCCAGACATTCCTTTTCTACAACTGGGTAATTCTGTTCCCGGGGTAAGTGCTTCCGACTGATGAACTGTATGGGCCGTTCTCTGCCATCCTTAGAAATCTGTGAGAACCGCCCCAAGACCTACTTCTGAGGCATCTGTCTGTAGGATAAAGGAGGGGCTGTAATCTGGGTATATCAGGACAGGACTGCTGGTGACGGCCTCTTTTAGTTTTCGGACGGCCTCCAGTACAGAGGGGGCCGGATACTGTATGACATTTTTAGGGGTGTCTTTTTTTGCCAATTCCGTAAGGGGAGCAGCTATCTTAGAGAACTGGGGTATGAACCTCCTATAATAGCCCAAAAGACCCAGGAAGGCCCTGACCTCTTTCATGGTGGTGGGTAGGGGTGTCTTAGTGATGGCTTGGACTTTTCCTTCCTGAGGCTCTATGCTCCCGTTCCCTAACAGATAACCCAGATATTTTACTTTCTGAAACATCATCCGGGATTTTTTTGCGTTTACGTGTAGGCCAACTTTATGTAGGTCTTGGAATACCTGGCTGCAGTGGTTTAGGTGTTTTTCCCAACTGGAACTGAAAATGACAATGTCATCTAGGTATTCTGACGAAAACGCCTGATGGGGTCGTAGTATCTGATTCATTAGTCTCTGAAATGTTGCGGGGGCACCATGCCGGCCAAAAGGTAGGACTGTGAATTCGAAAAGACCGTCGGGAGTGGAGAAGGTGGTCTTTTTCTGTTCCGACTGTCGAAGGGGCACCTGCCAGTAGCCTTTTGTAAGGTCGAGAGTTGATATATAGCAGGCGTCTCCGAGTCGTTCAAGAAGTACATCCAGCCTGGGAAGGGGATAGGTATCTAATTTCGAAATGGCATTCACTTGGCGGAAGTCAATTGAAAAGCGCACTGACCCATCCGGCTTGGGTACCATGACCACTGGGGAGGACCAGGCACGTTGGTACGGACGTATTACTCCCATTTGCAGCATGTTCCAGACTTCTGTGGACATAGGCTCTCTTCTTGCGGCTGTGATTCAGTATGGTCTTTGCTTGACTGTTTTCCCAGGGGTGGTCTCTATGCGGTGTTCGGCTAGAGAGGTCTTGCCTGGGAGATCAGATAACAAAGGGGCGAAGGGCTCCAATGTATCTAGAAGTTCCTTCTGTTGTTTTGAGATGAGGTCTGTGTTAACATCCAGACTCCCTAGGGTGGAGGTGTTCTCTAGGGAGGTGTAAGCCACGGGACGCAGAGTGGGACCTATCCATTTCTTGAGGAGGTTGATGTGATATGTTTGAAACCGATTAGGGCCCAATTGTATATGGCAACTAGTCTTACCGATGGTGGATACCACCTGGTATGGGCCCTTCCATTCATTTTTTATTTTTGAGAGGGAGGGGAGGAGCACCAGGACCTAATCGTTTACCTGCAGTACTCCTCCTTTTTTTCAATTGTCATAAAGGAGTCTGATGCCGATGACTCTTTTCTAGGTTGGTATGGGCAAGATCACGTAGTTTTCTGATGCGTGTTCGGAGGTGGTGAGAGTACTCAAGGAGTTCGGAACTGTTATTGGTCTCCTTCTCCCAGGTCTCCCTTGTCATTCCTAGCAGAGTCCGGGGTTGCCTGCCATACAGCATCTTGAAAGATGAACACCCCAGGCTGCTCTTGACCTGCCCTCTGATGACAAAGAGAGCAAGGGGAAGGAGGAGATCCCAGTTCTTTTCCTCCCCTGTCAGCATTTTCTTTAGGGTCAGTTTTAGGGTCCCATTGTACCTCTCCTTCTTCGTCTGTTTGTCCCTCTTGTGAAGCTACTCTTTTTTTTCCACTACTTTTTTAAATTTGTGTTTAGTCACCCAACGAGAGTGTGTCATTTTGAGCTGTGTCCCTTGTATACTTGCCCCGATTCATGTTCATTCCGCTCGCTGATACTCCATCTGCATGCCCCCAGACCCTCCCTTTGTCTGTTATCAGCTAGCCCCAGGCATTCCCTTCCATCCTCTGTTGTCATCAACGTGGCCCCTGCCACTCCCTACCTCATACACTCTGTTGTTGTCAGCTTGGCCCCAGGCCCTCCCTCCCACCCTCTGTAGTTGTCAGCTTTACCCAAAGCACACCCTCAAACCAACTCTTGTTGTTAGCTTGCCTCAGGCCCACCCTCTGTTGTCAGCAGCTTGCCACTGGCCCCCTTCCCCACCCACTGTTGTCGTCGGCTTGTTCTGAGCCCACCCTCCCTTTCTCTGTTGTCGTCAGCTTTCACCGGGCCCACCCTATGTTGTTGCCAACTTCCCTTTAGCCCACCCTCCATTGTTATCAGCTTGCCCAAGGCATTCCATCCCACCCTCCGTTGTTGTCAGCTTGTCCCAGGGCCATCCTCCCACCCTCCTTTGTCATCCGCTTGCCCCGGGCCCACCCTCTGTTGTCATCAGCTTGACACAGGCCCACTTTCCCACACACTGTTGTTGGCAGCTTGCTCCGAGCCTACCCTTCCTTTCTGTCATCGTCCACTTTACCCGAGCTCATTCTATGTTGTTGCCATCTCGCCTTCGGCCCTCCCTCCCACCCTCCATTGTGATCAGCTTGCCTCAGGACCTCCCTGTCACCCTTGTATGTTGGCAGCTTGCCCCAGGCCTTCCTTCCCACCCTATGTTGTCGGCAGCATGCCCCAGGACCCCCTACCACACTTATTTGTTGTCAGCTTGCCCCAGGCCCACCATCCATTGTTGGCAGCCTGCCCCAGGCTCTCCCACCTTTGTTGTCTGCTTGCTCCAGGCCCTCCCTTTCTCCCTTCCTTTCTATGTTGCCGTCTGCTTGCCCCTGGCCCTCCCTCCCTCTGTTGTTGTCTGCTTGCCCCAAGCCCTCCCTTCACTGTCATCAGCTCTCCCCACCCCCTCCTTCCCTCCATTCTCATCAGCTTGCCCCATGCCCTCCCTTCTTCTGTTGTTGTAAGCTTGTCCGATGCCCTCCCTCCTTCTGTTGTTGTAAGCTTGTCCGATGCCCTCCCTCCTTCAGTTGTTGTAAGCTTGTCCGATGCCCTCCCTCCTTCAGTTGTTGTCAGCTTACCCCAGGCCCTCTCTCCCATCGTTGTCTGCTTGCCCCAGGCCTTCCTTCCCTCTGTTGTTGGCAGCTTGTCCCACGTTCTTCAGTCCACCCTCTGTAGTCGTCAATTGCCCTATGCCCTCCCTCCCACCCCTGTTGTCTATATTGCCGTCTGCTTGCCCCTGGCCCTCCCTCCCTCTGTTGTTGTCTGCTTGCCCCAGGCCCTCCCTTCACTGTCATCAGCTCTCCCCACCCCCTCCTTCCCTCCATTCTCATCAGCTTGCCCCATGCCCTCCCTTCTTCTGTTGTTGTAAGCTTGTCCGATGCCCTCCCTCCTTCTGTTGTTGTAAGCTTGTCCGATGCCCTCCCTCCTTCAGTTGTTGTAAGCTTGTCCGATGCCCTCCCTCCTTCAGTTGTTGTCAGCTTACCCCAGGCCCTCTCTCCCATCGTTGTCTGCTTGTCCCAGGCCTTCCTTCCCTCTGTTGTTGGCAGCTTGTCCCACGTTCTTCAGTCCACCCTCTGTTGTCGTCAATTGCCCTATGCCCTCCCTCCCACCCCTGTTGTCTATATTGCCTCTCGCCCACGTGTTGCCTCCCACCCCACACCCTCCGTTTTGCCTTCCACCTCCCACCCATAAACAAAACATAATACTATGACATGGCCATTGCTGGCTGGTTTCACAGCACCCTCTGTCTGTGTTAGTCCCCTGCACTGCACACACCTTCCCTCCGCATTGCCTCCCGCCACCTCTCTCGCTATCTGCAAGTTAAAAAAAAATTTACAAAAAGGGGCTATCACTTGGCCGGTGCTTGTCGCGTTGTACTGTTTGTTTTATTTACTTACAGCCATGCTGCACAGCAGACATACTGATGTACTGCATAGCTTTAAAAAAAGTGGCAAAGCCAGCTCTCTCGTAGAAGTGAAACAGTGACAAAGCCCATATCTTTCGCATAGGCTTGACCTATTGGTTTTGCCAATGCGTGTTCTCATTTCCATGTTGTCCTGAGTTTGATATCTGACATCAAGTGAACAGTGCACCAGAACCAGTGGGTCTGCCACAATTTAGTAATTAAACCATCATTACATAATTGACAGTGTAGAAACCCCGAACATATTTGGTAATTTTAAACTCCATATATTCGGTGAGTATCCTTGGTTAGTGATCCAGGATTTATGTTTATACAGTTGAGAAATGGAAGAAAATATTAAGCAAATTAAAAAGAAAACTTGTCTGGTGTGAGACAAGAACTTTTGATTTTAGTAAAGTTATATGTATAATATACATATAGAGGCTTTCAGCCAGGTCACTTCTTACATTGGTCTGTTATGTCATTCACACTTTTAGTACTGCTAGTGCAGCTGACAGCACGAGGCAGTAAGTCAGCCCACCTCAGCCATTGGCTAACTTTACTACGAATGACAGCATTCCGTTCTTTTAAAAAGAGCACTTTTACATAAAGTGGTGCCCTGCAGTGTGCTAGGTGAGGCTCAAAAAACACTTATGGTTTAGCCAATATTGCTTTTTTTTTATATTGATGAGAGCGTGGCCCAAAAATATAATTTTGCAAAACCATAACAAGACAAACATTGACAAATCCAAAGGCCTGGTAGCCAACGCCAGGCCTGTCGGGTTTTACCAATGCTTACTCATTATATCTTCAGGCTGCAATGAAATATGATTGCGGGGTTTGCATCAATCCATCGTCCTCATTGTAAAGGTACACAAAATAACAAAGAGGGGTTTGCAGCCAACTAAGATGGCCGCACCATAGAGGAGCTCCGAGGGTGAGACCAACTCCCTTCATGAATCCGGGCACATATCCGTCCTAATTATTGTCCCAGAGCAGCCACTTGCATTGCGGAGGTGAAGCGGTTTCAGCTGATCTTGGTCTGTGGCCGCTCCGTTCCCGGACCGCGGAGTGACGACGAGCGACCCTCTGCGGCCTGCGTGCACGTCTCCGGGCGCGGGCTTAATTTCAAAGGTTACCCGGCGCGTGCGCGTCTCGGCCGGCCAAGACTGAGGTTATTGCGGCGTTGAAGACTGCAGGTGAGCGGAGGTGCTGGGGTGCCCGTGTGAGGCACTGACGGAGTCCGCCTTCAGAGCGGAGTGACAGGGTGAGCGGCGCCCCCACCTGCCGGCCCCCCCACCCCCGTACCGATCGGCAGGCCCTACCAACATCGCCTTTCAGTGGCAGGAGCAGCGAGATAGAGGATACACGCTACAAGCTGGTAGGAACATTGCAGCACTGCCAGGGCCACTGGTGGGGCTTCAGGAACCTCGGTAAAGAGCACCAGCGGGCGCGGAGTAGGGGCAGGTTCCCCGGGGCTGTACGGTATTCCAATAAGTGGTGACTCCTAAAGTAAACCCATCGCAGTCGGCCTCAGTGAGGAAGACTCCGGAAGCGAGACAGAGGTGCTTTTAAAAGCACGCCAGAGGTGGCAGTGGGGTCTCATTGAGGGTGAAGAGCCTCGGTCACTGGGAGCCGCAGCGCAACAGCAGCAGACATCCAATTCACAACCGTGCAGGAGGGTGTACACTCCTAAGAATTGGGGGTGAGAGGCAGCCAGATATACCCCAGGCCGTGACAGAGGAAGGGCTGCCCCCCGGTGTTGAAAAGTGCCTGGAAACAACAACGAAATGCATGCTGCCCCCACCCCCCCCCATTCTCTGCGTTGTTGATGGCGGGGAAAGCCCGTTGCTCTACGCGGTGCTGCACAGAGCCACGCAGCAGCGCCAACTGATAACATTCTAATTTGGGGCGCAACAAAAACAGACATACAAGGAAAGTATTCAAAACACACGATGAGGGCCACAGGAACGGGCGGAGCAGATGCGGAGGTCCTTCGACGTCGGTCTACACACTACGCAGTCCGTATTAATCCGCGACGACTCAGTGGCAGTGCGGTGCAGAATTGGAGTACCTATTCTTTCCACAATGAGCGGCAGAGGTAATCGCCTGCTCCAACAAGGCAAACTTGACAAGTTTGCGTACGCCAAGGATTTTTCCCCATTGCCGGACCAAAAAGGGGCTGGGGCTAAGGGCACGGAGGGAGATGGTGGCTCCAAGGTGACCCTGGAGGACGTGATGGCGGCACTCCACCAGGTGCAGACCACGGTGGGTACAATATCAACAGACGTCACATCTCTAAGAGCGGATCTGCAGAAAATGTCAAAAAGGGGGACCGAAGTAGAGCAAGCGACGACATCCCTCACTAAGGACACTTCGCTCCTGATTAAGAGAGTGACACAACTAGAGGAAGACAACAGGCGGATGGCGCCGAAAATGGACGAGCAGGAAGGGCGCTCTCACCGCAACAACGTTTGAATAATTGGGCTGCCGGAATCCCAGGGGGACCTGCCATGGAACTGTACGTTGAAGATCTCATAAAGACCAAACTGCAACCCAAGGGCCTCTCGGCCTTCTCGGTGGAGCGGGCCCACAGGGTACCAGGAGAGCGTCTGTGACCAGGAGCCCCACCGCGGCCGGTCCTAGCACGTTTATTTAATTTTCGGGACAGAGACGCTATTCTCCAAAATGCACGAGTGACACCGCCGCTACGGATACAAAACTCTGAGATCTCATTCTTCCCGGATTATACAGCGGCGGTCGCGGCGCGCGACAGAAGCTTCCTCGAAGTAAAAACGACATTAAGGTCCAGTGAACTGCTGTATACTATGCTCTTTCCAGCAAGACTCCGAGTAGTGGCAGACAAAAAAACGTGGTTCTTCGACACGCCAGAAGAGGCACACGACTGGCTTGAAGGATGGCGGCCGGCGGAGAGGTCAGGATGACTGGGAAGGAGGTGAAAGCAACAGGACAAGGACGATGATCCGGAAGCAATCGAACAGGAAGAAGGGGAGGATGCCCACACTCACAAGGACTCTGGCGACTGAGACGTGCAGACGTAAGGGAAGTATCTCCCCATTTGTTTTTCTTACTGATTGGGAGAGTAATACATAGTTGCCACTCAGGGCCTACCATCTTCCGTTAACAATGGACTTATTGATGGGTCGGGACTAAGGGACTGGGGAGAGTGACTGGTCCTCCTTGGACTTTCCCACCCCTATACATATATGCTATCGAAGTTTCAGGGTTGGGGTACTAAGCGCTCTGGTGAGTTGGGGTGGCGGGCAGTTCCAAGTCTGCATGGCAGGGAGGCAGGGAGAGGGGGTTGAGGGGTGGGACTTTGTACATGTTTTTTGTTTAATGTTTATGCGAAGAGCAATTGAGGATATTGTTGCGCGATGTCACTACTCCCAGAAACACACAGTAGTCCTTACATACGACAAGTCACTTATAGTCCTAGCACCTTTGAATATGACAGGGGGGGAAGACTCAATAACTAACTCGCAGGGGGGCTCAGATGCTGTGACCCCATCCCTATCCATACTCATGTGGAATGTACACAGCCTGGGCGATAAAATCAAACGAGGCCTGGTTTTACAATGCATAAAAAGGGGAGTCGCAGCGGTGGTACTGCTTCAGGAGACACACCTCACGGACACATCTACTAAAGCTATGGATAGATGGGGGTATAAAATGGTGGCCCACTCGGAATTTACTTCAGGCTCTACAGGGGTTGGTATATGGGCAAAGAAACAGTTCCCCTTAATCGTCAGCAATGTTAAAACCGATGTTGCAGGTAGATTTGCCGCCATATATGCACAGTGGGAAGGGAGGCCTCTTAATATTGTTTCTGTCTACATACCTCCAGCATTACAAGCAATGGCCCTCCCGGATCTCGGCACATTTTTACTGGGGTGCCTGAGGGCGAGCTGAATCTTGGGGGAGACTTTAATTCAGTGGCTGATGATTCAATGGACAGATTCCCTCTCAGAGCAAAGTCATCGGGGACGTCCCGTTTGGGAAGCTTTATGGCAGCTATGGGACTGGTGGACGTTTGGAGGAAGTATCACCCCCTTGAGTGTCAGTTTACCTATCACTCCAGTGTTCACAACAGCCTCACCAGAATTGATTACTTCATGGGGTCGCTGGGTAGCCTTTGTAATATTAGCAGTGTAGAAATCAAACCAAGGGGCATATCTGACCACTCCCCACTGATGATTAGTTACATCCATCACCAGCAGAAAAGGCGTCGGACTTACCCAATACGCCCTGGATATCTCCACAATCCCAAGATTAGAAGGGAACTTAAAAAGGTGACAAAGCATTATTTTCATGATAACGTTGGTTCTGTGAACTCCTCTTTCACTTTATGGGAGGCATACAAGACAGGCAATAACCTCCATAGTAACTTATAAACGAGAAAGACAGTCTGAACTACAAGCTTTAGAGTCTGAAGTGACTATTGCAGAGGCACAATACACTGCTGACCGAACCCCTGATGCGTCCCGTAGCTTGCGGGAATGCACAGCGCCGACACAAGGAATACCTGACGGTTCTGACCAGACAGCAACTTGAAGACACACAACATAAAATTTATGATGTAGGGGACAAGGCGGGTAAACTGCTGGCGTGGTTAGATAATCAGGAGCAGAAGGACAGATGGATAGCGCAGCTCACAATGGAGGGTGGACAACTCACAACGGACCCGCACACAATAGTAGGCATGCTAGCATGCCACTTTTTGAAAATCTATTCCTCAGATTCGACAATCTCGCAGGAGGAAGCACTGACCTACATTAAAGACCTTAAAATGCCCAAATTGACCCCTGAAGAAGCGCAATTGTTAGAGGGCGATCTCACGACAGATGAGGTGATCATAGCTATTAAAGCACTACAGTCGGGCAAGGCGGTGGGACCCAATGGCATACCAGTAGAATTATATTAAAAAAATGGCTGACTCCCTCGCGCCCCACCTGTTGACTGTTTGCTGAAAGCCTGGGGATAGGAGAACTCCCGCCGGACCAACGCACGGCCACCATTGTAACGATCCTAAAACCTGGGAAACCGGCGGATCAATGTACATCATATCGGCCTATCTCCCTCATGAATGCTGAAGCCAAAATACTGGCTAAACTACTAGCACTACGACTCAGGCCGCACCTGTCCAAACTAGTGCACAGGGATCAATCGGGCTTTATGCCTGTCAGGAAAACAGCGCTAATCTTAAGACGGTTGCATGGGGTGAATGCACGTGCGGTATATCTGCAAGAGCCGGCGGTGATACTCTCCTTAGACGCCCATATGGCGTTCGACATGGTCCATTGGCCTTTTCTTTTTGCGGTGCTACGCCATCTGGGTTTTGGGACGAGGTTTTGTGCCTGGGTCCGACTGTTGTACACGAAACCTATGGCACATGTCACAGCTAATGGCCATATCTCGGCAGATTTTCCCTTGGCCAGGGGCACACGCCAAGGCTACCCGCTATCGCCACTATTGTTTGCCAGGGTATTGGAGCCCCTGGCGGAATGGATAAGATGGGAGCCTACTATTAGGGGCCTCAAATGGTCGGCGGACTGGGAAGACAAAATCTCCCTATACACAGACGATATACTGCTGTACTTTACTTCCCCCGGGCGTTCTATAAATACACTTTTGGATGTCTGCACGGCCTGTGGGCGGGCATCCGGATACTCCTTTAACTGGTCTAAATCCATCATGTACGTACTTCATGGTCCGCCACCGTGCCTGCCGGATGGTTGCCCGCTACAAACTGCAGAAACCACGTTTAAATATTTAGGGGTCCACATCACAGCTAGCTCTGACGACTTTTTTAGACGAAATTTGCTGCCACCACTCGAACGTCTCAAACAAGACGTACGACATTGGGAATCACTGCCACTGACCCTACTGGGCAAGGCAGCGATTTTTAAAATGATGGCTCTACCTCGCTTCTTATACATCTTGGAAAATACGCCCTTTCCCGTGCAGGTCTCTTACTTCAAAACAATTGCGGCGCAGGTCTCTGTCCTATTATGGGACCTTAAACCCGCACGTATAGCACAGGCCAAGCTGACACGCAGCTGGTACAATGTTGGTATAGCGCTGCCAGACATACACCTTTATTACTGGGCCGCTCAATTGAAGGTAATTAATCAGTCGATCCACCTTCCACAATCTGAACCGACACTAAAAGCGGATAGAGAGCAGTTGGGCGATAAAAAATTATCTCTAAAAAAGTTTGAGCTATTGAGACACACACTTACACTCTGGCATATAGCGCAGGCAAAGTTGGGGTGGCAAGGGCACTCTGCGACTCTGGGCAACAGCTTGCTTAATCTCCACTACGGCCCCTCGCGGCGGGATGCCTGGCTTTCACCTTGTGGACACCCTGCCGTGGTTTCTCACAGGGGAATACCAGGACGGGTTCCCTAAGCAAGCGCCGGGACGCTTACGGGCAGCTGTGCGCTTTACAAGTCCAGCACATTTACATTTACATTTACAAGGGATACTTACACAACTTACTCCACTGTGGGACAGAAAGCGGCTAGGGAACCTTAGGCACACCAAGGGATTCGATCGCTGGGATGCTATAGGGATATCGACGATTGGGGATCTGTTGGAAAAAGGAGGGGTACATCCCTTTGCTGCACTAATACAACAATTCGATTTAGCGCCCACTTAACAGTTCAGATACATATAGATTTGACACGCCTTACTGACAGCATCACCACCAGAATCGGAAGACCCAGAAGTGTCTCCCCTGGAGGATAGGCCACTGACGGACTATCTGCCAAAGAAAGCGACCTCTTTAGTTTACCGTAAATTAATTAATAATCTGCCCAGTCTAACGGGGACCTTACGGGAAAAATGGTCTCATGACTGGGGAGTTTGATGAATCAGAGTGGCAGGAAGCACTGGCATCCCCGAAAGAAGTCGGTATCCCCTCACGTCTCCGTCTGGTGCAATTACGTATACTACATCGCTCATATTATTCTAGAAGCACCCTACACAAGATAGGTAGGGTAGATCATCCCTACTGCCTGAGAGGATGTGGTGAGGAGGGGACCTTTTATCACACCATATGGGACTGCCCCAAAATAGCTGAGTCTGGAGACAGGTATTAAGAACTATGTCTCAGTCAGAGGGAATCTCACTGCTGCCGGAACCCAGGCATTGTCTTCTAAATGTGTAGGAACCCAATGATCTTACCTGTTCAGGACAGAGCTGGGCGACATTGGGTATTATGATGGCCAAAAGAAATATAGCACAAAGTTTGGGAAGAGCAGAGAAGCCCACCCTGGCGGCATGGAGGGGGGATATGGATGCAACTATGTTCACGGAAAGGGCGGTGTTTAGTAGCAGGGGTTGCCCCAAATAATGGAAGAAAATCTGGGGGGCATGGAATACTTACAGAGGCAATATCTGCGATCCACCAGCAAGTACAGATTCAGAATAAGCCCAGGAGCGCACGACGAACTGTGACAAATCTGACCTCAATTATTAGAATACTGTGTATTTGTGACTTCATTGTATTGAAAGCTGTTTCTAATGAGAAGATATTGTGCAAAATCTACTGTGTATGTATCGAAGAATTATGCTTCATTCATGCAAAAACGAATAAAAATATTTTTACAAAAAAATACCAAAGGGGTAAAAGTGTTTAAACTACCTAAAGCTAAACGCTTCAGCAAATTGTGAAATTCAGCTGAAGGTTCAAACCCCACTGAGTTGCCTACCTTTGCACCCAGAGACATCTGGGCATAGAGCAGACAAATTATAGCTACTATAAGGTAAGTATCCTAGTGTCTGAAATCATTGACCTATTAGCTGACATCGGAAAGTAAACACTGTAGTAAAATCCTTCAAACACTACCTTAAGGTTAATTTTTTTCCGGTATGACTGGACCGTTTAGCGGGGGTTGTCGATTTTTTTTCTCCCAGGTATGATAATGTCTGCACAACTCCGTTCCAACCCCAGCACAAATGGGTTAAGGCAGGGACAGAATATTCTGGTCCACATGTAAGCCTTGTTTGTAAATGGTATAAATAAGTGTGGCATCAGATCTTGGATGCACCAAAATTCAGCGCATTTCGACACAGACTATGTAGGTTTTGGACTCCAAAAACAAGAGCCTCACTAACGTGCGTCATTTTGCGTGCTGGCTCTCTGGGCCCATCAACAGTGCATATTTAGCGAATTCCTTCTCTATATTGATTTTCATTCTTTAGGGACCAATCATAATGCAAATTCTATGCTCTCTGTCTTGGGTCCCATCACTTTTCAGCGTTTTCTGTGTATGAAACCTTGGAATACATTCCCGTGTATATGTGTGTACTTTTTCATGACTACGTTGAATTGACTACATAAAAAAAAATCTTTCTGGAAATGACGTGAAATAAGGGCGAGTGAGGCTAGGTTTAGCCACGGACCTTCATTTCCAGCTCACAGTCCTTTTCTCAGACAAAAAAAGACATTTGGTTATCTTAATTTTTAAGAGAAGGATAGTAAGCGTTGGGTGTCACTAGTTTTTATCCATATAAGAGTAGTTGCTGCAGTAGAAAGATAATATGTGTAGCTCATTTATGCTTATATTTTCTTTTACATAGTTGATTCTGTCTTTTATAGCTGTTTTCTCTTCTTTAGGTGGGCATTAATTTAGTTATATCAATGATTGTGTTTATCATTTGAAAGAACCATGATTTTTCTGAACCCAGACATTTACATTTATTTTTTAAACCTACAGAACATGGTGCTATACCACCGCTTGCAGCATTCAGTATCAAGACAGAGGGAGATTCTTATTGCACCGACCACCTTGACTCAGAAAGAAATGAAAGCACCACTTGTCCTGTAGGTGAGTAAATCCCATTTACCAGATAACAGCTACAAGAAAAAAACAAGCATTTGCAATGCAATAGGTCTCACATTTGGCAGAGTTAGAGATATTGGCGTTGTAAATGACAGTAATTTATCTATGTGTTTTGGATTGGAGTGTACGTGGTGTATGAATAGAGACACCTGTAGTACTGTCTAGTGGACTTAAAATGTGGAATTGCCTATGAGACCAGAGAAGCAGGTAGCAGTACTGTCTAGGAGACTTAGAATGAGGAATTACTGATAGGACCAAAGATGCAGCTGCAGCTTTCCCTATGGACTTAAAATGAGGAATTACTGATGAGACCAGTGAAGCAGCTAGCAGCACTGTTTAGAGGACTAAGAATGAGGAATTACCACGATGACCGGAAACACAGCTGCAGCACTGCCTAGAGGACTAAAAATAAGGAATTACTATAACCGGAGACACAGCTGTAGTACTGTATAGAGGACTAAGAACAAGGAATTACCAATGGGAACTGAGACGCAACTTCTACATTTGTAGGGGGACAAAGGAAAATGGCTGTTTATTTCTCTGGTAATGTATTTACCCAAAGGTGTCCATGAGCAACTTGTTCATAACTTTGATCTCTTATAATGTTCTCTTGGTCGTGCTTGTAAAAAAGACATTTCAAAAATTCAGCTGCAAAGCTTTAATTACAAATCAGGCCTAGAGTACATTCCTAAGCCTCTAAATTATTAGCACCACTTTGGGATAAATAAACAACATAACTACACCAACAAGCTAGAGTTGAAGAGTGACTGAGCAAAATAAAAAATATATATAAATAAAAGGTTGCTCTGAAGAAATTACAAATTGAGTATTTTATTCCTCCTCAAAAAAGTCACTTTTTCTTTTTAAGTTCAAAATGATTTTATTGAAATATTTTGCAAACAGAAGAAATAGACAAATACAATACAAAAATAATAAGTCTTATATGCGTAAATAATGAAATTGCGAATATAAAATGCAATAACCAAAAAAAATAAGAAAGGGGGAGAAAAGGGGAGGGAAGGGACGGGGTAGGGAACATATCAGAGAATCATGAAATACAACAATATAGAGTCACAGTTGAATTTGAGTATAAAGGCTGGTAAAAGAGGGGAAATTAATCATCAAAATACAGAATAGAACTTTAAGTCATAGCATAACATAACCCATGTATCATTGCATAAGATACCAATCAATAGGAGACCAAAAAGATTGAAATGACTGCGAATTGTGAACAACGCCTTTAAGAGACAGCTGTACTCCTCTTCTAGTAAAGATAATCCACGACCACCAGGCATGAACTGAAAGAGAAGAAGCATCTTTCCAACAAAAAGTAATGGATTTTAAGGCAGCTGTAATTAAAAAATTAAATAACTTTGCTTCTGATTCACTAAGAGGATGGGAAAGGGCAACTGATTTACATATTAACATAGCATAAGAAATATCATCGAGTACAGGCAAAATTTTTGAAATTACATTCCAAACATCCTACCAAAATTTGAAAATAACTGGGCAATCATATAACATATGACGAAGTGATCCCGAACTTGAAGTGCAATGCCAACAAACATCAGATGATAACAATTTCGCATTGCATAATCGAAATGGGGTCCATAGGGCATTAAATAAAACAAAAGCATTAGTTTGATACAGAGACACTGGAAGCCAACTAGAAATACTGTTGAGCCAAATTAATGACCATGTGTCATCTGATAGGGAAATAGACAGTTCAGTATTCCAAAAATATGATATTGCACCAACATTGGAGCCCTGGGAAGAAGTACATTTTTTATAAAATACCGAGACAGCTTTGGGGGATGCTGTAACAGCCGTAAGGTAAATTAATAGGTCATTAGTGGTGGAAGAAGGAATACCATTGGGAAAAGAGTCCAACATTGAATTACATGAAGATTGGTATTTTAAGAAATCAGAAGCTGGGATATCAAACTTTAACCGTAGTTGTTCAAAAGGAATAAAAGCAGTTCCACAAAAGATATCTTTGAGATAAAAAAATTCCTTTTGAAATCCATGAGGACCAGAAATTAATGTTTCTGTTTAGTTTAAGTAAAGCACTGTGCCATAAAGACAAGTGGACTGTAGAGAGTAAGGGTAATTCAACATTAGAATCCAAATCATTAATGATTAATCTAGAGGATTTGATGATAGAGGACTTATGAATACCCTTGGATGCAGAAGACATCAACAGCAAAGAGGGCAATGAAAAGGGACGAACAATTGAAGATTCTATATCAAGCCAAATTGGAGGTTTGACCATGTGAGAGGTTGTGAACCATAAGGAGCTTTGCTTTAAAATAAAAGCTTTATGGTAGAGGTAAAAGTCCGGAATGGCAAAGCCAGCCTGGGACTTAGGGAGTTTTAATTTCCTGTAAGCAATACGAGGAACCTTATTAGACCAAAGGAATTTAGATAACAGTTTGCCAATATCTTTAGAAAATTTGAGAGGAAATTGAGTGGGAATCATGGCCAATGAGTAGAACATTTTTGGTGCAATATTCATTTTTATAGCCTCCATTCTACCCCACCAGGTTAGGAAAAGGGGAGACCATTTGGACGTTTTGTTTTTAATATAGTCAAGTATAAAATCACCATTTAGTTTTAATGTAGCAGGCAAGGAGGAGGCAAATAGGATACCTAAGTATTTCAGCTTACTGTTCTGCCAAAGAATATCTGTGTTTGGTAGCATATCCGGGGTACAAAAAGCATTCAAGGGAAAAAATTCAGTTTTACCTACATTTAACTTATAACCAGAAACCACCGAATATTTTTCAATAATGTCTAATAAGTAGGGAACAGAAGAAAGTGGATTACTAATGAACAATAAAACATCATCAGCATAAGCCAAAGTTTTAATCATGACATCATTTATCGCAATCCCCTGAATATTATCACTGCATCGGATATAATTAAGAAAAGGCTCAATTCCTAACAGTGGAGAAAGGGGACAACCCTGCCTAGTACCTCTAAAGAGGGAAAATTTAGTGGAAATTTGACCATTAATAAACAAAGGAGCAGTAGGGGCAAAATATAAAGCAGAAATCATACGAATAAAATGGGCACCAAAATTAAAAGACAATAAAGTTTTAAATAAAAACTGCCAATGAATTTTATCAAAAGCTTTTTCTGCATCCAAAGCCATCACTCCCGCAGGGGAAGCAAGATATGGACTCTGTTCAATAACGTGTAGGAGGGATCTAGTATTATTAGCCGAATACCTATTTTTCATAAAACCAGATTGATCTGGATGAATGATGGAGTGAAGGATGGGAGCTAATCTAGTGGCAAGAATTTTGGCATATAGCTTACAATCCTGGTTTATTAAGGAAATGGGATGATAATTAGCAACCAGGGTAGGGTCCTTATCAGGCTTGGGCAGGACAATGATTAGAGTGTCAGTAAAGGAACCTGAAATAGTGCCAGAGGAACCAAAATGGGAAAAAAGTGTACTTAAATAAGGTAAAAGGTAAGACTGAAATTCTTTATAAAATTCAGCTGGGATACCATCTGGGCCTGGGGATTTGTTCTTGGGAAGTGATTTAATAGCAAGTAAAATTTCATCACAAGTAATCGGAGAATCTAAACTTATTCTGTCTGAGGGAGAGACTTGAGGCAAATAGTACTGATTTAAAAAGGAATCAATTAAATAATCATCACAGGGTACTGGTTTACTATATAGGTGAGAATAAAAATGTTAAAATTCTTGCACAATATCATTATGGGAAATAGCAACTCGACCATGAGGACCACGTATTGATGTTATTTGAGTTTTGTCTCTCTTAATTCGTAAATAATTTGCAAGAAGTTTTTCAGATCTGTTGGTATTAAAGCGAAATTTAGCATTAGATTTTGTGAGTTGGATTCCTGCTCTAGTACTAAGTATAGCATTGAATTCATAACGAAGCTTCTGTAATTTAGATTTGTGCTGAGGGTCATTAGAGGAAATAAATAAACGTTCATATTTAGCAATTTGTTTTTCCAAATGTTTAACATTAGAGTTAAATTGCTTATTTTCATGTGCCATAATAGAAATAGTGGCACCTCTAATGTAGGCCTTAAAGGCATCCCACCTATTCACAATAGAAGTTGAATCTTCTGGGTTGAATAAAAAATAATCTTGAATAACTTGTAAAAGTTTAGACTTATGCTTATCATTAAGTACTATATTTGTGTTCATACGCCACCGATTTTGCTTGGTAAAAGTAGAGGAAATATTTAACACAAAGGAAATCAATGCATGGTCCGAAACATCAATATTACCTATAACAGGGTTGGTGGCTGATTGAAGTAAGGAAGGTGAAAGCAAAAAATAATCAATCCTTAAATGAGAGTTATGAGGATTAGAGAAAAAGGAAAACCATTTCTCAGTAGGAAAGTGTAACCTCCAAATAACAGCCAACTTAGTTGTGTGAAGGAAAGATTTAAAGGCATGAAACACTTTAGGAGGACGGAATTTTGTAGTGGAGAGCCTATCTAGTAACGGATCAATATTTACATTAAAATCCCCCCAACAATTAAAGGAACCTGCCCCAACTTCAGTACTTCAGAAGTTAAAGCAGACCAAAAAGAAGGGTCGTCAGCCGTAGGACCATAAACATTAAGCAAAAAGAAGATTGAGTTGTGAACTTTAACCTTAACCACTATAAATCTACCTTCTGAATCTGTGAACTTACTAAGAATCTGACAATGTAACCTTTTTGCAAAGAGAATTGCAACCCCATTTTTCTTTCCTTGCGCAGGAGCGGAAACAATATTATCTACCCACTTTTTCCTCATATATTGCAGAATTTTATCATTAACATGCGTTTCTTGGAAAAAACAAATGTCAGCTTTACATGTACCCAGGTAATCCAAAATCTTAGTGCGTTTTACCGGATGCCTTAAACCCTTAACATTAAGTGAAACAATTTTAACATTATGAATATTAGCCATTCGGAATTAGGAGGAAAGGACAAAAGAATGAAACAGAAGAAGAGGAATGGAGAAACAGCCATGGAAAAAGAGCGACTCTATGCAGAGAGTAAGAAAAGGAGAGGCCCAATAGGAAGAAAACACAAAAGGAAAGGAAACAAACAAGGAACATAAATAAGGACAAGGAAACGCACACCCGTTCCACAAGTATGGCCAGAAACCGTTGGAGCCCGTGAGTATAAGAATATGCAAAGATGTGACAAGTGAAGTCAGGCTAATCAAAGTCAAGTATTAGGATCCTGAGTATCCATAGATGGAGGAGCTTGCTGATCAAGAAACAAACGAAGATCTTCAGGACGTTGAAAAGATTTGGAGGAGTTGTCTTTCCACACACGCATCGTTGAAGGATCAAAAAGACCATATTTAAATCCAAGGTGTCGCAGCTGTGGACGATAGGCAGAAAACTCTTTGCGAATAGAAACAGTTTCTTTGGCAAAGTCTTGGTGAATAAAGATTTGGTCCCATTCACTAATAATGAAGGTATTTCTCTTGCAGCCTTTCGAATGAGGACCAAATGATGATGACGCAGAACCTTGAATATCATTTGCCTCGGTTTAGTATGTCTAGGATTTCGATGGGAAGGGACTCTGTGGGCTTTATCAATCTCAAATTTTTCTGTGAATTTTATATTCAAAAGGCCCGGTAGAAGAGATTCAAGATATAAACGACAGTTTGTCCCCTCAACTTCTTCAGGCAGATTAAAAATACGCAGGTTATATTGCCTATTACGATTTTCCATGTCCAACAGTTGAGTATGCATTGGAATTATTTTGGCCAATAAAGGTGTGAAAGTGTCAATTTTATTTTTGTTATCCTGAATTTTAATGGCATTGTCAGAAATTTTCATTGACATAGAGGCCATATCTTTGCGGATATTTTTGACTTCTGAAGCAATTGTATCAGTATTTAAGCGCAATGCTTTAATTTCCTCCAAAATTAGAGCAAGAGAAGGGTCTGAAGACTCTACCATCTTAGACTTTGCTGGAGGAGGAGAAACCTGCTGCTTTCGTTTATTAGTATTAGAATTCTTAGAATCCATCCTGAGGTGAAATAAAGCCTCAACAATATATGAAGATTGATAAAAAACAAGAAAACAGCCTCAAAATATGAGAAAAATGCCTTATTTGTCGACAAAAACACCAACAAACTTGTAAAAGCAGCAGGTGCAGCAGCTAAATTAGACTATAGGCGTGGCTAGGCCTAAGCCAGGCTCTGTCATAGGAATTGCTCCGCCCCCAAGCACTCAGACCCGGTGATACCTGCAGGAAAGACCGGGGTCCAGAACCATGGAGCCACAAATCGCGCTTCTGCCGCAAGAATTCGATCTAAAATCACTCCACAAGTCGGAAATCACATCAGCAGGTAAGCGCAGGCATTTCCACCGACTTTTTGACACAAAATTCGACGTTTTTGATGAAGTCGGGCTGAGGGGATTACGGAGGCTCCGGTTGTGGTGGCCATCTTAATTGACGCGCTCGCGCGTCTCCAAAAGTCACTTTTTCACACTGGACAGAAAGGCTACTTTATGGTACTTTTAGAGCACAGCTTATAAATAAAGGATTAGCAAGACATACCATACAGTTATTACTCTTTCTGGTGGTAAAGGCCAGGGTGTTTTTATTATGAGGAAAGCATGTGGAGTTGTATTGTGGTGCAAGATTTAGAGGGTCCTCCATTTATCCTAATTATACTTATCAGAGGACTGGGTCTCGTTTTGATAGTACATATGAAAGAATCAGCTATTGAAGAATAATTAACTATTGTTAACAATATACATAAGAGGCTTTTGGTACACCGCTTTCAACCCTTGACTTTATGCCATAAGCCTAAGCCTGCCACGGGCCAGAGAATCTGTAGCAAGACCTTTTGAATTTGCCAGTGCTTATTCTTGCTTGCATTATAGCTCATGACATGCATTCAATCAGAAACAATGGTAACACATACCGTGTAATGCTGAAGAGCCCGATTTAATAGATGTGTGCGTTTTGGTCGTACACTGTGTTCCCATGCTCCCACTGTACAATTTTGCAGCAAATGCTCAGGCATCGTGACAGCATAACTTTATGAATTTCACTTAAGAAGCACAACTCAACATTCCTGAAATACCTGAAATTTCGTCTGAGACTACCTTTAACTCACCCACATAAGCGCCTAGATAGAATGTTGAAGTATGAAGAAATAAATAAAGGCCAATACAATAAAACAAGGCTAAGACTAAACCTCTGTGTTACAAAAGAACACAAAGTGTGTACATCTGGTCCTATAAAGGCCATGTCTGGTAAGCGTGAGGGCCCTGCGAGGCTTTGGGTAAAATCAGAGCACCTTTTTTACACAAGTTCAAGTTCAGAAATGTGTATAGCGCGCTACTCACCCGGAGGGTCTCAAGGCGCTTGAGGGAGGGTGGGTGCATTATTTATCGAATAGCCATGTTTTAAGCTGCTTTCTGAAGGAGAGGTGGTTCTGTGTGAGGCGGAGGTGAGTGGGGAGGGAGTTCCAGGTCTTGGCCGCTAAGTAGGAGAATGATTTTCCTCCCATGGTGGATCTCTGGATGCGCGGAATTGCGGCGAGGGCTTGATTGGTTGATCGTAGTTGGCGGGTGGGTGTGTAGAAGGACAGTCGTGTGTTGAGGCATTCGGGTCCTAGGTCGTAGAGGGCCTTGTGTGCGTGGGTGAGGAGACGGAACGTTATTCTCTTGTTGACGGGGAGCCAATGGAGGTCTTTCAGGTGACCGGAGATGTGAGCTTGACGGGGTATGTCCAGTATGAGTCTGGCTGAGGCGTTTTGGATGCGTTGGAGTTTTTTCTGTAGTTTAGCTGTGATTCCGGCGTAAAGGGTATTTCCGTAGTCAAGTCGGCTCGTGACCAGTGCGTGGGTAACTGTTTTTCTTGTTTCGGTGGGGATCCAGCGGAAGATTTTTTTGAGTATGCGTAGGATGTTGAAGCATGAAGATGAGACGGCGTTGACTTGTCTGGTCATTGAGAGGGAGGAGTCTAGGATGAAGCCTAGGTTACGTGCGTGATCTGTGGGTATGGGTGCTGTACCCAGGGCCGGTGGCCACCAAGAGTCGTCCCAGGCAGAGGGGGATGATCCTAAGATGATGCACCTATGTGCTCGGTGATTTGAATTGTGCCCCACCATTAACATTAAATGTAGTGCATACAAAGCTCACAGGCTTAATGGGGCTGCCTTGCTGTGTGTTTTAGGCTGGTGGCTGCCGGAAAGTCTTTTGTAATATTCCCAAACAGCACAGCCACCTCTCAACGAGTGTGCATGCACTGAAAGGACAAATGTTTTCCAAATACAGCAAACCACTTCTACGTGCTGTTGTACGACAAAACCAAAACAAAACACAGTCCACTAGGTGTTCAGTGCTGTGTGTAAACCTGGGTACATTATAGAATATGGAATACAAACTCCTCTGCTGTTATAGAGGAGGTGAGGGGAGGAGGCTGAGGGGTGGGTGAGGAGAGCTGAGAAGAAGGCGGACCCAGCCCTGCAACAGCCTCTGGTTAAATGCTGGAGCTGAGAAGATTTTGCTGTAAGCTTGGGAAGCAAGCCCCCTCGCCCGCAGAGCACTCAGTGTCCAGGAAGCGACTGGCCAGAACATGCAGTCAGAGGACGCAAGAGGGAGGGCAGCCATCCCTTCTAAAATACAACGTTACTCCCCAAAAAATCATAATGGTTATATTATTGTGCAAAAAGCCCATTCAATAGGGAAATGAGGAGAAAAACACGTTTGCGCCCTGCGATGTCCTTCAAAGCAGGCAATAGCACCATTAACAACACTCAAGGTTAGAATAATAAAACCTGAAAGCAGCATCCTATTTATATATCGCCCAGCATTCTTTATGGTGAGTTATGTTCACAGTTCAGCTGCAGCTCACAAATTACTTTATACCTGCTTATGATGTTCCCTAAACTGCATACGGTGTGGAATTTAACAGTTCATGTTGTACTCAACGCTACAAGACATAGGAGTACCCGTCCTCCTGAGTGTTTTTCCAAGAAACTTCATGCGCAGCCGCAATTAGCGTGGTGTATTTTGAGGACTCCTCCTCAAGCTGTGCCAACTGACCGGTCCCATCCCCCTTGCTTAAAGCAAGATGCGCAGACGCTATTCTTATAGCGTGCCGCGCTGCGAACAGAAGCACAGCACCCGGGCCCTCCATTCCTCAAACAGTAAACAAAGCTCAGCGCTTCCACCACAGATCATTCAAAGCTCTCATTTACCAGGCAGTAAACTAACAATATGAGAAGCCGGGAGCCTGCTGCCACATAAGATCACAATGTACCTAACGTTCAATCTTGGAGAAAAGAAGCATATTAAAGTGAGCATGTTCACCCACACATAAACAGTATTAAGCGGCAGAATAGAAATTACCCCGCAACGTTCAAACGCTGCATTTGTGTCTGAGGGTGGTAGGAGGACGGAAGGAGCCACGCGCGTAAAGCAGCTTAACAAAAAAAAGTTTGCTACAACACAGATAAGGAAAGTAACAGTAAGGAAACTGTGCTCGGCTGGTGCTCCGTAGTCTTTACCAGACGTGACGTGTCCGCTGAGTGAACAACTTAGGGCCAGCAAAACTGAGCGATGGAGCAGGGAACCAATGGTAAGTGGCGGGTGGGAATAAAGTGGTTTTGTTGAAGACAAGAGGTCTTGCTGACAGCGCATGTGCGCTGATGTTCGACCTTATGAATAGCTCACCCAAGCAGGGTCATAACCCAGAGCAAGTGCGAAGGCACTGCCCTTCACTGGAACATTTTGCCTTCAATCATTATGAAAACAAACATAGATTGCTGTTCAATATTTTTGTTATAGCCTTCAAAGCAATTACCAATACTGATCTTTTTACCCTTAAGCTGGAAAGGTGCAATAGTCAAGTTGCTTCTTAGGAAAAAATGATCCAGCTGACATTAAACATTCTTCTAATTAGTTTATTAGACATAGGCTCAAACACATAGGCTAAACTAAGTCTCCAGTATATGAAAGATTGAATAGATCTAAACTATCTTCTATCTTTGGATTTAAAGAGAGACATTCAACAACTGGCCATTGCTATAGTCTCTGGGCAGGAAAGCAGTGGAACCTCAAGGGAGCCTGTATAGTTGCTTCATTGACTTCTGCTCTGTTTCTGACGTTGCAAACTGTACAAACCTATGGGTGAAAATAAGCAGTATGAACAGTCCCAGAAAGCTTCTAAGGGTGTAAAAGGGATTACACCAGGGGAACAGGGAGAAGGTAGAGATGAATGAAAACTGAGCATTATCCTGCAAAGTTTCGATAGAGAATGGGCAAGGCAGGGTTGTGTACCAGCTCCCATCCTGTTTGCTTTGTATCTTGTTGACCTCCCCATGACTTTAGAGAGTACTCACTTATTTTCCCCAAAGGATGGGAGGAGGGACATGCTGTGTTTATACATAATCGATTCAGAAAAGGGGTGGTGATGAACAGAGTGTCTGAATTAAGCAGACCACTCTTACCCAGTCCAAAGATCAGGGCTTGATCCATCACCGTTATTTATCTCACTGCACCATCCCAGCTCAGAACCTGGCTATATGCAAATCAGTCTGTCCCTGGCCCAGTGCATCATGGGAACAGGGCAGACTAAACTACCAAGCCAATTCTTCACCAGAAAGGAGACAAGCTACCGGGGACCGGTTTCTGGCATTTCAGCCTTCTTCGGCCCGGCTTGCTTGAATCCTGATGGTGCCGTGAGAAAGGGACTCATGTCTGAGTATACCCTGCCACACCTATAGTGGCCAAAATCGATTCAGAAAAGGGGTGGTGATGAACAGAGTGTCTGAATTAAGCAGACCACTCTTAACCAGTCCAAAGATCAGGGCTTGATCCATCACCGTTATTTATCTCACTGCACCATCCCAGCTCAGAACCTGGCTATATGCAAATCAGTCTGTCCCTGGCCCAGTGCATCATGGGAACAGGGCAGACTAAACTACCAAGCCAATTCTTCACCAGAAAGGAGACAAGCTACCGGGGACCGGTTTCTGGCATTTCAGCTTGTTTCCTTCCCAGTGTAAGAATTGGCTTTTGTAGTTTGGTTTGCCCTGTTCCCATCATGCACTGGGACAGGAACAGACTAATTTGCATACAGCCAGGTTCTGAAACTGGGATGGTGCAGTGAGCTAAAAAACGGTGTTGGATCTAGCCCTGATCTCTTGACTGGGTGAGAGCTTACTGCTTAATTCAGAGACTCTGTCCCTCACCACCCCTTGTTGTAAATATTTTTGTCCACCCTAAGCGTGGAAGGGTATTCTCAGATGTGAGACCCTTGCTCATTGCACCATCAGGATTCAAGCAAACCGGGCCGAAGACGGCTGTAATGCCAGAAACCGGTCCCCGGGAGCTTGTTTCCTTCCCAGTGTAAGAATTGGCTTTTGTAGTTTGGTTTGCCCTGTTCCCATCATGCACTGGGACAGGAACAGACTAATTTGCATACAGCCAGGTTCTGAAACTGGGATGGTGCAGTGAGCTAAAAAACGGTGTTGGATCTAGCCCTGATCTCTTGACTGGGTGAGAGCTTACTGCTTAATTCAGAGACTCTGTCCCTCACCACCCCTTGTTGTAAATATATGTGTTTATACATAATGACTTGGTTATTCTGGATTTAACTCCAGTGGGGCTGCGAAGCTAACTACTTGCGTTTAACCAATACGGTGAGATAATAATTTAACAATTTAAATAATATGGAGAAAATGACAATTCTGACAATAAGAAAAAAGGCTCATTTTTAATTTGGTCAGTTGGTAAAATGATTGTGGAAGAACCACTCTCCTATAAATACATTGGCATGACTTTTAATAATAATCTGAATTAGAAGCCTCTCCTGGATATGACTAAAACTCGAGCCCTGGCAAGGCGGAGTAGTAACTGCATATTGAGTGACGGTCCCTCCACAGATCCGTAATGGGGTAGAAATGTTAAGCCTGAGAAAGAGAAGAATTCAATGGTGTATCTTCACTTCTTGAAGTTGCCAAAAACTTAGATGTGAAGAGCAATATTGAAATTCTGAATAGGGCTAAACCTAGTCTATGTGCACAGAGAGGATGTGAAAGCCCTTTTGGATCTTATTAACATCTCGGTCATGGACAGAGGTGTGCTGCTCCACCGGACGTGTTAATGGACTATTTATATTTTATGGCAAAACGGTCAATTTTTTTTAAATCCGTGCTGATCAAATATGGGATAATGGTTAGGGTGGACACCATAAGATTGTTATGTATTATTAAAATAATTTTTTAGTTGTAACTTGTCTAGTGAGATAGGTCTGAATGGCTTGGGTGACAGTTCGATTTTTATGTCATTTGAAATGTTTTTGTTTTGTATTGCTTAATGTAAAGCATGCTGTTTCAGAGTTTAATAGTCCATGGTCTAAATAAACAGGTTTTACTACTACTACTTACATCCAATTCACCTATTCCTGTGTCATTTCTGCAAAGTTACAGAAGCACTCCTGAAAGATGGTGAATTATGACCACAAGCATCCAAAGCTCATTTCCCATCAAGTCACGGTTGAACTGTCTCAATAAGTATAGATGAAGAACAAGAATATCATCATTGATTGCCTCTTTCAAGATATCCTACAGTTTGCCCAAACTTTTTCAATTTGTGAAACAGTTGACCCCCCCCCCCCAAACTCCTCTAAGCAGCATATCTATGCGGACTAGAGATAAACCGAGTGGAAATTCAGACCCCCAGCTTCAGAGCTAAAGAAGGAGATTAATGAGTTTACGGGTATCGACTATATTAAATGACTACCCAGCCCTTCAGTGTACCTTGGAATATATGCCGGTGGATTTCAAATTCTCAAAGGGTAGACTGCACTGACTAGAAGTTTTCTATGCGTCTCAGCCACTCTTAAAATGTATGTTGTCATTGGGAGTTGGTGCATAGAAGGCAGCTAGATGCTGCAGTCAGTTAGTCCTATTAGCCAGGGCCACAGGAATTAGGCAACAGGGTTGACTAAATTAAGCGGCAAATGGAAGCAAAGTGTACAGTGTAAAATTATTTATGGTGTGCAGTAGCTTAACTATCAGTAGGAGTGGTGATGCAGTGATACTGGGGCCAACTTCATCCCATGTCTTGTGGTATCCAACTCATGCTATTCTGTTCAAAAGGGATTGTGTCAACACTTGTCAGTGACTGTTCCTTAAACGCAGTAATAGATAATGCATTCAATGGCCTTTTAAAGACTAGGCTTTTTGCACCCAGCGTCTCATTTCACTAAACAACTTGAGAAGATAAAAACTAAACCGTGGAACTCACTTTGCAATACCCACAGCAGCTAAGTTTCAGCAACTGGCAAGATGGCTCAATACCTAAAAATATAGCTGTTCGATAATATGTTTGAATCCCTTTAAGGCAACTTCATGTTTCATACTTAGGCTGTTATTAAGTTGAGTATCATTATTTTGGGTAGTTGTAATATACAATATTATATGTATATATAATGTTGGTCTGAGAAGCAAAAAAAACTTGCAGTAGCAAGTGCTATATGAAGTAGTTCTTTTAAAGGTTTTGGGATTGTATCTCTAAATCTAAGTGGGCCTTTATGCGATGCCTTAAGCTGTACTATAATTTTTGATTGCTTACAGTAATTTTGTCTTAACAGAGCAGACACACGAAGAATGTGTTTTGAAAGAAATAGTGCACTTATTTAATAGACATTCTAAAGCAAGTGGGAAATAGCAATCAGAAAGTTAACCCCTTTAAGAACCATAATGATATATTTTGGATGTTAAAAAGCTACCTTTAAATCGTCCATAGGAAATAATATCATTGAGTTAGTTACAGTGTACCCATATTTAGCAGTGAGAATTGATAACAGGCCAAATTGGAGGGCGCATATTTCCAATCTGTCCACAAGAGGCGAGATCAATTGCGATGGCACAAAACTGTTTGCTACTCAATTCAACCTGCCCAACGCTTACATTTGCATCGCCCATTATAATACCAGTCTGACTTTATGGTTCATTAGTGTTCAGTGAAAAAAATCATATCTAGCTTAGAAAAAATTGCTTATAAAAAATATTAGCTCTTTACTAAATCTAAGATCTTCAACGCCTTTTTGCCAAAGCAGACTTGATGGAGGCCCAACCACCTTAAGCGCTATTGACAACATTAAAATCTGGAATTCTTTTTGTGAATGCATGGAGGCAAAAATAGATACTCTAAAAAGGATCATTTGGCATGAAGTTATCGCGTTGTCTAAAAAATCATAAACCACGTATAATCAAAGAAGAAACCAGCTACCCCCATTTAAGAAGTGTACACTATGACAAAACACCAACAAAGTGCAGCCTATAAAAGAGTGTCACTTTAACAAAGATATTGTGCAGTCTGAAAATCACATATGCTTAACTGCCGACAGGAGGGACTATGAGTCCCAGAGACATCAAGGAGAACAAAAGTTCCCACAGGGAAAAAGGAGGGCTGCACCTTCATCACAATGTTTAGCCCTTGCTGGCTCACCACTGTGTGGGACGTGCCTAAGCGAAGACTGGGCCAAGATCAGGCCCGTCTGCGCCTGTCGGACCCCAGACGAGACCGGACCGGTCCCCCCTGTAGTTCCCTCTCTCTGCTTAGCTGGGGAAGGACTTCATTATTCCTCATGGGGAAACGTAAGGCAGCCACTTCTGGGGACTCTGCCCTGTGGAAAGACGTGGTTTCATCTTCGCCCCCTCGGGGCAAGCCTAGTATCCTATCCTTCTTATCCTCAGTGGTGTGGGCGCTCAATGAGGAGCTCATTCATATAGAGGAATAATTGGCTCTTCAAGGACAGGTTGGCTATGAATCTCTTGCACCATTTGGTAATAATCCTGATACACCAGCCTGTCCCAGTACCTCCGGTAACCACTGAACCTATGAGGAAGGATGCTACATGTAGTAATGCTAACACAGTGCAGGTTCAAACGCTAGTACATCGAATATGTGCAGAGGCTGATTCCCCTCAAAAGGGGAGTGTGACAGAGACTGTAGTGAATCCTTTACCCCCACTCATAAATAAATGTAAATGTTTTGAGCTTGTATAGCTCAGAAGAGATAAAAAAGGGAGTAGGCAGCCCCCTAAGGTTAGTCCCTCTTTAAGTTTGCAGGCAAAGGCTGGTTTTATGGCGGAATCCTCTGAGTCTTCTATTAGTGACAAGGTTCAAGATTTTGTGGATACGATACGCTTTATCCTAAAATGGAGTCTCTTGACAAGGGTCTCTGTGAGACTTTAGATCAACGCTTTAGCAATATCGAACAGTCCATCATGGCAATCAGAGGAGTATTAAACAAGCTTGCTCAACCCAAGATCAGCCTGTTAACCCAAGTTTTGGCGACATCTTGTGAGTATTTTGATGGGGACAAGCAAGACTGTTCGGTGTGCTTCAAGGGTGCCCTGCAAGAGGGGAGGCAGGGTGTTGGTTCCTGTTCTTGTTCAGAATGCTCCTCATGAAACTTTTGAAGACATGAGGAATGGCACACAGACTCTGCATTATCAGGTGTATATTAAAAGGTCTGAGCCTTGTTCTAGGAATTCCCAGATAGTGACATCATAGGATGCTGCCGCCCCCAGTACCTTATCCCTAAAGCACAGACCTCAACAACGTAACTCAGAATATTAATTGAGTTTGAATTCAAGGGTTTTTATTGATTTAAATACTGAAGCCCCTTTATATGTGATGGTTTTAGGAAATGTGCCACCTTTGAAAGGAAATGTGCCAGAAACGTATTCACAACTTAAAAGTAAGGTTACCCATTGGATAGCTTTCCATTTTAACCTGGGCCTCTACATCTATGAAGGGATCAATATGGTAAGAAGAGTGAACTGGTTGGAGAAGGAAACTAAAATCTGTCTGGTGACTGTGTTGTGATAAACTTTAATCTGCCAGCTGAAGCGGCGTGTGTTTTGGCCGTCATCAGTTCCTCTAAAGTAAGCAAACCCTCTTTAATACAGGGTCTTTCGCAAGGCTACTTTTACAGGCCTGAGGTGGTATGTTCTTGCACCTCAGAAACTGGTTAATCATCAAGTTAATGGACCTCAAAGGGGACCTCCTGCGTTTCCTGCGCTGATGACCAGAAATAGATACACCCCTGTTAGAATTGGGGGTCTCTGGTTGGCGCAAGTATTCACTTGTGGCAAACAGGGACCCTCTCCTCTATGTCAGGGCGAAGGATTACCCTTTAAAAATAACCCCTGCTTACCCTCTAGGTAGTGTGGCGCAAGCAGTCAAGGCTTATCTCCAGAGTACATGTAGTCAAACATTTGCAGTATCATACACAATAACCACCAACCCACTACACAATGACACCATACTGTATTTCTGTGAAAATATATCTCCTATATATATATATATATATATATATATATATATATATATATATATATATATATATATATATATATATATATATATATATACACTTTAAGCAGGCTTGTAAATATAGTCTTAGTAATAAAAAATGATTCCAGTTACTCTCAGCAAATGCCACAGGTCGTATTGGGGTTCCTTTAGTACTTATTAGGGGTGAAAAGGCTCTCTAGAATGGTTTGAAAGTATTGCAGGCAATATCACTGTCCAGAAGGGGTTAACCTGGTCCTCACCAGGCTCCTCCGGGTCGTAGATAATGCCCCCAGCGTTGGTGCGCAGTTCGCGGCTGCCTGTGCGCTTCCTAACGCCTTCGTAAGCGTCGTACGAGTCACCGTCAGCCCGGCCTGCCAAAGCTCACACGCCTTAAGTGAGACGCGTACGGCCCGGCCGGTTCTATCCAAGAGGTACGAGTCGTACTGCTGGTGTGCGACTCGTACGGCGATTGCAAGCACACGCTGGGGAGCGCACCAGGGCTCACAAGGTGCAGAGAGCGGTGCGAGCCTTGCTCTGATGCGACTCGTACCACTCACAGACACAGTACCTTCAAGTTCCTGAAGAAGGAGGGGGGTCTGGGGCGGAAAATGACGGGGTCGACTCAGGATCCCACGTCGCGGTGTCGTCCTCTGTAGATGCTAGCTACGGCTCGGCTCGGCTTGGGAGGGCGGCGTTGCAGTGTAGGCCGGGTCTTTCCGGCGAGGTGCTCCAGTCCTGGCTGGGGCTTCAGGGCAGCTTTTACTTTGGAGCAGACGGGCACAAGGCAAGGTCCGTTCTTGCGGTGCAGAGCGCAGTTAGGCAGGCGGCAGTCACGGTGCTTGGGCCAGCGAGGCTAGTCTTTGCGATGTCAGCTTGGGCCTGCCAGGTTGCAGTTGCGTTGCTCGGCGGGACGGGCTGCCCAGGGCCTCTCAGAGGGCACAGTGATTTCCTCACGGCGCACTCAGCTTTTCCTTAGTAGAGTTACAGGGCAGATGCAAGGCTCACAGCAGCTTCTCTTTTCAAGGGGGGTAGCGCCCACTGTTCCTGGGGCGCAGTTCAGGGGGCAAGTTCACCAGCAAGCCCTTGGAGATTGTCAAATGCACAAGTAGATTCAAAAAGTCCCTCAGTCTTTTTCTTCTTCTCTCCTTCTTGCAGCAAGGCACCCACCACAGGCGTCTCTCAGGATTAGAGACAGTACTCCTCCATGCAGCGTTCCCAGGTCCTTCTCTTCAGGCAGAGTTTCTTCTTGGCATCAACAGGATCTGATTTGTTAGGAGAAGGGCTCCTACTTTTATAGGACATTTCTTTTGTCTTTACAGGCCAGGGGGCCTGAGCCTGGTTCAACCCAGTTTTGGAGCACTCTGTTGGCAGGAAGCTGCCTCTTCTTTCAGGGTGCAGGGCAGGGACATCAGACGCTCCACAGGAGGTGGAGCCAGCATTGTGGTGGCAGTGCACAGCCCTATTCAGAGTCAAGGGGCACTCCTCCCACCTATCCTGGGGTAATCCCTCTATTCACCACCTGTCAGCCTCAGCCTGTCTCCTGTAATTCCCCAGCCCTGTCACTCCCAGAAACCAGACAGCAGATACACATCCTAGCAGAGGCGGGCTGAAATGGTCAGGCAAGCAAATGCTAACTTTCTAAAAGTAGCATTTGCAAACACAGGATATTAAAATAAACTTTACTAAAAGAAGTATTCTATTATTCTGAGTTCAGGCATACTAAACTTGACTTTCTTCCATGTTCCCTGAGCTTGCTGAGTTTATAGAGTGTAATAATTCCAGCAGCCCATTCTGGCCTACGAGAACAGGTAGCCTTACAATAGTGAAAAACGAAATTGGCTGTAATTCACTATTAGGACATACCACACACATCATGGCTTGTCCTACCTTATGCTTACAATGCACCCTGCACTTGGGCCTACCATAGGGGTGACTAATATAATGTTAAGGGAAGGTTTAGGGACTGGCAAGTAGGTGCACTTGGGCAGTCAGCATGACGGTACCAGACTGCACGCAGGTTCTGCAATGGCAGACCTTAGACTCATTTACTAGGCCACTTCTGTGGGTGGCACAACCAGTGCTGCAAGCCCACTAGCGGCATTTGTATTTACAAGCCTGGGCACCCCCTGGTGCACTTGACTAGGGACTGATAGTAAACCAAATAAGCCAAACATGGACACCAATCAATGTAACAATTTACAACAGGGAGAGCATAAGCACTTTAGCACTGGTCAGCAGTGGTAAAGTGACCAGAGTCCTAAACCAACAAAAACAGGTCAGAGGAAATATAGGAGGAAAAAGGCAAAATGTTTAGGGATGACCCAGCAGGAAGGGCCAAGTCCAACAACCCCTTTGAGCAGTTTAGACACATGCGACTTACTTGACCAATCTGCATCTCACCATAACACTGGTATTTTCTCCCCTGAACGCTTTCCTGTTGATCCACTTGTCTGTAACCATTATGTTCTTAATTTCTTAAGTTGGAACATTGCTAGTCTTGCTTACAAATTTAAGGACACATCATTGCTTTATTTTATTAAGAACTATCATGTAATTTGTTTTCAAGAAACCTGGGAGACAACTAATAGTTTTTTCTTGGAAGGCTGCAAATCCTGTTTTAGCCCTGCAGTTGACTTGGGTGCTTGAAGGGCCAAAAGAGGCCTTGTGACCTTTATTTCTTTAGCTGTTAATGGGAAGATTAAGGAAATTTGCACAAGGTCACATATACTTCAGGTTTTAAAAATAGCCCTCATTGTTTGTACGACGTTAAATTTGTTGAATTTCTATAATGCTAAAACCTGATTGCATGAGTCAATCGATCTACATACACTAGGCTCCCTTATTAGTGCACAAGTAGAGAAAAAAGAAGACCCGACCAAAGTAATTGTGGCAGGAGATTTCAGTTTACACTTATACTCCGTCCCCTTGAGGTATCAAATAAGTCCTCAATGTGTAAGATTTTAGAAGGTCTGCATATGGAACACACTAATGAGGCGACAGAGTTAAATGCTATCTTAAAGGATAATAATCTTGTTTTTTCTCTGGATGAGCTGGTTACCTCTGTCATCCCAAGCTTTATTGGCAGGGGTTGTTCCTAAATAATAGACTCTGGGCCATATGTAGGTAAAACCAAATTGTGAGTTCTTAATAGCGATTTTAATACCGAATCCGCATTACCGAATACGTATTTGTGAAATTGCAAAAAAAAAAACGCAATTTAGCAAATCTGCTAATCGGGAGCATCCTGATGACCTCACAACCAGGAAGTGGCCTGACACATGCTGTTTCACAGAGCCTGAAGCTGTGGGAGAGGCAGGGAGCAGGAGCACAAACCCAGGAACTTCACAGTAATACCCAAGAAGACACCAAAAACAATCATGGAGACACAGGAGAAGGGAAAGGAGCAGCCAGAGAGAGAGGAAGAGGAAACATAAATTCTCTGAGAAGGAGTTGGAGGTCCTAATTGAGGAGGTGGTAAAGGACCACAACCAGTTGTTTGGCAGGAACTCATTGCTTGTTTCGGAATCACAGAAACTGAAGATATTGCTCATAATACATGCAAAAATTAATGCCATTGGGGTCACCCAGCACTCCATTGACGAAATCAAGAAGCGCTGGTATTTTTAAAAAAAAGGTTTTTTATTGGTATTTACAGATTACATATAATGACAGACATAAAGACTCGTATTGCTTTGGTTAGTCGTAGCTTTGGATTTTTTTGTGGTGAGTTCGGCGGTACGACATTGTACGCCCAGACTGACTGGCTTACAAGTAACATTTAACACATAATTCTCGCCTTTGGCGGGTTTCTAGTTAGACCATGAAACATAAAACGTAAAACATAAAGTGGTGGTGGTTGTATGTGACAGAAAAGTACTTTAGGATTAGAGGTTGGGTTGTGCTTTGTTTATGGTGGTTTGAAGGAGTCTATGAATTTGTCTAGTTTGGACCACATCTCTCTGTAGGGGTGTCTTCCTGGCGTGTTTCTGAGAGTGGTGTAGTCTGCTCCTCTGAGGAAGATCACCCAGTCTAGCCACCCTTTGAAAGTGGCCTTGGAGGTGTCCTTCCAGTTCGTGGGTACTATCTTGGTTGCTGAAGTGAGGAGGAAGTCAAGGAGATTTCTGTCTTCCTGGGTGGGGATGTCCGGTGAGATATGTGCTGTGACTATGGTGGCAAATGTTTGTCCAAGGCTGCAGCCCAGTGTCTTGTTTGTGAAGTCTAGCACCTGTTCCCAGAAATGTTTGACTTTTGTACAGCTGAAGATGAGGTGTTCTAGGTCCCCTTTCTCTATTCCGCAGTTCCAGCAGGTGTCATTGTCTTGTAGACCTATAGAGGTACAAAAGGGGGTGGTGATGGACGGAGCATCTGAATCAATCAAACACTCAGACCCAGTCAAAAGATCTGGGTTTAATCCATCACCGTTCTTTAGCCACTCTGCCACCCCAGTTCAGACATGGCTATATGCAAATCAGTCTGACCCTGTGCCTCATGGGAACAGTCCAGCCCGAACTGCCAAGCCATGTCTTCCCTGGACTGAAAACAAGCTTCCGAGGACCGGTTTCTGGCATTCCAGCCGTCTTCAGCCCGGCTTGCTTGAATCTAGTGGCAAAGTGAGCAAGGGACTCACGTCTGAGCATACACTACCACACTTATGGTGGCCAAAAGCGGTACAAAAGGGGGTGTGATGGACGGAGCATCTGAATCAATCAAACACTCAGACCCAGTCAAAAGATCTGGGTTTAATCCATCACCGTTCTTTAGCCCACTCTGCCACCCCAGTTCAGACATGACTATATGCAAATCAGTCTGACCCTGTGCCTCATGATAACAGTCCAGCCCGAACTGCCAAGCCATGTCTTCCCTGGACCGGAAACAAGCTTCCGAGGACCGGTTTCTGGCATTCCAGCCGTCTTCAGCCCGACTTGCTCGAATCCAGTGGCAAAGTGAGCAAGGGACTCACGTGTGAGCATACCCTACCACACTTATGGTGGCCAAAAGCGGTACAAAAGGGGGTGGTGATGGACGGAGCATCTGAATCAATCAAACACTCAGACCCAGTCATATGATCTGGGTTTAATCCATCACTGTTCTTTAGCCCACTCTGCCACCCCAGTTCAGACATGGCTATATGCAAATCAGTCTGACCCTGTGCCTCATGATAACAGTCCAGCCCGAACTGCCAAGCCATGTCTTCCCTGGACCGGAAACAAGCTTCCGAGGACCGGTTTCTGGCATTCCAGCCGTCTTCAGCCCGGCTTGCTTGAATCCAGTGGCAAAGTGAGCAAGGGACTCACGTCTGAGCATACCCTGCCACACTTATGGTGGCCAAAAGCGGTACAAAAGGGGGTGGTGATGGACGGAGCATCTGAATCAATCAAACACTCAGACCCAGTCAAAAGATCTGGGTTTAATCCATCACCGTTCTTTAGCCCACTCTGCCACCCCAGTTTAGATATGAATATAGATCTTCATTCAAGAGCGATACACTACAATAAAGGTACATGTTTTTCAGCACCTATAATTGCAGCTTTTGTAAATACGGATTCACATCAGGGAAGGCCAACGCAGCCATTATTTCATGTTTATTTGCAATGTTGATATTAATCTATACATGTTGAGGTTGGTTACCAATGAACATGTTGTACACTGTGATAACTTGTCCACTATTACCAGTGAGTGTACCACCATACTGTGGAGCTGCAGAAATCGATCAGAAATGGGCGTCACATTATTTGTGACTTTGTTGTACATACTAGTGAGGCACAGTGCTATGTGAGTTTATTTGTGATATGATTGTTTTACCAGAGTATTATTGCAGATGTCGTCACTACTAGTTGTTTTCTCCCCCCTTAAGTGTCTGTAAACTATTACGCTTCTTCATAATTTGACATACAAACACATAGAGTATTATTATTCATTGTATTGATCATATGTCCATATATATTTTCTAGGATTTTTCCCCTGATGAAGGGAACCTCCAGGTCCCGAAATGCATTGGGCACCATGTTCTCTGAAAACTCAGAGAACATTGAGCAACTATCAACTATGATTTTTTGATTCAACATGAAATTTGTAAACAGAACAAAAGTGCAACTAACCACTTTAGTTTGAAAGTATAAAGCAAATGCTCTTTTGTTGACTCTTATGACAAATGATTGTTATAGACCCACAACAATGATGTTTGTGTATCTATGAAACGTTTGATTATGTTTTTTCCCCAGTGAAAATTAAACAATACAAAGTGAAATCTTATATCGTCTAGTGTTGTAAACTATTGGTTTAATTAACAATAACATTTTGGAAAAGGGATTCTTTTCCCATAGGAACAGTGCACACTACAAGGACGTTGTTTCCTTCTTATTCATCTTCTTAGATGGGGAAGCCCACAGTGTTTGTAGTTCCTGTTCTGTCAATTTGGATTTTGTCTGGTTTTCCTAAAAGGCCGACTTTTTGTCGTTAACTTTGGATTTGACTGGTCGGAGAAGTTTTTATAGAAGTGAGACTTGGTTACCTGTCTTGTTTATGTTTTCCATGAGCTGGAATATAGATGGGGTTTGTCTATGTAGTTTTGATTTCGTTAAGGCTTTTTTTATAGCTAGGAAATTACAGCGTTCTATATCTGGTAGGTTGTGGGGTTTTTTCAGGTTGTTGAAGGTGTATGGCATTCCTTCCATTTCTAGTTGTGCTGGGAACTGAATTCCTCGCATCTTCCATGTACTCATGTCTCAAGTTTTCAGTCTGTATTTAATCTTGTGGTTACACCAGAGTGTCTCCCACTTCGAGTTTTTGATGCTGATTTCTAAGTTGCGGTCTATCTTCAGTAGCACCTGTTTCATGAACTTTAGGATCGGGTTGTTGTTGAGTGCTTGTTTGTTCGCTGTTAGTAGTGTGAGTGGGTCGGTGTTGTTCAGCATGGCTTCCTCTATGGCTAGCCATGTTGGCGTGTATTTTTGTCTAGGGAGCAACCAGTACATCCCTTGTCTGGCTATGAACGCTAATTGGAACGTTTTCAGATCAGCAAGGTTGAGCCCGCCCAGTTTTTTCCCCAGCCTTAGCTTGCGGAGTCCTATTTTAGCTTTTTTCCCTCTCCATATAAATTTGTTGATCATTAGGTCTATTTTCTTGTGGAAGTCCTCTGTCAGGGGCAGGGGAAGCATGTTTGCCAGATACTTGATTATAGGTGTTACCATCACTTTGATGGTGTCTATTCGACCCCACCATGTGATGAACTTGGGTGACCATGTGTCTAGTAGTTCTTTTATCTTTCTCAGCGTGAGCGTCTCGTTCAGTTCTAGTGTGCCTCTTAGGCTTCTTTTAAATGGGATGCCCAGGTATTTGACAGCCTTTGGTTGCCAAGCTAGTCCTAAGTTACCTATTACTTCCTTGGTTGTGTGTATGTTGAGTGGCATACAATCCGATTTGTCCTTATTGAGTTTGTAGCCTGAGTGTTTGGCATATGTTTCTATTGTACTCATGAGTGCTGGTATGGAGTGGGATGGGTCGTTTTTTAATATTAGTAGATCGTCTGCGTAGGCGGTGATCTTGGCTGTTGTGTTGTTTATTGTTATCCCTGTGATGTCTCTGTTTGCTAGGGTGTCTGTGATCAGAGGTTCTAGTGCTAGTAGAATGAGTAGCAGGGATAGTGGGCATCCCTGTCTCGTTCCTCTCTCGAGTTCAAAAGGGGCCGATGACCCGCTGTTTATGGCTATTTTCGCTATTGGCTTTTTGTATAACGCCATGACTTTCTTTGTGTACTCGTCCCCTACGTTGTACGCTTGCAAGCAATTCTCGAGGAAGTGCCAGGAAACCCTGTCAGACGCCTTTTCAGGCGTCTAGTGTTATTGCAACAGCCGGGTGGAGTGAGTTAGAGGAGTGTTCTATCACTTGACCCTACTTGTGTGTTTCCGATTAGCTGGGGTAATATCCTGTTTAGTCTAGTGGCTAGTACTTTTGCGTATATTTTGCAGTCAAAGTTGATTAGCTATATGGGGCGGTAGTTTTTGGGCCATTGCGGGTCCTTACCCTCTTTTGGAATGACAATTATGTCGGCTTGTGCCATTGTTTCTGTTATTGTCCCCTCCTCTGCGCAGTAGTTGAAAGATTTTGTCACGACTGGAATAAGAAGTTCTTTGAACTTTTTGTAAAAGGGTGCTGTGTAGCCGTCTGGTCCTGGTGCTTTGTTGTCTTTTAGTGATTTCATGGCTATTGCTATCTCAATCTCTTTGACGTCTTGGCCTAGTATTTTCACTTCCTCTTCCAGTAACTTGGGTAGGTTGAGTCTTTTTAAGTAGTCTATCGTGCCTGCCGTGTCAATTTTGCCGTCTCTTGTGTATAGCTCTTTGTAGAACTTCCTGAAAGTTTGTAGGATTTCTTTGTGGCTTGCGTGTGGTCTGTGATGTTGGATATGCTGTGCTGTCTCTGCTTGCGTTTGAGGTATTTTATCAAGAAAACAGTGGTTCCTGTGGTTAGTAAATGTACGGTAATGGATCAGTACATAGCATAATAGCAATCACAGTAGTAGAGGGATTTAAGAAGGGATGTCAGAAGGAGAAGCAAGGCTCATAATACCAAGTTTTTATAAAATCATAGTCTTTGTATTTCAAAAGAAGGAATTTTCATCATTTATATACATTGCACACACATAGTATTCAGGAAAAGTGCAAAGTGTCCCATGTGTTTTGTGAGAACCAAAGAGCAGTTCAGTGACAGTAAGTGAATATATACAGGTTTCTACTGGGGATATTTACAAGGAAAAAGAAAAGTGACCATGAACAACAAAATAAACAATAATTAGACAGTGGCTATCTACAGTCATAGGCACTGTTTGTATGGTTCATTTCCATGTGGCATCAACGGCGTTTCGACCCGGAAGGTGAGGGGTCTCGTCAGGACCAATCGTTGTGGGACATCTTAAGGTGTGCTTGATGTTCAAGAAAAACAACCCATGCGTGAATTAGGAGCGTTAAAGTTACTTACAGTGGACCCGGCCCGGTACACTGTGGGTGGTAATCTGAAGGATGGATAGAGGTTGTGGGTCTCAGCCCGCAGGGGGCTATTTCGATTTATGGCGACCAATCTCGGCGGAATGGTAAATCGAGCCGAGTGGTGTTCCTCCAGGAAAATGCCTGTGATTCTGAACAGCAGCGCGCGATCGCGTCTCTCAGTCTGTCTTGGTCCGTCTGAGAACTCGGATAAAGGATATGTTTATTCCTGGTCAGATCGCATTCTGCATATTGTCTTGTGCTGGCGCATGTTGTTGATTCTGTTCTTGAACTCTCTATTGATCATTTGTTTGTTCTTTGGTTTACAGTACTGTTGGAGGTCGATACGTTGCTTTGTTTGAGGTAGATATGTTGCTTGTTGTGCTCCCATCATGTTATTTCCTTATATTGAGCTGCTCTTTTTTGTGCTTCCTGTGAGTCTATTCTGCTGCGTTGTCTTGTGACGCTCTTCTTTTTGATGATGTAGTCGCCGTTTTCATTTCTTGTGGTTCGGTTGTTGTCAGGTAACGCAATAGTTCTGTTGGGTCATCGAAGATTATCGTTGTTCCGTTGTTGTTTATTCTGAACCTTGCCGGGCCGACAAAAGAGTAGGTGATTTTTTTTCGGAGGTTGTCTCTCTGCGTCAGGAAGTCCTTTCTGATGTCTACTGTAGTTTTAGAGTAGTCTTGCGTTAAGATGATCTTACAGCCGCCCCATTGCAGGTTCGGGTTTTTCCTCGCTACTCCGAAGATGGCTTCTGTTTGGTGTGAACGTAAGGGTTTGCATATTATTGGTCTTGGTGTTTGTCTATTGCCTTGTTTGTACGCAGGTACCCTGTATACTTTGTCCTGCTTGAAACGGTTTTCGAACTTTAGATTTATTATTTTTGGGATGAGGTCTTGTAGTATGGCAACGCAGGAACCCGCTTTGTCTTCTTCTCCTTCTGGTATGCCAAGAATTCTTATGTTCCCCTTTCTCTGCCGGTCTTCGAAGTCAGCTGCTTGTTTTTGTAGGTCTGTTGTTGCTTTAGCAATATTTCCCATTGTCTTGCTCGCTAGGTGGGATTTGTCTTCTATATCACTCACTCTCTGCTCGACTGTAGATAGTCTGTTATTAACCGTGTGGATGTCTGCTCTACATGCCACTAGAGTTGTATGGCATCAGTAGTTTTTTTGGTTGATTTGGCCAAATCGTGGACTTCGGCGAGTTTTTTGAGTATACTGTCTAGCGTGCTGCTGATGTCCGCTTTCTGTTTGAAGGGAGACTCTGGTGTTCCCTCAGCTTTCGGCTTTTTTTGTTGTTGTGTCGCCTTTCCATCACTCCCTGCCATTTTGCTCAGCCCTCTTTTGTTTTGTAAGAGCTCAAATCTTTTTTCGTTGCCAAGTGGTGGTGATGGTGTAGTTTTCTTATCTTGACTGCTAGCGCACCCTGCGTTTTGTGTCGGGTATGTTTTTTGTGCATGCGCTTCTTAATTTGCAGCCGCTTCCTGCCTTTGATGTTTCTTTGGGAGTTTTTTGGTCACTGTCTATCTTTCGTCCTTTCTCCGTCTTGCTTGCAGCAGCGACTCTTTGTGGTTTGTTCAAAATTTGTGTTGTGGTTGCGCTTCCGTACTTTATGATGTTTCTTCACTGCGATGTGTTCATCTGATTGTTTAGAGGCACTTTGGCATGGTGGCTTGTTTGTCTTTATTGTCTTTTTCTCTGTGCTGGGGCAGGATTGTTTCTTGTTCCTTGTTTCGGTTTCGGATGGCGGAGCGGTGCCGGGTAGGCAGTCAGGCCAGGGGTTTGCTTATTGTATGGCATCAGTAGTTTTTTTGGTTGATTTGGCCAAATCGTGGACTTCGGCGAGTTTTTTGAGTATACTGTCTAGCGTGCTGCTGATGTCCGCTTTCTGTTTGAAGGGAGACTCTGGTGTTCCCTCAGCTTTCGGCTTTTTTTGTTGTTGTGTCGCCTTTCCATCACTCCATGCCATTTTGCTCAGCCCTCTTTTGTTTTGTAAGAGCTCAAATCTTTTTTCGTTGCCAAGTGGTGGTGATGGTGTAGTTTTCTTATCTTGACTGCTAGCGCACCCTGCGTTTTGTGTCGGGTATGTTTTTGTGCATGCGCTTCTTAATTTGCAGCCGCTTCCTGCCTTTGATGTTTCTTTGGGAGTTTTTTGGTCACTGTCTATCTTTCGTCCTTTCTCCGTCTTGCTTGCAGCAGCGACTCTTTGTGGTTTGTTCAAAATTTGTGTTGTGGTTGCGCTTCCGTACTTTATGATGTTTCTTCACTGCGATGTGTTCATCTGATTGTTTAGAGGCACTTTGGCATGGTGGCTTGTTTGTCTTTATTGTCTTTTTCTCTGTGCTGGGGCAGGATTGTTTCTTGTTCCTTGTTTCGGTTTCGGATGGCGGAGCGGTGCCGGGTAGGCAGTCAGGCCAGGGGTTTGCTTATTGTGGCTGGGCGGTCTTGACTATATTGGACTGCTACTGTGGCGTCCTTGTTTCACCCTTGTTCACTACTGGACTTTTAGCCCCCTTGGTCACTGCCTTTGAGCTCATGCGGCACTGGTCACACTCTGCATACTGGCTACGCGATCTTCACCTTGCTCTTACTCTGTTTTCCTAAGATGGACGCCTCCTTGTCTGTGGTTTTGTTTTGTTTCTATGGCTGCTTTCCTATGATGGCCTCTCTTTTGGTGGTAGGTTGGATTTATGATTCAGCTTGGTTAACTCCGGTATGGCCGGTCTCGTTGCGGCCGAGCGACTACACTGCCTCCCAAAGGTGATTGAGGGTCCGAGGCGCTGGAGTAGCTCGCATGCCTTTCCTTCGCTCTTATTTTACTTGTGGTGCTCGCGTTTGCTCCCCTTAGATGGCCGCCCCTCTTTGTTGCGGTTTCGTTTTTGTTTTCCGCGCTTTCCTCTAATATGTCCTGTTGTGGCTGAGCGGCTTCACTGCCTCCCACCGATATGTCGGGTGGCCCGGGGCGTATGTGTTGCTCGCTTGCACGTTTGTCTTTTCGCTCACTTTTGCCTTCTCTTGGTCTGCGCGTCTAGCGTGGTGTGATCGCCTCCTATGCCCGTGGTTGCCTTCCCAAGATGGCCGTTCTTTGTTGCCACGGTTTACTTTTTATGAATCCCCCTTGGTAGTGGCTAGTGGTGTACAGATGGGTTGTCGGCACTGTCGCTTTTCCAGTACGTAAATTGGTTGTCGCTAGGGTCACTGGATTAGATTTACTCCCCCGATCTTAGCCCTCCGCTCCCTCGCACTCTATTTCTTGGTTATTATGTTGTTTCTAAAGATGGCCGCCCCCGTTAAGAGTTAGTTTCACTTTCGTCACCGCGCTCTATGCCCCAGCTGGTGTCTGGTGTCTGCTTCTTTTCGCAAGTCTTTGACTCAGGGGGGTCCGCTTTCTTTCCTTCGCGGGCACGCAGGCACTAACCTTGTTTTTCCTGTGTGCTCCTGCGGTGCGACCTTTCTTCCACTGTGATTTGTCGTTCAGTGGTTTCTCTAGACCGCCGCCGCCATCTTGTTTTAGTCCGCTACTGCTGGGAGGGTGCTTTCCTGATTTTCCTCCGTTTTGGTTTTGGGTTAGGGCTGTCTGCGCGCTGTTCTTCCCGTACTGTGCCAGACAGGTTCCGGTTGTGATTGTGCGATTTGGTTTTTGGGATGGCTCGTAGTTTTGCACCGATTTTCTTGGTTTAGTCCCGGGGTGCTGTAGAGCTCCGGACTTAGTCGGGTCCTCTCATTGCCATCCAAGAAACGCCCCTCAAGAAGCGCTGGTATGACCTCTGAAAAGCCAAGGAGAAAGGGACTGACCGGCTCAAGCAAGCCAATCAAACAGGTGGCGGAACATCCACTGCGCCAGAACCAACTGATATAAGCCCACTGGGGCGGTAATTGAAAGCAGTAATGAGAAACATGTTTCTTACTGTGTTATATTTTATATTGTCTAAATTGAAATCGTTCAGTATCTATGTACCAATTGGTCTATGTGATAATATAATATGCATTTGTGAGTGCTTATTGGTTCGATCATGCTAAAGGTATTTCATTTGTAAGTTTATGGACAATAAGTCACCGCTCCAAAATGGGTACCAATTTGCAAAACTCCTGATGTGGTGTAGTAGTCCTACCTATATTTTTGTAATGTGATGTGAGCACTATATGTATTGTGGATTTACAAACATTCACTGACCCGTGAGAAAGGAGCAGCTATTCCGAAACGCGTCAGGCGTTTTTGCCATTGAGAAAATAAATATCTGAATAACACGCTTATGGATTTGGATTTGGCCTTCTTTATGGAATCACTGGGGAAATTGACCATATATATATATATTCACTAAAATAACAAAGGTTAAAGTTGAGGTATATGTTAGTAAGGTTGTAGGATTTTAACTTTAACTAAAAAACATCCTTCGAAATTTCCTGAAAAAAGGAAGATTATTGTGGAGTTTAGACACAGGTTTTCCAATATTTATAAAACAAATCTTTAAAAAACACTGAAATTGACCATTTATACATAACTGATATAAGTATAACTTTCACCGTCATAGATTTCAGAATTCATCAATACTGTGCGCGATAATAAGCTGTGCATCATATCAGTTCAAGTTCAAATTTAAAAATAAGTTCCTCAAGACTTCCTTCTATGTTCAATCAACAGCACTGAACCAAAAGTTCAGAAAATGAAGTAGCACATTGCAAACGGAACAATTCACCCTTAACTTCTTATTTTTACCTCATAAAAGAGAGCCATCTGATTTTTTTTCCGCACAGATAGTTTCAGTTGACATTTTATAACAAGCATTTACACAGCCATGGAATTGGTAAGTGTCTGTAAGCCACACTGTGATAGACACTGATAAAAAGGTCTGGTCACAATATCAGTCTCAAAATAGTAATGTCACTATACTGTGCTTCATATGCTACACCCAAGAGAGGGATGGTAGTCCTCTCTTAACTATGTGGAGAAGTGTGGCTCAATGGTTAGAGCGGCATACCCTGATGCATAGGTCTGGCCCGGGACCAGGGTTCAATTCCCTCCTCGGCGGGTCTTGGGCTCAATTTCCTCGGACCTGATAATTCTCGCCTCGGTGCCTATTCTAATCATGTGTCCCACTCTGCAACTCTGGGCAATAGCTTGCTTAATCTGCACAACGGCCCCAACAGCGCTGGGATGCCTGGCTTCACCTTGGGGGTGCCCAGGAGTGGACATTTCACAGGGAAAAGCCAGGAAGGGTTCCACAGCGGTATGCGTTACAGCGCCAGGACACCCCAGTTGGGATATTAGTGTGCTTTACAAGTACAAATTACATTTACATTACTATGGGGCCTTGCTTGCTATGCCCCTAGAGTTTCAGAACATGTCCTGAACCTTGCATAGAACATACCCAGGCCTCTGTGCACATGCTTAAATTAGTGTGATGCTAGAACCAAAAGTACAAATCAGGATACTAGATTCAAACGCAGTCAAGGGCTGTGGAACACACCTGAATACAATGCAGAGGATATTTCTGTCCAAACTGTCTAAGACATCAGGACACCTGACACAAAAAGGACCCGCAGATGGGAAAGAAAAAGACAGATTGAAGCAGCGATGTTGGAGTCAGGTTTGTAACTGAGCCAGATGAAAGCTTTTAGGAATAAAAAAGCATTGCTTTCTGTATAGATTACATGTACAATATAACAAAAAGTATGATGATTAAGTGCACTTTTCAGATCTAAAATTGTCACTCATGCATTTAAGTGGAACCATTTCCTAGGAAGCAAAATCTTACACTGAATGGTCATTAGCATGACATGAGTTGACCCACTTGTGATACTCAAAGTCTCAAAAGAATGGCTGAAGTGCCCAATTTCACATAAACGATAGGCCGAAGGGTGGTCTGGCAAAATCCACTATCTGCATATTTGAAGCAATAGGTCATACTGTCAAGCCAAACCTAACCACTGATATAAGGAAATGTGAAGAATACTCTGGCACATACGAAGGTCTTAATGCCAGATTAAACAGTAGTAGAGATTGCACTAGTTACACACATATCAGCTCTATAGAATTGATTCACTTCCTAATCATTGTAGCATCTAACTCTTTTATATTACTTTTTTTTATATGTGGATGAATATGAAAAAATCTAAATGTATAAACATAGTTTTCCCATTTTATTTTTATTTTTATAACAGCACCTGAGAGTATACCACCAGTTGCATCAATGGGTATTAATGAAGAGGGAGAAACGTATCCAATTGGCAGCCAAGACTATCAGAGAAGTGAAAACGGTGCAAGTACAGGTGAGTAGCTATATAGGTAGCCTTCTAAGAAGGTGTTTGGAGACATTTGTAATAATTGCAATGGAGTAATCAGTGAAGAATGACTCTTACCGCTTTCTGTGGAAATCCTGATGTAACTCAGGTTTTCTGAAGATTTCTGCTATGATCAGCATCTGTGCTGGTAACCTTTATTTGCCAGAGCACATGTAAAATTTTGTTAAGGTGAGCAGTGGTACCCGAGCGTTTAAGAACAGATCATATTTTAGGGACTCTAAAAATGTGCTGCCTCCAAGAGATTGGAGGATCAAGGGAACGCAATGGAATGGGTAAACAGCTGTGCAGAAGACAACTCATGACTCCCTGGCTAGTACGCAGCTGGTGCTGGCATGGCTTAGCATCTATATATTTGAAATGCAGAAACTGAGCTTGACACTACTATCAGAAACAGCACTAAACATCAACTCTTTGACATTTTGGATAAGATGCTTTAAGGTAATTTAGGTTTTGATGGATATTTTTTTACTGCAGATTCCTCACCTTATGAATATTTCCCAGGTATCAGACTGGATCTGGAAACTTTTCAACAGTACCTCTGCATGCCTGTAGATGGCATCAGGCGGCTGCCTGCTGATGTCGTCTGGCCCAGAAGTGATGTTGGGGGCAGCATTTAAGTGTCTTCCATCCATGGTGATGTTAGTTTGTTTCTTTTCCTACCATAAAACTCAAACTCAGAACTACCCTCATTCCTATGTCGGGACAAATTTCTCTCTAAAGATTTCGAATATACCAGTATGTATAAGAAATATCACCTCCTTAGGCCACAGGATTCAGCTCTGAGGCTCTGTCACAAACCAATGTCAGGTGCAGATCCCCATCGGGTATGCATTTGATGCTTCGGTCAGAACACAACTCCAAGGCCTATTGTGAATGTTCATCGATGAACCCGAAGGCCATATGGGACTGTGAGGTGAAGCTTTACACTGTCAAATATAAAAAAACACCACACCGTGACTGGTCGAGGTCGAAAAGAAGGTCCCATTCCAGTTCCAAAAGTTGTTCTTGCGGCATGTTATCGTTGTAATCTATGTCATTGTGTAAGCCTAAAAATAAGCATAAGTCCATGCAGACTCTTCCCACCACTTTCAAAATCCCGAAAAGGCTCAAAGGCACCAACAAGCCTCTCATTCTTGCTTCCGCACTCATTCACCCTCGAAGTCATGTCTGACCCTCAAACCAAGGGAGGTTTGATTTTCAGGCCCATTTGCGACTCCACAGTAAAGAAGGAATTATGTTATGTTATGTTATGTTATTATTGTCTTGTATAGCGCACGGCTACTCAAAGAGTGTCCCGGCGCTTTATTGCAAACCTGTATCACAACATAACGGAAGAAAAAACAGAAAAGTGGGGAGATCCCTAACTAACAGTGTAAACTGATATCTACAAAGTAAAAAGCCAGGTTTTAAGGCCCTTCCTAAACGCCAGTAGATTGGAGGTACTACGCAGTGTCACTGGCAGAGTATTCCAAAGTTGCGGAGCCAACAGTCTGAAAGATCGACCTCCTATGCGTGCCCTTTTAATGCGAGGGACCACGGCAAGAAACAAAGACCCCGACCTCAGGGACCTAGCAGGATGGTAAAAAGCTAGCCTTTTTTGAAGATACTTTGCTCCTGAAGCATGTAGAGCTTTATGGGCCAAGGTCAGGGCCTTGAAGACTATCCGCTTCCGGATAGGGAGCCAATGGAGGGACTGCAGGAGGCCCGAGGTTCTAGCACGGCCGGGTAATCCAAAAATGGCCCGTGCTGCCGAGTTCTGGACCACCTGCAGTCGTTGCAGTAGATACTCCGGCAGTCCGAGATAGAGGATATTCGAATAATCCATTCTCGAACCGATTATAGCCTGAACCATTATCTTCCTATGTTCCTCCGGTAGTATAGGAAGAAACTTGCGGAGCATCCGGAGAAGCCCGAAGCAGGTGCCAAGAATCTGGGATCGCAGCGTCGGGCCATTATCGATCTTAATCCCCAGGTTCTTGGCCAACTGGGAGGAGCCTGCAGGAGGAAACCTATTTGCAGGCCACCATTCCTGCCAGTCTGGGTCCGATCTGCAGCCGAAGAAAAGTACCTCCGATTTATCCGAGTTGCACTTGAGGCTGTTAAGCTGGAACCAATTAAAAACAGCCCCAAGGTAACCCCGGATACTCTTTCCATCAAAATCCGCTCCTTTCCCGCAAGTAAAGAGGAGCTGGGTATCATCGGCATAGGAAACGATCTGGGCCCCGAAAGTCTCCGCTAGTGCCGCCAAAGGGGTCATAAAGATGTTGAAAAGAGTCGGGCTCAACACTGAGCCCTGAGGGACTCCAACACCCAATGACGGCATCTCGGCGGAGCTAGAGGAGGCCCAGACCGTTTGTCGACGGCCGACTAAGAATGAACGAAACCAGCTGAACACCATCCCCCTCAGACCGATCTCATAAAGTCTGGCGAGGAGACCCTCGTGGGGGACGGTGTCAAAGGCCGCCGACAGATCGAGCATCACAAGCATCGCTTTGCCTCCTGAATCCAGCACCTCCTTAATTGCGAATTGATGCTGCTTTTTTTTGGCCCCCTACTAGCTCCCTCTGACACGCATCTCGTTCTAGGGGACGACAAGCACCACCTACTGAAATCCCACTGGTGGGTTTTCGCTCAGCATCAGCTGAAACCACTGAACCTGCTGTGGGTTGCCCCCTGCTTCAGTACCAGCATTGTAACCTGCTCTGGACTCCTGAGTATCAACACCGGTGTCTGAAAGAAAAGGCATAATCAATTGTGATCTCATCTAAACTGATCTAGATTCAACTTCAACCCAGGCTGAGCCCTGATTCCACCGGGCTGCAGCCTTAAGGCAATCCAGCAGCCTCTGACACATTGTTCTTACCCCATGGAAGGGCTCAAACTGTCCACAATGTTTTTGGGACCAACTCGGACAATGATCAATATTGTAAGGAAACAAGCTTTTTGCAGGTTTCCACTCACTTTTTACCCCCATTTGGACTGCTAGCTGCGTGTTTTTTTTTCAGCTCTGAGAGTGCACTGAGATCTGTCAACCAGACCTTTGTTCCTGTGTTCTAACCCCTAACAAAAGATATGTTGAATTGCCTATACCCAATTGGCAACGCCTGACTTATTTATAAGTCCCTACTATATAGTACCCTAGGCATGTCAAGCCGAGTATCCATATAGGGCTACAGCACTATTTGTGCCACCCTCATGTGACAAAGGACAAAATGGCTGCCAGCCTCCCACTGCAGATTGGAAGGGCAGTGTGTACAGTGCTAGTTTGACTTTGCCTCTAAAGCCAATGGCAAAGCCCCCACATTCCTTAAGATTATATGTAAGTCTCCCCTGAGGAACACCCATAGAGTCCTATGGAAGTGATGTCTATTTTGTTAAGTTAAACATATATTGCTCATATGTCTTAACAGCAACAGTTCGAAATTGTTGTTTAGCTGTGGAAAGTTATTAGCCCCATTGGCAAGTACAGGTTTTACCAGTTGGCTCTCCAACCCTATTGACTCCTAAATTAGATTACCTAACTGGTCTGTCCAAGGTATCAAATTATTCGTGACATAAAATGCAATTTAATGGTCAAGTTGACATGTATGGCACTTTTAAAGTTTGGCAACTTTAGATAGTTGCCATTTCTGCATTCAGGTAGTCCAGTGACTTCACATAGGCTTTAACACACAGACAGATCTGCCAACCTAGAGAGAAGTGTGAATTACTCCCAGGCCAGCAGCAGAGGCTTTTGCCACGCTGGAAGCTGAGACCCCCTCCCACAGGATAGCTGCCCAGGGTATTAGCTCAAAAGGTGTGATTCAAAGGTGAAGCTGCTTTTGAAAGGCAGCTGTGACAACACTCTCTGGCAGGATGCCTTTTGTCTCCTTAGAGTAGAGACAGGGTTGTGGAAGGTAAACTCGCCCTAAACTGGTTTTACTGTGGGCATGTAGCCAACTGGTATCCACACCATTAAGGTGGGCTGTCAATCTCCGTATGACCAAGGAAGTGTCTTGAAACAGGGCAAGAATTTAGCACTCTCGGATAGTTAGATACCACACATCACAGGAACTTCATCACTAGGTAGGAAGGGACGGGTAGCCCATTGGTTAATGCCCATGTGGTCCCCTCAAGCCACTTTCCTGGGATAAATAAGGCACCCTGCTTAGTAGCACTCAATAGATTTTGAAGAAGGATGAGAAGAAGACCACTTTGCGCCCATTGGAAGCACAGAAAGAGAGGCTGCGACACCAGAGCTACTGAACCTGCTGTACTTTGGGCTAGTGAAGATTGGACCCTGTTCTGCGTGCCTGGCTCAGGGAAAAGTTGATTCCCAGCCCCAGTCTGGAGCAGTGACTCCGAGGTCAGTTGGCTGACCTCCCTTACCAGCACAGGGGACATTAAAGCTTGAAGAGCCCAAGTCACATCTCTGTAGCCACTGCAGAAGTTTTGTAGCTACTGGATGCGGATGCAAACATGGGCGGAATGCTGAAGCAATGTCAAACATTCACCTCCAGTACAGAGATCTGGGCCTAAATCCATCTTGTTTTTGCACACCATGCCATTCCATTTTAGACCCAACCATATGCAAATTAGTCTTGACCCTGCTCGTCATGGGAACAGTCCAGCCCTGCAAGTATGTAGTGAGCAAAAGAGTGATGAATTTATCCCAGATCTCTTGACTGAGCCGAATATTTGATTCATTCAGCATTCCGTCCATCATTTGCTGAGCAGCACTTTTTGCCCTAAGTGGGATGGGTATGCCCAGATGTGGGTTCCTTGCTTGCTGTGCCGCTGGATTTAAGCTAGCCTGGCTGATGATGGGTGTTACCCCGAAACCGGTCCCCGAATGCTTGTTTCTGATCCAGTATATCAATGAGAGGAACCCAGTCGCTTTTTGGTTCTGCTACTTATTTTTATTTGAGCAGACTTTTCACCCTACGATATTTAATTTGTGGGTGTTCAAGTTGATTTTTAACCAAAGTTGCAAGTTACTTCACTTGGATCAATAGGTCAATTAGTCCGAGGGTTTGCTTTATCAAACACAGACACCAAGTTGTTATATACATATTCGACAATTAAAATTCAAACAAACAAAATAGAAAAATTTTACACATATTATACAAAGAATTGAGGTTGAACCCTAATAACAATTTTTACCACCAGACCGTTATTGTATAACTTGTATATGATTTGGGCCTGGTTGCGCAGGGGCACACGTATTTCATAAACATTAAAAAAAATTCCAACGTTCTATTAATCGCCCTTTGCGCATTAAATGTTCATATGCTGGAGTGAACAAACAAAATATAAGTAAGCCGACGCGTTTCCGAGCCCGTGTCTTGTTCGCCAGGCTTTTCTTCAGGGCTTTTGTTAGTTGGGTACCTATATAAAAACAACAGAGAACACTTTTCAGAATGGGACCTTACCCTTACATCAATTATGTGTTTTACTGTCATTGTCGCTGAATGTTACCTTTACCAGCTGTGGGTTAGGTTTATCTTGCTCGGAACTCCTGGACTACAGGTGGTTCTGCAGGAGTAAGAGGCACTTATTATCTCTCTAGTCCGTGTTTATACAACCAGCTAATTGTCACAGTAATTCGAGTTGCAGCAGGACTTACGTTTGCTTAAAGTCTTCGTTATGTTGTGGTTGAGGAGTCTGTTTTTCTTTTTAATATCGTTCCTTTGTGCGGCAGGGGCAGGGTCTGTATTGACAATAAGGTGGGAAGATTCCTAAATTATATAATCCTGCGTTTTGTGGGACTAATCTGATCCAGAGCATACTCGGCTTGGCAGCTCAGGCCGGACTCTTCCCATGAGGAGCAGAGTCAAGACTATTTTCATATGGCTGGGTCCAAACTGGGGGGGGGGGGGGTAGTGAGCAAAAGAACGATGGATTTAACGCAGATCTCTTGACTGGGGGGTTAATGTTTTATTCATTCAGCATTCCGCCCATCATTTGTTGGCACTACCATATGCCAAGCACCCTAAGGGCAATTCAGAAATAGCCAAATAGTGCTCCTGTGGCTGCTGGACTCATAAGTGATGGTTGTGAGCGGATTCCAAAGAGAGCATCACTGGCACAAGTGAAAATAGAATACATCGCAAAACGGCACTGGGCCAGTGGCAGTTATTTCCTTAAATTCTGCTACCGCCTCAGACTGGCCCATCCTAATTCCATGCATGCTCTAATCTGGGTCGAACTCAAGCAATCTGGACAGAGATAATCATACAGACAACTTCTTGAAACCAAACTGGGGGATTTCGCATTAACTGAAGCCTAGAGTAAACAACATTCTCAGCAGGTCTTCAAGAAATTGGCATCCTCCGTGGCCCAAAAAAATAGGGTACTAGAGGATCAGGCAGCTCTGCGCAAACGCTCCCATGCGTGGTCAGTCATTAATTCTTACTCCTCAATGGAGGACAGAGCTAGCCTGGCTCCAAGATGGCCGCAAGTAAGTGGAGTTCTGCCGGCCCAGCCTCAATCCTTCATTCTCCGGCTACCCTATTGGGAGTTACTTGCTAAGGAATAGCGGTTGGGACTTCTCTGCGTCCCCTGTGATCTCGAAGTTACTGCCAGTCACCTGTTCCAGCACCTGCAGGCCGGCGCCCGTGATGGGGGTGCCACGTGTGCCATGATTGCAATAAGGAGGAGGTCTACCGCGGGGTGACTCAGGCAAAGGCGAGGCCACGTACGTACTTTGTTCGGCCTGTCGCCCCCCCTGTGCTACTCTGTATTGATGTGGTCGTTTCTGCGCTGGGCCGTTCTGCGAGGGCCTAGGTCCTAGGTCGTCTTCAGCAATTCTGGGCTTGCTGGTGTGCCGACCCCTCCGGCCTATGTTGACGGCTGCTGGAGTTTTGGCGCCGCGTTGGGAGCATTGCAATGAGTGCATGAACTGCATCGGGCGGGAGTGAGGCGTTGCCACTGCTGTTGGTATCAATTTACAATTTACAATTTTGGTGGGGATTCCCCCTCCCCCTAGCTGGTTGTTGATCGCGGCAGTGCCTTGCAGGAGCCCCATAGTGTGTGACCGGCCTCACGAGCCCTGTGCCTCCAAGGAGACTGGGCCTGCTCCATTGTGACTGCTGCCCTGGCTGGGGGTAATATTGCATAGTGCTGGCGCTCCCGTTTGGGCCATGCTACGAGGTGGGTCGGAGCATTTGGAGCCTCTTAGCTGCGTGAGATCGGACTGGGACACCTGCTGGAGCCCACTGGGGCTGTACCTTATAGCGCACAGTGCCCTACCCACTGGCCTTAAGCAGATGTGCACACTGCCTGATCAAGGAAAATGTTGAGAGTCAGCAGCGATTCTTTATCCCCATTTTTGGTCCTGAGCCAGTTGATACTGGGTCTCTTCTCCTGACCGGTCGCTGGGCCTGCTTACTGCTCAGCGTTTACTTCTGGAACATGTACCCGGTTGGTCACTGGGTCCAGCGAGATCAGCCCGCCTTGATTATGCTGACAGACCCACTGAGGACAGATAGGGAGGTACAGGGTCATTAGCCTCATCATGGGCAGAACAGAAAAATCCCAAACTAAATTGTAATTCGAGCCACAGATGACCCTGAGACATCATGACTCCAAGAAGAACCCGTCTGAGTCTGATTTGGAGGCAGGCAACACTACTGCAGATACTGATCTCCTATTGTATGGACAGGATGTCTGAGCGCATTGATAAGCCACAGAACATCTGGACGCTGTAGAGCAGAGGGATGCGGTGACTGAGGGGGAGCGCGCAAGCACAGGCAAAGATGGAGAAACTACTGTGAAGTGTTCAGAGTAAAGCGGAGGATTTGGAGGCATATTCCAGACGGAACAACCTTGACATTGTTAGAGTACCTGAGTTGACGAATATTTAAAAAATGGAACACTACGTGGAGCAGCTATTGGTCACTCTCCTGGGCAGGGAGAACTTCACCACCATGTTTGCGGTAGAGCGTGCACATACATCGTTGACACATAGACCTGCTCCGGGAGCCAGTGCCCCATAAATGCAAAACTCCTAAACTACAGGGATCGGGACGCTGCCCTCCGTCGAGCTGGAGAGCTTCATGAACTCCGCCACAAAGGTGTGACTATATCTCTCTACCCTGATTTGACTCAACAAGTGCAGGAGGATCGGCGCCTGTTCACTCCTGTGAAAAGGTGGCTACGTGAATTACACCTGGAGTATAATATATGTTGTACCCTGCAAAGCTTCCGATCATTGTGGATGGATCCCCACAAGTCTTTATGGACCCCAAAGAGGCACTGCAGTTTCCCAAGAAGCATGAAGGTGATGAAGGTACGACCTGAAAGGCGAAGTCCCCTGATCAGCACACGAGCAAGGAGCCTCACTGGTCTGATCCTGATAAATAGTGAGTGATGGACATGGAAGGTATGCTGGCTAGCATGATCTGAACATGTTTTGGGACTAGTTCACTGGCCTAGTCTCGCTCGTGATATCTGCCACCATAGAGTTGCTGAAGAGAGATAACATTGCTGCTTTGGTGGTTTGCTGTAGGTGCCGGTCGATTGGAAAACATTAAGGCACCAGACAATTCAGAACACAGAGATACATTGTTGGGTCGGGAATTTCTGGCAAGGACATTCTACCTTCCTATCATTGTGTGGGAGGGGGGCTCTCTGCAAGCAGTAGGGCGAAGGGGGGAGTCCTCAATGGTTGACTGGGAGGCACCATATAATTTGACTTGAAAAGTTATGCCTGGCAGCGGCTATCCCACTGTTGTCAGCAACATCCCCCCAGAGTGTGATCCACACAGGGAAGGTAATGTTTCATTTAGTAATTGCATTGGGAATTGTCTCGCTATGGGAAGGTGGGCAGGACACCCGATTATGCAAAGTTGGGGATTGCATAGCGTGGGAGGAGGGTGGGGGGAAGTGGGGTTCAAAGGGAGTTAATGTTAGAGCACAGTACTGAGTCTCTGCACTGCACCTCCTGGGTTGCAGGAGGGTCCAAGGTTGTACTTCTTTGCTGTTAGGTACTAATGGAGGTTAAGCATATGCAGGCAAAAAGTATACGTTTCGTGATATGGAACGTCAGCGGTTTAAATGAGTACAGAAAAACCCGGAAGGTAGTGGCATACCTTTAACGTCATAAAATAGACGCAGGGGTGCTGCAAGAGACCCACCTTTCCCCTGACAGTAAAATGCTTTCACATAGAATCCTATAAGCCATGGTGACTGATGCAGGCTTCTCCTCGTATGCCAGGGGTTGCTGATCTGGCTCAACCCTAAGTCGGGAGTGACATTACAAAGTTTGAATTGAGACCCTAATGGCAGGTATATTATCGCAAAATGCCATAAAGCGGGCTAACAGGCCTTAGTGGTTAATGTGTACAGGCCCAATTATGACGACCCTCTCTTTTATCGGACGATTGCCGCACTGCTGTTGCGGAAGGACGAGGTGCCCATAGTGTGGGGCTGCGTATTTAATTGTATTTTAAATCCAAATATAGATAGATCTAAGGGCCCACCTCGAAGACAATTGGAGGCTGCAGGTGCCATCATTGAGATTACTGACAAGTTAGGCCTGGCGGATGTCTGAGGACTGCGATTCCCAGACATTACTGGGTACACTCATTACTCAGCTAGCTATGACATACGCACACAAATAGATTTCTAGTTGGTTTCTAGATCCCTGCTACCACAAGTTAGCTCTTGCGAGGTACTCCCCAGAACATACTCTGACCATTCTCTGGTCATACTGGAGTTGGATGTTGGTGTGGGCGCTCCGGGGCCCTTTCTTTGGAGATTTACCCCATACTTGTTATTTGACTCAGTATTTAAGTCAGAATTCGCCCAGCTCATTGAAACGTTTTTTGAAAAAAATGTGGGCTCATTGGATAGCTTTGCCACAGTCTGGGAAACGTTCAAAGTGTACATTACGGGTATGGCAATAGCTAAGCATGCAGGGTGCTCAGTGCCTTGCGAGACAGACTGGCAAGACTGGCAAAAGAAATAGCTGGTCTTGAACAAACTTTCAATGCACAGGAGACGTTGCCCTGCTTGAGGAGATTAAAAGGGCCTTGGAGGAATTTCATGACACAGCAGATGAGGAGGTTAAACACCTAGGTAAATACACAACAGCTAGGGTCTATGGCGAAGGGGAACACCCGGGAGCTACACTTGCGAAGCTCATGCGACCCAGAAGGAAGGCTGCTGTGATCTCGGAAATTATAGATGAGCAAGGGCACACACTTACATCTCCTGGTGCAGTAGCTGACTGGTTCCATAGATATGACACTGATCTCTACACCACCAAAGCCACGGCTGACAAAGAGTCGGTAAGACACTACGTTGAATACATTCAAATGTCATGGCTTTCTAAAGCACATAGGAAACATCTTATGGCTCTGCTTCACCCAGGGGAAATACGTGCAGTATTTAAGTCGAAGCGCTCAGGTAGTGCCCGAGGCTCTGATAGCCTCTCTGTGTTGTTCTATAAAACATTTCAGGAGGAGCTTATCCCCCACCTTATGACCCTTTATGAGGAAATGGCTGAAAAAGGGGAAATGCCCCCTTCTATGAGGGAGGCCCTTATTGTAATACTGCTTAAGCCTGGTAAGTCACTGAATGTATGCCTTTTATATAGACCATTGTCACTTTTAAATGTTAAGATATTCGCAAAAATATTGGTTAATCGGTTGGCCCCTCTGGTCCCGTGCTTAGTAAAACTAGCAATGCAAAAACAATAATTGATGGACGGAATGTTGCACAATGGCAAAACATTCACCCCCAGTCACAGATCAGGGTTTAATCAATTGTTATTTTGCTCACCACACCACCCCAGTTCAGACATGGCCATATGTAAATCAGTCTTGACCCTGTGCCTCATGGGAACAGTCCAGCCCGAACTGCCAAGCCATGTCTTCCCTGGATCGGAATCAAGCAACCTAGGACCGGTTTCTGGCTATAAGCCGTCATCAGCTAGGGTAGCTTGATTCCAGTGGTATGGAGAGCGCAGGACTCACGTCTGAGCATGCAAAAACAACAATTGATAGACGGAATGTTGCACAATGACAAAACATTCACCCCCAGTCACAGATCTGGGTTTAATCCATTGTTGAACTGGGGTGGTGTGGTGAGCAAAATAATGATGGATTAAACCCAGGTCTGTGACTGGGGGTGAATGTTTTGCCATTGTGCAACAATCCGTCCATCAACTGTTGTTTTTGCATTTAGTAAAACTAGCAGGCGGGATTTGTCCCTGGTCGCAATGTCACATACAACCTGCGCACTATATTTGGAACAATCCAAAGAATAGATCCAGCAGTGAAGGTCGTAGAGTTTTTCTTGACGCTGAGAAGGCATTCTACTCGGTTGAGTGGGGTTTCTTGAAAGGCGTCCTGAATAAGGTGGGGGTGGACGAGGTGTTCCTCCGATGGATTATGGTCTTAAACACTAGTCTGCGTGTCAGGGTTCGGGTGGGCAATACTGACTCTAGCCTTATCAAGATATCGCGGGGTATCCGTCAGGGCTGCCCGCTTTCTCCGTTGCTGGAATATCACAGAGCCATCCACTTCCATGATTACCCTCTCATTGTGACGGCGTATGCGGATGACACCTTAATATATGAGCGTGAGCCAGAGAGGAACCTCAAGCCAGTGCTGGCAAAGGTCACACAGTTTGGACAGGTTTCAGGACTCCGTATCAATTGTTCCAAATCAATTATGTTCCCCTTGACTCCTTGCACCACCCAGGTTCAACTTGAGCTCCCTTTGCAATGGCCTACTGACCCAATTTGATACCTGGGTGTCCAAATTCACACTAATCCTTACTAAAAACTATGGCAAGATCATTTCTAGACTCGAGGACGACGTCCGTAAGTGGTTTAAGTTGCCTCTCTCTGATGGGACGCATATCAATGATGAAAATGGTTGTCCGGCTTAGATTTCTTTTTCTTTTTACAAATATACCCATGATACTGCTGACGTGCATACTTAACATATTAGGGACTTTAATGATCAGGCTTGCCTGGGCGGATAAACAGCCTAGGGTCAAATGTGAAACACTCACATTGCCCTATTCTGCTGGAGAGCTAAACGGTCCAGATCTTGCACTGTATTACAGAGTGGCCTAAGCTTTGCATGCACATGTTTGAGTACATGGGCCGGAGGACATCCCACAGTATCGCTTCGAAAAGGTTGCTGCTTACCCAATTCCCCTGCCCCAGTTGATCTTTTACAATCGCTGACATAAAGCCTTAGACTCTATGCATGTCACTATTCATGCATGGAAGTGCCTATTGGAAAGACAGGCGGGTGCGCTCCTATACTCTCCTTTAATCCTGTTACAATGGTGCGCGTAGTTCCCGACAGGAACTGAGCCTTAAGTCATCAGGGCTTTACAGAAGTTGGGAATAGACCGGCTGGGGGATTTTTTTAACAATGCGGTGGTCAGTGCTTGGGAGGAGATCCATAAGGAGGAAGGGACCACCACATGACTGGGTCAATTTCAATTCCTTAGGGCCAGGCTCGCCTGGCGGGAATTGCTTAGGGATGATCTACAGGAATCGGATGAGATGCCTACTCTCACCTATTTCTTGCAGGCAAGCTCTTCTTAAAAGCTGGTGACCAGGCTATATGAGTTGCTGCAGGAACACAAAAGGACTATTTCACTGAAAACACGCCAGGATTGGCAGAAAGACTTAAACACTGTCATTGACGATGTACATTGGCAATACTGTTGCTCGGTCACTAAGAGCATCTCCCTAAATAGTAGGCACAGGCTCATACATTTCAAATGCATTAGCAGAGTATATTACACACCAGGAAAAACAAAACTCTGTAGCTATGGTTTGAGGGACACAGCTTCTTGTTATAGATGGCCTGGCAGGCTGCTGTTTGTATTCACGTGGCATGGCACTGCCTGAAGATCTATGGGTTTTGGAAGGAAGTTTTTCACAAACTGCGTGAGATCACGGGACATACACTTGCACCGAATCCCTCTCTAGCCCTGCTTGGCCTCGATAAGGGGGTTGACAAAGATATGAGGAAATTAGTTGCGTTTGGACTGTTAGATAAGTGTAGGGTCACCATGAGATAAGGGAGAGGTCCCACACCTACATTAGATGAATGGGCTGCAGATATGCTGTATTGTAATACCCAATCTGATGTACATAATGAACTGTTGCCTCCCCACAGCCACCCTAGAAGTTTCTGGGTCTTGTACCAAAACTATCTAGTGGAAATGGATACCAGGAGAAGCTGAGGGTGATTAGGATCCTACATGACGTCCTGCATTATTTCTGTATTGAGAGATATGCATGATTATATGTAATACCGAGCACTCTATAGATTGGTTATCTAGATGTATAGATAGTTAACATTCATTTTGTAATTCTTTTGGTGCTCTTCCAATGGTCAAGCTAATCTGTCCTTTGCCTCCCTTTGTTCTTGCGATTGATATTTGTATGCATACACAATTATGTGACCTCTGTGGCCGTAATCTTCATCATGTACACTAATCTTGATTTAATACCATCACGTAAGGGTGCACGGTCGTGCTGTTTGCTGCTGTGCTGTTATTGAAAAAGCAATAAAATAAAATAAAACATTGTGAAAGGATTCGTTTGTCTAAGATCACGTTTTGTGTATACCTTCCACTCATAAGTTGAGACATCTGCACACTAAGTTGAACTTGTACACAAAACTAGATCAAAATAAGTGTAACGGGCAATACACATTTTCAAAATGCAGAACTCAGCTGGTGACTGACGTTCAGGAGTCCATCACTACTCCCTGGACCTTACATCCCCGAACACTCATTTCTCATAAATGTATTTATAATTTATTCTGACGTTCCAATATTTTGCTAATCTGCCCTTGGATGCTTACTAGGTATACAGAATTAACTACAGACAAGGCCTTCTCTGTTGTTGTGGGAGTGGTTAGGTTGTCCTCCATAGTGGAGGCTTCCATTTTGATGTCTTGTAGAATTGATACTCACAGACCTCAAAGCAAGCAACTTTGCAGTCGGGCACGCAGTGCAGGTAAGCTGTTAGGAAGGATTTGTTTTGTCTCAGAACTTGCTTTATTGTACTTATAATGGGGAACTGAACGTAGATACTGAGAAGGAAATATGCTATAAAAATGTCGTAGCCAGACTATTGTTTACCAAAATATTGAGGAAGACATTTTTATGACTAAAGCATAGGTTTACCGTTCTTAACTGCATTTATCTGTCCCTTGCTAACACATAGATATCGTAAATGCACTTTGAATGTGGAGTTAACAAAGCAAGTCTATACTGACCAATTGCATACTTCTCTCCAAGAATTGTGGTATTTAAAATGCTGGATACCATTTTTTTGTAGTAAAGTATGTGTGCGCCGGATATTCTGACATACAACTACTGACACACTGTTGTGTGTCGTACCATGGATAGAGGTGAGGCCAATGAACTCATTTATGGCTCTCAGTGTAACAATGTGTGCCTCAACTGTCTTTTTATATAGATGGTGGAATTACTGAATTGGTTGTTGTAACTGGTATGGGTATCTCCATTTTTTTGAAAATGTTAGTTTCTATTTTTGAATATGTGTTTCAAGGGTTACATTACACTGAAAGGAGGTCTGTCACAAGGATGGTGTCATCAGTGATGTCATGAGTGATGTCACTGACTATGTCATGAGTGATGTAATATGTGACGTCATCAGCAGTGCATTGCAGGCGCGCAAGTTATAGTGAGTCCAACTAACTATAATGTGGAATTTCAATGGTTTTATGTCAGTAAAATTTCCAGCTAACTATAACTGGTGTGAAACCTATGGTTTTTTCAGTGAATATATATATATATATCCACAGTGTAGGTCCTTCTGGGATCAGTCCCAATGTCAGTTGGCGCACTCCCGGCAGGAACCCAAGCCGGTAAAAATGTCCAAAGCTTTTTTAGAAAATAAAGTCCGCACTCAGAGGGGAGTATCAATCACCAGATGGTTTAATCCATGTTATCATAACGCATTTTGACGCTCCGTGGCGTCTTGATCACACGATGTGATCAAGACGCCACGGAGCGTCGAAACGCGTCTGAGTGCAGATTTTATTTTCTAAAAAAGCTTTGGATATATATATATACATATATAATATTTCTTACTCCTCAACTAGGCAAACAGAATTACATAACCTGTTACTTACCGAATTTGCATCAAAGCCCAGCTTGTGGCTCTGAGAATGGCGAGTGGCATTTTTTTAGTTCACCTCCCGTCTTGGTGTTTGTGAGCTGCTCCGTGCCCATGTGGTGAGGCCACCCTGCAGGGTCTGAGGCTCCAGAAACGGGGAAACTGTTTATGGAGGAGCCTGGCCCACGTGTGCCTTTCAACCCACCAAGGGATCGCAATTGGCAACATGAAATGGCACACGGAAGGGATTCGAAGTCAGAGAATATCCTGCTTCGGATGTGCCTGGAAGTAGCTGTTTTTCGTGAGTGAACCATCTAAAAAAAGACATCTGCGTTGTGCATTTTACTCACCTACCTGCTGAAATAATAATTCCACAATACAACTGATGCAGGTGTAACATGACATTACCATTGAGGTGAAAGTATTTTTAATATTCAATGCATCATGGGAACAGTAGTACACTGTGCATGAACTGGCCTCATCTGACAGAGCTACGGCTATGATTCCTCCCTCTCAATCTCTCTGCGACTCGCTCAATGAGTTTTTCATTGAGAAGGTCGCAAAGATTAAAACCAACATCCCTCTCCCATCATCTACATTCACTAATCCCTCCCCCCCTTCCACTGTCTCCAAACTAACCAATATTCCCCTCTTGACCAAGGACACACTCCTCCTACTGCTCCAACGGGTGAAGTCGGGCTCCCCCTTGGATTTTGGCCCCGCTCACATCCTTAGAGAAATCTTTCTAGCTTGTCCTACCCCGCCCCTCACACTCCTTAATGATTCACTTAGTAATGGTGTTGTTCCTAGTCTCCATAAATCTGCGGTTGTCATCCCAATCCTAAAAAAGACTGGCGCTGATCCCTCATCCCCTTCTAACTATCGCCCCATTTCTCTCCTGCCTTATTTGGGAAAGGTTTTAGAAACCCATGTCACCAGCACCCTGAGCACCCACGTGGAGACAAATCACTGCCTCTCCCCTTGTCAGGCTGGCTTTCGGCCCCTCCATTCCACGGAGAAGGTGGTGATCTCAGTGATGGATGGGCTGCGTGAAGGCATCAACACCAACCTCTCGCAAGCCCTCATCCTTTTAGATCTGTCCGCCGCTTTTGACACGGTGGACCACTCCATCCTCCTCACCCGTGTCAGGGCGGCGGGCATAGAGGGCCTAGCCTTCTCATGGCTCGAGTCATTCCTGAGCGAGAGGGCTCAGGCGGTCCACCTTGCCGGTTTCACTGCTGCCTCCCGTAAGGTGGAGTGCGGTGTTCCCCAGGGCTCTTCACTTTCCCCTCTTTTGTTTAATTTATACATCTATCCCCTTATTTTTATGTTGCAGCAGCTCGAGGTCACGGTGTTCAATTACGCCGATGACCTCCAGCTAATTTTCAACCTCTCCCATTCCCCCTCGTCCGCCCAGAATGTTCAAACAGTTATGCTGTTCATTCAGGACTGGATGAACTGCAACCACCTCAAACTCAACCCGGACAAGACAGAGTTGGTCTTGACCGGAGGCGGTTGCAGTCCCTGGTCTCCCTCCTACTGGCCCCCATCACTTGGTGCACCCCCACTCCCGGTCCCCAAAGTTAAAACCCTTGGGATTCTTCTCAACTCACAACTTTCTGTTCACTCACAAGTTAGTTCAGTGGTGTCCTCCTGTTTCTTCTCCCTTAGGACAATCAGGAAGATCTCCCGCTTCTTTTCCCTCCCGGCATTAAAAGTCATCGTGATGGCAATGGTGCTCTCGCGCCTTGATTATGGTAACATAATCTACAATGGCGCGCCGGCCTACGCCATCCACCGCCTGCAACTAGTGCAGAATCAGGCTGCCCGCCTGATCCATGGCCTGCCCAAATATCATCGCGCTACCCCTTTGCTACAGGCATTACACTGGTTGCCTGTGAGAGAGCGAGCTTTATTCAAACTTGGCTGCCTCACCTATCAGGCCAGGATGGGTACCGCCCCTGAGTTTATATGCTCAGCCATCAAGCCCTACCTGCCGGGTAGAGAACTCCGTTCCTCCCATATGGCACTCCTGGTCACCCCCCCCCCCCGTTTCAAAAAGAAGAAAGCTGGTGGAGCAAAATTTGCGGTCCTTGCCCCAGCTTTCTGGAACTCTCTCCCTGTGCGACTCCGCACTTTACCTTCCTATATAGAGTTCCGAAAAAACCTCAAAACCCTTCTTTTTTCCCGAGCTTTTGCTGCCTAGCCTCCTCTTGCTGCTGTTGCTGGTCGTAACCTGAAAAGCGCCATGAAACCGCTCGGTAAAAGTGCGCTCAATAAATGTTTTTAAATTCAAATTCAAATGCAGGCACGTGACAGACCTTTTAAATCACGCCCAAGCGCACCTGGACGCTTGTGTTCGTGTCCGTGAGACAGGCATCAGCCGAAACGTTGGGCAAGAGGAAACAGGCGCTTTTAAGGACTCATGAAATAAAGTGCTTTTCCTGGGTAATGGGCTTCACAATTGTTTGGTTCACCATGGTGGTGTTTGTGGGCTGCTCCGTGCCCATGTGGTGAGGTCACCCTGCTGGGTCTGAGGCTCCAGAAACGGGAAAACTCTTTTGATATTTGTATGTATATAGTGACCTACTATTGAAACAAGTGGATCCTGATTCTATTGTGAGCTGCAGTTCAGATCAAAATAAAGAAATTACCTATAAAAAAAAATATATATATATATATATCTCCAACGAAGAATCCAATGTTGATATTCACACCAACAAAAACAGGTACGAACCACTCGATGGCGATATTCAAAATCAGTGCTTTATTCCATTTAATGCTCCAGCAGCATAACGCGATTCGACCAAGGCAACCCGGTCTTGATCATATATATATATATATATATATATTACTGCGCTCTTTGCTAGGGCCGATTTTGTTACATGGTCGATTTTGCAAAACCCCCACCCCCCCTCTCCAGTGCCCAGGCTGGGCCTGGTTGGGGGTGAACAACTGGAAGGTTTGTATCCTTGCACAGTTAGTGTGAAAAGGAGGTGTATGTTTGTGTGTGTAGGAGGTGGTGTCCCAAGTGTCTTTATTGGTGAGCAGTATCGCGGAGGGTCTTGGCCCTGGCCTCTCAGACACACGGATGAGGGTTCTGCCCTCTCAGAGTTGGCGCTCTGATCTATGCCAGCCGCTCTCCACATCAAGCCTCTGGTGATTCAGGTTGCACTGGTTGTTTACAGTGTTTCGAGCATTTCCACAATAAGGTCCAAGATTCCTCGAAGTGTTCGATAATATTGTAACATTCTAGAGTTTTTACTGCCTTAATGAAAATGTCCATGCACCTCTTTGTGCACACACCGCAGCCCATAAATTAAGCATTGGCAAAGCTAGTAGGTCTCGCTTTTGTGACCTGTAGGATTTGGCGATTGTTTATAGTCCGGATTCTGTGGAGCGTGGGTAAAGTTAAAAAACAAAAAACTCAGTTTGGGGCCGCCAGTGTCATTTTGTAGATTTGTGCACCACGCATGCTTGCTCCTACCAAACATCAGTCCTGCACTGCAGCAGGCAAGCCAGGAGAGAACAGGGAAGGGACTTGGGTGAGGCTGGGCAGATTTCTCCCAGAAATATATATTTTTTCCACATAGGTTCAGACACTTACAATTATAGACCAAACTACCATGTATGTTAATTAAAAGCCTATGGGCCTTAACGGACGAGTTGAACATAAACTCATGAAATGATGCAATACGTCATATACTGGCACCTTACTAGGGGACATTATCCATTCACAGCAGTAAATTATATGCGTGTCTTTAAAAAACCTGTGTACTGCTCCCTCGGTTATCTGAGGACGCCAACGCCCTGGAAGCAGTGCAATTACCCAATTCTACCAAAGATCTATGTTTCCCATATGGACAGCACAAACCTGTCTTCAAGCCAGGCCCCACTGGAATAGCGTGACAGGAGAGGGCCAAATTATGTGGCAGGGTTGAAGGCAAATTATGCGGCATAATGTGGCTCATTTTGTGATAGTATCACTTCCTTATATTGTCATTTTTACACATAGTAACCTGTCTGGGAAAATATTTCTTCCTGTTAGTACCAGATTAACACCCAGCTACAGCAATAAACAATTGAAGGATAATCAGTGAACCTTTAAAAGGGCTTTCCACTGCGCAGGAATGCATCACCTTTTTAGTAACTTTTGATCAATTTACGAGAGAAACATTGTTATTGTTAAATTCTGCAGATTATACACTAGATGATGGATTATGTGGTAGATGCAGCAAATCAATAATTTTATGGAAAATGCCACGGTTGCAGAATCACAGAATTTTAGGGGCCCTACGTAAAGCTGCTTGAGGCATGCATGAATTGTATTACACCCCACATATCCCGCCATTTCAGGTTCTAGAAGAATAATACCCAATTTAGGCAAATGCAGACGTCAAAGAAGCAAACACATATACCTATATTCCATGCTCCATGGCCTTTTCGTATGTGCGGTGTTCACCGTAGACACACAGTATGGCCTACGGATCAGTGTTTGGTCAAGACAATTATTTGTTCCAATATGTAACTACAAATTAGAAACTATGGTTTTCTTAAATTCAGTGTTACAAAGCAGTTTGCTCTTTATTGCTGGTTTCATAGACTCCCGTGTAGTTCTTTAGTCAAGGGCCCCCATCTCGGACCATGGAGTGAGGGTCCCTGTGCCTGGGAAGCATCAGATGGTGTTATCATGGTGACATTTTTTTCTAGTTGAATCCTGGTATGATCTGTGTTTAAGCATCTTATTTAATATTTTGTCTGGGCCACAGGATGTCTTTGCTTTAACCTTTTGTATGCCTTGCTGCGAGCCATGCTGTATTGGAGTATGCACTTGAAGGCCCGCCCACTCTCCTCCCATATTTGTCATTGGCTTGTGTCACTGTCCTTCGCAAATGCGGGATTCTGATTCGGTATTAGGTTTGTTAGTCCCTCCTTGGTACCGCCTTGTCTTCATTTTTATCCTCCCATGAGGACCGGCCCTTTTACTTGGGTTGTTACAGAATACGTCTCCTTTACTCTGTCAGCACTATTTTCTTTAATGCGTTTCTCTTATGGCAGGAGGGTCAAGCATTTGGAATGCATAGGTCTTGCATTTATGAGAGTGTCAGCTATTGGCATTGTAAATAACAATGCTGTTTATTTATGTTTTAAAACCAAAACATAAATAAAAGACACACTCGTTTAAATGCGAGACCTATTGCATGGCAAATGTTTTTTTTTTTTTACAGATGCTCACGTTTTGAAAATAATATATAAAAACAGAAAATATATTATCCTTATTTTGCAGCCCGAAGTTCCTTTAGGAGCTAAGGATTTCACTTATACTGATACAGCAGGAGATGTGCATTATAGATGTATTGCTGATCTTTTTCTGCTTCTAAACCCAGCCTTTGAACTCGCCCAATTAGTAATGAGATTCTATATTCTCAGTCTCTGTGAGTAGTTAATGCAATCCAGTCTTGGATTTCCCAAGTTTTATATCCTAGTTAACGGCAACTGCTTTCCTCTTTTCTGCGACGCCAAACTCAGGCACAGTTTGACAAAGCAAGCTTTTGCAATGCAATCGGTCTCGCCTTTTTGACCTTTGTGACCTTATATGTATTTAGCTATCCAGCACAGTAGCCTGGGTGCTGACCATCTACTGTTCTTTAACATGGAGGGAAAGTAAGCACCAAGCTGCCAGGTATGGGAACACGTGGAGAGAAATATTGCCTATCAGCAGAAAATTGTATAGTCCAAAGCTCTGATTTGATTACAAAGGTGGTCATGTCACTGAAAATAAAAGAAACAAGCACTGGCGTTGCCAATAGGTCTCGCAGTAGGAAAGTTGGAGCTATTGGTTTTGTAAATGACAAAGCCCTTTATGTTTTTAAAATGAAAACAAAAATAAAAGGCATTGTTATTTGCAATTGTAATAGCTCCAACTTTCCTGCTGTGAGACCTATTGGCAACGCCAGTGCTTGTTATTGCTGGTGCTATTGATATAACAAAGTCAATTCGTAATTGGCAGAGAGCTGCGGCTCACAAGACTATAAGGGTCTGTACAAGTGCCGCACTGTTTACTGGTCGCCGAGATCTCGAGCTCCGTGAACAGCACTTGTCTGTCTGTAGAGGACCGGGCACATTACCCAGAGCTGTGGCACGTACCGCAGAGGCCTACACCTGACGCACAGCCCGCCATTGGTGACGGAATGTTTGTGATTTCATGAGGAAACGTTACGTACCATATGAAAAAAAGGTTGTAGGATTAAAACAAATAACCTTTGGATCTTGTTTTTATTTGTATTAATTAAATGCTTCCGAGTCCACCATGGGCAATACATAAGTGAAGTCATATTCGAGGTTATTTTCATGGAGAATTCCGTTTTTTTGTCCTTAATCTGCAAACATGCATGTGCTTTTTATTCTACCTTTCCCAGGACAGTCGTAAATAAGTTTGATAATTAAACAGTGCCACCCGCTCGTCAACTCTGCATTTCATTCCGTGTGCTCTCCGACTGTTCTTTTGGGTGTCTTTTAGGATGCCTCAGTTTAATCAGAGCGGTACAAAAGTTTAAACAAGAAGGAGTGGGCGAGAAGGGAGGGGGGGAATGGCAGCAGCAGATGAGCCTGATTAAAGCTGATGAAAAGGGAGGGGGAGGAGGGAGTGCGATGCGAGCAGCAGCAGGGAAGGGGCGGAGAGGAGGCTCTGATGGAGAGCAACGCTACCACGACCATAGAAGCCCTGCAATGTAAAATAATGAATCACGTAAAGCAGGATGTAAGGCTGTGACTTTGAGTGTTTGAAAGTGAACTCTACAGTTCTTGTTGGGCAGCTCCGAGAATTACGAACAGGGTACATAAACACATGAATACCAATGGTGTGACTAAACGTACACGCCAACAACCCTTTGGCTGCAAGGGTGCACCCTGGAATTAACAGATATAAGATGTGAATAGAGCACCCTCCTCAAGTACTATACCCAATTATGCTCAAACAGTGATGCTCACAAAACACTAGACCCGTTTTTTCACTGCTGAAATCCTTAAATAATTCCCACCAGCATAGACTATTAGAGCGAAAGGGAGAAAGAACGCGAGGCAGTAAGACAAATTGGGAGAGTCAACAAACGATGCGCGCTCTGTTCTGGGTGAGGGGGAGGGCCATTAGCCTTTAAGAACTCTGGGCGAGATCAAAGGAAGGGTGGGAGTGACATTGGCGATCGAGGGGTGAGGGGGTGCAGCCTGGTGAGCTGAAGTGACAGCAGAGAAAACACAGATGCAAGATTTACAAAAGCCAAACATTATAACAATCTGGGAATACTCGTTCTCGAGTGCGTTGCAGCTATCACAGACTGCATTTGTGCTGAAAGAACTGTTCTACTATTGTTACACATAACACATGATTTACAAATATATCTGTATATTGTACATGGTGGGCCACTTGCGAGATCAAAAAATGAAAACAATCCTAGAGCATACGTCTGCTCATTCTCCAATGTGCAGAGCTTAAAATAGTGAAATAAACACCAGCAGATCCTGGGACTAGTGTAAAACTGAATTCGCGGTATAAAGTCATAGGAATTTTGAGCGCTCCGGTGCTCCAACAGAACTTTACTGCCAGCAAAAACGACATGAAATAAAGAGGCGGACTCAGCACTTCATGCCCTTCTGGGAAGTCAAAATAGGTGGGGGAAAGTAACGCGTCCTGAACTGGCGACAGCAGTGTGAAGGAAATCAACGCGACCTCGCATTGAACGAAAGTGAATTGGCTGCGCGTCCAAAGGAAACAAGAAAAAAACGCTACAATGAGGATTGCAGCGCGTCCTCACGCTGTTGATAGGTATGAATAGAAGCGTAGTCTGCACGCAGGAAGAAACACAGCTGTGGAAAGCAGTGCGACCTCGCTCTCAAGAAAATACGAGAAGGAAATACAACGAGAAGGGAGGGGAGAATGGCAGCAGCAGATGAGCCTGATTAAAGCGGATGAAAAGGGAGGGGGGAGGAGGGAGTGCGATGCGAGCAGCAGCAGGGAAGGGGGCGGAGAGGAGGCTCTGATGGAGAGCGATGTAAAGCCATGCTTTGCAGCAAACCCTAACAAGAAGAGACATGGAACTCGGTGGGCTGTGTAGGCAATCAAGCGGAAAACGAAAGCCGTGCAAAACTAGATGGGCCGGCCAGCAGTGAATAATTAGTGGAGAGAGAGGGGAGGTGCAAAAAAGTTTACAGGTTTTATTTTCCATGGCGGGAGAGCCTGGGTCGGGAATGCGAGCGAGGGGAGGCAGGCAGATTACGAGGGAAGCCGGATGGGGGCGGGAGAGCCTGGTGGGGGAGCGTGAATGCGCGAGGGGAGGCAGGCGGATTGGGAGGGAAGCCTGATGGGGGCGGGAGAGCCTGGTGGGTGGGCGTGAATGCGAGAGAGGGGAGGTGCTGGTGTGGGAGGGGGGAGATGCTGGTGTGGGAGGAGTGCTGCTAGGGGAGGAGAAGCCGGATGGCGCGAATGCGAGAGAGGGGAGGTGCTGGTGTGGGAGGGGGGAGTTGCTGGCGTGGGAGGAGTGCTGCTAGGGGAGGACTGGGCTGGGCTTGGATGCGATGCGCGTGCATGTACACGGGCACTGCATGAAAACCGCGGGGCTGAAAGCCCTTTGGTTTGAAGATGTTTTCGCCACATGAATTCTCGCTACGCTCGATGCGCTTGCGCGCATCGATAGGTCGCGAGACCTAAAAAAAATACTATTGTCTACGGGTGCTCGTGGAAGACAATTTCTATGGACTGGAATCTAGAGAATGCTAAAGTGATTCTGGTATTTTACTGCTCCTGCTCCCATCCCAGTCGCCGAGCTTAAGAACCTCGGGGTCTGGCTGGACCCTTCCCTTACGTTTGCATGCCACACTAAACGCACGGCTGCATGCTGCTTCGGCATCTTGCGTGGGCTACGTCCTGTGCTAAAGTTCTTCGATGCCCCCACCAGGCAACTCATGATCCAAGCTACTGTCATCTCCAGGCTGGATTATGCGAGTTCCTTGCTGGCCGGTTTGAATGTGGCAGAGATCGGGCGCTTACAGAGGATCCAGAACGCCGCAGCGAGAGCGGTGGTAGGCCTTCCAAGATTCTGTCCTACCTCCAGCACCATACGGGCGCTGCATTGGCTTCCGGTGGCCCAGCGGATCCAGTTTAAGGTCCTCTGCGTCGCCTATAAGATCTTGAAGGGGTCCCCGGCAACGATCCTTACGACCCTCCTGGCCAATTACATCCCAGCACGACCCTTAAGATCGGCAGACCTCGAATTGGCCGTTGTGCCGCGCTTCAAGCGAAGCAGGGCCGGTGGATGCTCATTTCGAGTGCGTGCAGCTACCCTGTGGAACTCCTTACCCCCGGCAATTCGCGCTATGAGCGATTTGCTTTCCTTTCGTCGCGCTGTGAAAACGTTTTTATTCCCTTAGTTGTATGCGTGTGTTGCTTATAGTTTAGTTGTGTTGTGTAGCTGCCTTGTCGGGCGCCAGGACGCTCCTTAGCTGGAGCATCTGTGCGCCAAATAAAAATCACATAACATAACATAACATAACTGACCTCTGCTGGTCGTTTTCTATTAAAACAGTTAAATTGAAGCAGTTGAACAGAAAAAAAGTCTCTAAGTGGAAGCAGACACTATATGTGTGTCATTCTTCATGTTTCTGTCTGGAAGTGGTTGAACAGAAAAATATTGGTAAAATAGAAAGCATACCAATTGAGTTATGGATACAACAAAATATGATTCCTGGGATTTCAATGAATGAGACCGGTTTTGTAAAATAAATAATACACAAGCAATGCAAAAGCATATTACCGTTTGAATTTTACACTTTCAAAGACCAGCATAACAAACACACAACAGAAGTTTAACCCCTTAACTGCTGAACCCCCGCCACCCCCATGCTGAGGCCTTTTTTGGCTATTTGGGTAAGTTTGTGCTTAGGGCGTCATAACTTTTTCCCACATAAGCTATCCATGCCGAATTTGCATCCTTTTCCCCAACGTCCTGGGTATTCTAAAAGGAACCCAGGGTTTTTGGATTCCCCTGTAGGGGGCCGTGAATTTAGCCTAAATATCAGCATCATTTTGTTTTTTTGTGACAAAATTTGAAATAAAGTGCCCTAGAATAAAGCGTCTGGTTTTTTCCTTACGAATGGTATCAACAAAGGGTTGGCTGTGCTAAAATCACCATTTTCTTCACAGTTTTGGCGTTTTAGTGGGACATACCCTATTTTAAAAAAATGTTGTGCTTTCAACCTCCTTCCAGTTAGTGGTAGAAATTGACGTGAAACCAATAATGGATCCCAGAAAAGTATACCTTTCTAAAAAGTAGACAACATTCTGAATTCAGATAGGGGTAATTTGTGTAGATCCTTCAAGGTTTTCCTATAGAAAGTAACAGTTGAATTAAATAAATATTGAAAACAAGTTGAAAAAACTGCCAATTGGGCCTGCGTTTTCAGCTGTAACTTCTTCCCAAGGGCAGATGTTTAAAAGCAATATACGGTTACGTTCATTGAACCCTTCTGGTTGCGGGTTCACCAAGAACCTGTGGTGCTGAGAATCAAAATCTGAGCTGCACCTTGCAATCGTTTTTCATTATATACATCAATTCACTTTCTAAAATATAAAGAGTGAAAAATAGGTATCAAGGAAAACTATGTATTTCCGAAATCAGAACAACATCTGCAGTTTAGAAGCAGTGGCTATTTGCATAACTCTAAATATGTGGGTACCTACACTTGCATGTGAATTAGAGTGCATTTTTCGAAAATTACTTCTTTTTTTACACACTGTCTTAAATTTGAAAGGCAGAAAGTCAATTGGTAATAACATCACAAGTGAGGTACCGTTTTTATCGGGAGACCTGGGGGATCGCTGGGTTGTAGGAAATTCGTGTCAGCCTGGTGATCCCACAACTTTTCCACACAGAAATGTGAGAAAAATGTGATTTTTTTCAGCTACATTTGTAGTTTGTAGGGGATTCTGGTGGAAAAACATTGGGGGATCCACAAAAGCTACACCTTCTGGACTCCTCAGGGTGTCTGTTTTTTAGAAATGTGTGGGTTTGGTAGGTTTCCATAAATGGCTGCCGAGCAGAGTTTTTGTAGTAACAAAGCTTGTTTATTCATTGATAGCTTGGAATCCATGGTAATTTCGAGGTTTCTTACTTCCTTTGATACTCGGGCGATGTTCCCACACCATCAGGCCATGCGGCAAATGGGCCATACCTCCCTTTCCCGAAGCAGCATCTTCCCCTGCCCATTTTGAGTTTTTTATGAAGCACTTCATAGCCTCTTTGGGCAGCCCAACTTCACCGAAGCGCCTTCGGGCCCCATAGACTTGGCTGGGGGCCCAGAGGGCCCCGTGGATCCAGGCCTGGATCCAAATCAGTGCCTGTTGACCTCACGGTATCTTCCGCGGCACCGATTCCAGTGACTACGCCCCCGACATCAGTTGTGCCCCCCATCCAGCGTCGACCTCAGCCTCACCACGACTTGGACACGTGCCGGACTGACTGCGTACGTCAACAGTACTGGCACCAGAGAGTACTTTTGTACCGCTGTTCATCCTTAGCATTCCTTACCGCCCTGAGTGGCAGCCAGGGGGGTGTGAGGATGACTAGGAGGGGTCTGTGGACCCTTTAGCTGACCAGCTTGGGGAACCGGACTGGCGAGAGGACCTTGGTGACGCCAGTGGTCTGGATACCTCCCCAGACCTTGGCATGCTTTCTCCCCCTACCCAGGCTAAGGTGGAGGGATTGTAATATGCAGTGGTGTTGCATAGGGCCGTTGAGGCCTTGAGTCCTAAGGTGAAAGTCAGGGCTTACCTTCTGACAGAGGTACTTCAAATGGCAGCTGCCTTTTTGGAGTCCCTCCTGCCTTTGAATGAAGCCCTCGCTGACATTTTTCTGGGCACTTGGCCCAAGCCCAGCACAGCACAGGATGGTTTCCTAATGCCAATGCGTAGCCCCTGGAGACCCATGTTTTCCTTTCCCAACACCCAATCCCCGAGAGCTTGGTGGTCCAAGCCTTGTCTTCTTAGGGTGCATTCCCTACTGCTTCTCCATATAGCGAATCCAAGAAGCTGGACCATCTTGGGAAGGAGATGTTTTCTTCCGCCAGCTTAGCGCTGCGGTCAGTGAACAGCGCATGCCTCCTGGGCCATTATACTAATACAATGTGGGATATGGTTGCGCAAGTGCTGCCACAGTGCCCGGAGGAGGCCCGGGACATTCTCACCCACTCCGTGGCCGAGGGTTAAGACGCATCTAAGTTCACCATTCGTGTGGGCTGGATACCGCTGACTCTCTGGGTAGAACGATTTTCACATCACTAGCCTTGAAGCGCTACCCCTGGTTGAGGACGTCTAGTTTCTCTGGGAATGTCCAATTTACCCTTCTGGACATGCCCCTTGAAGGCCGTCGCCTGTTCGGTGGCAAGGCGGACTCATCGCTCGAGCGCTTAAAGGATTCCAGGGTTACGCCATATACTTGAGCCTCATGGCAACCTGTCCCCCACACAGCATGCCTTTCACCTCTTTCATGGCTATGGAAGGGGTGCCCCACCACATTCCACCCAATCTGGCCTCACAAGCTACCCAGACTCTGCGTGGCTGTGGGGCCCAGTGACGCGGATCTGGGGTCCAGTGGGCAGAACAGTCCACCCCTACACCCCATCCCCCCCGCAGCAGCCTCCAAACCCTCCTAGTCCGACCTCCCAGGGCCACCAGAGGCCAGTGGGTGGCAGGATTTGCCATCACTTCCCCCACTGGCAAAACATCACGTCGGATAGGTGGGTCTTGCAGATAGTCCGAAGGGGCTACTCCGTGCCCTTCGAGACTACCCCTCCCTCCATGCCACCAGCACTCCATCGCATGTCCGAGGATCACTTGGCCCTTCTCCGCCAGGAAGTTGCAGCTCTCTTGGCCAAGGGAGATATCGAAAGGGACCCAGTGCCAGAAGTAAGTTGAGGTTCTTGCTCCCACTACTTTCTCGTACCCAAGAAGGACAAAGCCCTGCGTCCTATCTTAGACCTCAGGGCCCTCAACTGCTTCCTCCTGAAGGAGATGTTCAAAATGCTCACATTGGCCGAGGTCCTGTCTGCCCTCGATCCCGGAGACTGGATGGTAGTGTTGGACTTGCAGGAGACCTATTTCCACATCCCCATCCTGCCAGCCCACAGGCGTTACCTACGGTTCACTGTAGGCCATAAGCATTTTCAGTTTACCTTGCTCCCCTCGGCCATTCCAGCGCCCCTCGAGTGTTCACGAAAGTGATGGCGGTGGTCGCAGCTCATCTGCTTAGATCAGGGGTCCCAGTCTTCCCCTATCTCAAAGATTGGCTATTGAAGGCTGGTTCGCCCCAGTCTGTCATCTCCCACCTCCAGACTACCGTGGACCTCCTGCACTCGCTGGGGTTCACTATCAACGTGCGGAAGTCACACCTGATTCCCTCTCAGAAGCTCCTTTTCATCAGCGCAGTTCTGGATACAGCTCAGTTTTAAGGCTTTTCCTCCACAGCAGCGAGTCCGGGATATTCGGGCTATGATACCGATGTTTCAGCCTCTACCCCGGAGTTCGGTGAGAATAACCCTGAGGCTGCTGGGCCTCATGGCCTCATGCATCCTGCTGGTGGATCATGCCAGGTGGGATATGCGGGCTCTGCAGTGGGACCTGAAGTTCCAATGGGCGCAGCATCAGTGGAATCTTTCCGATTTTGTCCAGATCTCGGAGGGGACTGAACGTCAATTGCAGTGGTTGCTCACGAACCAGGATTGGGTCAGCGGCAGATCCCTTTCCCAAACAAAATTCACAGTAGTGATGGATGCATCCCTCCTGGGATGGGTCAGCCACCAGGGAGAGTCAGAGATCAGGGGTCTCCACATCGACCTTTTAAAGCTCCGGGCGATCCGTCTTGCACTGAAGACATTCCTTCCTTCTATCAAAGGAAGATTAGTGCAAGTCTTCACAGACAAGACCACCACCATGTGGTACTGAAACAAACCGGGCAGGGTGGGGTCGTGGACCCTATGTCAAGAGGCTCTTTGCCTTTGAACATGGCTGGAACGTCAGGGTATATCCTGGTGGTTCAACACCTTGCAGATTCCCTGAATGCCAGGGCAGACGAACTCCGCTGCCGGTGCATGATGGCTCATGAATGGTGTCTTCACTCAGTGGTGCAAGTTCTCTTTCGGCAGTGGGGAGAGCCTTGGTTAGATCTGTTCACAACCGAAGAGAGCATGAAATGTCAGCAGTTCTGTCCATTGGAGTTTTCAAGACTTCATTCGCCCAGCTACGCTATTCATCGTGAGTGGAATTGCGGCCTCCTGTATGCCTTTCCTCCTGTACTACTTCTGCCCAGCGTGCCGAAGAAGATCAAGCGCAACCAGGCCCACGTCATTCCTGTGGCTCCAGACTGGGCATGAAGTGTCTGGTACCCCGAGCTCTTGAGCATGGCCATCGATCCTCCAATCGGACTGCCTCTTTGGGAGGATCTTCTGTCACAGCATCAGGGGACGGTCCTCCACCCGAACCTGTCCAGCCTCCACCTCCTTGCGTGGAGATTGAGTAACGACAGTTGACCGCTTTCGGCTTTCCTCCCGAAGTCTGTAATGTCATCTTGGCTGCCAGCCGTCCCTCCAGTAAAATGGTATATGCCTGTAGATGGAACACATTTGTGGGACGGTGCACAGCAAAGGCTGTGAATCCCCTTTGCACCCCTCTTTCGGAGGTTCTTCTCTTCTTTCTATCTTTGGTCCAGCAGGGCCCTGCTCTGCCTTTTTGTGCCTTCCTGATCAGCCTTCTCCTTTCAAGTCTCCAATTGTAGATAGATTTCTAATCTCTTTCCTCCTTCTTCTTTCGTAATGCCCTACTGGGACTAGAATCTTGTTCTTACTTACCTTATGTGTGCTCCCTTCCAGGCACCACATAATTGTACTCTTTAACTTCCTACCTTGAAGACTGCTTTCCTGCTTGCCATCACAACTGCTCACAGGGTGAGTGAGCTTCAGGCTCTTGCATCCAAGCATCCTTTTCTTGCAATTCATCCGGACAAAGTGGTCCTTCGCACTTGTGCCTCCTCTCTGCCCAAAGTGGTTACCTCTTTCCACATAGGTCAGACCATCACGTTGTCCACCTTCTACCCGGCTCCGCACCTTTCCAAAGATGAGGAGAGACTCCAACGTCCGGATCCAAAATGTGCGGTGTCCCTCTACCTTGACCGCACTAAAGATATCCGGGTGGAAGATAAACTGTTTGTGGTTTATGTGGGCACCAAGAAGGGTCAGACCGTTCAAAAACATACCATCTCTCGCTGGGTTGTCCTATACATCAAAATCTGCTATTCCTTGGTGAAAAAAGAACCTCCTGTAGGACTGCGTGCCCACTGTACCCAGGCAACGTCAGCCTCTACTGCTTAGGGACGTGGAGTTATGTTGATTGGCATAAGCTGGGCAGCAATGTAGGCATCCCTGCACACGTTCACAAAACATTACTGCCTGGATAGCCAAATCCGTTGAGATGGCTTTTCCGGACGTTCTGTTCTCCAGGACTTTCTGGTGTGAACTTAGTTTGCAGACCCTTCTCCGGGGTTGGCATTACTGAGGTATTTATTCAAAGGTAAGGAATCTATAAATAATGGTCTCTTTCAGATGAACAAATTACTTACCTTTCGATAACGATGTATCTGTAAGAGACATACATTAGTTATAGATTCCTCACCACCCCGCCCATCCTCCCCGTTCTGCGAACTGACTTCTAGGGATAGGGACCCTCTTCCAGGGCCCTAGTTTTGTGCACCACTGGCCAGTGTCTTGCATGGCTCTGTGCTTCTGGCGTGGAAAGTAGTGTCAGAATTGACGTCAGTGCGCAGGGGCGGCGTTTAAGTAGACACTGTGACATCATCCTGGTGACCACGACGCCCAAGACAGACGCAGATTCGACCTATGCCACGACTTGCAGGGGGTACTGCTACAGAAAAAATGTCCAGATCCAGTCTGACCCCTTTTGGTAATTCTAAGGTAATGAATCTATAACTAGTGTACATCATTACAGAAGGTAAGTAACTTGTTCGTTATGCTTGACTACCCCCAAGAGAGCCTGCCCCACTTCCTAAAAGAGATGGAGTAATTTGGTGTGGCCTCCGGTTTCCGCATGAACATCCATAATTCTCAGGCCCTCAACATTTCAGTCCCCCAGGCAACAGTTGAGAATTTCCAATTAACATACACGGTCGGCTAGGCCACAGAATCCATTCCTAACTATGTTCAACCCTGGAGCGCACAAAAGCTCTCCACTACTGAGAATTGGCGAAGAGGGTGGGCACCTAGTTGGAGCAATGGCAGCACTACCCACTTTCTCTGCTGGGCCGCATCACAGCCTTAAAGATGACTACCCTACCTAGAATACTTTTTCTCTTCCAAGCCCTGCCATTTAATCCTCCAATAGGTATATCGACTATGCATGCTGCTCTCCACTGCTTTGTCCGGGCTGGTAAAAAACCTAGGATGGATAAGGAGCATAGCTGGCTCCAGACAGCGGAGGGCAGACTCGAAATATCTTGCCTTCTCAGATACTTCCAGGCGGCCCAACTTTGATACCTAGTTGAATGGTCCAGAACAGAGTCAGAGAAACATTGGCTCTTCATGTACAGGGCTATAGCAGGGACTTCACTAGAAAAAGTTCCATTCCTACAACATCAACACCGACCACCTGGTCACTACATCTCCCCAGTCACCAGCTCCCTCCTGAAAGTGTGGGATGGATGCACACACAGAGGGCTGCTAACTACCCTTCCGTCACCCCTGACACCAGTCGCTGATAACCTGGCCTTCACACCAGGGACAGGGCCGTCCTTTCGAGTATGGAGGGGGGCCGTCTTTAAGGCAGCAGGACATTTCTTCGATCTGGAAGGCCCTATACCCTTTGACGTGCTTAAGAGGGACTACTCCATCTCTGAGGACGAACACTTTAGATACCTCCAGATTAGGCATTGGCTAATACACCCATCAATGAGATGCAGAGTGGAGCGTACATTGACCCCTATGAGAAATGGCCCTTGGGCAAATGCTCAGACAAACGCATCTTTTCAGCGCTATATATTCTTTTACCACCTACAAAGACCGCAGACAAAAGCCCAGCCCACGCCATTGGAAAGCAGAACTGGGATGTCCGCTTTCTCAGTAGGAGTGGAAAGACATATACCACAGAGCATGACACACTGCCTATAACACATCAGGCACAGAGACAGCTATGAAAATCACTTCATACTGGTACCTAACCGCAGTACGGCTTCATTGGGGTAACCCGACTCGTAGTGCAAATGCTGGCGGCATTGCGGAGAGAAGGGCATGCTCACATCCTCTGGGAGTGTCCCAAAATAACATCATTCTGAAATTCAGTCCTAAATGACAGACGCCCACCTTTCAACACAGCTCCCCAGGTTCCCGTCATACATATTACTGGGCATCTCTAACCCCTTGACTTAACCCCTAGCATCCCGTAAAGGACGCTGCCCTCCAGACCATCCTCTTGCTCTGGGGTCGGCCACCATACCAACACATCTGGATTGGCTACAACGTCTGTGGGGTGTCTTAAGCATGGAGAGACTCACCGCCCGGGAGGGACACATTTAGTACCACTTGGCGACCTTTGAAGCATTAATTTCCCAAGAATTTTGAGAGATGACATGTCCCGCTACCTACAACTATTAAGACTTACAGACTCATCATAGGTTGAAAAAGAAGAGGGCACACAATGAATGACCCACACGCAGAACCCAAGACATTGCTAATTGAATAGTTATTGGTACTGGGGACGGTGGAAGGGATGTTGTAAGGGAAGGGGGTTAATGTTCCTTTTTTCAGTCTTTGAAAATAAGTAACGCCTGTGTTGATGTTTACAGAAATGTTTCTAATCCTGAAGATGTGCAATGTAATATGTACTGAAGGTGTGATAATAATAAAACAGATTTACCCATAAAATCACTTTTAGCAAAGTCAGGAGATATTAAGAGTTCCCACCCAACGGAATAGCCTATTGTTTGTGTTACGAGTGGTAGATGAAACATTTCTGTTTCCAGCAACAGCAGGCGATGTTCTCAGTGGCGTAACTCGAAGCAGGTTTAGGGAGAAATGTGGTCCCATCCAGCCCCCACAGCAGCTGCTGAGGGAGTAACAACAGCCTATAAATGGTCCGCAGAGCCAAGATACATTTCACTAGGAGCTGAAGCATCCCAGGATGGCGCGCTGCACGCAGTGAAGCCAGATAGGCTGAATGGACAAGAAACAATTCTCATTTAGTTCCCAGTTGAGGTGTACCTAAGCATTGCACCATGCATTCACAGTACAGCAGCACAGGTGGTAGGGCTTGTTCCATTTAATTTATTTTGAACTAGGCCATCCATTGAGGAGCAGAAACATTTTAATCACAGTCCCAGCAACAAGGAGCAGGACAAGCCGAAGACCTCCAAAAACGCTTCCATGTACGGAGTATATAAAATATGGAATTACACTGAAAACTGGAAGACACTAACTAATCCAGAGACTATAGACTTTAAAAAGTGCGCTATTCCCTTCGTATCAGACGTATCAGACATATTAAGAATACAAAGGACTAGCTTCTGAAAATGCAGTGGGACGTTAGTATGAAGCAGCGCCTGTATCTCTGAGGAGGGCCTTGCAACTTGGAGATCAAACATCTCTTTACCGGATATTAGAGCCACATCTCTTTGAAACAGCATGGCCTTCAGTTTGCTCAGAGCTTCAAAGCCTATGTTGGAAACAATTATCGAAGGCCATAGCGTTGCCTCCCTTACTGTGCAGTCAGTGGAAACAGAACTTGAGTACAACAAGTAACTATGAAATTTACCGTCACCAGAAATGCGATGCCGGGTTTCATTCCACAACAGCCTTGATTGATAAGCATCAAATATCTCCCATTTGAAAACAATCTGAAAGCCGGATGAATCACAACCGCAGGGGAACCTTTCATGTAATAGGACAAGTTTGCTACAGGGGCATTCCAAGCCCCATGGAGTGAAATGTCCTTGCTGACTAAGGACCCACTTGAAGGGTTCTCACAATCACAGCCGCTGAGAAAGACTTCAGTATCTCCATTCCTACATCAAAACCTGAAAGGCAGTTCCCAATACTCATGTGCAAACCCTTCCCCTAACGCTTCATATCTGGCTACTTGGTAGCGTTGAATACAATATTGGAAATGGAGTGTTGAAATTGTCAAAGTAATATACCCATGGACTATCCGCAACAGTTAAAGGTAACTTCTCTAGTTTTCAATGTGTAACATGGTGTACTTTGCATCTTTATGTGTCATGAGTATCTGTTGCTCTGTCAGATGATTTGGAGGAAACATACTTGTGGCATTAATATGGTGCCATGACAAGTGGCCAGAACCTAGTGTTTGAAGCATCTAGCTCAATAGCATAATAGACCTAATCCATGTTGTAATGCAGGCATGTCTTGTTGAATAATGTCTATTGCAGGTGACACTATGTTGCCCAAAGAGTATATCCTAGATGATAAAAAGTCCCTGAGATACGGGTCACCAGACAAAAGGGGCAAGTATTGCTTCACCTTAGCAAGTGTTGAGTTTTTAACAAATCAAGGCACAACTTCCCAACACTGTAAGTTGCCACCACCCCCAGCTGTTCAGACTAAACATGACATATCAGGTCTATTGATTTCTAAACCCTCACCGTTACCCAGGAATCGCACCTGACAACCATTAGCGCCCAGTGGTCAAACTAGCCATCCCTTCCGTTGGGGTTAGATTAATTGTATTTGCCATGACTCAGTATGGCTTCCAATCTTTCCTCACTGTAGCGTGTAAATTGTTGTCAATTCTCAAAACTTGCAAATATGGGAATTTGTGGTGGTGTAGGGCAATGTTCCCATTGAGAGTAATTGTAACTCGCACCTGAAAAACTTGCTTTATGCAGGAAATGATGACCATAATGTTGAAAATAGAACGTCATCATAAATAGATTAGATGTAGCTTCATACATTTTATCTGAAGAAAATTCAGTTGAATGCCTTAATCTATTCTGCGTAATCTGGAATGTATATTCTGCAAAACTTTAGGAATCCGAATATGGATTGTAGTCTTTTCAATGTTGGTGGTGGTTGAAGCAGCGTACATTTTTTTAGGAAGTGTCGCAAGGCTTTTGCCTTCACTTGACAGCTCATATCCCAGAAAGAGGACATTGAGGTGAGTAATTTTTTGATTTTTTTCAATTTAATTTGTAGCCCATGTGAGCAAATCCCAAGATTATGCGTCCACTATTATCAAGTATTCCATATGGTCATCATCCGTCAGATAGATGCCATCAACATAGGACAATTCCTGTTGTCAAAATGTTGTAGTAGCTCTGTTACTCTGGCTGAGAACAGCCTGGGCTATTCTTATACCCCCGGGACAACAGAATTGCCTCTGAGAGCTAAGCACACTGAAAGCGGTCAAATATCTGCTTCTGGGGCGACTAGGATTATAGGCTGTGAACAAAAACTGATGAGGCAGACACCATTATGGCGGTGCTCATGGCTGAAGGAACTAAGTAAATTGCGGGGGTTCCAGAGATGGGACGACATAGGTATATCAACACTGGGGGGCGTGATGAAAAGAGGGGAATTGATGTCATTCCAAGCATTGAGGGTGGAATATGGGCTACAGCACACACAATACCTTAAAAATGCACAGTTGCGGCACGCCTAACGGGTAGAGGGGACTTTGACGGGAACACTCACAGAGTATGCACCGCTGGATGGTCGCCTCCTACAGGAACAGATCCCGAGTAGGGCAGTCTCTCTGACATACAGAACCCTGATGAATAACATACCGGATGGGCTAGTCAACCTTAAAAGACACTGGGAGCGGGATGTAGGAGAAATGGATACGGTGGATTGGGACACGGTACTGATACATCCGAGAGAGGTAGCCATTAAGTCCCATCTACGGCTTATCCAATTTAATATCCTGCATAGGACCTACTTTGATAGAGTGCGCCTACACAAAATGGGAAAGGCTAGTGACCCGAACTGCTTGCGATGTGGCCAGGACAGGGGGGATTTTTATCACACTATTTGGTCCTTCCCGGAAATTCAGACCTACTGGGTGGAGGTCCTGAGAGAGCTGGGGAAGGTGCTGGAGGTTACCCTGCCGTTAGACCCCAAATTAGTCTTATTAGGTATGACTAATGATGTAGACTTGACTCGTCCACTGCTGATCATTCTGGTCCTGGCTTTGGTGGTAGCCAAGAGAGACATGGCGAGGAGATGGGGGGGTAGCAACTCTGCCACAGCTGGAGGAATGGAGGAGGGGTATGGACCTGTATATGGCAGCTGAAAGAGTCACATATAAGGCACAGGGATGTCCTAAAAAGTTTGGTAGTGTGTGGTGCAAATGAGGCCGATACCACGGACTGGATGGAGGTCTCTGATTTGGAGAGCGTGAGCGGGTATCCAGTCTCGGACATGAGGGAGTGTGATGGAGGACATTATGCTGTAATGGATGAGAGTCTGGGAGGGGATATGACTGTACTAGTTGAAGCGGTGGACTGTGAAGTGTTTTTAAAGGTGAAGGATGGATGGTGGGGGGATGAAGGGTGGGGTGTGATGATTTATAATGACATGCTTGTTATGTTGTTGCACAATAAAAACGTTTTTTTTTAAATATATAAATCTGCTTCTGGGCTCTATATTTTGGCAGAAAAATCTATTTAAGATATCTAGTGTTATTTTGTATTTCTTCCACACAATGTTGTTCATTAGTGTGGCACTGTGTGCATTCAACCTGCAAATGTGCGGGTAGCCGTGTTTGAATGTCTGTAATCAAATACTAGACAAAATGAATTAGGCTAGTTTCATTACTGGAAACAAAGAATTCTTCATAGATGAGGTGCAACTTTCAGTTACACCGTGGTATTCAAGTTGTTCTAGGATTTCCCTAACTTGTTTTTTAGCTTCATGTTTAATTGGGTATCCTCATGGGATCTAATTTTTATTTTCTTTGATCTGTTTATTAGATTTTCACATATACAGTATATTTGACAGGTGAAAGCCGTTTCAGAAGGATCGGTAGGCATTCATCAAAACAGACACTACAACACAATAAATCAATATATCAACCCTGAAGTAATAGCGATCTGTCACGGCAACCATAGTTATCCATACCCTCGGTCTAACATATAAATATACTCGTTCCAAACTTGTTACGCTTACTACTTATAACTCATTGCAACTACATTGTTCATATACACATTATTTTCATATAAGTAGTTCGGGAAGTTTCTCACTACCAAGGTCAAATGGCAAGATGTCGATCAAACATACGTTACATAACATAAAACAACCGCTCGGAGGGACAAGGGGAAAAAATGCAGGAGCGGCTACATAATTGGGGGGAAAGCAGACCGTATCCATTGCAGTTCAATCAACCTATACGTACGCACACATATAAGTATCATTTGTATACAGTAAAACAGTTTGGTTGAGATATAGGCTACCTCTTTCACATTTCAGACCATAATGTGCAACACATTACATCACTTGCGTAGAGTAGTTTTTATCCATGATGAGGAATGTCAGACAAGTCCTCCACAGTGACCAACCCTTGGAGTATGCCCAGCATCACATTCCATACCTCAGAAATGGGGTATTTACGGAGCCCTAAAGTGTCCTCCCTCACTAATGAGACAGCTTCAGCTTTGGCCCAGTTTATCATTGAGTGAAACCATGCCTTTATCGAAGGAGGTTCTTCTGCCTTATATCAGCTGGTAATGAGCCTTTTAGGCACCACCAACCCCAGGTCTAAAAATCTCGAGGAGGCTTTATGCTTCTTGCTTCTAGGGAAGATCCCTGTTATACACCCTTCCCATGTCTTTGATAATTCTCTATCCGTACTTGAGTTCAGGGAGTTGACCACCTCATCCCAGTACATCAGCAGTTTAGGGCAGTACCAAAGCATATGCAACAAATCGGCATCTATCATCTTACATCTTGGGCAACAAGCATCTACCACGTTGAAATATCTGTTAATCTTGTCAGGGGATAGGTATGCTCTGTGCACTACATTAAATTGGATTAGCCTGAATCATGCGTTTCTGGGGATTTGTCTGGGAATTTCAGTAGTAATGGACCATTCTTTATCTGTATATGATCGCGTCATATCTGTTTCCCATTTATTTTTCAAAGGTGTTAAGTCTGTCATGGTATATTCCCGAATAGATTCCGCAAACCGCTTTACAAGATGTCTCAGTCAATGGGATCTCATGATGAGGGTAACCATCATCCCACCCCACATGGTTTCAGTATAAGGTAGGGGCTAGTGCTAACACCTACTCCTTAGCATATGAATGTTTTACTTAGTCTGGAAAGACGGTCGAGGAAAGCAGGTAAAATTACTGTTTACCTGTGTGGGCACTTCATCACGAAATCGGGTGGCCAGTCCTTTTCAGCCAAAACCAGTGGCGGTGCATCCATTGGGGTGCTGGAGCGTTGCCCCACTAATGCCCCATGGCCCCAGGGCCCATTCATCATTTTACTTCTATAATAAATAATAATTTGCGGCTCACTGATGCTAATTCTGCACCGGGCCATGCCCACTTGGCTACTGACAGACTCCTGTTGTTGTGTGCGCAGCGCAGCAGCAATAGTGCACATGCTCGGTATTGGGCTGGTCATTTTTCAGATGAGCCCGAACATGCGCACTAGCCCTCCCCTTAGGAGAGCGAGGGTTGCTTCATGCAGCAGCCCCCGGTCTCCTAATGGGCGGGGAGTATCCCTGCTCTAGCCAATCCTGGCACTGCTAATGCAGCGTCTAGTTTGGCTGAGAGTGAGACACTGCGCAGTCTGAGGCTAGTCTGAGGCTGGCATAAATATCATTGGGTGCTGCGCGTCAGTGGCACAGCACTGCCGCACTTGATGAAGCGTATGGCCAATCACTGTGGCTTATGTGATGCCATGCAGACAGTGATTTGCCATTTTGTTTGTGGTGACATGACGACGTGCCGTCGTTGCAGCAGACCGTCACCACGCCACACGACACCTCGTGTTAGTGTCTACTGCTCTTGGCTCCTCCGCTCATGGTGTACTTCAGGCCGGATCGCACCTCACTCTTAGTTGGTTCAAGAAAGATCCCCTGATCATCGTTGAGATTGAGAATCAGTCAGATTATCAGATAGATATTGAAAAAGTAAGAATCCGTAAATGCGTCCGTAAATGTGTCATTGCATGTTTTGCCAATGATATGATGTGTTTCATTAATGTCACAGAACAATCGAAAAGCGCTGGAGCCACTGGGCTCCCTTTGCTTGCAATTGTTTTCTGAAGAATCAACCTGATTATGGACCCTATCAGTATTATATAATGAAAATCAACTAGTTCTGGAAGCTCCATAGCATTATCTAAATGTCCTTATGTGATGCAAATTCTGTTCTGTACCATAAGACTGTGTGTGTTTGGTACATTTTAACTTTTTGTTATTGGATGGAGTATTTGAGTACGTATGAGTCAGTGTTTGCTTGTTTGAAAGTGTGTACGTGTGCAGCTCAGGATGTTTGTATTTTTTCATGAATCGCTTTAGTCCATTATGTCTTTTGTACTATGTTGATTAAATAAATTAAAAGCCATATGATATCCCCAACGCATAAGGTCTCTGTACTATCAATGTGAAAGGTACCCCACCTAGGACTGTTCTGTATATATTAATGACTTACTGCATTATGTAAAGACATTTTTAGGCAGAGTGTTATTTTTTATTGTTCTGTGACTGTTACCCTGCTCTCTCTGCCTCATATTCGCCTCAGGGGCCCCCTTTCTTGTGAGTGGGTATTTCATTAATGTAACGGTTCACCTTAAACCTTGTAGATTTGATGTTGATTTTCTCGGCGCTCTCCTGGCCCAGAAAGCGCAAGCAGCTGCCAAGGCCTGCACCAGGGGCTTGTTAGCAGCGTGGCCTGGGACAACCTTAATCTCACGTTTTGCCTTTATCATCAAATCCATTCCTCTGATATTAACACAACTGAGCAGCATCCCACAGTGTTCCTCCTGTTTCGGAATTGGTGTATCCGAGGCCTTCTGCTAAACTGCAGAGAGCTGCCTCCGTCCTGTAGTTTTGCTTGATCAATAGGGGCAGAAGGGGAAGCGAATCTGGGCTGGTGCAAGTTGCTACATGCTGGTACACATTTGTAAGTGGGGGTGGACAGGGAGGTACAAGGCACTGCCGCAACCAGAAGTGATTTGGCTAGTGGATGTCATGGTTCGCGTAGGCTCGGCCATAGTGCCCATCACTCAAACAGCTGTGTCAGACAGAAGCCCCTCGCGTCTCGCCTGAGCCCCGGCCTCGCCCAGCGCATGCCGTGGCACCGATTAGAAAAGGAATGCTTTCACTGTTCACACCATTCCAGGCTGTACATAAATTAACCTGGAACTTTGTTATTTGGCAATATCTTCATTTGTATTCTTCAGAACTTGGGCCAGAACGGGTGCGTTAAGTCCGTAAAGACCACATGAGCCGAACTTGATGAAAAGATAAATTAATGCGTAAATAACAATGTGCTCTGCTTTGTTTGCCGAGATCAAGGGTACATTTTGAAGGTTTTTCGAGATCAGACATACATCCCCCTCCCTTCCACCACGCAGTCTACTTTTACATTCAGCAGACTTTGCACTTAGTATGGAGAACAGCATGGCCCCTTAAAAGAACCCAGATGTTTTAGGGGTACTGCTATGTTAAATAGAGAAAATGGCAGTGGACTGGAAGGATTTAAGTTAGAGGCAGCTAATGCACACAGATACACGTGTTAAAAAGGTAAACACACTTGCAGTACATTTGCTTTTAGAATTATTGAGATACATTTTTAAATTATATTTGCATTATGTTTAGAAGGGGACTTCATTTTTATTCCCAGCACTGATTTCCCAGTTTAATGCTTGAGGATGGATTCTCGTAAATGTAATGTTTAAGCTGTAAATATGATAACCAGCTTGGCGTATCCACAGTTGATGCATTCTAACAGAAAACCATTGGGAAGTATATTCATTTCTTCAAAGCAGAATGTTCATCTGACTTAAATTGCATCGTCAGTAATTAACATGTCACACTCCTGTTCGGAGGAACAGGATAGTTCAGTTTTAGAAGCAGTTCATCTCAAGTATTTCATGTTTGTATGCATTTGTTTCTACTAGGACATTTTCAGATTAACATTCCTAGTTATACTGAATAAGCAGCTACTTATGTTATTTGACATCTCTTTATTAATGTAATTACTGCACTTTCACAATTGCTTTATTAACATTCCTGCTTTCTCAAATTTGCTTGAAAATGCACCATTTGGCCACTCTTTTTTTCTAAATTTTCTCAGGGTGAGAACCCCCCGAACCCACCTTGGGTAGTTCGGGCTCGCTCGATATTGCGGGCCTGCTACGGTGCAGTATGTCAATCATTTTACGCCTTACCACTTTCAAATGTCACCAGCCTCCACTGGCCAACACAATATCATAACCATCCTACACAAAGAGAACATTGATGATCTGTGTATTTTCCCTTCCAGCTGGAGTTGTATTTCATATAAACGATGGGGAACACTTACCCTAGTATAAGATGTTTCCAGCATGATATGCTACGAGGGCTACTCCCACCAGACAATCCATCACGTTCCTGCAAACTATTGTGACTTCAGCCTCGCTGTCCAGCCTTGTCACTTCTCACTCCCCTGCTTTAAAATTAAGGGTTGGAAGTTTTCGGTTTATCCTCCTATTTCATTTTGTAGTCAGATGAGTGTTGAGTCTTTCTTTGGTTTCACATGCTCCTCCAATCTGCGCTCTGACCGTCCACCTCTCTGAACTTTTATTGGATGACTCCTGAAAGGACGAGACAAATTTGTATCAGTATCTTGATACCTGTCAGGGGGTCTAATATTACCATTGTTTTCTGAGAATATACCGTTTTTCAGCGGCTTCCTGTTGAGGAGACCCACCCCGTGATTTTGTCTTGTCTTTATTATTTTTTATTATACCACTTCTTTTTTGTTGAAGAGTCGGGTGCTTGCATAGAGTTATTCTTTGCAAATTACTCGTTGTGGTTTACCAGGTCTGGATCCCACATAATCTCTACCTAGCTTGGCATATTGTTTTGATAATTTTTGATATTTCGCGCTCCCTTTGCAGAAGACTCAGATCCCTCAACGTATGGCCAACGCTGCCACTTCCCCCTTTATGTTACTCAACATACTGGCGGATACTACATCAAAATTGGACATCAGTTTCAACCCTAACTTCTAGTTCAGGGCAGGTGCTGCCCCATAAGTATTCTGAAGCCGTTTTAGTACTTCAGGCAAAGCCTCCAGAGAAGGAGGTACCATGTGTTCTGGTATATACTGCAGCAAAGTCTGTACCCCTTGTGCTACAGTCTTCCTCAGGCGAGTCATCCCCATTGGCAAGCAAATTGTTAGGATTCAGTGTTTTTCCTGCGGGCCCATATGGGGAAACACTGATTCAAGCTGGTAAAAAATGGTGTGCAATCCAGAACAAAATTTCTTCCCACCTAACGGTAACCTTTCCAATGACTGCATTTAGCTTTTGTTGGCTGATGCCCGGGGTAGCTAATTGTGGTTGTGCAGTTTGTGCAGTCTGTGCAGGGGTAAGTGTCAATGTTCGCCTAACGAACTGTGTAAGACTTCTGTATATAGTTACTATATTTTTGTATAGTGTTTGCACATCTACCGGTGGGAAATTATCTACATTCGGGTGTGGTTTGTAGCCGGCTAATACTGGCTATGTCCCTCCATCATTGTTGAGTGGACCAAGTCTAATGTTTGCTGTTGTGTGTGGGAGGGCTCCTTTAAATCAATATATATGTTATTGATAAGTGAAAGGAACTTTTATTTCCTCATAAGGAGTGTAGACATCCGGTATTTTATCCTCAGTGTAGGTGTGAAACAATTGTTTAGTGTTGTCGGCTTCTGGGAATCTAACCCAAGAATATAACACGTCTTACCTAAATGCTTGTGTGCCATAACCACGAAGATAACATTACCACCCCTGACCAAGAGACCATGGTGTACTAGTTTCAGAGTAACTGCATGTCTGCAGTTCTCTGCAGTGTTCAATGCCTGGGGATTTTCATCTCCAGACATGCGTGGGTATACACACTGAAAAATAAATTTTTCAAAAGTTCAAGCTTGAACTGCCTACATCCAATACATAGGGGTCACCTACTTAACCAAGGAGAGTATTCCTTACCACCACGGATGGTTTTGAGATAAGTAGGGGTCTCTGAGAAGGCACAATTGAACTGCTCAGGCGATCATTAAAATAAGTATGTGACCAATCCTGGCGGCGCCATGTTGCGTGTTAGGCTGGGCGGTTGTGGACAGCATAACTGTGGGATGGTACCAGACTGATTCTATGCATTCACCCAGGGTATGTTGTCCTATAGACCAGCAAGATCACAGTGCCACCATAAGCACCCCTATAAATCGCAGGGCTCTAAGAATTAACTCGCCCGCTTGCTATGATGAGCCAGATTTAATCAGGACAAGCTCACCCTTCCTGGTGAGCTAAAAATACTCTAACTTAAGTCAGTCACAGAAAGCAAAGTAAATGTAGGAAGACAAACTGACCTCTGTCTCTGAAAGCCGAGCAAATGTGACAAGATACGATTTAAAGGCATCTTTATTGTCATATTTGCTCAGCTTTTAGAGACCGAGGTCAAAAGTCAGTTTGTCTTCCTACATTTACTTTTGGAATGTGAACTGTGTGACAATCGCGTTCAGACCAGTTCACGGGTCAAGTACATTACAGTTAGGTCAAGTTGATTTTTCAAGTTACTAGACCTGCAGGTCTAGTAACATTTTTATGATTTTTTTAGCCTTGCCAGGGCGGGTAGCAAATGGTTCTGGCAACCACTGAACATGACAACCTTGATCCCCCCAGTAATCACGGTAACCGATCTAGAGCCCTTTTGCTCAGTCACTCTTATTCTCGGAGAAATATACAAGGAATACCCAGAGAGACGTTTTCAATGTTTGTTGAACCAACGTGATTCCTATATAAAGTATAAGTGCTGCAATAATCAATATACAGAATTAAAGTAAAGTGATTAGAAGCACCAAAATAGTGAATAGAATAAAAAGCTCCACCTTTGTGCTAATACAGTGTATGTATGCAGGCATATAAAACAATGTAATCATTGTACCAGGCTGATTCTATGCACTCCCTCAGGATATTTGTCCTAGAGCCCAGTTAGCTAACAGTGCCACCTTAAGGAATTTTAAGCTAAGCATCATTTTTATTCGAAGCGGTTTCAGAGAAACTAATCCAACATTGTCACGCACGCAAATGTATGTAAAAGGTTAATCTGTGAAAAGGAAGGCAATGTAAGAAAATGTGTTCATAGTAAAAGATGGCAGCATTTTTAAATGGGCCTAACTAAGACGCATAACAGGCCATCATGGGAATTCAGCTGCCCGTTAGAGAGAAGAGGTTATCTAGAATGGTGTTCATTGACATCAGTAGATTGATGAAAGTAGTCCCCTGAGACACCTTGCTTTTCCCTCAAGGCACCCAGCTTCTCAGCCATTTCGTCATACTGTCGCTTCTTGCAGCCCTGTCCTTCGGAGACTTGAAGTTTGGCTTTTTGTTCTGTCCAGTCTCTGTTATTCTTGACCCTTTAGATGGTATTTCTTTAGGTCGAGCCTACATAGTTCTTGCGATGTTAGGCAATCTGTTGTCTGTTCTTTTTGTGTTCTGACGCTTTGGATTTGCTTTTGTGTCAGTCATTTAAAAATAGTAGCCTGCAAATAGCTAATGGTGGGTGCATGTCCCACTTTTTTGAGAATTTCACACCCCTGGTGTATTGCCACGAGCAGCGACGCGCACGCTGTCCATATGCGCAGTCTGGTGCATTATTACTGCCTTTCAGTTGAACAGACTTGCGGGAAATTTGCACACTTGGGAATAATGTTTGCTCCAATGGAGCTTGTACTTTACTCTACTGCTCCTGTGCTCTGCATGCTATCAAGTTTGCCCATGCTTTCTCATAAACTGATTGGGCAATGCACTTTGCGCTGCAGCATCGAGACTCAGGTCTGCAAATTACTGATTTGTTGATCTGCACATCAAGATGTGTGTAACTGGTTTATACCATTTTGTTATTTATCTGTGATGAATTCTGTATTAAGTAACATAGATAGCAAAGTGAATGGAATGCAACCACCACTATTAACCTGGTTAACTATTATATGGTATTTATCATGCAAATTATAAATGCATTGCCACAATGCAAACAATCTGGTCCTTTCCTCTCATTATCCCTGACGTCCTTCATGACTCACACTCCTCTAAGATTGCACCTGCCCCCTTTTCGCGCATTTGCACATATATTTCCTTAACAACATCCTGATCAAATGGTAATTCCTTTATAAACTTCCGGCTTCACATTGGCGCCATATTACCCGCGCTCGGAGACCGCAGAAATACTCATTCCCAATAACACATTGCTGCATACTGCACCGCAGGCACGTACTCTTCTGATGGCCAATACGACCCATATCTCTTTTTCCATGTTCTTATTCTGATAGAGGGTTTCTTTGGTGCGTTTGACCCTCCCTCTCCTTTTCCCTCCAGCTGCTGACCTTTCCACAGCACTGCATCATCCTACCTGTCTATATGTGCGTCGAGAGATGTAGAAGTACGGCTTGACTCTTCTCACACTTTTTCGCCGATACCAAGTGTGTTCATAGTATAATCATGTTATCTAATTCCTTTTAGGACACACGCACGTTCCATTGCTCACAGTACAATTATGACCAGACTGGAGACATGACGGTAATCCTCCAACTTGATTTAATGATGCATGCATATGGTGACTTTAACTCCAGGCGGCATGAGCCCAGATGGCACCATGAGACTGATACTCCGCCTTGCACAGAATATTTAGCACACACCCTGATTCATGATATGATCTACCACAGTATGGTAATGAAGGTTGACACGGACCCCCTATCCCCAATGCAGAATGTGCACAGGGTACTGAACACACCATTGTAAAGTTGGGCCCTAGGCCCACATGGTAGAAGGAATCATGACACAGGACACCAGTTAGGGGATATCAGATCTGGCCTCGAGCACGTGCGCTCAGGGTCTTTTTTTAACAGCGTCACCTGACCCAGTGACGTCTGTGGTGGGTGGGTGTTTAGTGTAAGGTTACACTGCAACAACTAGACTGTGTCCTGGCAGGACACTACATTCCTCCCCAACTTTAATGAAAGGAAAAACAAATGTCCAACCTGCAAGAAAACAGAACAATAACATTTGATAGCCCCAACAGATCTTCAGGCGATCGCTGGGAGAATGTTGAAAGTTTCAGGATTACAAAGTCAGTCAGATGAGCTTCACCTCGGCGGTGTACTTCAGATCATCCTTGTCTTGCTGTGTTGACGCTTATATACTGTGTTCATCATTTGGAGCATTGGGAGCAGGATGGATGTGACCCTAGAGGGGCCTCGCAGGTGTTCCTAGTCCAGTGGATGACAACGCTTGTTGGTTGTAGGAGACGACTATGTTACGAGGGGTCTTTCTTTGGATTTGCTGATCTTGAGGCCTTCACATCTCCGTCCGGCCAAGTAACTTCCGACTTGCCTCCCTTGCCAGACTCCTCTCTCACTGGAGCCTCGAAGACTGGCCTCTCCTGCTTGGACTCTTTTCTCACTAGAGACGCTGGGAGGACCCTCTTGCCGGACACGATGGGACCGGGTGGACCGTGCGGGCTTCGCATGAGCCGCGCAAAGGCGTCGCTGCCGAACTGCCAACGGACTCACCGCCAAGTCTCTCATGATGTCCTCGGGGGTGTTGATGTCATCCGCCAGGATGGTCTTGCCGTTAGGACATGGGTTCAGTGTCTTCAAACAGACCGTTTCTCGGTGCCAGGTGATTACCTGGGGCCTTCATGCTTCCTGTTGCCTGTCGTGGAGCTGCCGCTGCTGCACCTCTCCCATCCGGATTCCTCTCTCACAGGATGTGCGGCCGAGGCCCTTGTCCCCTGGACCGCCACTTGATCGCGTGGGCTGTACGGGTCGCTGCCGAACTTCGGACATGGCCACAGTCGAGTCTTGTGTAGTCCACAAGGGTGGATTGTCTAGTGCTCGGGTATGCTCTGCTTCGGCAAGCTTCAGGTTCACGGGGCACCCATGCAGTTCTTCAGTGGTTGGTCTCCTCAAATGCAGGTTGTAGGGATTACTGGGATCCACACGGATGATGCGATGCTCCTTGGACAGCACCGATGTTCCTGTGTGCTGTGGTTCTCTCTCCTCCTCTGTGGAGTGATGTTGTGTTACTCCATTCTTCCTCTTCGTTCTCTTCCTCGACGCGGTCCGGTCTTCTTTCTTGCTTTCTCATGCTAACCAGGATTCTCCATATAGCGGGCCCTCTACATGTCGTCTCCGTGGTCTTGTCCATGTGGTAGGACACTGTCTTCACTTGGCTTGGTGACTAGACCGGTCGTCGTATCTTCTCTGTTGTTGCTTTTCTTTCCTTGGTGACCATACTGGGTGGTCGGTTTTCATCTTGGGCATGAGTTGTCATGCTGTGCTGTTTTCTTTGTGGTCGCTATTCACTGTCACGGTGTTTTGGCGTTGGTGCGCTTTGTCTGCGCGGAGGAGGGTTGCGTCACCGCTCCTGGTGCAACTCTGGTGCATGCTGCCATGTGTGCTGACGATGGCGCTCCGGTTGCTGCGAGACATCGCTGTCTCTGTTGGGGACCTTTGTGTGCTGTCCCGTGGCGTTGGCGTGTCGCTGTGTAGCGTCACTTTGGCGCTCTTGATTCCTGGCACGTTCCGGCGCAGTGTTGCGCAGTCCTGGCGTGCGGGTGTGGAGTTCTTGGACGCCTGTCGCATTCTTGTGCTTTGTGTTACGGTTCTGTGCTGTCTCCCTTTTGTACTCAGGAGGTTGCGTATCGACGTGGAGTCATTTGGGCGTGGCAGTGCTGCTGCACACGGTTTGCTCAGTTTCTCATTGCGGGCTTGCGCTGGTGCTGTCTGGTGGGTTCTTGGACGCCCGTTGCGAGTCGTTGGGTACTTGCTGCTTTGGCTGTTGTCAGGGACTTGCTGCTTTGGACCGTTGGCGGGAGTGGTTGATGCTGCGGTGAACACCTGTGGCCACAAGGCGTCGCTGCTCTCTCCGTCGTTTGATCTCAGCACTTGTTTTCCCTGGACGTTCTTCCAGTGCTTGGCAGGCGTTTCCCTCCAGACGTTCTGTCAGTGCTTGGATGCTTGGTGAGGCGTTCGTGCCTCTGTCCCACGTCGCGCTGGAAGTGGCATCTGCAGACCCTTTGCTGGTGTGTGTGGGTGTCTTCTGCGTGGTTGCGCACTTACTTGCTGCGGGAGTTTAGATGCTTTCCTTGGGGGTGCTATTCAGTCTGTTGCCCCTTACTGCTGCTGATTGATCTTGTGTTGTGCAGTGCTTGTTTTTTTCTTCTCCTTATTGATGCAGGTGTGCTTCTGCTTTTGGCCACTGGGTGGCAGTGTTGCTGGATTGATCGGTTAGCAGTCCACCTCTGTGTGCTTTCCTTGGTGCTCTTAAATGGAGCTGTGCTGCCAGTGCTGGGCTCCGTGGGTGCAGGTGGTGCTGTAGCCACTCCGGCTTCCTTGGTATGCTGGAGGACAGTGGACGATCTGTGGGAGGTGCAGGCTTCGTGGATGGCAGGTAGGCCCTTTTTTGGCAGGGGCTTTGTGAGGAAGGGGTTGCTTTGTGAGGAAGGAGTTGGGGGGAACCTCGTTCCATCGGTGCCCCTCGCAGCTGGCCTCAGTCTTCCCGGGCTGCTCAGGGGGTTTGGTGCTGCAGCATGCCACTGTCTCCTTTGCGGTGAGTTTCTCCTTCCTCCCCCCAGTAGCCTCGCATTCCACACGCGGCCCGGTGGGGGAGGAGGGAGCGTAGGCCTTGCAGTGTCGGCCGTGTAGTGCTGCGTGTCCTGGCTGCTCCTGCTGCTCTCCCTCGAGCGCTGTCCCTGGAGTCTCTGCCCCACTAAGGTGCTCCCCCTTACTCGCGCTGCGGAGGGGGGCAGGAGTCAGTGTTGCAGTGCGGGTGGCAGCATGCGCTGGGCAGGCCGCGGGTGAGTCTTGCCTCAAATGTTTATCCTGCAGTGCGGGTGGCTCCGCTTTGTTTGCTTAGCGCCCGTTAGCTCTGTGCACGCTGCGGGCGCTTCTTTTGAACATTCACCCCGCCGCCTTCATTCACACACGCGGCGGGGACAGGGGACGCTCCGGGCAGGCCGCGGGTAGGCTCCGCGAGTCCTGCATAGATTATGTTCATTTACCCTCGCGGCGGGGGGCAGGAGGCATCACAGGCAGGCCGCGGGTGGGCTCCGCTGGTCCTGCTAACACGTACAGTTTATTCCCTCGCCGCCGCACTGGACACACGCGGCGGGGGACGCAGCAGGCAGGCCGCGGGTGGGCTCCGCGAGCCGTGCTTTATGAAAAGTTCAATTGTGGGCACACTCACGCCCGGCGAGGCGCGCTGGACATGCGGGTGGGCTCCGCTTTGGCCCTGCTTATAACTGGGCACAGTTCATGAGTCACTTCGCCCCTGGGGCTCACCTTCGGCCGGCGGGCCTGATGCTCTGTCGCGGTCGTGGCGGGTGGGCTCCGCCCGGCTGGTGCACCTCTCCGGTTGGGGTCTCTGTGTCGCGGCCGTCACAGGTGGGCACTGGGCGGTCCGCTCTTTTCCTGGTGGCGCTGGATGGTGGCGGCCGACGCGGGTAGGCTCCGGTCGGCTCGTCCTTGAAGGCTGGTGCGGTGGGCCTCACGGTCGCTGCAGGCTGCGGGGCTCCGACGTGCCCACCGGCTTCTCGGCGCTGCTGCGCTCTGCTACAGGGGGTGCCCTGCAGGCGGGCAGCTCTCTCCCCCTTTTACCAGGATGTATGGCAGTGGCACGCGTGGCTTCACTACCGGCCTCGTCGCCAATGTAAAGTTGGGCCCTAGGCCCACATGGTAGAAGGAATCATGACACAGGACACCAGTTAGGGGATATCAGATCTGGCCTCGAGCACGTGCGCTCAGGGTCTTTTTTTAACAGCGTCACCTGACCCAGTGACGTCTGTGGTGGGTGGGTGTTTAGTGTAAGGTTACACTGCAACAACTAGACTGTGTCCTGGCAGGACACTACAACCATCATTCAGGGTCCGCACTATTACTGATCCTTTTAAATTGTCAAGGGCCCAGACTAAATCAGCTTCAGTTTGTACGTTTTACCTGACCATTTTTCCCTCTTTCCTTTCCCTGACCCTACGACATGTACCATGTTTGGTTAACCTGGCACCATCTGGATATTTGACTGGACCTACCTCAATCCACAAGATCTGTATGTATGATATGTAACAATATATTGTATGCTACTTTGCTCCATGGTAATTTGATGGTCTTGGACTCTTCTCTATCTAATCCACCCAACAATGGAACAACACAACAAAACATTTTTTGCAAGTAGCAAGGACCCCCTGGTGAGTTCCAATTTCTAGGACAGGGTAAGATAACGTGTAAAGAAAATTCCTAGACAATTAATCATACATCAAATCAATATCACTTTTGTGTCCACAATAATCCATGTAAGGCTAATAATGTACATATAATAGACTTAACAATAAATGTTAAAAAAAATGCAGGGTTTTATTCATCAGAGCTTTTTCATGTAATTAAAAATACACAATGTGAATACACAGTTTATTTTACATACATATATAAAAAACAACATATTTATAAAAACATTCAATACTCTAATACTGTGGCAAAATCACAATTATATTTCTCTTTTCACTTTTCGTAAAATCACAATTATATTTCTGCTTTTCACTTTTGAAAAGCAGAAATATGATTGTGATTTTGCGAAAAGTGACAAGAGAAATATAATTGTGATTTTGCCACAGTATTAGAGTAGTGCATGTTTTTATAAATAATATGTTTTTTTTATATGTATGTAAAATTAACTGTGTATTTACATTGTGTATTTTTCATGATATGAAAAACCTCTGATGAATAAAACAACCCTGCAATTTTTTTAACATTTATTGTTCAGTCTATTATATATACATTATTAGCCTTACATTGATTATTGTGGACACAAAAGTGATATTGATTTGATGTATGATTAATTGTCTAGAAATTTTCTTTACACATTAACAACACAAAAAAACACACAACCAAGTTGTGTGTGACGCACCTCTCATATGGCAATACGCCTGCCCTCCCGAATTATAACATGGACTATGAGCTCTTAGCTTCCGTGGTGTGCACCTCAACTGCCCCTGTCGTACCCAAGGAGCGATTACATTGATCAGAGACAAATCTTCCACCCACTCTAAGGGATCTAACTGTCCTGAAGAAAGCCGGGGAAGACACAGTATCCGGCTGTAACATGTCAACTTCTCTGCAGAGTGGAGGGATGAATGGTGCATAATCCACTTGCTTCAACACCATCCACTGACCAGAGAATCCATGAATAAAATAGATATTGGGATATCCCTGAGTTAGCTTTAATTAGTCTGTCTGCACTTATTTCCTCTATGTTCCTGACCTTTTACATATGTTTGTACTGTCTCCCCCACCCTATTGCTCCACCTCATGTGTTGGTCTGCACAGATGTGTGTCTTGCAACCCAATGATGAAGCATGCCACACACTTTTGGGGGTAAGGGAGGTTTTTCGAAGAATTGTACTTTGCCAATTTTACCTCATTTAAAAAGTGATCTATACTCTCCTACTTCTCAGTGTGTGACCACCCATTGAGAAATCCCTGTGGGCATCCGCTGTCAAGTGCCTCAGTAAGAAGGCCTTCCCACCAGCAAGAGTTTGCGATACTTGTGTCTGTGTATTTGGTGGAGGGACAAGTTTTGAATACGAGTCTGAGGGATGGATGATACCCTCGAAGCTCCTGCTAATGCAAACAAGTTGTGTGTACGTCATCCAATCGTTCCTTCTCACACAGTGTAATTACATCTCGCAAATATGAAAAGGAAGCACTGTATACAAGCCAGCTTTGACAGTATTTATGTATTTAGTAATCCTAATGTATGATTACTGCATTGTTGGTGCAGGGTGAGAGAGGAGCCACGAGAGTTGCTTCTTTCCTGGTGTTGTTTAAGCCTCTTCTAGAGCAAATTCAGGCAGTATTTGCAGGAATAGGATGGAGGGTGTATGACAAAATGAATAGCCCCTGCCTTACAAAGGATGCATACACCTACAACTTCGCCGTCCTTTTAGGAGCTGTGAACAAAGCTATAGTACTGCTCCTCTTTTTGGGTGGTAGGTGCTAATATATGGTTCCACAATGCTGAGCAGTGTGTGACAGGGGTGCATGCGTGAATGGGCGGTAGATGAGAACAGAGCTGCAACCTTGTTATTTAGGGAGGGAGCAAGCACGCAGCAGCCCAGATCTCCGCACTGGAGAAAGGTTGCTGTCCTGGGAGATGAGGAATGCACACTTTTTGTCTGGTGTGAGATAGGGCAGGAGGAACAGGCTACTATGCTGTTCTGCAGTGAATAGACGGCAAAAATGCACACCGAAGCCCCGTTGTCCAGGTTCCATTGTAAGACGAGATGCCCATAGATCTGAAGTCCTGGAGGAGGATGGATTCCAAACTCCGTGGGCAGTGACAGGGAAGATAACTAGATAACTGTTCCTCGCCCAGGTAGTAGGCCTATATTTAAATCTATTAATTTATCATGTTGTTTGTAGTGGAATGTATACAATGTATGTTGTGTAAGGAGAACGCCAGCTCCGACACCAGTAATGTTAGCTGCTTCTCCGGTCCCAGTGATAATTCCTCATTCTAAGTCCTCTAGAAAGTCCTCCTAGCAGCTATTCTGGTCCCGTCGGTGACTCCCCCATTCGAAGTCCTCTAGGAAGTGCTGCAGTTGTGTGTCTGTTCCTTATTCTTAGTCCGCTTGACAGTGCTGCTAGCTGCTTCTCTGGTTCTGTCAGTAACTCCCCCAGTCTAAGTCCTCTAGGCGGTGCTGCAGCTATGTCTCTGTTCCCAGTGGTAATTCCCCATTCTCAGTCCTCTAATCTGTTCATACATCCACTACACTCCAAACCAAAACACATAGGTAAAAGACATTCAGGCACATGCATCAAAAGAAAAACCGGTCGCAAACTGGTATTTTTGCATTTGGGATGCATCATCCCAATTGCAAAAATCGCAATTTAAGTAATCTCTAAATTGCGATTACTTAATTTGCGATTGCATTTAAGGAATCGCAAATTGAGATTCCTTAAATGCAATGCATTAAAGTAAAAAAATGAGCGATTTCGCTAAATGGGGAGGGAGGGGGTGCAAATTACCATGAAGTTGAACTTCATGGTAATTTGCAATAACTTTGAAAAATTCACTTTTGGGCATTTTTCAAAGTTTCATGTTGCGCACACACATGCCCTTAGGGCATGTGTGTGCACAACATATGTGCACAGATCAATTTCAGGGGTGCAACAAGGTGTCCTTTTGACACCCTTGCACCCTGAAATTGCATGAGCAATTTCCCATTCATTCCTATGGGCCAATAGGCCCATAGAAATGAATGGGAAGCCATTCCTTATTTGCAACTCGCAATTTGCGAGTTGCAAATAAGGAATGTGTAGGAATCGCTATTTTTACAGCAACTCCTACATGCATAGGCTTTTACGAGTCCTTAATTGCGATTCCTTAACTATTGCAATTAAGTAGTCGCAAAATCCTACCTTGAAGCATGTACCTGCAAGTCATTTACAACGCCAATAGCTGTAACTCTGACAAATGCGAAACCTATTGCATTGCAAATGCTTGTTTACATATGTTATTGTTTTGTGTATAACAACAGCCACTGTATTATGAAGAAACACATCTCTGGTATAAGTACTAGTTGATTGATTGAAAGTACTAGTAATTATGACCTCGGCATTCAGCATTACAATAATGGTTCTCGTCAACAGTTAAAACAGTATACTTGTCACGTACCCAAAAACCCTGTCTTAGCCAATGTCAGCACAATGTCATGAGAGTATCAAGAACTCCGCTCTGAGTAATAGCATCCCTTCAACACCTGTTACTGTCTTAAGACTACCAGGACAGCTATTCTTGGGCCCCGTTCCTTCAGTCGCTTGTGCCCATCTAATGGTGTATCACTAAGGCCGGTCACAATCTACCTCTTAAATCACAAAGGCCTAGAGTATTGTATCCCAGGCCCTGGGCTAAGTCAGACTTCCTCAACCCTCTTTTAACCTTCAGGTGTAAAAACATACTCTTGCATTCAGCCAGTTCCTGCAATTTAGATTTCTACTAAGGCTAAGCCCACTGCCCACCTCATCACTATTTGCCACGGCAAATTTGGCAAACATAATATTGCTTTTCCTGTTACTAGGGAGTAGGAGTCCCTGCACGATGGCCTCCAGTATCCATCTCTTTTGTATGCATGGCGCTTCATTTAAAAGCAGCACTACCTCTCCCATTGCAGCTCCAATCCAAGACTGCAGACCCATACTTTGTGGGAAAATCCGTATCTGCATTCCCACACGTAAGGCACTGTGCAGTGGCAACAAGATGGAATGTGTAGGTCCTCCTATGTGTATGAAATGTAATAGTATCAGCTTGAAGCAAGCATAGCTAAAAGCTTCTTGGATGGTGCTTGACGTTCATCCCTAGTATCCTTCTTCAGTAACCTTATTAATGCTCGCTTCTCACATTTCCCTTATTCAATTGAGCATACAGAGCTAGAGGAATAGGTAATACAGCAGTGCCACAAATGTCACCCCTTTACCTACTGTGTAGATCAGACGTAGTCCGTTGTGTATGTGTGGGTGGTTAGGTATTGCCTGCCTTCCAAAAATGTTTATTGTTGTGACCAATAATGTGTGCAGTAGGAATTGTCCAACATGAATATCATAGTGCCATATTAGGTCCTGGAAATCTCTAAAGGAACCCAACATTTTATTGACCTCTTAGCAGTGGGAGTCCCTTTTCTTTCCATGCCTACGCACAATCTGTGCCCTCCCTAGTATGAAGCCCGGCCATCCCCATTAGTGACATCTCAGACATATAAGATCTAATTATGCATGTTCTTTCGCGGCAACTAGCCCAGCAGTGTCCGAGGATTTTCAGCAGTCATGCGAGTGCCCAAGTACCACTTTTGGGTACAAGGATACCCATTGATTATGCTCATGCAGGTACGTTTGTCCCCATTACTTTCTCATCTGTGCCTTCGGATTGCCCAGCTGTGTATTGTAGTTGGGCACTCGAATATTATAGTTCACTTTCTGGGATGCCAAGGACCCCCTCCATCCCTCCCATCAATTGATCAGTGTTACAGATTTTAATTCTAAGGGGCTAATTATGATGTTGGGCAGACTTGAGTCCGCCCGACAACGTGCCGGTCCTGGGACCGACCTCTGGTCGGTGGTCCCGACCGCCTAATTAGAATGCGACCGAACAGTGTTCGGTTGCATTCCTACATTTCCCTATGAGAGCATGCATTACAGGCGTATGCCGGTTTTTTATACATGCTCCCATAGGGAAATGGGAGGTGCAGTTCCTCCCTGTACCCCATGACAGGCACCTCAAGGTGCTTGCCATGGGGGCAGGGATCAACAGGGCGGCACCATACCCCCAACTGAAGGCTGCTCACCCAAGGGTACCCTCAAACATGTTTTCCCACATGGATTCCATGTCGGACAGGCAGGCATGGAAACCACGCCGGAAACCGTGCATAGTAATCCCAAGGGCAGAACAGCCCGTTCTTACAAGCCAGTTCCGACGGGCTTCATTGTAATGCTGCAGTCAGAAAGTAAACCTAGCAGCCAAATATGATGTAGCCCGGAAGGCTCCGGCCATCTTGCATCGTAATCGGCCTTTATGTGTCAGAACCTGCCATTAGTTTCTCCTCCCATCGCTGGTAAGTGAAGTTATTTAATGTCTCCATATGTCTCTCCGAACGCCATACAAGATGAAGTAGTACATTAACTAGCTCATGAAAAAGGTCTTCTCCAGGATCCACATTGGGAGAGAAGCAAAATAATACAGAGGCTGGAAGAACCACTATTTTTGAAAACACTATCCTTCCCACTATCAATAGTGGCAGTATCCTCCAAAAGGCTACACTGTTCCTCATCTATCATCCACGAAGTGGAGAGGTGTGGTGCAGCGGCCAGGGCAGCTGGCTTCGGAGCACAAGGTTCACGGTTCGATCCCCGGCAACAGCTCAGTTCAGCACCATGTGACCCTGGGTAATAGCTCACTTAATTTCCACAACGGCCCCCAATGCCTTGAGACCCAAAAGGGCGAGTAGTTTTGCTTTACAAATGCAGATTTATCTATGACCCCATGAATCTAATATTCCTATTGAGTATATCCGTGGTATCTCCCAGTCTGTAGCATGGTGCAACAAGAAAATACTGAATTCATTTTTATTTTACCTCAAGCCCTGATTTTCTCCTAAACTCTTTCAAACCCTTATATCCTCATCTGCCTCATCCTGTACATCATTCAAAAACAGCTTATAGAGAGGTCAAGTGGGTCTTGCATTTGACAGTTATTCATTTATCTCCCCTCCTCCGGTCTCAAAATATTTGCTAAGGGCTCTTCTACTATAGCTAATATGAGTGGGGATGGGTCATCCATGCCATTCCCCCCTTCCACTGGTAAATGGATGAGAGATCACATGTCAAGTTAGGGCTCTTCGAATGGGGTTGGCATATAGTTCCATTTAAAAAGCCTTGCAAATAGGAACCTTCACATTTAATCTATTGAATGCCTTTTTGACATCTACTGCTCAAGTGACGACCAGGCCCACAGATCCATCCATTAATTGAATCAACCACCTGATGTTCATGGATGTGGTGGGTCCCAGGATGAAACTGCTCTGGTCTTTGTGTATCATTTGTAACACTAATGGGAGGAGCCTAGTGGCCAGAACTTTGCTCAAGATTTTATAATCTGTTTGAAGCATCAACAGAGGTCTCTATGATCCCATTTCTGCTGTGTGTCTCTCTGATGTTTTTAATATGCCTACGTTTCTCTGATATTGGGTGTCCCTGACTTTTGTGGAGCCTATCTGTGAGGCTTCTCCATAATATACTAGGTGCAATAGCATTTGACTCCTTTTATGAAGTATGGGTCAATGAAATCAGACTGCTTCAATGTAATTTTCTGATGATCTGGCTAGCAATGCTGCTGACCACTCATTACTGCAGATGATTTCTTGTTAATTATCAATTTATGAATAGGAAGTTAAATATATTGTTTCACAACCATGTATGTAGTACTAGAGGAATTGGAAGTTTCAGGGTTTGCACCAGCTCTACACCATTTAATCATACACAATCGAATTACAATTAATTTGCGTTCAGACTACCTTCCTCAATCTTTTTTATCTGGCTTTACAATGTCACAGTCTGCAGTAATGTTGCCCAAATAATTTTGTGCACGCTTAAACTATCTGTGATGCCACACTAATGCCAAATTTGCCCTGTACTAGGGCTAAATAACATTGTTTTTGAGCCAGGAATCTAACCAGTAACGACTGCTGAACGGGGGTTGTGGGGGGTGGAGGGGGAAATGAAAAATAAAATAAAAGGTCTTACCTGGGTTCTGCGTGCCGCCGCCTCTCCTCTGTTGTCTTCTCCGTGCCACAACAGGAAGCAGACAGCCTCCCAGAATTCCCTGCCAAATCACAACGATCTAAGCGCCATGGTTCGGTGCTCAGATGGGGACAGGTAGGCTGTGCATGTTCCCCACCAGGCATGCAAAGTGCGCAGGAATATTTGGCTGGCCCTAGAGGGGCGGCCAAACCGACCTGCACACTTAAGAGTGTGCTTAACACTCTGCCCTGCCCCTGCTTTGGCCAGCCCAGCTTCACCCGCACCTAAGCAGGAAGGACAACTAAAATGATAATAACATTAGTGATTATCATTTTAGTTTTCCTTTTCAAACTGCTCACAGAGCAGTGAGGCGATGCTCCTCCGCCTTAGCAGTGGAGCCGCCGCTGAATCGAATACCCTGTAGATAAGAAGGCTCTCTGTCCAAAAGGCTATCCCGGCGCTGCTTCTCCATGGCTTTAACAGGCTGTATGCTGATCTACGACCGCTGCAGAATTTTATATATACAGTCTTTCAATGTCTCTTTTGATTAATCTGTTAACAGCCATTTACGTTTTTACGCCCATTTATTTAAGCATGTGTTTGTTTCAGTTCTACCATGGTCCCCTGATGCATCAGTTTAGACTATAACAGTTGTCTGTCTTTGAGGCACTGTACAAGCCTCCACATAGCTTGGCGTAAAATTATCCTTCTGTGCATTTCACCCATAGAAAGCTGACATTGTTTCATCTTTATTTTAAACCTGCAGGTAAAGAAGCCAGTAAGGCAAAAGAAGAAAATTCTGCAAAATGTAATGAAAAATTGAGATTCTGCAAACCGCGGACAAAAAAGAATGAAGCAAACTTAGTCCAGAATGCTTATGATCCAAAGCCTTTTTTAAGTGTAATGCAATCAGGAGGGGATGAGGAAATGAAAGAAGAAACATCTGCAGAGTGGCAAAGTATTTTCAGTCATCCTACCTATTCCAACTCACATCAGGTAGCACCGCACGTGCAGGCATCAGAAGCATACAATAAATGTGAGGGGGCTTTGAGCAATAAAGACAATGTTCCATGTAAGTCAGATGCACTGCAAACCTTTAGACCATACAGTTATACTCAAAATCTGAAAATAGCTCAGAGGAACAGTCATAGTGGTTATCAGCGCACACATCAAGGAAGAAGAAGGCACACATGTACTGTGTGTGGAAAAAGCTTTACAGCAATATCAAATCTTATAAAGCATGAAAGAATACATACTGGTGAAAGACCTTTTCATTGCACTATCTGTGGAAAAAGCTTTAATCAACTTGGTGCTTTGCATAGACACCAGAAAATGCATACAGGCGAAAGACCTTATCAGTGCAACATATGTGGAAATCGCTTCAATCGAACAGACACTCTCATGAGACACCACAAAAGACATGAAAAGATGCTACAAAAATGTGAGCTTGATATGTTGGAAATAGTCTAAATTATTTCATTCTAGATACATACTGGGAACACAGGTTTGTATTTGTATTTAACTCTGTACATATTATAGAAGACAGTCCATGAGGTCTTAGAATGTGGCTTGGTTACATAAAATAATCATGAGACTCGTTGTTTGTACAGTACAATGGCAATATCTAACACATATTTACAAATTTCAGCATGTGCAAGATAATAAAACACAGAAGGCTGAGGTTGAAAATCACATGACTGTTACTATAGTAAGAGGGCTGTTACTTTCGTGCTTTCTGTGTTAGCCTCACTTTGCTACTTGGTTTTAAAGCGTTTTTTTTTCTTCAATATTTTATTTTCATTACTGCATTTTTATAACTGTACTTTCTACTGCTATCTATTTTAGCCGCTCTGCCTCTGCTGCTTTTTTTTTTAAATATTTGGGCCACCTACCTTGTTGGAACACTCTTGACTCTCCGGTCCACCGCCGTAATACCTCCATTTTTGTGGAGAGAACCAAGGGGAGATTACAGCCACCAGTGCCTACTCACTTCCGGACCGTCCGCCATCTTGAAAGTTAGCGCTCCAGTCTTTAGAACTCCCATCCAATAAATGGCAAGATGGAACAGAGTGTGCAGCGTATGCGTGCAGCAGACGCGCCACTGGTGCGACGAAGGCAAGCCCCTCGGCGCCCGTTCACGGCAGGCTGGGGCCAAGGGAGAGAACCCCTGTCCATTTCAGGAACGATCAGTCTTTGAGATATTCAGCGGAGCACATAAAAGAATTGGAACCACTGCTCCCAAAATTATGCTACCACACTCTATCTACTGAGGTAAACACATTGCGGTGCACCCACTGCCCGTTTAAATTCACCACACTGATGGTAGGTCCCAGGAAAGAGCATAAATTAAAGTTCCCACTCATTAACTGTAGGTAACTTAGTAAGCATAATATTTACATTGATGATTATATTGCAGATAATCAACCTGATGCCATGTTCCTTACGGAAACATGGCTGAATGAGGCTGCCGCCCGAGATACTACAAGCTCTTCCTCAGGATTATGGTATCCTCAGACAGGACCGCCCTATTAAGAGCGAAGGAGGAATAGTGATTATTTACCAACTATCCCTAAAATGTACTATGGAAAAATCCTATATTGCTAATAGTGAAGGAATTTTCTTTACTATAACGTCAGCTAAGGATCACACACAGTCATTGGCTTTCTAATCTATGGACCCCCAGGCCCGTCCACAGATTTTATTTCAAGCCTTGTTGAAACAATGGTGCAACACGCTACGTTAAAACAATCTGACTGTTCTGGGCAATCTAAATTTACACTTTGACGAGCACACTAATAGTGAGGCGCAATTCCTATGTCAAGAATTAGCTGCCCTTCAGTTAGAGCTTAAATCCACTCAAGTGATATGCAATCAACTTTTCTTTTCTTGGTGAACAAACATAAACAAAGCAATACTAGGCACACACCCCCACCTCCCCCCCCCCCGAACCCGCCCTCCCAAGTCGCACTAAGTCTGTCACACATCCCCTACATGTAGCACACCCAAATGACTGCACGTGTGTACCCGCTATCATGGCCCCTTCATTCCACCTCCGAAAGATCTTCCAGTTCCACCTGCGGCTCAAGCCACAGGCCCCTGAAATCAGACCAGCGCTTCCAAATTCTATAATGCTTTTGTGGGCATCCTCGGGCTACAAAAATCGGCTGCTCCATCCCCATACAAAAGTCTAACCCTCTTTTCCATGCCACCACAGAAGGGGCCCGCGGATCCTTCCACGCTCTGGCCACGTCCCTTTTTGCCAATGTGAGGCCCAGCCGCAACAAATGCCTCTTGTAGACGTTGCCGCACACCCCTTCCATCACATGCAATAAGACTAACTGCGGCGTACGGGGGAGCTCCCACCCCAGAACGTCAGACAAGCAGGCCAGCACCCCCCTCCAGAACCGATCCAGAGAGCCACAACTCTACACCGTGTGTATAAACATCCTCACCTCCCGGCCACATCAGAGACAGTCCGGGGATGCGATCAGTCCCGCCCGCCATAATCGCTCTCTAGTGAAGTAAACTCTATGTAGGTACTTAAATTGGATGAGCCGTAGGCGCATCCCTATGGCTGCACCCCTGGGGGCTGCCAGAGCCTCCCTCCAATTCTCCCACGTCCTCCTCCCAAGTCTCCCAGAGCTTCTGCAATGTGGGGGAACAATGTGTAACTAGTAACTGGTATATGCGTGATATCTTTTTTCTCTCCAAATCACCCATAAACACCTTCGCTTCCAGAGGGCTAAACTCGGGGAGGGACTCCAGGCCCTCAAGGCTAGGGGCGAGGGCATGACAGAACTGAAGGTATCTAAAAAACTGAGAGCGAGGCATGCTAACTTCCTTGCAAATATCCTGAAAAGACTTAAGCTTCGTGCCTGATAAGACATCCCCTAGTGTCAAAATACCAATGCTGTCCCACCCCCGGAAGCCCTGTAGCGTCACTAGCCCAGGTAGCCGCCCATTGTGCCACAGGGGGGTTTCACCAGTCAGGGTTTTCCACTAGCCCATGCGGCGCAGAGCCTGCCACCAAATCTGAAACACCACCTGCGTGACCGGTGGCAGTGTGTTCCTCAACGGCACCGTATAGCGAATGGTGTGCAGCGTGTGGGACCCCATAAGGTAGCGCTCCAGGGCATACGCCGGGTGCCCCCTGTCTCCATACCACCACTCATTTCAAGACTAGGAGGTGAGAGGCCTGATAATAGGACAGAATATCAGACATCGCCAGTCCACCACAATATGTAGATAAAAAGCAGGTGCGCAGTGCTACCCGTACAGTGCCCCCCTCCCAGGGAAACTGTCCCAGTACAGAATTTACCTGTCTGAACCATTGAGGCGGAATGTGGTATGGATTGTTCTGCGGTTGGTACAGCAGCCTGGGGAGGGCCACCATTTTAAAAAATTGCCGACCTGCCATAGATCGTCAGTGGCATACAGGACCATGTCTTGAGATCCGCCCGGCGCTAAATTCCGCTCCCAGGAGACCGTACCTCAGATAAAAACACCCCCAGGTATTTAAAGCCCCCCACCGCTACTTGAAGTGTAGACGCCCACTCCCCCACTCCGGAACGCTCTCCCAACACACATAAGGTGGACTTGCGAGGGTTCATATATAGCCCTGATGTTTCTCCGAAGATATGCATAATTCGCAGGAGGCGTGGCCCGACCTTTCGAGGTCTGTAAGGAAAAACAGGACATCCGCGTACAGCGCGATCCTATCGGACGGTCCCTGCGCCCACTCGAACCCTCGCAGTTGCGCATCGATGCGCACCCATGCTGCCAGCGGCTCCATTGCCAGGGCAAAGAGGTATGGCGAGAGAGGACAGCCCTGCCGGGTACCACGCCAGATGGAAAATCTGGAGGATATGGCCCCTGCTACTCGAACCGAAGCTGTCAGATCCGTATATAGAAGCCGCAGATAAGAGAGGAAGCAGGGCCCTAAGTTAAGCAGTGGCAGGAGCGCAAACAGATAGACCCAGCTCAGTGAATCAAATGCCCTGTCCATATCCAGTAGGAGAAGTGCTGCCTGTTCCCCCGTACTCCGAACCACCGCCACATGCGCTCGCCGGATGTTGTGTCTGGTCGCCCTCTGGGGCATAAAGCCAGCCTGGTCTGAGTGGACAAGCGCTGCGATATGAGGTAGAAGCCGGTTTGCTAATGCTTTGGCTAAGATTTTTGCCTCCACATTTAAAAGAGAGATTGGGTGGTAGGATGCGTGATGCTCCGGGGGCCTGCCCGGCTTGTGGAACACCACCACTTCAGCGTGTCTCCAATATGGAGGGAGGCAACCTCGTTCCTTGGCCTCTTCCAAGGCCGCCCTATAGTGCGCATCCAGCTGCAGGTGATACTTCTTTAAAAATTCCCTAGGGAACCCATTGGGTCCGTGAGCCTTTCCTGTATTAAGTTCGCCTAGGGCTGTGCCCAGCTCATCAGTCAGCGGGAGCTCAAGGCGCTCTCGCACCTCATCCAACACCGCATGAGGCGGTAGGTCAGCGATAAACTTGTCCACCACATCTTCATGGAGGCATTTATTCGGGCATACAAATCTGCGTAATGTGCAGCGAAGCCCTCCACTAACTCTTTCGGATCTGTAATCAAGGCACCCGCACCGTCCAGTATCCCTGGCAGGGTCTGTGATTGGAAGGCGCCCTGACACAGCCGGTGCAACATAGTTCCCGATTTATCCCCCCACTGATATATCCTGCTACGCGTCGCAAGCCATATCTGCCACGCCTCGTCTATCAGCAGAGAGGCATAGGACTGCTGCGCCAGGAAAAGTTGCCCCACCGCTTGACCCTCACCCTCAATGCTGCCCCGACGCTCCAGCGCCGCAATCTCAGCCTCAGCCCATACCAATTTCCGCCCTGCGCCTCTTCCGAGCAGCCGCACACCAAGCAATATCTACCCCCCGTAGGGTGGGCTTTAGGGCTTCCCAAACCGTCCCTGCACTGGCGACGGACCCCAAATTCTCAACTAGGTATTCAGCAATAATAGCCTCACCCAAATGTTTCTGGTAGTCCTCCTGCTGCAAGTGCCACACTGAGAGGCGCCATCGAAATGGCTGCCGCCCCCTACCAAAACGAAGGTCGACCGAGATGGGGGAATGGTCCGAGAGCCCACGTGGTAGTATGTCCGCCGACTCTACCCTACCAACCACTTCTCTGGGAACAAAAATATAGTCTAGTCTCGAGAAGGATTTGTGGACAGCTGAAAGAAATGTGTACATCCTCCCGTTACCATGCAAGTGCCGCCCTGTGTCCACCCAATCCAAGCCCCTAACCATGTCTTTCAATTTGGTGGATTGGCCCACAACCTGACCACCCCCGGGCCTATGCCTATCTCTGAGTCCATCCATAATATCGTTCCAATCCCCTCCCACTACCGCTAGCGCGTCAGGGATGTCGGCCCATACAGCAAACAGCTTCTCAACAAGCGAACATTGCGGAGGGGGCGGGGCATACACACATCCCAGCACCAACGACTCCTCCCCGACCATACTTTTGACAAACAAGTATCGTCCCTACGTATCAACCCATTGAGCAGAGTGAACATTGGGGATTCTGCGATGCACTAAGATGGCCACCCCCCTAGAGCCCCTAGTAAAACCTGCATGAAAAACTTGTTGGTAGCCATACCGCTGCAGACACATAGTCTCACCTAGTAGGTGAGTTTCCTGCAGCATCAACACATCAACTCCAGCCCTCTTTGCCTGCCGAACACCGCCCCCCTCTTTATCTTGTCTAGGACTCCCCGCACATTCCAACTTAGGACACGAAGAGAGCCCCTGGACCCTAGAGCCTTACCCATAGGATCCTCCATCAGGGAACGTCCGGAGCCGAATCCCAGATACTGGGCCATGTAGGTGCACACACAACAAATGTTGGGACCCTCACGTGACTGTGCGACTCATACCCAACCAAGACAAACCCCCCCCCGGAACAAACAAGCCGACCCCCCCACCCCATACCTCTAGAACGTTGAAGTACCTGTCGCGGCATAGGAGACTCTCGCCCCCCAACGTGGGACGTGAGGACGCCCACACCAATGGATCCCCACCCAACAGCCCATGGAGCCTAAACCCACCCCCAACAAGCACTTAAGCTAAAGGGGGAGTCCGCCCACAATGCGTCTCCCTCCACCCCTCGCAGCTCACGTTAACACATGGCCTTGCAGAAAACTACACACCAGCTCCCTCCTGCCCGCAAAGTAGTACAGTCAAGGGTCCACTGTCTGTTGCTCAGGAGCCCCCTTCCCTCGGTCTGAGGCATCGCCAGATGCGGAGCGCCGCCTGGACCTGGATCTCCGGTTTCCCTTCCTCCGCGGCCCCCGGGAAATCTGTAACTGTGCCTCACCCTGAGATGAATCCGACTCCAGCCCCGGCAGTGTGTGCACCCGCACCTTCACTGTTTCATCAGTCCATTTAAATACCTCCTCCAGCAAGTCAAAAAAGTGGGTGCGAGACTGAAAGACCACCCGCAGGTGGGCCGGGAAGAGCAAGGCGTAGGAGAGCTTAAGTTCTCAGAGACGGGCCTTGGCAGCCATAAACGATTGCTGCTGCTGTTGCACTAGGCGCGTATAGTCCGGAAAGATCAGGAAGCGTTGGTTCTCATATAGTAGGGGTTCCTTGGCCCTGGCCGGCTGCAAGATAGTGTCACGGTCGTGATAGTTCAGCAATTTAACAATCACAGGCAGCGGGCGAGCCCCCACCGGCGGCTTCTGCATAAAAGCCCTGTGAGCCCGCTCTATCATAAAGCATCTGGAGAGGGCATCAGGGGGAGGACAACTTTCCAGCCACTGCATCAAGAAGCCATCCATGTTGCCTTTCTCGCTGCCTTCCGGGAGCCCAACAAAGCGCAAGTTGTTCCGTCGGGCCCGCCCTTCCGCATCCTCGGCTCGGAGCGGCAGGCCCTTCTGAATGCTCTCCATACTGGCCACCTTACGCTTCAGAGCCGCGACATCGTCCTCCACTCCGGAGATTCAGGTCTCCGCCTCCGTAATGCGGGACACCGCGTTTCGCAAATCTTGGCATTAATAGCGGGACATCCGACCCTACGGCTCCTGTTTTCATGTCCAACATATCCTGGGACTGGGTAATGGCTGCCATCAACGCCGCGTTGTCTGGTCCAGAGTCTTGTTAGCCTCCCACAGCCCCTGCATTCCTGCCAGGTCCTGTAAACTTGTCGATGGACCCATGTTTCGTGGTCCCACTTCCGCCCTTGTCCAGCGTCATGGCCGCCAGTTGTAGTCCACCCCAATCAGGACTGGCCCTCTCGTCTACAGGTAGTCCCTCGCGAACACCGCAGAAGCCACCAATGCTTCCCCGAGCTACTCCCAACTGGATAGAGGGTATCTCCTAGGCAGGGCTTGCAGTCCTGAACGATTTGCCCCGCTCCTCTCACCGGGCTCCAGACCTGAAGATTGCCAATGCCCACACTGGGCCACAGGACACTGCTCTGGCCCCCGCTCCACACTCCTCACCGCCGCGGCCCGGTCCGACTGTCGAAGGATATCCTATGGGTCAGCGCCCCCCTGGCCCCGGCTCCGGACTCCAGGGAGACCAACCCGGTCCAGCACCCTGGCGATGCCGCCAGTCTTCACCCCACCGCGGACGTCTCACTCCACCCCTTACTCGTGGGGCCCACCATGGCGAGGGGCGCCTGGCCGGTCGGGGAAACCCCCTCTGGCTCACAGCCCAAGCAAGAGGAGGAAACTGGTCCAAAGACGCGGCCCCTGCCCCCTCCGGGTCAGCCGTTCCTCTGCTGCAAGGTGGAGTCTTCCTCTGAGGGCCGATATGCCTCCCGGGCACCCACCGCTGCCGAGCTCCTCCGCCACACAGACATCGGGCGCCGCGTCTGGACCCCACCACTGGGCCGCGCCAAACTTGACCCCCCCCCCCCCCCCCCCCCACCCCCCGGTTCCACTGCGGGGCACTAGGCCTCACCGCGCGGGACCCCCCGGGAACAGGGAGGGAGACACTACCTGTGTAGCACACCAACCTGCGGGACCTCCGAGAGGGGCCGGCTTGCTCCCAGGCACCTTCTGCGTGCCCCGCTGCCTCAGGGACCCGCTCAGGCAGCAGCAGACCACAGCTCCTCGGTCACCCTTGCCGCCAGGACGCGTGAAAATCGACGTCCCCGGCGTCGTCCAGCCACACCAGGCCCCACACAGCAGGATGCGCAGCTCCAAGCTCCAGGCGCTCTAAATCGGCCAGATCACCATCAGAGTATCGCAGCGGGCGGCTGGTGAAGGATCACCCCCTCCGGACTGCAGGAGTGTGGGGGAAGACAGGATAATTGCAGGATTAGTGTCAGGCTGGACGGAGCGCGGCTAAGCCACGTCCGCCATGCTAGCTCACCTAGCCACGCCCCACGGCATTCTCTATTTTATTAGCCAAACCTTCCCCCACAGCTAGAATAGGCTTCATTATTCCATGCAGGAAACGGTCCAGATATAATGCTGAGAGCTTTATCCAACCTCTACAGTAGAGACCGCCACAATTGGGAGTAGATTTTAATGCTGCCAACTTAGCAGTGGATAAGTGGATCACTGAAACATTGGGTGTAGTTCCTCCATGGGAACACCAATATCCCTCAGAGACTCACTAAATCAGCACCATGGTTCAATGAGGATCTAAGGACAGCTAAAAAATTCTGCAAACACTTAGAGCGTCAATGGAGGAAAGATTTTTCTGATGGTAATAAGGCTGCTTATAAGTTAGCACAAAAAAACGACCATTCCCTTATTAAGAAAACCCACACTGCTTATTATAGTGACAGAATTGAGCAGGCAGACAATTTCTCTTGACAACTATTTGCCATCCTTAAAGACTTATTCTCCCTAGAGAGAACTATGGCTCCTGCCATTAGCTTTCCTGAGTCGTGTAACAAGATAGCAGACTTTTTTGCTACATAGGTATTGAAAATATATTAATCCTTTCCTGATGAGTCCCGTGATAACAATTTTTTTCAATCTGATAAAATCCCTGTATTTGGGGGCAACCTTCTCTTAGAGTTCTCGCCAACCTCGTTTGAAGATTTAAACGATATAGCTCTAAGTATCAAATCTGGTTCCCCAATGGATACAGCCCCACCTAAAATTATTAGGAAAGGGCTAGATATAATACTACCTTATGTTCAGCAACTTTTTGAGCTATCCTTCCATTGTGGTGAGGTCCAGAGGAAGTGGAAGCAAGCAATTGTCCTCCCTTTTTAAAAAAAAACATTGGCAGATTCGGGTCTGTTGGATAACCTACGTCCCATTCGTTTCCTGCCTTACTTCTCTAAAATAGCAGAAAAGGTGGTGAACATGCAATTGGTTGTGCATATTAATCGGCACAACCTGCTTCATCCCACGCAATCAGGCTTCAGAGCCACATACTCTACAGAGTCAGCGATACTCCCGGCCCAACGGAGACATTACACAGGTGTGCGGATGATGGACAGACTGTAGCCTTGGTCCTGTTAGTCCTCAGCACAACCTTTGATATGGTATCCCACAAACAGCTTCTGCATCGACTCTGGTCAAGTGGACTAGAGGGAGTACCTTTAAAGTGGTTGATTTCCTTCCTTCAAGATCGCTGCGTTCAAGTTGCACAGCGTCCACATATGTCCAGAAGCATTCCACTCAAGGGGTTCCACAGGGTTCAATTTTGAGCCCAACTCTTTTTAATCTTTACATTGGACCCCTGGCGGATATCGTGGAAAAACACAATGTTACTATTGTGTCCTATGCGGATGAGACTTAGCGTGGCTTTATCCCACAACTCAGAAGATGCAGCCATCCAGTTTTCCTCTTCTTTGAAGGACCTTGCCTCCTGGATGTCAAGCAATTGCCTTAAGCTGAATGCCAGTAAAACTGAGGTCTTGGTTGTAGGTAAGTCCCCTTCCATATGGTTCTTAGCGTGGTGGCCTCAGACTTTGGGCCCACACCCATCCCGAAGGAGGAAGTGAAAAATCTAGGATTTTGGCTAGACCCCAAACTCTCCCTCGAGGTCCACACTAAGAAGGTTACAGAGAAATGTTTTGGAATACTCAAAATGCTGAGAAAAACTTTGGATATCCTCCCCATCTCAGCCAGTAAAACTCTGAACCATACTCCAGTAACGTCCCAGTTGGACTATGGAAATGTCCTCTATCTTGGAGCAACAAAACATTTCTTCATAGGCTACAATGCATCCAGAATGCGGCTGCTCGCCTAGTTCTTAACTTACCCAGGAGAGCCTCCTCTGTGAAAGCCCTCGACTCCTTGCATTGGCTGCCTTTTAATAAAATAATTCTTTTTAAAACCCTGTGCATTTGCCAGCAGTGTCTGCCGGGCAAAGGACCCAGTTATCTTCATGATCTTCCTGTTCCCTATAATCTGTTGTGCCACGTCAGGTCAACAGGGGCTTATTTGGTTAAAGTTCCAAAGAGCAGAAATGGGTGCATGTTCCTTTGGTTATTTGGGAGCCAAAAACTGGAATGAACTACCTCTTTTTCTCCAAGAAGAACCATCGGAGAATGTTTTCCTGAAAAGATTGAAAACTTGGCTCTTCCAGGTCTGAGGTTTTGTGCTGGTACGGCCCCTGTTTCCCTCTCTTTTTTCCCCTTCAACCTTTCTTATGTAGTGTCTCCTAGCTTGGGGACACATCAGCTGGTGTAACCAGGCGCTTTATAAATGGTTTTGTTATTATGATTATTATTACATGGAGGATGGTTTAGTAATGGGGGGATTGCCTGAACAGGATCAAGGAGTGTACCTTGAAAGCTTACTTAAAAGTAGGGGAGAGGAGGACTTGACTTGAAGCTGAGCAGGGAGCTGTTTTGAAGAATTTATGTAGGAAGTTCAGCAGACCTAAATTGGGTTGGGTATTAGGTAGTCTTAGTAACAGAGACATGAGGTTTGGGAGTGGAAGGATTACGTCTGTGCGAGGTGGTTGGTGAAATAATAGGTACAGTTTTGAATACCAGGATGAGGAGTTTGTAGGGTGCCCTAAATTTATGTATGTCACCAATTAACCTATTGGTGGTCAGAGTAAGTCCACAGGTTTCTTGGGAGATTCATAGATTAATTGGTGTTGTGCTAGATGAATGTAGCAGGATACTGAATAGGAGATTGGTGAGGTAGTCAGGCTTATTCGTGACCAGTATGTCAAGGACAGTTGTAGCCAAGTGAAAGGTGATAGGTTCTTGAATATTCAACATTTTAAGGAGTTGATACATGACAGAATGAGGAATCCATGTGATTGAGATGTTAAACGTTTCATATTCTGGCAGTATTTCTATCCAAGCTTTTTCCATATATTTTTCAGCATGATTGAGATTAACAAAAGTGTTAAAAAAGTCAATTTTTGTCATGATCAGATAGAGCCTTTCCAGTTTATCTTTTGGAACCCCAATGCTCAGGACCTCTGAGCGTATGTGTCTCCAACCACTTTCTCCCCTCCTCTATAGTGTTTCCTCATTTCACTTTCAACACTCCCCAATACCTTTCGCTCTCTAACTCCTTTTCTGTTTTATTTATCTCCTTTTTTTTGCCTCCATTTGAAACTTATTTAGATCGACTATTCATCTAGACCCCTTCCATTGTCCTCTATAATCCGATTTAAATCATATTTAACTTAACCCTCGCCTTGCAATTATACACCTAAGGCCCGATTCACAACAACTCATAAAGTTACGAATGTGGAGTCACTGCACTCATGGTGGAAATGCTGCACTCGGGGCGGAATTTCTGTATGGCGCTTTCTCTGCAGTGTGCTGTATGGAGATTCTGCCTCGATTTCAGAGACTCAGCCCGAGTGCAAACTGCACACGTAACTTTACGGGTCATTAGGCCCTTTGTGAATTTGGGCCTAGTTCTTATTTTTGGATGTGCCTTTATTTTTCAAGTACCTCACCTTCCCATCCATATCTGCCCCCTCCTTTCCTCCCTTCCCTTAACACCTTTAGCCTTGTTTCCTTACCTTCTTTTCCTCAGTGGCTCTGTGTTCTGCCTCCTCTTTTCTCTGTTGCACTAGTCAAGGTAGAAATCAAAGTCAGACTAATACAACCACTTTTAGTTTCTTTTTTTCCCTCTTTCCATTGTTTTTCCTGTAATTTTTCTTATATATATATATATATATATATATATATATATATATATATATATATATATATATAACTGTGGCAAAATAAACAAAGACCTGCTACAACCACATGATTTGGTGTCCGTTTCCCGTTTCTCAGCGCATTACCGGCTGGAGTGTTGGGAGAATACAAGTCGGATATATATATATATATATATATATATATATATATATATTCACTGAAAAAACCATGGGTTATAGAACATATATAGTTAGGGATTAGCATTTACAAAACCTTATTTTACTCACACAAAACCATTGAAATTTCATATATAGTTAGTTGCACTAACTATATATCGCGCACCCGCAATCCACTGCTGATCATGTCACATATTACATCATTCATGACATGGCCAGTGACATCACTGATGACATCACTGATGACATCTCAAATGACATCACTGATGACATCACTGATGACATCTCAAATTACATCACTGAGGACATCTCAAATTACATCACTGATGACATCTCATTTGACATTACTGATCACATCACTGATGATATCATTCATGTGATAATACAATGAACCTCTTCAGACTCTAATATAACCTTAGATACAATCAGTGTAAACAGACACTCACAGACTGTCACTCATCCATGGAGTTACTCACACACCTAGTCAGTCATGCAAACAATCAATCACACCTCCATTTCCTCAACTATACAGTTATACACACCTTACTTATTCAAACATATACTAACACACATTTACTCTCTTATACAATCCCTGATACAAGTTCACAATGATCCATACAGCCACTCACACATTCACTGGCTCTCATGCACAGTTATTTATATATGTCAACTCTCACATGTACTGTGTTTTACATATGTACTTACTTTGACATGTAGCACTAAGATATCCATTCACTCACCAATAGACTCATGCACACAGTCAACTGCCCATACAGCTGTTTCCACATGCACTTTTGAACCCATACATCTAGTGAATCCACTGCTCACACATCTATGCAGAGTCACACAACTCCCAGCCACCCACACACACACTCAGTGTCCCATACAAATACTTGGGCAACCAATCAATAACCCATATAGTTACTCATATAGCTACTGATCAACACATGCAGCAGTTTACAGAATAACAGACATAATGATGCACAAATTAAGACAGTTTAGTCACTAACCCATGCACTCAGTGAGACACATTTAATCACTCACTCATACAGTCAGTCATGCACCTACTAAATCCTTCATCCAGACACTTATACATCCACTCATTCTTCAATATGTAAGACATATTTTAACTTTACAGAAACATACAGTCACTGGATGTTGTCATCAGTGATGTCATCAGTGATGTCATTTGAGATGTCATCAGTGATGTCATCAGTGATGTCACTGACCATGTCATGAATGATGTAATATGTGACATGATCAGCAGTGGATTGCGGGTGTGTGATATATAGTTAGTGCAACTAACTATATATGAAATTTCAATGGTTTTGTGTGAGTAAAATAAGGTTTTGTAAATGCTAATCCCTAACTATATATGTTCTATAACCCATGGTTTTTTCAGTGAATTTTCAAGGTTTTGTAAATGCTAATCCCTAACTATATATGGTCTATAACCAAGGGTTTTTTCAGTGAATTTCATTGGTTTTTTAAAAGCTAATATCTGTAGCTGTAAAATGTATTCTTCTTTAAATCTTAAAATATATTTTACATGTTTTTGATACAATTTTTTTTAAATATTTTTTTTTGTTTCGCTCCCAGTCCGCGAACCGGTTAGCTTCCCGTTAGCTCAATTTGGAGCCGCGACTCGGTCCGCGAACCAGTAAACGTTCCGTTTGCGTAACTGTTGTGTTAGCATGACGTTTTGCGTTGTTGCGTAATACGTCATTTGACGCGCCAAGTTAGCGGACCCGGAAGCGAACTGGAACGCGGCGCAAAGCGCGAAACGTAAACACAGCAGGTCATGTGACTCGGTAATAACACTTTTCATTGGTTCATTTCACTTTTGGTTTCCTAATGATGTAATACTAGGTCATGTGATCTAAAATTAACACTTTTCATTGGTTTAGAACTTTTGCTTTTCCCAAATGATGAAAACCCCTCCTTCTTTCCTCACTCTGACTTTCATCTTGGTGAGAGAAAGACCCTTTATTAACATTGAGATATGGCTTCATTAGTAGCTTCAGCTGGTTCTTCCCCACCACCTCCACCAGATCCAAGGAAGAGAGGACCACCTGCTGAAGTTAATATTCAAGAAGAACAGGAAGAACAGGAGGAGGAGGAAGAGCAGGAAGAGACACTGTTTTTGCCAGAGGAGCCCAGGAGGTATAATCGGAAGGAGAACTATATTTGGCAATTTTTTAAATTTCCCGAGGGCCAAAAGAAAGTAAATGCACGCTACGTGTTTTGCCGTATATGTAAAGAAAGACTGTCCAGGGGGACTGATAAAAAATACAGTTTCGGCAACTACACTATGCATCGGCATATGAGTAGGTGGCATCCTAACAACTATAGTGCTGCCCAGCTACGTGATGAGCAAGAAAATACCCCTGCGATGGCCAGAAGATCGGTTGTACAAGAAGTGACGGGACCAGAGGCAAGGGAGATGGTCCCAAACATACAAATGAAGTTTGGGGAAGTGAAACAAGTGTGCGTGCGCTGCAATCAATTCATTTGCTACAGAGAAAGTAGCATTACTCTAATTATCAAAGCTATTGATAATCATGTTTGCCCGAAACGCCCCAAACAATAAATTCTTTTTTTTGTTGCTCCTGTTGAGCCCTTTACAATGAATCGTTTTTGTTTCCCCCCTCCCCCCAAAAAACAAAAAAATATCAAAATGTTCAGAAAATACAAAAAAATTAAAAAAATGTTCTTAAAAATAATAAAAAAAATTTAAACAACAAAAACAAAAAAAAAAGTTATTTTCAGAACTACCTCCCCGTTATAAAAAAAATTCGTAGAATATTTGGAACTCTGCCAACCTCTATTTCTTTTAGTTCGCTTCCCGGTTCGCACTCCGGTACGCGAACCGGGAGCGAATCAAAAAATTTTTTTTTAAAAAAGAACAGTACGTTTAAGGGAAGGAAACAGACAGTTATGTTAAAAGAAAGACAGCTGTAGGGAGTAAACAAAAGATACTGTTACCCGCAATCCACTGCTGATGATGTCACATATTACATCATCCATGACATGGTCAATGACATCATCAGCAGTGGATTGCGAGTAACAGTATCTTTTGTTTACTCCCTATAGCTGTCTTTCTTGTAACATAACTGTCTGTTTCCTTCCCTTATACTTACTGTTCTTTTTGTAAAAAAATTTTAGTGATCACTCAGAAACAGTGACATTAATAGAGACAGAGTGAGTGAACAAGAGTGAAGAAGTATGAGAAGAGAGGGACTGAGAAAAATAGTGGAAGGAGTAGAATAATTAAGTAATAGAGAAAGGAATGAGGGAAGTAGCAAAGGCAGGAAAGTAAGAATTGAACACATGAAGCAGTAGAATTAATAGAAGTTAAATGTAATAGATTAAATGATTGTTTCAGGATGACGATAAGGTGTGGCCTCTCCAAAATTTTGTTTAAGGTGAGGCCTACTCAGGGTTGCATATCAAATTTATGCTTGTTGAAGAATACAGAGGAGATAATACATGTGAAGGCCTACCATTGAAGTAAAACATGTCCACTTCACTCTTAAACAACGGCCAGACCTCTTCTGTGTCCATAGACAGACCTAAACTTCATCTGCACAATGTCATTCGTAAACTTAGGAAACACAGGTAATGTAATTGAAAAACGTGGAGTTTCTTTTGCTCATTTCACAATCACATCACCTGTGTTGCCTTTGCTTAGCTATCTCATAGTGCAGATGTAGTCCAGCATATGAAACAGTACCCAGAAGTGCAGCAGTGTATGCATTAACTTTGACATTTACAGAAGCCTCAGTTTCTCCATGTCTACCTCACATTTCTAAATGTATATCATAAGTACAAAAAGTAGAGAATTAATTATACATGTTAAATGGTTTATTTTTGCTGTTCTCAGAATGTATCAAATTTCACTTAAATCAGTGACTTGAAGGTATTCATCATGTAACAGCGGGGAAAAAAAACACAATCAAAATGATTGTGTTTAAAAAACCCATACAACATAAGAAATCTGAATTCAAAACTCCTTAAAATTAACTTACTTTCCATAACATCGAAGGATGTCCTATGAACAGCGTACACTCTGTTGTGCTATTAATATTTTCAGCCCGCCACTTTCTGAAAGAAAACCTCCATCGTTTTGAAAAATATGTTACATACGATAAAAGACTTCTCACATTCTAGCACATGTTTCCACATGGCCAAATCATGTTGGAGCGATTTACAACTCTTGGAATTTTTGTAATCAAATCCCGTCATTTTCTATTTTCGCAACTTTCAGAAAGAAAACATTTAAGATTACTTTCACAATCCTGGACTACTAATATCTTACCCTTCTTGCTCACTCATGTTCTACTACCTATGACACTGATACTGCTTACTATGAAGCAGACTTACTTGCATCAGGTTTATATAGTTGGATTTTTAAAATGGCATTATAATTAAAAGTTTTGGACCAATAATGTAGACAGCATTGCAGACTTACATTCCCTCTACTCCATGAACCTCTTGCAATTCCTCAGAGCAAATCCCGAGATTCTTTCCTTAAAATTTTGGTTTTAAAAACACCAGGTAAGAATTTTTAAGGTCATACGGCAATTTTTTTTTGAAAGTTACAACAGAATCGTTGCAGAATGACCAGCCGTTTCTAGACTTTAAATAAGCTGTGTAATGTCCTGATGTTGTTGAAGGACCATCGTGATAGATAATTGCTGCAGTTACAAAAGTCCTTCCTGATATTGACAACTGCGAAGCAACAAATTTTTTTATTAAAGTTGTCAATTTTGATCCATCAGGCCTACATCGTTGGATCATTAAAATTACATACTGGCCATATCTTCGTATAAATAATGTTGACCTCATTTCAGATTTACATTGGCTACACTCCATGTTGTGATCAGCTGCTTTTACTAGCTTATTAAAGGAGACTGATTTACTGTCTGGCAAAGTTAAATATATAAATCTTTCTGAGTCTACACTAGTAGTACTTGATACCCTACAGTTCTCGCAGTCATGCTGCCATTGATAAGAAAGCCCAAACAGGTGATCTACATCTACACCCTCATCTTGCAATACATCAAGCATATACATTAAAAACTCCTGACAATCCTGCTGAATATTTTCAGAGAAGTCTGTTTGACCTGAACATTCGTCTAATAGATAACGAACTTCAGACACACTTTCTACTTTTGTTCTATCAGTGCTACATTTCTCTAACACAGAATTCAACAAACAGCATAAACTTTGTTCCGAATTGATCACAATCTGTTCCTTTAAAGTCTCTAGTGAAAAGACAACATTAACCACTACATTAGCATAGCAGTTGACACCAGAACTGTTTTCAAATTGAAAACCGACAACATCTTCAACAGAATCCATTTTCTTTCTGCTTACAATTTTCGGTTCATCGACTTTTGGGCTTTTTGCTACAACCTCCCTACTATTACTGATATTTCTTCGTTTCCGGCCTACCACACGTTTCTCAAACAAAGGATATTGAGGCAAATGTGGCGCATACTCTCTTCTTAACCTATTGTATTCCTTAACACAATCTAGATCTGCACAAATGTTTGTGACATCACAGTCAATCAAGTACAATCCCGATAAAGTTCTAACCCGTGACAATGCCACATATGCCATACCCTCCTTGAACACAGAACTGCCAATATTCACCAATGCACTGTCTACACTTAAACCTTGCGATTTATGGATTGTCACCGCATATGCCAAGCAAACAGGAAACTGTTTACGGCGAACATATAAGTCTTTAACAAGCAAAAACCTAGCAGAACAACGACCAATTAGCTGTACTTCCTCAATGCCATCAAATTTAATTTTTAGAAATTCAATTCCATCTCTACTTCTGTATTTCTCAAAATCAACAATATTACCCATTGATCCATTTACCAGACCTCTTTCAACATGTAAATCCCTTCTCAAAACGATTCGGCAATTTAAACACGCATTCAAAGTCTTTTCAAACCCCGCTGTTTTAGATATAGTCTTCTCTAATGAATCCAATTTTGATTTCAAATTCTCAGACAAAATAATTGTTGATCCCATATGCTCTATTCTGTCAATAGCTTCAAGTTTCACAATCTCTTGCTTTTTTAAATTCAACATTTTGTTGTTGAAGATGGCACATTCTGCAAGAGTTGGCATCAAACATATTCCGGATTTCTTCTCAGTAATTTTCTGAAAAATATTCTCAGGCACAACGTCTTGTTCTGGATATAAATTTGACAGTAATCATGCATGTAATGCTTTTTTTCCATGCTCGGTCACTTTTCCAATTCTAATATCTTGTAGAATATTCTTGTAATCTTCATCCTTTGCCTGACGCATATTTTCATGCAGTTCAGCATAATTGAAGTTTAACCATATATTGACGTTGCCAATGCTCCCTAGACACTTCCTGGTATCTTCATGCGTGAGTATTTTGAACACAGGTTGTCCTTTTACTGGTGTCAGCTGTAGAAGATCTCCGAAAACAATGATGTGTTTGCCACCAAATAACACATCATACTCAGTTTTAAGAACTTCTTGCATTCTCAAATGCACAAAGGCAAGCATGACATTGGAAACCATGCTTACTTCGTCAATGATAAGAAGTTTCATTTTCCTCAAGACTTTTGAAACTTCACAACAAGCATCCCCAGATAGCTTGTGGTATTGTAATTTGTTGTCATGCTCCACTGGCAGCATCAGTAGACGATGCAAAGTAATACCTTTAATGTTATGTGCTGCCAGTCCAGTAGGAGCGGTAACAACACAAGACAGCGATGACTCAGTCCTTTCCTGCAAATAGCAAGAAATTGCTTTAATAAGGAAACTTTTTCCAGTTCCATCTTCTCCACTCACGTACAGTCGGACAGGCTTCAACGACGTACATGAGCACTCTTTCTTCTCATGACTTAATCCATGATCAATTTGCTTGGTAACTTCGTCATATATTTTCCTCTGCTCAACGTTGAGTTGTTTTTCCAAGTCTTCTAAGTTAACCGCATCCTCCTGAGCATGTGCCATGGCTCTTTCCACTTCATTCATAGCAGTGGCAGCTTCATTTTCGATAATAGGTCCTCCTAGTGGATCCTGACTCAATGAAACAGAACTCTGACTGTCCTGAGAACTGTCTCTGGCAATCTCGGCTGCAATCGTTGCTTCCTGCTCAATTTTCAAAGTCAACATTTCTTGATATTTGGGAAAAGCAGGACATTCTATGGTCTCCTTGGCGGCAGTGAAAGAGTCTTCGTAACAGAGGAAATCTCCAAGCAGTTCCTCTTCTGCACGCCAAGGCTTGAACAGTTGCAAAAGTGATAAATAGAAAAACTCCTTTTTTTCTGGAGATTCGCCACTCAATTTTCGATGATTTACCAAGTGGCATTTTCTTTGCTTCACCAGACATCCCTCACTTCCAATTACAGCATACACTCCTTTCTCAATATCTTCTTTGATGTTCCTTTTGAATATGTAATTTTGTAGAACCTCATACAAACAAAAATTCTCGAGGTGACTGCTTCGATTTGGATAATATGTATCCAACATGTTGGTCTTCAAAATGTCGGTACTGTTTGGCTCCTTTTCCGCCAAATACTCAATTTCCCGCACAGGTTTCAGAACTCGATTACGCGTTGCAGCAAGACCAAGACTCGCCCAAACGATACTCCTGGATTTAGAATAAAGACTTGCTGAAGACAACCGGTCAGAACATTCGTAAGCTCCAATTTCTCGATGCAACAACATCTTCAGACTGAAACTGTACAACTTCTTACTGAGGCTCTTTTCATGGGAAATGTCCTCCCACATATCCTTCAATTCTCTCTTTTCTTTTTTGGTGATGTAAGATGTCACATACCGAGCCACAGCCATACAGTTGTCAGCCACAAACTGTATATCCATATTAGCATTCCACATGGACAAAATCACTGTGTTGTAGTCGTTGATGTACTTGGACTCTTCGTTCCTTTTCAAATTGTATGTATTTTTGGGTGATTTCCTCGTCACATTATGTCGCAGAGAAGACATCAAACTGTTCACTCTTCCTTTAGAAATCACCGGTCGTGGAAAGTTGAAACGACATTTGGTGTAGAACTTGTCCTTGTTTCTGAATTTACGACGACAGTACTTTCCACAACGATGGCTTTGGAAACGTAGAACTTGTTCTCTTAGGCTTTTCTTCTCCGTTGCGTTTGGAACAGCACACGTAGAATACTGTTCTATGAAATTCATCACTAAGTCATCCGGATCTGTTCCAAATTTAGGTGCATCCTTGATCCACAGCAACATATGTATATGAGGAGCACCTCTTGCTTGGTACTCCTTTCTCCAGAAGAAATCCAACACCTCTCCAAGAGGTGGATTCTTCTTATTTGTGATGAAAGACATCATAGCTTCAAATCTATGATTGAAGTACCTGCATACATTCACTGGATCCAAAGAACACAGTTCTCCAGGTGTCTTGAATTCAATGTTTTCAATATTTCCATTTGCCTCTCGTAGAAATTCAAGTAAGATTCCCAGCCATACTCGGCACAGCTCAGAGTGAGGAACCATGTCGGAGTTCCCAAGTTCCTCAGCATACATTTTAAATCACCATGACGACGGTACCAGTATTCATTAGTACCACGCTGACACGCCATGAGATTAATTAGGTGAGAATCCAAAATACTGTCTTGGACATTGACTTTATGCATAAAGTCACTTGCCGAGATGTTTCGCATCTGTATACCACTTTTTAAGATGTGGTTCACTGCATATGACAGTCCAGACAGATCGCTTTCAAACCGGAGATGAAACAAATAGGGAATGCATTGACGAAACCTAGGATCTTCTGCATACAATCGTAAAGTCCGGTATTCAGACGCAGGAATTTGATGAGGTCGCTCATCATATCTTCCTCCTTGACCTGTTGGAAATAGCTGTGGGAAACACCGAGCTTCCAAACTTTCCTCCCAAACACTAATGGGACTCCCTTTGGCTTGTTTCATTTGAAACAACTCAATAGCATTCCCCATGACTTCCTTGGAATGCAAAGGATGAACACTATAATGTTCATATATTTCTTCACTTTTAGAGGCCTCTACTTTCTCAATTTGGCCAGCACACAAATCGCTATCCTCTTCATCACTTACTTCCTCTTCTGCAACATATACATTCTTATAGTACTTATTATTTTTCTTCAAATACAATGTTGCCTTTTTGACTTTCCTAACATCCACTAAATCTTGCCATATTTTCTTATTCTTTGTCGGAACCCCATTAACTAAGATAACCAGAGGTTCCTCTTCCACTTTTTCTACTCCAATTGTGTTTATGTTTTTGTTCAAATCTAGAGGCAAATAAACAACTCTTCCCTTTAATCCTCTCTGTAAATCTGATGGAGGCAACTTCCCTGTCTTTGGCTCCATTCTTACAATAGCCTGAAAGGGATGGATACTTTGAATCAAAATAGATTCATAAGTATTTAAATCCTTCAATTCAGAAGGAATCTCAACCAATTCCAGATTATTATGAACCGCCCTAGCAGGCATCTGGTTTTGGTTTAATTTGTTACAACAATAAGTACACACACGTTGATCCGATCCCAAATCAAAACAATTTTCTACCATCAAGTATGTGGCAAAATCCTTCCATTCACTATTATTTTCCCTTTCACTTTTTGCATATAAATCCACTAACTTAATCTGATTCTTGTAATAAGTGCGTCGACAGCACACACAAGTGAAATTAGGCCTCTCACTTGATTTCATCTGAAACGTGGCAATTTCCTTCTGAAAATTATCTGTACTGGAAACCTGTACATTATCTTCAACATTACCCTCTACTTCTGGGTCAATTTGAACATTCTCATCTTTACTTCCAAAGTAACAAAAGTCAATTTCTTCACAAATATTCTTGACATCTATTTCAGAACCATGCAAAAGAGCAGCACATAATTGTTTAAGCATAATTGCTGGACTCTTAGCATGATACAACATTCTCACTAATTTCCTCACTTTATTATGATGCACTGCTAGCATCCTGAAATGATGAAAAACACTCTGGCATACTCTCCTGGAAAGACAAGCCAGTGAATGACCACGCAAACCTGTCACTTGTCTCACTCTGCAAGGATCTAATTCTTGCAACAACTTCATTTTCTGCTTCAAACTTTTCTTATTAAATGTCCGTACAAAATCACAAGTAAATTGATGGAATCCTGTCGCACACTGCAAATAGAACTACACTTCCAAATGTACACATGACCTTTAGGACGTCTTTCTAAAACCTCATTACCTAACACCTCTTCTATCTCTGTTGTCACAAGTTTTTCTTTTTCAACTGGACAACCATCCTTCACTTCATAAGCTCGACCACTGGTGTCAACTGCAAACACCAAATCATTATCCTGAAAATAACTCTCCTCATTAAAAAATGCCTCACAACTTGAACTATGCATCCATTCTCCGGAAAAAACTTCACAAAAGTTACTACGATTAACTACTCTCTTCCATCTACTATTTGATTTGAAATCAGAAATTACCTTGTTTAGTGTCCTAATTCTATTGATTACCAAAATAAACAACTTTCGCTTAATTTCGAAAGCATGATCAATAATTTTCTCTACATTTTTCTTTTTCTTATAAAATGCCACTTTCTGTTGGCCTTTCTTAATATTTTTTAATAAATTAACTATTATCCTGTTGCGGAACATTCGTTTTCGAATGACCCTAAACTGTTGTTTCCTTCTACTATCATGCACAGAGTTATCTCTTGCTCTAGCAGTAACATTTTTGATTGGTCTTTCCTTTCCATTTAAATTGCTTCTCTTTTTCTGGACTGAAACATTTTCTGTAGAAATACTTTTTTTACTACAAATATTTCTTATGAATGATTCTGTGGTCTTACCCGGAGCTTTCTTGGTGATTTCACAAGTTTTTTTGGGAGAGGACTGCTGCAATAATAGATGATCCTGCTGTCTTTGACGTTTTCTAGCCTTTCTAATTCGATTCTTAGTTGGCATTTTCAAATTTTGAAATGATCTGCAGTTGAATCTGTGGAAAAATATAATAAAAAATGTTATTAACCACTATTACCAAACAGTAAATGAATAACAGTCATCAAAAACTTAACACCCTACTTATTATTTAACATAGCAAATCTTTTGCACCACCACTGCGTCACAAAAGTGACGCACAGTGGTACAAAACAGGCATACACCTATCATAAATCTCTCCGTAACATTTTAAATGATTGATTCAGGATGACGATAAGGTGTGGCCTTTCCAGAGGTTTGTTTAAGGTGAGGCCTACTCACGGTTGCAGAAGAGTTTTTCGCTTGTTGAAGAATACAAAGGAGATAATACATGTGAAGGCCTACCAATGAAGTAAGTCATGTCCACTTCACTCTTGAACAAAGGCCAGACCTGTTTTGAATCTGTGGTCAGACCTAAACTTCATCTGCACAATGTCATTCATAAACTTAGGAAACACTACTAATGTAATTGAAAAAAGTGGAGTTTTTTTCCTTTTTTCAGAATTACATCACCTATGTTTCCTCATTGACTTAAAATGTCCTTAAGACACATAAAAGCGTTTTTTTGGATTGCCCTTGCACCATCTTTGGGTCATTTTTAACATGGCTATGTAACTCCCATAATCAAAATCAAAATTTGCCAAGCACAGGTGGGAGCGTATTTACAAGAAAGTTGCCCCATGGAGAAAGCTCTTCAATTAAAATGGGAAAAAACCCATCATAGACACTCAAATGCCTTTTAAATATGCTCCAAACAACCTATGAAGCTCTAGCAGTACATATCGAGAAATGTCATTGATTTCAAAAAACGTTTTTGAACACAACATATAAATCAATTGTATACCTACATTCAAGAGGAAATGACTGAAAATGTCCTTAAGACACATAAAAGCGTTTTTTTTTTATTGTCCTTGCACCATCTTTGGGTCATTTTTAACATGGCTATGTAACTCCCATAATCAAAATCAAAATTTGCCAAGCACAGGTGGGAGCGTATTTACAAGAAAGTTGCCCCATGGAGAAAGCTCTTCAATTAAAATGGGAAAAATAACATCATAGACACTCAAATGCCTTTTAAATATGCTCCAAACAACCTATGAAGCTCTAGCAGTACATATCCAGAAATGTAATTGATTTCAAAAAACGTTTTTGAACACAACATATAAATCAATTGTATACCTACATTCAGTTGGAAATGACTGAAAATGTCCTTAAGACACATGAAAGCGTTTTTTTGAATGCCCTTGCACCATTTTTGGGACATTTTTAACATGGCTATGTAACTCCCATAATCAAAATCTAAATTTGCCAAGCACAGGTGGGAGCGTATTTACAAGAAACTTGCCCCATGAAGAACGCTTTCCGTTTAAAAAGGGAAAAATAACATCATAGACACTCAAATGCCTTATAAATATGGCCCAAACAACCTATGAAGCTCTAGCAGTACATATCCAGAAATGTAATTGATTTCAAAAAATCGTTTTTAAACACAACATATAAATCAATTGTATACCTACATTCAAGAGGAAATGACTGTAAATGTCCTTAAGACACATGAAAGCGTTTTTTTGAATGCCCTTGCACCATTTTTGGGACATTTTTAACATGGCTATGTAACTCCCATAATCAAAATCTAAATTTACCAAGCACAGGTGGGAGCGTATTTACAAGAAACTAGCCCCATGAAGAAAGCTCTTCAATTAAAATGGGAACAATAACATCAGAGACACTCAAATGCCTTATAAATATGGCCCAAACAACCTATGAAGTTCTAGCAGAACATATCCAGAAATGTAATTGTTTTCAAAAATCGTTTTTAAACACAACATATCTGTTTCAGCTTACATGAGAGACCATGGAATGGGCTCCATGTACAACAATAACTTGTGTTACTGCATGCCAGATTTCTACACAGAATATGCAATTACAATTTCTCAAAGAAACAAAATCTATTTGTATATCACTTGAGACAAAGCCACATTTTAAAAACACAGCTTTCTTCATCATTTTCTCCTTAAATCATACTATTCTCTATCTAAATTAAATAAATCTTTTCTCACCTTAGCAAATACTGTTTGAGTTTCAAAACAGTCTCAAAAATACACCAAATTGTCTTCAGCAGAACAAAGAGGATGCACTCCAGAGGCTGCAGCTATAGAAAGCACAGAAATGCTGATATTCATTACACATATCTCTCATATTAGCCAATCATAACTCTTCCCTCACTTTTTTCAAATCAAAACCCTTCCCCCCTCTGCCCTCTCTGCCTTTTTTGCTTAGCAACCACCTCCTGAAAGACCTCTCATGTTTGCAAGTTCACACAACAATGTTTCAATTGAACTCTGAACTCTCAGTGCACCTGCGTATCCAGTGCAATCTTTCATTATATTTTTTTTCCTCGACCATTCAAATTACATCTTTCAAAGAACACATCCATGCACCCTAACTTTCTGTTTTCAGAAATGGAAATGCACCAATCACTGCTAATGAATCATTAGCACTGGAAATCAACAGTTTTTTTTCTTTACAAACTCCTACTGTTTCAACTGCCCTTTCATTACCACACTTCATCTGACTGCAGCACAACCTTCTCCCACCATGTTTAATGTCTGGATTGTTGGACATAGTTACATCTACTGGGCTCAAAGGTATGCTGAGAACAGAAATTTACCTAACCTCAATTTACAAGATGTGGAAATTAAGTGGTTGGGCCAAAGAGGATTAAAATGTCACCAATTGATACCATTGGTGAAAACCTTTATGCATTTGCCAAAACCTGACCTGTTAATTGTGCACTGTGGAGGTAATGATTTGGGCACTTTGACTGGGGTAGGTCTGGAAATGCTTTTAAAGGACACCTTTGAGCAATTAATGGCACTTTTTCCTCAAACTGCCTTGGTATATTCCAATATATGCCAAAGACAGAAATGGAGGTGGTCCAACCAATTTTGTCCCCAAATTGAGAAGTTGAGGAAGCATGTAAACAAATCTGTTTCAGCTTACATGAGAGACCATGGAATGGGCTCCATGTACAACAATAACTTGTGTTACTACATGCAAGATATCTACAGAGGAGATGGAGTTCACTTCTCAGATGAGGGCAACAGAATTTTCATTTAGAATTTAAGACTGTGCATTGGTACCTACTTATAAGTACCTAAATGTACCATAAACCCAAAAGCTCTTCTCAGAGCTACCCTACATCTGATCACTCACATTTATTATTTTTCTCTAACTTTTTTCTCTAATTTTCAACAAACTACGCTCCCAGAGCGCTACCCGGTACGCGAACTGGAAGCTAACCGCGCAAAATTAAAAAAAAAAATGTTTTTTCCCCGCACATATGGTCCTCCTCAGCCACCCTCAGAAAACCTAGGGGGTCAAGATACATCTACCGTGCCCCCTTCTACCCATTCTAAACATTATTTGCCCTCCATCTTGTATCTTGATTCGACCGAAACACAAAATGGTGGACTCCCGTAACGCTGCTGGTTCGCGGACCGGGACGCATACCGGGAAGCGGTCCAATAAAAAAGGTGGGAAAGTAATTCACAGAAAAACGACTGGAGACACTCTCACCAAATATACATTAGCTCATACTACATAACAATCCCTTTCATTTTCACAAATTTGATTGAAATTCCATTTAGCCATTAAGCCTGTAGACCTCTCTAAATACCGTGAGGTAAATTACTTCACAAAACACATCTAAAGAGTTGGTATTGACAACCAATGAAAATGTTACTTTCATTTTCTACTTTTATTACCTGACATTTGATTGGTTATATACCTGAATATATATAAAGGAAGAGAAGGAAACACAGCCATTTTGACTGCTACTTCTTGTTGTACATTACAATTGAATTATCACTAAACACTTCAACTTGTTTGTAAAGGTAAGTTGATATTTTTAAAACTGAAGTATATTGTGCACTATAAGTTAATATGGTAAACTTTTTTCTGATAGTTATATACTATCCCTCTGTAGTAGTTATAGATTTAGATAGACTTCTCTGTTATAGTTATGGATGGAGTTAGGCTTCTCTTGGTTAAATCACAGACACTTTTTTATATTCCTACTTCCACTCTGATACTATACACTGCCAAAAGATAAATTCACTGATAAAAACTGCCTATCTAAAATTAATCCCAACAGTGCCCTATCTCTACTAATATATATTTTTTTTATCCAAATTTCAGGCAAAATGGAAGGCGAACAGAAAGTTGAATTTAAAATTGTCCTGCAAGAGAGCAGCTAAGAAAACATTTATCAAAATGAAAATGAAAATGAATTTATGGATGAAACTAGGGACCAAGAACTACTGCAATGTGTGCAAGCAGTAGATGACCTCCTTAAAAATGAGGACATTTTACACCCTCAGAGACTACAAAGTATATTCAGTGAGAATTATGAAATTTCTGACAGTGAAATGTTAGAAAGTTTAATAAATTATGAAACACAATCACAATAAAAAAAAATGCTTAAAAAATAAAGAAATTAAAAAATAATCAACAAAAACAACAAACAATTAACATACAGTATGTTAAAAGTCTATCATTCTTTTTTCCTTATAGTACGCTGCCCAGAACGCTTTCCGGTTCGCGGACTGGGCGCTCCCCACGCAAAAAAAAAAAAAAATTTTTTTTTTGCCCTGCTGGGCCCTTTTAAAACCTCCACATAAAACCTATGGGGTCAACGAGGATCTACTATGCCCCCTTATGGTAATTTCCCCCTTTGTTTTGGCCTCCTCTTGTCTCTCGATCCTACCGAAAGACAAGATGGCGGCCGCTCCGGACTGTTTAGAATGTTGACAGACACCGGAGAACTAATCAGCTTCGCATCGCAAAGTTCCGTTACGCGAAAAGTAAGCGAACCGGAGCGCTACCCGGAGCGCTGTTACAGATATATATCTTTTTTTGAACGTTAATTTCTCAAAATCCACTGAAGCACATATATTGAGACCTAGCAAAGGCACATCAGGCTAACAGTCCCTACAATTTTGCCAAGTTTCGTGCAAATCCATTCAGCCATTCGAGCTAAAGTGAGGCCAACCGCCCTATGGAAAAATGAATGGGAAAAACGCGTTTTGGGACCCCCCTTTTTTCTCGGCCCCCCCTTGACGACCCCCCCCCCCCCCCCCCCCCCCCAAAATTTTCAGGGGCTGCTCAGAAACAAAATGTGCCATTTTCCTGAAAATTTCAGCCAATTCCGTCCACAAACGCCAAAGTTATTAGACATAGAATTTTCAAAAATCCCATAGGGAAAAAATCCTAACTATATATACCTACTGGCGACCGCCAGTAGGTAATATATATATTGTTTTAAGTAGGAAAGCTTGAGCCGACTGGTTTGGAGTCAGGTAACTGTGTGAGACATATTTTAGAGTAACTTGCAGGTAAACTTATGGACAGAAACAAGAAGCATATCTGCATATAATTGCACATAGGTGATTGGGTAACCTCAACAGGACACAGGGATGGTGTGATCATATTGTATACCTACCAATACGCAGATATAAAATAAACCTACTGTTAGGGCCCATTTCCTACTAATTGTGTTTCTATCTATCCAACCATATCTCAGTACCTTAACGGTCCCATTCCATCGTTGGTTGTTTACAAAATTTCATTTTAATCAAATCCATTTCTTTATGTCTGATCCCATGGGTTGGTGTAGGCCAGAGGAAGCAGTACCATGTAAATATGATGGCCATGCACCTCAAGATATAATACACTTTTTATTTTTCTGCTCCTTTTATAGTAGTGGCAGGAAAAAGTTTATTCTCCCACTTTTAAAAGATAAGGGTTACTTACAAATTAAGCCAGCACTGCTCCATCTACAACTAATGGAATCCCCTGTGATCATGTTTGGTCTTGCTAATTTTTTTGTAGCATCCATTAGAAGCAGGAAGATTAGATTGGCGAAAATAGTATAATGATGCCATAAGAATGTGTTTTTAAGAAATAATAATGAATTGATGGGGGGAGGAGCTTCGCGCGCATCCAAGATGGACGCGTGAGCACAGGGCTCCCGAGACCCTTTCCGCCTCCCGCATCTATCCTGCAACGTATCCTGATTTGGACGACGGATACTTTTAGCAGATGCCCTGCTGATACGACCTCCTTTTTCAAAATTTGATTTGGCCGCCGGGAACCGGACTTACAGAACTTTGAAACTTGCGACTTACACCGAAGACCATCCACGGACTTGAGTCCCCGAGGTACCCAGGTGGCAATTGAACAACAACGGCCTGGGCGACACGTCCACTGCCCCTGTGGTACTTTCGGTTTCCCCTTTGTTCATTGTTGACGGCGACTTGCTGCAGGTCGACACGCCTGACCTGATTCTTGCTGCCAGCTCTACGCTTGTTTTTTGCCCTCGTCCACTCGCCTCTACAAGTTTGCTGCGGAGGGAGCCATTCTGACCAGATCCCAAAGGTTCCGTCAGAGCTCGTCGTTCATCATGGCGGGCAAGGCGGATACCGAGAAGCGTGCAACCAGAGGCGCACACCGAGGGGGGTTGTCCAATCCCACACTATAGATCGCTACACCCGCCCGAAAGGATCCCCTGGCGGTGTGAGTAAAGTCTTTGATGAGACTGGTGATGGCTCTCCTGCAACTGAGGAGCTGACACTGAAGGACGTTATAGGCGCCATCGCAAGTGTCCAGACATCTATGGGCCAGCAGTACGAAACGCTGGCTGCTAAGATAGACACGGTGGCGATCGAAGTCAATCTTATCAGGACCGACTTGGGGAAAACCAATGAGCGGGTCAAGTCCCTGGACATCAAGACCGCGACCCTTACTACGGATGTCTCGGATCTCCAAACCGAAGTCCTCAATCTCCGAACGTCTAACGACTTGTTTGCCCGTCGGCTGGATGATTTCGAGAGCCCGGCTAGGCGCAACAACGTTCGCATTGTTGGTGTTCCGGAGAATTCCGTAGACTTATCCACAGACCTTCTGGTGGAGGGCCTTGTTCTAAAGCATTTGGCACCAAAGGGCCTCAGTAACTTTTTCATGGTGGAGCGTGTTCCCAGAGTCCCCGGCGGGAAGCCCAAACTGGGGGCCGCTCCGAGGCCTATCATAGCCAGGATTTTTTATTTTCGGGACAGAGACTCTGTTCTTCAGGCATCACGCACCAATGGTCCCACTAAATTTGAAAACGCATCGATCAGTTTTTATCCTGACTTTACACAGGCGGTGCAGAAACAACGTATGGGTTTCACGGGGGTGAAACGGCGCCTCAGGGACATGGGACTGAAGTACGCCATGCTTTTCCCGGCCCGCCTGAGGATTGAATATGAGGAACGTGCACTCTTCTTTGACCGCCCTGAGGTAGTCAGTGACTGGCTTGATACTCTGCCGACACATCGTACCAGCCCCGAAAGATCGAGGGGCGCTGAAGGTGGCCTGGAAGAACAGGAGTAGTGAGTCTGCGCCGGCGAGCCAACTCTATGGACTTATGGCAGTGGCTCTATGACTGTTATGTATATGTAATGTGAATACCCGGGGGTGGGGGGAATCGGGACTCTTCCTCCTCTGGGGTTTTTTTTCTCTTCTTGTAGGTTAGTTCAATGGGGCGACAGGCACACTGCAAGTTGGGGTGGCTTTTTGGTCTACCGCAGGGGTGCAGGGTGGGGGGGGTGTTTTGGGGATTTTCTTGGGGGTGTCTTTACTTTTTTGTTTGTTTCGAGGCTGCGCTTTGTTGTATATCTTATTTCTTGTGCCTGTTTCTTGGCGGGGGGCGTTGCTCCTATCACTGGGATGGGGGTAAGGGGCTGAGGGTGCTGAGCTGGAACCTCAATGGTCTGGGCGATAGGATAAAGCAGGGGATAGTATTGCAATACTTGAAGCGTTGCTCCCCAGATATTGTTTTACTCCAGGAGACGCATCTAATAGGAAACACGTGCCATGCACTGAATAGACGGGGCTACCGCCTGGCGGCTCACTCTGGATTCACCACTGGGTCGAGGGGGGCGGGCGTCCTGGTTAGGAACTCCCTCCCCCTGGAGATAGATGACACTGTGCTTGATGATAGAGGCCGATATGCGGCCATTACGGGCCGCTGGGAGGGGAAGACAATCTCCATCTTACCTGTGTATGTCCCACCCGGCCTACAGTCCACTACATTTTCTGATTTGGGTAGAGTGGTTCTGGGGTTCCCTGAGGGCATGTTGGTTGTGGGTGGTGACTTTAATTCGGTTGTCAGCGGTGATGAAGATCGTAGCCCCCCCCCAGACTTCTCCCGATATCGCAACTATGGCTGGGCAACTTTTTGGAAATGTTGGGTCTAGCGGATTGTTGAAGGCAACTGCACCCCGGACAGCTACAGTATACCTTTTACTCGGGAGCTCATGGGAGTCTCTCGAGGCTAGATTATATCCTCATACCGGCGGTGCAGATAGTCTCTGTAAGGGAAATTAGGCATTTGGCTAGGGGGATCTCGGACCACTCCCCACTCTGGCTCACTATTGACGTACAGTTGGAGACTGGGGGTCGGGTTGCTCCGATTAATCCCTGGCACCTTCGTAACCCTAAAATAAGGGCCGAAATTGTTAATTACATGGATTATTACTTTGCCGAGAATGAGGGATCGGTGTCCTCCCCCATATCCTTGTGGGAGGCTTATAAGACTGTGATTCGTGGTCAAACTCTGTCCTTGATTGCTAGCGAGAGGAAGCGTAAGGACGCGGAAGTCGTTGGTCTGGAAAATGACATTACTGCATTGGAGGAGAGGATGGAGTCTGGGGTTACACCCGAGGGTATACATTCTTTGGCCCTTAAACAGTCTAACAACAGATCTCTGGTGACGGATGCGACCTAGGCAATGAATCGTGAGCAACAGGGGCGTTTGAATGATGTTGGTGACAAAGCGGGAAAGTTGATTGCCTGGTTGAACAAAAGGGATAGATTGAATCGGGTGGTGCCTGTTGTTGAAAAGGTGGATGGAACGCGAGTGGTGGACCCGGTTGAGATAGTTGAGGTCTTTGCCCAGCACTTTCAGAAGGTTTACGCGCCTGTCTCGGATAGGCCAGAGGATGACTCGCACTAGCTGCTTCGGGATATTGCGTTGCCTAGCCTGTCGGAATCGGACAAGGAGCTTATGGAGGCAGAATTTTCCACCGATGAAATAGCGCTCGCTATCCGCTCCCCTCGTTCGGGGAAGGCTTCAGGCCCGAATGGCGTCCCGGTTGAGCTGTACAAGCTGTGCCCTGACAAAATGGCGCCACATCTTCGTCTGATGTTTTCGGCATCGCAAGATCTCGGATCCCTTCCCCGGGATCAGAGACTGGCGTCCATTGTGGTCATCCATAAAGATGGAAAGCCCCGCGAACAATGTTCATCGTACCGGCCGATTTCCCTTCTGAATGTGGAGTCCAAGATCCTGGCGAAGCTTTTGGCACATCGGACCAATCTGGATTCATCCCCCATCGGAACACCGCTCTTAATCTTGGTCGTCTTCACGGCGTCTTAGCAAGGGCGGGGTCTCTTAGTGAGCCGGCCATCTTGGTTTCACTTGACGCCTCGATGGCCTTCGACACGGTGGAATGACCATATTTGTGGGCGGCCCTTGCCAAATTTGGCTTTGGCCCTAACTTCATTGGGTGGGTCAGGCTTCTATATGAGCAACCGCTGGCCCAGGTGGTGGTCAACGGCAGGGCCTCGGAACCCTTTGTTCTCGGACGTGGCACGCATCCAGGATGTCCTTTGTCGCCACTGCTCTTTGTGCTTGCCCTTGAACCCCTTGCCGCGTGGCTCCGATGGGAACCCTCGCTCAAGGGCATTCGATGGTCCCCTGACTTCGAGGATCGTATATTGTTGTACGCGGACGATATTTTACTGTACCTTACCTCTCCTCGTAAGTCATTGGGAGTCTTGTTCGACGTTTTGATTTCCTTTGGGAAAAATTCTGGCTTGGTCATCAATTGGGCCAAGTCCTGTATCTACCCTCTTACAGGAGAGTTGCCCTCTCTGCCCCGCATCTGCCTGATACCGGTCTCGTGTGTCGGCTTTAAGTACTTGGGGATTTACATATCGCTAGACCCCAAAGTACGCTATGAGCGGAATTTGTTGCCTCCGCTTACCCGGCTTAGATCGGATGTCGCGGCGTTGTGTGGCTTGCCGTTGTCCCCCTTGGGTAGAGCGGCCCTCTTTAAGATGATGTCTCTCCCCCGATTCCTGTATGCCATCCAAAATACACTTGACCTGGTTCCTGCCAGGTATTTCCGCGAAATTGGAAGTCTCCAGAGGAAGCTGGTATGGGGCGGGCGACCCCGCATTGCACTAGCAAAATTGACTCTGCCCTGGTATGATGGTGGTGTAGCGCTGCCTGATATCAAACGCTACTACTGGGCGTCCCAACTGAGTGCGGTCAATCATGCTATGTACGGTCCTGTTCCGAACCCCGCATTCGAGATGGATAGGTGGCAGCTACCCGGGGGCGACTATAATAGGGCGTTCTATTCCAGAGCTGCCAGGAAGAATCTGACGGGCCCCACCGGGGTGGCGGTACGAGTATGGGGTAGTGCGACTACGGCCACGGGGTGGACGAACAAGCTCACTAGAGCAACCCCCTTGTATGCTGCAGAGAGACTGGGCAGTCTATGGACGATGAAGGGGTTCGATAGATGGGACCTTCTTGGCATCAGTAAGGTTGGTGACCTTTGGGTCAAGGACAGAGTCAAGACTTTCGACGAATTAAAACATGAATACAAATTGAGTGATAGGGAATACTTCCGATATATCCAGGTCTGCCACGCGCTTGAATCGGTCTTCCTGGCCGGGTCTGCTATTCCGGAGTCCTCTCCCTTGGAGGATAGGGTGTTCGACGGGTACGTCCCCGATAGCACTATATCTCTCATCTACAAAAAACTCATTAACGACCGCTCGGACCTCCTTGTACAGATTCGTGAGGCTTGGACCGACGATGGACTGGAGTTGGACGATGAAGACTGGCAGGCTGCGATATCCTCCCCCAAAGAGGTCGCGATCCGAGCTCCTCTCCGGCTGGTGCAATTAAAGATTTTGCACCGTGTCTATGTCACGGGTCCACGACTGATGCGTATGGGTTATTCTGCGGATGGGCTGTGTAGGCGTGGTTGTGGTATGCTTGCTACCTTCCTTCACATTATATGGGAATATCCGGAGGTTGTGGTTTTCTGGAACCGAGTGCATGCTGTGATGGGAGAGGTGACGGGTGTGGAGTTATTGCCTGAGGCCAGACGCTGTTTGTTGAACATCTGGGAGCCGAATGATTGCAGTGTTGCTCAGACTCAGTGGGCCACCCTCGGCAACATGATAGCAAAAAGGGACATTGCCCAATTGTGGGGGTCTCAAAGGGCACCTTTAGTCTCAACTTGGAAAGAAAACATGGACTGGTGCATGTTTAGAGAAAAAATTGTATATGTCTCCCGTGGTAGGCCCAAGAAGTGGGGAAGGATATGGGGTCAATGGAATTCGTACCGAGGAGAGATCTGCACTCCCCCTTTTGTAGAAGCTTCTGGCATTCCCCTGTCCCCTTGACTGTGCGTTTCAGGTTATTCGCTTCCTGTTGTCTATGATTTATTGGTTTGCTCTCGGCCCCCCCTCCCTCCTTCAGATCTTCATACTTCATAAAGTTGCTCCTTGATCAATTAGCTCCCCCCTACCGCATGAGACAGCCAATACACTGTATAGTTCCCGCCTCGAACTTTTTTGTGTTTTCTTTTTGTTCGTTTATAAAATATAAAATGTGAAACCTTTTATTTATCCTCCTATCGCCGCAGGCTCTCTACAATGTCGTGCATTATCGCTGCCGGGCCCTCGGGTTGTCGGCTGATGAGCTGTGTATTGTTGTGCTTTTGATATTTATTGCTACTGACCAGCCTCTGTGGTTGTAGGTCTGTAACTGTATTCCTTTTCTTGATAATAAAGGTTTTCAAAAAAAAAAAAAATGAATTGATGTTTTTATGCAAAATTTCTTCTAAATTGTTTTTATTGTATTGATGTAACTCTGGCATTATTTATTTGTATAGTATACTTTTATGATTTTTATTAACCCCTTCCATGCTGGTGACGAACCCCAGCCGTCACGCTCTGCGGCGCTCGTGTGCTGATGACCGCTGGGGTTCGTCACAGCCCCGCCCTGTTCTTTTGTTTACCGCACAGCGGCGGAAACGGCCCAGCATGGAAGGGGTTAATCGAATAAAGTGTGTTTTGACTTGATTTGACTTGACTAATGCCGCCTTTAACCCCTTAGCTGCTAGGCCTTTTCCCCTCCTGTGCTAAGCCTTTTGTTGGCGATTTGGGGTAGTGCGCGCTTAGGCCCCTGTAACTTTTTGACCACATAAGGTATCCACGCCAAATTTGCGTCCTTTTCTTCCAACATCATGTGGATTCTAAAGGTGCCCAGGGTTTGTGGATTCCCTTGAAGGGGTCCCAGAATTTAAGCAAAATACAGTGAAATTTTAGTTTTTTCAGAAAAATGGGAAAAACGGGCTGCAAATGAAAGCCTCTGGGTTTTTCCCTGCAAATGTTATCAAAAAAGGGTTTGTGGGGCTGAAATCTCAATTTTCTCAGCTTTTAGGGAATGACAGTCTTTTGTCAGAGAACCAACATTTTTCTCACAGCTTTGGCATTTTTTGCTATTTTTAGAGCTTTCAACCTCCTTCCTGGTAATGGTAGAAATGTGTTTGAAAGCAATAATGGATCCTGTAAATCTATACATTTTCGAAAAGTAGACAAAATTCTGAATTCTGAAAAGGGTCATTTGTCTAAATCCATGAAGGTTTCTTTATAGAAACTAACAGTTTAATATTGGAATAATTGAAAAATAGTTTAAAAAAACTGCCTTTTGTCTCAACGTTTTCACCTGTAACTTGTAATTTTGACTGCTCTTTGAAAGCAATATACCGTTATATCCGTTTGATCTTCCTGGTTGTGGGGATATATAGGACTTGTAGTTTCACCAAGAACCCGACGAACCCAGAGCCAAAAACTGAGCAGCAACTTGCAATGGTATTTTATTATTTCCCGGGTATAGAGCATTTATTCTTGGAAAATGTATACATGGAAAAATCGGTACAAAAGACATCTATGTATTTCTGAATTGGGTACAAATTATCGAGTTTAGAAACAGTATATATTTGCACATTTTCAAAATTGGGAATACTCATACTAGCTTGCGAATTATTGGTCATTTTTCAAAATGATTTTTTTTACACAATGTCTTTCATTGGGAAGGGAGAAATGCATGAAAACTCAATAGGTAATAACAGTTGATTTACAAATCTGAATTACCCTAAGTCTCCCGATAAAAAACTGTACCTCACTTGTGTGGGTCGGCCTTGTGCCCGAAAAAAATGGTACCTCACTTGCCTGGGTCTGCCTAGTGCCTGCGACAGGAAACAGCGCAAAATGCAACGTGGTCGCACCTCAATTTCGCAGTGAAAACGGGCCCTTTTTTGGCAAAGAGCCTACCTTTCATTTTTTAACCCTAGCTCTGCCGGCACCTAGGGAAACCTAGCAAACTTATACATTTTTTAAAACTAGATACCCAGGGGAATTCAGGATGGGGTGACTCGACTGCCTCCCACCAGGTTCTGTTACCCAAAATCCCTTGCAAATCTAAAAAATTGACCCAAAAAATGCATTTTCCTCACATTTTTGTGGTTGAAAATTCTGGAATCTGCGTGGATCAACAAATTTCCACCCACCCAGCGTTCCCCCAGGTCTCCCGAAAAAAATGGTACCTCACTTTTCTGGGTCTGCCTAGTGCCTGCGACAGGAAACAGCGCAAAACGCAAAGTGGTCGCACCTCAATTCCGCAGTGAAAACGGGCTCTTTTTTGGCAAAGAGCCTACCTTTCGTTTTTTAACTCTAGCTCTGCCGGCACCTAGGGAAACCTAGCAAACCTATACATTTTCGAAAACTAGACACCCAGGGGAATTCAGGATGGGGGGACTCGACTGCCTCGCACCAGGTTCTGTTACCCAGAATCCCTTGCAAATCTAAAAAATAGACCAAAGAAACGCATTTCCCTCACATTTCTGTGGTGGAAAGGTCTGGAATCTGTGTGGATCAACAAATTTCCACCCACGCAGCGTTCCCACAGGTCTCCGGAAAAAAATGGTACCTCACTTGCCTGGGTCTGTCTAGTGCCTGCGACAGGAAACAGCCCAAAACGCAACGTGGTCGCACCTCAATTTCGCAGTGAAAACGGGCCCTTTTTTTGGCAAAGAGCCTACCTTTCGTTTTGAACCCTAGCTCTGCCGGCACCTAGGGAAACCTAGCAAACCTATACATTTTTGAAAACTAGACACCCAGGGGAATTCAGGATGGGGTGACTCGACTGCCTCCCACCAGATTCTGTTACCCAGAATCCCTTGCAAATCTAAAAAATTGACAAAAAAACGCATTTTCCTCACATTTCTGTGGTGGAAAGTTCTGGAATCTGCGTGGATCAACAACTTTCCACCCACCCAGCATTCCCCCAGGTCTCCCTAAAAAAATGGTACCTCACTTCCCTTGGTCTGCCTAGTGCCTGCGACAGGAAACAGCGCAAAATGCAACATGGTCGCACCTCAATTTCGCAGTGAAAACGGGCCCTTTTTTGGAAAAGAGCCTACCTTTCATTTTTTAACTCTAGCTCTGCCGGCACCTAGGGAAACCTAGCACAGCTATACATTTTTGAAAACTAGACACCCAGGGGAATTCAGGATGGGGTGACTCGACTGCCTCGCACCAGGTTCTGTTACCCAGAATCCCTTGCAAATCTAAAAAATTGACCAAAGAAACGCATTTCCCTCACATTTCTGTGGTGGAAAGTTCTGGAATCTGCGTGGATCAACAACTTTCCACCCACCCAGCATTCCCCCAGGTCTCCCTAAAAAAATGTTACCTCACTTGCCTTGGTCTGCCTAGTGCCTGCGACAGGAAACAGCGCAAAACGCAACATGGTCGCACCTCAATTTCGCAGTGAAAACGGGCCCTTTTTTGGAAAAGAGCCTACCTTTCATTTTTTAACTCTAGCTCTGCCGGCACCTAGGGAAACCTAGCACAGCTATACATTTTTGAAAACTAGACACCCAGGGGAATTTAGGATGGGGTGACTCGACTGCCTCCCACCAGGTTCTGTTACCCAGAATCCCTTGCAAAGCTAATAAATTGACAAAAAACGCATTTTCCTCACATTTCTGTGGTGGAAAGTTCTGGAATTTAAGTGGATCAACAAATTCCCACCCACCCAGCGTTCCCCCAGGTCTCCCAAAAAAAATGGTACCTCACTTGCCTGGGTCTGCCTAGTGCCTGCGACAGGAAACAGCGCAAAACGCAACGTGGTCACACCTCAATTTCGCAGTGAAAACTGGCCCTTTTTTGGCAAAGAGCCTACCTTTCGTTTTTTAACCCTAGCTCTGCCGGCACCTAGGGAAACCTAGCAAACCTATACATGTTTGAAAACTAGACACCGAGGGGAATTCAGGATGGGGTGACTCGACTGCCTCCCCCCAGGTTCTGTTACCCAGAATCCCATGCAAATCTAAAGAATTGACAAAAAAACAAATTTTCCTCACATTTCTGTGGTGGAAAGTTCTGGAATCTGAGTGGATCAACAAATTTCCACTCACCCAGCGTTCCCCCAGGTCTCCTAAAAAAAATGGTACCTGTGTGTGGGTAGGTATAGGTGCTGCAACAGGAAAAGGCCCAAATTGTAAGGTCGAGACTTAAAAAGTAACCTATAGCAAAAGTACCTTATTTTTTGGGGGGGACACCTGAGTTTTTGGCCCGGGGCTCGGCGGCAATCTTTAGAAACTACCAAACCCAAACAGTTCTGAAAAGTAGATACCCGGGGGAGTCCAGGGAGGTATGGCATGCGTGGGTCCCCTAACGTTTTCCTACCCAAAATTCCTTGCAAACCTTAAAATTAGGTAAAAAAACTACTTTTCCATACATTTTTGTGTGGGATCTCTGTGCCGCCACAAATGTCCTACCACCCAGCGTTCCCCTTGTTCCCTCGAGAATAATGATACCTCACTTGTGTGGGTGGGCCAAAGCAGAACATGCCAAAAATTTATTTTTAAGAAATTGTAGCGTTCAGGGCTGACAAATTAAGCACAGAGAATTCTACTGTTTTGGGGTCATCCTAGTCACAGGCCTTTGGGCCACCCACACAAGTTGCCTATGTCAAAACCACCAGCTTTTGCAAGTGGGATTACCTGAGTTTTTTGCCCCGTGCTAGGCGGCCATCTAGGGAAACCTACCAAACCCACACATTTCTGAAAAGTAGACACCCGGGGGCTTCCAAGGAGGTATGCGGTACAAAAGGGGGTGGTGATGGACGGAGCATCTGAATCAATCAAACACTCACACCCAGTCAAAAGATCTGGGATTAATCCATCACCGTTCTTTAGCCCACTCTGCCACCCCAGTTCAGACATGGCTATATGCAAATCAGTCTGACCCTGTGCCTCATGGGAACAGTCCAGCCCGAACTGCCAAGCCATGTCTAACCTGGACCGGAAACAAGCTTCCGAGGACCGGTTTCTGGCATTCCAGCCGTCTTCAGTCAGTTGGTCCTTCCGCTTGGGTTGGACAAGCCCCCTCGCCACCCCACGGATCACCGCCTTGCCAGCTTCCCAGATGGTCCCCGGCGAGGGAACTGAACCTACATTAGTAGAAAAGTAGTGGGATAGCTCCTATCCCAGCATGTCTATCAGTGTGGGGTCGTGCAGAAACCAAGCGTTGAGACGCCAGACCGCTCGCGGGCCCGTCGGGGCAGAGCCAAGTCGGAGGGAGACGGGGAGTTGTCACCTCCAACCACCATGAGGCGTGTGGTAGGTAGAAAAAGGAGATTTGAGAATATCTGTAGTGAAACTGTAGAGAAAGAAAAAAAACAAGATGAAGTTGCACCTGCAAGCAAAAAGAAAAAGGACAGTGTTGAAGAGAATGTTGGTTATCGGTTTGAAAATTGTTCTGGTGTCAACTGCAATGCTAATGTAGTTGTTAATGTTGTTTTTGTTCTTGAAAGTTTGCAACAGCATATTGTTGAAAATCGGGACGAAAGATTCTGTTCATTGTTGTATTCTGTTTATGAGAAATGTAGCAGTGATAAAAGTAAAATACAAAGTCTTTCTGATATTCGAAATGTTTTGGACATATGTTCTGGTTCTAGTCAATTTACGCAGAATATTCAGCAAGATTGTCAGGAATTTTTAATATTTATGCTTGGTGTATTGGAAGATGAAGGTATAGATATTGAAAACCTTTTTGGCCTTTCTTATAAATGGCAACATGATTGTCAACATTGTTTGTTTACATGTAGCACTAACATAGACACTGAAAGATTCATATATTTGACTTTACCTGACTGTGAATCAGTGTCTTTTAACAATCGAATTAGAGGAGCAACTCAAAACATGGAGTGTAGCCAATGTAAATCAGAAATGTCATCAACATTGTTTGTACAAGGATATGGACAGTATGTAATTTTAATGCTGCAACGTTGTAGAGCTGATGGAAGAAAATTGGAAACTTTAATAAAAAAAATTGTAGCTGGGCACGTTTCAATATCAGGAAGAACTTTTGTAGATGTTGCAAATATTTTTCATGATGGGCCTTCTACAACATCTGGACATAAAACTGTTTATTTAAAATGAAAGGTTGGATACATTATAATGATAGTCATTTAGTTTTTAAGCAACGTTTGCCTGAAGAGTTACGACATTCTTACCTAATATTTTTAAAGCCAAAATATCTAGTTCAAATTTTGGCCTTCTTAGGATTACTGCTGTTAAGGTACATTAGTCTGGTGTTGTAGAGTATTTTGTAAGTGAGGGTGAGGAGGTTGAAGGTGACCCTCTTGTTGATATTGAGGCAGTGTATGTGTATTAGGTGATGACTGATATCGCTGCAGCAGGGAACATTGATAATCAGTCAGGTGGTGGTGTTTTGGATTTGTTGTAGTTGTTGTAGGTGTTTGGCTGGAATTCATGTGTTAAATATTTTGCCACAGTGTACTCTTCTGCTGATGAGGGACTGTGTTACTGTTCTTCTACTTTTGGTAAGGATCCACTTGTAAATGTTGCGGAGCATGTAGAGGGTGTTATGGCAGTAGGAGGAGACGGTGTAGACTTGCCTACACATGGAGAGGGAGGAGCTTTGGATGAATCCTCGGTTGTGGATATGGTTGGTAGGTGTTGGTAGTGTCCACAGTGTAGTGAGCTAGCAGGAGTCTTCCGAGGCTGAGGAGGTGGGTCTGAGGATGAGTACTTTCATTTTATGTGTTTTCATGTTTAGAGAGCTGCTCTTTATGTAGTTGGTGATGTCCTTCATTGTGTCGTGGAGGTTGCTTTTGGTGGTATGTGGATTCTTTGTGAGGAAGAGGATGAGCTGGGTGTCGTCGATGTAGGAGATGATGTTGAGGTTGTGATAGCGGGTCAATTGTGTGAGGGTGGCCATGTAGATGTTGAATAGCGTCGGGCTCAGGGATGAGCACTTGGAGACGGAGCAAAGGGTGTCGGTGGTTTTGGATCAGAAGGCTGGGAGGCAGATGCTCAGGATTACTATTGAACAATTAGCAAACTAAGAATTTGACGCATACTATTTGGCCGTGTGGAATAGTATGTGAAACCACAAAGGACTTGTTGTTATATATTTTGTCAGCATATATTTGTAAGTAATATTTTTTACAGTGTATGAAAATTAATCATAATGTTTTGTTATGTTACGATTGTTTGAGATGTGTCATATTTACGTAAGAAATTGCTCTTAGAGAAAAACATTTAAGATATGTTTTATTTCTATTTTTTAGATTGTTATTGAGAATGTTAATTGGTTTTTTATAAGATAATCTTATTGATTCTTTTTTTTTGCCCGCTGTTATATGATGAGTACTATTTAACTCACTGTTTCTAGTGAAATTCAATATTTTCTGAGAACAGCAAAAAAGGCAAATGTAATACTTTACAAATTATTTTGTGTTGTAAAAGATATATTGTAACTGTATTTTTTTGTGTCTTACACAGATGGTAATTTTATAATATATACTTTTTTTATTTTTTAATATGCTTAAGGTAAGTGTAGGAGAGTAGGGTCTGCTATCCTATGGTCACCCCAAATTTTTGCTTTTTGCTTCACTGGTTTATGACTTAATGTGGCTGTGGGCCTGCTAATCAGACCCACAGCCTGCGGTTCTCTCTCTAAATTAATGCCAATGCACTCTAGGTGCATTACGAATTGGAACTGGTTCACCTTATAGGCCCCTGTAACAGTGTACTCCAGGTACCCAGGGCATAGGTGTATCCAAGGCCTACCAGGGGCTGCAGCATGTATTGTGCCACCCCTGGCCTGGCCTCCATATTTGACACAACTGGCTGATCACTCAGCTGGGGTAAGTTGGTGTAATCACCTCTTACTTAGATATAGTGTCCCTATATCTAACCCTAACTGGACACATGTTAACCTATAAGCCACTCCTATGGAAGGCCTCAGCAATCCTGGAGGCAGAGTGCTTGGTTTCATGTGAGATGACGCTCTGGCACGAGCTGAGCCCGTCTGCAGCTGTCGGGAACAACTCCCTTAGCTGTTCCGGGATATTGCCATACCATATACTCTTAAGTGCATTATAATCCTAGCGGGTATTTGCTAACTTTGGTTTGGCTTTATCAAAACATGTCGAATAAGGTGTCATACGAATTGAGATACTACCCCCCCCCCCCCCCCGCCAGTTCTGGCGACAGGGGTAGCATTCCAACCTTCTAGAGGGACACGACATGTACATAACCTGAACCCCGGTTAAAGTTAAACTCGAGCCTCAGCATCACAAAATGGATGCTGCCACCACAGACACAAGTCTGACCTCCTGCTGCTGGGAGTCCTTCCAGCGAGGGAGGCTTGGACAAAGGGTTTCCTGCCTTGGGAGGTGCGAGCACCACCCCAGACAGGATTTTGTGTATTGGGTAGGACAGGGCTGAATAGAAGGAGACATGCCTGGGGCCCACAAGGTGTCCCCGTGCATAAGCCAGTCCAAATCGGTGCAGGCGCTTTCCAGCCCCAGTCCTGGCGCGGAGCTGGACAAAGGAAAGTGGGTGTAACCGCCCCCCTTCCTGGTCCCACCCAGAGGAGGGACCTAGCAGGTGATCCGGCCCCCAGATTTGGAATAAGAGTAGGAGCTGTGTCCCAAGACTTCAGATCATTCTGAACTCGACTTGAAACTAAGAAGAAAACTGGACTTCGACATTCTGCTGCACAGAAGACTGAAGAGCATTTCCCTTGTGGCCGAAGAGTGACCACCCTGTGAATACAGGCACCATCCAGCAACTCAACGTCTGCTTTGCCGCTGCCTCCTGCCGGAGCCCGAGTCCAGAGCCCGACGAGACCCAGACTCCCAGACATCTCAGAGCCTGATCCACAGTCCCTGCAAAGAAGAGACCCGTGGAGGCACCGAGAGACGTGGGACCGGACATCTCGGAAGACCCCTGAGAAGCTGACTGCGCAGCACCGGAGACACCCTCGACGCTGTGCTTTGGGGTTTGAGAAGCCCCACCACCGAGCAGCATTTGCACCGAAGATCAGTCCCCCAGCATCTCCACGATCTGCGTGGGGCCCTTTTGCACTTTGCCATCCCTGCCACTTGCCACGTGGCTAGCGCCATCTTGGCGATGAAACCTACAAACAACACTGGTGGTCTGGTTGCTCCAGACTGGCCCTCACTCCCCTGAAAAGGAGCACCCGCTCTGACCTTGCTGGTCCGAGTGAGAAGCTTGCATCGATTCCTGCGTGGCTTGCGTTAGCCAAGGCCTGTTTGCTCCGATCAAGAAGCCGACTCTGCCAACAGCTAGAGCCTTCGTGGGACAGTTCGTGACCAACGCCTGGACGTCCTTGACCTCTTCGTGTCCACTTGGCTGCAGAGACAATCTTCACCTCTTCGCCTGTTTGCACCCAACATCGCCTGGTTCCATCCTGGTTCCACGGTAGTCACTGGCTAGTGACTTTGAACATTGTCCCCTCTGCTTTCAGGTCTTCACCTCTTCAGATCCACCAGAATCCTCCTCGACGACCCGCCTGCAGCATCTTCATCTTCAGGCACCATCGACCTGCGTGACGAAACCCGACACTACTTTGCACCTGTGCACCCGCTTCCTGTGGGTGAGGTAACTCAGCAACGCTGGTGTTCCTACACTGGTACACACCTCTAGTGTCTAGGTCTAAAGTTTTGTCCTTCTAGGCCAGTCGGAAGGTTCCTTAAACAGTAACTTTATAAGTTTTACGCACAATTGACATTGCATTGGTGCATGCGTGTGCTTTAAGCGCTGCACCCGAGTCCCGCTGGCCTTTCCAGACTTCTTCACTGTTAGTCCCGAACAGCTCCAGCGATTCCCCAGGCCCTAGGCCTACTTCCTTTCCGATAGGTGGTTCTTATACCACTATTTTAGTATATGGTTTAGGTGGCCCCTAGGGCTCATCCATATTGTGCAACTTTTGTATATTTAAACTGTGCTTTGTTTTAACGCATTTGCTTCTGTGCTCATTAAGAGTATAGGGGATATTTGTAGTAAAAAAAAATATATATATATTTTCAATATATATCTGTGTGTTGTCCTTTCATTTGGTATTCAAGGGGATTGTGTATGGTAAAACAGCTTGCTTCACATGCCTTTACAGAGTTTAGCCTAAGACTGCTTTGTCCACACTACTAGGATAGCTGGTATATAAGGTTGACATACAACCAATCATCATAAGTGTGCTTGACATGGTACAAGGTGATCACTAGAACTAGTGAGCATCATATACCAGGCCAACATCTCACATTGGTGAGCAGCGGTTGGGATTTGAGCTTGCTATTGTTTTACCATTACAATCTTTGAGAGTATCATTTGAAAGATCATACAGGTACCTGCTAGGTACATATAAAACAAGACTAGTATACTTAAGTTCTACTGAACTTAGTTGTTGTAGAGGATAGGGAGTAGCACACCCTGACTACAACTACTAGATAGGTTTAGTAGGTAAACACCAGTGTAGGTAGATTGCAACATATCCACCCGCACTAGAGCAATGTCTGGAGCAGAGGGGTCCACTGGACATGCCCCTGTTGAGAGTGACCCTACAAGAGCACCATCCAAATTTGATATGTTGAACTTTAAAGAACTGAGGCAGATCTGTACCTTAAGAGGTCTCAAGACAGGTCCAACCCCTACCACAGACCACCTCAGAGAGCTTTTAGACCAGGCTGAAGCTCTAAAGACCTCTAAAGCAGACCCCACAGGGAATGCTGAAGGAGGCTCTCCCACTGAAGATGATAATACGGACACCCCTGTCCCTGTTGTCCATATAGATGGGGATGACCAAGTCACTGGAGATACTCAGCCTGAGGAGGAGGAGGAAGAAGAGGAGACAGAAGGGGAGAGCAGTGATTCTGATGATGGCAGAAATAGTCAGGTGCCAGCCAGAGGGCTTAGCATGGCTAACTTAAGCCTATTTGGGACTGAGTCAGGGATGAACCCACTCAGACCCCCAAGTGGACTTAACCAGGAGCATAGGAGGAGGAGGAATCACTCAGGTGAATCCAATACCTTCCAGGCTTCTAGAGGTTCTCATGGTCACTCCAGAAGGGGGATGACTAGCCCTCAGAGAAGTGAACATGAGGCCAAAATGAGAGAGGCTGAGCTTAGGATCCAGAAGCAAGAATTAGAAATTGCCCTGGCCCAAGAGAAACCTGCTAGAGCAAGACAGCCTAGAGAGGGTGGATTAGGATTCACTGGTGGCAGCACTGTCCCTAAGGATAAAGACAGGTCCTATGACAATAGAAACCTGAGTAAGATTGTGTCCCCCTACAAAGCTGGGGATGATATCCACAAATGGATGACTGCACTTGAGAGAGCCTGCAGAGTACAGCAGATCCCTCAGGAGCAGTGGGCAGCAATCTTGTGGCTCTCCTTTGAAGGTAGAAGCCGAGACAGACTCCTCACAGTTAGTGATGGGGATTCTAGAAAGTACCTGGTCCTGAAGAGTGCTCTGATTGATGGGTTAGGCTTAACCACTGAACAGTACAGGTTAATGTTCAGAGAGACCCAGAAGACACAGACTCAGGACTGGTCTGAATTTGTTGAATGTGCCACTAAGGCTCTGGAGGGATGGTTGCTGGGAAGTAAGGTTACAGACTATACAGAATTGTATAATTTAATTATGAGAGAACAAATCTTAAATAATTGTCAGAACCAGCAGTTGCATCAATACCTGATTGACTCAGATCTGACCTCTCCCCAAGAGAGACAATCTTCACCTCTTCGCCTGTTTGCACCCAACATCGCCTGGTTTCATCCTGGTTCCACGGTAGTCACTGGCTAGTGACTTTGAACATTGTCCCCTCTGCTTTCATGTCTTCACCTCTTCAGATCCACCCTTGGATCCACCGGAATCCTCCTCGACGACCCGCCTGCAGCATCTTCATCTTCACGCACCATCGACCTGCGTGACGAAACCCGACACTACTTTGCACCTCTGCACCCGCTTCCTGTGGGTGAGGTAACTCAGCAACGCCGGTGTTCCTACACTGGTACACACCTCTAGTGTCTAGGTCTAAAGTTTTGTCCTTCTAGGTCAGTCGGAAGGTTCCTTAAACAGTAACTTTATAACTTTTACGCACCATTGACATTGCATTGGTGCATGCATGTGCTTTAAGCGCTGCACCCGAGTCCCGCGGGCCTTTCCCAACTTCTTCACTGTTAGTCCCGAACAGCTCCAGCGATTCCCCAGGCCCTAGGCCTACTTCCTTTCCGATAGGTGGTTCTTATACCACTATTTTAGTATATGGTTTAGGTGGCTCCTAGGGCTCGTCCATATTGTGCAACCTTTGTATATTTAAACTGTTTTGTTTTAACGCATTTGCTTCTGTGCTCATAAAGAGTATAGGAGATATTTGTAGTAAATAAATATATATATATTTTCAATATATATCTGTGTGGTGTCCTTTCATTTGGTATTTAAGGGGATTGTGTATGGTAAAACAGCTTGCTTCACATGCCTTTACAGAGTTTAGCCTAAGACTGCTTTGTCCACGCTACTAGGATAGCTGGTCTATAAGGTTAACTTACAACCAATCATCATAAGGGTTGCTTGGCATGGTACAAGGTGATCACCAGAACTAGTGAGCATCATATACCAGGCCAACTTCTCACAGTAAGTACAAGTAACTGCTAAAAATGGTCGATGGAATGTGCTTCAAACGAGCTCAAGTAACAAAACACGGACGAGAAGGTAAGTGTGTAAAGATGGTTTGTATCTTTTAAGGATATTTCAAAAAATGATATACTGGGTGTACCTGTCAGAACCCCTCATCAATCAGTGGATATGATAATGAATTATCTAAACCCTAGCTGCTGCAGGAGAGATGAAGAATCCGCAAAGAAACATACTAGGAGTGCTTTAGTGAAACAGAGGAATTCTAAGATGGCCGCCTCGAGGAAAGACACGGTGGTGGTCTAGTCATTTAGCACACACCTGTGGGGAATCCTTGGGGAGGCGCGTGCTCTCTAACAAGTACGCACTTCACCTACGACGTACTGAGTTCAGACCCGTTTTTAATTGCTCAATAGATATTCCTGAAGAGAAAGCACAAATATTTCTGAGAGAGTTAAAGAAGGTTCTCAGTTAAACTTACCTTAGTTATCGTGCCCTCAACTAGAATTCAGCTTCTGAGTTTGAAGAAGCCCACAAATTACACAGCAGTTGATTTTCCTGTCGTGGCTCCTTCAGGGCAGACAGACTCAGTCGTGTTCAGCATCTGAAGAGCATACAGAGAATAGGAAACCATATGAGAAACCTAAGTGATACCTTATAGTTGACAAAGGTATATTCTTGGAAAATAATCGTATGAGAAGTTACTGAGTGAGTAAACTTACCTGACATTATAGAGAATATTGAATATATTCACTCAATGTATTTTCTTTAACATAAAACAAGAAACGATAAAATTTGTGATAAGCTAGGTTTTAAGGGAAAAGAACACATTGAGTAAGGAATACTAGGAACACTGTTGAATTTAGAAGGAATGTTAGTGAAAAACATAATATAATCAAGGATTGACAGAATAGATAACAAGCAACAGCATAAAGAAAGGTTAGTAGAAGAACACAAGGAAATTAATAATATTCAAATTAGATAATAATCTGAGAGGCCTAGGTTAATGAATGTTACGTAATTATAGGTTATACGCAGTGAGAAAAATAAAGAACCACAAGCTTCAAGGTAGCAGATAAATACTAGAGGAGAGGCTAGTTCGAAAGTTGAAGAGGTAGGTAATTAGTAGGGTTAGACTAAGTTATAGATGAGGAATAGAGATAGAGTAAAGACATGAAGTATTCAAAAAGTAGTGTGATAATGATGTCTAGATATACACAGATACACAGTATTATTCTGGACAATGAATAGTATCTTTTGCATTTTACTAGAACACATTTATTATTTTGGAATGGGTAAGGTGAATAGATATATTCTACATTTCTAGTAGTGTATTTTAGTATAATAGCCTGTCTTTTCCTATAGTCATAAGGAGTGACTGGTTTTGAAATTTAAGACAAGCTAAGAACAGGATATTCTTATAAATAATTATATTTATATAGCTTTGCAAAGGAGTAAAACTCTAGTAATGGAATGTTATTAGATAATAGTATTTATATAGTATTTTTTGAAGGCCAAAATATGTGAAAACTGTAGTTTTGTATCTTATGAAAAGTGATAAAATTAACTGTTTATATTTTTATAGAAGGAGCAAGAACATAAAGGAAAAAATATGGAAAGAGAAGAGGCTTATACTGAGGAGATTTTGGATATTATCTTGAGTATAATTGAAGAATTAATCTTATCTGTCATAGGCAATGAGAGTGAAGAAGGGGAAATTAGTGCTGGAGAAATGAGGTGTGATTTCGAAGGTGAAAGCTTTGATGGAGATTTTCTGGAAGTATTAAATTATGTTGAAATTTTAGAACAAATTAATTCAGAAACTGCTAACGAGGCAATTGATCTGAATGACATATCTGACGAACTTGTGTTGAAATGTCTGTTCAATTATGAGAAGTTACAATAATAAATGTATTGTTTAAAAATAATAAAGGTTTGAGCACTATCTACTAATGTATTTATTGTACTAAAAGTGAAGCAGTTATAGATTCAGTTATATATTCTTTAAATGTTTGTATTGATGTAAAATATGCAAAGTGGGTCCAAGGGTATGGATTGCTTAAAATTCGTATGGAGTATACATGCTGTCTTGTATGCACCTGCAAACTTGTGTTTTATGCCTTCAATTTCCCAGTCTGGATCCTTAGACTTCATCCAAACACTCTGTCACTGTTGTTTTAGTTTTGTAGTGAGTCATTTATCGGTATATAGTAATGCATTCACTACATTAAAACACTAATGGGCACATATATAATAACTGGCATATCCCCAGGAATATGTTATTTATTGTGCTCCGTGATACCACCATAATGGATGTGCCGTATTTACAATGCGGTGTACCATGGGACAAAAATGGCACATATATGTGATGTATCTGTGCTGTAAAGGTGGTGCATTGTTTGAGTTATGTTGCAAGTTGGACGCATCTCCAGCAATGCTCTGGGGGCCCTATGCTGAGAATGCTGTGTCAACCCTTATACCTGCTTCAAGCTAGTGCAGTGTTTTGACACAGCATGAGCCCAAAAGTGACAAAGTGAAATCTTGTAGATTTCAGTCAGCCACTTTTAGGAGGTGTTCGTGCGCCGCAAGGCCCCCCCCTCCCCCCCCCCCCCTCCATGTAGGAATGTCTCCTGCTGGTACATGGATTTACAATGTGACGCACCTCCCATAGGCGTCACATTCTAAATTTCTAAATACCACATACCATGGTGCATCATTTGCACCACTGATTCATCAGAAAAGTGATGCAACGGCGGTGTAAAAGAGGCACAAGGGTGTTGTAAATCTGCCCCTAACAAACACTTACAAATTCACCCAGGCAGTTTCAGTAGTAGTGCATTCTTTTTTAATTTACTTTTGTTATTATTTTACATTAAAAATATGAAATGTAACTTTAAAAATAAAATAAATATAAGTATTTATAATAAAAATGTAGGAAATTACTATAAAAAGAAAGAAATATAATAATACATTTTAAATTCAATTTTTTTATTGGTTTCAAGAAAAGACACAGGCAATACATTGCAAAAGAAGGGTTTCACATGTAGGTAGCGTATGCGACAGACAAGCATGTCTTCTCCACAGAGCAAACTACAATCGAGATACATGGGTCCAACCATAAGTGTGAGGCAGAAGTTGTGTGTATTGAGCCTGTTAAAAGAACATAGTCTCAAGAACACAAACCAAAAACCCCCTCCCCTCCCCAACCCCCCCCACCTCCACCAGTGTGCCTGATTAGTGGAGCAATCATCAAGACTTCCACAATTCGCTTAGCTTGTCTCTTGATTAGGTCTGTGAGAGTCATTTGGGTTCTCTGTAAGGCGCAATAATCGGAGGTATCTAGGGCATGTCATTTCGTTAAATTCCTTCGAAAGAAGGGACAGTAATGGTAACCAAATCTTGCGGAACGTATCCACTGACTGTGTAAGTTGCCTGAATGCGTTCCATTCCCAGTGTGAACCAGATTTTGTGCAGCCATTCTGTGTGAGTGGGTCTAGTGGTCGTCCCCCAGAGTAACAAGATGTGTTGAGATGCAGCCTGCATGGCAATCCCCATTTGACGCCCTCACACGGATTTCAGGGTGAATTTGATCGCATTGGGGAGGCCTAGGATAGTGTAGGCCGGAAATCTCAGGATTTCAGTGTCGAAAGTGCTGTCTATATCATCTAATACCACTTTCTAGCAGTCCCTGACTTCTCGGCAGTCCCAAAGGAGATGAGTCAGAGTACCCCGCTCCCCGCAACCCCTCCAGCAAAGCGCGCTACGAGTTGGATTCCCTTTGTTGAGTCGAACTGGGGTAAGGTGCCAGTAAATGGCTAGTTTCACCGCCGCTTCTTTGCCTGCAGTGTTGCGTGTCCTGTGGGAAGCCCTGTAGTATATGTAGCGCCATTCCCGGTCTGTCAGTGTCCTCCCTAGCTCTGCCTCCCAGCGCTTCTGTCCTGCTGCACGACCTGACGCAAGCGGGGTGAAAGCAGCTGATAGAGTTCCGAGATTAGACTTTTATCGGATTCCTTTGTCACTAGCCACCTTTCAAAGTCTGTCATTTGTCTGCTTACTAGTGGGGCATAATAAGGATGTGTGAGCCAGTGCCGGAGTTGAAAATATTGGAAAAGTCGGGGTGAGACAATGCCATATCCCTGAGACAGATCAGAGAGGGGAAGAAAACCCTCCAGATCGAAGAGATGACGTGCCGACCTGCAGGTGGTACCGTGCCACTGTAAAAAGGCGTGAGGGTCATTGCCTGGTGGGAACTGTCGAAAAGGGGAGTGAGCGGGGAGGGGAAGGTCGTAAGGTCTCTCCCAACGGCGACCGTATCCCAGATGCGCAAGACGGTGCGGGTGATGTGTGATTTCTGTCTTTCGGGTGGAGGAATGGGATCTTCCAGAGGGACGCCCGGGCCATCGCCCTGTCTTGGAACAGCCATCTTTTTTCAGATTCCGGTCTGTACCACTCCACGAGGTAGCGTAGCTGTGATGCCTGGAAGTATTGCTGGAGATTGGGGATCCCAAGACCCCCTTCGTCCACGCCCCGATAGGCTAATTATTTGTGTAAACGCGGGTGTTTCCCCCCCCCCCCCAGAGGAATTGTTGAAAGGCACCCTGTAGGGCTGCGAAGGCGCCAGCTGGAGGAATCACCGGATAGTTTGAAAAATATGTAGAATCTTGGGCAGGGCCGACATCTTCACCGCAGCAATTCGCCCTAATAGGGAGAGTTGTTGTTGGGACCAACGTGTCAGATCTGCGCGGATCTGAGATGTAAGGTTTGCGTAGTTTAGGCCGACCGTCGAGTCCGTGGAGGAGGTAAGGGTGATACCCAGGTACGGAATCTGCGTTCTCGTCTGCAGGCCCCCTCCGTACTCTGGCGTGCCTGCATCCAAACGGGCATTCCTACCCAGTGGCAGTATCAGCGATTTCCCCCTGTTCATCCTGAGGCCGGACACCTCGCCAAAGGATTCCACCTCCCCCAGGAACGCGGGGACCGATCATTCCGGGTGATAGAGAGCAGCTCTAATGTCGTCGGCATAGAGACCAATCGTGTGTGGCTCTCCACCAAAAGTGATGCCACGAATATCTGGGTTATCACAGATCTTTTGCTCTAGCGGCTCCACATATAAAGCAAACAAAAGAGGCGAGAGGGGGCACCCCTGCCTCGTGCCATGTTGGATCTCGAATGGGCTCGAGCGTAGGCCACCCAGGCGAACCCGCACCTGTGGGTGGTGATAACAGCTCGCTATCCAGGATTGAAAGCGATCACCTATCTTGAAATGGGCCAGGACCCGTTGTAAGAAAGACCAGTCGACCCGGTCAAATGCTTTCTTGGCGTAAATGGCCAACAGGACTGTGTCCGATTGTTGGAAATGGGCCTTGTCTACTAAGTGGAGGATCCGTTTAGTGTTATCACTACACTGACGGCTCGGGACGAAGCCCGACTGATCGGGCTCAAGAATCCCAGGCAAGTACGGCCCAAGGTGTGCGGCTAGCATGTCTGTAAAGAGCTTTAAGTCCAAGTTAAGGAGAGAGATAGGGTGAAACGCTGAACAGTGTGTGGGTTCCTTGCCAGGTTTAGGTAGGACCACGATTTCGGCTTCCAGCATATCCGGAGGAATGGAGCCCGGGCCGCAAAAGGAGTTGAAAAGCCGAGTAAGAACTGGAGCCAATAGCGGGCTGAAGGCTTTATAAAAACCGGCGGAATAACCGTCCGGGCCTGGAGACTTGAGGGGTCCAAGGCGGGATATAGCTGCCACCACCTCATCCACTCAGATGGGGCCTCCAAGGCGTCCGCGCTCGCCGGGGAGAGCGCTGTGGTCGCCACATTCTCCAGGTATGTGTCGATATCCGTACCCGGGACAGTATCGGCTCGGTACAGGGAGGCGTAAAAGTCCCAAAACGCCTCCGCGATCTGTGCCTCCTCCCTGATTTCATCGCCATTTCCGTCTTTTAGGCCCTGAATCTTTGAGCGCTGGTTTTCGCTTTCAGTGCGCTAGCGAGTAGGCGACCCGTCTTATTCCCTCCTACATAGTAAGTGTGGCAAAGGCGCAAGGCGGCAAACTGTGCTCTGTCCGTATCTAAGCTGGCCAATTGGGCTCTGGCAGCTTTTAATAGCTTCCAGACTCTTGGAGCCCCGGTGCGGCTATGGACCCTTTCGAGCTCGGCGACCTGGGCTGTCAGGTCCACTCGTTTCCCCTTACGTTCCCTAGCCTCCGCCGCTGCTATCGCGATGAGTTCGCCACGAGTCACCGATTTCAGGGCTCCCCACAGGGCGGGGCCGAGATCTCGGGCGTGTCATTAATGTCAGGTAGTCAGTAATACACTTGCGGAGTTGCTTAGTGACCTCTGGGCGTTGCAGGAGAGTTTTGCGTAACCTCCATTTCCCAGGGGACGTATGATTTTGGGAATCATGAGTGTAAGTTCGACAGCGTTGTGGTCTGAGAGAGCTGCTGGCACAATGCAAATGTCGGCTAGTCTGGCGGCCAAGTCAGAGGATCCGAGAAAGTGATCTAGTCTGGCATAAGTGCGGTGTACATGGGAGTAAAATGTATATTGTGACGCCCCCGGATGTTTGGCTCTCCATAAATCCACCAACCCCTGCTCGTGTAGCCAAGTCTTGCCTGCAGTGGAGAAAGTGCCTGTGTCCCCATATCTATGCCCAGATCTATCCGCGTCAGTGTCCATCACCAGGTTAAGGTCCCCCCTATAAGCAAATGAGGGTCAGGGGATCGGAGCGTCTCCGAGATGGCACCTTTCAAAAAGGGTTCCTGCCCTGTGTTCGGAGTGTACAAGGAACCTATTGTCAGCTGCTGACCATCTATCAGGAAGCTATATGTTAGGCACCTACCTTTGATCTCCCCCCATTTTATCACCAATCCGTCCCTGGAAGCGCCTTGACACCAAAATAGCCACCCCTGCCTTTTTCTCTGATAGAGAAGAATTGTTGAGGGAAAGCGCAGGATCGCATCCTGTGCCAATCCTTTGCAAGTAAATGGGTTTCTTGGAGTAAACAAATCTCAGCCCCGAATTTTCCATATAGGAGATTACTGCCCTCCGCTTAACGGGATTATTCAGGCCCTTCACATTAAGGGTCAATACCTTCAAGACAGAGTCTGTCATCACGAAGTGAAGGGATAAAAAGTGCTATGTGAGGTTGATGACATTGCGGTGTAACATGTAAGTGTATAGCAATCGATCCAGCACATTGAACCCCCCTCAGCACACTGGTTCCCACCCTGAACCCCTCCCCCCACTCCCAACCAAACCCCAACTAAAAACCTCCCTCCATCCCCGCTGCCCCCCTTCTGAATTCCAATCCTCCCAACCCCCCCTACCCCCCACCCGAACCCCAACCAGCCTTCCACCAACCCCCCTTCCCCCTTCCTAACCCCAACCAGGAATCCCCAAGTGCAAACCATAGTCCCAGGCCTATGAGGATATTGTCCAGACCCGTAGAGTCTCAATGTGGAGGAGTAAGTAGCAGTGGCAGCCCCGTTGGCCCCCGCCCATTCCCCCGACCCTGTAGATGCAATGCGGTGTAGGCAAATCCCTTGTCAGTAGTGTCTCAGTGCAGGGTCGATGTGTCTCTGACCACTTCTTGTATGGCCGCTGCCTGTTCCTGTGCCATGGTCGTCTGGTCAGGCTTAAGGTCCGCCTTAGGAGAACGTTGTTGTCGCACTTGTCAGACCCTCCAGCTTATCGCGATTTCGCGATTCACGAAAAAATCGCGAAATCGGCAGATTACCGCGATGGCCGCGATAATTACCATATTGGCCGCGATATTTAGAAAAGTGTCTCTACCGGGAGACAGCAAAACAAAAATGCGTTTGATTGGCTGTGCGCCGCCACCCCTCCCCCCCACTCGTGTGTGTAAGCAGCTTCCCGGGACACACACAGTCAGTTTTTGAGCTCTGCATGCCGCACCCAGTACTTCACAGGTCATTATGCCAATCTCCCCTTGCGCCAAGGGACTGGAGTTACCATGGCAGCTCACTGTCAAAGCAGAGCGCTGTATTTATAGCAGACACCGATACAGCAGGACCCCCAGAGAGACGCAGAGCCCTCAACAATACGATCCTTAGTCCAGGCGAGACTCGCTGAACAAAACTGCTGCTTGTGCTCCAGCCGGACTCGGAGACCGGTTTATGTTAAAGGGAATTGTGTGTGCGTGGGGGGAGTAGGGAGGCAAGGAAGGATAAGTGAACTTCCTGGAGATTTATAACCAGATATCTTTACTCGTTCTTAGAAAACAAAATGTAAAGAAAGCTACAGGCGAGCTGGTAAAATATTGCACTGGTAGCATGTGAGAAAAAGAAGTGTTCCACACCTCAGCAATGGAAGTATCCCGCACACATTAACCACAAGAGCCGTCTCAATTCCAAAGACACCAGGGTGCATGGCCAGACCCCAAGAAGAGGCTCAAGCACCAGCGACCAGATTGCTTTTAGGAACGGGGGCAGGTGGTTTTGAAGCAAGGATATAATAGAGTCGATCCGTTATTTTACTTGTTCATCTTCTGTCGTCCCATCAACCCTCGCTTCACACTCATAAGACCACATAAGAACTCTTGGGAGGCAGACAATGACATCCAGAAATGAAGTGTTTGAAAGAATTCTTTCCTCATGTACTGTAGGAAACGAAATGGCATGGGTAAAGAAAGGGTGGGTGTACCTAACCCTGAGTGGGCGTGCATTTGTTGCCTAAAGCCCAAAGATGGTGGTTCACTTTAAGGAAATACAACTTTAGTAGGCTGTAATTCCACAGCCACTATAAACGCTTGTACTCTCTTCGCCAGGGTTTGGGTCAATGTTTGTGATAAACTATCTGTCTGGGGAATGCACACCACTAGTTAGCTCTGAGAAGCAGCGCACTCCCTACATTCAGGTTAAGGTCAGCCCTGCCAACTCCTGAGGAGGGCTTAGAAATATATCTAGGAAGACCAATCATATTCAGGTTCATGTCTGATAACAAGCGGCAATAAAACGTGAATTAAGCAGAAGAAACACTTTATCTTATAAACGATATACATGGGTTAGGGGCATATTTTTCTTTTATGGCTGGAAGGGGGGGCCGCATTCTTTTTATCCTTTCCAGGCCGGGCCCCCTGGTTAAGACCTGTGAAGCGCCTCGTTGTGGGTGTCGTGAGTTGCACGGGGGGCTCCGTCCGCAGTCTAGACTCGCAGCGGGGCTTCTAAGCCCTGGCACAGCCCTCCTAGGAACAGGACTCATTTCCGCATCATTTGTACTCTGCGCCTGCCCCTCGGATCCCAGGCAGGAGCCATGATTTCAGAGGCAGGAGAGCTTTGGGGGCAGAAACCAGACATGCAGGGGGGGTCAGGTGTGGGTGAGTGCCTGTCACTCAATCCCTGCATTGCATCCGCGCTGGGGTGGCCCTGATGGAGACAGGGATGTTCTCCCAGATTCTGGGTACACGGATGGAGGAGGCCTGTTGTCTTGTTTTGTCTTGTCTTTATTTCACTTCTTAGGAGGGCACAGGTCCTAAAAAACAGAAGTGGGGGGGTCTAACCAAGTTAGGCACCATAGCGCGTGACATCACATTGAGTGACATCATTGAGCGCGACATGGCACATCGCATCACAGGACGTGGCATCAAGACCAATGACCTCACAGGAATTGACATCACAAAATGTGACACAAAGTTTTAGACCTCACACTTTTGTTTAGCCCAACTGGCAGATGAAGAATTGCAATTCCAATGGATAACAGCCTTCACCTGTGGGCTGCTTCCTCTATTCCATATTCCAGAGTGCCTATTCAAAGTGGAATACTCTGCTAAAACAGTTTCCATTGATTTAAGGCTGAAAATGAATGCATATGAGTAAAATAAAGTGCCGCTAAAATGCCGCTAAATTTGCATATTTGTGCCACTAAATTTCCATATTTGTGCCGCTAAATTTGCTAATCCATGCCGCTATATCCTGGGGGGTCTGACTTGTTGCCATCCGCCTGGTGACTGCCGTGTGACTCTTTCCTGTGATTGTCGCGGTGAGGCCTCTCCCGCTAGCTCATCCTCTGCAGGGTCGAAACCCAGCAGGGCACAGGTGTCTCGGAGCGAGCGGAGTTGGTGTAGGGCCCCTTTCCATTTAAAAATTAACCGAAATGGGTGACCCCAAGAGTAGGGCACCCCGTTGTCCAGCAAAAATGTCATGGCTACCCGGAAAGCCCTCCTCTTCTGAAGGGTAATGGCCGAGAGGTCTTGGAATAGGGCTACAGGGTTGCCCTGGAAGCGGAGAGGCTGTTTTTGACGGGCCTCTTTCAGGATTTGCTCTTTCAAGGGGAAGTCAGGGAGATAGGCCAAGATGTCCGGCAGGGGGCAGGTGCACGTCGTGCCAGGCCAACCCTGTGCGCGCAATCAATGCGAATGTCAAAGTCAGCAGGTTCGCCGAGAATCTCCCTGAACAATTCCTGCAGGTAGCAAGTGATGCTGTTCACTCGGTTTTCAATGACACTCCCCGGACTCGTACATTATTCCTCCGGGAGCGATTTTTGAAATCCTCCGCATGCGCTTGGAAGTCCACCTGCTGTTACCGGAGGCGGAGGACCTCCTGCTGCAGAAGTTCCACTACTACACTACGAGCCTGGTCCCCCTCCTCTACCGCAGCCACCCTATCCCCCATGCCATCCACATCATGGCGAAGTTCGCATTGTTCCCCAGCCAGCTCTTCTTTCAAAGTCTGGAAGTCGTCCCGCAGGGTGTTGAATAGCGACTCCAGGAAGGCTTTAGTAATAGGGGCCCCTCCGTCCTCCTGCCCCGGGGTGCTAGCTGATGTCATTGGCGAGGGGGGTGTCTGGTTCTTCTCCCCCTTCGGGGTGCTCTTGACTAACATGTCAGTTATAGTGCGGCCCCCCCTGCGCCCTGTGTTGGCCATGTCGCCGTGTTCACACTGTCTCTGAGGGGCAGGACAGGTTGATGTTTTCGGTTGAGTGTGGCGCGATGAGCAAGCGCCTGCCAGGTAGACCGGGCCGTGCCAGAAATACGTATGCCACTTGAAGGGGTCACCTCACTATGGGGCAGCTTCCCCGCTCTCTCCTGGAACTCCCCCAGTTGCGTCTGGCCGGCTTTATGTGTGGCAAGTAGCTGGGCACCTCCACTCCCTCCGTGCCCCTCCTCACCTGTTGGTCTTGGATTCTGCTGTTGGACAGTGTGGGCTTTCGGGCCTTCTGTGCCCCCTCGCGCCTGGTGCTGACTCTCAGCGCCTCTGCAGGCTGCCTCGTCCCTGCCGGAAGTCGGGCTTGCCCAGGCCCAAAGCCGGGGCCTCGATTTTTGCGACTGTCTGTCGCCTGCACTGGCCCCAGCTCCTTGGCATTCGTCTCCTAGTGGCTGGCGAGCAACGGGGGTCAGCCTCCACGTGTCAAGGTGGGCTCCTGCTGCAGGATCCGCTGTGGTGAGCCCCTGCTGGGGTCAATGCTGCGGCTAGGCCCCACTCCTCCGCACGACCCAGGCCCGAAGCCGGGGCCTCTAGTTTCGCATCAGGCCGCTGGACCTCCACAGGACGCTGCCGCTTCTGGCGCCCAGTGCCGCGTTGTCCGTGCCGGGTCCCGTCTGACTGTACCGGGTCCCGGCCCTGTCGAACCGCAGTCCGCGACTCACCGCTGACACCTGGCAGGGTGTCCTGCTCTCCAGGGCCGACTCAGCCGTCTTCAGTGCGCGGCCGCCATTTCGCCGCACCTCCCCGGCGGGGTCTTCACTGTGTGCTGTGTGCGGCTCTGGCGGCCGCCCCTGCGGTTGCGGGCAAGGCAAGTGGGCGACGCCAAAGAGCACAGCTTAGTGGGTCGAGAAGCCTTCGTTTTGAGGGATTTGCGGGCTAATGAAAGGGCAATACGGGGTTCAGGGCCGGGGAGCCGCGCAAAACACGTCTTGTCAGGCCGCAATCTTGGCCACGCCCCATTAATACATTTTAAAATTATCATTTATAAAACCTTTGAAATTCACTGAAAAAACCATAGGTTTCAGGCATGTTATAGTTAGCAATTAGCATTTTAAAAACCTTAGACACTCACTAAAAAAACCAGAGGTTTCAGCCACGTTATAGTTAGGAATTAGCATTATAGTTAGTTCAGCTAACTATAACTCGCGCACCCGCAATGCACTGCTGATGACTTCACATATTACATCACTCATGACATGGACAGTGACATCGCTCATGACATCACTGATGACATCTCAAATGACATCACTGATGACATCATCCTTGTGGCAGACCTCCTCTCAGCGTAATATAACCTTTGATACACACATTGAAAAATAGAAACTAAAATTTTCAAAAAAATGGATATAATTCCAACATCTACATACACATCCACTCATTCACCAGCAGTTCTATATAGTCACTCATACATGTACTCACTCATCATATGTACTCAAACACCTATACATCCTGTTACACACCGATACTAATCCATAGAGTTTCTTACACACATAATCACACATGCAAATAAACTATCAAACATCTATTTACTTGCATATATAGCTATACACACACTACTACACTTACTTTTACAGAAACGTACACATACTTACTCTCTTAAACAATCACTTATAGAAACACATACTTATTTATTCAGGAACTCTTCCAGACTCTCACTCTCACATATACTCACTTATATACATCAATATCCACAAATACTAGTTTAAAGCATATGTAGTTACTCATATAGACACTATTGAGACAGTCATTCACTCACTAACACACCCATACACACACTCATCCACCCATGCAGTTCTGCACACATGCTGTCTTCAAAACACATACAGACAGTGAGTCACTCAGAATGCATCTATACGCTAAGTAATATCCCTCGTCGAACTATACAGACACTCATACTGATACTCAAAAAACCAACTAATAACCCATATACACACGCATGTAGCTACTCACAAACCCATGCAGCCACTTATACACAAAGTGAGACACTGATACAGATATTTAAATATTTAAACATTACTCGCTAATACATCTATTCACTAAGATACACTTAATAAGTCAGTTATACAATCAATTTTACCAACAAAAACATCCATTTACACACTTATTTACCCATTTATTCTTCCGTCGACCTTTAGATATACATATATAAAAAATATTTATTTTTCAGAAAGACACACTTTCACTGGATGATGTCATCAGTGATGGCATCAGTGATGTCATTTGAGATGTCATGAGTGATGTCATGAGTGATGTCACTGACCATGTCATGAGTGATGTAATATGTGACGTCATCAGCAGTGCATTGCGGGCGCGCGAGTTATAGTTAGCTGAACTAACTATAACAGGGGAATTTCTATGGTTTTGTATGAGTGAAATGTCCAGCTAACTATAACATCTGTGAAACCTATGGTTTTTTAAAGTGAATTTCTAAGGTTCTTTAAATGCTAATTCCTAACTATAACGTGGCTGAAACCTATGGTTTTTCAGTGAATATATATATATATATATATATATATATATATATATATATATATTGAACAAGTGCCCAAAAGTCTAATCAGTGCAGCATGCCAATGAAAACAATGTTTGCCCCCAAATGCTTGGACCTTACTCAAAGGACTTAATACTGAAAGAACTGGACAGGCAACACCCCCACTTAGGGATGATTGTTATTCGCCTCGAACTACAAGTCCCAATGTGCTTTAGGGGAAAAAAATGTGTATTAATGAGCACCCCCACTAGAGGGCTTTGAAATAAATAAATATTGCCGGATGGCGCAAGCACAAGCGAAAGTGTTACCTGTGCAAAAGAGTGCCCATGAAGAAAAGGATTTCTCACCTCGAAACGTGTCGGCCCTGAACAAGCCTGGCATTGGGGATAAACTGATGGGAAATGAGGGAAATGAAGGCCGGAGGTCGGCAAGCTGTGTGTGCCCTTGAAACAGTTTTCGAGCATTTTGTTGAATATATATATATATATATATATATATATATATATGTATATATGTTTAGAATCTGGTCATGCTAATTTGAGTTAATCTTGATGTTACTATTATCGTTACACCTGAAAAAAAAAATTGGGGGAAAAAATAATAGGCTTGAAAGAATGCCTTACAACATCGAAGTAATCAAATCTTCAGATAACTTTAAAATTTGATAGATGTCACCCTCTCACAGATTCCTTCACAGAAATTGGAACACTGCGTTCCACAAGGTTCTTTGCCTGAGTTTTAATCGTTTGAGGCACAATTAGGAACAAACATGCAGGGTCTTCTCTTCTCTCTCTTAGGTTGATGCCTTGGATGCAGACACAGTGTATCCATTGCCACCCTCAATGGAAATAAAAGCAAAGTCTCTTTAGGTTTTGGTGGTAAATTAGGACTGGGTGACATTTGTGTGATTTACTTTTGCATAAGTACACAACAATTTGGAAAAATTACGCAAAATGTAAATCCATAATTTTGGTTCAGTTTAGCGCGAAATATGTCTTCATGATAATATTTGAAGCAAGCCCGCATTTTTGTTAACAAAGTAGTGCAAAAAAGGAACAATACTGGAAACAACAGCTGCTTATTTTCTATTCTTCCTGTTCGTTCGCTGTTAATTCTTACTGCAAATGCCATCTAATTAAGTGACTTGGTATAATTTCTGTAAATCCGTGTAACAATTGTAATACAAAATTCCGAAATTATGCCAGAGCAGTTTTAATTTTGCCGCCAGGCTCTTCGTGTTTCATGCATCCCAGAGTGTCCATCATCTGTTTCAAAGGAAACCTACACCCTTAGTTCCCATCACACAGGTTGTGCCTCCTCAACAGCACCTTCTGTTGTCACCCCTCCAATGGCGTGGTTACTGTGCTCTCTCTCTCTAGCTCGCAACCAACCTCCACCAGCCCTTGTCCTTCTCAATTTCTTGATTCTTATTCAATGACTTGCCTTGTTCATCGTGTGTGTCCCTACCCGGAGCATACCCTTTGTACCAGCGGTTCTTGACCTTTTGACTTCAGTGGAGCCCCACTGAATCCTTATTTGAACCCAGGGACCCCCACTGAGTCATTACTGGAATCCTGGGACCACTGCTTAGGCATTTTGTTTAGACTTTGTTTTATTAGTTTTCCCTGTAACAGTAAAAGAAAAGAAGAACTAAATCATACAAATGACCTAACTAGCAGTACAAACATCTCAAGTACAAAGTACTCCATGCCACAATTATGTATTTCAATATTCGCAAATGCTGAGTGTCTTTGAACATGACAAAATAACACAGGATGAGGGTACATAGAAAGGAATACAATACAACATAGTTCAAGTCACCAAGGTATTCCCATACAAGGAAATCAATCATAGCCACACTTGGCTGTCACATCTCTTGTGCATATCAATACACATCACGAAGACATCACACCTTACCTTCAGAGCCAGAATCAAGGTCCAATTCCTTATCACCATTAAATCTAGCAAGTGGAAGCCCAAAAGCCATCACATCCTCAGCAGCTTTTTTGTCAGTGTGAGAGATGCGCAGGTGATACTCTTCCACCACCCCCACTCGAGCACATCCCTAAGTCGGAAGGATATCTGCGGTGCTCTGGATACTGACCACCCTATGGCCACCTGCCTCTTAGCTAGCAAGAGTGCTAGCTGAGGACGTTTATATGGAATCTTCCGCCTCGCCACTTTATCCAGCAGGCAGGCCCCGGTAGTGAGGGTATCACGAGAACAATGGCCACCTCAGTCTTGGGCAGTACTTCCCTCCTGAACCCCTGAACTCTAACGCAGGCTCATGCAAGACGTGAAAAATGTGGCATCCACCGACCCGCCACGTGCACACATCGCTGCCCTAGTGGGATCTATCTTACTGAGTTGAAAAGGGGGTCACATACATGCGGTGCAGGTAGGTAAAATACAGCATTTTGAACCTTTTATTGCAGGAAACAGTCCTCGCCAGTTTACAGGCACACACCCAATCCGCATCCACAATGGGGTCTTCTAACTCCGTCTCGCAGGCCTGCCGTGCCTTATAGTGAAAGACACACAATTGATGGACAGAATGCAGAACAAATCAAAACATTCACCTCCAGTCAAGAGATCTGGGTTAAATCCATCATTCTTTTGCCCACCATGCCACCCCTGTTTAGACTTGACCATATGCAAATGAGTCTTGTCCCTGTGCCTCAAGAGAACAGTCCAGCCTGAACTGCCAAACCAGGTCCTCCCTGGACCGAAAACAAGCATCCTAGGACCAGTTTAGGGGTTTCACCCATCATCAGCCAGGATAGCTTGATTCCAGTGGCACAGTGAGCCCGGGACTCACGTCTGGGCATATCCAGCGAACTTAGGGCGAGAAAGCAAAAGACACACAATTGATGGACCGAATGTAGAACAAATCAAAAAATTTACCCCAGTCAAGAGATCTGGGTTAAATCCATCATTCTTTTGCTAACCATGCCACCCAGTTTAGACCTGACCATATGCAAATCAGTCTTGAACCTGTGCCTCATGTCCAGCCCGAACTGCCAAGCCAGGTCCTCCCTGGACCAAAAACAAACATCTTGGGACCGGTTTCGGGGTTTCACCCCTCATCAGCCAGGATAGCTTGATTCCAGTGGCACAGTGAGCCTGGGTCCCAGGGGGCATCATGCCCCCCCTTAAGGGTCTTTATGAAAGAAGGCAATCAGGTGTCTGCCCTCCCCTGTGAAGCAGGCCACCCAATACCTGGGAGGGCTGGGTGCCACTGGAAAGTCGTTCCACTCCTCCCTTGCCCTGTTTCCCAGTTTAGCGTAGCACAAGAAGTGACCCAGCCCTATGTTAAAAGCCTCTTTTGCATCTGCAAAGGTATGATAAACTTCACCTCAATACAGGTCTCCTGCCAACCGACAGCCACCCGCCCTCCACTTGTCCATAGACCTATTCGAGTCAATTGCATTAAACGGTGCAAGACCCCAAGACCCAGTTCCCTGTCAAAGGGAGCCCTGAGAAGTACCTTCTTAACTTTTGTTTCCCATATCATAGCTATGTGCCGGACCAGATGGGGGCTGAACACCCCGATCGACCCTCCTCCAATCGTTAAGCATTCTATAACATATCCCCAAGCATGTCTTGGAAAAGTCTCTTTTCCCAATTGTCAGGTTCTTCAAGCCACTGTGCAGCATGTTGTAGTTACGCTGCAAAATAATTAAATTGCATGTCTGGGAGAGCAAAGCCTCCATCCTCCATGTCCCTTTTAAGGACCAATAGAGCCACCCTGTTCTGGATTCCTAACCCAGACCAAGAAGATCAATAGGCTGTTCGGTGTGGTTTTTGAAGTGGGCAAGATCTGTTTCCTGAGCCACGCATCGGTTACAGTCTCTAGCCTCATAGTTCAGGATACGTGCTATGATGGCCCGCAGTGGTGCCCTAGGCACCCGCATCCGATGCGCCCTCTTGATGACAAAGAAGGGGACAGCCCACTAGGCTTTAGTGTGTCCCGAACCCAATGTTCAACAAAACTCTCTGACGTGCCCTTCTTGGCTCGCTCCGAGAACCCCAGGAAGCAGACATTGTTGCGGTGGAACCTCCCCTCTGTGTCCTCTGCTCCCACCTCCAGGGTTCCAGTTTTGGATGTGATTGAAGCCACTTGCTTCCTGAGCGAAGCCACCGCCAAAGTTCATCACTGGACCCCTTAGCGACCCTAACCTTGTCTGTGTCCTTCGGTGTATGGCCATGGATCGATGCTTCTCTTCAACTGCCAGGCCACAACTGGGTCTGCTTAGGTCTCCTGTTACTTTGATTTTCAATTGTCCTTGGCTTCTTCTTCCCTTTTGAATGACCAGTAGACAAGTTGTCATCATTCCGTCCACTATTCGTTTCTTGGTGTCCTAGATGGTTGGCTTTCAGTGCTGTCCTCGATGCTTTAGAGTTTGTGGATTGTTAATCCAGCTCCTCCTCTTTTCTACTCCTCTCCTCAGTAAGCAAGCTTGAGTGTTTGGAGGATAATCGGGGTTTTTCGAAAATACAATCCAAGATTTCTCCTTGTCAGTCCTGTACTTGTCTGACTTTGGGACAGTCCAAGCATTATAGGCAGGAAAGGTGAAAGACACTGTTCTGGGAGACTACAGATGTGGACAGCAAGCCATCACAAGTACACATTGCATGCTTCCAGTAACAAACATAAATATTCAGCTGGTGTTGAGAAATTACTACAGAGTACTACGCATTATTAAAAGATAATTGGGGGCATATTTACAAGAACTGACGCATCAGCATGGATGTGTCAAATTCTTGCGCCTGCGTCAGATACCCTTACGCCACCATAGATGCGCTGTATTTACAATAAATTATCCAACAAGGAGGGTTTGGCTTGTGCGCAGTAAGGCTACGCCACTATAATATTAAACAAAACAATTGCCAATACTGCTCAATTAATTTTGAAGCTTAGCAAAAAACAATAAACAAAATACTGTCCTGCAAAGACTAGCCGTTCAGTCTGCAATGATTCATCAAATCAATTTATTTGTACCAATTTTTTCTTCTTTTTCAAAATTTCTAATATATTTCACATTAAATTATGAAAACATGATTGGGTTTATTTACAAGGGGAGCTCCTATTTATACATGTTACTATATACAACAAAGTGTAAGAAGAAGAACAAAGAAAGGAAGGTAGTTGGTGAGGGCTCAAACATTCATTATACAATCATCCACTCTCAATCTATGTCTGATGCATACTCAACATTGTGGTGAAATGAAAAGGAAAGAGGGAGAAGGAAATTAATAAAAAAGTGTGTATGGACGTGGCCCTACCCTAATTATTTTAAATCTTTTGGGTCAGGTAGGGTCACCTAATAATTAATAAATCTAATACAAATAACTTTCAATATATAACAGCCATCACAATTGATTCATTTAAGAAACAATATTCATAAAAGTATGATTGGCTAACAAACGAACACACACAAGGTCGACGCGTTTCAAATCCCCCAAATATGGGGATTATACTCAGGACCACAGTAGAAAATAAATCTGAAAAGATAAAAACAAGCATGCTTACTATTAAGTCAATACTTAGCGATCTTCAAACTTAATACTCAGTCAAGGACAACACTGAAAAAGTACCTGTGTCGTCTATTTGTCTGCGTAGGATCTGTAGATGGTAATAGAACAGGGGATAAAGACAGTCATTTTCGCGGAAACCTTCAAAAACCATTCACAAGTCGATTTTAAAGATTATTTCGAGTACTCACTATTTGATTGAAGGGCTCGGGTCTGAAGAGAATTTCCGCGCCAATCCATTTTGAAAACACCCGGATTTCACTATTCCCGGACTATACGGTGTTGGTGCAAAAGCAAAGAGCTTCCTTTATGGCAGCGAAGAAACGACTCCGTGATCTGCATCTCCAATATGCACTTTTATTCCCGGCACGCCTAAAGATCATTCATGAGCAGAAATCCTTTTTCTTTGAAAGCCCTGACGATGTGGAAGATTGGCTAGAAGTCATGGAACTTACCGATGCGGAAGAGAGGGCCCTGACAGCAGAGGTATGATGGAACAAGACGGCGACGCCATTGCCTAAGCGCGGAGATCGCAGGCGACAAGGACCTGTGGAGCACTTGCGGATCACTTCGCAACAGGTGCAACTGACCAAACAACAGGCGGTGCTGGCCGCGGCGACCTTCACGAATGCATTGAGACCAACCCACAGCGTCTCCTCAGCGGAAGAGGACACACACGAATCGGACTCCGAAGACAGTGTGGCACTGTTTCCCTCGGCAACGCCACAATTGATCACAAACTTGTTTGGCTGATGGACCCATCCAAGTATTGTAGACTCTAATATTCTCTTATTGCATTGCAGCTGCGCTGCTCTCCTAGTCTAGAGAGATTGATCTCTTCTTCTCCTGCACCTGGGCTTCGAACATATGTGCTCCTGCGCCGTAGTAGCTCGAATAGACAATAGTACATCGCATAATATCATGGTTCTGGCGCTGGCGCAACCCCCCAATGGCGCAGGCGTAGAGTATCTGACCTAAGTTTGTTATTTCTATTGTTTACTCTAATTGCATATTTCCTAATGATACGGATCTATACGTTGCTTAGAGTCGTGGGAGTTATGGTCCAGTACTTGTTTCTGTCTGGACCTAGTATTTTTGGGGGAGGGATGAGTGGTGGACTCGCACTGCTTGTTGTTGTGGCGCTTCATATTCGTGAATACCTGTTCCTTTGTTACTGCGTGTCATATTTAAAGGTTCAATGCATATACTAGGAAAGTATACAATTATAACGTGGAACATAAGGGGTATGGGCACGATACATAAAAGACACAGAATACATGCCCAGCTACAACGCCGCAAAGCACATATTGTATACATGCAGTTTCACACATGATAGAAAGCAAAATCTCGAAGCTCCAGAGAAGATGGCGTGGACAAGTGTTTTCCACTGTGTGTTCCAATTATGCTAGAGGTGCCACGATTTGGGTTAAACACGGTGTACCTTTTGTGGCCCAAGACCAATGTATTGATAAACAGGGTAGATACATGTTTGTTAAAGGGATGCTGGATGGCCAGCCGGTGGTACTGGGCCCTTGTTATGCACCCAACTGTGAACAGGACCAATACTGGAACTCGTTGAACAGGGCACTGGCTGGTTGGGAGGCATATCCCTGGCTGCTGGGTGGGGACGGTAATGTGGTTTTAGACACACTGCTTGACAGATCGCACCCACCACTGCAGGGCACGATGGTTTTAAAACAAGCTGAGGCTTTCTCTCACTAGATGTCAAATTGGGACCTACATGATGTGTGGCGTATGGGACACCCCCTTCATAGTGAATATTCATATTATTCTGTAGTACATGACCTCCACACGAGAATAGACAGAATCCTCTGCACAAGTAGGATAGCCGCGCAAATGCTGGACTCCACTTACCTCCTCAAGACTTTTTCAAACCACAACCCATTGGAGGTTGTTATTGCATGGGGCAGAATACCTACACCGGTCCCTACATGGCGCCTATGGCCACAGCAATCGGAAGATCAGGTTTTTCGAGACAGTCTGTCTGTTACTATTGTAAACTACTTTGCAGACAACCAAAACACCGCATCCAGTGCACTAATAGAATGGGATGCATTTAAAGCTATGGTAAGGGGCAGGGCTATAGGCACGACCGTGGGAGTGCGACAGGAACTTCTTGGCTCATTGAAGAACGTGGAGACTAGCATGGGCGTCCTAGAGAGAGAAGAATTTACAGATGAGGGAAAACGGGAGCCCCTGCAGGAGGCGCGGATACGCCATGCGGAACTGTTAGAGTCGCTACGAGTGATAGACCATGCAGCATACACATAACGCGTTCACAGCGAGGCAGATAAGGCCGTGCCCTATTAGCCCGCATTCTTAAAGATCCCCCCCATCTGTGGTAATTCCCCGTATCATAACGGAACCAGGTGATGTATTAATTACACAAGGGGATATCAACACTGCATTTCGTGACTATTATGCCCTGTTATACAAGGCACCTGATGTTTCTACTGGTCCATACACAAAGGCCTTCCTGTCGGATTTGACCTACCCAACAGTCCCTGACCCACTACCCAAGGGACTTAAGGGCCCAATCACAGCACAAGAGATTAGAGAGGCTATGAAGGAACTTCCAAGTAATAAAACGCCCGGTATCGATGGCCTACCCATTGAATTTTATCGCACCTATGCGGAGGTGTTGGTACCACAGTTGGTGAGATTATATAAGGAGGTGTGGGAGTGTGGATCTTTACTGGCCATGACAGCGCAGGCACTAATAGTTACGCTACCCAAGCCAGGCAGAGAACAGATGAATATGGCAAATTACCGACCACTATCACTATTATCTACTGAATACAAAATTTTGAGTAAAGTGCTCGCCCATAGGCTAATCCTGCACTTACCAAAGCTAATTCACAACAATCAAACTGGCTTCCTACCTGCCCGAAGTACGTCTTTAAATATACGGAAGTTACACTATCTACTGACAGAAGCCTCGAGTACCCACCCGCATGCCGGCTGCCTCTCTCTTGACCTGCGGCAGGCTTTTGATTCTATACATAGGGAATACATGTTCCAAGCGCCTGAGAAATTTGGCATCCCGGATGATTATATCAAATTGGTGAAATTATTGTATGCGGCTCCTATGGCACGCACTAGAACAGGGGGACATATATCAGCTGAATATACAATACACAGAGGAACACGCCAGGGATGCCAACTGTCCTCCCTCCTCTTAATTTTGGCGCTGGAACCGTTGGCCATACAACTGCCTCGTGATTTCACAACTCAGGGGATACGTATGGGTAACACGGTCCACTTTTTCTCAGCTTATGCTGATGACATACTTTTGTATATGTCTGATCTCCACACTCCATTGACCCCACCGTTCGAAGCGTTTCGCAAATTTGAAAGTGTGTCAGGACTGGCTTTAAATACCTCTAAATCACATGCCTTTTTCTTCCGGAAGGGTCGGACCTAACTGCACTAGATATTGGAGATACCGTGATTCAGGTAACGCCTACAACGTTCAGTTATCTAAGTATTCAAATCTATAGGGAACACGACGACCTGCTAGAAGGGAACTTAAATAGGGCACCTACCCCCAGATTCATCAACGTCCTGTTTTGCGAGTCCTTAATAGCGAATTTTTAGGGAGGCCCCTGAGCTAGGCTGCCAAAAAGTCTCTCGAAAAAGATTGGTGGAGATACATAAGGAGAGAAGTCTTGCTTCCCTAGTGACTGCACCCCACAATGGGATTTTAACTGACCGATTCCTGAACTCCAAGAATTCTTATCACTTTGAAAGTTTTATGGATATCATTTTCCCGATCTTGGCAAGAAAACTGTTCATCCAATGGAGGCTAGGCTCTTTGCCCATCAAATCTTTTACATGTAAATAAGCAAAGGGGGATGATAATACTTGCCCTGGGTGTAGCAACCACTATGAGGAGGAAATTCGTGTCCTGTTTTTTTGCCCAGCCTACAATAGACCAAGGAAATATTGGCTAGGGCCTCTATGTAGGAATTTGGGCATAAGGAGCCTTTTGACTTCATACAGAATATTGAAAACAAATACGTCCCCTCATATAGTATTTGCGGTTGCCAAATTTTTAATGGCCATGTGGCAGATCAGGAGAAAATTATTAAAAGCTTGACCATTAAAGGACGGAACTCTGATATGACTGTAATGACAATCCGCCTCCTGATTACCAAAGGGAATTGATTCTTTTTACCATTTTCTTTCTTCTCTTTCAAAGTAATGTTTTATTATAATGTGGATGTTTTTGTAATGTGGATGTTTTTATGATGTATGTTTGAATATGTATCTTTTATGGTCTAAATGGCCGAAATAAAGAATTTTTGGATTTGATTGGATTGGATTCGCTATTAAAGACTCGCAAAAAGGGATGCATGTAGAAATCGCAATATTTTTAGCGATTTCTACTGCTTCCTTATTTGCGATTCGCTAATTGCTAATCGCAAATAAGGAATGGCTTTCCCATTTATTCCTATGGGCCCATAGGAATGAATGGGGAGTCATTCCTTATTTGCGATTAGCAATTAGCGAATCGCAAATAAGGAAGCCATTTCAAGGGTGCCAGGGTGTCCAAAGGACATCCTGTTGCACCCCTGAAATGGTAATGTCCACTGGTGTTGGGAAACACACATGTCCCAAGGACATGTGTGTGTGTAACATACAACGCACTAAAGTGCATTTTTCTAAGTTTTTGCTATTTACCACGTAGTGAGACTTCGCGGTAAATAGCGGCACCAGATTGCGATTTCGCAATTTTAAAATGGTTCATGAATTGCATTTAAGGAATCTCAATTTGAGATTCCTTAAACGCAATTAATTGCAATTTAGCGATTTCTAGATTTGCGATTTTTGCATTTGGGATGATGCATCCCAAATGCAAAAATTGCGCTCGCAAAGGGCCAGATTCTCAGAATCTGGTCATTTGCGAGCCGATTCTGGTTTGAAGAATCTGGCTGCTAGGGCGCTAAGAGCTAGTGTTGCATTTTGGACATAACTGCCACTTTCCGTTCCAGGCAGAGCAAGTATAGCAAAGATAGTGGTGCTGCCCCTACTAATATACCACTTTACGAACCTACCACTGATAATACCACAACATAATTTTAATTTATTGAACACTTTGCTGATCGAATTTATCTGGGGTACGGGTAGGCGACGCATTAGTCTAAAGAAACTCCAACTTGTAACCGCGATGGGAGTGCTGGGAGTGTCTGACTTTCGAGCTTACTATTTCGCATGCCAACTTCAGTGGTTAACCTACTGGTTATCGGGACGCAACTTACACGAAATTTATTATAATGCCTCAGACATAGATAATGGTGGGCTACATGCACTCTTACTGCCTGGCAGTAGGGTCCCGACAGAGCTCCCTCTACTATTGCAAACAACCCTGAGTTGCTGGAAAGCAGCACTAAAATACACAAGACTGGGTGGCAACTATGCGGGCAACATACCTCTACTGGGGATTACTCTGCAAAGTGGAAGGTTAACGAAACGCATTCTAACGCCTTGGCTAGAAGCTGGGGTGAGTACTGTAGCTGATTTGTTTGGAGCGGAAACACTGATGGACCACAATAAATTCCTGCGACATACTGGTGCCCCGGCATTCATGTTTCTAACGCACACGGCCCTACTCGGGTTCATTAAAATACCTGGGCTCCCCAAAGGACACCCCCCCCCCCGAAAACAAACTGGTAAAAATGGTATATTACATGGGTGGCGGGCGTCACTTGATCAAATGGTTATACACCGCCATTAGCACGCACACGAGAGTCCCCCTACAAGCACTAAAGTTGCATTGGGAAACTGGGAAACTGAGCTAGGAAGAGATTTATCGGACAGGGAGTGGTCGGTAGTGTTGGAACACCCCAGGAAGATCCCCCGCAAAGCGATGTTCAAATTTATACAGACAATGGTGCTGCATCGTGCTTATCTGACCCACACAGACTGGACGTGATATTTCCCCAGACACAGCAACATTGCCCTCGTTGCCTTTTAGAGGGAGCGGGACTTCAGCACATGTTATGGGAGTGCCCACGACTGAGGGGGTATTGGGACACGGTACGAGATATGATAACGTCTTCCACGCAGCTAGCCATCACTGACACAGCGGTTGAGTGTATACTGGGGCTTCATGCGCGACTTACTACTAACAAGGTGCAATACCGTCTTGTGAACCTGGCATGCTTGTTAGCCATACGGAACATAACTAGAAAATGGAAATCCCGCAAACCCCCTGAACTGCATATATGGCATGCGGAGTTACTGAGGTGGGCTGCAGCAGAAGGTGCAGCAATCCATAGGGAGGAAATTAGGGGGCCTACTTAAAAACCCGATTTCCCTTGAATGGGATGCTATGTGAGTAGACTTACGACTGCAAGAAGGTCAACTGTTCTAGTGTGAGGTACTAGAAGGAGTCAGCATGATGTTCAGAATGTCTAAAAAGCGGTGACTGGGGATTATAAATATATGTCAGGTTAATTGTCTTTTTACTTTACGTGTTTTTGGATTTGGACCCAGGCGCTGGATGTTCCACTGGTAGAGTTGGCGCTTGTCCACAACCCAGGGGTGGGGGTTAGTTGGGATTAATGAGGTTTTCCTTTTCTTGCCTTACATTATATTGTTTTCCTGATTGGATGATTACTGTACTACAATACGTTTGTGGCTATTTGCTGATTGGTTTCAGAATTGTGTGCATGTTCAAACGTAACCTATGTACCTATATGCATGCTTTCCTAATATTGTGGAATAACGCTACTAAGCTCTCTTTTCCCCAATGAATCTGTCCATTCTACTCACTGATTCTTGTGTAATGTAATCTCAAGATGGAAAAACCAATAAAATATGTTTTTTTTTAAAAAAGAGATAGCTTTAGTTAATTAGCGCGACTTGGGAAGCTGTTGCTGCGGGAGGTGCTGGTTCTGGGGGAGATGCTGTGAGATGCTGATGAAGAACCGAATGCAGAACCTACTATCTTAACTTGATTGAGTTAGAAAGAAGATCGCAAAGAGTCTCGAGGAGGAAGAGAGTGTCAGAGAGGGGTGCTACGCAATCATCGGTATTCTACAGAGGTCAACTATCCTGTCCTGAAGTTTTTGTCGCCTGAACTATCCCAGGGGACCCTTAGCAGCCCTTTGGCCAGGGGGTTGGTCTTCACACCATTCTTTGGTAAATATATATTTGACGTTATTTGCAGATGTTCTTTTCTCTCTGACCTCTCCTTTCTGAGCATTTATCGTTGCGTGAGTCTCAAAGTATAAGTCTGATGATTAATTAATTCAATTTTCTCTCCTAAGAATGAGGGTGACTTCACTGTGTATTTGAGATGGTTCACATGAATTTAATTTAGATAAAGGTTTTTAAAACTTCCAGAGTCTGTGGTTATTTACTTTAAATGAATAAGATAGAGTCAGTGTTCATGTTCACCATCAACTAGTTCAACTAATGGTCCATTGACCAGAGGAAATAACTTTTTGATCAGTGAAAGGTTAGTTAGGAATAAGGAATAGCTAATCTAGAATTGAAAAAATCATAAACTTTGACTCCAGCGGTTTACTCGATTGTGTGTGGGGTTTTTTTATGGGCCCAGGTGAGTATATGGTATCGGAGTATCTGTTGTTGGTGCGCCGCTGGATCAGTTTTCTGGTAACAGAGTTATGGTTATTATCGACTAGTTTAGTAAATCACAGGGGACACCAGTAAATCACACCAGTTAACCTGCCTAAGCCGTGAGGGGAACGGCCATCGAGTCTTACCTGCCAGGGGATCCAGCGCGAGCACGCCACCCTTGCTCTTCAAACATCGTGGAGGGGAGCGGAGCAGAGCAGCCCGAGGTCCGAACTACAAAGCCCATATGGCTCTGCAAGGGCGCAGAGCCAGTGACGCTGCTGGAGCGCGCCAGAGGCCCTCAAAACCGGCCCGGCCCTCCCGCAGCGCGGGACACCAGTAAATCACACCAGTTAACCTGCCTAAGCCGTGAGGGGATAGGCCATTGAGGCTTACCTGCCAGGGGATCCAGCGCGAGCCCGCCACCCTAGCTCTTCAAACATCTCGGAGGGGAGCGGAGCAGAGCAGCCGGAGGGCTGAACTACAAAGCCCATAAGGCTCTGCAAGGGCGCAGAGCCAGTGATGCTGCTGGAGGGCGCCAGAGGCCCTCAAAACCGGCACGGCCCTCCCGCAGCGCGGGACACCAGTAAATCACACCAGTTAACCCACCTAAGTCGTGAGGGGAACGGCCATTGAGTCTTACCTGCCGGGCATCCAGCGCGAGCCCGCCACCCTAGCTCTTCAAACATCGCGGAGGGAAGCGAAGCAGAGCAGCCGGATGGCCGAACTACAAAGCCCATAGGGCTCTGCAAGGGCGCAGAGCCAGTGACGCTGCTGGAGGGTGCCAGAGGCCTTTAAAACTGGCCCGGCCCTCCCGAAGTGCTGGACGCGCGTGGGCGGACCCATGTGCGCCGTCTTTGCCAGGGAGAGGCATGGCAGGGCCACCCCTCTGTCATCTGGAGATAAAGACGTCTAAAGAACTATTGGTTTACATAAAAGGGGTAACCCTGTGTCCCTCAGAACCTGGGTAAGTGTGGTTAAATACAAAGTGGTTCTGTTGGGTACTGAGAAATTACTTTAAAGGAAGGCTAGATCAGCTCAATATACATGAAAAGAACCTCTCTGAAAACAAGCAACTCGAAATAAAGTCTTTATATTAGTAAAAAGCAATCACGATACACAAGAATTACTTCATTCATTGATGCCACAGGTTTCAATAAATGGTAAAACTGTTACGAAAACATGTGATGAACGTGACTGTTGGTGAACAAAGTGATCAGTGCATTAAATCCAGTGACACATCTATACAATGTATACATGGGGAATTAAGATGGCCACAGTATTGAGTTAATGCTCCAAGGAGACAAGGGATAAATGTACAAGCTCCTGGAGTTATCTTGACCAGTGGTAAGCGTCGACGTTTCGACCCTAGAGCGCCCCAGTTGGTGGTCGCGGCGTGTCTTTATCAAGACAAGGGACAGTATGAGGGGCAGGTGGAGATATCACAGCCTGGTGGGTGGCCAAAAGGTTCAACCCCGTGATGAAGTGAAGCAGAACCGCGAAGGAATGGGCTATATGTCCGCACGCGATTAGAGCAAGCGATAAAGAACTATTGCTACAAACGAAAGGTACTGTTTTGAGCAGGGATTCTTTCCAGCCTTGGCAATTGAGTGTTGCTATATAAAAGTCATTAACCCCTCATTGTGCTTCTACGAGAAAATATCATTGTCTTAGATTAATCTACCCCCTGTAATTAGTTTTATCATTAAGTTGGGTCCCCTGATTATGGGGAAACGGAAACAACCTTGTAGTGGGGGAGCAGGTAGTCTGAAAGAGAAGATCCCAAGAAACTCAGCATCTATTATCTCCTATTTAACGTCGCCAGTGGGAGTCTTAAATTAAGAGATTCATAATGCTGAGCTAGAACTAGGCATAACTTCTGCCTTGCCTGATGTCTCGGGAGTCCCACTCTTGCTGTAGGGGGGGCCGACTGTTCCGTTGGAGCCCATAGTTTTAGTTAATAATCGACAGCAGGGGGGAGAAATTATAAAACTAAATGGGGGAAGCATAAATGAAGTGACTACGCTTGTTAGTGTCGACAAGACAGGGCCCGCGATAAGGGGGAAAACTGTTTCTACAGCCACCTCACAGAGTAAAGCAAGCTGTACCCCATTAGTGAGGAAGAAGGCAAAAAAAATCTATAACGGAGGAGGAGCTACGACACCAACCAAGATGGCCGCATAGTCTCCCGGCTCCGCTGACCCCCGCCCTACGCTCGCTTATCCTGTTGAATATCCTGATCTCCTGCCCCGGAGTTGTGTGGGTGAACTAGTCTGCATCCCGATGGTGTGATCGCGGAATTTTTCTGATGTTCTGGTGGGAAGTAACATCGAAAATGTTTTGAGGCCTAACCCTGACTGGAAGCCGGGGTCTCGATTGCTGGTCTACCCAGGTCCAAAGTGAACAACAACGGACTGCCTAGGGTGGTTGGGTCCGGTCCTTGGAACTTTCGAAAAATTTTCTGGACTACTTTGCAACCATCTGCTGCCTGGTGCTGTACCTGAGGTGAGGCGACGGGAGGTGCGCGGTGCTGCGTCGCAGGGGGCCCCGGCCCGGAGGCCCGGCACTAGCACCGCTGGTGCCCCGGGGTGGGGGTCCCGCCGCGTGTTGCTGCATGTTGCTGGCCCGTCCCTCACGGCCTGTTTCTGCTCCGGCGTATCCTGCCCCGGAGAGGAGGCCTCTCCGTGGGGATCGTTATGCCTGCGGCCGTATGGAACCCGGCGGAACGGACTCAATGTGGCCCTTCCTTGCGGATGGTAATGGCGGAAGTTGCGGCGCTTCACGCGATGGTGAGGGCCCAGGTCAATCATTGGCTGTCGGCAACAGATTGGATCATAGGACCGGGAAAGAGCCCTGACTTGCTCTTTGAGACCTGGCAGCCGACTTGCCCCCTATTGGAAGCCCTACTGTTGTGTTTGGACCCGGTGCGGGAAGCTGTGCCTGCCCCCGAAGAAACGGAATTCATCGTGTGTGCTGAGATTGGTGACTCTCTTACGTTCTCGGAAACATCGGTCCTACAGTTATCAGAGCATTTCGCTGCTTCCCCCATCCTGGACACTGTTGGCCCACACTTTGATCTGTGTCGGAACGAGTCGCACCCCCTCCCCAATCGGTCTCCCAACATGGCGGATGGAATGATGCTTGGCTTCGGGGACGGGGAGGGACATCGTTGGTGCAAGCTGTGTGCGTTGGGACCTGCTATTCCTCTCCTAATTGCTGACTCAAGCTCCGGCTGCCTCTGTGTGAACTTTGACTTTCCGGGGATGTGGCTTTTCTTATCCGAGGGACTCGGCAACTTTGTTAGATGGGGCCAAGGCTGAGATTGTGGGTTGAATCGTTTACGATGGATCTATTGGTAACGGGACTGCTTCATTAACAGACGGATTCCGGGGCGGGGGGTTTGTGGTTCCCCCCGGGGTATTTTTGTATGGTGGACAACTTTACTTGTGTTGGCTTAGGGGGGCCCCTTTGATAGGGCGGGGGGGAGAGACGGGAGCGTCTAGACTATCGCCCTCCTCCACTTCCCCGTTGGGTGGGGTTTCCTTTCTTTCTCTTTTTTCTCTTATTCTACTATATTTCGGGTTTGGTTCTCGGGCGACAGGCACACTGCTGGGGGTGGGGGGGGCCATAGTCATCTGCAGGGGTGCAGGGTGGGGGGTTGGGGGAGGGGATCTTTCGTTTTTTATTTAGTTTCTATGGCCTTTTTTCTCTTCTCTTATCTTTGTTTGTCTTTGTCTTTTTCTTTTTCTGGGTCAGTGCAGTGGGTTTCCTTTGGTATCAATCCCTGCTTTTTCATCTGTGCCTCAATTTTCGTGGTGTTTTTTGGGTCTTAGGGCAGATGACTGCAGGCGCGAATTGACCGTAATATTCCTTCACATCCTGAACCTCCTGTTCAGCGCCATTGATTTGATCGATTACTGTTTACTGTTGACACGTTTACTATTCTGCCTGCCATTTTCGCTGCTGGGAAATTGTTCGGCACCTGATCCGTCCATCTTCTATTATAAAATGAAAACCTTTTATATCCTGTTTTTCTAATTGTGCTGTTCAGTGGCCAAGAGTACGCTAGCATGGAGATTCTGCTCCCCGAGGTGCTGCATGTGATTAAAATTGCTCTCTGTTAATCTAACTGCTTTGCGGCCGGCCCCCGGGGTTGTAGGCCCATACTTGTATTTGGTTTAAATGTCAATAAAGGTTTTCACAAAAAAAAAAATCTATAACCAAAATGACAAATGATTGTACAATACGCCAAGAGTAGTAACATCAATAGTCTACACTTTACAGAAAGCCCTGTCTGATATGTTTAGTTCTCAATTTGAACAATTAGAAGTGAAATATGTCATTGCTAGCTTATCTATTTCTGTCAATGTTATTAATCAGAAGCTGGGTGATTTGGAGTCACGGCTGGGGCAAAACGCCAGGACGACTGTTGTTGTGCCCTGCAGCTGTGGGAAAAAGGATAAACCGCAGTTGGTGGCCAGTGCTGGGTTAGGGGGGTCAGCAGCTACTCAGATTTCCAATTTATGTAGTGGCATCAATCTGACTACATCCACAATAGCACAAGGTGCCTCCCGAGTAGGAAGTCAGGGAAAAAAGGTAGCGCAGATCCCTGTGTTGGCCAAAGAATTGACAACGGTAAAAAATTCTGATCCGGAAAGCAGGCAACTGAAGACAATAGGGTCTAATACTGGGACATTGCCCAGTAGATTACATCTACCACCAGAAGCAAACAATCTAGTGGTTGTTTTAACTGGTGTGCCGCCTCTGAAAGAGCATACCAGTGAATCCACTATGGACCTATTAAGGAAGACAAAGTACTGGCTTGATCACAATCAGCAGGCTACAAGATTTCAGATCTCCCCCCATATTATTATGGCCAGATGTATTGGATGGGTAGGGCCAAACGCGAAATCAATTCCTGGTGACTGTGTTGTCATCAACTTTGATAGAGCAGACCTGGCAGAGAGGTTATGTATGGCCAGTTATGCAACAGTGCAAGGAAGCATCAGGATTCTGCCCCTAGGCTTTTTATATCCAACTACGGTGGGGAGGCAATTAAGAGCAGGGCCCTATAGAGGTTTGACAGATGTTTTGGAACCCTCTACCGGTCGCCCTCACAAGGCAAACAACAGTGTTAAATCCCAGCATGCTCTACCTGAACAGGGCCAAGCAAACATTGTGGGGGGTGTCTGAACACATATTGGGAGATATTATGACATCAAGTCCCTCTTCTCATAATCGGTTCCGGCCCTTATCTACACTAGACGAGAATGATTGACTTAAAGTACCCACTGCACATGAGAACTATAGGGTAGAGAGAACAGGTTTGTTTGGGGCAGATGGGCCCAATATTGTGAATTGTGACATCTTAAACTGGAATATAGCAGGTTTGTAATCCAAAAAGGCGGATCCAAGATGGTTGGATTTGATCAAAACCTATGACATACTGGGTTGTCAAGAAACTTGGGACACGGAGGGCGACTTTTGGGTAGACGGATACAAATCTTATTGTATGCCTGCCCAGCATTCTCCCTCGGGTAGAGCTAAAGGGGGTCTTTTACTGTTGTTTTCCCTTGCCTTGACGGGAACCCACAAAGAGGTTAAGGTGGGCACCCGTAACTGCTTAGCAATTGAATATGCGGTCTGTAACTCACTTAAATTGCTGGTGGTTAATTTTTATAATTCAGCTGATTGTTGTATGGAAAATGTACATCTGATAATATTGAGACAGTTTTTATAAACCTATCGTGAGAGTCAAACCACTTACCACCCGATTATTATTATGGGTGATTTTAATATTCACATTTGTAACCAGAGCTGCCATGAGGGAACTGATCCCATTGGTTTAGTAAGTTACACCTCGTCACACTTTGAGCATACACGCTCTGGGGAATGTTTGGACGAGCTCCTAGCAGATATGGATCTTCATGACCCAAGTAATATTGATTTATTTTAAAGGACCCCAAAATTTATAGCCAGAGGGTGCAATACTGTTATTGATTTTATGTTTATGTCTATATCCCTTTTACTGAAGGTTATCTCTTATAGTGCCAGATGGTCATATTATAGTGACGACAATCCAGTTATCCTTGAGCTAGATAGAAGCTGCAGGTTGTAAAGCAACATATGTAAATTTAGAGAGGAACTTAGTTTGAAACGCACAGATCAAGGTAGGCGGCTAAAATGGGCAAAAGTTCTACCAGACTCTTTTTTTCAAGATTTTGCCACAAAGGTAGAAGATAAGATGGATATATGCCTAAATGGGGCGACCAAGGGTTTAGCAGTCCTGGGGGCATTTGAAAACATTTGCGCTCAGGTAGCTAAGGACCTGACCTATTCTGTCAGACTAGGTCAATTTAGTTGAGAGAGATGGTTCAATAGTAACTGCTCTAGCGCACATCGCAATTTGATGAGCGCTTTAAAAATTTCCCCTCAAGACAGAAGCCACTTAGCGATACTCAGAAAGGAGTATAAGTCAGCACTCTTTACCCGGAAAAACGAAATTAAAAGAGAATCTTGGGATGCCTTAACATCGGCGGAAGTTCTGAAAGACAGCAGTAGTTTCTGGGCCATTGTGAATAAACCATTTTTCTCTGATGTAGGTAACACCCCGATTGAATGTAATATCACTGAGGATCAATGGCTTGCCCACTTTGAGGCCATTTATGAGACACCTGATTGTGTGGATCAGGTGATTGCCCCTGTTACAAGAGGGTCCACTACCGTTTTGACATTTTGTGAGAAGAATGTAGAACTGGCCATTAGGAACATGACGCGTAATAAGGCTCCTGGTCCGGACGGAGTCCCGACAGATCTGTATAAATTGTATCCCTCATTCTGGGCGAAAAGTTTGACTAATGTTTTTAATGTCTGTGCCAGACAAGGTTTCCCTTCTTCATGGTCATCATCCATAATTGTCCCCATTTTTAAAAAGGGTCAGAGAGGGGATGCTAAATGCTATAGACCCATCTCCCTAATCGACTCGGCAGTATAAGTTTTAGGGAGAGTGATTTTGGGCAAACTAACTGATTGGTTGGACGAAAATCAGGTTGTGTCCAACATTCAGTATGGTTTTAGAAGCGGCAAGGGGACTCAAGACCAGTGTCTTAATTTATCTTTACTAGCCGGGAAATATACTTTAGCTAAAGAGGGGACATTACAGCTGGCATTTATGGACCTGTCATCAGTTTTTGACTTGGTTAACAGGTCAAAAGTGTGGCAAATTCTGACGGAAATGGGGATAGAAACCAGCTTGGTCTCCTTTGTAGCAGATTTGCATCAGGATCTTACTGCTAGGGTAAGGATTGACCAAGAAGGTAATTGCACTAGGCACTTTAGGTCGGGTCGGGGAGTAAGACAAGGTTGTATTTTAGCCCCACTGCTTTTTCCTCTTTATATAAATAATTTAGGCAAAGTTTTAAATTTAGCTAGTCTGGATGTTCCGTTAATAGGTCATGATCGCTGCCCAGTTCTTCTGTACGCCGACGATGCTGTTTTACTAGCACGTACATCAGTCGGCTTACAGAAGCTTCTAGATGCCTTTGGGCTTTTTAGGAATTCACTGGATCTTAGGGTAAATACTGCCAAATCCCATGTAATGACACTAGGCCGGAAAAAAAAGAGTAATTCAAGAACCTTCTTTTGCGAAGGCATAGAACTAACCAGGGTGCCCTTGTTTACTTTTTTGGGGGTTTTGTTCGATGAAAGAGGGACCAGGGCTGCGCAACATAAGGTTAAGACCACTGCCATGGCTAGGGCAATTGCGGCAGTGAATGGTTTTGCACAGCGGTTGGGGGCTAAACCTGTAGAAGCCATTATAAATATTTATAAATCCAAGTGTATAGCAATAGCTACCTATGGCTCATCTATTTGGGGCCACAGGCCTATGGAGGGGTTACAGATAGTGGAGAACAAGTTTCTCCGCAATCTTTTGTCGGTCCCCCAATATACTCCCACTTTTGCTGTACACCAAGAATTAGGGATGAGCTATATAACTGTTAAACAGAAGTTAGCCCCAGTTATCTGTTGGTTAAAAACGTGGCTTAACCCACAACTTGACCTAAACCACAGAATTATAAAGGACTGTGTTTCTTTGGATCGAGCGTATAAGATCACGTGGCTACTTTATATCAAGAATCTACTTGCTGGTGTGGGCCGCCAAGACCTTTTTGACTATCCTGATAAAATCGTGAAAGTAGATCTTGTGCGGGTCAGAACACAGCTCCTGAATTTGTGGTCAAGTGAGCGAGAAGAGTTGGAGTTAAGAAAACCATTTGTTAGAGCACATTATTTATTAAAAACTGCACCTATGATGGAACCATATTTGAACATTGTTAATAGGCCATTCCATTGTTTGCTTTTAATCAGGTTTCATTTTAATCTTATTCACTTCTTTCTAGGTAAATCGCAGGGGTGGTGCAAACAAAATGAGCTAGGGTCTTGCACTTGTGATAATTTCTCAGCTCAAGACACCATGCACTTCACCATGTTCTGTGAACACTATAATGATATCAGAAAGAAGTTTTAATTTCCTGTTTTAAAGAGAAAGGGATTTACCCAGGTTAAACCGGCTCTAATGTATCTCCAACTCTTAAATGAGCCAAGTGAAACTTTTTAAATAAAAAGATTTTTTGTGGCAGCTGTGAGACTTAGGAACCTACGGAATTGATTGTCATTTTATCATATTGTTTTATATATATATATATATCCATGCCTTTTCTTTTTCTGTATACTTTTGTATTATAATATGAATTTGATGAATTGCTCTGGCTAAATGTATTTTGTAAGGGTTTGCACATGTATGTCGTGTACTTTTATGGTTTTTATTTAACCAAATAAAGTGATTTGACTGACTGACTGACTGACTAGTTTGGTGATGATGTTTGATTATTGATTAGTGATTTATGTTTAACAGAAGGGTTAGCGTCTTTGTTTTATGTTGTCCAGAATTCCCAGGAAATGAATAGCGGGTGGTGACAGAAGCCATACTGGAGTGAGGTTACTCGTCTGTTGTAATAGCACTGAGAAGTTACGTAGGGCTGGCAGTGTTAAATTAGGGACTATTTTCGTATAAAAGTTGAGAGTGAGTGATAGCAGAAGGTTCGCTGGTGAAACTTTGGTCTTATGTTTCCTAGTAAGGGTAACACTGAAGGAGAAACAGGTTCTCTTAAGCTTGAATGAAGGGTAACAAGAGTTTTACTCGCAGTGGAAGAGGAGCAAGTTCTGAGACTCCAGAATAAGTCGGAAATCTATCCTTTGTTCAGTGGAACAGGCAGAGTAGCAAATGTTTTAATGTTGTTACTAACGGACTTCATTTAAAGAAAAGAAAAGTACAGAAATACATTTTTCGTATTATCTTGTGAAGGGAGGGTCAGTCGCTGGAGTTGCACTGACGTCACAGAAAGCCGCACTGGAATAGGTTGAAACAGCGGGCGTGAGACAGAAGCAGATTGTAAAGGAGGGGTCAGTAGTAAGGAGTAAGACTGATGTCACAAAAAGGATGCGCTGACATTGGTCAGACCACGAGTGTGAGCCTGAGTCTGACTGGTTGATTGAATAGAAGCTAGCCTAGTTTGGAAAAAGTTTGGCTTAACGGGTGCTTTGTCTGAGCATATCTTTGTGGAAATTGGTGACTCTGTGAGACAATGATATGACGCCCTTTGATTCCTTTCTCCGCCGCCTCTGCTGCCAAGCTGCAACCACAGCCACCGCTGCTTCTGAGCACGGACTGCCCCGGACCACTACTCCGAGGAGGGCATAGCGAATTTGCGGCAGGAGCCGGGTGGAACCTGAGCGCCAGCCGGCGCATAAAGATTCGTCTGGACTTCCGCGGTGCGGGACACCCTTTGATTCCTTTCTCGGCCGCCTCTGCTGCCATTCAGCAACTGCAGCCACCGCTGGTCACCGCCACTGCTGCTTCTGAGCACGGACTGCCCCGCACCACTACTCCCAGGGGGGCATAGCGAATTTGCGGCAGGAGCCACGTTGAACCTGAGCGCCAGCCGGCGCATAAAGTTTTGTCGGGGCTCCCGCGGCGCGGGACGCCATTTGATTTCTTTTTCCACCACCTCTGCTGCCAAACTGCAACCACAGCCACCGCTGGTCAACGCCACTGCTGCTTCTGAGTACGGACTGCCCCGGACCACTACTCCCAGGGGGGCACAGCGAATTTGCGGCAGGAGCTGCGTTGAACCTGAGCGCCAGCCGGCGCTTAAGTTTCTTAGGGGTTCCCATGGCGTGGGATGCGCGCGGGCTCGCCCGGGCCAATGGTGGGCCCGTCCTTGCCCATCACTGCCAGGAGGTGGCAGGGCTGGGCCACCCCCCTTTTGTCCTGTGCCCCGGAGTTGATCCAAGCAAGGGAGAGAAGCCCAAGGTATTGTGCTACTGCTTGGTTTCATCTTGAACTTTTCAACAGTGGTTTTCTTGGGTTTCTTGGCTCACTGAATTTAAAACAAGGCATAACCCATTCTGTTATTCACTACAACTAAGTAACTCATTGCTTAGTATTGGTGTCATTAAGGTTTATTGCAATCTAGGAGAAGTGTGGTACCTAGGGCTGGTAGGGCTTATAAGCTATTCCACTGTTAGTGTAACCTTGCTTGGATAAATGTGGAAGCGAAAGGCATTGCAAGAGAGTGGGGGGGCAAGGTGAGATACTAGGGGGAAGAAGGCAAACAAATCACGAAAATCTGCAGCAAGCAATTGCGTTATGGATCGAATAGACACTCTTATAAGTGAGTGTGAGGTTATTTTAGATTAGACACCCATGAAACACATAAATAGTAGCAATAAAACCACTCAAAAAGAAAGGTTATCTGTGAAGCTAGTGAAGCCAGCAACCCCTGATATGTTTTGCAGGCCAAATAAGAAACTAGCAACTAACGCAAAAGAGGGGGTGCAGGATTCTATCGCTACTTTACCAATTGTCTTTGAGCATAATAAGTTATTGCCTGCTACAGATCATGTAGCCCATATAGATCCGATAGTAATCTGCACAAACAGATTCCAGCCACTCTCAGATATGGAAAGAAATATTAGGGAAGGTGGGGATAGTTTAAGGTCTGTGCAAACTCAAACATATTTACCCCCACAAGAACAAGTCATTGAGCCAGGTTTACGCTTAGAATGGCAAAACAAGTCCCAAGAAATCACCACATTAAGATATGAGGTGCGGTCCATGAAAAGTATATAAAAGGGAAGGGAAGTACACAGGTTAGCAGAGATTTGGAAGCCCTCCCAGGCCCCATACCCAACGACTCCTTGGGCTTTCTGACTATCTCGGGTCTAACCGGTAATATAACAGCTAGAGGGGCAAATCAAAATCTAGTCCCAGCTATGAAAAGCATTAAGGTGGCAACCCCTTCAATGGTGAAAGCTCAGTCACAACCATAGCTAATAATAAAATCGAAAAACAATGTAAACCGCCAGGTATGAGGAACCATTCGTCTCCTGGAAATAGGGCTGCCTTACGGGGGTTTATTATATCCAGGGTCAAGAATGGGTCCCAGTAGACAGAGCATATCTAATATAGCTAGTCCCCCCAAAATCTATATGGTAAATGTACCAAAATGTGATGTACTAGTAGGCACTGAGAGCAGGGACTCTCTAACCAATAAAGCTATCCATTGGATAAGACATGTTAGAGGTTGCCGTTCGATGATTAGAGACAACATAATAGCTGCACGCAGGTTAACTTCCCCAAGTCATCCTTATGATTGTATTGAACTTACAATGGAAAGTATAGATCTTGTTGAGGATCTTTTTACGCTGGAGTTCCGCACTAGTCCCCCGGAGAACTCGAGAATTCAATTTAAACGCTCACCTCCTATTAGTCCGTATGGTATTATGGCCACCCAGAAATCCTCCAGTATGCAGGGATGCTCCACACTTGAGAATAATGATTGACTAAGGTTAACAGGAACATCTAGGCTACTCATAGGGTTTAAAAACACAAACATTAAGGAGACATCAGTAGTGCGGGTATCGCCCCCTAAGACAGCTTTGGCTTCATCTACACAAACTAAAGGTATATTGGAAATGGGTATTTCACCTGCTCATAATTGTATAATGCAGCAGCCCTAGGGTCATTGTTCTCTTGCAAATAGAATCCTGAGTTGGAATATCGCAGGTCTTAACACCAAGATGGGCTCCCCAGAGTGGCACTCATTCATAGAGGCAAATGATATATGCGTCTTTCAAGAAACTTGGGCTGAAACATCCAACTTTTTCGTTGGGTATCTAAATTATTTTATAGCTGCAAGTAAGGGAGTAAAAGGGAGGCCCTCTGGAGGGCTGACTATCTGGGTGCGGCAAGACCTCGAGGATAATATTCAGGTTCTCCCAACCCAGAATCACGACATACGGGCAATTAGATTGACCACGAATGACCAATTGACAATAATAATAATACTGACATTTCCAAAAGCGCAAACAGCTACCTCACACGGAGGTGTCCCGGCGCTATGTGAGCAGCTGGATGTAAATGGAGTGGTTTAGATTTTTTGATTAAAGAGCCAAGTCTTTAACTAAAGCAGATCTCTGAAGTGGCAGAACGAATAGACAGAGGTAAAATCATTCCACAATTTTACCGTCCCAGCTGAGAAAGTCCTACCCCCAAGCTGAGCCTTCAAGGCTCGGGGTGCATGTAGCAGATTCAATGTATTTGAGCGAAGAGACCTCGCCTGCTGGTATTGGGGAAGTCCCAGTTTAAGATAGTTAGGGCAGTTACCCTGAAGTCCCCTGAAAGCCAGGGTCAAAGCCTTAAATTTGATCCTACTGGCCAATGGCAGCCAGTGCAGATCGCGCAGATGCGGAGGGACAAGATGTCTAAACGGGATATGTTAGATAAGCCTCGCAGCCGCATTCTGCACGGTCTGTAATCGCTGGGTCAAATACTTTGGCAAACCAAGATAGAGGCCGTTGGCGTAGTCCCACCTCGATGTAACAGGCGCATGGACTACAATTTTACGGCAGTCTTCTGGTGATGTGTTTTATCTAGGAACCCGATTCAATATTGTGACTTTATGCCCCTATACGGCTATAATCAATAATATCCCTATAATGGCATTATAATCAGATCCATATTTCAGTAAATCGCCCTTGCAGTCCAAGGCACGGCAAAAGCTACTTCCTTGGATTCCTAGAGAGCACACCGAGTTCTTTCGACACACCAAACCTCCAGCAACCTGGGAAAGCCCCGCTTTGTTTTGATTTGTAATAGAACTCCTGCGAGCACTGTAAGAACGGCCAGTTCTTAGTGACATCTTTATTGACATCTTATGTCCAAACCTTACGTCAAACTCGGCCCCTTTCAGGTATAAATATACCAACGTTGCCTTAAGCAAACACACGGTGGTGATTCTGGAGCAGAGCAGCTAATCTACTTTCCGAGAGCCCAGCAGAAGCGAGAAGCCCACAGACGCTGCCCCTCCTCTTTGACGCGCTGAGAAAGACGCTGTCTTTTCTCCTGCCGAGAAAATCCAGCTCCGGCGTTTCCAGCCTACCCTTGAGGGTAACTAGGATATCGAGTCCTGAGAGAGAGATACCAGACCTCCTACATTCTATTCCCAAGGTACAGTGCTGACTAAACCCTTAGAGAGAATTCTTGAACAGATCCTTGGCAACAAACCTACTTAACTTAAACTGCTACTTACTTACTCCTTCCCACGTATTAGGCTTAGGTCAGATACACCGGGGTAGGCTTAGTTTAGAAGCACCAGTTGAGCACGTTAGCCTATGTATATATGTATATATATTTTATCCATTTTAAAGTGTCTTATGGCTAAGAAACCATATCAATGCTTTTACAGTATTATTTCATAATACTCTTTTTACTGTACGTACTTTACTTTACATTAAGTATTGCAATTGTGGCAATTCATTTCTCTTGCATGAGAAGGAAGACTGCTCAATAAATAATATCTTTTATTGAAAACGCCCGTCTCTCTATTCTCTGCACCCTGGTGAAACTAAGTATGCACATCTGACTGAGTGAAATAGCTGTCTATTGTTTCACACGACTCTAGAGATTGACTCTTATTCTGAGGGAGCAAAGTTGTCATGTTTATGCGGTTGTCGGAAGCTGAATCCCTTCTTGTCTGAGCCAGGTAAGCTGATCACTTCCTATTCATTCAAGAAAGTTTCCAGTGACCTCTGAGCTAGCTGGCGCAAACCTAAATTAAGCCTAACATAGTCAGTAGAGACCTAGAAGACCTCAGTCCTACGTCTAAACTGCTGTTTGTTATTCCAATGCGCAGGGCCTATAGGGAAAATAGGAACTACACTACATGGCGCCCAACTTTTGGTAAGGCGATAAAACTAATGCAAGACGTTAGAGTAACTCAGTGTGCTTTTTCACACAGACCCTTTCTCCCGTAAATACTCCAATAGACGTCTGGAGAGGGTGAAAGGTTAAAATCCGCCGGAACTTAGTAGGAAGAGATTCCTATGTAGAGTTTTTGGTTTAGTCAACGTTGAAGGATACAGTGTTCCAAAATATTGTGCACCTAATCTTTTGTCTCCTTGGAAACCTGCTCTGCAAACTTTCATTAAAACAATGTCAGAAAATGGCGATAACAACGAAACCGATGAAGCCGCAGTAGATGCGAATCAACGGGGTTTCGTTGTTACAGGGTTTAATGAACCGGGTGCAATTATCATCCCGGCAAACATAAGAAAAACTATAACTTTAAAACTTATAGAAAACGGACTGACATCATGAGGTGGTACAGTCATTTTCGTGATAGAGGCACACGAATATCGGCAGACAGAGGTATTCTATTCATGTATAAACTTTCCAGCAGCAAACGCTACAACACACGAATTCCACTATTACAAAATAGAGGAACCACCGGATGAATATACACCTTTCGAGGATATTGAAATGCCACTAAATTACCAAGTATTTACAACAAGGGGTGGTGAGGGACAGAGTCTCTGAATTAAACAGAATACTCTCACCCAGTCAAGAGATCAGGGCTAGATCCAACACCGTTTTTTAGCTCACTGCACCATCCCAGTTTCAGAACCTGGCTGTATGCAAATTAGTCTGTTCCTGTCCCAGTGCATGATGGGAACAGGGCAAACCAAACTACAAAAGCCAATTCTTACACTGGGAAGGAAACAAGCTCCCGGGGACCGGTTTCTGGCATTACAGCCGTCTTCGGCCCGGTTTGCTTGAATCCTGATGGTGCAATGAGCAAGGGACTCATGTCTGAGTATACCCTTCCACGCTAAGGGTGGACAAAAATATTTACAACAAGGGGTGGTGAGGCACACGAATATCGGCAGACAGAGGTATTCTATTCATGTATAAACTTTCCAGCAGCAAACGCTACAACACACGAATTCCACTATTACAAAATAGAGGAACCACCGGATGAATATACACCTTTCGAGGATATTGAAATGCCACTAAATTACCAAGAGCACCTGCTCTGGTTTAAAGGCGCCCTAAAACATAATGATCACATCACCAGGCTCGGTCCACTAGGTAGACCAGGAGCAATGTGGCCGATTCTAGCCAGCTACACACCACATCCAGACATTGATAAAATGTCAAGCGAAGAACTTTTAGCGCAGCTAAAATTACTAATTAAAATTCACAGACAGTTAGTCCAATATGTAATGCGGACTGCAACAGTCCAACCAGCTGTTAATATTCCACAGCTGACCCCCCATCAGGGGAACACAAATAAAATTACACCACCGAACATACAATCATGTCTAGGAAAAACACCCGCAAAACGGGAACAAATTCCATTCTGGCTAGCACAGAAAATAACTCAAATAGAGGCAGTATTCCCTAATACTACCCCTATTGAGAAACACAGAATTCTGACTATCTGCCTTCCAATGGGGGTCGCACCACATGTGGAGGACTGTGACACTTGGGGCACAGTCTTTGCTTCCATTTACACAAAAACACATGGTGTTCCGTCTCTGGCGGTAATACCAGGTGTGCTAAAACAAATTCAGAATGAATACGGTCCAGAACCTGCTTTAACTCTTGATATGAAATTACTGAAAGACTTTAAGCAGGTCTCGGCTATATTACTAGCCAACATAAAAGGAGAAGCAGCATCTGTGGCGATATAACAGATCAACCAATTGAGCTTGCCAGAATCATAGAAAAATGATATGAAGAACTAGGTAGAGATAGCTTGGGTGGGAAACCAGTAAAACCCCCAACTACTTGAAAATCCTGAAAAATGATTTATTAAAAATAATCTAAACACTCCTAAAAAGAGTTGGGATGGAAATAAACAATCCACTCCCAAAGAAAAAGGTTTCCAGTCCAGAGGAAGGTCTTCTCAGCGGAGAGAAAGAGCTCCGAGCCGAGAACACCAGTGTCCCCAAAGGGAACCCTCTAAAAAAAGATACAACCTTAGAAATAGGGATAATTTGAAAAAGCCTGATAGATATCAAGATATTGATACACGTCCCTTTCGATCTTTTTCGCAGAAATCGGAAAGAAGAGGACGGTCAGAACAAAGGGAAGAGCACGCCAAGTCCAAAGACAAGGAACCTGCTCAAAGTAAAAAATTACAATTTCCAAGAAAGAAGGTAGCCAGTATTAAAGTAATCAAACATGCCGAGGATACTAAGGGCACAGCTGAAAAACGGAGAGTGGGCACAGACAATGCTAGACAGCGCAGCAGAAATCAGCATAGCTCGCAAGATCCTGATGAATCATCTGGAGACAGTGGACACAAATGAATACATTCAAGTGGAAACTACAGATACCAGAGTTAGCGAACCTCATAAGATATACGAAATAACATTGCGTATAGAGGGAGATAAGACTAGGAAAATAAGGGGTCTGTTTTGGGATAACCTCTCAAAAGGCTATGACATCCTGTTAGCCGAGAAAGACTGGCTAACCAGAGTTTGTCAGGGAGTGCCCTCATGGCGAAGAAATGATTATGCCTGCCTTCTCAAATCCTATTCCAATTCACAGAAAATACATATATGCAAGAAATTGGCAGTAGCTCAAGCACCTGCATTATATAAGAATCATGTAGGATGGGATGAGGACTCTCCTCCTCACAAACTCCAGTTAAAATGTCAACCTACTGCACAAAGGCAGTACCCGATTAAGCAAGAAGCTAAAAAACAGGTCAGGGAGATTTTAGATCAACTTGAATACCAAGGGGTGATTGAAACATGCACCTCTCAAATGAACAATCCTTTGTTTCCTGTCTCCAAAACAGACGATTCATATCTAGTCTTGGACTACAGGCACCTTAACTCATGTTGCAAAACATTTGCGGTACAAAATTCGCACAGTGCGGCACTAATGAATAACATAGTTCGCAAAAAATACAAAACAACATTAGACATTTCTAATGGATTCTTTTGTCAAAATATTGCACCGTAAAGCAGGTACTTGACCGCTTTCTCAATAGTGGGGTCACCGAAAAATTTCTGTAGACTCCCACAGGGATTCAAGAATAGCCCAGGATTATTCTCAGCCAGAGTAACAGAGTTACTACAAATGTATGATGATGAGGCATTATCTTATGTCGATGACATCAATCTCACAGACGACGACTTGGATACTCACTTGAAAAGAGTGAACACCATAATACTTGGGTTCGCAGCAGAGGGTTACAAATTCAACTTTAACACCTTGGCTGCTAGCGATATTTTCCTTCTGCGCTGCATTCCCAGAATCCCCATTGTTCATGACGAGCTCAGCTCATCATCAGCACAGCTCAACTGTGCCTCATGACGAGCTGAGCTCATCATGAGCATCGAAGGTGTTAAAAAGTCACAAATTGCCCATCTAACGGTCCTTTTTTTAGGATACAAATTATCAAGTGAAGGCAAAAGCCTAGCAGACAACTTCTTTGAGAAGTGCGCTGTACTCCAAGCACCAAAAACGCTGAAGAACTTACAATCGATTCTAGGCTTCCTGAATTTCGGAAGAACTTACATTCTAAATTATGCAGAGAGGGTTAAACCTCTCTATGAATTAATAAAACCTGATTTTAATCAACTGGACTCAAAAACACACAGAAATGTTGAGATCACTGCAAACAGACATGTTAGCTAAAACAAAATTAGAAACACGTGACCATACACGCAACCTTGTAATCCGAGTCATCCCAGGAAGATGCGGATTCACGTACCTGACCTCTAATCAGGGAGAAACGGTACCAATAGCTTATAAATCACATTTGTACACAAAAGCAGAAAAACATTCAGTCCTATGGAAAATACTATAAAGGCAGTTCAAACTGCTGTAGCAAGAGAACGAGCCCAAGCACAAGGCAAAAGAATAACTGTGTTTACAGCAGAATCAGCCTTCGAGGCGCTATTCAGCCCAGTAAATCTAAAAACAGTGGCACTAGATCCAAAATGGATACAGTGGGAAAATTCTCTTGATACAAAAAAAGTGACATACTATTATATCCCGAACATGAAAAAACTGAATGATTTGAAATATGAAGAAGAATATCTTCTGCCAATCGAAATTCTGCCTCTCCAACAATACTCTTGTATAATCTATACAGACAGATTTGTACAGCATTAAATGTAGATGATAAATCCTACAATGCAGCCTGCGCGATTGTTAAAGGTCGCTTGCTCTGCGGTAAATTCAAACCGAAAATAACAAAAACTGAATCACTGAGAAACTGTTCGGCTCAGCGAGCTGAAATCAAATCTTTAAAGATGGCGCTTGAAAATGCCGATCGTGAATTCCCGACACTAATAGTGTACGATTCACATTTCTGCGTCAAATCTTACAATAATGATTTGCAGAACTGGGTTCAAAATGATTACAAAGACGACACAGGTGCCACAATCAAGCATAAAATGCTTTGGAAACAGGTAGTTCTTTTACAGAAAGAACTACAAAAGACTCACGTGATACACACTCTGAGTCATCAACGTGATGGCGTTCACGTTGCAGGGAATTCATTGGCTAATATAGCCACAGCGGAAGCAACTAAACCGGCTTCCGTAGCCACAAAAATGCATTCAGAAAAAAAACATAGACGGGGAAACCATGCTGGCGGTAAAAACGTCTTCAAAAGACAACTGTGCAGCACTACCCGTGAACTATCCACTCAATTATACATACGTAATAAACGCAAACTCCGTTCCTTTTGCTCAAATGCCTGGAGTGGGGGATAGAGTGATTCCAAACATGACCGGAGAGTCTTACTAATAGCAGACGCACACATGGGTGAAGGTCCAAGGCACAAACAAATGAAGGAATCTCTGACAGAATTACAATCAGAATACTGGTGGCCGGGGATGAGCCTGCAACATTATAAATTTGCGAAGAGCTGTCCAGAATGTAACAGAGACAGCAGTAACGAGCCAACCGGAGTATTGCCATGGCCATTTCTGTAGTTAGCATAAGGCTATCTATACATAAAATCCAGCGTCCTATTAATTGCTTTTAAGACTAAATTCACTTAAGAATGTGGCCCCAGCGCTCGTCTGACGCCAGAACTGTTATAAAAGATTTGCGAGCCTTTATCGGCAATATTCAATATTGTGACTTTATGCCCCCTATACGGCTATAATCAATAATATCCCTATAATGGCATAATAATCAGATCCATATTTCAGTAAATCGCCCTTGCAGTCCAAGGCACGGCAAAAGCTACTTCCTTGGATTCCTAGAGAGCACACCGAGTTCTTTCGACACACCAAACCTCCAGCAACCTGGGAAAGCCCTGCTTGCTTTGTTTTGATTTGTAATAGAACTCCTGCGAGCACTGTAAGAACGGCCAGTTCTTAGTGACATCTTTATTGACGTCTTATGTCCAAACCTTACGTCAAACTCGGCACCTTTCAGGTATAAATATACCAACATTGCCTTAAGCAAACACACGGTGGTGATTCTGGAGCAGAGCAGCTAATCTACTTTCCGAGAGCCCAGCAGAAGCGAGAAGCCCACGGACGCTGCCCCTCCTCTTTGACGCGCTGAGAAAGACGCTGTCTTTTGTCCTGCCGAGAAAATCCAGCTCCGGCGTCCTGAGAGAGAGATACCAGACCTCCTACATTCTTTTCCCAAGGTACAGTGCTGACTAAACCCTTAGAGAGAATTCTTGAACAGATCCTTGGCAACAAACCTACTTAACTTAAACTGCTACTTACTTACTCCTTCCCACGTATTAGGCTTAGTTCAGGTACACTGGGGTAGGCTTAGTTTAGAAGCACCAGTTGAGCACGTTAGCCTATGTATATATGTATATATATTTCATCCATTTTAAAGTGTCTTATGGCTAAGAAACCATATCAATGCTTTTACAGTATTATTTCATAATACTCCTTTTACTGTACGTACTTTACTTTACATTAAGTATTGCAATTGTGGCAATTAATTTCTCTTGCATGAGAAGGAAGACTGCTCAATAAATAATATCTTTTATTGAAAACGCCCGTCTCTCTATTCTCTGCACCCTGGTGAAACTAAGTATGCACATCTGACTGAGTGAAATAGCTGTCTATTGTTTCACATGACTCTAGAGATTGACTCTTATTCTGAGGGAGCAAAGTTGTCATGTTTATGCGGTTGTCGGAAGCTGAATCCCTTCTTGTCTGAGCCAGGGAAGCTGATCACTTCCTATTCATTCAAGAAAGTTTCCAGTGACCTCTGAGCTAGCTGGCGCAAACCTAAATTAAGTCTAACATAGTCAGTAGAGACCTAGAAGACCTCAGTCTAAACTGCTGTTCATGTTATTCCAATGCACAGGGCCTATAGGGAAAATAGGAACTACAGTACACTGGCAGCAAGTCAGGAAATTTACGAAGGTTTCTAAGTTTGTTTAGGCACCCAGCTGATACCTGCTGGATGTGAGCAGAAAAGGATAAACTGTCATCCCATCTCAGCCCCAGATTTTTTGCACTATTACTGGGGAGAGGCGGAAGTCCCATTTCAGATGGCCACCACAGATCTGGGGGGGGTCGCAGGCCTTTCCCAAAGAAAACCACCTTGGTCTTGCCTGCATTCAATTTTAGCTTGTTGGTGTTCATCCATATTGCAATATCGCGAAGGCATCCCTTAAAGTTACTAAAAGCTTCGACCGATAGTTCTGAATAAGGAAAAACCAATTGTGTGTCGTCTGCGTAAGAAATTGCTTTGACACCCCAATTTGCAATCAGAGTGAACAGAGGAGCTAAATAAACGTTAAAAAGTAGGGGACTAAGCGCTGATCCCTGGGGAACACCGCACCAGAGCTGTTTTGGTTTAGAGGAAAAAGGACCTAAAGCAACTTTCTGGGAGCAGTTGCTTAAGTAGGAGTGTAGCCAGGCCCGTGCCTTGTCTTTCAAGCCAACACCCTCCAGTCTCTGCATGAGTCTGACATGGTCAACAGTATCAAATTCAGCGGATAGATCCAGGAGCACCAGCATTGCTGATGCCCCTGAATCTAAAGCCCATCTGATTGACTCTGCCACTCAATGAGGGCGGTCTCGTGCTGAAGCCAGCTCTGAAGCCAGATTGGGTTTCATGCAGAATGGCATTATTTTCAATAAAGCAGTTCAATTGGCATTGAACCAGTTTCTCCAGCATTTTTCCTGGCGCTGATAATAAAGAGATGGGTCTAAGATTACTAAGGTCCTCTGAGGCACGTTAGTTTTTTTTTTCAAGGGGAGTAAAGTGGCATGTTTCCAGCAATCAGGAAACACCCCAGAGGCAATAGATCTATTCCAAATATGAGAGAGTGTTTTTAATCGAGAGCAGGACATCACATTCCATAGCTTTGGAGGACAAGGGTGATTGGGGCCCCCGATTTGCATTTTTTAATTTCATCCAAAGCCTCTTGTTGTGAGATAGGATGGAACCGTGCTAAGGATGGGGCGGGCGCATTGACCAGAACCAAGTCCGACCTTACTGTTGCCACAGGGTCCGAAAAGGTGTCATACACTTTTACAATTTTATTATCAAAGAAGTCCGAGATATCTTCAGATAGAGCCAATGACGGCGTAACTTCCGTCTCGATTGCTCTCGGCTTAAAAACTTCTTTGCTAGATTGGTCCGTTGTCTGAATACAAGAGGCAATAAATTGTTTTTTGGCCATTTTTATCAATTTATTAAGTCTTTTAAGGGCTTTTTTATAGCATGTTTTGGCTATCTCACAGTAATTTGCTCGCCATTGTTGCTCCAGTCTCTTACAGTTACTCTTTTCATCCCTCAGAGCCTTCGAGAACCAAAGGGTTGATGGTGATTCTCTACAAGACATAGACAGTTTTGCTGGAGCGACAGCATCCACCGTTTTTTCTATCCATTGATTTGTTGCCAGTGCGTCTATATTTGAGTCTGTGGTAAGAATAGTGATGAAGCGAATGCAGATTTAAACTCCCATAATTAATAATATATTAACGAGTGTTGCATGTTTTTGTATTAATTCAACTTAGAATAAAGTCCACCTTCATAATCACGTGGGACTAATAATTTGTGCTCTTGTTGCAATTGTCATTATGTTTTAAATAATATATTAGCTTTGTCTTTCTGTTTTGTCAACATTAATTGCGGCTGTTTTAAAATAATAGCATGTGCATTTTCTTAAATGTGCTCTTGTTTATGTCGTGTCTTTTATGTGACAGTGTTTTGTTCGTTTCTTGTGCTTGAAGCTAGGTAACATAGACTAATGGGTAACATTAGTGAAGGGGGTGGGTAACAGAATAATTATCATTACTCGAATTAATTGATGTCTTGTGTTTCCTTGCATACTAGAGTCTTGGTAAAACAGGCCTGTGGCCTATTCTAAAATGGATGTCCGAAGTCCTGTCGAGATGGGCCATGCATAGCAAAGAATGAAAGAAAACGTTTTGTTCATAAATCTTTGAAAAAACAAATACGTGGAAGCAGAGCTGTGCAGGATGATATGATTAGCATTGTATAACTTTCATTGCCAAGGACAGGACATTGCGGCGGAAAAGCTTGGGCTGAGGAAGCAACGAACTGTTACTTCACAAAATGTTGCGAGCTCCTCGGAAGAGCTTGTGACACATGTAGACAAGGGACAATGCCACTTTTTAAGAATATGGTTTTTCAATGTGAAAGGCGATGACTTCATGGACTGACATTTGTCAACCAATCATACTCTGAGTTGGTTTATTATTTGTATTCTTTTAGTTAGTTTTAGATAGAGAAAAGGTATATAACTTGGTCCCTTGGGAGGACCTTTGTTGGCTCGTTCCTGTTCTCGTGAGATGCTGACGGACTTTTGACTCACGTAAGACCATTTTGAACTTTACATTTTTCTTTAGGTTTCCTTAGTTAAGTTAGGGAAATAGGGTTTAAGGAATGAGATTTTAAATGATTAAACATTTCATGTGCTGATTTTGATTTAAACTGACAGTCTAATGTGCCTTTCTAAATAAAACGATGCTTATTAAAATGCAAATAAAAGAATTAATTTCTTGAAAATGCTCTTTGCTCGATAATAAAGTTAATTAAACAGATTTTGAAATGACAAGCTGGCCTTGTTTATTTTGTATTAAGTTACCATCAGTTAATCCATTTGCCTAGATTTTGACTTAATTAAATGTTTATTTAAGAGATTTGATTAATTAGGTCAAATGATTCAGTTGGTCAAATTCATGTCTCAGTCATTTATGGGCCTAGTGTTTAATTTGTGAATAATGGTGAGTATCGTGGTGTTGAGATGTGCTAATGAGACGGAATTTCCTTTGGCCCGCTGGATCAAATTTCTGGTAGCAGAGTTCGGTTACTATGGTAACTGACATGTTACATGGTAATTACATAGGATACATGTTTAACACATGTTACGTTTTGTCTAGTTGTTATATGTTGTTGAAAGGTTTTTTCCAGCAGTGAGAAAAATCCTGGTTATGTGCCGGCAGAGTAGTGTGACAGGTGAAGTTACACAGTTCATTTGTTCTGTTTTCAAGTTAGTGGTACTGAAATATCACTAAGTGTTGTGGACGTACAGCACAAGTTTAGGGATTTTTAGGTATGACAGGTTGTATGTATAGTGAGGTTTGCCTATGAAATTGTAGCTCTGAGTATAGGGACTAGGAGCCCGTTTTAAAACTTGTTGCGAAAAGAATAGTAGGATTTTACCGAGCTTTTGTCAAGGGTAAGGTAGCGTCGTCTATTCTTACTGGCGATTGTGGATTTCTATCAGTTGGTTAGAGTCCTGCCAAAGATTTCATGTATATATGAATAGGATTTTCCGTATGAATGCGTAAAACTGATTTTGTGAAAATAGCGTCGTTTATTTCACGAGAGTGAAATCTTGAATGCCTGGTAAAACTATCACTTTGTTTAGCCAAACAGACAAATGGTTTGTTTTTCCGTAGTTATTAACTGAAATTCATTGAAAATAATTGTTTTTAAAATGGCGCTGTGAAAATATTTTGTGAAGGAGGGGTGAGTTTGCGGAGCGAAGTCAGCGAAGCTGCAGCGGCAGTATACGTCACAGGGTTCGCGCTGCGATTGGTTAACATACGTCACAGCAAGCACCCTGATTGGTTCACGTGACCAAAACGAGCTGTTAGCTGATTGGTTCTTTCTGAAAACAGTATTCTCATTGGTTGAGGAAGGTAGTGACGTGGCTTAACGTGATTGGCTTGTTGGTGAGTTTCGCGCACGGATTGGCTAGAGTAGCGGAATAACCAGGAAATACTTACGATCTTTTCTGAATTAAACAAAATAGTTTTAAATCATGAGTTATTGGTATAAAGAAGAAAAGAAACCTTCATGGTTTCAGAAAATTAAAAATGTATTTAATCCTGACAAGAAAATTGAAGCGCGTGGTGGAAAATTACTTCATAAGTACAAAACACCCGCAGCATATATGGAAGGAGAATATGGTTATCATACGGTTCTCTGGTTTGAAAATTGGATGCAATATACCAAGAATGATGGTGTTTTAGCATGGCCAGAAGATGGATTGTTTAATGCTAAGGTTTTAAGAAACTTAAGAGATAAAATGATGGCTCTTTCGCCAAAGCCCAGACCCACTCAATTTGAAGCTTTAGTTGAATGGGAAATTGAAATGATGGAGCTCGAACGAGAAAATTGGGGAATATCGAGAGGTCCAAAATTAGATATAAATAGGGAAACTCATCAGGATAGAGTGCGCGTTGGAGAAGAGCAGACATGCATGATGGTTTGTATCCAGTTATAGAAATGGTTGTTGAAACATCAGGTCAAAAGAATTCCCGGAAAAAAGGTCATCTTGATGAAGAATTAGATGATGCAGTTTTAGAAGAAATTCTTACTAATCCACCACCTTATCAGCCAAGCTGTTCACAGTGTACCCCGAGAAGTTCTTTAGGAATTTCTCCTAGTGCACCTCCTAGAGAGGTTGATGAACATTCACAGAGATTTTTGAGATTACCTGAAAGGGCAAGGTCAAGAAGTAAATCAAATACTCCAAGAGAAAGCAGGAATTATCCAGAGACTTCAGATTTGAGAAATAATTTCCCGAAAAATGACAAAAAAGCAGAAGTAACTGAAAATATGCCTAACATATCTGAATATTTAAAGGCGAAGGGAGAATTAATTCAGCAATTAACAAAAGGGATGGAAGCAGTAACAGTACCAGTTACAATTGGTCCTGTTGTACCAGTTGTTGAACAAGGTAAAAACCGACATTCAGTTTTGACAAATCAATTAAATGCAGAAATTCAAAAAGTGGCTGAAAATTTTTATTCTGAATTAACAGAAATTCATCGAGATAAAACAATGCCAAATTTAACTTTTAATCAAAGTTTGTCAAATGGTGTCACACCATCAGCTGCAGGTTCTGATTCTGGATCTTTAGAAAAGACCATGAATAAAACAGATTTAACACAGATTCCACAAACTCAACAAGTTCCTGAGTCTAAACAACTTGATGTTGCAAAATTAAAAGCAGATTTAGAAGAATTAATTTTTGGCAAAATTGGTACTGACTGTTTAAAGCAATATCAGGATGATGAACTGTTATTTATTTGCAAAAGCATTCAGTGGAAAACAAAAAATAAATATGATTTATTTGAAGAAGTGGCTGCTGAATTAGAAATAGATTTAAGTCGACAGAAGCAATTGCAAAAACATTACAGAGTGGATTTTTCTGAGAAAGATATTGAGAACCTGAATACCACAGCCAGAATAACCCACGTAAAAGAGTTAATTGTGTTTCTAAAAAGGTTAGGTGAATTAAGTAAATGGAGAGTTAAATGGACAAAGAATAGAGAAGAAGAAAAGAGAGAAAGAGGAGAAGTTTTTAATGAATTTCCTATGAGGGAAATAGCTGGTGGAGGTTATGTGCATGTTCCATGGACAAGACAGGACATTCTGCTTTTTACAAATGATTTCCCTCAGCTGAGAGAAAAGCCAGTAGAATGGTATTGCCAGTAGAATGGTCAGGTTGACAGATTTATAAAAGTTTCAAAAGTTCTGTGGATTGATCTTGATGGTTTCTTTGACATTGTTGTCCCATCAGATCTTTGGACAGAATGTAAAATTTCTGTTGGTTGGCCCAAAGAAGAACCACTTCGACATAGGATAACAGGTGCTCCTTCAGACGATGTCATGGATTTCTATGACAAAGTAATTGTCTGGCTGAAAAACAAGATTCCTGCAAAAGAAGTAGATTGGGTTAAAATAGACAGAACAAACCAAGAACCAAAAGAATCAGTTCATTCCTTTTATGAAAGATTACTCCTGGTATTTAAACAATACAGTGGCTATGAAAAATTAAGTGAAAAGGACATGAGCCACTTCATTTATAGATTTGTTTATGGCCTAAAACCTGAAATTGAAGAAATTATTAGAAACTGAATTGTCAGCTGGCAATCACTTTCAGTTGATGATATCCTGAGAAAGGCAAAATACTGCAGTGATGAGATAGATGCATAGCAAAAGAAGCGTAAGGAAAAGGCAATGTGGGCACAATTGAAGGTGGCTGAACAGCAGATAGCAACCTTAGAAAATAAAAAATTTCAGCAGATTCCAGGAAATTTCAAGGGGAACTTTGTGAATAAGCCTAAATTTAATATAAATATTGAAGAGCTAAAACAAAAGCTCCCATGTTTTAATTGCGGCGATATTGGACACTGGAAGCGTGAGTGTAAAAATCCACCCAGAAATTAAAAAAAATCATCATTAAATCCACAGATGCAGAGTGAGATAAATCAGCAGCTACAGCGACAGTTAAATGAAATAAGTCAGCAGCAATAGCTACTGCGACAGTTAGTGAATCAGCAGAGCCAATTGAATCAGCAGAGCCAAATTCCACAGCCACCTTTGCCAAATTGTATGAATGCACAGAGATACAGTCCAGAGACCGGTTTCTGCGGAGCTGAACAGGTAAACAGATCACAAAAAGTAAATGTGTCGAATGTGTCTCAACAATTTTGGCTAAAAGAAAATGAGAGCAGTGATTCGGAAGATTACTCATGACGGTGCCTGAGAGCGGAAGAAGAGTGTGTACTTGGAGCCACTCTTGAGGTAGATCAGGCAGGTCCATTTGTAAATGATAGAGTGAATGATAAAGATATCACTTTTCTTGTGGACACTGGTGCTACCCGTTCTACTGTTAGATCAGTGGAAATTAAAAATCTTCCTCTCTCGGGTGAGACGATCCAGGTGGTTGGCGTAGCTAATCAACAAATAAAGACAGATTTGACAAAACCAGTTGATGGGGTAATTGGGAATTACAAAGACAAACACAGATTTGTTGTCTGTAACAGCAGTCCCGTTAACCTATTAGGTTGAGACCTGTTGTGCAAGATGAACTGTAAAATATATTGCTCACCGGATGGTATTGAGCCTCAGACTTTAGAAGAAGATGGTCTGTATAAATTAACAATGTTAATGGTTGATGAAGAGAATAAAATGTTTCCTGCTTTTGATAAAAACAATCTACCTGATGAATTAAAAGAGGCAGTTAATCCAAAAATTGGGATTTAACTGGTGATGAAATGGGTTTAATGAAACATGTGGACCCAGTAAAAATTACTGTAAAGCAAGGGATAGATTTTCCAAACATTCCCCAGTGCAAAATGAAACCTGAAACTATTGAGGGTGTCATTCCTGTGATTGAAAAAATCATTAAGCAAGGTGTTTTGAGAGAGATTGAAAGCAGCCCATGTAATTCACCGATTATGGGAATCAAAAAGCCAAATGGAACTTACATGATAGTTCAGGACCTGAGAAAGGTTAATAAAATCGTTGTTCCTTGCTGTCCAGTTGTACCAAACCCAGCGGTAATTCTATACCAGATTCCGCATGATGCAGAATGGTATTCGGTCTGCCTTCTTTACAGTTCCACTGCATCCAGATAGCCAACAAATTTTTGCCTTCAGGTTCCAAGATCGCATATTAGCATGGTGGCGTATTCCTCAAGGGTATACTGAGAGTCCATCTATCTTTAATGAGTTGTTAAAGAAATCCCTGGAAGATTTAAAATTGCCTGGAGAGTCAACATTGGTCCAGTACATAGATGACCTCCTTGTTGCTGGAAAAACAAGAGAAAATTGTGTAACAGACACCATTACACTTTTGAAACGGTTAGCAGATGAGGGACATAAAGTGTCAACTGCGAAACTACAGTTTTGCAAACAGGAGGTTAAATACCTTGGTCACAGAATTGCAAAGGGAATCAGACAAGTGACAATTGAAGGAATAAAAATGATTCGAGCAATACAACCACCAACAACACAAAGACAGATCAGAATGTTTCTAGGAATGGTTGGTTATTGTTGCCAATAGATTTGGGGGTTTTCAGTAATTGCGAAACCACTGCAAAGGCTGACAAAGGCAGACATAAAAGACCGATTGTTATGACAAAAACAGAATTAGAGGCTTTTGAAAAGCTAAAGAAAAGTCTGTGTGAAGCTCCAGCTTTAGGGATGCCAGATTATGACAAGGAATTTGAGCTGTACTGCAGTGAAAGAGAAGGTTGTGCATTATCAGTATTAAATCAGAAACATGGAAAAATGAGAAAACCAATAGCATATTTTTCAGCTGTTCTTGATCGTGTTGCAAAAGCATTGCCAGGTTGCTTAAAATCAGTGGCTGCAACAAGTGTAAGCCTTGAGCAAAGTGAAGGAATCATAATGGGGTTTCCTGTGAAAGTATATGTACCTCATTCAGTAAAACACAGCACCTGTCAAGTAACAGATTGACCAAATATGAAAAGGTTATTTTGGGATCAGATAATGTATCTATTGCGAGGTGTGTTAATCTTAATCCCTCTACACTTTTACCGGATAGTGTGGTTTCTGAAATTGACAATGAAGCGGATGATATTGATCATGAGTGCTTGGATGTTTTGGAATACTATACTAAACCTCGGGAAGACATTAAAGATGTGCCTTTACCAGAGTCAGACATTGTTTACTTTGTTGTTGGCTCCTGTTTAAGAACAGACAAAGGCATTCTGAGAGCAGCATATTCAGTTTGCACAGTTTCAGAAATAGTTGAAGGTTCAACTCTTGAAGAAATTCGTTCAGCACAAGTGGCAGAATTAGTTGGTTTAATTTGTGCATGTGAAAAAGCAAAAGGGAAAAAGGTTACCATAGTGACTGATAGTCAGTATGGATATGGCGTAGTCCATGACTATGGCCAGCTCTGGTCTCAAAGAGGTTATCTGACCTCTGCGGGAACTCCAATCAGAAATGCAAAATTGATCAAAAGACTGATCGATGGCATTCAATTACCAGAAAAAATTGCTGTTGTCAAATGTGGAGCGCACAAGAAGGGAGAGGACTATATAACTAAAGGCAATTCCTTTGCAGATGAAACTGCACGTTACTCTGCGAAAAACAATCTTTCACTTAATCGGGAAAAAGACAATTATCATGTCATGAACTCTCTCATGCTAATATCTGTAGTTGAAACATGGCAGGGAGTAAAAGACTTACAAGATGAGGCAAATGATGAGGAGAAAAACACATGGCTCAAAGAAGGTTGCAGACAGCGGGAGGAAGATGAAATTTCGGTTTACAAAGATGGCAGACCTGTTATGCCCAATTACATGATTGCTGACATGGCACGGACGTACCACGGTCCAGGTCATTTAGGAAGAGACTCAATGATTCGATTATTCAGGGAAACTTGGTATAATTCAAAATTTAGGATTATTGCAGAATCACTTTGCCAGAGATGTTTGATCTGCCAATAAATCAATCCAAACAGAAAAACAATTGTAAGCATGGGAACCATAGGACGGGAGGGTGGTCCTTTTACCAGATTGCAAATGGATTTCATTGACATGCCACCACATAACAAGTTGAGATATGTCCTTGTTATTGTCTGTCTGTTTTCAAGATGGGTGGAAGCGTTCCCAACTCGTCACAATGACTCAGTTACTGTGGCAAAACTGCTCTTAAGGGAGATTATACCGAGGTACGGATTTCCAGTGACCATTGAAAGTGATCGTGGCACACACTTTGAAAACACATCACAATTAATTTGTGAAGCCTTCAGCATAAAGCAAAAATTGCACTGTGCATACAGACCAGAAGCATCAGGTGTTGTAGAACAGATTAACGGCACAATTAAAAATAGAATTTCAAAGATGTGCCTAGCTACAGGAAGGAAGTGGACAGATGCACTTCCATTTATTTTGATGTCTTTGAGGAGCACACCAGATAAAAGGACAGGTCTTAGCCCTCATGATATACTCATGGGAAGAGTAATGAGACAAGCTTGTATCCCAGTTGGAAAATTGTTAACAATAAATGAAAGTGCAATTATAGATTATTGTAAGCAGTTGTCTGTCGTGGTAACTTCTGTATTCCATCAGGTGGGAACAGATGTGATTTCAAAAGAAAAGGAGCAGGCTCATGATCTATTGCCAGGAGACTGGGTCAGAACAAAGGTTCATCGGAGAAGAAACTGTTTAGTACCCAGGTGGCAAAAAGCAAGACAGGTGATAGTAGTCAAATGCTGTTAAATGTAAGGGTCTGAAGAGGTGGGTGCATGCAAGTCATACCATTCGTGTACCACCTCCTGATAACCCTGATGAGGATAGTGACGACACAACAACTGATTCAGACTCAGAAGGAGAACCTGAAGATCCAGATTCTGAAGATCGACAGGAAAGTCGACATCTGGAGAATTCTGATGTGGATCAAGCATCAAATGAAAAAGATCTGGAAATTGTCGTTGTTGATTCAGAAAGCGATGAAGATGTTCTAGAAAAAAGAACTGAAAAAGAAACTGTGTCAGAAGAGATTCAAGATCAGTAGAGTATTGAAAAGCAGATTGGAAGCTCTGAAAGCAGGAACGGAAATTCTGAAACTGGGAAGTTAGAAGTAATTCCAGAAGAGGAGGAGGACGAATTACCAAGTACCAGCTACAGAGATGTTGTTTCTAACGGAGTGAAACTGCCCAGTAAAGAAGTTCCTAGATATAGAATCGAAATTTCTGAAACTGACTCAGATGAGAGTGATGAAGAGTCTGAAATAAGAAAATTCAGGAAAAGGGCTTGGAAAGCTGAATGTAATGAAATTGAGCCTAAAAAGAAACTCTTGAGAAAAGGTGATGTCTGGCCAAAAGAAGACTTAAAGTTCAAGTTGGTGAACAAATCAAAGGAGCAGATTAATGAGATATCGAGTCAGAAAAGTGAATCAGATAAAAAAGAACAAGCAGGAAAGAAAATTGAAGTAATTAGCAGAAAGGGCAAAAGACCATTGAAGCCAAATCAGAAGTACAAGTCTCCAGAGTGGGCCTGCATTATAATCCCACCAGTAGTTGAGGTTAGTAGTAGTAGTCAGGAGGATCTGGAAGAAAATAGTGACAATGATTAGAATTAGTTTTCTTTGAGTTGAGGATTATTTTTGGCATAAGGCTGAAGAAATTGTGTTAGGTGACACAAGGTCGAAGAAATTGTGTTAGCTGGAAACACTTTTATATAAGACGCAAGGTCGAAGAAAAGCTGTTAGAGGGATACTAAAAAAAATTAAAAAGGGGAGGTGTTTTAAGTATTACAAGTATTACTACTACTATTTTTAATTTTTTGTTTAAGTAAAAAAAAAAAAAAAGAGAAAATGCCTAATACTGACAATTCAAGGTGTGCTATCCTTAGGAGATGTTGTAAAATGTTTTCCATTTGTGTGATTCTAATCATTTTAGTTTGGTTAATTTTGGCAGTCATTTTTCCTCTTGGTATAGACAAAGAGGATTATAAGGTAAATATGACAAGCAACGCTGAATCTAAACAAGCTGCTCATGATGTTGCAGGCAAAACTAACAGGGTTATTGAGCACAAGCCAGAGATTCACCAAGACAGATCTGTTGGTGATTTTTCTACTAATTCTTTTTCAAGACTCTTGACAGAGTATGTAAGAGTCATGGATGTTAAAGATTGTTATGTTTGCGTTAAGCTTCCTACTTCAGTCTCAGAAGGGGTCAAGTATAATATGCTTCCCCTTACTTATGGAATAACATCCAGTGTAATAGCTAGCTTGTTCTATCAGACAGGTCGTCTGGAGTACTATTACTCAGACTTTGATGAAATATGTGCTAACTTGAAGGTTGTACATAGTCTTAACAAAGTCAGACCTGCTAAACAGATGAGGGAATTCTTTCTGGTAACTAATAAACTCACCTACGAGTATGCTTACAAAAATAATTTAACCTGCAAAATGAGAGATGAAGAAAGATCTTTTCTCAAGTTGGTTGAGGAGAGGAGGGCAATTTACAAAAGAAATGAGATGCTGAAACAGACTAAATCCAAGTTTTGGCAGCTCGAGTATGAGAAGCTTAATGGTGAAAATAGATATGCTGCTATTCACATAGATGATCCTGTTAGTGGAAAATTCTGTATTAGAAGAGATAACACACTTTACGACAATTATTTTGTTGGTGCTAGCCAATGTGAGGACACTTATCATATTGTAGGGGGTTGGGGATTTAAAGGTGGTAAGGACCCAATTTTCCCTGGAATTTATTTTGTTTGTGGGAACAAGGCATATTTTAGTCTCCCGGACCATTGGTATGGCACATGTTACCTTGGTCTAGTCTTTCCTAAAATTTTCGATGTGGACAGAAATGGGGAAGGTTCATTTGAAATTGGCAAACAGCTGAATAGGCACAAGACAGAAAGCTTCTCTGAGATCATGGGAGATATATTTGGTGCAATAATTCCTATGGTGGGAATAACCCTGAATGCAATCAAAATTAGAAAGGTTTCCACAATTGTTGACAGATTGTCCACTGATACTGCAAGTGGTTTCCAATTAGTCAATACTGAGCTCATTGCCACCAGAAGCATGGTTATGCAGAACAGGCTTGCTTTAGACATTCTCCTAGCAAAAGAGGGAGGAGTCTGTGGGATTTAGCACATTCAGCATTGCTGCACTTATATTCCAGATAAAATCCAAAACATAGAGTTGCTTATAAACAATATCACTGAATTTCACTCAGAAATAGAACCCATGGAAAGTGACAATTTCTCAGAACGTTTGGCCAAAAGATTTGGGGCAATTAGGGAATGGTTTGCTGAAATTGGCAGTTCAATCATTGGCAAAGTACTTTATCCTGTAATAATCATTGTTATAGTGACACTTTTGTTAAAAATCAGTTGCATGATTCATAAGAGAAAGAAGCATGTGAGGGAAAAGAAGAGAATCTATAAACTTAGAAAGGCTCAGGAGAAGGAGATAGAAATGGAAGAATTTCGCAGGGCTCAATATGAGAGCTCCAGACAAACTGATGAAACAGGAGTTTAGATTTACTAACACAGAGAGTGTTCATGATATGACATTTAAAAAAATATATTAAAAAAAGTCAAATTTGGGTAAATTCTTTGGGTTTTGTTTGGTGATTTAAAAATCACCGGATGAGGGAGCCAGCGCCAGCGCCATACTCGCCAGCGCCAGCCATATCTTGTCCCATTTCGGCCAAGTAATGTCGCTCGTCACCCCCAAAACATGCCATCGGGCCTCCAGTGGGACCTCTGCACCCACCACTTCCGACATTATGCCTGCCAGTCTAGTCCAGTATGCCCGGCATCTGGTGCAGTCCCACAAAATATGGAAGAAGGTGCCCTCCTCTCCACATCCCCGTATGCAAACCGTGAGTCTACATACCCTATTCTGTACTGTACCGTACGTGGGGTGTATTACCTATGAAGGATACGTAATTGGACCAGCCTAAACCTGGCGCGAATCGCCACCTCTCGGTGACACTGTAAGGCCTCACCCCAGTCGTTATCCTCCAGCAGCCCGATATCTGATTCCCACTTTTCTCGCAGAGGTCCCAGTGGGTCCGGGAAGTTATTTATAAGCTTTTTATACTGAGGGAGATAGCTTTATCAATCATGGGGTCCAGCAGTAGCCTATCCTCCAGTGGGGCATACTCAGGCAGTTGTTCCCCCGGACTCATGTGTTGATGTATGGCGTGTCTAAGCTGCTGGTAATGTAAAAACTCTCCATTCCCCATTTGAAATTCTGTCCGCAGGGTCGTAAAGTCCACCAGATCCCCCCTTTTCCAAATATCCCCCAGCACATCAATACCAATTAAACTCTACTGATGAAGACCCCATAGTTTCCCAACCTCCGGGAGGAAATTTCCAGCCAACAATGGGGTTTGCGCCGTGAGTTTTGCCTCCCATCCCAGTAGTTTTGTCGCCCTTTTCCACACCCCCACCCCCACTGCTGTTTGTGGCGGCAATGGCCGACCGCCCCTGCCCTTGCTTCATAGAGCTGCTAAGTAAGTACCACTACAGAGGACCATGTGGTCCATCCTGTACGCTGGCTTTTCCAGCGGGGCAAATGCCCAGCCATTGATATTAACCAGTTGTGTCACCCAGTAGTATAGGCGGATATCCGGGACGGCTAGCCCTCCCTCATATGGTCCTCGCTGTAACTTCCTAAGAGCTATTCTCGGGCAACCCCCACTCCACAGTAAGGAGCGCTGCTCCGACTCGACTGTTCTGAAAATCCGAAAAGGGCGTTCTTTGCAGGACACATATCAGCCGGGGGAGGGCCATCATTTTAAATAAAACAGCGCGCCCCATCAATGAGAGCGGAAGGGTCTTCAAATGTTACCCATGCAGCCGCTCCAATTGCGCCGACACATTCAAGCGTAGGAATTCTGTGTCAGATTTTGTCACCCATATGCCCAGATATCGGAATATCTCCTCCCAAACCAGACCCGTACAGACTTCGGTTACCTGTGGCTGCGGCCCCGCCAATACATGTCCCAGGGACTTGACCCAGTTGATGCGATATCCGGAGTACTTATCTAACGTCCGCAGAATGATCATCAACCTCGGAATGGAGGCAGCCGGTCGCTGTACGAATAATAAAATGTCATTGGCATATAATGATATGCGCTCCTCCCAGCCACCTCCCAGGTCTATGCCCCACACCCCGGTGTCCGCCCGTATCCAGTGGGCCAGCGGTTCTAGTGCTAATGCGAATAGGGTCGGGGAAAGGGGGCAGCCCTGTCTCATGCCCCGTCCCAGCTGGAATTTCCTTGACAGAGCACCATTGACTCGAGCTCTCGCAAATGGCTCAGTATACAGCAGCTTCACCCATGATCGGAAATTGTCTCCAAAGCCCAGTTTCTCCAAAACCACATATATGTACTGCCACTCCATGCTATCAAAGGCCACATGGGCATCGAGGGATAATAGGGCTGCCGGTATATCGGGCCGTGTAGATACCGCCTGCATCACACCAAACAGGCGCCGCAAATTTAGCTGTGTGCTCCTATGAGGCATAAAGCCCGACTGATCCGGGTGGATCAGAGATTGGACCACCGCCCCCAGTCTTGTGGCCAGGATCTTCCCAAGGACCTTCTTTTCGTAATTAAGAAAGGATATGGGTCTAAATGAGCTGCACACGCCTTGCGGTTTGCCAGCCTTATGAATAACTACAATCAGTGCCGACCTTAGATCTCGCGGAAGCTTCCCAACCTGTTTTGCCTCAGTGAACATGCGCATCATGTGAGGTGCGATTCTACTGGATACACACCCAAATGCCTCCGACGGGAACCCAATGGGGCCCGGTGCCTTTCTCCCCTGTAAGTTCCCCATGGCCTCTTCCACCTCCTTAACTGTAATATTGGACTCCAAAATGTCCTTATCTGCCCAATCCAAGGTAGGCAACTATAAGGGGGCCAGGAAATCCCGGCACTCCTGCCTGGAAGTCTGTGACCGATATATTGCCTCATAATAGAGCGCAAGCTCCTCCGTTATACCCTTGCTCGTGTCTCGCACAGTCTCGTCTGGCAGTTCTATTCCTGGCACCCAGTTTCGTTCCCTATCCCGCTTCTCCAGCCAGGCTATCATCTTGTTGGCCTTATCCCCCAAGTCATACACTCGCCTCTGGGTGGCTAGGGCGTGCGATCTCGCCTGCTCAGTAAGTACTTCCCTCAGCTCTTTTTCTAGGAGCCGCAACCTGTGTCGCTGATCCTGTTCCTGCTCTTGAGTTTGCCCCCTTGCGTCCTCTAAGGCATGAAGCTCCAACTCTAATTCCCACCTCCATCTGTACAAAGCCCCTGGCTACGATCTTATACGCCTCCCAGACTGTTCCATGAGAACTGACTGAGCCCACATTTTCTGCAAAATATTGGTCTAACCGCTCCCTAAACTTCTCCTGAAACTCCTGATCTTTGAACAGAAATGTGTCAAGTCGGGTGGGGGGGGTTATTCCACTCTCGCTCTGGACCTCGCAACTGTACTCCCACCGGGGAATGGTCAGATATCCCCCTTGTTTTATGATACCCAGCCTGGAAGAGGCACATATGTCCCGTCTGTGTGAATATGTAATCGATCCTGGACCCTGAGCCGTGAGCTGCGGATATATGTGTGTATTGACAAACGTGGGGGTTGTGTGCCCTCCACAGATCCACCAGGCCCATAGCTTGCACAAAATCCCGGAGATGACATATCCCCCCCCTGGCTAGCAGAGCCTGCGACCTATCAATGTCCCTAGCCATGACCTCGTTCATGTCTCTCCCCAAGATCAATATCCCAGGTGGCATATCTAAGAGCAGTTTCCCAATATCGGGGAAAGTGGTACTGTGCAACTTCGGGGGATGTAAAGGGAGCAAAGGTTAAGTGTCCGTCCCTCCCATTGTGCCGACAATGCTGCGTAGCGCCCCAAGGGGTCTAACCATTGCCACCCAATTATTATCTGCAGGGAATTTTTTATGAGAATCCCCACTCCTCTGGAGCCTGTTGTAAAGCCGGCATGAGCCCACAGGGTGTAGCCAAATCTGTTAAGGGCCTTGCAATGATTCCCAATCAGGTGGGTTTCCTGGAGTAGAACAATATCTGGGGCATGCCTGTGAAGGTATTGAAGTATCATGGTGCGCTTTATCTTATTCTGCAGGCCATTAACGTTCCAGGATAAGATATCAACTTGTCGCGTCTTTGGTGTATGCATCCTAGATATCTATCAAGCAAACCATGATGGATGATTGCCCATACCCCCCGCCTCCCATCTCCCGCCTGCCCACCAATAGTGCAGTTGAAGCTAAAACAGTTACATAATGCAGTATCAAACCATCAACCTTCCCCTCCCAGCCCCCCAAACCTCCCCCTCCCTGCTACCCTGCTACGCCGGCCAACATGGCCTGACATTCCCCAACAAGCAGATCGCCTGTAGCCCTTACAACGAAAACCTTGGGGTGAGTGTTACAACCAGATTGGTAACCTGAGGTTTTCATCCGGCCCCTCACTACAGTACATTAGCCATCTCACCATGTTCTATGACGGGGTGACATCAAAAGTATAGGATTCTGACCCAAAGACATGGATCATGCCCCCCTCCCCCCGATTGGCACTAACAGTTCAATCCAATAGATCCAGTAACTGATAGATCCCTTCCGGGGGGCTACCCTTTAGGACAATGCCCTTCACCCCATCAATGTCCCGGTGGTTTCATACACAGGAGGATTCATTATACGTTACGTACTCTCCGTTCGCTTTCAGCACATCACGACAGTCCCGGCCATTTCACCCCATGTCAGGCGACGCCGATAAACTTCGAGTCCTGCTGGATGATCGAGGGGTACCCTGCTGCCGCCGCTCTCTCCCAGTGGAGCCCACAGATGATGTCGAAGATTGGGGTGCTGCACTCCTCCAGCCGCCCCCTGCCTGGGGCCTCCCGATGATTGTACGTGCTCCTCCAACCAAGCATGCACTTCTTCCGGGGATGTGAAAAAGAAGGATTTCCCGTTCGCGAGAAGCTTGAGACGCGCCGGGAAGAACATCATGTATTTAATACCATGATCGCAAAGCTCTTTCTTTACTCCATCGAACGACTGGCGCTCTTGCTGGACCTTGAGCGTAAAATCAGGAAAGAGTCTAATAGTAGCATTTTCAATTCGTAGATCTCCATGTTGGCAGGCTGCCTGCAAAATGGCATCCCTGTCCCTATAGTTGAGGATCCGCGCAATGATTGTTCTCGTGGAGCTCCTGTACGCGGCGGTGGGACAGGTGCCCTGTGTGCACGTTCAATGACAAAGAACTTCGACAGGTGTTTGGGCTTAAGGTGGTTTAGTATTAGATCCTCTAAGAACAGGTCCACGCTTGGCCCTTTCATCTTTTCTGGCACTCCTACTCCTATATTGTTCCTTCGGGCCCTCCCTTCCTGGTCCTCCAGCCGAGCCACCACCAGCTTCTGTTGATGGTTCAGCTGCTGGACCTGCTGCTGCAACTGTTTGGTGGTGCGTTGAAGTTCTAAAATGTCCATGGCGTTCTGACTGGCCTTTTCCGAGGTCTTGTTTAGATCGGCCCGCTGCAGCGTCAGCTTTATGGACACTTTATCAATCTTTGATTCCAGCGTAGTACCCAGAGTTTGTATAGCCTGCATTATAGAGGTCAGGGAAGGGTCCTGTGCTTCCCGCAACCCGTCGCAGCCGTATAATTGTCCATTGGACTGTGTCATTGTGGATTTTTTACGCTTCATGGTCGCCACTTATACAGTCCACGGGACCACAGGGGACGAGGCACACCACCGCCGCACACTCCGGAGCACTCCTCCACGTCGCTGCATGCACTCCCCAGGGCCAACACCCTGCCCTCCGGGTGGCACTCGTGTGAGGATGAGCGGGCTTCACGACTGGGCCTTTTGGTGATACTGTGCCCTCTTCGTTAGCCACCACATCTCAGGCACAATCCGCCAGCGCTGTCGTCACATAGGCTCCCCACCAAGGAACCGCATGGGCTGCCCCCCCAGTAGGCCAGATCTTCCTTCGTGGGATCCTACCACCCTTGGAATTTGCCGACATCAGGGCGTGCTCCATCAGGCCATACGCTGTACCTCCCAATCCAGGGCACCGCGCCTCCACCACCACTAACACTCCTGCCCAAGTCCACTCGCCTGGCTCCGTGCTCACGCCGTTACCCACTCATACGCCACTGCCATGTGGACTGAGCGTCGGTCTTCCCGGATCCGCCGTCCCTGGAACTTATTGGTACTCCTTGCTCCCTAGTAGGGGACCCAGGTGCTCGCCACCGGTTCAATGTCGCTGGCCTCCGGAGGCCGCCACTTCACCGTCAGGGCCTTTACGTACCCTTGGTAGGCACTCTCCAGGGCCGCCGTTCACCTCCTCCCGCCCCTCGCGGGTCTGGCAGCCGTCCGCAGTGGTCAGCCGCTCCTGCCGCCTACACTCAGGCGGATATCTGTTTCAATTGCCCAGCCTCAGGGCAGAGCCCCCCGCAGCCCACACGGGGCCCGCCGCTCCTCATCCCTCGCCGCCGCCGATGAGGCTCCACCGCGCCCGGCCCGCCAAACACGCCAGGCCGCTGCTGCTCTCGCGTTTTCCAGTGGCCTAGGCCCCAGGAATCCTACACACGCCGGGGACCGTCGCCGCGCTTCCGGACTTCAGAGAGGAACGAGACTCACACCTCCCGGCTCCGGAGCGCAACAGCCTGCCGAGACCGTCGCCCAAAGCAGTGGGACGGCAGGATTAATGCCGGATTGACGGGGCCTTCAGAATCCCCCAGGCGTGCCGCGGTATTATGCGGCCATCTTGGTTGCTACCAAGCCATGCCCCCTACACAGTACATTTTTTAAACTTCTGTGTACCTACTTTTGCAAGCGGGGAAATAATTCTAAGGTATTTATTCCGAAAGAGGGGCAATGGTACAATAAAGAATGCCGAGAGGCACGCCAGGCCCTTGGGGCAGCCATCAAAGGGAGGGATCCCATAATGATTAGAGTAGCAAGGTCCCTTTACAGGGGCATCCAGGTAAAATCTAACAAATCATGGGATGACACAAGGTGGCAGGAATTAAGGGATGCATGTGCCATGAAAAACCCCAAACAATTTTGGAATGTTTACAAATGGTCCAATGGGGGCCATGCAGAGCGACCTCAAAACCACTTATCACAGTCGGACTGCGTAAAATACTTTAAACCACAATATTCTTCGATCCTACCAGGAAGGAGAGGCTGAAATTATAAGATCATTATACCCAAATGAAACATTTAGTAAGTCTGAGGCAGAGACAACACTTAAATCAGTATTGGCTGGTAAGGCACCAGGGCCAGATGACATTCCAGGGGACATCTTCCTACACGGCAAAGATAGATGGTGCAGGTATATTCTTTTGCTATCAAATTCCATCGCCCAAGGAGCCCCTATACCAGACTCCTGGAAGAGTGCGGAGATCGTTCCCGTTTATAAGAAAGGGGACACATCAAGTCCTGGGAACTATAGGCCTATCAGCCTAATTGACTTGTCTCCAGAAAATAACTGGGAGGTTGGTGCTTAACAGAGTGCAGGAATGGAATGAGGAGTTTGGGGTTTTGTCCCCTCTGCATGCTGGATTTCGAGCCTTCCTTAGCACTATCGACCAGGTGTTTCGATTTGTTTTAATACACTGGAAGATAGTGACCATAGAAAAGGGAAGCCTTTACGCCGCCTTTGTAGATCGGCAAGGATGCATGATGGCCCCAACGCTGTTCTCACTATACCTTAATGGGATAGTTGAATATATGAGTTTAACCCCGTCTGACGCGCCCGTATTGGCAGGTGATAGAGTGCCTATGTTGATGTTTGCCGATGACACATTGATCCTATCCAAGACCCCCAAGCGGGCTTCTGAAAGCCCTAAAGACATTCGAGGGTTTCTGCTCACAGCGGGGCTTGGAGGTCAATGTGTCGAAGACAAAGTTAAAGGACTTTAATCCACACAGGGCCTACAAGGGGGGCATCTGTATGAACGATAGGGCGTTAGAATTGGTTAAGGAGTTCACCTATCTAGGGGTTAACTTTCAAGACAACATGAAGTGGGACCATCAGATTGAACTAGCTTCCCTTAAAAATAAGCAGATATCAGAGATCTTGAACCTGGAACATAATTTATCGCACACCAAGCCAATTAGCCCAGTTTTAGATATTTATAATTTGAAAGTTGTACGCTCAGCCCTTTACAGCTCGAACTTTGGGGGTGTGAGAACCTTGTAATTATTACCTCTTCGGAAAATAGGTTCTTAAGAAAAATTACTAGACTGCCGCAGAGTACCCCAATGAGTCCATTATTAATTGATCTGGGGAGAAAACTAATCGAAGCAGTTGCTAAACTCCGACCATTCCTCTATCTGAGGAGACTTTGGACTACACCAGAGCTTGCAGGCTATGCAAAAGGTTTTTTAGAAATAATAAGTGCTGATGTTTCACGCCATATTAAATGGCTATGGGTGGTCAGAGATCTTTTGTACGACATAGGCATATCTTCGATATGGTCGGATCCTGCAAATTCAAACTTTCCCACAAAGGAGGTTTTGAAGGCCAAATATTGGGAATGGGTCCAGTATAACAATATTAGACAAAGTGAGTCATCCTCCCTTTCAAGTCGATTTATGAAACATAAAGCCACGCCAAAGCTGGTGATCTATTGGGACCTAATTGCAAAACCGCTAGACCGTAAATTGTATTTACAGTTTAGGGTAGGGACTAGGGACACTGCCAGTGAGATCAATTACCGCTAAATGGACCACCCAAGCAGTTGCTACATGCCCGGGATGTAAGTCCTATAAAGAATACTTGGTTCACTTTCTTTTTGCTTGTGCTGCTAATGCTGTTCCACGTCGTGTCTGGCTGCTTAAAATTTGTAAGCTCCTGGGCACTAGACGGGCTAGCGAGGCAGAACGCATCTTGCAGACTGATAACTCACCGTCCATTTTAATAGCCATGGCAAAATTCTTAGGGTGGTCATGGGACTGAGGGCCCATTTATTACGTTTGAGTGAGGCTACAAAATGAAGCGATCTAAATTAGCTACCTTTTCACCAGGCAGTATAGGGCTTAATATTAATATCAATAATAATAATGAGAGCCTTCTATCAAGATCTAAATGAGTTTTATATGTAAGAGGGTACAAGATCAAATTGTTAACCGTATTGAAGATCGTGGTGTGTTTTGTACATATTTCAATGTTTTTATGATACTCCCTAAGGAGCTTTTATTATTTTATGACAAGTGTGTTCACTTTATTTTTTTAGATATATGTTTAAGAGCCTCTAATGAGGGTTTGTACTGGGGTGTGTATTTCTACTCCTATTTAAGAAATATACAAACAGAGAAGATTAAGTAAATTCTCTTTATAATTATCAATTGTATGATCTTCTATCGACAGCTGTTTTATTTAACTAACTGTATCTGTTTTGTAAATGCTTTTATGACCTAAATGTGTCGAATAAAGCTGTTGAAATGGAAATGGAATAGAAGCTGCTCTAGGATTGGTCGACGAAAATTTGTATGTTGAATTCTGATTTGACTGCTGGTGTGAGTCACACTGATAGAAGAGCTTAAGGGTTTGCGGATTATTATTTTATATATTGTGCATCTAGAATGTATGGAGAAAAGAGAAATAGGTCATTTATAAAGGAAATTAAGAATTTCTTTAAGAAAGATAAGCCTGTATTGACTAGAGAGCGAATTCCTATTCCGGAACCAAAAACACCTACTTCATTTATGATGATGGAAAGAGGATATCATACTTGTGTATGGTTGGAGAATTGGATAGAATATACAAAAGGTGATGGAGTTCTAGCTTTTCCAGAAAATGGTACGTTTAATGGGAGAATTCTTCAGAATTTGAGGATGAGGATGAATGATTTGGAACCAAGACCTAGGTTGACTCAGTATGAAGCTTTAGAAGAATGGGAGACTGAATTATATGAATGAGAGAAATGCAGAGGTGGGAAATATAAAGGATTTTTTCCCCGATATTTGCGTGAGTCGCTTGAAGGTCAGATGAAGCAATGGAGAATAGCTATGGTATCGGGAGATTTATATCCAGTCTTAATGACTAAGGAACAGTCAGGAAGCAAGTGTAAAGAGAAAACAAAACATATGAATGTAACAGGATATGGTGAGTCAGATGATGAATTGTTGGAGGACATTTTAACTAAAAACCCTCAACCGTATCAAGAAGGACCCAGTAACGTCAACCCAAGTGCACCAGCAATGGGAACGCTCTTAATTCCACACATTTTACATGCTACATCAGTTAATAGGGTGCTTTAAGATAAACAAGGAGAATCATTAAATAGAAATAGGGAGGCATTAATACAGAAAGTAAGTCAATTGAACCTAAACCCTGAAGAATTGACAGTACCAGTGACTATAGGTCCTGTTATCCCATTGTACGGAGATTAAATGAGTTGCCCAAAACCCCAAGCTGTAGCAACTCCTTTAAGTAATCCTAGAAAGGAGATATTAATATCAGATGATCAAGCCAGTGAGTGTGATTCAGTCATTTCATTAATGGACCTTCCAATAAGAGAACCCGTACTTGAAACCTCAAATAGAAACACGCCCAGTAGTTTGAAAGACAAAGGGACTATGGTACATGCAGGAACCAGAAGCACAACAGCGGTTACTCCAGAAGATTTAGAGAAGTGGGCACAAGGAATAGAAATGCGAAGCTCAACTCCAAAGATTTTAGATATTTACAAATTGAAAGTGGAATTGGAAGAGATGATAGTGGATAATGTAGGAATAGAAAGGTTGAACCGTTACAACGAAGAAGAGTTGTTGTTTGTATATAGGAGTATAACCAGAAATTCTAAATTGTTTCATGAGAAATTGACAGAGCTTGCTTCAGAAATTGGAGTAGATTTAGGGAGATCGACATTGTTACAGAAACCATATTGCGTGGAGTTTACTGACAAGGATTTAGAGGATATGAATGCATCTGGTAAAAAGTTACAGGGTAAAGAGTTAATTATTATTTTGCAAAAATGTGGAGATATTGACAAGTGGAGAACTAGGTGGACAAGAAAGAAAGAGGAAGCATAAGCAAAGGAAGCATCATCTGCATTCTTACTAAAAGAATCAGAAAAGGCAGAAAGATTGTGTCCCATGAGAGAGGTTCCTGGAGGTGGATATGTTCTCGTTCCATGGAGTAGACAGGATATTTTGTAATTTAGAAATGATTTCCCTAGGTCGAGAGAAAAGCCTTTTTAGTGGTATAAACAGGTTGAGAGATTTGTGAAAGTTTCAAAGGTCCTGTTGAAGGATCTGGATGGGTTGTTTGATATTGTGGTACCAGCTGATTTTAGGACGGAATGTAAGATTACAGTTGATTGGCCAAGTGAGGAGTATCTTTGAGACTCGAAAACAGGAGCACCCTCAGAGGTGATGAAGAAATATCACCAAGTAATTACTTTTCTGAAATCAAAAATTCCTCCTAAAAAGACAGATTGGGTAAAGATAGATAGAACAACCCAAGAGCCAAATGAGTCTGTGCATGCATATTATGAGCGGTTGTTACAGAGGTTTAAGCAGTACAGTGGTTTTGAGAATATTGATGATAAAGATATGGGACATTTTGTGTATCGGTTTGTGTATGGTCTGAAACCGGAGATTAGTCAGATGATTCAACAGCACATGTTGTGCTTGCAGGGTAAGTCGATCAACGACATTTTGAAATATGCCAAATATTGCAGAGATGACATTGAGGCAAGGCATAGAAAGCTAAAAGGGAAAATTATGTGGGCACAAGTGAAATTGGCAGAACAGCAGGACATTCAGATGAATAGTCAGACTGATAGTCTGGTGAAAGAGCAGACTCAGAATGCTAATGCGGCGAATAGTGGTAAATTAGGAGGACAAATTAATACAGAGGATGCGAAGAAGAAGTTTCCTTATCATGCGTGCGGAAAGCTTGGGCATTGGAAGAACGAGTGTAAGAGTATTCAGAATAATTATGGGCCAAATCACAATTTAAATCCCCAAATTCAAAATGAGGTGATTATGAATCAGTCGCAGCAGGTAGTCACCCCACAGTATCAGGTGCCAGCAGCTCCTATGCCCAACTTTGTGAAGCCTCAAACACACAGTGTAAACGCTAGATTTCAAGGAGAAAGTGGTAAGAAAAATTCTGTGGTTACGCAATATTTTTTACAGAACAATGCTGACGAAATGGAATATGCTCAATGACGGTACCTGAGGGGGGAGGAAGAGGAGTGTGTTCTTGACGCATCCTTGCAGGTAGATCAGTCAGGTCCATTTATTGACGGGGAAGTGGAAGGTAGTGATATCACTTTTCTATTGAATACTGGCACTACCAGGTCTACTGTGAGAACAGCAGACATCCCAAACCTACCCTTCTCAGGAGAGTCCATCTAAGTTGGTGGAGTGGCAAATCAACAGATTAGAACCCCTCTCACAAAGCCAATGAAAGTGCATATCATAAATTTTAAAGACATGCATCAAGTCATAGTCTGTGATTTCAGTCCAGTAAATCTGTTAGGTAGAGATTTATTGTGCAAAACGAACTGCACAATCTACTGCACACCAGATGGTGTTGCTTTCCAAACCCCTGATGAATATCTAATATAAAAGATGATGCTTGCTAAGCAAGGCACTGAAGTAAATGAAATGTATTCATTGGTGACTGAAAATGAATTACCAGTGAGTTGATAACAACAGTAAACCCAGAAGTGTGGGATTTTACAGGAAAAGATATTGGGCTGATGTCAAATGTTGATCCAGTGAAGGTAACGGTGAAAGAAGGTGCAGTTTATCCAAACACCCGACATGAAAAAATGAGTCCAGAACTAAAAGCAGGAGTTGCTCCAGAAATTGACCGAATGATTAAACAAGGCATTTTAAAAGAAATAATGGGTAGTCCTTGTAATTTGCCTATAATAGGACTTAAAAAGTCTAGCGAAAAATACAGGATAGTGCAGGATCTGAGCAAGATCAACAAAATTGTAGTGCCTTGTTGCCCCATAGTGCCAAATCCAGCAGATACCCTGTAATGCAGGCTGGTTTACAGTAATTGATTTATGCCAAGCCTTTTTCTCAATTCCTTTGCACCGACAGCCAGTACTTATTTGCATTTAGGTTCGAAGACTGTGTCTTGGCATAATGCCGAGTTCCTCAAGGATATACAGAGAGCCCCTTGATATTGAATCAAATCCTGAAAAAAATGTCTTGAAACATTGGTCATGCCCAGAAATTCAGTCCTGGTACAGTATATTGATGACCTACTTGTAGCATCAATATCACAAGAGGATTGTGTCACTGACACAATTGCATTACTGAATCATTTGGCCGATGGAGGACACAATGTGTCTCCAGAGAAATAACAGTTTTGTCAACAAGAAGTTAGATATTTAGGCCACAAAATAAAAGAGGAGTTAGAAAAGTGACCACAGAAAGAATAAAAATAATAAAAGAAATGCAACTACCTCAGACACAAAGGGAGGTGAGACTGTTTCTTGGAGTAGTCGGGTACTGTAGGCAGTGGATTATTGGGTTCTCCCTGATGGCAAAACCACTGATTCAGTTAACACGGAAAAAAGCGAAGGACCCGATTGTTTGGAATGATGAGTGTGTGGAAGCGTTCGTGAAATTGCTTTAGGCCTGCCGGATTATACGAAACAATTAGCACTGTTCTGTTGTGAGAGAGAAAGTTGTGCACTCTTAGTGTTGACTCAAAGACATGGATTAAGCTGACGTCCAGTAGCATATTTTTCTGCTACTTTGGATCCTGTGGCTTCAGCTTTAACCTGGCTGCTTAAAAGCAGTAGCTGCTACATGTATGAGTCTGGAGCAAAGCGAATCAATTGTGATGGGACATCCAGTAAAAGTTTACATCCCACATTCAGTTGGAATTCTTTTAACAAGAACTCGAACACAGCAACCTACTCCTAGTCGGATGACTAAGTATGAAAGAGTGATTCTGGGAGCAGAAAATGTGACAATGATTAGATGTAAAATGATGAATCCCGCCACATTATTACATGACCTCTGTTGTGAGGAAGTGAAAGATGAAGTGGATCATGATTGTTTGGATGTGACAGATCCACCCCAATATAAAGGAAGAGCCCCTGAAAGAGCCAGATCATGAACTATTTGTAGATGGCTCTTGCATGAGAAGAGAGGGAGGAGGACTCAGTGCAGCGTATGCTGTACGTAAGGTATCAGGGGTCATTGAAGCATCCTGTCTACCTGGAGTCAAGTCTGCACAAGTAGCCAAATTGGTGGTCTTACCAAAGGCATGCAAAATTGGGAAAAATTGGAGAATAACCATATTTACGAACAGTAAATATGGTTTCGGGGTTGTGCACGACTTCAGCCACCTCTGGATGCAGAAGGGATTTCTGACTTCTTCAGGATCTCCTATCAGAAATGGTATAAATGTAAAAGAATTATTGGAAGCAATAACATTGCCAAAAGAAATAGCAATACAATTGCCAAAAGAAATAGCAGTGGTCATGTGTGCTACTCACCAGTCAGAAAATGACTATGTGGCGGCAGGTAACGGATATGCTAACCAAATTGCTCAATATTGTGCTAGAAATAACATGGCACTAAACAGAAAAATGTAAACAAATGAAATCAGCTGCCAACTTACGTTTTTCTCAGCTTTAGAAAGATGGGATGAGGTGAGACATTTGCAGGATGAAGTTGAGGCAAGCGAAAAAGAAATCTGGATAAACTCAGGTTGAGAAAGGAGGGCAGAAGATGATGTACGGGTATACATCGATGGCGGACCAGTTATGCCAGACTGCCTACTCTCTCAAATGGCAAGAATGTATCATGGAGACACACATGTAGGTAGGGATGTCATGATTAGACTGTTCAGACAGAATTGGTACAATCCAAAGTTCAGGGTAGTCGCAGAGAGTCTTTGCCAGAGATGCTTGATTTGTCAGCAGCAAAATCCAGGCAGGGAGTTGGTGGTCAGTTAGGGAAAAATTAGAAAGGGAGAAGGACCATTCACGAGACTGCAGCTTCACTTCATAGAATTGCCTCTGAGCAATGGAATGAAGTATGTACTTGTCATAGTGTGTTTATTTTCTCGATGGGTGAGGCATACCCCACTCGGAGAAATGACAGTCTTACCGTTGCTAAGTTACTGTTGAGGGAGTTGATTCCTCATTTCGATTTCCCAGTCACTTTGGAATCAGATAGAGGACCTCATTTTAATAATGAGAAAATTTGATTAATCTGTGAAGCATTCAAGATTGAACAGAAACTGAACTGTGCCTACCGTCCAGACGCTTCTGGAGTGGTTGAGCTACTAAATGGCATAATCAAGCCCAGGTAGGAAAAGATGTGCATAAACATCACTGAAATGGCCAGATGCATTGCCTCTTGTGTCGATGGGACTCTGAAGTATTCCTGACAGAAAAACAGGATTGAGTCGCCATGAAATACTTATGGGAAGGGCATTGTAACAAGCATTTATTCTTGGACATAAATTGATGAGTATAACTGATGATCTGGTATTAGACTATTGCAAAGGATTGGCTGATCTAGTGTGTTCTGTCTCTCACCAGGTTGGAGAAGACGCAGTTGCCAGGCAGCCAGCACAGGCGCATGATTTGAATCCTGGAGACTAGGTGGTAGTGAAGAAACACTCCAGAAAGTCGTGCCTAGCACCCAGGTGGGATAAACCACATCTCGTCATAATAGTCACTACAACAGCAGTGAAGTGTGCAGGTTTACTCAATTGGATTCATGCGAGTCATACCATAAAGGTACCAGCCCCTACTGAAGAAGAATAACAACTGAGTGAACCAGTTGTAACAGCTGAAGGTTGTGAAGTCGAAGAATCTAGAGTGATAGATACTGAAGTAATTGACAAGAAACAACCGAGCACAAGTCAGGAGGGTTGGACACCAGTGATTGACATACCTGAAGTAGTTATTCAAACAAGAAGCAGAACCAGATTAGAGAGACATGACAATAGTGAGGACCAGATAGGTGTAGAAGAACAAGCTCAGGAAGAAGTAAACAAAGCTACTCAAGACTCTGAGCAGGACCAGACAGGGAAAGAAGAACATACTCAGGCAAAAGCAAACAGACCCACCCAAAGACCTGAGCAGTGACAGATAGGAGAAGAAGAACATGTTCAGGCAGCAGAAAAGCCGAATGCAGTAATACCTGAACAGGACCAGTTAGGAGGAGAAGAACAGGTTCAGGCAGAAGAAGATCAACTTGAAATATGACCTGAACAAGACCAGATAGAGGAAGAAGAACAAGTTCAAGTGGATAAATTCACAAATATAAGACCTGAACAGGAACAGTCAGAGAGTGATTCAGAACAAGAACAGATTGTGTCTAAACATAATGAAAATAAAAGAGCTTTAGAGAATGAAGTAGAGAGTGAAAGTGCAGTTCAAGTTAAAAGGGTCAAAAAATGGGATGACTGGCCGAGTGGAGTTAAACGATTGAGATATTATCTGAGAAAAACAAACGAAAGACCAGAGCAGGTGAATGAGGTTACTAGTCAAACTCAGTCTAATCAGTCAGCTGTGAAAAACACATGAAGAAGCCCAAGACTGAGGATTTTGAACAATAAATAGACGGCCCCAGAGTAGACCCATGTAATTTTAGAAGAATTTGAGAATTTAGATTTAAATATGGAATCAGAAGAAGTAGATGCTGTACTGATTGATGAAAGAAAAGTAAGACCACCTTAAAATAAGACCTTAAAACTCCTGAGTAAAGAAAGAAAGAGGAGAAACTATCTTCTCAGATTAAAATAACGAAAAATGAAGTCACTGAGCGACCGAAACAAAGTTTAACAGGAAGATGTTGTAAAGTCTGCATATGTAGTAGTCTACTAGTGATCTCAGTATGGTTATTTCTAACGTAGCAGTACCTTTGTTAATGATAATGAATAAGAAAAATGACACACTTACTAATGAAAAAACAGCTACAATAAAAGGAGATGGAGTAGAATTAGAAACAGCAGATGAGGCTGATTTACATCACACAGTTTTAGATAATGACACTTCTTTAAATGTTTTCACAAAATTGTTATTTCCGTATGTAGACAATGGAGGTTAGTGATTGTTATGTGTCTGTATGAAATTACCTGCGTCAGTATCAGGAGTTACATATCACCATTTACCAATAACATATGGTATATCATGTAGCGTTTTATGAAACAGGAAAACTTCAGTATTATTACTCAAATCTAAATGTAGTATTTTTAGAGCTTCCTATTCGAAAGAGAAAGTGTTTTTGAATTTAGTTGAGAAAAGGAGACAGAATTTCTAAAAGAAAGCTGCTGAACAGAAACCCATGTACCGCCATGGGTTGAGAAAGGGGGAATTTATGCAACTGGCAAAGCTCATGCTGCGATGTTCCTAGACTTTGTGAAGAAAGGGAAAACTTGCCTCCATAGAATAAATACAGATTATATTAACGTATTTATTGGTTCCAAGATGTGAACATAACTTCCTAATTTTGGGAGGTTGGGGACTAAAAGGGGGAACTGATCCAGGATTTCCTGGGGTTTACTATGTGTATGGGAATAATGCTTACTATAAGTTGACTGCACTGTGGTACGGAAGCTGCTACTTTGGGATTGTATTTCCGAAAATTTACAACGTAAAAAGAATCACTGGAAACAATGAAAACACTAATGGACTAACACGAAGAAAGAGAGCTAGTTTTTCAGAAATAGTAGGTGACAAATTTGGTGCATTGATACCTTCAGTAGGAGTCATTCTGAATTCACATAGAATTTGTCAACTGTCAACAGTAGTTGATCATCTCTCGACTGATACTCCTGGGGGTTTCTTGATGATAAATACGGAGATGGTTGGAATTAGGTCTATGGTTTTACAAAACTGACTTGAGCGTGATAATCTTATTAGCAAAAGAAGGCGGAGTCTGTGGAATGCTGAAAGTTCAACATTGTTGCACATACATTCCTGACAAAAGTCAGGAAATTAGGAGATATATTAAGTATATATTACAAAACTTCACGAACATTTGAAATCACTGGAGGTTGACAGTATATGGGAAAGACTAACACAAAGTATATCTACAATAGGGACTTGGTTTTCTGGTTTAGGTAAAAGTGTTTTAGGTCAGAAAATTCTTCCAGTAGTTAGTATAATGATGATAGTTTTAGCAATAATGATTTGGTGCAAATGTTGTAGAAACAAAGGAAGAAAATATGAAGCGAATGGAAAAGGAAAGAAAAGAAAAGAAAGTATGAGGAGATCCAGATGGAGGAAATGAAGGGAAGGATATACAAAAAGAGGAAAGATTTAGAAAATAAAGATGAAATCAAGAAAGAAAAAGGAGGAGACTAAGAATGAGAAATACTGAAAGTTGGCATCTGATTAGGGATAAGTAATTTTGTGATGGCTCAAAAATGCCTTCATAGAGAGGACTGATGGAGCAAGGACTCGTAGAAAGAGACTTGCTTGTAAGCTACCCGCTCCTTTAACTCACTAACATGTGATTAAATACGTTTTGTGAATAACTAATGCGCACCGCACAAACACACGGGTTAGTGAAACTTGCTCATGTGTTTGCTAACGTTAACAACTCGAACGAATTACTAAAACCGCTTCAACTGGGAAATCTTTACTGCCTATGCGTCAACTGCATCTACGCAATATGACGAAATAACGCTTAGAGGGAAATTCTTGCGCATTAGCAGAAGACACTAAAATGGAGTCTTAAAGACTCGTTTGCATGGCATCTGCTTAGCTGAAGCAAAAACGAGCTATTTTACTAAGGCTAATGCGGGGACAGAATTTTTTTAAGTAACATCTGTCTTTATGACTTTATTACTAGTGCGCATTTGGGCCTCTTGTGTATAATTGGAATAAGCTGAAACATGTGACAGTTGCGCATGACTACTGAGAGTCAACCCGGAGGGATGACACAGAGGTTGGAAGAGGGACAAGGTCGCAGAGTGTCCGAGCTTGGGAACGGGCGGTGAAAAGTACAACTGAATGGACCTACATGTTAGATTCTTTAACAAATGTTGCAGATGAAATTTGAATGCGGGTGGGAAAATAAAGCATAAATAAAAATTAAGGAGATGGGTTTGTGTACAATGGTTTAACAGAATAAAAGTGACATGTAAGCATGGTGTGATTATCTTCCCCCCTTGCCTTACCCAATTAGATTTCGTATTTTTATGAGATTTAAACTTTAGTGGGTGTTACATGAAGAACGAAAGGTATAATTGAGATAGCTTTAGTTAGTTAGTGCGACTTGGGATGCTGTTGCTGCGGGAGGTGCTGTTGCTGGGAGAGATGCTGCGAGAGGCTGATAAGAACCGAATGCAGAACCTACTATCTTAACTTAATTGAATAAAAAAGAAGATTGCAGAATAATCTCGAGGGCGGAAGAGCGTGTCAGAGAGGGGTGCTACGCAAGCGTCAGTATTCTAGAGAAGTCAACTATCCTGAATCCTGTCCTGAAGTCTTTGTCACCTGAATCATCCCAGGGGACCCTTACCAGCCCTTTGGCCTGGGGGTTGGTCTTCACACCATTCTTTGGTAAATATATTTTTCACGGCATTTGCAGATGTTCTTTTCTCTCTGTCTTCTCCTTTCTGAGCATGTATCATTGCGTGAGTCCCAAAGTATAAGTTTGATGATTAATTAGTTGAATTTTCTCTCCTAAGAATGAGGTTGACTGCACTGTGTATTTGAGATGGTTTACATGAATTTAATTTAGATAAAGGTTTTTAAAACTTCCAGAGTCTGTGGTTATTTACTTTAAATGAATAAGATAGAGTCAGTGTTAATTTTCACCATCAACTAGTTCAACTAATGGTCCATCGACCTGCTTTTTGATCAGTGAAAGGTTATTTAGGAATAAGGAATAACTAATCTAGAATTGCGAAAATCATGAACTTTGACTCCAGCGGATTACTCGATTGTGTGGTTTTTTTTATTGGCCCAGGTGAGTATATGGTATTGGAGTATCTGTTGTTGGTACGCCGCTAGATCAACGTGACCAAGTGGCTGAACTGCTGAACAAGCTGAAAGAGCGTAGAGCGTGAATCGTGAAGGAAAATATGCTTGACATGCGGCCAACACCAGTGTCTTCGTGAGAAAATTCTGTAGTTGTTGAATATATTAATTTTTGTTCCTTGATTGTTACACAAATTCCTGAGAGAGAAGGGATACAAAAAATGAATATGTGGGAATGGAAGTTTAACAACGGTGTAGTCAAAGAATCGTGATGTCATTGTAGGGTGACCATCCACCCCTAGATTTCAGCCTATCATTTAGCTTTGACAGGGGATTTTAGCAACTTTAGTGGGATGGACATGTGAACTAAAGGTATAAAGAATAGGTGATTTAGGGGTGGGGTCTGCTGGGGCGAGTTTCGGAAGGAACTGGAGGAGAGAGAGAGGGATGCGCTGTTGATCATCGGTTTGCAGAGAGGCCTAGCTGTTCCTGTTCTATCCCTGTCCTGATACTTGAGTCTTTGATCCCTGACTCTCTGTCCAGGGGTCCTCTACTGCTACCTAGGCCTGGGTGGTGGTTTTCCTACTTTCAAGATTATTTGGGTTGGTATTCTGATAACAAATTTCTTTGCACCTTTTGTCTCTTCATCTATCCCTCGGAATTTATGAATTTTTGATTAATGCATATGTCTGATGTCTCCTATCTATCCACTCTATGCAACGTATGTTTTTAGCGATCGATTATTTGCAGGATGTTTTGATTAGATTGTACTTTCTCTCATGAGGTTTCCAAGATTAACGCATTTGAGTATTGATAAAATTAATAATTGTAAACAAAGAGTATGTGATTATTTGAGTAAAGTTTATGATTAAAACTTCGTATAGCGTTGCCATTGCCTTTAATTCTTCAACTAGTTGGTCCATCAACCAAGTTGATTGGAAATTGAATAACATGTTTATTGTGTAAACTGTGGACTGTCTAAATATCGATCAATAGAGTAAAGCTTTTGAAAGAAATATGTAAACTTGACACCAACGCATCAGGGATTTGGGTGTAGGTGTATAGGCCAAAGTACGTGATTTTCTTGAATGTTCATTCCTGATCAAAAATTACCGGGTTTGCGCTGCATCAGTATCATTCCATTATTGTGCTGACTTTTGGCAGGTAATGCTGATCTAATTTCAACATACAAATTTCAAATTCATTTAAATTTCTCTTTTCTCCAACCCTCAAATCAGGTAGGGTTTCTAAAACTTCTTGTCTTCCCCCCAAGCAGTGCAAGAGTATTTTCTTTCAGCACTCATGTTTGTTACACAGACTCTTGAATAGTTAATACAAATATTTTTCCACTTAATCTATGTTATTGGTGGATTATCTGGAACAGTTTAATAAAACAGTGTTGGTGTTACTTTCTGCATGTTTCATCACCTCCTATGATATAAACAACTAAAAATAAATGTTCCAAATGCACACTGCAGTCATACAACCGAATATTACTGTACTGGATTATAATATACATGCCAACATTTAGGAAAAAGAAAGTGGGAGATTTAATTGCCTTTATTGCAGCGGAGGCAGTTTCAGACGGGAGACACCCAAAAAAAGACATTTTTGTTTAAAAAGTTGTGTCTACCGCCTGAATTAGGTCTTTTGGCATTTATGTTATGAGGTATGTCCATCACTGTGGTATAGGCAAAATCCCAGTAAAACCGTTTTTTGCAACTGTGCCTATCAATGCTGTACACACATGTTTGAAAATGTCTTCGACCACTTAATGAATTGTACTTCCAGGTGGAACGCTTTGCTCTCTTGTCACTTAACATTACACCAAATTTCTAAAATTCACATGTCTGTTCTTGTTAAACAATGAAAGGGAAAAGAATGACAGAAAAAAGATATAAAGGTTTTGTCTGTAAAGTCAGATATGAACCTGTTACAAGATGGCTGCCTAAACATTCAGTATATATTCAATGGGCACAAGAACTTGTTTCAATAGGTGAACCTGTTCCAAGATGGCTACCCATACATTTGTTATATTTTCTATGGGTAGTAGAGCTTGTCACAGTAAGTGAGCCTGTTCCAGGATGGCCACACACGTTATGTTTTCTATGGGCAGAATAGCTTGTCTCAATGAGTGAGCCTGACCCAAGATGCTGTAAAATTGGATATTCACTGGACATACCCAAAGCTGAAGGGAAACTGAAGTGAAGGATTTAATTAAAAACTCTTCACCCACTAACAGGCAATAGAAACTAACTCTAAAACAGAAGTCAGAGCAACTGACATAGAATGTACTACAACCCTATATTATTCTACAGTCTTCTTCCATGCATGTGATTCCAAGTTGGAACTCAGATGCTGACTACATCACATTCCTCCTCTCCTTTTTAACAATACTATAACTTAAACATTAAAGAAGATGATACATTTTCATAGGCCACAACAATATATATATGTTACCTACTAGCAGTTGCCAGTAGATAGTTATAGTTAGGACCTAGTTTCCATAGGATAACATTTTTTGACTTGGCGATAACTTTGGCGTAGTTTGACCAATCTGCATGGAATTTTGCCAAAAACGTGCCATCATGAGTACTATTGATTGGGGAAGTTTGGGGGTGATCCGTGCAGTGGAGACTGAGAATTTGGGGCGCGAAAACAGGTTTCATTTGTAATGTTCTTTCCCATAGGAAGATTTAGCCACCTCTACGGCCCGAATCGCTAAACTGACTTACACCAAATTTGGCAGGGAGGTAGATGTTGGTTCAAGGAAGTGCCTTTTGCTTATTTGGTGTAAATCCATTCAGTATTTTTTGAGAAATGTACATTTAAAATTATAGTGATATCTATGGCTTTAGATATTTTGAAGGTGGTTTTGCGATGAATCGAAAATGCACACACCAACAGTAATGCTCTTGGCTGGACACAACCTGAATAGAAAGTTGCAGCCACCATTTTATCTGTCGGTAATGGTTCCCAGGGCTGAAATCCTGTGTGGAAGCCCACATAAGGGGTCAGGGTGGAGATACTCTGACCCCATGGTTGAGAAATGGAGGTGTTAGTCACAGAAATTATATGTCCAAAATTTATTTTTTAGTAGCAGGTGATTTTCATGATGACAACACGACTGCCATCGCTGCCCCCCCATGTACCATTGTGGGGACATTGCGACTATCAACATCATCACGAATATAGGTGAAAATATTTTTAACAATATAAATGAATCATTAATGTGCACTGTTATAGAGATACTGATAAATGTTTTTATAGAGTTATTTATATAATGCGTTTTCTACTGTGATGGTTAGAATTAATTATATAGGTATAATTTTTTTATGTGGTGGTGGCATTTGAATTCTTGCTTTTACTTTCTGCCTTTGCGAAGTAAACGCGGGGATCTAATGGCCAACATCATTGCAATCTCACCCCAAAAACAGAAAATAGGTTTTAAAGATAGCTGTTCTAGAAATACATTAGAAAACATGAGTTCGAAGTGTACACTAATAAACCCCTAGTGTGTAAAATACTGTTATATGTGTGCAAATATGTGTTTTCACTGTATGGAAAAGGTGCGATCGCCACAGTCAACGACATCATTGCGACGGGCCAAATAACTGCAAAAAACTAAAAATAGGTCTGAAGGATGGATTATAAAGAAATTTTATCGAAAAATATACGTTTGATTTGAAAAAAGTATGTATATAGTGATATGTGTAGGGCAATGTTCAAAAAGGATTTTTTTACATATTATTTTGGGCTGTGTTGGTGGCTATTGAATGTCTACTTTTGTTTTTCGTTTTTGCAAGGTGTCTGCAGGGATCGTGACGTCGTCGCGAAGATACCCAAAAACTAGAGAAAAAACACCCTTTAGAAAAATACATCACAATATTTTGGGTACTAGGGTGGCTCTCACATGATCCATTGTATTGATTGTTTGTATATGGCTGCTACACATTAGACATGATACAGAGTTTCAGGTTACTTGGAAACGCCCCGTTGCCTTCATCTGTAAAGTACACTCCATCATTTCTATAAATTCCATGCATGTCATAACATAGATTGTTGTTATAGATACAGGCCATGCGATGGTCTCTGAGGAATGCAGAAACAGTTTTCTTAACATGTTTCCTGGCTTTGTCAATCTGCGGACAGAATTGATTTGACCGCTTCCATTTCTGTCTTAGGCATTTTTATTAGAGTACACTAAGACAGTGTGAGTGAAAAGTGACATCTGTTCAGCAAAGGTTTCTTTCATTAGGATTTCCAGCTCTACGCCAGTCAATTTGCCTAGGTCATTGCAACCACAGTGCACAATCATGAACAGCCCTACCCCAGTCACTGTGCCTAGGTCATTGCCACCACAGTGCACAATCACGAGGTGAGAAGCTCAGAATCCACAATGGATTTAACCAAAGCCAGCAACTGATAAAACGTTAACACTCTCTGGCCAAATCAAGTAATCTGCACATTTGGCAAACCCAAGATATAGCTATGGCCCACAATCCATACTCTAAGTATTTTGAAGTGAAGGAGTACTCAGAAGAAGGCTGGAGCTGAATGAGGTAGTTTTGAAAAGATAAGCAGTTAAAATGGAGGTGGGTTTTTTTATTTAAAAAAAAGATACATTTCATTGGATGTTGCCAGGATGAACGTGAATAAAATTAGGTAGTGTGTTGGATGCTTTAGGAAGAAGTCTAACTTTTGGCTGTTGTTTAAGAAAATAAATTTAATACAGACATGGATATGTTTTTGAATCTGTGGAGTAAAGCACACCTGCTGAATCTTATGTGGAAGTAGCATGTTCCTTCTATAATGGGCTGTGTACCTGTTACTTACTGGTTCCACTGGGTTGCTAGGTACACTGAGCTAAGAGTGTATCGGGGGGAAGTGTGCTAAAGAGACAGAATTTTTTTTTTAAGTTGAGGAGTGATTATGCAATTTAAATAATGGCAAGCTTTCATTTCCAAATCAGTACTATGTCATAAAATGTTGTGTAGTATTTCAATTTAATTCAAAAGACCTTTATTCGAATTTCATAAAATTCATAAAAGCAACATATACAAAAAACAGTTCCATGAACCTAAAAAAAATCTATTTACAATACACAGAATTTGGATTTATTACAGCTCTCATATATTTAGTTTTCACGGATTTTCCATCATTTTGCGGGCATGCGTTATCAGTTTCAAAAAAGTGCTGGTGCGAAAAACTAATTCATCAGTGTCCAAGGAAAGTAACATTAGATAAGAGTCTTTTAGTGAACGTGGTCTTCGTTTTCTAAAATACGGTGATAAAAACCATTTGATATATTTTAAGTAAAATTTACAGATAAATAGGAAATGCAAATCGTTTTGTGTACTTATTCCATCACAAGGGCAGGGTTTAAGATATAATGTCTGATAAAAACCCAAAGGAAAACACAGCAAGAATTTTACAGTGCCAGCCCTTAGGCGAAACAGCAACGATCTTTCCCAGTTGGTCACAGGGAGGGTAAGATATAATGGCAATGGTTGCCTAAACAGTTCATTGCCCATAAACTGATGTCTTAAGTCTTTCCTTTTCCATTCTTTCAGAATTATAAAGTGCGTATAGTGCATGTTTTAACTTATGTTTGTCTTTAGGCTCTATTCTGGATGGGTCGGAGAAGAGGTCAACCCTGCCCACGGAATGCAAGGTCTTAAATACTACCGCGAGCCAGGGGATTACTAAACCTTTTTCACAGCCAAGGCAATCAGTTATAATATCCTGCGTTAAGGAAGCCAAATTGTTCTTCCATATCCTGAGCCAGAATAAAGCCGGTCTAGTCCTGATAAAATCACATATATAGGGCAAGTTTAGTTCCTTGTGGCAAATGAACTCAGATGATGAGATTGGGGCACCCAAAATCTTTCTGCAAAAACGGTTTTCTTCTCGGTGGATGCTAATGCTTTTACCCAAGCTCCAAACCTCTGCCCCATATGTGGCTACAGGTATGCACTGTGAATTAAAAAAAATTAAAAGAGCTTTAGTGGCACCTATTTACTTTGGGCGGGGTAGGCTCAGAATAAAATTGATGGCTTTTGAGAACTTGCCCTTGGCGTGGGCCAAATGCCCACTCCAGGAGCCGTTTGCAGCAAAAACCATCCCCAAATATGGGAATGTGCTCAGAGTCTAGCTTGTCAGTTCCCACGTATATGGTGTTGAGCTTCCGTTTCCCTGGGCCACATGACATTATAAATGATTTTTTAAAATTCACTCGCCGATCTAATGCCTCCATATATTGTACAAAAGTTTTAACAAGTGTGCGTAGCCCGTTTGGGGTGCGGCCCATTAGGAAACAATTGTCTGCGTATAATAGAGCCGGTAACAATTGCCCCTTAATTATACGGACGTCTGAGGTTACCTGTTTTAGGGATTTGGTTAGCCCATTGATATAAATAATAAAAAGCAGGGGTGCTAAAACGCACCCCTGTCTGACCCCTCTTCCTAATTTAATGGTCCCCGAAACTTCCCCGCCCATCCCGATTCTAACTTGCGCTTTGAGGTCAGTGTGGAGATAAGCCAAAAGGTTTACAAGGACCTCATCTAGCCCATAATCCAAAAGGATAGCCCAGAGTTTATATCTGTTAACCAGGTCGAATGCGGATGAGAGATCCATGAATGCGAGGTAAATCGGGGCCGATCGAGCAGTTTTATATTTATCAATCACCAATCTCAAATTCAAACATTGCTCCACCGTGCCCACCCTGCTTCTAAATGCCATCTGACAGGGGTCCAGCAATCCGCAGTCTTCCGTCCACTCCAATACCCTATTATAGAGAACACGCCCTAGGATCTTTCAGGTGTTGTCCAATAGCGAAATGGGTCTGTAGTTAATCGGGTCTGACCTATCGCCCTTTTTAAATATTGGGACGATGGTACTGATGGACAAAGTGTCTGGCATCTGGGCTAGGGGCAAACTGTTAAAAACATTGAGTAATATCGGTGCCCATAGATCCATACTCCACTTGATGACATCTATAGGAAGTCCATCAGGACCAGGGGCCTTATTTCCAAGGCTCTGTCTAATAGCTACTTCTACCTCCTGGAGACCAATCTTCAACAACACAATTTCCCAGGTGAAAAACGTATTGTTTCCTCAATTGTGGTAGTATATACTTTGGGGAAATGGGCCTTCCAAGCGCTACTGGTTATGGTACAGCTAATTGCAGTTAGTTGTTTGCCCATATCTCGCATTTTTCTGACAGCAGACCAAAAGTAGTTGCTGCTCTTATTGGTTGCACTTCTGACCAGCGCTTCCCACTTCTCTATCAATAGTGCGGCCTTACGCTCAGCAATTTTAGATTTATAAATTTTCCTTGCTGCCTGTACCTCTATTGTGCTTCTGGGTTTTGTAGTAGTATTTAAATTTTTAAAAATCGAAGCTAGATATAGGTTTGCACTCCTGTTTTGTCTCATGTTTCTCCATGATCATCGCGAATATATCGCAAAAACTCGCCAACTGAAATGTTGTTTTTGAAAAGGCGAAAGGGTTAAAAGATGCTAAACATCCACAAGTTGAGATACAATAGTCTAAAATGAAAGGCATGTTTTTCATTGCTGCCTTCCTGATGATGATAGAGTGGAAAGTTGAAGAGGCTACCATTTTATAGTTGCTTTGTTTGAGAGTGGTGTACCCATGCCTTCATCCACTCACCCAGGCACTACTCATGCACTCACCCGTTCACTCAGACACCACTCATGCACTCATCCAATCACTCAGGAACTACCCATGCAGTCATCCAATCACCCAGGCACTACCCATGCACTCATCCAATCAATCAGCACTACCCGTGCACTCATCCAATCACCCAGGCACTTCCCAAGCCCTCATTCAATCAACAAGGCACTAGTCCTGCCGTCATCTATTCACCCAGGCACTACCCATGCACTCAACCAGGCACTCCCCATGCACTCATCCAATTACCCAGACACTACCCATGCTTATCCAATCACCCAGGCACTACACACCCAAGCAACCAACTACTCAGCCACTACTCAAGTCAAGTCAAGTTGTCTTTATTCAATCTTCCAAGAACAGATCATAAAAGGTGCACACAGTAAAAGAAAAAAAATCATATAGGCACATGTTAAAAAAATGACAACCACATATTAAAAATAGGATAAGTGTTGTGAAAGTCCATGTCTTGTAAGTTAAAGACTAATACATGTTTAAACGTATATACTCCTCATGTTAATATATGATAAATAAAGTGAAAGTGCAAAAAGGACTAATTTGGCATCAAATAAAGTGACAGTGCAAGAGTTCTGGTTCCGATTCCAGGGAGCTACAACAAGGTGGCAATTGATTAAAAATTATTAAAAATTGACATCAGCAAAGGACATTTAAAAACAAACCAGAGACAATGATTACTAAAATCACGAAAGTGCTTTTTACATCAAAACAATAATCCTTCTCTTTGCTAAAGTGCACTTCAGAAATCTAGCATCTGCAAAGCAAACGTTACAATAGATAAGTTAGTGTAGGTAGAAGAGAGCCGCTTTACACTTAGAAAATTTATGTCTGTGCAGTAGCGGTAATAAAAACTTCCTAGTAAACAGAAGATAGAATTGACAGAAAAAAACAAAATGTAAAATAGTTGGGCTCGATTGCTCATCACATGGACAAGTGGCAACAGTATTAGAAGAATCCTGACCTAGAGAAAAACATATCATCCAACGAAAAGACCCCAGCCTAAATCTTGTCAACAAATTTCTTTCATAAACATTGGTCACGTATAATAGATATGGAGAAATTGATGGAGTTGCTTGAATAAAGCAATAATCTCTAGCTGAGGGTTTGGCCACTTCCAATAGTTCCCTAGAAATGTGTTTCTGCTTAAAAGAACTGTCCCAAATCAACTTTCTATCCTTTATTTTCGATTGACTCTGGGTGCTCAAACAATGAGGCGCAGCCAAGTAGAGAAAAACAAGTTTTAATATATTGAAGCCATGGAATGATCAAACATTCAGCTTGAACAATCTCTAATAACGCCCAGTTAAAAGTTGGCTTCTTGGTTGGACCAAATTGAGCACCAAAGAGCCAGCACTAATGGTGTCTTGGACATACTCCAGGCCTAGCTCCAGATGAAGGGAACAATGCGGAGATGGGGGAGGGACGCCTGATAACCGGTGGCAGAATCTATTCTCCTCTATCTGCATCGCATGCGCATTCCTACAACCCCAGATACCCATTGCATATGTTAAAATCAGCAAGCATTTGTGGTTGTATATTTCTAATAAAGGAGCAATTGGCTTTTTACCAATAGACATGGCAAGTGAGAAAGTAGTGCCTACAGCTTGGGTGCATCAGATTATTCTATTTTTAATGCACATATGCCATTAACATCCTTTGTCAAAATCCAGGCATACATAGGGGAGGAACTGACCCTCTCTAGGGGTTGCCCTCTATATTTAATGTACAGGTTTCAGTAATTTTTGGACCACATTTCAGTGTGAAGGTTTTATTGAAATTTGTCTTCAGGCCCAGGTCCTTCATAAAACTAACGTAACTTACGATACGTTTTTTAACGCCGTTGGCAGTCCTTGTCAGGCAAACAGCGTCGTCAGCATATAGAACTGCAGACACGCCTTTTTTTCCGTAATCGGAATGTCCACCCTACCAGAAACAAATGTTTTCTCCAGGTTGTTTGTATAAAGAAGGAAAAGGATAGGGGCAAGGACGCAACCTGGTGCACCCCACACTTAACGCTGAACGACTTTGTGCATTCTCCAGTGCTCCCAAACCTGACTGAGGCTGAAAGGTCATGATGGAGGTGCTTTAAGAATGTAACCAGCCCCACGTCAACACCCATGCTCTCTAAGATGACCCACAGCTTTGAACGGGAGACATAATCAAATGTGCTAGACAGGTCCATAAGTTCCAAATTTGTGGACACACTTCATCTTATGTTGCACATGTGGCAGCTGTATCTTAACAGAGAGGGGGTTATGGTCACTATAGGTTTGAATAAGGACCTCACAATTGTTAACAACTGGGGACATACTCCAGGATGTAAAAATGTAATAAATAGTGCTCCCAGCACCCCGCCCTATGAAAGTTGTAATATAATGGTTTGTAAAGTTAGGGACCTTGTTGACCAGGCCCTGTTCAGCCAGGAGGGAGAAAAGGACCTGCCACCTAGAGTCTATCACATTACAATCAATGTCTCAGGCAAATAGGTCGAAGGTAGTTGGAGATATAGATCGAGAGTCCCCCAATTTAGCATTGAAGTCTTCCGCCACCATCAGCCTAAAGGGGCGTTCCTTATTACTCCCCATACACTCCTCCATTTACTCAGGGACTACTGATGCACTCATCACATCACCCGAGCACTAACCCTGCAGTTATACAATGACCCAAGCAGTACCCTTACACCCATCCATTCACTAATACACTACTTATGCACTTATCCAATCACCAGGGTTCTACTATAAACTCATGCATTCACCCAGGCGCTACCAATAATCTCATCTATTCTCTCAGGCACTAGTCTTACACTAATTAATTCACTCAGGCACTACCCATGTACTTATCCAATAACCCAGGAAGTACTGTTGCTCTCATCCACTCACTCAAGCACTACTCATGGACTCAGACATTCACTCTGGGACTATCCATAATCTCATCCATTCACTCATGCAGTAGCCATTCACTTATCCAATCCCCCAGGCACTATCCTTGCACTCATCCATTCACTCAGGCAGTACTCATGTTACCTAATTTTTCTTCCAGCGTCCCAGTGAGTCACCCTCACTCACCCTCACACACTCACCCTCACACCCCCTCACCCTCACAACCCTCTCACCCTCACCCTCACACCCCCTCACCCACCCTCACACCCCCTCAACCTCACACCCCCTCACCCTCACACCTCCTCACCCTCACACCCCCTCACCCTCACACCCCCTCACCCCCCTCACCCTCACACCCTCACACACCCTCACACTCCCTCACCCTCACACCCCCTTACCCTCAAAAACCTCTCACCCTCACACACCCTCACACTCACACACCCTCACTCACCCTCACCTACCCTCACCAGTATAGCATAACAAAACATAGCATAACAAAACACAGCATATCATAACAAAAAGAAGCATAGGATAGCAAAACATGGCATAACATAACAAAACAAAGCACAGCAGAACAAAACATAGCAGAACAAAACATAGCAAAACACAACAAAACATAGCATAGCATAACAAAAGAAAACATAGCATACATAAAAAACATAGCATAGCAAAACATAGCATAGCATAACAAAACACAACAAAACATAGCATAACAAAACACAACATAGCATAGCACAACAAAACGTAAATGTGTATGTAAATGTATTGGCATTTATATAGCGCACTACTTACCCATAGGGTCCCAAGGCGCTTCGACCGCTGCGAAACCCTTCCTGGCTTCCCTGAAAGATGGCCCCTTAATGGGTATCTCCAGGGTGAGACCAGGCATCCCCGGCGGTCTGGTGGGGCCGTTAGTGAAGATGAGGCAAGCTAATGCCCAGAGTTGCCGAGTGTGATCGCTGATCAGAGTGGGCACCGAGGCGAGAGAATTATCGAGTCCGCTGACCCTGGTCCAGAAACCTGCTGCGCCGGGAATCGAACCCTGGTCCCGGGCCGTCCTCTGCTCTCGGGTCTGCCGCCTCTAACCAGTGAGCCACACTACTTCAAAACAAAGCTTAGCATAGCATAGCATAACAAAACATTGCATGACAATGTATAGCATAACAAAACAAAACAAGGCATAGCATAATAAAACATAACAAAACATAGGATCGCATAACAAAGCATAGAATAGCAAAACACAACAAAACATAGTATAGCATAACAAAACACAACAAAACATAGCATAGCATAACAAAACAAAAGCATAGAACGCTAAACTAAACATAGCATAGCATAACAAAACAAAGCATAGGATAGCAAAACAAGACATAGCATAACAAAACATAGCATAACATAACAAAACATAGTATAACAAAAAAACAACACATAGCATAACAAAACATAGCAAAACACAACAAAACTGTAGTGTAGTTCCTAGTTTCCCACTAGGCCCTGCGCATTGGAATAACATAAACAGTAGTATCGACGTGGAACTGCTTATATTCCAGGCCTCCACTGACTATGCTAAACTTAATTGGGTTGTGTTACCAACTAGCTCAGAGGTCACTGGAAACTTTCTTCTCTGCATAGGAAGTGATCAGCTTCCTTGGCACAGACAAGAAGGGATTCAGCTTTCCAACAACCGTGCAACATGACAACTTTGCTCCTCAGATCAAGAGTCGATCTCTAGGGTCGTGTGAAACAATAGACATAGATTTCACTCAGTCAGTCTAGTGCAGTTTACTTTCACAGTATGTAGAGAATAGAGAGACGGGCGTGTATCAATAAAGGTTAACATTTATTGAACAGTCTTTCTTCTCATACAAGAGAAATGTATTGCCACAATTGCAATAACTGTTATTATGAAAAGTACGTACAGTAAGATAAGAATAGCGAAATAGAACTGTAAAAGCATTGATATGGTTTCTTAGCCATACAATGGTTTAAAAGTAATAAAACATTTATACAGTCATATATACATTAGGCTAACATACTCAACTGGTGCTTCTAACTAAGCCTACCCCAGTGTGCCTGACCTAGGCCTAACACGTGAGAAGGGGAGTAAGTAAGTAGCTTAAGTTAAGTTGGTTTTGCCAAGGTTTGTTTCAAGAATTCTCTTCTAAGGGTTTAGTCAACACCATACCTCTGAATAGAATGATGGAGGATTGGTATCTCCTTCAGGGGTCTCTCTCGATATCCCAGTCACCTGCGAGGGTAAACTGGAAGCGCCGGGACTGGATTTCTCTGCACGAGAAAGGCAGCGGCTTCTCTCAGCGCGTCTGGAGGAAGGAGGGGTGACAGCGTCCGCGGGCAGCTGGGCTGGATGTCTTCGCAGAGGACGGCTGCACGGCTCCTCAAGCGTACTGCACCATAGGTCGCGCTGTAGCGGCGATAATGGTAATCAGTAGCTTCACCACCACAGGATAGCAGGCTGCAGCGACAGAGTGCTAGTTGTTACCAACACGGGGTCATGCAGGCAGCTGGCATCAGCAACATGTTCGCTCATTGCTTAAGGCAACGTTGGTAATATTTATACCTGACAGGTGCCGGGTTTGACGCAAGTTTGCTGGACATAAGACGTCAATTAAAGATGTCACTAGGAAGTGGCAGCTATCAGTTGCTCATTAGAGTTCTATTACTAATCAAAACATAGCAAGCGGGGATTTCCAGGTTTGCTAAGTTTTTATCTTGTTGAAGAACTCGGAGTGTTATCTAGGAATATCAGATAGTGACTGCTGCTCTGTCATTGCACTAATTGGTCGCAAAGGAAGTAGCAGAGAGTCATGCTGGAATGTGGCTCTGTGGCTCTGCTCGTGTGAGGCCAGAGATGACTTTACAGAAAATCGTACTTGAACGGTTATGCCAATATAGGGAACAAAGGGCTTTATAGCCGAATAGGGGCATAAGGTCACAGTATCGATCAGGAACCTAGATAAGCACATGACACCCACTCCACGAATTCATGTCCATCAAAATTACTAAAACTAAGCAATTAGATGCATGTGTAACATTGCCCACCCCAAAATACATAAATGCATTCGAAATAGGCGTACTTGTAATACATGGAATTTAGGTACTGTACGTAGTGTTAAAGCATAGTAATCATTCAAAAAATTATTGCATATGAAATCAATGAACGATTATGCATAAAGAATTACACATGAAGTATCTCTGACAGAAGAAATGCGAGATAAATCATCACATAAAAATGCATTGTAATAATATGTGTGCTAGAGGCTGGTGTTATGTTGTTATGTCTCTAGATGTGTTTAGAAATAGAAGTGTGAAGCTTCTGTTCTCTAAGAATAGTTTTTACGTTAAGCAAAGAATTGTTCGTGCCAAAAAGAAAAGGGTCAATATTTGAAAAATTGTCCAATTCAAAGAAAAAATCAGTTTACCAAAGCTCCTGGCAGTTTTTTGTTGATCAAAACTGAAGGCCGAATTCAGAGTTCATGGGAACGCCGTGTGTCGGAAAGCTTCTCAAAAGTTATTGTTTCTCTGTGGGTGAGAACATCGTATCAGACAGGCTCGCAAAGAATTGGTCTACAAAATCAGGTGATAGTTCAACCAAATTAGATAGCGCTGTAACTTGGCAGGTGTGAGAATGATTGCTGTCATCGAAGGCAGGATCAGCAATGCTCACAGAACGTTGTACCTGGATGATGTTGCTTTTGTCACTCGCTCCACTGTTACCACTCGGCTGTAGTACAGGAGTCTCCACGAATGCCGTCATCAGGATTGGTAGCCGCTGGGGACAACACAATGCGTGAGCCGTTATTGGACTTAGCAAAGTATCGACGTCCATTGGTACTGCTGATGGAAGTGAAAGACAGATGTCCAACACGCATTCCTCGCCGCAAAGCATACACCGTAGCACAGGTAAAATGCAATTTTGCCATATTGGTCTGAATGAAAGGAACCAGGTCATGTTTAGATCTCTCAGCCTGGCCAATCCGAGGACGTTAGTTATCCTGTCCCTGTAGCGCATTGCTAGGATTGTTTCTTCCATTCCCATGGGAGCTATGTCTGAGCCGAGGTTTGCCATAACGTAGCAGGAGGGTCAAAAATAGAATCCCTGCGATGAGTCCAAAAAATAGTGGAATACCACCAAAGATGGAGTGCACAAAATTAGGAAAGATTCCCAAAATTGCCTGGAAGGGTGTTAGCAGTCCCGTAAAGACTGTCTTAAATATGCCTGGGATGCTTGTAGCACTAGACATGTTAAGGAGTTGGCTAAACATTTCTACGAAATGCACGGGGCAATTTGTTGATAAAAGGTCATGGACCTCAGTAGCCGTCCTTGCGACTAGAAGATCATACGTCTCTTTAGATGACGTTATAGGCACTGTTGTCTGTAAAAGCACAGATTTCATTTTGCTTAATGTATCAATTCGTATAGAATAGAGATTCAGACGAGGCCAGAGGGGAGTCACTGTGTCTGGAGGCCCGCTCGGGAACAATGCTTGCATACAGCATTTGACCATGGACGTAACTTCTACTAGATAACTTAGTCCGGGCGCGAGGCCACAGCACCTGTGATCCGTTCTAAGAATGTAACTCCCGTTTGCGAGTTGCATAAAGAAGGGCTCTATCTGAGTTGCAGGTGTGACTAGCTGGTGGCATGAAAGGTTCTTTGAATTTCCATCGCATGCTCCGTGTAAATTAATACCCTGACACAAAAGTATACCGCTTAGTGAGTGTTTACAGTTGTCACCACTAAGAAATACATTTTTGTCGCTGTCACTATAGCAAGAATGAGTGTATGGTAATTTCCATTCGGATTTAACATATCCCTTACCCAATTGTTCATATTGGCCAGCAGGTATGTACTCAAGGCACTTTTTAAAGCGGAAAGTTGTTATCGGAATTGTGATAATTCCGTGTATTATCCATTCAATGACAGGGCTCTCTGACATTGTCAATGGTAATCTCTCGAGTTTCTCGATGCTCAAAATTGTATAGTCTGCTCCTTTCTGTGCCAAACTGATCTGTTTATCAGTAAGGTTAAAAATGGAAATCAATGACGTTGTGTTAATTAAACGCCAAGGCACATAGCCTGAACGAAGATTTTGCAGCGTCCAGCCTAGTTCTATAATAGAGCGTAATTGAGACTGGCCATGTTGTAACATTAGCAAATCTCTGTCTATCACATCAAAGGCAGATGATACAATATTGTCCAAAGAATATATTCTGGAAGACAGAGTCATTAACCCATTGTCTACCACAGAAAGTGATTTTTCCAAATTAATACGATCAATTTCTCGTATCTTTTCAGCAGTTTCAATTTGCTTTACTTTCCAAGCCTCGTTGTAAGCAGCATAGATGCTGGTCGCTATGAAACGCTTTTGGCGCTGTTTGCGTGGTCCAAGAATGAAATCGCGCAAATCAGCACCATCTTTTAATAAAGACAAGTGTTGCTTAATTTCAGCCAGTGTGGATGTAGTTAGCCATTCTAGGCATAGTTTGCCTACACTGTATGTGGTTATAATTCCTGGATGTTGTCTCTGGGAATATCTTGAGTCTAATCTGGTCATTTTTAACCCTTGTGTTTTATTCAGGAATCTATCTTGACAGCTATTTGTGTCTGTAGGCCAGATTAACCACTTTTTCCAATCAGGATGTGTTCTGTTGAAATGTAAAATGTGTGACACGTCTAACTCATTATCTGCAGTTGCATTCTCAGCTATTGGCTTTGGTATAGACGGTGTTTTAAGGTCTTTGTTCTTAGCTAGGCCAAGACAAGATGTTTGGTGTACAGTGTCATTTAAAAATAACATTTGTTCTGGTATCATGCAGGTTCTAAATAGTGCTTCTATGCCTTGCACCTGCCAATCTTTTGTACCCCAAATTGTTTTCGTTTCAATATTAGTTTTCCAATAATCAAAACCAAATGTCATCATTTTGTCATAAAATGCTTCTGAATATATCAATTTAGAATTTGTCAGCATTGTTTTCATTCCTGTTTTATCTAACAGTTTATAATAAAACGTTTCTGCATCACTGGTGTTAAACCCTGAAAAATATTTGAATTTCTCAAAAAATGCTTTAGAACTGCTTTTAGGTGGTGTAGAACAATGTTCCCATTGATTATACATAAAAACATTTCTAGGCTGTGCAGATTTATGCAAGTAATGATCCCCATAGTGGGTGTAACAGAATAACTGCTCATAACTAGATGAACCTTGTAAATAATCATGATCTGTGAATCTAGCTGACATTACTAAATCAGACATCATGTCATTAATACTGTTAAAGTCCCAATCATCAGAGAATGTACTTGGTGTAACAAAGTCACTTAAGGAAACCTTTAGTTGATGAGGATACTTCAGGATTTCGACCGGACCATAGATTTCATAGTCTGTTTTCTCCCATACTACCCCACCAGGTATTGGAATTGCTGTGACATTTACTGTTGACAGTTCTCTTTTCTTTACGTGGGATGATCTGTGTGGTTTCAGGACTAGGTTGATGTTCTGACTTGCTGTGTCCATTGTAATATATTTTCCTTCAATGAATTTTCCCAAACATAGTACCATGATGAGCCAAAGCAGGAGGAAAAATACACCTAGACCGAACCAGAACTCTAGCCAAGGGGAAATTAGGTAGATTTCCTTCAGTTGATGAAAGAGTTCCGTTGCTTTTTCTTTAAAAGACTTTTTTGTTTCTGGCATCACTTCGGGCTCATTTTGATCTTCAGAGAAGTTGTCGAAGTTGATGAAATAACCAGAGGCAGTTCTGTCAATTGATGGGATTGTTCTTTCAATCTGTCTCTCGGTAGCACTTTCTGATGCCACATCATTGTAGACTGGTGTTGTTTCTTGACGAACTGTTTCAATCTGTGTTTCAAGAGGCACGAGTTCCATGGCATTATTGCATAGTCCTTCATTGTGCACTGCAGGCTGATCGAATGTGATCAGTCTTTCAGTTTGAACCTCTTGGATTGTTGCAAGTTTGGGTATTCTGTTGTTTCTTGGGAGTCCACTGGGCCTACTGTTGATTATAGGCCACATGCTTGTGGTTTTACCAGATCGATGGACACGACTCTGTTCTCCTTTTTACCAGCAAGGGGCGGTAGCACAACTGATCTTGTTCCGGTGACTGCTAAGACAGGTACTGCTTTTCTGTAAGAAGGCCCAAATTCCTTCTTAACCGCGATCTTTTCTCTGACTAGATCCCCAATCTTTGGAATCCAGACAGGCCTTGCTGGGGCTGTTGCGGGTGGTGCCTCGTCAGTGGTATTTGGCTGTTGCTTTAACTTTATGTTGCTTAATGATTTTCTTGTTTCATTCAGTTCCTGTAAAACAGCCAAACGGTCTTTTACTTCAAACTGCTTTGTTTCTTTTTGTACCACCGACATCTGACTATCGAGGTCCTGAACGCGCATTCTTATTCCGAACAATAGTTCGTATGGGCTGAAACCTTTTAGAGAATTTCTTGGCATGTTGTTAAGACTAGTCTGGACACTTATTAAATGTTTGACCCACCCAGCGCCTGAACCTAATACCTTCGCTGTTATAGATTGCTTTATGCCCCGGTTTTTTCTTTCTACCACACTTGTGCGACGGACAAGAATACCGCAACCCAATTCCCATGCTGGCCATGGCCTCCTTATAGGCTCCAGAGCTGAAAGCAGGACCCTGGTCAGAATGGAACGTGGTAATTGCGTATGTGCCGATATGGACTCGCTAATCTTTTATAACCGTTCTAGCGTCAGCCGAGCGCTGGTGGCCTCATTTTTTAAGTGCATTTCGTCTTAAACGTTGTACACTGGGACGCGCTTCTCTTCTTTGATTGCGCAGATAGACCGCCTTATGCTGTCTAGAAGGGATCCTGAAACTACACTGGCCTGTTCATTACTGCGATCTCTGTTGCAGTCTTCACAATTTTGAGCAAAACATTGAATATCTATACTCATTCCTGGCCACCAATACTCTGATTGCAATTCTTTCAGAGAGGCTTTGATTGTTTGGTGTTTCAGACCCAACCCCATGTGTGCTTCCAGTAGGAGGAAGCCCCTCCTGCTCCTGTTTGGAATTACTCTATCCCCCACTCCAGGGATTCGAGCAAAAGGAACGGAGTTTGCATCGATTATGTATGCATAATTGAGTGGATAGTTTACGGGTAGTGCTGCACAGTCGCCTTTTACGGTCGTTTTTACTGCTAGCATGGTTTCCCCGTCTATATACTTATCTGTACGCTTTTTTGTGGCTACGGAAGCTGGGTTAGTTGCTTCCGCGGTGGCTGTATTAGCCAATGAATTCCCTGCAACGTGAACGCCATCACGCTGAAGACTCTGTGCGTGAATCACGTGAGTCTTTTGTAGTTCTTTGTGTAAAAGAGCTACCTCGTTCCAGAGCAATTTATGCTTTATTGTGGCACCTGTGTCATCTTTGTAGTCGTTTTCGATCCAACTCTGCAGTTTATTGTTGTAAGAGTTGACGCAAAAATGAGAATCGCACACGATAAGTGTGGGGAATTCGCGTTCTGCATTTTCGAGCGCCATCTTTAAAGATCTGATCTCAGTTCTTTGAACCGAACAGTATTTTACAGATTCAGTTTTTGTTACTTTCGGTCTGAATTTACCGCACAGCCAACGACCTTTAATAATCGCACATGCTGCATCGTAGGATTTTCTCTCTACGTTGAAATGCTGTACAAAGCTATCTGTATAGATTATACATGCGTATTGTGGGAGAGGCAGGATTTCGATTGGCAGAGGATATTCTTCTTCATATTCTAAATCATTCAGTTCTTTGTATTGCGGGGCGAAATAGTATTTCACGTCTTCCGCTCCAAGAGAATCTATGCACTGTATCCATTTCGGGTCCAGTGACACTGTAGGCAGGTTTACTGGGCTGAATAGCGCTTCGAAGGCGGATTCCGCTGTAAGGATATTAATCCGTTTGCCGTGTGCTAGTTCTCTTTCATTTGCTAATGCGATTTGCACTGCGTTCACAGTTTTTTCTGTGCGACTGAATGTTTTTTCTGCTTGTGTGTACAAGTGAGACTTAATTGAAATTGGTACCTTTTCTCCCTCATTAGAGGTCAGGTACGTGAATCCGCAACTTCCTGGGATGACTCGGATTACTAGATCGATCGTGTTGTCACGTGTATCTAATTTTGTTTTTGCTAACATGTCTGTTTGCAGTGATCTCAAAATTTCTGTGTGTTTTTGAGTCCAATTGATTTGTTTTAAATCAGGTTTTATTAGTTCGTAGAGAGGTTTAACCCTCTCTGCGTAATTTAGGATGTAAGTTCTTCCGAAATTCAGAAAACCTAGTATTGATTGTAAATTCTTCAGCGTTTTTGGAGCTTGGAGTACAGCGCACTTCTCTAAGAAGTTGTCCGCTAGGCTTTTCCCTTCACTTGATAATTCGTACCCTAAGAATAGTACTGTTAGATGGGCAATTCGGGACTTTTTAAAGTTGAATTTGTAACCCTCTGCTGCGAACCCAAGTATAATGGTGTTCACCCTTTTCAAGTGAGTATCCAAGTCGTCGTCTGTGAGATAAATATCATCTACGTAAGATAATGCTTCATCATCATAGATTTGTAGTAACTCTGTTACCCTAGCTGAGAATAGTCCTGGGCTGTTCTTGAACCCCTGTGGGAGTCGACAGAATTTTTTCTGTGACCCAAATGCGGAGAAAGCGGTCAAGTATCTGCTTTCTGGTGCAATGTTTTGACAAAAGAAACCATTAGAAATGTCTAATGTCGTTTTATATTTTTTCCTAACTATGTTATTCATTAGGGCTGCACTATGCGAGTTTTGTACTGCAAAAGTTTTGCAACATGTATTAAGGTGTCTGTAGTCCAAAACTAGACGATATGAATTGTCTGGCTTGGAGACAGGAAACAAAGGATTGTTCATTTGAGAGGTGCATGTTTCAATCACCCCCTGGTACTCAAGTTGATCTAAGATCTCCCTGACTTGTTTTTTAGCTTCTTGCTTTATGGGATACTGCCGTTGGGCAGTTGGTTCACTTTTTAGTTGGATTTTGTGAGGCGGTGAATCCTCATCCCATCCTACATGATTTTTATACAATGCAGGTGCCTGGGCTACTGCCCATTTCCTTGCATATGTGTATTTTTTGTGAATCGGTATGTGATTCGAGAAGGCAGGCATAATCACTTCTTCGCCACGAGGGCACTCCCTGACAAACTCCGGGGGCCAATCTTTTTCAGCTAACAGAATATCATAGCCTTTTGAGAGCTTATCCCAAAATAGACCCTTAATTTTCCTAGTCTTATCACCCTCTATACGCAATGTTATTTCGTATATTTTATGGGGCTCGCTAAGTCTGGCGTCGGCAGTTTCAACCTGAATGTATTCATTCGTGTCCACTGTCTCCAGATGACTCATCAAGATCTTGCGCGCTATACTGATTTCTGCTGCACTGTCCAACATTGTCAATGCCCACTCCCCGTTTTTCAACTGTGTCCTCAGTATTCTCGGCATGGTTGATTACTCTAATACTGGCTACCTTCTTTTTCTGAAATTGAGATTTCTTATTTTGAGCAGGTTCCTTGTCTTTGGACTTGGTGTGCTCTCCTGGGTCTGACCGTCCTCTTCTTTCCGAATTCTGTGGAAGAGATCGAGAGGGACGTGTATCAATACTTTGATATCTATCAGGTCTTTTTATATTATCCCTATTTCTAAGGTTATATCTTTTCTCAGAGGGCTCCCGTTGGGGAGACTGGCGTTCTCGAGTCGGAGTTCTTTCCCTCCGTCGAGGAGACCTTCCTCTGGACTGGAAAACTTTTTCCTTGGGAGTGGATTGTTTATTTCCATCCCAGCTCTTTTTAGGAGTGTTTAAATTATTTTTAATAAATAATTTTTCTGGATTTTCGAGCAGTTGGGGCTTAACTGGTTTCCCACCCAAGCTGTCTCTACCTAATTCTTCATAGCATTTTTCTATGATTTTGGCAAGCTCAACAGGATCTTTTATATCTGTTTCCCTCAACTTCTGGTGAATCGCCACAGATGCTGCTTCTCCCTTTACATTGGCTAGTAATATAGCCGTGACCTGCTTGAAATCTTTCAGTAATTTCATACCTAGATTTAAAGCTGGTTCTGGACCGAATTCATTTTGAATCTGTTTTAGCACGTCTGGTATTACCGCCATAGACGGAACACCGTGTGTTTTTGTGTAAATGGAAGCAAAGACTGTACCCCAAGTGTCGCAGTCCTCCACGTGTGGTGCGATTCCCATAGGAAGGCAGATGGTCAAGATTCTGTGTTTCTCAATAGGGGTAGTATCAGGAAATACTGCCTCTATTTGAGTGATTTTCTGGGCTAACCAGAAAGGAATTTGTTCCCGTTTTACGGGTGTTTTACCAAGACATGACTGTATGTTCTGTGGTGTAATTTTATTTGTGTTCCCCTGATGAGGGGTCAGCTGGTGTGAATTAACAGCTGGCTGGACTGTTGCAGTCCGTATTACATATTGGACTAATTGCCTATGTATTTTTATTAATGTGTTTAGCTGTGCTAACAGCTCTTCTCTAGACATTTTTATAATGTCAGGATGTGGTGTGTAGCTGGCTAGAACCGGCCACGTGGCTCCTGGTCTACCTAGTGGACCGAGCCTAGTTATGTGATCATTGTGTTTTAGGGCGCCATTAAACCAGAGCAGGTGCTCTTGAAATTTAAGTGGAATTTCAACCTCCTCGAAAGGGGCGTACTCATCCGGAGGTTCCTCTATTTTGTAATAGTGAAACTCTTGTGTTATAGCGTTTACCGCTGGAAAGTTTATCCATGAATAGAATACCTCTGTCTGCCGATACTCGTGAGCCTCTATCACGAAAATTACTGTACCACCTTGAGGTGGCAGTCCGTTTTCTATAAGTTTTAAAGTTATAGATCTTCTTAACTGGACCGGGATGATAATAGCATCCGGGTCTGTGTGCAGGAGACTCGAGTCCTCCTCTATTAGTATGGAAGCCAGCCTAGCTGCTTCCTCATTGTCTGACATTTTAAAAATGTAGTTTTTGCAGAGTAGGTCTCCAAGGAGACAAAGATTAGATGCACAATATTTTGGAACACTGTATCCTTCAACGTTGAATAAACCAGAGCTTTACATAGGAATCTCTTCCTACTAAGGTCGGGCGGATTTTAACCTTTCACCCACTCCAGACGTCTATTGGAGTATTTACGGGAGAAAAGGGGTGTGAAATATGCACGACTGAGTTACTCTACAAGTCTTGCGTTAGTTTATCGCCTTACCAAACGTTAGGGCGCCATGTAGTGTAGTTCCTAGTTTCCCACTAGGCCCTGCGCATTGGAATAACATAAACAGTAGTATCGACGTGGAACTGCTTATATTCCAGGCCTCCACTGACTATGCTAAACTTAATTGGGTTGTGTTACCAACTAGCTCAGAGGTCACTGGAAACTTTCTTCTCTGCATAGGAAGTGATCAGCTTCCTTGGCACAGACAAGAAGGGATTCAGCTTTCCAACAACCGTGCAACATGACAACTTTGCTCCTCAGATCAAGAGTCGATCTCTAGGGTCGTGTGAAACAATAGACATAGATTTCACTCAGTCAGTCTAGTGCAGTTTACTTTCACAGTATGTAGAGAATAGAGAGACGGGCGTGTATCAATAAAGGTTAACATTTATTGAACAGTCTTTCTTCTCATACAAGAGAAATGTATTGCCACAATTGCAATAACTGTTATTATGAAAAGTACGTACAGTAAGATAAGAATAGCGAAATAGAACTGTAAAAGCATTGATATGGTTTCTTAGCCATACAATGGTTTAAAAGTAATAAAACATTTATACAGTCATATATACATTAGGCTAACATACTCAACTGGTGCTTCTAACTAAGCCTACCCCAGTGTGCCTGACCTAGGCCTAACACGTGAGAAGGGGAGTAAGTAAGTAGCTTAAGTTAAGTTGGTTTTGCCAAGGTTTGTTTCAAGAATTCTCTTCTAAGGGTTTAGTCAACACCATACCTCTGAATAGAATGATGGAGGATTGGTATCTCCTTCAGGGGTCTCTCTCGATATCCCAGTCACCTGCGAGGGTAAACTGGAAGCGCCGGGACTGGATTTCTCTGCACGAGAAAGGCAGCGGCTTCTCTCAGCGCGTCTGGAGGAAGGAGGGGTGACAGCGTCCGCGGGCAGCTGGGCTGGATGTCTTCGCAGAGGACGGCTGCACGGCTCCTCAAGCGTACTGCACCATAGGTCGCGCTGTAGCGGCGATAATGGTAATCAGTAGCTTCACCACCACAGGATAGCAGGCTGCAGCGACAGAGTGCTAGTTGTTACCAACACGGGGTCATGCAGGCAGCTGGCATCAGCAACATGTTCGCTCATTGCTTAAGGCAACGTTGGTAATATTTATACCTGACAGGTGCCGGGTTTGACGCAAGTTTGCTGGACATAAGACGTCAATTAAAGATGTCACTAGGAAGTGGCAGCTATCAGTTGCTCATTAGAGTTCTATTACTAATCAAAACATAGCAAGCGGGGATTTCCAGGTTTGCTAAGTTTTTATCTTGTTGAAGAACTCGGAGTGTTATCTAGGAATATCAGATAGTGACTGCTGCTCTGTCATTGCACTAATTGGTCGCAAAGGAAGTAGCAGAGAGTCATGCTGGAATGTGGCTCTGTGGCTCTGCTCGTGTGAGGCCAGAGATGACTTTACAGAAAATCGTACTTGAACGGTTATGCCAATATAGGGAACAAAGGGCTTTATAGCCGAATAGGGGCATAAGGTCACAGTATCGATCAGGAACCTAGATAAGCACATGACAAAACATAGCATAGCTTAACAAAACACAATAAAACAGCATAGCAAAACAAAACATATATTAGCATAGCAAAACATAGCATAGCATACCAAACACAACAAAACATAGCATAGCATAACAAAACATAGCATAGCAAAACAAAGCATAGCATAATAAAACACAACAAAACATAGCATATCATAACAAAACATAGCATAACAAAGCATAGCATAGCAAAACATAGCATAGCATAGCATAACAAAACACAGCATAGCATAGCATAACAAATCAAAGTATAGGATAACAAAACATAGCATAGTGAAACAAAATATAGGATAGCAAAACAAAACATAGCATAGCATACAGCATCACTCACCACCACCACAGCATCACTCAGGGGCACCACAACATCACTATGTGCTACCACAGCATCATTGAACGCCACAGCATCACTCGTTCGCCATCACAACATCACTCAGTGCCACCACAGCATCAATCTGTGCAACCATTCAACAACAACTGGTTCAAATATCTTCTCTCAATGTTTCAAGCTTTATTTCAAATGTAACAAAAAGATGTTAATATTTCACTTCTGTTCTTGGATTTTCGTCACAATAAAATACACTGAACATAATCTTCACAAAAGTTATTTACAAAAGTTTAAGCTATTACCATTATAAATTACAATAACTTTTAGTTAAGTATTAATCATTTTAAAAAATTAAAAGCCATTGTTATTTGTAATATCAAAACATGTAAGTCACCTAAATACAACACATATTGCATTACAAATGCTATAGGTGTTCCATTTGCGAAAGTTATAACTATTAGCATTGTAAATGACAAAGCTATTAATTTCGCTATTTTCAAAAACAAAACATAAATAAAAAATGTGTCATTTACAATACCAATAGCTCAAACTTTCCTAATGCGAGACCTAGTGCATTGCAAATGCTTGTTTTTTTAGTTTTTTTAAAGAAGCACTTTTATAAGTGTAAATAATAGATACTACATTTACTGAATTTATTAACCTCCTCTGAAGGATGGAAGGCTGAGTCGGCCTTCCAAGGTACTCTAAAACAGGAACAGGAGGTTAAATGCATGTCAACACAAAGGGGCAGATTTATGAAGGGCTTGCGCCACGTTTACGCCGCCGTTGCGTGACGCAACGGCACGGAAACGTGGCGCATCCCTGCGCCCTATTTACAATGTGACGCATCTAGGAGATGCGTCACGTTGTACAGCACTGCGCCAGGAGGAGGCGTTCCTGCGCAGGGGGGCGTTCCTGCGCAGGAACGCCTCCTGAAAGTGGCTGAGTGAAATCTATGAGATTTCACTCAGTCACTTTCAGGGCAATGCTGCTTCAAAACCCTGCGCCTGCTTGAAGCAGGCGTAGGTCTTGACGCAGCATTGAAAGAATAGGCCCCCCCAGAGCATTGCTGGAGCTGCGTCGCGCTTGCGATGTAACTCTAGCAATGCGCCACATTTCCGGCACAGATGCGTCACGCATCTGTGCCGTTTTTGCCCCATGGTGCGCCGCATCATAAATGCGGCGCACCATGGGTGGCGTAGCTGTGGCGCACTGTGGCGCATGTTAACTGGCGCATCCCTCGGGATACGCCAGTTAACATAAATCTGCCCCAAAGTAGGTAAGTCACAGGACCGTTTCTACCATTAGGCAAGACTAGGCGGCTGCCTAGGGCGGCAAAAGGGGGAATTTTTTTTTCATTTGAACCTATGAAAGTAAAGAGCCGCTTGCTGCTACTGAGTACTTTACACTTACGAAACTCACGTTCGCGCCGCCAGCCTTCCACCAGATCATCACATGGGAAGTCTATGCCATCCGTGCCACGATGTTCTGCTTAGTGCTTGAACTATTCGTCGTCATGTTCAATGCCAAAGTGAGCTATTGCAAAAGCGTGCTGCGGATTCGTTCGCACATGAAAGTTCATTGTAAAGGTCAGAGACAGTTTTAGTAGTTGGAGCCAGTTCGGGTGCCTCGTGCCTGCCATCCCTTTCCTGACTTCTGGGAGTACAGAGGTGTTGGAGTTCGAGCAGTGTTCCCCCCACGCTCTGACTGGCGCTCATCTAGTTTAAGGTGGCCTCAACTTGGCTGCCAGACTGTAGGTGGCTGCTGAAATGAAGGCTTTGTGGCTCGATGCAAGAATGCGCTCTTCTTTGGAATGAGTGGAAGGACGTGTGACGCAGGGCCCGATCATTTCGCTTTAGGATTTCAGAATTGGACCGCACAGGGAGAGAGATCATGGAATGGCGTGTGGGCATGTTTAAGGGACGTGTCTGTGTGGGGGGTAGGGATAAGGAAGTGTCTCTTTGTGTCTGCCTTGTATGTGAAGATGGAAAAAGGAGGCGATAACAGCCGTAGCAACAAGAGGTACTGATGTTTAATCTCGAAAAGAGTTATTATGAATCTATTGTCTCTGGACATCGGCCGCTGCTTCCTGCAAAGAAACACAAGACACATTTGTAACGTTTCTAAACACATGATTCTGCTACATACCGAGTGCCCACATTGAGCTGGGTGTTGATTTGTTTATGTGTCCTGCCACTTAGGCTGCAAGGGAGGGGGGTGCTGAAGCTCTCTGACTGAGCCCTATGGGCGTTGCGCGCCTTACCTAAGAGCTGTCCAAAAGGTCATGTGTGCGCCACACTAACCTGCAGGGGTTTCAAGGCGCTCAAAAAACAATCCTCCACTTGCGAGCGGGGAGTAGGGGGGTGAGCTCTCCCAAGGAAGGTCTACAATAAAATAAACTAACACCAGAGGCCCCCTAGGACCCCACCCTGCTCACCTCCCATCCTAATACTTTACACTGCCCCTGGGGGTGCTTACACCCTGTGATTCTGGGCAAATCACTTAATCTCCCTGTGCCTAAAAATGAATGTGTCCGTCTGTAATGCAACTGGTGCTCATGTAAAGCGCTCTGATGCCTTCGGGTGGGGTTCGCGCTATATAAAACTGCAAACAAATACTTGGTAGGGGGCCTCGTGCTGCTTTTGGGGAGCATTTAATCAGATGATGTAGTAAAATAACAAAGAGCGCGGCACAAGAGGCTTTTCTCATCACCATAAATTTCTAAACAGCCTCTGAAGACGTATAACCAGTAGGCGCTTTATATAGCGCTATATATTAAGCTGTGTGTGTTCCGCAGTACGCAGTGTGCCTACATGAGATAGTGGAGACTGGCCAGGATTCAGGCCCTCGCCCAGGACCATATATGTAGGACGACGAGGCTGCACAAGGGTGTCACAGGAGGACGTCCTTGAGGGAGCAGCGCAGGAACACAAAACTAAAAGACAACACACCACACTCTCCAACATGCAGCAGTCACGAGTGATGACCCCTCAATGAGGAGTGAGTAGTCATGCAAAGACAGAAGCTGACAAAGTGCGGCTGCATCAGAGCAGAGGCCTCGTCCTGGGCTGAGGTCTAGAAGACATAAAAAGAAGCACTTCCAGAATCTGTTCAAGGTCACCTACCAAAGGCCAATGGTCAGCTGCCCCTGTGATAAATCAGGAGCACCTCCTGTACGGAAGGCTAAGGGACCCCTAAGGGACCAGGTTCGAGTAGGATTGAGCACACAAGCATTTTTAATGTGTGAATGAATTAATGGATGAATGAGTTGAATGAGTGCAATGTGTCTGTGGCAACGGGTATAGTTGGAAGAATGAAAGTAAGCTAGAGTGCCTTTACGAGGGGTCACATAAGACCATGTTACAATAGTAATTACCGCACTAATACTGTTCTTCCTTCTACTAAATTCGCAAACATTTATTTTGCACAAGTGCATGCATGGGAACAACGCAAATGGCCAGAATGCGAGAAGCCGCTGTTTGTCGCGTTTGTTTTTTGCACTGATTTTTAGCACACAATATAGCACCAAGTGCCGGTTTTGCAGAATTCCTCCTAATTTTGCAGTTTCCCCAAAAGTTCCCGATAATATGCAAACACAAATTCTGCATTTTTTCGTAAAGTTAACCCAGTCTTTCCTCAGTTGACAAAATTAACACTACTGAGTTGGGTTATATTACTAATTATCTGCAGCGAGGGGCTGTTGCAAAAAGCGTGCACAGAAAAAAAACTGTTGAAAGAAGAGGGGTTTTCTTTATAATGTCTCTCTACATCACCTAATGTTATTTTTTTCTTTTGTTAGTGACCCCTAACGCGTCTCCTCCTAGAAGTGTCAATTGGTAGGCACTTTATTAGTGCAATAAATGTTTTTTGCTTTTGATTGGGGGGATTGCTGGCAGTAGGCCGAAATAATTTTGCATTTCGTATGTAAGTGTTGCATGTGTACATGCGTGCTTGGCGGAAGGTTAAGTTGTTTCTAGTTTTGAAAACGAGTTGGACTTGACGCCTCAGTGGTATTTGAACACAAGGCTCTATTGGGCATCCGTGTACATAGTTCTGGGAGTGTATGGCTATCATAACGGTCTGGCCTGGGCCTTTCGTTGAGATCGTTTGCAGGACTGACTGTTGTGATCTGATGTATGACATTATAACAGATGCTTTTACAACGCATGCTGTTACAACGCAGGTTTTACTACGCATACCTTTACAACGCATTACACTTTGGTGTGCTGGATAGTGAATAGTTTAATTTACTATTCCAACTCCAGTCCCTGTGGACACTAAGGAAGGTGTTGGATAGTAAATTAAACTTATTCCCTATCCTAGAGCGCCCCCCAGTGTAATGCGTTGTAAAGGTATGCGTAGTAAAACCTGCGTTGTAATAGCTTTGCGTCATAAAAGTTTCGTTGTAAAGGATGTTTCCCGTTGTGATCATGTTTCCAGATAGTAAATGAGAGTAGCACAGAAGGTTTCGGCAGTAGAGGGTGTGCCTCTCTAGCCTGGATGACAGGGGTAGAGTGATGGTAATAAAAGGGAGGGGGAGGCATTTTTCAATTCTCGCCTAGGGCGGCAAAACACCTAGAAACGGATGCCACCCTGCTTGTTATGAGGTCATAGTGCTGTGGCCACCCTGTTGGAAGTAAAATACCAATTATTTGTGTTTTGTGATTTGGAATACCTCAGTGAATTCTTGTATTAAAAACTGACACGCATTATCTGCATGATTGGAGAATGTTTTAATTTTTGTTCGCATTTCCTCTTTGAATTTTTGCTCTAAATGGCTCTGTCCTTTCCACTCTGCCCCTAGATTTGTCTAAAACAATCCTGCCATGTAATTTCCTGTGATCCGATTGTTAGGCCCCAGGTCATAAAATGACGGATTGTGTCCGGCATTCTCATCAGTATCCACATTCCTATAAAAATCTATTTATGGACAGAGAATGCCAATAAGTATGATGAGCTACGTGTACATTAGTTGCAACAGCATGTGCAGTCTGTGGATTTTAATAACTGCCTTGTTTGCATCCACGGTGTTTAAGCTTAGCGATTAATTACCCTTTCAATCTAAAATATATTATTTGGCACTGTCTCTCTCTTTCCCTCTCGCACATCTACACATACATAAATGCTTCAGAGCTTTTAAAAAAAAAAAACGAATGGAGACTCCTTAAACTGGTCCTTATCGCAACCTTGCCAAAAGAAACACGTTGAGACTGAAATAATGCAGAAATAACGTTACATTAATAAAGAACTTGCAACATTTATGGCATATAAAAATGATACAAAAGTGAACCTTTCACTTGGTTTTATTAACCCGTAGCACGCTGCTCACATACCCTTTCCTCCAGGCTGTGCTCATGGCTTCGATTCGCAGCTCCTCTCGTCCATCTCCCCGTGCTACCAGAAGTCAACGACCTTGTAAACAAGCTTCTGTGGGGCACTACATAATAAAATAGGCCCTCACACCCTCCGCTCAGAACGAAATCTGGCATCAGCCGGAGGGCTAACAGCCGCCTCAAAGTGGAAGATGTATCATAAGCTGTGGGGGAGGGATCCAAAATTACAATTCACTCCTGGAGGGGCCTTGCAGCCTTTTGTTGGTGAGTAAGAGAAGCAATGCTGGCTTAGACCAACACAGGCACGAGAAAGGAGTTCACAGCCTTGGGCCCTGTCTCAGCCCCTCCTGGCATTTCCACCCCTCCCCTCTAATTGATGCTTCCAAGGCATGGGACTCAATAAACAACGAAGAGTTTGCTCCTAATCAGTTAGGCTGAGCACTTAAACATAATAGACCAAGAAATATGCCAAAACTGATGTATGAATTCAACATTAGATTTTGCTCATAAGTTAGAAAAACTCATTCCAACCTAAGATGTTGCTAATAAATAGCGGTTTATTCAGTTAATTCAAAGAATATTGTTTCAAACGAATTAATACATTTTATACAACACTACACCATTATATTATACAACATTCATTCAACTAGTCATCCATATCACATACATCCAAAATCAGACATCCATATGTACACAGAATTAAAGAGTTATCACAAGGGAAAAGAAACAGAACAGAATTCAGAAAGAAAGAAACAAAGGCTGCTCAAACAATACTCGTCTGTAATATACCATCTATCTGTACATATATACACAACTAGAGACTAATCATGAACAACTTAAATGATGTCACACATTGTATATACACAGGTTAGAGCATTCAAGTTCACACTTGTTTGAATTTTTCACTTTAGAGAGAGCAGCACTTTGCAGGGGGCCTACGCGTTTCGAGTCCTATACAATGAGGGGACTCTCATCAGGGCCGGAGGAATTATCTAGAAAGAAAAATATATATCTCCATGTCAGGTTTATGCTCAAGACCCTTCAAGAAACCTTTCAGCATAGAGACCAATTCTCTCACACAGCTTACCCTACTGGTCTGCTAGGCCACTTGACAGGTGTAGAAAGCAGGGATGCGGTCGGTAGCGCTCACTATGGGGGATAGCGTTGTCACACTGAGGAGTGAAGGGCAGCAGTTAGCCTCCAGTATTCAGACTAGGCTGGAACACATTAAATTGTGCTGAGGAGGACTGCCTTAAGGGAACATACAAGTGGGCGGTTTTCAGATTCTCATGCTCCGCCACTTGTATGTTCCCTTAAGGCACCCCTGACCTCGTCCACATCCACCTTTGGATCACTACAGTTGAGAACCTCTCCGTCCCCGGTCCACTTTGAATAAGCGAGGTAAGAACCAGTCCTCCTCAGCACAATTTAATGTGTTCCAGCCTAGTCTGAATACTGGAGGCTAACTGCTGCCCTTCACTCCTCCTGGAGGCTCGGATACCGTCCGCACAGCTGGCTTGCGCAGATGTCTCAGTGGCGGCGCCTTCTTATCTGCAGCAACCACCACCGCACTGAAGCAGACGTCCACTGCGGACTACGCCTGTACTGGGACGGCTGGTTTGAGAAGCCCGTGGACGGTGTTTTCTATGCTCCGAAGGGGAGGTGAGCGGCGCATGGTGCCTGGCGACCTAGCTCAGCGCAGACAGTTGACCCATTATTCGCTGCCCAGCCTGGTGCGAGACGTCTTGTGAGAGGTGTGCTTGATCGGCCCTCGACGCTGGTGGTCTCGAGGTCTCTCAGAGATTCTCGCCTCTGCTGCACCCTCCCCAGCTCCACTACTGTGTGACCGGCGCCATGGCTCCCTTTGTTCTTCCGCGGCTGGAGAGAGCTTCCACACTCCTGCCCGTGGACAGCCGTGCCCTGCCGGTGCGGTACACCGACTTGCGAGCACCGTCGCTGGAACCTGCCTCATGGGAACTGAAACCTGCACTGTCCTACGGAACTATCCTGGCCGCCCTCCGTGATCTCCGTTCGGAGATGGTTGATGGCTTCCGAGCACTGGGTGATCAGCTGGACGCCATGATTTCTACAGGGACTCGCGAACGCAGCGTCTGCCCCCAGCTGAGTCAGCCTTTGCCGCTCCATGATGCTACAGTGTTTCCCTGTGCCTGTTCTGCAACTAAACTTGCGGGCGCCTCAGCCGGAGCCGACGACTGGCAGCCCTTCAGTCCCGCGACTGCTACATTGTTTCCCCTTTCCTCCGGGCTTGCCTTCTTGTTGCCTGCACCGCCGAGTCTAATGGGGGATTCAGCTGAGCAGCTTTTATCCTACGGGTCGGCCTTTGACTGGTGGCCTTCACTCTTCGCCCCGTGGGATTACTACTTTTTAGATGCCCTTACAGATCGGAGTACGGAGGACAAAGGACCTTATACCGATGGCCGGTGGCCATTTTGGGCTCCTGCTTCGTCTTCTTCTTTCAGGCAGCCATGTTATCCTGATGTGGACGGGGGGAGGGGCTCTCCTGGGGAAGTCTGCGTGAGGTTCCATCCACGATCGGGTCAGGGCTAAGCTGCTCTCTCGCTGCTGACTGATTTTGCTGGCTGAAGGGGATGGGGTTGGACCTGGATACCGTGTTTAATGGGCGCATATCATACGATGTTTCTCCACAACTGTATTGCAAGATCACTTGATATTGTACTAACGCCTCAGTAATGGCCGATGTTTATGCTGTGGATCTCGGGAGGGCCGGGATCTCTGGGTGTTTTAGTGACTAGTGGGCTCCTCCCCGCCTTCTTCTTTTTGGGACTGTAGATTGATTTATTCTCTCTCACTCCCTATGTTACAAGTATTAATGTTCTTTTTCTTTTTTCATTCTCTTCTCTCTTCTTCCTTGTCTATATTTCGGGTTTTATGGGGCGACAGGCACTCTGTGGGGGGGGGCAGGCCGTAGCCTCCACAATGTTGCAGGGTGGGTGGGGTAACTTGACATACTCTTAGTTCTATGGGCCTTCTTCTTCTATTCTCTGCGCTTTGTCTCTGGTTCGTTTCCGGGTCTGGGTTGGGGTTGGTGGGGTTGGAGCGACGATGTTTGGGGTGCATGAATGATAGTAGATTGCTGCTGCTGTTTTGCACCGCCACACTGTATTTGATGTTTACCTCAGTTGCTGTTTTCAGATATAACGTCGCCTACCCATGCCGTGAAGACATTGTGAGGACTCGAATCCTTTTATTATTTTTCCTTCACTGCCTTCTTTTTGATGAAAACGGAAAAAATTTAAAAATTAACCTTCATTCCTCCTCTCCCCTGGCGGCGCGACTCTTTCTAATGTGCAGTTCATTGCTTGCTACTCTTCATTGCAGCTGCTGAGGGACCGTATTGCTTGCACTTGTGCTGATGATGTTTCGTGGCCGGCCTGATGGTTGTAGGCCCGTATTTGTTCTTTTATTCAGGCACAATAAAGGTTTTCAAAAAAAAAAAAAAATAAAAAAAACAGAATCCATCCGATGACTGATAATACGAGGAAGGAAAAAAGGGCAGTCGTAAAACACTTGCTCTGCACAAGGCTGACACATCTTTTCTGGAAGAGAGAATACTGAACGGCTGCCATTGTGCTAGGCCAAGTACCACTAGCGGCTGTCTGTGATTGGTGGTTGCTTCATTGGATGTGGATACTAAGAACCCTATGGGCTTACCCTAGTCCAACACGCCAGCACCGGTCTCAGCCGGAGATATCACAGCCCTACAGCCTGCAGGCTCCGGACGAAGTCAAGGGCCAGCTTTTTGTCTGGATCGCAAATTATAACAAGTTGAAGAAGGGACGGAATGGTCTGGGAAAAATGCCTCTCGGCTTTCATCCGTGTCTGGTACAGGAATGACTGTTCCTTTCAGGATCCGGTCACTTTCTTTTTCAGTACAGGTGTAATGTAGCCTGCCCTCACGGAATGGAACGAAAGTTCAAACTATCTCCGTTTTGGTATTCGGTAGCCCATCTTTCACCCACTGTTCATACAGGAGGGGCAGGGGTACTCTTTTACAGTGTGTTGCGTGTATCCAATTCTTCTGACCTTCGACCTTCACGGCAGTAAGGGTAGCCAAAAGCACTTGTCGAGACTGGGTCCACCATGGCTCAAGACTCTTGGTCTCGGTTCACAACCCAGTCACCTGGCTGGATAGAGTGTCCTGCGCCTTCACTTTTGTCAGGAATGGCTTCATGCACCTGGCGGTAAAGACTACGAAAAGAATCAGTTAATTGGTACAGGTAATCAGTCAATATGGGGTATTCAACATTTGATAACTTTTAGGGTCTTGGGACACCCAAACATTGGCAGGTCTCCGAAACACCAATTCATAAGGGGACAATCCTATCAGGGAATGGGCTGTCATTCTAGCTCATAAAAGGGCCAGTGGCAAAGCATCCACCCAGGTGACACCAGTCTCCGTCACTATTTTGGCCATTTTCAATTTGAGAATACCGTTATATTTTTCCACCAGGCCTGCAGACTGAGGATGACTAGCGGCATGAAACTTTTGCTTAATACCGAGGCCAGAACATACAAATTCCATTACTTTAGCAGTAAAATGTGGGCCGTTGTCACTCCAGATCAACCAAGGCAAATCAAATCTGGGGAAGTATTCCTTAAGCAGTATCTTAGCTGTGGTGATAGCTGTGCAATCCTTGACTGGGTAGGCCTCCACCCAACGGCTAAAAGCACAAACCCCCACCAATACGTATTTCATGTTTTCACACCTATTCATCTGTATGTAATCTATTTGTATAGCCTCAAAGGGAAAAGTGGGAGGAGAATATCCTCCCACCGGTATGACTATGCCTTTTCCGGGATTATGCATAAGGCAGATCATACATGTCTTAACTAATTTCTTGGCATATGCAGGAATATTTTCATTGGACCATGTTGGTTCTAGCAGCTTGCATATCCCTTTTGCGCTGATGTGTGCAGGGTCGTGAGCCATAGTGACTACTGGCAGAACATGGCTATCCGGTAGCATCAAGCAAGTCTAAAGAATATCCCTGGAGTAATTAGTATGTATAGGAAAAATTATTAATCTGTATTCAAGACACCCATAAACATGTTGTCAAGGGACAGGCCAAAGACCAAAGTCTAACGTTTACAATCTTTTTATTAAAATAAATACAAATTATTTCAGAATTAAAATTTCAGAAAAGACAATTGTTCTGAAAACATACAATGTAAGCACACATTTCATACCTTTAAAAGTAAAAATACATGAAAGACATTTTTTCAATTAAAAAACTACATAAAAACCTTAGTACAGTGCATATACATTACAATACAATGATTTTCAATAACACAAAATATACAAAATATCAGAGACACCCCAGTAACTGTACTCGCTCGAATGTTGTTTCTACCAATTTGTGGGATCCAATAGCCTTACTCAATTCATATATTCATACCACAATTTTTAAATTTACATGTCGTTGGTATCTTCTAGGCTTTATTTGGATTCACTATCTTTCTGTGCGTCGACGCGTTTCGGTGTTAGTACCGTGGATAGGATCACACCCTCCTCAGGACAATTAATTACGGGGTCCTCAATTTCATATAAGTGGTATCCTTCTGTGTATTTGAAATATATGTATCAGTACAATACACTCTATTTGTATATCAAGCATATCTTAACAATTCATCGATACTATTAGCATCTACAAATGTGGCTTAGGAAGGATTTTCCCCTTGAAATACCTTATAGAAGCCTCCATTAAGTATTACTTTGGTGTTACCATTGATATCCATATTCCTAGCCGCGGGTAGGTTTCCCACCTTGTGTACATGTCTGTGGCCTCAACTCTTTGTTTGTTTGATATGACCATTGTTCTGCAGAGAATACATGATACCGAACTATCCAGTAGCATCCACTGTCTTCCTTCAGATATACGCAAACAACATCCATCAACCTCTCTTTCAGGCAAGTGTCTTTCCCACATACGTAATTCATCTGGGGTGGCATGAGATTGTACCTCAACCACACTCTGACTTGTGTCTTTCACTAAGCCACCTTCAACCACCCACCTAGCAGGTCCAGCCATATAAATTCCATCCGACTTACTGAGAGACGTCTGTTTGGCCGTCTGGTCAGCAAAGGCATTGCTTCGGCCCACATTATCAGTCACTTTCCTGTGTGCTTTACATTTGATTACTGCAACCTTCCTGGGCATGGTCAAAGAGTCTAACAATTGGTGGATAAGTGGACCATGCTGTATCTTTGTCCCATGTGAGGTGAGGACATTTATCTCCTTCCATAATGTGCCAAAATTGTGAGCCATCCCAAAGGCGTACTGACTGTCTGTATATATATTAACAGTCATATCTTTACTGAGCTCACAGGCCCTTACCAGGGCCATCAATTCTGCTGCTTGGGCTGAAGGCTGCGGTATCTGAGCTGTCTCTACCACCGTCCTCAAGGTCGTGAGAGCATAGGCAGCTGAAGTAGTGCCATCTGGCATTTTCAGACAAGAACCGTCAATGTACAAGGTACCTTCTGCATCTACCATAGGAGTGTCCAGTAAGTCCACTCAGCCTTTAGTTTCCTCTTCTGTCCTCAGAAGGGATGTATGACGGTACAACGCGTACTGTTACAACGCGTACCGTTACGACGCAGGTTTTACAACGCAAGTCATTACAACGACTTGTGTTGGGGGGCGCTGGATAGTGAATAGTTTAATTTACTATTCCAACTCCAGTCCCCGTGGATAGTAGGGAAGGTGTTGGATAGTAAATTAAACTATTCCCTATCCCAGAGCACCCTCTAGCGAAAGTCGTTGTAACGACTTTCGTTGTAAATCCTGCGTTGTAACGGTACTGCGTTGTAACGGTTCCGTTGTAAAGGATGTTCCCCCCTCAGAACTCTTGGGGGTCTAGGTCGCCCTCTAGCACGTCCGTGGGGATCAGAGTGGCTGGATTCAGTACCGTACATCTCTTAATGTTTATGTGACTTGCAAAGAGTGTGAGTTCATAACCCGTGAGTCGTGTACTGGTAAGGTGTTGCGTCTTGGTGTTAATGAGAAGTGTGTCAACTGAATGAGGGACCATCAGAGTCAGAGGTGAGCTCATAGCAATGCCTGCACTTTGAGGGATCAGGATCGCGGCAGCTGCTGTCACACGCAGACATCCTGGTAGGGCCCTGGTCACTGGATCAAGTGTGGGCGAAAAGTAGGCACAAGGACTGTGCTGTCCTCCAAACATCTGGGTAAGGACTGCGCAGGCGCAGTAATTAGTTTCGTGTACAAAAAGGAAAAATTGCTTAGCATAATTGGGAGTTCCTAAAACAGGAACAGTGCACAAAGCTTCCTTGAGGGACTGAAAGGCGGTCATGTGATCGGCTGCCCACGGGAAGTCATTATCCGTGACATCCTTTGTGGTGAGAGCGAGGAGGGGTTTAACTATGGCTGAGAAATTAGGTATCCACTGCCTAGAGTATGAAGTAAGGCCTATAAAGGCCCTTATTTGTTTCTGAGTTTTTGGGGGTGTCATGGACATAATAGCAGCCACTCGATCTGCTGTGAGCTGCCTTCCCTCCTTCGAGAGGAGATGACCTAAATAGGTCACCTTCTTTTGACAAAATTGTAACTTTTTAAGAGGAACCTTATGATGATGTAATGCAAGATGTCTTAAAAATGTAACCGTTGCGTCCCTACATACCTGTTGAGAAATGGCCGTGATAAGGAGATCATCAACATACTGCAAAAGGGTGGCCCCATCAGGCAATACCAATGAGTCGAGCTGATTTTTAAGGGCTTGGCTATAAATGCTCGGACTTTAAGTGAAGCCTTGAGGGGCACGGCAGAACCTAATGCTCCGCCCACCGAGGGAGAAGCCAAAAAGATGTCTACTGTCAGGGTGTATAGGGATACTGAAAAAGGCATTCTTTAAGTCGATAACAGAGAAATAGGTGGCAGTACAAGGGACCATTGTCAATAGAGCTGTAATATCAAGGACAACGGGATATTGGGATATAATTATTTTATTAAGTGCCAGCAGATCAATAACAATAACAATGGCATTACCACTTCCAAAGAACTCTGCGGCACCCTGGTGGACTTCTTCCACAACAAGATCTCCATCATCTACAGAAACGTCAAACCCCACTTGCCAACATCCTCTGCCATCTTGCCCCTACAAATGAGAAACACGACCACCTGGGATCAGCTCGCCAAGCAAAGCACCACAGTCCTCATGAACCTCGTCCACTAGGAGCACCCACAGAACCCTGCCCCCACCATATATTCAACCTCGGTAACAAGGCAATCAGCAGCAAACTCACCGCCATCATCAACGCGTCCATCACCATGGCCACCTTGCCCGAGAAATGGAAAGACTCAGAAGTCAAGCCCCTACTCAAGAAACATTCCGCCAACCTTAACAAACTCAAGAACTACAGTCCTATCTCTCTGCTGTCCTTTCGTGTCAAAGTCCCTGAGTAGGCAATCAATGGCCAACTCACAGTACACCTGGAGAACAACAGTGTTCTGGACACATCTGTCTGGATTGCACACAAACCAATGCACTGAAACTGCCCTGTTTGCTTGCATGGACAACATCAGACCCCCCCTTGAGCAAGGAAAGGTGGCAGCCCTGATCTTCCTCTACAGCTTAGCAGCGTTTGACATAGTGTAACACCACACCCTGGCCAAGAGCTTCCCCACAATGTAATCTAAGGAGGCATCCTAAAGAGGATAGCCTCCTTCATCACCGGAAGAACCCAGAGAATATGCCTTCCTTCCTTAATCTCGGAACCCAAGAATACCATTTGCGGCATCCCTCAAGGTTTGTCCCGCAGCCCCACCTTTTTCAACACCTCCATGACTTCCTTGGTCAACATCATCGGATTACATGAACTGAACATCATATCCTGTGTGAATGATATCCTGCTCATCATTTCACTATCAGAAGACCCCTCTGCCACGCTAACCAACTTCTGCATGTGCATGACAAGCATCACCGACTGGATGACCAACAATTGCCTAAAACTCAACACAGACAAGACACCTCCCTGTGAAATGATGCCTGATGGCCCCTGATCTAGGACACTCAACCTCTCCGACTGAACACTCCAGCATCATCCTGGAAAGTAAGCTCACCATGAAAAGAAAGATCAACGTATCATCTGCCTGTTCCCCACCCTTCGCATGCTCCGCAAGATCTTCAAGTGGTTACCCATCAACACCAGACAGACTGTCACACAAGCCCTTGTCACCAGCCAACTGGATCACAGCAATGCACTCTATTTAGCAATCAGCTCGCTTCTCCTCAAGAGACTGCAAACCATACATAACTCAGCAGCCAGACTCATGCTAGACCTCCCGAAGCAGACCCATATCACCCTAAACCTCAAGAAGCTCCACTGGCTCCCCATTCCAAAGAGATGCTAGTTCAAGATGTTGATCCACACCTTCAAAGCACTCCACAAGCAGGGAGCAGCATACATCAACGACCGCTCTAACTTCCACTTTATTCCAGACACCTGTGCTCCGCCTCGCCCACAGCAACAGAGGAGGATGCTCTTTCTCCTACCTTGCTGCTAAGTCCCGGAACGATCTCCCATTTCACCTCCTGACCTCATCCTCTCTGCTGAAATTCAGAAAAGGACTCAAGACCTGGCTGTTTAATTGAACCTCCTTGAAGTGTGCTCTCAGTGCCTGGATACCCTCACAGCTGATTAGCAGCGCAATACAAATTCAGATTGATTGATTGTACGTTTGGTGTTCTTCTAACAATTTTCCAGGATTAAAGACCTTCATTGTTGTAGGATAATGCCTCTTTTCGCATGATCACCCCCAAAGTTATGGGCTGATGCTGCTGGCTTTTCAGCTTTGAAGGTGTACTGAGGTATGCTAACCGGTTATCAGTGCCAGTGCTCTGACCCTGAAAAATTATGTCTGATTGGTTCACCCACAATTGCCATTGGTTAACTTACTTACAAGTCCCTAGTATATTGTACCAGTGGTATCCAGGGCCTGTAAGTTAAAATGTCCCTTGTGGACTGCAGCATATTTGTGCCACCACTTGCGTGACAACACAAAGCACAGCTCTCCGCCTGTCATTGCTGGCTGGCAGAGCAGTTTTTGAACTACTGACTCGACTTTGCCATTTAAACTAATGACAAAGTTCAGACCTTCCTTTTTAGGATTCGCTTGTACAGTGCTTGCAAAATCTCTTGTATTAAAAAAAATCAACAAAAGAAATCTTGAAAGGGGCTTGGAACCTGTCCAATATTTACCTGGACTTATCATTCGTACATTCGAACGCCACTCTACTTTCCTTTTTTTGATTGGTCCGCACATTGTTATTTTCGTCACTTCCTTTTCTGCTTGCCTCAAGTACAGCCTACAGTCACTTGCTACTGGCCAATGGCCTTCCACTAGGTACGCTCCAGAAGAACTTTTTAAATTATTTTTTTTGCAAGCGCCTCAATACAAGTGCATCTGCATGCCGTCTTCTCTCCTCCTAGCTTGTTGTCACCCTCCTCTCCTGTTGCTGTTAAATAATAATAAGCAAGCTTATAAAGCGCATGGTTACACTCACTAGTGTGCCCCCACACTGCAGCCAGTCTCCCTGTCTGTTGCAGTAACCTGGGAAAGCTAAGAGGTAAACCTATATGCGGAAGAGCCAGGTCTTTCATTTTTTCCGAAAGAGCCTTTCTGATGGTTCTGTCCGGAGAGCGAGAGGGAGGACATTCCAATCTTTAGCGGCTGGGTAGTGGAAAGATCGGCCACCTATTTTCACTCTTCTGTTTACTGGAATCTTAACCTGTCCCATCCCCAAAGACCTCAAGACCTGAATAGGAGTGTAGGGGGACATAAGACTATGTAGATAGCTTGGTCCTTTTCCCTGCAGAATGCAGGGACTGACATATAGGTCTTTAAAAGGGATTCTCTCCCTCACCGGGAGCCAGTGTAGGGCAGCGAGGACCTACCTGGAGGGAGCTCTCCTGCGCAGCACCAGAACAAGGTGAACCGCCACATTCTGAATGCATTGAAGTCTCTGCACACAGTTACCCCTAGCTCCTAGATATAAAGCGTTCCCATAGTCCAGGCCGGAAGTCACCAATGCATTGACTAGAGTTTTCCTGGCAGTTACGGGAAGCACATCTAAGATCTTCTGAAGGCCTTTCATTATTTCGAAGCACTTCCCAGCCACAATCCTAGTGTGGTGATCAAAGGAGAGCTTAGAGTCCAGCCACACCCCCAAGTTTTTAACCTGGTTACTAGGGGAGGGGGTGGGGCCCAAGGTCTGCGGCAACCACAACGAGGACCATATTGAGGGAGCCTTACCCACGATTAGAACCTCCGTCATACTGCCGTTTAACTTTAAACAGTTACTTGACATCCAGACTGCCAGCTCCTGTAAACAGGTGGAGAAATTGGTGGCTGCCTCTTCATGAGATTGAGCTAGTGACACCACCAGTTGTGTGTCATCCGCATATGACACAACACTAATGCTGTATTTTATAATAGTTTCATAATAAAGAGTGGGTCTAAGTATAGAGCCCTGGGGAAACCCTTGAGCCAGCACAATGCATTTGGAATAATACGGTCTTTGGATTACTTGGAAGCTTCGATCTTGTAAGAAGGATCTCAGCCACTCAAAGGCGAGTCTATCCAGCCCTCTTTCTTGAGGCACTGTAGGAGTAGTGGCTGGGGGATGGTGTTGAATGCGGCGCTGAGGTCCAACAGGATCAAAACCCCTGTCTGACCTTCGACGACATGTCTGCGAATGGTTTCTGTTGACAGAAGCAGTGCTGACTCCGTAGAGTACGTTGCCCGGAAACCCGATTCTGAGGGATGCAGTAAGCTGTGCTGGTTAATGTGCATTGTCAGTTGTATGTTGACCACTTTTTCTGCTATTTTAGCAAAATATGGCAAGAGCGCGACCAGTCGACAGTTATCCAACTGACTCGCACTCACACCCAGCTTTTTCTTAATGGGGATAGCAACTGCTTCTTTCCACATTTTTGGGACCACCTCTGATTGAAAAGAGAGTAAGAAGGTGCCTAATATAGGGTGCTAGGATCTCCATGCTCACCCTCAGAGTTTTAGTGGTCGTAGGGTCCCTTGGTGAACCGGACTTAATGCTTAAGGCCGTGGTTTTGAGATTGTAACAGAAGGGTGGTTTAAATCTGGAGAGGAAGAGTGCCTCCTCCACGTTGAACAATCCCGCCCTCTCCGAACTCCCATTGCGTGCCTCATCCGGGAAGGTGGTATAAATCCTTGCTACCTTCTCTGCGAAGAAGTCTGCTATCAGGTTGTAAGAATCCACCGAGCTGCTGTTTGGAGCCGTAGTTCTGGCAAGTGACGATATGTCCTTAAAATTACAAACAGCTCTCTGGAAGAGTTTTCAGCTTGCTGTAGCTTTGTGTTGTAGTAGGCGGCCCGAGATTTCCTTATGAGTGAGTGGTAGTATTTAAGACTAGTTTTATAATCGGTCATCCTATGCTCTGAAAAGTCTGTCCTGCATATTCGTTCCAAACGCTTGCATGAAGTCTTAGCTCTCCTGAGTTCTTCGTTGTACAATGGGGCAGATTTTGACTGTCTCCTCTGTGCACTAGAGGACCATGGGGCCGCTTTGTCTAGCACCTAAGTAATCTGTTTGTCTTGCGCGCTACAGGCAGTTTCAATATCATTGCTTCCTGGGGGCCCGCCCTGCTGAAGGACGTGATTGAAGTTGGCTGCTGGGAACCTAGCCCATTTCCTCTGCAGTCTCCCTGCACTTGACATCTTCAGAGGTGGAGTATTAGGTATCATAGTGCTAAAAGGGATCAGATAATGATCTGACCACGGGACTGCATTAGGGCTTTCAACCATTAGACCCCCCCCCAATCGACAAAAATTTGATCTAATAAGTGGCCCCGTTGGTGGGTCGGGAGGGAAGATTGCAGCACCAAATGTAACGCAGCCAGTTCCTGACAGAGCTTTTGCGCTACAGAATTATCCATATCTTCAAAGTGTAGGTTCATGTCTCCCAACACCAACACTTTAGAGTACCGAAATGATGGTTGTATTACTTGTTCTCTGAGACTAGATGCAAATTGGGCGATAGGACACGTTTGTCTGTAAATTAAAAAGCCTTTAATGACATAGTTAGCGTCCGCCGTGATTGTAAATAAGCGTTGGCTTCGATTATTGCCGGTTCTAAGGAGCATTGTACCGATAGCTTATGAATAATGACTCTCCCCCTGTTAAATTGACGATCCAGTCTGGCGATCCCATAATTCAAAGGGAGGGCCTCAAGGATTTCAGGCACAGAATCCTCATTCATCCAGGTTTCGATGAGAAACATGATATTTGGCTGGCTATCAACAAGGTGGTCGTGAAGCTCATATTTGTGCTTGTTGAGTGAGCTGCAATTAACCAAACCTAGTTTAAATTTCTGCTCTATCCTACATTGCTTCTGGTTTGCCACCGTAGTATAGGGGCAGTGACTGTTTTTCTGCATAATGGATCCCATCTGTATACTATGCTTACATGAGTCTGGGATGGGGGGACATAGAGTGTGTAATTGCTCTGAGGTATATGTAAGAGTTGCTAAAAAACAGGCAGGGGCTCTGGCCCCAGGCCCGATTGGCTGCAGACAGGTGCAGACGGGCTTGCCTTTGGCGTGCCCACTGCGCGCCTCCGCTCAGGCCTTCACGTTAAATAGGGGCCTCCCGTCTCAACACTAGACCGCTGACTGCAGCCCAGACCGAGAAACCGGAAGTGCATCACCCCCCTTCCCTGCCCTCCGTTCAATTGGCACAAATCGCCGCGACGGACCGGGGTGGGAAAGATACTCTGCCCCAGGAGATTAGCAGAAAAAAACGTGAGTTACCAACAATTTTAAAAACAGTACTTTGGTGATTTTAAAAACTGAATTAAACTGGGAGTCAGTGCAAATTAAATGTATTGTTTATGAAAGCGCTTTACCATGTATCTTGCGTTACTGCCACAAACGGGTCGCAGCAGACCCTGCCACTGTCTGTCTTTTGACGCTGCGCATCAGCTCAGGGATGCACGTTAAATAGGGGCATCCCCCACACTGGTATACACCCGTTACAACGCATCTTTTACTCCGCACTACCATTACAACGCGACTTTTACTCCACATACCATTACAACGCATTGCGCTGGGGGGCGCTCTAGGATAGGGAATAAGTATAATTTACTATCCAACACCTTCCCTAGGGTCCACGGGGACTGGAGTTAGAATAGTAAATTATACTTACCACTATCCAGCACCCCAAAGCGCTATGCGTTGTAATGGGATGCGTTGTAAAAGTCGCGTTGTAACGGTATGCGGAGTAATAGTATGCGGAGTAACATGGTACATCCGTTCACACTAGACCGCTGACTGCAGCCCAGACCTGGAAACCGGAAGTGCTTCACCCCCCTTCCCTGCACTCAGTTCAATCGGCATTAATCGCCGCGACGGTCCGAGGCAGGAAAGATACCCTGCACCAGGTGATTTTGCAGAAAAAAACGTCAGTTACCAACAATTTTAAAAACAGTACTTTGGTGATTTTCAAAACTAAATTAAACTGAGAGTCAGTGCAAACTCAAATTGTTGTTTATGAAACCACTTTACCAGTCGATTGGCGTTACCCCCTTTGCGTACAGAGGTACTTTTTTAAATTACAATTTATCTAATGCATCCCTCCAGCCTACCCACATTTGTTTTTGGTGGTCCGCCCCACACCACCATCCCTTCCATGTCGGTGCTTGTTCCCTGCTGAACTCTCATTGCTGTCCAGAGATCCCCATTGTTTTTTTTTTTTTGGGTGCAAACACCACCAAAGGTATTGGAGGGCTTTACATAAGCACCAGTTACTTTACACAAGGACACAATTATTATTGTAAGCAGGGGAAGATTAAGGGGCATATTAACAACAACTGGCGATAAATATCACAAAACGTGCTTAGCGCTATTTCTTTTATCGCCGGATATCGTTGGATTTCAACGCCGAGATAGTGCATTATCATCATATCTTATCCCAGAGGCAATATGAAATCCAGCAATAGTGGCGAAAAGCGCCATTATCGCTTGGAAACCAGAGTTAAAATGTGGGAGTTAATGAAATCCTTGCTGATACGCCCCTGTGACCTTACCCCTGCAATCCACCTCCCATTATGTAGATGGCTTAGTCAACTTTTAAGCAGGTGTTAAAATCCTGCGATAAGGGGGCTTAGCTCTATTAATGTTGTCGCTAAGCGGGTCTGCTGCAGGCTTGTTAATACCGCAAAGCCTTGTTAGCTACTATTTCTATGTAGTTTTGCTCCGGAATGCATACTTTGCATGTCATTAACGATGGCATGCAGGGCGATTAGAAAACGTAAGCAAACTCATGGAAACTAGCGCTAACAAGGCTTAGCGCGAGCTTGTTGATAGTGCAATGTAAATATCACCGCTTTTCTGGCTTTTAAAGCCAGAAAAGCGGCAGCATGGCCCTTTGATAATATGCCCCTTAGTGCTTTGCCCAGAAACACAGGCTGTTGAGCCAACGTCGATACTCAAACCAATTTAACAGCTCCATGGTCTGCAGCTCTGACCCTTATGCTGCATCCTCTCCCCAGAGGACCCCACATCCTCTCCCTAGCCTCAGCCTCATATCAACTTCTTTTGATTACGGGCAAACTAGTGTTCAAACAAGTGGTTTTTTTGTTGGTAAAAGCGCCCCATGCTGTTGTTTTACTTTATTGGCGTCCGCGTCCCTTTCTTTAGATGCAGCTTTCTGTAACCTGAATAAGGCGAGCAGCATCTAAAGAAAGGGGCGCGGCCAACGTTAAAGTGGTCTCACATTTGCGGGAGTTTGAGCTATTGGCATTAGAAATTACAATGCCTTTTATATTGGTCTTCAAAACACATAAATAAAAGGCATTGTCATTTTCAAAGCCAATAGCTTAAACTCTTGCAAATGCGAGACCTTTTGCATTCCAAATGCTTGTTTTCAAGTTTTGTCAGTTGCGTATGGAAGACGACTAATACAGGTGAGGCTTCGATGGTTAGCGAACTGAGACAATTTTGTGCCCTTACTTTTTTCTTATTCTGGTTTGAGGTCCTGTAGTCTCTGCCTTTATCTTGTGGTTTCGAGGGTTCTAACTTGAATGGCTTTAATTATGCGAGCAACCAATCTCCTTTCTAATTTAGGTTTTAGGCACCTGAGTCCCAGACTCCATTATGGAGCCATGACAGGTTTAGTAAATCTTTAGATCAGTCAAGTCAGTTCTATCTAGAATTATTTTCCATAATTTTCTAGTTTGTACCTAATTCGAATAAATATGAGAACTAACAGGAACTGTTTCCATGCCCTCTATATTATGATTCGCACTCTCTAACGTTAAGGGAGACTCCAATATCATATCTCTCTCAACTATGAACGATACCATCTACCGACTACAAGGTCTACCCATTGTGATTCACATTGTTGGTCATGATATATATATATATATATATATATATATATATATATATATATATATATATGTATATATATATATATATATATATATATATGTATATATATATATATATATATATATATATTTATTTTCGCTCCACGAATGCCGGAGAAGATTAGAAGGCTGTCTGGGCGGTCCGAGTCACGAAGCCGGCGCTTCGCAAAATATCCGCTCCCAGGTTCTCGTTATGCATAAAGAACCACTCGGACACCTTGAGTGCTTTTGCTCTGGTTTATTCAGCAAACCGGGAAAAACTACGCGTTTCGGGAATGACCCTTGATCACGCTCGTCAAACTTTCAGTGCCACCATGTTTAAATACATAAACAAACCCATTTACACCACGTGACATTTGCTTACAACTGTGGCGGCCATCTTGTAAGGTGCAATGGTGCCTTAAACCACGTATGCATTTCTCATATCTCTCACATTGATAAGTACCCGGGATTGTATCTTTTTGGCGTATCACAGTACAATTCATTGTATTATTATTAAAGCTAATGCATACAATCAAGCAAGTGCAAAATTTCATTTTGTTAGGCTGTGATACCCATCATGGTTTCAGTCTTGCCCCAGTGGGCTGGTCACCAAGAACGGACCAAATGTCACGTGGTGTAAATGGGTTTGTTTATGTATTTAAACATGGTGGCACTGAAAGTTTGACGAGCGTGATCAAGGGACAACCTTGGAGCGAGAATCTATATGCGGCAGTCCAGCCGCAGAGTATGCACCACCCCGTTAACGTGGGGGTCACGGCAGTGAAGTAGCAGCCGTACATGGGATCGAGGACGGGCCCACTTGTGGAGTCCATCCAGGACTTGATTGTGTGCTTTCTGCACTACACTTCCCAGAAGTCTCATTGGAGCCTCCCATCGGCGGGTGAGTTATACGTATTTGGAGAAGTGTAGCGGGTGCGCACACCGCTTCCGTTAAAGCCCCTGAAGAGAAGCAGATGGAGCTTCGAAACGCGTCGGGCAGATCCATTACGGAGCGGCGTCTACAAGCGGATCCCCGTCCTCACCTACACATAAATAAAGCTGCTGCTCGCGTGCTACTCAATGGTGGACAACCTTGGAGCGAGAATCTATATGCGGCAGTCCAGCCGCAGAGTATGCACCACCCCGTTAACGTGGGGGTCACGGCAGTGAAGTAGCAGCCGTACATGGGATCGAGGACGGGCCCACTTGTGGAGTCCATCCAGGACTTGATTGTGTGCTTTCCGCACTACACTTCCCAGAAGTCTCATTGGAGCCTCCCATCGGCGGGTGAGTTACACGTATTTGGAGAAGTGTAGCGGGTGCGCACACCGCTTCCGTTAAAGCCCCTGAAGAGAAGCAGATGGAGCTTCGAAACGCGTCGGGCAGATCCATTACGGAGCGGCGTCTACAAGCGGATCCCCGTCCTCACCTACACATAAATAAAGCTGCTGCTCGCGTGCTACTCAATGGTGGACAACCTTGGAGCGAGAATATATATATATATATATATATACATATTTATGCTCCAAACATCCCAGGATTATCGGTCCTTTTAGGAAAGTAGCACACACAGGGGAGGTTCCACAACGATATTAATGCAAGAACCAACAGCAACGACGCGTTTCGCCTTGGGGCTTCGTCAAGTTGTGCAAAGAGCCGAGGCGCCCGTCAGTTTAAAAAGACGTCATGCAGCTTAAAGAAAAGCAACGTAGGACTGTGCAATACATACATGGCCGCCAAACATGGTCTACAATACACCGCGTCTACATGCGGACAAGTTGAATAACATTTCAGCATAAATAAATTCGCATGTAAAGAAATATGTGAGATACATAAATCAAGAAATGCAATTGAAAATAGCAATCTACCTCAAAATAGAGTAAACACAGTCACATACATGATAATGAGAATTATTAAGCCCTGGATGGGCGTGCGTGTGGAACCAACCTAAAATTCATAATACTCAATAGTAATAGTGCAAGGTAGGGGCACTATCGCGGCGATATGCTGCCACATGTGCATGCCCCATGCATATATATTAGAGTGCATATAGCTTAAATGAATACACAGGTAAATATGGTGCCACACCACAACTCTATCTCGCCCTGGATGGGCAAATGCATATTAATTCTTTAAGTAAGCATGAGTAACAAAAATTCATCCAGATACCATTAGTACAAAAAAGTCAATTAAAATGAATATATAAATATACAATATCATCAATGTTTATACGAACTTATCATGGTTCCAATAAAACATGGATGAAAAAGATGGGGGATAAGGAAAGGTACAGTCAAAGGATATCAAGGGTTAAATGTAATACAAGTCATGCAGAAAGTCAATGCCCAGCCAATCAGCCTAAATGAACGGACAGTTCCTCATGCATGTTAAGGCCGTTAGGGTGCTTACTCTGTAAATCAATTATGTATCTCGATTCAAGTCGTCTAAGCTTGAGTAGACGATCACCCCCTCTGATACTTGCTGGTACACTATCTATGCATATATATGCCAACAGGTCCCTGTTGCTTTTATGCATTTTAGCAAAATGCCTTGCTACTGGGTAGGCATCATCCTTTTTAGCGATCGCACGCATGTGCTCCAACACTCTAAGCTTCACTGCGTTGGTAGTGCTGCCGATATAGTTCAGGCCGCAAGGGCATGAGAGGCAATAAATAGCATAGGGTGTGGAGCATGTCAGAAATTTCATAATTCTTTTAGGATTGGCAACGCCTGGTATCTTATAAGTAAGCGTCCGCTTACTATATTTGCAGGCCTTGCAGCGACCGCAAGGGTAAAAACCATTAAGTATAGGCAAATTAGGGGTCTTTTCAGGGGCAGAGTAGTGACTGGAGACTAAATGATCCCTTAACGATCTAGCCTTTCTAAAGGTTACAAGGGGGTTCGGTGGTAAGTCTGCCTTAATAGTGTTGTCAGACAATAAAATGTTCCAGTTCTTTCTTAGTATTTTCTTAATTTGACCTGCATTTTGCGAAAAAGTAGTAATGAGGCGAAAGCTACCATTGTTAGATTTGACGATCTTTTTAGATTTAAGTAGCTCATTCCGTCTCATCTTCTTAGCTCTCTCATAGGCCTTGGATAATACACTGTCACTATAGCCCTTTATTCTGAACCTTTGCATGCTGGCATGGGCCGCTTTCTGAAAGTCACCGTCATTGGAGTTATTCCTTCTTATTCTTAATAACTCCCCATAAGGGATGCTATCAATTAATTGAATGGGGTGACTACTGGTAGCAAAGAGCGTGGAGTTGCCCGCAGTCTCTTTCCTAAACAATTTAGTCTGCATTTTTCCAAAACTGTCGATATAGACAATAAGGTCAAGATAATTGACAGAAGTTTGGCTGATTTGTCCTGAAAATTTTAAATTAATCTCATTGTCATTCAGAGCTTCTACAAAATTGTTGGCTGTTTCTATAGGGCATTCTAAAATGATGAAAAGATCGTCTATGTAACGATACCACCCTATTATCCGGCTGTCCCATTCTTGGTATTTCTCGCTCCAGGCTACCTGCTCCTCCCACCAACCCACGAAAAGGTTCGCAAAGCTGGGGGTGGAGCAGGCACCCATCGCGACTCCGGACATCTGTTTATACAGTTGCTTGCCAAATAAAAATAGGTTATTATTCAGGCTGAACATCATGAATTCCATCAACATTTTGTTATTCTCATAAAATCTTATGGGACGTTTATCCAAAAAACTGGCCATAGCTTTTAGTCCATCGCCATGTGCTATACACGTGTATAGACTGGTGATGTCAAGCACCAGCATACAATACGTGTTTTTCCAGACCACCTCGTCAATGCAGTTCAGAAAGTGTTTAGTATCTCTTAAATAAGATTTCAGGGACATCACCAAAGGGGACAAAAACGAGTCCACATAGATAGAAAGATTTTCTGTCAAACTCCCATTGGAAGCTACAATGGGCCTGCCTGGAGGATTTAATAAATCTTTATGAACCTTAGGTAGGTAGTAGAAAGTGGGGATCACAGGACTCAGACAACGTAAAAACAGATATTCATCTGTGTTTAACATGTTGATGTTGTACCATTTGGATATCATGTCGTGATAGTCGACCACACTCTGATTGTATGTTCTTTCATTCACAGTCATATAAGTGTTGGCATCTCCCAATAGGCGACAAGCCTCCGTTTCATATTGGGTGGCTGTGAGTAGAACAATGTTTCCCCCTTTATCGGAGGGCTTACATACCAGGCCTGAATCCTCACAAAGAGTAGTCAATGCAAGCTGTTGGGTTTTGGTGAAGTTATCTTTTTTGGGCACATGTTTACTCATGATCCGTAATCTAGTGAGATCCCTCACTACAGCGTCCGAAAAAGTATTGATGGCGTCAGTGCCCATTATTGGCATAAATGTGGAGGCCGGTTTAAAATCACTGGCCCCGCCTTTTTCTTGTACCTCCCAATTATCTAGCATTTGGGTATTGGTTACCTCACCATCACCTTCTGTGTTGATTTGCAGGTGGAGACCTTCTATTGCTCTCAGGCCTCCCAGCTCGCTGCATCTAAGTTCAGTGCAGTTCAAATCTTTGCTGTCACATTGTGCTCACCGGGTGGTTTAAGTTTGAAAAATGTATGTAGTTTCAACTTTCTGACAAATTTGAAAACGTCAATCCGCGTCTGCGCAAATTCGAAATTCCTGCGCGGACAAAAGGATAAGCCCAATTTGAGTTGTGGTGTGGCACCATATTTACCTGTGTATTCATTTAAGCTATATGCACTCTAATATATATGGATGGGGCATGCACATGTGGCAGCATATCGCCGCGATAGTGCCCCTACCGTGCACTATTACTATTGAGTATTATGAATTTTAGGTTGGTTCCACACGCACGCCCATCCAGGGCTTAATCATTCTCATTATCATGTATGTGACTGTGTTTACTCTATTTTTAGGTAGATTGCTATTTTCAATTGCATTTCTTGATTTATGTATCTCACATATTTCTTTACATGCAAATTTATTTATGCTGAAATGTTATTCAACTTGTCCGCATGTAGACGCGGTGTATTGTAGACCGTTCCATGATGGCGGCCATGTATGTATTGCACAGTCCTACGTTGCTTTTCTTTAAGCTGCATGACGTCTTTTTAAACTGACGGGCGCCTCGGCTCTTTGCACAACTTGACGAAGCCCCAAGGCGAAACGCGTTGTTGCTGTTGGTTCTTGCATTAATATCTTTGTGGAACCTCCCCTGTGTGTGCTACTTTCCTAAAAGGACCGATAATCCTGGGATGTTTGGAGCATAATTTGAAGACATGGGTACACCCCCGTTTTGTGTGCACCCACTCGTGTGTGCAGCCGGTTGGTGTTCAGAAGCTGTATATATATATATATATATATATATATATATATATATATATATATATATATACATATATATATATATATATACATATATATATATATATATATATATATATATATATATATATATATATATATATATATATATATATATATATATATATATATATATATAAAAAAAAAATTCTGGTCCCATAACTTTGCTGCCCAATCCTAGTGTAACTTAATATGTAGACGCTGATTTGTGTATTACCCATTTTTCATTGTGTTTCTTTTATCTTTTCTTTTTTAGAATAGCCTACCATCAAATATATAAGTGTCAAAGGGTCGGATGAATATTATAAAATAGGACGTGATTCTTTCCTGCAATCTCCATTTATTTGGCATAGAGGCTTCGAATATATAAGGTAGAGTTATGGGAATCAGAGACTCTGATAATTAGAGATGGAACTATTGAAATATTGATAATTTTTATTTACGGTTTCATTCATAGCCCCTGCATCCATACTTCTTGCATTTTCTTACTTCTGGTTTTATCCTCGACCACATATGGATTGTTTTGCCAATCTTTCCAGGAAGTTATTACGGTACTAGTGTATGCTCTGAGATAGCTGCCTTGAGACATATGACCTTACCTGTCATTAACTAGGTTACCATCCATTATCGTATTTCCTATTCTCCCATTCAGTTTGCTGACATCAATAGGACTTCCTTTTCCATACATCATTTCCTTACTCGTCATAGTTGAGGTAAGCGCCAAATTTATTGCTTTTCCTTTTACACTTCAGTAATAAATTCAAGCACTAACTCACTCCGTCTCCATGAGAGCACTATTTTGGGTCTTTCGTACTTTGATTCATTATATCTTTTTGATGCATTCACAGGAGTTTTATGTTTTTCTGTTATAATTGTTTGATCTTCACATGTATATTGGTGATGGAATTCTTTACTGAGGCACTTTCTTTTTTATGTATATATCATTTCATGTTTGTGTCCCTCGTCCCTACCCATGCACTCATCCAATCACCCAGGCACTACCCATGCACACATCCCATTAACCAGGCATTACCCATGCACTCATCCATTCACCCAAGCACTACCCATGCAGTCATCAACTCACCCAGGAAGCGCCCTTGCACTCAGGCACTACCCATGTACAAATCAATCACTTAGGCAACACCCATGCAGTTATGCAATCACCCAGGCAATACTTATGCAATCAGACGGGCACTATTCATACACTTATCTGAACGCTACCTATACATTCATCCAATCACTCAGGCACTACTCATGGACTCATAGAATCACATAGGTACTACTCATGCAGCAATATAATCACCCATGCACTACCTTTGCACTCACGCAATCAACCAGGCACTACCCATGCAGTCATCCAATCACCCTGGCACTATACCAGCACTAATCTATTTACCCAGGCACTGCACTTGCACTCATGTCATCACTCAGGCATTACCCATGTATTCATGCAATCGCCCAGGCAATGTACTTGGCCTCATCCATTTACACAGGCACTGAACGTATCCATTCACCCAGGGACTGCACTTGCACTCATCCATTCACTGAGGCACTACCCATGCAATCATCCAATCAGTCAGGCACTATCCATGCACTCATTCAAGCATCCTGGCACTACTCATACACTCATCCAGTCATTCAATCATACAAGCAATTCCCATTCAGTCATCTAATGACCCAGGCACAACTCATGCACTCATACAATCACTCGGGCAATACTCATACACTCATGCAATCACCAGGCACTAATCATATACTCATCCAATCATCCATGCACTACTTATGAACTTGTACAATCACCCAGGAAGTTTTTCTTTATTAACCATAAAATGCAGTTCCAAAAATACTCTTTTTTTGTTCTTTAACTGTTTTTTTAAAGCTTTTTTTGTCTTTGTGATGCAGAATAATCAGCAACAACAGGTTGGTAAATGAGAAGATGCACTCTAGAAAAAGTGCAGAAGTAAATTTGAAAACAAAATTAAAAATTGTGGTTTTTGCCTGCAGCATGCATAGCTGAGATGACCTGTTCTCCTGCACCTGGAATTACCCCACAGTCCATACAGTACATGGCGACATGAGAGAACTCTGAGCCGTTTCATCCCTTCGATTTTTCACCTCCACAGGAATCGTCTGGCCATGTGTAGATGTTCTGGGCACTGCTGTTGATGGCCCTGCATGTTCTCTTTGCCGCATCATCCTCTTAAGTTGGATGATGTGATAAGTTTTAAGGTGGTACAGCATCAATGTTGTGCCACAGCTGTATTTTTTTATTGGAACCTCTAGACAAAACTTTTTCGCAAAGAGCATTTGACCAATTTGTTACCTTTTCCCCTGAAGGATTGTAAAAATGTCCCAGGCAATGCTGTTCTTCCTTTAGGGAGGTTCTTCACCATCTGAATCTTCTCCATGGATTTCCTGCATATCCTCTTGTGCTTCCTGAACCGCCTCCTCCTCTTGTGTATCTTCTGTAGACACTCCTCTGCGGCCTGCTAAAGCTTAACTGCCGGCTGTCCGGCTTACCTACGGCCATAGCATTGTGGGCCCAGCCTCTGGTCACCACTGGGCATCTCCGGTTGGCCCGAGCGCTATCTGTGTGGGTGCCGGGACCCATCTACTGGGTGAGTAGGACATATGTCTGTGCTGGCAGCTGCCATCTTGGAGGATCACCCGGAGAAGCCTTCCCCCCTGCCCTGATCCCCTGCCATCGCCTGGACCTGAGGCTCAGACCTACTTCCCTGGACTCACTGGCTTCCCTCAGCTATGATGCAGGCTCGGGGACCCACCCGCCCGAGGCTAAAATTGATTGAAGACCCACCTAGTCTGGTGTGCCCGTGCCCCGGAGACGGAGGACCACGCTGGCATGGTCGAAACCCTGAGAGCGGATCTGCTTGTCTGCGGGCTCCCTTGCCTCCACTGCGGCCATTGCGGAATCCCCAGCGGAGGAGCTGGTGCACCCGGGGTCTGAGCGTGCTCAGACTCTTTCCTCTCCTCTGCTGCTGGGCCCCCGCCGGGAAGACTGCTTGGGGGGAGGCCATGCCCTCATGGAGAGCTTGCAGCCCAGATGTAAACCTGGATCCGCCAAAGCCCGGCCCTTCCTGCCAAAGCTGTGGAATCGGGGGGCGAGACGGGAGGTGAGTGTGATCGGCTGTAGGGCACATGCAGTGGAGGATCCCTCGGCTGTGCCTGGTGCTTGGGCTCCCCCCTCTTGGAGTTCATTGGGGTATCAACTGCCAGTGGAGGCATCTGAGCCTGTAAGTGATGTGTTCAAGCCTGCGGCGCAGAGGAGTGGGGGCCCTCCCAAAAATATTAATTTGATAAGGGAGATTGGCTGTAGGGTTCGCGCAGCGAGTCTGCACGTTCCTACCGTCCCTCTGTCTCTCGCCCCCTGGACATTTCCTCGCCTCCTGGGGAAGACCCCCCCTATTGCTTTGCGGGCACAACTGGCAGGGAAACACGCCTTGCGGGCCTGCACTGGAGGGTCCGCCTGGGGGAGACCAGTGGCCTGAGCTGCTGGCGTGCGCTCTCGTGAGGGCTCTTGGAGGTGTGGCTGGAAAATTGCCATCTCCACGACTTGGGCCTCGTGGGGGTTCCAAGCAAAGGGCCTCTGTAAAGTGGCTGCACCAGGGCCCCTGGACTGGGAACGCATTTACTGCTCGCATAATACAGACCTCACGATCTCATTAGAGCCCACCCAGGGCCACCTACAATGCCCAGAGGCTGGAGTGGGACCCGTGGGACCCCCCGGTTGCCCTGGTCCTCATCTGATGCTCCCCCTGTGGTGCCCCAATGCCCAGCAGCGATTCTAAGGGAACGCCCTCGACCTGGGGTCTTTGGCGAGGCCCTCCTCCGCTGCATCACCAAGCAAGCCTGGTTGACTGTCTCTGGGCTCTGAGCCTGCCCTACTTCAACTCTCGCAGCCTACCACCCTCTTTTGTGGCTGATCCGCACTGGTCCCTCGAACATTTAAGGGGCTCTTCTCCCTGCGGCCCAGCGCCAGCTCTGCATCTCCTTGGAGAGCTCTGCAATCTTTTGAGACCATCCTTCTGATCATACCTTGATCTAAACTGGGCAAGGACCCAGCCCCCCAAGCACAACCCGGTCACATCCCTGTGGGTGAAATCCAATCCTCCGAAGCTGTCCTCATCTGACCCTCCGGGACCTAGGACAGATGGGGGTTCACCTGTGGCACCGATCACACAGGAGTTTATGACCTAATTTCTCCAAGAGATCAAGGCAGAAATTGGACCGCTCAAACAAGACTTCAAATCCAGCCTTGAACTCATGGTGGATGCCAGGGCGGAGGACCACTAGATTATTTGTGGCTGGATGGCGGAACTTGAAGATCAACATATCAATCTACAACTCAAACAGGAGGACCTCAAAATTCCAAGTTGGCCAAACAATCTACGCATTAGATGGGTCCCGCGCTGAGCAGAGGGACAAGATATCATGGCCTTTACGGCAGACCTCCTGCAGACGGTTCGGGCGGATGATGACGCCTTCCGCCGACTCTCGACAGAGCTCATTGAGTCCCCGGCCCCAGAGGGCACCGACTTCGTCCCAGACATCCTCATGCTGGTCTTTTTCTTCCTGGAGAAAGAAGCTATCTTTCAGCAGGTGCATGGGGTCCACCCCTTCGCACTAATCTTTACGTGGGTGGGCAAGTTCTCCGCTCACTGCGAGACGCAAAACAGCTTCTTCACCTCCCGATGGACACTGGGGAGGTACAGCCCTACTCCCTGTGAGGCTGACGCAGGGAGCCATCTCAGTCGGAGTGGTCCACTGTTCCATCCCCCAGGCACAGGACACTCACCAAAGATCAGGACTCCTCTCAGGCACAACAGGAGATTATCAATCATATTCTTACCCTGAGTGACTCTTCTTCTCCAACCCACTCATTCACTTTGGCAGACTGACTTGAACTGGGAGTATTAAGGTCTACACCTGCCAATCCCAGATGGGGGCCCATACCTCTGGTCCCCCTGCGAATTTCAAACGATCTTAGCTCCCTTCGATGCTCCATCTTGTTCAGCTCCTGTTACCTCTTGCTTTTTGAACTGCTGGATGCCCATCATACGTGAGGCTCCTCCTCAAGCTCTTCTAGAACTGCACCAGCATGCCCTACTTCACTATACCAGGAGGGCCTGGTGGCTGGTGACTTTCACTTCAAATGTAGAGACTGGCTGCTGGAGGCGGAGACTCCCGATTGACCACCTTTATTGGTCACGTCCCCCCACCTCTGCAGTGTCCTCCGGAAGAGTGACTTCTTTAGAATGGCTCTCTCCATGCCCTGTGAGCTATTCCATGACGACATTGACCTATTTTGGCCCTGTTGGCCATTCCACTTTGATTCCTTCATTCCACCTTCCCCTCTTTCCATACTATTTCTCTGAAGCAAATGTAGTGCAGACTTTTCTGGCCCACCATATACCCTGAGAACGTATTTTCCAATCAGGCACATGGGGTATACCTCTACAAACTTGTCCTATTCAGCCATGATCCACCCGCTCTAGCCCACTTACAATCTGCCTTGCTGAAGCTTCTCAACTAAATCTTCCTTCATGATGACAATGGCGACCCCTTTTAGGTTTCTCTCCCTCAATGTCAAGGGACTCCACTCCCCTAATAAGAGGTGTCAGATCTGGTGCTATATTCTCCTACAGGACCCTGATATTATCTTTCTTCAAGAAACTCACCTACTCTCCACAGACACACACCTCATGACGCACCCTAAGTACCTGGCTCAGTTTTGGGCTTGCTCTCGCTCCAAAACTGCAGGGCTAGCAATACTACGGAAGGCTGACCTGGGAGGGACAACTCCTAAGGTGGTTCGGGAAACGAAACTCCAAGTGCACTGTCTGGTACGCACAGTATCTGACTCTCCTGAATGTTTAAGCACCAGGTTTATGCATTGCATATGACAGGAGGTGGTAGAGGTAGATGGATTTGGGTTCCATAAGGAATTAAGGGATCTACAGTAGAACATCCTAGTGCAGCTGAAGAGATTCTTGAAAGTGATGTGCCTCTCAATCTGGGCAGAGTGGGCATACGTGCCAGCACAATACCAACAATGATTTCAGTGAAGGTTTCCAGGCACCAGCTAAGTGTGGAGCAACTTTGGATACCGCTCACTGAAACCAACAGCAGCACAAGAAGAAAGGTGAATGGACAATGGAGTAGAAGACAATGGAGGAGTGGGTGATGGAGAATTACCTGACACAAACTTAGGGTATTCAGAAGATGAATTTAGCTATAACAAAGAGGAAGATGGTTTAGAGGATGATGAGATCGTAGAATAAGATGTGTGCTTGTCAGAAGCAAGAGCAGAAGAACAGAGTATTCTCAGAGTGGGAAGGGGCTTGGTAGTTAACGACAGAGGGAGTACTAGTATGGCAAGAGTTTATAACAGTAGAGATCTCAAGAGGAAGGCAGCGAGAAATGACCAAGCACTAAAGGACCTTAAGAGCAGTTCCCTTTAATTATACCAGATATGGGCAAATGGTGGGTGCCATAGGGGTGATGGGAGGAGATGAAGAGAGCAAGTTGGGAGAATGGTTTTAGTCTGAGTAAGTGATGACACGAGTGAAAGAGCATGTGAAGAGGTAAAAGAAAAGAAGAATGAAGGTTTGATTTTGTATGATGGAGGGAAAGGGAAGTCAGAAGAAAATGGCAAGTTGTGTGAAGTCAAAAAATGGTGAGAAGAATAAGGAAAGAAAGGATAAACAAGCATTGAAAATGCAATAGGTCTCGCCTTTGATTAAGTTAAAGCCATTTGCTTTGCTAATGCTATTGTATAGCAAAGCAAATGGCTTTAACTTAATGAAAGGCAAGACCTATTGCGTTTTTAATGTTTCTCTGCAGGAACGGTTTATTTCACAGCTGCTGTGAGTATGCAGTTTGGCTGCTTTACCTCAAGTAGGGAGGGTGAAAAAAGCTGCTTTTCTTCTTAGAGCCAGGGCGGGCAATAGCAGTGAGAGCCGAAGGGCACGAGACAGCACGACATGCCCATTCCTTCACTATTTCAACTTGTCTGCTCCACAGACTAAAGCAGGGCAGGCTCCTTGGTGTTTAGTTAGGTCTGTTCTGGGGAGCAGTGGGGGCCAGGCCAGTGGCAAGGGTTGGAATGCAGGGAGCTGATCATGTGTGACAGCAGCAGTTCAGTCCATCATAAGAAAACAATGACAGAACGTGTACCTACAGCATCTAAATTCACCCCGAATAATGTTCCATGTCGCAAATTTCCTGGTTGCTGCTATTCGCATTAGGAAAAAGTACAATATTCCAGCACTGACCTTAAGTGTCCCTGATTAGAATACTTTATTTACTTGGGTAAATTGGTTTTATGGTCAAGCACAATCTTATGGTAGTCTCTTTTTAAATGTTTTAATACTATATTTATGCATGTGTCAAAATTATGCTAAATTGTATAAAATGAAATGGTTAATATGTATCTTATATATATAATCAAGTTTTTTTTAAATTGAGTATTTAATTGTTAATTTTTGATTGTACCATGTCTTTTTTTTTATATTAAGTTATCGATTAAAGGAATTTTGACTGACTGACAGAACGTGTATTAGATTTGAAAAGTAATGTGACTGATTGGGAGGGGGGAGAGACATCAGAGAGAGTGGGGTGGAGGAGTGGTAGGGGAAGGCAGGAGACTGAAAGCAAACCAGCATGAGAGCACCTCACTGATCGAAACTTAAAGCTGACAGAAAGACCTCAGAGCTGCCCTTCTTCCCGGAGACCAGAGCCAGTCCACGGCCGGGGGAGCTGCGAGGAGCAGGACCAGGCCCGGACTGGCCGTGGTGGGCATCGGGCATTCCCCCGGTGCGCCGCACGGGTGGGGACGGTTTTGGCCCCCTCGGGGCCGTTTTTGTTACAGGGCCATTTTTGCAGCATAGCTGCAAAATCGGCCCTGTTACAAAGTCGGCCGAAAACCGGCCCTGGCAAAGAGCTCGGTGTGAGTAAAGAGATTGGGTTTGACTTAAGGGACAGGAAGATCTGGGGCTCCAGCAGATGTGATTGTAGTTAGACAAGTTATTCAAAATACACGGTGCCAACAGGTCAGGGGCAACAAACCCAGGCAAGAAACAACTCCTGTAAAGGTGAAGGACAAGTCCCACACCATAGATGAGTGCAATTCCTGTGCACACGTATCACATGTCAGGCTCTGGTGTTAGAACCCAGTGAGTTGATTAAAGATCATGCAGAAAACATAATGAAGGTCCAATCCAGGGTTGAGAAAAGAATATATTTATAATTCACACTTGATCAGTACAAATGAAAGTAAACCAGCCGACACGTGTTTCGTCACACCGTGTGGGGGATGTGACTCTTCAGGGCTGAGGGTTTTCAAGGGTAGGAAATCGATACGCAAGACCGGTTGCCTTTCCAACCCGGCTGCGGAACGGAGTTGTTGCGGACAAAGGTCCGTGTTGGGCAAGGTGTCCTGCCGGTGAAAGGGCTGGCAGGGGAGAGAAACTACAGACGGATGTGTCCAAGGTTAGGACCGATAACATCAGTAGGTTATCTCATGTAGAAGCGTCACAGGCACGGTCTGTTCTGTTGTATGCAAGGTACATCCAGGTAGCGGATGACACCAGAGCAGTGTGTGTGTACCTGCTCTGGTGTGATCCGCTACCTGAACCAAATTTTAGGTAGCCTCTTTTTTCTGCCGCAAGTAATTCAGCCAATTCCTCCGTACTCCAGGAGCGTGTGGGTGGGTGGTTGGTGCGGTATGTTGGCTGGTGTGTGCTAGGGAGAATAAGAGGACGATATCTTGCCTCATGATCCTTTTATGTTGCCTCTCTGGGCACCCCCTAATGATGTCACTGGACTGGCAACCCTCTGCCTGGCAAAACAGACGAGGGATTCTCTGCTTTGGCTCCCACCCCTGGAGCGACTCAGGGCACCCCTCTGCTATTTGCTGGGGGCACCTGTTCAAGAGATATCCTGGCGTGTGGTGTTGAGTTTCAGAAAGGTGCTTTTTGGTATTTCTTATGGGATATTTTGCAGAATGTATTTTATGCGGGGGAGCACTTTTATTTCATATGGATGCATTTTGCCAAGAAATGGGGTTGGGCCTAGTACCACGTATAATGGGAAGGGTCCAGCGAGAGAGGCATTGGCTCTCACTTGGGCCTGTGGAAGCAAGCATAAGATCTTAACACAGGATATGAATCAGAGGACAACGTTCATGTTATGAAAAAGCTGAAACAGGAGATCCCAATTATCTGAATCAAAAGCCTTTTCAAACTCGAATAGGAGCAGTGCTAAGGGCCCTTCAATGTCCTGGCATTTCGCCTGTGCGAACTATAGACATATGATGTAGTGTCTCGGACTTTGACCCAGGATGAAGCTTTTTTGGTCTTTGTGTACTAGTATTCAGATAACTTGAATGAGCCTACCAGCAAGCACCTTTGCCAACATTTTAGTCTTGATTTTGAGCAAAGATATAGGTCTGTATGAGGGATATAGGCCCGGAGCCCCATCTGGTTTGGGGAGCACCAGTATCATGGCTAGTTATGGTCATGCGATAATTAATTACTTGGTATGGGGTTGCTCAGTTTTATGCTCGCTGTTTGAGTTGTTTAGTTCTTTTTAGCAGTGTGTTTCTACTTTTAGGTCAGGCTTTTCCAGAGTGATCCATTATTTAAACAAGCATTTGCAATGCAATAGGTCTCGCATTAGGAAAGTTAGAGCTATTGGTCTTGTAAATGACACATTTTTTTATTTATGTGTTGGTTTGAAAATAGCTAAATTAATAGCTTTGTCATTTACAATGCCAATAGTTATTACATTTGCAAATGTGACACCTATAGCATTTGTAATCCAACATGTTTTGTATTTACGTGACTTAGATGTATTGATCTTACAAATAACAATGGCTTTTAATTTTTTTAATTAATTAATACTTAAATAAAAGTTATTGTATTTATAATTGCAATAGCTTAAACTTTTGTAATTAACTTTTGTGAACATGATGTTGAGTATATTTTATTGTAACGAAAATCCAAGAACAGAAGTGAAATATTAACATCTTTTTGTGAAATTTGTAATAAAGCTTGAGACATTGAGAGAACATATTTGAATCAGTTGTTGTTGAATGGTTGCACAGATTGATGCTGTGGTGGCGCTGAGTGATGTTGTGGTGGCGACGAGTGATGTTGTGGGAGCGACGAGTAATGTTGTGGTGGCGACGAGTGATGCTGTTGCTGCGACTTGTGAAGCTGTGGCATTCAGTGATGTTGTGGTAGCGCATAGTGATGTTGCGGTGCCCCTGAGTGATGCTGTGGTGGTGCTGATGAGAGGTGCTGTGGTGATGCGATAGATAGAGTGCGATAGATAGAGTGAGGGTGATAGATAAATAGAGTGAGGGCGATGGATGGATGGATGGATAGATAGATAGATAGATAGATAGATAGATAGATAGATAGATAGATAGATAGATAGATAGATAGATAGACAGATAGACAGACAGATAGAGTGAGGGCAATAGATAGTTGGATAGATATATAGACATAGATAGACAGACAGATAAAGTGAGGGCGATAGATAGAGAGAGTGAGGGTGATAGATAGATAGATAGCTAGATAAATAGATAGATAGATAGATAGATAGATAGATAGATAGATAGATAGATAGATAGATAGATAGATAGATAGATAGATAGATAGATAGAGTGATGGTGATAGATAGAGTGATGGTGATGGATAGATAGACATGGAGTGAGGGCGATAGAGTGAGGGCAATAGATAGATAGATGGTTGTGTGTGGAGTTGTGTGTGGGGTTGTGTGTGTGTGGGGTTGTGTGTGTGGGGGGGTTCTGTGTGGGGGTTGTGGGTGTGGGGGGGTTGTGTGTGTGGGGGGTTGTGGTTGTGTGGGGTTGTGGTTGTGTGTGTGTGGTTGTGTGTGTGGTTGTGTGTGTTGTGTTTGGGGTTGTGTGTGTGGGGGGGTTTTGTCTGTGGGTTTGTGTGTAGGGGTTGTGTGTGTGGGGGGTTGTGGTTGTGTTTTATTTATTTGTTGGTTTTGAAAATAGCTAAATTAATAGCTTTGTCATTTGCAATGCCAATAGTTTTAACTTTCGCAAATGTGACAACTATAGCATTTTTACTGCAATATGTGTTTTATTTACGTGACTTAGATGTATTGATATTACAAATAACAATGGCTTTTAATTTTTTTAAATAATTAATACTTAAATAAAAATTATTGTAATTTATAATGGCAATAGCTTAAACCTTTGTAAATGATTTTTGTGAAGATTATGTTCAGTGTATTTTATTGGGATGAAAATCCAAGAACAGAAGTGAAATATTAACATCTTTTTGTGGCATTTGTAATAAAGCTTAAAACATTGAGAGAACATATTTGAACCAGTTGCTGTTGAATGGTTGCACAGATTGATGCTGTGGGGGCGCTGAGGGATGTTGTGGTGGCGACGAGTGATGCTGTGGCGTTCATTGATGCTGTGGTGGCGCTGAGTGATGTTGTAGTGGCAACGAGTGATGCTGTTGCGTTCATTGATGCTGTGGTAGCGCATAGTGATGTTGTGGTGGTGCTGAGGGATGCTGTGGTGATGCGATAGATTGAGGGCGATAGATAGAGGGAGGGCGATAGATAGAGGGAGGGCGATAGAGTGAGTGAGGGCGATAGATAGAGTGAGGGCGATAGATAGAGTGAGGGCGATAGAGTGAGGGCGATAGATAGAGTGAGGGAGATAGAGGGAGGGAGGGCGATAGAGTAGGGGCAATAGATAGATAGAGTGAGGGCGATAGATAGATAGAGTGAGGGAGATAGAGTGAGGGCGATAGATAGAGTGAGGGCGATAGATAGAGTGAGGGCGATAGATAGAATGATAGATAGATAGATAGATAGATAGATAGATAGATAGATAGATAGATAGATAGATAGATAGATAGATAGATAGATAGATAGAGTGGGGGCGATAGATATAGATAGATAGATAGATAGATAGATAGATAGATAGATAGAGTGAGGGCGATAGATAGATGGAGGTGTAGAGAGAGGTAGAGAGAGAGGTAGAGAGAGGGGTGTAGAGAGAGAGGGGTGTAGAGAAAGTTAAGGAGGGCCTTTATCTAAGATGACTTATTCATTGCACTTCCTTAATTAACTATGCTGGGCCACAAGCCACACGGGCCTGTTCCGAACTTTTAAAATAAAGTGTTATCGGAAAGAGAAAACACAGTAGCTCCAGTCCACGCCACCAACTAATCATTTCAAATGCATCAGCTGACATGCAAAAACACAAAATGCTAGCTTTGAAACCTTTGCATACATAGATTTTATAGCACAAGCACCGATGCTGTCAAAGCGCAGGGTCTGAGGAAAAGAATTACTTTGGCAGTCCTAAGCATTAGTGCTTTCAGTGGGATGAAAAGTTCACGAGCCCACAGAGAGGGGGGTGGCGTTAGCCGTTTATAGCGCAGGCGAAAATGCAACGAGGTATCATGATCTGCGCACAAGCTGTAGATACTGACTTCTCACTTTAAATTAAAAATAAAAGGCTGGTAAAATGTCATCAGACAAAGGTCAACTGCGGGTTACATAATAGAATATTTCCAATGGTGAATTTAAAAAAACGTTTTGCCTCATTGCCTATTAGTTATATATTTTATTATTATATAAACTGCCGCAGCTTGTGCTTTGCCCAATAGTGAATATCATTTTCTAAATTCCTGTTAGACAAGCAGAAAAGAAAAAACCAGGAAACAAATGCACACACACAAACAGTATATTTAATAAGTCTTATTTTAAATGATGGTGACTCTGGAAAAGTTAAGTTGTGTCTCTGTAGTGGTACGAGGGCTGGGTGAAACGTGAGCCTGTTATTGCAACAGCATGGGGGCATTGGCCTGCTCGCCCAACATGAAAGGGTGCCCGGAGAGAGGCGCTTAATTACCCATGACAAAGGAAAGGCAGATGGCCGCACTGGGTTGCACTTTTAAGATCCGCTTTTACTAAGAGTCGAGCAAGCTCGACATAAAAAAGCATGAGCCAGAGAATGAGGTTGAAGGAATTAGACAGAGAGAGCAAGAGTGATTGCTATCTCCTACTTGACCGTAGGTTAATATGGATATCCGAGTTGAAGGATTTTAAAATTCAAGCAATGTAATGGCTGCTATAATCACTTACACAATGTAGCCTTGAAAAGTAAAATTACATGCATGCTCAGTTGAATGATCGAATCCACTGTGTAGTAAACGCCAGACGATAATGTACGATAGTGAGATGTGCAAATTGTATAATAGAAACATGGCCTATGGGATTGTCATATATTTATTTCCAAAAAGTATGTAAGTTGTTGCAGGAAAAGTAGTGGTTCTGGAAAAAGGAAATGGGTTTGGGTGTGGGGGGGGGGGTGATTGGGTAGTGCGCAATAGCCTGCTTCGAGCACATGAAAGGACGAAGGGATAGAGGGGTGGGAGAGAGGGAAGTGGCAGAGGAGAGAAATGACGTGAAACAGGACGCATGTTGAGATGTTTTTTCATACCCTCGGTATAGCGCAAATGTAAGGAGCTACGTAGCGCTCTGTACGGCCAGGGTGGGGTGGCCTCTGTACGGCCAGTGTGGGGCGGCCTCGACACCCCTGGTCACGTGGGACAGGTGGCGAAATGACCTGATGTTATGGTTTAGAAATTTAGGATTGAAATGTAAACACACTCGGCTCAGACGGGAAACATCAATGACGGCGGATGTATGTGTGTGTGTATGGCTTGCGCTCTTCTGGCACCTGGGGCCGGTTTGTCTCTAAGACGTTGAAATGCAAATCCATTAATCATGCAGGATGGCTCTCTGTGTCTTCTGCCCCAGTGGCGCCAGGGGGTGAAGAGTGGGGGGGAGAGTAGGGTGCAATAGCCAGCTTGAGCACAGGAAAGGACGAAGGGATCGAGAGGTGGGAGAGGGTAAAGTGGCAGAGCAGAGAAATGACGGGAAACAGGAGGCATGCAGAGATGTGTTTCCATACACTTTTGATAGCGCTAATGGAAGGCGCTTCGTGGCGCTCTGTAGAGAACACGCTATTGTTGCATCACCCGTTGAGTCAGGGTTACTAAAAGCATACTGTAATGGGGAGGTTGTGATGGCTGCATGTCTAGTAAACAGTCGGGGAAATACCGTGACATGGTGCGGAAGTGGAGAGGGGAGAACATTCTTGATAGAGTGAGATAGAGGAAAGTGCCAGAGGATGATAAATCTTGGGAAACAGGAGGCATGCTGATGAGTTTTCATACAATTTTGATAGCGCTAATGTAAGGAGCTTCGGGGCGCTGTCTAGGGCCAGGGTGGGGTGGCCTCGACACCCCTGGTCACCGGGGAGGGCCGGGCGATGTGTATGGAAGGAGCCCTGGAGAGACTGTGCTTGTCCGTGGTGGCCCGAGGGAGATGGAGGGGTGGGTAACGAGAACCGGTGGGAGAGGGTGAGAAACGACTGGATGTCGAAAATTGGTGCAGTGGTGTGTCGAAAATCGGAGCAGTGGTGAGCAGGGAAGCAGTGAAAATTGGAGGTGGAGACAAGGGAAGTGGTTATGTGGCACGAAAGGTTTGGGTGTGTGTTGGGGGGTAGGTTTGCAATAGCCTGCTTCGAGCACATAATAACTATACGTTTAAAAACAATACACATACCACAATGAATGACAAGCATTTGAATGCAATCGCGGCACCGAGCTGTAACTTGAGAAGTTTACAGCTAAAGCACGAGTGCCGCAGCCCGCAATTGCATTGCAAATGGGAGGTGACACCGAGGGAGGGTGGCGGAGGTGGGGGGAAGTGGGTCCTGCTGGGGCGGGGGAGCGGACCCTATGAAGTCTAATGCCGCGATGCGCGTGGTTGTGCGCATTCTCGCCATGCAATCCGGTTTTTGGGATGTAATTAGGGGGGAGGAGAAGTGAGGCCGAGCGCACGCTGGGGAAGCCTGTGGGAGGGAGGCTGATGGCTTTGATGTGGACGCGCTTTCCGCACAAGTGCACCACACAAACTGTAGGGAATCTGTGATGATTTCAGACCTTGGTTTAGCCTCTATACTCTTGTCCTATTATCCCTTGCGGGATTAATAGGACGAGACCTAAAAATGTCTTGTTTGTTTGTGGGGAAGATTCAAACAATTGTTCTGCATGCGTTTCATAGTGTGATGAGATAACTGGGCATGTTGTATGGAAAAAATGGGAGTGAGGGAAGTTCAGGAGACGATGAAGATCATTTTGCTGTTAGTTGATGAAACTGTTTCAGTAAATAAATTGCAGATGACAAAGTTTCAATTGTTACTTAATCATCTGAATTTCATGTGCAGGGTAGTTTGTGCTACTATGATTTTCTACGGGCCTTTGGGCTGTTTTTTAGTGCCAGATGTAGTTTAACCGCACCACAATGTGTGAGTACAGATTTAAAAGACGACTTGAGAGTTTAGATAATATTTTTGAAGGATTTAATGTTGTCTTTACAAGATGAATGGTTACAGCAAGTCCAATTTTTTTCAAATGCATCAGGGTCTAAGGGTTTTGGTTTCTTCTAGGGCGGTAAGCGGGTTACAGAGCCTTGGGCAGGAGATTGGTTGAGAGAAACAAAAGGCATAGCATTTCTGGATTTTTCTCCTATTGGTAGTTCCCATGGTTTTATGGGGAAATGTGTTGGCTAACAGGAATGTTCTGTTTAATGTAGATAATCAAACAGTGCTTGTTTAGGTGAATTCTCAGGAAGCCAAAGCCGAAAGAGTTTTGCGTTTATTACGGGTTTTCCTGTTGGGTTGTCTAAAATGTAATATTTTGATCAGGGTGAAGTATGCACCTGGGCCAGAAATTACACTGCAGATGTATAGCCTCGCTTCCCAGTGGCAGAGGTTCTGTGGGAGCAGAAAGAGTGAAGACCAAGAAGCCACAAGACCTTTAGGAGCTGGGGAACTGAGGGAGCTGGAGGTAATAGAGAAGTATGTTGCAGAAAAGCATAAAGGAATGCTTGGAGAGAGTTTGTTTTCAGTGGGAAGTGAAAGAAGTGAAATATTAACATCTTTTTGTGACATTTGTAATAAAGCTTAAAACATTGAGAGAACATATTTGAACCAGTTGTTGTTGAATGGTTGCACAGATTGATGCTGTGGGGGCGCTGAGGGATGTTGTGGTGGCGACGAGTGATGCTGTGGCGTTCATTGATGCTGTGGTGGCGCTGAGTGATGTTGTAGTGGCAACGAGTGATGCTGTTGCGTTCATTGATGCTGTGGTAGCGCATAGTGATGTTGTGGTGGTGCTGAGGGATGCTGTGGTGATGCGATAGATTGAGGGCAATAGATAGAGGGAGGGCGATAGATAGAGGGAGGGCGATAGAGTGAGGGAGGACGATAGATAGAGTGAGGGCGATAGATAGAGTGAGGGCGATAGAGTGAGGGCGATAGATAGAGTGAGGGAGATAGATAGAGGGAGGGAGGGCGATAGAGTAGGGGCGATAGATAGATAGAGTGAGGGCGATAGATAGAGTGAGGGCGATAGACAGATAAAGTGAGTGCGATGGATAGAGTGAGGGCGATAGATAGAGGGAGGGAGGGCGATAGATAGAGTGAGGGCGATAGAGTGAGGGCGATAGATAGATAGATAGGGTTAGGGAGATAGAGTAGGGGCGATAGATAGATAGAGTGAGGGCGATAGATAGAGTGAGGGCGATAGATAGAGTGAGGGCGATAGATAGAATGATAGATAGATAGATAGATAGATAGATAGATAGATAGATAGATAGATAGATAGATAGATAGAGTGGGGGCGATAGATATAGATAGATAGATAGATAGATAGATAGATAGATAGATAGATAGATAGATAGATAGATAGATAGAGTGAGGGCGATAGATAGATGGAGGTGTAGAGAGAGGTAGAGAGAGAGGTAGAGAGAGGGGTGTAGAGAGAGAGGGGTGTAGAGAAAGTTAAGGAGGGCCTTTATCTAAGATGACTTATTCATTGCACTTCCTTAATTAACTATGCTGGGCCACAAGTCACACGGGCCTGTTCCAAACTTTTAAAATAAAGTGTTATCAGCAGAGAAAACACAGTAGCTCCAGTCCACGCCACTAACTAATCATTTCAAATGCATCAGCTGACATGCAAAAACACAAAATGCTAGCTTTGAAACCTTTGCATACATAGATTTTATAGCACAAGCACCGATGCTGTCAAAGCGCAGGGTCTGAGGAAAAGAATTACTTTGGCAGTCCTAAGCATTAGTGCTTTCAGTGGGATGAAAAGTTCATGAGCCCACAGAGAGGGGGGTGGCGTTAGCCGTTTATAGCGCAGGCGAAAATGCAACGAGGTATCATGATCTGCGCACAAGCTGTAGATACTGACTTCTCACTTTAAATTAAAAATAAAAGGCTGGTAAAATGTCATCAGACAAAGGTCAACTGCGGGTTACATAATAGAATATTTCCAATGGTGAATTTAAAAAAACGTTTTGCCTCATTGCCTATTAGTTATATATTTTATTATTATATAAACTGCCGCAGCTTGTGCTTTGCCCAATAGTGAATATCATTTTCTAAATTCCTGTTACACAAGCAGAAAAGAAAAAACCAGGAAACAAATGCACACACACAAACAGTATATTTAATAAGTCTTATTTTAAATGATGGTGACTCTGGAAAAGTTAAGTTGTGTCTCTGTAGTGGTGCGAGGGCTGGGTGAAACGTGAGCCTGTTATTGCAACAGCATGGGGGCATTGGCCTGCTCGCCGGACATGAAAGGGTGCCCAGAGAGAGGCGCTTAATTACCCATGACAAAGGAAAGGCAGATGGCCGCACTGGGTTGCACTTTTAAGATCCGCTTTTACTAAGAGTCGAGCAAGCTCGACATAAAAAAGCATGAGCCAGAGAATGAGGTTAAAGGAATTAGACAGAGAGAGCAAGAGTGATTGCTATCTCCTACTTGACCGTAGGCTAATATGGATATCCGAGTTGAAGGATTTTAAAATTCAAGCAATGTAATGGCTGCTATAATCACTTACACAATGTAGCCTTGAAAAGTAAAATGACATGCATGCTCAGTTGAATGATTGAATCCACTGTGTAGTAAACGCCAGCCGATAATGTACGATAGTGAGATGTGCAAATTGTATAATAGAAACATGGCCTATGGGATTGTCATATATTTATTTCCAAAAAGTATGTAAGTTGTTGCAGGAAAAGTAGTGGTTCTGGAAAAAGGAAATGGGTTTGGGTGTGGGGGGGGGGATTGGGTAGTGCGCAATAGCCTGCTTCGAGCACATGAAAGGACGAAGGGATAGAGGGGTGGGAGAGAGGGAAGTGGCAGAGGAGAGAAATGACGTGAAACAGGACGCATGTTGAGATGTTTTTTCATACAGTTGGTATAGCGCAAATGTAAGGAGCTACGTGGCGCTCTGTACGGCCAGGGTGGGGTGGCCTCTGTACGGCCAGGGTGGGGCGGCCTCAACACCCCTGGTCACGTGGGACAGGTGGCGAAATGACCTGATGTTATGGTTTAGAAATTTAGGATTGAAATGTAAACACACTCGGATCAGACGGGAAACATCAATGACGGCGGATGTATGTGTGTGTGTATGGCTTGCGCTCTTCTGGCACCTGGGGCCGGTTTGTCTCTAAGACGTTGAAATGCAAATCCATTAATCATGCAGGATGGCTCTCTGTGTCTTCTGCCCCAGTGGTGCCAGGGGGTGAAGAGTGGGGGGGGAGAGTAGGGCGCAATAGGCTGCTTGAGCACAGGAAAGGACGAAGGGATCGAGAGGTGGGAGAGGGTAAAGTGGCAGAGCAGAGAAATGACAGGAAACAGGAGGCATGCAGAGATGTGTTTCCATACACTTTTGATAGCGCTAATGGAAGGCGCTTCGTGGCGCTCTGTAGAGAACACGCTATTGTTGCATCACCCGTTGAGTCAGGGTTACTAAAAGCATACTGTAATGGGGAGGTTGTGATGGGTGCATGTCTAGTAAACAGTCGGGGAAATACCGTGACATGGTGCGGAAGTGGAGAGGGGAGAACATTCTTGATAGAGTGAGATAGAGGAAAGTGCCAGAGGATGATAAATCTCGGGAAACAGGAGGCATGCTGATGTGTTTTCATACAATTTTGATAGCGCTAATGTAAGGAGCTTCGGGGCGCTGTCTAGGGCCAGGGTGGGGAGGCCTCGACACCCCTGGTCACCGGGGAGGGCCGGGCGATGTGTATGGAAGGAGCCCTGGAGAGACTGCGCTTGTCCGTGGTGGCCCGAGGGAGATGGAGGGGTGGGTAACGAGGACCGGTGGGAGAGGGTGAGAAACGACTGGATGTCGAAAATCGGTGCAGTGGTGTGTCGAAAATCGGAGCAGTGGTGAGCAGGGAAGAGGTGAAAATTGGAGGTGGAGAAAAGGGAAGTGGTTATGTGGCACGAAAGGTTTGGGTGTGTGTTGGGGGGTAGGTTTGCAATAGCCTGCTTCGAGCACATAATAACTATACGTTTAAAAACAATGCACATACCACAATGAATGTCAAGCATTTGAATGCAATCGCGGCACCGAGCTGTAACTTGAGAAGTTTACAGCTAAAGCACGAGTGCCGCAGCCCGCAATTGCATTGCAAATGGGAGGTGACACCGAGGGAGGGTGGCGGAGGTGGGGGGAAGTGGGTCCTGCTGGGGCGGGGGAGCGGACCCTTTGAAGTCTAATGCCGCGATGCGCGTGGTTGTGCGCATTCTCGCCATGCAATCCGGTTTTTGGGATGTAATTAGGGGGGAGGAGAAGTGAGGCCGAGCGCACGCTGGGGAAGCCTGTGGGAGGGAGGCTGATGGCTTCGATGTGGACGCGCTTTCCGCACAAGTGCACCACACAAACTGTAGGGAATCTGTGATGATTTCAGACCTTGGTTTGGCCTCTATACTCTTGTCCTATTATCCCTTGCGGGATTAATAGGACGAGACCTAAAAATTTCTTGTTTGTTTGTGGAGAAGATTCAAACAATTGTTCTGCATGCGTTTCATAGTGTGATGAGATAACTGGGCATGTTGTATGGAAAAAATGGGAGTGAGGGATGTTCAGGAGACAATGAAGATCATTTTGCTGTTAGTTGATGAAACTGTTTCAGTAAATAAATTGCAGATGACAAAGTTTCAATTGTTACTTAATCATCTGAATTTCATGTGCAGGGTAGTTTGTGCTATTATGATTTTCTACGGGCCTTTGGGCTGTTTTTTAGTGCCAGATGTAGTTTAACCGCACCACAATGTGTGAGTACAGATTTAAAAGACGACTTGAGAGTTTAGATAATATTTACAAGATGAATGGTTACAGCAAGTCCAATTTTTTTTCAAATGCATCAGGGTCTAAGGGTTTTGGTTTCTTCTAGGGCGGTAAGCGGGTTACAGAGCCTTGGGCAGGAGATTGGTTGAGAGAAACAAAAGGCATAGCATTTCTGGATTTTTCTCCTATTGGTAGTTCCCATGGTTTTATGGGAAAATCACTACTACACACTCCAAATACACCCTCCGACTACAATCTCCAACTCCACCATCCAACTACACCCTCCAACTCAACACTCCAAATCCACACTCCAACTCCTTCCTCCAACTACAAATCCACCCTCCAAAAACACCATCCAACTCCACTCTCTAACTCCAACATCCAAATCCACCCTCCAAATCCACCCTCAAAATCCAACTCCACCCTCAAAATCCAACTCCACCCACAACATCCAACTCCACCCTCAAAATCGAACTCCACCCTCCAACTCCACCCTCCAACACCACCACTCAATGCCACAGCACCACTCAATGCCACAGCATTACTCAATGCCACAGCATTACTCAACTCCACAGCATCACTCAATGTCACAGCATCACTCAATGCCACAGCATCACTCAACGCCACAGCATCACTCAACGCCACTGAAGGCCACAGCATCACTCAGCACCACTGAACGCCACAGCATCACTCTGTGCAACCATTCAACAACAACTGGTTCTAATATGTTCTCTCAATGTTTCACGATTTATTACAAATGTCACAAAAAAGATGTTAATATTTCACTTCTGTTCTTGGATTTTCATCACAATAAAATACATTGAACATAATCTTCCCAAAAATTATTTACAAAAGTTTAAGCTATTGCCATTATAAATTACAATAACTTTTATTTAAGTATTAATTTAAAAAAAATAAAAGCCATTGTTATTTGTAATATTAATACATCTAAGTCATGTAAATACAACACATATTGCATTAGAAATGCTATAGGTGTCACGTTTGTGAAAGTTAAAACTATTGCTATTGTAAATGACAAAGCTATTAATTTCGCTATTTTCAAAACCAACACATAAATAAAATATTTGTCATTTACAATACCAATACCTCAAACGCTCCTAATGCGAGAGCTATTGCATTGCAAATGCTTGTTACGTTTACTCTCAGCTTAGGGCGGCCCAGGACTTTCATCAACATCAGATCCAGAATCCGATCTGGATTTTTTCTTTTGGCACCATATTAACAATCTGGCCTCCCTGTCCTTCAAAGTTTTGGCTGAAAAGGTTCTGCTGTATTTACTGTCCTTAACAGTATGTTTGGGATAAAGGCAATAGAGACAGTCCTTGTGGAAGTCCTCAGAGAAAAGACTTGCCTTCCCACAAGATCCGCAGGGTCTAAAAAGCCTCTTTTAGATCCCTGACATTTTACGGAACAAATCGGTTTATTGAGTTAGTCCGTAGGAAACTCGACATTCGCACACAGCCAATCACCTACAACCTCAGAGGCCGGCAGCCAAAAACAATGCATTGAGTGTGTACATGGTCTACCTCGTTAATGCCGACATCCCGGAGGCTGGCAGCACACAGCTAGCAAGTAGGAATGGCATGTATGTTCAAAGGATAATGTCTGTCCAGAAACGAGAGCCCGCCTTGAAAAGGGGAACAACAAATAGAAGAACTAACCCCATCCTCCCATGTAACCCTAAAGGATAAGGGGAAAAAACAAAGGAGGACACGCAACAAGATGTCAAAAGCTGCATAGTGACCCCAATAACCCATCACATTCGCTCCCAGCCCCTCCCGCTCGCCTGACAGGGGCCCCATTCATTCCGTAGTTGGAGGAATTAAACGTAGCACTTGTAGGAGTTTAGGGTAAGTGACCTCACGAAGATCTTTCGATAACAATGCTATCAAAGGAGCCCAAAGTTCAGCGTATTTCTGCCCTCGGGTTTTGGTTCAGAAAGAGTCGCTCCATGGCCAGGGCCATTCAGAGCCTGTGGAGCCAAGCCGAGTGGTCTGGAATCTTGGCAGTCCCCCATTGCACTAAGATCGCCTGCCACCTTGCTATGAGAGCTAACGCCATCTGCCTGCTGCGTAGTGAGCGCATTGGGAAGGTGAGGGGGTTCGAGAGCACTAGCAGGGTGTAAGTCGGGAAGCGAGTTATCTCGGTGTCAAATACCTCATCTATGTCATTTAGTACCTGCTCCCAGAATCGCTCTAGCCTCTGGCAGTGCCACAAAAGGTGTGCAAGGGAGCCTGACAAGCCGCAACATCGCCAGCATTCTTCAGTGAGATTCTTGTTCCATTGCTGTATCCTAGCCGGGGTAAGATACCAATAAGATGCGACCTTGTACGTGGATTCAGTCCCTGACATGTTGTAGGCTGTGTGATGCGCTCTGTAGTGGATTTTGTCCCATTATCCGTGAGGGCCTGACTGAGTTCTACCTCCCACAGGAGTTGGCAGCAAGAGCTATTTCCTGTTTGCCGCTGGGTAAGGAGAACATACAATTCTGCTATGAGATGTTTGTCATCAGTTTAATTCGCTATCCATTTCTCGAAAGGGGTAAGCGTACGAGTAACATGTGGTAGGTAGGCCTTAGAGGTAGCTCAGCGTCGGAGTAGCAAATAATGAAATTCATCAGAGCGAGGAAGGTCCAGGTCGTGGCGAATTCGATCAAATGGGATAATGCCGTCGAGATCATATAAATGGCCCATGTGCTTGCAACCAGCCTCCCGCCATCTCTGAGCAACCGCAGTCCTATTGCCTGGAGGGACAATCCGGGTTGTCCACCATTGGAGTCAACGGGGAGGGGAAAGTAGTGAGGCCTTTCGAGAATGCTATCCCGTACCACACTCTCATGGTAGCTGCCATAACTAGGGAAGAGTAAAGGCCCCAAGAGTGGGATTGGCGAGGGAGCCAGATTTCACACCAGACATTCGCACTGCCTGGTCCATGAAGGTCCAGTGCTTCTCCGACAGTGGGCCGTTCCATTCCGACATATAATGAAGGTGTGTGGTCTGTAGATATCTGTAAACTAGTGGGAGCTTTCTCCCGCCATCTTCCTTAGGACGCGACAATTGTGCCACCGAAAGGCGTGCCTTCTCATTACCCAAATGAATTTATTCAAAGCAAGTGCTAACGATCGCAAGGCTTTAGGTGGCGGAGTCAACAAGAGGGTCTGGAAGAGGTATAGTATGCACGGCAGAATCATCAACTTGACTGCAGCGATGCGCCCAAACCATGACAGATTGTGTTTGGCCTAGTGCCTTCCGTGACTGCGCCACCAGAGTTGTGTAGTTCAGCTCTAGTGTGCGTGGGAGCAAGGGCGTCAGAAGGATGCCCAGATAGGGCACCGGGTCATTGGACCAGTGCAGGGAAAGAGACTGTTATAGGGCCTTAACCTGTATTTGTGGTAAGGACAAATTAAGGACGTGGGATTTGCCAAGGTTTACCTTGAAGCCAGAAAGTAGGCCGAAGGACTAGAGTTCTTCAACGAACGTGGGAAGGGAGGTGAGAGGCTGCGCAAGAGACAGGATGACATCATCAGCATAGAGGCTTGTTTTGTGAATGTCGCTTCCAAACTTTAGTCCCTGGATGCCTGGGTGATCACGGATTTTCTGCACAAGGGGTTCCATGTAGAGTGCAAATAAGAGGGGTGAGAGGGGGCACCCTTGTCTTGTGCCCCGGATGATCTCAAAGGGGGAGGAGGGATCCCAGACATTTTAGAATTCAAAAATATAGAAGAACAATACCTTCAGGTGAATTCAGCACGGTCAAAAGTTCACTCACTGACAAACTGCGCAGACCTCAGTGAGACTCCCTTACACACGACGTGCGGTTAGAAATCTGAGGTATGGTGGCTCTTCTGGGGATTTGAGGTCTAGGGCTTGTCTCTGATTTCTCAAAGTTTAGACCTACATAAAGATGCTGACGAATGTTAACATTTTCCTTTCCTTTCTTTTGATGGTTTTTAATGTACTTTTATAGTACTGCTTTTCTAACTACCGCGAGACTCCCACCATGACGACGGGGAAGATTCAAGCAGGTGAAACGTCTATGAAAGATCCAATACTGGAGAATCTTTAATTATCGGAGTCCTCAGAAGTGTCTGCTGGTGAGAGGAAGCCTGAACCTGCGATGGTCCGTCCCCTATAAATAGACTGCCTTGACTGCAAAGATGTTTGAAATACTTTAGCCTTAACTCGGGTGCTAGAGATCCAACGGAGAGAAACACGATATCCTCATGCGTAGGATGGCCTTTAGAATATACCCTGGTGTGGCCACCCCCTCATGGGAAAGCCCACATACAATATCATGCTTATGAGGTTTGGTTTCTACAGTTTAGTTTGGCTCTCTGTTCTGGCTGGGGGAGGGGCGTTGCTATTCTGACCTGGGGAGAGGTAGTTGGGGTTTGTTCTGTTGTTACCCAGCCTTGGAAAGTATAAGATTTACAGTGGTCTTTGGTGGGTGGGTGGCTCATGGGGTAGTGGTGAGTGGGGGAGGCACTATACATATCACCTGCAATGGAGACTCTAATGCAATATTCTCTCTTGGTCTGGAATGTCCGGGGGCTGGGCTCTAGTGGTAAACACTACAAAACCGTAGCTTACTTAAAACGCAGGGGAGTGGAAAGCACCCTCCTTCAGGAGACAGTCACAGCTCAATAATCAGCATTTTCCAGGGAGGCACTAATTTGGGTCCGGCGGTGGATCCCTCTGGATGTGGAGAAGTCATTCATCGATAATGACGGCCGGTAGTTATTCTGGTAGGAGGATTTGATGAAATCTGTCCCCTCTTACTGTGAGCATTTTTGCTAAAAATGTATGACAACAGATATTCCTGACTGGCCTCACTAGAAATCTCTTACATGACCCACATCTCCCTCAACTCTTGGGGGTGACTATAACTGTGGTGGATACAAATCTGGACAGATCTGTTCCTCCACTGACCGATACTCCCATGATCAGACTGGTGCGCGGTTTTTGGGACTGGCTAGAGCAGTGCATTCGCCGAAACATCTGGTGAATTCAGACAATATGGATGTGGTACTGAACAAAAACTCTTAGCCTATGGCCATTTTAACCCCTTCACTGCTATTTAAAGCTATTGGGGATTCCCAGCATGAAGACAAGAATGATTCAAGCATTTGATTATATGAAAGACCCAATGCCAGAGAAGTGGGAGCTTGTGGAAAATAGAGACACAGTGAAGCTAGAAAGGCACTAGCATGGGAATAGTAGATCCAGATTAGCAGAGGAATCATTGTGGATCCCAAGAAGAAAGGAGGACAACAATCCACCCCATGTCTCTGGCCAACCACCCTGTTAAGTGATGGAAGGGAGCAGGGTCAATAGGAGGGGATAAGAGACCTTGAGGTTATACCCCTGCTGTAGAAATATGTGCATTTAGCAGTTCTATGGTTTAAATCCTCACTGACATGGCTCAGCAATTCAACCTTCCAAAACTCATTATACTAAGCTGTTGGCTCTGCAATAGTTGTTCTGGTACAACATTTGTGATTGTCTTCGAAACAACAGCATATATTATTCATTATTGAACTACACATATTGCTATAATAAGGTAGCCAACCACTATAAAGTACAAACTAGTGATTTTCAATTGTCTGAAACACCTCTAATCGATGCCCACATTTTGTGGATCTCAAATGCAGAGTGCACAAAATTATCAAATATTGGTTGCAATTCAAATAAAGCAAGAAATAATGCTTTATCAGTTGAATTTATAAGCAAAGTTCAAGGTACACAGTACTAGGTTTACTCTCAATGAAAACCCAGGTTTTCATAATCCATATCAACAATAAAATTCATAGTGAACAAATTATTGATTCCCAAATGATAAGATGGTTAACAAAACAATTAGCAGTTCAAATCAACCAATATATTCCTTATTCGATTTAAAAAAATAAAATCATAAAAGTCGGACACAATGGGATACATTACTTTCATGATGATATCAACACGAATTACAGTTTAACTTGCTTTAAAACACCGGAGAGGTAACTTGATAAAAAAATAAAATACTGTAGGGGTAGTTAAAAAATGTAAAAACAATAACGCTGGTCTGACTTGATTAAAATTCATGGTCATCAAAAGTGGACGTATGAATTCATAGCACAAATTGTTATATCTCGGACAAATCATAACTATGTACAAAGTATAACTAATAGACAAATTGACACATTCACATAAGGACAACATGGAATCCTTATAAAAACCATGGTTAGATGACAAAAGCTGCAGAAATAATTTAAGCCTAAAAAGAGTCAATAATCTTCGATGGTAGCTGGAAATGTCCAAAGTAAGATAAGGCTCCAAGCCACTGACAGTTTTTACCACTATCACATGGCGTACCGAATGCTTATTCAATGATATTGCCTTTCGTTCTGCTGCCATCTACTTCGAAACACTTGTTTAACCCATATGTGGTCAGTTTTAACAATACAACTTGGATCAGTATAAAGCTCAGGTCTCCCTAAAGTATTCATATTAGAAAATACATAGGACATCCAAGGGTTTTGAAATGAGTTGTCCAGAGTCATGAAATCTTGCACGATCAGTCTGTTAAGTCCTAGCTTGCTCTTCGTCCAAACCAAGAGGCAGAGCAACAGAGGGCAAAGACTAATTTAATCTATAACATGCCCTGTGCCAAATTCTTCGTGAACAACCTTAGAAGATGTACTTTGTGGAAGCCCTTTAGAGTCCTCTGAAGAATTTATTTTCAGCTATTTGAATTTGGGCGACAGGCCCATAGCCCCAAATACCACAACCATAGCTGACTATCGGGAGGCATTTGGCCTTAAAAATATCCCAAACTTTCTTTATGTGGGGGAGCCATAACCGACGAGAGAAGTCTCCTATGCTATACGTAGCCCTATTGAAAGCCATTACATTATAATCTATCAATGAATGCCAATTAAGGCAAGAGTCCAATTCAACACCCAAATATCGAAACTTATCAACCAGGCTGATGTGGTGATCCTCTGCTACAAATTTCATGGTTTTACTCTTAGGTGGCCGAACTTCATCACATAGGCTATGGAGAAATTGGTGGACAAATCAAGACTATTCATAAAATCAATAGAAAGATCTAAAAATCTCTAACGCCATGGCGGTCCATGCCATTAAAACAGTATCATCTACATAAAGGAGAGCAGGGATTGGTCGACCTCCAACTCTAGGGACATCCAGGGAGAATTCTGTCAAAATTGATTCCGGTTGATTGATAGCAAAAAAAAAAGAAAAAGGGGGCTAGTATGCAACCCTGGCGAACGCCAGGCCTCAATTTAAAGTGCAATGTGCATTCCCCAATTGGGAGATATCTAACAGATGCCGAAAGATCCTTGTGTAAATTGAGCAAAAAGTGAAGAAGTGCAGGTACTACACCCATCTGAGCCATCATGGACCAGAGTTTAGAGCGATTAACTCTATCGAAGACTGACCCGAGTTCTATGATGGCCAGGTGGGTTACACCCGCCATTAGCCTTAGTGTACGCGCATATTAGAAGATAAAGATTTAGGCTTTGTTTGATATAGGCCGCCCCGGCCTAAACCCATATTCCAGATCTGACAAAATGCTGTTCTCCTCTGCCCAAATTTAAAGCTGATTCAAGAGGACCTGACCTATAATTTTAACCTCCAAACCAATAAGAGATATGGTCCTGTAACAAGCTGACCACATTGTGAAATTCTTTCAATACAGGAAAGTGGGTCCAGATAACGGACAGTATAAAAACGAAGGGAACAATCATATTTCGATTGCTCTATCACAAGTGTTCTAAAATGTACTACCTCCAATGTGCACTACCTTGGACATTCTACGAAAACTGTAGCCACTTTTTCACTAGTGAAGCAAGGTGAACTGTATGTCCTAACATGCATAAGGAGTAACCACAAGCATAACTCAAGTCTCCCATTAAAAGAATTTGCATAGCTATCGGAAAAACCACTCGGACTGTTCCCATTTCAATGCAGCAGCCGTCTTAAAACATCAAGTAGTCGCATTCAGGTGGGAAGATTCGAAACAGTTTTTGCACAAAAGCGACAGCCATCTTGGAATGTCACAATGACTGTTGCATTCACAATTAAATGACATTAATGAGTGGATTAAGGAAACATACTTATCATCTTTTCAGTATTCCTTTGTGTATTGCAAGGAAGTAAGTTCTTGTAGTTGTTAAATCACAATGATACCAGACAAACCTACTGACCCGCAAAATGACATTCATATAATTTTCACTGGTGTATTTACCTACCTCATAGTTGAAGGTGCCTGGCTGAGCACATCTTACGAGTTTGGAACGTGCCGCCTACGTGTCAGGTCGACGGAACCAACAGCGCACATGCTTTTTATCTGCCTTTACACTAACGTTTTAAATGTCAAAGAATATAAGACATTGACTTTTTAAATATTGAGTCACCACTTTTGACTAAAGAACTTGTTGTTTATTGACTGTACAATGCAATTACATCCACTAAGATTTTTTACATTTTTAGTCCGTTTTATTAGTGCTCATTATGAAATTTGTACTTAATAAAGTACTGTTTTTTCTGTATGCATTGAACTTGTAGTTTATTACATAGAGAATCTTAATGCTGTTACAATTTTACATCATACAAACAACACTTAAATTACTTTAAAAATATTATATTTAATTATAAAGATATACATCAATGATCAAGTTTATGCAGAACATTTTGATTTCTCATTACTGTGAACCATCACCTTTCTTCAGTTTTCATTTCATAACTCTATCAAATTAATATTTAAGATAATTTACAAAACCCAAGGCTACCCTCAAATTACAGAAAGCAAAATAATGTTAACTAAAACATTGTTATTTGAAACTTCCCACTCTTAGGTTGGTTTCAAACTTCACCATGAATAATGCACTTACTGCTCTCCGATGTACTGTTTATATCATCAACAAACTTCACCAGTTTAATCACCAACTGTAAATGTAATCCTATGAAGCGGGCCGCTATCGCTTCATTAACTAGTTTAATATTCATTATACAAACGTTGTCATGCTCAATGTTTGAGTGTGACTGAGGTGGAATTTTAAAAGTATTTTCGATGCACTTAGCTCTCTTGAGATCAATGAGAACACAAAGATTTCCATATCAACCTAAAATTGAGCTCACTTTTTATTAATATTGCTGCTGTTAATCAAAGAGTTCTCATGGTTAATCTATCCTGTTGTTTGATAACCCATGAATCGTGACTTACCAGTTCTAACAAGGCCAATTTCTTTAGGATATTTTCTCCCAGGAGTAGTATTTCAAATTTTCATGGTTGTCTACCAACACAATAAAAAATACTTTTTTTCATGTCTAGCACCAGACCTTGTGTGTATCAGTTGTAACTCCAATTGAAGTTGGCCCTGGCCTATGGTAGTGAAAACACCAATTTTATAACCAGGCCTCCACCCATGTGAAACCATAGTCCAAGTTTTACTCTAAACACTGTCAATCAGTATGTCAGGGTTGGACTAAATTTTACTTCCAAAACTTTAAGAAAGGGCATTATACACAGACTGATTTGCGTATGAATTGTTTAATGTAAAATCAACTGAAGATTTTGCCTCCACTGAGTTCAAATGAGGTTTGTGTCTGGCCATTCCTTCGAAGAATCCCTGTACATAATAATATGACTAAATGTTGTCAAATGTAGCAACGCACAGCTTAAATTTTTAATTCCAAAAACAATAAGCTTTGGTTTCTGATGCACGCTTCTTTCCAGATTTTCTTCACCTTATGAATATTAGTGGGGGCCTGACTGGAAAAGGAAACCTTTTCTCCTACCTTTGGTAGTGCCCCATGACGTCAGTCATGTTCCAACCAAGAGGAAGTGATAACACCAGCCAATATACAATGCATGTTCATGGGCCAACAGGAATGCCATGATTGGCTGCCACCACTTCCTGGAGGACTCGAGACTCTCCCGGAGTCCCAACTAAAATACAAAACAAAAAAACACAAGGAGGAGGATGGGAATGCCCTGACCCTCTAGGCCTGGTGTTGGGGTCCCACATAGGCCTAAATTGGGGCCCAAAATTGTATTTACAAATTTTGCCCAAAATCTGCAGCGGGTCCACAGTAAAATAAGCTTTTTTTTCATGCCCCTGGGTGGGCAAGGTCCCGGGAAGAACAACATATATATTTGGGGGGAGGTGGGTGATCTTGGCCCTCACAGGCCGATTTCCATAGACTTTTTTTAGACAGACCTACAGCAAAAACTGCTGAATGGAATTACACCAAATTTGTCAAGAAACTAGACCTTGGTTCACAGATTGTGCTTTTCATGATTTGGTGTAATCCAATGTCAGCAGAGATGTCATAGAACATGTAATGAGAGATGTCATAAGTGAGGTCATAAGCAGTGCATAGAGGGGGTGAATGTTATAGTTAGTGCTGCTAACTCGAACTGGTGAATTTCTATATTTTTTAGTTAAAAACATTAATGTTGTCCATTACAAATTCACCTAACTACAAGGTTACTTTAACCTTTGTTTTTTTTCGTTGAATGTACACACGTACACACAAACACGTACGCACACACTTACACTTACACTTATAAATTATCTACTGGTAGTCGCCAGTAGGTAGTTATAGTTATGACCATGTTTCCTTAGGAAAAGCGTTTTTTGACTTGCCTATAACTTTGACGCTCGTTAACAAATCTTCACGAAATTCTCCCAAAAAAGTGTCAAGTTGGGTCTTGTTGCATAAGGAAAGTTTTGGGGTGATCATCAAGTGGGGGCCAAGAAAAAGGGGGTCAAAAAAAGGTTAGTTTCCCATGTTAATTCCCTTAGGACCTTTACATTTACCCAGAGAGACCCCCAACAGGCCAAAAAAGCATTAAAAAAACAAAACAAAATACTGCGAAATCGCAATATTTGCCAATTTGCGGTAACAAAAAAACAAAAACAAAAAAAACAAGTGCGGGCTCTCGTGCTGGTTTTTAATTAACCTCCGTGCAGGCCAGGTCCCTGGGGGGCATGCCAGTGAAATATAAAGGGAGCACACGTGGCTCCACCTCCTAGGGCTTAGGAAAGCCCTTGAGACCACCACTTCTCCGGGACTAAACACCACAATAATGCAGGGGCCCGCAGAAAACCCCCACATCCCTGAGGACAGCCACCTCCCCAGGGCAATTCTTTCAAATTAAGGATAGTGGCGTGCTACCCCCCGGGGACCACCACCTCCCCATGGCTGTTTACTAGAATGGAGGGGGGCTGAGCAACCCTCCTCCTGGAGTCATGGATGGCCCTGGGGACCGCCACACTACGCGCCGGCTCATGCAATGTCCAGAATGCCCACCCTCAGGACATAGCTGTGGCTTGGTGGGAGCTTTAATCGCTGCCGCCACACCACAGCAAACACTGCTTCCAGCAAGCAAGAGCAGTCAAAAAATGCTCTCGCTTGCTGAAAGCAGAGCATTATCTGTTTCCATGCCCGCTCTTACGCGAGCAGAGAAACAGACACATTGCTTTCACACACAGGGAGCTGCAGGTTTTTTACTCCTAACCTTCCTTTACCACTATCCACCCCATAACTCTAAAAATACCCTTACCACCCTGTAACACTACCCACCCCCAAAAATTACCTGCACACCTACCCAGCCCTATCCCATATATATATATATTTATAAACAGCCCCAGTGATTGGCGAATTGATATCCATTCATCTACAAATTACTTACAAGTGCACAGTGAGAGGCTCTAGTAAAGGGTAGCTCCGAGCTGGTTTAGCAGAGGAGTTGGTTGCAACCTAGGTTTTAAAAAATGCACTAGATGCAAAGCTGCAGCATAGGTAAGAACATGGTAGAGTACACATCCCTTTTTAAAGATAAATCAACCACGATAAATGGTTCCTACAACTGTAGGACAGAATTTGTCATATATGTACTAACATATGTACGTAACATTATTTATATTGGTAGTACAACACTCACAGTATACAAGAGGGTGCTACAGCACATGCGTGCCATAAGCAACACTGATCAGGCATACCCAGTGTTAAGATATTGTGAGTTACACAATAACACAATTCTAAACAAATTAGCTACTTTGTAATTGACGCAGTTCCATTTGATAGAAGGGGTGGTGATAATGTTGTACAGACACTGCAGGAACTTGACATGTGCAACACTGTAAGCCTAAACTGTAAAACTCCAATGGGCTCAACACAGATCAGGAGTGGTACGCCTGTCACTAAGTCGGTCCAGGAAGAAAACAATCTGTAGGCAATATTGCTCAATACATGCAACAGAGCAAATTGGATAGGTTGCAGTGTGGAGCCAGGCAAAACACTGAAATGCATATGTGCCATGACAGGTTTGACCATATGGGCTTGGCTTTATTCTGCTTTATTGTATGTTACTTCAGGATGCACGCTGTTTTGATGATCTGCTGGATTGCTGATATGGTGAGTTGTTAAAACATGCCTCATAGGATTTTTATATTTACAACAAGGGGTGGTGAGGGACAGAGTCTCTGAATTGAGCAGAAAACTCACCCAGTCAAGAGATCAGGGCTAGATCCAACACCGTTTTTTAGCTCACTGCACCATCCCAGTTTCAGAACCTGGCTGTATGCAAATTAGTCTGTTCCTGTCCCAGTGCATGATGGGAACAGGGCAAACCAAACTACAAAAGCCAATTCTTACACTGGGAAGGAAACAAGCTCCCGGGGACCGGTTTCTGGCATAACAGCCGTCTTCGGCCCGGTTTGCTTGAATCCTGATGGTGCAATGAGCAAGGGACTCATGTCTGAGTATACCCTTCCACGCTAAGGGTGGACAAAAATATTTACAACAAGGGGTGGTGAGGGACAGAGTCTCTGAATTGAGCAGAAAACTCTCACCCAGTCAAGAGATCAGGGCTAGATCCAACACCGTTTTTTAGCTCACTGCACCATCCCAGTTTCAGAACCTGGCTGTATGCAAATTAGTCTGTTCCTGTCCCAGTGCATGATGGGAACAGGGCAAACCAAACTACAAAAGCCAATTCTTACACTGGGAAGGAAACAAGCTCCCGAGGACCGGTTTCTGGCATTACAGCCGTCTTCGGCCCGGTTTGCTTGAATCCTGATGGTGCAATGAGCAAGGGACTCATGTCTGAGTATACCCTTCCACGCTAATGGTGGACAAAAATATTTACAACAAGGGGTGGTGAGGGACAGAGTCTCTGAATTGAGCAGAAAACTCTCACCCAGTCAAGAGATCAGGGCTAGATCCAACACCGTTTTTTAGCTCACTGCACCATCCCAGTTTCAGAACCTGGCTGTATGCAAATTAGTCTGTTCCTGTCCCAGTGCATGATGGGAACAGGGCAAACCAAACTACAAAAGCCAATTCTTACACTGGGAAGGAAACAAGCTCCCGGGGACCGGTTTCTGGCATTACAGCCGTCTTCGGCCCGGTTTGCTTGAATCCTGATGGTGCAATGAGCAAGGGACTCATGTCTGAGTATACCCTTCCACGCAAAGGGTGGACAAAAATATTTACAACAAGGGGTGGTGAGGGACAGAGTCTCTGAATTGAGCAGAAAACTCTCACCCAGTCAAGAGATCAGGGCTAGATCCAACACCGTTTTTTAGCTCACTGCACCATCCCAGTTTCAGAACCTGGCTGTATGCAAATTAGTCTGTTCCTGTCCCAGTGCATGATGGGAACAGGGCAAACCAAACTACAAAAGCCAATTCTTACACTGGGAAGGAAACAAGCTCCCGGGGACCGGTTTCTGGCATTACAGCCGTCTTCGGCCTGGTTTGCTTGAATCCTGATGGTGCAATGAGCAAGGGACTCATGTCTGAGTATACCCTTCCACGCTAAGGGTGGACAAAAATATTTACAACAAGGGGTGGTGAGGGACAGAGTCTCTGAATTGAGCAGAAAACTCTCACCCAGTCAAGAGATCAGGGCTAGATCCAACACCGTTTTTTAGCTCACTACACCATCCCTGTTTCAGAACCTGGCTGTATGCAAATTAGTCTGTTCCTGTCCCAGTGCATGATGGGAACAGGGCAAACCAAACTACAAAAGCCAATTCTTACACTGGGAAGGAAACAAGCTCCCGGGGACCGGTTTCTGGCATTACAGCCGTCTTCGGCCCGGTTTGCTTGAATCCTGATGGTGCAATGAGCAAGGGACTCATGTCTGAGTATACCCTTCCACGCTAAGGGTGGACAAAAATATTTACAACAAGGGGTGGTGAGGGACAGAGTCTCTGAATTGAGCAGAAAACTCTCACCCAGTCAAGAGATCAGGGCTAGATCCAACACCGTTTTTTAGCTCACTGCACCATCCCAGTTTCAGAACCTGGCTGTATGCAAATTAGTCTGTTCCTGTCCCAGTGCATGATGGGAACAGGGCAAACCGAACTACAAAAGCCAATTCTTACACTGGGAAGGAAACAAGCTCCCGGGGACCGGTTTCTGGCATTACAGCCGTCTTCGGCCCGGTTTGCTTGAATCCTGATGGTGCAATGAGCAAGGGACTCATGTCTGAGTATACCCTTCCACGCTAAGGGTGGACAAAAATATTTATAACAAGGGGTGGTGAGGGACAGAGTCTATGAATTGAGCAGAAAACTCTCACCCAGTCAAGAGATCAGGGCTAGATCCAACACCGTTTTTTAGCTCACTGCACCATCCCAGTTTCAGAACCTGGCTGTATGCAAATTAGTCTGTTCCTGTCCCAGTGCATGATGGGAACAGGGCAAACCAAACTACAAAAGCCAATTCTTACACTGGGAAGGAAACAAGCTCCCGGGGACCGGTTTCTGGCATTACAGCCGTCTTTGGCCCGGTTTGCTTGAATCCCTTGCTCATTGCACCATCAGGATTCAAGCAAGCCGGGCCGAAGACGGCTGAAATGCCAGAAACCGGTCCCCGGTAGCTTGTTTCCTTCCCAGTATAAGAATTGGCTTGGTAGTTTGGTCTGCCCTGTTCCCATGATGCACTGGGCCAGGGTCAGACTAATTTGCATATAGCCAAGTTCTGAGCTGGGGTGGTGCAGTGAGCTAAAAAAACAGTGATGGATCAAGCCCTGATCTTTGGACTGGGTAAGAGTGGTCTGCTTAATTCAGACACTCTGTTCATCACCACCCCCTTTTCTGAATAATTTTTGTCCACCATAAGCGTGGAAGGGTATACTCAGATGTGAGTCCCTTGCTCATTGCACCATCAGGATTCAAGCAAGCCGGGCCGAAGACGGCTGAAATGCCAGAAACCGGTCCCCGGTAGCTTGTTTCCTTCCCAGTATAAGAATTGGCTTGGTAGTTTGGTCTGCCCTGTTCCCATGATGCACTGGGCCAGGGTCAGACTAATTTGCATATAGCCAAGTTCTGAGCTGGGGTGGTGCAGTGAGCTAAAAAAAACGGTGATGGATCAAGCCCTGATCTTTGGACTGGGTAAGAGTGGTCTGCTTAATTCAGACACTCTGTTCATCACCACCCCCTTTTCTGAATCATTTTTGTCCACCATAAGCGTGGAAGGGTATACTCAGATGTGAGTCCCTTGCTCATTGCACCATCAGGATTCAAGCAAGCCGGGCCGAAGACGGCTGAAATGCCAGAAACCGGTCCCCGGTAGCTTGTTTCCTTCCCAGTATAAGAATTGGCTTGGTAGTTTGGTCTGCCCTGTTCCCATGATGCACTGGGCCAGGGTCAGACTAATTTGCATATAGCCAAGTTCTGAGCTGGGGTGGTGCAGTGAGCTAAAAAAACGGTGATGGATCAAGCCCTGATCTTTGGACTGGGTAAGAGTGGTCTGCTTAATTCAGACACTCTGTTCATCACCACCTCCTTTTCCGAATCATTTTTGTCCACCATAAGCGTGGAAGGGTATACTCAGATGTGAGTCCCTTGCTCATTGCACCATCAGGATTCAAGCAAGCCGGGCCGAAGACGGCTGAAATGCCAGAAACCGGTCCCCGGTAGCTTGTTTCCTTCCCAGTATAAGAATTGGCTTGGTAGTTTGGTCTGCCCTGTTCCCATGATGCACTGAGCCAGGGTCAGACTAATTTGCATATAGCCAAGTTCTGAGCTGGGGTGGTGCAGTGAGCTAAAAAAACGGTGATGGATCAAGCCCTGATCTTTGGACTGGGTAAGAGTGGTCTGCTTAATTCAGACACTCTGTTCATCACCACCCCCTTTTCTGAATCATTTTTGTCCACCATAAGCGTGGAAGGGTATACTCAGATGTGAGTCCCTTGCTCATTGCACCATCAGGATTCAAGCAAGCCGGGCCGAAGACGGCTGAAATGCCAGAAACCGGTCCCCGGTAGCTTGTTTCCTTCCCAGTATAAGAATTGGCTTGGTAGTTTGGTCTGCCCTGTTCCCATGATGCACTGGGCCAGGGTCAGACTAATTTGCATATAGCCAAGTTCTGAGCTGGGGTGGTGCAGTGAGCTAAAAAAACGGTGATGGATCAAGCCCTGATCTTTGGACTGGGTAAGAGTGGTCTGCTTAATTCAGACACTCTGTTCATCACCACCCCCTTTTCTGAATCATTTTTGTCCACCATAAGCGTGGAAGGGTATACTCAGATGTGAGTCCCTTGCTCATTGCACCATCAGGATTCAAGCAAGCCGGGCCGAAGACGGCTGAAATGCCAGAAACCGGTCCCCGGTAGCTTGTTTCCTTCCCAGTATAAGAATTGGCTTGGTAGTTTGGTCTGCCCTGTTCCCATGATGCACTGGGCCAGGGTCAGACTAATTTGCATATAGCCAAGTTCTGAGCTGGGGTGGTGCAGTGAGCTAAAAAAACGGTGATGGATCAAGCCCTGATCTTTGGACTGGGTAAGAGTGGTCTGCTTAATTCAGACACTCTGTTCATCACCACCCCCTTTTCTGAATCATAGGATTTTTAAACAGATATATTCTAATCATAGGTTTACCATATTTGAGTTTGCTAGCACTTTTAGTTGCAATGCAAGCTGCAAGCAAAGAGAAGTAGTGGCATGTTAGAATGCTTTTGCACTTTAAAACGTCTGCCCTCAGGGGTACAATTTATATACACTTTGATTTCACGCTCTGACAATATGAATTTATGACAATATACAATGTGTTCAGTTGACTGCACACGTCGTATATTATTCATGCATGAGTATTCTTGATATAATAGTGTGTGCCCACAAGGGCTTGAATGTTTCATTGTACAGCGCAATGTAATGGCACCTTAAAGTGTCTGTAAATCAGAACACAACAGATTATCACTTTAGTTGATTTCGTCCACATGGACCGAATCACTGATGCTATACTGATATATGTAATTTGTGCTATGAAGCTGCCTGCCAGTAGAGGGCTTGATTGATTGAATCATTGTCTTATAATGCATTGTATGAATTTACGGGTCACAATACTGACATATGTGCAAGATGTAAATTTTCTGTAATATAGATGTAAAACTGATAAAAGTTTTATTTAATGTATTTTATTTTTGTGAATATATTCATGAACCAACATAATCTGCATATTGTGCTAAATAATAATGTGCCAGATGCCGCGATAAATACATTTCTCCTCTGGGAAAGATTACTAAAGTCTTGTCTTTATGTCTATGATGATGTAATAATTAAATAGCACACTGAAATGAAGCGCATATTACGTGATCAAGGCCGCACTGGACAGCTGAAATGCGTAATGGTGGATACTTGAATAAAAAGAGTGAAATCGAAACTGTTGTCTGCATCAATCCTTATTGATGGTGTTTGAGGACTGTTTTGTTGGATATATATATATTCACTGTAAAAACAGTAGATTACAGGGACGTTATATTTATGCTCATATTTCACTCATACAAAACCATTGAAATTCAGCAGTTATAGTTACCTGAGCAAACTAGGACTTACTCCCTCACAATGCACTGCTTATGACCTCACATATTACATCACTCATGACATGGTCAGTGACATCACTGGTGACATCTCAAATGACAGTTTGAGTTTTTTGCTGTGGAATCACCACCCTGTTGCGGTTTTGCAGCAAAACTTTTCAAAAAATCATTCTCTGCCTTGCATTGGTCCAATGGAGACCTCAGGACCAGGACTAGAGAGACATGGTATTCCTACCTGCCCCCTTTTCTTTCTTTTTTTTTTTGGGACTTGGCTGAGACCAAGTCCCAAGATGGCTGCCAAAATTTCCAGGTTGAGGCCAATCAGATATCAGCACAGGGACTCTCGGCTCCACTGAGGATCCACGTCCCTATATATAACAATGTGGATTTCTTTTAATATCCCCAAAACTCCTGAATGAATTTACATCAATTAACAAAATGAAGGCTTTCTGGACCAAGACCTACCTTCCTGCCAAATTTGGTGTAATTCCGTTCAGCGGTTCTGGCTGTAGTCGTGCCTAAAATCCCTATGGGAATTAACATGAAAAACACACTTTTTTGACCCCCCCTCCCCACTTTTTCCTCAGCCTGCGCTTGACGGATCACCCCGAAAATGTCCTTGAACAACTAGAATCCCCAGAGCACGTCTTTTGAAAAATGTCATGAAGATTCGTCAAACTGCACCAAAGATATATGCAAGTCAAAAAACGCTTTTCCTATGGAAACATGGTCCAAACTATAACAACCTACTGGAAACCGCCAGTAGGTAATATTATATACATACATATCCCCCACTGACTCTTTTGTGGTTCCCATATGGGACTTCATTTTGCTTCTGGCTGGTTTTTATGTGCTCTTGTTTGCAGCCGATACATACATATCTTAGAAATTTCTGACAAGGAAGATGACTTTTGTCATAACTTATTTCTGCTAGGATGGTCAATGAACTCCAAACAATCTCAGCTCTCCCTTGCATGGTGTTTTCAAAAGACAAAGAAACAATTACATGCAGAGGAAAGCTAGCTTTTGTGCCTTACCTTGTATCAGTTTTACTAAAAAAAGTGATACCTCTATCTTCGTTTTTATAACCCTCAGAACCATTAAAAAGAGTAAGAACTGGTTGCACAGATGAAATTCTGGACGAGCCCAGAGACACTGTATTGATCGATTTTCAGAATTTAGGTTAGAAGATAACCTTTTTGTGGCATCTGGGTAACCGTTTAAGGTTAACACAGTTAGAAAATAAACCTTATCCCACAGATTGCCTTTATATAATAAACACTACTACAAGTTAGCGTGTATTCTTTATCCTGAAGGGCTTTGCTCTCATTTGATGATGGGTATTGCAGTGAGTCCTACTGAGAGGTGCTTCAACACATTTGAACTGTGAAGCAGTAACCTGAGCCGCTGCATTCTTTTGTGAAACCCTACTAATCAAGCTAGATCCTGTTCCCAAAGTCCCAAATGTTCGCAAAGTTTTGTGTAATAGATTCAATTCAGGTTCCTCACCCTCCTTCATGAGAGTTCCTGTGCCACTGGCTGAAAGACGAAAAGTGCAGGAGGCAATATCAATTTGTAGAACAAGTTACTTACCTTCTTGTAACATTCTTCATGATGGATCATGATGCTTACGCAGATTTCTTAAACCCAGTCATGTCCCCGCTTGAGAATAGACCAGGATTGAAAAGATTTCCTAGTGTGAATGCCACTGTTTTTCTTCTCTCCGCATAACGCCTGCTTAGTTTTGAGGGTGTGAAACATACTAAGTGGAACTTGCTTTCATGGTATTGTGACTTTTTTATATGTGGTTCCACCATCACCTCCAATGCGCTGTCATCATTGGCATCTACCTGCTGCTGCTGAACTGAAATTGCTGAGAGAGAATTCCCAGACCTCAGTCTGAGAACTACAGTAGACTTCAAAGAAGGAGTCTATGCGAGTAGTCATCAAAACCATCAGAAAACGTATTTGAAGGTAAGTAACTGATCTTGTTTTGTATAGGCTCTTTCTGAATGCATGTATTCAAATGATAATAAAATTAAATAAATGACAGAATGCTTGATTCGCCTGTCAAAGTATCAGGGAACACTCTCTCTGCTTCTATCGCAATGCAACTAAAATTGAACTAGTGGTTGTAAAAAGGAGCAACATGATTCCTCTTTCATATCCCAAGCACTAGGATAAGCACTATCCCGTGCCTTTTGTCATGCTTATGCCAATTAGTAATGACCGTTTTTTTTTATTGATTTCAGTAATTTTTTATTGAAAATTATATTTATATGGTGCGAGTTACCACTTTGAAGCTTGCGTCCAGATGGTCAGTTTTTAATATAAGTATTTATTTTTAAACCACGTCTTCATACTAAAATCTTTAGTATACAGTTATATCTCCTAATTGTCAGTCGAGTGCTGAAACCAAACTGTTCAGAAAGCCGTATGCAAAAGAACTGAGAGCCCAACAGACAGCAACAAGTAACAGAGAGTCAAGCAGCACATAAACACAATTTGAATTACTGCCACATTCAAACTTACCTCCCATGTCTACTCTCCCAACTCAATATCAACAAACATCTTGTGGAACACAAGAGCAACTTCCTTTAAATTACTGTCGAACAGGAATAATAACCCAATAGCTACACCTTTACCATAACATAGCATACTCACATATAACATATTCACTCAAAGTTATCGACCACCACTTCTTACCAATTCCCTTGATGCAGCTTCAAAGTGAATAGAAGGGTTCATGTGACATGGTATGGAAAACAAAAAAAAAATATGTCTACAATTTACCCCACTGTGCTTCTTTGGCCAAAACTGTATGCAACACATGATGTAAATAATGGGACCATTCCTTCATACTCCAATGATAATGAACACAGCCCTGATTTCTATTGGACAGAGGGCAAATCTGGATGTTGTACTTATTGATCCACTGTAATATTAACTGGTTTTAAATAGTGCTTCCTTATTACCACACTTCTTTTCATTTCTAAGCACTGTGCAGAACAGGAGCTACTATTGCCCAAATTCGGATGTACGACATTACAAGGCATGCTTTTACATCGCATGCTTTTACAACGCGGTTTTTACAACGCATACCAATACAACGCATAGTGCTTTGGGGCGCTGGATAGTGAATAGTTTAATTTACTATTCCAACTCCAGTCCCCGTGGATAGTAGGGAAGGTGTTGGACAGTAAATTAAACATATTCCCCATCCTAGAGCGCCCCCCAACGCAATGCGTTGTAATGGTTTGCGTTGTAAAAGTTGCATCGTAAAGGCACTGCGTTGTAAAAGTTGCATTGTAAGTGATGTTTCCCCCCAAATTCATAGTGTACAATTTATTTATTTCCGAGAGATTGAAGGATAAAATCGCAACGCTGAGATTCAAACTCATGCCTTTCAAATCTCTGCATTTCTCATCTGTGAATGTTTAACTCACTGAGCAATCCGGTTGGCTTTCACAACAAGCAAGCATTTTCTCAGTCTGTGAAACTAACCACTATGTTGCCAACATATCAGTTAAGATGACAATCAGTCAGGGAGTGAGCTATCTTGGCTTGCGTTGCTATGTACACAGTTGACTCCTTCACTAACGGGTCAAGCTCGTGTCGGAATTCTCCTGTGCCACAGTACACGTCCTATGTGTGAAGCTGTTTCTGCACTCAATATAGGTAATTAACCAATTGCTTTACAAAGCTTTTTCCCCAAGCATAGAGCTGCACCCCTGGGAGAGTCTCTGGTGATGCTGAAAAACAACTCTGAGCAAATCTCTTCTCAGAAATAGTGAAGGGAAGGGGTTTCCACTCCATCCTTGCGAGGAATTTCTGGTGAAGTCGATGATGGGTCATCGGAGTAAGCCTCTTCAGACACTGTGGGTTGCACTTGAATGTGGATTATTTGGTGCTGTACAAGCAATCTCTTTTGAAAAAATCCCTTCCCACATACAGTGCACACGTAGGGCTTTTCACCCGTGTGATAGACCTGGTGGCGAAGTAGCTCGGACTTATACAAAAATGTCTTATTACAGTCAGCGCAGGGAAAGGGATTGTCACCTGTGTGGATTAGCTGGTGACGTTTAAGGCTTATCTTTCGAGTAAAGCTCTTCTCACACTCGTTGCACGGAAAGGGCTTCTCACCAGAGTGAATAGTCTGGTGAAGTTCAAGAACTGACTTACGAGTAAAGCTCTTCTTACAATCACTGCAGGAAAATGGCTTCTGTTGTGTACAATTTTCACTTTGTTTCTTTGTCTTTTTACAATCCATGAAAGGTGTGCGCTCCTCACGTGTGCGAACTATTTGGTAATTCACACTGGTAGACTCGTGAGGAAAGGTCTTTTTTCCCCCCTCGAAGCATGCAGAGGACACTCTTTCAAAAACCCTTCCAGAGTCCGATAGCTCTCCTACAGAATGAAAAACAGAAATATTAGCAACAATTGTATTTGCTTAAAATACAATGTTGTACTTTAGGAATGCAAATGATTATAGTCTAGTAACAGCTATTCTGTGTCGGGCAAGAATCAGTTTCCAGTTAAATCAGTAATATCGCTTGCCAGGGAACAAGAACATCAACTAAAGCCCAGTCAGTCAGCCAACAATCCTTTATTTTGCTAATCATAGCGATAAAACTACATCATACGTGGAACAAAATAGAAACACAATATAAAACGTCATTAAAAATACATATACAATACAATTGATTTCATCTCAGCATCCTTAAATAATTCGGCCATATATACAGTGTGATTTTCCTCAACTACCTCACGACTTATTACTAAACATACGTTTTCTTTAGAGTCAAAATGCTCCAAATATAATTCATTAGAGCATAACAAACTGGTTTTGACCCCAACTGTTGGTAAAAATAGAAATCCCACTTTACATTACAATATGTTGGCTTCCTTTGAAATAGGGGTTAAAAAACGTTTCTTATATGTGTATACATGTGCAAAACAGCATCAGATGTATAGTGATTTGTCTAGAAGTTATCACAGGGACCTTTATTGAGGTTGTCATACCAGATCTTGGATGGGGGAATGCAAACAGAAAGTGCAAATTGCTTAGTCTAAGACGTGGAGGATAACACCTGGATTGAGTATCCTAAATCCACCTTAAATACATTTCCAAACCTAGTGTAATTGAAACATAATGGTTTGCCAGGTATTGTGCAAGGTAGAGACTCCTTGCATTTAAGGTCCAGGCAATGTTTGTTAATGTCGAGGAAATCAGCAATAAAACCCGCCGCTGCCCAAGGGAAACAACAGACCCTCGAACAGCTCAAAAATATTAGCTAACAATCTTACCTGTCAGATCTTCCCTTTGAACTGCACTGGCTGCGGCGCAGCACGTACAACAAAACCTGTTGGCCGCTTCCTTAACATTTCTGGGAACAATTAGCCACTGCGTGAATATGGTGGGGTTGCGGCTTTCTTGAAAATAACAGACACGGCACCGCTCCTGGATCTACGTGAGGGCACTGCTGGGTCCTCCTGAATTTATATCAGCTCGGGTGGCACTCGCAGACCACGCGGTACGCTAAAGCTGAAGCAGGCTTGGCTAGTGGTTGAGTGAAACTAAGACCAGCTTCGCAGCCTCTACTACTATACAGTTTCGAGCAGGCCTGGTTCTTAGGCAGCATAGGCCACATATACTGGCAGTGCGCTCGCTGCTTAAATACAGCTCTAAGCTCCTCAAATGCATCTCTCACGGTGCTATAAATGCGCGGCTTATGTATTTCAGTAAGGTGAGGAGGAGCACCACACTGAAATGCGTTAGTCGAACGCATTTCAGGTAAACTACCTGGAAATCTGAAATGTGGGATTCATAAAACAATATGGAGGATGTTGTGTGTGAGGCACTTAAGAATTATTCTGAGATCCATCACATACTGGACAGTTACAAGACAGATTTAAGGTTAGGACCTGGGACCAATTCATCTCGGGTAAACATAAAAAACAAGCTGATCCAGGCAAAAGACAAAGGATGACCAGCTGTGTTGGTGCTACTTGACTGTCATCTGCCCTTAGCACATTCACATATGCTGTGTCTGTATATCACAAGGAGGGAGTGGTGGGCATTAGTGACAAAGCAAACAAGTCGACTATCTCTATTTTGTTTGGGAAGATGGAGCTGGTAGACCATCATTTTCTCTTTAGCCTCTAGACCTGTCAACTGAAGGACTCAGTACTCTATCCTCCCTTACATAACTTTTAAGCACAATAGATAGTAGGGTTCCTAGGATTAATCAGTGAGTTTTCAGATGGAACCAGATAACACCCAGCTGACAGGGGCTGTGAAAAATCAATTGTAAAACATCATTGCAGAATGCTGGCTGAAAGTCTGGAATACATGAGATAGATGAATGATGCAATGATGCACTCAAGGAAGTTGTGTTCGTGTGGAAAACAGCTAGTAGATTGTTGTCATTTCCTTGGCTTCACTTTGGCTGTCTGAAGCTCCAGTAACCGAGTCACAGTGAAGGATTTTGGGTAACAGCTGGTTCAGGACATCCCCAGGAACAAGAAGACACTATTAATCAATCAATCAGAGAATTGTAAGCATACTTCTCACCTGCAAGGGTCTCAAGGTGCTGGGGGGGGTGGGGGGTTGGGGTTTGGGCGAGCAGCCCTGTTCAGCCGAAAAGCCAGGTTTTGAGTGTCTTTTTGAAGACGATGTTGATCAGGAGCTCGTTCCAGGTCTTAGTTGCAATGTAGGAGAAAGCTCTTCCTCCTGTTCCGGCACTGCGATCCGCACGGTTTCGGCGAGGGTGAGGTTGGTGGATCGTAGGTTTCTTTTGGGTGCGTGGAAGGAGATTCTCTCGTTGAGGTATTGGGGTCCCGTGTTTTGTCGAGGCATTTGTAGGCGTGGGTGAGTATCTTGAAAGTAACTCTCTTCTGGAAAGGGAGCCAGTGGAGGTCCCGTAGGTGTTGGATGATGTGTTCATTTCGAGGGATGCCGAGGAGGAGTCTGGTTGCGGTGTTCTGCGTTGTCTGGAGCTTGTGAAGTAGAGAATCGTTGATCCCGGCGTAGAGGGTGTTTCCGTAGTCCAATCTGCTGGTTATAAGTGTGTCGGTGATGGTCTTCCTTGATTCGGGGGGATCTATTTGAAAGTCTTACGGAGGATGCAGAGGTTGTTGAAGCAGCTGGAGGAGACTGCGTAGACCTGTTCTTTCATGGAGAGGGAGGAGTCCAGTACGATGCAGAGGTTTCAAGTGTGGTCCATGGGGGTCGGGGCTGCCGAGGGCAGTGGGCCACCAGGTGTTGTTCCATGCTGACGGGGAGGTTCCGAGGATGAGGACTTCTGTCTTCTCCGAATTGAGCTTGAGGCAGCTGTTGCTCATCCAGGATGAGACATCCTGCATTCCTTCCTGGAGGTTGAGTCTGGTGGTAGTGGAGTATTTAGTGAGGGAGAGGATGAGCTGGGTGTCATTGGCATAGGATACTATGCTGAGGCCATGCTGTCTGACGATGGCGGCGAGGGGGATATGTGGATGTTGAAGAGGCTTCGGCTGAGCGATGATCCCTGAGGGATTCCGCAGCTGATTTAAGTGGGTTCAAAGAGGAAGGGTGACAGTCTGACTCTTTGGGTTCTGCCGGTGAGGAACAAGTGGATCCAGTCGAGGGCGGTTCCTTGTATACTGGCGTCGTGGAGTCTGGTAAAATATGTTTTTTTGTAGAGTTTTATTTAGCACCAACTAGACACGAGGAATCGGGTATCCGAGGCATTTCCATGAACACCAGTTTCAATACAGATGGAAAGTTTCATTTTTTTTTGTTTAGGCACTGGGAGATTACGTGAATTGCCCAGAATCATAGGATGTTGAGGGCCATTGCCAATACTTGAACCTGGTTTCCCAGCTTCAAGGTCGACTGATCTAGCTGTAAGGCTACATCCTCTCCCCAGACGGTAATCATATCTGGAATTTCCAGGTACAGCTTGGAAAAGCTCAAGCCATTCATATGCAGGTCTGAAAGAGACTAATAAGGCAGCATTTTTTTTCTAGAATTCAGACTTTTGTCGTGGATATAATGAAAACGAATTTTTGATACTGTGAACCAAGAGGTTATTCTTCAGTGCTTTACAGAATGGATTAATGTCTCAAGGAAGGTTTGGTGTTATGACACCTAACTACTCGTTTCTCTTAGTAGTAATAACAAGGATAATCCTATATTATTTTAAGTATTTTATGCTAATCAAATGTTGGATGCATGTAAAGGAACAATGCCTCAATAGAGCTAAAACAGTGTTTTGTGTCTAAGCAATGATCTGACCACTTCTCCTTTATTCAACTGCCCATACAATCAAGGCTAACATCCAAACATCACCATGGCTCGCTATATGGGATCCTGTCTGATTTTTGTTTACCATTTTTGTTTCCCTAGATACAGGTCATAGTCAAATAAGCAACCTTTTAATTGGATGCCTTGACTAAGATCTGACCTATGTTGATATCTGAATATTGTAAGCTACTGGTCCAAGCAGTTGTAATATCCGGGTTACAGTAAAATATAGTTCCATATTTAGACAGTCCAACAAATATTTCCCATAGTTTACAGAAAGCACAAAATAGAGCCATACATATGATCTACAGTTTAAGGGGAAATGATTATATGTTTTCTAAAATAAATAAATTATGCTGCTGTCTGTAGGTCGACAATTCTAGCTGAGTCTCGAGCCTTGTTTGAAAGGAAATGAACAACAAAGCTTTAAGACACTTATCTGACATGTTCTCATATGATTAACCTGTCAGACATTCATCAAAACACTCTCTTAAAAAACTGACTGCCCCGAAATGGCGAGTAACTAAATTTCGAGTTAGATCCTTTAAGACACCAATATCTACAATGATCTTTCAAATGGATTCAGTATGCAGCAAGGCATACCAACCTTTCTAATGAGTCTCAAATAGCACCTACCACATAACTGAAAAACTGACCTAGTGCCTGATAAATCCAGTCCGTCAGCATACACACATTTTCTTTTTATGTCTCTAGACAGATTGTGCAATGATGTGCTGTCTTCATTTTGTACTGCAATTAGTGTTTTCTTCGTTGTACTTTCCTGATTTTTTAATACACATTGAAGATGTACTCATGGCATGCCTATGGATTATGATGGTTTTAAAAAACGAATAACAAAAACAACTTCCTTTGGACCTATGTGGCTTCAATCATTACCTGAAGGCTTTGAAATTAACTCTGTTTAGATGTGCTTCAGGTAAGCTGACAACATTTCACAGGAAGGGTAATATTAGTGTGGGTCTAATGAGCTCTGTGCTCTGAAGTAGCCCTTGGGATGGAGGTGAAATATATATATTTTTTTGAAAATCTTTTTTTGTTAGCAAAGTAAGCAAGAACAGATACAATAATTCCGTTATAAGTATAAGTTCCGTATTCTGTAGTTCTCATACGTTAGCAATAGTGAGTCATTCATCAAACATTTTCATTTTTGGCATATTCCCAACTATTCTCTCATAAACTCCCTCCACCCATTCATTTCCTCCCCCGGCACTTACATTTAGACACATTAATCATTCATAGTACGCGACCCAACTGAGCATAGCTAATTCACAATCATTGTCCTGTCACAAACCTATAGAGGACTATATACAATATGATACATATATGTTCTCCATACTTTGCACCTAGAACTACTCTCACCCACCGGAGCATGGGTTGGCACTAAGTATAGGGGAAGCTCCACATACTCCGAGCACATCACCCTTCACCTTAACTATCAGTAGTTGATAAATTAGATGCAGTGTCGCTACCTGCATCGAAGGCCCCCAACATAGCATTCCAATCTAAAGACGTTAGGGTCTTCCTGAGGCCCCTACGCTCTTCGCTCTGCAGTGTTGTACCCTCTGCTTTTCCCCAACGCACTACTTCTGCCCTCCACACCTCTGGGTCTGGTGGTCTAGCCGACTTCCATCTCATTGTTATGGTACGCTTGGCAAGCAGCAGGGCTAGATCAGTAAAACGTGTAGCTACGCTTTTTTCCGTTCAGCAGGTCCCAGCCTCAGTATGGTATACTCCAAAGAGGTGTACGGTTTGGAAGGAGCCAGTTTAAATAAAGCATCATGGACCGTCTTCCAATAGTACCCCAGTTTCGGGCAATTCCATATCATATGCAGTAGTCGCGCATCGTCCGCGCCGCATCGGGGGCATGTGGCAGCTGTGTTAGAGAACATTGCATGTAAGCGATGGGGTGTTAAGTACGCCCTGTGCAGAACCATAAGTTGAATGAATTTAAATTTCGGGTTCCTCGACACTTTCTTTGGGAATTTGAGTATTCGTTCCCACTCCTTGTCCCTGACTGTTCTCCCTATATCACCTTCCCACTTGTTTCGCAAAGGTTGTAGCGAGGTTGCCCTCCCCGTTCTTATACCACTCGTTATCCATTTCATCAGGTGACTGCCCGATCCCATGAGGTACTGCATTGTGAGCAGCGGGTTCGTGGGTGGTTCCTCTCCGTTCGGCGCCCATGTCATTGCAATATAACGTCGCATCCCGGCGTGCAAGAGAAACAGTCCTCCCGGGGTATGATGCGTGCCGCGAAAGTCCTCAAAAGACACAACTCGGCCATCCGCAAACAGATCCCCCACCTGTGCCACTCCTGCGTCGTGCCACGCAGTGAGAATCTGATTCGAAAGCGGGCCTGTTCCTATCGGGAGTCCCAAGAGTGGTATCGTGGGGGCATAAGAGGACGTAGGGGTTGTGTATTTCACCGCCCTCCTCCAGCAGTTAATCGCGAACCTAAGCAGGGGAGGCGTCAACTTAGGGATCTCCGCCCTTGGCAGTAACAGGGTGTGGATGACCCCCCTCGCCCAGTCCGCCTCTGACATGCCAATTTCATACAAGTTGCGTCCCGCCAACCAGTAGGCCAGCCACTGCAGTTGACAGGCATAGCTATATGCCTGCAAGTCCGGGACCCCCATACCGCCCGCCGCAGTGGGAAGCTGCAGTTTAGTCAGGCTAATGCGTCGCCGTCCCAACCCCCACACTAGCTCCATAAGCATGGTATTCAACATCCTAAACATAGAAGCGGGGACCATGAAAGGCAGGCTCGTGAAGTAATAAATAAGACGGGGTAGTACTACCATCTTAGAGATGGCCACCCTGCCCGCCACCGATAATGGCAACGCGGTCCAGAATTGTACCTGTAATTTCAGCGTTGTGATCGCCCTTCCCAGGTTTCCATCGATCATATCCTTCGCCCCTCTGTATATCTGTATCCCCAGGTACCGGAAGGTCGTCTCCGCCACCTGAAAAGTGTGTGGTGGGAAGGGCAACCGGGTAGTCGCTCCGGAAGCGTTGAAACAGAACCCATAGGAAGTAGTGTGGCTCACTGGTTAGAGGCGGCAGACCCGAGAGCAGAGGACGGCCCGGGACCAGGGTTCGATTCCCGGCGTGGCAGGTTTCTGGACCAGGGTCAGCGGACTCGATAATTCTCTCGCCTCGGTGCCCACTCTGATCAGCGATCACACTCGGCAACTCTGGGCATTAGCTTGCCTCATCTTCACTAACGGCCCCACCAGACCGCCGGGGATGCCTGGTCTCACCCTGGAGATACCCATTAAGGGACCATCTCTCAGGGAAGCCAGGAAGGGTTTCGCAGCGGTCGAAGCGCCTTGGGACCCTACGGGTAAGTAGTGCGCTATATAAATGCCAATACATTTACATACATTTACAGGCTCACTAATGGTGAGGCCCGACAATGCCCGGAAGTCCTCAAAGATTCCGGGGATAGGGTCAAGCCCGCCCCTCAGGTCTCGTAAGTATAGGATAATATGGTCCGCATATGCTGACACCACGTGGACTGTCTCGGCTCTCCTTATGCCCCTGTGGTGTGCCGAACTTCGAAGCTTACATAACAATGGCTCTAGTGCTAATATAAACAATAGCGGGGATAACAGGCATCCCTGTCTGGTTTCCTTCGCTATGTCCAGTTGTGCCGAGATGCATCTATTCGTGCGAACCCGGGTTGGGCGGGTGTACAACAGCTGGACCCAGGCAACATACTCGGGCAGTATTGCAAACTTCGCGAACGTCGCAAACATAAAATACCATCTGAGGGAATCAAATGCCTGCTTCAGGTCCAGAGAAACACAGCCCTCCGTCCCCTCAGGTGCTTGCTCGTGTAGCATGAGTTGGCTGAGCCTCCGCAGGTTCATGGCCGTACACCTGCCAGGTACGAAGCCGCATTGGTCGGGGTATATTAGTTGCGGGATGTACTGGGCCAGCCTCGACGCAAGGAGCTTACTCAGTATTTTATCATCTGTATTTAGTAAGGACAGAGGCCTGTAGTTAGCCAGTTGTAAGCCGTCCCTGCCCGGCTTCGGGAGTGATACTATCAACGCCTGCAGGGACGACCGCGGCAGTCCCTGTGACTTCAGCGCTTCTTGGTACACTACATGTAAGCGTGGGGCAAGTAGGTCGATATAGGCCCCATAGAATTCATCCGGAGGCCGTCCGTCCCAGGGGTTTTATTCCGCGGAAGCGCACGTATGGCCTGGCGTATCTCCGCGACCGTGATAGGGCGTGCCAGGTCCCCCCCCTGATGGTCCTCAAGTCGTGGCAAGTCGAGTTCCGCCATAAGCTCCTCAAACGCCGCTTCTGACAGTTGTCGGTGTGGGCCGTACAGCGTCCCATAGTAGTCCCTGAAGGCAGTATTGATGTCTATTTGTGTCGTGGCTGGCATCCCTCCCTTGTCAGTAACCTCTAGTATGGGCAAGTGTACTGGATCATCCCGCACTATACGGGCCAGCAAGGGCCCCGACCTCTCTGCTTGTGCGTGCTGCCTGCATGTGTACTCCCTATAATCCAGCACACGCAGTTCCTCTAGTAGCTCAGCGTGCTGTATGTGCGCCTCCTGCAGTGTTGTGAAGGTCAAGTTTGTACCTGCAGCCTCGCTTTCCAGCATAGCCAGGCGGCCCTCCACCTCCCGGAGTCTCTCCAGAACATTATGTCTCATGCCCACCCGTGTGCTCATCGCCTCCCCTCTTATGGACACCTTAAAGGCGTCCCATTCCACCTGCCGGGAACTAGCTGTACCAGTGTTTATGTTAAAGTAACTTGTTATTGCGTCTGCAAGTGATGCTCGAAAAACAGTGTCCTCCAGCAATTCCGTGGTGAGGCGCCACGTTGGCATAGGCGTTGGGACCGTACCCCACTGTAATGTGACTTCCACTGGGTTATGGTCAGAGAAAGTCTTACCCATATGCTCCTCTGTGGTCACTGCCCCCAACAATAATTTACCACAGAAGACACAATCTATTCTGGTGTGCAGTCTATGGGGCGGGGAGTAGAAGGTATATTCTCTATTCAGCAAGTGTTTGCATCTCCATGCGTCAGCCAAATCCCATCCCTCCGCCCACTGCGCGAGCGCGTCAGCCTGTCTCCTACTCTCAGTGGCCTGTAGTGGTGGGTGCGACCTGTCTAGTGATATATCCAAAACTGCATTGAAATCCCCACCTATGAGCCAATGATATTCGGACCAGTCTGCCAACACTCTATTAAGGGTAGTTAAAAAATCCGACTGGCCTGAGTTCGGCGCATAGACACTGCCAATCACAACCGGGGAACCATCCAACATCCCACAGATGAACACATATCTACCCTCTGTGCCCAGTCTCTTTTCCACCAGCTTAAAAGGAACAGAGTTTCTGAGCCATATAGCCGCCCCTCTCGAGAACACAGAATAAGAGGTAGCAAACAACTGTCCCTTCCACTTTTTAAGCAGCTTTACGCTCTCTGCGCTGTTCAGATGAGTTTCCTGAAGGCATGCTACCATGACATTCCTCCGATTAAGTTGTGCCAAAAGTCTATGTCTCTTATGGATGGACCCCATGCCTCGTACGTTCCAGGTGCACATTTAGTAGGTGTTAAGAGTCCCCATTTCGGTCCGTGTCAGGTGTTTTCAACAGGGCCCGTACCAGAAAGGTTGTATGCAGTATATGTAGTGTCCCAAGTGCCATCAAAACGTGTAACCCCCTAACTTTGAGGTCCTCAAGTGAAAAAACCTGAGGTCCAAACATTATCGCCCAACGTGGGCAAAGGTTAAACCAGAACATGTATATGCTTTGGGAGGGTGGTACCCACTTACACCCGCTCGGGACCTGTTGGTGTTACTACAGCGTGCCCTAAGCTAGTGTGTCCCCATTTCCTGTCAGCCCACTCTCGCCCCTGTGCAAATCTCATACATTACCAACCAGACTCTGCTATGGTTAAAATCAAAAGTCATTCGCCACTTGGGCAGTAATTTTGGGAAAGAGCTGCAGGCTGGTAACTCAGACACACACCTCCGTGTGTGTCTGAGTTGCTGCCCATGTCCGATTTGTCCCTTGCGTCGTGAGCAGCCAGCACTGCCTCCATCAGCTGGACTATCTCCGGTGTCTTCCCAGCTCGGGCCGACGTTGTCCCTCCGCTCGCCGTTGACCCCTTCGCGTGTTCTTCACTCGTGTCAGCCCGCTGCTCCTCCTGGTGCGAAGGTCCTCCACCCTGGTCCTCCTCAAACGGGTCCTGCGCATTCAACGGTGTCAGAGCCACCTCCGTCCACTCCGCCGCCTCCTCAGGTGTGTCAAAGAAATATGATTTGTTTCCATGTATTATTTTGAGGCGGGCCGGTAATAGCAGTGCATATTTCAGGTTTCTGTCCCGCAGTTTGCGCTTTACCCCCAGAAATGTCGACCTGGCCTTCTGCACCGCCGGGGTGAAGTCTGGGTATACTGAGATGGTCTTATCCTCATATCTCAGTGGTGCCTTTTCTCTCGCCACTCTCAGCACTGAGTCTCTGTCTTTGTAGTGCAGAAGGCACACTATCAACGGTCGCGGCGGCGCACCTGGCCTAGGTGGCTTCACTGGCATTCTGTGCGCCCTCTCCACGCTGTACAACGGGGTAAGATCTTGCGGTCCCACAACCTTCGTCAGCCAATCCTCAACAAACTGCGTGCGGTTCCTCCCTATACTGTGCTCGGTATTCCTAAAATTCTTACATTGTTGTGGCGGGCCCGCCCTTCCGCATCATCCATCTTGTCCCAGAGCAGTTTAAGCTGCTTCTCCATATGCTCAATTTTCGTGGAGTGATCCGTCTGCTGCGGTATCAGGTCATCAAGCGCGATCTTATGCTCCGAGACCTTTTCGGCCAGCTTGTTGTGGTCTGCCCTCAGGAGCGACAAGCCAGTCGCCATGTTGTCCATACGCGTCTCAAGCGCCTCCCTGGATGCCTTTATTTCGGCCAGTATGAGGTCCAGCTTAGCGTCCTGTGTGCACTTGCCCGTCGGCGGTATTATCTCTATGTTTGAGGAGGCCAGTCGGTCGTCTGAGCCAGTGGATTGGATGTCCGCATTTGTGCTCTGATCTTGCACCTTGGCCCTGTTCTTCCCCATGGCTCTCGTCTTCAGGATGGCGGTGGCGAGGTCCCACTTGCGCTCTCGATGCCAATGTATTTAGTGCGTGTCTTTGGTTGCCGCTCACCCACCAACCACAGTCACTCCCACCGGTACTCGTATGTGCGAGGGGGCAGGTGTACCACAGCTCTAGGATCGCGTCCGGTCCAATCGTCGGACCCTGTTAATGCCACTGTCCAGTGCCTGCTGGGCGTTCCGCAGCTCTCCCCACCGAGGTTCGACGTGCCACGATAGTCGGGAAATTGGGTGACCGCTCCTCTCAGCACTCCAGGGATCGGTGCGGTATGCAAACAGTAGGCTGATGACCTGCCCTCTACCTCTGGCGCTATCTCTCAGTAAGGGCACCTCGGTGAGAGCTCTTAGAGGCTCAAAGTGGATCCCACCTGTTCCTGTTGGACTCTGTATGGCACTATGGCAGTGCTCTTCGCCGCTTCGGCGTTCCGGTGCGCTCACCAATGTCCCAGCATCGGTCCCCACACTGGCCGCAGGGAGGCCGCTTCGATCCCAACAGTGCAATGGTGGCCGCTGCGGTAAGCCCAAGATGGCGCCCCTCTGCTCAGGCCTGGCTGCAGCGGTGCGTACCCCTTCCGGCCCGATTATGGAGCTCCCTCTCGGGTCCCGCACATACCTTGTAGCGTCCTGTGGGGCTCCCGGGCTAGTCCTCAGTGCCTCTGCAGCTCTCCCACGAGGTCCGCGAGACCGCAATCTCCCCGGGCGCCGATGAGCCGAATACCGCGTTTACGCGCCACAGGGATGCCCCGGTGCCGGCCCAATGTATCGCGTCTACGCTGCTCTGCACACTCACAGACCGTGCAGTTAGCTGTAGTACTGGGTGCAGCTTCAGTCGGCTACTCCGCTGCAGCAGGACACCGCTCAGCTCCACCGGTCTCCACTTACTTCAACGCCGGCAGATCTCGCTGAGCCCGGCTCTCCCTTCAACTTTAGTCCGCGGCTCGCTTCCCGGAACTAGGCCTCGCCGGCGTCGTCCGTCGCGCTCACTCCCGGGGGAGTTTCGGGACACGCAGCTTATGTCTGGTAACTCGCCACACACACGGCGTTCCTGGGGCTTGAGTGGGCGTCCCGTGGGATACGGAGAAGTCAGGATAATCAGCTAGTGTTCCGGGCAGAGGACGGAGCTAACTCAAAACGCGTCCGCCATGCTCGGCTCGTGGCCATATATATACATTAATATTCATACATTCATGCCTACAGGAGGCATTTTCTTAATGTCTCCTTTTGAACCTAACTATTTTTTTGATTTAACACAGCTTATAAAGCTTCTCAGCAGGCAGTGTTTTTGAACTAGGGATCACATCATAAATGTTTGTGACGGCCGAAGCCCAACTCATGATGTTTTCAGACACCCGGCATACATGTGTACTGATAGAGCAAGGTTGCGCACGTGAAGAGACTTGCTTGGATTCAACCCTCTCAAAATATTTCGTAATAAACTAATCTACATGTTTTGTCATATTAATAATGTACTACACAACATTTCACAACATTTCTAGTATCTAGGGGAAGCTCGCCTATGTGCTTTCACTAACTGTAACTCTATTGCATTAAAATGGCCGCCGCAACGCGGGAACTTTACTGCGCATGCCTCTGTCATACTCATGTGACATGACGTACTATCTCTGCTTGGTGGGAAATTCTTGCTCCTGCGCACTAGAACTAAGATGGCTTCTCTATGTGGTAACGTGCTAACGCTTGCATTGCCGCTTTACTAAATTGTTTGTTCTGTTTAATAACTAATGCCATCGTTAAAATAAAATAATGGGAATAGAGTAGAGATAAGTGGTATACAGTGCATTCATTTATTTCTTGTTCTAAAATTGTTTCTTTTCTATTTTGCATGTATCGTACTTTGGACCTGACATGAACTTTTGAAACTCCATCTTTGGAGGAACTGCGCCTGTGCAGAGAAGCTCAAATCCCTGAATCACTGACATTGAAACCCGGCCAAGCCTTGACTTGCTAAAAGATGCGCCTGGGAGCATGAACTCTCAACCCCACCAGAGGAAGCTGAATTGTACAAAATGTAATGTTATTGATAATGATACATTCACTGCCGGGTGGAATAAAAGTGCATGGGAAAATAAAGTTATGGGAGGGAACGTTAATTTGAATACAAAATGCAAGTTACCTCATATTAATATGGTGTGATGACCTCTACTCGTCTTTTGTCCAATCAAAATTCGGGATTCACACATTTGCAACATTGAGGGGTGGTACACTGACCTGGAAAATGGTATAACTAAGGTAGGCATAGATAGCTAGATTGTCCAACTTGTCCGAATAGCTGACCTGTCACTGACGCACTCAATAGGCGATCAAGAGCAGAGGTGCTGGCGGAGCACTCGGTCAGAAGATTCGATAACCCAATCGGGGTGCTGGGAAGGAGATCGATGACCCAATCGGGGTTCGACTGTTAGCTGCAGAGAGGGGTGTAACGCTGGCGTTGCACTTTAGCTGTGGGTACCGGTCTTAGCCTGTGGTGGTCATGTCCTGATCCAATTTGGTTCGTACCTGTCCTGGTTTTGGTCTGCACCTGTTCTACCTTGCTGGCACCTGCATTATCGGGGTTCTGTCCTTTATCCCAGGACATGGCCAGGGTCGATCTTCACACCATTCTAGGTAACTATAAATCCGTGTGGGTATGTCTTTGTACTGTTCACCTTTTCTACCCTTCCTATGTTCCAATGTTTAATGAAAGTCTCATGATTTTTTCACATCATCTTGCTTTAATCATATTCCTTCTAATTGATCAAGGTTCAATTAATTTAGTATGGACTCTGACATTTAAGAATTTACATAGATAAAGTGTTTAAACCTTTCCCCGAGTTTGTGGTTATTTTTATGAAATGCAAATTATTGTTTAATAACTACCTAATTATTCTAGCACCTTAGATCCCTTAGGACTTTAGGTACCGATGACAAGGATTGGTAAGTCAAGGTGTATAGGTGAAAGTCCTAAAGTAAATAAACTCACTGATTAGAGCAAAGAAGCAAGGGTTACCTGGATAATGTGTGAGATCAGTGTAGATAAAGTATTTTATGGGCCCAGGTGAGTATGTTAAACTAGTCTGGTGACCTGCGCGCTCTATCAGTATTTCTTTTGGTAGCAGTATGATGGTTAGGATTTAGTTAAGCTAGGTAGTTAGTCGTGTTAGGATTATTTTTTATAATTTTTTTATTTTATTAAAGAAAAAAGGAACTTATACACAAGGCAATAGGACAATACATTCGGACATGTGTTCAAGGAGGAGGGAAACTGCAGTACAAAATAATACAAACATCATTGATGAATGGGGGGGCCAGTGAGGAAACAAAATCAGTAATCATAAAAGCTACACAAGACTTGGAATGCCGGATCAGGGGGAAAGGGGAACCTCTGGGGTCTCCACGAATGGAGGCGTGCATACATTCCCACAGTAGGAGTGCCACTGGCTCCAAATTTTATTCAATTTCCTTCCCCGTGCCACATACACCGTCTTCTCTCTGAACATACACCAGTCCATGTTCTCCTTCCATGCCAAAACCGTGGGCGGCCGCTGGGAGCCCCACAACTGGGCGATGTCTCTCTTAGCAATCATATTCCCAAGGGTCGCCCACTGCGTCTCTGCCACATCATAGTCATTCGGTTCCCAAACATTCAACAGGCAACGCTTAGCTTCAGGCAATAATGCCACCCGCGTGACTCTTTCCATCACAGCATGTACACGATTCCAGAACACCATCACCTCCGGACACTCCCAAATAATATGGAGGAAGGTTCCAACCAGTCCACAACCACGCTTACATAACCCATCCACTGAATAACCCATATGAATCAAGCGCAGGCCAGTGACATATATCCGATGTAGGATTTTAAGTTGAACGAGTCGGAGACGGGCCGGAATTGCGACCTCCTTAGGCGAGGATAGCGCCGACTGCCAGTCCTCGTCATCCAACTCTAAACCGTCACTGGTCCAAACCTCCCTGAGCTGCACCAACAGATCAGTCCGATTGTTAATCAATATCTTATATATCAAAGAAATAGTGCTGTTGGGCACGAAGCCGTCAAGCACCCGATCTTCTAGTGGGGAGGATTCAGGGATGTCAGTACCCTCAGAAAAAACTGAACTCAATGCGTGGTAAATCTGTGCATAACTGAAGAATTCTCTATCACTCAGCTCATACTCTACCTTCAGTGCCTCGAAGGTCTTGATTTTACCCTTGACCCACAGATCAGTCACCCTACTAATACCAATCATATCCCACTTTTCAAATCCTTTCGTCTTCCACAGGTAACCCAGTCTTTCAGATGCGTATAGCGGAGTCGCACGGGTCAGTCGATCCCTCCATCCCGTTGCCGCATTCGCATCATGCCACACTCGTACCGCTATCTTGGTGGGTCCGGATAGTTCCCTACCCGCTGCTTTGGAATAAAGGGCCCTGTTATAGTCCCTACCCGGTAACAAGTACTTATCCATCTCGAATGCAGGGTTTGAGGCTGGTCCATACATTCCATGATTAATCGCTCCCAACTGAGAGGCCCAATAATAACGCCTGATATCCGGAAGTGCTATACCTCCGTCGTACCAGGGAAGCGTGAGCTTGGCGAGGGCAAAGCGCGAGCATCCATCCCAGATCAATCGTCTCTGCAGACTCTCCACCTCCTGAAAATAACTCGCCGGAATAACATCAAACATATTCTGGAGCGGGTATAGAAATCGCGGTAAGGACATAATTTTAAAAAGAGCCGCGCAGCCAAGTGGTGAAAGCGGTAGCCTGAGCCAGCCCACAACGTCAGATTTTAACCTCTGAAGAGGAGGGAGCAGATTACGATCATAACGAGCCACGGGATCTAAAGTTTTAAAAATCTCGAAGTACTTAAATCCCGTCTGCGACACCTGGATCGGACATCCGCGCGGTAAAGGGGGGGTATCACCCGAAAGCACATACACACAGGACTTGGACCAATTGATCACGAGGCCGGAGTTTCTTCCAAACGAGGTGAGCCCATCAAACAATACATTCAACGACTTACGAGGGGACGTGAGGTACAACAAAATGTCGTCTGCATAGAGCGATATGCGATCCTCGAATTCCGGGGTCCACTGAATACCCTTCATCGAAGGCTCCCATCGCAGCCAGGTAGCCAGAGGCTCCAGGGCAAGGGCGAAAAGAAGTGGGGACAACGGACAGCCCTGCCGCGTACCCCTCCCAAGAACAAAAGGCTTAGACACTAGACCATTCACTACCACCTGCGCCAATGGCTCCTCATACAAAAGTTTCACCCAGCCAATGAAACCAGGACCGAAACCAAATTTCGCAAGAGCGGCCCAAAGGTACGGCCACTCCACCGTATCAAAGGCCATCGTGGCGTCCAAGGAAGCCAAAATGGCCGGCTCACACAGTGACGCCGCCCTCGCGAGAACACCGTGCAAGCGCCTCAGGTTCAGTGCTGTATTGCGGTGTGGGACAAAACCGGACTGATCCGGGTGAATCAAGTCACTAATTACTTTTATCAAGCGGTTTGCCAGCAACTTAGCGAGAATCTTTGGTTCAGCGTTTTAGAGCGAAATAGGCCTGTAGGACGCACAGCGATCCCGCGGTTTCCCCTCCTTATGAATCACCATGATGGTAGCAAGACGTTGATCACGAGGAAGGGAGCCGATGTCTCGCGACTCTAGAAACATATCACGGAGATACGGCGCCATTTTGTCAGCACGCAACTTGTAGAGTTCGATGGGAAGACCATCAGGGCCCATAGCTTTGCCCGAGCGCACAGAGCGAATAGCGAGGGCCACCTCGTCAGCTGAAAATGCTGCGTCCATTAGGTCCCTATCTGAATCCGACAGGCGAGGCAATGCAATGTCACGCAGCAACAGGTGGGAGTCTTCCTCCGGTCTATCAGAGACTGGGGAATACACATTTCGGAAATGTTCCGCGAAACACTCGACAATCTCAGTCGGGTCAGTCACACACACTCCATTAAGTTTCTCAATCATGGGAACCACACGACTCGCCCTCTCCTTTTTATCCAGCCAAGCAATCAGTTTCCCTGCCTTAGCTCGCACATCATACAGTCTGCCCTGCTGCTCTCTACTCATGACTTTAGCGGTATCCGTCACCAGGGCCCTATAATCCAGTTGTTTGAGGCTGAGGGCATGAAGCTTGTTATGAGTCACACCTAGTTCCAAATCCCTTTCTAGCTCAGTTATTTCAGTCTCTAAACGGACCACCTCCTCATTTTTACTTTTCTTGGCACCAGCGATTAACAATAATGCCTGTCCTCGGATGACCGTCTAAAATGATCCAGGGACCTGATCAACTCAGCACGAGTTTTGGGGTTGCGAAGATACCAGGGATTGATTGGGGCAACCCGTCCCTCAACACCCATACTAGTGCCGATCTGGAGCCACAGTGGGGAGTGATCTGATATACCCCGGGCCAGATGCCTAATCTCCCTGACAGAGGAGGCCTGCACCGCCGGCATCAAAACATAGTCAAGTCTAGAGAGACTGCCGTGGGCCCCAGAGTGGAAGGTGTATTGTACCTGTCCCGGATGCATCAACCTCCAACAATCTACCAAACCCAGTGTCTCTAAAAACCCACTTAACCAAGACTGTGACGTAGTGAGGTCTCTGGGGGGGTAGCGATCTACACTACCGGAGACAACCGAGTTGAAATCTCCGCCCATCACCAGGATACCATCCGGAAGCCCCAGTACCACACGCCCAAGATCAGCAAAAGTTGAGGTCTGTAAACCAGGCGGGACATATACAGAAATCAGCGAGACAGTCCTCCCCTCCCACCTCCCTGTGAAAGCAGCGTAGCGCCCCCTGTCATCAAGGATCATGTTGTCTATTTCTAAGGGGAGAGAGTTCTTGACTAGGATGCCCACGCCCCTGGAACCAGTAGTGAACCCAGAGTGTACAGCAAGACGATCTGCTCGCCGATTCATGGCGTGACAAGTATTTCCAATTAAGTGCGTCTCCTGAAACAACACAACATCAGGGGAGAGGCGTCTCAACAGTTGCAACACTACTCCCCGCTTTATCCTATCCCCCAACCCATTGACATTCCAAAACAGTAGTTTCAACCCACTACCCCCCCATCCCGGAAATGAATGCAGAATCCACCTCATAGCGAACACCATATCCAGATCCAAGAGTAAAACAATACGTTGCCTTGAGAAAAAATTAACCATACCCAAACTCCCCCCTCCACCCCCCAACATGGACCCGTTACAATACCCCCCACCCTGCACCCCTGCGTTAGACTCAGAAGCCACCCAAACTTGCAGTGTGCCTGTCGCCCTATCATTAAACTAGTCTACAAAAAGAAACCCAGAGAAGGAAAGAGTCCCACTGCCCCTGCCACCCTCCGGTATGCCACCATAAATCACATAAGTATGAAAGACATCAAACCGAGCTGTACGATATGTTAATTGTTCAGAAATCGGGAACCACATTGTCATTCTTGCTCCGGCACGCCACCCTCAGCTCCACCCGGGTGCTCCGTTCGATCGCTCCGCGTTGGTAAAGTATTCAGCCAGTCACTCACTCTCTCGGAACGATCAAAGAAAAACGTCCGGTCCTCATATTCGACACGGAGCCTGGTTGGAAATAGCATCGCGTATTTCAAGTCCATGTCTCTCAACCGTCGCTTCACCCCCTGGAACCCCATCCTTTGCCTCTGAACGAGCTGGGTGAAATCTGGGTAGAAGCTCACCGTTGTGTTTTCAAACTTCACGTGGCTGCCCACCCGCGATGCCTGCGGGATAGCGTCTCTGTCTCTAAAGTTGAAAATTCTGGCGATAATCGGCCTCGGAGGGGCACCTGGCTTCGGCTTCCCACCCGGCACTCTGTGCGCACGCTCCACGGCAAAGTATTTACTTAGGCCTTTGGGGGCGAGATAATTTAGGATGAGGTCCTCCACAAGGAGATCTGCAGCGGAAATTTCCGATTTTTCAGGGACCCCAATAATACGTACATTATTGCGTCTGGCCTTATTTTCAAAATCCTCCAGTCGACGAGCCATGAGATCATTGGAGGATCACAGATTGCCGACCTCCGTCTGTAAGTCGGACACATCGGTCGTGAGGCTGGAGGTCTTCAGATCTAAGGATTTGACCTTCTCATCGGTCTTCGATAAGTCCGCTCTAAACAAATTGACGTCAATGGCTACGGTGTCGAGCTTAAGGGCGAGAGCCTCATATTGCTGGCCAATGGAAGTCTTCATACCAGCAATGGCGCCCATGACATCCTGTAGAGTCAACTCGATCGACGCAGCCGGGTCCTCCCTTGCCTCTACCAGAGTCCTATTCGTACCACCGGGGGACCCCTTTGGATGGGTATATCGATCCATGACATTCGTTTGAATAGTCCCCCCCCGCGAAGAGGGGTCTTGGTTTTTCGCTTCTCGTTGTCGGGCCTGCCCGCCATGTTGGGCGATGTGCCCCCGAGGGGCCTGTGAGACCTGGTGAAAATGGCCCATCGCGGTCAACCCACTGGAGTCTTCAAAAGCAGGCGCCAGCAGCTGTAGCTCAGCACACAGACACTCGCGACCCTTGGCACACAGTGGATTCACAGAGTTCGGCTAGACCTCGGGCAACCAGATCGATCTTGAGATAGGCCAAAGACTCAAAAGCGAAACCGAAAGTTAACTCCAAGGCAATGAGCAGAGCCCCGCGGGCCGTTGTTGTTCAACTACTGCCTGGGCGTCTCAACGACTCGAGCCCAAGGCGTCGCCATGGGGTGGGCCTCAAAAGTTCAGGTTGTCGTATTTGCGGTTCCCGAAGTCTGAATCTATTTTTGAAAGCAGATAATCTATCAGCTGAGTTTCATCTCCAATAACCCATCTTCGTAATCAGGATATCATTCAGGATATATGCGGGAGGGGGCGAGGGTCTCGGGAGCCCTGTGCTCACGCGGCCATCTCGGATGCGCGCGAAGCTCCTCCCCCCGTGTTAGGATTATTGATTAGTATTTGATTTTATGTATTAACAAAATTTGTTTGTACCTGTTATATGTTTGTTTTGGAATCCCCGGTGGCAGAATAAGCAGGTGGTAAATGGAAGCCACGCTGTAGTGAGGTCACTTTCCTGTGGAAGTAAGTGCATGGTTAGGTAAAACCGGAAGCACTATTTAGGTATTTTTCTGTATAAATGTGTGAATAATTGGTAGCAAAGAGTTTGCTGGTGAAACTCTGGTGTTATATCACCTAGAAAGGGTAACACTGAAGGAGTAGCAGGTTCTTCTAAGCTTGATTCACAGCAAAAGGGTTCGCTGGTGAAACTTTGGCCTTATATCACCTAGAAAGGGTAAGCCCGAGGGAGTAACAGGTTCTCTAATGCTTGCGTGAAGGGTAGGCAGAAGGGATCTACTCGTAGTGTGTGAAGAGTAAGCGGAAAGGATTTACTTGCAGTCAGTGAAATTTATCTTTTCTTTGAATTAGTCACTAAGGCACAGTGGCAAATGTTTTTACGTTGTAAGTTAATGAAAATTGCACTTTAAAAGTGAAAAGAAATACGTTCTCGTATTACCTTGCAAAGAGGGGAGTCAGTCGCGGTGCTGCACTGACGTCACCTAGAGCCGCGCTGGTATTGGCTGAGACAGCGGGTGTGTAGCTGAGGTAATAGATTGTGAAGGAGGGGTGAGTATAGGAGTGTGAGAACTTGTCTCATGAGAAAAAAGCAGCGCAACTATTGGCTGGATATATTTGAATTCAAAATTGTGATTGGTCATTGAGAGTAAGAAACACGTTAGTATTGGAAGCATTTTTGTACACAATTTAGCGTCACCACAAAAGTTTTGATTATGTCTTATGTGGTATTTAGATCCAGGCTTCATAGAGAATCGACCTGATAGAAAATATCTAGGTTTTGCTAAAGAACAGATGATTAGAGGGAGACCTTATATCATGTACGGAGACAAAAGAAATAAGTCGTTCATTAAGAAAGTTAAAAATGTCTTTAAGAAAGACAAAGCGATTAAAACCAGAGAAGGAATTATCACTCCACCACCGAATACGCCCGCATCATACATGATGGTTGAAAGGGGCTATCACACCTGTGTGTGGTTAGAGAACTGGGTGGAATACACTAAAGATGATGGAGTCTTGTCATTTCCAGAACATGGTACCTTTAATGGCAGAATTTTATACAATCTGAGAACTCGCATGAATGAATTAGATCCCAGACCCAGATTAACGCAGTATGAGGCATTAGAGGAATGGGAAGTTGAAGCTTTTGAGCGAGATCTACCCAGAAATGACAGGAATTTAAGCAAGTTTTATCCAAAAATTTCCGCGAGAGACTAGAGATGAGCAAATGAAACAATGGAGACAATCAATGCTAGTGGAAGGGTTATATCCTGTCCGAACCTCAGAAGAACTAACAGGAAGTAAGAATACAGAGAGAACTAAAAATCTAATGATTAGTGGTGATCCAGAAGATGATTATATGGAGGATTTGTTAATGAAAAATCTGCCACCTTATAATAAGGAGCCAAGCACCGTTAATCCTAGTGCTCCGTTCTTAAAGCCACTGTTGGTTCCACAAGTTATACATGAGACCTCTTTAGAAAAGGTGTTACAGGAAAGGGAACGAGAAGCAATAAATAAACAGAGAAGTAAGTTGATTCAGAAAATTTCACAGTTAAATACAAGTCCTGAAGCCCTAACGATTCCAGTAACTATAGGTCCTGTTGTTCCCTTATACGGAGATAAGCAGACTAGTCCTAAAACTTCAGTTCTGGCTATGCCTGCAGTGCAGCCAAGACAAGAAACATTGATAATTGATGATCAAGCAAGTGAATGCGAGTCAGTGATTTCCCTGATGGATTTACCTATAAGAGAACCAGTGGGTGATTAAGTCAGGAAAAACACACCTGTAAGCTCTATAGAAGTGCGGATGGAAACATCCTCAGGTACAAGGAGTGCTACTGTAGTAACCCCAGAGGAAATAGAGGGGTGGTCACGAGAAATAGAGAAGCCAAAATCGCAACCAAAAGTATGGGATATATTCAAATTAAGGGTTGAATTAGAGAAAATGATAGCTGGAAATGTGGGGTTAGAAAGATTGAATACATTCAGTGAAGATGAGCTGTTATTCATATGTCGAAGTATCACCTGAAATACTAAAACATTTCATGAAAAGTTAATGAACATGGCCTCTGACATGGGAAATGATATTGGAAAATCTAAAGTGTTACAGAAACCTTATCGAGCTGAATTTTCTGACAACGATTTAGAAAACATGACGTAAGGTGCAGATTAAGGAATTGTTGTAACTATTGCAAAAATGGGGTGATTTAGACAGATGGAAAGCTAGATGGATAAAGAAAAAGGAAGAAGCCCAAGCGAAAAGCACTGTATACGGAATATGTGATAAAGAACCTGAAAAAGTAGAAAGGTTGTGCCCGATGAGAGAAGTGCCAAGAGGAGGTTATGTGCATGTCCCATGGTCCCGACAGGATATTTTGTCATCTATGAATGATTTTCCAAAACTCCGAGAGAAACCTGTAGAATGGTACAGGCAGGTCGAAAGATTTGTAAAGGTCTCAAAAGTGTTGCTAAAAGATTTAGATGGGTTATTTGACATTGCTGTTCCTGTAGATCTATGGACAAAATGTAAAATTGCGGTTGATTGGCCTAATTATGAGTACTCTAGAGATGCAAAGCAGGAGCCCCTTCAGATGAGGTTATGAAGAAATATAATCAAGTAATACTATACTTGAAAGGAAAGGTACCCCCAAAAGAAACCGATTGGACTAGAATAGACAGAACGACCCAGAATAAAGATGAATCTGTGCATGCATATTATGAACACCTCCTACAGGTTTTCAAATAGTACAGTGGTTTGGAAAACATTGATACGAAACACATGACACATTTTATTTATCGGTTTGTGTCAGGGTTAAGGTCAAAAATTTAGCAAATGATTAAAGATCATAACATTTGCTGGCAGGCCAAGCCAATTGATGAGATTCTTAAATATGCAAAGTATTGTGGAGATGAAATTGACAATAAACGAAAGAATGTAGAAGAAAAAGTAATGTGGGCACAGGTAAAACTAGCAGAGCAACAGGAACTCCAATTAGGTCAAATGAAAAATAATCAGACCCAAGGAGATGGAAGTGGGGGCAAACCAAGGGGAGAATTCAACAGAGATGAGGCCAAAAAGAAATGTTCCAGTCACTGGTGCAGAAAATTGGGGCATTGGAAGAACGAGTCTAAGGCTGTATTGAATAATAATGTGCCAACTAACACTTTGAATCCACAGACGCAGAATGAGGTGTCGAATAAACAGCAACAACAGGTGATACAGAACCAGTCACCACTAGCACCTATGCCAAATTCTGGGAGACAAGCCCCATATAGTGTGGATACCACAAATTGGAAGGGAAAAGGTAGAAGATATGCAGTGACACCACAATTTCTTTTTAGTGACACATACTTTGATGAAGACAGTTTCTGACGGTGCCTGAGAGGGGAGGATGAGGAGTGCGTCCTTGGCGCATCCTTGCCTATAGATCAGTCAGGTTCATACATTGAGGGAAAAGTTGAGGGAAATTATGTTACCTTTTAATGGACACTGGCGCCACCCGTTCTACTGTGAGAACAGCAGACGTTTCAAACCTACCCCTCTCGGGAAAAGCGATCCAAGTAGCGGGCGTTTCTAATAAACAAATTAGTACCCCAGTTACAGAATCAATGGAAGTCAGAATAGGTAATTTTAAAGAGACGCACAAATTTGTTGTGTGCGATTCCAGTCCAGTAAACCTATTAGGTAGAGACTTGCTATGCAAAATGAATTGCACTATCTTTTGCACACCATGTGGTGTCGAAATTCAAACCCCAGATAAAGATGGAATTTATACATTAATGTTAGCAAAATAAGAAACTGAAAATAAAAAGTTGACTCTAGAAGACTTGCCAAGAGAATTACAACATACAGTAAATCCTAATGTATGGGATTTTACAGGAAAAGATGTAGGATTAATGGCAAATGTCGATCCTATAAAAGTAACAGTGAAGGAAGGTGCAGTTTACCCGAATATTCGACAGTATAAAATGAGCCCAGAAATAAAAGCAGGAGTTGCAGTAGAAATAAAGCGTCTAGTTGAAGCAGGCATTTTGCAAGAAATAATGATCAGTCCATGTAATTCACCTATAATTGGCATAAAGAAACCGAGCGGAAAATACAGGGTTGTACAGGACCTCCGCAAGATTAATAAAATTGTTGTCCCATGTTGTCCAGTTGTGCCAAATCCTGCTGTGATTCTGTATCAAATACCATGGGCAGCTGGTTGGTTCATAGTAATTGACTTGTGCCATGCATTTTTCTCCATTCCATTACATCCAGATAGCAAGTATCTTTTCTAGTTCAAATTCGACACCCATGTCTATGTCTGGAACCGTGTCCCTCAGGGGTACACCGAGAGTCCTTCGATTTTTAATCAGATTTTGAAGAAATGCCTTTGAATCTTCGGTACTGCCCGGACAATCAGTCTTGGTCCAGTATATAGACGACCTATTGGTGGCGTCTAAAACTCGAAATGACTGCGTTGCCGATATCATTGCTTTACTGAATCATTTAGGTGAAGGAGGACACAAAGAATCACCTGAGAAATTGCAATTTTTTACCACATCAGTGAAATATCTGGGGCACCAGATAGAGAGAGGTGTTAGAAGGGTTACCTCAGAAAGAATCAGAATAATACAAAACATGGATCTACCTCAAACACAGAAAGAAATCAGAATGTTTCTTGGAGTTGTAGGTTACTGCAGGCAGTGGATTGTGGGATTTGCAGTCCTAGCTAAACCATTGATACAAATGACAAAGAAAAGAGCAAAGGACCCAGTAGAATGGGATGCTGAAAGAACGACATCTTTCTTAAAATTACGAGATTGTCTATGTTCAGCTCCAGCACTAGGGATGCCTGATTTATCAAAAGACTTTGCACTGTTTTGTGATACACGAGACAATTGTGCACTTTCAGTTCTGATGTGATGTCCTGTGGCATATTTTTCTTCCACACTGGATCCAGTGGTATCTGCATTGCCAGGATGCCTGAAAGCAGTAGCTGCAACTTGCATGAGTCTTGAGCAAAGTGAGTCCATTATTATGGGACATCCAGTAACTGTGTATGTTCCCTATGCAGCTGTGATTTTGTTAACAAGAACTAAAACTCAGTATTTGACTCCTAGTCAGTTGACTAAGTATGAGTGAATCCTTCTAGGTGCAGCAAATGTGACTATTGCTAGGTGTAATATGTACCAAGCAACACTATTGCCTGATTCACATTTTGCATAAGTCAGAAATGAAGTCGAACATAATTGTATCGACCTTACAGAGTACTGTACAAAACCTCGCCCAGACATAAGAGAAGAACCATTACTAAATTCAGAACATGGGCTATTTGTAGATGGTTCATGCATGCGATATGAGGAAGGAGGATTGAGTGCAGCTTATGCGGTGTGTACTTTATGGGGTCCAGTGGAAGCATCCTATTTACCTGGAGTCAAGTCTGCACTAGTAGCCGAATTAATTGCATTGACAAGATCTTGCAAAATTGAGAAAAATTGGAAAATAACCATCTACACTGATAGCCAGTATGGTTATGGGGTTGTGCATGACTTTGGCCCACATTGGATGCAAAGGGAGTTTCTGACTTCATCAGCTACTCCTATTAAAAATGTAAATTATGTGAAAGATTTGCTAAAAGCAATCCAATTACCAGAAACAGTGGCTGTGGTCAAGTGTGCTGCTCACCAATTTGGCAACGACAGAGTGACAGCAGGTAACCGGTATGCTGACCAATTAGCCCAGCATTGTGCCAAACATAAAATGGCAATAAACAAGAAAACTGATGCATGTGAAAGCAGCTGCCAACTTATGTTGCTTGGAAGAGTGAAAACTGTGGAGGAAGTGAGAGACTTGCAAAATGACGCAGAGCAAAAGGAAAAGAAAGAATGGAAAAATATAGGTTGTCCGAGAAGGACTGAAGATGGTGTCATTATGATGGTAGGCCTGTGTTACCAGACTGTATGCTTGCTCCTATTGCTAGGATGTACCACTGAGATTCTCACCTAGGTAGAGATGCAATGATAAGATTGTTCAGGCAAACTTGGTTTAATCCAAAATTCAGGAACATAGCAGTGAGTCTTTTCCAGAGGTGCTTAATTTGTCAGCAAAAGAATCCTGGGAAGAAAACCGTAGTGTTACCAGGAAAGATTGGAAAGGCAGAAGGTCCCTTCATACAACTACAGATTGATTTTATCCAATTACCCCCTTGCCGAGGACTGAAGTATGTCCTTGTCATTGTCTGCCTATTTTCAAAATGGGTGGAATCCTATCCTATCAGAAGAAACTATAGCATTACTGTAGCAAAACTCCTACTCAGAGATTACATTCCACGTTTCGGTTTTCCAGTAACAATTGAATCAGACCAAGGAAGACATTTTAATAATGAAATAATTGGTCTAATCTGTGAAGCATTTAAAATTGAGCAAAAGCTGCACTGTGCATACCGCCCAGAGGCTTCTGGAGTGGTCGAACAACTGAATGGCACAATCAAGTCAAGATTGGGAAAGATATATGAATCTACTCAATTAGAATGGCCTGATGCTTTACCTTTTGTTCTGACTGATGGGACTCAGAAGCATCCCAGACAGAAACACAGGCTTAAGTCCCCATGAGATACTCATGGGAAGTGCAATGAGGCAGGCATGGGTGCCAGGACACAAGCTGATAAATATATCTGATGACTTAGTACTAGAGTACTGCAAAGAACTGCCTGACCAAGTGCGTTCTATCTCTCACCAGGTTAGAGAAGAGGCTGTCGCCAGACAATCAACTCCAGCACATGATCTGATTCCAGGTGACTGGGTAGTGGTAAAAGAACATACTCGAGAATCTCGCCTAGCTCCACGGTGGGAAAAGCCACATCAAGTAATATTGGTTACCACTACAACTGTGAAGTGCAAGGGAATCCCGAACTGGATCCACGAGAGTCACACCAAGAGGGTGACAGAACCTGATGAAGAAGGAGCTGAAGGTTGTGAAGCGGAGGGGTCTCAAGAAGTTGATCCCAAAGCAGTTGATGAGGAACAACCGAGCACCAGCCAGGAAGAATGCATTCCAGTTATCGACATTCCTGCAGATTTTGTGAGAACCAGAAGTCAAACGTATCTAGATAGACAGAGTGATAGTGAGGAAGAGCCAGGAATAGAAGAACTTACTCAGATTACAGAAAACAAAGCCATTAGTAATTCTGAGGAGGAACAGATAAGGAGAGATCAATATACTCAGACATTCAGCATACCAGTCACAGCTCCAGAGTCTGAGGAGGGACAGATAGGCACTAGGGCAAAGGCTCAGGAAGAAGAAGAACAAGAGATCGAGTTACATGAGCAAGACCAGATAAGTGTAGAAAATTGTGTTCAGGAAGAAGAAGGTGAACCAAATCAAAGTCAAAGTCAAATTCAGCCCACTCCTGAACAAGGCCAGATTAGTATCCAGGCAGAAGAAACAGAAACAAGACCTGGACCAAGTCAGATAGAGAGGAATACAGAAGATGAGAATGAACAAATTGTGCCACAACTAAATGAAAATAAAAGAGTATTTGAAGAAGAACAAAACACAGGGCCAGCTAAAAGACTCAGAATGGAGATAAGTGGCCTGGGTTTATCAAAAGACTGAAATTTTGCCTTAAAACAATAAATGAAGAACCAGAGCAAATAAATGAAATATCAAGCCAAGCTGGACCATCCACAGGAAATCCAAGAAGGAAGAGTCCACGACTAAACAGACAGAATAATAAATTCAGAGGCCCTGAATGGACCTACGTCATCCTTGAATATTTCGAAAATTTAGAAATAAGTGATGAAAGTGATGACGAAGTAATTGCTGATCAGGCTTACGAAGTAGTGAGACTCACTTGAGGGAATTTCACAGATCATAATCTGTAGAAAAGTTACAAAGAGGGGCTAAATCTCCTTAGTCAGAAATGGCTAATCATACTGTTAATGGAAGACCGAAAAGAAATTGTCTAAAGACATGCTGTAGAATATGCACATGTAGTATAGTGATAGTACTCATAGTATGGTTAGGACTGACAGTAGCTATTCCTTATCTAATGAGTAGAAAAATGCAGAATGACACTAATATACATGAACAGATAAATACACCTGAAAAGTTAGATACACATGATAGGGTAGATAGTTTCAGACAGCAAAAGGCAGATTTAGAAGCATCAGATGAGGAAGGATAACACTATAGTAAAGTTAAAAATATAACCCATTTAAATGTGTTTGCTATCTTTTAGTACATTATGTAGAAGCAATGGAAATAAGTGATTGTTATGTTTGTATGAAAATACCCACATCTGTAGCCGAGGGTGTGACATATCACCATTTATCCCTGACATATGGTATTTCATGGAGTATTTTAGCTAGTTTGTTTTATAAGAAAGGACCATCACGCTATTATAACTCTTACTCAGATGTAATTTTTTCTGAACTTCCTATACATAGTAACCTGAACCCTGTACATACTAAAAGTGACGTAACTCGTTATACGGGTGAATATTTCCTAACAATGAAGCCTTTAGATATAGCAGAATCACATAAGAACAATTTAACATGCATTTTACATGAAAAAGAGAAAATATTCCTAAATTTAGTTGAGAAAAGGAGACAGGATTTCCAGAGAAAAGCTACTGAACAGAATCGAAAAATCCCTAAATGGTCTGAAAGTAAAGAGTTTTGCATAAATGGCAAGCCTCAAGCTGCTATGTTGCTGGATTTTGAAAAGAAAAGGAAACTCTGTCTCTATAGGGAGAGAACGAGTTAATATAACAATATATTCATTGGTTCCAGTGAATGTGAACACAATTTTAAGGTAAGTGGAGGTTGGGGTTTCAAAGATGGAACTGAACCAGTATTTCCTGGAATTTATTATATATGTGGAAACAAGGCATATTATAAACTGCCAGATCATTGGTATGGGAGTTGCTATTTTGGAATAGTATTCCCTAAGGTATATCATGTAAAAAAAAATCACTGGAAGCAATGAAGAAATTTACTAATACGTGGTAAAAGAGCTAGTTTTTCTGAAATTGTAGGTGATATATTTAGTGCATTGATACCTTCAGTGGGAGTGGTTCTGAATACTCAAAGAATATGCAAATTGTCAACTGTGGTGGATCGTTTCTCGACTGACACCGCTGGAGGATTTTTTATGATCAATACTGAGTTGGTTGCGATAAGATCAATGGTTTTACAAAATCGACTTGCTCTTGACACATTATTGCCAAAAGAGGGCGGAGTCTGTAGAATGCTGAAAGCGCAACATTGTTGCACTTACATACCTGATAAAAACATTGAAATTAAAGGATATGTAAAAAACATTACACATTTGGAAAAAGAACTCAAACCACTGGAGGTTGACAGTGCATGGAAGAGACTAACAGATGGTCTCTCCTCTATAGGTAGTTGGTTGTCTAACCTAGGAAAAAGTTTTGTAGGTAGAATACTTATGCCAATGGTAGGAATAGCCCTCCTGATTTTAAGGATAACAATTTGTTGCAAATATCGTAAGCACAAAAAAGACATATACAGTAAAAAAGAGAGGAAAGAAAAGGAATTTTGAAGAAATGGAACTTGAAGAGTTGAATGGAAAAGTGTACAAAAACGTTAAAAATCTTCAAATGAATAATGAAAAGAAAGAAAATAAAATATCATCAAAGAGGGGATTGATGGAGCAAGTTTGCGCATGTAAAGTGACTTGCTTGGATTCAACCCTCTCGAAATAATTTGTAATAAACAAATCAACATGTTTTGTCATATTAATAATGCACTACACGACATTTCTAGTATCTAGGGGAAGTTCGCCTATGTGCGTTCACTAACCGTAACTCTATTACATTAAAATGGCCGCCGCAACGCGGGAACTTTACTGAGCATGCGTCTGCATACTCATGTGACATGATGTACTATCTCTGCTTGGTGGGAAATTCTTGCTTCTGTGCACTAGAACTAAGATGGCTTCTCTATGTGGTAACGTGCCAACGCTTGCATTGCCGCTTTTACTAAATTGTTTGTTCTGCTTAATAACTAATGCCATAGTTAAAAATAAATTATGGGAATAGAGTAGAGATAAGTGGTATATAGTGCATTAATTTATTTCTTGTTCTAAAATAGTTTCTTTTCTATTTTGCATGCATTGTACTTTGGGCCTGACATGAACTTCTGAAACTCCATCTTTGGAGGAACTGCGCCTGTGCAGAGAAGCTCAAACTCCTGAATAACTGACATTGAAACCCGGCTAAGCCTTGACTCGCTAGAAGATGCTCCTGGGATCATGAACTCTCAACCTCACCAGAGGAAGCTGAATTGTACAAAATGTAATACAATGTTATCGATAATGATACATTCACCGCCCGGTGGAATAAAAGTGCATGGGAAAATAAAGTTATGGGAGGCAACGTTAATTTGAATACAGAATGCAAGTTACCTCATATTAATATGGTGTGATGCCCTCTCCTCGTCTTTTGTCCAATCAAAATTGGAGATTCACACATTTGCAGCATTGAGGGGTGGTACACTGCCCTGGAAAATGGTATAACTAAGGTAGGCTTAGCTAGCTAGATTGTCCGACTTGTCCGAATAGCTGACCTGTCACTGACCCAACACACTCAATGGACGATCGAGAGCAGAGGTGCTGTCGGAGCACTCTGTCAGAATATTCGATAACCCAATCGGGGTTCTGGGAAGGAGATCGATGACCCAATCGGGGTTCGACTGTTAGCTGCACAGAGGGGTGTAACGCTGGCGTTTCACTCTAGCTGTGGGTGCTGGCCTTAGCCTGTGGTGGTCCTGTCCTGATCCAATTTGGTCTGTACCTGTCCTGATTTTGGTCTGCACCTGTTCTACCTTGCTGGCACCTGCATTATCGGGGATCTGTCCTTTATCCGTGACTGGGGGTGAATGTCTTGCCATTGTGCAACATTCGGTCCATCATCTTGTGTGTTTTGCTGTTCACCCTATGTGGGAAGGGTATGCCCAGACGTGGGTCACTTGCTCACTAAGCCACTGGAGTCAAGCTATCCTGGCTGAAGACGGCTGATAGCCAGACACCGGTCCTAGGATGCTTGATTCCGGTCCTGGAAAGACATGGCTTGGCAGTTCGGGCTGACTGTTCCCACAAGGCACAGGGTCAAGACTGATTTGCATATGGTCATGTCTCAACTGGGGTGGCTTGGTGAGCAAAATAATGATGGATTAAACCCAGATCTGTGACTGGGGGTGAATGTTTTGCCATTGTGCAACATTTCGTCCATCATCTTGTGTGTTTTGCTGTTCACCCTATGTGGGGAGGGTATGCCCAGACGTGGGTCCCTTGCTCACTAAGCCTCTGGAGTCAAGCTATCCTGGCTGAAGACGGCTGATAGCCAGAAACCGGTCCTAGGATGCTTGATTCCGGTCCAGGAAAGACATGGCTTGGCAGTTCGGGCTGAACTGTTCCCATGAGGCACAGGGTCAAGACTGATTTGCATATGGCCATGTCTGAACTGGGGTGGCTTGGTGAGCAAAATAACGATGGATTAAACCCAGATCTGTGACTGGGGGTGAATGTTTTGCCATTGTGCAACATTCCGTCCATCATCTTGTGTGTTTTGCTGTTCACCCTATGCGGGAAGGGTATGCCCAGACGTGGGTCCCTTGCTCACTAAGCCACTGGAGTCAAGCTATCCTGGCTGAAGACGGCTAATAGCCAGTAACCGGTCCAAGGATGCTTGATTCCGGTCCAGGAATGACATGGCTTGGCAGTTCGGGCTGAACTGTTCCCATGAGGCACAGGGTCAAGACTGATTTGCATATGGCCATGTCTCAACTGGGGTGGCTTGGTGAGAAAAATAATGATGGATTAAACCCAGATCTGTGACTGGGGGTGAATGTTTTGCCATTTTGCAACATTCCGTCCATCATCTTGTGTGTTTTGCTGTTCACTCTATGTGGGAAGGGTATGCCCAGACGAGGGTCCCTTGCTCACTAAGCCACAGGAATCAAGCTATCCTGGCTGAAGACGGCTGATGGCCAGAAACAGGTCCTAGGATGCTTGATTCTGGTCCAGGAAAGACACGGCTTGGCAGTTCGGGCTGAACTGTTCCCATTAGGCACAGGTTGAAGACTGATTTGCATATGGCCATGTCTGAATGGGTTGGCTTGGTGAGCAAAATAACGATGGATTAAACCCAGATCTGTGACTGGGGGGGAATGTTTTGCCATTGTGCAACATTCCGTCCATCATCTTGTGTGTGTTGCTGCTATGGTAATATGGCCATTGTTTATGTATTGAATGCACTACAGAGCATGAGAGAAGTTAATGGGTAAGAAGATAGGCTTGCTCTTACTTACGTGGGCCCCTTAGCGTTATGCGCACTTAAACATTATATGTGCTCAATTGTCGCATATTTTCTTATTGCTCGCATTAACAAGCCAGAGACAAGACTTTTCCATTCTCAGCAGCATTTTACACTTCACAATACCTGGGGATTTGTTTTGCATGGTCCCTATCAGAGGAACTGGAGAGATACAACGGTGACACCAGCTGTGTACTTCCTAAAATCATAATGTAGGCATTGATTACTGTCCCTGAGCAACAAATTGGAGAGGAGAGCGTATGCAAACCACTCCTTGTTCCATAGACCACCATATATGTAAAAAGTATAAAAAATACCGGAGACTGTGTTCGGGCAAAGCACATGGATTGGTAGCTAGAGGGATGCTGAAGCTAAGATTTCAGGCCAAATGGTATAAAGGTATGCAGAGGTCTGTACATGACTCGACATACAATATTCTGGAGTAACCATGCAGTACATCACCTAATTATAACAGACTAACTGGTTAGGAATGTATGATGAAATATGATTGGGGTGTATTAAGTGTGCCCCATTTTTGTCACCCTATTATCCACTTAGTTAACACAGTTGATAATAATTAAGGTAATAATAATTCCAGGAGATATTTTATTTTCAGCGTCCAAGGCAGGACTCCAAAATATCACCTGTAGTTGAGAGATCCCTACAGATTTGGCTTATTTCCTTGCAAACAATCACAAGAGTTGAACTCGGTGGGGATGAGAAGAGAGACTAGCCAATTTTTCTTTCCTTCGAAAAGGTAACACATTTCTTTGGGGGATTAGAAAATTGGGTGGAACCTCAATAATGTTGGGACAACAATATTTTAACCATTGGAGCGCTCAGCACACAAGAAGCTAATGATTCATCAGTTTTTCACCTAACGATTTCCAATACATCTACCTCCAATTTCCCAATTCTTCAGTTAATCTAGTGTTCGTTCTGACTCTGATCATACAGAGGTCTTTCGTCAACAGCCTGTCCCTTAAGTCACACATTCACCACCTAAAAGATGGGCTCACATCTAACAGTCAGTGAATGGCGATCTGTCTTGGTACAAGTGGTCGGGTCAGCACTGCTATTCCTACACATGAACCTAGGTTCATACAGACATGTAAGATGAAACTACCTTCTCCTTAGGGTGACCAACCGTCCGTAAATTTCACGGACCGTCCGTAAATTGGACCTCACGTCCGTTGTCCGTGAGGATCCCTTTTACGGACGCCTTTTGTCCGTAATTTTGGGTCTGGTAGGGAACCGAGCTGTTCCCTGTGAGAGACCTCATATCATTGATAGGGCACTCATCAGTGAAGCACAAGAGCAGCCCCACCCGCCCATTGTCACTCTGTATGCTGCTGATTGCCACATACAGAATGACAATGGGCCAAGTTTGGGTGTCACAGTATGTGGTGAGCCGCCTCCTGCGCAGTAGCGGCCACCTGCAACATTAATGTGGTGTCTTTGTGCTGGGGCAATATATATACGACACCTCAATCAGGTCAGTTGCTTAAGCTGGTTTATTATCTTTCTTACCGCAGGCTCATGTCACACGTCCTCGCTCTCGTCCTGGTCATCCTGTTCTCCCTGTTCCCCGGCCCCCGTGACTGGATGTCGTGTCCGGTGACCTGTCCCCAGCTACTTGACCCACGGGGTCCTAGTGTCTCACACTCAGGTCACGACATCTCCCCCTTTGTTACAAACAAATGTTCGTGACACATTTCTGCAGTCGCTGCTAGCCAGCGCTGATAGTGATCATTGGCCATAAATGGAGATATAGATAGACAGAGAGAAGGAGAGAGAGAGAAAGAGAGAGAAAGAGAGAGAGAGAGAGAGAGAGAGAGAGAGAGAGAGAGAGAGAGAGAGAGAGACCTGGTCACTCTACATCTCTTCAATTGGTCTCTGTGGTTTCTTGCATGTTCTTCTCGGCCTTGCTTCATCTTCGTTTATTTGTCCTCTATTTTCCTCCGTTATGGTTGCTGCAGGTTCCATTGATGTTTCTTCTTTTTGCAGCCTTCAGCTCCTTGAAGTGTGAGCTGTTTCTCGTCATGTCGTGTTGACCTGCTGCGATCATTGGTCCTTTCACTTGCGTCACAGTTAGTGGGTCTCTGAAGAATGGGCTGTCAGACTTCCTTTGTTGTTTCTGTCGCACCACCACCGTGTCGCCTTCTTTCAGTTTTGGTTCAGATGCATGTTTCCGGTGATCAGCATATACTTTCATCTTTCCTTTTGCCTCCTTGTCTTTTCTTGTTATGTCGCTTCGGTCTGCAATTATTTTAGCTTCCACTTGTGGCAATCTCGTCTTGCTCAGTCCGTTAGGTGTTACTATCCGTGCCACTCTCATTAAGATGCCTTTCTCTGCTTCTGACAGTTCTTCACTTATTTTCTCGAGCGTTAATAGTTCTTCTTTGATGACTCCTTGATCCGTGAGACTGTTATCGTTAGTGTGTCTCCATCTTTGTTGTCTCGATACTTTCTGGATCGCTTGCATGGTGGGGTCTCGTTTTGTCTCTTGTCCTAGCTCTGACATTGTTACTGATGTCAGTGTGTTGTGCTTTAGGATGGAATTTAGGTGGTCTTCAGCCATGGTTGTTGCGTCTGTTTTGTGCGGCAGTGGATGTCTGGATATATAGTCGGCTGGATTTTGTTCTGTTTCAGGCTTGTTAATTATTTTCAATTTGTAGTCCATCAACCTTCTTCCCCATCTTTCTATCCTTGGTGGTACATTTGCGTTTCGGTTGCCATAAATCATTTTTAATGCTTGGTGGTCCGTCACTATTGGGAATGGTGTGTGATAGCGTGCGCCTTCCCACCCGACAGCCAGATTCTCTCTTTCTGGTTGACAGTATGCTCTCTCAATATCCGATATGCTTTTGCTCCCATAAGCCACGATGCATCTTGGTGATTCCTTTTCTTGTTTGTGTTGGGCCACTATCGCGCCCAATCCTACTGGGCCGGCATCTGCGGTGAGTCCTGTGCATAGTGTTAGGTCGAAGTACGCCAGGTGATCTATTATTGGTGCCACCCAGGTTGTCGGTCCTTCTGCGGGCTCGATGATGTCTTGACTCAGTAGTGATTTTCTTTCTTCTTCATCTTGTGGCTGCAGGTGTATATTTGTTTCAGTCTGTAGTGCTGGGCCACTGCTCTAATGGCTTCATCAATGTGCAGCGTGAGTTGCCTCCCTTTCAGCTTTCCTAGTCCTCTCATTGGTTTCGGATATTCTCTTAAGATGTTCCCCTTTTCTGACATGTGGTATGTCATCTTGAGCAGTCCCAATACTTGTGCTGTGATGTTGCTTAGTAAACGTGGTGCTGGAATGTCTCCTCTCAGCACATGAGTCTCTTATTTGATCGTTCGGTTCTTGTACGTTAAATTCTCTGTGAACTTCCTTAGGTTTGTTACTGGATTGTTGGAACCCCATGTGAACACCGTTACCCTTGATGGTTGTAGTGTTGGCTTTAACTTCATTTTTCCATATTCTGTAGCACACATTATGTTGCATGTGGTGCCGCTGTCGAGCACAAACCTCGCTTTGTGGGGCCCAACCTCTATGGTCACTGATTCGTTTTTTTAATTGTCTTTTTGTCTACTAAGCGTGTGCTTTCTTCGTTCTTCTCTTCTTCTGTGGACATGAGGTGTAGCCGCTCCACCTTTTCTTCTTCTTCTTCTTCCTCTCCTCCGGATTCTAACGAAGAGCTCCGGTTTGTCGCTTCAATGTGTCTGACATGGCTGCTTGTCGTCATTCTTAGCCTCTCTGGTCTTCCCCTTTCATTTTTGAACTGCCTCCTTGGCACATGCTGGCAAAGTGATTGCTCCTGTTGCATTTTCGGCATGTCTGACCAAATGCTGGACATGCTCCTCGGTGTGGAAATTCCAGACTGCATCTATAGCACTGTGTCATTTGTTCATTCGATCCTCTCTTCCAGTTGCCTGCGCGACTGTTGCCTGTCGTGCGGTGTGCTTGCTCAACCCGCCTTTCCATTTGTTTGGCATGCGCCATTGCTCTCCCTTCAGCTCCGGCCAGCTCCAGAATCTTTTCTAATGTTGTCGGTTCTTTTAGTATCCTCGTGCGGAAGTCATGTCTCGACATCCTTCTATGATCCTTAGACGGATCTCCTGCTCATTGTCATATTTATAAAATTCACAGTGTGTCACTAACTTCCTCAGTCGTGTTGCAAAATCGTCTATTGACTCCTCCGGCTGTTGGAATGCTATGTTGAAACTATATCTTTCACAGTCAATATTTCTTTGGGGGTCGAATTTGTTTGTTAGGCACTTGACAAGTTTTTTGTATGTTCCTGTTTCACTTGCTGGCAGAGTCACTAGCAGATCATCCACTTCATCTCCTACAAGATTCAGTAATAGTCTGAGCTTTTTGTCTTCTACCACGTCCGTGGCTTCCATATATCTCTCAAACTTGGTGATCCAGCGTTCCCATCTTATTCCCACCTGTGGTTCTGATACATTAAATGGCAGTGGTCTGCAGTATTGTGCACTTGGTCTCGGCTTAACCATGTTACTTTCCTCTTCTCCTTTCCCTTTATGTTTTTCTTTTCTATTTCTAGCACTTGTTCACTGTCTCTTTGTGCTTTCTACCACTTATTTTCGTCCTTTTGCTCTTTTTGGCACTTAGTGTTTTATTTCTTTATTTCCACTTTTTGTATTCTTGTTCACTGTCTCTTCGTGCTTTCTGTCATTTATTTTCGTCCTTTTGCTCTTTTTGGCACTTAGGGGTCGATTAGGATCGCGGGCGGACTTGAGTCCGTCCGCGACCCCAGAGTATGAGGGAACGTCTGCATGGGCTGCGGCGTTCCCTCATGTGCGATTAGGATGTGACCGCCACACTGGCGGTCACATCCTGGATATTTAACATTGCGGCGGGTGCTGCTTGAAGCAGCACCCGCCGCAATGTTAAAAGTGCATGTGTAACATTTACATGCACAAAGCGGCAGGCACCGCGCGGTGCCTGCCGCATTGTGCATGTAAATGCTGGGGGGTACCATGGGTACCCCCCATGTGCACCCCCCACCCACCAACACCCTGGGGGCCCGCAACGGGCCCCCAAAATCAAAAGTACACATGCTTTTCCACGGCGGAAAAACCGCCGCGGAAAAGCATGTTTTCAAATGATTCCTAATTTGGCCGGCGGTGTCTGATAGACACTGCCAGCCAAATGAGAGCTTTTCCGCCGCGGTTGTAATCCGACCGCGGCAGAAAAGCAGCGGACAGAAACCAAGACCCACCAGCCATCGTAATGTGGCGGTGGGTCTTTGGTGAGCCCGCAATGGATTTTCCGCCTCCTCCGGGCCGGAGGTGGCTTCCGCCGGCCCGGAGGAGGCGGAAAATCCTCCATCCTAATCGGCCCCTCAGTGTTTTATTTCTTTATTTCCACTTTTTGTATTATTTTCTTGCCTTGTGTTGCTCTTTCACACTCTTTATTTGAGTTATCTTTTGTAATTCTGCTTTTCTTCCTTTATTCCGGCCTTTTTCTGTGCTTCTGCACCTCTTTTAGCTTTATTTTCGATTATTTTATTTTTCGCCTGTCCTCAAGATGGCCGCCCGCTTTTTCTCTTCTCCTATTGGCTCATTTGCCTGGCCCTAAAATGGCCGCCGATACTCTCACGAGATTTCAGAGCCAATCCTCATTCGCCTGACCCCAAAATGGCCGCCCTTCTGTTCTACTCGCTGATTGGCCCGATCTGCCTGGTTCCAAAATGGCAGCCGAGACTCTCGCAAGAGCTCGCGCCAATTTCTTCAATTTCACGCGCTTGGTATCTGCGCTTACCGGGCTCAGTCGGACGTTTTCTTTCAGCAATCGGGGTGGTCTCCCGCGTCGCTGCACCTCACTCCTTCAACAGCTGGTGAAGGGCACTCCCAAAAAACTCATCAGAAGTATGTTGCTGGCCACAGGGTCCGGAGTCTGCCTCTCTCTCTTCTTTTGGCACATGTAGACAGCTAACACGAAGTGCCACATTTGAAATTGAACGGAGGGTGTAATGTGTTTCAAAATCAAATATAAGTTCAATTATTTCAAGGCTGGTTTATTACACAGTATTGTCTAAAATAAAAAAAGCCGAGCAGCGAAGGCTCCTGAAGGGCTTTTTATCCGTGAGTCGAGTTCCCAAAGAGGCACTCTAGTCCCTTCTCTCCAGCCTGCTCACTCAAATCAGAGAGGCGAGCACTCCGCATCTGGCTGTGCATAAAAGGCAAGAACCATCCTCTTCTTTCCTGGAAAGGTGAGGAAGCATGCCCCACTCCACTGTAACTTTTGGGATTCATAGCTCTTGCACAAGAACCCAAAGACACCCCGGATGGGTTTCATTTCTGTCTTAATTTTATGCATGTTTGTGCACTTCGGTTTATTCAACATAACAGGATGCAATAGTTTTTCAGTGAATGCGTGTAAAAGTGTAAGGTACCCTAATCTCATGCTACTGTATCAGCCTTCCATCTTCATTTGATCGATAAAATTATGATAATTAATTTGTGTCAGAAGTCTAACCATACATATCAGGTATACAGCGCCAACTAACCTTTCGGAATGAATGTGCGCTTTACAAGTGCACTTTATCGTTTATATTTCTTTTCAGTGAATGATGTACTGGGGTCATCCAAGTTCACACACGAACCCCATTATGCACATTTCTCAGAGCTTGACACCTGACAAATGTAAATTTCGTATTGTCTAACAGGCTGGATGTGTGAAAGGGTAAATGGTTGGATGGATGAGTGAATGGTTGGATGGATGAGTGAATGGATGGATGGGTGAAATGGTAAATGATTGGATGGATGAGTGAAAGGATGGATGGAAGGATAGACGATGGATAGGTTTTCAAATGGTTGAAAAGGTTTGCAAATGGATGGGCACACAGATGGAAGGACTTAATGAATGGTGAAAGCCTGAATGACGGATGAAAGAATTAATAGATGACAGAATGTAAATATGGAATGGTGGATATCAGGGGTTTGATGGAATGATGAATGGCTAGATCATTGGATGAGGGAGCTCTTCTGGGGAGGGTTGTAATTACTTACTTTGCTTTCTTGGTGCCATAAGAGCTTTAGTTCAAAGTGGGAGGTGTTTACATTTTCTGGCAACTCCTTTGCCTATGTGTTAATATTCTGTATTTGCTGTGTGCTTACGGTTGGGATCTATACATCATGCATATGACATTTTGAGTGACACCCAACTGCTACTTGAATGGTTACACTAGTAATTGTAACATTTTGCATGCTTTGTTTTAGGTGTAAGGTTTTAGGGAGAGCCTTATAGTGCCATGAGCTGTGCTTGACATGTATATAGTATTTGTAGCAATAGGCAAGGTGTCAAAAATAAACTATGCAATAGTGTATTGACAGTACATTCTTGAAGAAAGCTGTGGGGAAAAGCACCTTTTTGACTTACGTCAGCTAGTGCAACTCTCTGCGAAGCCTCCATAAGCAAAGTCAGATTCCATATTTTAAGTTTCACTTGCTGAAACAGCCACAATGCGTTCCCTATAGTGATTTTATCACAGCAATCCTACCTTTAGTTCACCTATGTGTGCCGCTTTACATCTCACAAAAGCACTCAGATGTGAAATGCTAGTAACAAAGTCTATCTGAGCAGATTTACAGACCACTTCTCTCACCAAACATGCCTTCTCAGGACCATGAGTTGTAAACAAAATATCAGACTGGACAACCTTGTGCAGGAACCATATAGATTATTATCATATGAAATACCACAAAAAGCAACGCACAGTTGCCCAAAGCTGCACGTATACCGAAAAACGATTGTCTCAACTTAATCTAAAACTTATTTTGACTTGTACTTAAGTGGTTGTCTATTTACATACTTTTATACTATTGCGCCACTTCCTCTGATATGTCTGTAAAACTTACTTAATTTTTGTCCTGAATTTTGAACTTCTGTCCTGAATTTTTGTCCTGAATTTTGACCCGCTGTCCTGAATTTTTACACTCGCCGTTCTGAATTTGCACCCATGCTAGTTGGTCACCCTACTTCTCCTATGATGATAACGTATCCCATTGCTGACCTTCCAAAAAAAATTCCAAGTGTTAATGCTCACCTGAAGCTTTTTTCTCAGATTGTATTGTCTGTGCACACATTTCCTCATCAAGTTTTGTGCTTAGTGAAAACACAGCTGTAATCACTGGAACCGCTGAAAAATAAGACATAGATTTGATATATTGTTTGGCATAGTAAAAAAGCTTGGTTGTGAAAACGAATCCTCAAAATCAGCAATTAACAATTATTGACAGGCAGACTGTGATACATGAAATGTACAAACTTTGCAGCTTCCACAGCTCATCTCACTCAACAAACACTACCTATCCCTAGGCCGCGCAAAACCAAATACGCTGCGTTCCCATCTTTCATAATTCCAGAATCACTTGGGCCTGGCTTGGTGGAGATAACATCAGACTCAGCTAGGATGTGTGTAAATAGTCAGAGAGGTTCACATAACGTGAATTCTAAAAACAGGTAAATAAGCCCGATTTTATTGATGAATGTACAGATTTGAGTGTATTGATGTGGACGTCTGGGAAAGACCTAAAGTTCGTTTTAGGCAAAGCTATTGTGCAAACTTAATCTAGGTTGGTTAAATCAAACAAATCATGCAAACACTCATTAATATATTATTTCAGGTTATGAGAGTGTGACATCACGAGCCAGAATAAAATATTTTCTAAAGCTCGCTCTATCACTATCAATCATAAATTGGAAAGACATTAAGTACAAATGTGTGACACAAAACAATAAACTCCAGTGCTGGGTAGACATGCTTCGTAGAAAGGCTGCTATGGAGGCGACTGATGGAGCCGTGCCCGAGGGTGCTGGCCTTCCCTCTCTCCCTACTACACCTCCGATCTCGGGCTTCTGGCTGGCTACATGCTGACAGCCAAGACACAGAACACGGAACCAGGAAGCTGGCTCTGAAACGGTATGGCAAGATGGTAAAGTGGAAGAGCCATACAATAACAAGGTAGCGAAGTTAGTTCTGATGGTCCTGGTCCCGTTGCTCTCTTATTGCCCCACAATACCCTGCCGAGTCTGGCCTGCTGACAATGTTGCAATGGAGGAGATCAATAGAGACCACAGGGGCACAATAGCATTCAAGATGGTACATGTTTAAGATGACTCCTCTGCTGCGCAAGCAGCACTGGCTCCCTATAAGGCATAGAGCAAAATTCAAGGGCCTCTATTGCTCACAAAGCGATCTATGGCCAGGCTCCAACTTATATTAAAGAAAGCCTTGAGATCTATGTTCCCTGACGCACATTGCGGTCCTCTGAGGCCTGTCGTCTGCACTGCTCACGGTACAAAACTGTATCAAAAGGGGGCAGAGCTTTCTCGGTCTTGGTCCCCTAGCTTTGGAACCAGCTACCTGAACAACTTCGAAAGGAATCCACTCTATTCCGATTCAGGAAACAGCTCAAAACAATCCTGTTTATGGAGGCCTTAAACAGGGTCTAACTTTTTTCACATTCGATCCTGGTTGTTCTCTAGCAGTCACGCCCACTCCCTCCTGAGCGCTAAGAGACCTGACGGTGATTTAGCACTATATAAATACCAATTAACAATAACAACGCCCTCGACATTGCAGATATCGGTGAAGAGAAGGACTGCGCCCCATTCCCCCCCACAAATAACTGTCTGCTGTGTCAGGTGCTCCTATATCCACTCCAACTTGACACTGCTTTGCCCCTTCACTCCTGCCGCTTGTCGCTTCAGACATAAGGGACTTGTGAAAGTAGTGGTAAGAGAGTAGTTGTGGGGAATTTTGCAAGACTAGCAGTAGTACACTGGCACAACCCTGTTGCCTTTACACCACAGAACCCAGAAGAAGAGGCACTGAAGTAAAGACCTTCCAGATGAACAAGGTTTGGGAGTTGGAAGGAGAATATCAGGAAGAAAGCTTCACAGAGCTTCAGCCAGCAACAGTAAGGGTTCATGATGTGCTTTCCCAAACAGTTTTTAGTCTGTAGAATTGTAAAGGCTGGAAGACTCTAGTTATTATATACGGCTGAGAAGAGAAACCAATAAAAGACCTCTACCAAGGCATTAAGATTTGCAGACTGTACTAAGACGTCTCCCAAGAGCTATATCAGGTTAGCCGACGCTTTTTAAAGAACCTAATACACATTTCAAAACCTTCAGACTTGAAGTGCAAAGGTTGATGTTTCCCCAGCAGTACATTCATTTCTTCTGTCCTGTTCCCTCCCTGATTTTATGAGGTTTTCTGTTCAACATATTGTGAACACATACATGGCCCTTAGCTAGGCTTTTATCCAGTGCCCTCCCCCTTCAATAATTCTCTTACTCCTAGTCTGGAAATGAGCATGGAGAGCCTCTTTTCACCAATATTTTTACTCAGCCTGTGTGAGCTGAACTTTAGAAAATGAAAACAGAAAAAGATTTAGAGTAAACGACTGAAAAAAAACACTCAGAGTGTTAATTTAGGATATATCGATGAATGGAAGGTAATTAAGCTGAAGTATGCTAACCAGAGTCCATGGCAGTGGGATGGAGAGAGAAGAAAAAGAGTTGAGAGGGTCCCCAATTCTACCTATATGGGTGTCGCACTGAAAAACAATTTAACTTGCATTCAGTGCTTAAAATGATATTTCTATACATATGTTTAATTTTTTTTACTTCAACTGAAACTTATTTTGTTTCTTCACAGCAACATAGCGCAAAACAGTAATGATCTGTTCATTACAATCCATCGATCCTCCACTTTGGAATTACCAGGTAAAAGTTGATTAAAAAGTGTTAATCACATCTCGTTTCACTAAAACACTTTGATATGAGCATTAGCGCAACTGGCAATTCAACGCAAGTGCTAGCCTAAGATGCATGGTAACCAAGAGACCTTTGGATAAACATGAAGTAGAACACGAGTATTCCTAAAGGTGGACCCACCAATGGTACAGAAAATGTAGGTATGATTCAGTAATATAGGTATTTTGGGATACAATCAGGTGTTATGTTCCACTGTAAGAAGAGATCTATCTTGTTCCATAGCAGTGTTGAGCCACGGTGCAAGTGCGTAGCATTTAGTATGGTATTGTCTTCACTTCTTCTAAAACAGTCACGTCCATCAGGAGCAGCTGGTGGTGGTACCTTCTCCAGATTTCCATTCAGATAAGATTGTCTTAATCCCCATTGATAATAGTAGGTAAAATATGTGTAAATTTAGTCAATGTAATTGTAATGCAGGTGGCAAATATACCTGACCCGGCTAATGTGGTGCCATGGTTCAGACTGAAGTACAAGGTCTGCATGACTGAATACCTTTCCATAGAAAAAATTCACTGTTAAAGCACATGATTTAGATTAGCAATAGCTACTTTGCAATTCCAACATAGATTAGGTGATATAAGTTCTAATACAGAAAATCTGTCAGGGATTCAATAAACGCTATTAATTGACCAGAGTGTGCATTGTCCTAGAGCTGGGGTACACTGGGAGGAGATCTAAATATCCTCCCAGGTCTCTTGGAATTGTAAGATGACATTTAAATCTAAACAGACCATGTGCCATTTCTACTGGATCTTAACGTTCAGTTTTGAGGTCATAGAGGATAGAAGTTTAGCAACCCAGGATGCTATGTAGCCCAGGCTAAGAATTTAGTAAAAAGAAAAAGTACCCCTTATTTGGCAAGTTTACCTAAATTCAATATGCAGGCTTTTAGTGTGTGAAACTTAAAAAAATCTATGATGTGAGACTAAAGTTATGTTGAAATTCGGCAAATGCCATGAGAAGAATTTGTGAGTTCTAGGTAGTTGAAGTTGACCATTGAAATTCCTTTAGTTGCCCAGTACTCCTAAAACAGAATTTGCAATCCATTTTGAGTCTTCAATTGTGCCGCAGTGACAAGTGGATCTGGATTTTTTCAACTTAAATTTTTGTTCTAGTTGAGACTTAACCTCAAGCTGCGGATAACTAGAGGTTGTGGAAGTAATGGACCGGATAGATTTGAATAAGGACTCTGCATCCCAAGGCCAGGGAATTATTTTGCCATTCAGCTTTATATGACTCTTCCAGTAGACTAGACAGCATTCTGGTAACACATCCAGTCATGTAATTGACATCACCGAAGTCATTATACAAATGAAAGGTAGCTTGAGAGAATTTTTTAGGATCACTCCCTACTTTAGGCATCGTATTCAGAGGGTCTTTATTGCACAAAGGTACTCCCAAGCGGAGACGCTACAAGATAACACTTGTTGGGATGTTTGAGGGGTAGGATAAAGCATTATTATGAGACCATCTGGAGATAATTGCTAGCCATACAGCAGAATGAGATGCAGTGAAAGTGGAACTGAGAGGGGAATGCATGGCTAACATATATGGCATCTATCTTTACCTAGAAAATGCACTTCTTAAATAATATGTACTTCTTTCACAGCCAGAAAAGCTGGTTATCACTGACAGAAGCTAAATGAGACCAGGAGACACCTAGAGGAAACATAAGATACTCTGGATAGGTTTATTCTTACAATTTAAAGACAAAAACCTCTACGGGAAGTGGGACAAAACTGAGAAGCTCTTGGCCTAGCTACCTAGGTGGAAAAGAGCACACACTATGATACTTGGACTAGATATGGCAATGGTGACATAGCAGTCACGCAGGTGGCAATAAATGACATCCCTCAAACACACATACAATAAAAAACAAGAGAAAAGGGGAGTGGAGTTGCTCAGACTAACAGTGGAAAAAACAGAAATGCTATATAACCCTCTAAACTAAAAGGAAGTAGTGGCAGAAATAAAAGATACACATAGAGACATTGCTCAGGGAATTAACTGTTTTCCTGGAGGCTTAGGACACAAATTCCCGAATGTGTGGATCTTGAAGGTCTTTATTGATACAGAAAATACTACAATATTGCTTCAGGATACACACTATGAGAGATGATATAATTGTATTACTCCCAAAACCTCACAAGAACCAGACAGAATGTGAATTGCACCATAGACAATATTTTATAAAAATACTGACATCACAATATCAAGTAGAGCATTTGGAAACAGGTTGATGAGGGTATTGGAGATCCTAAGCAGAAATTGAGATGATTAATGCATTTCCCGGTTGCAAATGAATGTGCTGAAACACACTGCATACTAGCAGTGTTAGGTACCCAAGAGCATTCAGTACAAAGAGGTGGAACAATATGCTGCTGGTATGGAGGGAATGGGATTTGGTTCTGGCTTCCTGGGCTAGAATCAACTACTGTACAAACAGTCAACTGCAAGGGTAAATACAGGACAAGTGGTACGGGAGAGCTGGGCGATGAGCATATATACATTGTTGCCCATTCATGCATGCCTCTGTTTTTGTTGGAGGTGAAGCTACTGGGAAGCAGGCCGGGGTGGTATTGCAGAGGTGTGGGGGGGGGGGGGGGGGGGGATCATTGTATGACTGACAACACACACACAGTTTCCTTATACGCCAATTTAATCAGACAGGTGGATAGAACATGGGGCATAGTAGTAGGGTCGGGTATGAGATCTACAAGAAGGCTCCAGTGTCAGGAAGTACAAGAAAGCTTTGGTGTGAGACCTGGACAGTTCTTACAATATGCCAAGCTGCTGCACATTGCAAGAGCGATACAACCACATTCCCGAAATCCAAAACATCATAGAAACATTTCCAATTCTGTTGAATTTTGTGCAGGGCGGGAGACAAAGATCTGAACTGTAAGAGGCACTGAGGGCAGACAAGGGAGGGATATCTTTGAAAGTGTGAGCACAATGGGAGGCACACTATCCAGAATCATTCACAGAAAAACAGTGGGAGTTGGCCTGCTACGAAAGTAACGGTGTCTAGAACAAATGTAGCCTTAATTTAATGTATTTTAATTACATGCACAGGCCTTATTTACCTGCAGTAAAACTATGTTTAATCCAGGCTAGGAGTCTTTTCAGGTCCTAAATGTAGGGCAGCTGAACTAGACTTCTTCCATATGGTTTGGGCATGTTATGTAGTCCAAAGATACTGGGTAGGTATGATGGACAGATTGCATCTTAGAATACCATCGATCAGTGTATACTGGGTGGTCACAAAATCAGCCAAAAAGGAAATGAGACAAACTGGCAGTCCTGGGTACAGACCTCTCTAAATAATGCACAGCAATACATTGGCTACAATCTCAAGGGTGGTAACGGCAGGCCTGGGTGAATTTCAGACCCAACAGAACGGCAATAATACTAAAGATATCACATAACCCAGATGGCAGACTGCCTTGAAGGGGTCAACTAACGGGTAATATGATAAGAACACAACAAAACCCAAAATAGTGGCACACAGCGAATGTATATACTACGACATTTGAGCTAATTCAGTATATTACTAGATACATTGTTTTTAAAGCTGGGATAAAAGAAACCCATGGTAGGTAGCTAGGAAGGGTTGAAGCAAGCATTTATACAGATACCTTAAAACAGTATTGCTCTATTGTGACACTGCACTGACTAGCCTAATTGGCAGTTGTTCACTCGGATGCTTCATAGTTGATTGCAGGTAATTAGTGGAAGGACACTGATCTTTTTCCTGATAGTTAGCTTTAGGGGAAAAACAGCACTCGAGTCAAAGTATGAAAAGGTGCCTACAAACCAGAAACATCATCTTATTTCCATAGTAGTTAGCAAAATCAAGTACCCCTCTCCTTTTTAGGCATAATCTGGTGAAAGGGCCAGACTGGCCGTAGCGGGGACTGAGTGTTTCCCCGTGGGCCGGAAAGGGGGGCAGTTTTTGACCGATGGGGAACATTTTTGTTACTGGGGGTCGGTTTTCGCCCCAATGTAACAGCCAAGTAGCCTTTAGTGTTGTGAATTTACTCCATCATCGTATAAATTTGAATGATTAGGGCCAATATGTACAAACAAGTTTTGCATTTCTTAAAGGCACTAATAGCTATATTTCGGGCTGTTAAGAAATGCAAAAATGCCTTTCGGTATGTACAAAGGCATATGGGGCATCGCAAAATAGGGATTTCCTATTTGCGAATCAGAAACCACGTGGATATAGCATTTCCTAATTGGGACCAGTCGCAAAAAGGGCATTTAGGAAATGCTATTACCATCAAGTCCGATCTGGTGTTAACTAGGCATAAACTTTAAAAGGGCACCAAAAATGCATCAAATAAGGTCCCTAATATGTACTTATGCAGTAAATTGACTATGTAAAGAGCTTCTTGATGATCCTGTTGGTAAACGTTGAAAGCTTTTTGTGTCTACACTAAATCTACGACTAATTTAATGCATTTAGAAAAGTCTGTTAGTGGATGTCTGTTACACTTGCACACTGTAGTTTGTCTTCACTAGTCCTCACCTTTTTGAGTCTGACACCTGGACATATGCAACTTTTATCACTGCAGTCTTGTAGAATATTAATGAATCTATCTCAGCTTCTCTTCTTAGCCTTTGAAATGTTTATTTAAGTATGGGAGCCCGCCCTATTGACCATGGCAGAAAAGGAAGAGTGAAATATGGCCTGCAGTTATAAATCCATAAACCAAGTATCTTATCGGGAGTAACAGCTTTGTTCTTCAAGTAGTCTCATTATGACTTATACATGATATGGACTAATGGCTGTTGTAGGTATTTTATTTTTCTAGGCTTTTGTGACGTTTGCAAAGGGCCAAGCTGCATTATGGCTGAATGCACTCAATAAAGACACTGTGATGATTATCTCATGGTAAATGGTTTATTTATCAAGTCAAGTAGAAAGTTCAATTTGAACTGTTGCAGAGATTGAAAAACTTTGGGATCTGCAATTACAGGTAAGTCTCTTATTCTTTCTAGGCACTATTCGTTATTTATTCAGTACAAATTTACGATTTTCAAATCTTGTTCTGTGCTATTCAATAGCATCAGCTGTTTGTGAAGAAAGGAAAGATGGCTAGTAAGTGAATTTATCTAGGGTACTTGCAGTCCTACAACATATTAGCCTGTGCATGAGATGATTGATATGCTGTGACTTGTCCATTTTGGTTTTATCTTTTCAAACACCTTTCAGATTTCCGTTTTGTGTTTTAATTATGTTTCAAACATCATATCCTGACAGGTCAGTATATTGTATACCAAAATGTGTCTCCCTTAACTAGCTGTGGATGGTGCTTGATAACTGAAATATTTAGTTTGTTGGCCTCAAGTTCGAGCAGCTTCTCAAGGAAGCCACCTGCCACAGACCTCTTGATTGGTAGATGTGCCTGTAAAATCCTATAAACTTTGACAAGTGTCAATGCCATAGTTAAGACTTTTTCATTTGGACAAACTATGGAATCCATTTCCAAAAATGAGAAACTTGGCCCTGTACATGTGATGGAGCAGATTTCACCTGGAGGCAGGCATTGTTTATTTTTGTGCTTCAGACAGACTGCATTTAAATTGCCACGCACATTTTGGTGCAAGTTAAAAACATGGCACATGAAAAATATGAAAGTGAGGACTAAGTCTGTCTGAAATGCTTGTGCTGAATTAACATGTGTTTTTGCAGTGTAGAGAAAAGTGGCCTTTTTAGCTTTGAAGACTAATAGAATGTGTTTCTCTCTTCCCAGCTTATCCTTGTAATCTAAATTTACTATTCCTGTCTTAAAAGACTTTGGCTTGTTGCATATTTAGATAAATATTTCAGTTAATAACACCTCTTTTTATAATGTGTGTGAATTAATAATGCACCAAACACTACACATGGGGCTAAATGCCTTTTTTGCATAAAAAGCTATCTAAAACATTAAAGCATGTTGCTGTGTACGCTGTATTAACTGTGTGTGCTTTTAAAATTTACACTAAAGCATAAAAATGCTATGTTGCACATTGCACATTTATTTTGCATGTTGTCAAGTTCAAGTTTATTATGATAACGGAACTCTTTACGAGGTCCACATAAAAGACATAAAATATGCATACCAAAAAAAGCATTAAACATAAAATGTCGAACATACAAAAGTATTAAATACACAACAATTTTAAAAATGACCATCTTAATACAGATCTAAAAAACATTTGAAGAATTTGTACAGTTTAAAACAGAACATTTCATTTGGCGGGTTAATCATGGCTGCCCGAAAAGCAGAAGCTGACAGAATATTGAGTTGTAGGCAAATTGGTCTTAACCATCTTCGCCTAAAGGACATCAGGGCTGGACAAACGAAAATAACATGAACCAAATCTTGGTCATACAACTGACAAAAATCACAGACCGCTGAGTGGCCATACCATCTGGAATAGAGAGATTTCAACGGGAGTAAATCCTGTCTTACTAAAAACACTAGGCGTCTAACGCCGTGAGGAATGTTCCAATGAGTGTACGGTTGAGCTTTCCTCAATAGACAGGACTCAATAGCAGGGGTACAACCTTTTTTCAACACCCGGAAATCTCTATCCAGTCTGAACCCAAGTTCCCACGTGGAGGACTTCAAAAGGGTTTTTAACTGATAAGAGGATAAAGAAAATAAAGCATCTTTATCTAATTGCAATTGATCCACCGCAAATCTGAAGTTTTTTACAATCGAAGAGTAGTTATTAAAGTTTCCCAGCAATTCATTTTTTATGAGATGTCGTAAAGTATTAGGCTCACTCTTTGCAAGGCTTACAACCCATCGTATGATACCAGCCAAACCTTGGACCCAGCTACTGCGTAAGCCGAGTTCCTGTCTTAGAGTAGCAGTAGAGTTTGCTGTACTAACGGTTAGTAAACTACGTAAAATCTTTCCTTCCGAGGAATTTAAAAAGCTCCAATTTTTTGGGTCAATTAACTCTATTCCGTATAAAAGGGAGGCAGGTACTTTTGCTCTGAATACATCCATTAAAATAGAAAAATGCCTTCTACCTGTGGCTTTATACAAGGATAACAAACTCTTTCCCTGCGAGATAGCCTTCCGGGAGTTATTGGCCATGTGAGCTTTCTCGCTTAAATTACTCATGATAATTTTACCCAGGAAGGTATAAGAACTCACGGTTTCCAATTTTTGACCCCCTACTACCCATGGAAAGTTAGGGAATTTAGGTTTCTTCCTTCCCGCCATGCACATCACTTTACTTTTTGCAATGGTTATCAACAGATAATGTTTTTCAGCGTATTCATGAAGAGCTTGCAAGCGATTATTTAGGCCCTTTGGAGTAAGATCGAGGATCAAAATATCATCTGCATACATAAGGCATACAATCGGAACGCCCCCCAACGTCGGGGCAATACCAGAGCATGCAGAGAGCGCTAGAGGTAAATCCACTGTGTAAAGTGAAAAAAGCAGGGGAGCCAAAAGGCAACCCTGCTTTAACCCGTTGGATGTGGGTATTATTTTAGATAAGCCTCTTTCACCGCCCAGCAGCACCCTGCACCAGGTGTCTGAATAAAGGGCACGGATTAATTTAATAAGAAAAGGTGGCATCCCTAGATCAAATAGCTTTCTCCACAGCAATGTTCTGTCCACTTTATCAAATGCCGTGGAGAAGTCAATAAATGCACCATATACATGCCCACCACGTACTTTCACATATTTTTCAGAAATAACCTGAAGTGCAGTCAAATTGTCTAACGTTCCGTGATTTTGCCTAAAGCCAGTTTGTTCCAAAGGCAGAATTTTGAACTCAGTTACCCATTCATTAATTAAAGTGAGAATACATTTTGCGAAAACCTTACCGATGGCATCAAGTAAAGCAATTTGGCGATAATTTTGAGGAAGATCTCTTGCCCCTTTTTTATATAAAGGAACAAGGATACTCCCTTTCCAGGAAGGAGGGACTATTCCACTTGAAAAGCAAGATTTAAACAGGGGAAAAAGAATTTTGCTCCAAAGCGCACTCTGTTGTTTTAATACAGAGATGGGGACTTCATCTGGTCCCATCGCACCAGAGGAGCGCATGTTCTTAATAGCAAATTCAATTTCCTTTTCGGATGGGGAATCGTATACACGCGAGTCAACGTAAGATTCAGCATTGTTTAATTGTAAATCATTATTGCTGTACAAATTTTCAATATATTGAACCCAGATCTGTTCATCAATGGTAATAGGCATGGGATTGACTCTAGTACCACAGCCTCTGCCAATTACTGACCAGAATGTTTTCGGTTGGCCGTTATATGATGCTTCCCTAAGTTGAATCCATACTGAATCCTCCTTATCTCGTTTTAAACGAGCCTTAAGCCTGGATCTCCTTCTTTTTAAACGTGCTAACTTCTGGTTTGCTTCCTCACTAAAAGATAAATATTGCCCCCATATTACTTTATTTATTTGTATGTTTAATGCCCGAAGTGATGTCGGGGCTGCTGCAGGTTTTTTATTGGTGGAATTCTTTTTTGCTATTGAAGTAACTAATTCTAAAAAATCAGCAAATCCTATCAATTCTCTCCCCTCCCAAAGGGATAAATTCTCCACAGTAGAGATCAAGAGTGTCAACAAGCTATCAAAAGAACTGAAGTTCCAAAAACATTTCCCCGAGTTGGAGTCAAAATTCACCATATCCGTATCGATGCTCCAGGAATCTGCCATTGGTGGACTAAGGGAAACTGTGAGCATCAACACATTATGGTCACTGAGCTTAGTATCAATAACCAAAAGGTCTTTTAACAAGGGAAAGAAAGCACAATCTGCAATCACATAATCGATAATAGAATTTCCCTTATTTGAATTATGCGTAAAAGCTGCCGGGGTATCAGAGGGAAGTCTCCCATTTACTATTATACAATCCACATTATATAGACCTTCCAGAACTAGTTTACCTCTTTTATTAGATTTGACTTTAGGCGGGAACTGGGCCTGAGGTATATTCAGAGACTCTTCCCGAAGTTTGTTTCTAAACAAGTCAAGCCCACAATTAGATATGTTACAATTTAGGTCCCCGACTACTAATATATATGGTGAGGGGGTAGTGTCCATAATTTTAGTTAAAAAAGAGAAAAGTGTTTTTAAACCATCATTGAAACAGCAGTTTGGGGGAATATAAGAATTTATCAATACTAGTGACCTATTGGGACAATCCGTGAATATATTTTTAAAAGTTATTGCCTGGAACAATTTCCCCGGATCAAGATAGTGAGAATAGTCCCAATTAATTCGATTTGATAACAGGCATGCTATTCCACCCTTCGCATGACCTCTCCTAGAAGGGATTGCACTATCTTCTAGGACAAAATACTCTTTTTCTAGTATTAATCTACCTTCCACCCACGTTTCCTGTAGACAAATTATATCTGCCTCCAGGGAACGTAAGAGACATAATTTTTCCTTATGATCTTTAAAACCAGCAGTATTCCAAGAAATGAACTTCAAGTCTCTGTTAAAAATTTGAGGGGGGTTTAGGGCAGGAAGAAGACTTACTGGACAGAACTCCTGGTAACCAACTCCATTTAGAATGATCGTCCTTCAAAGTTTGTTTAAGAGGAGGGGGATTTTTATACAGGACTTGCCTTTCATTTCTAGACACACATATTTTTAAGTCCTCAGATCTAACAGAGGACCAATCTGAAGGAATCAAATTAATACTAGCGGCAGATGTCAAATTGGAGAGAGCACTTTGACTTCGTTTTTCCCCAAAGAATGGAGTAACATCAATCCCTCTGATTTGAAGATCCTCAGCCCACTGTAAAATATGATTTAGCACCACTTTAGAATGAAATTTCACCCTTGTTGTTCTCCCTACTGGAGTGTTAAGAAGAAAGACCACATCCAGGTCAGATGTTTGAATTAAATTTAAGCCTTCAATCTCTTGAAAACAAATAATTAAGGCAGATCTATTTAAAATTAAATCAAAATCAAATAGAGGCGAAAAATCAAGAAAAAAAGTATCTACATTTATTTTTTCCCTAGACGGCACCAGGGGAATAACTGCACTTATGGACGAATCTTGAAAAGGTCTAGCTGAAGGATTAAGAGAGGAAGGGGGAGGGTTAACAGAGGGTAATAAAACATTAGGAACAAAAGGGTTAGTAGAGCTTATAGGACCCGACCCTATAGATGTTGAAACTACCTTAGGAGAAACAATCATATCTTCCTGTGTGGTAAAGGACTGCTCAGTCTGGACGGAATTTTCTAGTATTGGTTCCAGACTTTTTTCAAATAGGACTTTCCTCTGTCTTTTTTTAGAAAAACTTCGAATGGTTCTTCTCTTTTTTATTCTATTCTTTTTTTGTTTTGGGGGAACTGTTTTTTCAACATTTCCTGGAGAAGCTGTAATGGCCTCATCCTCTTTTTTTTGTCGGTAATGAGAATATAGGAAAAAGAGAGGGAGTTACAGAATTTTGAATGACAGGGGAGGAGGATACCACGTCTATCTCGTCATTGAGTGTTGCATGTTGTCATAAATAATAGAAAAGCTGCTTGAAACTAATAGCTAGGTGTAATGGCTGGATTTTCTGTTTAGATGGGATCAGCCCCCAGGGGCCCCTGTGACCCAGCCAAAACGTACTCACCTTCCCTTCTTAGATCGTATTCACAATGAGTAGATATACAGATAAATATACAGGTTGCACCTAAGAATGGGGAATGACAATATACATATACGGATTTTCTACAATATCTTATTCACATCAGTTGGCCTCGCGGTCACCCCGACCCAGACCGTTCTACCCTAGGGCAGATCTGACACACAATCCGGTGTGTCTACACACGGGCCTGCAGAACCCAATGCTCCCTTTTCCAAATTGTTCGCGATCCTGCGAAACTACACGTCAGTGTCCCTCCTGACGCTCTCACTTATTTTAAGCCACAATCTGGTGGATTTACACGTCGGTATCCTTCCCGACGCTCTCATTAACGCCGCATATCAACGACGACCACATTCCTATGAACCATTATTGGGATGATATTTCGGCAATCTACTTGGGACAAAACTAAAATAATAACTTTGAATATGGGTCCAAATTGTATAGTGTACTTCTTGCTTTTGACATCAAAGGTCCACTCACTCCCTCTTTATTCGATTACCATTAGTCTGATCGGGATTTCTCATCCGTTCACCTAAATAGTGCTCGACTAGGAATATCATTTACCCAGATTGAACATAAGCACCAGGTACACAATAATTCTATATGAATTAGGATATTTATTAACAATAGACATAAATCACATTACTATGCAACATTACATTTGCAAAGGGAATAAAAGATAAAGGTTAGTGTGCACATACTATAAGAAGCGGTCGGACATCACCTGGTTAATGGGAAATCGGGACTCAGCAGTCATCTAGGCTCCTGTCTCGTCTCTGGGTCCTGGCTCGCCTTGCAGTCACCCTCAGCCGTCACAAGTACACGTCTGCACCGCTAGGCTCAACCTTGTCTGCTCTCCCTCAGGACCTCGGAACCTTGCTGTTTATTGACTACCGTCTCTTTCTCTCTCTGTATCAGTGCGCTCCGCGCCACTTCTCGTTCAGTCTATCTCAGAGAGTTTCGGTCTTAAATCTTTCTCCGACTTCAAAGATGGCGACTTGTCCACCATGAAAATGAATAATGGCAGAGATGCTAACGGCTAGATGCCGCCTACGGACTAACTCACAAAAAGACTAACACCTTCGCTAATATCAAAGCCCGTTCCTTCATGGAAATTCACGGCCAGTAACCTGCCGCCCACCAAATTCTTGTACCTCCCCGTACCAAGGACACTTTCCCAGCCGGCCGGCCTGAAGTTGTGTCTTCGGAGTGGAGAAAAATACATTCCTTCGATAAGGGTCAGCCTGAACCGGTTCTCTCCAAGCGAACAACAGCTTGAAACTAAAACATTACACTTAACCTAGAAAGCCTTCTCGAGCTACCGGGCAGAAAGCAAAATGGAGTCTGTCTCGTTTAAGGCCTACGAAGCCCATAATATGCATAGCTCCATGAAAAACAGATCGGCATGTTAGCAAATGAGTGAATCATGACTAATACTTATATATCTAACCCCTCACTTAAATTCATAAGCCTTACTCTAAGGAAAATAACACGCAAATGCCTTTATGTATATAAGACAGGGTCCCTGTCTATCGGCCTAATCCCTATGCTATGGGGGTGATAGGCTGGAGTCACTCTCCATCATTCTCCTTCTCCAAAGAGCTAGCAAAAAGACAGCCATAACACTAGGCTAGGTAAACATTTATAAGGGGAATTAGTATGGAGTTGGGAAACATAATGGGCTGATTTACATGACATTAATATTCTCTTTTGTGTCTGTTTTATTTTTTGGGCCTAAGAGAACATGGCTGCCTGTGAATCCATCAAGGCTATGACTTGCAAATCAGCTTTCCTCAAGCCATGAGGGAGTCAAGGCCATCTTGAACTTTGTACATTCTTGTGATTGTGCCAATAAACCAGTTAGATAAAGTATCCATCTAGACTGCGCTGTGAAAGGAAGAGAATTAGAATGAAACATTTTTCATAGTAAAAGTTGCAAACATATAAAATGTATTAAATCATTTGCGCTTCTTTTGTTAAAACCGGTATGCTCTAGAATTTTCAATGAGTCAGGACTCTTGAGATTTCATGCCATCATGACTGACCAATCACGTACAAGTTTTCCTGAAGATTAAACATTTTTTGTGTAGTCTGCCAAGAATTAGAGTATAAATAATGACCTCTCTGGCGGCGTGGTTGGCTTTTTTGCTCATATGGCTTCTTGCTCATTTTTGGCTACTAGGCTCATTAGGCTTTAGGGGGGGCGTGTGAGCTCTTGAGAGAAGGAACAGATTAGACCAGACATTCCATGGGTTAGGTATGAGATCGTCACGGGTGCAGCCTTGGGCGTCCGACGAGAGTCAGGTAGGGGGGTTCCCTGGTGATTTTTTTCCAAAGTCCTGTCACGTCATATTTTGGCACTGCAGGCCACACTTTGAGGTCTGGTGAAGGAGGGGCTGCTTGCTCCTTAGACACAGAGAGATGCAGAAGAGCAGCAACAGATAGAAAGGTTTTTTAGAATTAGATGCTAAACTTTAAGTTTATGCTTTGACTAATTAATTAGGTTTGAAAAGATGTATTTGTCTTATGCATCTATTTCTCTTTATGGGAGATTTTTGCCAACTATTTATTTATTGATTACCCTTGCAAGACTATTTTTCTTAGAAACTCTAAGAGATTTGACTGATATTTTGCGCCACATTTTCTTTCCTACATGTAATGCTTATGTTAAATGTTGTATACTTGTAAAGCGCACAGCTGCCCCAGCAAAGGGGCGTCCCGGCGCTGTATACCACTGGGGAACCCATCCTGGCTTTCCCTGTGAGATGGTCCCTCCTGGGCATCTCCAAGGTGAAGACAAGCATCCCCGGCGCTGATGGGGTCGTTAGTAGAGATTAAGCAAGCTATTGCCCAGAGTTGCTGAGTGGGACCCATGGTTGGAGTAGGCACCGAGGCGAGAATTATCGAGTCCGCTGCAGACTATAATGTGTTCTGTATTAATGCTATTTCTCCTGTTTTCCAAATTCTGTAACCTGATTGATATTTTACTAAGGAATAAGGGGTCAAAGAAAATTTACTTTTGACTAGAAAATAAAACACTTTAAAATACTCAACAACTCTCTTTATTGGCTTAAATAATAATTGCATTTTTTACTGTTCAGGTTTATTTAAAGTCTCCTGAAGGTAATACATGGTGTGAAGGGCCCATCACCCTTTTCAGCGGTAAAATAGAGGTAGCATGAGGGTTTTGCATTGAGAAATTACCAGAAGAAATTACTGCTCTATCACATGTGTAGTAAATTAAGTCCATAGAATAGGCTACAATGTGCGCATCAAGGGAATTAAAGGTTTTGCATACCTTTTTTTTCAAAACTTTGTATTAAAATTATAGTTTATTTGACCCTTTTGGAATCCTATTAAATCTAGCTCATTAAAACACTACTATCCCTCAACCACATCCTCCTGGTAAAAAAAAATAACTAACTGTAGCTTGCAATCTTCAAGGTTTTTTTCTGCATTAGTTTAACGGGAACAAAACTTGATGTTGTCAGAAAGCCTTGGCATATTTTCTTGTGTGGATTGGGTTTGACTGACAAAATTTATCAATATTAACCTAATACTGATAATATTACTAATCCTAGGTGCATGGACACATTTATTTAGCAAAAAATGCATGGAAAATGACCAATTAGTGTGATTTTGTACCCAAACAAATGACCAGGCACTTCCTACCTTATCCCATTAATGTTCATTTTGTCTCACAGACCTGCACATCGGTCAGCAGTGATAATGGACGGAATTGCTTTGTTTTTAAGCAGGCATTTGTTTTTTTTAATTCCACCACTCACTGTTAGCATATGTTATTTTCCTACTTTCAAATTCAAATCCCTTTATTTATCCATCACTCAGTACTGGTTGATGTGTTTGAATGTTTTTACATTGGTTTAACAGTCATAATGACTCCAAAGTAATGTACAGTAAGAGCTTCCTACTATTATCCACTTGTGCATTCCTTTACAACCTTACATTTTTACATCCTACTTGCTCTTTTCAGGGATATTTTAGCGATGCATGGAATACATTTGACTCTCTTTTCGTCATCAGCAGCATTGAAGATGTTGTTTTAAGGAAACCTTATGTAAGTATATGAGAGTCTTCCCATGTTTCTTCCTTCTTTATGGTTTTCCACAACTGTCATTTTCTGGACAAGTCACAGATTTCCATTACCTTTCTTAAGGATTATGCTACTTACCCAGTAAGCATCTGTTCTTGGCATGTAGAGCTGTAGATTCACATGCTTTGCATACTCCTGTCATCTAGTGTTGGGTCCGGATGTTTGCAAGTTGTTTTTCTTCGAAGAAGTCTTTCCTAGTCACGAGGTAAGGTGACTCCTCCTTTCAGTCATAGTGTGCATGGGCATCAACTCCACTGTTAGATTGTTTTCCGCAAGAGGGTGAGAATGGAGTAAATAATTGTAGAATGAGATGTCTATGCGTATGAATGTATAATTAAGAACTGCAACTATAGGTTCTCGGGGAAGCGGGTGGGTGCATGTGAATCTACAGCCCTATATGCCAAGAACAAATGCTTACTGGGTAAGTAGCATAATCCTTTTGAGGCATGTGTGCTGTAGATGCACATGCTTTTGCATAGATTACAAAGCAGTATAATTCCAAAGCGGTGGTTAACCTGTAGATGTTGCAGTTGGTTGAAATAGTGTTTTAAGAACTGCTTGCCTATATTAGCTTGATGTTGTGCTAACAAATATACACAATAGTGTTTGGTAAATGTGTGTGGTGTAGACCATGTAGCTGCCTTATATATGTCAGCTAGAGGAATGTTTCCTAAAAAGGTCATACTAGCCCCTATTTTGCATGTGGAGTGCACTCTATGGGGTATGGATAAGTTCTTTTAGCTTTTGCATAGCATGTTTGAATGCATTTACAATCCATCTTATGAAGCCAGATTTAGAGATGGGATTGCCTTTGTGAGGTGGAGCAAATGCAACAAATAGTAGTTTTGCGAAAATCTTTGGTCCTTTCTATGTAGTACAATAAGGCTCTTCTATCATCAAATGTATGAAGAGCTCGTTCTGCTACCGAATCAGGTTGAGCCGCAGGTTGAGTCTTGCATGGGCTACAAATGCCATGCGCGATGCCATCATTCCCAGCAGTTGCATGAACACTCTTGCTGGTAATGATTGGTTGGATTGAAACTGTAGTATCAGACTGAATGTTGTGAATTATGGCAATATTGGGAAACGCTAGAGCTTTGATAGTGTCTAGAGTGGCTCTTAGGTAAGATTGCGTCTGTGAAGGACACAGGTGAGATTTTTGTGCTTTGACCATAACGCCCAGTTGATGAAGTAGGTCTATTGTGTGTCTTAGACAGTTTTGGTAAGTGCTGGCTTTGATGTGCCATTCGACTAGATAGGGGAAGAGGTGAATATGCTGTATTTGAGATGGGCTGCGACCACCACCAGGCATTTGGTAAATAATATAGGAGCAGTAGTCACTCCAAACAGGAGTACTTTGAATTGGTAATGCTTGTCTGCTTTCAGAAATCTGAGATATATGCGATGAGCTGGATGAATTGGAACATGAAAATAAGCGTCTTTAAAGGTCTAGAGTAGACAAAGTTGCCCTCTGTAAAAGAGGAAGTACCTGTTTCAGGGTCACCATGTGAAAGTTCTCTGAAAGTATGTATTGATTAATTTTCTGAGATCCATAATAGGCCTTAATGAGCTGTCCGTTTTGGGGATCAGAAAGTAGAGAGTAAACTCCTGATCCTTGGTACTGAAGTGGAACTGGTTCTATGGCTCCTTTCAGCAAGAGAGATTGCACTTCTTGTTGAAGCAACAGCAAGTTGTCTGGTGACAATTTGTGAGAGCGAGGTGGAATATCTGGAGGATTTGAGGTAAGCTCCAGGTAATAACGATGTTGTATAATACCAATCACCCATTTGTCGGTTGTTATAGATTACCAAATGGGGAGAAATTGTTGAAGTCTTCCCCCGACAGGTGTGGAATAGTTGGAGGGAATCGTGGGGAAGTTACTGTTTATTAGGGGAAGGGGTTACAGGATGTGGTGCCCTTGCCCCTGCCTTTAGAGCTGTTTCCTCTATACCCTCCTCTAAAAAGTTAGTTAGGCTTTGCCTTTACACTGTGTTAAGTTAGCATGAGCTTATTAGAAGTTTAAACACCATTTTACCTCTCTGCTGCTTTTGCACACAGCACATATTGTTATTAATGCTTTGAGCCTATTAGAATATTTTGCTTCACACGAGAAAACCACCCCAGACAGGAGATAGTGGATTGGGGCAGGGAGGGCTGAATGAAACTAGACACTGCCTGGGGCACACAAGGTGTCCCATGCATAGCCCAGTTTAAACCGGTGCTGGGTCACTCCAGCCCCAGCTCTGGCGCGAAACTGGACAAAGGGAAAGGGGTGTAACCACCCCCTTCCTGGGTCCCACCCATAGGAGGGACCTAGCAGGTAATCCAGCCCCTTGATTTGGAATAAAGGTAGGAGCTGTGTCCTTAGACTTTAGATAATCCTGACTGAAACTTTGAAACAGAACTCTGGACCCTTCGACATCCTACTCGATGTAGAAGACTGAAGAATCTCCCTTGTGGTCAAGGAGTGACCACCCTGCAGAAGCAGGCACCATCAGCGCTCAAATATTTTCTTTGTTGTTGCTCCCGCCGGAGCTCGAACTACAGAGACCGACAAGAACCGGACTTCCAGACATACAACAGCTGATCCACAGCCACAGCAAAGCTGAGACCCGTGGAGGCGACGTGAGACGTGGGACCGGCCATCTTGGAAAGCCAGCAAAGTGCTTTCTGTGCAGCTCCCGAGGCACCCTCGAAGCTGTGCATTGGGGATTGAGAAGCCCCAGCCCGAGCAGCTTTTGCACCAAAGATCACCTCTCCACACTCACGAGTGCTGCGTGGGGCCCTTTTTGCACTTTCCTGCTCGACGCGTCTGTATGGTCACTTGCCCGTTGGCTAGTGGCCTCTGTGACGACGAACCTACGAATTTTCACTGCTGGTCTGGTTGCTCAAGACTGGCCCTTGCTCCCCTGAAAAGGAGCAGCCCATCAGACCTTGCCGGTCTGATCCAGAAGCCATCTCGGATTCCTGCGTGGGTTGCATTTGCCAAGGGCTGTTGACTCCGAAATGAGATCCGACACCGCCGACAGCGAGAGCCTTCGTGGGACTGTCCGTGTCCACCTCCTGGTCGTCGTCGATACCTCCTGGTCCACATGGCAGCGGAGACAAGCTTCTCGACATCACCTGATCGCAACCCGACATCGCCTGGTTCCTTCCTGGTTCCTTCCTGGTCACTGGCTAGTGACCCCGACTCTGTCCCCTCTGCTTTCAGGTACTCTACATCTTCGATCCACCCTTGGATCCAACCGGACTCTTCTCTCCTGGTCGCCTGCAGCATCTTTTCACCAAGGCACCATAGAACTCCACGACGAAACCCAACACACTTTGACACCTATGCACCCACTTCCCGTGGGTGAGGTAACGAGAGTACTACGGTGCTCCTGTAGAGATTTACATCCCTAGTGTCCTAGTTTTAAGTGGTTAAGTTCTAGTCCAGTCGGAAGACTTCCAGATCTGCAACTTTATAACTTTTACTCACCATTGACTTCTATTGGTGCACGTGTGTGCCTGTAGACACTGCACCCGCATCCTGTGGGCCTCCCACGTCCTAACTTCTGTTAGTCCAGTGTAGCCCCAGCGATTCTCAAGGCCCTAGGCCTTACCATTGTTCGTGACGTGGTTCTTATACCACTATTTTAGTATATGGTTTTAGGGGCCACCCGGGCCTATCCATATTTGTGCAACTTTTGTATGTTAAATGAAGTTCTTTGTTTAACGCTTGTGCTTCTGCCCTCATAAAGAGTACAGAGGATTATTCTAGTAATAAATACATATATCTTATAATATATAACTTGTGTGGTGTCCTTTCATTTGGTCTTAAAGGGGATTGCATCTGGTAAAACAGCTGGCTTCACATGCCCTCTTGAGTTTAGCCTAAGACTGCTTTTGTCCATGCTACTAATAGGATAGCTGGTCTATAAGGTTGACTGACAACCAATCACCATAAGGGTCGATTGGACTGGTGCAAGGTGCTCACTAGAATAGTGAACATCACATAACAGGCCAACTTCTCACAATAGGTAGTCGTAAGATTTTCCCAAAATACCCCTTTTATGTCACCTTCAATTAAAAGGACTATTTTATAAAGTCTATCAGGGGGAGCTACTCTGGTATCAGCTGTCTCCACAACAACATAACGGTCAGTCGCTGTCACCTTCAGTAGTGGACGCAGGGCCTCTCGCACTATGGTAATCTCCGCCGTGCTGTCCAACAAAGTCAGCGCCCATGTCTGATTCCAAAGCTGCGTTCTCACTATCTGTGGCATATCTCGCTGTTAAAGCCGCAACTTTCTTTTTCTGAAACTGGGGTCTTTTCGGTGTCGAATTGTCCTGCTTGCCTATACCGTCTTTAGGGCGGGGCTGGTCGCGTCCCTGCTGGCCACCCCGACCTCTGCCGCTTCCTCCACCACCGGTCGACGAGAACGATGTGTCCTGAAAAGAACGAGGAGAGCGTTGTTCAGAAACCTGAAAACGATCAAGTGATTTTATCGTCGCGCGATCGCGCGTCACAAACACGTTCTGTAGACGATGGCACTGGAGATGCAGGACGTGACTCCTGTTTCTGCTGTTGTTGTTTACCCTGTTTTTTGGGGGCCAATTTTGCTTTTTATCCTTGGGCTGATCGTCTGTTTCTGACTTCGGCCCTTGGGGTTGCTTTTTCTCTTTAACAGTGAAAGGCTTGACACCTAAACTATTGCGGTCCACGGTTTTATAAGCTGCCACAATAATTCTTGGTAACTGTCGGGGTTTATCGGGAACCGCCAGCAAAGCATTAGACATCTGAAATCTTACCCCATCTCCCTTGACATTAGCAAGTACGAGATTGGAAACTAAGTCAAAACTGCCGCACAGGCGCATACCCAATTCAACCGCTGCCTCTGGTCCGTGCTCATCTTGAACACGCTTAATGACCGAGGGAAGGACAGTCATTGACGGAGTGCCGAAACACCTCGTATATACAGCCGCAAAAATCTTACCCAAGATTCACAGTCACCAGCTTCTGGGATCAAGTCTTTAGGCATACTAATTGTTAGAATCCTGTGTTTTTCAACAGGATTCGTGTTAGGAAATACTGCTTCCAGTTGGTCAAACTTTTCGGCAAGCCAGAAAGGAAAATCATCCTTATTCTGAGGGTGCTTTCCCATTACAGCGTTTACCATCACAGGACTAAGCTTCATTCCACCCTGTCCGGCTGGAAGCGCCGCAACACCTGGGGCCCGCTCCGGAGATTGGGGGTAATGTACAGTACTAACGACCGAATTACACTAATTGCGACTGCATGTAGCAGCCGTAAATCTGCAACGGAAACCGTTCCATGTCTAGGATGCGGTGTAAATCCAGCCAAAACAGGCCAAGTAGCGCCTGGAATGGACAAAGGACCTAACCTAAGGCCTAACAAAAAGTTGGGTAGGGCGCCATTAAACCAAACTCGGTGCTGCCAAGCATTAATCGGAACTTCCTGTGTCCTATACAGAGTTTTGGTCAGCAGCAGGAGGCCAGACTTGTGTCTGTGGCAGCAGCATCCATTTTGTGATGCTGAGGCTCTGGTTGATTTTAACCGCGTTTAAGGAAAGTAACATGTCTTCTCCCTCTAGAAGGGTGGAATGCTACCCCCGTCGCCAGGACTGGCGAGGGGGTAGTATACCAAAGCGTATGACACCTTACACGACATGTTTCGATAAAGCCAAACCAAAGATAGCATTTAACCGCGAGGTTCATAATGCACTTAAGAGTATATGGTATGGCAATATCCTAGAACAGTTATAAGGACATGGTTCCGAAAGCTGCAGACAGGCTCAGCTCATGCTAGAGCACCATCTCACATAAAACCAAGCACTCTGCCTCCAGGATTGTTAAGGCCTGCCATAGGAGTGACTTATAGGTGCATATGTGTCCAGATATAGGTTTAGACATAGGTATACTATATCTAAGCAAGGGGTGTTTACACGACCTTGCCCCAGCTGAGTGATCAGCCGTTTGTGTCAGTTTGGTTGGCCAGCCAGGGGTGGCAAAAGATATGCTGCAGCCCCTGGTAGGCCTTGGATGCACCTATGCCCTGGGTACCTATAGTACTCTGTACAGGGGCTCACAAGGTGACCCAATATCCAATTGGAGATGTACCTAGGGTACCTGGAGTCCATTTTAAAGAGAGAGCAGATGGCCTGGGGCCCTGGTTAGCTGGATCCCAGGCCAACAGTTTGAAAACCAGCTAAACACTAGGCAAAAAATCTGGGGTAACCATAGTCAGGTATCCACCTTCCTACACCTATGACATTTTGTTAGCGGAGGCTAACTGGCCCCCACCTTTTGTCCTTGCAGCTCCGAGAGGGGAGGAGGTAATCCTCCCTAGTTTCGCGCACACGGTCTTGAAGGAGCATGCGTTGAATTAGGCGCTGAATTTTGCAGAAGAGTGGGCTAAGGCTCTTGCGCCGGCTTTGTATAGCACACATTGTAGGTGGGATATATTTTCCCACGCCACGAGATTCCTTTGCGGTCTATGCCACAGCCTCAACCTCAATATCCCATCCGACGTGAAGCTAAGGCTTCTTACGCGGAAATCCTTGAACAATTGGAATATCAAGGTGTAATTGAAACTTGTGTGTTGCCGATGAATAACCCACTTTTTACTGTGACCAAGCCTGACGGTTCGTACTGTTTGGTATTGGATTACAAGCATTTGAACTCGCATTGCCATACCTATGCAGTACAGAATACCCACGGCTCTGCTTTAGTGGATAGACTTGTGCGAAAATGGTTTAAAACAACACTTGACATATCCAGCGTTTTTTTTGCCTACAATTTGGACGGACTGAGTTTGCAGTGGACCAGTTTTACCTGTAGCGGCAAACAGGCCAATATAAACGTTTGCCTATGGGCTATAAAATAGTCCAGGCATGTTTGCTGCCCGTATTGTCTCTCTCTCTTAGAGAGAGTGGACATGGATGCGTGTTCGTATATGGATGACATATATCTCACAGACAACGAGCTTTGGGCGCATCTGTGTTGCTTTGACCGCATAATTTGTAACTTTGCGAAATTTGGTTACAAGTTCAACTTTGCAAAGTCTCACATTGCAGAGTACACAGTGTTGTTCCTGGGCTACAAGCTCAACAATGAAGGTCGAGGATTGGCTCCTCACTTCTTGGAGAAATGCGCACAGTTGCGCGCTCCTACAACTCTGAAAAAATTACAGTCCTTGCTGAGATTTTTGAATTTCGGGCATACTTATATTCCCGAATATGCCCAGCGTATCAAGCCTTTGTATGCTTTGATACAACCTACTTTTACCAAATCTTGCTGACTGCCAGAACATTCAGCTATTTTGCAATCTTTGCAGGCTGACCTTCTAGAATCTAAATTCTTACTGACGCGTGATAACCACACCAACCTGGTGATCAGAATCATCCCTGGGGCGGTGGGTTTCACATACCTTACTTTTAACGAAGGAGACACAGTACCTATTGCTTACAAGTCACACTTGTACACTTCGGCTGAAATGCGGTTTTCCTCTGTGGAAAAAGTTTTGACAGCAGTACATATGGCGATTATTAAGGAACGTGCGCTGTCGCAGGGAAAACGCATATTGGTTGTTAGCCCGTATCCTGCACTAGAAGCAGTGACGAAGGCCAGTGTACCAAATTCTAAAGCTTTGCATCCATGGTGGATACAATGGGCAGCATCATTGACATCTCCGGATGTCACGTTTATTTTTGATGCCTCCTTACAGTCGCAGGAGTTTTTGCAGTATGAATTTGTTCATCCTGCTCCTTTGGCTATGAGGCCTTTGGAGGATTTCCATTGCATCATATACACTGATGGTTTCAGCGCAAGCTGCGCATGGGTCTAAGCACGCATACGTTTCCGCTTGCGCCATTGTGGTAGGTGCCATGGAGAATGATGAGTTCAAGTCCAGAGTCGTGCACACGCAGACTTTAGGGGACGGCACCGCAAAATTAGCAGAGCTTCATGCTCTGATGCTTGCATTGGAGTACGCTGATCCTAGTGTGACAACTCTTATTGTGAGTGATTCTTACTACTGTGTACAGTCTTACAACGAAAACCTGTTCTTTTGGATTCAGAATGATTTTCGTGATTCCAAAGGTAGCACAATAAAACATAAAATGATCTGGGTCCGAGTGGTTGAGCTTAAAGGGCAATTGCCACTCGTGTTTGCAATTCACACTCTCGGTCACCAGCGCATAGGAGTCCACGCTGTTGGCAATTCGTAGGCTGATGAGGCCGTGTAATCAGCAGTATCGACATATTTGGTTGCAACAGTTACACGTTCCAAAACTAAGATCGATGATGATATCTTGGCAGCTGTTGCTGCGATTGAGAGGGGAAGTAAATCTCCTAAGGGATTCCCTTCGAAGTATTCATACCACTTAAGTCCTGATAAAGTTCCTTATGTGAAAATACCTGACGTTGGTGAGAGGTTGATTCCCAACGTGGCCCGCAGGCCCACACTGATTACAGCAGCCCATGAAGGTGTAGCGTCTGCGCATGCGGGCGTTTCGGCTACTGTAACTCAGTTACAACAACGTTTCTGGTGGCGGGGACTGTACAAACAGACGCATGATTATGTCCTTCAATGTGACATTTGCTAGCAGAGTAAGCCTTCAACTGCTACGCGTCCGCCCCAGACACAGTTGTACATGTCTAATAAACCACTTGGATGTGTTTATTTAGATCACTGCGGTCCTTTTTCATCTGATACTGCGTATAAGTACATCTTAGTAGCAGTTGATTCATGCACACACTTTGTGTGGGTGTGGCCACACCGCAGCACTGATTCACGAACTGTCATTAGAGACTTGTGTGTCTTTGTAGGGATTTTTGTCTGTGGTACCTTCCATTCGGATCAGGGTCCGGCTTTCGCCTCTAAGGCGTATAAGGATGCCATGACTTCGTTGGGGGTCCAAGTCAAGTTTTCGTCTCCATACAGACCTGAGGGTAATAGTGTTGTGGAACAGATGAACCGAGATTTAAAGCAGTCTTTGACAGCTAGAGTTATAGGCGCTGGCAGGAACTGGCTGGCCCACCTAAATAGTGTGCAGCGTGCTCTTAATAATCTCCCTAGAAGGTCTCTGGGTGGGCGGACCCCATGCAAAATGCTCTTTGGTATCAAGATGTTTGTACCGGACCTTGACGGTCATGACCAGGCGGCGGTTGCTGCCTCCTTTGAAGTAGATGAACATTGCAATGTTTTACAGAATCTACAAGAGACAAGAGACAGTCTTGCAAAGGAACATTTGCCCTCCACCTCGGATGATGCATTGCAGATCCCGGTAGTTGGCTGGCTACCCCAAGTTGGAGAACTTGTTCGAGAGAAGATCGAAAACAAGAAAGGATTTGGTCCCTCTTTTCGAGCTCCGGTTCCAGTGCTTGGTGTAAAGGGCACAAGAACAGTTATTTTACCACCTCTTCCAGGTCGTAAGGAGAACAGGTATATCTCCATTGACAATGTCAAGATACACAGAATGGCCGATTCTTCTTAGTATGACACCAGCGGTCTCATGTCCTTTGATTTTGAGAAATTCTGTTTTGGCCACGGTTTCTATTCCAGTGCCTTATGTTGCCGTTGGGATGCCTGCATTTTCGAGTCCTTTATTGAGTACACTGCCTGGTGCTCAACTTGATGAAACTGACTACACTTACCCAACTGACTTATCGATGCCTGAATTGCAAACTCGCTTGGCTACAGAATCCAGATTTTCATTTGACACTGATTCACACACATCGAAGAAACCTTCAAAATTGACTGTTTTAGTAACACTGTTTAAAAAACATTTTTTGATTCCCCCTTGGACCTACATTTGGTTGGTGCTTTTTTCGATTTACCTTTTTATGTCAATTGGCTTTGTGGTGTATTTTTTCCGACTCGTGAATGGACACTATGTCGAGGAGAGAACATGCATCCGACATATAAATGGAACATTGGCTCCCCATTCCTCATCACACAGATTGAAGAGAGACTTGGCCTTTGCTAACATCACTGCTTGGCCTGTCTTAGATGGGATTGCATGGGATGCTGTTCGATTTCAAATCCATTGGCCCACTGAGGTTATAAATGTCCCTAATGTGCTTAGAGTTTCTATGGGGGATGTAGTTAAACAAAATGTACGTGCTGATGATTGGGATGTTCAGGCCATAAAATCATTGTTTTCTGATTTGAAATATTATGCTGCCTTTGATGATGAAGATTTGTATTTGGAGTCTGCTAATTACGGTGATTTTTATTGTTACCAACATTTTGGCAATCACTACCTGCATAAAACTAATACCAGGAGGAACACTGTCAATTATACGCAATGGAAACATTGTCCAGCTCCTATACAAGGCAGCTCTGCTTCCTTTTTAAAAAGGTTCACTTACTTTACAGATTTTAATCAGTCTAATCCAAATGCATTTTTTTTCAAAATGACTGAAAAGTCCACATCCAAAGTTAGACTTACCGATACTAAATTATTGTATTCGAAGTCCTTTCCGAACCAATTGGCTGTTGGGGGCTACGAGTTGTGGAAGGATAATATTGACCTTAAATCAGTTTGGGGTTCTAAAAGCTGGCAAGTGCAAGACACTGAGGCTTTGCACCGTGCATGCCTCATCCCGAACCATATGTTGTTTTTAAATTCTACAATTTCACAGACAACATGCTTTGGCTACTGTTAAAAAACTTCAATGCTCCTTCTATTCCTGACTTAGAAGAATATTCCGGTTGGAGTAATACTACTTAATTTTCAATGAGAGATTTACAAACTCTGTTGTTAAATTCTTCCTTTAACATTTCCAGTTTGGATCCCAAAGGCTGGTTGCTATGGCACAGAAGTGCTGATTCTTGCCAGCATCGTTTTCTGGGTTTGGCTCATGGCTTTACACAGTTCAGGGAAGATCCCCGTTTTGAAAGTGGCCATTCTGTGACTACCTATTCTGTAGGCAAATTATGTCAGAATCGGCTCAGACATTCTACCCTGGCGTCAGTTAAACTACATTTGTCTAAACTGACTGACGATATTGATCTGAATGATTTTTTATAAAGGGCCCGGCTAACGGTAGATCTAAAAGACGGATATATGCTGTTTATAACGAATTCTGGAAAACTTCCCAGATTGATGCGGCTACCCGCTTCAGAGCTATAGATCAAGCCAATTTAGAAAAAGTGCTAGCAGTTGTTGATAATAGCATAAATACGCTCTCTTCCCGCATTTACACATTAGACAATATCGTATCATCTGTTGTTGACATTGTGCAAGATGAAGTGTCTTTTCTGTATCATGGTCAAAATCAATTGTGTTCCATTATGCAGTTTGCATGGACCTTGCAGACTCTTAAGGCTGGCAAAGTGCCATGGCATTACATGAATACGTCATCATTGTTTGCCCCATTTAATTTGACTGACGAGCAGCGTTTACTGTTGATGAAGGATGCATCTTTTTCTATGTTACACATTGAAAGGTTGGAACCTTTACCTTTTTTTGTGGCAGAAGCCAATACTGCAACGTGGCTTATCCACGGGTTAATAACACTTGCGTTTCCTCTTTTCAAGTTCGAGGGATGTATGAAGTACTTTGGCATTGGTAGATACGAGCCTCTTGGAAGTTCTTATCTTCATGAAGCTTGGTCGCTTCCGTTTACCCATAGATGCCTTAGAGAGGGTAAAGAAGTTTATTTGAATGGTGAAGAATGCACTGAAACACCATATCACTCATTGATTTGTAGACATATCCAATTACATGGCTCTTGTAATCAGAATGAGCCTAATTTGGCCTGTATTTTGAAAGGCACACCTGTGCCTGCTATCGTTCCCACATTCACATTACTGGAGAATGGAAGGTATTTACTTTTAAACAATGAGGATTGCTGTGAGTTAATAAAAGGAATTGCTTATGTCGTTACTGTTAGTGAGCGGGTGGTTTGCTGTAAAAATGTAATGTATCCACCCCCGCATGGGAAACTTGATGTTTCCATCTGGCCTAAGATTCCGACCGTGAAAGCAGAGTTCAACAAGATGAGTCGCATAAGAGCTCTATTGTCCCCAAAAAGAAGTTGCCCTCACATCTGCGCGTAAAACATTCGTCCTTCACGTGGCTAACACCCGCGCAGAAGTGCATGCTTGATTGAATACTGATTTGCCCTTGCATTTCGGTGAGTTACTTCACACTATCTTCAATGCGTCCTCCACAACTGGGCTGGCTCACTTTTTTAAAGTTTTAAGCCATGGCCTTGTGACTTCTTTTCAAACTATATTTGGTGTATTTCCAGCATTCTTTCATTCTATTTTTTCCAGCCTGTTTGGTGGATTTCCCTTACTGCTGGCTCTGGCTGCCGGCGTGCTTTTGCTGTTTTGCTTGTTTTAAAATGGATGCATATCCTGTGTTACAAGGAGAGCTGTCTCGGCTGGAGATGCTTAGCGCCTGAATGCTTGAGTACTATGGAGCGCTGCCTCTTGCTGCATTGAGTGTAGCCTATGGATTATCATTGCGATTTTCCTACTTTACATGCATCCAGCCAGTCTTTCATTGCCTGAGTTGCGACTTCGAATGGACCCTGGATTTGTCTCTCTGCAATACGGTGTCTCCCGATGCGGATTATAATCAATTTATGAGCCCCTTAGTTGCTTATGAATTGCTTTGTTCTGATGGAGGGATTATGGCCTTTGCAGCGATGCATGGAATACTGGGTCGTTGGAATGTGTTCGCAGCGGCGCAACATTTCTGGGCACGCAGCTTCATTGAAAACCCATCGAGTTGTCCTCTGATGGTGCTCGAGGCTCCAGTAATTGAGGAACATGTATGTTCTTTCGATTTGTTAAATTGGATGGCCGAGTTGTTTTCAGATGAGGACAGTGACTTCCTATTGGAGGCTGTTGCTGCATATTTTGCTTACTCGTTTCTGCGATGAGATGTATTTTTGACTTTCTCTTCTGTAATCGACATCGGATATTTTTTAGTATTTTGTTTTTATTTTCTTTGTCTCTCCCAACCCAGGCCTATTGACTTTATTTTGGCCAATGGCTACATTTTGAATTAAAATTTGAACTTTTACCGAACTCAAACTTTTTGTTCACATTTTTGTGCGAATTCGGAACTGACTGTTGTTCTTGAACTCTGCATTCACAAATTTGCCCCTTATCTTATCTTATCTTATCTTATCTTATCGGTGCTCGGATCAAGGGAGGGTGTCATGTAGTTAGGCTTTGCCTTTACACTGTGTTAAGTTAGCATGAGCTTATTAGAAGTTTAAACGCCATTTTACCTCTCTGCTGCTTTTGCACACGGCACATATTGTTATTAATGCTTTGAGCCTAGTAGAATATTTTGCTTCACACGAGAATAATATGTTTTCCTATAGTGAGTGTTTGATTGGTTCAGATGCTCCGCCCATCACCACCCTCTTTTGTACCGCTTCCTATAGTATCAGCTTTGCTTGGTAAGCCAGGTCTGAACAGTGAGGGCCGAGGCCTTCGAGGTTATTTCAACACAGCGGTTGTTGTTCGGTCTGATCAGCGCACGTCTTAGACATAACACATAGGCAGCTGTGGCCAACTCTGGCTTTTGGCACATTGAATAATGCACTGCGCAGAGCATGCACACACACTTGATGAATATCCGCATGCAGAGAGTTGGTGTAGAAGATGATGTGATCCCTTTCTACTAAGACCAGAGGTATGGGCCGCCCTTCTAAAACCCAAGAGACCTTCTATAATATAATATAACAAACTAGCAAGGGAGGGTAAGACTGAGGTTCTATTTAGACCTTTTCCCATTAGCATTATAACATGCTTTCACCCTTTGTATTTTATGGACTAGTAACTATGCTGATAACCTTATTGCTTGTAATATGTTTGCTTGTATTAGCCAAGATACTGCGCTTGAGAACACTGCATTAGAAATAAATATTTCAAACTCGCACTTGTCCTCATTTACTCCTCGTTCTGGACTGGTATGATAGTATAACGAAAGAGTGTTCATGTGCTCCACGTGACCGGAGGTGTTCTACGTTCATGTTCTGGGTTGTCTAATCATTGGGGGTGTGTAAGAACCAATAAGAGACTGATTGCTAGTCTGGTAGGGGATTTTGGATACTAAGGTGAATTTTGGCACACCCTAATTCACTGAGGTTCCAAGTCTCTTTGCACAGTTCTGTGTAGGAGCAGAATCCCTGCGACAATTACTCTTGTACGAGGAAGTGTTTTGGTCTAAGGGTGTTGACTTGGACCCTCCCCGGTAAAAGGAGCGTCGAAAGGAGCCCCTGTTTGAAGGAGTCTGAAGCGCTCCCATAGACTTTGCTACCTGAGTGTCCTTTTTCATTTTTTTGAGCGCTTGATCTACCTCAGGGTCAAAAAGATGTTGCTTGTCAAAAAGTGTATTTAAAACAAATTGTTGGACTTTGATCTTAAAACTGGAGATCCCTAACCAAGCATGCCTTCTGGGTAGGACGCTAGTGTTGACCTCTCTAGCTGCGGTATCAGCAGCATCCAGAGCATACCTTATGGAAGAGTTGGAAATTAGTTTTCACTTTTGGACCAAGACTTGGGCTTCAGCTTTATGCTCATCTGGGAGATATTGTAGCAATTGCTCCATTTCGTCCCAGTGGGCCGTCGTATCTGGCTAAAAGGCCCGGCGTGTTGGCAATACGCCAGTGATTGGCACCTTGAGCAGCTATGTGTTTGCCAGAAGCATGAATTCGTTTTGATTCCTAATCTGGGGAAGGAGCATCTCCCGAGTTTTGGGAGTTAGCTTGCTTGCGAGCATTAGATACTACTAAGGAGTCATGTGGTAACTGGCCTTCAATACATACTGGATCTGTTGGGGAAGGTTTGTATTTTTTGTCGACTCAGAGTCAGGATTCGTGCAAGTGCAGGTTCTTTAAAAATTTTGTCTGTGTGCCTCATCATTCCTTTGAGCATAGGGAGTGTTTGACTCGACCTATGTGTGGATCCTTGTGTCTCAAATAACAAATCCTCTTTTAAGGATTCTTTGGGGCGTACCACCCCATGGTATAGTGAGGCCCTGGAAATTAATTTTTGATAGGATACATTGTCATCAGGTAGAGATGGTTTGGCAGAGTAAAGGTCTGCATCATTATCCAATGGAGGGTCAAATTTATAATCTATCCATGGATCCCCTGGTAATTGTGTGTCTCCCTCATCAATATTGTCTGCCTCATGGTTTGATAATGGAAAAGCGTGAGGTATGATTTTGCAAGGATCTAAAAGTGGAGAGGGGGGTGGAGGTGGAGTAGAAGGCAGTGGTGGATGAAAAGTGCTGGTACCAACATTTTTCCTTTTCACAGGGATTTTGTAATGACTGTTGTCATCAGAAAGTTTGTGCTTAGAAGGTAGCTTAGCGTGCATATGTCCTGTATCAGGATTTATGTACAGTTTCTTTCGTTTGGGATCCAATTTGGATGGTACAATGTCTATTTTCGGATCCAAAGATGCTGAAGGGACATTTTTGGTTTTCGGCACTGAAGGTTTTGGGCCGAGGTGGAATGGCCTTTCGGCACAGAAGGTTTCTGCTCTGAAGGTGGTTTATTTTTCGGCGTGGAGGGCTTCGGCTCGGTCCTGAGCCAGATGGCTTGACGACATGTTTCAGTGCCGAGCGGGAGGCAGAGCATCAGAAACATTGTCTTGGTGCCTACCTTGGCCAGAAGTCAGAGGTGGTGCTTAAGACTTAGAGTTTTTGGGAGTGGTCGGATGGGGCAAGGGGTCTTCTGTACTCCCATCACCCTGTCCCTGCGCCACATCATCGACATTGAGGTCTATCTGCATCTCTGAATCGGAGTCCGACACGGATTTGCACATGTTGCAGTCTTCTTACCTGTGATCTGAAGACAAGCACAAGTTCCACACCTGGTGCGAGTCGGTGCGCGGATACTTGGCGTGACACAGAGGACAGAACTTGAACAGAGTCCAGTCCATTGAAAAAGAGCTGGACCCACGCGGTTAGGCCCGAAGGCCACCCACAAAAGTTTTGGATCGAAAATGGAGATTTCGTTGACCGGATCGATATGCGGTAGATGAGAAATGCATATGGAACTATACCATCGAGGGTAGAGTTGAGTGCACAGTGAGGGGAACCCCAAGAACGTTTTGAACCAGAACGCAGCAATACACATCCAAACCTGATGGTGGATACAAACAATCTAACAATTGGAGTCGATGCCCATTATGCAAAGCATGTGTATCTACAGCACACATGCCTCAAACCTAATATTTCTTTCAGTTAAGAGGAACAGAAAATAATTGAATGACAAGCTCAAGATTATTTTGGCAAACAAATGAACTCTAAAATAAATAATAAATGAGCCATGACTATGTTCACTGAGTATTTTCTTGGTCTTTAGTCAAGGCTACCAGATAACTCACAGGTGTAAAATTTGCAATGTTCCTATTAGGAAATAGCATGTTTGTGATTTCCTAATAGCAGGTGCAAATATGTAGGAATCTCTATTAGGAAATCGCAGGTTACATACATTCCGTTTTGCAATTCCTCATCAATAATTTTGTACAAACGGGCCTAGAAATCGAATAGGTTTTAAATATATATCGCCAGTAGGTAGTTATAGTTAGGAACTTGTGTCTATTCAAAAAGCGTTTTTTCTTTTGACAATATCTTTAATGCTGGTTTGCGAATCTTCGCGAAATTTTCTAAACTAATGGCCTGCAACTGTCTTGACGGTTTCGGGGTGATTCGCCAAGCGGGTGCCGAGAAAAGAGGGGGATCCTAAAACGGATTTTACCCATGTTAATTTCCATAGGAAACGATAGACATGGCTACAGATTGAACTGCTAAATAGAATTACACCAAATTTGGCAAAAGGGTAGCTGTTAATTCACAAAGCGACCTTTTTTTAGATGGCGTCAATCCGTTCAGTAGTTTCTAAGAAATTCAAAAATAAAAAAATATCGATATCTGGGTGGAGCATAACCACAAATCTCATTGTGAGATCTGATTGGCTGTCAGCACTTCATCCTGGAACTGCTGGCAGCCATCTTGGGGCCAATATACATGATAGCACTCCACTGAAATGCATTGAAGTGAACAGAAAGTTTTGAGGGTCCCCAACGAAAACTATAAAGGGTGATAACAGACTTTAGTTTCATTAGAATGTATTTGTTGATGGTACCATAACAATTTTAGGAATTGTGGCGTGTTCTAAGGTGATTTTACTCTGTGAAAAACCTTCTGCTGGCAATATCATGAATCATGTTTGAGAGAAAACTAGTTTCTCATGCTTTTCCCATAGAGGTTTGGAAGGTGCTCCAGAAGCTAAAATGAGAGCATATTTTCTGTAAATTCACATTATGTTTCTCAGTCATGTGACAATGAAGTTTGACATTCTCACAGATCTATCCACGACTGTTGCCAATCTAGCCTTAGCCCCAGCTAATTTTACAGTGTTTGGGGATTTCAACATCCACTTAGATGACCCCTCCAACCACGTAGCCAGTGAGCTATCAATGAGCCTCCTGGCGCTCTATCTCAGGCAGAAAGGATTCACCCCCACGCATGTCAGGTGTCATCTCCTCGATCATGTTTTTAGCAACTTGTACAATTTTGTCGTAGGCACCCCTACCCCACTTCCCTGGACGGATAATTTTTTTATTCCTCTGTTCTGGCAGACCTTCTGGACTATTCTGTCCCATAAAGTAATGCCGCTATTAGAAAGGAAATGGTCAAAGCTTTCCACTGACCACTGGTCCTCAGTTCTTGAAGACACAAGACCAATTAGCTACCCCAGCCCCAATCGGGCTAACGATAATTTTAACCTATGGATTCAAAGCTCTCTTGACGTAGTACTCCCCAAGAAACCCACCCACAAGAAAACCAGACAAAAAACAGCTCCATGGTTTTCTCCCAAACTGAGGGATTTAAAGCAGGTATTCAGAAGACTAGAAAGAAGGTTGAGACAGAACCTGTCTGAGGTTAGGAAAGTAGACTACAGAGAGGCAATTAGGCTATATAAATCAGTCATTAAAACTGCCCAAACCGCATTTTATGAAGAGAAAATCAGTACAGCCGCAAACTCACCCAAATAGATTTTTCGCATTGCCAAATCGCTCTCTACTCTGCATCAGAAACCTCCAATAACAGAGGGAGCACTAACTCGTTTCGATAATTTGGCAGAATTTTTCCATAAAAAAATTCAAATGATTTGTATGTCCTTTCCTACCAATCAGATCAAGCCAACTGTTACAAGAACGAGAGGTCCTCATTCTAAACCCCAGTGCTCTTTAGAGCAATTCCCTCTCTTGGATGCTGACTTATTGGATTTAACCATTTCCAGGGTAACCTCGGGCTCTCCCTCTGACCCTGCCCCCCTCAGCCCCTCACCTTAGTTATTAACTCCATCCGTCCGGTAATTCTTGACATTCTGAACTCTTCCATCACCTCTGGTTTGGTTCACCCTGCCTGGAAGTGTGCACTGGTCAGGGCCCTCTTAAAAAAACTAACTTGGACCAATTCAATCTGGACAACTACCGCTCGATATCTCTTCTTCCTTGGCTGAGTAAGCTGATTGAGAAACACATAAACACCACACTCGTAAACTATTTGGATTCTAACAACATGTTCCATAATTCTCAAACAGACTTTCGTCCTCAGCTCGGGAAGGAGACGGCTCTCCTAGCAGTAACAGAGGAGGCAAAGAGGTTACTGGACCAGGGAGGCTCAGCGGCAATCATCCTCCTAGACCTCAGTGCCGCATTTGACACTGTTAATCATAACATCCTGTCATGCCGACTCAATAACCTAGGAGTGACAGGTATGGGACTAACCTGGCTCCAGTCCTTCCTCAGTGACCGCTTCTTCCAAGTCTTCGAAGGAGATGTTGTGTCCAATTGGCTGCCTCTGAGCTGTGGGGTCTATCAGGGCTCCTCCCGGAGCCCTATGCTATTCAATATTTATATGGGCCCCCTGGCGGAGATTGTCCATCCATTCGGCATAAAGATCATCACCTATGCAGATGATACTCAGCTCGTAGTGGCATTAAACCACCCAGAGAGATCATCTTGCACCCTAGGTCCTTGTCTAGAGGCGGTTGCCGAGTGGATGGAACTCTCTCACCTCAAGCTCAACGGGGACACAACCGAGCTTATGTTCCTGGGTAACTTTCCTTCTCTCAACCTTGCCCTCTTGTGACTGGTTTGTTTTGGACCGGCTCCAGCTCCAAAGGCACAGATCAAGAGCCTTGGCATGTGGCTCGACAGCTCCCTCAGCTTTAACCATCAGGCCACTATGCTCTCAGCCACCTGCTTTGGCCTGATGAGAACGCTGCGTAAAATCCTTCCTCTTCTTCCCTTCCAGGCAAGAAGGATTATGGTACAGGCCACTATACTTTCTCGCCTGGACTATGGAAATGCTCTGTACTTGGGAGCTCCCAAATTTATTATCCATAAACTTCAAATGATCCAGAATTGTGCGGCACACCAACTTCTCTAGATTCCCCGGAGACATTCTGCGAAATCAGCACTAAGAAACCTTCATTGGCTCCCAATTTCGGCCAGGATACAGTTCAAAGTCATGTGCTTGGCTCACAGACTATCTATTTCTGTGAAAATAAATCCCCCCAAATCAGACCGGTGGTCACTTAACAGTGATTTGGTAAGTTTTGGTGTTAAATCTGGGAGATGGTATTGGAATACAAAGGCTCTAAGAGGCTTAGAGAGCATCCTTGATGTAGCAATAAATGACCTTGCTAATTGGCATGGTTCAGAAATTGTGTGTTTTTCTGACTTTCTGAAGGTGGTGATTTCTGTCGCCACAAATCCAAATAAGAAAAGATATACCACAATATCCTTCAGTCCCCTTCGACTGCTCAACATAGAAATAAATAAGTTAGTAAGGGAACAATATCTATGTAAATCGTCTGAAGGAGCGTGCAGAATAGCCCTATTAAAAAGAAGGAGGAGAAGGTTACAGGCCAAATTACGAAAAGAGGGGGAGGATACTATCTGGATAAAACTAAGAGAGGCCGCCTTTAATGGACAAATGAAACAATTTTGGTCCCTCATAGGCGAGGGTTGTGGGGCCAGAACAAATTTGCTTCCAATTCCCATTGAAGAGCAAACATGGGTGGACTATGTCACAGCCCTTTATGCAAGTAATGGAACAGTGGTCCCCCGCATAAATTTTAGTGAGGATAGTCAGCCTTTGGTCCCACTCTCGGAAAAGGCTATTGAATTGGCTATTCGGGAAATGCGCTCTTCCGGGGCAATGGGACCGGACAAACTCACAATTTCTGTTTTAAAGCTAAATAGTATAAAATGGAGCAAATTGCTTCGCCCGGTGTTTAACATTTGCTTTTTGAGTGGAAAGGTTCTTCCATCTTGGAAGGGGAGTATTTTGGTTCCCCTTTTTAAAAAGGGTGACCGGTTGTCTCCCCAAAACTACCGCCAAATTGCCCTCCTGGACGCAATTGGCAAAGTTTTTGCAAAATGTCTTGAAATTAATCAATGATTGGGTGGACCAGACCAATATACTTCCCTTAGAGCAGACGGGCTTTAGAAAGAACTATGGCACCATGGATAATTTAACAGCTCTGCAAGTAATATCCGATAAATACATCAGGGTCAGAGGGGGGAGAGTCTATGCAGCCTTTATAGATTTCTCCACAGCTTTCGACAAAGTTGATCGCCCTTTGCTGTGGAGGAAACTATCGGCTTTAGGCATGCCAGCCCGGCTCTTAGACTTAGTTCAGGGCCTCCACTCTGATACCTGGTGCAGAGTATTATTAGGAGGGGAGAGAGGCCTATCCCAAGCGATTCCCTCGGCCAATGGTCTCAAACAGGGTTGTCTATTGGCCCCACTATTGTTTTCCCTTTATGTGTGTGATCTCCCCCAGACCTTATCTTTAAGCGCAGGCATTGCCCCTCTTCTGGGGGACAAGCCTATCACATGCTTGATGTACGCAGATGATATACTACTACTAGTCCTTACCCCAAAAGGACTAAATAACCGTCTGCAGGCACTGCATGTATTTGCTGAGTCCCATCATCTGAAGATTAATATCTCTAAAAGCAAAGTAATGTGTATGATGGGAAAGAAAAAAACGAAATCTGGGAATTTTAATTGGTCTCTAGGTAGTCACAAGCTGGAAATCGTAAAATCCCAAGTTTTCCTAGGGAAGATAGTATGTGGTAACTTGAGCGTTAAGGCCCACATAGATAATAACACTCGGAAGGCCATGACACAGGGCAAAGGATTAAGTGCACTTTATAAAGCCACAGGCAAAAGACATTTTGTTCACTTGCTAGAGGCTTTCCGGGCAAAAATTCCAGCCTCACTGCTTTACGGCATTGAACTTCTTGATTTAGGGCAATGGGGTTTTTTGGATACTGTCGAGGGCAGACTCTTGAGATATCTAATTACGGTCAACAATGCTTGCACGGTGGCATCTCTTAGGCTTGAATTTGGCATACGAGGCAGTTGGGTACAGGGCCTAGCGGGAGTAATACGCTGGGTCTCTTGTCTGGCAAAGGGAAAACCAGCCACTTTAAGATATCTCATCCAAAAAGAATTATTGGGCCCCCTAAAAGAATATTCCCTACTTATAAAGAATTTTAGCAGGGCCGTTACACTACTTGAATTGGAAGAATCAACTATTTTTTCGCTTTCTACACATCAGCTAAAGTCCACCCTAAAACTGGCAACATAGAATTTAAGTTTTAGGAGGGATAGAGATTCCCTTATTTTCAAGAAAGGTGTATCTTTTGTTATTAATTCTTGTTTACTTAAACGTATGCAACCTTATGCCTCTTGGAACCTTCCTCATGGCTTACGACATTTTTGGTTCCTCCTGAGGCAGGATCTACTCCCTTTAAATAAATTATCAGCTAGATGGTATGGTTCTTCCGACAAATGTAATTTGTGTACTAATTCGATCCAGGATACTGCCCACGTTCTTTTCGTATGCCCTGCCTTAATGGCTCACCGCCGAAAGTGGGTGAGACCAATTTGTTTAAAATTAAGTATTTCGTCTGCCAACTCTTTAGTAGATGCTATTCATAACCCCCCCAATGAAATGTTTTGTTACAGAATTTTTAACTTTTTAAAATGTTTTTTAGAACTGTACTAATGGATATGACTCTTTTACTTAGTTTCGGTGTTAACAGAGTGTATTATATGGATTTTTTGTATTTGCAATTGCTGTTTTTTATGCTCTGTGTTTTTTATGTGGACCTCAATCGAGTTCCAAATCATATATCAATAAAAAAAAAAATTGAATTGCTTGGCTCACAGAGCCATTCGGAAGACCGGTCAGGTCATCACTCACTCCCTTGTCACCCCCTATCACCCTCCCAGGAATCTCCGTTCAAGCCTCTCCTTTCTGGCTACTCCGAAGAAAATATGAAGAACCAGATGGGGAGGATGTTCTTTTCCCTTGAACGCAACCAACCTTTGGAACACTCTCCCCTCCACTCTGCGGAGGGAAACTAATCTGCTGGCCTTCCGCAAACTTTTGAAAACCCATCTCTTCAAGGCATTGCTCTAACTGTTCCTCTGCCTGTTCGGTCCATAAGCGCTGCGAGGCCTCAGGGTAGCTATGCGCTATACAAATATACATTCATTCATTCACATTCTCAGTAAAACATGTACATCCAACAAGTGCAGAGACTGTCAGTTGATTCCTTTGTGTTCTACTGCAGCTTCCAGGACTGTTCTAAAGAACTACTAGAGCGCAAACAGACTTACTTATTTTCTTTTTGAACACATTTTTATGGAATTTTCGTATTTCTATAAATTGTCAGTACATCACAGTATCATAAGTACATTGCTTATTACCATTATGTGAATAAAGAGTGAAGACAGGGTGTTAGTAGCCGTCTTTTGTGTGAACATCCAGAATAATACGCTTCATGTAGCAGCCATTGCGTCACATGCCTATCATCTCAATATCCTATCAAGTGTTCGGAACCATTGCTGTACCGTTTATCATTGGCTAACATTTGTACATAAACCATATCTTTGCACCTCATTAACAATTAACAAACCAACCCCTTTCCTAAAAACTCCCTGCCCCCACATACCAGTCCTATAAACATGTATAATCTCGGCTCATTTGTTCTGATCATATTGCATCTTATTACAATACATCTTGCAATAAGCTTACATCTTGTTCCAGACCGTTCGGGATTATGGTCTCTGTCCTATCTGCCCTATTGTGTGTTACTAACTGCATTATTAAAATATATGTCCAGTGATTTACAGGTTTCCATCATTACATCGAATTCTAGTGCTATTGGAATTTTCCGCAGACCTCTCACCTCCTCCTGTCTACTTACAGCACTCTCTGCTCTGCCCCAGCGGGTTAATTCGCTGTGCCATGTGTGTTCAGTGGGTGGTGTCTTTGATTTCCATCTCATAGTGATGGACCATACTGCCAAGAGAAGCGCCATATTTATAAATCTATATTGTGCTTTGTATTCGGCCATGTTTTTCTGCAAGCCTAGAATACATTCCCCTATAGTATTATGTATCTCCCGGTGTGTGATCTCGTTTGTGAGACGCCTAACAGAGTCCCAGAACCCTCGTATGCGTGGGCACGACCATAGCATCTGTATAAGGTCAGCATCTTCCGTTTGGCACCTGGGGCAGTGATGCTGCGTCTGTGGGAACATTGTGTCGAATTTGTGGGGTTAAGATAAGCCCTATGCAGAATCATGGTTTGTATAAATTTAAACTTCGCATTTCTTGATATTTTCTGGAGATGTTACGATTTTCACCCATTCCTTATCTTCTAGTGCCCGCCCTATGTCCTCCGCCCAGGCATTACGCAGTTCGGTTAGGTCAACTTTTGTGTGGTAATGTATCCCTACATACAACCACTTGATAAGATGTCTATCTCTACCCATGTAGTACAGGGTTTTGACTAGTTCATGTGTAGGGGGTTCCTGCCCCTGTGGGGCCCATTGGGCTTCGACGTATTGTGTCAATGCTGCGTGTAGTAAATATAAGGGGGCAGGTGCTCCTGTCTCTCTAACAAAATTATCATGATCCAACAGCATCCAGTCCCTGAACAAGTCAGCCACCGCTCTGATCCCTACATCTAACCAAGGTGTTATTCTACGCCTTATTTGTTCAACCAACAGTGGTATTCCAAGCAATGGGATATTACCGGCATAAGCAGGAGGCGTGCTTGTATAGTGTAATGCCGTTTTCCAGCACTGTAATGCCATGATTAGAAAAGGAGGGAGATGTTGTGAAGTTTTGCTAAGGGGCAGTATTAGGGCATGTAAGGCTCCTCGGCCTATATCCTGTTCCGTGAATCCTATCTCTTGTAAATTACGCCCCGCAGTCCAGAAGGACAGCCATTGTAGTTGACAAGCGTAGAAGTACGCTCTGAGGTCAGGTACACCCAAACACCCTCCATTTGTGCTGATTTGTAATTTTTTCAGACTTATTCACCGTCTGCCATATCCCCATATAAGCTCAACTAACATTGTATTGATTCATTTAAATGTGGTGTGTGGTATCACAAGTGGTAGGCTTGTAAAATAATAAAGCATTCACAGGAGGACCACCATTTTTGTTATGGACGCTGTTAGAACCGGGACCCTGGCCGGCCAAGACTCGCGTCGAGGTCAGTCAGGGTCCCGGTTCTAACATTGGCGGCAAGCGGTGAGGATAAGAATTTGTGTTTGCGTTGTACCACAGTAGCAACTGGCCACTACAAAGCTCTGCATTTTAGATGATCACATTTTGGGGATTATTGTGTTTTTGGTGAAGTTCCATTATTGCTTCTCCTGAAGAGTGTCATTTGATAATTGTGTTCAGTACATTTGTCCCCCGCCCTGCTTCCAGAGTTTGGTACCTGTGTCACATGTGGTCAGGTTGAGAAGTCAGGGGTGGTAGAAACTGCCTTACCGATCCGAGGGGAGGGTGTGTGTGGATGAATGGTGTGTTTTTCTGGACGCATGAGTGAGTTCTTTTTTTAAGGAGAGTGTTGAAATTGTGGAATTGTGTACTTCTACTTCAGATTGCTAGTTCCCTTGTGTTGCACGTGTCTGTGAGCATCCTGTCAAGATGGAATCTCCTTTTAACCTTTGTAGCCTGTTTAAGTACAGTGTGCATGAGTTGGTACGGTTATGTAAGGAGAGAGACATCCCAGTGAGTGAGTCAGACACCCAGTCCAAGCTTAGGGATAACATGATCCTGTGGCAGAAGAGTGACTGGGAGCGTGAGCACAGTGAGAGGGAGAGGGCCCGGACCGCACACCATGAGGGTGGTGGGTCTGAGGGGAGCCCTGAAGAGTCTGATGTGGAGAGTGAGTTTGACAGTGGATGGGCGCCAGCGGAGAGCGGGTACCCCCTAGATAGGGAGTCCCTTGCTGGGTCCAGTGTCAGATGTAGCACCCCATCCCTTTCCCTGTCCCCAGAGGAGTGGATGGATAGGAGAGAAGAGAGGGAGCACCAGCTGGCCATGGAGAAGCTCAGGTTAGAGCATGCCTGGAGGATGGCGCAGCTGGGTGTGAATGAGCGGATTGCAGAGGCTGAGAGGGCCTTGGCCAGGGAGAAGATAGCCCTAGAGTGTAGGTTATCCCCTGACCGCAGTCAGAATTTTCTGGATCCCCCAGGGAGGGTGGAGTCCAGTGGTGGCAGCTTTTTAAGTGTTGGTGTTGACAGTCCCACTCCCAGTTCCCAGGGTATGGTTCCTGTTTCTCCAGAGGAGGAGAATAGGTTGAGGTTTAGGAACCTTAGAAAACCACCTCACCAGGAATGGAAGTATTTTGTGGATGACTGTTCAGATGCAATGTGGGACTGGCTGAAGGATAGCTTGACCGATGAGGTGGATGATGAGGTGGACAATGTGGTAAATATGTTCCTCAAGGAGCAGTTGCTCAGTGTTGTCTGTCCAGAGTTGCGTCAGCACCTGCTGAAGTTGAAGAGTTTTAGTCCTTGGACCCTTGCAAGGGAAGCAGAGCGCTGGGAGAGCGCCAGAGGTTCTGCAGAGTCGCTAGAAAGTGAGTCCAACAGTAGTGGTACAGAGAGCTTCCAGCCCAGCGTGGTGGAAGAGGCTCAGTGTAGCCCAGCTAGGTCCCAGTATAGTGAGAAGGGTGAAGGGGCTGACTGCCTGGCTCAGTGGAGCAGGAGTCAGGGGGTGGCTGAGAGCACCCCGAGGCCCGAAGCCCTGTCTCAGAACTTGGGTGGTTTCTTGAGGGAACACCAGGTTCTGGACCTAGGCTGTCCTGTTAGTACACTTGAGGAGGATCTCCTAGTGTCTAGGGAACCTGGAGCGTCTGTAACCAGAGCTCCAGGGGTTCCAGTGTCCGGCAGTGTCGCTCCAGTTGGGGGGGCACAGAAGTCCGAAGCGAGGAGTGATTGGGGGATGAGTTTCCCAGTGGATGCACCAGTGGACCAGAGACTAGCCAGTGGGGCTAGATCTTCTTGGGTGGACCCGGGTGGCGCCACTTCTGGTCTGGGGGATCTTTGCGCCCTGTCAGGTGGACAGGAGGCGGGAGATCTGCGCCAGACAGACCGTCACACGACACATGGGTCATGTGTCAGCCTCAGGGGGATTGCGTGTGAGTCCCCAGAAGTCCTGGAGTGCCAGGCAATTATTCCACCAAAGGTTTTAGACCGGAGGTTGGGAGGCCAGGTGCAGGTTCGGCCTGACCTGAAGGGTAGGACGACTGTAAGCAGTGTCCTGACCGGTTCTTCCAGGGGAACTTCTCCAGTTGGGAGAGGGCAGACCTCTGGAAGGGGGTGCAGAGGGTGGGAAAGCCCACCTCTGACCCCGGCGCAACCTGAGGGGTTAAACCCTGGGTTGGAGTGGCGTTGTAAGGGCACCCCTCGCAGGAGGAGGAGGAACCCTGGAAGACGAGGTAAGGGGAGGAGAGCCTTCCCTGAGACTCCTGGTCCGCCTGAGGTTGTAGGCCAAAGGCTGGTGAACCAGTGGCAGTCTAGTCCTGTCTTGCAGACAGGGAGAGTGGAGAATGGACACTATGTGCCAGGGGTTACGACCCCCGCTCTGCGAATTGGCAAGGACCGGTGGCACCTGGGTGGCCCAGGGCCTGGTCCGGGCCGCGGACAGCTGAGGAGTACCAGTGGGGTAGCCCAGTTGGTCCTTACAGTAGTTTTAGAAGGAACCCTAGGGGTTCACTGTGGCATAGAACAGGAGGGTGTCCCGGCAGTGGCGGGCCTGCGTCCGTGTTCTATCGCCCCAAGCAGGGAAGTCCATCACGGTGGTGATTGTTCTCCCCTGCGTTTTGGCTGGAAGGGGGTTGTGTTGGACTTGGCCCGCAGGGCAGGTTCACCCCTAGACTTTTTGCCTTATTTGTGACCCTGTGTCAGTGATTTTTGGGTCTCTGCGCACTTTCCCCTGGGTCCCAGAGTGAAAGTGCGTGCGTGTAGTATGGCTGGCCTGCCCTCCCATAGGAATGCATGGGGAATGTGTGTGTCCCTGGTAGTTCCTGATGCGTGGGGAGTGCAGGCTCGAGTTTGGTATGCTTAAACTCGTGAGAGTGAATGCTGCAAGATGGTGTCTGCGGCATGTATGTGTCTAGTTGGGAAGTGCTACTTCTGGACATTGAGATATGTGTACAGTGAGGGTGCTGGAGCGTGATTGGCTGGAGCTGGCTGGCATGCCAGGCTCCAGGAAGTCTGGATGGGTCTGCCCGGTGGTGAGTGGGAGATTAGCATGAGTGATGTGTGGGAGGAGTGTACCTGTGTCCTGGATGGGCTGGGTTTTCCCCACACAATGCTGGCTCCGCCCCCCTGTGGTGTGTCTAATGACCCTAGCCTCCCCAGTGAAAGGAATGGGTGGTTGGGCCATCAAGAGTGCTCCAGAACCAGCTGCGACTGGTTTTCCCCCCACCCTGCACATTGTAACAAAGGAATTTACAGTATAAGAAGGGGCTGTGTCCCCACTGAAATTGTTCTACTTTGGAATCCTGCCAGAGGGGGCTTTTGCCGCTGCTGGGGCCAGAAGGACCGCCACTTGGGGAGTCTCCCTGCCTGGAGACCCAGTGTGCTGGCTCTGGCCCAGCCTTGCCCCCCCTGCCTGCCTCCAGCCCTGCTGGAGCCCTGTCCTGTCCTCCAGTGCTGGGGAGCACTGAGGACTTCGTTGCCTGCAGCCTGAGAGCGCTGCTCTCTGCCCTTCAGCGCTAGGAGCGCTGAGATCACCTGCCTAGCGCTTGAAAACGCTGGATTTTACCCCTAGCGCTTGGAGAGCGCTTTTGTCTGCTGTTTAGCGCTTACGAGCGCTTTATGGTGCCTGCAGCGCTTGGGAGCGCTGTGGTCTGCAGAGGCCGGTGCCCACCCGGCATCCGATCGCCCCGTGTGGCGAGTTGACGGCGCGGGTGCCACCCCGCTTATTGCCGTAGTGTTTTGCCCAATTTATTGATCTACGAGGGAGCCCATTCCTCGGATCATCTGGTAAGCCGCCTGCCTGCCTAGAAGCGAGCCGCCGCGCTGCCCGCGGCGACCCGGAAGTGGTGAGGCGGCCGACCAATCACAGTGCGGCCCCGGAGAGGCCGACCGGAAGTCCCGCCCCGCTGCCGCGACCCGGAAGTCAGGCAGGCCGGGGGCAAGACGAGAAGCAGCCTGCCGAGGAGAGCCCCGGGACCAGCGGGAGAGACCCGCCTCCGCTGGAGAGCCCAGCGCGGACCCGGTGAGTGAAGGTGCCTGCAGAGGAGGGGGGGAGCGTCGGGACACATTGCCGGTGTCCGCCCCGCCCCCTCTCTGTAGCGCGACCTCGCGCCTGTAGTCAGTAAGAGCCAGAGAGGCTCTGGGGGCATTTTCTATTGGCGAGCCTTGCGAGGCTCGATTGCCCGCCCCGCGTCCCGAGCCTAAGAGAGGCTCCAACGAGAGAGAGCACCTCAGCGCTCCTGTTGAGTCACGAGGTGCCCCGGGGGCACCAGTTGCGTTAGAGCCCAGCGTGGCTCTTGGCAAAGCATCATCCCTTGGGGTCCCCAGAGCAAGGGACCCCCCAGCCCAGCGAGGCTGCATCTGTTCAGTGCTGGGGCCCTGAGAGGCTCAGCAGCCCCCCTTACTGGTGAGAGAGCCTAAGAGAGGCTCACCAGTGCCACCGTGGTGGTTCTTTGAGCCCAGAGAGGCTCCAACTTTGCGCTAACTTTCCCTGCTCCAGTTGCCCAGCACTTTGTGGGCAACTGCCACGTTTAGGCCCTGACATTGGGACACCGGGACAGTCACAGGTGGTGACTTGTGAGTTTGGCGCAATTATTATTGATTCTGCACCTCTGAATGTATTGTTTATGCGTCATGTGCCTTTACACCTCTGAATGTTACGACATCATGTGTGTTGCTTTTACACCCCTACAGGTAGTGTGACGTGTAGGTGGTTGTTTTCTCCCTAGTACAGGTGGTGCTAGTGAGGCCCTGTTACCAGTGATCACTGGTTGTATGCTCTACTTTTATATTGCTTTATTACTGAGGGTATTGCTAAAGTGCTATTACTGAAAGTATTGCTTTATTACTGAAGGTATTGCTGAAGTGCTATTACTGAAAGTATTGCTTTATTACTGAAGGTATTGCTAAAGTGCTATTACTGAAAGTATTGCTTTATTACTGAAGGTATTGCTAAAGTGCTATTACTGAAAGTATTGCTTTATTACTGAAGGTATTGCTAAAGTGCTATTACTGAAAGTATTGCTTTATTACTGAAGGTATTGCTGAAGTGCTATTACTGAAAGTATTGCTTTATTACTGAAGGTATTGCTAAGGTGCTATTACTGAAAGTATTGCTTTATTACTGAAGGTATTGCTTTATTACGGAAAGTATTGCTGCTAAAAGTGTTGATACCCTTGACAGTGGTTCAAGTGGCCCTGTCCTGTACAAATATCCCTTGTAAATTCCGCCCGTGCCTGTTGGCACAGTGTAATAAGATGTGTGTTTTATCTGATGTATATTTATGATAATACAAAGGCTATTTTCATATAACCTTGTGTGGAGTTTTCCTTTGTGGTGGGCCTTTGGTTGTTGTTGCTGGGGTGCGTGCGCAAATACTTAACTTACATCGCCTCCAAGTTTAGCCTTGACTGCTCGCGCCACGTTACCTAGAGGGCGAGTAGGGGTTATCTTGGCGTGTAACTCCCTTGCCCTGACACTTGGAACTGGCGATCCCTGACTGACCTCGACGCGAGTCTTGGCCGGCCAGGGTCCCGGTTCTAACAGACGCTGTACCCGCTACTGATAACGGTAAGGTAGTCCAGAAAGCAATACTAGAGCGTAGAGCTCAGAGTGCTCTGTGTATATTACCATCCAACATGTCTGCATGCGTTCGATAAACTTGGATACCCAGGTATTTGAACGTGTGTTGTGCAACCTGGAACTTTGTAGCACCAAATTTAAGTTCTGTAGGGTTCACATGCTCTTTGACGAAGAATGCATGTGATTTCACTGGGTTTATGGCAAGGCCCGAAATTTGCTCAAAGTGTTCAAATACCTCGGCTAGAGGATCCAGATGAGATCGAAGATCATGAAGATACAGGATAATATCGTCGGTATATGTAGAAAATAAGTGCGTAGTGTTCCTTATCTTTATGCCCATGTCACTGAGTTCTGTGCGCACCTTTAGAGCCAGAGGTTCAAGGGCCAGTATAAATATAAGTGTTGATAAAGGGCAACCCTGTCTCGTCCCCCTATGTATCTGGTGTTCCGCCAAAATATTTCCACCTGTACGTGTTCTAGCCGTAGGGGCATCATACAATGGACGGAGCCATTTTATGTAATCCACTGGTAGGCCAAATTTCTCTAGTGCTCTGAACATGTAGTCCCAATTAATTGCGTTGAACGCTTGATGCATATCTAATGATATACACCCCACGTGTTCATAGCGGCTTGGAGCCTCTGTCATGAGGTGGTGTAATTTTCTGGTGTTCAATGACGTACTGCGGGCGGGCAGAAAGCCAGTCTGATCTATATGGATCAGTTTATGCAGAGTTGGCAAGCATCTGTTAGCTAGCACCTTACTAAGTATTTTCTATTCTGTCGCTAATAATGATAACGGACGATAGCTGGCCATATCAGTGGGGTCCCTTCCTGGTTTCGGGAGTGATACCACTAACTCCTGGGCTGTATTGAGGGCAAGGGAGCCCTTATCCAGTGCAATGTTATATAAAATCTCCAATTGGGGTAAGAGGGAGTCCGCATACATATCATAAAATTCAGCTGGCAGGCCATCTAAACCAGGAGTTTTGTTTTGTGGGAGTCCTTTTATAGCGATCTAAATTTCAGATCTTGTAATGGGTCCTATTAATTCCTTCTGAGCGTCTTGCGAAAGTCGGGGGTATGGGATAGTGGTAGAACTAGCAGCTTCACTTATGACAAAAGTATGGCACACCTGAAGCCATCTTGATTGGAATAAACTGGTAACACTTAAAACATTTAATTTAAAAAGGAAGAAAATGATGGGGTTCATTTTGTCATAGAAATTATGGTAAGTGCTGTAAGCATGGGCGAATTTTGCGAATCTCGCGTTCGCGAATTTTGCGGATTTGCGAACTCGCAATTCGCAAAATCCGCGAATTCTCGCGAATTTGCGGATTTTTTTTTTGTGTTCGCGCGGGTTTCTGCCAGTTCGCGAGGGTTTTGTACAATTTCGCAAACGCGAACTTACCTGTCGGGTCGCAAGTTTTGCGAACTTGTTGTTTCTACGTGTCCAGCCTGTTTGGGACACTCTTCTTCATCACTGCCACTCTCTGTCACCACTGCCACTCTCTGACTACTCATGCCACCCTCTGGCCCACCCATGCCACCCTCTGTTTCATCACAGCACCCTCTGGTTGTCCAGTCAGTGTACATTATTGTGGCAAAGCAAAGCACACCTTCCCTGCCTCAAGTGACCTGAATTAATTTGGGGCTGATTAATGTGTCACAGAATATTTTTTTAGCTGGCACCTGCTTCCTTAGTGCTTCCTGATTAGTGATCTTTTGCACTTGCTAAGTGCTTTCATTGTTGCAAGATTAGTTACAACACCTGCCCTGCCCCAACTGACAATAATGAATTAGGGGCTGATTAATGGATTTGAACTTCCAGCCTGGCTCCTGCTTGTCTCCCTTAGCTGTAATTCAGGACCTTTGTGGCATATGTGTAACTATTCTGAGGTTCAGAGCAGGGTCACATAATAGTTGCAAGTAGGCAACTGAACTCTGGAGGGGCCCCTCAGGAAGCACTACAGGAAATGGCTACTAATGATGAGCCTGAACTTTTGAACCTGGTAAGTAGTTTCAGTTTTGCTAAGATCGTATTTCTGCAATTTAGCGCTTATTCGCGGGGCGCGAAGTTGTACTGGGAAGCCGCGAACTCACGCGAACAGTGCGAGCAAGCCATAAAATCCGCTGCTCGTGGATTTGGCGGGAGATTCCCGAATCTCGCGGATTGCGAATTTACCGAAAATCTTCAAAATCCGCGAGTCGAAGCGGATTTTCCGCCCATACTTAAAGTGCTGTAGAAAGAAAAAATAGGACATGTTTTAAGTTAGATCTCAAATCCTCTTCTATTTCATTAGAGCATTCTGACATGCAGACTGAAACAATCATGGTCAATACCAGCAGTAGACTTCCAGTTAACTCCCTGGTGAGAAGTAGCTTTACTTCAGTGATCTAATGAGCAACTAGAGTGCTAACATTCTGAATTTATGGCAAATGTGTGACACATCTGAATGCCTTCTTGATGGAATCAATGTAAAAAAACTGAAAGCATTTCCTACAGAGGAGATTGCAGTAAATGAAGAAATTAGGAAACTTGATCACAAATAAGTCTCCCAAGATGGCCACCAGAGAAAAAAAGCCCAAATGTAGCACAAATATCACCCAGATGTAGCCCAGATATAGCCCAATGACAGAAGTGTGCAAAACACCTTTTATTTTGTGTTTTTTTGCAGTTTTATATAATGCAGACTGGTCAGGTATTGGAGCATTGCTCTGAATTGGACCCCTTATTCCCCTTATTACGTATTTTATACGAAGTACATGAGATTGATCTTGCAAAACACTGAACTTAACTATTCTGTTAACCAGAAGTTGCTCTGACCCGAGCTTTGTAACACCCATTTTTACATACTGGTTTTAATCAATTCTCACTGTATTGTATTAAGAAAGAGGATTTACTGTGTTTATGTACACTTTTATGATCTATGTTTCTAAATCAGATCGAATAAAGTTTAATGAATTTTATTGAAGTCTCCCAAGATGGTCACCAGAGAAAAAAGTGCCCAAATGTAGCACAAATATCACCCAGATGTAGCACACATATAGCCCAATGACAGAAGTGTGCAAAACACCTTTTATTTTGTGTTTTTTTGCAGTTTTATATAGTGCAGGCTGGTCAGATATTGGAGTGCCTTACATGAGCATTGGATACATCATACAAGGACAAACTCATTTTGGTTGTAGGCATGGGGAGATTAAGTGATTTGACCAGAATCACAGAATGTCAAGCTGAAGCTGAAACTCCAAGTTGGTTCCCCAGTTGCAAAGTCTGCAGCTCTGGAAATAACACCACAGTCTCTCCCCTAAGAGTAACATTTATTCAAATGGTCAACTGGATAGAAAAATAAAGATAACAAATAATTTAAAAGTGCTTTGTCGCTATTTGAGAACTCCGAAAAAATGTCCTCATTTTTGTTTTTTTAGAGTACTAACCATAATTTCTATGCAAATAAGACCCTCTCATTTCTATAATTTCTAAACGAAATGCTTTAGGTATTACAGTTTTGATTACATCAAGATGACATCAGGCATGCCACACTTTTGTAATAAATATAGAATGTTAGCAATCTAGTTGTCTCTTTCTGCGCTTCTCTTGCCTCTTTCTGCACCTCTTCTGCCTCTTTCTGCACCTCTCTTCCCTCATTCTGAAGTACACTCTCTTCTATCTGTACATCTCTTGCCTCTTTCTGTACCCCTCTTGCCTCTTTCTGCACCTATATTGCCTCTTTCTGGACATCTCTTGCCTCTTTCTGCACCTCTCCTGCTTCTTTCTGCACCTCTCCTGCTTCTTTCTGTACCTCTCTTGCCTCTTTCTGCACCTCTCTTCCCTCTTTCTGTAACTCACTCTCTTTTTTCTGCACCTCTCTTGCCTCTTTCTTCACCTCTCATGCCTCTTTCTGCACTTCTCTTGGTTCTTTCTGCAACTCACTCTCTTCTTTCTGTACCTCTCTTGCCTCTTTCTGCAACTCGCTCTCTTCTTTCTGCACCCCTACTGCCTCTTTCTGTACCTCTCTTGCCTCTTTCTGAACACTTCTTCCTCTTTCTGCACCTCTTGACTCTTTTTGCTCTTCTCTTACCTCTTTCTGCAGCTCACTTGCTTCTTCCTGCACATTTCTTCCTATTGCTGTACCTCTCTTAACTCTTTCTACATCTCTTACCTCTTTACACACCTCTCTTGCCTCTCTCTACACCTCTCTTCCCTCTTTCTGCAGCTCACTATCTTCTTTCAGCACCCCTCTTGCCTCTTTATGCACCTCTCTTGCCTTTCCGTGCCTCTGTTGCCTCCTTCTGCACAACTCTTGACTCTTTCAGCACCAGTCTTGTCTCTTTCTACCCCTCTCTTGCCTCTTTCTGTACTTCTCTTGCCTCTTTCTGTACCTCTCTTGCCTATTTCATCACATCTCTTGCCTCTTTCTGTACCTCTCTTGGCTTTCTGCACCTCTCTTGCCTCTTTCTACACCTCTCTTGCCTCTTTCTGCATCTCTCTTGCTTCTTTCTGCACCTTTCTTCCTTTGTCTACATTGTTCTTGCCTCTGTCTGCACCGTTCTTCTTCTTTCTGGACCTCTCCTGCCTCTTTCTGCACCTCTCTTGCCTCTTTCTGCACCTCTCTTGCCTCTTTCTATACCTCACTTGCTTCTTTCTGCGCCTTTCTTCCTCTTTCTGCACCTCAATCTCTTCTTTTTGCAACTCTCTTGCTTCTTTCTGTGCCTCTCTTGCTTCTTTCTGCAATTCTCTTACTTCTTTCTGCACCTCTCTTGCCTCTTTCATCGCTTCTCCTGCTTCTTTCTGCACCTTTCTTCCTCTTTTTGTACCTATCGTTTTTTCTGCACTTTTCTTGCCTTTTTCTGTACTTCTCTTTGCTTATTTCTGTATCTTTCTTTCTCTTTCAGTACGTCTTACCTATCTAGGTGTAATAAGAAATTAGCATTTAAAATAACCTAGAAATTCACTGAAAAAACACAGGTTTCAGGGATGTTATAGCTAGGAAATTAGCATTTAAAAAACCTTAGACATTAACTGAAAAAATCACTGGTTTTGGGGACGTTATAGTTAGAAATTAACATTTAAAAAACCTTTGAAATTCACTGAAAAAACCATTGGTTTCAGGGACGTTATAGTTAGAAATTAGCATTTAAAAAAACTTTGAAATTCACTGAGAAAAACATAGGTTTCTAGGACGTTATAGTTAGAAATTATCATTTAAATTCACTGAAAAAAACATAGGTTTCAGGGACGTTATAGTTAGAAATTAGCCTTTAAAAAAAACATAGAAATTCACTGAAAAAATCATAGGTTTCAGGGACGTTATAGTGAGTTGGATATTTCACTAGTACAAAACCAGAGAAATTCGCCTGTTATAGTTAGTTGAGCTAACAATAACTTGCGGTTTCGCAATGCACTGCTGATGAGGTCACATATTACATCATTCATGACATGGTCGGTGACATCACTGATGACATCTCAAATGACATCACAAATGACATCATCCACGTGAAAGAGCGCCTCACAGGGGATTGGCGGGGCCCTCTGTCCAGCAACAGTAGGAGGATCTTTCCGAACTCGGTGCTCCAAGTTTGGGCTGCAGACACACACACGTCAGTACGAACCCAAGTGGGAGGGGTCTGCAGCTTCACTTTACCAGCCTGGACTTCATGATGAAAAAAGAAGACACAGTTCCTAGTGCTTCATCCAGTCGCTTTCTGTCCACAGCATGCACGGACACCAACAGCATGAGTAAGTATCGGCATCAATGTGTAGTCACACCCCAGGATTCACTGGCTTGGCATCTTGCTGCGGCATGTGGCGGTTCAGCGTTTCCCAGATGCAGAGAGTTTCTCCAAAGGTTGCCACTGTAGCGCCAAAGTCTTGCAGATGGGGGCTCTAGGTGCTAGTGTCCGCACCAAACCTCTCCAACCAGTCAGTCAAGCAAGCTTTATTCGACAAATGTCATAAAAGCATAAAAATACATACAATTCATCTCAAGAGTTAAAAATGCATACAATCCATGATACCTAAAATACAATTCATCTCAAAAGTAAAAAATGCATACAATTCATGATACCTAAAACACACAATATACTACAAAAGCATAATATGGACAAGTCACCTCTTTACTCCTAATGGTCCAGGACCACCCTAGGAACTTTGCCACTGCTATATAAACAAAAGAGTTGGTGCTTGTACAGATAATTCTAGCAGCGGCCATGCCACTCCTAGTAAATAGTAATTTGCACATTGGGCGCAACCAAGCCCTACGCGGGGCGGAATACGCTGGGCACCCAAATAGCATGTGGGTAATTGATTCCATTGGACAACAGGGACAAGTGACCTTTCCACCATTTGACCACCTAGATGTAAATGCTCTAACTGGCAAACTACCAATTCTAAGCTGGAAATAGAGCTTTCTATCCAGTGGCTTGGTTATATCATCCCAGAATGTTTCTAGGATGGTCACATCTTTAAAATCAAGAAAAATCCCTGTAAGTGAAAGTGGTGCACTAGTCCTAAAAGTTTTTTAAGCTACCATCTCCCAGTGTATACCTTTAAGGCCTTTTTCGGTGGAAACCTAGCATTAAGTGGATCCTCCCATAACTCTTGCATTCCTAGTTCTCCAAGAATCCCCCTAACACCAGATAGTCATTTGATTTTATGGAAAGGGTCACATTTAATTATATCCATAAATCCTGTGGCAAATATTCTTAATTCAGGAGTTGTCCCCAGGCGCCTCCAGTATAGTACCGGACGCAAATTAGCAACAAATTCAATTGGCCTCAATTCTAAATCATAAAAAACAGGACACATAGGGGTACTCTGGGGTAAGTTAATAAGATTGCGCAGGAACTTATTTTCAGATGCAGTCATTTTACCTAAATTCTCAAATCCCCAAATCTCTACCCCGTAAAGGGCTGAACTAACCACCTTTGCGTCATAAACGCGAAGAGCAGGGGCAATTGGTTTGGTTAGTGACTTAGCATGCTCAGAGCTCAATGCTCCAGCCAGTTGGCGATGTTTAAGCGTTGCCAACTCAGCCTGTTGGTTCCATCGCAAATCATGTTGGATATTAACACCCAGGGAACTAAATGACTTTACTTGTTTCAGGGGTAATTCATTCATAAATAGATTGCCCTTAAAGGATTTGTGCTGATTAAAAGTCATACATTTAGATTTTAAAACGTTTACTTCAAGGCCTCGGGTGGTGCAGAAATCTTCAAAAATACCTAGCGCTTTTTGCAATCCACTTGGGGTCTTTGCAATGATTAAACAATCATCAGCAAACATTAAAATGGGTACTTTCGCCCCAGCTAACATTGGGGCGTCAACATTAGCTTCAATCATCAATTTGGCCACATCATTAATATATAGAGAAAACAGTGTTGGAGCTAAAACGCAGCCTTGTCATACCCCTCTTTCTACTGGAAACTGGCTGGTAACGTTTCCAGGAGGGCCCCATCTGATCTGTGCAAAATTGTGCTTGTGGAGTCTCATAATTAACGAAAGAAGGGTGCAGGGCATGCCTAGGTCATGTAAAATGGACCACAGGGTTGAGCGGGTTGGACAAGATTAAAAGCTGCCCTTAAATCAATAAAGGCAACATATAAGCTACCCCCACCTAATTGAACAGTCTTCCAATGAAGCATTGCAAAATGCAATACTTGGTCGACTGTACTAATACAGGCTATAAACCCTGCATGGAGGTGCGATAAGATGTTCTGCTCACGCTCCCATTCCTGCACTTTATTTAAGATCAGTCTACCTAAGATCTTTTGCATAGTGTCAATCAGACTGATCGGGCGGTAATTACCGGGGAGTGACCTGTCCCCCATCTTAAAAACTGGTATAATTACCGCACCGTTCCATGATTCAGATATAGGTGCTCCCTTTGCTATTGCATTTACTAGTAGCAAAATATACCTTCTCCAATATACCTTCCCCAAGATTCTCTATCATGCAAAAAGGTGTCTGCTGGGACGCCATCTATGCCTGGCGCCCTACCTGTTACTACAGATTCTAAGGCAAGATTTACATCCCCAATATTAAATGCCTCTTCCAAAAAGGGTGTATATATAACCTCTGCATTTATGTTTAATTCCACACTTTTTGCATATTGGGGTTTAAAATAAGCCACCCAATCTTCCTGGGCTACTCAATTCAGCGGCTTTTCAGGTTGCCCACCACAGCCCCACTTAAGTACACTCCAAAAACATTTGGAATTCTTGGGGGCACTAGCTTCCTTGAGCTCTTGCCACCTCTTTTCATCCTAAGCACGCATGATTTGAACATTGCATTTTTGTAGGCTATTCTTGCAAAGCGTACAGCGGTGTTAGATCCTAACTTTATAGCCTGACCCAAATCATAACATGCTTGTCTACATTCTTTTGGAATACCAATGTGGCGAGTTGTTAGTTTGGGCCTTATTTGCCTTAGATGGTCTAACAAACATACTTTTTAGTTGCTGGAAAAATATTTCATGTGTCCTGGTGCAAGACTCTAAATCTCTGTCACTACTACTAATATGAGACCCCAACTCATTTGTCACTTGCTCTAGCTTGCTTGAGAAAAAATCTATATTCTCCTGGCGTTCTAACAATTTAGCCCATTTTATGTGGCGCATATCATTTGCAAGAACTATACTTGAGGAGGACACTTCATTCAATCCCCTATATGACAAGAGCATGCATAAAGAGTTGTGATCGCTCTCCAAGCGATCAACAACCATAATGTCCTCTAGGTGAATCCACATCCCAAGGCTCAATAAAATGTAATCAATTCTACCTTTTCGTAGCCCACTCTTGTAAGTAGTAGCACCCATCTTGTCCTGCCATTGGTTGCCCTCAACCCTTTATTCAAGCAAATGGAGTTGATCTGAATTACCAGCTCAGTCCACTTCTTTATTGGCTCTAATTCTAGTTTAGGAACTCCCCATTGTTTGTCTTCTTCATCTACGAGGTTCCAGTCGCCACTTAACAACAGCTCAAAAGTCGTATTAAAATCACCTGCTACAATTATATGTGATTGCGCAGAGTATCTTTCTAAAAGTTCTTCTAGGGCGGCAATGGTCTCTGAATTCTTGCCCCCCGTGCTCCTCGCATATACATTGTAGATGTCAATGGGTTTAGCCTGCCTTTGTATAAGGCTTACGATCTGAATGCCCCTGTGGTTTGATGGAAGCATCTTTACACTAATTTCTAGGTCCTGCTTGATCCATATGGCTAAACCCCCTGAGGGGCGCCCTTTTCCGCGGGTACATTAACATTTAAGAACCCCGGGAAAAACTGTGCTTCAAGAAGCAAAGTTTTTTGGAATTATACAGGTTAATAAACGAAGCCCATTCCGGAATTGAAACTTTTGCTTTCAATCCTGCAACATTCCACGAAAAGATTGAACCAAATGTTTCTAGGCCATCAGCGAAATTAGAATTCATGTTTAAATGTGAGCCTTTTAAGCTGTAACCTGGCATAAGGAGAGAGTGATCTTCCAGTAACCGCGGAATTATTGGAGTACTAAGAATGCCTGGGTTAGGGTCTACGTGCTGACTCTGGCTTTCCTCTATAATGCACGTTAAGAAGCCTGGATGATCACCATGACCCAATAGTCAATCGTTAGACTCTAAACCTGAGCAGCCTTTTTCGTTTTCAGATACCCACTTTCTAGTTTTAGCCAGCCAGTGTTGGGGGAGAGAGAATCTGAGTTGTTTGGCAGAATGATCTGGGGAGCAGCTTCTAAACTCCAATAATATTACGTTTTCTGCCAGATTCTCCTGTTTAAAGATCAGTTCAATACAGTCAGTTTTATCCCCTTGATGTATAAGCCTTTGTGCCCTAACAATATCTTCTCTGATCACAGAGCGACAGCCCCTGGTATGCCTGATCCAGTGAATAGCCTTATTTGTTAGGGAGTCACTTGATTCTCGGTCCTTGCCAAGGGCCAATTTTGGGACATTCACAATATAAACTTTAGGTGTATCATTCGATTTGGCAAGGTACTGGTGTTCTCCTCTAGCTATCATGGCAGTTTTATTATTAATTTGCTTGAATGTACTAGGTTTGGCACAATGCCTACCGCTTAATTGGGATTCACCACTTATTTCTCTTAACTGTGTTTCCCCTGGCCTTAAATTTTTTTGATTGGCATCATTCATGTTAGGGACTTGCGACAACCCTTTCCTTACCCTAGTCACTTCACTATACAGAGCACCAGCTTGACTCAAAGCACTATCTCTGCTTGAGTGAGGCACAATACGTTGCGCTGCCACGTTTTCCTGAACTATAGATATACCGCTAGGTTGCTTATTCGCTAAACAGTTAGAACAGGGGCCACGACCCAGTAGGCTACTGCTTACTGTGGAGGTAAGACTGTCGATCTTAACTTGCATGCCCTCGACCATCTTGCATAATATTTTGACCATGGTGCTCAGGTCAATGGAACCTTTCTCAGTAGAAGCCAAAGAATCAAGAGGACCCCCCAATATTAACTCGTTAGCTCTGTGAAGAACATCAGGCTCACATACACTGTGTTGGGCTACTTCACCATCAATCACAGAACTACAGCTATCAATATTTACTAGAGCAGAAAACCTGTTTTTACAAATGATAACTGGATCAACCACGAGGGGACAAATGACTCTCTGCTCTATGCTAGTGTTAGCGATCTCATTTTCCCCCTCAGCATTCACTTGTTCTTGACCTTTATCACCTTGCTTTTTCCCCAAGAACATATCAGGGACATGTCAGGGACCACCACTGGGCCTTGCTTTGTACCCCCCTCGATACTTTCACGGGGCACTTATGACCCCTTTCTGGCTTCCGACTGGGGAGGATGTTGGTCGTGAGTAGGGCTCCGCATTCCTCAATTAGTTCATCAATACGGTCCATAACACAATTCCCCCCTGCGTGTGTTGCTACTTTCCTTGACTTCCTTACTTTCTTCCCCTTCGTCAACACACTTGGGCCCGCACCATCTCCCTCCATGTATTTTCTTTTCTCCATAATTTGGGTCCTTGTGCGCTTAGGTCACTTGTATTTGGCCAACAGTACCTTCAAAAGCAGTGACAAGGGGGGTAACCCAGCCCAGCCTCCGACGGCCACAGACGGCCCGCCCTTTGCCCGGCGCCCGCCCATGCGCGTCCCGCGTTGCGGGAAGAACTGGTCGAATAAATCCTTCCGGTCACAAGGGGGAGGGACAAGCTGTCTGGTCGTAGCCCCGCTGCTTCCTGGGGCATGAAGTTGCTTGCAGGCACCCCACAGGCTCACCAGCAGTGCGAAGCGTCTCCCGCAGAGCGGGAGACACGAGAAGTGTTTAATGCCCCCGTTCACTAGGGGGAGGGGCAAGCTGTCTGGTCGTAACCCCGCTGCTTCCTAGGGCACGAAGTTGCTTGCAGGCACTCCACAGGATCACCAGCATTGCGAAGCGTCTCCCGTAGAGCGGGAGAAGCGAGAAGTTTTTAAAGCCCCCGTTCTCTAGGGGGAGGGGCAAGCTGTCCGGTCGTAGCCCCGCTGCTTCCTGGGGCACGAAGTTGCTTGCAGGCACCCCACAGGCTCACCAGCAGTGCGAAGCATCTCCAACCAATTTCTTCTCTCTCAGAAATGAAAAGAGCCGACGCAGGATCACTGGGATTTGTAGTCGTAGGAGAAGACTCTGTTTGGGCGCCTTCTGCCTCTGTTAGAACTCCACGTTCCAGGAGCCCCTGGGATTGCCGCCCCCTGTGCCCGCCCACAGTCGCTACATCACTCCTCGCAGCACCCGCTTCGCAGGTGCCGCTTCGTAGGAGAAGACTCTGTTTGGGTGCCTTCTGCCTCTGTTGCGACTCCACGTTCTAGGAGCCACTGTGATTGCCGCCACCTGTGCCAGCCCACAGCTGCTACATCACTCCTTGTGGCACCCGCTTTGCGGGTGCCGCTTCGTAGGAGAAGACTTTGTTTGGGCGCCTTCTGTCTCTGTTGGGACTCCACATTTCAGGAGCCCCTGGGATTGCCGCCACCTGTGCCCGCCCACAGCTTCTACATCACTCCTCGCGGCACCTGTGCCGCTTCGTAGGAGAAGACTCTGTTTGGGCGCCTTCTGCCTCTGTTGGGACTCCACGTTCCAGGAGCCCCTGGGATTGCCGCAACCCGTGCCCGCCCACAGCCGCTACATCACTCCACGCAGCACCCGCTTTGTGGGTGCCGCTTTGTAGGAGAAGACCCTGTTTGGGCGCCTTCTGCCTCTGTTGGGACTCCACGTTCCAGGAGCCCCTGGGATTGCCGCCACCTGTGCCTGCCCACAGCTGCTACATCACTCCTCGCTGCACCCACTTTGCGGGACGCGCACAGGCGAAGCCCGGGCCAAGGGCGGGCCCGTTTGAGCCCATTGGAGCACGGAGGAGACTTGGCCGGGACCCCCCTCTAACGCTCCAACATCTAGAATTTTGGCCCCCTGCCTCGTAAGTACATACTCATCGCTATTAGTTGATATTTTGTTTTACTGACTAAGCAATGTCCGGGCGCGAAGGAAAGGGGAAGAAAGCTACAGTGGGTAGCTATGTAGCAGGGAGTCAATTCATAACGAGAGCTACGTCCGTTCTGGCACATGAGATAGCCATCACAGAGCGTCGCCTTTCATTGGATCCCATTTTTGCAAAACGATCGTCATTAGGGGGCTTGGCGAACGCACGCACACCGGAACGGCGCTTACAAACTGCTCTCGCTTCTGGGTCTCAGATCCTTGGCCACACACGAAATAAAACGAAAGAAGGGGGCTCCCCGTAGGGTTTCTTAGTGATATAGGCAGGCCAAGGGGGGAAGAACAACTGTATAAAGAAAAAGAGAAGGTTTCCCTGCCTGATATTTAAAGAGGTCCTAGCTAGAGGATCCAAACATGATAAAGGAAGGGGGGGTGATTAGCCTAGAGGCCGAAGCTGCACAGGACAAGGACCAAGTCAATCCAAACAGACTCCACAACATATATTGAAAAAATACATATTATTTATTTTTCTCTTTTTAAATATATTATTCGAAATTTTCAAAAGACAGACATGTATAGATTAAATAGGCAGAATCATATTTTTCAAAACACATAGCAAAAAATTCTTTTCGGGATTAGGATCCGCCCAGTACTGACTACACTACAAACAAACTACCACACTCATTCACACAGGGGTTTTTTCCTAGCTATGGTTGGAACATTCAACTTTCATTCATCCATTCATATAGTCCTGGCGTAGACAACAATAGATATTCAATAAGTTGTCTAAATCGGGGGGTTCATCCAGGCAGATGGTATTAATACGGGTCCTGGTGTAGTTAGGACAGATTGCCGTATTCCTGGGAAAACGTGCCTAAGCAATGTCCGGGCGCGAAGGAAAGGGGAAGAAAGCTACAGTGGGTAGCTATGTAGCAGGGAGTCAATTCATAACGAGAGCTACGTCCGTTCTGGCACATGAGATAGCCATCACAGAGCGTCGCCTTTCATTGGATCCCATTTTTGCAAAACGATCGTCATTAGGGGGCTTGGCGAACGCACGCACACCGGAACGGCGCTTACAAACTGCTCTCGCTTCTGGGTCTCAGATCCTTGGCCACACACGACCAACTCAAGATCATGATATTATATCTGAGGGCGGAGAGTCTTCCCACCCTATGTTGACTAGACATAATTCATTGCTAACCGCAAATAGTGGTATGCCTGAAGGCCACATGGAAGCCCCTACAGTCCCTCTACAACACACGGCGCATACGCAGGGGGCGGTCCCCAAGAGGAAGAGAGGAGGAACGCCCCAGAGGGGGAAAAAGCTAAAGAACCCGAGATATGGCAAATCGAGAGTCCTCAATTATTGAAGGGCCCCCGGAGATGACACCTGTTATAAACCGTGTGAATGTGGTTGATCCTGCGGGAACATTGCCCCAGCTGGATGAGAGCTTTTGGTCACAGGTGGGTGGTCTCTTAATATCATCCTTGCAGCCTCTATTAGAGAGAATATCCCTGATAGAGAATAGGCTAGAAAAATTTGAAGAACGTACCGTCGAGCCTGGGATGCATTAGGGAAAATCTGGTTAACTGTGGCCAAGCGTACGAATCTATGAAGAATGGACCTCGGGGTCCCCCCGCTACCAACCCCCCAGCATCGAGTCACTGCGTTCCTTTAAAAACAATGAACCTAACAACAAGTAGAAGTGAAGTACTAAACGAAAGTACTAAAGCCAGCTTAGAGGTACAACAAAATAAAACCTGCAATCAAGGTCAAAGAGAAGCTCAACAACTCCCGGAAGAGGGTCAGACGCAAAAACTGAATGTAGATGCCAAGGGGGATTATGCTGACAAAAAGAACATTTTTCCTCATCTAGACCTACCTCCTGATTGTTCACCATATGTTGTTGTTTTGACTGGGGTTCCAGAATTTGAACCTGGTAGAGGTGAATCCTATATCGAACTTAAGAACAAAACAATCCATTGATTGAATAATAATAGACCTCTCCCACCTAATGTACTATGTCAAATTTTGTTTGCCCGTAGAGTGAGTTGGGTAGGTTGAAGGCCTAAAAATATAGCTGGTGATTGCATTGTCATTCATTTCAAGGATAGCAAGGTGGTGGAACACGGTTGTGCTGGTTTCTCTACAAATAGGAGCCCTACCATTCAGACTTTGGACCTAAGCTACTTCTATACTTCACCAATCCATATGGCCATCTTTGGCCATTATGGAATGAGAAGGGGAAGGAGCGGCCAGCATGCTATGCAGAGCTATAGAGGAGGGATGGAGAGTAAAGTATTATCACCAAGTATCCCACTCAGTAACAGATTTAGCGTACTAGATCTAGTGGATTGACAGCTACCCAGTGACCCACGCTCTATGACGGCGATTAAGCATCGGGTTGACAATGCTATGGGGCAAGGGGGAGGGGGTAACGAGCCAACACTCTTTCCTTGGTGACGCAGTAGGTACCATCATAAGTGGCACAACAAGTTTAGTTAATGTAGCTGAGGAGCCACCGAATCCCACGACTCCTATTGAAATAAGCCCTGTATTCTCTGATGTTGGCCTAGAACTAGCCTCACCTTGTAATAGTACTGAATCTCTAAAAATGCCAGATAGATGAGAATTGGAGGTAATAGCTGGTAGTGGGTTGGAAGTACGAGCTGGTGGCCCTAGAATCTTGTCTTGGAATATTGTGGGTCTCGTGGCTAAATTAGATCTGCCCAATTGGGGAGATTCTATCGACTCCCACGAGACCTGCATTTTTCAAGAAACTTGGGCCGTCAGCCCGTAGTATAGAGTGGGGTTTGTGGCGTACTGCAAAGCAGCAGTAAAGGGCCCCAGGGGTAGACCATCGGGGGGCTATGCATATGGGTGTGTTTCCATTTAGGATGTAAGGTAAAGAGAGTGGAAACCCACTCACCTGATATTATTTGCATTCTTCTGTCTCATAGGAACCCACCGAAACAAGCTATTATTAACGTTTATTCTCGGCCAGTCCAGCATGGTGGGACTTCCCCGACGTTAGATTGCCTGGTAAGCCTCCTCAACTCACTCTCGGGGAATGTGTTCTTTTTAATTGGCGGGTTTTTTAATTGCCACTTTGAACCTCTCACTGGTCTTTTGAATCCTATTACCAGTGAAGAGGATGCATCTTGGCTAATCCCTGAGCCTAATACATAACCGATTAGGGGGTGGACCCCACTTGTCCTACAACTAATGTCTCTTACCCTAACTTTTTCCCTGAAGGCCTGTAATGGACGGTCCTCGGGTGATAATCCAGCCCGCCCCACCTTCGAAAGACTGGGACAGTCCTCAGTAATTGACTATCTTCTATCCAGTGTAGAGATTTGGCACAAAGTGGCAGAGTTTAGTGTTAACACGCGTATTGAAAGTGACCATAATCCTTTGGTCGCAATACTAGACTTCCATCTGAGGGAAGTAGATCGAGGGTGAAAAACCCCCTCTATGATAATCTAGTTGTTGCTGTAGGAGGGAGACGTATCCGTTGGGCTACATTAAATCAATCCCCGGAAAAAAATTGCAAACATGTATAATATTATTATTCCTTTCTTGGAGAAGGCAAGACTTATATCTGGTACTTTTACTAAATTAGGTTCTGAAAATGGTCTGGGGAAAATCCACCAGGATATGGTTTCTACCCTGGTGGATTTTTTCTACATTAGCAGCCCCGCTAAGACCAAACATGTTAGTGATAAAAACCCCTGGTAAAATAGGAATTGTAAGGAAGCAGAACAAGCTCGGCTATCATCCCTCAAGGGGGGGTGATAGCTTGTCTATCACGGAGGCTAGGGCTGTTTTTAAGAAAACCCTTTTAAAAGCTAAATCTAAATGGGAAACCGATAGATGGCCGGCTATAAAGTCTGCCTTGGATGCAAAAGACACTAGAACCTTCTGGAATTTGGTCCACACAGGAAAATACGAGAACACGATCAATATTAGGCCAAATATTAGCAAGGAAGCCTGGCACCTATATTTTTAGGAGCTATACTCAAGTCCGTCTATCGGACCGAGTGTGAGTGAGACCATGGTGTGCTTTTCTATCCCTGATCCCGCTTTGGACATTCCCCCATGTACTACGGCTGAGGTAATATCGCTCTAGCCAAGCTACTACCCAACAAAGCACCAGGATTAGATTGAATCCCTGGGGATTTGTATAAAAACGAACAGGTAGTGTGGGCTCCATACCTATAATTACTTTTCAATGCAATTCTTGATGGCCTCCCAGCTCCACTGACGTGGGCTGGAGCAGAGATCATCTCTATCCATAAAATAGGGTCCCCCGCTGAACCTGCTAACTATAGGCCAATTAGCCTTTTTGACGTGTCACACATTTTTTTTTTGCAAGGGTGTTACTAGGGAGACTGCATGATTGGTTGGAAGACCATGATGTTCTAACCCTGTTACAAGCAGGTTTCAGAGTCAACATTTCAACTGTAGAACAGCTCTTTAGGCTCCAGGTGATATACTGGAAGCATGTAGTGCTGGAAGGTGGGTGCCTGTACCTAACATTCGTGGATTTGAAATCTGCGTTTGATATGGTGGATCGTGAACAGCTGTGGGGTATCCTGCTGGACATGGGTGCTCCACCGTACCTTTGTTTCCAGCTCAAACGCCTCCACAAGGGAGCATTTTCTAGAGTAAGGCATGGTAAAAATGGGCAACTAACGGCTCCCTTTCTCGTGGTAAGGGGGTGAGGCAGGGTTGTGTGCTCGCGCCGACCTTCTTTTCCCTCTTTCTCAACGGGTTATTAGAAGATCTACTTATTGTTAACGACACTGACTCCCCTAGATTAGGACTCCGTAAATTTCCCGCACTATTGTTTGCGGATGAAACCCTGATCCTCTCCAAGTCAACAATGGAGATGCAGCGAGTGCTAAAGGAATTTGGTCAGTTCTGCACTAGGAGAAACCTTGTAGTAAACATCAATAAAACAAAATATATGGTCTTCAATGCCAATTCCACAAATTGCCCGCACCCAATGATGGATGGAAGACCCTTAGAGAGGGTCCATATTTCTGATTATCTGGGCCTCTCCTTAAATGATAAAATGGGGTGGGTTCTGTAAATAAATAAGGCTAATCTGAGGCTAACCCAGGCAATTGGGAGAATTTTAAAGGTTTTGAGGAGCTGCGCTCTAAAGGTTATAAGCCCTCCGCTAGAAATCTATAAAGTACAAGCGAGGTCGGCCGCCTTATATGGGGCAGAATTGTGGGGGCATAGTTCCTCGAATGCCCTCACCATAACCTAAAATAATTGTATGAGACAAATTTTGGCACTCCCAAAAACACTCCCCTTGTACCCCTAAGAATGGGCTTAGATATCCTCCCTATTATGGACATAATCTCCTCACGTCCATTGCTATATTGGCGACGGCTGTGGAGTACCCAGGAGTTGAGCCATTACAAGGCAAAATTAAAAGTGGTAATGTCATCACCACGGGCCGGGGGTAGTATACCTTGGCTGTCCTACGTTAGAGATTCTTACTGTGCCATGGGAATGGAGGACCTATGGACCACACCTGAAGAATCTTGTTTGGCTATCTCCAAGAAAACTCTGGCAAATGTATAAATTGACCAGAATTTTACAGCTAGCCAAACCTATGACTTTAATATATGGGTTCTTGGATTGTAAGTCATACTATAAATTTGAGCAGGTGTTGGATTCAATACAACCGCCTTTAGCTAAGAAGTTGTTCTTGCAATTCAGATACGGGACGCTCCGCTTTATGCTACAACTAATAAGTGGGTGGGTGTAACCCATCGCCTATGTCCTGGATGCCTAGTAGAGGAAGAAACAGATATCCATGTAATGTTCTTCTGCCCGGCATACAAACAGGCTAGGTTTAGATGGGTTATCCAACTATGTAGAAACCTGGGCATTAGGAACTATCATGAATTCTATAGGATCCTAAAATCTGATACTGACCCAGTCTATGTTGTTGTAATCTCGAAATTTCTTTTCGCAATGTGGTCAAAAAGACGGTATTTATTGAAATCTGATATGGCTACAAGTAACAACTAGCTTTATTATTCCCAAAAAATACATATAAAAATACAGAGAGGGGGGTACTGGGACTTACATTCCTGTGAGGGATAGAAGTAACTGCTTCCAGGTTGATACATTGATCTTGGGCTTCTTCTTAGTATCTATTGGATGTATTTTATCATTCATTTTATTCACTTTTAGCCTAAATTATATTCTTAATGATAGTTTTAAATTTATGAATTTCCTACAAATGACGATTTTGTATTTTGCATTTACCCATAGTGGCTTGTCTACCTCCTCATGTTTACACTGCAGTGTCTCTGGTGATTTTGTATCTTCTTCCCTGATCTGAATTGTTATATTTTGTGAATTTTAAATGTGCTTTTATGGCTGTAAAAGCAGAAATAAAGTTTTTTTGATGATGAGTCTTTAATTAAGTACAGATGAGCGGCATGACGCGTTTCAGCATATCGCCCTTTTCAATATATGTATATATATATATATATATATTCACTGAAAAAACTATAGTTTATAGACTATATATAGTTAGGGATTAGCATTTACAAAACCTTAATTTACTCACACAAAACCATAGAAATTCGCATATATAGTTAGTTGCAATAACTATATATTGCGCACCCGCAATCCACTGCTGATGATGTCACATATTACATCATTCATGACATGGTCAGTGACATCACTGATGACATCACTGATGAAAACACCCAGTGACTGTATGTTTCTGTAAAGTTAAAATATGTCTTACATATTGAAGAATGAGTGGATGTATAAGTGTCTGGATGAAGGATTTAGTAGATGCGTGACTGGCTGTATGAGTGAGTGATTAAATGTGTCTCACTGAGTGCATGGGTTAGTGACTAAACTGTCTGAATGTGTGCATCAGTATGTCTGTTGTTGTGTAAGCTGCTGCATGTGTTGATCAGTAGCTATATGAGTGGCTATATGGGTTATTGATTGGTTGCCCAAGTATTTGAATGGGAGGCTGAGTGTGTGTGTGGGTGGCTGGGAGGTGTGTGACTCTGTGCATAGATGTGTAAGCAGTTGATTCACTAGGTGTATGAGTTCAAGAGTACACGTGGAAACAGCTATATGGGCGGTTGACTATTTGCCTGGGTGTGTTGGTGAGTGAATGGATATCTCAGTGCTACATGTGCAAGTAAGTACATATGAAAAACACAGTACATGTGAGAGTTGACATATATAAATAACTGTGCATAAGAGCCAGTGAATGTGTGAGTGGCTGTATGGATCATTGTGAGCTTGTATCAGGGATTGTATAAGAGAGTAAATAAGTGTTAGTATATGTTTGAATAAGTAAGGTGTGTATAACTGTATAGTTGAGGAAATGGAGGTGTGATTGATTCTTTGCATGACTGACTAGGTGTGTGAGTAACTCCATGGCTGAGTGACAGTCTGTGAGTGTCTGTTTACACTGATTGTATCTAAGGTTATATTAGAGTCTGAAGAGGTTCATCGTATTATCACATGAATGATATCATCAGTGATGTGATCAATAATGTCACATGAGATGTCATCAGTGATGTCATCAGTGATGTCATTTGAGATGTCATCAGTGATGTCATCAGTGATGCCATTTGAGATGTCATCAGTGATGTCATCAGTGATGTCACTGACCATATCATGAATGATGTAATATGTGACATCATCAGCAGTGGATTGCGGGTGCGCGATATATAGTTATTGCAACTAACTATATATGCAAATTTCTATGGTTTTGTGCGAGTAAATTAAGGTTTTGTAAATGCTAATCCCTAACTATATATAGTCTATAACCGATGGTTTTTTCAGTGAATTTCAATGGTTTTTTAATAGCAAATATGAAAAGCTGTAAAATGTCAAGTACGTGGTAGGTAAAAACATTTTCGTATTTATGCACGCTGATGTGCTTTGAACGCTGCCCCCCCCTCCTCTTTTCTTTTAAAAATTGGAAGAAACAAAAAGTATTCCCTTCCATAAATAACCCAAGACTTTTATTTTGTTATGGCAAGGGAACGAAATAGAGAATAAACTATAGTTGGTCACCATAGGGTTTAAAGAAGGAATGGTTCTTCACCAGATTAGATATTTTCCCAGACCCTCATTCTCCAATGTGATGAACTAGGCTAAAATTCTTCTGGTGCCTGCACCCTGTCACAGAATATCACCCTAAAACATGGAATCTCCCAAACACCAGATTGAGTTGAACCCCACAGTAAGCCTTATTTCTTCAGGGCCTCAAAATTTCTTTTGATTTGCTCATGGAAATTGTGGGATATTGGAGAGATAAGGTGTCACCATTAATAAAAGGGTAGTATTTAAATTTGCATATCAATTATGTTAAACCTTTTAGACATATGATATGCTAGCTTGAACTTATGCTTTACATTTGAAGCCGAATTCAACAGCTTAAGTAAGTAGGTTTTCGTAGTTGTAACTTTAAAGGGTGATCTAGCAAGTTGTAAAGATTTTCTAAAACAGTGGAGCGTATTTAGTTTTTTAATGTACATGTTTATGAAACGATTACACAAATGAAACATTTGTGAGTTTTACATTTCCGGAGAAGTATAATTCACCAATAGCTTTCTCTGTAGATGTTTTTCCATTAACAATCCCAGTTCCATCACCCGCCCAGGATATCACTACTGTTAGTTGTCATTGTTGCTTCTGTTTTAATAAAAAATGTTTTAAGGTGTTTACTGTTTTTGTTGCTATGTATATATTTATAAGTTATTAAAGTGTTATAATCCTACTAATTTTTTATCGATTATTGCTCTTTGAGATATTCCCTGTCTAAAAAAAGAGAAGAATAGGAATATTCTGTCTCCCTTTGCAGATAGTGAAGGATAGGTAATGCGGACTTTTGTCCCCCGTTGTAATCCGTCATGCCTGTTTTTCTCCCCACTGATTGATTGATTGGCTGGACATTTATTGTTCAAGGAATAGTTCTTTCGAGGTATTCTCTGTTTGCAAATAACGTGGAATAGAAATATTCTGTCTAGTCTTTACAAGTAGTGAAGGGTGGGTAATGCGGACCTTTGTCCCCCGTTGTAATCTGTGATGCCCATCTACTCCCCACTGATTGATAAACTAGTTCCACCCGGACCATTTATTAGAGGTACATCATCTGGCTCAACCGGAGGGTACCCCTAATAAAGAAGACATATGTAAAATACGAAGTAATCACTGTATCCTGTTAAACAGAAACTTTAGCATGAAACACACTTGAAAAGGAAGGGAAAGAAATCGAACAAAATCAGTAGGCCACTGATGAGTTTTTGACTTCGCTAGAAATAAGAAACATGAAAGTGGTGAGAGAAGTCAAGCTTGACGTTACGGCAGCCACGAGGTAGCTAGGCTCCGCCACCCCCCCACTGCTCCAAGCATGTCTGTCCCACCGCCCGCCACGCCCAATAACGGTAACATGAAATAGATACAAATCAGCAGATACCTACCCCCATTCTGGAAACTCCCGAAGTGCAACACGTTCGCGGCTACGCCCATCCGGAAGACGAGGCCTTCCGCACGTGTAGGGCCAGTCCTGCTGGCAGCCGTCGGCCGGGGAGGTCGTCGCGTAAGGTGGGCCAGGAGAGGAGCCGAGGCCGACGGGATCCCTTGTCCCATCCTCTTCTTTTTTCAATAATGGCTGCGACAACGGGGGGGGATGTCTTGCACATGCCACCGACCCCCCCCCCCCCCCCCCCCCTCTGGGCCAGGTGAGGAGCCGAGGCCGACAGGATCCCTCTTCTTTTTTCAATAATGGCTGCGACAACGGGGGGGGGGGGATGTCTTGCACATGCCACCGACCCCCCCCCCCCCCCCCCCTGGGCCAGGAGAGGAGCCGAGGCCGACAGGATCCCTCTTCTTTCTTCAATAATGGCTGCGACAACGGGGGGGGGGATGTCTTGCACATGCCACCGACCCCCCCCCTCCTATCTCCTGGTCTGGCCCCGGCTTGGTATGAGCTCCCCGTTCGGTCCTGAAGCGGCGCCCTGCAGGCCACGGGGGGGGGATGTCTTGCCTCTGCCTCCGACCCCCCCCCCTCTTATCGCCTGGTCCGGACATCACGGATATCAACGCCAGGTGTCGGCGTGGGGTGCGCTGGGAGGGAGAGGAGGCGCGAACGAGCCTCTCCCACCCCCCCAGGTGGGGGCCCCTCAGCTGCACCCCTAACGCTCCACTCACCCAACAAAAGGTCTCGTCCACTATTGCGAGGCAATGATGCTCCGCTCACCCAGCGGGGGTCTCGTCCACTGTTGCGGTGCAACGGCGCTTCTAGTTTCCTGCGTCCAGAAACGTTCTCCTCAACTTTGAAGATTCTATAAGAGCCACGGGGGCCCCCGACCCCCGATGGGGAATGACTGCCATGATCACCCACGGAACGACCACGACGTAGCCGCGGGACGTCGGCCCGCTCATGCCGGCGCCGGCCTCAGTCTTGAAATGACCAAAATCCTGCAAGACTACCAACTTGATCAGTTCCGGTGGGACACCAGTATGACCCGGTAGGAGAGATTGTTGCCTCCCACCCCACTTTGACTGATGGTTCATGTCGCCAGTCCCCTCTGCTACCCTTCAACGAAAACTTTTGGACTGCCGAAAGAGGTCCCGGTCCAACCACGAGTAGGTGGAGACATTTTGACTATACTTGGACCTTCCTGACCTCACCCAAAATGGCGCCGGTACAATTGAAACTCTCAACTCCTTGTAGTGCCCCGATTGCTCAGCCTTGATATCATGAGATATGTATGCAGTTTTTAGCACATGAATTGATATGGGATAAGACTGATTATATGTTCGGACAATGAATTGATCCGGGATGGGTATTGATTATACGTTCGAACAATGAATTGACATGGGACGGGTACTGATTACACGTTCGGACAATGAATTGATATTAAGTTCTAATGCATCATTGATTACTGTATTTATTGAAGGTTCGAATTGTCGACACTTTTGGTACTTGCTCACAATGAATTATCGATATGATTTTGTTGCACTTGTCGCACTTTTTACTATGAAATCAACGACCACTGACTCTGTTATGTTTTCCACAAATAAATACCCCCCGCCCCCATTTACAGTTCCAGCCTGCTCCGTGGCCGGCCCACGGGGTTGTAGGCCCGTATTTGTGCACCAACATTTTTATTAAAGGTTTTTGAAAAAGCAAACGTAGTTGTAACGCGTAGATTGGTAAGTTTCGAATAAATGGCCACTGTTTCCGATTTTTAAAAAAAAATTAAAAAAAAAAAAGCAGGTGAAATGAAGCAGCTCGATTAGTTAAGGGTTAAAAAGTATAGTACGCAGAAACATTGCAAATATGAATGGTCCAGGTTTGTTGTATGTGTTTTTCATTTTTGTACAGCATAAAGCAATCGATAAAGATCCTGGTATTTAGCCTCTACTTTATATGCTACCTGTATCAGGGAAGTTGTTTTAAATGCCCCTAAGCCACCCCGAAGAAATGTCACCTGGCCCCCCTAGTACGAACGAAAACGACCCCGTACCACTGTAGGTTATCTCTCTTCCTCAAAGGAGAGCACGAGCTCGCCCCCACTTTACACTGACTGCCCTTTGTTTTGACCCTCCCCTGCACACGATCCGTAATGCCACACTTGGGCGACCTATGCTATCCACAGGCCTCCGATAATTATCTCTCCCACATTACCGGTCCCCCCTGGGCTTAAACGCCGAGATGGTAGGGACTGCATCCCGTGGAGATAGGCCGAGTATGTAGTAAGTAAAAGCCTTTTCGGGTTTATGGGCGCTGATGTGTTTTAAACGCTGCCCCCGCCCCTTCTTTTTCCCTCTTTTCTGCAGGTCACTTCGGAACGTCGATTATGGTACGGAAAAATGGTGACTTAACGGCCGATGGGATGAGAAAAAGGGTTTGAATATGGTGCCTATACACGACGAGCAAACAATGACTATGTCTCTCTCTGAACCCAGCGCTTGGGAGGGCAGCCTGAAGCAGAAACTTGACGGGTTATTACAGGATGACAAAATATGACTTCGCTTGGCACCCCGAATAATACAACCAAGAATGACGTGCACCAATGAATAAATTCCTACGTTTAACTAAATAGGGAAAGTTTAAGGAATATTCCGAGGTGAGGTTTACCCAAGTACCCTCCGTCTGGAGGACTAGGAATGTTGCCAATGTTTAAGATTTACCACCTCCTTCTCGCACCGTCATAGACATGAAACTCAAAGCTGCCCCATTGTTCTACCGACTGACACCTACCGTTGCCTCAGCCTGGAAACCCATTCGCTAAAAATGATTCGAAGATCCCCCCTGAGTATTAGCCAGACCAGGTTAGTTCCCGACCAATTGGCAAAGGTGTAAGTATTTGCAACCAAAGCCACCAGCGAAGGCAGCCGACGATAAGAGAGAAGAAAAAGGTAAAAAGAGCTCAGCCCCCAGATGAATTAAGTAGGATGCTAAGGATGCGCAGCATGCAGGAAGAGATCTTTTTGGCCAGCAACTGTTCTATGTTTTGTCTTGGATTTTTGTATATAATACATGTACTGTCTCCCCCCGCCCGAGTTTGTGTGTATGTATGTATGTTTTGAAATGACAGGCTCTCCTCATGAGAAATAAAACTCTGTTCTTGTGTTCCTGCTTCCAGCGCCCGTCTCTTTATTTGGTAACCGTTCAAGATGGGAACTAACTGGCGTCTTGTGCCAGCAGCCTGGGCATCGGTTGTAATCTGGGCTGAATTTTCCTCAGCACGGGGTGTGATTCTCAGGGAAGAGCAGCGCATATGGGAGGAGGTTTATGGCCCATGCATGAGAGATAGAGCGTGTGTGACCAGTGCGTGGGGGAGATGCTTGCGAAGGTGGGGAGCCATGCTGAGGATCGGCGGCGTGCAGAGAGTGGGTCTGGTCAAGGCATCTAAAATGGCTGCCGTACACGACAAAAGTGTGGCATTGTTAAAAAAGCAAGATGGCGCAGACAATGTTTATCAATACGGATTAATTTATAACAATTATTTTTAACAATATATTTACTCGCACTGACAAAATGGCGGTCAACACTTCCTGATTTCCTTCGAATCGAACGTTAACAGACGTCACGATCGGCGGCGTGCAGAGAGTGGGTCTGGTCAAGGCATCTAAAATGGCTGCCGTGCACGACAAAAGTGTGGCATTGGAAAAAAAGCAAGATGGCGCAGACAATGTTTATCAATACGGATTAATTTATAACAATTATTTTTAACAATATATTTACTCGCAGTGTCAAAATGGCGGTCAACACTTCCTGATTTCCTTCGAATCAAACGTTAACAAACGTCACGCAGCAAAAAAAAAAAAAAAACGCTCACGCGCAGCCGCTGGAAGACAAGTATCAACATATATGAGCCTCCTCAACTACCCTCAGAAAACATAGGGGGTCAGGATACGTCTCCCGTACCCCCTTATACCCATTTCTCACATTGTTTTTCCTCCATCTTGTAATTTAATTAAATCGAAACACAAAATGGCGAATTCCCGTTTCACTACCAGTTGCGACCCGGTTCGCGAACCGGGAAGCGCTTCTACCGCGAAAAATCGAATTTTTTTTATTTGCCCCACTGGACCCTTTAATAACCCCAACATCATTCCTAGGGGGTCAAGAGGGGTCTACCTTGCCCCCTTTCATTAAATTCCCCCTTCGTTTTTCTCCTCCTCTTGTCTCTCGATCCTACCGAGAGACAAGATGGCGGCCGCACCGGACTGTTTAGAATGTTGACAGACACCGGAGAGCCAATCAGCTTCGCTTCGCAAAGCTCCGTTACGCGAAAAGTATGCGATCTGGAGCGCTATCCGGGACGCTGTCACAGATATATCTGTTTTTTTAAACGTTAATTTCTCAAAATCCACTGGAGCACATATATTGAGACCCAGCAAAGGCACATCGCGCTAACAGTCCCTACAATTTTGCCAAGTTTCGTGTAAATCCATTCAGCCGTTCGAGCTAAAAGTGAGGCCAAACGCCCTATGGAAAAATGAATGGGAAAAACGCGTTTTGGGACCCCCCTTTTTCTCGGCCCCCCCTTGACGAAACCCCCCCAAATTTTCAGGGGCTGCTCAGAAACAAAATGTGCCATTTCCCTGAAAATCTCAGCCGATTCCGTCGACAAACCCCAAAGTTATTAGACATAGAATTTTCAAAAGTTCCATAGAGAAAAAATCCTAACTATATATACCTACTGGCGACCGCCAGTAGGTAATAGATATATATATGATCAAGACTGGGGTGACCTAGTCGAAACGCGTCATGTTGATGGAAAATAAAACAGCACTTTAAAAGAACTACCTTTCGTTGTGGTCCGTTCCTGTTAAGAAGCGCTGGGGGAGACTTTTGCCTGGTATGCTGTTTCTTAAGGACTTGCTTGTCATATATATATATATATACACACATATATATATACACACGTTTTATAGAGCACGAAAACTTCCCAAGGGCATTTGAGCATTTTCCATGAGCAAAAGATTACACCATATTAGGTTAGAGGTATTTTATTTTAAGTACAGGAGATTAGGGGCCTAATTATGATCCTGGACATACGGGCGCGATATTCAATGAAAAAAAAAAGGTTACAGAGATGTAATAGTAATAGTTAGGGTCATGTTTCACTCGTACAAAACCAGTGAAATTCAGCAGTTATAGTTACATGAGCTAACTATAACTTATGCCCCGCAATGCACTGCTTATGACCACATATTACATCACTCATGATATGGTCAGTGACATCACTGAGGGCATCATTCAGTGAGTGTTGGTGTTTTGTAAAGGTTTCTGAGACTTAAAGATACATACTAAGCTACTACAAAGTTAAATTACTATACTTTGTGTACTACTGAGTGATACTACTTCTAACATATATTATATGAGTTGCTGAGTGACTGTTTATATGGGTGTGATCGGCTGTCTGGCTCAATGGGTGCTTGAATAGTTGTGTGAGTAGGTGTATGAGTGATTGTTTGGGGGTTGTGGTTCGCTGGATCTGTAACTGGGTTTGTGAGTGGTTGTATAATGTTTGTGAGTGGCTGTGTGCATGGAAGAGTGGGTGTATGAGTGGCTGTAGGGATGACTGAGCGGCTGTTTGAGTGAGTGACTGAGCGTGTAAGTTGCTGTACGGGTGTATTTGTGGCTATTTTATTGGGTGTTTGGTTAAGTGAGTTGGTGTATGAGTGGCTATATTGGAGAGTAAGCGTGTGAGAGTGGCTGCATGGGTGAGTGCGAGGGCGTGTGTGTTTGTAGGGATGTGTGAATGGGTATGTAAGTGGGTGTGTGAGTGGTTGTATGGGTGAGTAGGTGACTGTGTCAAGAGGCTGTATGGGTGAGTTAGTGAGTGTCTGAGTAGTTGTATGGGTCTGTGAAAGGGTATGAGGATGGTTATGCGAGTGGGTGAATGAGAGGTTGTATGGGTGTATGAGTGGGTTTTGCGAGTGGTTCTGTAGATGATGTCATATGAGATGTAATCAGTGATAGGGAATGGGAAAGGGAGTTAGAGGGTTGTTAGCTAGGCTCGCCCTCCAATATTTTAAGTCAAAATACTAAAAAGGTTTCTGTTTCCAGATACCTGAGAGCCTTGCTATAAGAAAATACAGCCAAACACTCACTGGGGTTGGTTGTTGGAATTATGTGTAATGTATAAAAAGGAAAAATTGTTCCTTTTTTTAGGTGTCCCCTCACTCACCGGGGTTGACCCACGGTGACATGCTTCATCATTGGGGCCATCCCAGTCCTCTACGGGCTGGGGCGTGCTACGACTTGCGAGGTTACGTAGGAGCACTTAAATGGACTATGTGTGGTGCATGTGTATTGGTGGGGAGTGGACTATGTGTTGTGGGTTAAAAATACCTGCCCAGTAGGTTTTCAATAAACTTTATTCTGACCTCTAGGTGGCAATATTAAAAACGGGGTGGGGAGATAGGCTGCCCTAAACTTAATGTGTCCAGATGTACCTATCAACTCCTAAGTCGACATGTTTCGTGCATACCCCAAGCACTTTTTCGGGACTACACAGGGACCAGCCCTGTGTTCGCCACTCCTTAACTCTTTCACTGAGATATTTACAAAAAGTCTTTCAACTGCAGCAAACTTTGCTAAGTGCATGCATTTATACCTACGTATTTTGTTCCAAATAAACACGTGGTTCCTGAAAGATAGAAAACAACTTTAAAAGTCACGGGGTGATTAGCCCCATTTGTTATCACACACAGTTTTTTTGCAGAAAAGGGTGATGGTTTTCAGTGATTCGAAAGCAGACTCATTGGCCGTGCTTGTTTTCATGCACAAAAACGTGATTCATTTCGTGCATTTTTGAAAGTGATTTAAAAACACCTTTATCAGTGTCACACCCAAGCATTCATCAATCATACACACTCATACATACTTTTCACGAGACCTAACTGGGCCCCATGGAGTCGGAGGGGTATCGGTATCCTAGCAACTCTAATGGGAGAGAAATAGAGTTGTTAAGTCACCCAGCTTTGCACGTTTTCTTGGCGATGTTCCGCTACCCTATCGGCAGTCCTTGGTGCCCCGTTTTCACTTACTTGTGCTCTGGTTACCTCCTGCATTCAGGCACCTACTTTTGTCTCCCTCCGGTCCGGATGTTATCGGACTGGCGGCTCTGCGGTGTTTATATGGTGATGCCGTTCGCGGTTTGATAGCGCTGGCGTGGGAACGCCCTTACACGAGCTGGAGCGTGTAGTTCCATACTCGTTGTTCGCCTACGTGGCGGCCATCTTAGGGGTACCGATCTTCGATCTTTGTTTTGAAGGTGTCAAAACGTGACTATTTGGGCTCAAAAACACCTCAAGATTAATTAAGGGTGTTATGTATGGCATTTGGTTTATTATCAGGGTTTTGGTGGTCCTGGTAGAAAATTCGAAACAGGTTCTCAATTTTTTCAGAATTACTGTGACATACCGGGCTCACCAAAGCTACCCTCCGTGTTAGATGTAAGGTCTCACATCCATCTAGTAATTAACTATAGCAGGTAGGCGAAACATTTTCTTTGATACTTGATCAGGGATCGCACAGATAGGTAGAGTGGATGGTAGTGTTTATTTTCGTGAAGCTTCTTGAATTTTACACACTATGGGTCTGGTTTAATGTTGTTCCTGTTTACCATTTATGTAAACTGTCCCCAGGGAATGTCATCATTCAGTCCCACAATATGCGAACGAAGTTTGAACACCCAACGTTGCTCTTTTTCCAGTAGTTTCTTCTCCATGTCAGCATGGGGTAGTTGGGTTTCCAGCACTACCCAACGCATATCATTGGGTGTGTGTGCCTTTTCCAAGAAGTGTGTTGTCATTTTAGTATTCGAGTGTTTGCACCTGAAATTACTGCGATGTTCAACCATTCTTGTGTTGACCTTTCTGGTTGTCATTCCTATATAGTGCAAATTGCACACACATGTGATCATGTAGACGACCCCTGATGTGTTGCAGTTTGAGAAGTTTTTCAAATCCCATATGAGGCCTGTGTTACAAATCACCTGTTTGGTGGTTTCAGTAAGGTGGCACACACTGCAGTTGGAACACGGATGGTGTCCCGCTGGCAAAGGGTGTAAACGTCGGATAGGGCCTTCCATAGTTCTTGGGCGTGTGTGTACCACTAGATCTTTCAGATTTTTCCCTTTCCGATGACTGAACATCGGTTGGGTGATATTAAGACCTCCACTGTTCAGTGTTCTCCAATGTTTCTTCACGATTTTTGTCACCTGCTGTGAAGCTACAGTGTATGTAGTGATGCAGATAGGCCTTCTTTCAGCCGTATTTGAGGATGGTTCCTTTGGTTTAGACTCCAGCAGTGCATCCCTGTTATTATTGGATGCCCTTTTCTTAGCTTTTTGGACAATCTTTTTGGGGTACTGTCTCTGGTATAGTTTGTCGCACAGTTCCTTGGCCTGCATTTCATAGTCACATTTTTCAGAACAGTTTCTTCTTAATCTTAAAAACTGTCCAAATGGCAGATTTTCACGGAGTTGGCGTGGATGGAAGCTTTCAAAACTCAGTAGGCAATTCCTAGATGTTGGCTTGAAGTGAGTTGTAGTTATTAATGTCCCTCTTTCAGCCTTAATGTTAAGGTCTAGGAAGACCAAATGTTCACGACTCATTGTTGAGGTGAACTTCAAAAAAGGGTCCTGCAGGTTTAGCCAGTTGAGGAAATCATTTGCCTCCTGCTCATTTCCATTCCAGATGAGGATGACATCATCGATGTAACGTCTCCACATCTGGATTTTAGTGGAGTGGGGGTTGTCTGTACTCAAGATCTTTTTGGTCTCTAGCCAGTGCACATACAGTCCCGCCACGCTCGGCGCGAATGTGCTTCCCATGCTAGTTCCATGGGTCTGTTTGTATATAGTTTGCTGGAAGAGAAAGAAGTTTTCGGTTAGGGCAAGGCGGCAACATTCTAGCACTACATGCCTTGGTGTTTTGTAATCCCACTGGTTTTCAAATAGGATGTCCTCCAGAATTTGTAGTGTCTCTCTGTGAGGCAAGCTTGTATAGAGGCTCTCTACGTCGAGACCAATTAGTATCTGTGTGGAGGGGTCAAAAGTCAGGTCCTTTAGGAGGCACAGTACTGATTTAGTGTCCTGCAGGTATGTCTCTGTTTTCTGTACCAGCGGTCTCAAGAAGGCGTCAGCAAACTTGGACAAAGGCTCTAGTATTGATCCTATGCCTGAGACGATTGGTCTCCCGGGTGGTTTTTCCAATCTCTTGTGGATCTTGGGGATCGTATAAAAATACGGAGTCCTTGGGTGTTTATTATCCCAAAAATCCGCTTCCTTTCTAGTTAGCCAGTCGTTGACCAGACATTCTTCCACCATCCCTGCGATCTCAATTCTTAGACGTTCTGTCGGATCTGCCCTCAGATGTTTAGAATGTTGACAGACACCGGAGAGCCAATCAGCTTCGCTTCGCAAAGCTCCGTTACGCGAAAAGTACACGATCTGTAGCGCTATCCGGGACGCTGTCACAGATATATCTGTTTTTTTAAACGTTAATTTCTCAAAATCCACTGGAGCACATATATTGAGACCCAGCAAAGGCACATCGCGCTAACAGTCCCTACAATTTTGCCAAGTTTCGTGTAAATCCATTCAGCCGTTCGAGCTAAAAGTGAGGCCAAACGCCCTATGGAAAAATGAATGGGAAAAACGCGTTTTGGGACCCCCCTTTTTTCTCGGCCCCCCCTTGACGAAACCCCCCCAAATTTTCAGGGGCTGCTCAGAAACAAAATGTGCCATTTCCCTGAAAATCTCAGCCGATTCCGTCCACAAACCCCAAAGTTATTAGACATAGAATTTTCAAAAGTTCCATAGAGAAAAAATCCTAACTATATATACCTACTGGCGACCGCCAGTAGGTAATAGATATAAATATATATATATATATATATATATATATATATATATATATATATATATATATATATATATATATATATATATATATATATATATATATATACACATATATATATACACACGTTTTATAGAGCACGAAAACTTCCCAAGGGCATTTGAGCATTTTCCATGAGCAAAAGATTACAACATATTAGGTTAGAGGTATTTTATTTTAAGTACAGGAGATTAGGGGCCTAATTATGATCCTGGCAGTCCAAGGACTGCCAGACATACGGGCGCGATATTCAATGAAAAAAAAAAGGTTACAGAGATGTAATAGTAATAGTTAGGGTCATGTTTCACTCGTACAAAACCAGTGAAATTCAGCAGTTATAGTTACATGAGCTAACTATAACTTATGCCCCGCAATGCACTGCTTATGACCACATATTACATCACTCATGATATGGTCAGTGACATCACTGAGGGCATCATTCAGTGAGTGTTGGTGTTTTGTAAAGGTTTCTGAGACTTAAAGATACATACTAAGCTACTACAAAGTTAAATTACTATACTTTGTGTACTACTGAGTGATACTACTTCTAACATATATTATATGAGTTGCTGAGTGACTGTTTATATGGGTGTGATCGGCTGTCTGGCTCAATGGGTGCTTGAATAGTTGTGTGAGTAGGTGTATGAGTGATTGTTTGGGGGTTGTGGTTCGATGGATCTGTAACTGGGTTTGTGAGTGGTTGTATAATGTTTGTGAGTGGCTGTGTGCATGGAAGAGTGGGTGTATGAGTGGCTGTAGGGATGACTGAGCGGCTGTTTGAGTGAGTGACTGAGCGTGTAAGTTGCTGTACGGGTGTATTTGTGGCTATTTTATTGGGTGTTTGGTTAAGTGAGTTGGTGTATGAGTGGCTATATTGGAGAGTAAGCGTATGAGAGTGGCTGCATGGGTGAGTGCGAGTGTGTGTGTGTTTGTAGGGATGTGTGAATGGGTATGTAAGTGGGTGTGTGAGTGGTTGTATGGGTGAGTAGGTGACTGTGTCAAGAGGCTGTATGGGTGAGTTAGTGAGTGTCTGAGTAGTTGTATGGGTCTGTGAAAGGGTATGAGGATGGTTATGTGAGTGGGTGAATGAGAGGTTGTATGGGTGTATGAGTGGGTTTTGCGAGTGGTTCTGTAGATGATGTCATATGAGATGTAATCAGTGATGTCACTGACCATGTCATGGGTGATGTAATCGCATGTTAATTCTCATAGACTCTTTAGAAACGTCTGGAGGCCGAATCACTGGACAGCATTGCACCAAATTTGGCAGAAAGCTACGTTTTGGTTCGCCGATTGTGCTTTTTGTTATTTGGTGTAAATCTGTTCAGTAGTTTGCAAATTATTAAAGAAAATACAAATTTGTATAGGAGTAGATGAGACTACTTCACAAATAATAGAAAGCTCGTGCAGAGATCTGAAGAGCTCTGATTGGCTGCAAACACTTGAACCAGAAGTGTTAGCTGCCAACACTTTAACCAGGAAGTGTTGGCAGCTATTTTAGGACTGTGCTACAGCCTACTCCCAAAAACAAAAGAAAGAAACGGGGGCAGGGTAAGAATACCCTGACGCTTTAGTTCTGGTGCTGGGGACCCAGTCAAGGCAAAAAAATCACATTTGTTTTAAATTCACAGGGAAATGTGCTAAAATCACCGGTAATTAAAAAAAAAAAAAGTGTGGTCTCCAGTGCTTGTTTTTCAAGAAACCCCCAGGTGGGCCAGGTCTAGGGGCTTGCCAATATTTAGAAAATAAATAGAGGGGGTGCACATGGCCCCCTTATAATCAATCAGGATCTGTAAAGCGCGGCTGCTTCACCTGTAAGAGTCTGTGGAGTTTATGCTGTTGGATCATGTTGCCTGTGCTTATTGGTTGAACATCCAGGTCTTGAGGTCCTTGCTTAACTGCTGAAGCGATGGTGAGGCTCTGAGGGGGAGGGTGTTCCAGGTCTTTGCCACCAAATAAGAGAAGGAAGGGACTCCGCATGAAATTCTTTAACTTGGGCTTAGGTAGCTTTGGCTCTGGTACAGTCAGGGAAGTGTGTAGTGGACCGTGACTCAGGCTCCACAGACATGCGAGGCCTGGAGTGCTGACGCTCTTGAATCTCCCGAACGCTCCCGAACCTCGTATGACTTCGACAGGCACAACAAAGTCAAAGACCATTTAATCTTTTTTGATTTTGTATACTTGGGGGACTTACCAAATGACTTTGAGTGAGCTGATGATCGCTGGGTGCAGCCCTGCAAACAATCCCGAGATCTTGAGCATTGTGGGGTCATCTGACAACGGGTGGCAAGGAGCTTGAGGGAATACTCAGCGCCCTGGGGTGCATGGTACGGCAGCCCTTACACATTTTGGAGTCGTGGTCATGCTCCAAGCACCGCAAGGATACCAACTGGGGGTCTGTCATGGACATCTGTCTGGGACAGGCATCATATGGTTTGAATTTACCCGGCTTCTTAAGTGACGTTCCCACACCAGGAGAGAAGAACTCTCTAAAATTGACGACAAAAAGTCATAAAAAAGCTGGTCAAAAATGACTGAGGGTAGCTCTGACCGCATCAGCGCTATGTAGCGCAGAAAGGAAAGCACAGATGTCTGCACGCCGGGGTACTGTGCATGTCAATTCCGCCTTCGAGCCGAAAGATGCTACAGAGGTACTGCTTAAAAACCTTTGGATCCAGTCTGATGCATGGTGATAATTCTAATGTAAGGGATTTGTGGCTAGAAGTCTCTATCAGATCCACAGTGCAGAGACCACCCAAGACGTATGTTTTAGATGGAAGGTTGCAAGACATTGCCCATTATGGAACACTCTGAGAGTGTGAACAAAGTGCCAAGAGACCAAATAATTGGCAAACAGTGCTCTTTAAAAATACCAGGGAACATAACATAACACTCAATCAAGAATGATGCATTTTGCATTTGAGCAAACATTTGTGCAGGGTTGTTAGGGTACAGAAAATACTAAAGTAGAAGACACCAAAACTCCTTTTCATGAAACTGGTATCATTGGCAACTTAAGTAGCGTATATCACATCTCTTATATCTGCCTTCTTCTATGGCACTTGATCAGGTGCTTAGCAAAGCCTGACAGCTTAGGAATGGTGAGCCTTCCCATTGGTACCAAGCTACTGTTTTTTGTCAAATACTTAGTCAACGTGCATGTCCCTGTTTTAGAAGATCTGAGGTAGTCAGATTCTTCAAGAATTTCCTTGTCATAATTCATCACCTCCTCTTCTAAAGAGCACTAAGCAGCCTTGGTGCTCTGCAAGTCAGCTCTCCTCTGTGAAGATACAGTGAATCAGGTACAATGTTTCTCTCGCTAAACGAATTTTTTCCATGGGCCAGAATTTAGTGCAAGCCTTACAGTATCGCCTAGAAGATTCCTGACGAACTGCAATTACAAGATTAGTGCTTGCTTATCAAATGGAATTTTAAACTATAAGTGCATATTCTTAAAGGCGTGTTCTCAAAGGCGCTGAAAAAATATAGTCACGGGTACAGCAAAAACTTAGTGTAAATTCTCCTGCATCCTCTCCCACTCCATAATCCAAAAAATAAACATTTCCACGATCAGAGTTGCTCAACTTCTGTTTTTCTGTCATTTTATTCCTTTTTTCTCAGAGAACCATCGATTTAGGATAATAGTGACTGTACCCGATGGTAAGAAATAGGTAGAGCTATGTCTCAAAAGCATTTAAAATCTCATTATTGATGCTTCCTGTGATCATACAACAGTTAAAAAACACGTCATATTTATCACACAACCACTATAAGGTAGGGCTATACATGGCATGTGAATCTATAACGGGTTCATGCTGAGAACATAAAGATCTCTATGCTGATGTTGCAAAATCCCCAAAGCATCAAACATCTAGATTGACAGTGAGACAATCCAAGCAGTGTTTGCTAAGTCATTTACTCAGATGGTGTGTACTCCAGTGCTCCTCTTAAGAGAGGAGATCAGGGAGTCATGAATTTGTACAGAAAAGAGGGGACTTTGTAGTACAGTTCTGTTTATAGATAATACATGAACCCACTGACAGGAGAGGAGGATGACAGGAACACACATGACTGACAGAAAGGAGGATACAAAACTTCTAGGCACCATGGAAGAGCAAGTCATTTTTGAACCTCTAAGAGCCTCATTCTAGGCCACTCAGCATTTGGGTTGGCAGCAGAGCTCCTAGTAAATACCTATAACACACAGTTCAGTATTTTCCAGGTGTGGTATTTCCTATCCATTACAAGTTACGCAGGTTGAATAGGGGTAACCATGCACCAAAAAGTATCCTATATGTTAACCAAGCAAAAAACACAAAACACCCCACAAGTGGGAAGGAGGCTTTACTCTAAAGGATAGAAGCAGTTCTTACTTTGGTTGTTAGACCCTCAACTAATCTATTGGTGGTATGCTTCATCACTGGGTCTCATCCTGGTTCCTTAAAACGGGGATAGGCTCAGCTATATTCCAAGAAGCACTTTGACATGTTTCTGCTGGTGTCTTAGAATAAAAATACCTTTGAACACTGTATATCCTTTATTAGTGGTGTTCCTAGAATGATTAAAAGCAATAAAAAAGAGGGTATGTTATAGATAAAGGTTCTGAGTTTACCTCATATCTTGCAGCGTTACAGGTTTAGCTATCATAGGTATGATTTAACTTGCATGTTCATAGTTTGTCTATTGTTGTTTCTTTCTGTGTTTACCCAATATGTCAAGCACATTGTTCAAGGGTGTTGTGTGATCACTGAATGGGATGTGATACTTTTGGGCACTACAGAGGTGCATGGATTGTTTAATACAAGTGTATTAGTATTTCTTTACAGGACAAGTACTTCATTGGAAAAGGTTGATGGAGCCTTTGTATGTTGCATGTCTTATTTGTACATGTGTTGTGGTTGTTTTGACTAACTCTAGTTAGGCTAATTGACATACTTGCATGGGACATCGATTTCGGGGCATTATACTGTAAGTGCTGATGAAAGCCCTGGACCCTATGGTCCACACAGTATAAAGCTGAAACATGGTGACTCCATATAGGGTGTAGGACCATTATCTTTAATACACCCCTTTTTTGTATTGCTTTTAACCCCTTGGCTGCGGTGGTAATTCCGCCGCAGCGCTAGGGGGGAGGGGGCCCGCGCGGCGCCACCATGCTCGTGACGGAACCACTCCGTCACGAGCCGCGGTGGCGCTGTGCTTCTGATGGAATGGTTCCGTCACGGCCCCGCCCGCCTAATAGAACCCTCAGCGCAGGCGCGGAATCAGCGCCGCGCAGGCACGGGGGCCGGGCCGTGACGGAACCATTCCGTCACCAGCACAGCACCACCGTGGCTCGTGACGGAATGGTTCCGGCACGAGCAAGCAAGGGGTCAATCATACTACAGGAACAATAGTATTAAAGGGATACCCAAGTGTTCAGAGGTATTTTTATTTTAAGGCCCAGGAGGATATTTTCCGAAGTGCACCCTGGAATATGGTTGAGCTCATCCAGGTTTTTAGGGACCATGATGAGACATGATGATGAAGTATGCCACCAATAGGGTGGGTGAGGGTCTAACTAACAAAACAAGAAGTGCTTCCATCCTTTAGAGTCAAGCCTCTGGCCTACTTGTGGGGGTTTGCTATCTTTGCTTGGTTAACATATGGGAGGACGTATCTTCTCCATCTCCTCTTACCCCCACTTTCCCTTGTATTCATGACCCTCTGGTCACCATCTGCAAAATCGTTTACAGAATATGGTTAACTCATTACACTGAGTTTCCCCGTTATAAGCAGCAAAACATGGAATCTTGCGTTTTTCGTCTCACACATTGTAACAAGCAGTTTTTTTGTGTGCAAAATCTGCTGATCAAATTTTTAAAACCCCCAATTTGGACGCAAACTCCAATTTGCACCAAATCAGGGTTACTGAGCTACTCAGACTGAGATAATAAGTCTTCAACCTACTCACCTGTAGGACTGTGTATGCTTTCCATTTCTGTATTGTTTTCGGGATCCATACAATAGGATACTTCTTCTTCCTTGATGCTGAATGAAATAGTCCCATGCTCTGAAATACAAAAAAACAATACATGATATAAAATTATGTCTATCTACTTAAGGAAGGCTGCCACTGTTATACCTTACCAGGTGAGGTTGAAACCTAGAGGCCAAATTAAAGAGATTTTGTAGCTGTCAAGGTCGAAGACAAGAATTGCTCTTCCTGACAAGACTTGTTGCTCTTCCCTCCTAACAGTATGGGTAGAGTGGCTTGGTTGGGAAGGTAGCTGAGATGGCAGTGTTAGCTCAGAATATGGGGTTTTGAACACTTTCCTCCATTTCAACGAACCTGTGATGATGAAGACGAGTTGGGACGAGTTTCAGGAGGCAGTTCGTAAGTTGGAGAAACAGCTTGATGTGACACCTAGTCTAATTGTCATAGACATACGTTTTTCACAAGAGAGCAACATCAGAAGGAGTCAATAGACTCATATGTGGCAGCCTTATGCATCCTAGCTGGCTCATGGATCAATTGATTAGGGATCAAATTGTGGTCAGATGTTATGACAAGAAAGTGCAAGAGAAACTGCTCACTTACAAAAATCCATCTTTGAATGAGACAATAGACATTGTCAAAAGTGTTGAGATATCTCAAAAGTTTTCAAGAGAATTGATAAATATAGAGAGTGTAGGGGCAATGTTTGAACAGGGTTCTGCCAAGAGTGACAACACCAAATCTTACACCAATAGAAGTGATCAGAATTAGTTTTCTAAGCAAAATAACATTTGTTTTAAGTGTGGGCACTCTCAACATTTTCCTAATGGTCGTCCTTGTCCTGCAAAAAGTGCAACACACAAGATCTGTGGGAGACTTGGTCATTTTGCCAAAGTGTGATAAACAAAAAAGAACACAGTAAACGTAGCTGAGGACTCAGGTGAAGATATGGCGGTCTAATAGATGGAACGAGGGACATGGTTTTGGTTTTACATAATGAGAGTGAACAAGAGTGTAAAGACCCATGCTCTTATTTTCAGGCGGATGGGAAGTCCCAGAGATTATTAGTGGATTCTGGGGCTAAAATGACCATAATTAATAAAGAATTGCTTAACAGCACATGGAACAACAGACCTTTGTTACCTCTCAACAGGTGTCCAGTCACATTTAATGGGAAAATAATTGAGTTGGTCTGATATTATGAGTCTATCCTCCAATTTGAATCTTTTTAGGTAAAGTGTATGTCGCAAAAAAGGGGCATAACATTTTACGGTGGTATCAGCAAGGTTTGTTTGGTTTAACTTTGAAACCGGGCAAGGAAGTACAGGTGTCGTTGGTTGAAGAGGGTTGTTTGAACCCCAATACTGTCTGGATGGTGAAGTTTCCAAAAGTTTTTGATGAGGGATTAGGATAGATTAGTGGGTTCAAACACAAGATCAAAGTGGGGGACAATTCTATGTCAGGAGCGGAGGCTTCTGATAAGGCTGTCACTTTCTTCATTTATTGTACTCCAGCAGCCATTCAAATCATTATAAATTACATCAAAACTACCTTTCCCATGAACACAGGGAAAGTAGAATCCCAAGCCAGGACTCCTCATATCTTCCTTCGTGGGTAGTCTATCCTCCTCTTTCTTTGCTGCTCCAGCAGTATACAGATGAGTGTTTTTCTTCTCTGATTTTTTTCGGACTGACTTTATATTGTTAAACGCTTTGGTTTTCTGGCTTATGCGGCAATGTTTATGGAGCGCGCTCATTAGCGCTGGTGTTTCACTTTGCTTGTCAGCTGTGCCTTTATTGTTACCGCGGGAGCGTTTCTCCGCTCCTTTCGCAGTCGCGGTGTTTACATAGGCTCTGTGCGCGGCCGGCCTCCTGCCGCTAGGGGACCGCGTGCCTTTTTGCTGCGGCTCCTCAGAGCTTACCCCCCGGTGGGCGCGAGTCGCCGAGTTCTGTTTTCATCCCTTCGACAGTTGGAGCAGCTCGAACAGACTCGCGCGACCACGGGGGAAGAGATTTAAGCTTAATTATTGCAGCTTTTGGGCTAATCTTATTTAAGAGCCCCTGCCTGGAGCCTGAACACCCGTGTTGCGGGTAAGACGCATTTATAATAAAAGGGACCGGCCCAGGCAGAGTTTGTGACATTGTACCTCACAATAAGGAGTTTTCTGGGTCCCTGTTTTCTGTCTATAACCCCATCAAGTGTGGGCTGTTTTTCAAGGGTTCTGCCATTACTGTATCCACTTTCACTGATTTTCCTGATTTTATTCAGTTTCTGATTGTGCTCATCATGGAATATGAGGAGTACTATGTGGAGAAGGAGGATGAACAGGTCATGTACCTACTGTTCAATGACCATTTTTGTCAGGTTATGGATTCCTCCATATTGAAGGCTGGTTGCGCCGCTGGAGAAGAGAATTGAGTTATTTCAGGCACAATGTCAACCCCTCAACCAGAGGGAAGATCTTTTGGGCAGGTGAGTCCCCTACCTCCAGCCCAACCATCCACGAGCGTGGTGGAACCGATACGCAAGCGCTCCGAGGACGCGGGGTAGATTCGGACGCTTTTTCACGTCTAAAGAAGGCGTTCAAAGAGACCGGAGGAGCCTCCGGCTGAATCCTCTGGGGTTCCCGATGACGTAGCCACTCTAGATCCAGACGAATCCCCTCAGACTTCCGATGGGGATGGGGAGCCGGAGCGTCCGTGGCGCCCTTCTCATCCCACTCAGTCGACGTCCTCAGATCTTAGTGCAGACATGCTCAACACGGACGAGTTACTACATCCTCGCTTGTCGCAATGGGTCCCAGCCCCCAAGGTGGCGGCCTATATGGCGGCCAGGCTTCGTAAACCTTTAGACCAAGAAGTGCGTAGCTGCCTTCGGGCAGAGTGCCCTCGCCCTACCTTGGAAGGTAAGGTCGTGGTTATTCCAGAGATTGACCCCAAAATGTCAATTTTTTTGACCAAATTTGTGAAGGACCCCAAGAAAGGCATAGATCGCTCCTGGAGAGCGTGGCAAGATAAACTTTTGGACACGGCGGGGCCTTTAGCGAAAATCCTGGACATGGCAGAGGACGCCATGGCCTCGGGTTCTCAGACACGCTCTCGAGTTGGGCACAGAGGGCGATTATTTTCCTAGGGAATGCTAATGTGGCCATTTCAACTGAGAGACAGAGGTTTATTCTGATTAAAATAGATCCTAAGTTAGGTGAACTAGCCACGTCTGAGGCAGGTCCAATTACGGAAGGAAATCTCTTCAGAGATCCGTTCGTTAAAGAAATTGGCAAGTTTGTGAATACATTTAACTTCTTAGATAAGGCCCAAACGTCAATTAAGTGGATCTTTAACCCCTGTGTTTTTGGCGCGGCCGGTGGTGGCAGGGGGCGCGCGACCGGCTGACCCTGAAATAGAGCCTCCTATAAGCAAGGCGAATCCCACAGGCGACAATACCAGGATCCTGACAAGTTCGGAAACTTCTATCCATCCCAGGCCTATAACATTTACACAGGCCCAAAGTACCTTGATAGACAATGAGGTTGCGGACCTTCTAGAGAAAGGTGCCATTACTCGGTCTATCCTACATCCTCGGAGATATCTCAGCAATATTTTCCTAGTGGAAAAACAGGACGGAGGCTATCGCCTAGTGATAAACCTCAAAGAGTTCAACGGGTGGCTTATTTACTGCCATTTCAAAATGGAGGGCATTCACCTCCTACGGGATCTGCTCCAGGAAGGGGACTGGATTGTCCGTCTGAACCTGAAGGATGCCTACCTTACAATCCCGATTTTCGCTCCACACAGAAGTTTTCTTCAGTTTCAGTGACACTCGCAGGTTTACAAATTCACTTCCCTTTCTCTCGGACTGTCCACCGCTCCGTGGTGCTTCACCAATGTGATGAAGCCGGTGGTGGAGCGCCTCAGTTCGGAGGGCATCCGATTGATAATCTATCTAGACGACATGCTCATCTTGAACCAATGTCAGTGGAGGTTGATGGTCCACCTACAAAAGGCGGTGTCCCTCCTGGAGTCGCTAGGATCCATTATCAACGAGGGCAAATCGGACCTTCTCCCATCTCAGAGAATGCAGTTTCTGGGCTTTATGATAGACTCGGTGGCGGCCACCTCGTCCCTTCCCTTTCGCAAGTTATCCAGTATCAGACACGAGCTGAAGCGCACTCTGGCACGACCAACGATTTTGCTACGACACTTAGCCAGAGTGGTAGGCATTCTGTTGTCATCCATCCAGGCAATATTCCCGGGACCCCTTCACTACAGGGCCCTTCTACGCCTCAAAGCCTCTCACTTGCGCAAAGGTCTCACCTACTCTCAGGTCGTTCCACTCACGGAGGAGGCGAAAACGGAGTTGCAGTGGTGGATCGAGCATATGGAGGCTTGGAACGGTCGGGCAATCTTCGGCTCCAAGCCAGATCTGATAACAGAGTCCGATGCCAGTGGCGCGGCTGGGGCACGCGTTGAGGCGCGATATCTACCGGCGGAAGATGGTCATCTGCAGAGAGAACCCTTCACATGAACTGCTTGGAACTGATGGCGAGTTCATTTGCAGTAAAATGCTGGACGAGAGACAAGATTCAAAGCTTTGTCCTCCTAAAGATGGACAATGTAGCAGCAGTACGCTACATCAACCACCTCGGGGGGACCGGTCCAGAGCGTTATCCAATCTAGCCCACGATCTGTGGGAATACTGAATGTCCAACCAGATATCCCTGTCAGCGGAGCACCTTCCCGGGTCGTCCAACCAGGTGGCAGACTGGTGCTCTCGCCACTGTAAGGACACCAGCCTATGGCTACTTCATCCCAATGTTTTCAAGGGCATCCAAGCCCGATGGGGTCCGTTCTCAGTGGACCTCTTTGCCTCTCAACTGGACACCCAACTGAAGCGTTACTACAGTTGGCGCCCGGACCGGGAGGCATTAGCGGTGGATGCGTTTCTTCAGGATTGGAACAAGGAAAGGGGTTACGCATTTCCCCCCTTTGCGATGATCATGAGATTGTCAACCCAGGCGGATCTGGTGGTGGTTACCCCGATATAGAGATCGCAAGCCTGGTTTCCAGTTCTGATGGAACTTTCCCGGGATTTTCCAATCCCTCTACCCCTCGATCCCGATTCTTCTCAGGGATCCTCAAGGGAACCCTCACCATCTTCTGACAACGGGCAGCCTGCGGCTGATGGCCTGGCGGGTTACAGGCAACGCTGGAAAGTCCCGGGCCTTTCGGAGGATGCTGCCAGGCCGCTTGCCAAATCCTGGGCCGACAGCACCAACAAGAGATATCGGTCAGCCTGAACTCGATGGAGTAATTGGAGTCTGCGACAACAAGTGGATCCGATGGGGGTGGGGGGGGGTGGGGAGGGGGGGCATTGTCCATATCCTTAACTTCTTAGCCCCGTTGGCAAAAGACAATCTGGCATAGAGGTTGATAAATACCTTTCGATCAGCAATCTCGGCGGGACACATCCCTCTGGATAATCACCCGATTGGGGAACATCCTTTGGTCTGTAAACTATTGAGGGGCATCAGGTTATCGGTTCCTCTGGAGCCCCGCTACTCAGTTTTGTGGGATGTGAACAAAGTTTTGAACTTGTTCCAAGAGTGGCCCTCTAATAAATATTTATTGAGGAAGCAAATATCAGCTAAACTTGCGATGTTATTGTGTTTAATTTCTTGTCGCAGGGTCTCGGACGTGAGAGCGTTAGATCTTACCGCCGTGTCTTTACACTGGATGGAGTCACCTTTCACATTTCCAGGCGTACCAAGTGCAATTCGCGCTCTGTATCATATCCTGCATTTTCAGATGTCCCTGAATTATGTGTGGTTAGAGCACTTAAGGCCTATGAGGTGGCGACAATAGATATACGTCCACAGGGCGTCAAGCAGTTGTTCATTGGTCTTACGAAACCACACGGGGCGGACTCGTCCCCCACTATTGCAAGATGGGTACGCTGGGTTATGCAGGAGGCTTGTATAGATATCTCCCATTTTGGAGCTCACTCTGTAATGGGTGCGATGGCATTCAAGGCTTTTACCCTGGGGGCTCGTCTCGAGGACATTCTAAATGCCGCAGACTGGTCCTCGGACTCCACCTTCAAAAGATTTTATTTTAAGCCAGTAGCCTTGCTGGCTTTTTTGGTGGTGGATAAGCTTTAAACTAGCCTAATCAGAAGTCTCCTCTCCTGACATAGAATGCTAAATTTCCTAGCTAACGTGCAGGAAAATTTCAATTCCATTAAGGAGGCGGAGGCGAGGATTAGCCCACCCAGTCTTCATTCGAACCCTCCCAGAATTTCTGCGTTGCTGTGGCAAGTAAAATCTTTATGATGAAATCTTGAAAATGTACACTGTTGCAGTTGTTGTTTTTACTTCTTGTCAGTTGGATTGGTTCAGTAGTGTTAAGTGATCTCACAAGAGTTACTTCCTTTACACTTAATTGTTTTTCCTTATACGTTAGGTTCCGATACTGGAAAACAGGAATAATTGGTAGACTACGGTAGATGGATCGAAGGAAGAAAGAGGAGGATAGAGTGCCCACGAAGGAAGATATGAGGAGTCCTGGCTTGGGATTGGCCAATACTGTTGGGACATTTTTTGTTTCTACTTTCCCTGTGTTCATGGGAAAGGTAGTTTTGATGTAATTTATAACGATTTGAATGTCTGCTGGAGTACAATAAATGAAGAAAGTGACAGCCTAATCCTCGCCTCCTTAATAGAATTGAAACTTTCCTGCACGTTAGCTAGGAAATTTTTCATTCTACCTCTGTCAAACAAACTTAGAATGGTGCCATTTAGCATCAGGGAAGAGTTGGCAAACATCCTGGAAAAATATGTATCCAAGGAGTCATTAAACGTATTGAGTCCTCCCTCTAGCTTTCTCCATAGGTTATTGCAAGGAAGAATCTTGGGATATACATTGATCTGGGAAGTTCCAACACTAGGCGGCGATCTATGCACAGATGTGAATTCAGCAGCCCACATGCCTCGAACACAAAATGATTTGGGTCGATTCACACCCTTTACCTAGTTTTGCAGGTGCTTCTGTTTTTTAGCAAGTTTGATTTAACATCCGCTTATCATCAGATGGAACTGAATCAATCATGCAGTCATCTCACTGCGTTATTCTCACCTAAAGGTACCTTTCAGTTTAAAAGGATGCTTTTTGGGCTAGCATCTGCAGCGTTTGTTTTTCAACGGATTACAGAGTCTATTCTGAAAGGCATTATTAGTTTACTTGTCTTTCAAGATGACATTTTGATTGCAGCAAGAAATATTCAGGAACATGATGATATCATGCACAATGTTTTGGAAAGACTTAAACAAGCAGTTGTGGTTGTGAATATCAAGAAATGTGATTTTGCAAGGTCACAAATAGAATATTTTGGTCATGTGTTTTCTCTCAAAGGATGTAGAGCCTGGTACTGGTTTAGTGGAGGCTATTGTTGGAGCCACAGCACCCAGCAGTAAGGAACAAGTATCATCATTTTAGGGGGGTTGAAAGTTCTATGCAAAGTTCATTAAGAATTTTGCTAGCAAGACAGAAAATGTGTAGAACCTACTCAAAAAACTAAAGGTTTTTGAGTGGGATGAAATGAGTTGGAAAGATTTTGAGACATTGAAGGCAGAGATAATGTCTGAGAAAATTCTTGCACCCTATGATCCTGAAAATGCATGTATTCTCACTGAGGATGCAAGTAATAGTGGTCTAGGAGCTACTATGTCACAAAATGTGGATTAATATGAGCGCACTATTGGATTTGCTTAGAAAGCTCTGAGGGAAAATGGAAAAACAAATTCTGTTATAGAAAAAGAATTACTTGCTTGTTGTTGGGCAGTGGAGCAATTCAACTCTTTTGTGTGGGGAAGAAAATTTAAGATTTTGACAGATCACTAACCTCTACTTGGTATTCCTAGTGGGGATGTCATTAGAGATTTGACTCCAAGGTTTGCAAGGCTCACTACGAAACTTCAATACAATTTGAGGTAGAACACATTCCTGGTAGGAAGAATATTAGGGCAGACTATTTGTCAAGGTCTCCTCTAAGTGTGCCCCAGGTAGAACCTGAGGAGGAGGATCAAGAGTGCCTTATAGCAGCAGTGATTGTGTGTTTTGAGAGTGCTTTCGATAGAGATGAATGGATAGAGAGTATGGTCAAAGATTACGTTTTTAGAAAGGAGCACATGTATGTTGTGTGTGGATGGCCTCTACTCTTCATCCCAGTGTCCAACCATTTTTCAAGATTTCAGAAGAGTTACCATTAGAGGATGATTATCTTATCATGAGGGGCGACAAGTTTATTCCCCCGGTTTCTCTTAGACCTTGTATAATACATGAAGGTCATTTAGGGCAAACGGTCAGTAAGAGAAGAATTTGTAGCGTGTATTAGTGCCCCTGCATGGACAGAGAAATTGTAAATATTGTCAGAGATTGTGTCATCTGTGCAACTAGCAATAAGGCACTTAAAACTGTCACTCCTCCTTTACATCCTGTAGACCTCCTGGAGAGACCTTGGTCCAAACTTCCTGTAGAATTCATTAGACCTTTCGGTGTTCTGCCAACTAAATGCAAATATGTTATAGATCTGGTAGACTACTACCACAAGTGGTGGGAGGTAGAATTTGTCCAAGAACCTAACATATTATTGTTATTTCTTTCTTCAGCAAACTTTTTCGGACTGAAGGCTTACCTAAATAGCTGGTCTCTGACAATGGGGTTAAATTAGTGTGTAGAGAAATGAGGCAGTTTCTGTTTAAAGCTGGTATTACACATCGAAGGGTGGCATTGTACCACCCACAAGCCAATGGTTCTGTAGAGAAAAGGAATAGAACTTTCAAAGAATGCATCCAACGGGCAGTACAGAATGGTGTTGATATGCCTACCACAGTGGAAGAAAAGCTATTTGCCCATCGTACCAGTCCCAATGCCATTTCGAACAAGACACCATTTGAGATTATGAGAGGTTGAGTGCCTACTAGTGGGTTTTTTCCTGCATGGCTGAAAGAAAACAGATCCGATTCTTCTCATAAATGTGATAAATACAAGTGTATTCACCCTTTGGTGGAGATGGCGCAAAGTAAGGTAAAATAAAATGTTGATGATTAACATGGTGGGAGCAAGCATGGTAATGCCATCATGAAGGGAGATTGGGTTCACATAAAAAAATCCTTCTCATGTGTCAAAAAAGCCAGTCTAGATTGAGGGAGCCTGTACAAGCTGAGGTTGTGTGCGGTCATATCATCAAGGTGATGGTAAGTCTTGTTTACGTTTATTAGTCTTTATTTCGACTGCACTGATCATAAAAGACAATAAATATTTAACACTACCAAAGAATACAAGTATAAAATCTAGTTCTCAACAAGGACTGTACATATAAATATGATAAACATGTTAAAAAGACAAGCAATTTATATATCAACTAAAAAAGCTTAAACAGGCTTTTTTTACAGTAAAAAAGTAAAATCGCCGCAGGCTAATAACAATTCATATAGTAATCTATGCCAGTGGGTCCCAATACTGGTTAAGAAGTATAATAAATAACCGGGCGGGAGAGCTAAGCAGAAGTCAGTGTCTAACTAAGCACTGTCGCAGTCTGCTTGCTTTCAATCTTGCTTTTAATTCTCCACTCCCAGCCTAAAAACTTCGCTATAGAAATCACAATTGCCTCTTGTGAGCTGGCCTTCAATATTCGCAGTGCAGAAGCACTCGACCTAGTACCTGAGTGCAGACAAATTGGTTTAAGCCATTTGCACCGTGAAGGCTTTGGTCGGTAACGTTCCTATCCGGAACTGGAAAAAACGTTTCCTGTTGGTGGGCTTGGTTATAAAGTCCCTAAAGTCTTCATGCAAGGGTTCCGGCTTGTTTCCAGGAAGGTACTGGTCAAAGATGATAAGTTAGACTGACACAGATTACCAGTTCTGATCATAGCCCAGTAAGCTCATTTAAATGTGTTTTTGGGAGGAAAAATATTATGCACCGGGTCTTCCCATAAATGCCTCATGCCCATATTCACCAGGGAGCTTTTCACCTGTTATAACCATCTGATCTTGTGAGAGGTATCGGTATCTCTGAAGTCTTTGAGTGCTAGGGCATAGTGGGCCGGGGTAGACCAAAGTCTTCTCCAGTAGGCCAGTGGTCTGAACCTAGCAACCTCTACCAGGGAATAGCACCCCAAATCAGAGTATAGAGGTATGAGAGGTCTACTTTGGGGGAGGCCTACCAAACCTTTCAAAAATCTTTTTTGGGCCTGGGCTAGTGAGGACAGGCTTTCATAACCCCAAAGTTCCGCCCCATACAGAATAGAAGCCATAACCTTGGTATTATATATCTTATGTGCAGGACCGACCAGCTTAGTCTGGGAGAGCCTGTGTTCTTTCAAAATCACTCCTGCAAGCTGGGAATGCTTAAGCGCCATAATTTCTATCTGGGGTTTCCAGTCTAGTTTGCGGCCTATGTTTACTCCAAGGTAAGTAAATAAATCTGTTTGTTCCAATGGCTCATTATTCATAACGACCCTTGAATTGATTACTTTGTGTTTCTGCAACACCATAAATTTAGTTTTATCCACGTTTACCAATAACTCATTTTTCTTACAAAATGACTCAAATCGGGTCAGTGCTCTCAGCAACCCAACCTGAGTTTTTGATAAAATTAGGGTGTTGTCCGCGAACATGAGTATTGGAACTTTTATGCCAGCAACAGAGGGTGCATCAGTAGAGTACTCTGAAAAGTATTTAACCACGCCGTTTATAAACCGTGAAAACCGGGTGGGGGCCAGTACACACCCTTGACGTAACCTTTAAGGATTTTGAATTTGGGGGTAGTGTTCCCTTGAGCACCCCAACAAACCTGCGCATAATTGGATTCATACAGTTTAACTACAAGCTGCAAGAGGTCAGAGGGTAATCCTAGGTTACTCAGTACAGCTCAGAGTTTGTTTCTCTGGACCGTTTAGAATGCTGCTTTGAGATCTACAAAGGTGGCATAAATAGTTCCAGCCGCTAATAGTACAACACGCCAGGAAATTGAGACAAAATAAAAAACTTGATCAATTGTACTTACGAGGGCCCTAAAACCGGCTTGGAAGGGGGCTAATATGTTGTTCTCTGCTATCTAGATCTGAATTCTGTTCATAACCAATCTAGCCATAATCTTTTGGGTGGAATCGATCAGGCTGATTGGCCTGTAATTACTGGGGCTAGAACCCTCCTTGTAAATAGGTAAGATGTCAGCTCCTCACCAGGAGTCGGGGATGGGAGCTCCTCTGGCAATCGCATTTCCTAGAAAAAGAATATACTTGAGCCAATCATCTTTATCAGGTAAGAATAGGTCTGCCGGGATGCAATCAGGACTGGGGGCCTTTCCCTTTGGTGCTGAGTTCATGGCAGTTTCCACTTTCCTTAAGGAAAATGTTATTGGTGAGTCTACACTTGGAACTAGGAAGGGGGGTAAATTCTCAGCAACTGCACATTGATTCTCAAAGAAGGATACCCATCGGTGCTGGGCAATGTGGTTTGGGGGGCACTGCCTTGACCTCACCTACCCCATTAGACAAGCTTCTAAAATGATTGCATGTTTTTCAGTTTGCTAGCTTGTAAAAGTTCATTCCACCGTTGTTCATCCCAATCCTTTTTTGCTAAAGTTTGTGTGGATTTATACTGTTTACGTGCTGTTCTTATCCTGCCTAGGTCATTGGTTTTTTTTGCTCGGGACAACTACTTGTATGCTACCTTGCAAGCCTTGTTATACCAGTGGTCATGCTTTAATGAAGATCTCTTAGGGGTTTTAAAGGGTTTAACAAAGAAACACCTGGTGTTTTAAAATATGGTCTTGTTGATTTGAGTGATATTAAAGTTGATTTCACCCTCACTGTTAATTTTGTTGAAGAAAGTCTAGAGAGTTGATCACCTCTGCTTTCATGTTATCAAGGGAGCTTTTATTCTCGACAATCCAGGACCATTTGATCCGCCTCATGTCATTACTGATTATAGCATCAGCAGTCTCAATTACACCGACTGGGCGCAAGGATGTTGCATAAACTGAGCCTTTGAGTTTTAGCAGCAATGGATTGTGGTCACTTTCATTCCTTACACAGACCTCCATATCCACTAGTGATGACTAGTTCTCTATATTAATAAAGATGTAGTCTATACGACTGCTTCTCAGACCGTTGTTGTATGAATGAGATTCTAAGCGGTCAGAGGGTGTATGTTCTATGTTTGGCTCTTGGAATGTTAATGTCCAGGGTGGCCTCCTGGTGATATGTTATGAACTACTAATAAATGTCCCTGCATTACACTCATGGAATTTTTGCGAGTGTATCACCACACTATGTGTTATAGAGTATGTATGTGGTGTGTAGTGGAATTGTGTGGGTTGCATTGGATTAGTTAGTAAGTTTTGTAATTGTGTGGTGTGTAGTGGATTTGAGTAGTGGAATTATGTAGCATGCTGTACTGTGGAATTATGTGGATAGTAATTATATGGTATTGAGAGTACTGGAGTTACGTGGAGTGGGATTGTGTGTTATGGAGTGTAATTATGTAGAATGGTATTTTGTGTTGTGTAGTGTTATGTCTTGGAATTTAATTATCTGGTGTGCTGTTGAATTTTGTGTCTTGATGTGGACATTTGCGGAGTGTATTGGATGTATGTGGTGTGTTGTGTAATTGTGTTGTTGAGTTGTATTATGTGGTTTGGTATGGAAATAGGTGGTGTGGATTGGAAATGTGTGGAGTTGAGTTGGGTGGCTTGGAACTGTGCGTATAGCTCTGCGTTTCTGGTGGCGATAAAGAACAAATACGTACATGCCAAGCTCCAGATCGGTTTGCTTGGGTGCTATAAAAAAAAGAGCTATTGGTGTCATATATGTAAATGTATTTTACCTATGTGTTATGGATTGGAGTTGATGTATTTGGTGTGTTGGGAAATTATGTGGGTTGGACTGGAATTGCTAGTTGTGGCACTGTGATGTGGAATGAATTTGTTTTGTGGAATTATGTGGCATGGTGTGCTGTTGTATTACGTGGACAACAATTATGTGTTTTTGAGTGTATTGGAATTCTGTGGAGTAGGATTGTGTGTAATGTAGTGCAATTCTGTGGAATGGTATTTTTTGTTATGCAGTGGGAGTTCAATTATGTGGTAAGCTGTAGAATGTTGTGGCATGAAGTTAAATTATGTATTGTAAAAAACAAGTTACTTACCTGTACACTGTGCTTCTCCACTATAGATATCTTTTATTGATTCACATGCTTGAATCTTCCCAGTAATCATGGTGGGAGTCCCACAGTAACAGAAGAAATAGCAGTAATAAAACATCACCATTAAAATCCATAGAGAAGAAAACTCACTTGCGTAACCTTTCAGCCTCATTTTTTAACATCCAAATTTGAAGATAATGTTCCTTTATAGTGAAAGCTTGGATATCACCGATACGTCTGGTTGATGTAATGGTGAAGAGAAATGCCACTTTCCAAGAAAGGAACTTCAATTTGCATTTGTGTACTGGCTCAAAGGGAGGACGCAATACCTGTGACAGGACAGTATTTCATTACCTCAGAATTGGAGGAGCTTTAACAGGCGGAAACTCTCTAAAACGCCCCCTCATAAATTCCTTGATGAGACGATTAGACCCTAGTGAAGTTTGATCTGCGTGTCTTCTATACCTACAAATTGAAGCCAGATGAACTCTTATAGAAGAGTGAGAAAATCCTGATTTAGCTAAGTGCAAAAGATAGGGCAGTACTTGCTCCAGAGATAATTAGGATAGATGCAATGCTTGTGAGATACACCAAGCACAGAATCTCTTCCATTTAGCTGGGTAGCATTTCAACGTGGCAGGAGCTCAAGACTTCTGTTGTATTGACAGCCTCAAATCCCCAAATTCAATGTGGTGAGGAGCCAAAGTGACAAGTGAAGAGAGGGAATATGTGGATGAGCCACTTAGCCCAGGTTCATGTTCCCTTGGAGGAAAGAGAATCGGAGCACACTCTGATTGGCGATGCAGCTTGGTGCACCATAATTGTCTCACCCAACCTGGAGCAATGAGAATGAGCCGACACAGCTCTTGCTTCACTTTCTGAAGTACTCGAGAAATGAGTGGAAATGGGGGAAATGCGTAGGTGAACATCCCCGTCTTAGGCAACTGGAAGACCTCTTCCCGCGATTTTGAATGAGGAATTTCGATTGCGAAAAGAGGACACTTTTTGTTGAGGAAAGAAGAGACCAGATCTAATGCTGGGTAACCCCAGTATTGAAAAACCACCTTCAAATGCTGATCGTTGAGTCCCCATTCATGACACTGTTTGGATACCCTGCTGAAAGAGTCTGTAGGAGAGTAGGGTCTGCTTCATATGGTCACCCCCACTTTTTGCTGTGATTTTCTGGTTTTTCGACTTTAGTGTGGCTGTGGGCCTGCTAATCAGACCCACACCCCAGCTGTTCTCTGTCTAAATTGATACCATGTACTTTAGGTACATACCTGATTGGGTATTGGGTCACCTTTGTTAGCCCCTTTATAGTGTACCATAGGTACCCAGGGCATAGGTGCATCCAAGGCCTACCAGGGGCTGCAGGATGTATTATGTCACCCCTGGCTGGCCATCCAAACTGACACCACAGGCTGATCACTCAGCTTGGGTAAGGTGGTGTAATCACCCCATACTTAGATATAGTATAGCTATATCTACCCATATATATAGACACATGCACCTATAAGTCACTCCTATGGTAGGCCTCGACAATCCTGGAGGCAGAGTGCTTGGTTTTATGTGAGAGGGTGCCCTAGCATGAGATGAGCCCCTCTGCAGCTTTTGGAACCATCTCCTTTTAGCTGTTCTATGATATAGCCATACCATATACTCTTAAGTGCATTATAATTCTCGCGGTTAATGCTAACTTTGGTTTGGCTTTATCAAAACATGTCGTGTAAGGTGTCAAACACTTTGGAATACTACCCCCCCGCCAATTCTGGCAGCGGGGGTAGCATTCCACCCTTCTAGAGGGAAAAGACATGTATGTTACTGCTTTACCAGGTTAAAGTTAAACAGAGCCCCAGCATCACAAAATGGATGCTGCCTGGGGCACACAAGGTACTCCATGCATAGCCCGGTTCAAACCAGTTGCTGGGGCACTCCAGACCCGCTCTGGAGCAAAACTGGACAAAGGGAAAGGGGTGTTACCACCCCCTTCCCAGGTCCACCCATAGGAGGGACCTAGGCAGGTAATCCAGCCCCTTAGCTTAGTATAAGTATAGGAGCTGTGTCCCCAGGACTTTAGATTATCCTGGAAAGAAACTTTGATACAGAACTCTTGGACCTTCGACGTTCTATTTCGACTAGAAGACGGAAGACATCTTCCTTGTGGTCAAGGAGTGACCACCTTGTGCAAACAGGCACCATCAGTAACTTGCCGGTCTGCTTTGTCGACGATTCCGCTGGAACCCGAAGACTCAGCGACACAGGAACTGGACTTCCAGACTTCTCCAACTCCGACCCACATCCACAGCAAAGCTGAGACCCGTGGCAGACACGAGAAACGTGGGACCAGATACCCTGGACATCCTGCATTTTGCTAACTGCATTGACTCCTGAGGTAACTCAAAGTTGTGCATTGGAGTACGAGAAGCCCCAGACCCGAACACCATTTGCACCGAAGCTCAGCCCTCCACACTGCATGAGTGCCGCGTGGGGCCCGCTCCTGCATTTCAGCTCGATGCGTCTTCCCGGTTGCTAGCCTGTTGGCTAGTGAGCCCCCTGAAGACAATCCTTTGAAACCAAACTGCTTCCCTGGTTGCTCCAGGCTTGCTCCAGCTTCCCTGCAAAGGAGAAGTTCCTCAGACCTTGCTGGTCTGACCCGAAGCCTTCCTGCGTGGATTGCGTTTGCCAAGGCTCGTTAGGTCCAATCCGGATACCGACGCCGCAGCCAACTAGATTCTTTGTGGGACAGCTCGAATCCAGCTCCAGGTCGTCGGCAACACCTCCTGGTCCTCGTGGCGGCAGAGACAAGCTTCACCTCTTCACCTGAGATCATCGCAACATCGCCTGGTTCCTTCATGGTTCCTTCATAGTCACTGGCTAGTGACCCAGACTCTGTCCCCTCTGATTTCAGGTTCTTCACATCTTCGATCCACCCTTGGATCCACCCAGGCACTCTTCCTCTGGTCGCCTGCAGCACTTCTTTGCAGATCTGCATTGAAAGCATAGACGAAACCCGACACCAAAAGGCACCTATGCACCCGGTTCCCCTGGGTGAGGTAACACGAGTACTCTGGTGCTCCCGTGGGTCTTGACTCTCGAAGTGTCCTAGTCTAAAGGGGTTTTGACGTAGTCCATCCGGAAGTGCCCTTAAACAGTAACTTTGCAACTCTTACGTTCTCCATTATAAGTCAATGGTAACTCGCAACTGTGTTTAGACACTCCTGTGGGCCTCCTACTCCCTAACCTTTGGTTGTTTAGTGTAGCCCCAGCAATTTCCTAGGCCCTAGGCCTACTAACTCTTTCTGTCGTGGTTCTTATACCACTTCTTTAGTATATGGTTTGTGAGGCCCCTAGGGCATAACTGTATTTGTGCAACTTATCGTATGCTAATTGAGTAACTTGTGATGTACGTTTTCCTCTGACCTCATAAAGAGTGCAGTGGGGTTGTGTTAGAAATTAATACATATATATTTGATATATACCTTGTGTGGTGTCCTTTCATTTGGTATTCAAGGGATTATAATTGGTAAAACAGCTTGCTTCACATGCTCTCTTAAGTCTTAGCCGAAGACTGCTGGTCCATTCTACCACTAGGATAGCTTGTCTATAAGGTTGACTTTACAACCACCATCAATAAGGGTCGATTAGACTGATGCAAGGTGAGAACTCAAATAGTGGACATCATATGCCAGGCTAACTTCTCACAGAGTCAACCCTCTCCTTGTGAACACCCGGCACATGCTCCACTCGCAAGAAGTGGTTGACAAGGAGCCATTCCCATAACTGTTGAGCAAGAAGGGAAAGCACTGGAGATCACGTGCAGCCTTGCTTTCGAAGGTAAAAAATTGTTGTGGTATTGTCCGTTCTGATGAGCACTGATGCACCCTTGATGCGAGGCAGGAAGGCTTTCGGACCCAGGAATATTGCCTTGAGTTCCAGAATGTTTATGTGGCACTCCAAGTCCTGTTTGGATCACTTGCTGTTAACCTGTAATTCTTGAAGATGAGCCCCTCACCCGTCCATTGAATCATCCGAGGCCATCACCAGCTGGAGCACAGAGTCAATGAAAGAAAGGCCTTGCAATAGGTTTTTCTTGACCGTCCACCAGGCCATTGCGGCTCTCATTGCAGATGAAATTTGAAACTTGTCATTGAATGAGCCTTGAGACTGAATCCACTGCGCATCGAGCTGCTCCTGCAGCGGTCGAATGCGGAGACAACAATTGAGGATGAGCAGGATGCAAGAGGACATCATCCCCAGCATGGATTTGTACTGCCACACAGAAACTAACCTTTTTGTTGAAAGAATTGAATAGGAAAGACCTTGCTGGATGAATCACACGATTTGAAATCTGGTAATTTATGAATCATCGAGGCAATATGGCCGCCGAGACGCTGTAGAGGAAAGTCACGCCTGACTCTCCTCCTGATGGTGGTGTATTCGGTGCTGAATCCCTGGCTTTTTTTTCAGTCGGTTTCACCACAGTTGATGCTCTAATGGAAATACTTGACCATCACTGGACTATCACTGGACTGATATAATAGGGGAAAAAAAAACTGAGGTGATACTGAGGTAAAACCAGAGAAAATAGATAAGAGAGGAACAGTCAGCTGCTGGATGCGATGCTCGGAGTGTCTATTCTTTGGCCTGTACGAGCAGAATATATAACTCAGCTAAGGAAAGGACCCTATCCAAGCTTATCTCCTTCTTTGCAACGCGGGCTGTGTGGTCTGGGCAGATCGATTGGAAGAAGCTATTGAGAGTAATGGCTCCTAAACTCCTGCGGTCACCCAAGAAAACCCGTGATCTTCGAGATAGATGGGGCAATGACGAAGAGGAAGCGCCCACAGATGACTCTGGAGCCCCAGCTTCTAACTTGAGAGGTAAAGCGAGATCGAAGGCGCAGCAGAGACGAGAGGCTGCAAAGGAGAGTAAAATGCGGAAGATCCGAGAAAAAGAAATGGAGAAGAAAAAGATGACGGCCTCATTTAAAAAAAGCAACGAGGAGCAGGCTCTCGCTGGCGAGGTAGTAGGGAGAGAGACTCCGCTCCGACAAACTATGATTGTGGAAACATTCTCGCCCTTACCGAGTGCCCAACCTGCTTTGCATCGGATGTTCGTGGTTCCGTCATTGGCATCTTTGTGTGGCTTAATTGGGGAGAAACAGCTTAACAGCCTCGCGGAAGCAATTGAGGGAGTGACCTGCCTGGTGGAGCCCGTCGGCTGCAGTGAAGTTACAGAGCCCTCGAGATCGCCAGGGCTTTCTACGGATGTGGTAGGGGGCGGGGCCAAGCAATCAAAAGCAAAAGAAACTACATTTAAAGAAACAGAGACAGTCCACGAGTCAGCTAAAGCTCGTGCTGATGCAGATGCGGCTGATAAGTTTGGGCACATCATTGCAACATCAACGTCAGAGCTGACCCAAGAAAACGTAGATAAAGAGGCAGCCCTCGACCCAGTGAAATCAGGGGTTAAGAAATCCGCAAATGCAAATGCAAATGTAACCCACAAAGTTGGTAAAAAAATACCAATTACCTTAGGATCCAACTTGGCTTCACCCAGTGAGGACGTTTTCTTCACTGGCAATGATGAGGCAGACGACGAGGATGAGAGCGAGAACAGTAGCTCGGATTTGGAGCTAGACTCTGATCTGGAAATGTCAGTAGGCTCTGAAGTGGGCACTTATTCAGATATTGATATTGAGACAGAATCGGATAGTGCTTCAATCTTTCTGAATAGTGACACAGAGTCTATCGATTTGGAGTAAGAGACAGTTCGAAAAGTTCCAAAGGTGAGACAAAAGACTGCTGCCATAGAGATGAACAAGCCAGTATTGAAAAGCAGAACCAAGTGTAAGAGTAAAGCTAAAAATAACTCTAGACGAAAGAACTTGGCCAGAGCATCTCGCGGAGGTCCGGCGAAATCAGTTGCAAAGAAACTTGATTGGGACAATACACTGGAAAGCCATGCATTGTCTACGGGGGGGCCCGATAATACGAATATGGGTATCCACGATGTTAATTCTCAGGGGCCTGAGGGGAGTGCCTCTAACTTTGAAGTCCTGCTCTCTACTTTAAAGCAAATACAGGGTGAGGCTCGAGCTGAGAGTCAAAGGGCAAGCAGAAGAGCCAGGCATGCAAATAAAAAAATTCAAACCTCTTTGCGTAAAATTAATAAAATGTATGAAGAAGTGGTTGGGAGAGTATCTGAGGTGGAGGTCAGAACGGGAAAATTAGAGGATGATTTCGTGATACTGCAGGACACTAAGAGAGATCAGGATAAGACAACAGTGGATATGCTCTGGAAATTGGAGGACTTTGAAAACAGACAAAGGCGCAATAACGTCAGACTACTTGGTTTACAGGAAGGAAAGGAGGGGGGGATGTACGGGGTTTTGTTGTTGAGTTATTGAAGGGTGCCTTTCCGGAGATGGCTTCATGGGATTGGGAACACAAGGTACAATGGGCACACCGGTTCCCGATGGCGCGGAAGGAGTCCCAGGGTAAGCCGCGCGCAATATTGCTGTATGTTGGGAACTTTTTACTACGTGAAGAGATAATCAGCAAGGCGAAACCGCAGGCTAAGCGCACTTATAAGGATGTTGTTTTCTTTGCCCGTCCTGACTTCTGCCACGCCACTGTGGAAAGGCGATGACGGATGAGGCAGATGATCACTCCCTTTCAAAACATTGGTTGCGAGGCTTACCTTATGTTTCCAGCACGATTGAAGGTCGGACTAAATGGAAACTTTACGATCTTCTATTCTGAAATTATGGCACAAGAGTACCTTAGTTTTTTGCGTGAAACCAGAGGTCAACATAAGGCACAACATAAGGAGCTTGTGGAGCATGATGCCCAAGTGGTTGCTCTTAGAGACATTCCCCGGAAGAAATAGTAAAAAGAAGAGACTAATAACACTATGCAGTAGGAAAAGCCTATAGCTTGTTTAAATATTTGATTTATGAGTTAAGACCGCATATTTCTTTTTTGGTAGGTCGGGGAGAGGGGCAGGTGTGTATTGGTGGGTGTCAATAGTTCTAGGTGATATTGGGGGCAGATGGGGTTCAATATTATCTCGGGGGGAGCACCATGAGTGAAATTTATGGTTTATGAGAATCAGGGGAGGGAGGGCGTGACATCCTGTAGGCATCGTCGGTCAGACATAGGTCCTTCGGACCTATTTGCCTGTAGGGGGGGGTGGGTATCTGTGGGAGGGTTGTCTGGGGTGGGGGAGGGGGGAGCTGGGGCAGGGCACATGGGCTTTGGAATTTGTCAGGATTATGAAGAACTTGATTTAGAATGGATGTACGAGTATAGGTATCGAATCGAATGGGCTGAGAGTATTAAAATGGGAGTTTCTGGAATAGAAGTAGTAAAGAACAAGCTTGGAAGATTGGTAATTAGTAGTGAGCAGTCAGTTGGTAGCCCCCTAAAAACTAGATATGTCCCTTAGATTCGTAACATGGAACGTTTGTGGGTTAAACGACGTTCAAAAAAGACAAAAGATAGCAGTTTGATTGCGGCAGATGAATGTAGACTACGTATTCCTCCAAGAAACACACATAATGAGTACCCAGGAGTTCTGTCTTAATCAGTTGGGGTTCCATTTAATAGCAAGATCCAAGCAAGGGACGAAAAATAGAGGGGTAGCTATTCTTTCAAGAAGTAAAAATGTGGTAATCAGAAAAAAAATAGAAGATCAATGGGGTAGATGGGCTATGGTTGAGATCTTAATAGAGGGAGTATGGACAACTTTTGTGGCAGTTTATGGCTCAACCCAGGATGTTCCAGAAACTCTGCAGTTTTTAGATGCAGAGTTAGCGGGTTGGCCTCCTCAGGTTATTATAGGAAGTGATTTAAATATTAATGGGGCGGACGGGCTGGGGGTAGGATTGATTGGAAGCTATAAAGGCAGGAAGAAAAGAGTACATAAAGCATTGGTTGATCTTTTAGAGAATAATACTTTGCAAGATGTCTGGGGTAGAATTAGATCAGATCAAATAGGCTTTACATACTACTCCGCACCACATCGTATATGTGTCCGACTAGATTATTTCTTGATATCTAACGACCTAATGACTAGAGTAGAAATTGATAGGCTCCCACGAATCTTCAGTGACCACAACCCCCTAGTATTAACAATGAAGCTAGAAGGGAGAACTAGAATAAGCAGGGTTTGGACCTTTGAAAGAGGGCTCCTCCTGGACAATAATTATATACAGCATATGTCCAAATGGATTAGTGAGTTTTTTGAGAATAACAGAGGGAGTGCTCCGGTGGGAGTTATATGGGATGCCTTTAAGGCCGGTGCTCATGGAGAGACATGTAGTTTTAGTGCGTATAAACGGAAATTAGAACGACTTAGGGATAGTGGCATAGAGAGGGCTGTCTCAGAGGCGGAGGAACAGCTCCATAAGTGCGTAATAATGGATGAACCGATAGAACAACCAATTATAGAATTGATGAAAGCAAAAAGTGAAGCTGAGGATGATTTGGCAAACAAGGCAGCTCAGTACTATACTATTAGAAGGGAGAGATGCTACGAGTTTAGCTAAAAAGTTGGACATGTTCTTGCCATGCGTACTAGGCAGATAGCGGCAGATGGGACTGTAAGGGAGATTAGGGACGAAAATGGAAGGCTACACTCAGACTCTGAGGAAATTAGGGAAGTCTTTAGGAAATTTTATCAGACACTTTATGATGATCAATACCCCAGTAATGCTTAAGAGATAGTTGAATATCTTCGGAATATTCCGGCTGAGAGGGTTTCTAATGAAGATGCAGAAGGACTAGAGAAGCTGTTGGATTATACTGAAATCAAAGAAGCTATGGGCAACCTCCCCTCAGGAAAGGCTTCTGGGCCGGATCAGCTGCCTTTAGAGTTTTATAAAACTTTCTGGGGGAGCCTAGGGCAGGATTTAATTAGAACGATCCAAGCTGCTCAGATGGGGGAGTCTATCCCAAAATCTTGGGGGGGTGCAGATATTGTTCTAATATTAAAAAAAGGGAAGCCGGCGATTGAGCCGGGGTCCTACAGACCAATCACGTTGATGAATAATGACACGAAAATATATTCGAAAGCCCTTGCAACGAGATTCGCAGGAATAATAGGTGCCCTAGTCAGTAGCAACCAGCACGGTTTCATACCCGGAAGAGGGACGACACATCACACCCGGAAAGTTATAACCATGTTTGATGCCACCGAGGTCACAGGAGATCCGATGGCCGTATTGTTGTTAGATGCTGAGAAGGCGTTTGATCGGGTCTCCTGGGACTATCTGTGGCACACCCTAATAAGAGCTGGGATTAAGGGGGGGTTCGTAAAAGCTCTACAGACTCTGTATAAGGAACCGGTTGCGGCTTTAAGAGTAAACGGGGGCATCACGGGAAAATTTCAGATTAAGAGAGGCACATGGCAGGGGTGCCCTTGCTCCCCGCTGCTATTTGCCATGTACATGGATCCACTAATCCGCAGGATAGAGTCATGTGTAGATATCACCCCATTAAATACATTATTGGGCCCCTGTAAGATACTTGCTTACGCTGACGATGTGGCAGTGATAACACCAAACCCCACGGAGGCGATTGAGTTGTTAGAGGCAGAGGCTCGCAGATTTGGGCAAGTTTCAGGTTATGCCCTGAATACTTCAAAGACTCAGATCATCAAAAACTCTATGGCTCTCTGTGATGATAACCGGGTGGTTCAGGCAGGGATGTATTTAGGTATTAATATTTCAGCTGATCTTGACGCTTTGGTGGAAAAAAACATCGTCCCAATAATAGATAAAGTAAAGAAAGATCTGGATCGATACGAGAATCTCCACTTGTCACTAGTAGGACGAGTCAATATTATCAAAATGATGGTTCTGCTGAAATTTTTGTATGTTTTTAGAGCAATTCCACTCTCAGTTGACAATAAGTGGTTTAAAATTTGCGAACAAATGGTTAATCGTTTTATCTGGGCAAAAGGCAAGACACGGAGGGCACTGAGATTTATGTCGCTCCCGCGGGAAAGAGGAGGCTGGTCACTACCGAATCTAAAGCTTTATTATTGGGCAGCAGCATTGCAATGTATGGTGGGCTTGATCGGAGGTGCTGAAGTGGAGGGTTGGGACAAGTTTGGTTCGCTTGCTATTTATGGTTTGGTTCTGGGTACGAATGCTGAAAATGTATTTTTGAGATTCACGGAGGGAAGCTACTTCAAAATAACACGATTTAAGACAGTAATGGCTGCATATAATATATGGAAAGGTTTTGCTAAAAAGGTGGGAATTGGGAAGTATAATGCATATACTAGACTAAAAGATAACCCTTCCCTACCTAGAGAGGTTTTTTCGGGAGCTGTCTTTCAAGAATGGGGGAGGCGGGGGATAAGAAAGCTTGGAGATATGCTGGGCCTTCATGGTATATTACAATTCACGGAATTGCAAAATAGTTATGCTTTGGATACAAAACATTTCTTTAAATACCTTCAAATAAGAAGCTGCATATTAAACAAACAAGGGGGTACATCGGGATTCGAAAGAAATATGGTGATGGACCTTATAGAAGGTGGTTGTGATTGCACTATTAAGAGGTTTTTTTTAGAAATGACAAATTAAAGAAAGATGATTTAGAGAAATGGATAGATAAGTGGTCTATTGATTTAGATATAGGCAGGGATATCTTTACTGAGTCATTAGAAATGGGGAGTAAAATGCTGTGTTCATCGTCCCTTCAGGCCCAACACTATAAGATATTATACCATCTATATTATACACCCGCGAAGATCGCCCAGTGGGGAGGTTCATCAGGTATTACTTGTTTTAGATGTGGCAGTACAGATGCTGATTTGATACATATTTTTTCAGTTTGTCCCCATTTGGATAAGTTGAAACAGGATATTGTGAATTTTTTTCGGAATGCACTGTCAACAACAATAGAGTTAACACCAGATATTATGTTATTGGGGATAAGTGTTGACGGGCAGTCGAGTTGTAGAAATTTTATATTTGTAGCAATGGCGATCCTGAGATTGTTAGTGGCTTCTGCTTGGCTTGATCATAACCCTCCATCATATCATCAATGGTTAGGCAAATTATTGTCAATACAAAAACTGGAAACAGCCATATATGCTAGGAAGGGAAAAAAGGGTAAGAAATTGGGTATTTTGATTTGATTTGATTTGTGCATTTGTGTAAAGCGCGCGATTGCCCATAGGCGTCTTGGCGCTGTGATTCGACTCTGACTCTTGAGATGTTAATTTAGGGATATGCAGAGAACAGCCACGTTTTTTCTTGCTTTCTGAATGATTTCAGTGATGGACTTGTTTTTATATCTAGCGGTAGTTGGTTCCAGATTCTCGCTGTATGTACCAGGAAGCTTCTTCCACCCCAGTTTGCTCTCTTGAATCTTGGTACCGCGATTATTTTCTTTTGGCCAGATCTGAGGGTTCAGCATTCTGAGATCCATGACCTGCCTCCATTTTCCATTTTTCTTTTTGATGAGGAAGAAGTGAAAATAAAACCCCTGATTTTGTTGGCTGAGGAATTTCCTCTTTGGCCTGCTTGAGAAGAAGCAATTGTGTCTCGTTTTTAGGATCGGGAAGGTGATGCAGCAGAACTTTCCGCGGTGGAACATTTGGAGGATGCTGAATGAATTCTAGTGTGAGCCCTGCTGGAAGATGTCTTGGACTCATTTGCCTGAAGAAATGTAGTTCCATTTCCGAAAGGATGCGGAAAAGACGTAATCGTGGGATGAGACTATGGTGACAGGAGCCTGATGAACTTCATTGTCTACCACTGGAGTCTTAGGACTTTCCAGCCGATGGCTGCTTCTTGCGTCCTGCCGTCCACGAGTAACGCTGAGCAGTGTTGGATTTAAACAACTGTTTGTATGGCTGGTAGGGACTCTGCGGATATGGTTGGTACAGCTGTTGAAGTTGCAGACGGGATAAGAATTGCCCTCTACCCCGAAAGGACTGAAAGTGGCACTGCTGGAGACTTCCTAAGGCTTTGGTTGTTTCTGTGTCTGTCTGTATAGATTAACACGCCTCATCTATGTGCTTGCCAAACAAGTACTTTCCATCGAAAGGCAGGTCTAAAACTTTGGTTTGGACCTCTGGGTAAAAGGTGGTTGCCTTTAGCCATCCCTGGTGATGCAGAACCGCAGCTCCTGCCATATGGCAAACCGCTGTGGGTGAAACGTCCATGGCTATTTCAATGACACTCTTCCTCCCTCCAATAGAATGTCCTTAGCCTATCTTTTTTTAATCTTTCGGGCTATACTGCAACAGAGCAGCGATGTCTCACCACATGTGCTGGTCATATCTCTCAAGAATGGCCACGGCATTAGAGGCTCAAATGGAGGTGGCCCTCAATGCTGAGAACCTCTTTCCAATATTGTCGAGTCGACCTCCCTCCTTGTCCAGTGGGGCTGTACACGGAGATGCCGGATTCTTGGCTCTTCTCTGCGCTGCCTGCATGATGACAGAGTCCGGCCTCAGGTGACCAATGAGTCAGGCAGGCGAATCGTCAAGGGCCTTGTATTTTTTATCCAACTTTGGACTGACAGCTGGAATAGAGGCAGGTGTTTTCATTAGCTTCAGTCCTTCTTGCCATATAAAGTCAACTATAGGCATTAACCTAGCTGAACGTTGAGTGCCTGGTTTAAAATCATATAAAAAACATTGAGTTTTTTTAGCAGGCATTGGCAAGTCAAAACGCTTGGAGGCACGCTTTAAAAGATTATGGAATCCCCCAATATGTGCAGGACGGGAATCTGCAGCCAGAGGGATGGGAGATGGTGGCATCAGGGCTATGTAGTTATCCCATTTATGATGGGTGTGTCTGTCCCTTTTTATCTTTCCTTCCTCCTTCAGAGAATCCGGAGTATTATCTGTGATGACTATTGGAGGAGGGATGGTCTATTCCCTGATGGATTTGGGAGAGCTTTGGCCCAGAAGATTAGTGGGAACTTCTTGGGAAGGTAAAGGCCTCTGAGGAGCATTTGTGTCAGGAAAATGCCTGCAATAGTTGTCAATCACTTAACGGAAATCAGTTACCAGAGACACTGGAATTTTCATTGACGGTTTCCTAAAATTATGATGCTCATCTGCTCTATCATCATAAGGGTAACGTTCATGTAAAGAATCCGGGCGCTGCATATCAGACGTGACTGTCCCCGCAAAAGAAAAATCCCCTGCCAGGTCGGAAGATGGACCATTGTTACTCAATGTCCTCATCATCAGAATCTTGGCACTTGACCGTTAATCCCTTGCCTGGGGCCTTTCCAACGTCACGGTGGGCGTGTGTGTCGGACAGTCGGGAGCTGTCTGATCTGCGCATGGGTGGGATTTTACAGCACCGCGGGGAAATTCTGGTCTCGGTCAAAGGGTTAACCATGACAGACTGTATGCAGGGCCAAACATACTTTCATTCTCTGACTCTTGGAAGTACAAAAGGTGGCAGAAGGTAAAGTGGATTGCTTAGAGAAATTCTGAATTTGTCTGGGCTGACGAAGAATGATTTTTTCCGCCGTTGATGGTCCAGTTGACAGGCTCTACGACAGTGTAATCGCTGATGCGATAGTCTGCAACACCGTTGACGGTGCATGGACAGCTTTTACCTGCTTGGCTGTCGTCGTTAGAGTCGCTGACGTACCGGTGGTAGATGATGAAATTCTCATTGACGGTGAAGGCCTCCTCTACGACGAATTTGCCAATGCTCAGGCCACCGTTGCTGCTGGCGACGCCGTGACTGTCGTCGTCGACGAAGCCGTCATCGGTGCTGGAACCTCAGAATTTCTTTTTTTGATTTTGATTTTATTGAGAGTTCATTACAAAATTGTTCATGTACAAAAATAAAGTGATTACAGTATTCAATTTTGATTGACACATTTTGCCCCAAAATGGTCCATCAACAAAACATATCACCATGAGTAATGCTAATAAAAATACATAAACGCACATTTAAAAAAACATATTGCACAATTTCCCTTAAGTGTTTCATTTTATCTATGAACTGCCAGGGTTTCTCAAATTTTGTGTACGTGCCCGACCTTAGGGCATAACGTCTCTCCAGCTCTCGGGTTCTATGCAGTTTTGCCTGTTAGGCATGAAAAGTAGGTATATTATCACTCCGTCAATTCTGGAGGATTAGTGATCTCACCACAAGAGCTGATCGATATAAACATCCCTGTTGTGTTTTATTCAGCGTTATGTTTGATGAGCACCCTAGAATTGCAATATATCTATCGGTGGTTAATGTATGTCCTATCTTCATTCTAGAGTATTTTTCAATTTCTTCCCATAATTGCTTGACCTTTGAGCAACCCCAAACAACATGAGTCCAGGTGCCAGCCCCCTCTTCAGAGCAACAAAAGCAGCTATCCTCAATCTGAGGGTATATTTTATGGAGAAAAGACGGAGTCCTGTATAATAACCATTTTGTGTAGAATTACGTTCTCCTAAAATTGGCATCTCTTATTAATGTGATATTTAATTTCTTAATTCTATTCCAGCCCACCCTTGAAATCTGGAAATCTTCTTTCTCCTGTATTTTATCTAGGGCAGTAGAGGTCTTGTGTTCATTACATTGTATTAACCAGCTACCTATTGACCTTTGACACGTTGTTTCTAGCAGGGCCTCACTAAGTTCTAGTCTTGCTCTTAGTGCTGATGGATCAATATTTTCTAAAAAAAGTGCCTTATCTGAACAAACGCCTTTTAAATGTATCTATAAAGTGACACAACTTGTTCTCTATCTCTGTCCATATTTTCCAGGAGTCTGAAGTAAGAAAGTCTCGTACATGCCTATACACATTCTCCTCCCATTTATTTAATATACCAGGTTGGATCAGCCTGTCCTCCTCGTCATATAGGTCGGCCAAACATGTGGAGCCATTTATCCGAGGTATTTCATAATACTTGGACAATTGGGCTTTTTGTTTTAGAAACCACTGGAAGACCTTATAATGTACTTTCTCAGGGTTCTTCGCTATCCTCATAGAATGTACGATTTTGTATTTGTTCATTATTTTTATCATAAAAAATGTATTGATGCCTGACAATTAAGATGGTTATAAATTCTGGGTTTATTATGTGCAAAGTTTGCGTAGTAATATTCCCTCAAGTTTGGAAGAGCTAACCCTCCCTCTTTTGTTGGATTACTTAAAGTGGCTAGTGCTAGTCTTGGTACCTTGTTGGCCCATATGAAATATGAAAATAGACCATCTATTTCTTTGGGAAAAAAAAAGACTATTTGTAGTGCACAGGGGATTGCTGAAAATAGAAAATTAAATAATGGTAAAATTGACATTCGTAAAAGTGCCACCCGACCTATTATTGAAATTGGAAGCTGATTCCATTTTGCAAATAAACCCTTGACTTTTTGCACTAGGGGGATTTTGCACTAGGGGGAAATAGTTTAATGTATTTAGGTCATCCACACTTTCCAAAACATGTATCCCTAAGTGCCTCTTAGGCCTAAAATTATATAATAACGGAAAATTCGGTAGTAATGCCTTGCCGGAGCAATTGAAAAGTAGAACTTTCGTCATAGCATTATCCATTTTATAGCCACCCACTGCCTGGAATTCTGAAAAAAGAATTAAAATGTCCTTTTGAATGTTCTCCCCAGGTTTAAGAAATAGAGCAATATTGTAAGGGTAGAGTTTTATATTAGTCATGCCTTGAAGGGGTGCAGGTTGTACTGCTTTTTGCCTAATGGCTATTGCCAGGGGTTTAATAAATAAGGCAAAGAGAATTGGAGATAGGGGGCACCCCTGCCTTTTACCCCCACTTATTCTGCAACTACCTACATTTCTGGAATTGATTATTATTTGTACCATAGAGTCCTTCTACAGATATTTAACTCTGCGTATAAATCTTTCTGGAAAACCAAATCTAGCCAGAATTAAAAATAGACACTCCCCCCTACACCAGATCAAAAGCTTTCTAAGCGTCTAAAAACCACACCTGCACCTCTATTTTATTTTTAGTAGAATAGCCCAAAGCTTCCATCAGAAATGTTGTATTCAAGGAGAGTTGTCTACCTACTACAAAACCGCATTGGTCTCCGTGTATTATTGATCCCACGTTCTTATTGAGCCCGTTAGTGAGAAGCTTTGTAAACATTTTATAATCAGCGTTAAGAAGGCTTATTGGCCAATAGGAATTGATGTTTTTCCTGTTTTTGTCCATCCTTAAGATGCTAACTACCACTGCCATGTGAAAGGAGGCCAAAGGTTCCACCTCTTAGTATATAATTAGAAAGATTTACCAGTTGCACAATTGAAATTGGAGCAAACCCCTTAAACAATTCTACTGGTAGTCCATCCTCCCCAGCTGCATTACAATTAGCCATTGAACTCACAAATGTGTCTAGGTCTTCAATAGAAAACTCTGCTGTCACAATTTCGCTTTGCTCTAATGGATAGAATCAGTAGTTTGCTTAGAAACCTTATAATGTGGTCAGGCATTATTTGTTGGTCCGTCTGATATATTCTCTCATAGTGTCTTGAAAAGGCCTCTCCGATCTCCGAGGGACTCATTATCTGTACTTTAGAATCCTCATCTATCAGCAATTGAATTATATTTTGGACCGGTCGCTCCTTTGCCTGCCACGCAATTAATCTCCCTGTATATAAACTCTCCTAGTATATCTTCTGGAGGTAGGCTGTGTTAGCCGTGTCACCTTGTAGAAAGTAATATTCCTGCATTTCTAGCTTTGCCTGTAGCAGCTTCTGTTTTGTAGCTATATTCCTGTCTTTAGAGTGCTCTCTATTTGCTTGCTCAAGCCTAGACTCGAGCTCAAATCTTTTTTCCCTTTTTGCCCTCTGTTGGGGGATTTCTTTAGAAGAAATATTCCCCCGTAACATAGCTTTAAAGGCGTCCCACACGTTGCTTACCGTGGCAGTGTCTGTGTTGTTCAGGAAAAAAAAATTGATTTTGTTTGCTACCTCTGTGCACTATTCCTCTCTCTAAATTAATTTCGTTAACATACCATCTCCTGGGTGCTCTTTCAATCCCTACCCCAGCTGCTTCCATTCTAATTAGTGCGTGGTCTGAAAAGGCATTTTGAATATATTCGTGAGTGATCACTTTCAGCCCATGCAAAATCAAGAGAAAGTCTACTATAGAAGCAGTATTGTATTTTACTGAGAAACATGAAAAAGCTTGTTTCCCAGGGTGCAGAGAGCACCATGGCTCATCTAGGTCCTTTTTGCAACTAGCTACAGCAATGGCCACCTGTGGCTTTGTTTTCGTGGTTTAGTTGAAGAATCAACGGATGGATCCTGATGGAAATTAAAATCGCCACCCAAGATAATAAAGCCGGGAATGTTGGTTAAGGCCTAAGTTTAAGAATAAATTCTGTAAGTGAGCAGAGATCCGGGAGACTCCCTATCACACGGCGTGCAGTAAGAAATCGGAGGTATGGTGGATCTGCAGGGGAAGGGAATTCTGAGGTCTCTACTGTGATTCGTGGAGATTTGGATGTTAATAAATTAGGCTGAAAGGTTACTTAAGTGAGTATTCTGGTCTATGAAGGTCCATGGTGATGTTTTATTACTGCTATTTCTTCTGTTACTACGGGACTCCCACCATGATGACGATGAAGATTTAAGCACGTGAGTCTATAAAAGAAACAATACTGGAGAAATTGGATATATGTGATTGTATTGGAATTGCGTTGTGGAGTGGAATAATGAGGTTTCAGGTCAAATTATGTGATGAGGAATGAATTTCTTGGAATTGAATACCATAATATCATATGGTTGTAAAGACATCACAAGAGTTGGATCCAAAATAATCCCCGCCCTCTTGTACGCAGACAATGCGGTCCTCTTCACCAGAACTGCCATGGGTCTTCAAAAACTCTTAAATGGTTTTATATATTTTATAGACCCACTCGGTCTAGCCACTCATTTCTAAAAATCCCACACATGTCGATAGCATGTAAGTAAATATTTATTAGCACAGTTAATTAAAACCAATGCAATACAAAAACAGAATATGTAAAAACAGGAATATAAAAAGACAGGTATTTTAAAAAAGACATAACATGGCCATTGCTGTTCTATTCGTGCTGATAGTAAGGTATATTGTCCTTTCATCTTACACGCAAAAAGTAAATTGGCAGTGGAATGAATTTTTATTTTAAAAGCGGTTTAAACCAGTCCTTACGGGGCGTGGCCAAGATGGCGGGGTGAGCGGACGCTTCCTCCCGTAGCTCCTCCGGCCCGGCTCAGCTCGAGCCCCGATTTCTGCGCTTCTCTCCCCCCGCAGCTGCTTTGCGGGTGAGGGGACTGTGCCGGAGTTCCTGGTGCACCTATTGATACTACTTTGACTCCTATCGCCCCGGGGGAAGTACCCCGAAAGTTTGCTCAAAGTTCGGAACACGGAGGAGAGCCTGGGAGGCGGAGCGTATTGCATTGCTGTCCAGGCGCCTCGGCTGGGCCAGGTGCTGAAAGCTGGTGATCCCGAGTGTTCGGGCCCGACGTGCTCCAGAGAATAACAGCGCCCCCCGGCCGGAGCCTATGTGACTGGTGTCACCGACACGCAGCGGACCCTGGACCTCAGCTGGCGCTTTGGCCCCTCGATACCGACGACGGTGCATGGTGTGGCGCGGGCCCCGGACCTGAAGGCGAGGGCCAGAGACATCTACGCGGCAGCCGGCCTGGACGGACCCGCTGGCGAGACTGTGAGACACTGGCTGCGGACCTTTCTTGCTTACTGTGCCCCGGGGGTCGCTGGCGGTCTCGCCAGCCCGGGCCGCTCTACCGGGCCCCGCCCTGCCGCCATCTTCTCACTGTGGAGCTGGAGCTGGCGACCTCCACCCGTGCCTTAGGCGGGCGGGTGCCTATTTTTGCCTTGGCTCCTGACCTAATTTACCAAGGGGTGCGCTGCTGAGAGACCCTGACTTTGGCCCCCGATTGCCACCCTGGTCGGTACGACAACTGTCTCGCCCCGGCCTGAGCCGCCATTTCGTCGATGGTGACGCAGCACTCTTGTCTTCGGCGGGGCCTCACATCTGGTGCCCACGAGTGACTGGGCGCATCTACGGCGGCCGGCCCTGGCCCTTGCCCACTGCAGCGGCCACAATGGCTGGGAGAGGAGGCTCGAGAAGGGGTGACCGCACTCTGCCGGACATGCTCAGCAGGGCCCAGCAGCTGAGGGACAGGACGCAGCCGTCGCCGGGGTCCTCCCGGGCCTCGGCAGACGCAACTGGAGGCGAACCGCCGGTTACGAGGTCCTTCATGGAGGACTTATTTAGTTCCCTCAAGGACGACTTCCAGACGCTAAAGAAGGAAGTGGCCAGCGAGGTCCGAGAAGTGCGAAGGGAGGTGGAGGGCCTTGGCGAGCGTGTTGACACGGTGGAAACGGCAGCCCAGCGCAGAGATGAGGAGATAGTCCATCTCCAGCAGGACGTTCTCCGTCTCCGGGAGCAGTGTGTCGAGCTCCAGGCCCACTCTGAGGACCTCGAGAACAGGTCCAGGCGGAACAACATCCGGGTGCGGGGTGTCCCGTCCGCGGACGAGGGGTCGGATCTGGTGGCCTATCTACAGGACTTGTTCCGAGAGATTTTGGGAGAAGATGCAGAATTCCCGATCCCCATAGATAGAGCGCACAGAGTGGGCCGACAGCGCCAGTCATCAGCACCCCCACCGGACATTCTGGCGTTCCTGCCTGATTTCCCCTTGAAGGAGCGCATCATGGCAGAGGCCCGCAGGAAGCAGCCTCTAACTTTCAGAGAGCGGCCAGTGGCGCTCTACCAGGACCTGTCCGCCATCACGCTGCAGAAGCGCAGGTCCTTCCGGATTGCTACAGACTTTCTGCGGGAACACGAAACGCCCTACTCCTGGGGTCACCCCTTCCGCCTCATCTTTAGGTGGAACGGAGTGTTACACCAGCTGCGCTCTCTCCAAGACATCTGTGGGGTATTGGGACTCACGGCCACGGAGGAAGACGGGGCGACGCCCACATGGAGGCGCTCGGAGAGACGGAACCGGCGGAGATCGACGAGGAGACAATCGTCGGCGACTGCGAGTCGCCCTGATTCCCCTACCATCAGAGCGGATATGGAGGAAGCCCTGAGGACAGCGGCCAGGAACTTGCCTGAATCCAACGGCGTGGCCTTGACGGCCTAACTTCACTCCGGGGGGAGAGATGCTTAGCTTCTACGATGCTGGGTTGGGGCTGGAGGTTGGGAGGGAACGGTTGGAGGTGAGTGGCTGAACGTCCACTTGATTGTTTTCTACAGACTTGCCCGTTCGGGCTGGACTGAGACAATGGGGTGTTTTTCTTTGTTTGTGTTTTTGGCTGGTTGCCATGGGTTGGTTCTGGGAGGGCTTACGAATTGTTTTGTTGTGGGGGGGGTCCCGTCCGATAATGCCCGAGCACGCGTGAGGCCGGTCTTGGCCTTCCCTGAGCTCCTGCCCCGCGCGCCCCCACCGCTGATCCCTCGCTTGCGGCACAGCGCTTCGGTTCCCTGGGGGAGATGCCATCCTTGAAAGTGGTGACCCTTAATGTTAAGGGTCTAAACAATCCCGTGAAGCGCAGAGCGATCCTATCCCTAATAGAAGGGACGCAGGCGGACATATGCCTTCTGCAGGAAACTCATCTGCTACCCAAAGATTGTCATAGGCTGCGCTCTGCCAAGTTCCCCACCCAATTCTTCTCTTCGGCAGCGACCAAGACTGCAGGCGTAGCCATTCTTCTAGCTAGCTCTTTCAGGGGCGAGGTCTTGTACAAATATGCCGAACAAAAGGGGAGGCTCCTGGTGTATCGGATGCGGCTTGGGGGTATTGCCTTCACGGTTGGCTCCGTTTACAGCCCGAATGATCACCAGGATCGTTTCCTGGAATCAGTGTTGGTGGATGTCACTGCCTCGCCCGATCGCCATGTTGTCTTGGGGGGAGACCTGAACATTGTCTTCGACTCGGCTATGGATAGGTCTGCCCAGCGCTCCCCACAGACGGGGGAGCTTTCCCGCGTGGTGCAAGACCGGATTGCAGAGATGGATTTGCATGACCTCTGGCGCGCTATGCACCCCACCGATAGGGACTATTGCTATTTCTCTCACGCGCACCGCACTTATTCGCGGTTGGACTACCTCCTGGTGAGTGGACCGCTACGCACGGCCGCCACGACGGCGGACATTGGGGTCCTGTCCCTGTCAGATCATGCACCGGTTTCCGGCGTCTTTGCATGGCCGGCGGCCTCCCCCTCCAGAGGGTTGTGGCGGCTCCGGGATACTCTTTTGCACAAGAAGTCGGTTGTGAAGCGAGTGGAGGAGATCATTCAGGACTATCTAGTCCACAATGGCAACTCCGACACGTCTCAAGCGACGCAGTGGGCGGCCTTGAAGGCGGTCCTCAGGGGGGAATTTATCTCCATTTCCTCGGCCGAGAACAGGGAGCGGCAATGCAAGAGGGACGAACTGACTGCGCAGGTCAGGGAACTTGAACAGGTTCACCGCCGAACAGGGGCTCCTCGAGTTTGGAGGCAGCTGAAAGCGGCGAGGAAACTCCTTTCTGCGCTGGACCTAGATCGAGCGGAATATGCGGCGTTGCGCCTGAAGCATGCCTTTTACACGGGCGGGGACAAATGCGGTAAGCTCCTGGCCCATCGGCTCAGGGCTGTGCAGCAACGCAATGTGGTGAAGGAGCTAGTGGGTGCAGACGGAGTTTCTGTTTCCGGTGATGCGGAGGTAGCGGACTCCTTTCGTAGCTTCTATGAGGGGTTGTATGCCGCAGAACCCTCCTCGCCGGGGGACGCTGAGGATTATCTGAAGTCTGTGACCCTCCCGGTGCTTGAGCCCGCCCAAGCGGACCACCTAGAAAGGGACATCCATGTGGAGGAGGTCATCTCCGCTATAGCACGATTGAAACATGGTAAAGCCCCGGGCCCGGATGGCTACACGGCCTTGTTCTACAAGACCTTCTGTTCCACGGTGGCGCCTATCCTGGCTCGCCTGTTCAACTCCTTCTCCGAACCGGGGGCTATCCCGCCGGACCTCCTTTCCGCGACTGTGTCGGTCATTCCGAAACCCGGGAAGGACCGGACCCTGTGTGGTTCTTATAGGCCTATTTCGCTTCTGAATGTTGATCTTAAGCTCTACACAGGGATCCTAGCGGCCAGACTTGGCCTGCACCTACCGGGTCTGGTGGAGGCGGACCAGGCTGGCTTTGTACCCGGTAGACAGACAGTTGACAACACCAAGAGGGTGACGCACATTTTAGAAAAGGCCTCGCGCGTCCCGGGGGAGCGGATGTTACTGTCGGTCGATGCGGAGAAGGCTTTTGATAGAGTTCATTGGCCGTACCTTGAGCTGGTTCTCCGGAAACTGGGAATCGGCGAGAAGTTCCGCACCATGGTCTTCAATTGCTATAGAAGACCATCAGCATCGGTTCGGGTCAATGGGCACAGCTCGAGTAGTTTTGTCATTGAGCGCGGCACGAGACAGGGCTGCCCCCTCTCGCCGCTTTTGTTCGCTCTCTACATGGAGCCGTTTGCCCAGAGGATACGCGATAATCCAGACGCTATTGGGGTTAAGATGGGTCAGTATACACATGCTGTTAGCCTTTATGCGGACGATGTCCTGTTGACCTTGGATGACCCCAGGAGGTCCCTCCCTGCTTGCGTCCAGGAACTGGACGCCTTTGCACGCGTGGCCGGTTTTAAAATGAATATGACCAAATCGGCTGCCCTGGACGTGTCGCTCGCCGCGGACACCAGGAGAGACCTTCAGCGTCTTTTCCCCATGCAGTGGTCTTCATCCACGGTGCCATACCTGGGGATCCTGCTGGCGCCTTCGCTGCCTGAAATGGTCAAGGCAAATTACTCTTCCCTTAGTAAGAAGATTAAGGAGGAACTCGGCCGATGGAACAAGGGCCTGCTCTCGTGGTTGGGCCGTATCGCAGCGGTGAAGATGACGGTGCTGCCTCAGATCTTGTACCTTTTTCGCGCTCTACCTCTCCAGCCCCCTGTGGGTTGGATACAGCAAGTGCAGGCTGACATCTCCCGTTTCGTGTGGCAAGGCCGCAAGCCTCGGATGAAGAGAGTTCTCTCCACGCTTGCTCCGGAGGCGGGAGGTCTTGGTATCCCGGATCTCCGGAAGTATTTTCAGGCGGCGCAACTCCGATATTTTAGTGGAATGGAGCAGGTGGGAATCTGACAAGCATTGGCTCTTTCAGGATCAGGCGGTAGCGGGACGTACCCTTCAGGAGGTTCCGTTCCTGCGGCGCGCACACCGCCCGGCTAACCTCTACGCCTCTTTTGTCACCCGGGTTCCCCTGCGGGTGTGGGACGCGGTTTGCGAGCTTCGCGAGCTGACTACCTTCCCATCACCGTTTACACCCATAGTTGGTAACCCGGACTTTACTCCGGGCTTGGAACCGGGAGCTTTTACCCACTGGGTGAGTGCGGGTTGCAGGGCACTTTTTCAGATTTACGGGCCGGAGGGAGTGCTTCCTTTTCAGCACCTTCGACAGGAATTTGGTTTGACGGAGGTGGACAGATTGCGCTACATGCAGGTCCGCCACTGGGCTCTCCAACCCCAGGTGCACGACGTCGCAGCCCGTCAAATCACTCCTTACGAGCGGTGGCTAGTGACCCGGACCTCGGATGCTAAGCTTATTTCCGATCTATATAAATTTCTTCAACCCCCGCCGTTTCATTTTCATAATCCGGGGAGGGAGCGCTGGCATAGAGAGTTGGGCAGGACCCTGAGCCACAAGGAGTGGGACAAGATCGCATATCGGGCGAGGCACTCTGCATACCACACTGGGCTGACGGAGACTTTTACTAAGGTGTCCACCTACTGGTATTACACCCCGGAGAGGCTCTATGAGATGCACAAGCTCACCGACAAGGGATGTTGGCGGGGCTGCGGACAGGAGGGTACTCTATCACACATTCTTTGGGATTGCCCGGTACTGACTGCTTACTGGAAGGAGGTCTTGGATGAGGTGGATAGACACTTTGAGATTGAACTGCCGCGCTTCCCGGCGTATGTCCTGCTAGGCCTCCCCAACGACTTAATGTACCCGCTGAAGTCCCGCAGGGGTAGGCAGATTGCTATCGCGCTAGGCTCGGCGGTCCAAAATATCCTTGTCCACTGGCGCACCTCCACGACCCCCTCCATCACTGGTTGGCTGCATAGACTCTGGCAGGTACTGGGTATGGAGAAGATGTCGCTTACAGTGGCTGGAAATGTAGATCAGTTCGAGGAGCTCTGGCACCCCTTCCTGGCTCTGCTGTCCACAGAATTTAGGGAGCTCACATGTCCGAGGTACCTGCGCCTTCTTAGGCTTACGCCACCGGCGGCCCCGGCGGATTAGGAGGGATGGGGCTGGAGGGCTTAGGGGTTGGGGGTAGGCTGTTCGGGCGGATGTTTTTATTAAGGGCTATTGGACGGGGATGTTGGGGTATTATTTTCTTTTTTCTTCTTTTTATGGGGGCGGGGGGCTTGGAGGGACTGCGTTGTGTTTGACTGTGTTGCAGGAAGCTGCTCGCTCTTAGCTTTGGTTGGGGGGGTCGGGGAATATAGGAGGGTTGTGCGCACTACCTTACTGCCTTACAGCTGATGCTTTCCCTTCCCCTCCTGGACCACCGACCTCCCCCCTTTTCGACTAGAACTGCTGCGACATGTCTCTTTTTTCTTTTCATTGTACTGTATGTAACCTTGACCTCCACTTCTCTTCCCCATGTTCCTTTTGTTATAATAAAAATGCTTTAAACCTAAACCAGTCCTTACCATGAGCCTGGTAAGGACTGGTAAAGACAATGTTTAGGTTCCACTCTGGGTGGAACTCTGGGAAGAATTATCCTTTAAAGGCCTTTCATGAATGCTTTGATGGCAGGTACCTTAAAGAATGACAAGTGTCTGTTTTGTAGGTAAGCGGCTATGGCAGCAAGATGTAATCGTATAGCTGTGTATGCCAGATTACATTTTTGTAGATGCAAGAGATAACAAATAATGTTTTGGATTGAGGCATCTAGTGGATTGATCGTGTTGTTAATACAATAGATAACAAATGTTTCCCATTTAGCTGCATAGCAGGCTCTAGTGGTAGGACGTCTAGCTTCTTTAATGATATTCATACAGTCTGACGGAAGGTTGAGGTAACCAAACTCTAAGACTTCAGGAGCCTGATCGCTATGTTCAGTTGAGATGGATCTGGATGCCTTATTTCTCCATGGTAATGTGTAAGGAGCTTATGAGAAAGGTGTAACTTTTGATGTGGAACTACTGAGAGTTCCAGCAGGGTTGTGAACCATGGTTGCCGGGCCCACGTTGGAGCAACCAGGATCATTGAGAGAGACTGTTGTTTGAGCTTCCACATCCATAATGGAATGAGCGGGAGAGGCGGAAAAGCATACGCAAATCTGCCTGACCAGTTCATCCATATCGCATTACCTTTGGACAATGGGTGTGGATACCTAAAGGCGGAGCTTGCACATTTTGCGTTTAAATGTGTGGCGAAGAGATCTATGTTGGGTGGCCCCACATCTGAAAAAAATTGCGGCTGAAGTTCCCATTCGTGGATCTGCTCTGACGACTGAGCAGATCCGCAATTTGATTGTGTACCCCTGGGAGCTGTTCTGCTAAGAGGTATATTTTTTGAGGAATGGCCCATCTCCATATGCTTTGCCCTAGGCATGAAAGCTGCAGAGAGTGTGTGTCCCCCCTGTTTTTGTACATAGTACATTGCTGTCATATTGTCAGTACGAACTAGGACAGCTTTGCCTATGAGATGTACTTGGAATGATTTTAATGCGAGAAAAATCGCCAGTAATTCCAGGTGATTGATGTGGAGAAGTTTCTATTGAGGGGTCCACAAGCCCTGAATGGTATGGTTTAAGAGAGGAGCACCCCAGCACTATCTGTGGAACAGGGTCTAGGAACGGCCGCCCTTGGGAAAGGTTTTGTGTGTTCCACCACTGCAGAAATCGATGTGTGCGGCTGTCCACCAACACCAGATCTGTAAGCTGACCTTGAGACTGGTTTCACTGATGTGCTAAACATTCCTGTAAAGGACGCATTTGGAGTCTTACGTAAGGTACAATGAAAATGCAAGAGGCCATCATTCCTATTAGCTGCATGAACATTCGAGCTGGTAGTGAGTGTTGAGGTTGAAATATTGTTATGCGAGCTTGCATGCTGGCTATCCCGACTGGACTGGGGTATGCAAGGGCTTTTGAAGTATCTATTATAGCGCCTAGATACTGTTGGATTTGCGACGGTTGAAGATATGACTTAGTGAGGTTTATTGTGAATCCTAAGTCGTGCAGCAGCTGGATTGTTTTGTGTGTGGTGCACATAATCGCTGCGTGACTTGGCTTTTATGAGCAAGTCGTCGAGGTAAAGAAACACATGAATGTGTTGTCTTCGCAAGTGAGTTCTACTACTGCGAGACATCTTGAGAATTCTCTGGATGCTATAGTCACTCCGAAAGGGAGCACATTGAACTGGTAGTGCTGGCTGTCCACTACAAACCGTAGATATTTTCTGTGAGCAGGGTGGATAGGAATGTGAAAGTAGGCGTCCTTAAGATCTAGAGTGACAGGGAAATCGCCTTTTTGGAGTAATGGGAGGACCTGTTGAAGAGTGACCATGTTAAAGTGCTTGGATTGTATGTACAGGTTTAACGGTCTGAGGTTGAATATTGGCCTGAGAGTACAATCCTTCTTTGGGATGAGAAAGTAAAGGGAGTAAACCCCTGTGCCTTGATGGTGTATGGGAACCAGTTCTATTGTGTGCTTTTGCAAGAGAGAGAGAATCTCTTGTTTTAAAAGCGTGAGATGTTCTGTAGACATCGGACGTTATTTAGGTGGTATGTGTGGAGGGGTAAAGGTGAGTACCAGGCAGTAACGATACTGGATAATTTGTCTTACCCAGCTGTCTGTGGTAATGGAGTTCCAGACAGGTAGAAACTGTGATAGTCTTCCACCGACTGGAGTGGAATGTTTGGGGGAAGGGGAGGGAAGTCACTGTTTTGTGCTAGGGGAGGTGCAGGTGTTATTAACGCGGCCTCTTTCTTTGTTGTTATTGGCTCTGTACCCCCCTCTAAAATATCCTTTGTTAGAGGAAGTTTGAGTGGGGCTTTTAAAGGAAGAAGAAGTGTTGTCGGTCCCAATGACTTGGAGGCGCCCCTATAAAGGGAGCGCTGAAAGGAGCCTCTACTTGTTGATAACTGTAAGGCCCCCATGGATTTGGCTGTTTCAGTGTCTTTTTTTATATCTTCTCTAAATATGTGTCTACAGTGGGCCAAATAAGTGTTCTTGATCAAAAGGCTGATTAAGAATTTGAGACTGCACCTCCTGTTTAAAACCAGATATGCGTGCCTGCGCAGTAATACACTGTGTTAACGGCACAAGATGATGTGCCCGCTGCATCAAGAGCACATTTGATAGAGGTGTTTGTAATTAGCTTTCCCTCTTGTATGAGGTTGTTTGCTTTTGACTTATATTGGTCTGGAAGATGTTGCATTAGTGTCTCAAGTTCATCATAATGTGCCCTGTCATACCTGGCTAGCAAAGATTGGGCGTTGGTAATGCGCCAGTAATTTGCCGCCGTCTGACGCACCCCGTTTACCAGATGCTTCTAACAATTTAGAATCCTTACCCGGCAGAGGGGCGTCGCCTGTTTGGGAATTTGCCCGTTTACGGGCATTTGATACTACTAAAGAATCTAGAGGAAGTTCCCCCTTGACATAAGCTGGACAACTTGCAGCTGCTTTATATTTTTTATCAACCCTGGGGTTGAGAACTCTAGCCCTGACAGGGTCTTTAAAAATATCAGGGGCATGTTTAATTATACCTTTTAAAATAGGAAAAATACTTCTTGACTTTCGTGATTGTGTAAAAGTCTCTACTAAAAGTATATACCGGGCTCTGATAAATAACTGTCCCACATCTCTGGATCGGCTTAGGGAAAGGTGGGAGTAGTGGGTGAGCCCCTTGGACGAGGCAGAATGGCGCGACGCCTTAATGGCACCTAAAACACTCACCACATCCTCAAAGTTATGCCTGGTACAGCTTTACTATCTCCACATGGCTTACCTTACGCCGGCGCGTCTCTTTCGAGCCGGCTTGACAGCATCCCCGGCCTGCGTGCGCTGTGGTAGTGCCCCAGCCGACTTCTACCACATGGTGTGGCTGTGTCCGGCCTTGGATCCATTCTGGGGGGAGTGGAGCGAGAGCTCACGCGAGCCTTGGGATGGGTGGTTCCCCATGACCCGAGACACCTATTACTGGGAGTGTTCGATGGCCTGGATGGCTCCCGGGCAGACAAGTGCTTCCCGGGAACAGAGTTGGCAGTGGCGAAGCGTGACATAGCAGCTAGATGGTCCCAAGTTGAGGCGCCGACGCTGCAGAAGTGGAGGAAGGGGGTGGACTGGTGTGGGTTGCAGGAGGAATCCCTCTTTGAGTCCCGGGGATGCCGTGAGATGTTCAACAAAGTAAGGGGCAAATGGTTTGGCCTAATTCCACCCTGATGGGCCATTGCCAGATTCGTCAGTGTGAGGTGGGGAGACCTCTTCCTTACTCAGTAAAGACCTATATGAACTGTGCTGTCATCGGAGAGGGTGAGGGGTTGTCAGCTATGATATGTGACTTACTACCAATGAAATTTCCTGTATTAAAAACTTCAATAAAAGTTGATTATCCCCCAAAAAAAATCTTTCTCCAAAGGGTCTGAGTGTAATTGTACACCATGATATTTGGCTGCCCTGTCTAAGAGTTGCGCAAAACCTATGTTGTCATCTGGAGGGGATAACTTAAATGGGTATGAGTCCAGCGCAGGTATATCTGGGACATTACCATAATCGACCCAGGGGTCAGGTGGTGGGATGCTGTGAATTTCATCGGATCACTGACAGAATATCGAGGAGCAAAATATCGACCTGCCAAAATATTGTGGAGAAAATATAGAATGCCAGAATTTCGAATTCCTATCTTCAAACAGGTAAGTACAAAAATATCGACTCCAAAATATCGTTGTAAAAAATATAGACAGTCAAAATATCGAATTTTTTAAATGTCTTAAAAGTAATTTAAAATTAATGTAATAATAAATATAATTAATTTAAACATACTTGAAATACTTAAATAAACGTAAAATTAATAAATAATTAATGTAACTTAAAAAAATGTTTCAATAATTTTAAAATATATATATATATATATATATATATATATATATATATATATATTACCTACTGGCGGTAGCCAGTAGGTATATTTAGTTAGGACCTAGTTACATAGGAAATCCCCAACATTCTATTGGGAATAACTTTGGCGCTGGTTGATGAATCTTCGCAAATTTCTCAAAGAAGATGGCTCGCTCCGCTCCTTCCCTGAAAGTTTGGGGGGGATTCGTCAAGTGGGGGCTGAGAAAAAAGGGGGTCCCAAAACGTGTTTTCCCCATGTTAATTTCCATAGGACCTTTAGACTCAGCTACAGCTTGAACCGCTGAAGGGAATGACACCAAACTTGTCAAGATGGTAGTGTCTGGTATGCAGATCACACTTTTGGTAAAATAGTGTAAATCCCTCCAGTGGTTCCTGAGAAAATTAGAAGAGAAATCAATTATATATCTATAAGCGCGCACCCGTGATTTTTTGCGATTTTTTTTGGGGGGGGGGTTGTTGGGGGGGGGGGGGCTTGGGGGGCTTCTCTCTTTTATTTTTATTTGTTTTATTTAAATTTCGAGGGTGCTCACCCCTCGTTTTACCCCCGAGATCACCGCCGCGGCCCGAGCCGCCTCAAGATGGCCGCCGCCGCCTGGTTGTGGGCGGGGCCGGGAGGGCGTGGTTTCCGCTTCCCCCTGCCTGGAGGAAGCCTGTGCCTGCCGGTCTCCCGTGCCAAGGGGGAGACCGGATAATGATGCCGGCTGGTGCGGGGCTCCCGTGTGCTGAGGAGCCCCGGTAAAAGAGGAGACGTCGTCGTGAGCGCTGATTGGCCATTTTTCCCTCGAGGACCCAACTTATATTTTTTAAAACCCTATTTTCGTCCCAGTGTCGTCTCTATCCCTGCAGACTCCCCTGACCCACCCTTCTTTTGCCCAATACCTAATTTTTCCCCCTCTCCGGCTTATGTGGCAATCCATTATCGGAACGAATCCACCCGTTCCAACATGGCCGCCACGATTACCAGTCTGACCCGGCGCCGTCGATTCAGCCCAGCGCACCTGTTTATCATTTCACCGGCCGACTCCCCTTTTTAAACCCCTCATCAGTATCTCGTTGTCTCCGCCTATCTGGGATCCACTGAAGACGCCGCACCGTGGTCCACTATGCTCGTCCTCCGCTGAGGTAAGCCAGGTCATTGCGCAAGGCGATAGCGGCCCCCCCAGCCTTTTCTAGCATCGCTAGTAACGTGATGCTTTTACCCCCCATCAGGGATCCTCTTCTCAAATCACCTGTTTAGCGACCCCCTCTGCACCAACAGGAACTGGATATGACCAGCACACCTTTTTCAGGTAATTATCAATACCTTAGACTAGAATGTCCATGGCTCCTCTCCCCCTCCCATTCCTCTGAATTAAGTACATGAGATTCTACTTGCACTTTCAGGACCCTACCTATGATTTCCTAGTTCCTGAACCCTCTTCTACCAGTTTACCTGCCCCTGGCTCTACAGAGAACTCGCCTCGTGGCATCCCTGGCAGCCCCTCCCATCAGGTAAAAGATCTAGGACTTAGCCAGATAGTGAATTATCAGCCACACTATGTTTATGTATATCTTTTTCATTAGTGGCTCGCTTGATTCCGTAGGATCTTTATGAAAATTCTGGCTTCAAATAGGACTCATCCTGTTGGTTGGCGCCTTTATTCCCTATTCCAGGTAACCCAACCCTCTCTCCCCCCCCCTTTTTTCCTCCCTGTATTTACCATGTTCACCCCAATAATCAGAGGTTTCCCCTTGGTCCGCAGGATCCCGCGGGACCATTTGTCCTTTGTCTACCTAACTGACACTACCTACGGAGACTTCTTAGCGGAGTTCACTTCTTATTTACCAGGTAAATGAAGTGGCAATCCCCCATGAGAATCTGATCTGACCAGACCCATGTTTGAACCTTAACCCCTTTGACGGCTCCTATCCTTTTCCTACAGGACAGCCCTGGATCGCGCCCGGTTGGCCTGTCTCTCCTTTATTGACAATTGAATTTGGCGAGTTACCCCTTAGCTCAAGCCCTCAGGTACCTTAATCAATTCCCTATGTTTTTTGTACTTTTACATTAAGGCCCCCATCCATTCCCCCGGCACGTACTAGAGCAAACCTATCTCAAAACCCGTTAGTTATTCGATCCCTGACCCTGATTGTGTGAGTTGGATGTCTGAATCCCTATTTGAACTGGTGAACTCATCATCCCCCCTGATTTGTCTTGGATATTAACCCGAGTGACGCCCACCTGTCTGAGAAGCGTGATATCCCCCTTGGGATCTAAGACAGTGCATGATGATTATTAACTAGAAACGAACTATCTCACTGATATACCAAGGTTAACTGTTATACCATTTTGGGTATCAGGCCCCTTTGTAGTCAAACTTGAATAACAATGTTATCTCCTATGTGTCTAGCAATGTTTAATGATTATTGCTGCCCATACAGCATTTTTAAACCTATCCCTTTTTATCAACAGTGTACCCATCATTGCTCTGTCCCTGTCCCCCATGGTCTCCCTCGCCCTGATGAAGATGCAGCCCCATTAGGCTAAGCATCGAAACGCGCGTCGGCGCAATCTACTTGGATGGCACTTATGCAGCACAAGCTCTAAAAAACCATCAATTGCTCTTTGCCTCCTTATTTTCATTGCAGCTTTTTATGGCCTTTGTTTAAAACTGTATCTTCTTAGAATGCCATGTGTCCATGTTAGATTGGAGTATGAATGAATTGAATGCTTGAAGCGCTGAAAGAGAATGAATGCCTTTGAATGACTGAGGGAGTATATGGGAGTATATGGGACTTGTTATTATGCCTTTTTTGTTTACCCACCTTCTTTGATGACACCTTTTTTGACGCCATATCTATGCAGAATGTATTCTTTTTATGTATTGTAAATAAAACTTTTGTACTTTTCCTAAAAGCGGCTTGAATCATAAATTCATTCATTGTTTACTCAGACAGGTGTTTTCCGTCACTCGCCATTCCAATGTAAGGATCCCTTAGTGGGACCTCTTTATCTGTCCTGGCAGGGTTCTTGTTTTTCTATTCAGCAGCCTCCTGCAGCCCTGCCTGCACAGTCCAGCCCCGTAGCCTCCAAATCTGGGCACTGCATGCAGAGGCGCGCCACCTACACGTCTGGCCACTGCGCGTCCAGACGCTTCGCCTCAACATCTGGACACTGCTCGACAGACGCAGCACCGCCACGACCACACCTGGACTGTGCACGTGTCAGGGCGGGCGGCGTGCTGGCAAAGGCAAATGGCCGAATTTCAGATGTTCAGTCTTTCGTCGTTTTGACAGGGCGGTGAGGTTTAAGCAGCAGAAAGATGACATGCACCAGATTAAATGAATGCACGCGATGTGCCTTCGTAACTGAGGCTTCAGAGGTGCATACGCGCATTGTAGACAGCGTGCTGGCACGTGCGAGTTTAGATATATCTAGCTCTAAGTATAGGGATACATTATGTATGCATAGATGCGTTAAGGGTAACATGATACATTGTGTGCACAAGGCCACGGGATAGATTCACGAATTGAATGTTACAAATACATGGATCGGTACAGTTACTTCAGATCTACGTTAATATACGTTTTGACTATAGAGGCGCAGTTTGATGCGTAACAAGCACACCCAGGGATATATTATTAATACAAAGATGCATCAAAGGTACCTTGGTGCATTTTATATTTTAGGTTATGAGTAGATTGTGTAGCGCCTTCTTCCATTAGTATTGCATCGTAGCGCCTTCTTGTTCTGTGATTGCCATCGTTGGTTGTGGCTGTTCGGTTGTGTTTAATTTTAGATGCTTAGTAGATATTTGTCAACATGGAAGTTACATGATTTGTGCTTTGCTGGTTTTCCTTGAGATGAGAGGTTGGTTGTCCACAGTGCATAATTTGAGCCGGTGGATGCTAATGGTGCCCACCGGAACTCATTTTTGATGACCGGCAATTATTTGTCCAAATCAGACTTTGATACAGAGCAGGGGAGAGAAAACCACAAAAGGGAAAATTAGGAGCAAAGAGAATGATGGAAAAACACAGAAAAGGCGCGAAAGCAGGGTTGTTAGAGAACCTGTGTGAATTAAAGGGACCTGCACTGTCTGCCGGAAGAGTAAAGATTCAACAGTATCCACAGGATAACAATATTGCTTTAAATGAATAAATGAATTAGTGGAAGGTCAGAAGAAAAGCAGAGCAGGGGGATTTTATGTTTCAAAAAATGTTTACTGAAAACAAGTTGTGGGAGATAAATGTACAAATTAATTTTAGCAAGAAATCATGAACAAAGATTGAGAACAGTTTATCTATAGTTCATGACTAAACACATCAGCTCCTTATTGATAAACAAAAAACAACCCAAAATGATCAGTTAAATGTGGTTGTGAATTCGTGTTGTGAAACAACATTAGTGGAGTTGATGGAATGTCGACGTTTCGGTCTCGGTTGCTGATGTCAAGAAGACCATCATCAGGACGATGACTATTCAATTGCTGAAGCAAAGACTCCCTTGGGGTGTGAGAGGGTGTGTCTCCTTTAGCTGGCTGTCACAAAAGAATTTTTAATATAACATCAATCGGCAAAACGACGTGTCGTGGCTCAATGGTCAATTCCTGATTGACCATTGAGCCACGACACGTCGTTTTGCCGATGTAGGATACGCTGTCTCTTCAAACCGAACCTTTGTAAAAAGAACCAACAGATCTGAACAACGTCCAACACTTCTGATGTGTTAACTCGTGTTGAGCAACCAATTGAGGCGGTTTCTTTTTTCTCTAATTATAAGAGAACGCACTGAATTGAACAGCGTCTCACACCCCTGGTGTTTTAATTCACCTAACGCAACCAACTGAGGCGGTTTGCATGTTTTTCCAAGAATTTTATTGATGTTATATTAAAAATTCTTTTGTGACAGCCAGCTAAAGTAGCAATACCTAATCCATATATGCAGGTATGTAGCAGCAAATGTGCTAGTTTTTACCCGAATCCAGGGAGGAAATGGGCGTCATGGCTCACTCAAGGTCACGGCTGTAAAGAACATGGCTCTTCCATGCAGTCAACAGTAACAATAAACAGCGGGGCTTCTTTATGAGCCCTTGCGTCACTTTTGCGCCGACGGTGCGTCACTTTTGTGTGACACACCAGTGGCGTAAAAATGCACCATGTTGTGTGATGTTTAGAAAGTGACGCATCTAGGTAGATGCGTCACTTTGTAAACCCCAGCACCACATTATACCTGCGCCAGGTATAATGTATGCACGGCGGGCGATCTGATGCAAGTAAGCCTCGTAGAAGTGATGCAGTGAAATCTGTGAGATTTCACTGTGCCACTTCTAGGACGCAAATGTGTCAATATCTTACGCTTGCCTCACAGCAGGCGTAAGTAAGACTGACACAGGCACATTTAAAATGGTACTTGCCTATGTGAAATAACCCATTGCTGGAGTTGCGTCACTTTTGTGACACACTCCAGCAATGCGTAGTTTTCTTGCGCCTACACAGCCGTCAGAAAAACTGACGTATCTGTAACTCCTTGCGACATGATGCGTCATACTATAAATATGGCGCATCCAGTATGTCGCAAGGAGGGCGCAATGAAAAGTGGCGCATCGCTGTTTTCACGCAGCGATGCATCACTTTTCGTGAATGAGGCCCAGTATATTTAACTCTTTGCATATCTGGGAATATTCCTGTTGACATATATTATTTAATTACAAGTATTTGGATAGCTATATTACTACATTATTAGTCCATAGAAACAGACCTACAGATCATATATATATATATGATTTGTAAATATTTAATATTTATTATGCACATTTATGAAATGTGAAAGGTCATTCGTTCTGTAAATATTGTAAAATAATGCATAGAATGAAGTAAGAATTTACCTTTCAAAGATGGCGTCTTTGTAAATACCAGACACTTTCTTCCTTTCTTCATAGCTATTCCCGATTGATAATGTTTTTAAACCAGTCTCACTCAGTGTCCAATGAACACTGAGGAAGGCATCACGCCGAAACGCGTTTGTTTTGCCTGCAATAAAGAAACTTGAAAAGCATCTCCATGAGTGCAGCATCTTTTGATATAACAGAGGAGTTGTGAGCGCGATATATATATATATATATATATATATATATATATATATATATATATATATATATATATATATATATATATATATATATATTACCTACTGGCGGTCGCCAGTAGGTATATATAGTTAGGATTTTTTCCCTATGGGATTTCTGAAAATTCTATGTCTAATAACTTTGGCGTTTGTGGACGGAATCGGCTGAAATTTTCAGGAAAATGGCACATTTTGTTTCTGAGCAGCTCCTGGAAATTTGGGGGGGTTTCGTCAAGGGGGGACTGAGAAAAAAGGGGGGTCCCAAAACGCGTTTTTAACATTGAGTTTTCCATAGGGCGGTTGGACTCACTTTTAGCTCGAACGGCTGAATGGATTTGCACGAAACTTGGCAAAATTGTAGGGACTGTTAGCCCGATGTGCCTTTACTAGGTCTCAATATATGTGCTTCAGTGGATTTTGAGAAATTAACGTTTAAATCAAGATATATATCTGTAACAGCGCTCCGGGCAGCGATCCGGTTCGCGTACTTTTCGCTTATTGGAACTTTGCGAAGCGAAGCTGATTGGCTCTCCGGTGTCTGTCAACATTCTAAACAGTCCGGTGCGGCCGCCATCTTGTCTCTCGGTAGGATCGAGAGACAAGAGGAGGCCAAAACAAAGGAGGAAATGAAGGAAAGGGGGCAAGGTAGACCCCTTCTGACCCCCTAGGATTGATGAGGGGATATTATAGAGCCACGCTGGGCCCCAAAAAAAAAAAAAAAAAAAATCCTTTTTTTTCGCCGTAGAGACGCGTCTTGGTACGCGAACCGGGCAGCTAGCCGGGAAGCTAACCGGCAGTGTAACGGGAGTCTGACGAGTAGCTGATTGGCTGTCAACATTGTAAACAGTTCGAAGCGGCCGCCATCTTGTCTCTCGGTAGGATCGAGAGACAAGAGGAGGCCAAAACAAAGGGGGAAATGAAGGAAAGGGGCAAGGTAGACCCCTTCTGACCCCCTAGGATTGATGAGGGGATATTATAGAGCCACGCTGGGCCCAAAAAAAAAATTCCGATTTTTTCGCCGTAGAGACGCGTCTTGGTACGCGAACCGGGCAGCTAACCGGGAAGCTAACCGGCAGTGTAACGGGAGTCTGACGAGTAGCTGATTGGCTGTCAACATTGTAAACAGTTCGGAGCGGCCGCCATCTTGTCTCTCGGTAGGATCGAGAGACAAGAGGAGGCCAAAACAAAGGGGGAAATGAAGGAAAGGGGCAAGGTAGACCCCTTCTGACCCCCTAGGATTGATGAGGGGATATTATAGAGCCACGCTGGGCCCAAAAAAAAAATTCCGATTTTTTCGCCGTAGAGACGCGTCTTGGTACGCGAACCGGGCAGCTAACCGGCAGTGTAACGGGAGTCTGAGGAGAAGCTGATTGGCTGTTATCATTGTAAACAGTCTGGAGCGGCCGCCATCTTGTCTCTCTGTGGGATCGAGAGACAAGAGGTGGAAAAAAGGTGTAAATGAATGAAAGGGGTAAGGCAGACCCCTCCTGAACCCCTAGGATTGATAGGGGGCTATTAAAGTTCCCTGGGGGGTGAAACAAAAAAAATGCGATTTTTCGCGGTAAAGGTGCTTCCTGGTACGTTAACCGGGCAGCTAACCGGCAGCGTAACGGGAGTCCGACATATTGTGTTTTTTGAACGTTTGTGATATGTGCACGTGTGGATTTTGTCTAATTAAGGTTAAAAAAATATATATATATCTTTAAGCGTGTTTTGGCGCGCTTACGTTTTGGGTTTGGTTTGCGCTGCAGAGACGATACGTCACGGTTATGCGATGCATCATGAGGCTACGTGATACGTCACTTAATAAAGAATAAATTTTACAGCTATAGATATTAGCTTTTAAAAAACCAATGAAATTCACAGAAAAAACCATAGGTTATAGACCATATATAGTTAGGAATTTGCATTTACAAAACCTTGAAAATTCACTGAAAAAACCATAGGTTATAGACCATATATAGTTAGGGATTAGCATTTAAAAAACCTAATTTTATTTGCACAAAACCATTGAAATTCCATATATAGTTAGTTGCACTAACTATATATCGCGGACCCGCAATCCACTGCTAATGATGTCACATATTACATCATTCATGACATGGTCAGTGACATCACTGATGACATCACTGATGACATCTCAAATGACATCACTGATGACATCACTGATGACATCTCAAATGACATCACTGATGACATCACTGACATCTCATTTGACATTACTGATTACATCACTGATGATATCATTTATGTGATAATACATCTTCAGACTCTAATATAACCTTAGATACACTCAGTGTAAACAGGCACTCACAGACTGTCACACATCCATGGAGTTACTCACACACCTAGTCAGTCATGCAAATAATCAATCACACCTCCATTTCCTCAACTATACAGTTATACACACCTTACTTATTCAAACATATACTAACACATATTTACTCTCTTATACAATCCTTGATACAAGTTCACAATGATTCATACAGCCACTCTCACATTCACTGGCTCTTATGTTCAGTTATTTATATATGTCAACTCTCACATGGAGTGTGTTTTACATATGTACTTACTTTGACATGTAGAACTGAGATATCCATTCACTCACCAATATACTCATGCACACAGTCAACTGTCCATACAGCTGTTTCTACATGCACTTTTGAAGCCATACACCTAGGGAATCAACTGCTCACACATCTATGCACAGAGTTATACACCTCCCAGCCACCCACACACATACTCAGTCTCCCATACAAATACTTGGGCAACCATTCAATAACCCATATAGTTACTGATATAGCTACTGATTTAAACATGCAGCAGTTTACAGAAGAACATAAATAATGATTGCCAAATTAAGACACTTTAATCACTAACCCATGCACTCAGTGAGACACATTTAATCATTCTCTCATACAGTCAGTCATGCACCTACTAAATCCTTCATCCAGACACTTATACATCCACTCATTCTTCAATATGTAAGACATATTTTAACTTTACAGAAACATACAGTCACTGGGTGTTGTCATCAGTGATGTCATCAGTGATGTCATTTGAGATGTCATCAGTGATGTCACTGACCATGTCATGAATGATGTAATATGTGACATCATTAGCAGTGGATTGCGGGTCCGCGATATATAGTTAGTGCAACTAACTATATATGGAATTTCAATGGTTTTGTGCAAATAAAATAAGGTTTTTTAAATGCTAATCCCTAACTATATATGGTCTATAACCTATGGTTTTTTCAGTGAATATATATATATATATATATATATATATATATATATATATGCAAAAAAGAAGGAGAGAACTCTTGGTAGTTCTCAAGTTTAGGTGGAAAGCAGCTCCTGTTAGAGCACTCAACACCAGCGACACTCTAGATTTGCTCACCTCAAATGTCAGTTTTTCTAATAAAGTCTTTAAGCATAGGATTAGCACAGTTCTATCCACGCCGAGATGGAATATATATATATGTATATATTCACTGAAAAAACCATAGGTTATACACTATATATAGTTAGGAATTAGCCTTTAAAAAACCAATGAAAAAAAAATAAATATAAATATATATATATATATATATATATATATATATATATATATATATATATATATATATATATATATATATATATATATATATATATATATTAGCTTTTAAAAAACCAATTAAATTCACTGAAAAAACCATAGGTTATACACTATATATAGTTAGGAATTAGCCTTTAAAAAACCAATGAAATTCACTAAAAAAACCATAGGTTTTAGGCCTTATATAATTAGGAATTAACATATAAAAAACCATTGAAATTCCTCCTATATAGTTAGCTGGACATTTTATTGATATAAAACCAATGAAATTCGACATATAGTTAGGTGCACTAACTATATAGCATCCGCAATCCAATGCTGATGATGTCACATAATACATCATTCATGACATGGTCAGTGACATCACTGATGACATCATCCAGTGTCTGTGTGTTTTTGTAAAGTTTAAATATGTTTTACATATTGAAGAATGAGAGGATGTATAAGAGTATGGAAGAAGGATTTGATTGTATAAGTGAGTAAGTATGTGTTTGTATATCTGTGAAAATGTAAGCTGTTCTGTGTTTAACTGTATAGATGAAGAAATCAAAGTGTGATTGATTCTTTACAGGACTGAGTAGGTGTGTGACTAACTCCATGGATGAGTGGCAGTGTGCGAGTGTCTGCATAGGTGTATGAGTGCATATGATAGTGTTGCAATGATAAGTGACAGTATGTACGAATGACCTTATGGGTGAATGAATGAATGTGCATGTAGACGTAGGAATCAGTTAGTGGGTATGTAGTAAATGGTATTGGTGTGTCAATAGTTTCAAAAATGATACTCTGTATTTTACACTAGGTGTATTAGAGTGTAAGGAGGTGCATTGTATTATCACATGAAGTATATCATCAGTGGTGTAATTATTGATGTTAAATGAGCTGTCATCAGTGATGTCATCAGTGATGTCACTGACCATGTCATGAATGATGTAATATGTGACATCATCAGCATTGGATTGCGGATGCGCGAAATATATAGTTAGTGCACCTAACTATATGTCGAATTTCATTGGTTTTATATCAATAAAATGTCCAGCTAACTATATAGGAGGAATTTCAATGGTTTTTTATATGTTAATTCCTAACTATATAAGGCCTAAAACCTATGTTTTTTTTAGTGAATATATATATACATATGCTCCAATCGTCCCTTTCTCCAGAAACGATAACGCACTCACGGGGGGTATGTTTGCAGTTCTTAATTTCGGCTTTTCTGACAAGACAAACAGACGCGTTTCAGACCTCAAGTCCTTCGTCAGTGTTCACATGTGCCGCGTTACCCAACACAATATATACAATTCACTTCCTGTTAGGTGAAAAGGAATGAAGGACAAATCGTGTAAATACATACAAGAAGGCAGCCATTACTCAGTGGGTTAAATTCTTCACACAGTGGAATATTCGCAATGTGTTATAACCCCTGTGTTATACTAATGCCGATTTCACTAGATTAGAGTGAATTTTAATCTTGCTGTGTATCAGCGTATCATGGCATCTCAATGGCCCTATTTACAAATATTTACAGTATATTGCAGAAGATTCGAACACCATTTTGGACAATACGATCGTCATCCAGTTGCACCGGGAATTTAGTGATTACTGTCATTGTTAAATTAACATATGACTTAATCCCAAGTTGGTGAGAATTGATGTAATCTCGTCGTGTATCGGCCCATCACCGACTGGAGCAACATCGGCAAGATCGCAGTCCAAAAAGGCCATCACCTTTGTTACATAGTTTTTCATTATTTACAATTCAACTCATTAGTTCTTCCAATAGGATATGCCAGGGGAATACATCCGGGATATATCAAATTTCATATATATATATATATATATATATATATATATATATATATATATATATATATATATATATATATATATATATATATATATATATATATATATATATATATATATATATATATATATATATATATATATATATATATATATATATATATATATATATATATATATATATATATATATATATATATATATATATATATATATATATATATATATGTACTCAAATTGCTCAGAACTTTGAAGCCGCACTCCACTGAAAAGTGGTTGCATCAACATTTATTTCCAGGCACCTTTTATCCCCTCTAGTCAAATAAAAAGTCCTGATTAACAGGCTGGTTGAGGATAGTGGCCTGTACCTCATTTTTGAAACCAGAAATACGCAGCCATGCATGTCTGCGGAGTAGAATGCTAGTGTTGATTGACCTAGCTGCAGGGTCTGCTGCGTCAAGCGAGCATTTGATGGAGGCGTTAGTAATGAATTTCCCCTCCTGTATGAGATCTTGGGCTTGTGATTGGAAAGGCTCAGGTAGGTGTTGCATTAGGGTCTCTAGCTGGTCGTAATGCGCTCTGTCATAATGAGCCAGTAGGGCTTGTGTATTAGCGATCCTCCAAGAGTTGGAGGCTTGTGCTGCTACTCTTTTCCCTGATACCTCTAGAATTTTTGATTCTTTGTCTGGGGAGGTGCCTCCCCGGGGGTTTGGGAGCTGGCTCGTTTACGTGCGTTGGCCACTACCAGTGAATCAAGTGGTTACTGCCCTTTGATGTAAGTAGGGTCTGTAGGGGCTGCCCTATACTTTTCTTCTATTCTGGGGTTGATCACCCATGCCCTGGCTGTATCCTTAAATATGTCAGGTGCATGTTTCAGAACTCCCTTTAACATGGGAAGTGTTTTGACACTTTTTTCTGATGTAGGGAAGGTATCAAACAAGAAGTCTTCCTCAACAGGGTCGTTATGCATATCCACGTTGTGGAACTGTGTAGCCCTGTCTATGAGCTGATTAAAAGCTACGGTGTCATCTGGAGGTGATGGCTTAGTTGGATAAGAGGACATATCAGGGATGGGATGGGTGTTGTAAGGGTCAGTTGGCTCTTTCCATGGTTCCTGTGGTTCAGGGTCCTGTGGGAAGTCATATTCAGGCTGTGGCTCATCCCCTGTGTCACCGTCATTATCCCTGTGATGAGAGGGAGAATAAGGAATGTATGGATTAAAAGGAGTAGTAGGCATGGTAGGTTGAAAAGGAATGAAGGGTCTAGAAGGAGAAGTCCCAAAGTCCTTTTTGGAATAGGGGACTGAGGTTCAAAGTCCAAAGGCCTCTTTTTCCTATGCAGGATGGTAACTTTACCAATCTCTGGGTTGATAAAAAATCTTTGCTTGGTCGTCAGAGGGATCTGGGTGGAAGAGTTCTTCCTCAACAGTCCTGGGTTGAGTCTTAGACTTTGGTTTTTCGACGACCTTAGGTTTAGAAGCCGACTTTTTCGGCTCGGGGACTTTTTTCGGGTCGACTGTATCTTTCGGGTTGACGCGTTTTTTGTGCTCCGTAGGCTTCTTCGGAATGTTGTCTCCCGAGTTGATGTTTTTGTTGGGATCGACTGGAGACTTTTGTTTTTTCGGCAGAGTGTCCTTTCCAGAGTTGATCGTCTTTTTTGGGTCGACCGGTGTCTTCGGATCCGGTGTTTTCGGTCCGAGAGAACGTTCAGGCTTGGACACGGGCTTAGGTACGGCGCATTTTGTCGGGTCGACGTTTTTCAGTGCCGAATGCTTGTTTGGATCGGCGACCGTCTTTGGTTCAGCGCCCTTGGGTTGTGTGGCCTTGTTCGGGTCGACAACCTCTTTTGTGTCGACAAGTTTGGGCTGCACGGCCTTCTTGGAGTCAACAGTCTTTTTTGGCTTGACGCTAAGGGTGGGCGTAGTTCGCGAAGTAGCGCTACGTGAAGCTACGCGAAGTGCACTTCGCACTACGCAAACTTCACGTAGCACTACGTGAGCTACGTAGTAGCATGTTCGCACTGTGCAAGATGTGTTTTCAATGATTGCATAGTGCCGAAAAGCATCGGGCACTGTGCAATCATTGAAAACGGCATCTTGCACAGTGCGAGCTGTAGTTTTCTGCTGCTCGAGTAGATTATTCCTCGAGCTGCAGCTTTCTCAACGCGAACTGGTAGTTTCTCATTGAGAGCGGTCGCGAGCATGCGCAACCACTCAAAATGAGAAACCTTACCTCCCTGCGTTGAGAATCTCGCCGGGATGTCATTTTGCTTGCTCACGGTCCCGAACATGACGTTCAGGACCGCAAACAAGCAAAAAATGAGCGCTGCACTACGCTACGCTCCACTACGCGTGTTCGCACTGTGCTACGTGCAGCTCGCGTAGTGCGAAGTTGCGCAAACTACGCAAACTCCGCGAGCGTAGCGTAGTGCTTTGCCCAGGGTTACTCAACGCTCTTTGGCTGTATGGCTGCTTTTGGATCGACACCCTTCGGGTCGACGACCTTCTTTGGCTCTGGAACCTTCTTTGGGACGATGTTACTGGGCCCTGGGGTTTCCGAAGGTTTTGGTTTCGGAGCCGAGCCGGATGGCGGGGCAATCGAAACTTTTTATGATGTTGGCTAAGGCCTTTTGGCGATGACTTGACCGGAGCCGTTGTTATCAGGGTAGATGGTGTCGGGGGCAGGGTACTCACGATTTGCCCCAGTGGGATCTTGTCATCGGAGTCCGAGTAGTCCTCTACGGTGACGATCTCTAGATCTGAGTCTTGCGCCTTTTGTAGTTCCTGGTCGTCATCGAAGATGTTGTCCGGTTCCGGTGCCTGTCGTTGCATTTCTTGCTTGGCTGCACGTCGGTTCCGAATTGTTTTCTTGGATCGAAACTGTGCACAGGCTGGACAGCTTTCCTCTTTATGGTCTGGGGAAAGACACTTGTTGCATACTGAGTGCTTATCAGTATGCGGGAACTTGGCGTGGCATTGCGGGCATCTTTTAAACGGGCTTCTTTCCATCGACGGTCGGCTCACATGGCGTCGAAAAGGCCCAACGGCCCGCGTCGACGACTGCTTGGAGATGGAAAACTGGATCGAGTAGAGAGGGACCGATCGAGAACAATACAGTCGAATCGAAGGCCTTTTGGCCTTTAGAAAAGTTTTGTTTTTGATTTCAAAGTTGGAGTATAGGAGTTTGATCCGAACCCAATGGCAGAAAAAAACAATCTGAGGATGGAGAGGATGCCCATGCGCACTGTAGTCCAGGGGAGGAGTCACCTATCTCGTGATACTTCGAAGACTCTTCCAAGACAACAAGTGCAATCATCCGGACCCAACGCGGCGATCTATGCACAAGATATGAATTCAGCAGCCCACATGCCTCGAACACAAGGGAAACACACATTTTAGAAATTACACCCATTTAATGAGGCTGCCTCTTCAAAGCGCCATCACCTCCTCAGTCAATAACCCCATCTCATGAATCAAGAAAGTCTCACAACTCATGCAACTGCTGTCTAACGCTTGTTTCATCATAGGAGGCTGCCACCCTGTAAACTGGACAACGTCTGCTCCAAAGACATTCTAGGGATAGAAGGAGAAAGGACCTATTGGGTAATGGGGCTACAAATCAGAGCTAGTGTATCTTTAGGGGTCTGGCCAAAGATCAGAGATAAGTAAGTCATGGGGTCGGTAATATGGTTTGCGGCATAATCTTCCCATTAAGCGTCGTTTGGTGGAACTTCCATAGCGTCCAGACTAATAGTGCAATTTAATTTCGATTGTTTTCCAACTACATACTGTGACTGGCAAACACTTGAAGTGACTGGTGTTTATTCCCACTTTCTTCTCTTTTAAATCTTTCAGCCTAAGCCTCAGCGTGACTGGCATGTCGGTGATTCACTGTGCAGTTCGACTGGCCCAGAGCTTTGTGGCAATTAATCCGCCTTAAGCGGTCCAGGCTGGAGCCTGCAGCCCGCCAGCTGTCCTGTGAGTCCTGGCGGCTGTTGCAACCCGGTCAGAGTGGCTGTCATCTCTGACGGTGACGACCCGTCACTAGCTGCAGCAATCACCCTCGGCGGCCGAGCTCGAAAATCATATTTTGATGGCAAGGGAGCAGCACGGCCATAGTATACATTTAGCACGGGTGGTTGGGAGGCTGCGAACAGCAGTGCTGCTCTGCGTACCAGCCGAGCACCTTGATTAATTATTTGCAGCGGACCGACTTAACAAAATGCAACTTACTCCGGACCCGGTGCGGTGGCGCGCTCTGGCAGCAGCAGGATGTGATATCACGTCTCCCGTGCGGCACCATAAGGTTGTTTCACAACCTAACTGGAGTAGGCTGGCCCAAGCTGTTTCTGTAGTAGTTGAGCTCTCCCCGGTGGCAGGGCTATGACATCAGGCTGCCTAAACTCGGAGCTGCTCAGTGTCACAGAATTGGAATGTTGACTATACATTGTATCAGCACACTGACTGGGGGCACCCAAAGCGTGCGGGATCTGTGAAGGCCACGACTGTGCGCTCACTGCTGGCATACACACTCAGTTTGCAGTGCTTCTATGACAGGGCTGAGACTATGCATTATGCATGACAATGCATTTTGATTTCAGAACGGTGATGAGGAGCACCACACTGAAATGAGTTAGTCTAACACCTGTTGATTGATACTTGGCAGGACTGCATGTGCAGGTTGAAACAAAGAAATAATATTAACTGCCCAACTAATAATGTAACAACTACATTATCTGTAAGAACAAATCACTTTATTTTGTTAGTTCCTACCCCTGCCATAAGATGGTGACGGGAAAGACTGTGACAAATACAAAGATAAGTGGAGAAGTGCGGCTCAATGGTTAGAGCGGCAGACCCTGATGCAGATGTCTAGCCCGGGACCAGGGTTCAATTCCCCGCCTCGGCGGGTCTTGGGCTCAAAAATTCCACGGACCTGATAATTCTCGCCCCGGTGCCTATTCCAATCATGGAGTCCCACTCTGCAACTCTGGGCAATAGCTTGCTTAATCTCCACAACGGCCCCCACAACGCTAAGGATGCCTGGCCTCCACCTTGGGGGTGCCCAGGAGTGGACACCTCACAGGGAAAGCCAGGATGGGTTCCACAGCGGTATTCGTACAAGCGCCTTGAGACCCTTGAGGGTGAGTAGTGCGCTATACAAGTATCAATTTACAATTTACAATTTAAAGAATGTTCAGATGAGATTGCTCTAGAAAGATAACTGAAATTTCAGAGAGAGAATTTCCTGAAATACATTAATGTTGATTGTTAAGCAGGTAGACAAAAAATGTAGTTGAAAAAGGCCAAGAGAGTTCTGGATTATCCAACCGGCAACAAAAACACTGTTATAAATTGTGAACATATAACTGAGATTTTGAGCTATGAATTTGAGAACGTGTGGCAGGCAGCAAATTAGCTAGGTTTGATTGTCAGGATCTAAGACCATAAGCAAAATGATTGAGAAAATAATGCAAGGGAGAAAATAGTAAATAAAGAGGCCATTTAATATACCAAGGCTCACCAAACAGAAGCCCTAGTAACTCCTCAGCTGGTAGGATGTAGCCCACATGGATAGAGCCCAATCCATTATGCCACTCAGAGGGTCTAGAGCCAGGTATCACTCAAACCAACGCAGGAGGCAGATCTGCTTGATCCCAAACCTCTGAAAAGAAGCAACTGAAATCAAAGCTCTATTTACAACGAACACAATGCCACTGATTCAGGATTCTGCAACACTACTATTTCTCCAGTGAGTAGTTGAAGTGGTGTGAATGGAGGAATGCAGGAGTCGACTGTAAGTGTCCAGACTGGGTCTGAAAGCAGCCAAAGGAAAGCATAACAAGGTTGTGAATGAGAGCAAGATGTGTAGGAAGACTAACTGTTGGTGAGGTGGCTGGTATGGGAAACATGGGTAAGCATATCGTTGTATGTGTGCAAGCGCATGTGTGTGTGGTGTGGGGGCATTCCTGTTCCTGGTTTGGGGGTAATCTCTGGCATACTGGTGTCCTTTACTGACATATTTGTGGCAGGCCCTTGCATAATAGTACTCCTGTAGAATTGTGAACATATCAGTGGCGTCAATAGGAGGGTGCGGACCGCACCGGGTGACACCTTCACATGGGGTGTCACCAAAATAAAATGCAAAATATTACATACTGTCTCAGCGGCGCCAGCCGCCAACCCATAATCACACGAGGCTACTAACAATTTCATACATCACCTCTCAAAAGCTGACCTTCGCGCACTACCCGGAGCAAAATAGCCTGATTTACATGTTTTTGTCTCTAGTGGTAGTAAAGAAATAGTGAGGAAAGATGAATTCAGCTAAGAGTGCATTATTTTTCTGCTTTCAGGACTTAGAAGTGAAAGTCATGACCTCTCAATTGGGTTGTTTTAGGGCAGCAGGATTGCTATATTCTTTGTTGCCCACTGAAGGAACTAGCTAGTACCAGAAACTCATGGAAGTAGAAGTAGATTTATTTGACAGATGACTCCTTAGCATAGTTACGACTGCATCCTCGTGTTCACATTGTAATTGATTTGTCATTACCATATTGCTGCATTTAGAATGACAACAGACCATCTTGCACCGCCCACAATATATTTGAAGGTCAGAAAAAAAGACAGCAAAGCTTATTAACTTTTACAAAAAGTCACGCATCTGACCTGGCGTGGCTCTTTTTAGTTTTTAATTTTGGGCATTTGCATTGTTATCAGTGTAAGCCACCCCCACCAAGGGGGCGTGGCTATATCTTTCAGTTGTAGAGAGAAGTGTAATGGAAACACATTTCATTAAAAAAAGTGCAAAGATCAGAAAGCGAGCCATAGACGGGTCAGAGCGTTGCGACTTGCGAAGCTGTTTGTTTATCAGAGGAGGGAAGGGGGATTGTGCGCAGACTGCAGAGCATTTCTGTAATGAAGCTGTCAGGTCCCAGACCTGGAGGTAATAGGCATTATCAAAAATGGGGTGACTCAAATGGTACTGGACCTGGGTAATATGCGTTATCAAAAACAATGGTCCATGACCAAAAAATCAAATATATGAATTAATCGCACTTATAATCATTAATTACTTAGTTTGAGCCTTCATTCAATTGCTCCTGGTATACAATCCAAATGTTCTTTATAACATTGACAGACCCAACGCAATCAATTAGAGAATTACTTCATTTTAATTCTACCAAACATGTATATTGCTTTTATAATTCAAAAAGTTCAATTACAGTTTTTAAATTAAATCCTTAAATACAAATTTTGAAAATTGAGGGTGCTCATAAGAACGTGCATAAGGTAGTGCTCAAGAAATGACGCGTGTGAATGAAGGAAAAGACGAAAGAAATTGGTGACAATGTTTAAAAACACAAAATACTGGTACAATAATTTCAAACAGTATTTGCTTGTCCACAATCGAAATTCTCAACCTAGTGCTTAAGGGTTAATTTCCTTTTATTTTACACGTGGGCACACTAGGTTTGTTGGTAGTCCAAGGAGATTCAAAAATCTCGAAGTTTTGACCCGACTTATTGCTTGTGGGTAATTGATAGCCTCTGCCTGCGGGTCTTCTTCAGGACAAGGGAGCACCCTCCATACCAAGGGGATATAGTTCCCTGATGTGGATTAAGGTGGTCAGGGTACTCAATATCCCACCAAAGATATCTGGATCCGTATCCCAGAATTTCCATACACCATGAAGGTGAATCTAACTTTTAAAATTAGTAGTTGTAATCTGTAACTTCGTTCTTAACAACTTCTTTTTATTTTTGAGATTGGATCTGGTGACTCATCCTGAGTCGTGAGCTCTATGCGAAGTGTGCCGGTGAAGTCACTATTATTTAGAGCTTCTGTCCGTGGTGACTCTCCCAGCTACGGAACACGTCTCAGCCGATTCCTGGAGGGAATAGGGGCAACTGAGAGGTGGGGACTGGGGGTGACAAGGGATGGGGCAATGTGGGAGTTAGCCCTGAAACCATGCTGTATGGTCCCGTTATTTGGCACTGGCGGACTCTTCGGAGGTCCATCATGGATTCATGCGGTAAGTCGCGAGGGGGTGACACCATGAGTTACCCGCACTGGGTGAAACCAACCGTAGTGACGCCGCTGATCATTATAAACTTATATTGAGCATTCTTGGCCTAACTGTGACCACCCCTGACATATGGGATAACAGTGGTCACTCCTGGTAACATGCTATCAAAGATTATTATCATTATTATGATGTTCAGAGCTGCCATGCATATGTATTTTGTAGTATATTGTGGGCATGCCTGGCATAACTGGGATCACGCTGGGCATAATTGTCCACCTCTGGCATAATTCCGACAACGTACGCTATACTGTGGGAATCCTGGACATGTTGGTGACCGTCTTCGAATAGTAATGATATTGCACTTGCACATGTGACTGATAGAAATGACAAGCTGTAGCTACTTAAAATAAAAACTAGTAGTTTGATGCAAAAATTCTTTTTTCAGAACATGACAGAATTTTGTTTCGGAGAATTTTTGGTGAAACTGTTATTAAAAATTAACAGGATGTACAACAAAATGTGTATATTTTCAGACACTGCTAAGTTAGTGTTTGAAAATAATATGACTACATTTCCAAAATAGATTTAAAGCTGGTTGATAATGCATGCTAATTTGGAGATGACTTGCTGCTTTAGCCTTTATGTCTTACCTCGTGTAGAGGCATCTGAAAGTGATAAAACCTTTTATGACAATCTGGATGGCAGCCCTACACGATGTGCAGGAGTGATCACTACTGGTAATCCTGCATGGGGTGGCCACTATTGCAGTCTTTTCGGATGTGGTCACTGTAACATCATTAATATTTATTAGAAGCCCAGGTTTATTTTCATCGTTTAGAAATAGTTTATGTTTTAGATAAGGTTGGAGAACTTACAAAAATCTTCCATACTTAACTCGACCATCCCAACCGATGTGCAAGCCTGTCTTGCCTCCCAATTCCCTTTTAGGTGGGCAGAACAGGAACTCTGAAATTTAGGCTTGCAGGAACACTCTATCCCCTAACGCACAGCGGCGCACAACAGCGGCAGCCTCCTGGTTAATGGAAGGACAGATCTTACCAGATGGAGGGGTCACGGACTATTGTGGCTGGGTTGCCTAGCGGACGTCAAGTTGACTCTGTTTCCCAAAATCTTGTATATAATGCAAACGCCCCCTTTACAACCTCTCCATTGAATACTGGATAAGCTGCAATCTCTTATTTGGGACTTCATCTGGAAGAACAAACTGGCGCGGATGGCTAAGGCCCACGTATACTTTCCCCAATCAGCTGGTGGTCTTCGGGTCACGAACTGGAGGTGCTATTCCCAGGCAGCTCAGCTGAGGTTTATGTTGGAATGGTTCTGACCCTGCACCGAAAAACTATATGGGGCGTACGAGTGGAGGGTCTTCAATCCTAAAACCCAATGTGAGCAGTGTGTATGATGGGAAAGTTGTAGTGCTGGTGGATACGTGGTTAAACCTAGCTTCAAGGTTAGCTAGATTGAATTTATTATTGCTACCCTGTTCTTGAGTATTGATCAACATGTTTCAGCCTCCGACCTAGACAATCTTGTGGCTTTCATCTGGATCTCTAATAAAGCTACTGCTCCGTGTAGTTGATAAAGGAAACAATTAATGTGTCTGAGTGTTAAAACTCCTCGCGGCCCCCGCTTCGCGGGGGCCGCTTGTAGAGGATACTTTGTCCTGTTTGCCTGTTTGATGCAAGGAGCCCTGTAGGGCATTGTTATCACCGCCTGGAGCCCCGTTGGGCATTGTGATCAGCGCCTGGAGCCCCGTTGGGCACTTTCATCCGTGTGGGAGAGCTGCTGCGCAGGGGGACGGGACTGCGAGGCCCAGCAGGCTGTGCGTGTGACATCGAGCACACCTGCCGCCTCTTCCTGTGACTCCGCCCCCTCTATTACCAGTCAGCATAAGCTCCGGTCAAATTACGCGTTAGCGGGACGCGAGTGCGGGACATCACCCGGGACAAAGCCCGGACTAAGGGCGGACCCTCTGAGACCCTCCGAGAACCGAGGAGACCGGACTGGACATATAATCCTGGTATTTATTTTGTGACACTTTGCTTTTAAATTGTTGTGTCCTCGTGCCCTTGGAAAACCACGTAGTGATTCAATATTTGTGGCTGACATGTCTGAAAAACAGGGAGCCTTGCTAAACAAAACTCTTGATGATTATTTTTCCAAAGCTTCCCCAGACATGCCTCTGGAAATTGTCTTGGCAGAGCGTCGCGCAGAGCGCCGCCGCTCAGTGGAAAGTTTAAAAAATCGGCACTTGTCACCATTATCCATACCTCCCGTGAATATTAGCGTAAATTCCCAGCTAGCTGACGTCATAGTCCACACACTGGACAGCCAACACGTGGTTCCAGTAGTTAGTACCCCCTGTATAACTAACTCTCCCAAACTGGATACGATTGGTCTTGAGGGCATTACACATACGAGTACGCCTAATGCCCTAAGACCGCCCACTCCTATACCATCAAAAGTAGTGCGTAGTAGAGCTAAGAAACCCTCGTTAGTTTCAAGGGTACATGGGCCACCTCCATGTAAAAAACGACGAAAAGGGGGGGTTCAAGTGCAATCAAAATTAAGTCACTCAGATTTTGGGAAAAAGGCCAAAGGTCCTACAGTCAGCACTGGTATTACACCTGTTGACAATGAAGGGCCTACCACCATTGCTTCTCCGCCATCTACTGCTGTAGCCATAGACACGGAGGACATCATGGAAGTCTCTGTGCAGTCTAAGGCGCCTATTATAGCCTGCGATTCTGCTACTCTAGATTCTATAGAAAACTTAATTAAAACCTACTCTGCATCGATCTTGGAGAGGTTGTTTGAAGTAGAATCTAGAATAAGCTCACTTGAACGTGCACTGGGAAATAAGGGCGAATTGGTTGCAAAAACACCAAACATAATAACGCACAAAACATCTAGCGTGACCAAGCCCAGCACAGTTGCCCCAGTTCCATCAGCTAGTCTTACACCGTTGGTGAACCCCCCTAATTTGGTGCCTAAAGGGAACATTACAACAACTGTTCAATTAATCCCACCGCCAAAAAATCCACAAAATAAATCTGCTTCTAAGCCAGCTACTGTCACAACTAAACCATCTAATGAAGTAGCTAGCATTCCAAATGAAAATCAACGGATGGAAGCAAGGGGACAAAAGCCAGGATGGGGAAGGCCCAAATCGATCCCAAACCCAGAATTACCACCAGAGGCAGTGCCCTTTGTGGTAGTTCTAACGGGGGTTCCGGTGTTACCAAATAATAAAAGGGAGGGATTCGCACAACTTAAAAATAAGATCATGCACTGGCTAGGTCTATATAGGCCTATAGCACCACATATAAATGGAGAAATTGTCCATGTCCGCCGCCTCCAATGGTTGGGAAGCCGATCGAAAAATATTGAGGGAGATGTGGTGGTTGTAAATTTCAGGGATCCCAATGCAGTACAATTTGTACTGAATTGGCCCCCGGGAATTACAAATAATTGCATAACACCCAGACCATTGACATATTTCTACCCTAGGTCTGTGGTTTTTCCCTCCCAGCAACAACTAGCCTCTCATGTAACATCCCAAATTACATCCTGCACTTACCCATCAGCTATGCAGAGGGCTGGTAATACACAACAAATGATGCAATCACTTACTAGACCTAATCCCATGGAGCCCTTTTATCCCCCAAATCCTCCACCTGCACCTGGAGCTTTTGGTTGGAACTATGTCCCGCATAGGCAAAATAACCCCAACAGAAGAATGGACCACCTAAAGCCCTTTACCCCTTTAGAAACCATTAACAGGTTTGACATTTTCAGCGGTCTAGATGACTGTGATTGATGCCAACAGTCTAAGGGGTTGGATGGAAATGAATTGTTGGATGTTAAATTGTTGGGGGGGGGGGGGGGGGGGGGGGAATAGGGAGTGAATCCTGTTTCCAAAGAGCTGATGTTACCACTATTGAAACTATTTTTTCTGAGGATGCAATCGAATTACCTGTGTTGGTCCCTATAATAGGGGACAGCCTAACAAAAAGGGGAAGTGCTGTACCACAAAATGATTTATTCTCAGAATCTGATGTAACTAGCCAAGAATGCCATATCATAGTGCCTGAGGTGGTGGGAGATGTATTGACGCAAACAATTCAGGAACCATGGCAAACTATTAAACTGGTTTCCTGGAACATAGCTGGGGTTTCAAAAAACCTAAGGGACCCGGAATGGTCAAGCTTTATTGATACCTTCGACTTCTGTATGATGCAAGAGACCTGGTCAGTTGAAATTACTCACAGGCTAGGCTATAAATCCTATGGTATCAGTGCGATCCCCTCCAGAAGTGGAAGACCCTCGGGAGGGTTGTTGATTTGGGTAAAGGTTAATCTAAAAGTGAATATAGAAGTTGTGGACACCAATTCCCCTGATATATTGATCTTGGAAATTAATGCTTCCAGAGGGAAAAAACTTTATTTGGTGAACGTCTACAACAGACCAACACCTATTTCAAAGGAATCTCCCTTACTAACCCATCTAGATCTCCTACTGGGTAACTTAGACACTAGAGAGAATTATGTGATCATGGCAGGGGATTTTAATTGTAATTTTGAGCCCGTTGTGGGGTTCAGTGACATCTTCTTAGAAGAAGACGAGGCAAATGGTATCCCTGTTCTAGATAACATTAAAACAGTTAAATGCTGCCCCCAGGCCCTCCAAATGAACAGGCTATGTGCGGAACATTGCACTAGAGCGTGCAATGGGCGATTACCTTCAGATGCTAAGAAAAAGCCTACCTTCTACAGAGGGAACTATAAAAGCAACATAGATTTCATTATTGCCTCAGTGCCATCTTGGGAATTCCTCCTTGACATGGAGGTAATAGAAAGATTAGAAAGCGACCATTTCCCTCTAGCTCTCCAGATCAAGGACTACCTATTAGGGGATTCAGTTTTTCCTTTGACTGGAGAAGTAACCAACTGTGACCAAAATGAGATACATATTAGTAATAATAGACGCTCCCTCAAATGGCCACTAATATTGGATAATGGTGAAATTATTGTAGAAATCTATAAGCTTTTTGCTAGCATCTTTGGAGGATATTCAAATAACACCCTAAAGGAGGGGAGTGGTGGTCTTTTTATGAAATTACATCAAAACATTTTTGATGCCTTAAAACCCCTAGTCACTAAGATGCCCAAGAAAGGGCAGCAGAAAACACAAAACTTGCCCCATAGTAAACCCTGGTATAACAAGGACTGCAGGGAGTCCAAGAGGGCACTTTTAATTGCGATAAAATCAAAGGATCGCTTAGACATTTTGTTAGCCAGGAATAATTATAAACTGGTCCAAAAGATATGCAAAATGGCATGGGAGGAAGCAAAATGGGCAGATCTCCTGCATGCAGCAAAAACTAGAGATAACATAGCCTTCTGGAGGCTGATAGCGAATGGAAACCATCAAGGCAGAGTGGTCAAGGACGTCTACCTAGACGAACAGACATGGGTAAACCACTTTTCTAACCTTTATAAGGAATATGAGGCACCCATTTTAGAAAGAACTCTAAGCAAGGCTATTCCGGGGGATACCCTGGATTTTACCTTAGGTGAGACAGAACTGGCAATAACCCAGATCAAGTCTGGTAAAGCCCCTGGGTTAGACAAGATTCCGGGAGACTTATACAAGCATGAAGTAAAAATTTGGGCTCCATACATTAACCATCTGTGTAACGAGCTATCCCGGAGTCTAGACTTCCCAGAGAGTTGGAAGGGGGCTGAAATAGTCTTAATATATAAGAAAGGTGACAGGATGGATCCCTCAAACTATCGCCCAATAAGCCTTATGGATATTTTACAAAAAATCTATTCAAGACATATCCTATTTCGAGTTCATGATTGGTTGGAGGAAAAGGCAATTTTGTCTAGATATCAAGCGGGATTCAGATCCAAAGTTAGTACCATTGATCAAATCTTTCGCTTTTGTTGCCTCTACTGGAAGTATATTAAGATCAAAAAGGGACAACTATATGTCGCGTTTGTCGACTTAAGGGCGGTGTTCGATTTAGTCCCACGTAATCTACTGTGGGAAACATTAAGCTTAGTAGGGATGCCACCCACCCTGATAGCACAAATAAAAGAACTCCATAGAGGCAATTTCGCCAGAGTACGATGGGGCCCTAAAGGCGAATTAACTCCAAAAATCCCAATTGAACGTGGTGTGCGCCAGGGGTGTGTACTGGCCCCCACTTTGTTCTCGCTTTTCGTGAATGACATCCCTACACACTTGGAGGGATGTAAAAATGATTCTCCTAAGTTGAATGGCGAAAAAGTTACTTCCCTATTGTTTGCGGACGATACTATTTTGATCTCCCAGACAAAAAAAGGTCTCCAAGCTCTTTTAAACTCCTTTAATGATTATTGCATCAAGAAAGGACTGGAGATAAATGGGAAAAAGACGAACTGTATGGTCTTAAATCCAACTAAAACTGATAAGGGTTGCCTAACTTTGAATGGACTAAAATTGGAATCAGTTCCACACTTTGGATATTTAGGCGTAACTTTGGACTCCAATTTTACTTGGAAAGCCCAATTGGAAAAATGCAAGATGATGTTTAACCAGAACGCAAAACCCATCCTTAGGGAGCAGGGCCAAAGTACAAGCAAGGCCGTGTCTCCGGCAGTTGAACTTTTTAAATTTAAGGTCCAACCTGCAGTGCTATACGGCTCGGAAATTTGGGGCCCAGGGTCTAAAGATACCTTTAGGGTCTTGGACAATAACTTCTTGCGAAGTTTGGTCAGAGTCCCTAGAAGTACTCCGCTGGTCCCACTCCAGCTCGACCTAAATTTTCGTAGAACGGACCACCATATCATTCTACGTCCTTTACTGTTATGGATTAGGTTGTGGCGTGTACCTGAGCTGAAAGTATATAAGGATGGGTTAATAGAAATTATGGAGCTTGACATCTTTAAGGTGATACCCTGGTTTAAACATATTAAATTCTGGCTTACCCTACTAGGTCTGTCGCATTACTGGGAACATCCTGATTCACTTTCGTCCCAATCAAAAACCATGGTAAAAAAGTGCTTTTGGTCGTACATTATGGAAATGATCAAAAACGCTTCTTCTAATGGGTCACTCGTAACACGGTTTCTTACCTTTAAAGATGATCCATTCTTCGAGACCTTCCTTGATGAAATAGAACCACCCTTAGCAAAGACCCTATTCATGAAATTCAGATACGGAAATCTTCAGATTGGTTCAACACTAGTCCGTTGGTCTGGTGGTGTAAACTCGGAGAATTATGTAGAAGATGAACTGTGTACCATATGTGGATGTAACCAAAAAGAAAACGAATCACATATCCTCTTCTTCTGCCCAGCATATGCCCAGGCTAGAAAAAGATGGATTAAACCTATATGTTTAACATTAGGTGTAAGATCGTGTTCCCAGGCTTTAAGGATTCTTTTGTCCAATACCAGTCAACCTATTGTATTTAGCGTAAGCAGATTTTTGCACAGTATCTTTTTCTTAAGAAGAAAGATGGGCTATAAACTGTAAAATGTGGTCACGTCAAAAGTGCTGCTTAGTACTAATTGAGGGTTAATTAATGAAATTCTATTCCTGTTGCCCATAAGTGTTCTCACCAAGTATTATGTATGTTTTAAATACCTTGACTTAACTGCATGTAATCTTAAAATCGACATGAAGATTGAATGTATTTATATAGCACGTTGTGTATTTTTTAAATGTACTGTTTTATTGTATTGATGTATTTGTTCTTTTATGGTATTCATGCCGAAATAAAGATTGAAAGAGAAAGAGAGAGAAATGAAAAATACTAAACCAGTGGAGCATTGGGTAGCAATAATAAATTGTATCTGGCTAACCTTGTAGCTAGTTGTAACCACTTATCCACCAGCACTGCACATTTCCCATCATACACACCGCGCACATTGGGTTTTAGGAATGCCCCTCTCACATGAAAACATCACTGAGCTCCTCCCTCGTAGGGTGGGGGCTGTAGACTGCATCATGACCAGGCTTCATCATGTGAGGAGGATTCCCCATGATTAAGCATGACACCTCTGGTGTGTGAGGGAAGCGGTCCTCAAAAGGGGAACCGCCCCTTCCAGAATAGTTGTTGGCACTTCTGACCTGCCACTTCATGACTTTGGACCCAAGGGCTCTTTGAGTGTACTGCGGTGGTTGGAGCCTGTGGGACCAAGCAGAATTGAGGAGGGCCCCATGGGTGGCCCCTGCTCAGGTGCATGCATCAGGAAGAGGGTGAGAATTGTGGACTGGGTCCCACCACGTTGGAGGCACAGACCAGATAGCCGGCTGCCTAGGGCTGGAACCCTTGTGGGGGAATGCCTGAAGTGTTGGGACTGAGGCGGTCTTGTACCCTTTCCTGAGACAGAGGAGAACCACACTCTGCATCCTAGTCTAAGATTGTTTCATCAGTTGGACTCTCTATTTTTGCTTTACTCCCTCTGCCAGTGCTTGTAGCCCATTGGTCCAAGTTGGTCTCCCCCCCACAGGTGGAACCAACTGCTTCTTACTACTCGTATTGCTTGGCCTGTGTTCACCTGAGGCCAGATAAGCGGGTCGAGGCTTGGGCACAGGGTGTGTATGCTGTGGCCTCCGAGCTCCAGCTGCTTCCCAGTGAGTCATGCACTCTGGGAGAATGCCAAGTTCACAGCCCTGTCAATGGATACCTTGAAGAGTTCTGAACAGGGCGCGCTTATAGTCATCCTACGGACTCCGCAGATGACTGAGTGATCCTGCAGGCCATCTGGGAGTCACAAGCGGCACTGGAGATAAAGTTTGGAGAAGTACACGTGGGTGTTGTCTTGCTGCTGCAGGACCTCGTCAATGTGACAGGTGGGGTCTTTGGTGCAGAGGGACACACCTCGGAACGTAAGAATACTGTCCATGAGCTCAAAACTGATGTGGCAAAGTTGACCACCATGTATGTTGCATGACCTGGAGGTGCAGGCTGAGTGCACTGAGAATTGCGCCCACAAGAGCAGTGTGCGTTTCACAGGGTTCCCTGAGGGGTTAGAAGGCATACCCAAGAGAAGATCCTAGAGCTCTGAATTACATCATGGATAACTCTCTGCTCACTCTTCTCATGCTTTAACATTAAATAGGTTCATAGGTCCTTGAGAGAAAGCTGGAGCCCGGGGTGCAACCTCGACCCAAGTGTTGAACTTCCGAGATAGGGATGCCATCCTCAGTGCGGCTCAAGGCAGAGACACACTCTTGTTTCAAACCTCTAAATGCATGATATTCTCGAACGTATGTGGCAAGTCCAGCAGCAGCACAAATGGTTTGAGGCAGTTAAGTAAAAACTGAGAACTATGCAAATTTAGTACATTCTCATGTTCCCCGCTGAAAAAGAACCATTGATGGACAGAATGCAGAACTATGTCATACATTCACCCCAGTACATAGATCTGGCCTAAATCCATTGTTTTTTGATCCCCATGTCATTCCAGTTTGAACCCAGCCATATGCAAATCTGTCTTGACCCTGTGCCCAATGGGAACAGTTCAGCCCAAACTGCCAGGCCAGGTCCTCCCTGGACTGGAAACAAGCATTCTAGGACCGATTTCGGGCTTTCACCCCTCATCAGCCAGGATAGCTTGACTCCAGTGGCATGGAGCGCATGGACTCACGTCTGGGCATACCTGTCCCATTTGGGGTAACAAATGCAAAAAGAACAATTGAATGACAAACTGCAGAACAATGTCATACATTCACCCCAGTACTGCGATCTGGGCCAAAATCCATAGTTTTTTTCTCCCCATGCCATTCCAGTTTGAACCCAGCCATATGCAAATCAGTCTTGACCCTGCCCTCAATGGGAACTGTCCCGCTAGACACAACGTCATTCACGCTTGTAAAACCTTTTTGTCTGAGACCCCAAGGGGGAATGGGAAAAGTCAACAGAAGAGAGGCCCCCATTGCCATGGGGCACCCATGGGCAAATAAACCCTAGAGTTCGGCAAAGGGGGGATAAGACTGGGTCATCCCCCAGGGGCACCGAAGACAGCGAGGCTCCCAGAGGAGACCTGGAGTATTGCGAGGGGCATAACCTCTTTGGACTTGGACGGGAATCCTGTGAAAGTGGAGTAACTGAGGACCTGAGTAGTACCTGCGGACGGCGCGGACCTCACAGCGGAGATGGACGCTCAAGCTTTATCTGCTGGAGAATGGTCCCTGGATTGTTTTCAGGAGGAGGCGGGTGCCGTCCAGTGTCCATTCAGTTGTACAATGATCCTTTCTGTCCGTGTAGCAACAGCTTTGACTTCCTAAAGATGATTCCATTATTGGGGGCTGGGACCTATTCATATCTTCATCTGTTCTAAACCTAATTGTGTTGGTTTTTGTTCCTGGATGACAGATGGTTCTGGGGTGGAAGTGTGGGGAGTGTGGAGTTGTAAGGATTGTTTGAATTAGGTCCGATTGGCAAAGCTTTTGGACTTGTGCAAGATCTCTTTCAGTGCCTATACCGCGCAACACACACTTAAATGGGGAAAGGTGACAATCATACCAATGTACCTGCCGCTCTCCTGCTGCCCATGCAAACAAAGCTACTGCTGCTCACTATGCCCCCAATCATGGTACTCTTTAAGATCATCACATGAAAGGTCAACATCTACTTGAATGGATTAAACAGGGGCTGTTCTTGACTTTGCACAACGTCAGGCACTAGAGGTCTTGATTTTGCAGAAGACTCAGCTACTGGGTATTAAATACCCCCTTTCTGAAAGATTTGGGTAATATAGGGAGTATCACACGGGCTAAAGAAGGGGGTCACATGGCATGGTGACTCTCCTAAACAAAACCTCCCCCATGGTGGTACACTAGATCAAATCTAACACACTGGGGTGCTACATGATATTGGAGGGGCGGCTCTAAAACCTACTTAGTATATATATATGGTGTGAAAGCAAGGGTCAAGAGTGCACAAAATAAAAATTCTGGGAGACGTGAAAACTGGATTTCAGGATCTGACCTTAGCTCAAACATCGAAAGTGAAGTAGAGGGTGAAATTTCAACGGAGCCGGCCTTGGGGTTTACCAAACTTTCCATGGCGGAGGAGGTCGATTGCCTCTGCCTGGACCGGAGAGATACTTTGCGCTCACGAGTAAAACAAGCACCAGGCGCAACTACAGGCGGACTCAACGTCGGAAAAGACACCGGAGCCGCCAGAGGCAAAACAAGGGGAGCCCCAAGGGGAAACATAAGAGAAACGTCGTCCTCCACTTCTGGCCCTCTTGATTTTTGGTACTATGGCCATGCGTTTACTTTCAGACCAGAGAACTCTTTTATGACAATATGGGGAGCCCATCTGATGAAGTATTGGTGGACCATTGGAAGTTAGAATCTTTTGCGTGATGCAGAAAGATTTAAATTGAATTCTCTCAGCAATTGGGAGCCAGTGGAGATGATTCAACGCTTTCCTCACTGATTCTCTCAGTGGAATACGCAGAAGCATTCTTGCTGCACAATTCTGATCCTTCTGAAGAAGGTTTATCGTGTACTGCGGAGCTCCAAGATAAAGCGCATTTGCGTAGTCCAGGCGTGACATTATCAACGCCTGGAGAAGCTGCTTCTTCGCATAGAAGGGTAAAAGAGGAAGACATTTTCTCACCATTCTCATTATTCCAAAGCAGCACCCTGCCACTTTCTTTGCCTGGAGCCTCATGTTAAATTTGTCATCAAGCCAAACATCTAGACTCTTTATATGGTCTTTGGGTGTGGGCAGATTCCCCATGCAGTTGGGCCAGTTGAATGACAGACCAGGTTGCCAAGTTTTGCCCACTATCATAAGGGCCGTTTTTTCTCCATTCAATTGTAGGAAGGAACCTTTCATCCAGGCTGAGATTTCCTCAAGGCACCTAGGGAGCTGGTGCACACTATCTCCCGATTGATTAAGGGATACCATTAATTGTGTATCATCGGCATACGTCACTATTTGTATGCCAAATGGTTCCACAATTTTTGACAAGGGGTGCATATAAACGTTGAAAAGAGTAGGGCTCAAAGAAGAACCCTGTGGCACTCCACATTTCAATTGCATGATCTTAGAAATGGTATCGTCTTCAAAGACCTGAAAAGATCGATCTTCCAGGAAAGATATTAACAACTGGACTTGGCCAGTAATGTGGTATTACATAAGCAGGGGTGTCACCCTGAACGGTGTCTTCCTACTGACCCATCTTCCTCATAAACTCTGAACTTAAGTTCTATGCCAAAGACTTGGCCAACTGGCTTATTTGAGTGATTTCCACGCTGGTTCATCCAGACCAGTATGGTTTTATCCTCCACCATAGTACCTGAGATTACATCAGACAGCTACACGACGCGCTAGAGGGCCACCACCACCTCATGGGCCCCAACGCTTTCTTGCTGAATGATTTCGAAAATGCCTTGTATTCCCAGGACTGGGACTTTTTGACGCAATATCCCGCTTCATGGCGTAAGTCCATGTGTATTTATGCCCAACTCTGGCACAAGTTTTTTTAAATAGTGTTCTGTCCCGCTCCTTTCAGACAGGGATGCCCCCTGTCACCGTTCTTATTTGCACTGGCAATCAAGCTTTTGGCAACATAGGTGGGACGTGATTCTCCGGTGTGGGGCTCCCACTGGGGAGAGGGCATAGAGGATAGATCACCTTATACAAGGATGACATCCTGATGTCTCTCTCTCGCCCGGCTTTGACAAGGCCTAGTCTCCTCTATATGCTAACCCTCCATGGGCAGGCCTCAGGCCTCTAAGTGCACTGGTCTCAATCGATCCATGTCCCTCTCACAAAAGACATAAACACGGCGAACTGGCAGTTTTTCATTCTGATTCGCAGACGTAGCTTCAAATACTTAGGAATTCACATCGGCCTGCTCCACAATCTCATCTGAAGCCTTACTATCATGCTTCCCCTGATGAAAATGAAGAGACCTCATTAGATGAGCTTCACTGCCATTCAATAATATGGAAACAATAGGGGTAATTAAAATGATGATGCTCCTGAGGGTCCTATATGTGTTCCAGAATTTACGCTGATGATCCTGCAGGACTGGTTAAACAAAGCACATGCAACAATACATGCCTTTTTGTGGGCGAACCACCCACCCCGCATCACCTTTGCTATGTGCAACCAATCAACCTACGATGGATGTTTAGAGATGGTGCACCTGCGGTTGTATTACTGGGTGTTGCAGATATTTGTTATTAATTACTAGCTCCACAGATTTGGATTTGTTGCTGTCCTAAGCCATGACTCCTGGAGTTTGACTTGACCGTCATTTCAGGTGAGGAGAATCCCCACCCCATCATGCTGCTTGCCAATGGCCCTACAGCTGCGAGCACACATAGCATTATATTCTATTGCCCTTGTAATTATACAGTGCTGCATATCCCTGACTGGGCAGCAAGACTATGAATAGTAATAGAGGCAAGGTAGCACGGATACACCATAGATAGTGCTATTTTGGAATAGCGCTGACTGAAGTGTGGCCTATCTGGGAAGCATTTTGGCAAGGACCAGACATCATGCATTTCACTTCAGTATGCAGTCGAGTAAAGACGAGAAGGTAACCGGATGTATAACCTTTATATAGACTTTATTGTTCTACCTGGTGGGAAAGGTCATCTTATACTTCCATGAACACTTTAATCACTGGGATCTTGAAAATAGATTGGAATTGTCTACTAGCGAGTAACCTAGGGATACAAATCTTAGACTCTCTACGGTGGGGAAACCTCTTGTGACACCAGTCTTAGAAGTTATGCAATCAAATGGTGGCATCCTTTTCATAGATTAATGGTGAATAAAATCATATATAATATAAATGATATCTTTCTCTCTAATTCTAGATAATACAGAAGAAAAAGTGTGCAATGGTCTGCAATACTGTGGATGCTTCATAATTGTAAGTGTGATACAGTCAAACCACCAATGAATTGAGATAACTGGTACTCCCTAGTGATATACTGCAGGGATTGGATTTATATAGGTCCTGAAGAAAGCCAGCTGACCCTTATAAGCCTTTAGAAAGGCTGAAACATGTCTACCCATAGACATTTTGGGACATTATACCCAGTTACATCATTTTGTTTTCAATCTTGCCAACGGACCTCTAATTAAAATGAAAGATGATCCAGAAAGCAATTTAAATGTTAACATAAAAATCAGCGTGCATGATTTATACTTGTATGTATGATAAAGACACACTACCAATGAATTTAGATAACTGGTACTCCCTAGTGATATATTGCTGGGATTATATTTATGTAGGTCCTGAAGAAAGTCTACTGGCTCTTTTATGCAAATAGCAAGGCTGAAAGAGGTCTACCCATGGATGTTTTGTACCATTATACCCACTTACATCATTTTGTTTTTAATCTTGCCAGAGGACCTCCAATGAAAATACAAGATGATCCAGAAGGCAATTTAAATTTTTAAATAAATCCCTCCCTCTTAGCAAAGTGCTCGCTAACAAACTGTGTAGAGTTCAACCTCTCACAATACGTGCAATGGGTGACGATCCAATGATGAAGCATGCTACAGGTGGTACCTGTGGGTGAGGATCCTACAAACATATCTAAGATATGCCAGGCTATCACTATCTTTTTAGCAGAGGGGCCATAACAGATAGGGTTAACCCTCCTTGAAGGTATAGATTTCTAATCATTGTATTCATATGGCAAATATAGGAACGTATGAGCAATTTTCAATAATAAATCTTAAATTAATATTAGACTCAGTACTGTATTCTTATTGTCAGTAAATACAGAGAAGGAATACATTTCTTACACTGCAGCTCCCATACAACATTACAATATGAGTGCACATTTATTTCATTTGATATTTAAATGTCGAGGTATCTATGTAAAAATACTTAATTTGCTGCAACTGTAGGCCCTGAAAATGTAGTCACAAAGATACAGAAAAAACGGATGCTCTGTACCTCTTCTGATTCTGTGCTGCTGCATGCCATTTACTCACCTGTAGGACTGACCATGCTTTCTTTTCTTCCATTGTTCCCATGATCATTACAGCTGGTCTCTTCCGTGTCTGCAATGTGTAGCTGAATATTGTCATGTCCTGTGCAATAAAGAAGACAATTTAAATATCATACTATACCATAGACCATATAACATATATTTGTTCTGTAAATAATTCTCCTAGTTGAATAACATGTAAGCACTGACAGTAGAGTGTTACAGTTTATAATCTTTTCAAATGCCTTCTTAACATTCTGGCCTGCTGGAGGAGCACATAGGACATGAAAGAGCAGATATATCAATTAACATCAGTGAAGGTTATAAGGAGATTGTGGGTACTGAGAGTGTCAATCAACCTGTATGAGTCATGGATAGCGAAGAAAACAGTCAAATCAAGTTTTGGCAGGAATTGGCAGATTATATGACCCTGTTGTAGTCTACCAAAGAGTGTCATCAAGAGCCTAAGGGCACTCAAAGTTTAGATCGCCCTCTCGTAGTTTACAAAAGAGTGTTATCAGGCTTATACAGGTAGTGAGCAATTAGATCATGCCTATATTAGTCTAACTAAAGCTGTGTCAAAAGCCTGCAGGTGCCAAAAGAGTAAATCCCTCTGTAACAGTCTTGAGTCTTACCAGGAGCTAGCAAGTACTTTGAGATGACATCAAACTGTGCTAGCATGATAAAAAGCCTTTATTAGGTGCTGCAAGTACCGTGGGATCCGATTACCCAGTACAAGTCTGTCAAACAGTAATACTGAGAGGTGTCATCTAAACATACAGGGGAATACCCTGTGCTGTTCTATCAAAGCAACATCAGCGGCTGACAGATACTGATAAAGTAGATCACGCTGTGATTATCTATCACACTTTTATCTGTGTGGTACCAGGTGTTTTGTAAATAATAAAATAATTACAACATATATTTATAATGTGACTTTACGGTGGATGATGGGGAATGATGCAAGCAATACCTAGTCCTCCCAAAAATGTGCCACACAGTTATACAAGTTACTAGTCAAAAGTCTCCTCTGTGTCAAGAAGATTTAATGGAAAAACCACACACTGATGTTAATTTTTGCCACCAAATATCAGACAAATATGGGTCAAGTATAGTCATATGCAGCAGTTCACTAACCCTAGGACAAACTTGTAACTACCCTCAGTTAAACAGCGATTACACACTGTCCAACACATTCACCACTTATCTGATCCTGGGTCGGTGCTGCTCCCTTCAAACACCTCACCAATACAGCCAATGTGAACTGAAGATGCTTCTTCTTCTGCCCACAATTAAATCAATATTGAGAAATCAAATAATGTAGAACCATTCATCAACAGCTATGTATTCAAACAAAATGTCAATGTCGGTCTCTGCATAAAATATCATTATAATCCCATAGGGTTTTGTAGAAGATGGTGCAATATTTACATCTACTCATTGGGGCTATAGTAGGCAAGAATTAAGTATAATCCCCAGGAGAGGCAAGACGGGATCTGTGGATCTATGAGGGCTGTCCAGTGTGTCAGGTCCTTGAGTATGAAAATACAACTGGTCTACTACCCAGACCAGCTAGGACATAACAGATGTGGGGGGCCTTTTTCTTATGAAGCAATACATTCTCCTCATCTACTGCCTGAAACAGAAACGAAGTTGGTGAAAACGGGGGCACCCAGAAATGGCAGTCCCTGAGGGGAACAAAGCACGGGAAAGTGGTAGCTCTGATTTAGAGATCTATGAGCCAGCCCATCCATGCTAGAATTCCCTGCATGTTCTACAGTGAATTTTTGGCAAAGGGCCCTTGTCGACATGGTGGAAGCATTTCAGCAAAACAAAGCTGAGAGTGGCCAAAATGGTGAATTGTTTGCCAATCTTTTATGTTTTTGAATAACAAACTCTAACAGCTGGGGGTGTCTTTGAAAGCATAAAAATAATGCAGTTGTCCTACTGGGAGATTTCTCCCACAGTGAGAGGGATATTGTAGTGAGGAGGTCCATGCAGAAAGTAGTAATTTAGTAAGATTTATTCAAGCAGATCACAAGTAGTATAACAAGTAGTTAAGTTCAGAAAGAGAGCCCCACCAGGAGCAGCCTGTCTGCTGCTTAGCCCATTTCCAACTGTCCCTTCACCTCTCTGTGTCCCAACATTCCGAGGCTCATCCAGACTCCAACATTCTATTGAGTCAGAGCACAGGTCTGGGTGAGCATGGGTGGTAAAATATATTATATAACAAATGCAGGATACCACAGACATTAGAGCATTCTTCATGCCTGGGCCATCATTGTGTTCAAGGTGGTCCAGGCATTAAAATGGTCAAGAGAATAACTTCATAAAAGCCACCCTAGTGGAGATTATCCTGGGGTATGCAATAAATCCCCAATTTTCTGGATATGGTTGAAAATCCACATTGCCTCCTTAGTATTCGTTTCAAAAAGAGACTTGTGTACTTTTATTTGAATACCCACTTATGTTCTTAAAAATGTCTGATCGTGTGCACAAAAATAATCTTTGTGGCTGCACCTCTAAAAGGTATGTGTATGTTTCTCAATGTAACCTTTTTGTATGTTGTACTTGTAGAGTGCAACATGCACCATAATTAGGTTATCGTGGTACTTTAATCGGAGTACTAGCCATAAAAAGAAAAAGCACAATGCAAACTGGGGAAAAAAGGATAGAGATTATAAACAGAATAAACTGACTTGATGCAATTCATTGTCCATACTATATTCTATTTGATTTACTTGTACTGGTCTCACAAATCAATACGACAATTCCAGCTTATTTTTTAGCCCCAATTTCAAATTCCTACACATTTACAGAACGTTTTAATTTTTCAATTTTACATTTTGTGTCTCAATTTATGTACACTTTAGTAATCTGTTAATAATATTGAACTTTCTAAGACGACATGAATCCCCTTAGTAGGTGTAGCAGACCTTTAATGGTCCCCGAACCACAGGTTCAGAACTGCTAAACTAGAGTATTCATCTCAGTATGTGCAGCTGGAAAAGGCACCATTTTACAACTGCTGAAATTTGACCGACTGGCGTTAAAGACGAGAGTAACGCTCAGAGGTTTGTCACCATTCTTGAAGGAGTAGACAATGGCTCAAGGTATTCTGCTGCAAAGGTACTTTACAGAATTGAGAGGAGTTGATAGAGCAGAATATTGCCACCATGGCTGGTTAAGCTGTAAATATTTAGCACACATATAGAGATGGATACCTCAGAGTTACTCATCAAGACACCTTGCTGTTGTCTGCTGATTTCTCTCGGGTCTCGCAATAATCTCGATGTCTTCTGCATGAAGGAAAAGGCTGAACCCAAAAGCTTGGATGTAATGTAGATGTCCATCCTATCTCTTGCAAGTCAAATAAGAGAATAACAAAACTGCCACCCAACTTCTAGCCTGGTAAATTGCTAACCCTCATTTTCATGTACAAATGGTTTCACACTTCAACAACTGCATAGGCTGGGCCATATCACTGTAGCCTGGAATTTGTTCTGTTTACTCTTGTAGTCACATTGTGACTATATAAAATATCAGAAATAATACAAATAACATTTTAGTTTATGGTTTAAGAAACACATCTTGCATATCGCTTCCTCTTTACTTCTGCTAAGACAATGCTCACCTCTGCTAAGGCAATCTTTTCTTTTTATTTCTTCTGCGTTAAGAGGGTTGTTTAGATGTTCCTTTCTGTTAATGATGAATAACTCATCAGGACTGTTATTGGGGTCACCTATTGTACGAAGACAAAACATGATTTCAACTCAATTTAAACAATGTTCTTTGTGCTTTTAGACCTATGCACTATTTCAGACCTCAAGGGAGGCTGTCTTATTTATTTATAAAGCGCACAGTCATAAGACATCACCGCACTGAGAAAAACATAGACAGATATGGCATGACCACAACAAGCAAAGGGACAATTACATGAGAGACGTGTTACAAAACTAAGAGCAGATTCAACAGAAGAGAAAGGTTTTCAGTGCATTACAAAATGTGTTGCAATCTTTTATAGCACATATGTGCAACGGTGGTGAGTTCCAGAGTTGGGTGCCCCTTACTCTGATGGAAGTACCTGCACAGTAAACCAAGATAGTGAGAGCAGGCTCTTACTAATCAGATCAGCACCTGAGGGTCAATCAGATCTAAAACAATTTGGAACTAACCCATGAGACTGCTCGTTCTATGAGTCTGAGTCTCTTGAACGGGCCTCCAAATTGTGGTCACGCTTTCGAAGATCAGTAACTAAATGGAGCAGAGTGATATGAATGTGTTGAAGATTTCTTATATGTTTTTCAAGAAGCTGAATTACCATCATCCAGAGGGGCTGGAGATTTGAGAGAGGGGGGTGGGGGAATCATTGGCATTACTACTGATCCCCTCTGTATTGGAGATGAAGGAAGGGTTATATTACTTACCCTGTAAGCATCTGTTCTTGCCACGTAGAGCATATGCTTTGCATACTCCTGCCATCTAGTGTTGGGTCCGGATGCCTGCAAGTTGTTTTCGTTCAAAGAAATCTTTTCCAGTCACGAGGTAAGGTGACTTCTCCTTTTGGTGATAGTGTGCATGGGTATCAACTAGATTAGATTGTTTTCAGGCAAGAGGGTGAGAATGGGGTAAATAAGTGTAATACAGAGATGCCCATGCCTATGTACTGTGAATATTAAGAACTGCAACAACCACAGGTGTCCGGGGAGGAGGGAGGGCGCATCTGAATCTACAGCTCTACATGCCAAGAACAGATGCTTACAGGGTAAGTAACATAATCCATTTGAAGGATGTGTGCTGTACATCCACATACTTTGCATAGACTGTATAGCAGTATTCCCCCAAAGTGGAGGCTAACCAGTGGGGGTTGCAGTTGTTTGAAAAAGTGTTTTTAGCACTGCTTGTCCTACATTAGCTTGTTGACGTGCTAATACATTGACACAATAATGCTTGGTAAATGTGTGTGGTTTACACCAGGTAGCCTACTTAAATATGCCAGCTGATATGGGAATGTTGCGTAAAAACCCCATAGATGCTCCTATTTTGAGAGTAGAATGTGCTCTAGGAGGTATAGTTAAAGTTATTTTAGCTTTAACATAGAAAGTTTGAATACAGTTAACAATCCATCTAGAAATACTGGATTTGTAGACAGGATTTCCTTTATGAGGTAAAGCAAAGACAACAAAAAGTTGTTTTGCAAAAATCTTTTGTCCCATCAATATACTAGTGCTCTTTGGAAGTCAAGTGTATGTAGAGGCATTTCTGCTACTGAATCAGGTTTAGGGTAGAACACAGGTAACTCAACTGATTGGTTAATATGAAAAGCAGCAATGACTTTTGGAAAGACCTTTGGGTTTGTATAAAGAACCACTCTATCTTTATGAAGTTGAAAGAAGGGTTCTTCTACGGTTAAAGCCTGTAGCTCACCAACACATCTTAGTGAAGTGATAGCAATGAGAAAGGCAACCATCCAAGAAAGAAACTGTAATGAACAGTTGTGTAAAGGTTCAAAAGGTGGACCATAAGCCTTGTGAGAACAATGTTAAGGTTCCAGACCGGCTCCAAGTTTTACCCTGGGTGGTATTAATCTTCCCATATAGGCCTTAATTACTGGAACTTTGAATAGGGATACATATTGTCTATTTTGAAGATATGCAGCTACTGCTGCAAGGTGCAATTGAATGGATGTGTAGGCTAAGCCACCTTGAGGTAGATGAAAAGGATAACAAATATTATTTTGTATAGATGCATATATCGGATCAATTGTGTTATTATTATAATATATCACATACCTTTACCACTTGGCTACATAACATGCTATAGTGGTGGGTTTTCTTGCTTCTTTAAGAATTGTCATACATTCTGGTGGTAGGTTTAAATATTCAAACTCTATGACTTCAGGAGCCAAATCGCTAGGTTGAGTTCCTCTGTGTTTGGTCTGATTTCTCTATGGTTCTGTGTGAGAAAATTTGAAGTTATGTGAAGCTTGTAGTGTAGGACTATTGAGAGTTCTGATAGTGTGGTGAACCAAGGTTGGTGAGCCCATGTGGGAGCCGCCAATATCAGTGTGAGAGATGTCTGCCTGAGTTTCCAAACTAGAAATGGAAGGAGACGGAGAGGAGGAAAAGCATAAGCAAATATCCCTGACCAGTGCATTTTGAGTTCTCTGCTGTGGCAAAGAGGTCTATTTGTGGGAATCCCTATTTTTTGAAGTACAGAAAGAGAACTTGTGGGTGGAGTTCCAATTAGTGTATTTCTTACTTCATTCTGCTGAGGAGATCAGCAAAGAGGTTGTCTGTCCCTGGAAGCTGCTCTGCCAGGAGTTGGATTTTGTGATGAATTGCCCAATCCCAAATGGTCAGAGAGGCGTGACTGCAGCAGAGAGTGTGTCTGCCTATTTTTTGTACATAGTACATTGTTGTCATATTGTCTGTTCGGACTAGGACAACTTTCCCTATCAGATAAGGAAGAAACACTTTTAATGCTAGTTGAACTGCTTGCAGTTCTAGGCAGTTGATGTGATTATTCTGTTGGGTAGAATTCTACGGACTGTGAACTGTTAAAAGTTGTAAATATGCCCCCCACCCTGTGAGAGATGCATCTGTTGAGAGCACAACTTGTGAAATAGGGTCGATAAAGGGCTACCCTATTGATAAATATTGTGTGTTCCACCACTGAAAAGAGCAATACGTGCAGCTATCTATCAACACTAGATCTGTTAGCTGACTCTGTGATTGATCCCACTGACGTGCTAAGCATTTTTGTAGAGGACGCATATTTAGTCTTGCATGAGGCACTATGGCAATGCATGATCCCATCATTTCCAGTGACCGCATGAAAGTTCTGATTGGTAGATACTGGTTGTTTTGAAACTGTAGTAACAATGTTTGAAAATTGTGAATCCTGGCTGCATTGGAATATGCTAGCGCCATTTGAGTGTTTAGAATGGCTCCTAGATATGGTTGTATTTGAGTGGGTTGAAGATGGGATTTATTCACTGTAAATCCTAACTGATGTAGAAGGTTTATGGTGATATGTGTGTGTTGTACACACATCGGCTGTGTGCTGGCTTTTATGAGCCAATCGTCTAGGTATCGTAAGACATGGATTTCTTGTCTACGTAGATGTGCTGCTACCACTGCAAAGCATTTGGTAAAACACTCTGGGTGCAGTTGTTACTCCGACTGGAGGTACTTTGAACTGATAATGCTTTTTTCCAATCACAAATGAAAGTACGCGTCCTTTAAGTCTAGTAGTGACATAAAGCCGCCTAGTAGCAAAAGTGGAAGTACTTGTTGCAGTGTGACCATATATAAGTGTTTTGATAATATGTATAGGTTTAATGGCCTGGGATCAAAATTTGGCCTTAATGAACAATCCTTTTTGAAAATTTGGAAGTATAGTGAATATACTCCTGATCCTTGTTGTTGTAGTGGGGGATAGAGTAATTCCAAACATGGAACATAGATTAGAACTAATTTTAGCAGCGCATGAGGGCTCTCCTCTGCACACGCAGGTGTTTCCGCCACAGTGTCGTTATTAAAACAGAAATACTGGTGGCCGCGCATGAAGAAACAGACCAGAAACTATGTTTTGGAATGTGAAATCTGCCAAAAGATGAAAGTCTCTACAGTGAAACATCCTGCGCAGACGCCCCTACTAATTTCAGATAAACCATTAGCTTGTGTTTACCTGGACCACTGTGGTCCCTTACAGAGGGATGGCAACTATAAATATATCATGGTCGCAGTGGATTCCTGCTCAAGATTCATTTGGATGTGGCCTCAGCGCTCGGCTGAAGCTCTAACTGTTATAAAAGATTTGCGAGTCTTTATCGTACATACGCAATTGGCACGCTACATTCTGACCATGGTCCTATGTTTAGCTCTCGAGCTTACAAGTAGACCATGGCCAATCTGGGCGTTGCATTGCGGTACTCAAGTCCATTCCATCCTGAGGGAAATTCGGTAGTGGAAAGAAAAAACCAGGACATAAAGCAATCTATAACAGCTAGGATATTAGGCTCGGGTGACGGGTGGGTCAAACATCTAATAAGTGTCCAAAGTAGTTTAAACAATCTGCCAAGAAATTCTCTGGGTGGAATCAATCCATATGAAATCCTTTTTGGTACTAGAATGCTTATCGAGGACCTCGATCGACACACTTCAGTGGTAGAATAAAAACTCTTTGATATCAAAGACCGTTTGGCTATTTTGCAGGACTTAAATGAAACAAGAAGAAGTCTAAGCAACACATTACAGAAGCCAACGACCACTGAAGGAGAATCACCCGTACCAGCAAGGCCTGTCTGGATTCAAAGATTGGGGATATAGTCTGAGAAAAGATCACGGACAAGAAGGAATTTGGGCCTTCTTACAGAAAACCAGTACCTGTGCTAGCAATCCACGGATCAAGAACAGTGCTACTGCCGCCCCTTGCTGGAAGAAAGGAAAACAGGTTTGTATCCATCGACCTGGTCAAACCACATCATGTGGCCGATAATAAGTAGCAGGCCAAGTGGACTCCATAGATGTAGTAGAAGACCAAATCTTGCTACTATCCAAGAGGTTCAAATTGAGAGACTCATCACCTTTGAAGAATCTGCAGTAAGAAAAGTAGGACTATGCAACAAAGCCATGGAACTTGTGCCTCTTGATACCCAAATAACAGTTCGTCAAGAAACTCCTGTCTACAATGTTATTGTCTCTGACTATACTAACATGACAAGCGATCCAGTAGCTCCAGCGATTTCAAATAATGCTGGTGCAATACCAACAACTGACAGAACTGCTTCTGGCTATTTCATCAACTTTGATACGTTTTCTGAGGATCCCAATTTTAAAGACCAAGTAACTGAACTTTTCCATCAACTAGAAAAGACTTATCTAGTCACACCATGGGTTGAACTTTGGATTGGGCTAGGTATGTTTTTTCTCCTGCTTTGGCTAATCCTTGTATTAAGTTTGGGAATGCTGATAGATGGAAAATATAGTAAAATGGACACAGCATGTAAGAACATCAACTTACTCCTCAAGCCACACAAATCATCTCATAGTGAACGAAGAGACTTAACATCAATGAACATCACAGCCATTCAGATTCAAATAGCTTTATTCAACAGTTTTGTCATAAAAGCACAAACATATACATTACACACAAAATGTAAAATCTATAAATATCTGTTTGCCTTAAAACAATTACTCCTTAAAAGATATATTAAACATCAGCACACTGCCGGATAAATGGATTTTAAAAACAATTAAGTTCATAGATCTATATTTTCAGATAATCCCAGATAATTCATAGATGTTTCAATACAGAGAATAAAGGAGGGTGACATCATAAAATTAATTCAACTTTGTTACAGAAAGCTCCCTGGCACAAATAGACCAGGCCCAACCCAAAAATTTGGCCACTGCAATTGCTATAGGTAATATTGGATTCGTAGATACAACTCTCAAGGCCTCATTATGCCTATTGAAACCTAACAACTTGTAAATCGGTATTACCCACATTGCACACGGTTTTTTGTATAAGGGGCAAAAAAACAACAAATGACTAACTGATTCCTGCTTGTCCTTGCACTTAGGGCACTCTTTCTCACTAGCCTCTTTCCATTTGCTGGTAAACGCCCTGACAGGAAGGGTACCAACCCTTAGTTGGAAATACAATTTCCGGTCAGTTGGTTTTTCAATGGCGTCCCAGTACTGCTCTAAGCCAGGCCTTGTCTTAAAATCTAAAAACTGGCCGGTCAAGCGCCCTACTAATCCCCCAGAACATACTGTTGTCATAACCATACCCCAATACATTTCCTTCAGGGATTTCTAGGAGGGGAATGAAGCATTACGCGGATCAGTCCATAGATTACTCAGACCTAAGCTCCCCAACAGTGACCTAACCTCTCTCAGCCATTTAACCTTATGGAAACAGTCATTATCCATTACATCTTAAACTCCTTTAGGATAATGGGCCAACTCAACTGTACACCACAACCTACGCCAATATAAAAGAGGGCCGAATTTCGCCATATCCATTACTGCATTTCTTCCCAAATCAAACAGCAGAGGGCGGATTGGCGTACTTTTGGGGGCACTAGTTACATTTTGAAGAAAGGAGTTTTCTGCAGCAGATAAGGTCGATAGGTTCGAAAACCTCCAAAGTTCCGCTCCATAAAAGGCAGAGCTGAACACTTTCATGTTATAAATCTCCATCAGTGGGCTGGATCTAAACTTTCCAGCGAGGATCCCAGCCTGCTGCTTATTTTTCAATGTGGCCATATCAACTTGCTTTGACCACCCCATATTTGCCTGTAGCGTAACTCCTAGGTAGGTAAAAGCATCAACCCTTTCAAGAGGTGCGTTAATCATGTATACCTTACTCTGAAATGATCAATGCTCGTTGAAAGATATAAACTTTGCTTTTCCTGTATTAATTACAAGGCCTCAGATCAAGCAAAAGTCCTCAAACCTCTTTAGCGCTTTTTGCAGGCCGCTGGGAGTCTTGGAGATGATTAAAGTATCATCCGCAAACATGAGGATAGGTATAAACTCTTTCGCCACCACCGGTGCGTCCGAGGGGACAGCGGAGAGGAAATCGGCCACCCCGTTGATGAAGAGCGAGAACAGGGTCGGTGCGAGCACACAACCCTGCCGCACTCCAATGCTCACGGTAAATGACTCTGTAACCTCCCCCCTGGCCCCCTACCGAACCCGTGCATGGGTTCCCTCATGTAAGCGGATAATTAGGGACAATAACTCAGGAGACATCCCCATTTGGCTTAGGACCTCCCACAGCCTACGTCGGGGCACCAAATCAAATGCTGCTTTCAGATCCACAAATACCGCGTACAGGGCCCCCTTTCCCAGAACAACTGTCTTCCAATAGATATTAATAAAGAGGAAGACCTGATCAATAGTACTGGTAAGGGGCCGAAAACCCGCCTGCAGTGGAGTTAAAATTTGCTCGTCATCCATCCATGACTGCACTTTTTGTAGGATCCGCCTTCCCATAATCTTTTGGATAGAGTCAATAAGGCTAATTGGCCTACAGTTTGATGCTTACGATTTGTCACCCTTCTTAAATACTGGGATTATCTCGGCCCCTTTCCAGGATGCCGGAATTCGAGCGCCGCAGGCGATTGCGTTTGCTAGATATTTAATGTACAATCGCCAGGAGGGTTTGTAACTTAAAAAGACATCCGCAGGGATGCTATCCGTTCCTGGGGCACGATCCGGTGTAATGGAATCTACTGCCCTATCAACATCTACTAATGTAAAGATCTCGCCAGGAAAATAAGAGTGAACATATGAGTCAGTGTTCACCTCATCCTCTGTGGAGGCATATTGGGGTTCAAAATATTCGACCCATAGATGTTGGGCAACATTGTTCTGGGGGGGGTCTGGACTCCCCCCTATCCCACTTGTACATGCCCCAGAATATTTTAGGGTTGCGGGACAAGCATGCCTACTTAAGCTCCAACCATCTAGCCTGGTCCCAGGCTTGCTTGCTTATTTTACTACCTTCCTGTAGGAATCCCGTGCCAATCGTACTTTTTCTGAGTCCCCAACACCTAACTCAATCCCTAGTATCCTCCGGGACTGGCGGCACCTTTCGTTGTACCATCCTTCCATTTTCTTATACCTTGTTTTCTTGGTGTTCCCAGGTTTACAGAAGAATAGTTTTAACCGTTCGAAAAGGATAGTGTGCGTCTACGCAACCTTTGACAGCAGGATCTGATTTCCCTCCCCAGTCCCCCACTCCTCCACCACCCTATCAAACTCCTTATTTGTGGCTAATAATACTTCTGGGAGTTCGGAAACATTTCGCCATTTCAAATGACGCATGTCATTGGATATTACCACCTCAGCAGCCCCTTCCTCCACCCCTTTAGGTGAGACATCACCAAACAAACCAGTGATTGTAACAACAAGCGGGTCGTGATCACTTTCCAGCCGGGATGTAACGACCATATCCCTTACAGACCGCCACATTGGCAGGCTTACCAGAATATAATCAATACGACTCGAACTGAGCCCATTATTAAAAGTGTTGGCCCCCTGCCTGTCAGACAATGAGCGCCCATTTAGGGCCCTCAACTGCTGTCCAACGCACATCCCCTTCATTTGGATTGCTGCCTCAGTCCACCTTTTGATTGGCTCAATCTCTAAAGAGGGTATGCCCCATCTTGCGTCTTCTTCCTCTGTAAGACACTGATCCTCTGGTCCTAGTGGTTCGAACGTGGTATTAAAATCCCCCCCAATTATCACACCAACGTTCCTCGGCATACCTTCCACCAACCCTTGCAGGTCTGCAACAACCTCTGACCTCCGCTGCCCCTTAAGGCTCCTTGCATAGACATTAAAAATGCACAGGTTAGAGCCTTGCTGTGGGATGACCTTTATCCCAAGGATATCAATATTGTTAATGGGCATCTGGAATATTTTACAGCGCAATGTCTGCCGGACCCAGACCATCAGACCCCCATGGCACGGCCTTTCGCTGGCTTTACTGCGGGAACTTGGAATAGGAGGTACCCTAATCGAAACACGGGCTCTACCGCCCACGTCTCTTGAAAGAGGCATATATCGTGGGCCTCTATAAAATCTGACCACTCGGGGACCTCAAGTTTGGAACCCAACCCTGCAATATTCCAGGACAAGAGGGTTACTGCGGTAGCCCCATGTACTGTCCTACTCATGTCCATGGGCCATCTTTCCTGTGTATGGGTCAAACTGTCCGCAGATATCCGTCCCGGAGTTGAAATCAATCCCTTGACCACGGCTCCACTAGGGGGCCTAGCATTTACAACTACCGAGCTTGTGCTCCCGTTGACTCTCAAGGGCGAGAGGGTAAATGAGGTAACGCCAGTGTTAGCCAAGTCACTACTACTAGGGAGCCTTGGACTTACGACAACTAGAGCTGTACTCCCCAGAGTTCTTGAGGGTGAAGTAATAATTAAACTAGCACCAGAACTGGCTATGCCACCTACTTTTTCAACAGAAAGTGGGAAGGCATCAACCATGGGTCGACACACTATCACTTGGTGGCTGGGGGAGTTTAGTTGTCAATCACACTCCTCCAGCCCAGATAGAGCATCATACCTATTCCCTACTGGAACCCCGAACACACCCCCAGGCCCTTGGGCAGGCCTGGTCCTGCCTGCCTGGATGGAACCATTCGGGGTGACCGGGTAAAAATATGTTAACGGAAGAGGCCTTATAAGTGATTCCGTGCCTTGCAGATCCCAGCTGCAAATGTGCTCAACAACTCTTCGATCCCTAAAGTTGATGATTATACTGTCCCCCTTTATATTTTTCATTCTCGGCCCCACCCAATTTACCCTCCTAGAAAAAAGGCTGACACACCATGGGGTAAGGAACGATACGTATTGAGCCAGTAGACACACTTGTTTTTGAGGTCTGAATAGTCCTCACGCTGATCTGATCTTAACGATGGGACCCCTGTCAAAATACATACATATGGGGCGGAGGCCGGAGGGAGATCTATACATGGGAGACCATCTGGCGATGGATCATTAATCACCCGTTTGCAAATTACATCAATCCTGAATCCTAGGTTCTGGCCACCCATATCCATGTCCTTCCCTCCTAATTGCGAAACACCCATACCACTACCCCTATTGGCTTGGGCAGCTACATTACTAACAGGCAGTGTAACAGCATTTCTCAAATCCTTTACCTGATTAGACTGCGTTAACAAATCAGGGTTTGGGGGTACATTTGGAGCTACCTCTACTCCTAGCCTATTCCCTGCACTAGCCATAGACCCTCTAGCATCATCAGCCTTGTCCCTCTCGACTTCAAGAATTGACAGTCTCTTTTCCATGAGGATACAGGACCTGTAAAAAAGCTGCTCAAGCTTGTCCCATATATCCTGCGACCAGTCCGAAGAGGCATCCATCCCTGGGTCCACCATAACTGTCACGGGAGATAAGGTCTCAATAGTATCAATAGTGTTTGGTGACACAGCAGTGGTCCCCGAAAGTCCGTCAGATACATTAGTCCTCTTTACTTTAGCTTTTCTTCCCCTGGGGGCTGCACCACCTCGCTTTCTTTTTATTGCTGGCATTGTTTGCATATGTCTCACTTCCTGCGTGCGGCGTGCCCTTGTGGATCTCTCGCTGTGGTTGGGCAAACCAGTTGGTTCCATAGAGCTATTACCTACTTCCTGTGAGTTATTCTGGTTAATACTTAGGTGAGCTGGCTCCCCACATACCGGATGGACAATGACCGAATGGGTAGAGACGTTTACCCCCGGACCCCCGCTGGGGGAAGCAACACAACCTCAACTTGGGGACGCCACTCTCGCCAGAGATCCTATTGACAAGCGTGAAGGCAGGATCTAAAGACAATCGTTTCTCTACCACATCAATTTCATGGGCTAAAATGGATGATGCTCGAACAATAAATTTGTCCAATGATCCTATGATAGTACCAGTAGAGGCTAAGTTCCCTCCCTTCACTGCTTTTGGAGGCATTCTGCTGCAATGAAAATCTTCACACAAATAATGCTTAAGTGGGGTAACCTTTAAGCAGTCTACACACTGTCGCTGGAATTAGACCGTTTTTAAACCAGATACCACAGTCATCAATGTCCTCTTACCTTAAGGGTCGTTGTGGAGAAGTGTGGCTCACTAGTTAGAAGCGGCAGACCAGGCCCGGGACCAGGGTTCAATTCCCGACGCAGCAGGGTCTTGGGCTTAATGTCCGCGGACTCAATAATTCTCTCGCCTCGGCGCCTACTCTAATCATGGGTCCCACGCTGCAACTCTGGGTAATAGCTTGCTTAATCTCCACAAGGGCCCCTACAATGCTGGGATGCCTGGCTTCACCTTGGGGGTGCCCAGGAGGGGCATCTCACAGGGAGAACCAGGAAGGGTTCCACAGCGTTATACAGCGCCGGGACGCCCCGTTGCTGGGGCAGCTGTGTGCTTTACAAGTATACTACATTTACATTTACAAAAGGGGTGGCCCTGTCCCGTCCTCGAGCCGTGCTCGAACGGGCTCAAACGGGCCCCCCCTAGCCCGGGCTTCGCCCGGCACGCAACCGCACGCGAACCGCGCAGCTGTTGCTGTGATGAGATAAGTAGGCTCGCTGACGCCTGCAAGCGGGCTCAGGTGTGGTCAGCGAAATGGCACCCTGGGACTCTTAGTTTAGCTCCTCCGTCCCCTCCTGACACCAAGGGCGATGCGGCTCCCGCGCTAGCGGGAGCGGCGAGCAGTGAAGTAGGCTCGCTGATGGCTGCAAGCGGGCTCAGGTATGGTCAAGCAAAATGGCCCCCTGGGACTCGTAGTTTAGCTCCTCCTTCCCCTCCTGACACCAAGGGCGATGCGGCTCCCAGCCATTCCTATACCTGGTGGTATAGCATGGGACAGAACTGATTACGACATTTTTGGCCCGGCAGAGCTGTTGAAGATTCAACATCAATTTAAGGTTTCTTTGAGTGACTTTGTTTCACCAAGCACATTTTCTGATGATTGGGACTTCGAAACTATTAATAATATGATAATAACTGTCCATACCCACACCTACACCTGATAATAGAAACATTTCAGAGGGAGGGGTTGACGTAAAATCAATTTTACTTAAAAACAGATTGGAAAAAATGGTTAATCTGGCCCACAAACACGAATAACTGTCAAGATAGATTCCTGAATAAGACACAAGGGTTTACATAAACTCGGCCAGATCCAAGATATATCCAGAGACAACATCCAAGGATAGTCACAACATACAGTGTAGGAAAACTGTGCCTCGAATGGCTACACAAATCTACACTTACTGAGGTAAAACAACACTTAACTTTACTTAAAGATGGAGCTGATTTGAGAGACTTCATACTAGGGTCTCGTAAACCACATCATAAACGTTTCATATACGCCGGTATTTATGCTGCTTATGATGAAGCAAGGAAAATCACGCAAATGGAAACTGCAGAAAGAATACAAGAAATTGATTGTATTAATTTAGAAAAAGCTCTCTCTGTAGTTGACAATGGGTTGACGACTCTGTCATCCAGAATTTATTCTTTGGACAGCATAGTATCCTCTGCCATAGACATAATGAAACAGGACTTGCTCATGTTACAACATGGCCAGTCACAATTGCGTTTTATAATGCTGCTAGGCTGGACGTTACAAAATCTTCGTTCAGGCTATGTGCCTGCCAACGGATGTTGATACTTTGCTTGGTTCGGTAACGGCTCATGCATTGTGTTGCCCCCAACGGCTACCAATCCTGATGACGGCATTCATTGAGGTCTCACTGACGACCTCGGTTGACGGTGAGATACGTGGATCAATGGGCACACAGGTACCATCACCATCTACTGCTAACGCGTCTGATGCTGACAGCGATAATTCTCATTTATGTGCAATCTGTTTACTTAATGAAGTAGTCCAACTTTCACCAACAGTACTAGACAATTTCTTTGCCAGCTTAGAAGATTTGATGTTTTCTACGAACAACGAGAATTACTTTTGAAGTAAGCACACAGTGTTCTAATGGACTCTGTATTCAACCTTCATTATTCAAAACAAAGCTTCCAACTTCAGAACTTTTTTTGCGATTACACTTTTTCCAAAATTAAACTTTTTTTTGGCACAAAGTAACCTGCTTAAAGTAGAACTATTCTTAGAGAACAAGAATTCTTCGACACACTTTCAAATGACAATATTTGATCTTGTGCACAACCTAAACAGTTTATATATTCTGTCATGAAATGGTCTCGACTTTTTCTTCTGTAATTAAGAGCCATTTCATAAATATTATCTCATGATTCATTCTGAGAGCATTTTCAAATGTCATACTATATGCTTTGAATGAAAACACTGCTTTTAAAATGCGTACAGCACTAATGCCAATTTTCATGTACAACCATTTCCAATGCATTTTATGTATTTTGGGAGGGATTTTTACATATCATACTTTAGATAGGTTTACAAAATGCTTAGTATTTAGTAATGTAGAACATAATAAAGTGGAGTGGGTGTTGTATAGCGTTTTAGGACCCAAGTGTAATTTTCCCGATTCATGCTCTTATATAGGTACAATTCACCTTGCCCTTATAAAGGCATAGAAATCATGCCCATATTTAGACATAACACATCCAGTCCAAATACATGCATGGCTACTTCCACTAGTTCCAAAAAGCCACAACGATTTCTTTGAAAACTCTGCTTCAGCAGTTAGGTACTTCCTTTTGCTTGAATATTGATTTGTCCTAGAAATCATGGCGTTTTCAAAGAACTACCATTCCCTTGGGGTTCTTTGGTGACTTTATACCCAACCTTATGTCAAACCAGGCACCTTCAAGGTATTAATATGCCTACACTTGCCCTAGCAAACACACAGTGGTTCAGGAGCAACTCGACTATCTACTTAGCCGACAAGGCTCGCTATAGCAAGTGCCGAAGGAAGCCGACCCTCCAGCTGACGCATGGACAGAGAGGTTGCCTTTCTCTCGCTGAGAATCCAGCTCTAGTGTTTCCAAGCTCCCCTTCCGGGGTGTTGGGAAATCGAGTCTGAGAGAGACAGAGAGATACCAGACCTCCTTCATTCTAAAACCAAGGTATGGAGCTGATTAGACCCTAAGAGAAATCTTGGATTGATTCTTGGCTTAAAACAAACTAAACTTATGCTACACCATACTTACTTCTTCCCTCGTACTAGACTGAGGTTAGGTACATCGGGGTAGGCATATTTTAGAAGCACCAGTTGAGAACTTTTAGTCTTCGTTATTTATGTATGTATTTTATGGCTTAGAAACTATGCCATCCTTTTACAGTATTATTTGATAATACTGTTCTTACTGTACGCATTATACTTTGCAACCAGTATTATCGACACCGCCACCTTCCCGGAGAGCTGGAAGCACGCCGAACTCAGCGCCCTACTCAAGAAACCTACAGCGGACCCCACCGAACTCAAGAATTACCGCCCCATCTCGCTCCTCCCGTTTCCAGCCAAAGTCATCGAGAAGACCGTCAACAAACAGCTGGCCGCCTTCCTCGGGACGAATGGATCCCTCGACCGCTCACAGTCTGGCTTCCGAGCCAACCACAGCACCGAGACCGCCCTTATCGCTGCCACCGATGACATCCGAGCCCTGATGGACAACGGAGAAACAGCGGCCCTCATCCTCCTAGACCTCTCCGCGGCATTCGACACTGTCTGCCACCGCACCCTAGTGCAGCGCCTCAGCAATGTCGGAATCCAGGAGAAGGCACTGGAATGGATCATCTCCTTCCTCGACGGAAGAACACAGAGAGTCCGTCTACCACCGTACAAGTCAGAGGCCACCGAAGTCATCTGCGGCGTCCCTCAAGGATCCTCGCTGAGCCCCACCCTCTTCAACGTCTACATGAGCCCCCTCGCGGCCATCGGACGCCAACACAACCTCAACATCATCTCCTACGCGGACGACACCCAGTTGATCCTCTCCCTGACCAACGACCCCGCCGCCGCCAGAGCCGACCTTCACGAAGGGATGAAAGACGTAGCCTAGTGGATGACGACCAGCCGCCTGAAACTGAACTCAGACAAGATGGAAGTCCTCATCCTGGGCTCCTCGCCCTCCGCCTAGGACGACTCCTGGTGGCCCCCCGCCCTGGGCACCGCACCCAAACCGACAGACCACGCACGCAACCTGGGCTTCATCCTGGACTCCTCCCTCTCCATGACCAGACAAGTCAACGCCGTCTCCTCGTCGTGCTTCAACATCCTGCGCATGCTACGGAAGATCTTCCGGTGGATCCCCACCGAGACCAGGAAGACGGTCACCCAGGCCCTCGTCACCAGCCGACTGGACTACGGCAACGCCCTCTACGCCGGAACCACCGCCAAGCTCCAGAAGAGACTCCAGCGGATCCAGAACACCTCAGCCAGACTCATCCTCGACATCCCACGACACAGCCACATCTCCGGACATCTGAGAGACCTGCATTGGCTCCCCGTCAACAAAAGAATCACCTTCCGTCTCCTCACCCACGCACACAAAGCCCTACACGATGAAGGCCCGAGCTACCTCAACAACCGCATCAACTTCTACGCTCCCAAACGCCATCTCCTATCAGCCAGTCACGCCCTCGCCGCCGTCCCCCGCATCCGAAGAACGACAACAGGAGGAAGGTCCTTCTCCTACCTGGCCGCCAAGACCTGGAACTCCCTCCCGACCGACCTGCGCCTGACCCAAGACCACCTCTCCTTCAGGAAGAAGCTCAAGACCTTGCTGTTCGAGCAGTAGCAGCACCCCCCCCCCCAAAGCGCCTTGAGACCCTCCGGGTAAGTAGTGCGCTCTACAAATGTCTTTGATTGATTGATTGATTGATTGATTATTACGATTGTGGAAGTTTACTTTACTTACAAGAGAAAGAAGACTGTTCAATAAATCCTTTTAGTGAAAACGCCCGTCTCTCTATTTCTCTGCACCTCTGGTGAAACAAAGCATGCAAGATTGACTGAGTGAAATCTTTATCTATTGTTTCCGCGACTCCAGAGATACTTCTTATTCTTGGGAAACAACGTTGTTATATTTATGCGATTGTCAGAAACGAATCCCTTCTTGTTTATTCGAGAAAGTTTCTAGTGAACTCTGAGCTAGCTGGCACTCACAATTAAGTCTAGTATATTCGATAGAGACCTAGTAGACATAAGTCCTACGTCAAATCTATAGGATATATTATTCCAATGCACAGAGCCTATTGGGAATATAGGAACTACACTACATCAGGATAATACCTTCTCTGTCATTCTTCAGAAAGGAAGCCAAAACCTTCCTAATGAGCAAATTCCTCCATTAACTCTGTTGTTGCGCACTCCGCCTCTTTCACGGCTATGGTTTCTGTGCATAATCACCTGTAATGCTTGGTCCTCTCTGTGTACCAATTCCCACTACTTCTAATGTTCTGCCAGCTCTCTCCGCCATTTGATTTCTTTTGGTTCGCTTGATTACAATTGCTGGTTTTCTCTTTCTATCAATGACTTGTCTCGATTTTGGTACTGTACCGATTATTGTATATAACTCTAGCCTTTGTGCTATTGTAGTCAATTCCTTTACGCCGATTTTGGTACTGTACTGATCACTGTATATAACTCTGGCCTTGTCCTATTGTAATCAATTCCCTTACCCCCATCCTTGTAATTTGCCTATGCCTAATCTGTATGTAACATGTTTATCCCTGTAAAGCGCTCTAATACCCTAACGGGTCATATTCTCGCTATATAAAACTTCAAATAAATAAATAAAGAGGACTCTGGACTTCCTCTGGGTCCCCAATAAGGAATTGGGAAACTGTAAAGGAATTATTGGAAGCTTTGCAGTTACCAAAAAGAATTGCAGTTGTAAAATGTGCTGCACATCAATCAGGAGATGATTATGTGACAAAAGGCAATAGATACTCGGATCAATTAGCGAGTTTCTGTACCCAAAATACAATGGCCATAAACAGCTCAATTGAAAGAGGAAATACCGAATGCCACTTTATGCTCATAACCACATTTGAGACTTGGGATGAAATAAGGCAAATGCAGGAAGAGACCAATGATAGGGAGAAGGATGAGTGGAGTAGATCAGGTTGTAGGAAAAATGCAGATGACAAGGTATGCGTTTACTTTGATGGAAGGCCAGTATTACCAGATTCATTACTTTCTCACATGGCCAGGATGTACCGTGGACTGACGCATGTTGGAAGAGACGCCATGGTAAGACTCTTCAAGAAGACATGGTACAATCCAAAGTTCAGGGTCATCGCAGGAAGTTTATGTCAGAGGTGTGCCATATTTCCTACCTCGAGTCACAACGTGCTCAACCTCTGCGCACTGTTGCTTTTGTCACAACAATGTGAAAAACTTAACACATATTTATAAATTTGCTCTTTGCAAAACTTTTCTCTTTGCCAAGATTTCACTGTTATCAATATTTCCAAAAATGACAATACTGTTGCTACTTCGAAATTTATCTTTGTGTTGTTCAATTGATAAAACAAAAGATATATTATTTAACAATTTTCAAACATAAACAGACAATCAATCCATATTCAACTTTTATCCTGATGAATCCAGATGAATGCCCAATGCATTTTGAGCCCAATGTGGCTCTTCTTCAGGGGCCTGAAAAGCTAAACATATGAAAACTTTATTGGTATGTACAACTTTCTCCTTATTTCATGCATCCTATAATGCAGGGATCACAAAATGCTCAAACTTGCTTTAAACATTTTCGCACACTTTGCGCTTTAACATAGTGATGAATAAACAACTCAAAAACAGTTTAGATAAATAAAGAAATACACCCTCCACCACCACTGTGGCAATGCGTGCAATTCCAACAAATGGGTACTCACTCCAAAACCTTAATCAGGTATATTCAACACTGAAAAACCGAATAACAAGTCCTAAGATAATGTCGCCTTGAACACTCGAGAAGCACCAACACTTTGAGAACTCTCTGGATCGCTTACCTTAGGAATTTTCACGAAACCGGTTGCTGCTAATGTATGATCCACACTGTTTAGCCACAAATTCTGTTACGCATTTACCTAGACAGAAAATCACGTCATAAGGACCGACTCCAAACTGCACGGATGTGCACCCTCCACCTCATGATACTGGACCCCTCCCATGGCCCTCCGCTTACCACTCTGTTCACCTCTCCGATTCTGCCCGCGCTGACCAGAAACTGCAAAATCTTTAAACAACCTTACGATCGTCTAACCTTTTCAACTTCTCACGCTCACATAACCTCTACACGGCTCATGCGTAAACATAAATGACAGACTCCTCATTGCACACTGAACTTCGGGCGCCATCTTAGAGAGGTATACTAACGTCGTTATTCACACCAAAGTAAAACAGCCCGAAGAGCCTGCACGAAGCTCCCAAAGCCAATTACATACAAATCCCGAGTGACCAAAATTAAAAATTAAATTACAACTTAAAAGGTGAATAGGGAGAATGAAGAAAAGTAAGAAAAATATGAATAATATAAGAAAAATTATATATGCTCATAATAAAAATTTTATATGCTCATAATACAAATTTACACAACTTTGTTTCTAAAGTTTAAAAGCCAAAAACAAGCTTACATCAACTCACAGTGTCCAAGGTTTATGATTCACAAGAAACATATATAATCAACTTTCTCATTTAACCCATTGGGTTCTTGTGTACCTAAACGTTTGATCCAGTATATTTCTCTCTGAAGCAGAGATCTTGTGAGATCCATGCCTTCATGTTGTTTAATTTTCTCAAGGACTGAAAACTGAATCTGAGCTATGTTGTGCTTATCCTCCATCCAGTGTTTAGCCAAATTACTTTTGATATTTGTATTTCTAATTGTGCTTTTATGTTCCGATATTCGGAATTTGAGCTTTCTCTCTGTTTTACCTACATATAATTTCCCACAAGGACATTTTATGTAATAAATCAAATTGTTTCATTCCTTTGAACTCTTTTTTGTTATATGCTGGTGCTGTCATTAGTATTTCCTTCAAATTCTGTGAACGTGTAAATGTGACAATAGGCTTTTGTGAGAAGATCCGTTGAAAATCAGGCTCTTTTTGTAATAATTCCCAAAGATGGATCACAATATTCTTTATCTTCTGTGAACTTGTTGAGAACTTTAAGACAAACACGTGTCTCTCCACCACTTTTTTACTTTTTTGTTTGAGCAGATTGGTTCTATCACAAATCGATATGCGATTTCTTGCTTTCTCTAGTACGTCTTGTGGATATCCCCTTTCAATGTATTTCTGTTGTTGAAACTCCAAATGTTTATCCAAGACTTGTGCATCTGAACATATTCTTTTAATTTTCATGTACTGTGAGAACGGCAAATTGTTTTTTAAGTTTTGAGGATGGAAACTTTGAAACAACACAGAGTTAACATCTGTTTCTTTTCAATAGACTTCTGTATGAATTTCTGATGCCCTTATCTTGATAGCAACATCTAAATAAGCATTTACAATGCAATGGTCCCGGCATTATTAAAGGTAGAGCTATTGGCATTGCACATGACATTCTTTTTTAAATCATAAATAAATGGCATTGTCATTTACATTGCCAATAGCTTAATCTCTCACAAATGCATGACCTATTGCATTTACACACACACAGAGCCACACACACACACAGAGCCACACACACACACACACAGAGCTAGACACACACCCAGAGCCACATACACACCCAGAGCCACATACACACCCAGAGCCACATACACACTGTAGAGCAAGCACAGTGAGGGGGCAGGAGAGCAAGCACAACCAGGGGGAAGGAGAGCAAGCCCAACCAGGGGGCAGGAGTGAATGAATGTTGAATGATCGAATGTTGGATTTATAGAGGCGTCCCAGCGCTGTACCACTGGGGAACCCGTCCTGGCTTTCCCTGTGAGATGGTCCCTTTATTGGGCATCCCCAAGGTGCAGCCAGGCATCCCCGGCGGTGATGGGGCCGGAGTGGAGATTAAGCAAGCTATTGCTCAGAGTTGCAGCGTGGGACCCCATGGTTAGAGTGGCACCGAGGCGAGATTTTATCGGGCCCGCTGACATTGGTCCTGCACCCAGCCGCGTCGGGAATTGAACCCTGGTCCCGGGCCGACCTCTGCCTCCGGGTCTGCCGCCTCTAACCGTTGAGCCACACTTCTCCACCAGGAGAGCAAGCACAACCAGGGGGCAGGAGAGCAAGCACAGCCAGGGGGCAGGGGAGCAAGCACAGCCAGGGGGCAGGGGAGCAAGCACAGCCAGGGGGCAGGGGAGCAAGTACAGCCAGGGGGCAGGGGAGCAATACACACCCAGAGCCACATACACACCCAGAGCCACATACACACACACACAGGAGAGCAAGCACAGCGAGGGGGCAGGAGAGCAAGCACAGCGAGGGGGCAGGAGAGCAAGCACAGCGAGGGGGGCAGGAGAATCAGGGGGCAGGGGAGAAAGCGGGAGAAAGCACAGCCAGGGGGCAGGGGAGCAAGCACAGCCAGGGGGCAGAGGAGCAAGCACAGCTAGGGGGCAGGAGAACAAGCACAGCCAGGGGGCAGGAGAACCAGGGGGCAGGGGAGCAATACACACCCAGAGCCACATACACAGCCAGAGCCACACACACCGGAGAGCAAGCACAGCCAGGGGGCAGGGGAGCAAGTACAGCCAGGGGGCAGGGGAGCAATACACACCCAGAGCCACATACACACACACACAGGAGAGCAAGCACAGCGAGGGGGCAGGAGAGCAAGCACAGCGAGGGGGCAGGAGAGCAAGCACAGCGAGGGGGGCAGGAGAGCAAGCACAGCGAGGGGGGCAGGAGAATCAGGGGGCAGGGGAGAAAGCGGGAGAAAGCACAGCCAGGGGGCAGGGGAGCAAGCACAGCCAGGGGGCAGAGGAGCAAGCACAGCTAGGGGGCAGGAGAACAAGCACAGCCAGGGGGCAGGAGAACCAGGGGGCAGGGGAGCAATACACACCCAGAGCCACATACACAGCCAGAGCCACACACACCGGAGAGCAAGCACAGCCAGGGGGCAGGGGAGCAAGCACAGCCAGGGGAGCAAGCACAGCCAGGGGGCAGGGGAGCAAGCACAGCCAGGGGGCAGGAGAGCAAGCACAGCCAGGGGGCAGGGGAGCAAGCACAGCGAGGGGGCAGGGGAGCAAGCACAGCAAGGGGGCAGAAGGCAAGAAAAAATGGCACAATCAGGTGGCAGAAGGCAAGAAAAAACTGCACAATCAGAGGGCAGAAGGCAAGAAAAAACGGCACAATCAGGGGGAAGAAGGCAAGAAAAACGGCACAATCAGGGGGCACCTCCCTAAACCTAACTGTAGGTGGTGGGAAATCTACAAGTGTGACCAATGTTTGCGGAAACTTGGAGCTGCCAGTGGAGGGGTACCATCGACCATTAGAGCTCCTCTACTATTTGTTCACTATGTCAGACACCTCAAAACAAAATGCCGTCATGGGACTCAGAGGAGGCAGGGCTCAGTGACTATTCTCACATAAATGTATTTATAATGAATTAAATACCCACGGCTTGCTGAAACACCGTGGCCCGACTTTCGGGTGTGCGTAGATAGGTCTCTTCCTGTTTCAGCAGCTCTGCTCGGCTTTGTATGAGGTCACATCTTCTTTACAAGGGGAAAGTGCAGACCCTGGGAGGGTGGGCTACATTTACACCGAGGCATGCAGTGGGTGTCACCTCTGCCCATATAGATTTCAGCCAGACATGATTAAAGCGATCACACTACGACTGCATCATCTCAACGCCCAAAAGCATCCTGGACACGGGGTAAACGAGACATCCAAGAAGCTTTGCACAGGATCACACAGGGCATTAATGAAATGAGCTGACAGTACAGTATCTCACAAGCGCTGCTCAAAAACCCTGCATATACACAACTATGAACAGACTCTCACTCGCACATACTCACTTATACACACACACCCCTCCATCACCTGGGCATAGTTTCTCACACACACCCAAAACCAATTTCTCGTGCTCATACCCTCACACGCACACTTTCTCTCAAACACACAGCCTCTCCCAGACACAAGCCCCCTCTCTCGTAAACACGCAGTCTCATGCACAGTCTGGCCCTTCTCGCTCTCAAACATCCCACACACACATGCACCCCCTCTCTCACACATACCCAATCTTGCAAGTTGAAATAAGGTAAAAGGAGCGCCAAGTCGCGATACTAAAAGGTGGGATTCAGTAGACAAAATAAGGTGCATGAAGTAAGAAAACGAAAAGACAGTTTAGGAGGGAGGCAGTTGAACACGTTGTTTTTGACAGCGCGCCAGCAGCATGGAAATGTACAGGGGCACACTACAGGATAACTGTGGATGTTTTGTCTGAGCCCGAAACTCGCACACAGCACCCCTTTGTGTAGCTTTTTCCACCGGCTGAAACCAAAAGCCTCTTGCCACGGTTCAGTCCACTTTTTGTATTACCTCAGCTTGTGCACCTTAAAGTTTACAAAACTTGTCACCCGACCCCTCCATATGTTCTCTAAGCACACCGTGAACGTTTCCTGGCATAGTAACCAGCCTCAAACTCCCTCCCTGGCACTCAAACACAACTCACCTCGCTTAGCTTTCATCCTGCTCTGCACTTCAAAACTTTCCCCGGTCGGGAAGAACATAGAAGCATTGGGGACAAAGTTTGAGGTGCTGGAATAAGCCTGACTTTGGAGGGGTTGAGGGCAGCAGGTGCCTGCTGCCAGGTCTCTGGGGTGCCCTCCTGTCAGTGTGAGCCTCCTCTCAGGGTAGCACGTGTTTCCAGCAGCACCCCTCGGTCTCAGCCAGAATCCATGCCACTGTCCCCAGGGCTGTCAGAAGGGGGCACAGGGAGGAGGAGGCCGGCCGAGGGAGAGACCCGCAGAGGAAGGACGGCGAGAGTTGCGGCGGGCGGCCCGGGCTCCCTGCGCTCTGCTGAGGGCTGTGGGCGGCGGCTACCAGTGCAGTCACGGCTTGGGGCGGCTCCAGGTTCCCTCCCAGTCTGCGCTCCAGAGGCGGCTGAGGAAGCCGCGGGCCGAGTGTGCGGAGTTGCGGATCGGCCTCCGGGTAACATTAAGAAGTCCCGCTTCAAATGTTGGCATGGCACAGGGAGGAGGAGGCCGGCCGAGCGAGAGACCCGCAGCAGGAAGGACGGCGAGAGAGGCGGCAGGCGGCCCGGGCCCCCTGTGCTCTGCTGAGGGCTGTGGGCGGCGGCTGCCGGTGCAGTCACGGCTTGGGGCAGCTCCAGGTTCCCTAACTTGAGTATGGCTTGTACGTGTACAAGACAAAGCGGCGAGGAGGAGCAGGATTTCGGCTGGGGGAAAAAATATGGCGGCCGCAAAGCTCCAAACATTTTCGGATTCGTGGGCGTGTTTTGGCGTTCTGAGTGACGGATGACGTCACAGTGGAAAGAACGCAAAAAAACACGTCCCCGAATCCGAAAGAGACGGGGCTTTATTGGAGCGACTCCCTTCTCCTCCAATGGCTGGCCTCCGTTTAGGAAGCCAGCCAATGGAGGAGAATGGAGGAGAGAGGCGGGTTCAAGCCCCGATACTCCAAAACATTAAATCTCCTCCCGGAGACTGCGCAAGCGCAACCTTTCGGTCCTCGACCTAAAAAGAAATCTCCTCTCCACTGATTGTGTGGGTGAATTTAATCTGTTTAACGCACTCATTCAATGTTGCAATTTTGTGCTCTAGTCGTTCTCTACTTTCCGTCCATAACAAAAAAATGTCATCAATGAACCTGCAATAAAAAATTGCATGGTCTTGCCATTCTTTATCGCTGTAGATGTAATCTGCTTCAAATGTAGCCATATAGGTATTGGCGTACGCAGGCCCCCTGCGAATCCCATAGATGTTCCGTTCTGTTGAAGAAAAAACTTAGTATCCCACTGAAAATAACTATGGTATAGACAAAAATGAAGAAGTTCCAAAATGAAAACCTTTTCAGCTCTATTGGAGGGTTGGCTGAACAGCACCCATTCCACAGCTTTCAAACCTGATTTGTGAGGAATTGAAGTGTACAAAGATTTGACATCTATTGTACACAACAGCATATTCTCCTTTGGGGTAATGTTCATGAGTTTCATTAAAAAATCATTGGTGTCCTTGATATATGAAGGCCATTGTTGAACGAAAGGTTGCACGAATTTAACAATATATTGACCCAGTGGCTGAAAAATAGTGCCACATCCTGTCACTATGGGTCTCATGGGTGGATTTTGTAGGTCCTTGTGGACCTTTGGGAGCATATAGAAACGTGGTCTCCTAGGATATTGCACTGATAAAAATTGTTTCGTGGCTGAAGAAATGTAGCCTAAATCAAATGCCTGATCCAAAATAATTTCAAGTGTAGACTCAAGTTCCTTTGTAGGGTCATTATCCAATTACAGATATGTTAGTTCATCTGACACGTGTTCATCAACTTTTTGTTGGTTGAAATTTTTGTCCATAACAATGATAGCTCCTCCCTTATCTGCTTTTTGGATGACCATTTTGTCATTTTCTTGGATATTTTTTAGGATGTTTCTTTCCTGAATTGAGAGATTTTTCTTTGGTGTCTTCCTCATTTTTAATCTTTGAAGATCGTTCCTTACTGATTTCTCAAATGCGTCTAGTATTTTATGTGATACCGGAGCTTGAAATTTGGATTTGGATCGAAATTCCAAAAACTCTGTTTCAGTTTTTTCTGGTTGGTTTGGCACTATATTGGTGAAGAAATGTCTTAATCTGAGTACTGTAGTATGTGATGGCTGTGCACTGCTTTATTAATTCAATAGGGTATGATCGTATGTCGGGCTCCTAGGATTACTCCCCGCTCAGGAGTCCAATGAAAATCTATGAGGATAGCACCGACACGGGTTGTGTGGGTGTCTCCTGGGGCACTGACTTAAGTGCTGAGAAATCCAGCAAAAGTTAATCAATAAAGTTATTCTTCGAAAACGCTTCTTGTATACATCCAAAGTATTTTATTCATACTTATATGAAAATCATTTGTTCGTTCAAATTTTCATAGAAATATATATTCAATTCTCATATTAGATAAATCACAACAATCCTTCCAATGCATTTCGGCACTAGGCCTTCATCAGGGAAGTCTGAAAGGCAAGGAATATAACTTTAACTCCTCTATATCACACAAAACATAGCACATTTAACGTAAATTTGATACTCATGAGGATACTCATAATAATACACGTAACCACATTTCAATATTGCTACAAGAAAACTATGAGGATACCTAATACATAGTAACCCATTGCTTCATGTAAATAATGTATCTAAATCATAATGGAACTAACATCGAGTTTATATAAATGAAAGAGTCTCATACTGATCGTTCGGACTCGGTGGGTGTAAATGAAATGGCAAGTTTCGTAATTTAAAAAACCGTGTGATTCTATACTCAAATACTATAAGTATTATCTGGCTTAATGAAACTATGCAGAACTCTCGAATGTATACAATTCACATATGAAACCAATGATAGCAAAATCAACTACCTGGACGTTACTATAATGAAAAAGAACAATACATTTGAAACAACTATATACACTAAAAAGACTGATCGTAATAACCTGTTAGCTTACCAGAGTTTCCATCCATCACCACTGAAGCACCACTTACCGTACTCGCAGCTGTTGCGAGTCAAGAGAATTGTCTCCGACCCGGAGGAATTCGAGATGCAATCTGACAAAATGCTACAACGCTTTAGAGACAGAGGTTATCCGGAGCCAATTTTAAAATCAGCATTGGAAAGAGTTCAATCCAAAGATAGAACCAACTTATTAACAGCACCGAAAATCAATAAGGAAGTAAAAATTACCTGTGTCAGTAAATTTTCCACTGTGAGTCCACTTTTTTAAGAAAACTATCAAAAAACATTGGTCCTTACTACAGGCAGAACCAGACTTCAATATTATTTTCGCGGAAATGCCCACTTTTGCATTCAATAGAGCTAAAACCTTGGGAGAAATTATAAAACAAACTGCTAACACAGGACCTATGGTAAACTTTAAGGGCACAATTCCTTGCAGAAATTGCAGCAATTGCAATAATATAATTGAAGGCAAAAGCATCAACCATCCCATGAAAGGCAATAAAATAAATGTACGTGTAAACGCAACCTGTGACACATCAAACATAATATACATGATCAAATGCCCATGCGGTAAAGCCTACATTGGACAAACAGAACGTAAACTCAAAGTAAGGCTCAATGAGCACAAAAGCAGTATCAGAACTAAAGCACTCAAATCAGTGGTGGCCACACACTTCATTGAGACGAACCATCAAATAAGCCAATTAAAGGCCTGCATATTGGAAGTGGTGGAAAAAAGTCATGACAGAGACAATAAGAAAGCTTTATTGAAACGGGAGAATTATTGGATATATTATTTCCAGACCCTGAAACCAAGAGGAATGAACGAACGGACAGAATTTGGCTGTTACCTATGAACATTGTTGATTCAGACATTTGTACCCACTAGCTTGCAGTGCAGACTATTCGCTGATTAATTAAGTGCATTTGTTACGTCATGCGCTTTAGTTTAATTTACTTATTGTATAACCACTCTATTTTTTTATTTTTTTTTAAAAAATTTTGAAAACCTTTATTGTGCATAGCACGCGTACAAATACGGGCCCACAACCATACAGGCCGGCCTCGAAAGCAGTCAGTAGCACAAAAAGTAAGAATAGATCAACCCAGCAGTCCCAAAGAAAACCCACGCGATAAGTGTCTAAGACGTGACTTGAATAAAGCGGGACCGCCAGGTACAGGAGGAATGAGGTTAATTTTTTAAAGTTTTGTAGATAAGAAGGATCAGATGCATTCAATCCACCGAAAGCAAATGGCAGGCAACGAACCAGCGAGTTAGTAGCAAAACGAGGGAGAGAAATTAAAGCAACAAAGCATAGTAACCATCAGGATAGTAGCACAATAAAACAGTACATGTTGGCCATCGCCCGCCCCACGGACTCAGTACACCCAAATCCACGAAAGTGACAGTATCAACAGCGGAGAGAATAGGTAACACTACCCGGAAGCACCTGACTGACCCAAAGGAAAGAAAAGAGAAAGAGAAACCAAGAAAAGACGAGAGAAATAAGGCCCATAGAAACTGAAACTAAAACAAAATCCCTACCCCCAACCCCCCACCCTGCACGTATGCGGAGGCTACGGCCTACCCCCCCCCCCAAGCAGCGTGCCTGTCGCCCACAAACCGAACCCGAAATTTAGAACAGAAAAGGGAAGAAGAGAAGAAAAAGAAAAAACGTAATACACATAAGGCCGGAGGAGGGCTAGCGGATATTCCCAAAACACCATCACGTATCACTCCGGCCGCCCGATCCCAGACCCCGCGACCAATACAATACCCATGTTCAATATCCCCGGCAGTCCATCAGTGTCCCAGCAGTACAGGTGGAAACAGTCCCGACATAATGGGAGGCACACTCAACCCTGCCCCCTGCGATGCGAAGCAGCGACATAGTCCGGCCTCATGGTAGACATCTTGAAGGAGGCAAGCGAGCCAAGTATCCAGATCCAAGTGGGGGGACGATCATTAAAGTCCATCCGATACACCGCCATGTAGGTATCCGTGGCACAAAAAGGGAGAATGCACAACAGAGATCCTCCGGAATTGGCAAGCCCAGTCAATAGGAGCCGCGTCAGGATGGGGAAGCAAGTCACGCTGGGGACCTCAGGAGGAGCAGCTAGACATGGCGCCCGGCTGCGCGGCTCCAGCCACATCGCATCTCCCGAAACTTCAGTTCGCCCCAAGGATAGTATAGCCGGCATCGCAACTGTAGTAGGATCTCGCACCTTCAGTGTGTCGATAACAGCCGGAGAGGAGGAACAACAGAAGGCAGTAGCAGAGTGTGGCACAGTGTCCTGCTCCCGGAGGCGTCCATGGTCAAGCAATGGTGCCACAGGAGAAATCAAATCCAGCCGGTCTCCCAATACACGGGCAGCAGAATGTAGAGCCGCTCTCAGAGTAGCTAGGGCGCCCAAAACGTCATCAATCAGCACTGGTGCATCGGGAAGAGAGGATTCAGCAGTCCTCTGCATGCGAGGCAAACAAGTGCAGCACTGTCCCATAAGCCATCCACCATCACCATCCGCAGTCCGCTGGGCACCGCGCAGACACGAGTCATGGCACAACCAGTCCTGAGGCACAGGGGAAGCACACTCCATGTGCACAAAGTATCAGCGTGGCGTGGGCAGACAGCTGTATCTTCGGTAGCAGCCCAGGGTCCGCTGTCTCAGGAAAGTAGAGCAGGCTGTAAGATGGCGCCCAGCCCACCTCGTTGGGAGACAAAGTATCCAGCAAAGTCGTCTCCGGGTGAAAGACACGATACAATGTGTTCCCCGCAGCGGCGGCGCGCGAGCCCGTGAAGCGATGAAGCAGGTTACAGGGAGCAGGACGAGGCTTACGCCGCCGTGTCCGATCCGCCGGTGACGGTGGCTGTTGTTGTGAGCAGGGCCGGCCCCAGTCCGAGAACAAAGACCCGGCCACAGCCGCGCAGCGCCAGGAGGAGGCGAAGACGTTCCAGTAGTCTCACTGCCGTGATCGAGCAAAAAAGCACACCAATAGATCCGGAGTCGCCTCCCGGTTCCGCCGACGCTACTTAATAGCAGGATAAGCAACAGGATTGGGCGGAAAACGGGAGAAAGGCGAGAGGGTCGGCGGAGCCGAGGAATCAGGCGGCCATCATGGTTGCCGGTTAGGCTCCTCCTATAACCACTCTATTTGATTCAAACGCATTTAATTAGATGTATATGAACTCATAGTTTTTTAATATACATCACCAACCTTTCTACACAGTCGTTCCCCATGTAAGTCTTCCCCATGTAAGTCTTATATTATATGATACACACTTGAGTTCTTAGTGACTATCTTTATTAACATTGTTCACAACTACGTGCACATAAACATGAGAGGTTCCTTTAAATCACGTGTTTACTTCCGCCAACTCTCTAAAGGGTAATAAAACACTCCCCTTTTTTTCAACATATACGTCACACGCCGGTTTTTCCGCGTGATTTACAATGCGGCAGCTTCGTATTTGGAAGCAGTCTTGGTTGGAACACGGTAAGGACCTAATTTAGAGTTTTGGCAACAATATCACTGAGCCGTTGTACTCTGTAACTACGCACTTATGCATATGCGTTAGTTGTGGTATTAAAGTCAGAAAGAGTTACATAGTATTGTTCCGACAACTTTTTCTGATAGCGAACTCGTTCAAATTTGAGAGTTCTGCATAGTTTCATTAAGCCAGATAATACTTATAGTATTTGAGTATAGAATCACACGTTTTTTTAAATTACGAAACTTGCCATTTCGTTTACACCCACCAAGTCCGAACTATCAGTATGAGACTCTTTCATTTATATAAACTCGATGTTAGTCCCATTATGATTTAGATACATTATTTACATGAAGCAATGGGTTACTATGTATTAGGTATCCTCATAGTTTTCTTGTAGCAATATTGAAATGTGGTTACGTGTATTATTATGAGTATCCTCATGAGTATCAAATTTACGTTAGATGTGCTGTTTTGTGTGATATAGAGGAGTTATAGTTATATTCCTTGCCTTTCAGACTTCCCTGATGAAGGCCTAGTGCCGAAATGCATTGGAAGGATTGTTGTGATTTATCTAATATGGAGAATTGAATATATATTTCCATGAAAATTTGAATGAACAAATGATTTTCATATAAGTATGAATAAAATACTTTGGATGTATACAAGAAGCGTTTTCGAAGAATAACTTTATTGATTAACTTTTGCTGGATTAATCTGAGTACTCTCATGAATTTGAAAAGTGCAATTTCACTTTCTAACATGTTAGTGTCATATGTGAGGACAAAACTCAAACCTTTGTTTAAAACCCTTAACTCATGCGATGTTAATTCAGTTTTAGAAATGTTGATGACTAGGTTTGTTTGTGGCTCCTGGATTCATCAGGATAAAAGTTGAATATGGATTGATTGTCTGTTTATGTTTGAAAACTGTTAAATAATATATCTTTTGTTTTATCAATTGAACAACACAAAGATAAATTTCGAAGTAGCAACAGTATTGTCATTTTTGTTATTTTTGGAAATATTGAGAACAGTGAAATCTTGGCAAAGTGTAAAGTTTGGCAAAGAGCAAATTTATAAATATTTGTGACAAAAGCAACAGTGCGCAGAGGTCGAGCACGTTGTGACTCGAGGTAGGAAGTTTTGTAAGCAGGCACGGTTCAGGACAAACGTGCTACCTTTACAGCACGCTTGGTGTAAATAGAATAAAGCTTCAAATCAAAGTTTTTTAAAAAAACTCATAAAGGAAGGGAGTGCTTCTCCATTTTTTTCATTTCATATAGTTATGTTGTCCATAGGAGTAACAGCACCCAAACATGTCTTTTGAACAAATTTTGAGTATCACAGAGAAAGAGGCGAGCACATTAGCATACACTACTGAACAAGCTTCCGATATCTATTCTTTAATTCAAGAAGTTAAAGAATCCAATGTGCAAGGAAACACGATTATTCAACAACTCAAGCAATTAGAATTTTTAGCAAGGAGAGAAGTGAACCAAAAACGCCATGCGTCAACTTTAATACAGTATCACAGGGTTAAACGGATCCCACGAGGGTTAAGAATTTCAATCAAACCTATGTTATACAGGTTTCACCTTAACAAGGATTTTATGCTTCAGAACACGTTGTGCCCTCTTCGGCCTAGGATTTTTGGGACCCTTAACACACTGCTCACATCCCTGCTCTGGGCGGGACGGCGCAGCAGAGTGGCACTCCTCACCGTCGTGAGCTCCTTCGAGGAGGGGGGTTTGGAAGCCCTGCGCTTCGATTTATACTACTATGCAGAGCGGTTGGTACCAGCTGCCAGATGGTTTGCAGATGCGGATGTATGGGAAACGCGTTTACTAGCAGGGAGAGCGACGGTGCCGGAGCTCCAGATGGCACTAATGCGCGGGACGGGGGCTGGAGCTGCATTGCCCTACGTGGTGAGGCACACTGCGTCTGTATGGCACCGCTTCGTTGAAAGAATCCTGCGCTCTGCGCCATTCCACCGAGATCTCCCGATCTGGATACTGGCACCTATGGTGGAAATAGAACAACATATGTCCTTCCGTGCATGGAGAGAGGGGAGCTGTGAGATACTAGCCGATCTGTATCCCTCGGAGAGCTTCTTGACGTACGAGCAGGTAGAGAAGTCCTTTGACCTCAGTGGGGGGCAGTACTTACATTACCAGGGATTACGTGCCATGGTGCACTTGGTATGGCCTCAGTGTCCGGGGATACCCCCGATGACGCATACCCTCCATATCCTCCTGTTCTGCGGCAGGGGACGCCGGCTGATATCCTTGCTTTACGCAGCAATGAAGTGGGACTCCGCCGCGCCTGTACCGCCGACATGGGCGGCTTGGGAGGCGGACCTGGGATCGCCACTGGACCAGGGACAGCGAAAACGCATAGGGGCCTTAACGTGGCGCGTGTCCTGTAATGCGCGCTTTAAGCTCATTCATTTTAACTTCCTTCACCGTACCTACCTCACTCCAAAGATGATGAGTCACTACTCGGAAGATAAAAGGGACAACTGCCCCAGGTGTAGTGCAGAGGGGGCGGGATTCCTGCATTTGGCCTGGGAGTGCCCGATGGTGGGGGGCTTCTGGGCAGGGGTTGTGGGTCGCATAACTGCCACCACTGGCCTTCGGATCAAGCTAACTCCCCTGCACTGTCTGCTGGCCTTGGTCCCTAAACCGAGGAAGCGGAAACTTTAGTATAAATTATTGCAACTGATGTTGGTGCTGGTTAGGCGGAGGGTTGCTATCACATGGATGGGACAGGGGGCCCCAGCAATAGGCACATGGCTTAAAGATGTGAGGGAATGGACCCTCGCAGAGGAAACACATATGCAGAACACTAGGAGAGATAAGAAACTACAGGAGGACTTGCTGGCATGGCGCACCATGTGTATGACAGGTTTAGCTACGGAGGGGCAGTCGTCACACAGCGACTCTGAGGGGACTAGTGGCGAATTGTTTTCAGCACAAGAATCAGGGTCTTAGGGGGAGGGGGAGGGGATAATTGAGGCGACGCTCCCATGGTACACGGGGCTAAGCCTGGTATGTTTCCTCACGACGACATTTACCATTTGCATGTTATTTCACTGTACCTCATGAACTTCTGTGTTTCGAGCTGTGGACCTTGTCAGGAAAGTACCATAATGATGCCGTTGATCTGTATACATGTTTGTGATGCCTTTTGGGGGGGGGGGGGTTCTTTGTGTTGTATAATATAAACTTGAAAATAAAGTTTAAAAAATAAAAATAAAAATTGTAAACAAGGATTTTATGGAGAGGTAGTACTCCATTTTGAATAAATGTTCCTTGGATTTTATTTTATTACTTGTGGAAGAGCTTGCAAAAGTCATCCATGAATTGACTAATGAAATTGAGGAAATTAAACACAACCTAGAAGATCGTATGGACAAAGATGATTGGGAAAAGGCACTAAACGATATCAACATAAAATGGGCTAAATATTCTAAAGAACTTCAAGAAGGAAAATTGAGGAAGTTTAAAAGGGATACACTAGACTACAAGCTAAACAAAGTTTATACGTGGGTGGAGGTGTATGCCCGACGTAGAGTTTATCCTAAGAAAAAAGTAATCACAACATCAGAAGAGAGTTTGGTATCGGAAAGCGATTTAAGTGCCAGTAGACCATCAGCATAAACCCAGATTGAAGAACAAGTAACTTCTGAAACAACTGAAAAAGAAGGAACAAAAACTAAGGGACCAACTCATCATTTTTTATCAAAGGCAATGGATTCAAGTCAACCACCAGGGAAAACAAAACCGGCAGGATAACCCGGCGAGGTAGCAGAAGGAGCTCGCACAAGGAGCCACAAACAAACCTAGTCATCAACATTTCTAAAACTGAATTAACATTGCATGAATTAAGAGTTTTAAACAAAGGTTTGGGTTTTGTCCATACATATGAAACTAACATGTTAGAAAGTGAAATTGCACTTTTCAAATTCATGAGAGTACTCAGATTAAGACATTTCTTCACCAATATAGTGCCAAACCAACCAGAAAAAACTGAAACAGAGTTTTTGGAATTTCAACCCAAATCAAAATTTCAAGCTCCGGTATCACATAAAATACTAGACACATTTGAAAAATCAGTAAGGAACGATCTTCAAAGATTAAAAATGCGGAAGACACAAAAGAAAAATCTCTCAATTCAGGATAGAAACATCCTAAAAATATCCAAGAAAATGACAAAGTGGTCATCCAAAAGGCAGATAAGGGAGGAGCCATCATTGTTATGAATAAAAATTTCTACCAGCAAAAAGTTGATGAACACGTGTCAGATGAACTAACATATCTGCAATTGGATAATGACCCCACAAAGGAACTTGAGTCTACACTTGAAATTATTTTGGATCAGGCATTTGATTTAGGCTACATTTCTTCAGCCACGAAACAATTTTTATCAGTGCAATATCCTAGGAGACCATGTCTCTATATGCTCCCAAAGGTCCACAAGGACCTAAAAAATCCACCCATGAGACCCATAGTGACAGGATGTGGCACTATTTTTCAGCCACTGGGTCAATATATTGATACATTCTTGCAACCTTTCGTTCAACAATGGCCTTCATATATCAAGGACATCAATGATTTTTTAATGAAACTCATGAACATTACCCCAAAAGAGAATATGCTGTTGTGTACAATAGATGTCAAATCTTTGTACACTTCAATTCCTCAAAAATCAGGTTTGGAAGCTGTGGAATGTACGCTGTTGAGTCAATCCTCCATTAGAGCTGAGAAGGTTTTCATTTTGGAACTTCTTTATTTTTGTCTATACCATAGTTATTTTCAGTGGGATACTAAGTTTTTTCTTCAACAGAACTGAACATCTATGGGATTCGCAGGGGACCCTGCGTACGCCAATACCTATATGGCTACTTTTGACGCAGATTACATATACAGCGATAAAGAATGGCAAGACCACGCAATTTTTTATTGCAGGTTCATTGATGACATTTTTTTGTTATGGAAGGAAAGTAGAGAACGACTAGAGCACAAAATCGCAACATTGAATGAGTGCGTTGAACAGATTAATTTCACCCACACAATCAGTGGAGAGGAGATTTCTTTTTCAGATGTTGCTATCAAGATAAGGGCATCAGAAATTCATACAGAAGTCTATTGAAAAGAAACGGATGTTAACAACTCCTTGTTGTTTCAAAGTTTCCATCCTCAAAACTTAAAAAACAATTTGCCATTCTCACAGTACATGAGAATTAAAAGAATATGTTCAGATGCACAAGTCTTGGATAGACATTTGGAGTTTCAACAACAGAAATACATTGAAAGGGGATATCCACAAGACATACTAGAGAAAGCAAGAAATCGCATATCGGTTTGTGATAGAACCAATCTGCTCAAACAAAAAAGTGAAAAAGTGGTGGAGAGACACATGTTTGTCTCAAAGTTCTCAACAAGTTCACAGAAGATAAAGAATACTGTGATCCGCCATTGGGCATTATTGCAATATGAGCCTGATTTTCAAGGGATCTTCTCACAAAAGCATATTTTCGCATTTACACGTTCCAAAAATTTGAAGGAAATTCTAATGACCGCACCAGCACATAACAAAAAAGAGTTCAAAGGAATGAAACAATGTGCCAATTGTGTCCACTGTCATAACATATAACAGGAGCTAAATTACATCATCCTCAGACTGGTAAAACAATTGCATTATATCATGATTCTGACTGTAATTTTAACAGTTTGATTTATTACATAAAATGTCCATGTGGAAAATGTTATGTAGGTAAAACAGAGAGAAAGCTCAAAATCCGAATATCGGAACATAATGTAGTGTAGTTCCTATATTCCCAATAGGCTCTGCGCTTTGGAACAATATACCCTGCAGCTTAGACGTAGGACTGAAGTCGACTAGGTCTCTGCCGAATATATTAGACTTAATTGTGAGTGGCAGCTAGCTCAGAGGTCACTAGAAACTTTCTCGAATAAACAAGAAGGGATTAGTCTCTGACAACCATATAACATGACAACGTTGTTTCCCCAGAATAAAACGTATCTCTAGAGTCGCGGAAAGAATAGATGGCTATTTCACTCAGTCAATCGTGCATGCTTAGTTTCACCAGAGTTGCTTTAGAAATAGAGAGACGGGCGTTTTCAATAAAAGTATTTATTGAACAGTCTTATTTCTTAAGCATAAGAAATGCACTGCTACAATTGAAATGCTAGTTAAGAAGTACGAGGCATATAATACGAATAGTATTATAAAATAGTACTGTAAAAGCATGATATGGTTTCTAAGCCATAAACATAGAATACATAAAATGCATTAAATACATACAGTGATAAAATGATGGCTAAAAGTACTCAACTGGTGCTTCTAACGTACGCCTACCCCAGTGTACCTAACCTAAGCCTAGTACGAGGGAGGAGTAAGTGAGGAGGAGTTTAAGTTTTGGTATTTCTCTGCCAAGAATCTGTTCAAGAATTCTCTAGGGATCTAATCAGCTCCGTACCTTGGTTTTAGAATGATAGAGGTCTTGTATCTCTCTCTCGGGACTCGATCTCCCAGCAACCCACAAGGGTAGCCTGGAAACACTGGAGCTGGATTTCTCAGCAGGAGAAAAGACAGCGTCTTTTCAGTGCGTCAGTTCGAGGGTCGGTTTCCTTCAGCACTTGCATCAGCAGGGCGTCGGACAAGTAGTTAGTCGATCTGCTCCGGAACCACTGTGTGTTTGACTGGGCAAATGTAGGCATATTTATACCCCAGAAGGTGCTGAGTCTGTTGTAAGATTGGACATTATATCATCACTAGTGCCTTAGTTCCTTGAAAACTCCCAGATTTCTTGGATAAATCAGTATTCGAGCAGGGGGAGGTTTCTGACTGCTGAGGGCTGGTTTTATCACGAAATCAATGTGGATTCTAGGAGTTTAGTGGAAGTAGCCATGCCGTATTAGGGCTGCGCCGGCTATAACTAAATAAGGCAATGATTCTTTATGCCTATATAAGGACTGGATGGTTTAGACCTATATATGGGCACGAATCGGGAAAAGTTACACTAGGGTCCTAGATTCCCACATAACAATAAAAGCACAATTAGAAATAAAAATATCAAAAGTAATTTGGCTAAACACTGGATGGAGAGTAAGCACAACATAGCTCAGATTCAGTTTTCAGTCCTTAAGAAAATTAAACAACATGAAGGCATGGATCTGACGAGATCTCTGCTTCAGAGAGAAATATACTGGATCAAACGTTTAGGTACACAAGAACCCAATGGGTTAAATGAGAAAGTTGATTATATATGTTTCTTGTGAATCATAAACCTGGGACACTGTGGTTTGATGTAAGCTTGTTTTTGGCTTTTAAACTTAAGAAACAAAGTTGTGTAAATATGTATTATGAGCATATATAATTTTTCTTATATTATTCATATTTTTCTTACTTTTTTTTCATTCTCAATATTCACCTTTTAATTTGTAATTTAATTTTTAATTTTGGTCACTCAGTATTAGTATGGAATCGGCTTTGGGAGCTTCGTGCAGGCTCCTCGGGCTGTTTAACTTTGGTGTGAGTAACGACGTTGGTATACCTCTCTAAGATGGCGCCCGAAGTTCAGTGTGCAACGAGGAGTCTGTCATTTACGTTTACGCATGAGCTGTGCAGAGGTTATGTGAGCGAGAGAAGTTGAAAAGGTTAGACGATCGTAAGGTTGTTTGAATATTTTGCAGTTTCTGGTCAGCGCGGGCAGAATCGGAGAGGGAAACAGAGCGGTAGGCGGAGTGCCAAGGGAGGGGTCCAGTATTATGAGGAGACGGTTGCACATCCGTGCAGTTTGGAGTCGGTCCTTATGACGTGATTTTCTGTCTAGGTAAACGCGTAACAGAATTTGTGGCTAAACAGTGTGGATCATACATTAGCAGCAACCGGTTTCATAGAGGCGTTTCGTGAAAATTTCTAAGGTAAGCGATCCAGAGAGTTCTCAAAGTGTTGGTGCTTCTCGAGTGTTCAAGGCGACATTATCTTAGGACTTGTTTTTCGGTTTTTCAGTGTTGAATATACTTGATTAAGGATTTGGAGTGAGTATCCATTTGTTGGAATTGCACGCATTGACACGGTGGTGGTGGAGGGTGTATTTCTTTATTTATCTAAACCGTTTTTGAGTTGTTTATTCATCACTATGTTAAAGCGCAAAGTGTGCGAAAATGTTTAAAGCAAGTTTGAGCATTTTGTGATCCCTGCATTATAGGATGCATGAAATAAGGAGAAAGTTGTACATACCAATAAAGTTTTCATATGTTTAGCTTTTCAGGCCATTGAAGAAGAGCCACATTGGGCTCGAAATGCATTGAGCATTCATCTGGATTCATCAGGATAAAAGTTGAATATGGATTGATTGTCTATGTTTGAAAATTGTTAAATAATAAATCTTTTGTTTTATCAATTGAACAACACAAAGATACATTTCGAAGTAGCAACAGTATTGTCTTTTCTGCTATTTTTTGAAATATTGATAACAGTGAAATCTTGGCAAAGAGTAAAGTTTTACACATTTTTGTGACAAAAGCAACAGTGCGCAGAGGTCGAGCACGTTGTGACTTGAGGTAGGAAGTTTTGTAAGCAGGCACGGTTCAGGACAAACGTGCTACCTTTGCAGCACGCTTGGTGTAAATAGAATAGAGCTTCAAATCAAAGTTTTAAAAAAACTCATAAAGGAAGGGAGTGCTTTTCCATTTTTCATTTCATAGAGGTGTGCCATATGCCAAAAACAAAATCCAGGAAGGAAAACAGTTGTAAGTTGGGGTGTAATTGGGAAAGTAGGAGGTCCTTTCACCCGACTTCAGATCGATTTCATAGAGTTGACACCATGCAATGGGCTGGAGTATATCCTTGTCAGTTTGTTTTCTCGCTGGGTAGAGGCCTGTCCGACGAGAAGGAATGACAGTCTCGCCGTGGCTAAACTGTTGTTGCGAGAACTGATCCCTAGGTTTGGTTTTTCAGTCACATTGGAATCAGATAGAGGATTACATTTTAATAATAATGATTCTGATGATTTGTGCAGCATTACAAATTGAACAGAAGCTACATTGTGCCTATCGACCAGAGGTATCTGGTATTGTTGAGCAGAGAAATGGCACAATAAAATCGAGATTAGGAAAAGTGTGTTCATCCTCAACACTGAAGTGGCCTGACGCTTTGCCCCTTGTTCTGATGAGTCTTAGAAGCATACCTGACAAAAAAGACTGGATTAAGCCCCCATGAAGTACTAATGGGAAGAGCCATGAGACAAGCATACATACCTGCGAACAAACTGATGAATATGTCTGATGATCGTGTGCTACATTATTGCAAGGGACTGTCTGACCTGGTACGTTCTGTGTCTCGCCAGGTTGGAGGAGATGCCACACCTACACAGCAGAACCAAGCACATGATTTGAATCTCGGTGAGTGGGTTCTAGTCAAGAAGCACATGAGGAAAACGTGCTTAGAACCCTGTTGCAGCGGCCCTTACCAGATTATATTGGTGGCGACCACAGGAGTGAAGTGTTTTGGCTTACCAAATTGGATAAATGTCTAGTTCCAAGTCCAATTGAAAGGCCTGAAGAACAGCGACTGGTAAATCAAAATCAAGAACCAGCAGGTTAAGTGTGCAAAGCAGAAGAGTCTGGAGTGACAATTTCTGATGAAAATTTTGACAATGAACAGCAGAGCACTAGTCGAGTAGAATGGGCACCAGATACTGGGACCAAAAAGACTGCTGTTGAGTCAGAAGAAGGCGCGGTTGCTGTTGTGCCAGAAGAAAGAGAAGCAGCTGTCGAGATAGACGAAAAGGTAACAGCTGATGAAACAGAAGCAGGACCAGAGGAAGGTGAAGCCACAAAGGAGCTAGAAGTAGGTGAACTTACTGATGAATCAGAAAAGAGTGTAGAATCTGCAGAAACAGAAATACAAGAAAATAGAGAAAAACAGATTGAAAGAAGATTGAGCAAAAGAAATGGTGAACAAAACAGAGAAGGTGAAAGTGTAGCACAGAAAAAGAGACCAAGAAAAGGAGACAAATGGCCAAGTGGAGCAAGAAGACTAAAATGTAAGATAGAAAGGAGAATATTAAGGAAAAGACCAAAACAAAGTAACAAAGTCTCAAGTGAGACAGAACAAAAAAATTCAAGAAGAAAACCCCAACAATCCAAAAGGACAAGAGTTTCATGAGGAAAGTAAAAAGCTCCGGAATGGACCTGCATTATCTTGGAAGAATTTGAAAGTTTAGGTTTAAGGGAAGAACACGACACTAGTGAAATTGAAAAGGAAGACGAGAACAAACTGAGACCACCTTAAAAGGAACTGTAAAGAGATTAAGTTGAAAAATGTGTCAGATGAATTGAATAAAAGACTCAAGAGAAACCAAAAGGACTGAAAAATAAAAAGGGTGAAGAAGAAAGTCATTCAGTGTAAGATCACACAAGAAATATTTCATTTCCTGTTAGGATTTTATGTTTAGAAATAGAGTTCATTTGTAGATTTTTTTGTATTTTTGTAGTATATCAAAATGGCAGAAACAGAAGTGACTGGACAACCAAGTCATAGTTTAAGACATAGATGTATTAAAACCTGCTTATGTAGTGTTTCCTTACTAACAATTATATGGTACCTATTAATTGTAGTCATACCGCCCTTTAAAGTGAATAATATTAGTAATAATGCTAATGCTGTGTCAATTAAAGGAATTAAAGATGTTTCTAAAAAAAACTGTGAATACTGACAAGGAACAATTGGATGGAAGTATTATCCATCATGACAAATAAATTAGTGATTTTTCATTAAATGTTTTTTCTAAGCTGCTGTATGAGTATACCGACACTATGAATGTGTTGTCTGCATGAAATTACCTTTGTCTGTTTCTGAAGGTATAACATACCACTACCTGTCACTAACATACGGAGTGTCCTGTAGTGTCCTTAACAGCATATTCTACTTTACAGAAGCTAGAAATTCAATATACGGATACAGATTTAGTATTTTCAGAAGTACCAATTATAAGGGAATTAAATAAAGTAATAAGTGGTAAGAATGCACGCTATATGGGAGAATTCTTCCATATCACTAAACCATTGGATGTAGAATATGCCTATAAGAACAATTTAACGTATAGCTTGCATATTGAAGAAAAGCTATTCCTGAACATGGTAGAATATAGAAGAGTACGTTTCCAGAAGAAAGCAGATGAACAGAAATCACAGACTCCACCTGGGCATTTAGAGAGAGAAATTATGAGAAGGGTGCGACATATGCTGCGATGTCCCTGGACTGGTCTTAGAAAGGGAAACTATGTTTACTTAAATCAAAGGCTAATTATAACATCAATTCATTGGCACTAGTGAATGTGAGTATACTTTCCAAATTACTGGAGGATGGAAAGGGTGGCAGGAATCCTGTTTTCTATGGAATATATTATTTGGTTGGTAAAAAAGCCTATTATAGGTTACCTGCACATTGGTACGGAGCTGTTATTTTGGGATTGTTTTTCAAAACATTTATCATGTAGACCGTGAGGACAATAGTGTCAATGATACAAAACAAGGACTAATACTTAGTAAGAGAGCATGTTTTTCAGAAATAGTAGGTGATATCTTTGGTGCACTGATACCCTCAGTTGGAGTTGTTCTGAATTCACACAAAATTCAAAAATTGTCCGCAGTGGTTAATCGTTTATTAACAGATACTGCTGGTGGTTTCTTGATGATTGATATGAAAATGGTGGCAATCAGATCAATGGTTTTGCAAAATCGACTTTCCCGTGACATTCTTTTGGCAAAAGAGAGTAGAGTCTGAGGCATGCTGAAAATTCAACATTTCTGTACTTATATCCTGGATAAAAGTAAAGTGATAGAAAGATATATTAGAAATATTACACAATTACATAAAGATTTAACTCAACTGGAGGTTGAAAGTATTTGGGAGAGACTTGGTAAGAGTTTCTCTGCGGTAAGTAAGTGGTTTTCAATCTTGGGAAGTAGTTTATTAGGAAATATAATAATTTCAATACTTTCTATAGCAGTAGTAGTTCTAGTGATATTAACTGCATATAAGTGTTGTAAATGCATAAATGAAAGAAAAGAAGTAACAGACAAAAAGAATAAAAGGGAATAAAAAGAAAGGGAGAAGAGATAGAATTAGAGGAGATAAAAGCAGAATAATATGAGAATGAAAAGACTAGATGAGGGTGCCATAAAAGAAGAGAAAGAAAGATCTAGATAAATTGAAAGGTGGCACTCGGTATGGTGAGTATTTATGATGGCTTCTAAAAGCCATCAGAGGGGGGATTGATGGAGCAGGATTTTGTGAAAGAAACCTGCTCAATTGAATACCCCTATAACACGTACTAACAGACAGTAGTGGTAAAATGATTAACACGCACAAATACACTACACGTGGGAGGCTTGCTTTGGAAAATGCATGAACTAAACAAAGAATAAGGAGTAAATAACTGGAAATGTAATCATCTTGTGTATAGTATGAATTAACCACATCGCTGTTTGGGATATTCCTCTGCTGTGCTGTGCTTCAATAAAAACGGGTGTGGTCATGACGAGCTCAGCTCAACATAAGCACACGAGCACTGTGCTGCATGACGAGCTGAGCTCGTCATGACCATGGAAGGGGTGAAGAAGGCTTTGCATGGCAAGGCCGCATGTATATGTAGTAAAAGGCATGACTTGTGCTGCTTTATCTTGATAAATAATGCTGCTTTCCTGCTTATGCTATGCTAGGAAAACTGATAACATGAAGTAGAGCTAAGGTAGGTGGTAAACAGTGAAAAATACATTATCACATAACTAATAAATGTCTGTTTTCCGTTTCTTCAGTAATGGATGAATCCTCCATCTTATTAAGTTGACCACATAATGGGCGGGTGGAGTTGTGTGCGTGAGGGCACCATGTGAGCACATGACTGAGCTGTTGAACAAGCTGAGAAAGGACAGAACATTTGTCAAGTGGCCAAAGCCAGTGTCTTCATGGGAACGGAACTCAAGTTGTTGAAAATATTAATTGTATAATCAAATGTTGCATATGTATCCGTGAGAGAGAAGCTGAAATTGATGACTGTATAAAAAATGTTTAGAAAAATAATGTAGTCGAGTATAGAATGATTTCACCATGGGGTGAAATCCCACCCCCAGAACTTAACCAATCCCTTAGCTAGAAAGTACGGATATAGCAACTACTGTTGCACGCCTCCTCAGCGCCCGACATCGCCATCGCCATCCCGGACGGCTACAAGATCATCCGGAGGGACCGCGTCAACCAGACAGGGGGAGGCATCGCCATCATCCACAGGAACTCCATCCGCATCACGACCAACACCGACAACACCCTCGCACCCGCCTCGCACCTGCACTTCCAGATTCACATCTACCCCAAGACCACCCTCAGAGGCACCCTCATCTACAGACCCCCGGGACCACGCACACAATTCAGCGAGGACATCGCCGACTTCGTCAGCCCGCATGCCCTCCCCTCCGCTGACTACATCCTCCTCGGGGACCTCAACTTCCACCTGGAGAACAACAACGACCGCAACACCACCACCCTGCTGGACAACCTCGCTAACCTCGGACTCAAGCAACTGGTGACCACCCCCACCCACTACACCGGACACACACTCGACCCCGTCTTCTCATCAGCAAGGACATCGCCTTCAGCCACGCCACCGGACTCCACTGGACGGACCACAGCTGCGTCCACTTCAGCTTCAAAAGGACCACGATCCACCACCAACAGCAACAGGTTGCACGCAGAAGCTGGAACAAGATCACAGCCGACCAGCTCGCGACTTCCCTGAGCAAGAACCCACCCACCAGCGCAACGAACCCCAGCCAAGTGGCCACCAACCTCACGAAGTGGATCAGCGACTGCGCAGACGACCTCGCCCCTCTGAGGACCCCGCCTAGCAGACCCGGCAGCAAGAAAGCCCCATGGTTCACCGACGAACTCAAGAGCTCCAAGAAGGACTGCAGAGCCCTTGAGAAAGCCTGGCGCAGAGACCCAACACCGGACAACATGACTGCCCTCAAGCTCGCCACCCGAAAACACCACCAACTGATCCACACCACCAAGAAAACTGCATTCAAGGAACGACTGGACAACAACGCACACAACAGCAAGGAACTCTTCAACATCGTTAAAGAACTCTCCAACCCCAACGCCGGAAACAACGACATCACCCCTTCGCAAGACCTCTGCAACTCCCTCGCCTCCTACTTCCACAACAAGACCGCGGACATACACAACAGCTTCAGCACTCAACCGACGCACGCCACGACCGAACCACCGCCCCCCACCACCACTCTCCGCGCCTGGACCCCGATCAGCACCGAAGACACCATCCGCACAATGAACTCCATCCACTCCGGATCTCCGACCGACCCTTGCCCTCACCACGTCTTCAACAAGGCCAACGCTGTCATCGCACCCCACCTGCGGGACATCATCAACACCTCCTTCAACACCGCTACCTTCCCGGAGAGCTGGAAGCACGACGAACTCAGCGCCCTACTAAAGAAGCCATCAGCCGACCCCACCGACCTCAAGAACTACCGACCCATCTCGCTGCTCCCGTTTCCCGCAAAAGTCATCGAGAAGACCGTCAACAAGCAGCTGGCCGCCTTCCTCGAGACGAACGGATCCCTCGATCTCTCGCAGTCTGGCTTCCGGGCCAACCACAGCACCGAGACCGCCCTGATCGCAGCAACCGATGACATCCGAGCCCTGCTCGACAACGGAGAAACAACGGCCCTCATCCTCCTAGACCTCTCCGCGGCCTTCGACACTGTCTGCCACCGTACCCTAGTACAGCGCCTCAGCAACGTCGGAATCCAGGAGAAGGCATTGGAGTGGATCACCTCCTTCCTCGCCGGAAGGACACAGAGAGTCCGCCTCCCCCCGTTCAGATCAGAAGCCACCGAAGTCATCTGCGGCGTTCCTCAAGGCTCCTCGCTCAGCCCAACCCTCTTCAACGTCTACATGAGTCCCCTCACAGCCATCGCACGCCAGCACAACCTCAACATCATCTCCTACGCCGACGACACCCAGCTGATCCTCTCCCTCACCAACGACCCGGCCACCGCCAGAGCCAACCTACACGAAGGAATGAAAGAGGTAGCCAAATGGATGAAGAACAGCCGCCTGAAACTGAACTCGGACAAGACGGAAGTCCTCATCCTGGGATCCTCACCCTCCGCCTGGGACGACTCCTGGTGGCCCCCCGCCCTAGGCAGCGCACTAAAACCAACAGACCACGCACGCAACCTGGGCTTCATCCTGGACTCCTCCCTCTCCATGACCTGACAAGTCAACACAGTCTCCTCGTCGTGCTTCAACATCCTACGCATGCTACGCAAGATCTTCCGGTGGATCCCCACCGAGACCAGGAAGATGGTCACCCAGGCCCTCGTCACCAGCCGACTGGACTACGGCAACTCCCTCTACGCCGGAACCACCGCCAAACTCCAGAAGAGACTCCAGCGGATCCAGAACGCCTCAGCACGACGCATCCTGGACATCCCCCGGCGCAACCACATCTCTGGACATCTGAGAGACCTGTACTGGCTCCCGGTCAACAAGAGAATCACCTTCCGTCTCCTCACCCACGCACACAAAGCCCTGCACAACCAGGGCCCAGGATACCTCAACAGCCGCCTCAACTTCTACGCTCCCAAACGCCAGCTTCGATCGACCGGCCACGCCCTCGCCGCCCTCCCCCGCATCCGAAGAGCCACCACAGGGGGAAGGTCCTTCTCCTACCTCGCCGCCAAGACTTGGAACTCCCTCTCGACCCACCTCCGCCTGACCCAGGACCACCTCGCCTTCAGGAAGCAGCTCAAGACCTGGATGTTCGAGCAGTAGCGGACCCCCCTCCCCAAGCGCCTTGAGACCCTCCGGGTGAGTAGTGCGCTATACAAATGCTTTCATTGATTGATTGATTGACTGTGAGACAGGCGTGTAGTTTTTGGGTATAGGAATAGGTGCATTGGGGGTGTGGTTAGAGTTGCTGCAGGTCGCATAGGTTGAAGGTGTCAGAGTGAGGGGTGCACCGCTAGTAGTCGGGTTGCAGAGAGGCCCAGCTCGTCCTGTCCTGTCCCTGTCCTGATTTTCCTGAGTCTTTGATACCTGACTCTTGGTCCAGTGGTCCACACTGCTACCTAGGCCTGGGTGGTGGTTTCCCTTACAGATCCATTAGGCTTGTATTTGATTTAATCTAGCATTGCAGAATAATTTTGCAGTCATATTTCTTGTCTCTGTACCTTCTGTCTCTTCATCTATCCCTCCGAATTAACAGCTTAAATCAATATATTTTGCCTGTAATCTGATGCCTCTTCATCTGTCCACTATTTTGCGACCTATAATTGAAATGACTGTTTCTTTATTATGTTGTTAAGTTTTGCTCTCTCTCACGAGGTTTCCAGCATTTTAATGTATGTAATAATCGATATGAGCATTTTAATTACTAGATAAAATTACGAAATCTCACAGAGAGTCCCTAATTATTTAGTCAGTTTTATTGATTTGATGTTTCCTTTAGAAATTACCATTGCCATCAACTCTTCAATACCAAGGAAGAAAAGTATGGCCTGGGCCTTTTACGCGTTCTGTAATTACTGCTGCGGCAAGGATGATATAAACAATGAACTAAAGGAAACATGTCTAGACATGGTTTGGGTTCTACAAATTCGATAGCTTGCAACACTGGAACTAGACAGTCAAATTACACAAGATAATTGAACTATCAGAAAGGCTAGGACAGCATTGCATGGAGCTATCTAAATCCTTCAGGGGTTCCCAAAGAACCAGATGGATAGTAGTATAATAACTTTTTTAACACCAACACTGCAGCACCAACCACAGCAGAAGCATCAAGCTCCTTCATTCATAACTCGGGCAAAGGCACATCAGACATTATACCATACTAAAGCACATCTGTCCAATAAGACCTTACCCTCAAATCCAGAGAAAGTAAGGACAAGCCCCCACCCGAAAATATAATAGGGGATGAAAAAGAGGAGGTCAAGGGAGAAAGGGAGTGGTAGGGAGTTGGAGAAAACCCACTCCATACCAGGTGGTATTAGAAAAGAGGGAAGTTAACAGGCAATAATAATAACTGGAGGCAAAATAAAGGGCAAATATTGATCATGGACTAACAATAATTATATCAAGTCCAGAAGACATACATTTTGATTTGGATAATGCATCTGAACTTCTCACTCTACTAAGACACTCGTCCTAAGACACTTCTTATTCCATGCTAAAAACAACCGAAATGCGCGCATGAAGAATGAAGAATAGCATGTAGGAAGATTGCCAGTATTCGTTCCCATTTCTCAGAGGCCAAACTTGGAATGAGCTGCGTGTTATTTGGGCTTCCAGGCACAGGAATAGCAGTACTAGGTTGGTGTTCTCCTGAAGGGAAAAAACAAACTCTTCCGGCACTCCTTAAAATGCATTTCAGCCATATAAATCGTTACACAACACTGTAGTTTTTAGTCATATTTATTTCATCTTCTTTCATACTAATCCATTCACTTAAATTCTTATTTATAATGTTCAATTCACATTATTCATTGGTATAGGATATTCACAATATTAACTCGGTTCCCCCATGCATTTCGGGCATTCACCCTTCTTCAGGGGTTTATTCCTAAAATAAAGAAATGGTAATTTATAATCACATTCAAGGACCGGGTGCCACATAAATGGAGAGTAACAGGACTAACTAACTGATGTTAACACAGGTATCCCGCCGTGAATTCAAGGTGTCTATGCCGCATGATAAATAATCAAATATGTTGAGTGAAGGGTGTAAACGGAGACTAAATCAGAAATGGTGTTAAAGCATTTTTTGTTGTGAGCGTAATGATCGTGCCCATATCGTAACATCAAGGTATAGAATATTAAGCAGAGTACCGCACTTGGGTGTACATCTACCTACTATAAGCTGCTAATACATTTTTTAAAGTTGTGTGAATCTTGGTGAAACTGGAGTCCGCTCGGGTGACGGTGACGTTGCTATGAGCACAATGCTTGTGCCCAATAGTAATGGTGCTGGTGAAAAACAGAATAGTGAAACCTTACTGCATACCTTAAAAGTGTACACGCTATTTAAAACGGCTGCAGTGTGGCTTGCGTGTCGTTGCGTTCTCGCGTTCATAATACTTAGACCGTGCAATTATAAAAGCGTTGTTACCGCGTACCTGTTAGGCGTGTGTTCAGGATTGTCGATGCTTCGTGGAAAATGTGAGTTCCATAGTGGCAAGACGCCAGAATGTATTCTAAACGCGACTCCGCCCCACGTGGACTGAACAGTAACAGAAGACTGACAACTGTGTCGGTCGTTTATAAGTAAATAAAGTTACATTGTGAATAATGAAAATAAAAATAATAATGAACTATGCGCTTTCAAAATTAACACCGGAGGTGTATATATTATATGCTGATCTCGTATTCAGTCCTGGTCTTAATTCGAGCTATCGTTATGGCAAATGATTAGTGAGCATTGTGAGCTTAGCATGAACAGTGAAAACAGACTAGCGGTCTTGGTCATATTTTGAATAATTGAACAGAAACAAAGGAAATCAATGTAAAAATATATAATAATATGTTCGCTTATTAACAATGCCTGGTGAGCATCACTTTAAATTAATAATGGGAGTAAATTCCAAAGTCGTTTAGACTATGGATAAAAAGCATTTCATTGGTACTTCAATGTCCTCAGGAATATAAATATCTGAACATATACTGGAAGGTCTATCATATGCAATCAAACTGTCTTCAGCTTATCAAAAGTATATCTACTGTGGTAGGTACGCATATTTCAATCACAGGAGGGCTGTTGTGGTAACAGGAGGTCAATTTCAAACTGAATATCATAGTCTTATCTGATGTTCATTACAGGTAGCAGCTTAAATCCCAGCGTTCATTTAATCCCTTAGGGCAAATGGAATTCAGTCTCTTTATCCACACTATTTATCATTGCAATAGACATTTTTGATTATTTCTGCCTTCTTTTTTGAATTATGTGTATCATAAATCTCAACTGGCTGATGTTATGATGTTCACTGTTTAAATGTGCTGCTACTGTAGATTTTTGATTATTAGTTTGTATGTTACTTTTATGTTCCATGAGTCTTTTTTAAATTTGCACTAGGTTTTACCTACATACGTTAATCCGCATGGGCATTTCCGTAAGTCAATCACATTGCTAGTATCACATGTAGCATTCACTTTCAGCTGAATAGGTGTGCCCTGAGTTGGATGCGTAGTGGTGGCTCCTGTAATGATGTTGTTACAGTAGCCGCATTTGTGGCATGGTACCGTGCCTCTGTAAATAGCGTCTTCATGATGTTATTCTTTGTTTAGCAATTGTTTCAAATTCTTAGTATGTTGGTTAGCAAAAATAGGTGGTGTTTGAAAAATTCCTCTGAAATCACTTTCTGTTTGTAACACTGGCCAGTATTTCTTAATTACACCCTTGACTCTTTCACTTGTATTTGAAAATTTAGACACAAATACTAATCTGTGTTCTTGGTCAAGACTTTGTTCCTTTGGTTTCAAGAGTTGCGCCACTGGTTTTTTGCTTGGCTTTGTTTTCTGCTAGTTGTATGATGGAACTGGAGTACCCTCGTTGCTTAAATTTTCCTAGCATTTTTTGACAACTTTCACTGTATGTTTCGTCATTAGAAGCAATCCTTTTTATTCTAAGAAGTTGTGAATACGGTAAATATTTCTTGAAACTGAGTTGGTGAAAACTGGTGAAATGAAGGAGATTATTGTGGTCAGTGGGTTTAGTAAAGACAGTAGTGAAGAGTTTTGTGTCCTGTATTAGAATGTTGACATCCAAGAACGAGATATTGGTTCTGCTTATAGTGTGTGTAAATTCAATCCTTTCATCAATAGAGTTGATCTGTGCGATTGCCTGTAGTAGGGTTGATTCTTCTCCCTTCCAAATAAGGAAGATGTTGTCTATGTATCTGTGGAAGGTGATGAGATTCTCTTGCCAAATATCATTAGACAGTATGTGGTCTAGCTCGAAACAGTGCCTAAACAGATTAGCATACGCCGGTGCAGCGCAATTGCCTATAGCAGTACCGAGAGTTGGGTATAGTAACTGTCATTCCATGAGAAGTAGCCATGGTATAATGTGAAGTGGAGTAGCTCGAGTAAGAATACCTTGAGTCCTTCATCTTTGTCTGTGTTGACAAGAAAAGATTCTGTGGCTTGTATTACCAAGTCATGGGGAATAGAGGTGTATAGTGCCTTCACATCGATTGTACAGAGTATTGGTTGTATATGGTCCTCAATGGTAATCTTTTGTATCTTAGTCAGGAAATCAGTTGTGTCTTTTAAATATCTCGACATGCTTTGGACGCATGGTTGTAAATGTCGGTCAAAGTATTTACCGATCGGTTCATGGATAGAGTTCTTGGTGGACACTATAGGTCTGAAGGGTGTTTCCTCTAAGTTCTTGTGTATTTGTGGGATCATATATAGGTATGGAGTGCTGGGATATTCAATTTTTAGGTATTTTTTGTCTTGTTCCATTATAGTTCCTTTGGTGTAGACATCCTCGATGATTGTAGACAATACTCAACTAAATTCTTTGGTTGGATTGGAAATTAGTTTCAAGAAAATAGTGGCATCTGACACATGTGATTCAACATTTTGATTATAAAAATGAGTATCGAAAATGACAAGGGCTCCTCCTTTGTCCATTTTGCAGCATGTTATTGATTTATTAGAGGCAATTTGGGAAATGATTTTCCGCACTCTAAAAGAAAGGTTTGGCCTATTGTGTTCTTTCTCTTTGCATATTTTTTGTAATTCATGTTGGACCGCAGTTTCAAAGGAATCTAGTACTTTATGGCTAATTGGAGCCATAAATGAACATTTTGTTCTCAATCCTTGTAGGGTTCCTTTTTCACCATCGGGTATGGTTTCCATTACATTGTTGGAAAAAATGGCTCAGTCGTAGTACTCTCACAAATTTGTAAAAACAAAATAGAATGTCTAGTTCGTTAGACCAGTAAGTAGGTACGAACGACATTCCTTTTTGTAGAGTCTTCATTTGGATTGTAGTTAATTTATGTTTGGAAACATTATTCACTAGACTATCTGGCTTCTTGTCGATTTTGCAATCAGTTGGTTCCGTTCTCTTGCTTTCTTCCAGCAGGGTTCGACAGCTGTGTTCCGGCCTCTTGGTAAAAAAGATGGAGTTGTAGAGGAGGTATCTGCATTTGTCGCAATAGACGTTGACGGTGTATTATCTTTCTCCAATTCCACATTCCTGTTCCCAGAGGGTCCTCGGTTTTATGAATCATCTGATGATGTTTCTCCATCTGCAGATCTATTAGAGAAAGTACGGAGACATAAACTTCTGTCCAACTGTAAACTTCTCCCAGTTTGTAGTCCACTGCGTCCCTTTTGAATTTGCTAATTTTTCTGTCAATAATTTCTTTAGTATACTTTTCCAATTATGCATTAGTATCTTCCAAAATCTTGTCCCATTCTTCTTTGGACACCTTTTGGGTGAGCTCCTGTTTGTGTTGGCTAATCTCTTTATTAAGATCTTCAAGTAATTTAAAGCACTTGTTTAATATGGCGTACCAATGCTCAGTAAATTTTGTGTTATTTTTGCACAATGTGGATTTCAGTGGTATGCGCAATCCTCTTGGGATTCGTTGGACTTTGTGATATCTGATTAAAGTACTTGCATGAAGTCATTGATTTATTTCACTTTTGGCTGTAAATAAAAGTTGTTTTATGTTAGCTTGTAGAGATCCTGGATTTGAAGTGGCACATTCTTGTTTTGGAAGAAGAGAATACATTTGGTGAGTTTCTTTCTGAGTAAAGGCGAAAACCTCAGCTCTGTTTCTTGTTGAGTTCGCGATTTCCTCATATATCATTTTTGAAGGTAATTGGGTGCAGCGCGTCAGTGGATCGGAATTGCTTAACTTCTAGAATGCATGAAAGTTGACGGTTGCACTCCTGAGGTGGTGAACTTCGCGTTCAAATGTTCAATAATTTCTGGGTACCTTAGAGTATCACCTCCTGATCACGAGATGTAGTTATCTAAAGTACTAGGTTGGCGTTCTCCAGCAGGGAAAAAACAAACCCTTCCGGCACTCCTTAAAATGCGTTTCAGTTATATAAATTGTTACACAACCAATGCTGGATGCTAGGTTGTAGGCTGGTTCATCAGTTTTGCAAAACAAGTGATCTAGCAACTGCAATAGCAATTAATATAAAATATTGCTGATATTTTGTAAAACATTTCACTTCTCCTGAGGAACCGAATAGCACCAGCATGGCTGATGGACTAATTGCCACGGATAAAATCAGAGAATTTCCGTAAAAACCCCCACCCAGAATTGCTGTATATCATTACATACGTAAAATATATGTAATCAACCCCCTTCACCCACTTTATTACAGCAAAAACATTGATTCGCGCAGGTTAGAAACATTTTAGACAATTTGAGGGGTGTAAAATATATAAAAAATGAATTATTTTATAGTTAGCACCTCTATGTGCTTTATTCGCTAGCTCACAAACCTGTTACCACTCTTTGGTATTAAACTTACAGCCCGTCTCTGAATACATTTTTTGGAGCTCTTTCATCAGAATCTCTTCCGAATTGGATTTTTGATGAAGTACCTGATACTAACAGCCAACCCCTACCATTTTATTTACCATATGCTTAACAATTTGCCTTACCGTCTCACCCAGCATTGAATAATTAGTTTTGAGGAAGTTAACTATTTGAACAATGCTCAGAGCGAGAGCCGTGTTCGGCGCAGTGGCCTGCAAACAAACCATTTCCCAGTTAATTAATGTATCATAATTATAAAAATCCCCAAGCTGGAAATAACCCAGTTCTTGCCATACCTGAAAAAGCCCTCTGGAGAGTTTGAGCCCTCCTACTACCCCATCCTGTATAGGGGTATATGCATGAAATACAGGGATATCTCGTGATTTAAAAAATAGCTGCATTCTTTCGGCAAGTGTAAGAATAACCTTGTATCTTGTTGTTTTTGGGGAGTTTCGCCAAACGTAAAAACACGGGAAGTCCGATGGCACTTTTCTGTACCATATGTATTAAAAGAAAATGATCAAAAACAGAATTTTCCTTACCCAATTGGGAAAATAAATTAAGTAAAGAAGTCTGACAATAGATTGAAAAATATGGAAGTGCCAATCCTCCTGAAGTTATATCCAGTTGCAATGTAGATATCTTAACCCTAAAATGTTTATTATTCCAGACAAACTTTCTTATTATTTGATCCAGCTTCTTAAAATAATGATTCAGAATTTTCATGGGAAGATTAATACATAGGAACAGAAACAATGGAAGCACCGTCGTTTTAACCATTGAGATCCTCCCTATTAAGCATAATTGAAGCAGAGACCAGTTATCTAATAGCTTTTTCAAATTCGTAAGCATCCTAGTATAATTAAAAGAGATAATAATTGCCTCAAATCATTAGTGACATATATCCCCAGATATCTAATTGGATGCAGTGTTTTTGATGAATGGCAGGTGAAAAACCAAAGGAGTCGTATTAAATGTTAAAATTTCGTTTTAGCCTGTTTAACTTTGTATCCACTGACTTGGTAAAGTTTTGAATTTCATCCAGCACATTCTGTACATTAGCTGACCCTCTTGAAGATATAAAATAATATCATCTGCATAAAGTTTAATTTTTGACATCCCATCAATGGGTGGCAAGATCCTTAGGTTTTTCAGGATCTTCTCAGCTAGGGGTTCAATAAACAGTGAAAATAAGAGAGGGGATAATGGACACCCCTGGTGAGTGCCGCGATTAATAATAACCATACCGGTATCTAAACCATTAATCATAATTTTGGCTTCTGCACCTCTATACACTTTAGTTAGCATCTGTACAAATTGCAGCGGAAAACCAAACTTCCGTAAAATTAAAAATAAAGCACTCCAATCTACTGAATCAAAATTCTTTTAGGCATCCATCATCATAATTACAGCATTAGTCTTATTAATTGAAAAATAATCAATGGCTTGCATTAAAAAATACGTGTTCAACGCCATCAAACGTCCTAGAATAAAACCATTTTGATCACTATGCGCTAAGAGTGGACGGAAGTCACGTAAGGGACTTACGCGGAGAGGCACGGAGATTGACCCAATCTCCGTGCCTCTCCACATACTTCCGTTACGCGACGCCCGACCGCCGCCCGCCTCAGCCTGCAGTATTAAATTACATTACAAAGCTTAAAATAACATTTAAAAGAAAACTTACCTTATCGCCAGCGCATCCTTGTCCATCGCGCCTTCTTATGGAAACTGTGAATGCGCGGGAGCCCGCGCATGCCCATTCCTCGCGCTTTCACCTCGGGGAGTTAATTTGTTGCTGCCAGCTCTATTTCTTTGCCTGATTGAGGAGACCGGGCATTTCTACTACAACCCCTGTCAGCCACCTCGCTGCTCCTGCGGACCGCTACTGCCGGGGCACTACATCCCCCAGGAGGCAGTGCGGTCTCGCGAGAGGGGCCGCGAGAGCCAGAGACAGCGCCAGCACTTAAAATCACACGGGAGCCACCGCAGCGCGGGACGCGCTTTTCACCTCAGCGAGTTACTTTGTTGCTGCCAGCTCCATTTCCTTGCCTGATTGAGGAGACCGGGCATTTCTCCTACAACCCCTGTCAGCCACCTCGCTGCTCCTGTGGACCGCTACTGCCGGGGCACTACATCCCCCAGGAGGCAGTGCGGTCTCGGGAGAGGGGCCGCCAGAGCCAGAGACAGCGCCAGCACTTAAAATCAAACGGAAGCCCCCGCGGCACGGGACGCGGGCAGGCCTATCCTTGCCAGTCATAGCCCGGAAGAGGCTGGGCTGGGCTGGGCTGGGCCCCGGCTCTTGGCATCCTCTTTTTTGTACTGGGACACTGGGACCTTAACCAAGTAAGAACATTAGTACAGTCAAAAGTCTCTTTCAGACACTTGCCTTTGTCAGTTGACATAGCGTTACTAACTGTGCGTGAGAAAGGAGTACCTCATTATTGATGGGAAAAAGAAAGCTAAATAAATCTAACATAGCTCTGCCGTCAGATAATAGGAAATTGAATAATATGTCGCTAATGAACTTTCTGACGGGTGCTGTAGGGGCATTAATAAACAAATATCTAGTGTTGAAGACGCTTTGATTAAAGATAAGGAAGCACTGGTTACAGGAGATTCGAGTAAGAATGATAGCAACCAAGGGTCAAAGGGAGCACAGAATACTATTAATATCCCAAATGAGCTAACTAATGGTTGTATCCTTAGAGGAGGGGACACGATTTTATCTGACGATCAGGATGTTGCCATACTGCCCCCACCTAAGCGAACGTGCACAAAGGAAAAGAAAGTTCCACCCATTAGTCTACCTCCAGTGATACACACTACTTCTGAGATATTAGCTAACAAGATACCAGTTGCAACAATGGCACAAAGCAAGCATAACATGGGGTCAAATAGAGGAAGAAAACGGGCAACCCAGGTAGAAAATAACACTAAAACCCAAATTAGTAACTGGCCCTCTGATTCTAAGTCTCTTCTTGCAGACTTGGCCTCTACCATCCAAACACTTATTGGTCCATTAGAGAAAAGATTGGCGCTGTTAGAAGATGGACAAATTTCGATTCTGAACAAACTAAACAAACTAATCGAATTAGCACCTAAGTCATCGAACGAGGGTGATGAACGGACTTGTAGACAGCCCCCTTGTATTCAGAGACAGGGAGCCTACAGCCTTAGTAATTCGGGTAAAACTGACAGAGAAGGTACTATAACAAGGCATAATAATAATCATGATGGTAAAGATGGAGTAGGAGGTATAGATAATGAAAATAAAGGGAGAACATCTCTTAACACGCACCTACAGGAAAAGCTATTAAAGACTCCTACACGAATAGCGCGCCAAGAATCCATCATTCTAAACCTTCCACCTGCCACAGCCCCGTATACTATAGTTCTGGCAAATGTACCGCTGATAAATGATCCTGATAAAGAATGAACAAGTCCATTCATCACTTGGGTCTAAAGACAGGTTTAGCTAAGGATATGATTGAGGCTTTTAAAATGGTGAAACGTGTCTCCTGGGTGGGCTGGGAGAGAAAGACCTGGACGGGGGACTGCAAGGTTTTGACCCTGAGCTCCCCGGCTCTGGTCAACGAAATTCTAAAACGTGTGGGGCAAGTTGAGATAAGAACTGATGGAATAAAAATTCCCCAATTGGGCTTCTTTTATCACCCAGGTCTGTTAAGGAGGGAAAATCCTATAATGAGACATCGCTTCGATGATGATAACCTGACCTTTAATATAGCGGTTAATAATAGATTTGAATCCTTGAGACAACTCGAGGAGGAGGATTGACTCCTTGATAGTATCTATAAAATGGGTAGCCTAGGTAAGAAAGTGAATATACCCAGAGTGCAGCATATAAATAAGGTTTTACCAGTGCCCCAGAATGAGGTTGATATGCTGCTAGATGTAGCCTCCACGAACATTGAAGATGTGATCTTTAATGATGGTGTAGATCCTGATAGAAACAAGGTCCAACATGTTAGTTCAGTAATCCCATGTAGTGAACAAGTCAGACTCGAAGTAGGAAACCCAGTGGCTATTAAGGCTGGAGAATACAGGGAGGCTGACATCGAGTTGGGAGCACCAAAGATATCCAAAGTGGATGATTGCGACACAGCTGCCAGGTCTTCAATAATTCCTGGGCTTGTTAGGATAGCCTCCTGGAATGTCTGTGGCCTTGAAAGTTTCTAATAATGTTTGGGAAAATTTTATTCAGAATTTTGAAATAATTTGTATCTAAGAAACTTGGCATATAAAAGAAAAGCATTTGGATGGTTACAAAACTTTCCATATCCCAGCGGTGCGGTCCCTACATAGTAGTAGTAGTAGTAAGCATACTTTTATAGCGCAACTATCACCCAGGGTATCCTGGCGCTTAGACTCATACTGACCTAGCCCCTATATGGAAGACATAAAGGGGGAATCTGTGTTTACGTATCCAATATGCTTAGGGCGCAGAGTGCTAAAATGCTAAAGAGCACAGCTTACTATCAAATGGTGTCTATTGATTTACACTCACCTATAAAGTTACTGGTGGTAAACTTCTATAACAACATTGATAATGTTAACTTCACGAATGTGATAAAAACCTATATAGAAGATTTAAAAGATCAAACCACTGCAAAAGGAAGAGATGTAATTCTGTTGTGGGGAGGGGATTTTAACATAAGTGTCTGTAATCTGAATGCATGTGGCTTTGGGGAAAATGAATTTGAAGATAGTGGTGGTCTGAAACATTTGGTTCACACAGAAAGAGGGGAAAAAATGAATGATATCATGGCCATGTTCGATCTTGGTTTTGCAAATATGATGTGCTGCCCAAAAGTAAATTTCAGTCCCACTTATATAGGGCGAGGATTTAAAACAGTGATCGATTTTATTATCCTTCCAAATCAATACTCTAACCGGGTGGAAAAATTCATGATCTGCTCAAATGGCCTTAGTGATCATTTGCCCCTTAGTCTGCATCTAAAATTACCTGACATTACCGATTCCTCCACCATAGAGTGTTTGGCATGGTCGCAAGAAATTGTTTTGGCGAGATAGAATGGTTTCGCCTTAAGGTGGGGTAAAAAAGACCCAATAAAAATGAATGCCGACATTATCTCAAAGGCGTCAACACCTACTCTTGTAGGTCTAGACGAAGAGTCCTCTCACGCTGAGATCTTGGATGCTTTCTCACAGGTTACCACTGTTATTCAAAATTCCCTCTCTATACCAAATAAAAAGAGGCAACCCAAGAGCAATGGGTGGTTTGACACCCATTGCACTAAAACATATTCCCTCCTTAAGGCTGCACTCAGCACACAAATAAGGGATTATGACCTAACTAGAGCATGCAGGAAGGCATATAATATAGCCCAGAATGAACGTAAAAAAGAAATAAAAGAACAGGCTTGGCAAAATCTGTATGAGGCCTCCCAACTTAGAGATTCTTACTTGTTCTGCCAGGCAGTGAATGCTCCTTTCTTCTCTAAAAAGGATACCTCGAGAATTGAAATCGCGATAGATGAAAACACCTGGATCGATTTCTTCTCGAAGGTATATAATAATGAGATTGGCAATTCTGTAAGGCCCATAGAGAATAGTGCGCTGGATGGAGATGAGCAGGATCACTTCCGATACCTATAGAGTTTTCGTATGAGGAAGTATTATCGGCAATTAACAACAGCAAAGGAAATAAAGCCCCGGGTCCTGATGGGATTCCAAATGATATATTTAAACTGACCATTGATCTTTGGGCCCCACTTCTAACACGTGTTCTAACAGCCTGTTGATCTAAAGGATTGATAAAAACCTGGTCCGAATCGGTAATAATACAATATATAAAAAAGGGGACCGAGAGAATCCAGCTAGTTACAGGCCCATATCACTTCTGGACTCACTAATGAAGATAGCAGGAAGGGTGGTTTTAAACAAATTACAAACTTGGACTGATGATAATAACATTTTAAGCCGGGTTCAGTATGGTTTTAGGGAGGGGATGGGTACTGTGGAGCAGGTTTTAAATTTTGTGCTATTTCAAGGGAAATATACGCAGGCAAAGACAGGGTGCTTATACGCCATATTCGTTGATCTCACAGCCACTTTTGACTGTGTAGACCATACCAAGCTCTGGGGAGTTTTGGAAGATTTACGGGTGGAACATGCCATTGTGCAATTCCTTCGACAAATATATGCAGGAGCCACCGCAAAGGTGAGACATGGCCTGAAGTGAGAATGTACCAAGTCAGTCCGTGTAGAGAGGGGAGTCAGACAGGGCTGTGTCCTGGCCCCATTCCTTTTCTCCATATATACGAACGCTTTGGAGGAGGAGATGGAGGCCGGGGTAGTGGACTCGCAAAGATACAGCAATAAGCAGGCTGTCACCCTTCTCTATGCGGACGACGCAGTGCTAATGGCCAGAACTAAAATAGGCGCCCAGAAAGCACTTTCCAAATACATCGAGTTCATGGATAAAAGGGGCTTAAGACTAAATGCAAATAAATCATTTGTGATGATGTGTGGGAAAGGACGGGCTAAATGTAAATCTATCCAGGTTGGTGATGTTTCCATTGAACACACTAAAACATTTTCCTACTTGGGGGTGCTCCTTGATGGGTCAGGCTCTTGGGGTGCTGCGGTTAGGAGCAGGGCCCTACGCTCAATTGCAGCATTAGTGAATTTTGCCCAAAAATTAGGAAAAAGGCCACCGGAGATTCTTCTAAAAATATACACAGCTAAATGCAGAAGTATAGCACTCTATGCGGTGGGCATTTGGGGTTTTCTGAATGTAGCGTCTATACAGATTGCAGAAAATTGCTTTTTAAGATATCTTTTAGCGTTACCTCAGGGCACCTCAGTTTTTAATTGTCATGCAGAACTAGGAATGGAGTTTATTACAGATCTTATAAAACTGCAACCTATTCTACTCTGGCAGAGAGTTTGGTCTGCAGACGCGCTGGGCCTCAATCGAGAAATCATTAAGGACGTAATGGCATTGGATAATTCAAGATATATCCCATGGTTAGACTATGTCAGGAAAATGTTAACGGATCTGCATAGACCCGAACTCTATAATAACCCTGAACTAATCTGCATGATATCTAGAAAGGAATTGAACATTTTATGTATGAACCACTTTGAACTGCTTAGATCATCGGGCGAAATTACTAAAATATCTGTGTTTAAACACCTAATGACCCTGGCCTGTAATAATATTCAACCTTATTTGCTTCATTGCACAAAGGGTTTTAATAGATTTATTTTGACCAGGTTTAGATTTGAAACATTCCACCGCCTGGTAACATTTCCAGCTAAAAATGTTTGGTCAAGGAACGTGGAGTTTTGTCCATGTGATAATCTATCATTGCAATCCACATTTCACGTGGTTTTATTTTGGAAATATTATGAGAATGAAAGTAGAAGGGGGATCAAGCAATATCTGAAGCAGGGCATATGGCGGCAATGCCGGCCAGCGTATTTATTCCTACAACAATTGGAAAATGAAGTTTGTATAGCAATTATGTCTGTTTTTTTTAAAAAGTATCCTGAGGAAACGGAACTTCTTCATTTGTTAATTGTATTACTGAAAGGATTTAGTCTGCTATTGTACCTGCATAACCTTACTTTTAATGTACTTTTATGACATTTGTATGAAATGGTTTATATGTAATTGTCGCTTTTATGATTTTACGTTTTTTCTAAAATTAAATAAAGCATTTTCTGATTGATTCCATGAAGCATTGACGATAATGAACTCACGCCTAACAGGTACGCGGTAACGACGCATTTATAATTGCATGTGCTAAGTATTATGAACCCGAGAACGCAACGACACATAAGCCACACTGCAGCCGTTTTAAACAGCATGTACACTTTTAAGGTATGCGGTAAGGTTTTAAAATTATGTTTTTCACCAGCACCATTACAAATAGGGCACGAGCATTGTATCAGGCAACTTTAAAAAATGTATTAGCAGCTTATATTAGGTAGATGTACACCCAAGTGCGGTATGTTGCTTAATATTCTATACCTTGATGTTACGATATGGGCACGATTGTTACGCTCACAACAAAAAATGCTTTAACACCATTTCTGATTTTAGTCTCCGTTTACACCCTTCACTCAACATATTTGATAATTTATCATACGGCATAGACACCTTGAATTCGAGGCGGCACACATGTGTTAACATCAGTTAGTTAGTTCTGTTACTCTCCATTTATGTGGCACCCGGGCCTTGAATGTGATTATAAATTACCATTCCTTTATTTTAGGAATAGTCCCTGAAGAAGGGCGAATGCCCGAAATGCACTGGGGAACCCTGTTAACATTGTGAATGTCCTATACCAATAAGTAATGTGAATTGAACATTCCAAATAATAATTTAAGTGCATGAATTAATTTGAAAGAAGATTAAATAAACTACTGCGAGAAGTTGGCCTGGTATATGATGATCACTAATTCTAGTGAGCACCTTGCACCAGTCCAAACGACCCTTATGATGATTGGTTGTAAGTCAACCTTATAGACCCGCTATCCTAGGTGTAGCATGGACAAAAACAGCCTTAGGTTAAACTCAAGAGGGCATGTGAAGCCAGCAAGCGTTAAACAAAGAACTCAATATAACATACAATAAGCTGCACAATTATGGATAGGCTGGGTGGCCACTCAAACCATATATTAAGAAAGTGGTATAAGTACCACGTCACGAACAATGATGAGGCCTAGGGCCTTGGAAATCGCTGGGCCTACACTGGACTAACGAAGGTTAGGACATAGGAGGCCCAGAGGATGCGGGTGCAGTGTCTATAGGCAACCGCGTTTACCATAGAAGTCAATGGTGCGTAAAAATCAGAAAGTTATAGGTTTAGGAGACTTCCGACTGGACTAGAACTTAGCCACTTGAAACTAGGACACTGGGGATGTAAACCACTACAGGGGCACCGGAGTACCCTCGTTACCTCACCAACAGGAAGCGGGCGCATAGGTGCCAAAGTGCGTCGGGTTTCTTCGTGGAGTTCTATGGAGCCTGGAGGAAAAGATGCTGCAGGCGACTAGTAGAGAAAAGTCTGGTTGGATCGAAGATGTAGAGTACCTGAAAGCAGAGGGGACAGAGTCTAGGTCACTAGCCAGTGACCAGGATGGAACCAGGACGGAACCAGGCAGTGTCGGGTTGCGATCAGGTGCTGTCGAGTAGTTTGTCTCCGCTGCCACGTGGACCAGGAAGGATCGAGGATGACCAGCTGGTGGACACGAGCTGTCCCACGAAGGCTCTTGCTGTCGGCGGTGTCGGTTCTCGAATCGGAGTCACCAAGCCTTGGCAAATGCAACCAACGCAGGACTCGAAGATGTCTTCTGGACCGGACCGGGAAGGTCAGATCGGTGGCTCCTTTTCAGGGGAGCTAGGGCCAGTCTGCAGCAACCAGACCAGCAGTTCAAAATCGAAGGTTCGTCGTCTCAGAGGCCACTAGCCAACGGGCAATGACCGGACAACGCGTCGAGCAGGAAAAGTGCAAAAGGGCCCCACGCAGCACTCGGTGAGTGTGGAGAGGTGATCTACGGTGCACAGGCTGCTCGGGGGTGCCTCGGGAGCTGCACGGGAAGCACTTTGCTGGCTTTCCAAGATGGCCGGTCCCACGTCTCACGTCGCCTCCACGGGTCTCAGCTTTGCTGGGACTGTGGATCGGGCTGTTGGAAGTCTGGGAGTCCAGGTCTTGTCGGTCTCTGTCGTTCGAGCTCCGGCGGGATCAACGGCAAAGAAAACCTTTGAGCGCTGATGGTGCCTGCTTGCACAGGGTGGCCACTCCTTGACCACAAGGGAGATTCTTCAGTCTTCTACGAGGAGTAGGATGTCAAAGGGTACAGAGTTTCGTTTCAAAGTTTCAGTCAGGATGATCTGATGTGCCATGGCACAGCTCCTACCTTTATTCCAAATCAAGGGGCTGGATCACCTGCTAGGTCCCTCCTATGGATGGGACCCAGGAAGGGGGTGGTTACACCCCTTTCCCTTTGTCCAGTTTTGCGCCAGAGCTGGGGCTGGAGTGCTCCAGCACCGGTTTGAACTGGGCTTTGCCTGGGATACCTTGTGCGCCCCAGGCAGTGTCTAGTTTCATTCAGCCCTCCCTGCCCCAATCCACTATCTCCTGTCTGGGGTGGTGTAACACCTCCCTGTGACAGGAAACCTTTTGTCCAGGCCTTCCCTGCCGGAGTTTCAGTCAGCAACAGGAGGCCAGACTTGTGTCTGTGGCAGCAGCATCCATTTTGTGATGCTGAGGCTCTGGTTAGATTTAACCGCGTTTAAGGAAAGCAACATATCTTCTCCCTCTAGAAGGGTGGAATGCTACCCACGTCACCAGGACTGGCGAGGGGGTAGCATTCCAAAGAGTATGACACCTTACACAATATGTTTTGATAAAGCCAAACCAAAGTTAGCAGTGAACCGCGAGGTTCATAATGCACTTAAGAGTATATGGTATGGCAATATCCCAGAACAGCTATAAGGACTTGGTTCCGAAAGCTGCAGACAGGCTCAGCTCATGCTAGAGCACCATCTCACATAAAACCAAGCACTCTGCCTCCAGGATTGTTAAGGCCTGCCATAGGAGTGACTTATAGGTATATATGTGTCCAGATATAGGTTTAGATATAGGTATACTATATCTAAGCAAGGGGTGATTACACGACCTTGCCCCAGCTGAGTGATCAGCCAGTTGTGTCAGTTTGGATGGCCAGCCAGGGATGGCAAAAGATATGCTGCAACCCCTGGTAGGCCTTGGATGCACCTATGCCCTGGGTACATATAGTACACACTACAGGGGCTCATAAGGTGACCCAATATCCAATTGGAGATGTACCTAAGGTACATGGAGTCCATTTTACAGAGAGAGCAGATAGCCTGGGGCCCTGATTAGCAGGATCCCAGGCCAACTAAGTCGAAAACCAGCTAAACACTAGGCAAAAAATCTGGGGTTACCATAGTCAGGTATCCACCTTCCTACAACTACAGTGTTGTGTAATGATTTATATAGCTGAAACGCATTTTAAGGAGTGCCGGAAGAGTTTGTTTTTTCCCTGCTGGAGAACGGCAACCTAGTACTATAGATAACTACGCCTCGTGATCAGGAGGTGATACTCTAAGGCACCCAGAAATTATTGAACATTTGAACGCAAAGTTCACCATCTACACACCTCAGGAGTGCAACAGTCAACTTTCACACATTGTACAGGAAAAGCAGTGCCAGAATCCAGCATCACTGTGAACTGGGCCATAAGGCTGCATGCAGGACCAGGGAAGAGAGAATGAGCAGCCAAACACTCACTGACTGATTTTGCAGCACAAAGTCTCCTGCTGGACCCCTGGGATACACAGAAAAACTTGGCTCAGAACTCACATTAGTGGAATAATAATTGAAACTCAAAGATGATCTTACCCTGCGGCTTGCAGAATGGTCTTATCAATAATAAACGCACATACATAAAACAACTTTGTGGTTGCCTTACACGTGATGTGTGTGGTTGTGAAATACAATCTCCAAATCCATATTACACACACACATATAGATATATATATTACCTACTGGCGGTCGCCAGTAGGTAGTTATAGTTAGGATTTTTTTCAATGCAAAATCTCAAAATTCTATTGTGAATAACTTTGGCGCCGGTTGACGAATCTCCCTGAAAATTTCCTCAAATTTGCATCGCGGAGCTCCGGTCCTTCCTTGAAAGTTTGGGGGGATTCGTCAAGCGGGGGCTGAGATAAAAGGGGGGTCCCAAAACGTGTTTTCTCCATGTTAATTTCCATAGGGCGGTCGAACTCTCTTTTAGCCCGAACGGCTGAATGGATTTCCACCAAACTTGGCAAAATTGTAGGGACTGGTAGCCCGATGTGCCTTTGCTATGTCTCAAGATATGTGCTCCAGTGGATTTTGAGTAATTTAGGTTCAAAAAAATATATATATCAATGGCCGCGCCCCGGTACGCGCAACGGGGAGCACAGCAGGCGCGACACGCATGGAAAGCTGATTGGCTCTCGGGTGTCTGTAAACATTCGAAACAGTCGGGACCGGCGGCCATCTTGTGTCTCGGTAGGATAGAGACACAAGAGGTGGAAAAAAAGGGGGGGAAATGACCATAAGGGGGCAGGGTAGACCCCCCCTGACCTCCTAGGTTTGATGTGGGGGCTATAAAAGGGCCCCGCGGTGCACAATATATATATATATTTTTTTTATTTGCGCTGGAGGAGCGCCCGGTACGCGCACCGGGGAGCGCACCGGGGAGCGGTCCATGGGGAAAGAAGAATGTCAGAGTTTTTAAAAAATGTAGCCTTTCTTTATAAATTGGAGGTAGTTCTAAAAAGAACTGTTTTTTTTCTTCTTTTTGTTGTTTTATATTTTTTTGTGTTTTTGGAACATTTTGTACTTTTTTTGGCTTTTATGAACTATTTTATATATTTTTTTGTTATTTTTATGGGGAGAAACGAAAAAACAGGGAATTGAAAATGGCTCAACTGGAGCAAAAAAAAAAAAAGAAAAAATTAGGGTTTTTCGGGGCATTTGTGGTTGTCCCCAGCAAGGACGATGAGCTTTATGCTCAGTTCACCATAGGAGATGGTCTTACCACAATGAATACATGTTATTCAGAAATCCGCAAACCGTGGCTGAATGCAAGGGATCGTCTCCCTTGCCTCTGGTCCCGATGGAGTGGGTTGCTTTCTTTTGGAGGTGGTGCTTGAAGATTGGGGAGGGTTACTGGCCAGTTCCCTCATCTCTGCAGCAGAATAGTTGATCGGATGCCTGCGCTGCATGTGGCGAATCATGGTGTTGTTTCCAAAAGAGTATTTTTTATTAGGGTTCCCCCTTGAAAGTTCCATGCCACAGATTAGGCAAGTCACCTTGGCCGCATTGACTTTTTTCTTGCCGTCTGGGATCGAAAAAAACTCCCATACAATGTGCGGTCTTGGCTGGTATGGGGTATTGTGTTCTTGCAGCCACCTTCTCCTCCCCTCCTCCTCCTCCTCCTCCTACTCCTCTTGTTGACCACCGATGTAATCTTGTGGTGGTCCTCTTGGTGGTTGTGGTGGTGGTGCAGATGCTCCAGCTGCTGCTGCTACTGTAGCCATTTCAAAGTACAAAATATACCTCAAAGATTGCAAAACAGGTCTTCCTAAGTCAAAGGACAAAGTCAGAATAAGGAAAAAAGGTGGGGTCTTTCATCATTTGGAAAAAAAAAAGGCCTGAACCAATGAGAAGTGTTATTTTCAGGTCACAAGACCAGAGATTTCATCATTATGAAACCAAAACTGTTCTGCACCAATAAAAAAGTGTTATTTTCAGGTCACATGACCGACGCGCTTACGGGTCGCGCCCCCGGGCGCGCCCCGGGTCGCGTCGCGTAAGCGCATCGGATGTTTACGTTGCGCGATCGTATTCGCTTGAGTGCTTCCGGGTGCGCTTACGCCGTGCGTATCTCGTGGACGCGGCTACGGGATACGTCACGATGATGTTTTCGTTTGCGGCAATAGCGCTAACGGGACGCTCTCCGGAGCGCGCCCCGGGGTGCTTCAAAAGACTACGCTTTCCGGGGCGCTCACCAAGGCGCGCCCCGGGAGCGCTCCAGGAAAAAAAAAATATATATATATATATATATACATTAAAAAAATTGTTTGAAATACAAATAAAATATAGGATTCATTCATTTTCAAAAATATTACATTTCATAGCTATAGACATTTGCTATTAACAAAATTTTGAAATTCAAAGAAAAAAACATAGGTTTGGGGCCTTATATATAGTTACGAATTAGCATTTAAAAAACCTATGAAATTCACTGAAAAAACCATAGGTTTCACACCAGTTATAGTTAGGAATTAGCATGTAAAAAACCTATGAAATTCACTGAAAAAACCATAGGTTTCACATCCGTTATAGTTAGGAATTAGCATTTAAAAAACCTATTAAATTCACTGAAAAAACCATAGGTTTCACACCAGTTATAGTTAGCTGACATAAAACCATTGAAATTCCCACGTTATAGTTAGTTGGACTCACTATAACTGAAGTACTGGATTTTTAAGAACCCAGCGGTGCCAGGGAACACACCCTAAGACTTCGAGTCCTTCCTGTTTTAGACTACAGAAACACAGAGTCTTCTTTTTAAATACTTTTTATTTGAACCAAGACAGTACATTGGATACACAACATTTCATAATAAGAAAAACGAAAAAAATGAAGAGAAGGAGCCAGAAGAAGAATAATAGAAAAAATAAAGAGAAGAAAAAAAATAAAAGAAAAACAAATCTATAGGTGTATTTCCATCAACATAGAAAGTTACAAAAGCAGGAGGAACTAGTATCAGTACAATGAGGCATGAATAAAAGGTTTACAGCAAAACAGAGAGAAACATTTTTAACTAACTCTCATGATAGGATTTATGCCTTCCCGCCATCGCAATATAGGATCCCAAATAGCCTTGCCCAATTTCCTAGCTTTTAATCCTCTGGTAGCATAAATCGATGTCTCGTAGTTGCAAACCGCTAGGAAACGAGCTAGCCACATTTGGAAAGTAGGGGGGGCAAAATCTTTCCAATCAAGCTGAGATAACTATTCTCAGTATAGCCATACCAATAAAAACGAGTCTTTTTTCGTTTCTGGTAAGTGTTAAGGACCCGTCAAAACCCATTAAATATAAGCAGTCAGATTTGGGTAATCTATGCCCGAATATAACCGACCAATAATCTGCAATCATACTTTTTACTAAATCAAGCTTACCACAGCTACTAAACATGTGAATATTATCAGCCGGACCTGTTGCACATCTAGGACAAAGGTCATTTTCTCTTTTCCCCCAGGTAAATAATTTAAGTGGGGTATAATACAAACTAAACACAGTTTTATATAGCTGGGCTTTAAGATTGCTGGACATGAACAGGCGATTAGATAGTTCTATACATTTATACAGATCAACATCAGGATTTTCAAGTTTCACCACCCAGTTTAATTCTGTTTTCTCTAGATCATCTCGAATTTCGCACATAAGGGTATCATAAAGGGTGCCGATTCTTGTATTAGGTCTATTAAGCAGCTCAAATAATTGAATATTGGAGAGATCTAGAGTTGCAGCATTGGATTTAAATTTAGTATATAATTGAGCATACTTAAGAAAATCTCCATTGGGCAGATTATATTTCGCTTTTAAGTCAGAAAAGGAAGTTTCAGTCCCATTAATCAAGAAATCGTGAACCGTTAAGATACCCATGAGTTTCCATTTTCTAGCTTTAGCATCTAACCCAGTGTTAGAGGTGATAGAGGAATGCCACAAAGGTGTATATCTGGTGAGCTTACTAATTTGCATGTGTTTGAGGATTTTCTTCCAAACTTTAAAAGCATTAGTGATAGTTGTAAATTGTCGAAATTGTCTATAATAGGAGGTATCTGTGTAGCGAAGAAACAGGCCGTCAGCATTACTCCCCAAAAGTAGCTCATAGATAGAAGGAATGGAGTCAATTACGCTGTGGCCACACTCGTTATTTGTTTTAATCAGAGGGGTAAAGATCTGCATAAAGGCAGACCAATGATACAGAATTGTGTTAGGGATAGCTAAACCTCCTCTATCTAATGGTAAGGACAATAATTTATGAGACCTCCTGATCTTGCCATTTTGCCAGATGAACTTTGACATAAGTGAGTTTATTGTTTTCAAAATCTTATTGTCAATGGCTAAGGGGATAGCCCTAAAGAAATAAAGGAGTCTTGGTAAGACATTCATTTTTAAGAAGTTAGCTCTCCCTATAATAGTAAGGTATAGGCTGTTCACGCGATCAAGATCCTTTTTAATTCTATCTAGGAGAGGGTCGAAATTAGTTTTAACAATAGTTTTAACGTCTGGACTGATCATAACTCCCAGATATGTGGCATTATTCGTCACCCTGGGGTCATTGCAGACTATGTTGTTGGTGCAAATAATTAAAGTTTTCCCCTTATTAAGGGAATACCCTGAGAATTTACCATATTCGGTGGTAAGGTTTTCAATGGTGATAATAGCCTCAGAAGGATCAGGAGTGACAATAGCTATGTCGTCTGCGTAAGCCAATACTTTTGTTTGGTATTGACCACAGACCATGGGTTTAATTAAACGAGACTCTAAGAGTTTTAAAATTAAAGGATTGATATATAATGCAAATAATATAAGGGAGCAAGGACACCCCTGTCTAGTGCCCCTAGATATGCTAATCTGACCAGAAACTGCTCCGGGTAGTTGAATCTTAGCTTTAGGGGAGTAATACATGCTTTTAATTGATTTTATAAATTTGGGGCCAAAATTAAGGTGAGACATAACTGCCCATAAAAAAGACCAAGAAACGCGGTCAAAGGCCTTTTCGGCATCTAACAGAATCATTGACATCCGGCCACCCGTAGCAGACATGGAATCAAACAAAGTAATGACTCTGTTAATATGGTTGGTAGTACCTTTTCCTGGGATGAAACCATGTTGCCACGGGGAGACCAGATGTTCAATGACCCTGCTCAACCTGACAGCCATCACCTTTGCGTATAATTTGGAGTCCGAATTAATTAATGAGATTGGACGGTAAGAGGTAACTAGTTCCGGAGGTTTTCCTTTCTTTGGAAAGACGACAATATTAGCTTCGTTCCAGGATTCGGGAGGTATCCCGTTGAATTGAATGCCTAAAAATAGATCATGGAGAAGCGGCCCTAGCTGGTGAGACAGGATTTTATATAAGTCCATAGGAATTTTATCGGGGCCTGCGGCCTTGCCGGAAGCCATAAGTGATAGGGCAGTGAACACCTCCTCTATTGTAATTTCTTTTTCCAGGTCTCTACGAGAAACATCATCAAGACGTTTTCCAGCATTTGGAAAATTAAGTAAATTATGTAGATAAGTAGAGGAGTCGCTTTCGGTATACATGGCATCTTCAGAATATAGTTTCTGGTAATATAATTGGAATTGTTTGGCAATGTCATCAGTTTGGGTATAAACCTGTCCACTGTCCTGAATAGAAGTAATATTTTTGGAAGTAATCTTCTGCCGAGTGCGCAGTGCTAATTGTCTACCGACTTTTTCTCCACTCTCATAAACGTCCTTTCTGTGTACTCTATACGTTTGGGCCGCGTTCTGACTAAGATTGTAGTTAAGATCTGTTTTTAAGGCGATAACCTGATACATCTCCTGTTTAGCATCCAGACCTCTTGCTATTTGTACTATATGTTGTTGCTCAGCGATCTCTAAAGCTTGCATCTTTAAATTAAAATCTTTAAGTATCTGCTTTCTGGCATGATTCTGAAAGCTAATGGTTTCACCTCTAAGGGAGGCTTTAAAGCTATCCCATACTACATTCCTCGATGCGCTAAATCGATTAGTCTCAAAGAATTGCGTAGTCCAAAGTTTTATATGAGAGATATATTGGGAATTAGCCAGCAGTTTGCGGTCAAATGTCCAAGATCTGCGTTGACTGGTGGGGTCGGGTATATTTGTTAAAAAAATGAGGGAATTATGATCCGAAATGATCTTTGGGTATTTGCTAATTGAGGAGTGTGCTAGAAATTCATGTGATACGAAGAAATAATCAATCCTGACGTGTTTTTGATGGGGGTGCGAGAAATAAGTATACCCAGGGTCATCTTTATTAAAATAATTCCAAAAATCAACTAACCCTAAACTACTGGTCAGTCTGGCAAGTGCCTTAAAAACCTTGGGTTTTCGACCTGTGTAACTCTGCTGAAATGGAGTTACATCATGTTGTACTTTAAGAGATATGTTGAGATCCCCACAGATAATAAGTGGGCCTTGCCAGGTTGGGAGCTCTGTCTCTAGAAAGTCAAGAATAGCTGGGTCGTCTTGATTAGAACCGTAGATAGTGCAGATTGAAATTCCTGAGGCCAGTTTAGCCACCGCCCACCTGCCATGCGAATCTGACATATGCCGAACTGCTATCCCAAGATGAGATTTTGCCAGAATCGCTACACCTCTTATATTTGAAGTTTGTGATGAAGTTGTTAAAACGTTGTAGCCTCTTAATCTCAATAAAGATCTTTTAACCCAGGGTATGTGCGTCTCCTGAAGACATAGGACATCGACAGGGTTTAATCGAACTAGTTCAGCCAAAAGAGAGCGTTTACTGGTAGTCAGTAGCCCCCCTACATTCAGTGTTTGGACCGTAAGCTTACCCATTGTCAACACTGTGTGTTTGATGACGTATAATACCTGTGCATATTTGATTATAGAAACTATCTTTAGGCATCTTCTTCTGTTTAGAATTTATTTTATAATAGTTCATAGAAACTGTGTATCCTTTTATCTGGCCTGGTTCATTTTTTTTTGTTTTTAATGCACCCCCCCTCTGAACCCCCCGCCCTTCCCAACCCACCCTACCCAACCCTCCCCCCACAACCCCCCCCCCAAAACAAGAGGCATTCAGACTCAACCAGAGTCTGGGTGATGAGGAGCAGAGCGATACCTGAGCTACAATTTAATGTTAACAGACTATATAGAATCCAAACAGGATCACGTAGAAAGGGAGCAAGCCTAGTATAGCATTGAAAACTAACAACAACTCAACGAGATGGAGGCCTTAAAGTTGCAATGCTCTAGTCTATTTACTGTATCCCATCTAGGTAAGCTTTGGCCTTAATCTCCGAGGTAAAAAAGACAGTCTGTCCAGCATGTATAATTTTTTATTTGGCAGGATTGTTCAGATAGGCTTGAGCTCCTTTATCCTGAAAAGGCTTGATCAATGAACGTAAACGCCATCTTCGCTCTACAGTAGCATGACAGAAATCAGGCCTAGTGAAAAAAGAGCAATCTTTGAACTTCAATTTGCGATCCGGTCTAGCTTTCTCTGCAATGATCTGCCGCAACAAAAAATTCCCAAAATAAACGAAGATGGCACGCGGGTAGGCACCAGGTTTAGAGGGTATTTTAAAAGGGACTCGATGTGCACGTTGTATCTCCAAGTCTAAGTTCCATTCCTTAAGTTCAGGCATTGAATCTCTAAACAGCTGCACTACAAATGACCGAATGTTCTCGCCCTCAATTTTTTCAGGAACTCCCAAAATACGTAGATTGCTGCGGCGTTGTCGATTCTCGAAATCCTCGAGCTTCCATTTCATATCTGATAGTTCAGCGTCTTGTAATTTGATTTTTTCAGTGTTAACCATCACCTCGTTCTCATTAGAGAGCACTCTTGATTCAATCTCAGTTACTCTCTCCCCAAATGCAGTACAGGTCTTAGTAAGCTTTCTGACAACCCCCTGGACCTTACGTAGTGCAGCTCTAGATTTTTTGCTTTCAAGGGTGGTCTCTTCTCTATGGGCTGCAATCGCTTTCAAAATGGTCTCCACTGCTGCCGTCGAAGAGAGCTTGTGAGACTCCGGATGATAAGAGTCCTGTGCAGGGGAGAGAGACAGCTTCGGTGGAGGATGGTGGCCCTCTGTGCATCTAAGTAGCGGTCTGGAGTTTGCGCCTGGTTTTGTGAGGACAGTATTAGTTTTAATTTGAGCGTGATCCTCATTGATGCCTTCAGAAGAGCTACAAATGTATTCTGATTCCTGTCCCTCCTCTAGATCAGAAGAGAGCTCAGGGTCTGATTCGGAGTCGAGTTCTAGTGAGCCGTCCGTTTCAATCTCAACCCATGCTTCATCAGAAAATGAATAGAATTCAGAAGGTTCTTTATCTCCGTCTGTGGTTATGCGTACTTCTTGCACTACGGTGACTGGTGTCTCAAGATCAGGGATAGCAGAGGGTAGAGAGGGCTCTAGAGCTACATTTAGCAAGCTGGGATTAATTAGTACAGTGCTCGTGTTGGAATTCGTTGAAGTAAGGACTGGCATAGAGACGTTTATATCCTCCGAATGTGTCAAGACTGGGCCCTTATCTTGAGTGACTGGCTCATCTAGAAGCTCTCCCCCCAAGATATTGGCACTTTCACCTGAAAAAGACATACAGAGCTCCACAATGTCTTGTTTATTTTGCTCACACGGCTCCAATCTTAGAGAGTTAGAGGAACCCCCAGTTCATTCCTAGCGGTATTAGCCACACCCATCACAGTCAAAGAAACAGAACCTGTACTCACAGTTTGTGTGATCGGTTGAGGAGGTTGAGGTGGTGAGATGGCGAGCTGAGCTGCTGTTACCTGTTGAAAAGGTGAATTGTCAATCAAGGGGTCATTCCCGGTGGGTGTAGTTGATATATTCATATTAAGAGAACCTTTTTTGCGCCTCAGTAGTTCAATAACTGATCCCCCTGGAGAAGGCTGGGTTAGGGGGGTCAGTTTCCTTCTGGCAGCAAGAGCCTCGTGTCTCGGGGAACCCTCCGAAGGTAAAGGCTTCTTTGTTTTTCCCTTGCGACGCCCAGCTAAAGCAGAAGCACCTTCAGATCCAGCTCCTTCCTTTCGAATCCGTTCCGATTCTTCTCTGACTGTTCTTGCTGCCTTAGCGAGCCTTGCACGAGCGGCAGCTGAGGAGACAGCTGAGGCCGTCTTTGGGGGCATTTCGGATCGTTCCTGATCAGAGTTAGTGAAAAACGAGTCATGCAATAACTCTCCCCGAGTTACCGATTCTGGCTGGGCTGCAGCAGGGAGACAGCCGATGAGGAAGGTTTCCTGAGCGTTCACTGGGCGCGCTAACACGCAGGAGACAAGGTGAGCCCAGAGCGTGTTTAAAGGTAAAGCAATGCAGAGGGATTTGAAGCAGGCGTGTTTGCGGCAGGTAACAAAAGAACTCTGCTGTGCCACTGCCGCGCAAAACACACAGATTGAAGAGTCCTTCAGGGGCTCGTTTAGCATAGTACTCTTTTGAATTATTGCCTGCAGCCGATCCGTTTGCTGAAACTTCGGTACGTTTTATTTTTATTTTTTTACATTGCAACTTAACGGAGCAGTAGCTTGTGCCGAGGAGAGCGAGGAAATTCTTCCGTAGTGAGAGAATAATCCATAAATGAAAAAACCGCCGAAAATCGCAGTAGAAATCGTGGTGATCCAAACGGGTTTCTGGAGCTCAGGTACGCTGCTGCTGCTAGCAGTTAGATCAAACCGCCATCTTGCCTCCGCATCCGAAGTGTTTTAACACAGAGTCTTCTTGGTGAAGTCAAAGATCGTATTTATTGGCTGCAGCCAGTAACAGGTATCCTAGAAGTACAACACAGTGTATATTCTCAGGAGACTGCTCAATCTTACAAAGCCAGCCTATTATTTTTATACAAAATGTTATGCTTTAGGCAAACATTCCTTATTTTATAGTTGACCATTCACATATTTTCACTACAAAGAAAAAGCAGAGTCATGATGACAAGCCCATATTTTAGTTTGTCCAGCCCACAATCAACTACCCGGCAAGACCCAGTATTTTCATCAGATATCGACGGACCCCCAATAAAAATGGGCACCTCCTCCTCGTAAAGCATGTCATAAAGAAAGAAAACAGGGACAGGTGTGCGTAAGATTAGGCATGGTTTGTGTGCGATGAAAGGTTTATGATATGTTGTGCCTTGATACTAATCTCATTCGGCCACAGGCCGAACAGGTTTGGCTTCAGGCGGTGGAGTCAGCTTGCCCAGGTCACAGAGGAGTCAGCAAAGGTGTACGTGTCCTTCAGACTCGTTTTTGGCCTTAGTCATTTGGCCTATGTGAGGGCAATCACAAAATGGCTGCCGTTCACAAAATGGAACCTGAGGGTTCAGGACGGAAACTCTGATTTCAGGGTGATTTCGTCACCCGAATAGGACGAAAATGCTTGTGCATAGTATTCTATTCATTCTTGGTCTGCTGATACCAAAATCGTCATGATACGACGATGTTTATAACACGGGTCCAGAATTTTCAGTACCACAGACCCTCCTTTTGCCCTTACATTGGCAATACGCTATACTCATGCTAATCTGAGTCCAGGTCTATATTCATGAAGTCATTGAGATGTTGCTGTAGCATCATCCTATTACTTAGCTCGTTTCTTGATACAGTTTTCCTTACACACGATGTAGCACAGAGGCACATATTGCACGAGCACACTGAACACACGGACAAAACAGGAAAAGAATGGCTAAGATCATCCCAATGACTTTCAGAATCTTCCATCCCCAGGCGGATATCAGTTCCCAGAACCACCCCATCAATGACCAATCTCCTTTATCCACGTGAATAGATTCAGAGATCTTATGCAGTTTGGAAATGGCCTGGAAGACTGTCGGAGCGTTATCTGGGATGAAATTACAGCAACTTGATTGGATCACTTTACATACCCCACCTCGGTCTGCAAGTATGACGTCTAATGCGACTCTGTTCTGAAGAGTCATAAGGCGATCCGACTGGAGCTCAGCCGTCAAATTACTAAGGGCACCGGCGGTTTCAACTACAGTGGATTCAACCACCCTGGTCAATTGCCTTATGTTCCTGCTGTTAACCATAGGTCCCCAAAATGGCAGAAAACCCTTTACGAAATCTCCAAATTCTTGTCTTGGAGTGTCTTCTTCACTGATGACACCTCTAACTATCCTTGTCTTATGGTAATCTGCCGCGGCCGTGTAGGTGGGAGGCAACAGGAACGAAACAAAACATGTCCCCGAGAAATCAGGGGGCAACCATGTATAGGCTCTATCATGGCAGATGAAATAGGTACCCTTAGCTGCTAGAAACGAAGGGGAAATCTGAGACGCAAAAACATATGTTTCAGTGCAGATACTTTTCCCTAACTGAGCTCTGGGATTCTTGCCATTACCTTGCAGACATAGGTGACCCTGATGGGGTACAATCCAAATCGGGGAGGATCTCTTTGCTCGCTGGTTCTCACTCAGAGTAACTCCATATCCTGTTACATTCCATCTAGCGTAAGCTTGTAACTCATCTCTGGGAATCGTCCTATACGAGTCAATGTTTCTGCTCATATTTGTGATTCCCACTACCAATGCCTTGTTGCTCGAGTTACTTCTCTTGGAACGTGGGGGATATGGTTCGAAGGCATAAATGAACATCGTCTGAAGCGCCCACAAAGAACCACTGTAACTAAATGGTAAGACCAAGTATGGGATAACCTTATCTGTTGTATGTGGCATAACACCACACACCCAACAATTAGTTGTGTTCACTACTAATTGGTGTTGGTGTAAGAGCTGAATGAAAGAGTTATTGATAAACTCTAATCTTCTAGTGGACTCATGCTCAGGCAGAGGGTGGAAAGAATGCGAGGAAACAGTAGAAGGAGGTATGGGCTGTGTAGTGGGTGCAAAGGTCACTTGAAAAGAGAATAAAACATATCCTATTAAAAACGTCATTACACTAAGCAACATGAAAATACGTAATATCGAAAATCGTTTCTTTGTCATCAATATACACATTCTGGCTTTAAAGTCCATCTGTTTGGCAGGTCTCTCCATCTCGAAAAACTCCATCCTCTCTAATTGCTGCTCGCGGCGGTAGGGTGTTCTATGCTAAGGAATGCTTCTGTCAGTCCAGGGCAACTCCCTTAGACCGACCAGAACTGTCGACCTAACGTCTTCAGCTGCACTCCAAAGACTTGGGCAACCACGACCCTAACAGCTGAACCCGGATGGCGGTTCGAAAAACAAAAATAAGAAAGTTTCTCAGATGAGAGAGCTGCACTTTCAAAAATAGAAAAAAATGATTTTTTTTATTTGTCCATAGTTCTCGGCCTCAAATTATAACGGCTTTTTCCAGGTACTGTCTGGTTCTGGAACAAGAGTTCAGGTTCTGTAGTGTTCAATCGAATTGACGGTGGCACAGCTTCATGCAAAAGATTGTCACTTTCTCGTTCAGAAATTGTTCCTTTTACACATGCATCGCTAAAAGGCGGAAAACGAGGCACAGTCTCAGTTTCAGAGTCAGCGATCCCCTCCTGGACCCACCGGTCGTACGGTAGAGGCAAAGGGACCCTCTTGCAGTGTACGCCGAGGATCCAGTTCTTTTTCCCTTCCACTCGAACAGCTGATCTTGTTGAGAGAAGGACGAGGTGAGGGCCGGTCCAACGGGGCTGTTCATTCTTTGTCCGTTGGAAGTTCTTGACCAGCACCCATGATCCAGGATTGATAGGATGTCCTGGAGATTCAGAGACCTGAGGCAGAGTATCGTGAACCTGTTGGTGTAAAACACGCAATTTAGCCGTCAATTCATACAAATAATCAAGCAGTACAGGGTGTTCGATCTCACTGAATTTTGACGGCCTTGGCACTCCCCATATGTTGGCCGGGCGGCCGAACACAATTTCATAGGGACTAAGTCCCACTCGCGAATGCACAGTCATTCTTGTTGATAGGAGTGCTAAAGGCAGAGCGTCAGGCCATTTAAGACCAGAACTCGTTTGGATCTTGGCCAATTTCAGTTTTAGTGTGCCATTATAGCACTCTACTAGTCCAGCTGATTGGGAGTGATTTGCAGCATGGAATTTTTGTTGGATACCTAGCCCTTCACATACTTTCTTCATCACTCGACTCACAAATTCACTCCCATTATCACTCAGACCATTCTCGGCATTCCAAACCTAGGGAAGAATTCTTTGACAAGGGCTTTAGCTGTGGATATGGCAGTGTTGTCTTTTAAGGGATATGCTTCTACCCATCTCGAAAAGGCACAAACAACAACGAGTACGTATTTCAAATTGTTGCACCTTTCCATGTGGATGAAATCTAGCTGCAAAATTTCGAACGGATACGTTGGAGGCGCAAAATGACCAGCTGGAGTTGGGGTTCCCCTACCAGGATTGTATTTCAGACACACCATGCAATTCTTGACCACATTCTCTGCACACTTAGGAATCCCAGCATTTTGCCATACTGGTGCTAACAACTTACAAATCCCTTTCACACTGATATGAGCCATTCCATGGGCCATGGTCACCACTGAAAGCACATACGCATCGGGTAACAACCATCGCTGATGTTCTGACAATTCAACCCAACAACCATTTGCATCCAATTTACCCGTACTCTCTCTCCACACACTCAACTCTTTCTCTGAAGCTTCAGCTTGAATAGACTTCACACTCTCGATCGTATCTTCACACATTCCAACGTCACCAACCCATCTTGCAGGGCCTGCAACATACATTCGATTCATTACATCTTTTGCTGTTTCTTTTGCGATTTCGTCAGCAAATGCATTTCCACGACCAACATCATCAGTAACCTTTTTGTGTGCACTGCATTTCACAATCGCAACTTGTAACAGCAAGGTCAGTGACTCAAGGAGCTCATTCACCAACTGACCATGTTGTATCTTAGCTCCATGCGAAGTCAGGAACCCACGTTCTTTCCACAATCGTCCAAAACTATGAGCCACACCAAAGGCATACTGGCTGTCAGTATATATGGTCACTCTCATTCCTTTTGATAACACACACGCTCTCGTAAGTGCAATCAATTCTGCTGCTTGAGCTGAATTATGTGGAATACGTGCAGTTTCAACAATCGTATGTAAAGTTGTGACAGCATATGCCGCAGTCGTATCACCATTCGGAAGCTTGAAGCATGAACCACCACCCATAAGGTTCCGTCACACTTCACAAGAGGAGTATCTTTTAGATCTATGCTCCCTTTCGTTTCTTCTTCTGTCCTGAGAAAACAATCGTGCTGTTCGATATCATCTGTCTCTACTGAAATCGGCAATAGCGTGGCTGGATTCAGCGTATTGCACCTCTTTATGTGCACATGACTCGCTAACAGTGTCAACTCGTAACCTGACAAACGAGCACTAGTTAAGTGCTGTGTCTTGGTCCTGTTTAAGAAAGTGTCCACCGCATGTGGAACCATCACAATCAACATATTATTCATCACTAATCCAGCAGACTGTTGGATAGAAACAGCTGCTGCCGCTGTGGCCCTCAAGCAATTTGGCAACGCCTTAGCTACCGGATCCAAAGTCGACGAAAAATACGCGCATGGACCCTGTTTGTCTCCGAAAGACTGCGTCAGTACTGACAATGCACAACCTTCTTTCTCATGGACATACAGTGTAAAGGGCTTACTGTTGTCGGGGGTACCCAACACAGGAGCCGAACACAATGCATCACGCAATTCGGAAAAACTTTTCTGACAATCTTCAGACCACGGAATGGGATTCGGTGTATCTTTACAAGTTAATGCCACCAAAGGTTTGGCCAACAAAGAAAAATTTGGTCTCCATTGTCTGCAATATGATGTAATGCCCAAGAAAGCACGTACTTCTCTCTGTGTCCTTGGCACACTCAATTTTGCAATTGCCTGAATTCTTTCTGGGGTCAGTTTCCTTCCCTCCTTCGATAAGAGGTGACCTAAGTAGGTTACTTCTTGTCGACAATATTGCAATTTTGAAAGAGACACTTTGTGATACAAATCATACAAATGACGCAACAACGACAAGGTGGCTTGTTTACAAATCTCCTCAGTATTTGCAGCGACTAGCAAATCGTCGACGTACTGAATAAGGGTAGCGCCATCAGGAAAAACAATCGTATCAAGCTGTGTTTTTAAAGCCTGACTGTATATCGATGGACTTTCACAGTAGCCTTGAGGAGCGCGTTTGAAGCGGAAGCTTCGGCCTCCTAAACTGAAGCCAAAAATATCCCTGCTCTCCTCGGCAATCGGGATGCTGAAGAAAGCATTCTTCAAGTCAATCACCGAGAACCAAGTGGCTGAAGCTGGAATCATAGTCAATAGGGCAGTGATATCAGGGACAACGGGAAACTGTGGCACAACTATTTTATTTACCTCTCTAAGATCAATCACAAACCTGTAAACAGGTGGCTGGGAAGGGTCAGTACGCTTCAAAACAGGCAGAACAGGACTATTACAAACGTTGCCTCTTGTCTCTTCAATTACATCTTTTTCGATCAGATCATAAATGATCGCTAACAACACCTTTTCTCCTTCGCTAGAGATCTTGTATTGGGGAATGCACGGCATTCTAACATTGGCTTTTAATGTTACAATATATGGCGGTATTTCCAAAAGACCCAAGTTGTTAGGACCAGTAGCCCAAAGAGCATCCGGAAGACAAGACAATTCTGTCGGAAGTGTATCCTTCGACAAATACATCGGGGAGACCACTCTCTTGCCCAGTGTAAGTTGTACTCCCGAAGGAGAACAATACAACGTCGCATATAGTCTTTTCAACAGATCTAATCCTAGAAGGTTCTCCCCACAACCTGTCGTCAGAATAAATTCATACGGTCCAACAGAAAGAGACATAGGACTAGAAATCGGGTTCCTAATCGGGGCGCCAGAAAAACCTACTGAAACATTCATTTCGCCAGACAAAGGTGCGCCAGGGAGTTTTGAGTGCATAATAGAACTCTTTGTAGCACCAGTATCCAACAGAAAAAGCTCTGACACACCTGATGTAATCACCTCAACATAAGGTCCACTCTGATCTACTGGAACGGAAACAACTCCCTCTCTTTGTCGAAGGCTGTCCTAACAATCATTACCATTCATTACCTCACCTTCATTATAGTAGTCGTCCGTATAGTACTGGGCGGTCTTACCAGATTAACCTAGCTGTTGATCAAAACTATTCATCGAGTTCTGTGGAGGCAAAGAAAGTACATTCTGTCCACGACCTCTACCTCTAGGCGCTTGTTGAGCACCTCTACCTCTTATACCAGAAACACCATTCGTACGCTGCAACAAAACCGGACAACTATTTTTGTAATGACCCTCTTCTTTGCAATACGCACACTGATTAGGACCATACGGAAAACGCTGTTGAGAAGACTCGTTTCTTTGCAAGTTTCTCAAATACTGCTGATTCTGCTGATAATCACGTTGATTATTAGTGCGGGGTGGATAAGCTTGCTGTAGAAGAACTTTAGTTTTCAATTCCTTAGTCTTCTTATCCGCTTTCTCTAACTCATCTTTGTGCCTATTTTCATAGTACTGGGCAGTAGTCAAAATTTGTGCTGACGTGGAAACAGCCCAAGCACTTTCAGAATCCTTCAACTTATTGCACAATTCAGGAAGCAAATTATGTATAAATTTGTCAACAAACAATCTCTGACCGCCCTCTGTAGCCATATCCTGACCACTATGGTCGACAAAGGTCTCTTCGAACCTCGTGAAAAAGTCAGACACCGTTTCGTCTTTCTTCTGCTTACACGCAGACAACTTGTCCCAATTGACACGCAATTCGGGCATTAAAGTCTTCATATACGTAATAATCTTATCAGGAAGTTCAGTAATCAAATCCTCAGGCTTAGCACTGCCTACTTGCCTATTGTCGGCATCTCTAAGATTAACCCATGTATCACCCAATTCAACCTCTTGATCCGTATGACGAATCTTACTCCAGATAGGTTGTGGAACAATATTGCCAAACAACATGTTGATGTCCACCAAATTCATAATACTCGAACCCACAGTCTGAGTCAACTCTTTATAGTACCCTGCTGAATTTTGTTGCGTGGATCAGGCAAAGACTGCTTAATAGCTAAAACTTCAGCACGTTTCCATGGAACATGCACCCAGACACGCTGAAAATGAGCTGGTTCAGCTGGTGGATTATTACCTGCACCAGCAACCACTGCTTCTTTCCACACCGGAGGAACCTCTCTCATTGGATATTGTCGTGCCTTTCTCCCAACTGAAGAATCAGGCCCGAACAATTGACGAGAAGGAGACTCACTCCTAAATGACAACAACATCGCGACCGCTTTCCCAACATCAGATGGACTTACAATAGTTCCTTTCGCAAATTCGGAACGTATGCTGTACAACTCGTCAGGAGCTTGCCCCACTTCCTCATCCCATTTTTCAACAAGAAAAGTACACATCGTATCGAAAACGTACCGTTGCTTCGGTGCTTCCCATTGAAGGAAAACATGCATAACACCCTCAAGATCATACTGTGTATCGTACATAATCCATTTACGCGCCATGTGGTCCAAAATCGTACGCTCATCCATATTCGGCAACTGACTACGTGACTGTCTACACTCAGTAACAGGGGACATACCCAATTGTCCCAACAAAGGAGAAAAGAAACCAGTAACTGCAGCAGTCATTCGTTGTCTAGCAGAAGGAGAAGGTGAAAGAATAAGAGAAGTCGGAACAATAGCAGAAGAATTCGAAGTCGGAATGGAGGGAGCATTAAGAACAGGCGTAGGAGTAGCAGACGAAGAAGGAGGCAAAGGTGGCGGCCCCTGAGGAGGCTGCGCCAAAGGAATAGTAGCCAACGGAAAGGGAGCTGGCTGTGGTGGAATCACAGGTGGCACAACAACTGGGTGTTGTGCAACCACAGCTGGTGGCGGTGGTGCCGTAGCATTTTGTGCATAAGGGGGTGGCGAACTCAAGAGATGCGACATTAAAGGATCTTTCTCAAGATCTATCTTTTCTTCCTGTTCTTTACGCGGCAAAACTGGGTAGCATCTATCTACCGCTAACTTCTTCACCCTAAGCATCTGTTCGCTTTCTTGCTCTTCCTCATTATCCCTAAACGCAACAGCATCCTGTACCATTGACATACCTCGTTCTCGTTTATTTTTCTTCGCTAATTTCATTTCCCTCTGTTTGGCTTCTTTGCGCCATATGCAAAAAGAGTCAAACATTGCCGGCCGGGCTTTCTTCTTAAAAAGTTTAACCTCCAGATTATCCAAATTCTCCGCATCAAAACTACCCTATTGGGCCATTTCAAAACACCATCTTTCCTGGTGTATCAGATCCATACTTCATTATATGCGATGGGGTCTACGCCATGTTTCACATAAAGTTCATAGGTTGGAGTTCCAATCGGAGGAACCGGACACAAGTCCTCCAATCGGGAATCCTTATTACAACCAAGACAAAACAGATTTCCAAGTCTGCTAAGACCAGGCATCTTCGCTCTCTAGTCTAGCTTGAAACTTCAAAGGATTATCGAATACGATAGTCTCGTGAATACACGAGTCCCTCGGCTTTGGTACTTGCAAGTTCCAAATTAAAGCGATCCCAAGGGGATACCCAAAAACTAAGAACCAAACTAAGGACTGGGAGACGCTCCACTCATACTTAACTGAGGTATCGATGACGTCACCAGAAGACTCGTCTACCGTTTCGCTCCACCAATCATCAAGGGTCCAAAACAGGGCGATAGTCAGGGCAGCAGTCCTTCGTAGCCGTCGGGAAGCGGGGAACCTCGCAGCAAAGACTTTTGGACCACGTCGACATACAGGGGTCGATGAAGTGGCGGCCTTCCTCCAGAATTTTCACACGAAGCTCCTCACGAACCTCTGGCTTGGACCGGTACCGCTGATATCGCCCCACGTTGGGCGCCAACTGAAGTACTTGGTTTTTAAGAACCGAGCAGTGCCAGGGAACACACCCTAAGACTTCGAGTCCTTCCTGTTTTAGACTACAGAAACACAGAGTCTTCTTGGTGAAGTCAAAGATCGTATTTATTGGCTGCAGCCAGTAGCAGGTATCCTAGAAGTACAACACGGTGTATATTCTCAGGAGACTGCTCAATCTTACAAAGCCAGCCTTCTCTTTTTATAAAAAATGTTATGCTATAGGCAAACATTCCTTATTTTATAGTTGACCATTCACATATTTTCACTACAAAGAAAAAGCAGAGTCATGATGACAAGCCCATATTTTAGTTTGTCCAGCCCACAATTAACTACCCGGCAAGACCCAGTATTTTCATCAGATATCGACGGACCTCCAATAAAAACCGGCACCTCCTCCTCGTAAAGCAAGTCATAAAGAAAGAAAACAGGGACAGGTGTACGTAAGATTAGGCATGGTTTGTGTGCGATGAAAGGTTTATGATATGTTGTGCCTTGATACTAATCTCATTCGGCCACTGGGAAAGGAACTGGCCGAACAGGTTTGGCTTCAGGGGTGGAGTCAGCTTGCCAAGGTCACAGAGGAGTCAGCAAAGGTGTACGTGTCCTTCAGACTTGTTTTTGGCCTTAGTCATTTGGTCTATGTGAGGGCAATCACAAAATGGCTGCCGTTCGCAAAATGGAACGCGAGGGTTCAGGACGGAAACTCTGATTTCAGGGTGATTTCGTCACCCGAATATGACAAAAATGCTTGTGCATAGTATTCTATTCATTCTTGGTCTGCTGATACCAAAATCGTCATGATACGACAATGTTTATAACACGGGTCCAGAATTTTCAGTACCACATAACTTGCGCGCCTGCAATGCACTGCTGATGACGTCACATATTACATCACTCATGACATGGTCAGTGACATCACTCATGACATCACTGATGACACCATCCTTGTGACAGAGTGAGAGACATCCTTTCAATGTAATGTAACCCTTGAAACACATATTCAAAAATAGAAACTAACATTTTCATAAAAATGGAGATACCCATACCAGTTACAACAACCAATTCAGTAATTCCTCCATATATATACACATCCTCTCATTCAGAAACAGTTCTATATAGTCACTCATACATATACTCACTCATCATATGTAGTGATACACATTTACATCCTGTTACACACCGACAGTCATCCAAAAGTTACTCACACATATACTCACACATGCAAATAAACTATTGACATCCATTTATTTGCATATACAGCTATACACACACTAGTAAATTACTTCTAAGGAAACTTACACATACGCACTCTCTTAAACAATCACTTATAGAAACACATACTTATTTAAACAGGAACTCTTACAATCTCTCACTCTCACATATACTCACTTATATACATCAATACTCACATATACTAGATTAAAACATATGTAGTTACTCATAAACACACTAGTGAGGCAGGCATTCACTCACTAACACACACATTTTCACACTCATCCACCCATACAGTCCTGCACATACGCTGTCTTAAAAACACATACAAACAGTGTGTCAGTCACCAACCCATGCAGCCACTTACACACAAAGTGAAACACTGATACATATATTTAAAATATTTAAAATTTACTCGCTAATATATGTATTCACTAAGATACACTTTATAAGCCACTTAACCAATCAATATTTTATTAAAAATAAACATCCATTTACACACTTATTTAAACATTTATTCGTCCATCGACCTTTACAAATACATATATAAAACATATTGATATTTCAGAAAGACACACATTCACTGGATGGTGTCATCAGTGATGTCATGAGTGATGTCACTGACCATGTCATGAGTGATGTAATATGTGACGTCATCAGCAGTGCATTGCAGGCGCGCAAGTTACAGTGAGTCCAACTAACTATAACGTGGGACTTTCAATGGTTTTATGTCAGTAAAATTTCCATCTAACTATAACTGGTGTGAAACCTATGGTTTTTTCAGTGAATTTAATAGGTTTTTTAAATGCTAATTCCTAACTATAACTGGTGTGAAATCTATGTTTTTTTCAGTGAATATATATATATATATATATATATATATATATATATATATATATATATATATATATATATATATATATATATATATATATATATATAAATATACACACTCCACCGGCGTATTCCTCCCTTCAGTCACGGAAAGAACAACACAGGAGCCGTGGCCTCTACTTGTGGTGCAGTTTATTTCAGACACAACGTCCTACGCGTTTCGGAGTAAGGCTACTCCTTCATCACGGGCAAACTTTGTGCATTTCAATGTGGTTAATAAAGTAAAGTAAGGGGGGCGGAGCTTGCCAGCGTCGATGGTGGATGCATAAACGCGAGGCTCCGCACCATCACCAACAATTAATCCTGAAAACGATCCTTTCCCTGAAGTGGCTGCGCACTCAAAGACCCGGGGGCCACCTTCGGATCCCCTGCTCTCGCTCCGGTGGTGTTTGCAGCCCGAGACGCCACCGACAGCCGACGGAGACAGGCCCCTCCTGCGGACGCCGGACTAGGCCGCAGCCACCGGTCTTTCCTGTGTGGCGATCCACTCTGCGTCGCCCTACGTGTGGGTGCTGTTGGGACCGGCGCCCGGGAAGCACCGGAAGTTCGGGAGTGTGACCCCGATATTACATCTAGTTGCCGGCGTAGTGATCGGAAGACGGGTGAAGGCGTTTGCAGCCGACGGAGAGCCCAGAAATACCCGTGGACCGCACTTTCCGGAGAGAGGACGTGGGTGCAGAGCCTGCGGGAGCCCGGACATCTGTAGCGGCTGAGGAGTCTCCCTAGTAGTCTTCCCACACGGAGCGAGAAGTAAGGTGTGCAGCTGGGGGGAGCTCGGCGGGGAGCGACTTGGAGGAGCTTTATGGACCTGTGCGACCCCTGGCGCTGGGGCTCTAAATTAAAAAAAAACAGCGGTAACAGCTATGGCCCCCCAGTGGAGTGAACTGCGGCCTGCCTAGCCTCATGGCACGAAGGACCGGATGGTGCCGGAGTGCAGCGGAAGCTCCAAGGAAGCGGCTGGTGTGTGTTGTGGCACAGAGAGGTTTAATTGGGGGCACAGTGAAGGTGACACCGGCGGCTCCCCCCTGCCTTGTTTGACTCGAGTACTGTTACCTGGCTACAGGTCCAAGCGTGCAAACCCCCGTTGGCGCAGACACTCAGGCCGAGGGGTGCGAGTCCTGAGCATGGGGACCTACGCTGTGCTGAGGATCGGACGAGGCCTGGCGGAGAGTGAGTCGAATAGCAGTTCCCCGGGGAGGAGACAGCCTGTCAAGTTATCGGGGTGCAGGACGACCCAGTCCACGCGGAGCAGCCATGGGTAAAGGAGATAGAACGCAGACCAAATTATCATTTGATCAACGCCGGCAGAAGGAGCCGGAGCCACGTACGGAGGCGACACCGCCACGTAGCGGAGACCCCGGGGGCTCACTGTGCGCGGAGATCAAGGACATGCTGACGACCATGGAAAAGGGGCTACAAGAAGGCATGTCAGCGATTGGCTCCAAAATCGATGCGCTCTCATATCGCATGGACCGCATGACTGAAAGAATAGACAAACATGCGGAAAGGCTGGACATGTCGGAGAGGCGTTTAACTGAAGCCGAGGAAGCCCAAACAGAATGGGACAGAGACCGCAAACAATTTAGCAGACTGCTGCAAGTCATCCAAGACAAGTCTGAGGATTTGGAAGCGCGTTCGCGGCGCTCGAACATTCGCATTACTGGTGTGGCCGAAACGTCCCAAACGGGTAAGATGGAGCTGTTCGTTGAAAAACTCCTAGTCACCCTCCTGGGAGAAGGCGTCTTTTCACCGATGTTTATAGTGGAACGCGCGCACCGCACAGTGGGACCGCGCCCACGCCAGGGTGCCAACCCCAGGCCGATCATCGCGAAATTGCTAAATTACAGGGGCAGAGACGCGGCACTGAAAAAGGCTCGGGAGAAAGGGAAGCTGCAGTACGAGGGAATGGACATAACACTGTACCCGGACTTTACGGCTAAAGTGCAGGAAGAGAGAAGGCACTTCGCCCCCTACAAACAGCAGCTCCGGGAACTGGGACTGGATTACGCAATGTTGTACCCGGCGAGGTTGCGTATCAACAGACAGGGGCACTCGCATTTTTTCACGGACCCTAAAGAACTGCAGAAATCTCTGAAGATGTGGGCCAAGGAACGGCGGGGCAGCCCGAGGAGCCAGGAAGGGGAGCCAGATCGCAACAACGACCTCGATGAGCAGGACTAGTGGAGAGAGCGGCGATGTTAGGGTCGGCGGTGGACTACAAACTGGTGGACTGGGCTGGGGGCCCTTTGGAGCGCTGGATGGTGTTCCACGGCGCCCTTGTGATCGCTGGAGGAGAAGGTGACAGGAACTATACTGAGTGAGATCTTTACATGCTGTTTCAGCGCTGCTGAGAGGATGCAATGCTTGACACTTATAAGACTTGAGAACAGCATGATGCGTGGTGTCTTAACGACAGGAATAGTACAGGGCGGAGCCTTTGTGGGGTGAGGGGGCGAGAGGGGACTCCATTACCTAGTCGTTAGTATCATCAAAAGGCCACTGTCAGCAAAAATGGGAAGGGTGATGGTGCAGGGGCAGATTTGTGATACACTATCGTGGTGCCGAACTGGAGGATCAGGACAACAGGATTTGTTTGGCGACCTCTGCCCTAGCGCTGTCAGCACTTTTGGTCCATATTGGGCCTAGTTTGGGGATTGGTTTTGGATACTTGGAAGGGAGGAGGGGGGGGGGGAGGTAGGGGATTCGGTCTGACCAGGTTGGGGTTGGTTGGCTGTGGGAGGAGGGGGGATAGAGGGGTTTTGTTGCTGTTCATTCATGGTGGGTGGGCTCCAGGTGAATTGAGGAAAGCTCTGACGCCGATGGTTGTTTTGCTCTGGCTGGGTGCTCTAAGTGGTATGTGCGCTGGTGTGCGGGTTTCTGCCCAGCGGGACCGATATCACATGTTTGCGAGTACGATTAGAGATGTCATGTATGCAACTCTACACAAGGTGGATATAGCCTTACATATCTGTGCCAACCCTGTTCGGACTCTGTATGATGCGGGGCCTCAGAGACAGATAATGAAGACCCATGAGATAGGACACCACTGTGAGTATGGCTGAAGAGCATCCCGGAAGCTTGGTGGGGGAAACCGAGTCCTTTAAAGCCATGACCTGGAACGTTAGGGGGCTCAATGATTATCGAAAACTTTGCAAAGTACTACACTACTTGCAGAGGCACCAGGTAGACCTGGCACTATTGCAGGAAACGCACTTGCCTGACACGAGAAAGATGCTCTCTTATAGGGGGCTGCTAGGCAATATCACACATGCGGGCTTCACGACACACTCTAGGGGGGTCCTCACATGGGTGAATACTAAGTCCGAATTGCAACTCTCGCTACTGTGTGCTGACCCGGAGGGGAGATTTGTGTTGTCCAGGTGTGCAGGTAAAGGACATGATTTTGTGGTCATGAATGTGTACGGCCCCAATTATGATTCCCCGTACTTTTATGCTGCTGCAGCCAGACACTGTGTAGGGTTGAGCCCCTCTAGAATTCTATGGGGGGGGATTTTAACTTGATATTTGATACTGAGCTGGACAGATCCGCAGGCCCCCCCAGACGGCCGGCAGCTGCCGCATTACAAATGCAGGCCGAGATGGTATCTTTGGAACTAGTGGATGTCTGGAGGTATAGACACCAGGGCACAGGGGGCTACACTCACTACTCCGCCTACCACAACATACACACAAGGATAGATTACTGGCTAGTCACACACTCCCTTCTAGAGACAGTGAGAAACTGCAAGATACTGCCGCGTACCCTGTCAGACCACTCCCCGCTACTGCTGATACTTGATTCCCCAAAACGTAGAATCCCTCCATTCACATGGCGTTTCCCCCCTTACTCCCTGCTGGACGAGGAGTTCAGGGGTGTGCTGGGTGAGGAGATAGATTCGTTCTTCGAAACTACCGTAGGGTCGGTGGACAGTTTCCGAACTGTATGGGAAGCGTTTAAGGTCTGCATTAGGGGAGTGGCGATGGCCAAACACTCCAGTGTACTGAAAGCTATCAGACAGAGGTTGACACATTTGGAGAGACAGATCGCAGATTTGGAGAGGCAGCAAATAGCGGGCACAGTGGCAGCTGGGACCAGGGAACTACAGGAGTTGCTTAAAGAATTTAACGAGGAGGCAGAGAGGGAGGTCCGACACATAGGCAAATACGCAACGGCGCGCGTATATGGAGAAGGGGAGCGCCCAGGCTCCCTTCTGGCTAAAATAATGAAGGCCGGCAGACGACGGCAAGTGGTCGCCGAGCTGGAGTCAGATACAGGGGGGCTACTCACCGAGGAGGAAGAGATCCTAGCCGAGTTCAAAAACTTTTATGCAGGTCTATACACCACTAAGCTAACCGGGGTGGAAGAACAGATAGATAGTTACTTGAGTTATATCAAGATGCCGTTCCTCGAGAATTGGCAAAGGGACTTCCTGATGTCCCCTATACAGCAGGAGGAGATATCGGACGCGCTGGAGAGTATGAGACCCGACAGTGCTCCCGGGGCAGACGGCCTGACCGTGAGCTTCTACAAAGCATTTAAAGACAAGCTTCTTCCACACCTGTCCACTCTCTTCGACGATATATGTGAGGAGGGAACCATGCCGCCCTCCATGAGAGAGGCGATGCTGGTTACGGTCCTAAAACCGGGAAAACCCCCCGCCCAAGCAGGTTCATACCGACCGCTGTCCCTATTGAATGTGGACGCCAAACTGTACGCTAAGGTACTGGCTGCTCGTTTGGCGATGGTTGCTCCCGACCTGGTAGCCCCAGAGCAAGCGGGATTTATACTGGCGTGCAACCTCACCTTTAAAATACGCCTGGTGATGGGGACCATCCAGCACACTCGTCAGGACACGAAGGCGATAGCGGTGTTTCTGGACATGGAGAAAGCATTTGATTCCGTAGAGTGGCCATTCATGCGAAGGGTACTTAGGAAACTGGGGTTAGGAGAACTGTTCCTCCAAATGCTAGGCGCACTATACTACAGGCCCACAGCGCGGGTCCGACTAGGCGACAGGGTCTCGGAGCCGTTCGACATTAGCAGGGGCACCAGGCAGGGATGCCCTCTCTCACCTCTGCTGTATGCTCTGGTGGCGGAACCGTTAGCCTGTGCGATCAGAGAATACCACTCGTTTGAGGCCATCAGCTACCCAACGTATAAGATAGGAATACCCACCTACGCGGACGACACCCTGCTTTATGTCAGGGACCCGGCTACTAACCTATCTTCAGTCCTCAGGGAAGTGGTGCACTTTGGTGCACTCTCTGGACTCAAACCTGTAAACCTGTAGACTTGTAGAGCGCAATTGCTGCCCGGAGGTGTCCAAGCGCTAGGGTAACCAGAACCTACCGAAGAGCAGATGAGGAGGAAGCTAGGGATTAGTGGGGGGAATTAAACAGGAAAGTCTTTAATTGTTTACGAAACACAGTGAGGTTGGGATTGGCTCTGAGATGTAGTGGCAGAGTGTTCCAGGTTCTGGACGCATTGTAGGCGAACGTCCTTCCACCTGACCTGGATCTTTTTATTCTTGGCGCCACTGCTAAAAAGGTCTGGCTGGAGCGAAGGCTCCAGCCAGACTCAAGGTGAACTGGACAAAATCCGTGGCGTTCCCGCTCACCCCTGTCACTGAGCCCTTCGACATGGAGTACCCGCTACAGTGGTCCACTGAACCGGTCCGGTATTTAGGCATTATGCTGCACACTGACCCTGATGTTATGGTCAGAGAGAACTACGGAGTGGCCTATAGCAAACTAGCGTATGACGTGGAGATTTGGTGCAAACTAACATTATCTCTAATGGGACGTATCGCCATAATGAAAATGGTGGTACTCCAGCGGTTCCTATTTCTCTTCAACAACATCCCTATTGTGCTATCCAAGGCCTTTTTTGCTACGTTAACCAAACTCCTCATTCGCTTGGCATGGGGCGGCAAACAACCCAGAGTGGAGTGATGAGAGGTCCTAATGCTACCGTATGAGCAAGGGGGTCTGGGAGCCCCAGATATGGAGAGGTATTACAGAATAGCGCAGGCTACCTATCTCCACACGTGGATCCACGGGAATCCAGATACACCGCACGTGATAATGGAAAGACTGTTCGCGGACCCTGAGCCCCTCCCGGCAACGGTGTGCGGCCCTATGGACCGCAGAGTGGGGACACTGGACTCTATTATGACAACTAACCATGCTTGGCATTCCCTACTGCGAAGACAGGACAAGGAGTTGCTGTACTTACCGCACATGCCTATTCACTGGGTGTTGTGGCTGCCCACGTTAGTGGAGCCAGGGGTCTGCGGTGCCCTCCGCAAATTGGGGGTACACACGGTGGGTGACCTGTTTGAACAAGGAAAGGTTAAGACATGGGAGCAAATCACGCGGGGTGGGACACAGCCCTCATTGCTGCAGTGATTCCAATTCCATAGAGTACGAAGTGCATTGCTGGAACTGTTGGGGCCGGATCTGGAGGAGCCGCCCGAAATCCCGGAGCTGACCTGTGTCATCAACACGGCTGCACCCCAAAAACTCATAACGAAGCTTTACAAAATAGGTCATGAACACACTGCACTGCGATATACTAAGGCGCGTTTAGCCTGGCAAAGTGACTTAAACATCCAAATAGACAATAGCATGTGGACATACTGCTGTGCAAACTCTAGAAAAATATCGCTGAACGGACGGCATCGCCTAGTCCACTTCAAATACTTGCAGCGTGTCTACTAAACGCCGGAGAGGCTGCACAGATATGGACTGCGTGATAGCCCGGAGTGTGAGAGATGTCATGCCCCAGTGGCGGACTTTGTGCATATGGCCTGAGCTTGCCCGGGAGTGCAGAAATTCTGGCGTTTGGTATTTGCTGAATTGGGCACTATAGTTGACTTAGAACTGGCCATGGACCCTGCCCTCGCCCTGCTTGGATTCTCGAAAGGGGTCCCAGTAGCAGTGCGAAAATTGGTAGACTTGGGCATGCTACTTGCAAAAAGAGTGGTAGCAATGTGCTGGATGAGGGGCCCATTACCCACAATGAAAAGATGGTCCAGTGATATGTTGTACTGCAACACGCAATCAGAAGTTTACGGTGAGCTGTTTCCACCCAGGAGCCGGCCTAAGAACTTCTGGGGACTGTACCAGACCTACATATATTCCAAAGACCCAGTAGAGGAGTCCCCAGTGCAGGCACGGGAAGGACAGTCGGATCTAGTTGGCACAGGCCCTCGAGTGGTGTAGGAGTAGAGGGGCGAAGTGGAGGCACACTATAGAGTCGGGGTCCTGGGGAGGTGGACGCCTAGGTAGTCCCACGTTCCTGGGGTTGGTCAGGGGGGTCCCCCAGGGGTAGGTTGAGTCAGGTTGTAGTGGGTCCCCAGGTAGGCCCAGGAAGCGGTGTTGGAGCTAACTCAACAAGGCTAGGTACTCCATTCAAGTCATGTAACCGGAGCACAAATGGGGGAGTTGGGGTTTTGGGACAGGGAGTTTGGGGGGAGGGGGGGGGCGAAAAAGTTAAAATAAAATGTTATATGATGTTACGGATACGGCGGAGTGGTGACTGCCGTCCGTGGCACCTATTTGAGTATGTGACTTGCAAACTGTTTGCCTTTCCGTGATATGCTTTACAGACCAACTTCAATGTAATGCCGGCCTGAGACGGGTTGTAGGCGAACAGCTCTGTATGTATTGCATCCTGCGAATAAAATAAAAATCTTTTACATTGTGAAAAAAAAAAAAAAAAAAAAATAAAGTAAAGTAATATGTCACGTGATAAAAACATAAACAAAATACTTCGCCTTTAAACAATTTACAATTGGTGTTTTACGTGCAAACATTTCAATTTGAGTATTCACATGATGATCGCAAGAGCAGTATTACGATACATTTACATTTTACATGGCTCACGACCCAAATCGTATGGAAACTGACCGTTTCCGATTTCCTGACCCAAATAACAAAAAACTTTTGTTAACATTCATAGGCATTACTCAGTGGTGTCAAATTAATTTATATTTCAATAATTGAGTATGAGTTGCCATACGTTGTAAAATGATCAACTCTGCAACTGTAAGGTTCGAACCCCTGGTCTCAAAAGACAGCAAGCGTATGAGGTCTCTCAGTCCCTTGAGCTATACAACTTGATCATGTTCGACGAGTGAAGTATAGAAAGTCATCATATTCACTCTGTTAGGTACGGGTCCAAATGAAACAATAATAATAATCAACGACCCTGAAACAGTACTGCCCCAGTGGGCCAAAGGAATGTTGTAATATTCACTGTTATTTATAATTAAACAGTAATGCTTGGTTAGAAATTCTGCCCTAGTGGGCCATATCCATTTGTATGGGCTCAGGATAGTTCTCAAAATAAAATTCATCCAAACGAAAGCCATAATTATGCCTCAATGGGCTACTGCATTCTTGATTGCCAGCAAAATCCTTCATCAATCACTCTTGAGTGTACACCTAAGATAATAATAAAGGCAAAGTCCTATTAAAATCTTCATACTCCAAAAAGACGTTTTATGAAGAAAACACACAAAATTCTAAAAACAACTTACAGAAGGTAATTAGCAGCAAAGATATTTAACAATTATTTGTAAGTTATTGTAAATGCACTGACATTTCCTCGTCCATATTCAACCCATGGGGCACCATGGTGTTGAATCTTATAATGAATTTGGACTCCAATTTCCTGAGTTCGAGTAGTCTATTCCCACCTCTTTTATTTGGGGGGACACAATCAATGACTGCAAATTTTACGAGATTGGCGTTACTTTTGTCGAGCTACAGGATAGGTTTTATCATTTTTACCAATAGCTCTCAGATGTTCTAACACCCGCTTTTTACCCTTGTGGATGGTACTACCAATGTAGTATTTTGAACATGGGCATTTCAAAGTATAGATGGCATATTCAGTATTGCAGTTTAAATGCTTTTGTATGGTCCATGGAGCTTCATTGCTGTTAAATTTTAGTGATTTTATACTGCTGCTGAATTTGCAGGCTTTGCATTGGTTGCATGTAAAGAAACCTTTGACAGCATTAACTTTTTTGGGGTTCGGAATCATATTACTGCACAATTGGTCACGTAGTGACCTCGGTTTCCGAAAGGTTAAAGATGGATGTTCACCTATGCAGTCTCTCAGATCATTATCAGTTTTTAAAACCTCCCAAAATTTATTGAGGCTTCTTTTCACTTCCCGCGCATGTGTGTTAAAGGTGGTGATAAATTTTTTTCTTTTGGTTTGGTCTGAGAATCAACAGTCTTAGGGAATAACAATTCTTGACGATTAAGAGCTTCTACTATAGTGATGGCTTCTTTTACAGTTTTGGGGCTGTAGCCTCGTGTCAAGAATCTTTCTCTCATGATTACTTTCTCCTGCTCAAATTTATCAACTGTACTGCAGTTTCTACGTGCTCGTAATAGCTCCCCAAAAGGTATGCTGTGAATTAAGTTGCGTGGATGGCAACTGCCTGCGTGAAGCAAGCTGTTGCCAGCCGTGGCTTTTCTAAACAGCGAGCTCACAATGGTATTATTTTCTACCTCCAATTTGAGGTCTAGAAATTCCATGGTGTCCTTACTGATCTGATGTGTGAATTGGAGATTCATCTGGTTGTTATTTAACTCTTGCACAAATTCAATTGCTTGTGTGTCAGTACCACTCCACACACAGAAGATGTCATCTATGTAGCGTAACCAGAGGACGGCATGGTCTTTAAATAGCCCGATCTTATGGACTACCTGCTCCTCCCACCAGCCCAGGTAAATACCTGCAAAGCTGGGGGCGAAGCAGGTCCCCATCGCCGTCCGCTGGATCTGCCTGTAAATGTTATTGTCGAAAAGGAAAAAATTGTTACTCAGGCATAACTCAATCATCTTGAGTAACATCTCAGTATGTTGGAGAAAACATAACAGTCTGGTCTTAAAAAACTGTCTGCAGGCTTCTAGACCCAGAGTTTGCGGAATACTAGTGTACAAACTACACACATCTAGACCTAGCATAAGGTAATTAGGAGACCACTCAATGTCACTAATTTGACGTAAAAAATCACTGGTGTCTAAAACAAATGATGGAAGAGATTGTACCAGTGGCTGTAGAAAATGATCTACATATTTAGAAGTGTTTTCGAGAGCACTGCCACAGGAGGAAACAATCGGTCTCCCTGGTGGCCTTTGGTAATTTTTATGCAACTTGGGGAGCAAATATAACACAGGCAGTTTAGGATATTTACACGCCAAATAGGAAAATTCATCATTACTCAATATACATTTGTCTTTCCATTTAGTGATTTGGTTAGATACGGTCAACATTGCTTGATCATACAGTGTTCTAGTTGTTTGACAGTATCTGTTGGTATCTGCTAACTGTAAATGCCCTTCTTGTTTGTACATATCAAGAGGCCAGATAACAAAATTGCCCCCTTTATCACTTTGTTTAATGACAAATTCACGATTTGATTCTAGATCATTCAAAGCTTTGCGTTGGTTTTCATTCAAATTACTTCTAGTGAACATTTTGTGTGATTTGAGTCTTTTCAACTCATTGATCATTCCCTTTTCAAAACAATTAATTGCTTCACAGTTTACTTGGGGTAGGAACACTGATTTAGGTTTAAATGGAGTGGCGGCCATCAAATCTAATGTCAAATCACTGTTAACCGCATTTGGGACGGGGTCATCACTTATCCCCTCCACTCCAGCCAATTCATGCACAGTATATAGTGTCTCAATGTCACCTATTTGTAGATCTACACGATCACTAGCACATTCCCCGATTTGTTTATTCGGTTTATGTGAAAACCACTTTCTAAGTTTCAATTTCCGTATATAGTGGAACAAGTCAATTCTTGTTTCTGTGTAGTTAAAATTGGAAGTAGGGCAGAAGGATAAACCTAACATTAAAACCTCCAATTCATTCTCACTCAGTTTATAATTAGAAAGATTTACCACAGTCTTGATCTTCATGTTTTCTTCGCAAATTTGCCCCTCGTTCTTGTTCCCACTGGGCTGTCTGTCGGCATAGAGTAATTTGGCTTTTTGCCTCCTCTTCCTCCTCTTCCACGCCCTCTTACCGGGCTGCTGGCCATTATGTTTGACCTTTCTTTTGCCAGTAGCTTGTACACCCTTAAAAATCGTGCTTTTAGTATTTCTGCATCATTTCCTTGTGCATCCTGTGTTGCTTCGGAATCACATTGTATGATTTGTTCAGTCAATTGGGATAACCTACTGGTGGAAGCTGAAGGTTCATCATCCCCCACTGCTTCTTGTAGTGTTCCCTCATTGGACTTCATTTGAGTGGTTTGTTCCTTTCTCAGTTTGTCAAACTTTTTGCCAAAAGTTAAAATTTGGCCATTTTTGTAATCAATTTCGTCTCTTTCAAATTTTGAAAACTTTTTCATTTTCATTTCATCTTCAAGTTTTTCCAGCCGTTTGTTCATTTTATCCATCTCAGTGTTGAATTCCTCGTCACCAAGTAATTCCATTAATTTCGCTATTAGCTCTTCGCTTTCTTGTGTTAATTTTGCAATTTCCTTTTCAGCAGCTTTAATCAATAGTTTTAACATGTTCAATGAACAAATATGAATGTTCTCCATCCACTCCGATATTAATTCTGGATCGGGTTGTTGAAGCGTTGGGGTTATGAAAATACGTAAACCCGAGGTATTCTATTGCATTCTACATAATGCTGGAGTGCTGTGGCTTCCCACCATTTAGATTGTTCTTTTTTAAGCACTCTCCATAAGGTGTCCCAAAGTTTCCTCTTGTCTTTCACGCTATCAGTGGCGGTTCTGACATGGTTCTATTACGATTTGGTGCAAACTCGTAAATCCCGATGTTATCAGGGCTGCATATACACTTAGCGCGATTAGTTGTTGATCACTTACTCGCTAATCCGATTACCACGATCAAGCTCACCACTCGAGTGAAGCTCCCGCGGCGTTTTGTAACGGCTCACCGGCAAGGACAAAGAAAGGTGATCGCAGCTCCCTGCTCCTCCTCCTCCTCCTCTTTGCTCGACTCGTGCTCCGATTACAAACTCCTCAGCTTCTTTAATTCAAGTGGCGTCTTCGTGTGGGCAAGGGTTTTGAAACACAAGAACACGAGATTTGGCTAATCCCCAGCCTCTGTATCGGCGGGCTCACGGCAGGGGTAGCCACCCCCTTACAATATACACACTCCACTGGCGTATTCCTCCCTTCAGTCACGGAAAGAACAACACAGGAGCCGTGGCCTCTCTTCGTGGTGCAGTTTATTTCAGACACAACGTCCTACACTTTTCGGAGTAAGGCTACTCCTTCATCACGGGCAAACTTTGTGCATTTCAATGTGGTTAATAAAGTAAAGTAATATGTCACGTGATAAAAACATAAACAAAATACTTCGCCTTTAAACAATTTACAATTGGTGTTTTACGTGCAAACATTTCAATTTGAGTATTCACATGATGATCGCAAGAGCAGTATTATGATACATTTACATTTTACATGGCTCACGACCCAAATCGTATGGAAACTGATGTCATGAGTGATGTCACTGACCATGTCATGAGTGATGTAATATGTGACGTCATCAGCAGTGCATTGCAGGCTCGCAAGTTATAGTGAGTCCAACTAACTATAACGTAGGAATTTCAATGGTTTTATGTCAGTAAAATTTCCAGCTAACTATAACTGGTGTGAAACCTATGGTTTTTTCAGTGAATTTAATAGGTTTTTTAAATGCTAATTCCTAACTATAACTGGTGTGAAACCTATGGTTATTTCAGTGAAATATATATATATATATATATATATATATATATATATATATATATATATATATATATATATATATATATATGCAAATCCACACGTACAGAGGTATATATATATATAATTCAACAAAGGCCTGAAAGCTTGAGAATGCACTTGATAGCCAATGAACACCTTCAGGTATTATTTGTATTATTTCAAATTTGGAAGCCAGCATCTGTATTCCAGGTTAAATGTCTTTATTTGACAACACATTTCGAGGCTCCAGCCTCTTCTTCACAGGCAGCTTTGCTCACGGGACACAGATTCCAATTAGCTGCTTGCTTTGTTTATATATACGCCCTCAGTGGGCTACGCTTAGTGCAATTCATTTGTAAAGCATGCTGGGACATGTGTTACACATCGGATCAGTTTATACCCTCAGTAAACCGGCTGGTTTAATGTACTGAGAGTCCGCCCCCAGAAGCTCTTGGGCGTTTCGTGGTCAATCTGTGTACACGGCAACCCTGCCGTGGGGGGCTGTAACATCCTTACAAGGGAAGGAGACCGTTGGGCGGAACTGTGTCCAGATCCCCGTAGCGGTACATTAAATTAAGGAAAAATTAACTTGCGCACTGCTCTGGGGCCCACTGAGGGTGAAATGTATGTTTTTAAAAAGGATTAAATGCCTGCAAGATCTACTAAGGATGTAATATTGTTCTTTTACAGACTACGAGTCCCAGCGTGCAACAAGAAAGGGAAATACATTGCACTGAGCGAGAGGCCCACTGAGGTCAAACCTGTAAAAATACATCGAGGCAGCGGGGGTTAGACTACTCTCAATCAGGGTTTAGGCCCAATCACAGCACCGAATCTGCCCTTCTCTCAGTGACCGACACCATCCGGATGGCACTGGATGGAGGGGGCTCGATGATTCTGGTGCTGTTAGATTTATCCGCTGCCTTTGACACGGTGTCACATGAGATTCTTCTCGGCTGTCTGAGGGAGGTGGGTATAGGAGGTGTGGCCCTGTCCTGGTTGGAGAGTTTTCTCTCAGACCGCTCACAAGGAGTCAGTTTGGGCTCCCTTCATTCCACATTAAGGGAGCTCACCAAAGGAGTGCAACAAGGCTCATGTCTAAGCCCTACACTTTTTAATATGTATGTGGCCCCCTTGGCTGACATTGTGGGAGAATATGGGTTCACCCCGGTGTCGTACGCTGACGACACCCAGCTCTTGTTCCCTTTTCAGTCCCTCACGCCTGCAATAAAAAAATCCTTTGCGGATGGTATGAGAGCGGTCTCAGACTGGATGGCTATAAATTGCCTCCAATGCAACGTAGGCAAAACAGAGGTAATGTTGTTTGGGGAGGCCCTTCTTTTGTGGTCCCCAGAATGGTGGCCCCTAGACCTTGGGCCAGTACCAAGTCCAAAACAGACAGTGAAAACCCTTGGTGTGCGTCTAGATCAGGCACTATCGCTCAAAGAACATGCCAGTCAAGTTGCTGGATCATGTTTCCATACCATAGGACTCTTGCGACGTGTCTTTCCATTCCTGCCTGACTGTCACAGAAAAACCTTGGTCCAGACCCTGGTGGTCAGTAGGCTGGACTACTGTAATGGCCTGCTCATCTCGGCCAACGAAGAACAACTTAACAGATTGCAAGTTGTCCAGAATACCGCGGCGAGACTGGTTCTTAATGCTTTGCCCAGGACTTCCTCACGCCCCCTTCTGGACAAACTCCACTGGTTGCCTGTCCGGCAGCGTGTCAAATATAAAATCTGCTGTACCATACACAAATGTCTTTTTGGGTCCGGTCCTAAATATTTAATTGACAAGTTCATTCCCTACAGCACTGGACGCTTCCTGCGTTCAAGTAATCAGCAGCTGCTTCAGGTCCCTAGGATTGGGAGGGTTAGGCAGGGAGGCCGAGCCCTCTCTTATAAAGGCCCCATTTTCTGGAATTCACTGCCACTCACCCTAAAACAAAACTCTAATTTCCAAACCTTTAGGAAGTTTCTTAAAACCTACTTATATTCGACTTCCTAACTAATGGCAGCCTCTTAAACTCATGACCCAGTCTAACATCTGTAGTAAAGCGCTAGCGCCGCAGAGATACCCCTTCGGGGGTCGAATCCTGCGCTATATAAGAATATAAATAAATAATTTAATACATTAATTAATCTTGCAGCACTTAAGGCTAAACTGGAACTGCTTGCGAGATAGCCATTTGTCATGAGACCTTTGAAAAAGAGACAGCAGTCTTGAAACGCATTAGGTCTGAATAACGATTACCGGAGAGCAGTTGTGCAAGTTTTCTCCCTTGGAACCGAAAAACCGGATGGTTTAATTTACTGTGAGTGCGCCCCCAAAAGCTCTTGGGCGTTTGGTGGTGTGTGTGTATGTGTGTGCATGTGTGTGTATGTGTATGTGTATGTGTGTGTGCGTGTATATATATATATATATATATATATATATATATATATATATATATATATATATATATATATCCACTACTTTCTGTCTCTCCAACGAGGCACCACAGAAATAACGGACCACCAGGCAGCATAGCGTATTCAGGTAGGTTTATTATCCCTCCTTTCCACTCAGCATGACGCGTTTCGGGTAACGAGTACCCTTGTTCACATAGCAGGCATGCAGTACATATCGGCATATATATACTAGTTTTTTTATCTTTCAAACACCACGTGACCATAAATAGTGAAAAAATACTAATGTGCAAATGAGGCAATGTTATGGAATCCCCTTACTTCCTATGTGTATATTCTTTACATTTTCTGACAACATGCAAACATATTCATATTACTATTATCGGTTTCTAGCAGCATAAATGCTTAATTTAAATGTGCAAAATACGCAATAAATATTTTTATAAAATTAAATAATAAACAATTTCAAAGATTTAACACATATTTATAAACACCACAATTTTTTTAAAATTATTTATAAAATCACATTTTGAATTCGTGCAACATACGCAATTATTCTTTCTTTTGTTGGAATCACCTAGATGACTCTATGTGCAAATAACAGCTTCAATGCTGCCGCATTGTGCAAATCAAGCTACTTTTTTAATAAACTCATTTGATGTCACCAATGAGTTAATTATTTTGTGCAAAAATGAATGAATGGGTGCAATATTACTGCCTTAATGCAGTCGCATTTGTGCAAAAATAAGTTTATGCATTTAATAGCTGTCAAGATTATTTCCGACTTTTTCAAATATTTTTAGTCTAACATTGTCAAAATTTTAAGACACTATTTATTATTATCAATACTTGATCCCAAGTATCTAATCCTCAAAAAAAATTCCATTTAAACTTGCCAAAGTGCTTAGTGCTGATCATAAGTGCAAAATTAATAATAATAAAAAAATCCTTTAAAACCAATGAATTGTAGTTATAAGCATAGACTGTATATGGGGGCTTAATGCCATGTAACTCTTCCATCCCATATGTAATTCCATTACCGAGTGTCAAATATTTCAGAAGACCCCACTCTCTATAAGCCTGTAGGAGTAGACTAAGGATTTACAGATTTCAAAATTGGTTTCCTTAAAACCATCACAAGTGATAAAATCAAGTCAGATATTTTAGAGGAACGTATGTAAGTCTTCAGTATTATTGAGACTGTTTGGGTATTTACTATTCAAATTTAAAATGTACCTTGTTTCTAATTGTCTCAATAATTTTTCCCTATCGCCCCCTCTACATGGCATAGGAACAGACATAATATGATAGACAATTAATATCCTTATTATGTACAGATTTAAAATGTCTTGCGACTGGATAAGCTGGATCGCAATTTATGATGGCTCTAATATGTTGTAATATTCTCACGTGCACCTGGAGCTTCGTACTTCCCACATATCTTAGCCCACAGGTGCACGTGAGAACATGAACTGCAAAATCTGTGCAGCAATTGAAATTGCCCCTAATGTCAAGTTCATTCTCTCTAAAAGGTGTACTGTATTTAGTAATGTTTACACCAAATTTACAAGCACAGCATGTAGTGCATTTAAAGAAGCCCTGTCTAGTTTTTAACCAAGTATTCGTCGAGGCCCCTTCCACTTTGGTTCTGGATAAGTGGGCTGCCATGGATTTACATTTTCTAAAAGTTACAACCGGTTTGTCTGCTAGCCTTTCATTAAGAATGCTATCTGTCAACACTATAGGCCAATTTGTATTCAAAATGGCTCTGATTTTGCGTTCTTGCATGCTATAGGTTGTAATTAGTCTGGGTGCTTCTTCTCCCTCACTAGTTTCTTTTTCCATTTCTCTATCTGTTGGCAGTAGAGATATTCTAGGTTTCACACTGGCTTTTAAAACTGCATTAGTTAGGATTTTTTCTGTGTACCCTCTCCTTGTCATTCTCTCTAGGGCTTCCTCCTGACACTTTTCAAACTCTTCTGGTGTACTGCAGATATGTTTTAATCTCAAAATCTCCCCATAGGGGATACTGGTGATTAGATGTTTTGGATGCGTGCTGGAAGCATGCAATGTCGCATTTCCCGCCATCAGTTTTCTAAATATTGCAAACAACCTTTCTGAGGTTTGCACCTGTATGCCTACTTAGCAAAGAGATTCGCTCTTCTATGGTCTTGGTCCCATCCATAAAGTACAAAAAATAAATAGAAAGGAGCAGATGGCACACTCCTACTTCTTTACCTTCGCTAAGACAGTCCCTTTTTTCTCGTTCTTTTTTGTCCTGAGAGTTGTTCAAAACCTCATCTTTCACAATAAAGCACTTATCCGGACTGGTCATCGGGTCACCTGTAGAAAAATGACAAAACATAATCCCAACTCAATCAAAACAATGTACTTTGTCTTAAGTCCATACATTGTGCAGGACCCCACGCTCCTTCAAGAGAGAGGATTTCAATTAAATTTGTATTTGTTACGGAACTCCGACGGAGGTCCACAAAAATACACCAATACAATAAAAAGACATACTTTAAAAACTTTTTTAAAAATACTCCAGTAAATTAAAAATTGAGGAGGAAAGAGGGAAAGACATGCTTTGAGAAGGGTGCAAAATTCTACATTGTCCAACTGACAACTATTACAACATACAAACTAGACTCTTTAAAAATGTACTAATAAATGGCCAGAATTGTTTTAAAAACTTGAAATATTCTATGGCAAACAATTTCATTTGGTGGGGACAAGACAAAAGATCGAGCCTCCTGAGCAGAATGAATATTAAATTTGATGAATGAAGGTCTTAAAAACAAGCGCCTAGCCCTTTGAAGTTCCAGATACACAAATAGCACGTGATTAAGATCCTGAATTTGTAAAAAACACAATTCACAAATTCTCTCCCCTCTAGGAAATCTTTTTCCAAATGCCAGTCACTTCTCTCAGGGGCAACAGGTTGGTTCTCAAAAGTAGTATTAATGTTCTAATTCCATGTGGGAGATTCCATAAAAGATAGGGCTGAGGTCTATTCCCCACAGCACTCCCACATACCACCTCATTGCGGGCTTTAGATTGACTTAAGGCTGTGTCTCTTACAGTACTAATCGAGGTTACAGACTTTAAGAATAACTTCAATTCAGGCTTTGGCATGGGTGATTCACAATTTAAACTGAGCCCAAATGAATCATTTGCGTACGCAAATGATGTAAAGAAAGCTGATTTATCTTTTAGTTTAACAAAGATTTCCATTCTCAAAGAGGCCCTGAGGGTGCCCTCATCCCCCCTAAAGAGGGAATTCCCCCACCTCAGGACTGCTGCCAAGGATGAAGCATATGAAGAGACTAGGTGGAATGCCAAGCGTAAAACATGTGGGGCAGCCAGAGAGTTTAAATTACAAATTTGGAAGAAAAACCGCCCTTCAGCCTTATCAAAAGCGAGCCAATCGTTCCTATCCAGTACTTCTGCAGCATATATTAATGCAGGGGGAAATTTACCCTTAAATACTGACAGAGTATGATTAAAATGGCATCTTCGGGGGGCGTGTCCAAGATGGCGGCATGATCGGACGCAGGTTTCCGAGTCTCCCTGCCCGATCCCGCCGATTGCCGCACTTAACGCCCGTATCTCTCCCAAAATAAGCCAAAAGCACTGGGAGAGGTGCCCGACGACAGAGGGGGCCCCGAAAACACGCCATTGGTCTGCTCGCCCTGTGGAGGCGTAAATCCGAAAAGACGCTGCACTGTCGCCTGTAGTGGTGGCCGCGCTGCCGAGCTAGCACCCGCTGCAAGTAACAGGCGAGAACAACCCATCCGGCGGAAGGCTCGGAGGACGGAGCTGGAGGACAAGCCTCCGCTGCGGTTCCTGCACCGCAAACCCCATTGCAGCAACGCACAGCCTGTGTGACCCGGCCGGGGATCGAGTGGACCCAGGCAGGGGATTGCAAAATTGAGGCCCCAGCTTCGGGCCTGCGGCACGGACATCCGCGGCTCCTAGCGCGGCCGCCCTAACCACCCCAACAGACCTGCAGGAGATCCGGCTCGGGGAGCGGAGGACGGCACTGCCCCACCACTGTGGAGATCCGCGCCTGGTGGCGCTCAGGGCGCCACCGAGCTCCGAGGCGGCCTGCGACCACGCAACACCGAACCGGTCTGGCGGTACAGCTTCCGCTGAGCAGACGGCCCGGCCATGAAGGAGGCAGACCAGACCAGAAGTAGCGAGATTGAGCAACTCCAGCAGGAAGTCCTGCGCCTCACTGACCAGCAGCTGGACCTCCAGGCCCACGCGGAGGACCTTGAGAACCGTTCCCGCCGCAATAACATACGGGTACGGGGGGTCCCTCAAAAGGAAGAGGGGGCTGATGTCACTGGCTACCTGTAGTCCCTCTTCAGGAGCGTATTGGGGGAATCTGCGGACTTTACCATTCGAATCAACAGGGCCCATAGGGTTGGATTGCCTCGTCGGGCTCCAGCCCCACCACCGGACATTTTGGCGTTCCTCCCGGATTTCCCCCTTAAAGAGAGGATTCTCCGAGAGGCTCGAAGAGCCCAGCCCCTTCAATTTCAAGGCCACACCATCGCACTGTACCAGGATCTCTCTTCCATCACTCTCCAAAAGAGGAAGGAATTCAAACCCGCAACGGACTTCCTACGGCAGAAAGAGATCCCTTACTCATGGGGTCACCCATTTCGGATCATATTTAAATGGAATGGACGGCTACATCAGCTGCGGTCACTCAAGGACACCTGTGCACCCTTGGGCCTTGACCAGGTCGATACTGAACCGGTGTTCAGAAGCTCACAAGGAACATCTAGAGGGGGCTGGCAGACTGTGAATTACAAACGATCACCACCCCACCGACTTAAACCAGATGCCTCTGTCATCTCCCGAGAGCGCGAGACTGCATTGGCAGAAGTAGCCAAAGAAACCTCTTCTCCAGAGAGTTAGACACTTCTGCAAGGGAGATTCCAGATTGCATTTGCTCTGCCCACGCGGTGGGTGGGTCAGGCGGGGGGACCGGAGAAGCCGCCGTCGGAGATGACCCCTTCAGTATTTCTTACCACGGTCCTGTGTGGACTAACAGGACTGGGACTATGTATTTCTAGGGAGTTGGGGCTGGGAGGGGGGAGTTTGGGTCGTGGGGGTAGTTGTAAGGCCTCCGCTCACAATGATTTTCGCTTACATAAGCAACGCTGCAATAAAGGGTGGTTTTGGGTTGTTTTGGGGGGACTTGTTGGGCTGTGGGGGGTTACAGGGTAGGGACCAGTGTGCCAGTTCGGTTCTATCATTGGTGGGGACGATACGTCACTGTTGTGCCGATTCAGAGGTTCGTCTTTCATTTGTGTACAAGGTCTGATGATAGGTCTGCAGGGTTGCCGGGAGGGTCAAGGCTTGAGATTTGCTACGCTGCTGCTCTGTAACATACGGGACGCCTACTTTGAGATGTGCCATAAACCCACTGCACTATGCCTGACGTGACCCTTAAGGTACTGACCCTCAACGTGAAAGAGCTAAATAACCCCATTAAGCGACGGGCTATTATTTCCTACTTGGAACACTCTGGGGCAGATATCTGCTTACTACAGGAGACTCACCTCTTGCAGAAAGACTGGCATAGAATGCGTTCCCGCGCCTTCCCACAGCAGTTCTTCTCCTCTCTCTCAACGAAAACTGCTGGAGTTGCGATTTTGATAGCTAGAAGTTTCCAGGGAAAGGTGGGAACTAGGGTGGGGGAGATCAAGGGTCGCCTCTTGGTGCATACATTTCAGCTAGGTGACACACACCTTACGATTGGCTCCCTCTATGCCCCAAACACAGGACAAGAAGCCTTCCTAAAAGGCGCGATCTCGGAGGCGCTTCAGACGCCACACGCACCCCTACTCTTGGGCGGGGATTTCAACATTGTCATGGACGCGCATGCTGACAGATCGGGACACCGTTACGGAGGGACTGGTGCTCTCTCGCCCAATGATCATGAATGGCTGAAAGATAGGGATTTGGTGGACCTCTGGAGGGCTAAACACCCGAACACATCGCAGTTCACATTTTATTCGCACATGCACCACACATATGCCAGACTTGATCACTTCGTAGGTTCTTCTGAATTACTTAAAAATCTTGAGGAGGTTACCATAGTGCCGGCAGTCATCTCTGACCATGATGCAGTGGAACTGTCACTCACACTTCGCGCGGCCCACTGGCCCCGGGGTCCGTGGCGCCTACGCGAAACTCTACTGCAACGACCAGACGTCACTAGACGAATCAGCGAGTGCATCACTGACTACTTAGCTACCAACGACACGCCGGGAATATCCATGACAGCTCTCTGGGGCGCCCTGAAATCGGTCACTCGAGGTGAACCCATTGCCATAGCTGCAGCTGAGGCCAAAGACCGCAAGAGTAAAAGGGACGACCTCACGGCACGCGTAGCGGAGTTGGAACAGGTCCATAGCCGCACTTGCGCTCCACGCATTTGGAGACAGCTAAAAGCAGCACGGGCCCAACTAGCTAGCCTTGATACAGATAGGCGGAATTCGCGGCTCTCCGTCTTCGACCTACTTATTATGTCGGAGGCAATAGAACAGGCCGCTTATTCGCCAGTGCTCTGAAGGCCAAGACCCAGCGTGCTAAGATCAATGGTCTTGTGGGCGACAATGGGGCAGTACTCTCTGACGATACCCAGGTGGCAGAAGCGTTCCGTTCCTACTATGCTTCGCTGTATGGTGAAGAGGAGACTTCCTCCGAGGACATTGGGGCCTACTTGGCCACAACAACTCTCACCAAAATCTCCAAGGATAACGCGGAAGCCCTAGCTGCCCCTATCCACCTGGATGAAGTTCTGGCAGCTATATCCCGTCTACGTCCACTCAAGTCCCCGGGGCCTGATGGCTTCTCAGCGGGATTTTATAAAATCTTTAGCCGACAGGTGGCTCCAGTGCTCACCCGCCTTTTTAATTCTTTCGAGGGACTGGGTGCCATTCCTCCGGACATGCTGGCCGCAGAGGTGGTGGTGCTGCCAGAACCCGGTAAGAAACCCACACACTGCTCCGCCTTCCGCCCTATCTCATTATTGAATCTTGACTTAAAGCTCTTTACGGGCATTCTTGCCGCGCGCCTTGGCCCTTGCCTACCTGGACTTTTTGAACCCGACCAATCCGGCTTTGTGCCCAACCGGCAGTGTAGCGACAACACCAAAAGGGTACTCCATCTCATCGATAAGTCGCATTTTCAAGCCTCGGACTCCGCGTTGCTTGCTATCGACGCGGAGAAGGCGTTTGATTGCGTGAATTGGACTTACTTACAAGTCCTGCGTCGCTTTGGCCTAGGCGACCGCTTCTGCTCTCGAATAGCAAGCTGTTACCATCATCCGCAGGCTAGGGTCCGCCTGGGAGGCTTGCGCTCGAATCCATTAGAAATTCAACGCGTCACCAGACAGGGGTGTCCCCTTTCCCCCCTTCTTTTTGCCATGTATATAGAACCGTTGGCGCAGAAGGTCCGAGATAACCCAAGAATTAAGGGTGTTAACTTCGGGCACGAACCCCATACCATCAGTTTATATGTGGATGACGTCATAGTGACCCTGGACCAGCCTAATAGCTCTATACCTGCCTTTATGGAGGAGCTTGCCTCATTCGGCTCCGTTTCAGGGTTCCGAATTAACATAGATAAATCCTTGATACTGCCGCTGGGTAAAAATGCATGCCCATGAGCCCATGCCATTGGTCAAGGGAGCGGTCTTCAGCTAGCTACCCAGGTACAGTACTTGGGCATTACCCTAACCTCCTCAACGGACTTAACAGTATCGACTAATTATAAGGCTCTCACCACCCAGATCCGGACGGATCTGGCGCGATGGTCCAAACAGCCCCTTTCCCTACTGGGGAGGGTAGCAGCAGTAAAAATGTCTATACTGCCTCGTATCCTATATCTCTTCCAGACCATCCCAGTTATGCCCCCCGCTGGCGCTTTGAAGGACTTACAGGACACCCTGCTTAATTTTGTCTGGGAGGGGAAACGAGCACGCATCCACAAACAGTAGGCTTAAAGAGCATGGACGAGGGCAGCCTTGGCGTCCCCAACCTGGTACGCTATTTTCAGGCATCTCAACTCCGTTACCTAGTAGAATGGTACAGACCGGAGTCGGAGAAAAGATGGCTCTTCCAGGACAGGGCTATGGCACATACGCCGCTTTGGAGGATTCCATTCCTCGCCCGGCAACACAGACCACGATACATGTTGAGGTCTCCTATCACACGCACGACCATACAGATATGTGACAGGGTGGCACTCAAACACGGTTTAACAACCTTTCCCTCCCTCTTCACTCCCAAATTGTATAATCTGGATTTCCCTCCAGGCAATGGAGGAGGCACATTCCTCCAATGGCGTGCCGCAGGTGACCTTTTTGATCCGCAGGGATTTCTTCCTTTCACAGATATCAAACAGGGGTACGACATAAAGAACCCTCACCTTTTCCAATATCTTCAACTAAGACATTGGCTCACTGACCCGGACACCGCTGCACTGGTAGGTCGCCCCATGTCGACCTTTGAAAAATTGTTACTTACTAAGGACTCGGACAAACACCTTATATCAGAACTCTACAAAATGCTCACACCACCACACACTTCGGATAAAACACCAAGTCAGAAGCGCTGGGAGGCTGAACTGGGTAGGGCCCTGTCATCTAAAGAATGGGGTTACGTCTACTATAGGGCTACACGCACCACACGCAATACAAAGGCGAGAGAGGCAGCAGTGAAATTGGCTATGTACTGGCACCTCACCCCAGCCCGCCTACACAAGGGGAACCCGGCACGCAGCGAGCTTTGCTGGAGGGGATGTGGGGAAAAGGGCACTCTAACCCACCTCCTATGGGATTGTCCGATACTTGGAGATTACTGGAAGGTGGTCCTGGACGATATTGATTCCACCTTTCAGACTGAAATCCAGAGGTTCCCTGCATACGCTTTACTAGGACTTCCCAATGCACTAACCTTCCCCATGAAATCATTGAGGGGTCGACAAATGGGAATCGCCATGCAAGCAGCCACGCAACATATACTATCACTGTGGGGTTCCACAACTAGCCCTACACACACGGGGTGGCTCCACAACTTTGGTTTACGCTTGGGATGGAGAGCATACAGGCCACACTCACCGGCTCCACCGACGCATTTCGGAAAATGTGGCTTCCACTATTGACCCTCCTGTCCAAGGAATTTAATGAAGTCACGTGTCCCAAATACCTTAAGATTTTGCATCTCACCGATGTCAACTGTGACTCTCGGTGACTTCCCAAACAGGGGCTTTAGGCCTCTCTGGCCCGTTGACGGACCTTCTGGCACTACAGGGCACACTGGTCGGGGCGGGGGAAGGGGCTCGGGGGGGGGGGGGTGGGCTGGGAGTTATTGGTTGTTGTTGTCCTTCTTATGTTATTTTTTTGCACCGCAGGTCATTTGCTTTCACGATGTCATACTACCTCTTTGGCATATTTGTCAAATTTTACTACTCAATTTTAGGGAAGACATGCTTGTCTGTCCCGTCCGCTGTATATGCCTCTTGCCTTTACAATATGCTGAGATGTCTCTGTTTATGCCTGCTGAAAAACCCAATAAAATACATTTGAAACTAAAATGGCATCTTCCAAAGGTTTTGTAAAATCTGTTCAAAGCTCCAGCCTGGGTGGCAGCCTTACCAACACACCGTTTAATATGCACTGAGTCTCGCCCGTTTTTAAAAAAAAAAACCTTCCCCAGATACAGATACGAGTCAACCAATTCAAGTTCTTCATGCCCTAACAGCCACTTACACCCTTTCTTTATTCTGGGACCTTTCTTGTGGAAGACTAACATTTTACTTTTAGCAATGTTGATTTTCAGAAAATGCATATTTGGTCAGGGCATCCAGAAGACGTTGCAAGCCAATAAGTGTTAAGTCAAAAATCACACCGTCATCTGCATATAATAGGAAATTAATGGACATTGTACCAATTCTAGGGGCGTCCCCTCTCACTGAGTTTAACTTGCCAGGGAGGTCATATATGTAAAGGGAAAACAAAAGAAGGGCCAACTGGCAACCCTGCTTAAGCCAGTTATAGGGCTTAATGTTACAGGATAACCCCTGTGAGCCTTCCATCATCACTTAACACCAGGTGTCTGTATGTAATTCTATTATAAGGCCTAGGAGGTGGAGTGGCATACCAAGATGGAAGAGCTTTCTCCATAGCGTCTGACGATCCACTTTATCAAACGTCGTATAGAAGTCAATGAATGCCGTATAACCGACATGCTTCGTGGGAAGACATATCTCTCTACGATGGTCTGGACAGCCGTAATGTTGTCCAGTGCTCCATGGTTCTTTCTGAAGCCTGCCTGTTCTGGCGGGAAGATGTTCTGGTCATGGGCCTATTGCTGCAGATGATGAAGTATACTTTCTGCGAATACTTTGCCCGATGCGTCCAGCAATGCAATCGGTCTGAAACTAGTAGGTAAACTTTTTGTGCCCTTTTTAAACAAAGGAACTATAATACTTCCCTTCCAAGAGGAGGAAATACTTATTGTTCGAAAACAAGAATTAAACAATGGTGCCGCAAAGGCTCCAGATGCAGCGGATTCCTTTTTGATTAACATAATCGGGATACCATCCGGTCCTTGTGCGCCCCAGGTTCCGGCATTCTTTATGTGACCTGCTATTTCATCACTTGACGGGGGACCGTATTCGATGAAGGAAAACTCTGTTTCAGGCATCTGAAAAAGCACTGAATTGTTGAATTTATATAATAGCGAAATATAGTCCACCCACTCCCTTTTCTGGGATCGGAATGGGGAGAGCCCTCTGTCTTGAATCACAATGTTCTGCAATCAAGTGCCAATACTTTTTTGAATTTTTAGCTCTTGCGACTTCCCTCGACCCAATCCATTTAGCATCCATTTCATTTCTCTTTTCTCTTTGTTTATAACGAATTCTTACTCGCTTAAGGCGATTAATTTCCTGTTGTTTACTAGTGGGAAACTGTAGATGTTGTTTGCGGACTAAATGGTTCATTTCTTGATTTAGTGCCTTCAGCAAAGGGGTGCCCTGAGTTGCCCTACAGAGACCATTGGATTCAGAGCTTAAATGATTTACCTCCCTCATTTGGGCCTCAAAGAACTGTATAATATTAGTATAAACATGACCCTGCTGCTCTACAAAAGTTTTCTTCACTATCACACCTCCCTCTGAGGTATTTTTTTGTGTCCAAAATGAACGTCCATTTGCTTTGTTAAAGAACACTGAGACATGGCCCAAGTTCCCTTTGATTCAGTGCAGGTAGATTAAGGGCCAATGTCAAGGTTATTTCGCTGTGATCGCTCCATACTGACGGAGAAACCACTACATTTCACAGGCCTCGAACATTTGGTAGGAAACAACCACATAGACCAACAGGCGTTGTGTACGATGGGGCTGAAAAGTAAATTGTGCTATTTTATTGATGGCACCCTCCCATTTAAAATCTGCACTTCTAACACTTTCAAGCAGGAGGAAACCCCGTATATGTGTTTTTATTTAATCCGGTAGAGCGGGATCAGGAATATGCCAGATATCCTCTTAATCTGGGTTAGCATAAATCTCCAGTGCAGAATTGGAGATTTTCACATTTAGATCTCCCACTAGAACCACTAAATGGCATTCTTCCATGGTAGCTATCTCATTAATATATAAAAAGAGTGTGCTCAGCGCATGATCAAAATGTTTCCCCGAGGGGATATAAAGATTTGCCACTAGGGAGAAGGTAGGCCTGCCAGACTCTCCCAAACATGCCAGCTTCAGGCAAATACAAAGATTTGATGGATGGTAAAAGACTTAATGATTCCAATTAATCGAATTCTTAAGCAGAATGGAAACCCCCTCCGCTAGCATGTCCCCTTTTGGATTGCTTAGCGTGACAGGAGAAAAAAAGACATTGCACTCAAAATCTTTGCGCAACCAGGTTTCTTGTAAGCATATAATTAAGGATTTTAAGAAATTCAATTTTTCCTCTTTATGACCCAAGTCAGCCATATTCCAAGCCAGAAGGATCCCCCCTGGCTACCTCAGAGGAGCGTTTCTTTCTACCTCCGGACAGTTGGTATTTAGGGCTTTTGCGACCCATCTCCACTGGGCCAGATCATCTTCAATATCAAGGGCCTGACGGGCGACTACGGAATCAGGCACCAGATTTATTAAACGACCCCTTTTGTTTAATGAGACCATAATATTTTTGACGTTACCCAAAGGGTACTCAAAGTCTTGGCCCATAGCGTCTAGCACCACAGAATTACCGGCCCTCAAAGCATTTGGATGCAGAATTGTAGGACACATGGTAGAATATTCCTCAAAGTCTGATAGAGGCATTATATCTAGCCGTCCTTTTAGAAAGTGCTCACAATTCTGTAGAGCCAAATTAGCCATAACAAGGAGCGAAAGGTAACTCTAGAGTAGGAGAAATTCTCATGCTGAATAATATTCACATTTAAGATATCCCTGCTTTCTATCAGCTTCAATGCCTCCATTTTGTAAAAAAGTTTGAGAATGAATCCTCTGTTTATCAGAGACGATTCATTCTCAAATAACCAAATGAGATCCACAATGGGCGAAGAAGCGTTCTGAGCCACATTGTCTTTCTTTACAGCATCCCTTTGGGGGATCCATAGAGGCACCCTATCACCACGATTGACCGCCTGTCCCTCCTCATTGGGCTTAATCTTCAGATGCAACATATTAGAGGTGACTAACTCCTGAGGCGGAAAGCCGGGAGCGCTGATTTCACTCGTTTTAAAAATTGTATTGTATTCTTGTACCTGTGTGCTTTTAAATTTGTCCAGCTTCTTGGCATTTACCCCTGCATTCTGTGGAGCTCCCTGACAGCCGACTTGGGCGCTGCCTTGGGGAGTCCTCCCTCGCTGCCACCATCCATCGCGGGCGAGTAAGCCCCGCCCACCTTGCAGGCCACGCCCCCTTTCACTCGTTTAAAAGCGCGCGCTGATTACTAGCGCGCCCTTCTGACTAACTCCTGAGGCGGAAAGCCGGGAGCGCTGATTTCACTCGTTTTAAAAATTGTATTGTATTCTTGTACCTGTGTGCTTTTAAATTTGTCCAGCTTCTTGGCATTTACCCCTGCATTCTGTGGAGCTCCCTGACAGCCGACTTGGGCGCTGCCTTGAGGAGTCCTCCCTCGCTGCCACCATCCATCGCGGGCGAGTAAGCCCCGCCCACCTTGCAGGCCACGCCCCCTTTCACTCGTTTAAAAGCGCGCGCTGATTACTAGCGCGCCCTTCTGACTAACTCCTGAGGCGGAAAGCCGGGAGCGCTGATTTCACTCGTTTTAAAAATTGTATTGTATTCTTGTACCTGTGTGCTTTTAAATTTGTCCAGCTTCTTGGCATTTACCCCTGCATTCTGTGGAGCTCCCTGACAGCCGACTTGGGCGCTGCCTTGGGGAGTCCTCCCTCGCTGCCACCATCCATCGCGGGCGAGTAAGCCCCGCCCACCTTGCAGGCAACGCCCCTTTTCCTCCACTTTTTTCCTCGGATCCCTGTATAAAACTGTGTTTAGGCCGGAGGCGCAGCGGACGGGCGCAGCGGGCGCGACGATGGCGCGCCGAAGGCGCGCCAAAGGCAAGCCCGTCTGCGCCCGTCCGCGACAGCCCGGGGCGAGGGGCATGTCACTCTGCCCCCCACATCATCTACTCCCCTGACCAGCTCCACCACCTCCAGGGACCGTGGCCTATCCCAGCCCTTACTCATTCTCGCATTTCCCTTCTTGGCCTTTCCCCAGCTTCTCCTCCTCTTATCTCCTCATCCACAGCGGCTCCCTTACACTCGTTTGAAGATATGAACCCATTAGCAACTCCCAAAGCCCTTACGGCACTCTATCTCAATACTAGATCTGCTGTCGCCCATGCGCATGAACTCTCGGTCCTGTTGGACCTTCATGCACCGGATCTCCTTTTTTTAACGGAGACCTGGTTTTGCGATGACTCTCTCCCCGCCCTTCTAGCCACTCTACCTGCCCAATATTATGCCTTACGAGCAGATCGCTCTACGGGCAGAACTGGGGGCGGTGTAGCGGTCATCGCTCGTATTGACCTTCCTTTCCAAATTTTATCTCTTCCCGGCATCTCGACCTCTGAATACTTGGTTATTCGCACTACTGCCACCACCCCTTCCCTGACTTGTTTTCTTATTTATCGCCCTCCCCAATCCCCGTTACGGTTTCTTCCTGATTTCCTGGAAGTATTGGCCACCATTACTGTTAACAACTCGTCTATTTTGCTTCTTGGTGATTTTAATTTTTGGCCCTTTGACCCCGCTGAATGTCTCTCCTCTAAAGAGTTTTCCGAAACCCTTCATTCCCTCAGTTTCATTTGACATATTCATTCCCCCACCCACATTAAAGGTCATTCACTTGACCAGATTTGGTCACTGAACTGTCCTGTGGAATTTCTCTTAATCTCTCCTTGCACTTGGTCTGACCACTATATAATTTCATTCTCCCTCCCTGTGCACTCCCCTGCTAAACCTCTCCGCCCTAAAAACATCTGGGTTCGAGCTTGGGGCCGAGCTAATCTGCAAGATCTCTCCTCCTCGCTCAGCGCCTCCCTCCCCTCATTACAGGGTTTATCCACCTTCTCCCAGGTTATGGCCATAGAACAGTGGCTATCTTCAGGTTGTGACTCTGTGGCGCCGCTCAAGCGTATTACTTCCAAGCGCGACAAAGACGCTAACCGTTGGTTCAGTAAAGAGCTTAAGGCCACCAAGTTAGCGGTACGGCGCGCCGAGCGGGCCTGGAGGAGAAACTACAGCCCCACTGCTCGTCTGGAGTATGTCACCATCTTGACCCAGTACAAAAAAGATATCTTGGAGGCTAAAACCACCTATTTCTCCTCCAAAATATTGGCTGCTGAAAACCAGTCTAAAGAAATATTTGCAATTGTTCACAACCTGGCGTTCTCGGACAGATCCACCCTTAAGCCTGCCCCGTCCGATGAACTTTGTCGCTCTTTAAATGACTACTTTATTCATAAAATAGTGACCATCAAGGCCAATATTCCCCTCCCTTCCCCCTCCTTTGTTGATCCCCTGTGTCCCCTTCCTAAGGGCGAACTCACTTCTTTTCCCCTCTTGACTAGGGAAACCTTGTCCACCATAGTTCCCTTGGTCAAGTCCGGCTCTCCACGGGATCCTTGTCCCGCCCATGTTCTCCGTTACATTTTCACTTCCTGCCCTGACCCTCCACTTCACCTCCTTAACAGTTCACTTGCTCAAGGTGTGGTACCCGATCCGTTGAAATCGGCGGTCATCGTACCTATCTTGAAAAAACCCGGTTCGGACCCATCTGTGCCTGCCAATTTCCGCCCCATCTCCCTTTTGCCATTTCTGGCAAAGGTGCTTGAGCGCCATGTCACCTGCGCCCTGAGCTCCTTTGTGGAGATGCATGGAGCACTCGCCCCCCGTCAGGCCGGCTTTCGCCCCGCACACTCTACGGAGTCCGTTGTCATCTCGGTCTTGGACAGCCTCAGGGAGGGTATGGACACTAACCAGCGCCAGGCCCTGGTGCTCCTTGACCTCTCAGCCGCTTTTGACACGGTGGATCATTCCATCTTACTTTCCCGTGTCAGGGCGGCGGGGGTCGGGGGGACGGCCCTGGTCTGGCTTTCCTCCTTCCTGAGTGACCGCACCCAGGCTGTTTGCCTGGGTGATTTTACAGCGGACGTTCGTAGAGTTCAGTGCGGGGTCCCTCAGGGCTCCTCTCTTTCTCCCCTTTTATTTAATCTTTATATTGCTCCTCTTATTTTTTCCCTGCAACAAATGGAGGTCGCCGTGTTTAATTACGCGGACGATCTCCAGCTTGTTTTTGACCTGTCTTCTTCTCCCTCCTCTGTTTCTAACTTTCAATCTATTATGCTTTATATCCGGGACTGGATGAGCCACAACCACCTTAAACTCAACCCTGACAAGACAGAGTTGGTGTTGACAGGTGGTTCATCCAGCCCCTGGACTCCTATGTTTTGGCCCCCTTCTCTTGGCCCCTCCCCGTCTCCTGCTACCTCAGTTAAAACCCTTGGCATAAAAATTAATTCCCAACTGTCCCTTCACTCCCAGGTTGGTTCTGTGGTTTCTGCTTCTTTTCTTGCACTGCGTACCATACGCAGGGTGTCCCGTTTCTTTTCCTTTTCTGCCCTTAAACTTATCATTTTGGCCATGGTGGTGTCCCGCCTGGATTATGGTAACGCCCTATATGCGGGGATTCCTGCATATAGTTTATGGCGTCTCCAACTTATACAGAACCAGTCGGCCCGCCTGGTCTTTAACCTCCCGAAATTTCATCACTCTACCCCCCTCTTGAAGTCCCTACACTGGCTGCCTGTACGAGCTCGGGTCCAATTTAAGATCGCCTCCATCGCCTTCCTTGCTCGTCAAGGTTTAGCCCCAGCTTTTATCTCTTCTGAGATTACCCCTTATGTTCCATGTAGAGAGCTCCGTTCCTCTTCCCAGGCCCTTCTTATGGTTCCACGTTTTCGAACAAGGAAGTGGGGAGGCTCTAAATTTTCCACTCTGGCCCCGTCCCAGTGGAACTCTCTTCCCTTGGAAATTCGATCCCTCACCTTGTATTCACAATTCCGGAAACAACTCAAGGCCCACCTATTCAAGAAGTCCTTTGAAAAATTTCTAATGGTCCCTTCTCCCTTTTCTTTTTCTCCTCTGTGGTCTGTCAGTTGTAGCGCCAAGAAACCGCTGGTGTGCGCGCGCTTTTACAAATAATTTCAAACTCAAACTCAAACTCTGTGGTTGGGAAGTTCTGACTTTCTATTCTCTGATGCTATTGACCCTATAAGTATTCTATTCAAACCCATCTGTACATTGCCCAGAATTTGAGGCCCCACCTCTAGGTTGCCACCTGCTCTGGCCCCCAAAGCTCTGGACCATGTCTGGTATGTCGGAGCCCCGCCTCCCGATAGTGTTCCCCTTCCAGAAGGATCGCCCAACTCACTAAGCTGGAGAGAATGAGGTACTTGAGGAGACTGCAGTGGAATACCTACTGAAGTTGCTGCTGTTCCAGTGGCCCCCACGCTCCCAGCAGGAGACAAATGCACTGTAATAGCGTTCCTGGGTGTACCCTCCTCAGCTGGTGGTTTGGGACCACCCTCCTCTATTATAGTCTGGACATCGCTCTGGCTATCTGGGATCTGTGGAAAATACAATTTTGACACTTTTCGTTTAGGGAATCGTCGTGTCTTTTTATGTTTCTTTTTCATATTTTCCCCTTTGAGGTTTGTTGTGGGACCTCCCCTCTTCCCTGCTTTTAATCCTTTTTTCACTGACGAATTGTGGAGTTGGGCCTGAAAGGCGGAAGGGGTAGGGACCTCACCCGCTGTCTCTCCCCTGCCTTTTCGCTCAACATAACCCCTAATTTTCTCTTCTTTCTCAAAGGCTCCGCTGGATCCCTTTTTTCCCTTAATGAACAAAGGATAAGGTTTTAGTATAGCTGGTCGGCTGGCCTAAGCGAGAGACCTACTTCACGCATGCCACACTTTTTTTTTCTTTTTTTCCCCAAAACTTTTATTCATTCCACAGTAGTGACACAGCAATAGTGCCTACAACCCTGGGGCCGGCAGCGGGCAAGCAGTAAAATGAGCCAATACCTGAAATACTCACACAGCCCATCAGCCGACAACCCTGAGGTCCGGCGGCGTTTCGTATATAGGTGCACGTGATTCAGGCATCATCAACATTGTATCAACCATGAGGACAAATATCCAATATGATATCAAGGTGCGTGAAGTCTCGTTAACACTGCGAACTGTACTGTCAAAACTATTCAACTTTGCAACTGATAGCTGACAAGATATGTGAGTTCTATCTTTGATATTAACAAATACTGCCCCCCCCCCCAAACACGGCTCACACACACAATGCCAAAAGTTGGCTATACACACTTTTTTCTCCTGTGCTATTGTCTAAAGTTTTTAATTTGTAATTGTGATTCTGACCTTTTTTTAAATAATGAAATGACTAATTCTTATTGTCTGTACACTCATATGAATGTTTTATGATACAAATAAATAGTTTATAATATTATTACTTTTTCCTTGTAAGTGTTTCACGTGATGAGGTGGTGAGTTTGAATCTTACGTAGGATCTTTGATTGAGCGGAATGAATGAATGAGTTTGAACCTATTAGATCTTCCCAGAAGGAAAATTCTTTTTTTACTTGCAGTAATTTTGTGCTCCATTTCCTTTTGGGTTATACTGAGCCCCTCTCCCCCTTTTTTTAAGGCTATACACAAAAACCGAACGTTCTACAATAGTGCATGCACACCTGGTCCTTAGTACACCATCTGTAAAGTAGCATCGCACACATACCTTGCGTTCCCCCTTCGTAGCTGTTCTCTCCCCAGGACTATACAAGGCCTCACGTGCCATGAGTCAAGGAGTTCGCATCTACCACACACCCCCACCAATCTGCCACCCTCTCTTGTCTCCTCTAGAACTCGTAGTCATCTGGTTACGTTTCGCCGGCACACGCCGTCAGTGTCTATTCCTCAACACTTTCCACAGCGGCCACTTGGGTCCCCCCAGTACCATCCTCCGAGCCTGAGTCCACTCCCTGTGTGGCACCACTCACGTTTGATTGATACAGTCCCCAGAAATTGTTTGGCCGACTAGTAGGGGGTAGGAGGTCACTATAGTTTTCACTTTGAGTGCAACAATAAAGCATATCTTGTGCCCAGCGGGTTGCAGTGGGCAGTGGCCCTCGCATCCACCATAGTGCTATCACTCTTCGCGCCATTAGCATTCCCATGTCTGCCAGTTGCCGGATTGCAACCGGGAGGCCCCTAGAATGTCCTATGAGCGCCAATGCCGGATCAGGAGTCAGCTCAATCTCAAGGATCTTACTCATTTCTGAAAAAACCTTATTCCAATATGACTGAACTCCAGGGCAGCTCCTCGCCAAGTGGAGAATGTCAGCAATTGGTGCACAACATCTTTCGCATGCCGCTGAAGGGCGTAGACCGTACCTATGCAGCCTCTCAGGAGTATAATATACCCTCTGGAGGAATTTGAAATGAATCAATCTGTGCTTCCTGTTCAATGATATCTTCCTAGTGTTAACACAGCAGTATTGCCACATTGCGTCATCTATTGTAATCTCTAAATCTCTCTGCCAGTCCACTCTAGCTCTCATTAGCTGGTGTTCCTCGTGGGACATTGCATGCCTGTACAGGTTGGTCAGTAGTTTACGCGAGATTCAGTTTTTATGATACAGGTGAGCTCCGGCACTTCCGGTGGTTCCACCAGGTCAGGCCCCAACAAGTCTAGAAAGGCACTTCGGACTCTATGGTATTGAAATCGGAGCAGCAGCGTGAACTCTCTACTACCATCCGCCACTTGCTCCCAGGTTTTAACCTTGCCCTCCCTGAAAAAATCGCCCGCAAGGTGTATGCTGAGTTGCTGGAAAGCCCGGATCACTCCTTTTTCCCTGAGAGGGAGCAGCCACACTGCCCAGTCTACTGGCATAATTGGCGAATACAGCAGTACACCAACCTGCCTCTGCAGTAAAATGTGCCACGCATGGTTAGTAGCTGTGATTGAATCAAGAATACCAGTCCTGCGGTCCATTGGCTGAAACACAGTGATGGAGAGGACAAGTGGCTCCACGAACAGCTTCTCCATGTGTACATGTGGGCTGCGCTGTTTGCCGTGCACCCAGGTGTGCAAGTGGAACGCCTGCGCCACTCAATAGTAGAGTTCTAAATTTTGGGAGCCAAGGCCACCCATACTGTACGGCAGCGTAAGGGCCGTCCATTTAACTATAGGCTGCTTACCAGCCCACGCCAAAGTGACCATCAACTGGGTCAGTCGTTGGAAGAAAGACTTAGACAGCACGATCGGGTTGCGCTGAAGAGAAACAATAACCTTGGCAAGACGACCATTTTCATTATGGCTGTGAGAAGTTGGCCCGATATGCAACGTTCGCTATTCTAGCGACCGCTATGTATCGTTCCAACGACCCTTATGGTGTTTGGTTGTAAGTCAACCTATAGACCAGCTATCCTAGTAGCGTGGATACGAGCAGTCTAAGGCTAAAGACTCGAGAGGGCGCGTTAAGCCAGCTGTTTACCACACATGTACCCCTTGAACACCCAGTGAAAGGACACCACACAAGTGTTATGAAAATAAACAATATATTTATTAAGAATCACAACAGCCCTGTACTCTTTATGAGGACAGGGTACTAAGCACAAACCAAATCTCTTTAGCAAATACTTCAAGTGCACAATTAGAAACAAGTGTCCGAGGACACGGAAAGATTAAGGTCTCGGGCGGACCCGATAAGGCAAGTCGGAAGCGAAGGACTCGGGACCCTAGAGTAAGGAGGCTATGCAGGCACCGAAATGCCGAAGTTACCTAGCCACGAGGGCTGCGGCTGCACAAGTCTTACAGGCGTCGGGGTCTTCGCTGACGAGCCAGGAGCCGGAAGAAAAGGAGTTGCTGGCCGGCGACCAGTGCTGAATAGTTCGTAGAGATCCAAGCCTGGATCGGAGATTGTTGAAACCTGAAAGCAGAGGGGACCAAGTTCGTACAACTAGCCAGTAGTCAGAGGGTACCAGGAAGGCACCGGTTGGCCGTCACCTCGACCAGGTGAGTGGGCGACGCTAGGCTCTGCAGTCTCACGGACCAGGAGGCGTTGTCGGCGACCACGGCGGAGGTGCGAGCTGTCCCACGAAGGATGATGCTGTCGGCGTCGCTGGGCCCAGGAGGGGCAACAAGCCTTGGCAGTTCTCAGGGCCACGTGGTGGGCCTAAGAGGGCGTCTTGAGTGGACCAGGAGAGTCCGGGGTGCTTCTCGCAAAGATGGAAGCAAGGGCCAGTCTGGAGCAACCAGACCAGCAGTGATGATTCTTGGATGTCGTCACAGAAGGACACAAGCCAGCGGCTAGTGACCAGACAACGTGCTGAGCAGCGAGCAGAAGGGCCCCGCGCAGATCGTGGAGATGCTGGGAGACTGCACTTCGGTGCTGGAGCGGCTCAGGGTCGGGGCTTCTCGGACCCCAGAGCACTCACCAGAGAGTTACCTCGATGGTCGTGCTGGTTTTTAAGAGCGTGCAGGTTCTGATGATGGCCGGTCCCTCGAGGTCTCGTCGCACCCACAGATCACAGCTGAGCTGATGTTGTGGGTAGAGGTCAGAGGTGCCAGGGAAGCCGGTTCTCGTCGAGCTGGGCCGTCGGATTCCTTGAGGAAGGACTTACAGCAAACCGCAGAGTTCTTAGTTGGTGCCCGCTGATGCAGGGTGACTACTCCTTAGTCACAAGGGAGAAATCTTGAGAAGAGTCTTGAATGTCCTTTCGTAGAAAGTAGTTCTTGAATCAAAGATGATCTCATTTGGAAGGGTCCCCGCTCCGGTCTTTATTCTAAAGAAAGGGGTGGGTACATGACTAGGTCCTGCCCTAAGGGTGGGACCAGAAAGGGGGGTAGTTACACCCCTCTCCCCTGCCGGACTTTCCCCAGGCCAGGGCTGTCGCCCCTGGAACTGGTTCTAACCGGCAGATGCGTAGTGAGCACCGGGGTGCCACTCCGCAGTCACCTTCACGCAAAAGCCCTACCTACCCAGAATACACAAACCCTGTCTGGGACGGTGCGAACACCGCCCTCGACGGGAAACCCTTTGTCCAAGCGCTCCTCGCTGGAAGGACTCCCAGCAGCAGGAGGTCAGACTCGTGTCTGTGGTGGCAGCATCCATTTTGTGGAGCTGAGGCTTCAGTTAACTTTAACCGGGGTTCACGGTTACGTGCATGTCGTGTCCCTCTAGAGGGGTGGGATGCTAACCTCATCGCCAGAATTGGTGAGAGGGCAGCACCCCGATTCGTATGACACCTTACTCGACATGCCGGGATAACGCGACACCGGAGTTACCGTTATGGTACGCGTTATCATGGAACAGCCATTGGGTCTTGATTCCGCAAACTGCAACCGGGCTCGGCTCGGGCCTGAGCCTAGCTCACACGAGCCCACGCACTCTGCCTTCAGGATTGTTAAGGCCTGCCATAGGAGTGACTGAGAGGAACTCGAGTGTCCATTGTATGGTTAGATATAGAGCTACTATACCTAAAGCGAAGGGTGGTTACACGGCTTCGCCCCAGCTGTCGTGCAGCCAGTTGTGTCAAATTTAGGAGGCCAGCCAGGGGTGGCATAATACATGCTGCAGCCCCTGGCAGCCCTGGGTACACCTATGCCCTGAGTTACAGGGTCTGATAAGGTGGCCCAGTACCAATTGGAAATGTACCTAGGGTACATGGAATCCATTTTAAAGAGAGAGCAGTAGGCCTGGGGTCCTGATTGGCAGGATCCCAGGTCGACTATGTCCAAAACCAGCTAAAACACAGGGCAAAAAGTTGGGGGCAACCATAGTCAGGATGTACCTTCCTACAATGGCAATGCACCCCATGAGCGAAAGAGGAAGCTTGCTCCATGTGGTCACATCATCCTCCAGTTTGCTCATTGCCACACCATAATTTTCCCTAAGTAGAAGGTCTTGGTCAGTGTGTAGACAAACTCCTAAATATCTAATAGGGTCCTCAGTCCACTGTAGTGGGTACTCCATGTCAAACTTCTGAGTGACCGGCGTTAGGGGGAAGACCAATGATTTAGTCCAGTTTACCTTCAAGCCTGAGAGGGCGCCGAAGTGGACTACCTCCCTGAGTTATTTTCGGGGTCGTGGACATACAACAGGGTGTCGTCTGCATACATGGAGAAAACTATGTTAAATGTAGGGAAGCGAATACCTTCGTTACCGTGATGTTCCCTCAGATCGCAGGCCAACGGCTCAGCTGCCAGGGCGTACAGTAGTGGGGAAAGCGGACAGCCTTGACGCGTCTCTCTCCCTATAGTGAAGGTATCCGTAACCAGATTGCCGATTTGCACCCTGGCCGAGGGCTTGTTGTAAAGGGCGTCTATCATTTGGAGAAATGGCTCGCCCAGTCCCATCCTTTGCAGCACCTGCCTCAGAAAGAGCCATTCTACTGAGTCAAACGCCTTCTCCATGTCAAGGAAGACGGCAATGGCCTTCGTATCTTGTTTGACATGCTGCATCGTACCCAATACCGTGCGGATATTGTATGTTAAGTTCCTACTGGGGATAAAGCCCGCTTGCTCCGGCGTCACCAGGCTGGGGGCCAAAAGCACCAGACGTGTCGCCAGCACCTTAGCGTATAGCTTGGTATCAATGTTCAGCAAGGACAGCGGCCTATAAGAACTGCACTCATCATGTGCCTTTCCAGGCTTAAGTATCGTGACTAGCAATGCTTCCCGCATAGACTGCGGCATGCTGCCCTCTATACATATGTCGTCAAATAGGGCAGGCACATGAGGGATAAGTTGCTCTTTAAAGGCGTTTATAAAATTCAACTGTAAGGCCATTCACACCTGGGGCGCTGCCGGACCGCATGGACGCCAGAGCAGCTAGTATTTCCTCCCTACCCGCGGGGAACATGAGGAACTCTCTGTGAGTATTGGAGAGCATAGGCATGTCAATATGCTCCAAGTACTCAGAGATTTCATCAGTGAGAACACCACACTTCAAGGAGTAGAGGTCAGAATAATAGTCCCTGAATGTGTTTGCTATTTCCAATTCGTCCGTGATGGTCTGGCCATCGCTAGTTTTTAATTCAGTTACTTGCGGCTTCCCTCACCTGCCCTTCAGCATTCTGGCAAGGACCGAGCCAGGCCTCTCCCCCTCACCATACGAGCGCGCAGTTGTGTATTTACCCATATGCTTGACCTCCCTATCCGCTTCCTCATGATATTCCGTAAGGAGGGTTTTTATCTCTTCAGCTACCGTTGTGTTAGGGCATCTGAACCGACGCTCCTCCAGCTTCAATAGTTGTTTCTCTAATGCGTACAGCCTCTGCCTGATGGATTTGAGAACACTAGAGTGTTTGGACATGGCGACACCTTGTATATAGACCTTAAAAGCCTCCCATATCGTTTGGAAATTTTCCACCGACCCAACATTAGTTTCGAAAAAGACATCTATTGCCTCCATTAGCTCTCCCCTAAACACCGGGTCAAGGAGCGAGAACGGGGGAAATCGCCAAGTGAAAGGGGGAATCCCCTTTGTTGGGGTGTCAAGCGCTAGTAAGGATTCAGAAAAGGGGGTGGTGATGAACAGAGTGTCTGAATTAAGCAGACCACTCTTACCCAGTCCAAAGATCAGGGCTTGATCCATCACCGTTTTTTAGCTCACTGCACCATCACAGCTCAGAACCTGGCTACATGCAAACTAGTCTGTTCCTGTCCCAGTGCATGATGGGAACAGGGCAAACCAAACTACCAAGCCAATTCTTATACTGGGAAGGAAACAAGCTTCCGGGGACCGGTTTCTGGCATTTCAGCCGTCGTCGGCCCGGCTTGCTTGAATCCTGATGGTGCAGTGAGCAAGGGACTCATGTCTGAGTATACCCTGCCACACCTATAGTGGCCAAAAACGATTCAGAAAAGGGGGTGGTGATGAACAGAGTGTCTGAATTAAGCAGACCACTCTTACCCAGTCCAAAGATCAGGGCTTGATCCATCACAGTTTTTAGCTCACTGCACCATCCCAGCTCAGAACCTGGCTACATGCAAACTAGTCTGTTCCTGTCCCAGTGCATGATGGGAACAGGGCAAACCAAACTACCAAGCCAATTCTTATACTGGGAAGGAAACAAGCTTCCGGGGACCGGTTTCTGGCATTTCAGCCGTTGTCGGCCCGGCTTGCTTGAATCCTGATGGTGCAGTGAGCAAGGGACTCATGTCTGAGTATACACTGCCACACCTATAGTGGCCAAAAACGATTCAGAAAAGGGGGTGGTGATGAACAGAGTGTCTGAATTAAGCAGACCACTCTTACCCAGTCCAAAGATCAGGGCTTGATCCATCACCGTTTTTTAGCTCACTGCACCATCCCAGCTCAGAACCTGGCTACATGCAAACTAGTCTGTTCCTGTCCAAGTGCATGATGGGAACAGGGCAAACCAAACTACCAAGCCAATTCTTATACTGGGAAGGAAACAAGCTTCCGGGGACCGGTTTCTGGCATTTCAGCCGTCGTCGGCCCGGCTTGCTTGAATCCTGATGGTGCAGTGAGCAAGGGACTCATGTCTGAGTATACCCTGCCACACCTATAGTGGCCAAAAACGATTCAGAAAAGGGGGTGGTGATGAATCATCAGGATTCAAGCAAGCCGGGCCGAAGACGGCTGTAATGCCAGAAACCGGTCCCCGGAAGCTTGTTTCCTTTCCAGTTAAAGAATTGGCTTGGTAGTTTGGTCTGCCCTGTTCCCATGATGCACTGGGCCAGGGACAGACTAATTTGCATTTAGCCAGGTTCTGAGCTGGGATGGTGCAGTGAGCTTAAAAACGGTGATGGATCAAGCCCTGATCTGTTGACTGGGTAGGAGTGTTCTGTTTAATTCAGATACTCTGTCCATCACCACCCCCCCCTTTTCTGAAGCACTAGTAAGAGCGGTGAGTGATCCAATAAAGTGCGGGGCAGTATCTTGCAGTCTCCAATGACACTCATCATGGTAGAGGTCGCTAACCAATAATCAATCCTGGTGTGGATATCATAGTAGGCTGAGTAGTGGGAGAAGCCACCCTGTGCCGGGTTTCTGTACCTCCACACATCTTCCGGGTCCAAGCTAACGAGCAGTGAGTTCAGCAGTTGGGCTGCTGCAGACGGCCTGCGTTGTGGACCCGCGGATCTGTCCAGCTCTGGATTCAGTACTAATTTGAAATCTCCTGCCCACAGGATTTGCGCAGCGCTACAATTAATAATAATATCTGCTAAGGACTGGAAGAATTCCGGGGAGTCAAGGTTCGGACCGTATAAATCAACTACCACAAACTCCATGCTTAGACCTTTGCAAAGTGCTATCGCAAAGCGGCCCTCCAAGTCCACCCGTAGGGAGGTTAGAGTAAGTTTTGATTTTGGGTTCACCCAGATTAGCACCCCTCTGGCGTGCGACGTGAATCCTGCAGTTACAGTGTTACCCTCCAATCCCCTACTGTGTAGGATTTTACTCGTAAGCGGCAGATGCGTCTCCTGGAGGAGGGCCACATCCACCCGATGACGCTGTAGGTAACCCAACACTTTTCTCAACTTGCCATAATCGTTGAGTCCTCTCACATTCCACGTGAGTGCGCGTAACGTAACGGGAGAATCACGATTCCCCAGATTAGGTGTACTCATTGTCACAGAAACGATAGTGCGTAAAAGTGCAGTGTCCGAATAAGCCTAGCATGGCTAGCGTGTGCAAACTTAGCAGGAGCCCTCCCCCCTCCCCAACAGACAACTCCAAGTAGCAAACATTCCCCCCCCCACAGAAGACCCTCCCCAACTTGGCCTTGCAGGATACACTCCCTCCTCTCCTTCCCCCCTCCCCCAACTCAAACATGGCAGTCTCCGTAGAGACTGAAACAGGTGATCTGCACGCGGGAGCCGAGGTTGTCAGGCCGCCAGCCAGTAGTGCGAACGTGCACTACACTGGGAGCATCCCCTGCCACCACCCGCAGAAGTCCATAGTAAGCATCAGTGAGGTTGTATCATTACATAATCAGCCATTATAAATCCTCAACACGGCAAAATAACCTGTGCGTTCACTGTGTCCTATTTCTACAGCTCAATTCTTAAAGACTCTCCCCCTAGACTTTCGACAGACTCCTGCTGCATTGTACTGCTCCAGCCACCAGGCATCTCTGTGTGGGTAACATGGCGGGCCCCAGTCCGGGTGGGCAACCCTGCACTGAATCTGACCCACCCCTGTGGTCCCGCTCCTATATCAAAAGTCCCACTTACAAACTCAACAGTCCTCGCTGCAGTCTGCAGGCGCGCCATCTCACCACCTCGTGTCTTCATCAGGAAGCAGTCAGTCACTCCAGTTCCTCCTGTTGTTCGCCGCCTTCTGCCCTCTCCCCCGGGAGATTCGCCTCCCTGCGATGTTCCTTGGACCAGTTCTTTAAGGTTTGTTGCAGCGCTCTGGGGTCGGTGAACAGATGTGAATGGCCTTGCCGGTTGACGCGTAGCTTCGCCGGATACAGCATGGCGTAGTCCAATCCAAGATCCCTCAGTTGTCGTTTGAGTGGTGCTAAGTGCTTGCGGGCCTCCTGAACTTTGGCGGTGAAGTCTGGATAGAGAGAGATCTGCGAGCCCTCATATTGCAGTGTTTTCCTTTCCCTAGCTTGTCTCAAAGCCGGGTCTCTGTCCCTGTAATTTAGCAGCTTGGCTATGATAGGGCGCGGATGGGCGCCCGGGCGCGGACGCGGGCCCAACGATCGGTGGGCACGCTCCACTACGAACATCGGGGAAAAAGTTTCGGAGGGTGGTCAACAATTTTTCAATGAAGAGCTCCATATTTCCCGTCGGAGTCGTTTCCGGAAGGCCCGTTATTCGGAGGTTGAAGCAACGGGAGCGAGCACCTAAATCTTCTGTTTTGTCCTGCAAGGTCTGCATTATCTTGTCCAACCTTTTATGGTTTGTGTCCAACTCCGTCTGCGCCTCTTCTGCTTCCGTTAGCCTCCTCTCTGACATGTCAAGGCGTTCTGCGTGCTTATCTATGCGCTCCGCCATTCTGTCCATTCTATAAGTGAGGGCATCCAGCTTCGATCCCAGCGACGCCATGCTATTTTGCAGGCCCTTCCCCATTGCTAAGAGCATGTTCTTGATATCAGTCACCCCGGGCATATCTTCATCTTCCTGTTCAGCGCTATTTTCACCCCCTGCATGAGTTGCCCCCTGAGACTTTGCACGCCTGTGCTCGAAGGTGAGCTTGCTTTGCGTCTTGTCGCCCTTGCCCATCGTGCGGCTCTGCGAGACGTGCTCAAGATGTTTCAGCCCAGCTGATGAGGCAAGCTTCCGTCCACTTCTAGTGGCCAGGTCTGCGTAGAACACGGCGCGCAACACCAGTAGGCCTTTCAAGCTGTCCCCAGTCGTGTTCGGTCAGGCTCACTATTCCATACTAGCAGAGGTCGCCATCTTCTATATCAATGGAATGGGCCATGTTACTCCACCAGATTCGACAAACACACACACGTACAACCCCAGACACCCCTCACAACGCTCTTACAACCCCGACTACGCAAACCTCACAATGGAGCGTACTGTCATGATTGCACTCGGAGTGTCCAAGATGGCAGCTGGCTAACGCGCCTGCGCGAGGAGGTCAGGCAGGCTTAAGAGCCTGACTTCCCTGCATCAACGCGCTTTGCGTTCTAGCCTTTGCCGAGGCTTGTTACTTCCATGTAGTGGCATTTCCTGTTCCTGTTTCCTGAACTCCTCCATTCTCCTTGATCCCCGTGTTTTCCGTGGTTCCTGTTTTCAGGGGGCTTTGTTCTCCGTGGCGCCCTTATCCCACAGGGCTTCCCGCATACGCAGCCACTGTAGCTTTAAGTCAGTGAGCTCTCTGCTTTATGGTATTCTTGTGCCCCTTGGGCCGGACTCCTCCCGTTTGATTCCGAGGGCCGGCCAGACCGTTTTAGCCAGGTTCCGCTCGTCGGCCGGACTTGTTCCGTCGACCGGCCGGACCTGGGCTTTGCGGTTCCGTTGGTCTCTGGAGTTCTCTCGGCCTTGGAGTTTCGCCCGTCCCCTCTTGATTCTTCACCCCTTATTTCCCTTACGTTTGGCCTGATTCCTGAGGAGCCTTGATGATCCTGTTTGCTGGGTGCACTTCTACCAAGCTGGGAGGTCTTTAAAGGACTGGTAAACAGCGCGTAGCACTGCTTTTTTTCATTATAATCCATGCCAATGTTAGTACATACTATAATCAGCTTTTTGTTTCTATATGACTCTTAGACAGTCTATGCTGAAGAAATACTGCATGGTTCCATGGTTCCATAAGGTCTTTTATGCACAATTCCTTCAGTCAGTCCTACATGGTGAGCCAAGGGTCTGGTGGGGGTAATGGAGCAATAGCGAGACAGAGTACACCAGAAGTTTTCATAGGATGTCTTTTCTTTTTCCTTATTGATTTTTAGGAAGCATTAATAATCTTCACGCATACCACTGATTGGGCATAGAAAGCATTAGTCATCTTCCCGCACACTACTGATTGGGAATTAGAAGATACTCTTAGGTAACTATACATCCAGCATATAGTTCTTGTGCACCCACCTCTCTACTGCCGTGTAACCTGTTCCTTCCCTTACAGTTCCTGCCAATCTGTACGCCAGCCAGTAGAGGGTATTTGCACACCAGCCAGTAGAGGGTATCGCTCCAAGGTTTTCTTCCCCAATCTTTTCCTTGTTTTGTTTCCCTTCTTCCCCCTCAAGCACCCCGTGATCTAGAGTTTGATAGTCACGGTGGTGTTGGTGGGAAGTAGTGGACCTATCTTCAGCTCCTGGACGCTCCTGCTGAAACAACGGTGAGATCCTTACACGTACATACTCCAGCCTCCCCTGGGTCCCCCAAGTCATCAAGTGCAATGTGAATACGCTAAGGTGTGCTATTGCCCCCCGCTGTGACCCGTGACACCCCTAATCAGATAGCCCATATATACATATATACATATCTGCAATACAGCACCACACTGACAGATAGTTGCTGACACGATCCACATATCCTCCACGAGATCCACTCCTAAGCCCCCCCCCCCCCCCCCCTCCACATTACATCCCCGGTGTATCACCCGAGTCCCCCCCCTCACAAACTCGCATTACAGCAAGGACAAGCGGACTAGTGATTCGAGTCACGTTTGGGGCCTGGGACGTCTACGTCACAGTCTCCGAGAGTGCAAGTTTTAGTGAACAGAGATGTGAGGATTGTCAGTTGGAACATAGCAGGTATATCCAGAAAATTAGATCTTCCCGACTGGAATACCTTCATAGAGGCCTTTGTGATATGTATTTTCCAAGAGACCTGGTGTTTGGAGCCCTGCCATAAGGTTGGTTACACCACGTATTTTGTCCCAGCAATCGCTCCCTTTACAGGGAGAGGGCGCCCTTCAGGTGGCCTCCTCATATGGGTTAGTATTTCTCTGGGCTGTCACATTAGGCTCAGAGAAACTAATTCCCCCGACATTTTAAGATTATCAATTAGGGGGCCCCAGAGAGGGCGAACTCTGGAGATATTTAACATTTATGCTAGAGGCTCCAAAGGTGGTTTACCTTCCCCAACCCTATCTGGGCTAGAGGACGAACTTGGCCAGTGTAGTAATGACATGTATGTCCTGGTCGCAGGGGACTTCAATTGTACTTTTGAGCCCCTTGTGGCAGAGGACATTTTGGGCACCTCTGACGAGGACGCCAGGAGGGGTATTCCTTCTTTGTCTATATCGCCCATAAAGAGGTGGTCACAACGGGCTATTCAGCTTAATACTCTAACCTTGGAATATGGTCTAAGGGCGGTGAATGTTCAAACTCTTTTGGACCCATGTGGAGCACACACGTTCAATAGGGTGGACCATTCGATCGAGGATAGATTACATATTACTCGACTTTAAGCTCTGAGGGTTCTTGTGTGATATGGAAGTCCTGTCCACTATGGACAGTGATCACAATCCACTTTCCTTGATTTTACATCCCATGTGGGAGCCTTTAATTGGCCCGCAGGAACACCTTGTATTACGAACTACTGGTGAAGTTCGTCCCTCAAACTGTATGAGGCGTCTTAAGTGGTGTAAGGCTGCCCTGGATGAGGGGAAGGTCCAGAGCATGGGGGCTCTCTTGGCTGTGGCCCTGTCCAGGCTGGACTCTGCCTCTTTGGACCCCCTAGAGGTGTCCTCACTTTTCTGTGACACTACTAATGCCCTGGGTAAGTTATTTATAACACACAGTCGGGGCCTCCCGCCAGGGAATTCCAAAGACTCAAGGGCAATCCGGGGTGGTATACTAAGAACTGCCGGCAGACGAAAAGGGCTCTTCTAGAAGCTGTTAAACTCAAGGGATCTGAGTTGATCCGTGCCGCCAGGAAGGAGTATAAGTGCGCCATTAGTGAAGCTAAGAAAGAGTGGGAGGAAAAGTTCTGGAGCGACCTGAAGGAAGCTAGCGTGGGGAGGGACTCCAGGGGCTTCTGGGATTTAGTAAGGGCTAGGAACAGGCCTGTCGATGCCCTTATTACATGCAACATCCCTGAGCAAACATGGATTGTCCATTTCTCGCTTCCTTATACTACCATCATGGATGTGAGCAGGGGACCGTACATCTTACCTTCATTGGGTCCCTCTGGGGTGAGTGAGGATCTCTTCTTTACATCCAAGGAAGTAGAGAATGTGATAAAATCCCTAGTTACAAATAAAGCAGTAGGTCTAGACGGGTTGCCGGGGGATTTGCTTCTACTTAATCCCAAAGACTGGGGGAGGCTCAGCTCATCTTTGCTGAATGCTACCTACCAAGGTGCGGCAATATCTGATTCTTGGAAGGGAGCTGAGGTCGTCCGGATCTTCAAAAAGGGGGATCGGGACGACCCAGCCAACTATCGTCCCATAAGCCTAATCGGCTCCACACAGAAGGTTGCAGGAAAGGTGGTTCTTGGGAGAGTGCTTCAGTGGGCTGACGACAATAAAATCCTTTCCGACTTCCAAGCTGGCTTTAGGTCAGGCACTGGAACTATTGAGCAGTCGTTTAGATTGCTGCTCTTGTACTGGAAGGTGGTTGTATTAGGCAAAGGCAATCTTTATCTCGCTTTTATAGACCTAAAGACTGCCTTTGACCTGGTGCCCTGGGATCGCCTGTGGGAGGTATTGTCCGACATGGGGATGCCTGCATATTTATTGTCTTTATTGGTGAAGCTCCATACAGGAAACTTTGCGCAGGTGAGGTGGGGCACGCAGGGTCAGACGGCTGCTCGAATGCCAGTGAACAGGGGTGTCCGCCAGGGATCCGTCCTTGCCCCCACCCTATTCTCACTGTATGTGAATGGAGTGGTGGAGCATCTCTTGAAAATTCCTTCTGACTGCACATCCCTGGCGGGCAGGAGAATACCAACTCTCCTGTTCGCTGACGACACTCTTCTGATCTTCAAATCACCTGTGGGCTTGCAGAGCCTCCTGGACAGTTTTCAGTCTTTCTGTACAAATAGAAGGGCTTAAAATCAACACCGATAAGACAAAATATTTGGTACTGAACCCCCCCTAAAAAGCTTGGTCGGCCGCCTATACTACACCAGGTGCCCCTGGAAAGGGTCAAGGAATTTGACTATTTAGGCATCCGTCTTACCGATACTATGCGGTGGAACTCTCATCTCCAGAAGATGCTGTTGAGCCACAAAAGGGTTGTGGGAGCACTCCTCAAAGAACAGCGCTCGTCCTCTTTTAAACCCATTGCCCCTGTGATTGATATTTATAAGGCGAGAGGAGTTAGCGCAGCCCTATATGGGGCGGAATTGTGGGGTACTCATAATGTCGATCAACTATCTAGTTCTGAGAACAAATTCTTGAAGGACTTGATGGCTCTCCCACAGAGTACCCCGACGTTACCCCTGTTATTAGACATGGGATGCCGTTCAAACAAGGATCAGGCACAGCTTCGGCCGTTACTACTCTGGGCTCGCTTGTGGCGCGTTCCCGAACTTGCCATTTACACAGAAGGGTTGGTGGAAGTACTGTCATTGCCCGGTTGGTCCAAAATCAGGTGGCTTAGGGACGTTAAATTCCTGCTTGGGGAGTTGGGTTCGGGGAAGCGTGGGTTACTAGATCAGCCCCTCCCAAATCTGTCCTTAAGAATATCTATTGGAGCTGGGTATCCAGTAAAAGTAGCTCCGACCCCAAAAAATGTAGAGCAACTACCGAGTTCCTTAGGTTCAAGGACGTGGCCACTGTGAACCCTACCTTGACGTAATTTTGAAGCCAACAGACAGGGCTCTTTATTTTAAATTTAGAGTAGGCATGCTTCCACTGGGTGAACTGACCCCACGTTGGAAAATCCCGGCACAAACGTCTCCCTTTTGTTCATTTTGTACGTCTAGAGTCGAGTCTGTTGCCCATTTCCTATTCGAATGCCCAGCTTACAAATCCCCGAGATCTAGGTGGCTTAAACCATTATGTAGGGAGTTGGGCACCAGACACCATATAGTCGCACTTCGAATTCTGACGTCTGACACCCGGCCCTTGTTTGTGTGTGCTCTGTCCAAATTTTGGGCCTGGACAATTAGACCCAATAGGCTTAAAGAAATTGTTTAATAGTGGTCTTTTTAATTAGACCTTCTTAAGTATTTATTGATGTTATGAGTACTATTTTACCTGATCTATGGATGTATTTTATATGCTGTGTTCTTTTTTAACTTGTTGTTTTATGTAATGCTTTTTAAGATAATTTTTATCGAAATAAAGCCTATTGACTGACTGACGGTGATAAGAGTACTTCTGCTTGATACAAGCGATGTGTCCGCTGGTCGACTATCCTTTCTCTTGTTGCTTGAATATACATGTCGTAATGTAATGTGAGCATATTTGAAAAATGTTAATAAAAATATATTTTTTTAAAAAAGGTTTTAGTATAACATTTCCCAAAGGGGGACCAGCTACAGCCTCCCCAAAAAGTGAGCTTAAACAAAGTTCGCCATTTTCAAGATTACACAAAGTAAGTAAAATAGTATTCGATCAATTGTGTGACCATAGCAGAATAAAAACAATTAAAAAGAAACATCACAGTTAATGAATATGATCAATTGCATCGTAAAATAGTTAAAAAGGGGAAAGTAGCAGCACGCCCATTTAAAACCTGTTAAAACACCGTCCCTATAATGTTTTTACAAGCAAAAGTACATTGATTGACATGGTAATGATCACAATTGATTTACCTTTTTGCAAATGCCTAAAGTGCCACAGTTCATTATCGCAATTTACCAACTCAGCAGTTTTTCATAGCCTTTGCTCTCCTCCACCACACATATAACAAGAATCTTGAGAGTGCAAAAACAAGCCCTCGGGTCGACTCTGAATTAAAAATTCTCATTGCATCTGCTGGGCTTCGACATGATAACAGACTACAAATTTGCATAGGCTGTGTAATAGAGAATAAGGTGGTTACTAGTCTCTATAGCAGAGTGACACAGGAAATGTCGAGAGGAGTGAGTTAAGACCCCATTTACTCTTAACTGAATTTAAAGGCAGAATGCTGTATCTAAATTGTAATAACAGCATTCTCGCCTGGGGTGGTTCTACCTCATCAAGGAACATTTCAAAGCTATGTGTAGGTTTTATTTTTAGAAAGGTAGCGGTCAGCGTGCCATAGGTATTACAGTATAAAGTGCACTGGTCTTGGTAATCCCAGAACCTCTTTTTCAGTGTGGACACCATCTCTTTCTTGATGCCTTCTGGGCAATCCCAGATAAAACCCAAACTAAGTTTATGGAACCAATCTATGATCCCTTCTAGCCATTTAAAACGCCCACTCATTTTGTGGGGGTAATTAGCTCTGTAAAACAGCTTCAAAGAGGGACTTGAGAATTGTTAACCCAGATCCTAATCCAAAAGGTTAAAACCTTCAAAATGGCAAAGTGGCCAATGGATCTAAAGCCAAGGCCCAATCTCAGGGGTTAAAGGGGTGTGTTCATGGATAAATTTAGGATTATCCTAATCAATCTATTTTCCGCAAGAACTATTGCGTTTTTATCTAGGAACCTGAATCAATATTGCTATTTTATGCCCTTGTACGGCTATAATCAAGAATATCCCTATAATGGCATAAGAATCAGATCCATATTTAAGTAAATAGCCCTTGCAGTCCAAGGCACGGCAAAAGCTACTTCCTTGGATTCCTAGAAACCACAACGAGTTCTTTCGACACACCAAACCTCCAGCAACCTGGGAAATCCCCGTTTGCTTTGTTTTGATTTGTAATAGAACTCCTGCGAGCACTGTAAGAATGGCCAGTTCTTAGTGACATCTTTATGGACGTCTTATGTCCAACCTTACGTCAAACCCAGCACCTTTCAGGTATAAATATACCAACGTTACCTTAAGCAAACACACTGTGGTGGTTTTGGAGCAGAGCAGCTATCTACTTGCCGAGAGCCCAGCTGATGCGAGAGCCCATGGACGCTGCCCCTCCTCTTTGACGTGCTGAGAAAGACGCTGTCTTTTTCTCCAGCCGAGAAAATCCAGCTTCGGCGTTTCCAGCCTACCCTTGCGGGTTGCTGGGATATCGAGTCCTGAAAGAGAGATACCAGACCTCCTGCATTCTATTCCCAAGGTACGGTGCTGACTAAACCCTTAAAGAGAATTCTTGAATCAGATTCTTGGCAAAACCAACTTAACTTAAACTGCTACTTACTTACTCCTTCCCACGTATTAGGCTTAGGTCAGGTACACCGGAGTAAGGGGTATTTTAGAAGCACCAGTTGAGTACATTAGTCAATGTATATATGTATGTATATGTTTTATCCATTTTAAAGTATCTTATGGCTAAGAAACCATATCAATGCTTTTACAGTATTATTTCATAATACTCCTTTTACTGTACGCACTTTACTTTATATAAAGTATTGCAATTGTGGCAATTCATTTCTCTTGCATGAGAAGGAAGACTGCTCAATAAATTATGCCTTTTATTGAAAACGCCTGTCTCTCTCTTCTCTGCATTCTGGTGAAACTAAGAACGCACAATTGACTGAGTGAAATAGCTGTCTATTGTTTTCACACGACTCTAGAGATATACTCTTATTCTGAGGGAGCAAAGTTGTCATGTTATATGGTTGTCGGAAGCTAATCCCTTCTTGTCTATCCAGGGAGGTTAAACTCCTCCTCGTTTATTCGAGAACGTTTCTAGTGACCTCTGAGCTAGCTGGCAAACCTTAAGTCTAATATAGTCAGTAGAGACCTAGTCGACCTCAGTCCTACGTCTATACTGCTGAATATATTATTCCAATGCGCAGAGCCTATTGGGAATATAGGAACTACACTACATGGCGCCCAACATTTGATAAGGCGATAAAACTAACGCAAGACGTTAGAGTAACTCATTCGTGCTTTTTCACACAGACCCTTTTTCCCGTAAATACTCCAAAAGACGTCTGGAGTGGGTAAAAGGTTCAAATCCGCTGGAACTTAGTAGGAAGAGATTCCTATGTAGAGTTTTGGTTTAGTCAACGTTGAAGGATACAGTGTTCCAAAATATTGTGCACCTAATCTTTGTTTCCTTGGAAACCTCCTCTGCAAACTTTCATTAAAACAATGTCGATTAATGGCGACAACAACGAAACCAGTGAAGCTGCAGTAGATGCGAATCAACAGGGTTCTTTTGTCAAAACATTGCACCTGAAAGCAGGTATTTAACCGCTTTCTCAATAATGGGGTCACAGAAAAATTTCGGTCGACTCCCACAGGGATTCAAGAATAGCCCAGGATTATTCTCAGCAAGGGTAACAGAGTTACTACAAATATATGATGATGAGGCATTATCTTATGTCGATCTCACAGATGATGACTTGGATACTCACTTGAAAAGAGTGAACACCATAATCCTTGGGTTTGCAGCTGAGGGTTACAAATTCAACTTTAAAAAGTCACGAATTGACCATTTAACAATCCTATTTTTAGGATATGAAATATCAAGTGAAGACAAAAGCCTAGCAGACAACTTCTTAGGGAAGTGTGCTGTACTCCAAGCACCAAAAACGCTGAAGAACTTACAATCAATACTAGGTTTCCTGAATTTCTGAAGAACTTACATTCTAAATTATGCAGAGAGGATTAAACCTCTATACGAATTAATAAAACCTGATTTTAAACCAATCAATTGGACTCAGAAACACACAGAAATTTTGAGATCACTGCAAACAGACATGTTAGCTAAAACAAAATTACAAACTCGCGACAACACACGCAACCTTGTAATCCGAGTCATCCCAGGAAGATGCAGATTCACGTACCTGACCTCTAATGAGGGAGAAACGGTACCAATAGCTTACAAATCACATTTGTACACAGAAGCTGAAAAAACATTCAGTCTTACTGAGAATATTGTAAATGCGGTTCAAACTATTGTAGCTAAAGAAAGAGCCCAAGGCAAAAGAATAACTGTTTTTACAGCAGAATCAGCCCTTGAGGCGTTATTAAGCCCAGTTAATCTAAAAACAGTGGCATTAGATCCAAAATGGATACAGTGGGAAAATTCTCTTGCGGCAGAAGACGTGAAATAATATTTTGACCCGAACATGAAAAAACTGAAAGATTTGAAATATGAAGAAGAATATCCTCTGCCAATCGAAATTCTGCCTCTACAACAGTACTCTTGTATAATCTATACGGACAGATTTACACAACATTACGATGTGGATAATAAATCCTACAATGCAGCATGCGCGATTGTTAAAGGTCACTGGCGCTGTGGTAAATTCAGACCAAAAATAACAAAAACTGAATCAGTAAGAAACTGTTCGGCTCAGCGAGCTGAAATTAGATCTTTAAAGATGGCGCTTGAAAATGCAGATCGTGAATTCCTGATACTAATAGTGTGCGATTCGCATTTCTGCGTCAAATCTTACAATAATGACTTGCAGAACTGGGTTCAAAACGATTACAAAGATGACACAGGTGCCACAATAAAGCATAAGAAGCTTTGGGAACAGGTAGTTCTTTTACAGAAAGAACTACAGAAGACTCACGTGATACATACACTGAGTCATCAACGTGATCGCGTTCACGTTGCTGGGAATTCATTGGCTAATACAGCCACAGCGGAAGCAACTCAACCAGCTTCGTAGCCACAAAAAACGTTCAGAAAAATACATAGACGGGGAAACCATGCTGGCGGTAAAAACATCTTCAAAAGGCGACTGTGCGGCACTACCTGTGAACTATCCACTCAATTATACATACATAATTGATGCAAACTCCGTTCCTTTTGCTCGAATCCCTGGAGTGGGGCATAGAGTAATTCCAAACACGAACAGGAGAGTCTTCTTAATTGCGGACGCACACATGGGATTGGGTCTAAGGCACTGAGAGATCAAAGAATCTCTGAAAGAATTACAATCAGAATACTGGTGGCCGGGGATGAGCCTGCAACATTACAAATTTGCAAAGAGCTGTCCAAACTGCAACCGAGATCGCAGTAGTGAACTGACCGGGGTATTGCCATGGCCATTTTTGTAGTTAGCATAAGGCTATCTATAAGGAAAATCCAGCATCCCATTTAATTTCTTTTTAAGACTAGATTCACTTAAAAATACAGACCCCAGCGCTCGGCTGACGCCAGAACTGTTATAAAACATTTGCGAGTCTTTATCGGCACATACGCAATTGGCATGCTACATTCTGACCAGGGTCCTGCTTTTAGCTCTCGAGCTTATAAGGAGGCCATGACCAGCATGGGCATTGCATTGCGGTACTCTTGTACCTTCCATCCTGAGGGAAATGGGATTGTGGAAAGAAAAAACCGGGACATAAAGCAATCTATAACGGCAAGGGTATTAGGCTCGGGTGATGGGTGGGTCCAACATTTAACAAGTGTCCAACGTAGTCTTAACAATCTGCCAAGAAATTCTCTAAAAGGCTTTAGCCCGTACGAACTATTGTTCGGAACTAGAATGTATATTCAGGATTTATATAGTCAGACTTCAGTGGTAGAAGATAAGAAAAAATGCTTTGACATCAAAGATCGTTTGGCTGTTTTACAGGACTTAAATGAAACAAGAAAAGGTTTTACAGGACTTAAATGAAACAAGAAAAGCCCTGAGCAACATAAAGTTAAAACAGCAGCCAACAGCCACTGAAGATAAACCACCTGTCCCAGCAAGGCCTGTCTGGATTCCAAAGATTGGGGATCTGGTCAGAGAGAAGATCGCGGTGAAGAAGGAATTTGGGCCTTCTTACAGAAAAGCAGTACCTGTCTTAGCTGTCAGCGGAACAAGATCAGTTGTACTACCGCCCCTTGCTGGTAAAAAGGAGAACCGAGTTGTATCCATCGACCTGGTAAAACCACAATCATGTGGCCAATAATAAGTAGTAGGCCCAGTGGACTCCCAAGAAATAGCAGAATACCAAAATTTGCTACATTCCTAGAGGTTCAAACTGAGAGACTGATCACATTTGATAAACCTGCAGTGAATAAACAAGCATTTGCAATGCAATAGGTCTCGCATTAGGAAAGTTTGAGCTATTGGTATTGTAAATGACATATTTTATTTATGTGTTGGTTTTGAAAATAGCGAATTTAATAGCTTTGTCATTTACAATGCCAAGTTTTAACTTTCGGAAATGTGGCAATAACATTTGTAATGCAATATGTGTTCTATTTACGTGACTTAGATGTATTGATATTACAAATAACAATGGCTTTTAATTTTTTTAAATAATTAATACTCAAATAAAAGTTATTGTAATTTATAATGGCAATAGCTTTAACTTTTGTAAATAACGTTTGTGAAGATTATGTTTAGTGTATTTTATTGTGACGAAAATCCAAGAACAGAAGTGAAATATTAACATCTTTTTGTGACATTTGTAATAAAGCTTGAAACATTGAGAGAACATATTTGAACCAGTTGAATGGTTGCACAGATTGATGCTGTGGTGGCGCCGAGTGATGCTGTGGCGTTCAGTAATGCTGTGGTGGCGCATAGTGATGTTGTGGTGCCCCGGATTGATTCTGTGGTGGTGCTGAGTGATGCTGTAGTGATGCGATAGATAGATAGAGTGCGATAGATAGAGTGAGGGCTATAGATAGAGCGAGGGCAATAGATAGAGCGAGGGCAATAGATAGAGCGAGGGCAATTGATAGAGCGAGGGCAATAGATAGAGCGAGGGCAATAGATAGAGCGAGGGCAATAGATAGATAGAGTGACGGCGACAGAGTGACGGCGATAGCTAGATAGAGTGAGGTGATAGATAGATGGTTGTGTGTTGTTGTGCGGTTCTGTGTGCGGTTGTAGTTGTGTGTGCGGTTGTATTTGTGTGTGCGGTTGTAGTTGTGTGTGTGGTGTTTGTGTGGGGTTGTGTGTGTGTTGTGTTTGGGGTTGTGTGTGTTGTGTTTGGGGTTGTGTGTGGTTGTGGGGTTGTGTGTGTGGTTGTGGGGTTGTGTGTGTGTTTGTGTGTGTGTGGTTGTGTGTGTGTGTGGTTGTGTGTGCTATGTTTGGGTTGTGTGTGGTTGTGTGTGTTGTGTTTTGGGTTGTGTGTGGGGTTGTGTGTGAGTGTGGTTGTGTGTGTGATGGGTGTGTGTGGGGTTGTATGTGTGTGGGGGAGTTGTGTGTGTGTGTGGGGTGTTGTGTGTGTGTGTGGGGTGTTGTGTGTGCGCTTTGGCTCAGCGAGACCTAAAAAAGTAGATACTACATGTAAATCGTTTTTTCCGTTTTTCAATCCGAGATAAAAAATCCAAACTCTAATTCGTGGGGTAATGCTTGCTGGGTGAAAATAGAGTACCCTTTCCTCCCTGAAACAAGCCAGCTGTCCATCCTACAAAGGATGGTAAACTGTGCAGCATTACATTGGGTACTAAACCCTGAAACTGTGGTTGAAATTGTGAAAAACTTCCAAAGGAAATCTAAAAAATCCATTTAAACAACATTACATTAATATGAACTTGCATTTAAAAGGCAGGTTTTAAAATACCATACTTAAAATCTAAATCGAAGACTGTGTGCAGACTTAATATAACCAGGCATAAATAAACAGGCCTACTCACGGCCACGCCTAGACCCAAGAGTGCCTGGTGTCCGCTTAGTTTACCGTCAGGACCAGGGCTGCTCTATATATGGCCCCTGGCCACATTACCGAACCTTACTCCTGTTCCTAATAGATTATGCAATCCCCTAAAAGGGTAAACGTGGTGAGATAATTTTTTTGAGTGTACACATTATCGTCACCACCGGTATATCTTTGGGTCATTCCAGGGCTTAATTTGAGCCGGTGCCTGCTTGGGGGGGAGTGGGGGTATGGGGGAGGGGGCACCAGCGCTCATTGTTGGGAACTGGGACTTATTTTTCCACATCATATTTTTATCGAGCGCAAGAGGAGGGGGGGGGGGAACACACAGATTATACAGACGCAAGAAAAGAAAGAAGGCAAAACCGTTACAAAGGGGGAAAGCGGTGACTGGAAAGAGCGATAAAGGAGCAGAGTGTGTCTGGTACTGGATTAAAGAGCTCTGAGGTGAAATGAAGACTACTTGGCCTTCGTATTCGGTGCCCTAATATTTAATTGCACTGGCCGCGTGTTTCTGAGTATAGCTTCAGCACTGGCTCTCGTTCTTGTACAAATTAAGGATTGTAACCGGGCTTCTCAGAATAGCTTTGGGCATCGGCACTCTTTCTTGTACAAATTAAGCACTGCTCAAGACTTCTGAGAATAGCATCGGGCACCGGCACTCTTTCTTGTAGAAATTAAGCACTGCTCAAGACTTCTGAGAATAGCATCGGGCACCGGCACTCTTTCTTGTACAAATTAAGCACTGCCCTGTGCTTCTGAACATAGCTTTGGGCACCAGTGCCTTTTCATTTACAAATTAGGCACAGCCCCGGGTTTATGAGAATAGCTTTGGGATACTAAAACTCTATTGCTGTTACTACGATCTCTTAGAGGACCTCCTTTTAATTTTTCAATCAAATTAACTTATCACGTCATTTTGTATGATATTTTGACTGATGTCTGTCCATCACTCTTACCGTAGGCAATAGATTTATACAGGCAATGCTCAGTTCAATCCATGTTTTACAGCTACGAAGCAGTAAAGTGGCAACTGTGAGTGAAGTGCACTCGTATACCTAAAGGACTCTGGTGACGACTACACAACCAACGAACTACAACGGGAAGTAAAAACAAGTTGTTCTTCTTTCTGGCTGCCTGTCCATCAATCCATAACCACACAGAGTTTTACTAGTATTTTGTAGAGGTATCATTAATTTACAAAATATCCTACTGTGCAGAGTTTGGAGACGTCCTTCGGAGCGGGCTGTCACTTATCAATGCCTGGCTCCGTTGCTGACTCTTGTTGTGATCTGCGACACATGTGTTACAGAAAAGACATCAAGCTAAACTGTGTACAGTATTTAAAGGGCTGTCAACACTTGCCGCAGATAACCCATAATCGTTGCTTGGCAGGCACAAAAAACAGCCTCCCCCAGTCCCTTCCCCAAAAGCAGAACTGACAAAAACTCTCGATGCCACAATTGGCTTTACACGCTATACATACATTTGAATGATTCAATTTTCTAAAGCTGCCAATGCGGAATCACGCACCTCAAACCTCTTAACATTCCTGACTAGTAAAAAATGAAAAAAAATATAACTCAATGCATATCAGATGCATTTTATGGTTAAAACTGTATAAATTCACACATATTAACAGACGTGATGAATAAAAACAATACTTGACCTCAAATATTCTTACACCAGTGAAGAAATTAAAACGATTTGATTTCCGGCATTCTAACTGTAATGAAGCCTTAAAACAGATCGCATTTTAGATATTAGTCTAAGGAATACATTAAAAATACACGAATTCCGAAAGTGTGCATTTAAAGTTATACTTTCACACACACCAAGTGCAAGGAAGAAGTCCTGGTTTTTATTGCATCTACTTCTAGTTAGTGACGGAACGTCTCATACATTGCGTCTAGAGTGCCTTTGTAGAGCAGAGCAAGGGCGAACCTTCCTAGCTGAAGGCGAGACACATCCCGCTGCGCGCAGCCTGGAGGGCCCCTGTGCCAGGCGCTGCCCAGCCTGCGTTCATAGACAGTGGGCCGAGCCACACACGAGGCCTCTTCTCAACTGTTCTCCCGACCAGTATAGTGCCTGGGGCCTCCCGAGTTAACCTGCTGAGCATCAGTCTGCCTCGCTCAACAAACTGTCCGGCACCAGGGGGCTGCAGCCGCTACTGCGACCAAGGCGGGTGAGTGACCGCACTGCCGTGCCTGCAGCCCTGCGCTACTCCGACTCTGCGCTGAAGCAAAGCTCCTCACCAGGTTGTGAGTTTAAGAGACGCAACACTGCTAAATAGACCTGTGTGCAGTACCCAACTTTCTAGCGCAGTGCGAGCTTAACTTCAATGCGCAGGGTGTGACGTCACTGCCCTTCCATAAACAGAGAAGAAAAAAAAACAGGTCTCAACTTTTTAAAGTAAGTAAAGTTTTGCTGTCACTCAAACAGCTAGATGGTAGTTTATGCGCAAGCAGCACCTTTTCTATGAAGAAAGTACCAAAAGACAAATAAACCTAGCCAGTAGGCCAAGTAACTGGCAAACGCTGAGCTATAAAAATATTCCACAACATAACTATATTTGGCCTTGCAGAAAAGCAAGTCAACCGCAGAGCCAAAGTACTCATTTGCATACTTCCGACACATTCCTGCTAAAATGGTGACTCTAGCTCTCCTTTAACAGCATCATTTGCATATTCCCCCTTCCGCTCAACACATAGATGCGGTCTGGTGTAATCTCCGCGAGCTGCATGTTCGTTCCCAGTGTCATAAGGAAAGTAAATTGGCATAAACACTACAAAACATGTTGATCGGTCCAGGTAAAGCCAGCAAGTCATGCCGCTATACCGACCGAGATGCACAAAGAATAAAGTGTGAAATCTTCACGGTTCAAGGTCATATTACAAAGATCACGGTTATTCTGTAAGCTATCTCTGGGAGTCCGCGCCATCACTTGGCATGGCTGTCAACGGCTATACAAACCCCTCTTCCTCCTCCCGATTACGTAATCGCTCAAGCCCCTCGGAGGGACTTCCCTTATGCACTGGTCATTTTAGTGATGTCGGATTTGCAGCGTCTAGGCCCATACTAAACCCACCACAGTACACTTCAGTAATTAGCCTTCAGGAGCAGGGAAAATGCAAACATTCCGAGCTCATGGAACGTCGTCGGTCTTTCGCAGCCCCCCCTGCCCAATTCAATGAGAAAACGGCCAAGTGGCTCCTAACCCCGCACCTTGCTCGTACGTGTCCAGTCCACACAGCACGTCTCCCAGAAGACCCTCCTCACCTAGACACCGGGCACATAGGCCCCGCCACACCTCCCCGTTCTCGTCGCAGTGCACCAGGCGGTAGCACAGTCGGCACACCAGGGAGCATGAGCGTAAATCCACAGACCAAGATAGGAGAAGGCCAGCTCCAAAGCTCGTGGAGGCTCCGGTGCTGCCTCCGCCATCACCGGCTGGGAGGAAGACCAGCACCCCCGGTAACCTGTCCCAGGGCTCTCTGAATACAGTCAACGCCTATGATTGGGCGGTGCCTCTATCCGCCTACTCCTATTAATGGCCAATGAGAGAACCTTTTCTCTCTTCCCAAACAGAAGACGGACTTCTAGTCACACAATTCTAGTCCTTCGTTGTGCGCGTCTACGTCTACTTGCTGAGAGTGCACGAAGTACGTCTCTCTGCATGCACATGCGCGTTGACACAGTCTGCTCTTCCTGCAACGCCTGGGGGAGACGAGAAGAGCTCGTCCTACTACGCAATATGTGCAGATGTACAGGTTGGTGGCGTGGCACATGTAATTTTAGTCAAAACAACCAAAATCATTTTGAACAGAGAAGTTTTCCCGCTTCATGTCCTAGGATAACAGGAGGATCAAAGGGAAGCTATCCTCGCGGACACGATCAATACCTTTGGCTTCACGCACAGAGTTTTGTTTTCTGGGATTAGTGAAACATTTGACGTTTCCGACGTTGTCTTTGTAGTGACGGAGCCTGTCTGTAGCCCGGTGAGTGGAGCGGGCGGGTTAGTTGTAAGGGGGGGGGGGGGGGGGGGGAGGGAGGAGGGGGGGAGGGGGGAGTGTGTGTGTGTGTGTGTGTGTGTCTGCGTGCGTGTGGCTGCGTGAGTGTGGCTGCGTGCGTGCATGAGTGATTGTGAGAGGCTGCCGCTGTGAATGTGGAGCAAAAGATGTGCACGGCTGGGGGGGCGGGGCATGCGCGGTCACGATGTGTAATCGGCGCTCGTAACCAGATCTAGGTCGCTTGACAAGGATCTTGGCAGCAATAGGTCTAGCGAGACCTAAAAAGGACTATGCAACAATGCCATGGAACTTGTGCCTCTTGAAACCCAAATTGAAACAGTTCGTCAAGAAACACCAGTCTACAACGATGTAGCCTCAGACTATGCTAATGAAAGAAAAATTGGAAAAGCAAAAGAAAATTCGGAAGCAATTCCAACAATTGACAGAACTGCATCAGGCTACTTCATCAATTTCGATAATTTTTCTGAAGATCCAAGCGAACCTGAAGAAACGCCAACAACAAAAACTTTCAAAGATAAAGTAACTGAAGTCTTTCACCAACTCAAAGAAACCTATCTTATTTCTCCATGGATTGAATTTTGGATTGTGTTAGGTGTACTTTTCCTCCTGCTTTGGCTCATCATGGTACTTTGTTTGGGAAAATTCATTGAGGGAAAATACAGTACAATGGACACAGCAAGTCAGAACATCAACTTGGTCCTAAAGCCACACAAGTCATCTCACATCGAGAAAAGAGAACTATCATCAGTGAATGTCACAGCCATTCCAATACCCGGTGGGGTAGCTTGGGACAAAACGGATTACGAAATCTATGGCCCGGTTGAACTCTTGCAATATCCACATCAGTTCACGGTTTCATTAAGTGACTTTGTAAAACCAAGCACATTCTCTGATGATTGGGACTTTGAAAGCATAAATAATATGATGTCAGATTTAGTAATGTCAGCAAAATTTACAGAACATGATTATTTACAGGGTTCATCGAACTATGAACAAATGTACTGCTATAACCACTTTGTACATCACTATTTGCATAAATCTGCTCAACCTAGAAATGTTTTTAAGTATAATCAATGGGAACATTGTGCAACTCCACCTAAAAGCAGTTCGAAAACATTTTATGAGAAATTCCCATACTTCTCAGGGTTCAACACTAGTGATGCAGAAACATTTTATTATTAACTGTTAGATAAGACAGGGATAAAAACTATGTTGACAAATACTAAATTGATTTATTCTGAAACATTTTATGAAAAAATGATTACATTTGGTTTTGATTTCTGGAAAAACAACATTGAAACAAAAACCATCTGGGGTACAAAAGAATGGCAGGTCCAAGGTTTAGAAGCATTATTTCGAGCCTGCATGTAGGCATGGGCGGAAAATCCGTTCCGCTCGCGGATTTTGCGGATTTTCGGGAAATCCGCAATCCGCGAGATTTGCGAATTTCCTGAAAAATCCGCAAATCCGCGAGCAGCGGATTTTGCTCGCACTGCTCGCACTGTTCGCGTGAGTTCGCGCCCCGCGAATAAGTGCGAAATTGCAGAAATACGATTTTAGCAAAACTGAAAGTAACTACTTACCAGGTTCAAAAGTTCAGGCTCATCATTAGTAGCCATTTCCTGTAGTGCTTCCTGAGGGGCCCCTCCAGAGTTCAGTTGCCAGTTGAAACTATTATGTGACCCTGCTCTGAACCTCAGAATAGTTACACATATGCCACAAAGGTCCTGAATTACAGCTAAGGGAGACAAGCAGGAGCCAGGCTGGAAGTTAAAATCCATTAATCAGCCCCTAATTCATTATTGTCAGTTGGGGCAGGGCAGGTGTTGTAACTAATTTTGTAACAATGAAAGCACTTAGCAAGTGCAAAAGATCACTAATCAGGGCGCACTAAGGAAGCAGGTGCCAGCTAAAAAAATATTCTGTGACACATTAATCAGCCCCAAATTAATTCAGGTCACTTGAGGCAGGGAAGGTGTGCTTTGCTTTGCCAAAAATAATGTACACTGGACAACCAGAGGGTGTGGTGATGAAACAGAGGGTGGCATGGGTGGGCCAGAGGGTGGCATGAGTAGTCAGAGAGTGGCAGTGGTGACAGAGAGTGGCAGTGATGAAGAAGAGTGTCCCAAACAGGTTGGACACGTAGAAACAACAAGTTCGCAAAACTTGCGACCCGACAGGTAAGTTCGCAAATTGCGAAATTGTAAAAACCCTCGCGAACTGGCAGAAACACGGGCGAACACAAAAAAAAAAAAAAATCTGCAAATTCGCGGGAATTCGCGGATTTTGCGGATTGCGAGTTTGCAAATCCGCAAATTCGCGGATTGCCAATCCGCAAAATCCGCTCATGCTTACCTGCATGATCCCAGAGCAAATAATGTTCTTGAATGACACCATTCAACAGACTACTTGTCTTGGCCTAGCTAAGATTAAAGACTTAAGCAAACTGTCTATTCCAAAGCCAATACCTGATAGTAATACCACTACAGATATTGAGATAGACATATCCCATATTTTACACCAAAACAGAACACATCCTGATTGGAAAAAGTGGCTGATCTGGCCAACAGACACAAATAACTGTCAAGATAGATTCCTGAACAAAAAACAGGGGTTCAAAATGACCAGACCAGACCCTAGATACTCCCAGAGACAACTTCCAGGGATAGTAACAACATACAGTGTAGGGAAACTATGCCTTGAATGGCTACAGACATCCACACTGGCTGAAATTAAGCAACACTTGACTTTACTTAAAGACGGTGCTGACTTGCGCGATTTCATAAAGGGACCACGCAAGCAGCGTCACAAACATTTCATAGCGGCCGGTACATACGCTGCGTACAACGAAGATTGGAAAGTAACTCAAATTAAGACAGCAGAGAAAATACGAGAAATTGATCGTATTAATTTGGAAAAATCACTTTCTGTTGTGGACAATGGGTTAATGACTCTGTCCTCCAGAATATATTCACTGGACAGTATTGTATCATCTGCTATCGATATAATAGATCTGGATTTACTAATGTTACAACACGGTCAGTCCCAATTACGTTCTATTGTACAGCTAGGCTGGACGTTGCAAAATCTGTGTTCAGGCTACGTGCCATGGCGTTTGTTAAACACAACGTCATTATTCTCTATCTTTAACCTTACTGATAAACAAATTAGTTTGGCACAAAAAGGAGCAGACTATACGATTCTGAGCATTGAAAAACTTGAGAGATTACCATTGACAATGTCAAAAAGACCTGTCATTGAATGGATAATACACGGAATAATCACAATTCCGATAACAACTTTCCAATTTAAAAACTGCCAAGAGTATATACCAGCAGGCCAGTATGAAAGGTTGGGTAAAGGGTACATTAAGTCATCATGGAAATTACCTTACACACACACATGTTATAGTGACAAGAAACAGAATGTATTTCTTAGTAGTAACAATTGTAAACGATCACTAAGCGGTATACTTCTGTGCCAAGGTATTCATTTGCATGGGGCCTGTGAGGTGACTTCAAATAACCTTTCATGCCACCAGCACGGCACACCTGCAACACAGATAGAGCCATTCTTTAGACAACTTTCTAACGGGAGTTACGTTCTAATAACGGACCACAGCTGTTGTGGTATGGTGCCAGGGAAAGCATATCTCGTAAGCGTTAGTTCCATGGTTACTTGCTGTATGCAAGTATTGTATCCAAACGGCCCTCCTGATACAGAGGCGACGATTTGGCATCAGGGCTCGACAAATGTACTCGCCCGCTCGCAAATGCGAGTGAATTTTGTGCAGGTCGAGTCAGTTTCAAGGCCTACTTGACCGGCCTGGCGAGTGCTATCTGGTAGGTGCAGTAGCATGTGGAAGGCTCTAGATGGCAGCATTGCGGTGCGGTGCGCGATGAAAGGCTTTAGGGGGCAGCATGTTCATGCACGCACGCACAATAGGTGGAGTGCAGGTGGTGCGATGCGCAGTGAAAGGCTTTAGGGGGCATCATGCACACACTGCCTATTGTTTGGGGGCCAGGGCCGTCAATCTTGTAGCGCGCGAAAGCGCTACCAATGACGGCCCTGGCCTGCTTAAAGTGCAGCAGTGACGTAGCACGCCACCACACGCGCTCGCCTCGGTGGAGTCGGGACTCAGGGACAAAGTGCACGGCGATTTGGCAGAGGTGAGTCAGTTTTGACCTTAAATTTCTTTTCATTACACGAGGTTCCGTCATGTCTCACCCTCACAGGTCAGCCCCCGAATCTACATTTTCCTTTTTCAATTTCAACAGCGTTTCAGGCTTAGCCGTGTAACACATGGTTTCTTTAAACTGCAGTGCTGGGAAAACTTTTCATCATGGTGCTGCTGCAGGGTGGGCTGAGTTGATTTACTAATGATTCAAATCGCAAATGTATTCACGAGGATCGCTGTGAGTTACTGGATGCTTGGTTAGTGCCCTTCCATTTCTAGTTCTGTGCAGCAGTTTCATCTTAGATCCGAGTTTGTCATTGCTCAATGGGTGTAATTTACGATATGTGTTTCCCGTCATATTCATTGCTTGATTTGGTAATCTGTATTTGTTATTAAAAGATGAAGACAGACACATACTGGTGACTCAAATCTTTTCTTCCTGCACAATTAAGGTGACCGACAACCTGTCCACCACTTCTTTTCCTCTTGCCCAATGAAGTGTGCCAGCTGCCTGCTGTTACTTTAGGACAGCCCGTAAATGTAGTTCAAAGTCCGTTTTTTTGTTTAAATATTTTAAGAGTGGCATTTGTCTCCTCGTTTCAGCACTTCCGGTTCGCATGACAGCCAATGCAAAAACTCTGAACATAAACCGGGAGTTGCACCGGGGCGGACTCAGTCTGTAGTGTGACCTAGGATTGCTTTAATGTCAGGACCTTGTCAAATTCTGGTTGGCTGAACAGAATTCATAAGTGCTTAATTTGGCTGGAGAGTCCGCAAGTGCCTGTGCTTTGCTTAAAACACTACCCAACCTACTCTGCTGCTGGTGAAAGGGAAAGGGAACACAGAGGTACCAATAGAAACTGGAAGACATTTGCTTTAAGGACACAGGGCTGTATTAATGTTCATTTCTTACTTCTTTAATAATGCTTGTTTCTCTAAAATGTAATGATGGGAGAATAGCATGAGTACTGACCTTCCAGAATAGCTTACTAAGCCGTTCAATGTGGACGGGGTGGGAAAGTGCGCCGTCTCTGTGCTGCCATAAAGACCCATAACTGGACTCACTGGCAGCCAGGTTTGATGTCATCAGGGGCGGATGGATGCAAATGAGAATGTCTTTGCCAAGGATGTGGCTCACTGAGGGTTAAGTCTGGTTATTTTCGCTGGCCCTGTCCTTGCTGTATTCCTGTCCGGTGTGTGTTTTTGTGTGTGTGCGTATGTATTCGCGCCCTTGTGCACACATTCTACCTGCTGCTGATGCAGGGTAGTCTTTGCCTTTCTACCTCCAAGGTTGGTAACAGTCATGGGTACCAGTGATTTGTGTGATGATCCAAGAAGTGATTTGTGTTTTGTGCGATGCAACTACTTAATACAGTAATTTATTAGCTTAGTACGCGCCACTGAATTTTTTCCTTCGGTCCTAATAAGATTCAATATATTTTATTGTGCACTGTGAGTTGAAAATGAATGTCCATGTTGTAATGAATCTGTAAAGCGTTATGTGCAAATTGGCATTATATGCGGCAATGCATTATGTGCAAATTTGTTTACAGGTCGGACTGTCTGTGCTGTGCCCATATAAACTCACTGTTTAAAAAAGGTTTGCTTGCCTTTTCCCGGATGAAGCGCAATGTGGAGAGGAGGTAAATGGGTGAAATTTGCCGGTAATTTGGGTGGCCAACGTTTTCCTGGGTTGTTGGCGCTGCAAATGTTTTGAAAAAAGTCCATTATGCGATCAATTGTGGGTCGAGTGCATTGCTGTTAGGTCGAGTAGAAAAGTCTACTCACTCGACCTGCAGGTCAAGTGAGAATTTTTAGATTTGTCGAGCCCTGGGCATTCTTTGAATATCTCTTCTATACGAATTGATACTTTAAGCAGAATGAAGTCTGTTCTTTTACAGACAATCGTGCCTTTAACGTCATCAAAAGAAACGTATGATCTTCAAGTTGCAAGGACAACAGCAGAGATACATACACTTTTATCAACTAATTGCCCCATGCATTTGGTAGAAATGCTAAGCCAAATTCTAAATATGTCAGATACCAGTGGCATCGCACATGTATTTAAGACAATTTTTTCGGGACTGTTAACACCATTTGAAACAGTTCTGGGCATCTTTCCCAATATTGTCCATTCTGTCTTTGGCGGTCTACAACTACTTTTGGGACTCGTAGCAGGAATTTTATTTTTGATCCTCCTGCTCCGATATGGCAAGCCAAATCGCAGACAAGACTCCAGCAACGATGGAAGAAACGATCCTAGCTATATGCTATTGGGACCACAAAACTAAAGTCCTTGGATTAGCCCGGCTAAGAGATCTGAATATGACCTGGTTTCTTTCATTCAGACCTATATGGCAAAACTGCATCTTACCTGTGCTTCGATGTATGCTATGCGGAGAAGAATGCGTGTTGGACACCTGTCTCACACTACAATCAGCAGTACCAATGGATATCGATACCTTGCTAAGTCCTGTAACGGCTCATGCATCGTGTTGTCCCCAGCGGTTACCAATCCTGATGACGGCATTCGTTGGGACTTCACCACTACGATTAGGTGGCAGTGAAGTACGAGATGAGAGCAACATCACCCAGGTACGACCTTCTGTGAGCATTGCTGATCCTGACATCGATGATAGCAATCATTCTCACAACTGCACTGTTGCAGCATTTTCAAACTTGGTCGAACTTTCACCTGAAGCTGTAGACTGCTTTTTTGCACATCTGTCTGAAATGATGTTCTCCCCTGAACAGAAAGAAGAACTTTTTAAGCAACGAGCACACAGTGTTCCCCTGAACTCTGAATTCGGCCTTCAGCTTTGATAAACAAAAGCTACTGAAAACATTTGGAACTATTTTCTACACTGAAAACTAAATTATTTTTTTCCAACTTCCAAAATATTTACCTTTTTTCTGGCACATGTACTCTGCTTAAAGTAGAACTATTCTTAAAGAACAGAGCTTCTATTTTTAGTAATTCTAGAGACAATATATTACCTCAGCCTCTAGCACATTTACAAGCAACTGTATTTATATGTGATGGAATAGTCTTGACCTTCTTTTCTGTATTAAGAGACATTTCATGTGTAATTTTCGCAAATCGTTCAGCTAAATATATATGCATCTTTTTTACTGAATGATTACACTGCTTGATAAGCGTACAGTATCAATAATCTTTCGTGTATTTCGCATACACCATTTCAAATGCAAAAATGTATTTTGGGGTGGGTTGGAATACACATGCACCTTTAAATGTTTACTATTGCTTAGTTTTAGTAATGATGGACATTAGATCGTGGAGTGGGTATTGTGTTTTTATCTAGGAACCTAAATCAATATTGCTATTTTATGCCCTTGTACGGCTATAATCAATAATATCCCTATAATGGCATAAGAATCAGATCCATATTTAAGTAAATAGCCCTTGAAGTCCAAGGCACGGCAGAAGCTACTTCCTTGGATTCCTAGAAAGCACAACGAGTTCTTTCGACACACCAAACCTCCAGCAACCTGGGAAATCCCCGTTTGCTTTGTTTTGATTTGTAATAGAACTCCTGCGAGCACTGTAAGAACGGCCAGTTCTTAGTGACATCTTTATTGACGTCTTATGTCCAACTTTACGTCAAACCCGGCACCTTTCAGGTATAAATATAGAAACGTTGCCTTAAGCAAACACACAGTGGTGGTTTTGGAGCAGTGCAGCTATCTACTTGCTGAGAGCCCAGCTGATGCGAGAGCCCATGGACGCTGCCCCTCTTCTTTGACGCGCTGAGAAAGACGCTGTCTTTTTCTCCAGCTGAGAAAATCCAGCTCCGGCGTTTCCAGCCTACCCTTGTGGGTTGCTGGGATATCGAGTCCTGAAAGAGAGATACCAGACCTCCTGCATTCTATTCCCAAGGTACGGTGCTGACTAAACCCTTAAAGGGAATTCTTGAATCAGATTCTTGGCAAAACCAACTTAACTTAAGCTGCTACTTACTTACTCCTTCCCACGTATTAGGCTTAGGTCAGGTACACCGGGGTAGGCGTATTTTAGAAGCACCAGTTGAGTACGTTAGTCAATGTATATATGTATGTATATGTTTTATCCATTTTAAAGTATCTTATGGCTAAGAAACCATATCAATGCTTTTACAATATTATTTCATAATACTCCTTTTACTGTACGCACTTTACTTTATATAAAGTATTGCAATTGTGGCAATTCATTTCTCTTGCATGAGAAGGAAGACTGCTCAATAAATTATACCTTTTATTGAAAACGCCCGTCTCTCTCTTCTCTGCACTCTGGTGAAACTAAGAACGCACAATTGACTGAGTGAAATAGCTGTCTATTGTTTTCACACAACTCTAGAGATATACTCTTATTCTGAGGGAGCAAAGTTGTCATGTTATATGGTTGTCGGAAGCTAATCCCTTCTTGTCTATCCAGGGAGGTTAAACTCCTCCTCGTTTATTCGAGAAAGTTTCTAGTGACTCTGAGCTAGCTGGCAAACCTTAAGTCTAATATAGTCAGTAGAGACCTAGTCGACCTCAGTCCTACGTCTACACTGCTGAATATATTATTCCAATGCGCAGAGCCTATTGGGAATATAGGAACTACACTACAGAACTAAACCTTTTAAGTTTTCTAAACCCCAAAGTTCTGCACCATAGAGCGCTGCACCCAGCCCTTTTGCTCTATGGAGTTCTATCAATTGGGATATTGGTCTGTATGGGGAAACTTTGACCCTCTTGTTTATAGCGCTATCTATATGTTGGAGTGTTAAAGTGCTCTTTTCTATTTGGTCCGACAAAGCTAAATTTACATTTATTCGAACCCCATGATAGTCAAGGGATTTTACCCGCTCCAGATTTTGGGAGTTGAGAAGCAACGTTCCCTTGTGATGTTTATACGGATTGAACACCATGTATGTGGTCTTACTACAGTTGATGACAAGCCCCCTCGAGTTACAGGCCCCCTAAAATCTATTGAGGAGGTTCTGGATTCCTATTGGCGTTTTTGCAATCAATAGGGTGTCGTCCGCAAATAGCAAGCAAGGGACAGTTCTACCTGCCATTTTAGAAGGGTCTCCATCCCAATTAAAGAGCTCATCTATGATTCCATTCACAAAAAGTGTGAATAGAGATGGAGCCAGGACACATCCCTGGTGGACACCTTTTTGGATATCTATGTTGCCCATGATTCCACCATTTGTATTCCATCTAACCTTTGCAAAGTTGTTTTCATGCAAGCGAACCAAGATGTTAAGCAAGTATGGTGGTAGACCCATATCTCTCAAGACGGACCACAATTGGGTTCTATTGATGGAGTCGAAAGCTGTTTTTAAGTCCACGAACACAACGTACAGGTGACTTCTATTGATGACCACTTCCTTCCCGATTATCATTAGGAATCTGAGGACCTGATCCGTTGTGCTCGTGGACTCCCTAAAGCCCGCCTGAAGGTCAGAAAGTACATGGTTGTTCTCCATCCAATGTTGTATTCTGACTAGTATAACCTTCCCAAAGACTTTTTGGGAAACATCAATGAGACTGCTGGGTCTGTAGTTTTCAGGGGAGCCCATTTCTCCTTTTTTAAAGATGGGGATGATTTCAGCGCCCTTCCAGGAGGGTGGGACCTCTCCCCCCTCCAAGATGTCGTTGAAAACTCTAGTTAATAATACCCCCCATATTTCAGGCTCTGCTCTATACAGGTCTCTGGGCAGTTTATACAAACCAGGGGCTGTATAGAGGTATTGTAATCTGTTTAAAGTGATTCTGCCACTTCGTCAATTAAAGCATGTTTTAAAAGTCGAGATATCTTTATGGATTAACTGTTGATCGTTTGGTATCTGGACTCAAAGGTTAAAAACCAGGAATAAGCGTGAAGTCGTGTCTGATCTTCACTCATATGAGACACAGGGTTCAACTGGCTATGAAGTAGTCCGATTGAAATGGGGGGGCACTTTTATTTATAACCGGAATAAATGTGGAGCGATCCAAATCGTTTTTCAAAGGGAATTATTCTTGAAGCAGTCGTCAATCCTGCATCTATTATCTGATTTCAAAGTATGCAGCTGTGTGATTCCATGCTGCATACTTTGAAATCAGATAATAGATGCAGGACGAAGTGGCAGAACCACTTTAAACAGATTACAATACCTCTATACAGATCATAATTGACAACAGTCCTGAGGATGGTTTCTGCAATTGATTCTTAAGAAACCGAAACGTCGACAATACATCTTATCCCCACTCTTGCTTTATTCAATGTACTTTGGGATAGGTGTTTTTTTAGGTTCTGTTGAGTCACGTAGTAATTGATTTATGTGTGTACCCACAGTCCTAAACCTTATTTGTTTATTTATCTGTATATGAAGTCACTTATCTCAATGAATTTTTGATAAAACTATTTTTTCGTATACACCTTGTGTCTTTGTTTATATGTTGTGTTTTGACAAAACGAAGTTTCTATATTTAATGTTGAGTTAAATAATATTGGATTAGCTCATTTCAAGGATTATTGACTGATCCTTTCATAAGTAATTTGAGTTCCTAAATACAGAGAAAATAAAGTCCCTTGAAGGCACCTTCACCCTTTCACTTGCACAGTAAAGCACAGCATACAGCAGCTTCTTATTTATTTACCCTTGCTCTGTCCCACACAAAAAATCCCGTCTGTTTACAACAATTGAAATAAAAAGTGCACTCGCCTACTGTGGCTGTGCTCACCTTTTCACCTTTGCTCATTTTGCTCGGATAATCCCCCGCGATATGGAATAGCTCCTTATTTCAGAAAGTGAATTCCTTTAATTATGCTTTTACACATGCAAATTAATAGACGGCTGTCCAAAACATAAGGCATAATAGGCAATTAAACAAGTGATGAGTGGTACAGTTACTGACTGGCCGTTATCAATGACAAGGTGCTTTGCAAGAGTGACATGAACACACACATACAAATATGAACAATATTTAGCAAGTATGTCCACAGTGTACCGCGTAGACCACAATAGGATATGTTATTTCCTTGTTCTAGTTGAGGAATTGAGGACTGATTACGACAGTACCGTCGTAATCACTTTCTGAAGAAAGGTGTTCTTTTCTCCGGGTATGTTGGTTTACCATATGATGAATGACATAATTTCTTGAATGTATTAAGTACGGTACGCCAATAATTTTTTTCCCAACAGAACCATTATTTTTCTTTAGCATACCTACTCAGGTTCAGAGGGTTGCCCCATTATCTTTAATGGCGATATGGAATAGAGCGATCTGTCTCGAAGGAGCGCTGTAACGATGGAGCAGCTCCTTACCTGCAGCCTCCAGCCGCTCCTTGCCTCCCCTGTGTAGGGGCCCCCACTGGGCGGGCAGACGCGCAGATGAGGAGGCTGGGTAGAGCCCCTCGGAGGGTATCGGAAGCATGGGAGCCTGCGTGTCAGTGGCGTGACGTCCTTCTCTTCTCGCTCGGCCATCTGTAGAGCACGACGGTGACGGACAGTGTCAATCAACTAAATGGATCCAGACTCCAGTGACTACGAGCTGCAATTTCGGCGTCTTCCTCGACGCTCACTGGAATCGGTGGTCAGCGTGCAAACCAACTTTCAGTGTTCAGCGTTCAATGTGACAAGCAAGCAGCTATGTTCTTCTCAATGCTCCTGCGGTGTTACCCCCTCCGCAGTGCAGGCAACAAGTGGGCACTGCAGCTCTTACTGCTTTGCCATGCACTGGGTGCTTTCCCGGAGCCAGTCTGCCCAGCACCAATCACCAGCACACCAACACCGATGCGCAGTCCCGGCACCGATTTCCGACCGGTGCTGGGTCGGTCGAAGCGGACTTCTCTCTGCGCCCTCTCAGCTCTCTTAGCAGAAAACAACCAAGGGCCTTGACTCACCTCAGTAAGGCTGAGTCCATATAACGTAAAAACTAAACAATTGCCAATAAAGTTTTTGATTGATGGGTGTTGTCACCTTGAAGTGTAGTTAGTTGTATATAGGATTTTGTCTCTGTTGTTGGATTTATTGTCTTTTTACACATGTATATAAAGTGCTTTTGATAAAAACATGGTCTAATTGGTTTTGAAATAAAAAACAATGACTGATGGATTAATCTCCAAGTGCATTTATATGTTTGAGTCATATATGCAGATGAAAAATGTATTCTCATGATCATTGCTCAGTATTGGCAATTGTTTCGTTTTTACCTCTCAGCTCTCTTGGCAGAAAAATGTGTGATGTAAATGTGTCTGTTAGGCCTCTTTCTGAGTTTGAATGAACATTCTTAAGTAGGAGACTATCTTTTGCCCCTACAGAGATTTTGATATTTCTGAGCTAAAGACCAATTAGTTCACCTTCACTGGGATGTTGAAACTGAAGAAATATTTTGCAACTATGCCTAAGACACCAGGGTATGGTGCAAAAGCCTTTGATTACCCTCAGGCAAAAATGGAATGGCATATTGAGCAGGGAGGTTTCAGATCAGGAATGGGCAAAGGTCTTTGCTTACCCATAGAGAGTCTCCCGGAATACCCATTTTAAAGTCATCCAATTTAACTACTTCCATCAGATTTATCTCATCTGAAGAGGAAGACTACAATATATGGGGGGGGAGGTTAATTGCTGCCCCGTGGTACGCTGGCGGGGTCGGATTTTTGTCATAAGACCTGGTCCTGTGCTCCTGGAGGATGTTTTGGACTACAGTAGTGCAAAGGCAGTAGGTGTGTATTAGTCCTACTTTCTGTAACTGTGCGTTTACCTGAGGGGGGCTCCACAGGGCACTGTTCTCTGACCTCTCCTGTTAGATGTACTGAATGATAGCCCACTTGGAACCCACTGTTTAAACTGTTGGCTATATTTTTGTTTTCAGTGTTTTTATCTTAGCATATGTATACTGCATCACTGGATACTGCACATTGTGGTTAAATATGTCCTACCTATGGGGAAGAACACAGCGGGAAGCAGTGGGTATGTGATTAATGATATAATTGTACAAACCTTGAAACCCTGCAGTTGACTTAATAAGGTGCAACTCCCTAGAGGAGGCATGATGAAAAGGACATAATGATATGAAAATGTGCAATACTGTGAAAAGGCCAATAAAATACTTTAAAAAATGCTTAAGACGTCTGTAGAAGTGTTTTTGACTCCCAACATATCTTCAACGGCTCTAAAGGATTTACAAGCAATACAAGTTCTGTCAAGTTTGGTTGATGACATTGCTTGAGATCTTGAGGACCCGATGAGGGAAACAGAAATAGAGGATGGTTCCATTAAAAACAGCTGTTTGGTCCCAGTTATGCAACCTATTCATGGGCTGGTATGAGAGGGAGTAGGCTTGGAATGAAAAAGGGCGTGCAATAATGTGGCACTATCGTTTAGATGAATTGCTGATATACTGATTATTTAGAACATCGCAGATGATGAACACTAAGATTATCATAGATATCTGAATATGAATTATATAAATGTGGAATTGATGCTAAAATACCGTAGAACCACAGTACAAGTTTTAGACTTGGAGCGAGTATCAGTGCCGGGGTAGACACTGGGATTACCCTAGGAGACGGCGTGCATACAATCTCCTTGTATGCAGAAGATATTCTACTCCATATCAGAGACCTCCACTCCATCCCCCAGAAATTAGATCTGGCACTATCCACATTCACTGACAGATCAGGCTTGCGGATTAATGCCTCAAAATCTATACTGCTCCCTTCACAGAGAACACCCCAGACCCGGGTTATTTACTCAGGGTCGGGCTGTGTTTATGATGTATCTGCACTTTCCGCTACTTGGGCATTCACATCTATTAGCGATACAAAAGGGGGTGATGGACGGAGCGTTTGAGCAAATCAAACACTCACCCCCAGTCAACTGATCTGGGTTTAATCCATCACCATTCTTTAGCTCACTCAGCCACCCCAGTTCAGACATGGCCATATGCAAATCAGTCTGACCCTGTGCCTTATGGGAACAGTCCAGCCCGAACTGCTAAGCCATGTCATTCACATCTATTGTTAGAAGAAGGACCTACTGCATGGCAATGTTACTAGAGCCGTGTCTGCCATCCGCTCCCAGATCCTCTTTTGGAGTACATTGCCGTTGTCCATGTCTGGCAGAATTGCTCTTGCTAAGATGGTGATACTGACCCGGCTCCTCTATTATTTTACAAACCTACCGCTTTACTTGTCTCCAACCTTTTTCTGCAAGCTGGAAAAAATTGTCAGAGATTTTATCTTGGGGGACTTTAGGCATATACTCTCTATCAAAAAGCTCTATCTGCCCGTCGGACAAGGCAAGCGGCTAGTCCGTTCCTAACCTTGAGCACTACTATCTGGCTGCCCAAGTACAGTGGATATCCAGAAGGTGGGCCTCCCGCAATCTCCCGGACACTGCTACTACGCTTCCCCCTTGTTCGCACCTAGCCCTCCTGCACTTATTTCACCCATGCACGTGACCCAAGTGCGAGGGCTCCCTGCTGCTCACTGTAGCCTATTAATGCTTTCGCAGATTTCTGTTCCTCACCCGGGCCACAAAACCCTATGCCCCTGCTATTCCCTTGCTGGGAACACCCAGAGGGCAGCAAATCACCTCAGAGGTAGTAGAACTGAGAAGCTAGAACACAGTTGGCATCCAAGATACCAAAGATCTGTTCAGAGACGGGTCCCTAATAACACACAGGGACCTGGTGGAGGAGGAGGGCCTTCCCTCGGGGAGCTTCCTTCTGCACCACTTGCTTATAACCTCACTATCTTCCAAGTGTGGCTGCCTAACCACAAAGCCCCCCTTACACCACACAATCCAATACCTACATGTTATGAGAAACAGGGGCCACCTGATTTGATGGTTCGCAGCGACACTCCGGCAACATACTGCAATTTCACTAGACCCCTTAAGGGCGTACTGGGAGGAAGAGCTGGGACTGGGTTCTCTGAAAAAGAATGGGAGGTTACCCTGGAGGGGCCCTCCCGCGTTCCTTATAGCAAAAGGTTTCGGTAGGTACAATTCTTCATACTACACTGGGCATACCTCACCCCAGCGAAAGTAAACAGATATTTTAATCGTGCAGATGCTTGCTGTGAGAAGTTGGCCTGGTATATGCTGTCCACTAATTAAAGTGGGCACCTTGCACCAGTCCAAACGACCCTTATGATCTAGGAGGTCAACGATAACCTTTAGGAAGCTATCCTTGTAGTAGCTGTGGAGAGTAGCCTTCAGGCTTCATCTTGAAGGAATGTTACGCGAGGGTACAACACAAAGCACACAATACTTTAGCAAAGAAACAGTTGTAAGTAGCTCAAGACAGTGGGCTCCAGTGGGAGCATTTGAGCGAACCCATATCTATACCTGCACATGTCAGCGATATCTCCCATTTTCTGTTCGTCAAAAAACAGAAATGGATTTTCAAACTTTCAAACTTAAATGCGATATTGAGGGTCTGAACGATGAAATTTCATGGATTCATCTCTGAGACAACTATCTCTTTCAAGAACCGGGTTTTGCTGTAAACACCCATGTGCAGATTCATCAATTTCAACAGACACCTAAAAATCCGGCATTCACTCATGTGAATCTAGTGTTCTAAACTCTGACCGGCCAAAAAAATCTGATGAAGGGGAACATTTTAAAACGTGTACATCCATTGTTTTTTCTAACCTTAGAATAACGCCCATTAGTAGGTGCATAATCCATCTTGAACACCTCAAGTTTTGTACCTGGTGTTCACTTTAAACAATGTTTCTGGGTCTCTTTTGTCAAAACCCCTATGCCTACAGTTACGCATGGCCATAAACATACAGTTCGGCATTCGGCTTCTGGTCCTCGCAAAAGGTCCAATCAACAACTAGTTTTTCTGCCATGCCTTTACCTATTAGGTCCGCTACGGTTTCCCTCACAACACATGTGGCTATAGCTACGCATGACCGCTTACAACCAATATTTCTAACTCCTAAATAATGCCTATTTGTAGATGCAAATTTCATCTGTGAAACGTAAAGCTTGTACGTTTTGTTTACTTTATAAATTGATATCGGGTTCACTCTGGTAAACCCGCATATCTGCAGTTATGCCCGGCCGTAAGCACATAGATCGGCATCCGGTTTCCGGTCCGTGCTAAATACCCAATCAACAACAAGCATAACTGCATGCCTCTTTCCTATCTGGTCTGGTACATGTCTAACCCCTACACACGTAGCTGTACGTACGACCGGAAACACTCAGATCGGCCTCCGCTTTCCGATCTGCACAGAAGGACCAATCAACAACGACTATACCTGGTATGTCTTGCTCTAACAGGTCCATTACTGTTCCACCTCCAACCAACACGGTGGAAGTATATGCCGATGTGTTTCCGTTTCGGACATTGAACCAATTACCATCGAACACGTCTGACGAAAGGCGGTTCCTCTCTGGTCCGCACTTGGCCTTCTTATTCTGTTCAAGTGAATATGTTCACCACCTTCCCCTCGGCTCAGAAGACAGAACCGAGGCAACGACGGACAGGTGGGTCACATAATCTAGGCTCTTCTTCTTAGAAGCTCCAGATTTCCTAGCTGGATACTTTTCAACTGAGCTCCACATCTCATGCAATTCCAGCCTTTTATTCCATCTTCGGTAGCTTCAAGGCATATTGACTATCTCCCTAGCATGCAGGACAGACTTTTTTGAACACATGTTCAAGATTCCTGTGTCCCTCTCTTCTCTAAGTATCAGGCTATATACAAGTGCATTCGTGAAGAGAGTTGCATAAAAATATCTGATCTGAATCAGAGCGCCCAATATTCAACTCACATAAACCAGAGGTGCTTTGATACTGATTCCATTCATGTGCTTTCCCTGCTATTTTGCCACCATTCATTGCCTATATTGAGCATCACTAAAAGCTTCTCATTACGCACTTTTTGCCGAATATCTACACATGTAAGAAAACCTCTTTTCATGTCTTCATTCCCATGTTTAGAGCGTGGCCTCTTTGACCTGAGCGAGTGCCAGGCGAGGTGAGGCCTTCTCCATAACATTTATGGGTGAGTTAAATTGATCATATTGTGGAATACTGATCTACACACTATTGATGTTATCTGAAAATGCTTCCAGCTGTTTCTATCTTGTGTGCATTTCTCTTTCTTCTTTTCCTCAGGAGAGTGTCTGTCACAATAACATGAGACTACCATAGAGTAAAAGTTTACCGGTCTACATCATTATCACCCATGGTACGTTTGATTCACTGTTGCAGTAGTGTATAGTATAGGTCCTGATGAAAGCCTGTTTAGGCTGAAACATGTTGACCAATTAAAATCCTTGACTGATAGTAATTCTTTCCATACTATCCTCACTCTGCTTTTAATCATGCCGTTATGATGGTCACTCTTAATAAAGTTTTTCTCTGTCATCATAACAGGTATTTTTAACACTATTATTCACACTTCGAGCACTGCAACCTTTTTCCCTCAGCCCACTAATACTACCTGCTGGCTGTCCATTTCACTGGAGGATCCTATACTAGCATCCTTTGAAAAGATATACAAAGAGGTGTCTGGTGGATACCAGTTTCTAACTTCAAACCCAGATGATGAGGTTCCGCCTACGGGTGGGCTGATGGGTACTTTTCCCTGTGTTCTCTCTCTCTCCTCTGGTCTATACACTACATTTGAGTGTCTAGTTTTTCCACAGTATTCACAGAGACCCTTAGCATCCCCTTTATTGTTGTTTGAAGAAATGATTATGCCAGTCTTCTCAAATCATATTCCTATTCATAAAAAATACACCTATGCCAGAAAATGGGCAGTAGCCCAAGCTCCTGCATTATATAAAAATCATGTGGGATGGAATGAGGATTCTCCTCGCCATAAGATCCAGCTAAAAAATCACCCAACTGCTCAGAGCACGCACGCAACCTGGGCTTCATCCTGGACTCCTCCCTCTCCATGACCAGGCAAGTCAACAACGTCTCCTCGGCATGCTTCAACATCCTACGCATGCTACGGAAGATCTTCTGGTGGATCCCCACCGAGACCAGGAAGACCGTCACCCAGGCCCTCGTCACCAGCCGACTGGACTACGGCAACGCCCTCTACGCCGGTATCACCGCCAAGCTCCAGAAGAGACTCCAGCGGATCCAGAACGCCTCAGCCAGACTCATCCCCGACATCCCACGAACCAGCCACATCTCCGGACATCTGAGAGACCTTCACTGGCTCCCCGTCAACAAAAGAATCACCTTCCGCCTCCTCACCCACGTACACAAAGCCCTACACGACCAAGGCCCGAGCTACCTCAACAGCCGAGTCAACTTCTACGCTCCCAAACGCCACCTCCGATCAGCCAACCACGCCCTCGCCGCCGTCCCCCGCATCCGAAGAGCGACTACAGGAGGAAAGTCCTTCTCCTACCTGGCCGCCAAGACCTGGAACTCCCTCCCGACCGACCTGCGCCTGACCCAAGACCACCTCTCCTTCAGGAAGAAGCTGAAGACCTGGCTGTTCGAGCAGTAGCGGCACCCCCCCCCCCCCCCCCCCCCCCCCCCAGCGCCTTGAGACCCTACGGGTATGTAGCGCGCTTTATAAGTGTCCCTGATTGATTGATTGATTGATTGATTGAGAGGCAGAATCCAGTTAAGCAAGAAGCTAAAAAACAGGTCAGGGAGATCTTATATCAACTTGAATACCAAGGTGTGATTGAAACATGTACCTCTTGCATGAACAATCCTTAGTTTCCTGTTTCCAAACCAGACAATACATATCGTCTAGTTTTGGATTACAGACATTTAAACTCTTGTTGCAAAACCTTTGCAGTACAAAATGCACACAGTGCAGCACTGATGAATAACATTGTGTGTAAAAAATATAAAAGTACATTACATATTTCAAACGGTTTCTTCTGTCAAAATATCGCACCTGAAAGCAGGTACTTGACCGCTTTCTCAATCATGGGGACACAGCGTCATTTCCGTCTTCTCCCCCAGGGATTCAAGAAGAGTCCAGAGTTATTTTCAGCCAGAGTAACAGAGTTACTACAAACGTATGATGATGAGGCATTATCGTATGTCGATGACATCTATCTAACAGATGTTGACTTGGCCAGGCAATTGAACAGAGTGAACACCATAATACTTGGTTTTGCACCTGAAGGGTACAAATTCAACTTTAAAAAATCAAGAATTGCCCACCTTAATGTCCTTTTTCTAGAATACGAGTTGTCAAGTGAAGGCAAAAGCCTGGCAGCCAACTTCTTAGAAAAGTGTGCGCTGCTACAACCTCCAAAAATGCTGGAAAACTTAGTCAATTCTAGGTTTCCTGAATTCTGGAAGAACTTACATTGTAAATTACGCAGAAAGGGTAAACCCTCTACAAATTAATCAAACCTGATTTCAAACAAACTAATTGGTCTCAAAAACACACAGAAATTTAGCGTTCAGTGCAAACACACATGTTAGCAACAAAACATTTACAAACATGCGTAAACGTACGCAATCTTGTGATCCGAATCATCCCAGGAAGATGCGGATTCACATACTTAACCTTTAATGAAGGTGAAAAGGTACCCATAGCTTATAAACCACACTTGTACACACAAGCTGAAATGAAATTCCCTTCAACGGAAAAAATTCTGACGGCGGTTCAAACTGCAGTAGCAAAAAAGAGAGCCCTCGCACAGAGGAAACGCATAATGGTTGTTACTCCTGTACCTGCACTAGAGGCAGTGACAAAAGCAAGCATTCCGAATGCAAAGGCTTTACATCCGAGATGGATACAATGGGTTAACTCTCTTGCTGCAACAGACGTTGAATACTTTTTTGACCCCTACTTGGAAACTCAAGAATTTCTCCAATACGAACAAGAATGTCCTCTGCCCGTTGAGATTCTGCCTCTAGAACAGTACGTATGTACAATTTATACAGACGGATCAGCACAGCCCGCAATTGGGGGTAAACAAGCTTATAGTGCTGCGTGTGCGATTGTTAAAGGTCACTGGCGCGATGGTAAATTCCGACCTATGGTCACAAAAACTCAATCTCTAGGAGACTGTACAGCTCAGCGAGCTGAACTACAGGCTTTCAAGATGGCGCTTGAAAATAACGATCGCGAATTCCCCACACTCATAGTGTGCGATTCGTATTACAACGAATACTTGCAAAACTGGGTTCAAAACCGTTTCAAAGATGCAAAAGGTGGCACAATCAAGCATAAATAGCTTTGGGAACAAGTAGTTCTATTACAGAAAGAACTACAAAAGACTCATGTGATTCATACACTGAGTCACCAGCGTGATGGCGTTCACGTTACAGGGAATTCATTGGCTGATGAGGCCACAAAGGTAGCTGTGCAAACGGCTTCAGTAGCTGCAATCACTCGTTCAAAAACAAAAATAGACAGCGAAATAATACGGGCTGTCGCCACTTCCAACAAAGATAGCGGTAAAACATTACCAAAAGGCTTTCCACTCAAGTACTCCTATATAACTGATGCAAATAATGTTCCATTTGCTCGAATCCCTGGAGTGGGGGGATAGAGTAATTCCAAACATGGAACATAGTTTAGGACTAATCTTAGCAGCACATGAAGGGCTTGCCTCTGCACATGCAGGTGTTTCCGCCACAGTGTCATTATTAAAACAGAGATACTGGTGGCCGCGCATGAGGAAACAGACCAGAAACTATGTTTTGGAATGTGAAATATGCCAAAAAATGAAGGTCTCAATGGTGAAACGTCCTGCGCAGACAAAGCACACAAAGGTAACAGTTATACAGGAGCGCACAGCGTGTGTAAGCAAGTCCAAATATAAGTCCAGTAGGTGCTCAAGGTGGGCAAGAGTCTGTTACCACGACTCTCATATATAGCCAACAGTGGCTAAAAACAATTCACAATTCCACCAAGCACTCAATTATTGCAATCAAAGTCCACAATAATAAAGTTGGAATCTTCCAAATCTTCTTCTCTTTATTCATTCATCAAATGCCACTGTAATTCACAAAAACCCAGCCAACACGTGTTTCGTCTTGTCAGTCTATGACAATTGGACTTCTTCAGGGCTGTAAACAATTACAATAACCTTTGTTTAGGTCTCAACTCCAATGATCATATACATCAAAAGCACAATCCACAAAAACAATATCAATTATTCTAAATTAAAACGGTCTTATAAGTCACCGAATAACAAGTGAAGTAAGGAAAGGTAAAGCAGAAGAAGTACCTAATACCAAGAGAAAACCTAAATCTCCCAAGTGTGACAGAACAAGATGCCAAGTCGGCAGTACCATAGTATGAATCCCGTAGTAAACCAAAATCATCCGTTTAAAAGAGGACTAAAAAACGTACCCTTGAGTCTTCAGTACTTTCTAAGGACAACAGTGTAAGTAGCTTCCAATCTATAAGAAAATATATATATATATATAAACACCCCTATCACAAGCCATTCTTTCAGGTCGAATGAATAGCAAAGAACAAACGACTTAAAGACTCACCAACTAGAGATTGAATATATCACGTAGCACGAGTCAAAAGTTTCTTCCTCATAAGCAAAAACGTATAACTTGGTCAGTTCAAAAGTATAAGGTTCAGCGAGTTGCTGTAAATAAAGTAATTGAGCCGTAAGTACCAGTAGTTAACTAAGGTAGTCGCTAAATCTTAACACTCCACACAATTATAATCACAACCACTATCTTACCTGTCAGTTTTGTCTCCCATAACCAGGTTAAGTATATTGGTGATAGTGGTCCATTAACTGTGAAATAATAAAATAACGAAGTCTCAGTATTCATGCACAACCCGAACCAAAAACCAAAAAAGCGTAACTAACTAAATGTATAAAAGAGTAAGTTCTCTGGCTCTCTCTACACAGTTCCGGGCGATGCTTACCGCTTGTCTGCACGGACCCGCCGTCTGTAAATTCCGCGTGCTACGCGGACGCCATCTTGTAATGGCTTTATATAGTAACAAATACCTCGCGCCATCTTGGAGTGATCAAGACCTCACACGTAATGAAACACACAAATAATAAACAATGGCCACTAAAGCAAACTACCTACTCCACAAATTAATAATCCAAAGCAACAAGATATGCGGAAAACACCAACCACACATCGGCGAATATTCTGCCTGCATGCCGATATCACCCAAGTCCTCTCTCTACATCAATGGCACACGCAAGTAAACAACAAGTTATGATAAGTCGTCTGCTACGTTTACTTACTGTTCCAGTAAATCGTATTCAAAGCTCAATATTGCAACTGATTCTAACTAAGTGTCCAGAGTGCCCAAAATTACGGACTCGTATAGGGGTCAAAATTATTACAAATATAAATAATTAGTATAGCTAAATAATAAGAACCAAAGATAGGGGACAAGATAGTACCAGTAGTTAACTAAGGTAGTCGCTAAATCTTAACACTCCACACAATTATAATCACAACCACTATCTTACTTGGTGGAATTGTGAATTGTCCTGCACAGACACCCCTTTTGATTTCAGATAAACCATTTGCGTGCGTTTACCTGGACCACTGTGGTCCCTTACAAAGGGATGGCAACTATAAATATATCATGGTCGCAGTAGATTCCTGCTCAAGATTCATTTGGATGTGGCCTCAGCGCTCGGCTGACGCTCGAACGGTTATAAAAGATTTGCAAGTCTTTCTCGGCACATACGCAATTGGCACGCTACATTCTGACCAGGGTCCTGCGTTTAGCTCTCGAGCTTACAAGGAGGCCATGGCCAATTTGGGCGTTGCATTGCGGTACTCAAGTCCATTCCATCCTGAGGTAAATTCTGTAGAGGAAAGAAAAAAACGGGACATAAAGCAATCTATAACAGCTAGGGTATTAGGCTTGGGTGACGGGTGGGACAAACATCTAATAATTGTCCAACGTACTTTAAATATTCTGCCAAGAAATTCTCTGGGTGGAATCACTTCATATGAAATCCTTTTTGGTACTAGAATGATTATCGAGGACCTTGATCATCATACTTCAGTGGTAGAACAAAAACCCTTTGATATCAAAGACCGTTTAGCTGTTTTGCAGGACTTAAATGAAACAAGAAGAAGTCTAACCAACACATTACAGAAGCCTACGACTACTGAAGAACCACCTGTCCCAGAAAGATCTGTCTGAATTCCAAAGATTGGGGATCTAGTCAGAAAAAAGATTGCGGATAAGAAGGAATTTGGGCCTTCTTACAGGAAACGAGTACCTGTCTTAGTAATCCACGGATCAAGAACAGTATTACTGCCGCCCCTTGCTGGAAGGAGAACAGGTTCGTATCCATCGCCCTGGTAAAACCACATTATGTGGCCGATAATAAGTAGAAGGCCTCGTGGACTCCAAAGATGGAGCAGAAGACCAAATCTTGCTACTATCAAAGAGGGTCAAACTGAGAGACTTATCACCTTTGAAGAATCTGCAGTAAGAAAAGAGGAACTATGCAACAAAGCAATGGAACTTGTGCCTCTTGCAACCCAAATGCGGTACAAAAGGGGGTGGTGATGGACGGAGCATCTGAATCAATCAAACACTCACACCCAGTCAAAAGATCTGGGTTTAATCCATCAACGTTCTTTAGCCCACTCTGCCACCCCAGTTCAGACATGGCTATATGCAAATCAGTCTGACCCTGTGCCTCATGGGAACAGTCCAGCCCGAACTGCCACGCCATGTCTTCCCTGGACCGGAAACAAGCTACCGAGGACCGGTTTCTGGCATTCCAGCCGTCTTCAGCCCGGCTTGCTTGAATCCAGTGGCAAAATGAGCAAGGGACTCACGTCTGAGCATACCCTGCCACACTTATGGCGGCCAAAAGCGGTACAAAAGGGGGTGGTGATGGACGGAGCATCTGAATCAATCAAACACTCACACCCAGTCAAAAGATCTGGGTTTAATCCATCACCGTTCTTTAGCCCACTCTGCCACCCCAGTTCAGACATGGCTATATGCAAATCAGTCTGACCCTGTGCCTCATGGGAACAGTCCAGCCCAAACTGCCAAGCCATGTCTTCCCTGGACCGGAAACAAGCTTCTGAGGACTGGTTTCTGGCATTCCAGCCGTCTTCAGCCCGGCTTGCTTAAATCCAGTGGCAAAGTGAGCAAGGGACTCACGTCTGAGCATACCCTGCCACACTTATGGCGGCCAAAAGCGGTAATAAACGGGGTGGTGATGGACGGAGCATCTGAATCAATCAAATACTCACACCCAGTCAAAAGATCTGCTTTTAATCGATCACCGTTCTTTAGCCCACTCTGCCACCCCAGTTCAGACATGGCTATATGCAAATCAGTCTGACCCTGTGCCTCATGGGAACAGTCCAGCCCGAACTGCCAAGCCATGTCTTCCCTGGACCGGAAACAAGCTTTTGAGGACCGGTTTCTGGCATTCCAGCCGTCTTCAGCCCGGCTTGCTTGAATCCAGTGGCAAAGTGAGCAAGGGACTCACGTCTGAGCATACCCTGCCACACTTATGGCGGCGAAAAGCGGTACAAAAGGGGGTGGTGATGGACGGAGCATATGAATCAATCAAACACTCACACCCAGTCAAAAGATCTGGGTTTAATCCATCACCGTTCTTTAGCCCACTCTGCCACCCCAGTTCAGACATGGCTACATGCAAATCAGTCTGACCCTGTGCCTCATTGGAACAGTCCAGCCCGAACTGCCAAGCCATGTCTTCCCTGGACCGGAAACAAGCTTCCGAGGACCGGTTTCTCGCATTCCAGCCGTCTTCAGCCCGGCTTGCTTGAATCCAGTGGCAAAGTGAGCAAGGGACTCACGTCTGAGCATACCTGGCCACACTTATGGCGGCCAAAAACGGTAATAAACGGGGTGGTGATGGACGGAGCATCGGAATCAATCAAACACTCACACCCAGTCAAAAGATCTGGGTTTAATCCATCACCGTTCTTTAGCCCACTCTGCCACCCCAGTTCAGACATGGCTATATGCAAATCAGTCTGACCCTGTGCCTCATGGGAACAGTCCAGCCCGAACTGCCAAGCCATGTCTTCCCTGGACCGGAAACAAGCTTCCGAGGACCGGTTTCTGGCATTCCAGCCGTCTTCAGCCCGGCTTGCTTGAATCCAGTGGCAAAGAGAGCAAGGGACTCACGTCTGAGCATACCCTGCCACACTATGGCGGCCAAAAGCGGTGCAAAAGGGGGTGGTGATGGACGGAGCATCTGAATCAATCAAACACTGACACCCAGTCAAAAGATCTGGGTTTAATCCATCACCGTTCTTTAGCCCACTCTGCCACCCCAGTTCAGACATGGCTATATGCAAATCAGTCTGACCCTGTGCCTCATGGGAACAGTCCAGCCCGAACTGCCAAGCCATGTCTTCCCTGGATCGGAAACAAGCTTCCGAGGACCGGTTTCTGGCATTCCAGCCGTCTGACAGTTCGTCAAGAAACTCCCGTCTACAATGATGTAGCATCTGACTATACTAACCTGACAAGGGACCAATCAGCTCCAACGATTTAAAAAAAACTGGATGCAATACCAACAATTGACAGAATTGCTGCTGGCTATTTCATCAACTTTGATACATTTTCTGAGGATCCCAGTGAGCCCGAAACAACGCCAGCAAATACAAATTTCAAGGAACAAGTAACAGAACTCTTTCATCAACTTGCAAATACATATCTGGTTTCGCCTTGTGGATTTTGGATTGTGTTAGGCGTACTTTTTCTCCTACTTTAGCTCATTCTTGTATTCAGTTTGGGAATGCTGATCAATGGGAAATATAGTAAAATGGACACAGCAAGTAAGAACATCAACTTGCTCCTGAAGCCATACAAATCACCTCATCATGAACAAAGAGACCTGTCATCAGTAAACATCACAGCCATTCCTATACCTGGTGGTATAGCATGGGACAGAACGGATTATGACATTAATGGTCCTGTAGAGATGCTGAAGATTCCACACCAATTTAAGGTTTCCTTGAGTGACTTTGTTTTACCCAGCACATTTTCTGATGATTGGGACTTTGAGACTGTTAATAATATGATGTCAGACTTAGAAATGTCAGCAAAATTTACAAAACATGAATACTTACAAAGTTCATCAGATTATGAACGAATGCATTGTTTCATCATTATGGTCATCATTATTTGCACAAATCTGCAAACCCTAGAAATGTTTTTACTTATAATCAATGGGAACATTGTCCAACGCCACCAAAGGGTAGCTCAAAGACATTTTTTGAAAAATGTCCATACTTTTCAGGTTTCAATACCACAAATCTAGAAACATTTTACTTTAGAATTGTTAATAAGACAGTAATGAAAAGTATGATGACTAATACTAAGCAAATTTATTCTGCGTTTTGTTATGCTCAATTGTCCACACTGGTTTTTGACTTTTGGAAAGACAACATCGAGACAAAAACTGTCTGGGTCACAAAAGACTAGCAGGTGCAAGGGTTAGAGGCCTTATTCAGAGCCTGCATCATCCCAGAACAAATAATGTTTTTAAATGATACTGTTCAACAGACATCTTGTCTTGGCCTGGCTAAGATAAAAGATTTAAACAAACCGTCCATACCTAAACCCACACCTGATAATAATGACACTACGGATGAGGAGGTAGAGGTAAACTATATTTAACAACAGAACTAATCCTGATTGAAGAAAATGGTTAATCTGGCCCACAGACACGAATAACTGTCAGGATAGATTCCTGAACAAGACACAAGGGTTTACAGTAACGAGGCCAGATCCAAGAAATGTCCAGAGACAACACCCAGGGATAATAACAACTTGCAGTGTAGGAAAACTGTGCCTTGAGTGGCTACAAAAATCCGCACTTCTAGATATAAAACAACACTTAACTTTACTTAAAGATGGTGTTGATGTAAGAGACTTCTTACAAGGACCTCGTAGAACACGTCATTAACGTTTCATAAATACGCCGGTATATATACTGCTTATAATGAAGCATGGAAAATCACGCAAATGGAAACTGCAGAAAGAATACGAGAAATTGATCGTATTAATTTAGAGAAAGCTCTCTCTGTAGTTGACAATGGGTTAACAACTCTGTCATCCAGAATTTATTCTTTGGACAGCATTGTATCCTCTGCTTTGACATAATGGAACAGGACTTGCTCATGTTACAACATGACCAGTCTCAATTGTGTTCTATAATGCTGCTAGACTGGACGTTACAAAATCTTCGTTCAGGCTATGCGCCTTGGCGTCTAATCAACACCACGTCATTGTTTTCTGTATTTAAGCTTACAGATAAACAAATCTCTTTGGCACGGAGGGGAGAAGACTATACGGTGCTAAGCATAGAAAAACAGGAAAGATTACCACTAACAGTTTCTGAGAAACCAGCCGTAGAATGGATAATACATGGCACCATTACGATGCCAGTGCTGATTTTCCAGTTTCAGTATTGCTTTAAACACATACCAGCAGGCCTGTATAAAAGGTTGGGTAAAGAATACATAAAGTCAACCTGGGATTTACCATACACACACAAATGCTGGAGTGGGGGAAAGGAGGTATTTATTAGTGGCACAAACTGTAGAAACGCACTAAGCGGTACACTTTTATGTAAGGGTATTCATTTACACGGAGCCTGCGACGGTTCTTCGACCAACTTATCCTGCCACCTCCGGCAGCAGTGATAGATCCAGTTTTTAGCCAGCTTTCCAATGGGAGCTACATAATGTTGAATGATCACAGCTGTTGTGGAATGATGCCAGGAATAGCCTATCTCATTAGTGTGTCAGCCAGGGTCACTTGTTGTATGCAAGTATTGTTTCCTAAAAGTAAGACAGACGGGGAGTCGCCGTTATGGCCTTCACTGAACATCTATTCTATTCGAATTGATACTTTAAGCAGAATGAAAGCCATTCTTTTACAAAAAACTGTGCCATTGACCTCGTCCAAAGAGACGTATGATCTGCAAGTTGCAAAGTCCTCTGCGGAGATACATGCCAGATTATCAACAAACTTGCCCATACATTTCGCACAAATATTAGGTCGTATCTTAAACATGTCTGACACCAGTGGTATTGTACATGTATTTAAGACAATTTTTTCGGGACTGTTAGCCCCCTTTGAAGCAGTCCCAGGCATTTTTCCTAACTTCGTGCACTTTGTGTTCAGAGGTTTGCCTCTCATCTTGGGACTCGTAGCAGGGATACTATTCTTGTTCCTTCTGCTCCTATATGGCAAGTCCGGTCACCATTGATACCCAACTTACCATGGAGAACACTTTTTTGATTGAGTTTGGAGTGGTTTGTTGATAGCCATTCTTGGACTTCATTGAGGGTATTGTTGAGTCTTTGAATGTTGTTAAAGGAGGAGGTTTCCAAGTAGATCTGAGTATCATCTGCATAGAGACGAAAGGGAATATTTGCTTTTTTCAGAATGGAGGTGATAGGCTCCATATATATGTTGAACAGTTGAGGGGAGAGAATCAAGCCTGGAGGAAAGCCTCCGTTAACGGGAACGAGATTGGAGGCAGAAGATTTGATTTTTACTCTTTGTGAGAGGTTTCGGAAGAAGGAGGAGAACCACTGAAGGACCACTTTCTCTGCGCCTGCCCATTCTTTGAGAGCTTTGATGAGAAGACTGTGGTCTACAGTGTCAAAAGCGGCAGACAAGTCTAGGAGGATGAGGAGACAGCAATGGCCAGCGTTGAGGGAGTTGAAGATGTCATCCATGATGTTGAGGATTGCAGTTTCTGTGCTGTATCCTTTCCTGAATTGGTGTTGGTCGAGCAAGTTTATGTTGTCAATATGTTTCTTCAGTTGACGAAGGACACATTTTCCGAGGACTTTGGCAAGGAAAGGGAGATTGGAGACGGGTCTGAAATTATTCAGGTCAGTTGTGTCTAGGCCTGGCTTTTTCAGAAGAGGAGTGACTTGGCCGACTTTAAGGCAGTCTGGAATGGTGTCAATTTTTAGAGAACTGTTTATGATTTTGCACCAAAGTGGAGCTAGGGAGAGTTTCTGCTCTTTGACCATTTGGGCGGGAATGGGATCTAGGATGTGCGAGGAAGGCTTGGAGGAGAAGGAGATAAGTTTGAGGATTTTCAATTCTGAGATGGGGTCAAAGGAGGACCAGGTTGTTGCTGGGCTTTTTTTTGTGGAGACTTCGCTTGTTGGAGAGAAGTCTTTTTCTGGGGGAAGAAGGTTAAGGTCCAGAGAGAGTTCAATCAAGTTGATTTTTTCGTTGAGGAAGTTGGCGAAGTTGGCGCATAAGGTTTTTGAGGGATGGACGAGGGATACTGTTGGCTTGGACGTTTGTTTTTTAATGATGTCAAAGAGTTCTCTTGGTCTGTTTTTGGCCTGATCAAGGGCGTTGCAGAAAAAGTTGGATTTTACTTTGTAATGTTGTTTGTAGTTTCTTCTGCTGCTCTGAGTTCCTCGTAACGGTTGGAGGAGGGGTCTTTTCTCCAGAGGCGTTCACAGGCTCGAAGTTGCCTTCTTTCCTCATTAATGTCCTTATTGAACTAGGATCTGGAGGGAAAGTTCCTGGATTTTTTCAGTTTCAAGGGGGCTAGTTCGTCAAGGATGGATGACATGGTAACGTTGTAGTGGGTTGGGAGTTCTTCAATGGAGAGGCCTACCGCGGAGATGGGAAGGCGGGACGATATTTTTTCTTCTAACTCCTCTGTGTTGATCTGCGATGAGTTTCTGGACCATGAGGGGAGGTGAGAGATGGAGGGCAGAGGTGAGGTCTGATGGGGTAGGTGGAATAGGATAAGGTGATGGTCTGACCAGTCGACGGGCAGGATGTGGTCTATGGTCTCTTAGCAGAAACCTGGATCACTGAAGACTCAGCCCCCGATATTCTCGCAGCAATCACTACGGGATACTACATTATACATGCCAACCGGCCCGCTGGGAAGACTGGCGGCGGAGTGGCGGCAATCATCCGCTCTGAATATATTTTCTCCGAGATCACGGTGGCATCTATTCCTAAAACGGAATGCTTAGCTCTAAAATTTTCCTCAGCTAAGTCGTCTTTTATTTGTGTTACTGTATATAGACCCCCTGAATATATGCCTCTCTTTCCCCAACTCTTCAGAGATTTCATCGCTCAACTTGCGATCAATCACTCTAACATCCTGGTGATTGGCGACTTCAATTATTGGCCATCTGATGCCCATGAAAGCCTACCTTCCGTGGAATTCACAGATCTCTTAAAAAGCATGAACTTCTCTCAACACGTTCACACCCCTACCCACCACAAAGGCCATATCCTTGACCAAGTCTGGACATCCAACCTTGACATCTCACCTCCTGCTGTCCTCCCCTGCTCCTGGTCTGATCATTATCTCATTTCCTTTCAATTACACCTGCACACTTTGTGTCCCCCTCCCCGTGCTAAGAATCTCATGGCTCGCAACTGGAAAAGAGCTAATCTGCCTGAATTCCATGACTTACTGGCCTTTACTGCACCCACGTCATCGACCTCGCTAGGGGATCAGGCTGACCATCTCGAGGAATGGCTACGTCAGGTTAGCAATAAAGTTGCCCCTTTTAAAAAGATCAAATCCAAGCGCCCTCACGACGCACAACGATGGTTCACGGACCAACTCAAAGCGGGCAAACTTGCCCTGCGGCAAGCTGAACGCCGTTGGCGTCGCAACTATGACCCACAGATCAAACTTGTTTACACTGATTCTCTAAAATCCTATAAACAATCGATTCTGACAGCTAAGACGGCCTATTTTTCTAAAAAAAAACTGGATTCAAACAACAAAACCAAGGACATCTTTTCAATTGTCAACGAGCTGTCCCTGCCTGATAGAGTCACCCCCCAATCCCAGCCTACCCAAACCCTGTGCGATTCGCTAAACTCTTACTTCATCGAAAAAATCACAACCATAAAAAACAATATCCCGACCCCTACGTCCCCTACTCCTCCTCCCCTTCCCCCCAGGAATACCAGCATCCTGACGGAGTTTCCTCCCATCTCCCTACAAGATTTTTCCTCTCTTCTCCTCAAAGTCAGCTCGGGGTCCCCCAATGACTGTTTCCCCCCGCAGATTCTGAGAGAAGCCTTTCTTGCGTGCCTAGGCCCCCCTCTGGCATTACTTAATAACTCCCTTGCTACTGGGGAGGTTCCTTGCTCCTTCAAGCAAGCTGCCGTCTTACCTATTTTAAAGAAACCCAACGCGGACCCCACAATACTAAGCAATTACAGACCCATTTCTCTCCTCCCCTACCTAGGAAAAATCCTGGAGACCCATGTCACCCGCTGCCTGAGCTCTTTTATTGAGAAATCCTCCTTTCTGGACCCTCAACAAGCAGGATTCAGACCCCTCCATTCCACTGAGGCGGTCATAGTAGCAGTCATGGACACCCTCAGGAAAGACGCTGACAAAAACACCTCTCAGGCCCTTGTCCTGCTAGACCTCTCGGCGGCATTCGACACGGTCGATCACACCATCCTGATCGACCGTGTCCACAATGCCGGCATACAGGGCGTGGCCCTTGACTGGCTCAGATCATTCCTTAACCAGCGATCACAATCTGTTCACCTGTCCACCTTCTCCGCAACCTACACATCCCTCACCTGTGGTGTCCCACAGGGCTCTGCACTATCCCCCCTTTTATTTAATTTGTATCTGCAACCCCTTTTAGCTTCCCTCCGAAACTCCCCGGTCACAATTTTCAACTACCCGGACGACCTCCAGTTAATTTTTCCTATTGACTCCCTCCCTTCCTACCGTCTTAACTTTCAGTCCATCATGCTGACCATCACAGAGTGGATGTATCACAGCCAATTAAAGCTGAACCCCACCAAAACTGAGCTCGTACTGGTGGGTGGTCCCACTCACCCATGGAATTCCACCTTCTGGCCAACATCTCTGGGGACGGCACCCACTCCTGTGAGCACTGTGAAAAGTCTGGGGGTGATCATCTCTGAAGATCTTTCAATGAGACCGCAAATTAACGCTGTCACCTCAGCCTGTTTCTTCCACCTCAGGCGAATTCGCAAGATCAGTAGGTTTCTCACCAGAGAAGCCCTGATTCAAGTCATCATTGCACTCATCACCTCTAGGCTCGACTATGCCAACATGCTGTACGTGGGAATTCCTGCATGCCACCTCCACCGATTGCAGCTGGTGCAGAATCAGGCTGCCCGCCTGATTTTCCGCCAGCCTAAACATCAGCACGTCACTCCCCTCCTTCGTAGTCTGCACTGGCTCCCGGTTTCCAAACGCTGCACCTTCAAGCTGGCATGCTCAGCCTTTAAGGCCCTTTCAGATGCAGCCCCCGCTTTCATCTCTTCGGTCTTGACTCGCCACATTCCCTCTAGAGCTCTTCGCTCAGCATCTCTCAACCTCCTTGTGGTCCCCAAATTCAAACGGAAAAAGCACGGTGGTTTGAGCTTCTCTGTTCTGGCCCCCTCCACTTGGAACTCCCTGCCACCCCCACTTTGTCTTTGCCCCAACTATGACAGCTTTCGCAGACTATAAAAAACCCTGCTCTTCCAATCCGCCTACGAATAACTCCCTTGCCCTGGATCACTGTACCTGTCAACGAGCGCCATGAAACCGTTGGTGAAAGTGCGCGGTATAAATAATTTTAATGTAATGTTTAATGTAATATGGTGATTGCGTCGTGATTGGCGATGATGGCGTCCAGGATAGCTCCTTTGTTGTGGGTTTCTTGAGAGCAGTCCTGGGTGAGGTTGTTGGAAATGAGAAGGTTATTTAAGCTTTGTACAGGAGCACTGTTCTTATCATTCCAGTGAAGGTTAAGGTCGCCTAGAATGATATTGTTGGATTCTTGGAGCGAGCAATATGCGATTAGGTCAGATAGGTGTTCTGTGAAAGTGACGGAGTAGCCTGGGGGGTGGTATAGGAGGTGGAAGTGCACTAGGTTATTGTTGGTGGTTTTGATGTTGGCGGAGAGGCATTCAAATGAGTTGTAAGTGAAGTTATCAGTTTCGGATACCAATAGGTTATTGTTGTGGATGATTGCCACACTTCCGCCTTTTTGGTCTATTCTATCTTTCTTGATGATAGAGAACCCCGGGGGGACAAGCATATCTATGATCGGAGGGGAGGAATCATTGAGCCAGGTCTCGGTGATGAAGGCAACGTCATGGGAGAGAAAGGCTTCGGCTAGTTCTGTTGCGTGTTTCGAGACAGACCTGGAGTTTATGAGCATGCAGTTAGAGCGGTGGGTCTCGTTTATTGGTTCCCTGGGGACGGTGATGAGAGAGGAGGGGGGTCTGGGGGTTTTTTGGACAGAGGGTTCAGTTCTGGTCCCGATGATTACCTGGATTGCGGAGTGCGGGTCGGCTGTTGGAGGGGAGAAATAGGAGGAGGCCAGCTTGATCGCTTCCCCGGGGGACATGGCTTCCTTAGCCCTCCTTGGTAGTGGGGCCTGGGGGAAGGGAGGGTGGGTTGTCTGATTAGGGGTGGGGGGTTCGGAGGCCAAAAGTGGGTGTAGGAGGGGGCGGGGGGCAGGGGGTGGTGTTGAGGGGGAGTGACGGGAAGTTGGTTAGGATGAGACTCATGCCCTGTAGTAAGGAGGAGAGTAGTCGTTCAATGCTGGTGAGGCGGCAATCAGTCTTTTTTTGACGGGGGATGGGGTGCCGTTGGGGGTGATCTCTTCGTCGCGGGAGAGCGTTGGCAGATTTAGGATGACTTCTATTGTCAGTGGAGGTAATGGGTTGATGGGGATGGGGAGAGATGGCCTATTGTTCTTGTTAGGGGGAGGGGGACAGGTGGGAGGCTTGCGGAGTGGGTTGTGGGTACTTAGCATAGGGTGTTGTGGGAGCCGTGCTGGGGGAGGGTCAGGGGGGAGTGGTAAAGCAGAGAGGGCCGTCTCACTGGCGAGAGGAGGAATTCCGGTGGTCAGAGGATGCGCTATGGACGATGGGGTAGCAGGAGATGGAGGGTGGTGTGAGTTCCTTGAGGGGGATTGGCTTTTCAGGTGGCGGGTGACCAGCGGGCGGGGGGAGGAGTGGGATTGCTGATAGTAAGTAGGGAGGGGAAGAGGAGGTTGAAAGCTTCCAGGTTGGCATTGTTGGCTTGGATCAGGACTGTGCCGTTAGAGTAGATGGTCACCGAGATGATCCCACAGAGTGGCAGGGGGGAGGGGGCGTAGAGGGAGAGTTTGCAACTATGGGTCGTCTTGGTGATTTGGCATCTGTCTCTCAGGTCTGATATCCAATAGGTGGGTCTGGTTGTGTGGAATGTGAGTTCCATTTTTAATTGGCTTAAGGCGGCGGAATGATAAAGGTCTGCAAAGAGGGATTCCGGGAATTGTCTGAGTAGTTTGTGTTTAAGGGGTTTTTTTAATTTCAGAGAGAGGATGGGCGGGAGGGAGATCAAGAAGGAGTTACGGCCGTGCGGTTTTATGTAGGGTGAGGAGAGAGGGTTAAGGGAGGGAGATGTGGAGGGAGGCATTCTAACTGGGTAGAGGGAGAGGGCTTAGTGAGGATGGTGTCTAATTTGAGGATTAGTTAGAGACCAGGGGAGCGAGGCGGTGGCCGCTGCGGGGAGGGGCTGGTTAGCGGAGGCCTGGGAAGTCACAGGAACTCGAGTCTCCGGATTTAGGTGCAGGCAGCTGGGAGAGAGGGCAGGGGCAAAGGTGCAGCCTCTAGCGCTGAGAGGCTCGACTGTGCTAGCTTTGGGGAGCTTTTCTAGGCGGACGGTGGCAGAGAAAATCTACAGATGTACAGTCTTGCGTTGTGATGTCCTGGTGCGGTCAGGTCGGAAGGGAGAGAGTAAAGGAGGGCTTCAGGACAGAAAGTGAGTGCCTAATGCGAACTGGCAGGGACCAATAGGCGGTCTCTGGGAGTGGTCCTGCGCAATTTGCCTTTGTTTGATTCAGGGGAGCTTCAAGGAAAGGTTGAGGCTGGCAGCCTTAGATGGAGACGTGATTGCTAACAGTCATTTTTGTATTTATTTGGGTTTTTTTTCGGGTCAGGCGGGGCGCAGCGTTCCTTGATTGTTTCCGGTTTGGAGCAGGAGCAGCTGGAGAAAGAAAGATCTGAGGCAGGAGGAGGGCTCGTGAGCAGGAGGGGGCGTGATATTGTCTCGTTATTTCAGAGCGAGAGAGAATGGCCTGCTTTGTGGAGTGGAATGCGAGTTGGATATTTGTCTAACACTTCCATCAGCACTGCCAACGGATGTTTGCTTAGTTCGGTAACCGCTCATGCATTGTGATTTCCCCAACGGCTACCAATCCTGATGACGGCATTCGTTGAGGTCTCACCAGCAAATCCAGCTGAGAGTGAGATGCGTGGACCGACAGGCACACAGGTACCATGTACTGCGAACATTGCTAATGCAACTGACGCGGACTGCGATGTTTCTCATCTGTGTACGATTGATCTACTTAATGAAGTGGTTCAACTTTCACCTACTGTGGTAGACAATTTCTTTGCCAGCTTAGAAGATTTGATGTTTTCTACTAACAATGAGAATGACTTTTGAAGTAAGCACACAGCGTTCTACGGGACTCTGTATTCGACCTTCATTGTTCCAAGCAAAGCTTCCAACTTCAGAACTCAATTTATTTTTGCGATTAAGACATTTTTTTCAAAATTAAACTTTTTTGGCACAAAGTAATCTGCTTAAAGTAGAACTATTCTTAGAGAACAAGAATTCTTTGACACACTTCCAAATGACAATATTTGATCTTGTCCACAACCTGAACTGTATTTATATATTCTGTCATGGAATGGTCTCGACTTTTTTTTCTGTAATTAAGAGCCATTTCATAAATGTTATTTCATGAATCATTTCAATAGCATTACAAATGTCATACTATTTGCCTTGAATGAAGACACTGATTTTAAAATGCGTACAGCACTAATGCTAATTTTCCTGTACAACCATTTTGAATGCATTTTATGTATTTTGGGAGGGATTTTTACACATCATGCTTTAGATATGTTTACAAATACTTAGTATTTAGTTATATTGAACATAATAAAGTGGAGTGGGTGTTGTATAGCATTTTAGGACCCTAGTGTAATTTTCCAGATTCATGCCCTTATATAGGTATAAATCACCTTGTCCTTATATAGGCATAGAAATCATGCCCATATTTAGATATAACCCATCCAGTCCAAATACAGGCATGGCTACTTCCACTAGTTCCAAAAAGCCACGACAATTTCTTGGAAAACTCGGCTTCAGCAGTTAGGGACTTCCCCTTGCTTGAATATTGATTTGTCCAAGAACTCTTGGAGTTTTCAAAGAACTGCGATTCTTTAATGTCATTATTATGTCCAACCTTACGTCAAACCAAGCACCTTCAAGGTATAAATATGCCTACACTTGCCCTAGCAAACACACAGTGGTTTGGAGCAGCTCGACTATCTACTTGCCCGACGAAGCTCGCTACAGCAAGTGCCGAAGGAAGCCGACCCTCCAGCTGACGCACTGAGAGAGACGCTGTCTTTTCTCTCGCCGAGAAATCCACCTCCAGTGTTTCCAAGCTCCCCTTGCGGGGTATTGGGAAATCGAGTCCTGAGACAGAGAGATACCAGACCTCCTTCATTCTAAAACCAAGGTACGGAGCTGATTAAACCCTAAGAGAAATCTTGGATAGATTCTTGGCAAAAGAATACTAAACGTATGCTATACCACACTTACTTCTTCCCTCATACTAGACTTAGGTTAGGTACATCGGGGTAGGCGTATTTTAGAAGCACCAGTTGAGTACTTTTAGTCTTTTTATTATTTATGTATGTATTTTATGGCTTAGAAACCATACCATGCTTTTACAGTATTATTTTATAACACTTTTCTCTCTGTACGCATTATACTTTACAACCAGTATTACGATTGTAGCAGTTCACTTTACTTGCAAGAGAAAGTAGACTGTTCAATAAATACTTTTATTGAAAACGCCTGTCTCTCTATTTCTCTGCAACTCTGTTGAAACAAAGCATGCACGATTGACTGAGTGAAATATCTATCTATTGTTTCCACGACTCTGAAGGTATGTTTTATCTTGGGGAAACAAAGTTGTCATGTTTATGCGGTTGTCAGAAACTAATCCCTTCTTGTTTATTCGAGAACGTTTCTAGTGACCTCTGAGCTAGCTAGCACTCACAATTAAGTCTAGTATATTCGATAGAGACCTAGTAGACATAAGTCCTACGTCAAATCTATAGGATATATTATTCTAATGCGCAGAGCCTATTGGGAATATAGGAACTACACTACAAAGGATAGAAGAGGAAAAAGGGTTTGTATTTATATAGTGCTTGTTACCCCTGGAAAGGGTAAGGCATGCGCTGAGTGCACACAGAGTGGGGTCCAGCCTACCCCAGTGCCTTATGTGGCCTGAAGCGTACAGACAGCGGGGGGGGGTCTTGTGCTGGCTGGCAGTGGAGCGGCTGCTCAAGATACCCACGCAGTGGGAAAAGAGAACAAGAAGCCCGGCGATGGAAATGGCTGCCGCAGGAAGTCAGAAAATCCAGCTCCCGCAAAATGCATTCCATTAGAGGCCACAAGGCTAGTCAAAATGCTCCTGGCGCCTGGGTCTAGCCTTCTGGAATAATACATGCCCAAGATGATAAAATTCAGCACTACGGGGCTGGAGAGATGCCAATCTCAGGATATCCCCTTTTTAATAACACATTTCCCCAGTTCCTCAATTAAAATGCTTAGCTCAGGCCTTTAGTGCCCCTTGAGGGGGCCTAGATTCATATTTATTTTCTTTGTGGTGCCCCAAGGAGGGTGTGGGACCCCACCAATTTTATGTGCAAGTGTTGTGGAGAGACTGTTGCATGATGTGCTGCGGATCCCAACATGTTTTTATCTATATTAATCCTAAGTCTCTTGGAGCCCTACAACAATGAGCCATGGAGAGATTTTACTTTGCTTTAATCACTCTAAGAGCTGGAGTAGTTGCTCTTGGGTCTGAAGCGTGGGTCATTAAACACAACTCATAACTCAAAGTGCAAACAGTCCAAACAATAAATCAATGTCCAGCCAAATACTTGCTTTTATAAGAACGTCATATTTTATTTTTAACTTTAAATATGCCAAGGAATTAGGCGTTCAAATGCAACTACACAATCTCCCTTGAGGTCGGGGCTTTAGTAGTTGTCAAGTAAATCCCTGTCCCACCCTCCTTCCTGTAATGTGCTCAGGGTATTCCCGTTTCACTAAAGGCTGCATCAGGGAATGCAAACTATGAGGCCACACTCGAGTTCCCCCTTTGGAGCCTTTAGGAACGAGTTCCCTGGGGCCCAAGTGGCCCAGTTCACACCATAACTGCTCTCGCAGCATAGAAGAGTTCAGTGATGCAGTGGGCACTTTCAAACATTCAGCCGTGAATCCTGCTTAGTTCAGTGAGGTCGGGCTGCTTGCGGCCCATGCTAATGCACCCGGCAGCACAGGCTCTCTCTCCTGAGCTGCGCTGCTGGAGGGCTTCCACGATGTCGGAGCAGCTCCCTGCTTGTGGAGACATGGTAATTTGACTTTGCTCAACAGGGGGAAAGAATCCTTTCTTCAGCTCCTGACTGGAGCCAGCAAGGGTGCTACACCATCTACACCGTCTCCAGTAGTCCTTAGCGGTAACTCTGGGGGCAGTTCCCTCACAGTGCATGTTCAACCAGCAGATAGTAGCCTCAGTCTCTTCTATGGGTGGCGGCTGAATCTTATGACAATGTTGGTAGCGGCAGCCCCTGCTGGCAGATGAGCTGCCCTGGTACAGGGATATCCGGGCGTATGCTCTACCAGCACACTCGCCCTGGCCCAGACAGTCACAAGTCTTGGCTCTCCTTGTAGCAATAATTTTACTGGTGGCCCCCCTCTGGCATATGGGGCCACCACAGTGCAGCGGTAAGGGTGTAACAAGGCATACAAGGCACTCATCACATAGCTCAGTATATAGGGGCCCTCTCCTGGCATATGGGGGTCACCAAAAACAATCTTCCACATGGGCGAAGGCCACAACGGTGTACAGCCAAATCCTCACGCATCACATAGGGAGTCCTCAAGATAGGGTCAGTCGTCTGTGCAGGCAGACAGAAATGTCAGGATTCCTGTGTGGAGTTCAAAGGGTTCACACAGTTCTGCTACAAAGCTCAGTATACACCATGTTCTACAGAGTAGAGTCATCTTCTTTGAAAAGCTCTTACGCCAAGCACACAGAGTCCCTGCAGCCCATGACTCTCCTTTAGGCAGGAGAATACTCAGTGCCCGATTCACAAAGGTAAACTTACACTTTTGTAGAAGTTTACGATTGTTTTCTATTCATAAAGGGATTTACGAGTAGTATCTTTATTAGTACGGAGTCTCCCCACATAAAAAGATAGAATATCTTTTTACGAGCGGAGATTTCACACCCGTAAATGTACTATTCGTAAATCCTTTTGTGAATAGGAAACAATTGTAAACGTATACAAAAGTGTAAGTTTACCCTTCATCAGTTTGATGGTTCCAGGGGCACCAGATGCTGCATTCCATTTTGCTGTCCCAGGACAGCAGGCTGCCCAGAGTTGAAGAAACCACACAGTGCACAACTGAACCTACATGAAGCATGTGCCCCGAACATTCCACTTAATAGGAAAAGCCCACCTCTGCTCTGTAACTTGTCAGCCTTGCTCCCTTTTGGGTCACGTCCAGCGAACACTTCACACATCGCAGGAATCAAGGTCAGTAGCCGCGTCAACAGTAAGTGGAGACACCTCTCTCAAATCCTGCGTTGGTTCAGCCCAAAACAGTTTTCTTCATGAAACTCCACAGACAGCTGCTCTGCTCACTTCTACGTGCCTAAAAAGGCCAAAATGACCCTCACGGTTCGAAGCAGAATCTCCCAATGTTTCTTTCATGCTTTACAAGGGGACCAAACTTCACTTGGGTAAAAAATTATTTGGCAAGCTGTTGATCAACATCTGTTGCAGTGTTGGGTGGCTATGCAAATTGGGTTAAAAGTAAAGTGAGTGGGGGGCGTGGCTAGCAGCCTAAGATTGTGGCAGCTTAGAGGGCGAGCTCCGCGGTTGAAGCGGCCTCCGGACATATCCGACCAGCAATCCGTTACAGAATTTCGCCCTGCGGGCAGGGACTGAGGCCCGGGGCCGGGCGGCACGCCCGACAGCAACCAGATCGAAAATCCGATTGCGGGAAGTGAAGTTACCCGTATCGCCCGCTCTGGCCTTGGAGAGAAACTGGAGCCGGGGACCCGCCTGGCGTGAAAGGGCCGACAGGAAGTGCTGCGGACTGGGCGTGGATGAGCTCGAAGCGGTCGCTCGCAACGAAGCACCAGGGACGAGAGGGGCTCGCAGCCCAGCGCGACCGCCGGCGCCTCTGTGGCCTGCGAGTGAGAGACTGGCCGACACCGACTGCTGCCCGGTGAGTGCAGGGAACCATCCAGGCCTCTGCACGGAGGCGGCCGGACCCGTGTTGGGCCCGGGCCCGGGACCGCCATCTTGACTCCCGATCACCGGAGGAACCGGGGCTCAACTCCGCGGGGGTGCTGAGTCTGCCATACCGGGATCTGAAACAGCCATCGCTCGGGCTACGGAGGGCGGGCGCGAGGGGCTCCGGCTTCTCGAGGAGAGACACGGGGGCGGCCATTAACGCGCCGGAGCGCGACCACACCGTGGAGGCAGCCGCACAACCTGCGTGTCTGCTCCGATCAGCCTGGGCACCCACACCCCATCTCAACTTGACTGCTGGGACGCGGCGCAGCTGGACCCCCGACGCTGCAGGGGAGGATCCTGATCCGCTGTGGGGCACCGCGGTGTCCCCTCTGCTCTACAGATCGGTGGGCGCTCCCCTGGGGACGGCTGAAACATACCCGGCTGGGGCCTGGAGGCATCGGGGACTACACCAGATATACGGGGGCCAAAAGTGGGTCAGTTCAGGCGCTCTCCAAAGACATTGGTCACACGCGCCACCCTGTCCACGGGATATTACCACTCCTTCAGTGACGCGGGTCTACGGGCCCGGCGGACCACGCGGCGACACAGCCTCACCCGCTGGTCTCACCGGCGGACCAAGGGACGAGGACGAAGACAATAGCTCCTTCGGCCCAACCACCTCCAGAGACTGCTGACGCAACGGAGGGCCTCCACCGGGGCTCTTTCTGGAGGGACTTAACTCCCTGAAAACTCTGCTCACAGCAACCACTTTAGTGCAATTACAGCTGCCATGGCGGGCAAAGGACCGAAGGGAGGCAACGCGCAGTCACGACTCGAGAAATACGCATATGACAAAACGTCCGCTTCCCCACCAGACGCTAAAGCGCAGGCAAGCAAGACGACCGACCAGGCGGGAGGTAAAAAAGCAACCCTTGAGGACGTTATGCGAGCCCTGACGCAAGTACAGGCTACGGTGGGATCGATCTCGACAGAAATAACACTGATAAGAGCCGACTTCCACAAGATGTCGGAAAAAGTTTCCTCGATGGAGGTGGTGACCAAATCTTTAGTGGAGGATGTCTCGGAGCTCCAGATTAGTGTTGAACGAATCTCGAACGAAAACAAAGACCTACGTGCAAAGCTGGACGAGCAGGAGGGGCGCTCGAGGCGGAACAACATCCGCATTATAGGGGTTCCGGAGTCGGAGGACACGAGAGCGATGGACCTCTATGTGGAAAAACTGATCGAACAAGAACTCCGCCTTTTTCTCAGTGGAAAGAGCACATCGAGTCCCGGGGGGACGTCCGAAGCAAGGCGTAGCACCGCGGCCGATCATTGCACGACTCTTCAATTTTAGAGACAGAGATGCGATCTTGCAAGCGGCAAGAAATTCACCCCCAGTTAGAATTCAAAATTCCACCTTGGCGTTCTTTCCAGACTACACGGCAGAGGTCGCACGTAGGAGGAGGACATTCTTTGAAGTGAAGAAAGAACTGAGGGCGAGAGAACTTCCGTATGCCATGCTCTTCCCAGCCAGGTTGAGAGTAGTGGCAGACAACAAAACGTGGTTCTTCGACACTCCAGAGGCTGCACACGACTGGCTGAAAGGGTGGAGACAAACGGGCCTGCCTCGCCGCTCCACACGACCAAACAAGTACCGCACTAATGGATCCCGTTCAGGCTTCCAAGCATCCGGAGGAGACGTGGATCCACACTCCCCGCTGAGCGAGGCCCACGAAACTGAGAATAACGACGAACAATGACTTCCCGGTCTTACTGGACTAGAATAAATGTAACGTTGGCCGGGCGGGCCGTCAAGGACACCGGGCGGAGGTCCTCCGTGGACATGGAGGGAGGCCGCCGACTCCGGAGAGTCCCTCACCCCAACGAGCAAGTACTGTGTTTGGGGTTCGGGTCAGGCACTCTGCTAAGTTGGGGGGGCGGGCAGTTCTGGGTCCGTCTAGCAGGGGGGCAGGGAGGGGGGAGTTGGGAGTGGGGGGTGTTTGTTTTTTTTTAATTGTTTTACAGGTGTAGATTGGAACCACAAGGCACACACACTAAATATGGCGAGCTCATGTCGAGGTATTAGATCGCACTTTCTATGGTACATAGATTTTCTCAACTACAGAAGCAATGGCACACAATACACGGAATGACATGGGGAGGGGGGAACCTGGGACGGGGCAAATGGCACCTCTGCAACTTATGTCCTGGAACGTGAGAGGTCTGGGGGACAAGGTCAAACGAGGTTTGGTGCTACACAGTATAAAGAGGCTCAACCCGGCCCTGGTCCTACTGCAGGAGACACATCTCACAGGCACAGCCACACATGCTTTAGACAGGAAAGGTTATCGTATGATCGCCCATTCGGAATTCACGAGGGGGTCCCGTGGGACAGGAATACTAATGCACCGATCCTCCAGATTTATACTCCAATCCACGAAGGTAGACACGCAGGGGCGCTTTGCAGCGGCACTCGGACAATGGGAAGGGAGACAGCTGAATGTAGTCTCGGTGTACGTTCCGCCGGCGCTGCACACGATAGTTCTCCCAGAACTGGGAAAATTTCTGTTGGAACTCCCAGAAGGAGACCTCATTGTAGGGGGGGATTTTAATGCAGTAGCTCACAATACACTAGATAGGTTCCCGACACAAACACAGGCTCCAGGGCCCTCCCGGCTGAATGAGTTCCTAGAAGCACAAGGCCTGATAGACCTTTGGAGGCGCCTACACCCGACTGACCGTCACTACACTTACCACTCAGCGGTCCATGACAGTCTGTCACGGATCGACTATTTCCTTACACCGGGGCACGGGCTGCTCACTGTCGATGACGTACAAATCAAACCGAGGGGTGTCTCGGACCATTCCCCATTGACGCTGACTCTTTCCAACCCGGAACGGTCCCGAAAGCGCATATACCCGATATTCCTGGGCTACCTTAGGGTCCCACAGGTGACCAAAGCCCTTAAATCAGCGACAAGGTGTTACCTCACGGAAAACAATGGCTCGTCTCATCCCCATCGATCCTGTGGGAAGCCTATAAAACGGTTCTCCGAGGCCAAGCCATTTCCACTATAACGAGTTATAAGCGCACACAGAAAATGGAACTACTAGACCTAGAGGACAGACTCGCCAAGGCAAATGAGGTTCATATGACTGACCCGACCGGAGACACGCTCCACGCACTACGGCTGTGTCAGCAACGTCATACTGATCTTCTACGCCGTAGAGTGGTCGAAAACATAGCGGCCACTACGAATAGGATATACGATGTGGGGGATAAGGCGAGTAAGCTCCTAGCCTGGCTAGAGAAAAAACGGGAGGGGCAGAGGACTATCTTACAATTGAAAGACTCTGCGGGAGCAATGCACACCCGCCCCGCCCGGATAGTCGAACTCCTGGCTGATCACTTCCAGGCGGTATATACCTCTGAAATAGAGGTTACGCGGGAAATGGCGGAGACAGCGCTCGTGGGAGTGCCCACCCGCACCCTGTTGCAGGACAATGTTGAAGACCTAGAATCAGACTTGACGGCTGAGGAGGTACAATCAGCTATTGCGGCACTACACCCAGGAAAAGCCATGGGCCCCAACGGAATCCCGATTGAATGGTACAAAACCATGTCGGAAACGCTCACAACACCGCTACTCGACATGTACATAGACAGCTTAGAACGAGGACACCTGCCATCTGATCAGTGCATGGCTACCATTGTGGCGATCCCGAAACCAGGCAAGCTCCCTGAGGACTGCGGCTCCTATCGGCCGATTTCCCTACTCAATGCCGAAAGCAAAATCCTGGCGAAATTATTAGCCAACAGGCTGTTGCCTCACCTTAGTCACCTCATTCATCCGGACCAATCGGGATTTATGCCGCACAGAAGTACGGCACTGAATCTCAGGCGCCTGCATGGTGTTATGGCGAGGGCTCCATTGTTGACAACCGATGCAGCAATCCTCTCATTGGATGCCAAAATGGCGTTCGACTTGGTAGAGTGGCGGTACCTCTTTGCAGTCCTACACCATATGGGCTTCGGCCCAAAATTCATAGCGTGGATCAGGCTACTGTATAAGAATCCTATGGCGCGAGTGTCAGCAAACGGACACATCTCGAGAGTCATTTCATTAGCAAGGGGCACAAGACAAGGCTGCCCGCTCCCACCGCTACTGTTCGCCCTGGTATTGGAGCCATTGGCAACTATCATTAGGACCACGCCGCTGCTGCGGGGCATTACCTGGGGTACTGGCTGGGAGGACAGAGTGTCCTTATATGCTGATGATATGCTAATATACCTAGCGAACCCGGCGGAGGGGATTCCAGTACTACTGGCATTGTGTGAGCGGCAGGGAATTGCCTCAGGTTACAAGATTAACTGGATGAAATCGGTGCTCTACATGCTGCATGGGACCCCGCCAAGTCTGGAGGTGGACTGCCCCTTGATGGTAGAGGCCGTTTCCTTTAAATACTTAGGGATTCAGATCACGCGAGATCACGTGACCTTTCAGGATATGAATCTAAGGCCACTGCTCGACAGATTGAAAGCGGACGTGCGCCACTGGAAGACACTCCCGCTGACGTTATTGGGCAGAGCGGCGCTTTTCAAAATGATGGCGCTGCCCCGGTTCCTCTATGTTTTGGAAAATACGCCGGCACTGGTCCCGCCTTCCTTTTTCAAACAGATAACGGGGCAACTGTCAGGCCTGTTGTGGGGAGACAGACCGGCGAGGGTAGCGCAGGTGAAACTGATTAGAGATTGGTACAGTGGGGAGATTGCGCTCCCAAACCTGGAATTGTACTATTGGGCGGCGCACCTCAAGGTGATTAACCAATGGTTGCATGCACCGCAGGAGGACCCGGCGTACTTAGCGGACAGACGGCAGCTTGGCACTAATACACTTCTGGCCCCGCTTTATAACAAAGGCCTGACGGCAAAATTGATCGGCCCGACTAAGCACACTGTGACATTGTGACATAGAGCTCAATCCCGTCTGAAGTGGGGGGGGTGATTACACAGCTCACACCCTTGTGGGATTCTAGGTCACTGGGAAACCTGAGACGTAGTAAAGGATTTGACCACTGGGACACTATAGGGATTTCCACGGTGGGTGATCTGTGGACAAGGGATGGGGTGGTTCCGTTTGACACTCTGAGAGAACAGTATGAGCTGAGCGCCACTGAGACATATCGATACCTACAGATTAGACATGCATTACTGGGTGCACTGACACCGGGTACTATGGTCCCGGAATCGGCCCCTTTAGAGGACCGCCTACTCACTGATTACATTGAAGCTAGCGCTACATCCCTCACATATCGCAAATTAGTGAATAACCTGCCTGACCCATTACAGAAATTGAGAGAGAAGTGGGAGGATGATGTTGGTGACCTGGACGAGGCAGACTGGAATGCCGCAATGGCTTCCCCTAGAGAAGCGGGAATTTCAGCAAGATTCCGATTGATAAAGTTCAAGATACTACACCGAGTGTACTACACACGCACCACCCTACACAAATTCCAAAGGGCAGATCACCCGTATTGTTTACGAAATTGTGGGGAGGAGGGAACGTTGTTCCATACCCTGTGGTCCTGTCCGAACATAATAGACTACTGGAAGCGAGTGGCACGCACGGTCGCCCAGACGCTACAGCTCCCGTTCACTCCCGACCCTAGAATTTGTCTGTTAAATGTGTGGGGCCCGACCGACCTGACACCACATGGGCGGCAATGGGTGGTTATAGGGATGATGCTAGCGAAGCGAGATATAGCGCAAAAGTGGGGGGCGCCAGAGACGCCGACTTTGACACAGTGGTGCAGAAATATGGATATGCTCATGATGGTGGAGCGGGCGGTATATCAGCAGAGGGCTAATCCACGTAAATGGAACAGAATATGGCTGCCATGGAACGCATACAGGGGGGAGCCTTGTGAACCACTACCGGAAGAAGAAGATGTAGATATTTCAGAGGAGGAGGATGATGTAGAGTAAAAGTGGAATTGCGGGAGGGGCAGGGTGGCATGGGGGCGGGCTGCTTAGGTCCTCCCACGCCCTTCTGGCGTAGAAGATGGTAAGATTACCTGTGGGTGGTGAAATCTGGCCCGCTGGCCTGACACAACTAGAAAGATGATATATACTTAACGTGCTTCTGTAAGACCAAGCTATACACCTGAATGTTGTTTGTTGTTTAATCAAAAAAAAAGAAAATGTTGCGATTCTGATTGGATGTGGCGGAATGTTGACGCCACACCTCGTAATGCTTGAACTGATGATTATATTAACCTGATGCAACAATAAAAACAAATAAAAAAAAAAAAAAAGTAAAGTGAGTGGGGTCTGTAAATCCCAGTCGAAACTGCATAGGTTGATGGTAATGTGAAGGGGAGGAGCGCTTGCTGGTTTGATACTCCCCATTACTACAATCTGCAAATGGGCCTGTGATTGGCGTTCCTGACCTTTCGCTCTTCTCGGAGTGAACCATTATTGGTCAGCAGTAATCCTGCATGGATCTTCCTCTACTGGGTGTGTGATGACTCGATAGGATAACAGCTCCACCCATGGTTATGTTTATGGTCTACGCTCGCTTTGTTGGCAGGATATGGTTTGTTTTTAAGCTGATCGCACTGATTTTGTGTGGTTTGTGTGAAGGAACGAGTATCTGTAACAGCAAGGCTGTCGGAAACGTTTGGAAGCAGCGGCCTGCTGGATTTGCTATTTTCTCATTGGCTAAGATTCTCGTCATGCAATGGGTTTGCAGTGGGATATGCCCGAAAGGCAAAGGAAGGTGATGCCCCAGGGTTGGGTGGCTCACGTAAGGGCCTCTACAAGTGGAATAAAATACAATTAAGCACTAGGGAGTCAGTTACAATAACAACTGGAATATCTAGGGATAGCATAGTTTCTAAATGAGACATGATTCTTGCATATTTGAGGCAGTAAAATACCCAATTAGAGTTCGTACCGGAAAGGTGCCTAAATGTCGAACAAGGAAGTTGAGGGGATAACTTTTTTCCGTCTTTCTACTCGAATAAACACAGGGCGTAGTTATTTGGATAGCCCATGAGGTAGCTTTTAAGTGTGAACAGGTGATCAGAGACCAAAATGGAAGGTTTGTTATGGCTGTTGCTAGATCCCTGACAGAACAAGAAATATGTCCCCAAGATACGGAGAGTTTAATTGAGGTTTAAATGACAGCAATGATAGAAGCCCCAAAGCCCCACAGAGAAACTAGGCTCACTAAAATGTTGACTGCAACTGTCTTTAAACTGTAAATGGTTAACATGGTTACACTCTTACAGCACTGGTGCCAACGCTGGATTAGGACCTCTATGATAATGGAACGTACAGACCATTGTCCATGATAAATATGAAAATACTTACCAAAGCATTAGCAACCTGTTTGTTAAAAGGGTTTGAATTATTGATTCATCTCTGTTCATCCTCCCATAGAAATCCAACGATGAATCTCAGAAGATTAGCACAGGTTTAACATGTTTGCTTTCAAACCAGGTGTGCCATGCAATAAACTCATTGGATGTAGAAAATGTAAGTCATACTATTATATAGACTATCCTGCTCCAAGTTCTTAAATGATTCAATTTTCATCTTCACCTGAGTAGGCTTCTTTAAACATTACCAAGAGCAAAAGTGAAGGCAGGCACTGAGATCTCAGAGCAGTGGAATATGGAGCATGGCACACAACAAAAAGCCAGTTGTGAATACTTTTTAGATTTCGCCTGCAAAGCCCTTGTGCTGTGCTTGTGAAATATCTTGAATTAAACTTCTCTTAAAAGGGGGCTCTTATCAGTTCCCATGGCTAAATTACTGTGTTCATTTGCTTATGTGCGGAACTTTTGTTAACTTCATCTGGCTGCACGCTTTTACAGTACTTCTACTAAAGCTGTTTACACTGGTTATGCCCCATTCACTGTCAAGATAAGATCTCTTTCCACGGAAAAGGCAGTCAGCTTCTAACAGTATGCTGGAAAGCTTGCATGTTATTACTTAGTTGTGTAAAGCAGATGTTTTAGCCTTAGAATATTTGTGACATTTCCTTTTCATGCCTCAGTACCTATCTTTGCACTTTATATGTATTATCAGATTGATTTTTCTCAACTTAATCTATTTGGTCATTATGGTCAAATTCTAAACGTTGTAATAAACATTGCATGTTAGAAATAAAGTTAATATACAAGAGTTATTCTATATTTTACTACTAAATAAGCAGCCACAAGTGCAGTTACCTTACAGACAACAGGGACATGTTTTGAATGGTGCAGAAGGAGCAGTACCACTGGGCCCAAAAGTTATCAGAACTCATCTAAACACCTAATATTGCTATATTTTACAACTAAACAGGTAGCGACAAAAATGCATTTATCTAGCAAGCATTAGGGTTATGATTTCAATTGGGCAGCAGGCGTAGTGGTTCCGGAACCAAAAGCTCTATGCACCCCACTAAACACTGATGATTGCTATATTTTACAAGCAAACAGGCAGTCACAAGTTCAGTTATCCTGCAGGCAACAAGGTCATTATTTGAATAGTGCAGTAGGTGCAGTGGCACCGGGACCAAAAGCTCCAGTTACCCCACTCAACACCTAATGTTGCTATCTTTTATTCCTAAACATGTAACCACAAGAGCGGTCACCTTGCAGACAACAGGGTCAGGATTTGAATGGTGCTGCAGGTACAGTAGCACCAGGCCCAAAAGTTGTCAGAACTCCTCTAAACACATAATACTACTATATTTGACTACTAAACAGGCAGTCACAATTGCAGTTAAAAGGGACTTGATTTGAATAGTGCAGCATGTGCAGAGGCTCTGGGGCCAAAATTTCTAGGGGCCTCACAAAACCCAGATTATTGCGAAATGTTACTACTAAACAAGACAGTAACACGTGCATTTATTTAACAGGCAATAGGGTCATGATTTCAATGGTGCAGCAGGGCTAGTGAAACCAGGACCAAAAGCTCTAGGTACCACACTAAACATCTAATCTTGCTATATTTTACTACTAAACAGGCACTCACAATTGCAGTTACCTAGTGACACCTGGCCCAAAAGGTGTCAGAACTCCTCTAACCACCTAATATTGCTATATTTAACAATATACAGGCAGACACAATTGCAGGTATCTTGCAGTTAAAAGGGGCTTGATTTGAATAGTGCAAGAGGTGCAGTGGCACCGGGGCCAAAAGCTCTAGGGCCCCTAGTAAACGCACAATATTGCTAAATGTTATTATTAAACAGGCTATCACAAGTGCAGTTATCTAGCAGGCACTAGGGCCATGATTTAAATGGTGTGGCAGGTGCAGTGATACCTGGGCCAAACTTTTTCAGAACTCCTATAAACACCAAATATTGCTATATTATACTACTAAATAAGGAGGCACACGTGCAGTTACCTTGCAGGCACTAGGGTAATGATTTCAATGGTGCAGTGACACCAGTGCCGAAAACTTTAAGAACCCCTTTAAACACCATATATTGTGCTATTTTACCACTAAACAGGCGTCACAAGTGCAGTTACCTTGCACGCAACAGGGTCATGATTTGAATGGTACAGCGGGTGCAGTGACACCGGGGCCAAACGTTGTCATAACTCCTCTGAACACCAACTATTGCTTTATTTTACTACTAAACAGGAAGTCACAAATGCAGTTATCTTGCAGGCACTATGGGCATGATTTAAATGGTGCAACAGGTCCAGTGGAATCAGGCCCAAAAGTTGTCAGAACTCCTCTAAACACATAATATTGCTATTACATCACTTCATTCTATTATTTCCCGCTTTCATTTTCTGAAATGTTGTTATTACTTACCCGCACTATACCACTAGTAACAGCACAATGTACTGCCTTTTTGTATATAAACAAGTCATAACACTTTAACAGACTTTCGGTAACTTATATTGTACAACTACTCAACAAGCTACAACTAACAACAAAAAACAGCTTATAATTAATTACATAGGAGAAACCTATACATTTACCAATGTTTGTTTATTTTTGTTAAGCAATCTACAAGAGTGTTTATGATTTGCAGCTGTCTCCCTATTGTGCTGCTCTCCCTCCTCCGCATACCGTTTTGTGCTATCTCTCGCTTGCCAGTGTGAGTCACCCCTACCAGCTCCTGTGGCACTCTCACCCGGTCACTCTTACTGCCACCTCCATTGCGCTTCCCCTGTTAGTTTGCTTTCCTTCCCACCCACATCCTTGGTGTTACTTCCTCCTGACCCTCTCGGTTGAGTCCCCTATTATAGTTCTCCATGGCTTCGTCCATCAACCCTGCCATTGCTTTTGATTTCCAATGTTTTGCTGCCGAACCCCCACCCCTGTACGCTCCACATTTATGTCTTTCACCTGTGTTTCTCACTTTGCTCTTGAACCACTGAGATAAGGATATTTGGATCTGTTTTACCAGGGAGCAACTGACCTAACTGATTTTTGGATCAAGAAAGAAAACAGATAGCTATTTGCTTTTTCCCTTTGTCCAATAATACCCAGTCAAATGCTTAATTAATCGGTTGTAGATGCAACAAGCTAGATTAAAAAAATCCGAACACCAAGAAAACATTTGACACTGCACGTATAATACAACTTTGTGATTGACTCGGTTTCCTAGAAAAGGTCATAACTGTTAAGATTTATTTAATTGACAAGTGTCCTTTATGTACATAAACTCATCAATAACTTACATCTCCAGTACAATTATGCGGTAGCCCTCAGATGCTTACGTTTTTATTCAATGAATGAACCGTAATTTGTATAGCGCAACTTAGCCCGAAGGCATCAAGGCGCTTCAAGATGATACAGTTGTTTGGGATGTGAGGCACGAACCGGCTAGGGGTAAGCTTCTGTGAAGAGCCAGGTCTTTAGGGCTTTACGGAAGAGCACGGGGGATGCCTGACCCTTGAGCTCAGCTGGAAGCACGTTCCACAGTTTAGGAGCAAGGGAGAAAAAGGCCCTCCCTCCCCTTCTGGCCTTAGCGATTCAAGGGACAGACAGGAGGTTCTTGTTGGCATAGCGAAGAACCCTGCCCGGAGCGTAAAAGGACACAAGGGACCTAATGTCTTCGGCTCCTGACCATGCAGAGCACAATAAGTAAGGCATAGGACCTTAAAGTTTATTCTAGCTTGCATGGGAAGCCAATGCAAGTTTTTTCTAATTGAGGAGCCCGATGACCGTCTGGGGGCATCCACAACGAACGTGGCTGCCACATTTTGCACCATTTGTAGGCGTTGAACTAGTCTTTTATTTATGCCTAGATATAGTGCGTTGCAGTAGTCCAGCCTCGAGGAGATGAGCGCCACCGTAACTTGTTTCTGGGCTTCAGGGGTAAGGTAGTGCGTGATCTTTCTCAAGATTCTTAACACACCACAGCAGGTGGAAACCGTCCTGCTGACTTGCTTGTCAAAGGAAAGAGTGGTGTCAAGAATCACACCACACATACAGTAGGTAATGTTTATTAGAGTTCAGACAACACCTGTCGCCCTATGGGGCAAGTGAGCCTAGGGCTTTTTAATAAAAACCACTCCAGGAAAAAAGTTCCTTAAACTAATGGTCTCAGGTCAAGAATGAGAAAGGCGAGGTCAGTCATAGCCCGTTCATAATGTTTCATGAAGGCTGTATCCCAGTAAGCGAGTGCTCATAAAGGACACTTGTCAATTAAATGAATCTTAAGAGTTAAAAACTTTTCTAGGAACCAGAGTCAATCACAAAGTTGAACTATATGCGATGTATTTGCATCTCACTTGTGCTGACTTTTGAATCAACTTTGCCAGGGAACAAAAACTGCAGCTCCACTACTATAGGAACACAGTGTCACCAAGAGCCCTGGGACCCACAATCATAGCCTGGGGAGTCCAGTGAAGGATGTCAGGCCCTCTGCTTTCTTTTATTGAAGTACATGATTACTCCCTCTCATGCATGACACCAAGAAAAGGGCTCTTTCTCAAAGAAGAGCTAGCTTTTTGCCAAATTTTATGTATTTCCATTCAGCGGTTCGGGCTGCAGTCATGTTCAACATCCTTATTTGAAATTGCATGGGGAAAACATATTTTGGGATCCCCTTTTTCTCAATCTTTGCTTGACAAATCACCCTGAAACTTTCCAGACAACAGCTAATTTGAGCTGTACAATAGTTTTGAAAATGTGGTGAGGATTCCTCAAACGGTGCCAAAGTTATTAGCACAACAAAAAAAGCTATTTCTATGAAAACTAGGTTCTGACTGTAACTATCTACGGGGGAGGGGGGAAGGGGAGGAGAGAGAGAGCGAGAGAGAGAGAATAGAGAGAGAATAGAGAGAGAGAGACGAGCGAGAAAAAGAGTACAGAGTTTGTGATAGTAACTCTAGTTTCAGTTTAGCAGCACTTTCCAATGAAAATGCATTTTTTGGTTTGCTAATAAGTTTGGATCCAATTCATGAATTTTCATGAAATCTGGTCCTTGTTCAGTGTTCAGCTACGTTTCAGAAAGCCACGTTTCATGCAACTCCATCCAGGGAAAAAAAGTTAAGGGAGTGGGTCAAAAAAGATGCATTTCAATGTCAGCTCCCATCAGAAATGTTGCTCTCTCCCAAAGCAATAATAATATATATACACCATGCTTGCCTTGAAAGTAAAACCTTACTCAAAAAGCATGCTTTAGGAATTTGTTGTAAAACCATTCAGTAGTTTTTTAATTGTTTGCACTGGAAAAAGAGTGTCCGGTGGGATTTGAAGGGTTAAAGCTTAGAGATATATTAGCCGTTAAACCTGTCAGCAAAAAACTCAATACGTTCTGTTAATCACATTCAATTTCGTTTGGTAAATAAGTGAGCTCTATGTCTTGGAAAAAATACAGAAAGTAGGGCAGACATGATGATTGGTTACAATCCACAGAAGGTGGCAGATACAGAGAAGACAATGACTGAAAGCAATAATACATACATTTTTAGATTAAAAAGAAATTGTGAATTTCTAAAAACACTGAAAGAACACAGACACCAATTTGTATCCAGAAACTGGTGCAATTTCACAGAGCACTCTAGTTTCCTGAAATTTGTGAGTTTTTCAAGGGTACAACAAAAAGTGAATACACATAAGGAGGGACCACCATAAAAAAGTTTGAAAGCCAGAGACAGTGTGGGACTATGGTCAAACGCATAGGACAATTATGATGTTGAATAAAAAGAAGCTTTCATGTTGTATAAGCTTGACAACAAAAGAAAATTTGTGAGTTTGGAATCAAGACGTTCACAGGAGATGGACATTTCTAAAAAATAAATTAAATAAAAGAGGTTAAGTCATCAGGCATGTAGTTTGGTGCAGTATACCAGGTAGGAATGCATGAACGATTGAGCGCAGAGCCTCCAACCACTGGGACGTGCTTAAGGTGGATGGATGACCCAATCAACCCCACTCTGCATGTCTGAAGCCCATGGTTAGAACAGACTGAACACATGAAAAGATAGTAGCAGGGTCTGCTTGTATGCCGGCCCTGCTGCATTATATGATATGTGGTGATCTTTCGTTTTTGTGTGGCCCTTAACTCGTGTTCTTATCTTGTCACATTTGCTGTACATTCAAAGATAGAGGTCAAAGTCAAGCTCAATCTTCTGAGAGGGCTTAGTGTTTACTTTTCTTTCTCTGACTTCATAGTAAGAGAATTTATCTGACAATCCTACTGAGTATCCATGTAAGAGAAGAGGGTGTATGATTATTTTCTAGCACACAAAAAAATTAACTGTGCTGATGTTTCAGAATATATCAGAATTAGTACAAATTAAGCACTTTTTTTTTGCAATTCTGAAGTGTGGAGGGGACAAAATTTGAATACGATCAAAAATACACTAGGCGATGACATTTGCACACATTATTGTTTGTGTGCAGTAAAATCGTATTTCGGTGCAAATGTAATAGACATTTTAATTGGAAATATGTTGTCTGTAATGGCAGTGCGTTACCACACAATCCTTACTCCACTCCCCTCTATGCCCTTCCCCTCTATGCCACGACACTGCACTCCACTCTATGCCCCTCCACTCTAAGACATTTCACAACATACCACTCCACTCGACTTTGTGCCACTCCAATCTACACTACTCACTCCACACCACTTATCCCACTCCTCTTCAGCACACTCCATTCCGATCGATCCCACTCCACTCCGATTTACCACACCCCACTCAATTTCACTTCAATCGAATCAACTCCAGTTTACCCCACGCCACTCCAAGCTTCATCACTCCACTCCACTACGATCCAATCTACCCCACTACAATCTACCCCACTCCGCTCTACTTCAATCTATCTCGCTCTCCCCTAATTTACCCCAGTTCATACCACCGCAATCTACCCCACCCCACTCTAACCCACCCTCCAACCTGGCCTCCAGGGGGGAGGGAAGGGAAAAAAACACTTCAACACCAGGGATATAAAAACAACAATAAATTAAAAAAGGAGGTGTGGTGGCTGGTTCAGACATTTGCCCATGCCTCAATATCATGAGAGAATAGTCTTTCTGCCCCATTATGTACAGCCTGGAGAAGTTAACCCAAACATCCCCTATCTACCCACTGAGGGGGAGGGGCCACTAGACAGTAGGGAAACAGCTTAGCGAAAAAAGGTGGGGGCAGTCTACCCAAGGTTTGGGCTGTGCTACTAGTTCAACATGATAGGTTTACCCGAAATCTGCCTGCTGGGGGTGCTGAAGGGAGGGTATAAAGCCCAATATAAACCAGGGAACAATGATCCCACAAAAGAAGGGGTGGAGCAGCCTGCTCAGAAGTACACAAGGATATCTTTAAAACCAACCTAGACCACAATCCCCTTGACAGCTTCCACTCCCCCAAATACTTATGTCCCACTGAACTGTTTACGCACCAATGGTTTTACATTGGCACTTAAGTTAAATATATTCTTTTTACACATATTTCTAACGTCTACTTGTCCTTTTTAAATTGATAATGTAAATATCACCTCAGACCTTTGGAGTTGCATTGAGCAGAACATATCCATAAGCTCTGTTAAGAGCGCCACTGGTTCTTGGGGCCAGGACAAAAATAGCAAATATATATGGTATTAAACATTAATAGAAAGCCCATCCCCTCTTCTTTCACCTCTGCAATCGCCTGTTATTTGCCCTCCAGTGTCTTGAAGATTTTTCGGAGGCACATGTTGCTCAGTGTTAATAATGAAGCAGGCATCAAGATTGGTTATCGGGTCACCTATTGTACAAATAATAAAACATTATTTCACATCATTGCAACAATTTCCTTTCTGTCTTTAGGATCATACATAATTTCAGACCTCGATTTCCTTCTTAAACGATTTCTCGCCATGCCGTAGTCTGTTTAAATACTTTAAAGATATCTTGTGATAATGAAAAGCAGCACTCTCTGTACGCAAAACACAGAAACATTGAATACAGCACTGGAATTCTTAATAAAAACACAAAAGGAAGCAAAAACAGCACATTAAATTAGCAGGCAGAATGGCTCCAAACATACAAATTAGCAGGCAGAATGGCTCCAAACATACAAACGTGCCTCTGAAATAGCAAATTCAGCCTTCCATCCCTTCAAGGATGATAACTTGAGCACCATAAATTGAGTCATAGTAAAAACTCTTTATTTACAGCCGGTAGAAATTGTATAAATGCAGTATCAAGTGCTATCTAAAAATATCTTATCATCATCATTAGAAAAAGAAAGGTTAATGTAAACACATGAGTTGTGATAAAAATCCTCACTAATAGTGTGTGTATGTCTGCATAGTTTCATTATCCTCAAAAAATGTCTCCATTTTAGCCAACAGTGCATAAGAAGCTATTATGTGATTTATTACAGATTCAAAGTATCTAGGCAGTCACATGGGCTGAAATTGAGACTAAAGAGCAAGAGCTGTAAGACTCTGCTAATCTTTCCTTCTATTAGGGTCCTTCTCTTTTATATTGAGTATTTGTATTTCTTCCTGGTTTATCAAGTAGTACAGAAGAATGCCTTCCACCAAACTCAAAGTGGGCATATTTTGCAGTGTAAAGGTACCACATCCCTTTGGCGTGCCATAAGTAATGACCTTTCTCCCTTGGCCCAGAAGTGATAGCACCCTCAGACCCTCTGACCCTGAAGTGACATCGCTTGCAGATCACGACCCTTAGGTGACATCACCCGTGGACTGAGACTCACTAGTCCCTCCAAGAAGTAACCTCAAGAACGGTATTCCTCCTAAGGTTTGCTCCAGAAGAAAGTAGCAGGAAGCGATATGGGGATGTGTGTGGAAAGGGGAAGCACTGCTCAATCTCTTTCCACAGCACAGGCTGTTTACTTTTGATTAGCCAGTCACAATGTCCTACCACGGTTTCACGTGTACTTTCTCCATACAACTGAAAATACCTGACATTACAATATGCATAAGAACACCCCGTTTTTTCCAACTACAAATCCATGCAGAACTGAAAAAATGACTATCAGGAATTTATCACATCATGCAACAAACAAGCATGAGCAAAACCAAATAGGTCTCCTACGTGAGAGCTATTGGCTTTGTAGTATGAAACCTATTGGTTTTCTAAATATTTCTTTTAGCCATGTTGTACAGCAGCACGTCCCTTCACTCTTTCTACTTCACCTTTCTCTACTTCATGGCTTTCTTTTTTTGCGGCATCTCATCTTTCCCCATCACCAAGCACTAATCCAGGTTTTCCTCTCTATTCACTTCTCTATGGTGGAGAAGTGTGGCTCACTGGTTAGAAGAGGCAGACCTGGAAGCAGAGGTCAGCCCGGGACCAGGGTTCAATTCCCGGCTCGGCGGGGTCTCGAGTCCTAAAATGTCCATGGACTCGACAATTCTCGCTCCGGTGCCTACTCGATTCACGGGTTCACACTCTGCGACTCTGGGCAATAGCTTGCTTAATCTCCACAACGGCCCCTCGCGGCGGGATGCCTGGCTTTCACCTTGTGAATACCCTGCCGGGGTTATCTCACAGGGGAATACCAGGACGGGTTCCCTAAGCAAGCGCTTAGAAACCGCTCGGTGATTTGCGCTATATAAATTCCTGTACATTTACATTTATCTACTCCTGTCTTTATGTCAACTCTCTGTATCGCCTCTTTCTATCCTTTCTTTCTTCGGCAATTCTAAATTTTTCACTCTTCTACGTTATCCTCTCACTTGCTCTCCATCTCAATGTACCTACTCATTTCTACCTAAACTCTGCCTACTTTGCTTCCTTCAATACCACATATCCTTTTGCAGCATTCATTTATCCCCTCTTTCTAACTTCACAAATGCCTTGCATCTCTCTTTACTCTACATATCTTTATATAACTCACTCTGCCATTCTCGCTTATCCGCACTCCCTTACTTGGATTTCTCTCACTACTTCATGATTTTCTGTATTGCTTCTCACATTGCTGACCCCTCCGCATAACCCTTTGCTCTCTCTACATTTCTTTCTCCCTATTTCTAACTCTCTGTACCTCACTGTATAACCCTACCTATCTCTCTGATTCTCTTTCACTCCCTACCTTTGGATCATTCTTTTTCAGACTACCTCATATTTCTGCCTTTAGCCTATATTTCGCCCTACTTAACCGTCTAACTTATGCAACTCCCTTCATCATCCATCTCTTTTTTAATGTAACCCTCTTGGTTTGCAAATCTTTTTACTTCTCTGGGCCATATGTATCAAGCTAATTATGCTCGGCTGCAGCTCTGGCCTTGTACAGTGCCCCTGCAATTACTAGTGAGCAAGAGGCGCGGAGATGGTGGCATTGGTATTGGTGGTGGTGGTATTAGTGGTGGTACTGGTATTGGTGGTGGTGGTGGTGGGTTGGTATTGGTGGTGGTGGTATTGGTGGTTGTGGTATTGGTGGTACTGGTAGTGGTGGTACTGGTGGTGGTATTGGTGGTAGTATTAGAGGTGGTGGTATTAGTGATGGTGGTATTAGTGCTGGTATTGGAAGTGGTATTGGTGGTGGTGGTATTGGTGGTTTTGGTATTGGTGGTGGTATTGGTGGTGCTGGTATTGGTAGTGGTATTGGTGGTGGTGGGATTGGTGGTGGTAGTGGTGGTATTGGTGGCGGTATTGGTGGTGGTACTGGCATGGGTGGTATTGGTGGTGGTGGTGTTGGTGGTGGTATTGGTGTAGTGTAGTCCCAAAAAGTACCCTGTCATGCAGGACCTACGATGTTCACGGATAACCTATACTGTGGGTCTGGTGGCAGACTGACTCTGTACACCCCCGCGCATATATAATCCTATGGTTCGCATTAGCTAGCTCGCAGTGCCACTAGAATCTCCCGTTATCAGAGAGATTAGTTTTTGCAACTTTAGAACACAATAATCTGAGACTTGTGGAAACAATATATTACTTTTCACCCAGTCACTCGTGCTTGCTTGTTTTTGCTCTCAGAGAGATACAGAGAAGAAACAATTGAATGTGTTTTACAATAAGAATTTATTGTACAGTAGTTCTTCTCATGTAGGATAAATGTGCGGTTACGACTGTAACACAGCAACAGAGATATAGAACCAGCAGTACAGTGAATAAGAAGAGATAGTATTGCTCTACCATTTTGCAATAGTCATGAACCTATACATGAATATAGAATGCATTTATAAAATAAAGTGCGTACTCCTAAGATGCCTGACTAGACGTACCTAAGTGTATCTAGCATGTGAGTAGGTGCTAAAGAGCTTAAGCCAAAGAGCCTAAGAGCCAAGAATCCCGCTAGGCTTTAGTCAAACCCCCATACCTGAATAGTGAGAGTGTGGGACTTCGTCCTGGACTTGAGCTGGACACCCCACAAGGGATCGTCTGAACACTGTCAGCTGAAGTGATGCCATGTCGGAGCTGCAGCGTCTCTGGTCAGTGTGTCGGCCTTGAAGTCTCGGTTCCCTCCTGCCTTCTAATAGCAAGAGGTGCTGTATTTATAGAGACTATGTGCGTATGTTCCCCATTGTTTAGTATGAGGATGACGTTGGGGATTAAATCTTGTGCGTCGATGGGAGGTGAAGTGGACCTCCTGTAGAGTGTACTCATAAATTATTCATATGTGCTAAGGATGACGTCTCCGCAATATCGATCAGGTAGAACACACCCTCGTCATGAACTAGGTGACAGGTTAAGTTCTAAAAAAAGGCTGCAGACCTTGTAAGGTGTTATGTCCATACAAGAGGCAGTCTGTCCTTATTTGGACTTATGTCCTTAGAAGGCTGTTCATATGAAATGACGGGGAGATATTGTGGGGAAAGTGTAAAATGTTTCCTGGACCTTTACCAGGGTACCGATATGAAATATAACACCCACTCCACCTTAAACTTAACAATGATAATACACATTTTCGAAATACACATTGATAACAGTGTCAGTGCATAAAATTATCAAGCAGTCATTTAAAATGTTTCTAAAAATGTTAAAAAATCATTTAAAAACAGTTTCAAAAACAAGGAAAAGTTTCTCTAGTAATGTTTGACGTTGTAAAATCAGCAAATCATCGTTTTAACCCATTGCATGCTCATGACGGCCCCCGGCAGTCATGCGTCACAGTGGGCGTGTGCAGAGGACGGCTGTGGGCCGTCCAAATCCCGCCCACTTTTAAAATCGGCCACGCATGCAAGGGATCAAATGGGTTTGATCATACAAGTTGAACTACTGTAAGCGTACATAGAAGGCCATGCTTTGAGATAGAAAGTGTCAATTTGAAAAAAAATAGTTTGACAGAAAAATGAAGGGAAAAGAAAAGTTCCATATTCGTTCCCAGCACATGGTGAGCCAGATTTATATTAAGTGTCCTGGCTGGGAGACATAACATTGTCCCTGCCTGCTGTCGTAAGGGACAAACATTGTATTACCTCGCATAGCACTTCAAGTGTGCATAGATGAAACTCCTCAGTGCTGCCAACAGTTGTTGGTGAGGCAGCCGGTGGTGTATTCAATACCTCGGTGCCAAGGGTGGAGCTGAAATCCAACTTGGTTAAGGGCACCTCGGGATCCTCGAGGAATGCATTGGTTAAGATGGGAATACGCTGGGGACAGAGTCGAGCATGGGATCACAGTGGTTCCAGCCTGGAGTCTAAGTCCGCTGGCGTCTCCGTTAGAGGCGTCAGACACATGTCTAACTCACATTCTTCTCCGCAGAACAGGCATTGGAACACAGGTACGATGCCGTCGTCATAGACTGGTCTGAAGGACAGGAACCAAGAAGCACTTAGTTCTCGAAGGCGAGACGCACCCAGATGTTGTATAATGCGCTCACTGTAATATCTTTCCAGGGTAGCTTTCGCAATCTCACTGGTGGATGGTACGTCCATTGCGAAGCAGGTAAGCAACAATCAGGATTCCAGCTACAGCAAGCAGTATCATAGGCAGACCCCCGAAAATGCTTCCAAACACGGAGTGTATGAAGTTAGGAATTGTTTGGAAAGTGCTAAGGAATCCGGACCCTATGGTCTTAAATAGGTGTATGATGCCACTCATATCAGATGTTAAAGATACACCCCACCATTTCTACGAAATGTAGGGGGCAGTTGGTGCGGATTAGTGCCTGTATCTCCGTTGAGGTTCTTGCAACTTGCAGTTCAAAGGTTTCTCGAGCGGAGGTTAACGGCACGGTTTGCTGTTAATGCATGGCTTTCATTCTGCTCAAAGCAACAAACTGTATCAACGAAACATTCAGTGAAGGCCATACTAGCGCCTCCCTGACTGTATCTGTCGGATGAAACAATACTTGCATACAGCAAGTAACCCTGGTGTTCAGGGTGACCAGATAGGCAATGCCTGGAAGCATGCCACAACAACCTTGATCGTTCAGCATCAAGTAACTCCCATTGGAAAGTAACTCGAACACTGGCGATATCACGCCAGCTGGTGTTCCTTTCATGTGGCAAGACAGATTTGAAACTGAACCATGCAGGTTCCGTGCAAAACAATGTCTTGGCATATGAGAGAACCGCTTACAGCGTTCTTGCAGTTGGTACCACTAAGAAACACTTCTCGATCCCCAATCCGGCATCAAAACTTATATGGTAAATCCCAGGATGTCTTAATGTATTCTTTACCCAACCTTTCATATCTGCCTGCCTGCCTTTGCTCAAGGCAATAGAGAAACTGAAATGCAGTGACCGGTAGAGTAATTCGGACGTGGATCAGCCACTCAGTTGACGGTAATTCAGCCACTGTAAATGGTAGCCTGTCCAGTTTTTCAATTTGCAGCATTGTATATTTAGTTCCCCTTTGTGCCATTTCCATCTGTGTATCATTTAGATTATATTCTGAAAACAGAGACGTAATGTTTATAAAACGCCATGGCACAAGGCCTGCACGCAAAGATTGTAGCGTCCAGCTCAATAACATAATAGAAGGTAACTGTGATTGGCTGTGTTGTAATATAGCTAAATCCTGTTCCAGTATGTCTATAGCAGAAGATACAATGTTGCCCAATGAATATGCTCTGGAGGTCAAAGTGGTTAACTCATTATCCACTACAGCAAAAGCTTTGTATAAGTTAATACGGTCTAATTCCTGTATTCTCTCTGCGGCTTCTTGTTCGGAAATCTTCCAGATATCATTATAGGCAGTATAAATGCCTGCATATATGAAACGTTTTTGATGTTGTTTCTTAGGTCCAAGTAAAAAGTTCCTAAGATCCATGTCTTGAGAGTAAAGATAAGTGTTCTTTCACTTCTGTCAGTGTTGAGGTTTCTAGCCATTCTAGGCACTACTTCCCAACACTATAGGATGTCACTACCCCTGGATGTTTTCTCTATACATATCGAGGATCTGGCCTATGCATACTGAGTCCAATGGTGATATGTGGGAACCGTTGATGACATGTGTTTGTGTCTAAGGGCCAAACCACCCACTCCTTCCAGATTGGATCTGATCTATTGTACTTTAGTATGTCATCAATTGTTGCCCCTTCCTTTGCAGAAGAATTCTGCCACCCAAGTGATGGTGAAGGGAATTTTGGTGTGTTCAGGTCCTTAATCTTGGCTATCCCAAGACAGGATGTCTGTTGCACAGTATCATTTAAAAAGATCATCTGCTGTGGAATCAGGCATGCTCTAAATAGTGCCTCTGTACCCAGGACTTGCCAGTCCTTTGTACCCTAAATCCATTTTGTGTCAATTTTGTCTTTCCATAGGTTGACACCCTGTTCAGACAATTGGGCCATAAAGGAAGCTGAGTAAATCTGTTTAGTATTGGTTAACATAATTTTCAGCAAAGATGATGGTGCAACCTTATAATAAAATGAGGCTGGGTCTGTGATGTTAAACCCTGAAAAGTATGCAAATTTTTGTGCAAACCTTTGTGAACTACTTTTTGGTGGTGTTGGGCAATGTTCCCACTGATTGTATTCAAATACATTCCTAGGTGAAATGGATTTGTGCAGAAAGTGATGGCAAAATTTTGATAACAGTACAATTTGTCATAGTCCGACGAACCCTCCAACATTTCAATATTAGAAAATGCAGCAGTTTTTTCAAGATCAGACAACATGTTATTAACTGTTTCAGTGTCCCAATCATCAGAAAATGTACTGGAGGTAATGAAATCACTTCATGAGATTTTAAATACATCATTCATTTTTTTAAGTTCGGTTGGTCCGAATATATTAAAATCAACCTTGTTCCATACTATACCATGAGCTAGAGGAACGGCTGTGATGTTCACTGATGACAAGTCTCTTTGTTCACGATGTGACTATGTGCGTGGCTTCAGGAGGATGTTGACCTTTCGGGCTGTGGAATCTTTTTGAAGATAATGTCCATTGATAAGCATGCTAAAAGTCAATACCAAACCTAGCCAGAAAAGAAAATAAATTATCCCAGAAATTACCCAGAGTTCAATCCAAGGTGATACCAGGTATGTCTTTTGAAGAAAGAGAAGAAAGTTTTTTAATTCTTGGTTGAATGTTGTTTTGGCTGGCGTCGTTTCCGGCTCGCTTGGATCCAGTGAAAACATATCAAAGTTAATGAAATAGCCAGAAGCTGTTCGATCAATTGTAGGAATTGTATCGGGATTGGTTGAAATTTTATTTTCCTCTCCATGAGGCATGTTGATGTAGACATCTGTGTTTGGTCTAATTGCAACTTGTGAATTATTCTGATTTTCATCATGAATTTGAATGTTCGGTTCAAGTGGAACAAGTTCCGTAGCATTGGTACTCAGTCCTTCATTCCTAACAGGTGGCTCTTCAAGCGTGACAAGTCTTTCCGTTTGAACTTCTTGGAATTTAGCTAGAGGAGGACGTCTACTACATCGGAGTCCACTGGGCCTACTATTTAGTCTCGGCCACATAGTGTGGTTTGATTAAGTCAATTGAGACAAATCTTTTTTCCGGCAAGAGGCACAGTTCTTGTTCCGTGTACTGCAAGGGCTGGTACAGGTTTTCTGTAAGAAGGTCCAAATTCCTTTCTGTCCGCAATTTTCTCCCATACCAGATCCCCGACTTTTGGGATCCAGACAGGTCTTGCTGTGACTACCTTGACTTCTTCAGTGGCGGTCTGATTTAGATGGACATTGCTTTGTTTTGTCCTGGATTCATTCAGATCCTGTAAAACAGCCAAACAATCATGGATATCAAATGTTTTTTCTTAAGCCACTGTGCCTTCACAATCAAGATCAGGTACCCACATTCGTGTCCCAAAGAGGACCTCATAAGGAGTGACTCCCCCTAGCGAGTTTCTTGGCTGGTTATTTAATGCTCGCTGAACCCCATAAAGGTGTGTGACCCAACTACCGCCCTTGCCTAATACCCTGGCTGTTAAAGACTGCTTTAAGTCCCGTTTTTTCCTCTCCACAACAGAATTTCCCTCAGGATGATACCGAGATGAGAACCGCAATGCTACGCCCATTCCTTCCATGGCCTCTTTGTAAGCCCGAAAGCTAAACGCAGGGCCATGGTCAGATTGTAACTTGCAAACTGCGTATGTACGGATGAAGACTCGCAAATCTTTTATAACAGTTCGAGCGTCAGCAGAACGCTGGGGCAAAACCCATCAGAATATTGAGGAGGAATCCACTGCTACCAGGATATACCTGCAAGTCACGTCCGTTCGGAAGGGGCCGCAGTGGTCCAAGTACACACATGCAAGAGGTTTGTCTGATTTCAGTAATGGTGTCTGTGTCGGGCGTGCAACGGTGGAGCCTTTCATCTGCTGGCAGATGTCGCATTTTAAGACATAGTTCTTAGTTTGCTTAGTTAACACTGGCCACCAATAGCGCTGTTTAAGTAAAGAAATAGTTACATTTACGCCTGTGTGCGCAGAGCCCAAACCCTCGTGTCCAGCTAATATTAATCCTTGCCTACGATCCATATTTGGTATTACTCTATCTCTAACTCCAGGAATCTGAGCATATGGAATGTTTTGTGCATCTAACAGGTAGGAGTATTTGGGTGGGAATTTCTTAGGCACTGCTGTGCTGCCTTTACGTGATGCGATGACAGCTACCATTATATTTACGTCTATTCTTGTTTTTGAACGAGTCAGCTCAGCTACGTAAGCCGTGCGAACAACTCCCTTTGCGGCTTCATCAGCCAATGAATTCCCTTCAACGTGCACGCCATCACGTTGTAGACTCAGTGTATGGCTCATGTGTGTCCTTGGTAGTTCGGATTTCAGTTCTGCTACCTGTTCCCATAGCATTTTGTGCTTTATTGTGCCACCTTTTGCATCTTTAAACCCATTCTGTTCCCAATGTTGTAAGTACTCATTGTACGACTGTACACAGTAAAAGGAATCTCACACGATTAGTGTGGGGAATTCGTGATCCGTATTTACAAGTGCCAGTGTGAAGAAATCCGCCCCGACAGGGAGGGTTAAATGGGAACAAGACATTGGATCTCCTCTCACTGATCCCGAGTGGGATAGAGTTTTGGGATAGCATAAGACTGATCGGCAAAGCCCAGTTTCAGCCGGTACAAGCTAAGATACTTTATAGGGACTATTTCCCCCCTTACTCCTACAAAAAACTACCTGACACACAGGGGGAATGCCCTACGTGTAGACAAATGGCAGCAGATATCCTACACAAGTTAACAACCCGTCTGGTGGTCACAGACTACTGGACTAAGGTGAATGAGTGATTTGTGATGATACCATGTTTGAGGGTGGACTGCATCTTAAAATATCGTGTGCTGAGTCTACACCCTACATACAAAAAGGGGAAAAACTGTACTGCTTTGATCCGTTGAAGCTGCTTTTAGCGAAGCCCAGAATCATGATTCGTTGGATGCACCTGTGAGGTCCTCCCGTAACACAATGTTTCAGAGACACTAGAGAATGGTTGTTAGCTGAGAAGATAAGACTTACCATGGTCCAGATGGACAACAAAGCCCCAAGACGACATCCAAGCGTCGCACATGATGACAGATATGCTGCTGGAGATGGACTGTGCCCCGGAGACATGGGCTCCTTGAAGTGTGGGGTCACCTGGGTCTGATCAGCCCGCCTATGCCGCATGCAAGAAGGGAGTAGGTTGAGATACACAAGTGGGGAGGATTAATGTAAGGATATAGAAAGCAATGTAGACCAGGTCTCAGTGACGGCTACTAAACTGGAAGAGAAGTTGGAGATGAGGTTGTCGATGTTATAAATATTCTTGATGGCGATTCAAGGAAGGCTTCAGAGAGGGCATTAACTGGGATGGAGGAAGTGAAAGGATTAGGCCCAAAGGAGGTTGCGGAAAGGAGAAGTGATAGGGCTACGCTATGGTTATTCAAGGGTGTAGTGAGTAGGGGCATGATAGAGGGGGTGAAGCAGGGAGGTGCAAATGAGGGAGTAGAGGTAGGAACAGGGCTAATGTGAGACTGGAATGGGTTTTTTCCTTCAAGTTGGGAAAAGAGAGGAAAGAGAAAGGAAAATACTGCCACCATGCCTTGCAGAAGGATGAACTAAGGCTGCTTCCGGATCACCCAAGGCTATGTGCTCAGCGAGGGGCAAGCAGGCAAAGCCAGTCAATGACAATGCAGTGTGAAAGCTCCCATTATCTCATCAGGGAGGGCCAGGTAGAAGCTGCTCAAAGTCAAGTGGATCGCTCAAGTACAGATTCAGAGGGCACCACTCAGACAACCATACTGGTAATCACTAGTCATTGCTGGAAAGGGATGCACTGAAACATGGAGGCAGGGTGACTGAAGGCCAGGAGAGGCAGAAATTGGTCAAGCTATACACTGGTTGAAGGGAACTCTGATACAGAACAAATGCCAGTTCACCATCCTGAAACCTTAATTGGTATTTTTATTTGTATATGGAAGGCTATTAGTACATTCAAAGTAGAACTGGATTTGATCTTTGCACTTTATTGTATGGCATGATGACTGAGCATTTTCAGCTTAGCTGTGCGTCAGCAGATTCAGTATGTGACAAATAAAGTCATGTGCTTTTTGTCATTTTTCATCGTGTAATCAATCACTGTTGTCCATTTATTGTAGCTCACAATGCGTCAGTAACGCATTTGTATGTGACAAATACAGGCAGGTTGGAGTTATTTTGGCCAGTTTCTTTATCAATGATTTAATGACATCATGAGTCGAAAAAGTTATTTTTTTCTAGACCCCTAGCGAAAAATACACAAATGCTTATAAGACTGTCTAACTTGTGGCCGGTAGCTAAAAAGTAATGCCCGAGTGGTAGGCGCAGCCGTTGGTAGTGCCACCCACACACACACACACATACACTAATGCATGTATATAAATACATAACACATTTACAATTGTCCTCAAAGGAATTGTTTAGATATTCTTCATCAATTAATAATGTTGTCACTTAAGTGATCAATCATTCACCAGAAGCAAGGTAGACAGTTTTATACTGTTGTTTATTTCATAATAATTATCAAAAAAATGTTATCAAAAGTTTTTTGACATGGCAACAACAATACTACTACCGTTGATTAATTTCAGTAGTATGTAACACCTTTTGCTATTTACATGGACCAAACAAAACACCATGCAAAAAAGAAGAATTTTTCTTTGCAATTCTTTCCTTGATGAAACCAAAAATGAAATAAATGCAAGCAAAACGGTGTCAGGCGTCGACGTTTCGGTCCCTCTTCGGCTTATTTAATCCATAGGACCATCATCAGGACAAGTTGCACATATATATCTACAAATAAATATAAATACGTATGAAACACTCCTTGCACTCCAAGTATCGTCCAATCACCCAAAGGGAAAACCAAAACATGCTTCCGACGTGTAACTTAATGTGTTCCAAACCACCACCGTTGTGTAGGAAACACCTTAAACCAACAACATAAATGAAGGTCTTACCAATAACCACCAGCCGGTGGTTATAAGGCCTGAATTGACAATGATGTCCCAAAATCTAAAACCAAATTCAAATCACTATTAGACTCATATGTCTAAATTCGTCACTGTATATAGTAATATCTGCTAGGGAAACCATACTCACGAATTGCTTGAAGCAATCTTTCACGTTAGTCGAAAAATTAATGTTCCCTATAACAATATAAAACAAGTGCCAACCCTATGTTAGTCAGATAATCCGGCTGCACCACCTTATCAGCCCTGCCACACCATAGCGTGTAATAGACGGAATACTCACAACCGAATCAAACGGTGATGTTGTATGAATGAGTATTAAAATTTTCCGTTTCATTCATTTGAACGCGACAGCTCCCAATTAAAAGTAAGTGTAAGCAACGTTGTTTTGATTACCAGAAATAGAAGCGATCAACGGCTTTTAACTTTGTTCCATGCCGCAATAAGTACTGATGAGTCTCTTTCGATTCTAGGCGATTGAAACATCACCGTTTGATTCGGTTGTGAGTATTCCGTCTATTACACGCTATACTTGGTATGCAAGGAGTGTTTTATACGTAGTTATATTTATTTGTAGATATATATGTGCAACTTGTCCTGATGATGGTCCTATGGATTAAATAAACCGAAGAGGGACCGAAACGTCGACGCCTGATACCGTTTTGCTTGCATTTATATCATTTTTGCTTTCATCAAGGAATGTATTGCAAAGAAACATTCTTCTTTTTTGCATGGTGTTTTGTTTGGTCCATGTAAATAGCAAAAGGTGTTACATACTACTGAAATTAATCAACTGTAGTAGTATTGTTGTTACCATGTCAAAAAACAATTTATAAAAAAATTTTGATAAAAATTATGAAATAAACAACAGTATAATACGGTGTCTACCTTGCTTCTGGTGAATGATTGATCACTTAAGTGACAACAGTATTAATTGATGAAGAATATCTAAACAATTCCTTTGAGGACAATTGTAAATGTGTTATTGATTATACCCAGTCCTCACAGGATTATTGGGTGGCTCTGTTTTCATGAACACTGTATATAAATACAAGCAAAAACACAGTCCACTTATAGTCCTACATCAATTGTCTTGTGGGGAAAAAAGCATTCACTATAACAAAATATTTCAAAACCATATGGTGTAGCCACAGTCACAAATGCGTGCACACTTTTTCACTAATTACTTTTTTTTTTTTTAAAGAATTGTAGGATTTCACAAGAACATTTTTGACAAAGTTGCAGCTCATTTTAATAAAAATCAATTCCTACAGTGTCACTTCCTACACCTTTCATGGTGGGATGGCTTGAAAAGGAGGTTGGACCTGGATCCTGGGGTCACTTCCTACACCACGTATGTCAGGAAGTGTTGAAGTGTAAGTGCAGTTTGGCTCTTGAACATTGGGTCACCTAAAACATCATTTCCTGCACCCTGCATGGTGAGATGGTTCAATGGTGGGTATGCTCTGAACTCTGAGCACCAAGCTGTTGAAGTCACATTCTGCAATGCCAGTTCAACAGCAGGCCTTAGAAGCAGTTTGAGCTGTATGTCTGGAACAGAGGGTCGGTGGGTAAAGTTACATCAAAACAAGGGGAAATCTGTAAAAACCCATCTTGGGTGCGACCCCATTAGTATGGAAAAGGGATTTATTTATTTTTTAGCAATTTTATATAGAGTGAACTTGACCCAAAGGCATTGGAGTACTTTACATCAGCACATTCATGTTTTTAGGCAAGGGAAGATTAAGTGATTGGGCCAGAATCACAGGATGGTGAGCCGAGAGTGAAACCTGGCTCCCGCTTCCAAAGTCTGCAGCTCTGGCTGTCACACCACATCCTCTTCCCCGGTACTTGTCCCATTATATAAACCATGCCCTCTTTTGAGTTGGTTAGAAGGTACCACATTATACTACTGTCTGTATATCATTTCCTGTCTGCACCTCTTTTAACACAGTCTCTTTCTTTTTGGCCTGATTCGCCGGATGACCTAGGATCTATAGCTTATCTCTTTGTGGCTACGCTTTCTTCTCAGATATCCAAAATGTTGCTCTGCTCTAGATCTTGCTTTCACTTTCCTCCCTGGGACGTCTCTTCTATTTCTCGTCTCTGTTTTCCATTCTGTTTGGTCAATATAACCTTTCTTCTCTCCTTCTCTGTTGCTAGATCTTTTCCATAAACTGAATTTTGTGGGTTGGTATTTTCCTTAGTTAGTTCAGATGATCTTTCCACACAGTGTAACTTTCACCCATGGGTACTTTCTACTTTCACTCTTTATTGTACATCTCACTGCGTATGTCTCAAACTTGTTTCTATTATTTTCTTTCATATATTATCAGTGTGCTTCTCTCTCTGGTGTCACACTATATGTAATTCACTTGCATGCTATACTCCATATTTGTTCCGTCCCTTCACTTCATTCTTCTAAATTCTTCTTTCTCTCCTCTACAGACACCTTGTTTCCACTAATATACTATTGTCCAAACGCTCCTCTGCTCCCATTCCTTGGTCTCTCTTTGACTAACTCTTTTCTACTTCCTTTCCTGTGGTGTCCCCTTTATCTCTCATGTCAATATTTTTCCACTTAATGTTACTCTTTCTCCTCTTGATCTATCTTGATCTTAATTCAATAATTTATTTTTTACCCATTGCAGTTTCTATCTCCAATGGCGTCTCATCCTGCCCTCTTTTTATCTTTCATTATTGCTCTAATTATGTACTTAACCTCTGCATGCCCCTCTTCGCCCCACAGCAGTTTCTCCACACTGCCTTCTGTTCATGATGTTTTCTTTTTTTTATACACATGTCTTTTTTCTCATTAGGTTTAGTCCATTTTATCATCCGTAAACATTTAAAACTGTCTGGCTTCAGCTTCTTTCTTTACCTGCTATGTTGGCGCTAGTCTATCTTCCATTGATTTTTCATTTGATATATTTCTATCTCTTTCTCTCTCCCTACTTCCCCTGGAACTCATTTATACTTTCTCTACAAGTGGGTGACTCATTTCCACACATTATATATTCTTTTTCTCATATTGATTACTATCCCTATATGCAATATCCTTCGAATCGGTTAATTCACTCGGCATAGGGTGCTTTATTCTCTCATACCTGAGCATATCAGTTTTACAGAATGCCATGAGTATCCATGTTTTTGTCCTTTTGGAGTCTAAAATCCTCTTTTTCTTGCATCTCACGCGAGCATCATTCTTCTTTTTTTCGCTGGCATCTCATCACAAACCTCTTTTTTACCTGATTCTCTTCCAGGGTGACTCTTATTCACTATCCTTTTGGTGACTCACTTGCTCTCTTCTCCTTCTCTAATTACTCTCTACTAATGTTTGTTTTTCTTGCTTTCCTTATTACCGCCTTTACTCACCCTCAAGTGTGCCTTTTATTCTTTCTCCCCTCAGTATCTCATTTGCACTCTCTAACTTTTTCTCTCTCCTACCTTTAACTTTTGTCCCCTGTATTAGTTGAGGAAACTGGGTTAACTATTGCAGCATTTCTATAGTTCAGTGTAGTGCTCAGTTGTGCTTGCAGAGAGGTTACCATCATCCACAAGTCAAAAAGACATCAAAAGTAGAGGCCGCCTTGAGGAGGAGAGGGAGGGGAGGGGGGATGATAACCTAATTTATGGCGATCCCCGAGGCCCCACGAAGTTCGATAAAAATATGGTCCTGGAATGTCAATGGCCTTAATAGTGGGTTAAAACGATCAATGGTGCTACAATTTATTAGAAAGCACTCACCTGACGCTTTGCTCCAGGAAACCCATCTCCTTGGAAACTAGTGTAAGATAATGAATAGCAATGGATACACTTTATTAGCCCACGCATCCGAGTCCACGGTTGTTGCAATCGGGGGACACATGAAATATATTGTCTCAGTGGAGTTAGATGCCCTGGGGGGAGCGACAGCGGGACAAAGACTGGACCCACTGAAAGACTTCCTCCAGTCAATGGGCCTGAGTGACGTATGGAGACATCAGCTGCCCCTCATCAGACAGTACACTCATCTCTATGGCAAACGGGAGCCTTTCCATAATTGACTACATCCTCACACAGGCTCAGGGCTTAGTGGATTTTCATAGGGCAACACACATAGCACGAGGAGTGTCGATCACTCCCCCGTAGAGGTAGTTCTTGAGGGTGCCCAGAGAGACTACACCCTATCCCCGAAAATGTACCCTTGGTACCTTAAAGATCAAAATTTAAATTTGCCATTAGGAAAGGGGCGGAGTACTTCTTTGAAGATAATGTGGGTTCAGTAAAATCGAAAATGATGCTTTGGCAAGCGTTTAAAGTAGTGATTAGGGTCCGGGCACAGGCCCATATGGGGGCGATAAAATACAGTGCCTTGCCCTAGAGACAGCGGAGTCCACTTTAGAAACCCAGGTGGTGGAGGCAAATGACACAAAAAATCGACTGAGGCTCAGACAGAAGGAGCTAAGAGACTTGATGGAAGACAGCGCTAGAACACTGGTGCGTGCCACACAACACAAGCTATACGAAGTAGGAGACAAAGTGAACAAATTCCTGGCATGGCTAGACAAAAAAAAACGAAAATAAATGGGTCCATGGAATTGTGAACAATGTAAGCCACAAACATCAGATGGGCAAGGAAATTGCATCGGCATTCTCTACATATTATAAGTCGCTCTACTCCTCATCATCTGCGAAGACAGAGGGGGGCTGTATAGAGTTCCTTCGAGACATACAAATGCCGACATTATCTACCGCAGAGAGGGAGGTGTTAGAAGACGACTAGTTGATGGAAGAGCTTAAAACCGCGACACACATTACAATCTGGGAAGGCGGTGGGACCGAATCGTCTGCCGGTTGAACTATTCAAATGCATGCTAGACAAAATGGCAGAACACCTACTTACCATGTACACAGAGGCCAAAGAGGTGGGTGTCCTTTCTCCCGACCAAAGAGAGGCAGTAATGGTAGTGATCCATAGGGAAGGCAAATACCCCATAGAATGTTGGTCGAATCAACCAATTTCTTTACTAAATTATGAGGCCGAAGTACTGGCCAAGGCCCTATGCATATGCCTAGTCACAGTAATCACCTTGCTCATACATTCAGACCAGTCGGGATTTATGCCCCACAGAAGCACGAGGCTTAACCTACGTCGACTGCTTGGTGTACCCCATAAAGTATCCTCTAATGCATCAGACCCAACTGCCCTATTATCTCTAGATGCCAGAATGGCCTTTGACAGTGTGGAATGGAATTATCTCTTCGCTGTCTTGGACCATCTGGGCTTTGGACCCAACTTTATTAGGTGGGTAAGGTTCCTTTACAATCAAGCTCTTGCAAGGGTGAGAGTCAATACTGCTGCCTCACTGGTGTTTGCACTCCAGAAGGCGACCAGGAATGTTTGCCCACTGTCCCCTGTCCTTTGTTCCCTAGCCCTGAAACCCCTAGCAGCATGCGTAAGGCAAGATCCTCTGATCTGATCTGGGGTATCCCAGTGGGGGAGGAATAGGAAGAGTGAATATCCCTCTAAGTAGATGATGTTCTGCTCTACGTCAGAAGGCCATAGCAATCCATAGACAGAATTCTTCAGATATTCTGTATCTACAGAGACTATTCAGGGTATCGCATTAATTGGGACAAATCTCTACTATTTTCCCCGGCAGGATGAGCCATTGAACTTACATTACGATGCAGGGTACCAATCAAGACTAAGGGTTTCAAATACTTAGGGATATATTTAATGAGATATCCCTAAAGAATTTGACCTAAAAAAACGCAAAAGCGCAGCTAAATAGGTTCAGCAGTGATGCTAAACACTGGAGGACACTTCCACTCACGCTAAAGAGCAACACAGCCCTATTTAAGATGATGATACTCCCCGACTACTTCATACAATACAAAACACTCCCCATGAGCTCCCAGACTCATTATTTCAACAAATCAAAGCCAAGTTTAGATTGCTGCTCTGGAGCGGAAGCGCCCATCACATAGGCTTGCGGAAATTACAAAAATGAGTCTATGGAGGGTGCCTAGTGGACCCAGACATCAAAATGTACTACTGGGTCTCACAGCTGGTGTGCATGAATGACTGGGTGTTCAGCGATAGTGCGGAACCAGACTATAGGGTGGATAGAGTGGCAATGGGGCCAAGGGGTACCCATCCCTATTATACAATATGGGAGGGACTAAAGACCTCACAGTACATACATAAACTGTAGTAAGGATGTGACACGCAGCAATTAAGTTCCTGGGAAGGGAGAGGAGGGGAGGTTGACCGAGATAATGCCACTCTGGGGCAGCAAATAGCTTAAAAAAGTAGGCCAATTAGGCAACTTTGGCAAATGGAAGTTACTGGGGCTGGACAGACTGGGGGATGTTTGGAGAGGACACATGTACATCACGCTTACAACTCTGCTAAAGGAATATGAGTTGGGTCAAGGGGAATGGCTGAAAGATCTTCAATTGGGGCATGCCCTTAAGAATTATATTCGTGAAGGGCCGGTCCTGGTGGATGCGTCCCCACTAGAGGACAAATCACTGAGAGACCCTCTGACAGACAGAGCCATAACTTGTGTATATACGAAAATCCTCAACAGGTCTCCTGACTCGCTGGGAGCATTGAAGACTTCCTGGGAGAGTGGCCTAGGACAGTTGGACGAAGAAGAATGGATGGAAGCCATTCAAGATATGCGGGAGGTAGCAATTCGAGCCAGATTCTGACTGATCCAATTAAAGATCCTACATAGGGTATACTACCCAAGGACTGTGCGACATCATATAGGACGTACTGAGAATGGTCTGTGCAAGAGAAGTTCCGGGCAGGAATGGTTCTTCTTCCATTCTTTGTGGGATTGCCCAGTGATACACGTATATTGGCAAGAAATAGGGAGAATCATGGTGGAAGTGGTGGGGTTAGAGGTCCCACTTGACCGAAAATGGTCCCTGTTGATGACATCGAACAAGGAGGCATAGCCCAAATACATGGAACTCTGGATGACACTGGCCACAGTGATTGTAAAACGTAATATTGCCAAACCCTGGGGCCGTCAACCCCCACCCCAGGGTGTCAGACTGGATCTCCGATCTGGACTGGTGCCAGCAGACAGAGCACACAATTTGCTTAGGTAGAGGGTGCCCAAAGAAAAGGGAGAAAATGTGGGGTTTCTGGCGGGCATTTCGGGGCCTAAAGAGGGAGGGTGAGGGTAGGAGGGGTATAGGGGTTCATTGACAAAGCTTCTGTTCAGTCACCTCCTGTAAAGCCTAAAGGTGGTTAACTGTATGACTTACAGATCCAAATTAAAAGTATGTAACTGACATGTTGATTGTTGAGCACGATTAATAAAAAGAATTCTAAAAAAAAATGTTGTCCCCTGATTTCAATGGTTCTTTCTCCCTTCACAAGACTCTGTCACAGTTTCACATTTTCCCCAGACTTCTTCGTTTCTTTCACCCTTTTCGAGTTAATCATTTGCTCTCTCTTTCTTCCTTCCTCTTTCAACACAAGTGCCCTTGTCGCCCCGTGTTATCTCACTGTCTTTTTTTTTATCCTCAGGTGCCTCTTTTGTATTTCTGTTCTTTCTTACTTTCCCATGTCTATGTTTTTTTCTTTCTTTCTAAAGATTTCTCCCTCCTGCTCTCAACACGCATATCTCTTTTTATACCTGGTTCCTTCATTTTATTTCTCTCTTTTGTGTTTCTTCTAAACTCGGTTTGTTCATATTCTTTAAAGAAAACGAAAACAATAATTTTCTTCCTTGTCCACTCAGCCTAGGCTCTGTATCTCCTTCACTTGGAGTGCCTCTTTCTTTCATTCTTACCAGGATCTTTTTTACTTTCTAACATTTCTCCTTAAATCTCTTCTTGGGGCTTCTCTATCCCATCAGTCAAAGGAGAAATGTATTGTTCTCATGCCATTAGACGTTTTTCCAGTCTGCTTCATGACTCAACAAGCAGCTCCCTGATGAAGCCCAATAAGATTAAGGGCCCGATTATATTTCGGCGCACGGGTTACTCCGTCACAACGGTGAATGATATCCTTTCCGCCGAAATACAAATTCCATACTATCCTATGGGATTTATATTTCAGCAGAAGGGATATCCGTCACCGTTGTGATGGAGTAACCCGTCCATCGAAATGTAAATCAGGCCCTAAATGAAGTCTGAGGATGCTTGCTTTGCCATTCAAAGGGGTTATGGCTACGCAGCTCTGCATCATTCACCCCTTGTGGAGTAGGGCCACTATCAATTTGTATGTGGCTGGTCCCTGTCTGTAATGACAGACAAGCTAAAAAAGATGGAAGGGAATGCAGTCACAGCTGTTTACCACTGGCTACAATTAATTGAAGCATTCAAATCAACAACTTTTGTGACAAAGGCAGTCTTCCTAAGTGCGAGGAGAATACCCAGATAACGGCCTATAGCTTGTAGATGCATATTTAAATAGTCATACGATACATGATTTTTATAATTTTGCACTGCAATATCCTGAGGAAGGATGGGAAATCTGGTAGAAACGCAAACTAGTTGGAAGCAATGTTTCATTTAAAATTTCTCAAGACTACCTCAAAGATGCATGTGTGATGAAATAAATTCAAGATTGAAAATGTAATCTGTCTTTGTCGTTTTGTCGTTGAGACTTGCTTGCTGAAAACACAGCCTGCCGTTAGGAAAACTTCATCTTATCCCTCTTTTTCACTTGAAGAACCCCTTTTTACACTAGCACATCAGTACTTTCCTCCCCCTTCCACGAAAGCACTGATCTCTATTACTCCATTCCCTAGTTGTATTCGTGTTCTCTAATCACGTGTAGTCTTCCTTGTCCAAACAGTCCTGACTCTCTATCTCCTTCTCTATCACTAAGAGGGTCTCTTTCTTTCATTCTACTCACTGTTTTTCTAACTTTCTAAGGTCTGTCGAATTCTGTAAAGTTCTTATCCTACTGGGACCCCAATGTGGGATTTTCTGTCGCTGCTCACTTTGAAGTCTGTAAACAATGCCTTATCTGCAGTAGGTAAGTTCAGATGCCTTATGTATGTCTGGGTGATGGTGAGTTCTGAAAGTAGTGCCTCATCATGTGCTCTAGGTTAGTACATGAGCCCATGTGAGGGCACGCTAACTGCTATGGTTTATATGCAGTATTCTTTCGGTTTTGGTGAGCATATTTAACATGAGTATGTGTGTACTTATGTGAGTGTTTTCTCACTGTTTCAGTATGTTTCAGTGTGTAAGCAGCAATGCATCTGCTTTGGATGGGCACAAGTGCCCTGCATACACCTGCATGTGCTCACTGTTACAGTGTATAAGCTGAGCCATTTCTAACGTGGATGAGTACATATACCCTATGTATGAAAGTTTACAATCAGTAGTCTGAAGGCAGGGCTTGATCTACTACAGATAAGCTTAAATACCCAAAACATCTTTGGGAGGGCACATCTCCTGGGGTAAGCAGGTGTGCCCTATGTGTGCCTACGAGCGTGAACACTCATTGCTGTAGTATATCAGAAAGACCTCATCTGATGTGGGTGAAACTATTTGCGGTGTATGTGTCTACGTGAGTATGCGTTCTATGCTGCTGTTGGCAAGTAGTGTCTTTTCTTGATCTGTGAAAGCATGCATAGCCTGTGTGACTGCTTGCACACTTTGGGAAGCTAAATAAACTGTTGTACTGTATATAGCAGATTATGTGATTCTCACTTACTCTGGGATCTGGAAATACTGTGCCTTCTATTAGACTTCGGAATGTCCATGGAGCACTGTTTTTGCTTTTCTTTTGCTCTTAATGAAGAGACAGTGGTGGTAATGAGAGGACCTATAAGTAAAAATAAAACATATTAATAATTATTTTACTGGTCTTTATATAAAGCTGAGAATTATTAGGTGGTTTATCAAATAGCAGATTTTTTTAAAGATATTACTGAATCCCATCAATAACAAGTAAACACCAGGAAAACAATTTAGGTTTGAAAGACCTTGCTGCAGTAAAGAACAAGTTACTTACCTTTGGTAATTAATGTCTTATCTGGTGGAGACATGATCTAGCCGCATTTTCTATACATTTGAATTTCCAGGCTTCGGACTGGATCTGGAAGATTTTTCTTCGCGAATACCCCAGCGCGACAGAAGGTGGCGTCAGTTGGCTCTGAATGAGGTCGTTTGCGTCGTCCACACCGGAAGTGGAGGCCACGTCACCTATATAGGCACAACCTAAGCACACTGATGTCAGTTACTTTTTCACGACTTTCCACGCCAGGCACATGGAGCCAGGAAGTGTACTGACATTAGTGCGTTTGAAAACTAGGTCCCTGAAAGGGATCAGCCCTGACCCTAGAAACCTGTCCGCAGTGCGGGGAGGATGGGTGAGTTGATAAGGAATCTGCGGCTTAATCAGGTCTCTACGAGATAATGCTCTTCCAAAGGCAAGTATCTTGTTAATCCGATAGAGACATTTAGCTGCAGATTCCCTACATTTGAATAAATAGCCAAGCAAACCATTCCTGAAGGAGGAACTGGAGATAAGTTCAGACTAGGAAAGAGACACCAGTATAAATCTCCAACTTGTCCGGGAATATTATCAAGAAGTGAGGCTTGGATGATAAAGCCTGCAGCTCACCCAACCTTCTGGCAGACGTAATTGCCACTAAAAAGGCTGTTTTCATGGGGAGTAGCCAGAGATAGCAATTATGCAAGGTTTCGAAAGGAGCATGCATGAGGAAGGGGAAAAACCAAATTAAGGTCCCACAAAACCATAATAAAAGGGCAGGTGGAAACATATGTACAAGGCCTTTCAGGAATCTAAGTACATTTGGTGATTTAAATAAAGAGGGTTGGTCTATCAGCCTCAGGAAGGCAGACAAAGCCGAAAGATACCCGTTCAGGGTGCCCAGAGCAGAGCCCTGCTGGGCAAGAGTCAAAATAAAAAGCAACACGGGGCGTGGCTAGCAGCCGGAGATGGCGGCAGCATAGAAGGCGAGCTCCGTGGTTGACGCGGCCTCCTTGCAGATCCGACTAATAATCCGATAATAAAAATCACCCTGCGGGAAGGTACTGAGGCCCAGGACCGGGCGGCACAATCGGCAGAAAGCAGAACGAAAATCCGACGGAGGGAAGTGGAGTTAATCGCGCAGCCTGCTCAGGCCACAGAGCGGAACTGGAGCCGGGGAGCTGACTGACTCGGAGAGCCGACAGGAAGTGCTGCGGGCTGGGCGAAGAGGCACCGGAAACGACCGCTCGTGGAGGAGCTCCGAGTGCAAGAGGTGACCGCAGACCAGCACGGACGCCGGAACCCAGGTACCCGTGGCCGAGAGACCGACCATCGTCAACCGCAGCCCGGCGAGTAGCGGGAACGACCCAGACCATCATACGGCGGCGGACGGACCTACCAAATCCGGGTCCGGAGCCGCCATCTTGACCCCCGATCACCAAAGGGCCCGAGGCGCAGGAGGGCCACAGAACTCGACACGGCACCCTGATTGAGGCACGGGGGTCGGAGGGTGTCTTTGACCGGACCACGGGAGGCCTGGCTAGGGGGTTCGCCTACAACTTGGACGGTGGCGCAGGGGCGACCATTAGCGCACCGACACACGACTCCGGCGCAATCGCCGCTACATGGACGTTGTATCCCGGCACGGACCCAGTCATCCAGGACCCCACACCCCATTGTATGCACGCAGTGCTTTGAACATTACTACTGGGGCGCGGTGCAGTCAACCCCACTGTCCTACCCTACTGAGGGGTGGTTTACATCGCTGGCGGCGGTACCACTGAGCGCGGCTGTTGGCTGTTGGGAAACACTACATTCCCATTTACATTAGCGGACCGTGGGCGCATCCCTGCGGCGGCCAGAGTGGACCCGGCTGAGACCAGGAGATACCGGGGGCTGCGCCAACCATCAGTGGACTAAAGGGGGCACGGTGAGGGCGACATCCAAAGGACTGTGTCGCCCATAACACCTCTGCCACGGATAACCTACACCAACTCGGCAACGAAGGTGTGTGTACCCGGCGGATTATACGGCGACATAGCCCCAACCGCACGACTCGCCAGCTGTCTGCACTCTGAGAGCGACACACAGTGCAGGTCGCGCCCATCGGTGGCCTGCTAGAAGGAAGAGGGGACGACGTCGACTGGTGGTCAGTACATCTGCTAGGCCCAAACACATTCGTAAGCCACTAGAGAAGCCGCGAGCCTCCACCGGGGTTACTTCCCGACAGACTCAGCTTCCTAAGAACACTGTTCACAGCGAATATTCTGTTGCGGGTCGCCACTGCAGCGATCGCCAAAATGGCGGGAAAAGGGCCGAAGGGAGGAAACGCACAGTCATGACTCGAGAGATACGCATATGATTAAACGACCTCCTCCCCAACAGACGCTAAAATGCAGGCAAACAAAACAGCCGACACGGCGCGAGGTAAGAAAGCGACCCTGGAAGACGTGATGCGGGCCCTGACGCAAGTGCAGGCGATGGTGGGGTCGATCTCAGCGGAAATAACACTAATAAGGGCGGACTTCCACAAAATGTCGGAAAAAGTAAACTCGATGGAGATAGTGACCAAATCTTTAGTGGAGGATGTATCAGAGCTGCAAATCAGTATGGAACGGATCTCGAAAGAAAATAAAGACCTGCGTGAAAAGCTGGATGAGCAGGAAGGGCGCTCGAGACGAAATAACATCCGCATAATAGGAGTTCCGGAATCGGAAGACACAAGGGTGATGGACCTATATGTGGAAGAGCTGATCAAACAAGAACTTAAGCCCAAGGGTCTTTCCGCCTTTTTCTCAGTGGAAAGAGCGCACTGGGTCCCGGGGGGAAGCCCGAAACCAGGCGCAACCCCACGGCCGATCATTGCTCGGCTCTTCAATTTCAGAGACAGGGATGCGATCTTACAAGCGGCAGGAAACTCACCCCCAATTAAAATCCAAAACTCTGCATTGGCGTTCTTTCCAGACTATACGGCGGAGGTCGCACGCAGGAGGAGGACATTCTTTGAAGTTAAAAAAGAACTTAGGGCGAGTGAGATTCCTTACGCAATGCTCTTCCCAGCCAAATTGAGGATAGTGGCGGACAATAAAACATGGTTCTTCGACACTCCGGAGGCTGCACATGACTGGCTGGAGGGCTGGAGACCAACGGGCCTACCTCGCCACTCCAACAGACCGAACAAGCACCGCACTAATGGATTTCGTCCGAGCTCCCAGGCATCCGGTGGAGAAATGGATCTACATTCACCCCTGAGCGAGGTTCAAGAAAATGAAGATAACGAAGAACAATGACTTCCCGTGCTTATTATGATAGACCAAATGCAACTCTGACCGGAAGGGCCGCCAAGGACACTGGGCGGAGGTCCTCCGTGGACAAGGAGAAGGGCTGCTGACTCTGGAGAGTCCTTCACCCCAGCGAGCAAGTACTGTGTTTTGGGTTTGGGTCAGGCACTCTGCTGAGTTGGGGGGGCGGGCAGTTCTAAGTCTGTTTAGCAGGGGTTAGGGAGGGGTGGAGTTGAGGGTTGGGGGTTTTTGCATTTTTCAGACTGTTTCACAGGTCAAGATTGGATTCACGAGGCACACGTACAAAGTATAGCGAGCTCCTGGCAAATTACTAGAACGCATTTCATGTGGTACGTAGGTACTTTCAACCACATAAGCTATGGCACACACCACACGGAATGACATAGGGAGGGGGGAACCTAGGATGGGGCCAGTGACACCTCTGCAACTTCTGTCATGGAATGTGAGGGGCCTGGGGGACAAGGTCAAACGAGGCTTAGTATTACAAAGTATAAGGAGATTCAATCCGGCCCTGGTCCTACTACAGGAAACACACCTAACAGGCACAGCAATACATGCCATAGACAGGAAAGGTTACCGTATGATTGCTCATTCAGAATTTACTAGGGGGTCCCGTGGTACAGGGATCCTAATGCATAGATCCTCCAGGTACATACTTCAATCCACAAAAATAGACACGCAGGGGCGCTTTGCAGCGGCACTTGGACAGTGGGAAGGAAGGCCGCTGAATGTGGTCTCGGTGTATATTCCGCCGGCACTGCACACAGTCGCTCTCCCAGAACTGGGGAAATTTCTGTTGGAGCTCCCGGAAGGAGATCTCATAGTAGGAGGGGATTTTAACGCGGTGGTACACAATACCCTAGACAGATTCCCGGTACGAACACAGACTCCCGGGCCTTCCCGGCTGAATGACTTCCTAGAAGCGCAGGGTTTGATACACCTTTGGAGACGCTTCCACCCGACCGACCAACAGTACACATACCACTCAGCGGTCCATGATAGTCTATCACGGATCGACTATTTCCTGACATTGGGCCATGGGTTCCTCACTGTCGACGACGTACAGGTTAGGCCGAGGGGTATCTCGGATCATTCCCCGTTGACGCTGACTCTCTCCAACCCAGAACGGTCCCAAAAGCGCATCTACCCGATCTACCCGGGGTGCCTTAAGGTACCACAAGTGGCCAAAACACTTAAAAAAGCAACAAGGTGCTACCTCGCTGAGAATGAAGGTTCAGTGTCATCCCCCTCTGTCCTGTGGGAAGCCTACAGAACGGTTCTTCGAGGACAAGCCATTTCCACTATAACGAGGTATAAGCGCACCCAGAAACAGGAACTACTTGACTTAGAAGACAAACTCGCTAAGGCCAACGAAGACCATATGGCTAATCCGACGAGGGGCACGCTGCACACGCTCCAGCTGTGTCAGCAACGTCATACCGATCTTATACGCAGTAGAGTGGTTGAAAATATAGCGGCCACGGCGCACAGGATATACGATGTAGGGGACAAGGCTAGCAAGCTCCTAGCCTGGCTAGAGAAGAAACAGGAGGGGCAGAGGACTATTCTACAACTGAAGGACTCTACGGGGGTGATGCAAACCCGCCCTTCACTGATAGTCGAACTACTGGCTGATCACTACCAAACAGTGTATGCCCCTGAATTAGAAGTTACGCAGGAAATGGCAGAGACAGCTCTCATGGGAGTGCCCACCCGCACCCTATCGCAGGACAAGGTGGAAGAACTAGAAGCAGACCTAACGGCTGAGGAGGTACAGTCGGCTATCGCAGCGCTGCATTCAGGGAAAGCCTTGGGCCCCAATGGGATACCGATTGAGTGGTACAAAACCATGTCAGAGACGCTTACTACACCCCTACTCAACATGTTTGTGGAAAGTCTGGAACAGGGACAATTGCCACCCGACCAACGTATGGCTACCATTGTAGCGATCCCGAAACCTGGCAAACCACCTGCGGATTGCAGCTCCTACCGGCCAATTTCCCTCCTTAATGCCGAAAGCAAAATCTTAGCCAAACTACTGGCCAACAGGTTATTGCCTCACCTCACACACCTAATACATCCAGATCAGTCGGGATTTATGCCACACAGAAGTACGGCGATGAATCTCAGACGACTGCATGGTGTGATGACAAGGGCCCCATTATTGACGGAATCTGCAGCAATCCTCTCACTGGACGCCAAAATGAGGTTTGATTTGGTAGAATGGCGGTACCTCTTCGCGGTCCTACAACATATGGGTTTCGGCCCAAAATTCATAGCTTGGATTAGGCTACTGTATAGAAACCCCGTGGCGCGAGTGACGGCAAATGGCCACATCTCGAGAGACATTCCGTTAGCAAGGGGCACAAGACAAGGTTGCCCGCTCTCGCCGCTACTGTTCGCCTTAGTACTGGAGCCTTTGGCCACTATCATTAGGACCACCCAGCTACTGCGGGGCATAAAATGGGGGGACGACTGGGAGGACAGAGTGTCACTATACGCTGACGATATGTTAATATACCTAACAGACCCGGCAGAGGGAATTCCAGTATTATTGGCGCTGTGTGAGCGACACGGTGTAGCTTCAGGTTATAAAATCAATTGGACGAAATCGGTGCTTTACATGCTGCATGGGACACCGCCACACTTAAGCGGGGACTGCCCTTTACTATTAGAGGCCGTCTCCTTCAGATACTTAGGGATCCAAATCACACGAGACCACGTGGCCTTTCAGGATATGAATCTGAGGCCGCTGCTCGACAAATTAAAAGCGGATGTACGACACTGGAAGACCCTCCCGTTAACATTATTGGGCAGAGCGGCGCTTTTCAAGATGATGGTGCTGCCCCGTTTCCTCTATGTCTTGGAAAACACACCGGCAATGGTCCCACCGTCCTTTTTTAGACAGATATCAGGACAGCTGTCAGGCCTATTATGGGGAAACCGGCCAGCTAGGGTCGCGCAGGTGAAAATGGTTAGAGACTGGTACAGTGGAGGAATTGCGCTCCCAAACTTGGAATTATACTATTGGGCGGCACACCTCAAGGTGATTAACCAATGGGTACATGCACCACAGGATGACCCGGCATATCTAGCAGACAGACGGCAGCTAGGCACTAACACCCTTCTGGCCCCGCTCTACTACAAAGGATTGACGGCAAAATTGGTCGGCCCAACTAAACACACAGTGACACTATGGCACAAAGCTCAAACGCGACTGAAATGGGGGGGGTGTGATCACGCGGCTTACACCCTTGTGGGATTCCAAATCCCTGGGTAATCTAAGACGCAGCAAGGGCTTTACCCAATGGGACAACATCGGGATTTCCACGGTGGGTGATATGTGGACAAGGGATGGGGTGGTTCCGTTCGAGACCCTGAGAGAGCAATACGAGCTGGGTATTACTGAGACATACCGATACATACAGATTAGACATGCATTAATGGCTGCAATTGAACCGGGCACTAAGGTCCCGGAGTCGGCGCCTTTAGAAGACCGACTACTCACAGACTACATGGAAGCCAGCGCTACTTCCCTCACATATCGCAAACTGGTAAACAACCTGCCTGACCCGTTGCAGAAACTGAAAGAAAAATGGGAGGACGAGATCGGGGAGTTGGATGAGACAAATTGGAATGCTGCAATGGCGTCGCCTAGAGAAGCTGGAATCTCGGCGGGATTCCGACTAGTACAATTTAAAATACTACACCGGTATACTACACACGCACCACCCTACATAAAATCCAGAGGGCAGATCACCCTTATTGTTTGAGAAATTGCGGAGAAGAAGGCACACTGTTTCATACCCTGTGGTCCTGTCCCAGCATGGTAGAGTACTGGAGGCGTATAACGCGCACTATCGCCCAGACTCTGCAGCTCCCCATCACGCCTGACCCTAGAGTATGCCTGCTGAATGTATGGGGCCCGAATAACCTGACACCACACGGGCGGCAATGGGTGGTTATCGGAATGATGTTAGCAAAGCGGGACATAGCGCAAAAATGGGGGGCATCAGCGGCACCGACTTTAGCGCAGTGGTGCAGAAACATGGACATGCTCATGATGGTGGAGCGGGCGGTATATCAACAAAGAGCTAATCCACGTAAATGGAATAAAATATGGTCGCCATGGAACACATATAGGGGGGAGCTTTGTGAACCACTGCCAGAGGAGGATGATATGGATAGTTCAGAGGAGGAAGATGATATGGAGTAGGTGTGGGAACGGGGATGGGGGTACACAACAGCAGGAAGATTCCAGGAACTCCAGTGCCCTCCTGGCATGGACAATAGATATGCGACCTGTGGGATACAAGGCCTTGACCGCTATACTGCTACAACTAAATATGGTGATTTATATCTTGAATGCTTCTAAATTTCCAATCTATGAACCTAAAAGTTGAAAGTTATGTAATAAAAGGAAAAGTTGCAATAACGGTCGGATGTGGCTGAATGTTGACGCTGCACCGACGAATGTATACTACTGCCACTTTGTTTGTCCTGATGCAACAATAAAAAAAAATAAACAAAAAAATAATATTAACCCTTTCGATGCTGATGACGAGCTCAGCTCGTCATCACCCACGGGTGTCGTGTGCTGATGACGAGCTGAGCTCGTCATGGTGCCACTAAAATGGCATTTTCCAGCACAGGGGGGGGGAAACGCCCAGGAGCCATGTGGTTAATAATAAAAAGCAACACATCAGAAAGGAGAGTAGATAGAAGGTCTGATTTCATCCGCCCTGATGTTCAGGGAACCCGTCAGGTTTTGAACCACAAGGACAATGGCCTGCTGGTTCCCACGTCCAGAGATCAGAGATGAAGGGCCTCTAGGCAAAGTGTTCATGACCCCACTCTGCTCTGTTTGTTGCATTACCACATGGTGGTAGTGTTGTCGTGAGCACTTGAACAAGCCTTTGATGGAGGATAGAAAGGCTTCTAATGCCAAAAAGATCGGTTGGAGCACCAGCAAGCTGATGTGGAGTACGGATTCCACAGAAGACCAGAGTGCTCTGATCTCCACCCATCCCAGATGGCAGCCCCATCTCCTGACTGACACATCTGTTACTACTGTTTGATCTGGTTGGGGAGGGGAGCGGTGTCTGCCTCTGACCCAATTGTGGTTCGTTATCCACCACTGCAGGACTTGTGCAGATCCCTTTAATATCTGGACCGCGTCAGAGATTCCCCTGATGCTGTGCCTCTTTGAATTTCAGGCCCCACTGCAGAGCCCACATATGCCATCTGGCATGTGTGACTAGCAGAATGCAGGAGGCCATGAGACAGGCTCGGAGTCATTCTCACCGAAATCCAGGATCGAGGCAAAAATATCATTATCAAAGCCTGAATATCTTGGACTCGCCGGTTGGGAGGATAGGCCTGAAATTGCACTGTGCCCAGAAAAGCTCCAATGAAAGGGAATGTCTGAGGGCGGAGTCAGGTGCGACTTTGGGACGTTGATCGTGAACCCTAGTGAATGCTGGAGGTTCGCAGTAGTCTGGAGGTGGGAGAGGAGTCTGGTGCAAGCCCGCGTTCAGTTGCCAGTCATTGAGATAGGGGAAGACTGGCACCCCTGATCTGCGTAGATGAGCTGCGACCAACGCCATCACCTTGGTGAGCACTTGAGGGTCGCTGGTAAGACCAATGGGATGCACTGTGAACTGAAAGTGCTTGTGGCCTACCGTAAACCTCAAGCAGCCTCGATGTGCAGCCAGAAAGGGGATATGATAATATATGTGTTGTGCAAGTCCAAACCCCCCATTCAGTCTCCCGGGCCCAGGGCAGACAGGAGCTGAGCCAATGTGAGCATCTTTTTCCTTTCTGAGGAAGTAGCTGAGGGCGCAAAGGTCTGGGATAGGATAAAGGCCTTGTCTTTTTAGGATTCAGAAAGTACCGAGAATAGCAACCTAGAACTACTTCTGCTACTGGAACCCTCTCTATAGCTCCTTTGGCCAATTGAGTCATGACTTCCTCTCTGAGCAACTTTAAATGATCTTTCATCAGCCGGTCCCAGGAGAGAAGTATGGAGGAAGGTGCGGTCTCGAAGGGGAGGGAGTAGCCCCTTCGGATGATCTTGAGGACCCATCTGCCCAATGTGATATTTTGCCAGTGGTTGAGGGGATGGCTGATCCTATGACCAACCGGACACCCATGATCTGGAAGGGCAAGACTAGGAGGACTTGAAGGCGGAGGCTGTCGGGGGGGGTGGTGGTTTGGCCAGCCCGCTGGCTGCCTAACCCTTGTGGTTAGAGTGAACCACACCCTTATACGTGCAGTGGGTTGTGCATTGAGGGAGACACCACGTCCCAAAGCAGTGGTAGCTGCTGTCGTCCTTGTAGAATGGGCGTGTAGCCCCACCGGAGTCTTATTTTTAGCCAAAGAATAACAAGCCTTAATGCACAGAACGACCCATCGAGAGATGGTCCGCTTGTGCATGGCCCGACCTTTCCTGGCGCCCACATAGCCAACAAAGAGCTGGTCATCCACCCAGAACTGTTGAGTGCGGTTAAGGTAGAAAGAGAGCGCACGTTTTGGGCCCAGACGGTGGAGCCTCTCTTTCTCTTCAGAAGGATGCGGAGGCAGAAAGAAGGTGGGCAAAGTAATGGTCTGCCCGATGTGAAAGCCAGTGACAACCTTTGGCAGAAAAGATAGACGAGTATGTAGAACAACTTTGCCCGGATGGACAGAAAAGGAGGTTTAGAAGAAAGAGCCTGGAGCTCACTCACTTTTCTGGCAGAGGTGATGGCAACCAGGAAAGCAGTCTTTAGAGTGAGAAGACGAAGACGACAGTTGTGAAATATCTCAAAAGCAACACACATCAGATAAGCCAGAACTAGGTTCAAGTCTCACCAAGGCATTATGAAAGGAACAGGAGGGAAAAGATGAGTAATGCGTGTTAAGAATCTATTTACAACAGGGGACTTGAAAAGGGAAGGAGGATCTGGAAGCCGTAAAAAGGCTGAAATGGCAGAGAGATAGCCCTTGATAGTGCCCAGAGCAGAGCCCTGCTGGGCCAAAGATAGGAGAATTAGACGGACCTCTGAAAGAGGGGCAGAAAGGGATCCACAGCCTTTGCTGTGCACCATGCCACAAATGTATTCCACCTGCAGGTGTATACCGTTTTAGTGGAGGGATGCCTGGCTGCCAAGATAACATCACAGACTTCGGGAGGCAGGTTGAAAGACGTCAACTGCCGCCGCTCAATCTCCACGCAAGGAGGTGGAGGCGGAACAGGTTGGGGTAGAGAACCTTCCCCTGCTGCTGCGACAGAAGATCCTCCCGAAGAGGCAGGCGGAGCGGGGGATCGATCACCATGCTGATTAGCTCGGGATACCATACTCTTCGAGCCCAGTTTGGAGCCACAAGAATTGATCTTCTTCCGCACACTGGGTAGAAGTGGTATAGGTGGAAAGTCGTATAGTAGAAAGCAACTCCACTCGCGACGGAAAGCGTCGCCTAGCGAGTGCCGCCTTGCAAAAAATTCCAACGCTCAGAACTGAGGACATTGCGTGTTCTCTTGGGTGTCAATAGATCTAACCAAGGCTCTCCCCACTGCTGAAAGAGACCTTGCGCCACGTCCGAGTGCAGACGCAATTCGTGTTCCATCATGCACCAACAGCTGAGTTCGTCCACCCTGGTGTTCAGAGAACCTGCCTTGTGTTGAATCACCAGGCCCTGATGTTCCAGCCATGTCCAAAGGCGCAGAGCCTACTGACATATGGTCCCCGACCCTATCCCGCCCTGTTTGTTGCAGTACCACATGGTGTTGGTGTTGTCTGTGAACACCTGCACTACCCTCCCCACGACAGAGGGAAGGAATGCCTTCAGGGCAATTCGAATCGCCCGAAGCTCCAGAAGGTTGATATGGAGCTGGGACTCCGCCGGAGACCAGAGGCCTCTGATCTCCACCTCTCCCATGTGGCTTCCCCCATCCCAGAAGGGACTTGTCTGTCACCACTGTGTGCTCCGGTTGGGGAAGGGAGAGGGATCTACCATTGACCCAATCGCGATTTGTGAGCCACCACTGCAATTGTCGTGCAGTCCCCTCCAAGATCTGGACGTGATCGGATAGGTTGCTCTGATGCTGTGCCCACCAGAACTTCAGGTCCCACGGCAGAGCCCACATATGCCATCTGGCATGATCCACTAACAGGAGGCAGGAGGCCATCAGGCCCAGTAGCCGGAGGGTCAGCCTGACCAAAACCCGAGATAGAGGCTAAAAGATCTGTTGTTCGGGAGGATAAACCAGAAACTGCGCCAAGTCCAGAACCGCCCAGATGAAGAGGAGCTTCTGTGAGGGAATCAGGTGAGACTTCGACACGTTGATGGAAAACCTCAGCAAATGCAGGAGGTCGGCAGTAGTCTGGAGGTGGGAGACGACTGTCTGGGGCGAGCCCGCCTTCAACAACCAATCATCGAGATAGGGGAAAACTGAAACCCCCGATCTGCGCAGATGAGCTGCGACCATCGCCATCACCTTCGTGAACACCTGAGGGGTGCTGGTAAGGCCAAAGGGGGAACAGTGAACTGAAAGTGCTCATGGCCTACCATGAACTGCAGTTAACGCCGGTGGGCCGGCAGGATGGGGATGTGGAAAAAAGCATCCTGCAAGTCCAACGCTACCATCCAGTCTTGTGGGTCTAGGGCAGACAAGACCTGAGCAAGTGTGAGCATCTTGAACTTCTCCTTCCGGAGGAAGCGATTGACGTTCCGAAGGTCTAAGACAAGACGCAGGCCCTTGTCCTTACTTGAAACCAGAAAGTAGTGGGAGTAACAACCACAAACTACTCCTGGTGTCGGAACGCGCTCGATGGCCCCCTTGGTCATGAGGGCCGCAACTTCCTGCTGGATTAGTGCCAAGTGATCCCCTGACATGTGGTGGTACTGAGGTGGCATGGCTGGAGGGGTGGTCTCGAAGGGGAGGGAGTAGCCCCTTCTGACAATTTGCAGCACCCACTTGTCCGATGTGATGTTGCGCCAGAGAGGGAGATGATGGCGAATTCTTCCGCCCACTGGCGTTTGGTGGGCCTGAAATACCGGAATAGGAAGGCTTTGCAGTGGATGCTGCAGGGGTGGATGTGGACCGACCTGCCCGCTGGCCCCCTGAACCGCCTCGCAGGTTCCCACATCCGCGGCCACGAACGGAGCGAAAAGCAGAAGGCGGAGGAGGCCGAGTGGCCGTAACCCGGGAGTCCTTAAAGCACTCCAATGCACTGTCTGCTTTATTGCCAAATAGGCGAATGCCATCAAAGGGCATGTCCATCAGAGTGTTCTGGACATCCCCTGAGAAGCCAGTTGTCCTCAGCCAGGCGTGGCGCTTTAGCGCCATTGTCGTGGAAATCGATCTGCCCAGCGAGTCGGCGATGTCCAGCCCACAACGTATGGTGAACTTAGCTGTGTCTCTCCCAGCAGCCGTAGCTTGGGAGAGGACTGCCTGGACCTCCTTCGGACAGTTAGGTAGCACCTGCACAACCGTATCCCATAGAGAGTGGGAATAACGGCCAAGAGGCAAGTGGTGTTCACCGACCGCAGCCCTAAGCTGGCAGATGAAAACAGCTTCTTGCCAAGCTGCTCCAGCTTCTTAGATTCCCTATCCGGAGGGGCGGAAGGGAACGCGCTCAGGGAAGTAGAGGCTTGGACAACCAAGCTCTCAGGGGTGAAGTATTGGGGGAGAAAGAAGGAGGTCGCTCGGAGCCGGGTGATGGCGTCAGGCCACGTTCGTTTCACAGGAGCCCCTGTGTTGGGCCTGGACCAGGTGCCCAATAGAGCGTCAGATAGTGCTTCATTAAAGGGCAGCCAGGGCTCCTTTGAGGTTGCCGCCGGCTGGAGCACTTTTGCCAGGAGTTAGTCCTGACAACCACTGTAGGGAATACGAGTAGGAGGGCCTCGGCTGCCCTGCGCAACACCACTACGTAACTGGCTCCCTCCTCCGTAGCCTCGGTAGGAGGAGAGACCATGCCAAGGTCAGGTGAGGTGTCAAGACCACTGGCTTCCCCCAAATCCTCTACCCAGTCCAGATCACAAGAACACACCTGTGCTAGAGGGTCCTCAGAGACCTCCGAGTCCTCCCCTTCCTCCGAAGTCTGTGGAACTGGCTGAAAATAAGGAGGGATATAGGGCAAAAGGGCCCCATCGGTGTCAGAATTGGCGCCGGGCGGAGCCAATCCAGCACCGTGTCTGGGTCAGGGCTGAACCTGGGGACGACGTCGTACCGAGGAGAGGGCGACGTCGGTGGTGGTGCGGGGTAGGGCGACACCGGTGGAGTTGTTATTAGGTCAACCGACATCGACTGGGGTCCGATCCCGGATCCCAGGGCATCCTGCGGCGTCGGGCCAGAGCTGCCAGCGACACTGGGGCGGAGCCGTCGGTGATGGAAGGACAGGACCCCCAGTTGGGCCAGCGGGGCCAGGCGGCCCAAAGAGTCGGGCCATGGCAGCAAGAAACTCTTGCACCTGAGCAGGCATCGCCGACGTACCCGGAAAAGGTGGGTAGACCGGCGGCGACGTCGCAAGCTGCGCCAGGGGTAGCACCACCCGCACCCTCAGACGCGACGGGCGAGGGTAAGTCAAAGAGCGACAATGCTTCTTTGACTTTTTTTTGGAATGCTTCGACTTACCTGACCCAAAGTGCGAAGACTTAGATTCAGAAGAATGATGGTGACGGCTCCGCCGACTGCCGGACTTCCAGCAACTTTCGGGACCGGTCCTGCAAAGTTTTCGGCGTCATGGCCCGGCAGTCGGGGGACGACTTGGGGTCGTGGTCACAACCCGGCAGTAGAGACACCCGGGGTGAGGGTACATCACCGACATCATGCGGTGACAGTCCCCACAGTTCTTGAAGCTGTGCATCCCTACGCTACCAGGAGTCTATCAACTCGAAAAAATAAGACAAAAGGCCTCGTAAAACTCCATCAAAAGGTGACTAGTGTTACTAGCTCTTCCCGGATCTGCGCTTGCTGGTGCGGAAAAAAGAAAAAAGTCACGTCAGCGCACGTGGGAACGTCTTAGTAGCTCCAGCAATGTAATCCCGGCGCCAACAACGAACACAGAGCCACACGACGACGCCTACCGATGTGCAGGGTTACTGCAGATGAAAACTTTCCTGATTCAGATGGGTTGTATTGGAATTGTTTGTAGTGGATTTTGTGTGGTATGGAATTGTGTGGTGTTATAGAAATATGTGGCATGGTGCGCTGCAGAATTATGTGGATAGTAATTAAATAGCATTAACTGTAATGGAATGATGTATGGTTCGATTGTGAGTTATGGAGTTAATTATGTGGGATGGTATTGTGGGTTGTGTTTTGACATGCTGTGGACTTGAATTATGTGGTGTGCTGTGAAATTCTGTGGCAAGATGTGGAAAACTGTGTTGTGGTTTGGAGGTATACGGTGTGTATATTGCCTGAAATTCCTTTTGTAACGTGGGCTGTACCCTAATTTATGCATCTGACAGGTCTCTAGTCTGTATTATTGCCTACACATAGGAATTTGTGCTGAGGATGTAGAGCGAGTACAAATGCTACGCTAGGCACTACTGGCTTACTTTTATGCCATTGTGTGCAGCTAAATACCATGCAGAACATCAATAATTATTGAGAGGACAAAGAAGCCTTCAAATGGGATTACTCCACTTTAAAAAAATGTATGCTAGAATCATATGAAATTTGTTTCCAAAGAGTGCCATTGATGTTCTCCTCATCCGTCCTACAAATGTAGGTGTAAGCAGTGCTCACCCTCTGTCCCGTTGGCACACAATGTGTGTAGAGGCAGGATAGTGCAAAATTAGACACACATCCGGTGTAATGCAAGTAAGGGCATAGGGACACTTGCTGACACAGCCAGTGCTTACAAGTATATCAGCAGTGTGCACCCTCCTACATTTATGCAACTGTTGTGGCTGTATGTATAATCCCAACCAGTGCAGTATTGGGATGGCGTACACTCAGGCACTTACTTAGTATGAACAGAACGTAGTCAGTACACATGGACTGACATTCGCCTGCTGTTTGAAATTATTTGACTGTCAACACAGCCCTACTGCAAGCAAATCTTCTGGCATTCACATGCTTAAAGACACACACCCAGAGTGTGCATGTCTCATAGACACACGGTGTGCACAGTGCTAGAGAGGTGTTAACTGTTACTTCACAAACACAAATCTAGTTTGTGCCAGTGTCGGAACTGTGAAGTAGTGTGGCTCACTGGTTAGAGGCGGCAGACCCGAGAGCAGAGGACGGCCCGGGACCAGGGTTCGATTCACGGCGCGGCAGGTTTCTGGACCAGGGTCAGCGGACTCGATAATTCTCTCGCCTCGGTGCCCACTCTGATCAGCGATCACACTCGGCAACTCTGGGCATTAGCTTGCCTCATCTTCACTAACGGCCCCACCAGACCGCCGGGGATGCCTGGTCTCACCCTGGAGATACCCATTAAGGGACCATCTCTCAGGGAAGCCAGGAAGGGTTTTGCAGCAGTCGAAGCGCCTTGGGACCCTACGGGTAAGTAGTGCGCTATATAAATGCCTATACATTTACATTTACATTTACATTTACATATGCACTCTCACGTTCACAAACCTAGTGCATGCAGGTATACTGACTGGGTGCAAATCAAGCACCCAGTGTGCCCCACAATGGCAGGTACACACAACTTGTGTTATACACAGTTATACATACATTATTCACAGAGGGCTGGAGAGGTGTTAACTCACAAGCACACACTGATTTGTGCCAGTGCCGTGACTCTATGCACCATCATGTTCGCACACCCAGTGAATGCAGTTATCGTGCCTGTGTGCAAATCAAACACCCACTGTGAGCTGGTAACGGCAGGTACGCCCACAGTGCCAGGATGTTTCCTGCTAGTCTAAACACTTGGGGCAGCGACAAAGCATTACTAGCCGCACAGAAATTGAACACACAAAGCACTCTGAGAAAGCTGCCTCTCCTAAAACTTTGTAAATCAGTGTACTTGCATAATAATGTGCATATAGCTTGCATTTATGACACTGCACACGCTAATTATTGCAGCCGAGAGGGTGGGCAGGATGCAGGGCTTCTGTTTAGAGGGTTTCTGTGACAAGTCTGTGAAGCTGAGAGAAGGGGGCCCAGAGGGTAGGCAAATTTGTGTTTTATTTCAGGCGCGACTAAACCTGCAATGTCACCATACTCTTCGACATCCGCATAAAAAACCTGTGAATATTAAACACCGCAAACGATTTTCATCAAAAGGATATTTTACTGCATTCTGTGTGCACCAACATCGCATCACACTCACAGATTACTAGACACTGACGCAGAAAACAAAAAAACGAAATATACTCAACAGCACCAAAGAACTGGCATACAAACGCATACAATCACAATTTGGAACATTCCCACTGCGTATTGAAGGGTTACTTCCCCAGCGCCACACACTGAGATAACTGTGAACACATAATGATTGTGAGGATAGAGTGTTGTAAAGCAATTATCACACGCCGCTTGCACTATAAAACACAAGCAGCATCACACATTACATGAAATTGTAAGGCAGTGTTCTCCACTGGTGTGTTGGCACTGGGTGTCTTGCTTAGAGATACGTAACTCCCTGGTATTTAATTTATCGACTAAAGAAGGATAACATACTGAGTGGAACCACCAGGATCCTAATCTGTGACCATACGGTTTAGCACAGATAACTAAAAGAATGCACTAATACAGTGAGCAACGATACTGATCCTTAGCTACTCATCTCACAGTGTGCGCCTAGAAGCTGTCTGCAGCATAACTAACATACACATGTGCTAACCGGCGCACGCAAATATATTGTGAGTGTAAGCATTTAATTTGGCCAGCGCTGGATCATGTCATAGCGGTTATTTTACCCCCACACCCTCTGACTCTATTGTCCCCATAACCCTCCCTCTGTATTGCCGTTTCCCCCCAACCCTGATAAAAGCAAGTGCTACGACCCAGCCAGGCGCTGGCTGCCTCATAGCGTTGTTTGTTTGTTTTTTTACTTTTCCAATGTTTTTTGCCATGTTGTATAGCAGTGGCTGAAAATGTTTTTTAAAAAAGCAGTATGATGCGACTACCGCTATCTGCCTTACTGCACTTTTTTCTTTAACTTTCAGCTATGTTGTACAGCAGCTGCACTGCTGTACAACATGGCTACAAATATTGACAAAGCCAATAGTTCTCGTAGGCAAAACCCAATGGCTGTATCAATGCTACCATGCTGCAGGACAGTTGCGCTGCTGTACTACATAGCTAAGCACTGACAAAGCCAATAGCTTTTGTCTCACAGGTGAGACCTTTTGGCTTTGCCAGTGCTTTTTTTATGTATTTATTATTTTTTAAGTATTCTGAAATGCAAAGATGGAGCAGCAGGTAGCAACTATAATATGAGTAAAATTAATAAAGGACTAACAAGTGTTTTCAGTAAAGGACGGTAATTCAAGAGCAGAGTTCATGGTGTGGAGGGCTAGTTCACCTCAGTTCAAGGTAAAAGGCCTCCCTCCCTCCACAGTCAGACAGTAGACCCATATCCGGTGAAATGTGTTCAAGCAGAATCTCGTAGTCGCAAAGCAAGTAAATTAGTCACTGTGTTATTAATGAAAAAAAGAGAAGTTATTGCTGCTTACGATTATATTTAGCAGAGCTTTTAGTTTACTTCTTGCGAAATGTTAATCAACGATTTTACCAAGTCACGCCGTGGGAAAATTAGACCAGTCGGCAAACCGCTTCCACAGACAGGCTTGCACCTGTTACACATGAAATGTTTTTTGTTTTTTTAATTCACTTCTTACCCAATGTCGTGCGGGATGTCTGAGCCTCGCGTGACGTACATCTCTGATCTCGGTCGGGACAGAATGGGTTCTTGAGGCGGCAGTCACTCGAGGCAGGAAGCGCTGGAATGTTTGAGCCATCTGCTGCGGTGGAGGCGAGCCCAAGCACACAGCAGTAAATGTTGTTGACTAGGCAGTACTGCCGCATTGCCTTTAACAAAGTGTTGAAGTTAAAAATATATAAATAAACGGAGCGAGGTGTCCTTGAAGCAGCGCTGCGCTCAGCTTTTAAGTAAACAACAAACAGAGCGCAGTGTTCCTGAAGTGGACGCCGCGAAAGACGCACAAAAATATAAATAAATAAGTGAGTGTGGTGTCCCTAGCAGGCACCGCGCTCATTAGAGAAATAAATAAACATACAATTTAGAGGGAATAGCGCTGCAGCAACGCGCTTCTTGGACAACTGACAAAAAGAAAGTGCTTACCAAGTAATTGAAGGACACAGTCGCACGCTGCAAGCAAACAATCCAGTCCGGGTGGGCGGGGCCTGAAGGAGACATGGCGGTCACCAAAAAGCCTCACTTTCAATCGGAGACCAGCGTTCACCATAAAGGATGAGGGCCGACCAATAGAAATGATGGGCGGAGCTTCCATTCCACTTCCGAAATCGACTCGACGACAACAGATCTCGCAAAGAGAGCAGCGCATGCGCTGCAACGCTAGGGGAGACCTAAAAAGGATCCACTGACCCCTCACCTTCTCCCAAGCCTGGCCTGTCCAAATTAGGCTCAGGGAACAACATAGGACCAATGGGCCCGATCGACGTGTTGTCAGGAATCAGAATTGGACTGGTGCCGCCGGGAGCATAGCATCAGGACCAGCGTCAGGGAAGGTCGCAGTTGCATGGTCCGGCACTGGCCCGGATCCATGTCCAAATCCAAAAGATGGCATTGGCGCTCTACTAGCTAGTGCAGAACCCGATGGAGCCTCCCACTGACCCTGCTGGGCCCGAAGGCATGCCGGACGTGTCAGGCAGCTCAAAAATAGCCTCATAACATTCCTTCATTTATCGCGCCCAGAAATATGGGGTAGGGTAGAGCCAACCCAGGCGCAGGTTCGGGAAAACAAGGCCTTAAACGCTGAGGCCCCCCCTCACGGATGGGGAAAAGTCAAAGTAGGCTTCGACTTCTTGTGCTTCTTATACCTCTTACCTGAATGTCCCCAAGATTTGAGTGAGACGAAGAGGACTTGGGGCATCTGGAGCAGTCACATAACCTTGCTCTTGACAGGGACCGAGACAGAAGAGAAGCAGAGAATGGAGTCTACCTCAACAAGATTTCTCACACACAGAAAACAACAAAAAGGTGTGTGTGTGTCGGGGGGGCGAGGGGTGGGGGGCTAGGGGAGTTGACAAAAACAAAAAATCCTCTCAAAAAGTGACAGACGGTAGCTTTATTCAAGGATCAGTGCCCAGCTGGGGAGGAAAGGAAATAACGGACGTCAGTGTGCCGAGGTGAAGCCTATATAGGTGACGCAGATGTCACTTCTAGTGTGGATGACGTCACGCGGAACTGACCGATGCCATCCAATGGCACACACAGGGTACTACTCGAAGAAACATTTTCTGGATTCAGCCTGATGCCTGGAAAATTCAAGGGTAAAGTCTCTGTGGCCATTTCTCTAACAGATTGTCCTTCTCTACGCAGTGCCGTGCAATGTTGGAGAGTAGAGGATAGTGTCGTAGAGTGCAGCTGTGCAGAGTAGATTGGTGTAAAGTGCAGTGGTGCAGAGAGTATCCGTTTTGACTTTTATTACATTGTTTTTACTGTTGAATCTTATAAATTTTAGTAGAAATGTATGAATGTATTTAATTGTGTTTGCTTTTATGATTATCAAACTAGAAATCGAATAAAGCTCTTTTGACTCTACTAAAGTGGTGTAGAGTGAATTGGCATGGAGTGGAATGGCCAGGGAAGATTGCAGTGGCGTACAGTGGGATGGTGCAGATTGGAATTGAGTGGCTCAGAGTGGAACAGAGTGGCACACAGTGGAATAGAGTGGTGTAAAGTGCAGTGGAGTAGATTGTTTAAGTGTAGAGTGGAGTGCTGTAGAGTGCAGTGGAGTAGAGTGTAGCAATGCAAAGTAAAGTGTAGTAGCGTACAGAGCATTGGCACAGAGTGCAGAAGAGTGGCGCAGAGTGGAGTGATGCAGGGTTGAGTCCAGTGGCATAAACTGAAGTGGTGCAGCGCAAAGTGCTGTAGAGTGCAGTGTTGCAGAGTAGAGTGTTGCACAGTAGAGTAAAGTGGAGTGAAGTGGCATGGAGTGAAGTGGTGCAGAGTAGAGTGCATTGGCGTAGAGTGGTGCAGAGCAGAGTGCAGTGGTATAGAGTTCAGTGGTAGCGAGTGCAGTGTTGCTTAGTAGACTGTCGTAGAGTGCAGTGGTGTATAGTAGAGTGGCGTAGAGTGCAGTTGCGTAGAGTGGAGTGGCGTACAGTGTTGCAGAGTAGAGTATAGTGAAAGAGTAGCGTGGCATAGAAAGCTGTGGTGTAGAGTACAGTGGTGCAGAGTAGAATAAGGTGGCGTAGAGTGCAGTGATGTAGAGTACAATGGTGCAGGGTGCAGTGGCATAGAGTGCAGTAGCGTAGAGTGTTGCAGAGTAGAGGACAGTGACAGAGTGCAGTGGTGCAGAGCAGATTAGCGTTGCCTGCAGAGGCGTACAGAGCATTCGTTTTGAGTAAAGTGATGTAGAGTTCAGTGGCATAGAGCAGAGTGGCATGGAGTACAGTGACATAGGGTGCATGCTTTTGACCATCAAAACTCAGCCTTGGTTCCAATAGAGAAACTGTTGTCAATGACATCGGTCATTGAGGACCTGCTGAGTAAAGGCAGGGTGTAGGCTTAAATAACACAGTGCATAATCGCCCAGTGAGCACACTAAATGACGGTAGGGTATCCAATCCCCCTTCGGACGATATCTTACAATCAGTCTCAGGGGAAGTGTTGGCTTTAAGAGTACTCCTAATTTATATCATAATGTAGTAGTATGTAGTATACTTGTAAAGCGCACAGCTGCCCCAGCAACGGGGCGTCCCGGCGCAGTATAACGCTGTGAATCCCTTCCTGGCTCTCCCTGTGAGATGCCCCTCCTGGGCACCCCCATGGTGAAGCCAGGCATCCCAGTGTTGTAGGGGCCGTTGTGGAGATTAAGCAAGCTATTGCCCAGAGTTGCAGCGTGGGACCCATGATTAGAGTATGCGCCGAGGCGAGAATTATCGAGTCCGCAGACATTGAGCCCAAGACCCTGCCGCGTTAGGACTTGAACCCTGGTCCCGGGCCTGATCTCTGCTTCAGAGTCTGCCGCTCTAACCAGTGAGCCACACTTCTCACAATAAAGTGCCACCTCAAATAGCACCCAGTGACTCTCAATGGATGCTTAATTCGTGTGCTATCCTTAGGGAAAGGGTAAACGGAGAGGGGGTGACTTTAAATGTATCACCAGAAGCCGCACCTTACACAATAATATTGGCAAATGTACCAAAAATCACCTAAAAATAAACAATCTTGGGAGTCCTTACGCAAGAAGGTGTGTGTGGGAGTTGAACATTATCTGTTCTCTGAAAGAGGATGGGTCTAACAACTGTAGGGGGTCCTCTTGATTTCCCTGTCGATACAGGAGCCCTTTCTTAATAATGAATCGTGGAAATTTGGGTTCAGGGTTATCTTGGGTAAAATGTGCCTGTTCCCATGCGTTGAACAAGGGGGTGTCATTTGCTTGTGCGAACTTAAAGCTCCTATCGGTGGCCCAAGGTTCAGATGATACAAAAGCAGGGATACTTTTGTTTTTTTTTAGGCGGGGAGGTTTATGGTTTGGGTAAACAGTTCAAGGAAGTAGGGGTTGTCTGTCCCTATGATTATCTCTTCGGGGAGTGTCTCTAAAACCCCCACCCTGACCACGTGGGTCTTACCCTCGGTTAAGTCTAGGGGTGCGTTTGCCGCTGGATAGCTTTTTATGTCTCCATGAACACACTTAATGTATACAAGCATATTTGGTACCACTTGCTTGGACTTTACAAAAACTCCTTGAATCACCGACTGCTTACACCCAAAGTCTAATAGAGCCTTGATTGTTTTCCCATTCACCCGTACACTTACATGATATGCTCCTCCTAGTTCAGCGGAATAGAGAACTGTCTTGGGCAGGTATCCTACTTCCATGGGCTCTTCGGGACTCTTTCTTTGAGGACAAAGCAGAGCGATGTGCCCCCAGGCCCGACACTCAAAGCTTGAGGGCCCTTAAAACTGGGGATATCAGGTTTGGGGGGGCGAGGCACAAAAGTCTCCAAATTTTGGTGTGGTTTCCTTTCAACCTTGAATGGTTGTTTGATGGGATTTTCTATCTGCTAAGGGTATAATCGTGGTTGAGCCCTTGCGAATGTGGAGGCCATTTCCATTGCTTGGGTGGTCGACATGTTGGAATACTGACACAACCACTTCTGAGTCCCGTAGGGCAAGGCTTCTAGATATTGTTCTAAGTAGATTTTGTCCATGATTTCCTCCTTAGAACTAACCCCGGGAGTAAGCCACTTATCGGCGGCCGTTTTTAATCGAAAAAACAAAGTCTGAGTGTGAGAAGTTGGCCTGATATATGATGTCTCCAATTCTGGGGGCACCTTGTATCAGTCCAAACAATCCCTTATGGTGTTGGTTGTAAGTCAACCTTATAGACAAGCTATCCTAAGGGTAGCATGGACTAAGCAGCCTTAAAGGCTTAACTCAAGAGGGCATGTGAAGCCAGCTGTTTTACCAATCACAATCCTGTAATATCAAATGAAAGGACATCACACAAGTTATATATTATAAAAATATATGTATTTATTACTAGAATAATCCTCTGTACTCTTTATGAGTGCAGAGGCACAAGCGTTTAAAAAAAAGCACAGTTAAACATATAAAAGTTGCACAATTATGGATGAGGGCGGGGAGCCACGCAAACCATATATTAAAAAGTGGTATAAGTATCACTAATCAAACAGTGGTCAGGCCTAGGGCCTGGAGAATCGCTGGGACTAATCGGGACTAGCAATGCTGAAGTCGGGAAAAGCCTGTGGGAATCGGGTGAAGTGCTGAAAGCACACACATGCACCAATGCAAAGTCAATGGTACGTAAAAGTTATCGAGTTACTGATTTAAGAGTCTTCCGACTGGACTAGAAGTACAAAACTTTAGACTTAGACACTAGAGGTGTATACCAATAAAGGAGCACCGGCGTTCAAGTGTTACCTCACCCACAGGAAGCGGGTGCACAGGTGCAAAGTCGTGTCGGCTTTCGTCGTGTAGATCTATGGAGCCTGTAGATGATGATGCTGCAGGCGGCCAGAAGAGAAGTGTCCGGTGCGATCCAAGGGTGGATCGAAGATGAAGAGTACCTGAAAGCAGAGGGGACAGAGTCTGGGTCACTCAGCAGTGACCAGGGTGGAACCAGGAAGGAACCAGGCAATGTCGGGCGCAATCAGGTGGTTGTCGTGAAGCTGGTCTCCGCTGCCACGTGGACTCTGGGGCACCGAGGATGTCCAGGAGTGGATCACGAGCTGTCCCACGAAGGCTCTCGCTGTCGGCGGTGTCGGCTTCCGGATTGGAGCAAACAAACCTTGGCAAGCGCAACCCACGCAGGATTCGAATATCGCTTCTTACTCGGACCAGCAAGGTCAGAGGGGGTGCTCCTTTTCAGGGGAGCGAGGGCCAGTCCAGAGCAACTGGATTGGCAGAGCAAATTCAAAGGTTCGTCGGTACTGGGGCCGCTAGTCAACGGGCAAGCGACCGGACCAACGCGTTGAGCAGGAAAATGTAAAAGGGCCCCACGCAGCACTCGTCGAGTGTGGAGGGGTGAGCTTCGGTGCAAAAGCTGCTCAGGGCTGGGGCTTCTCAAATCCCAATGCACAGCGTCGAGGGAGCCTCGGGAGCTGCACGGTCAGCACTTCGTGGTTTTTCCAAGATGGCCGGCCCCACGCTTCAGGTCACCTCCACGGGTCTCAGATTCGCTGGGACTGTGGATCGGGCTGTTGGAAGGCTGGAAAGCTGGGTCTTGTCGATCTCTGTCGCTCGAGTTCCAGCGGGAACTGCAACAAAGCAAACGGTGAGGCGCTGGATGGTGCCTGTTTGCACAGGGTGGTCACTCCTTGACCAAAAGGGAGATTCTTCAGTCATCTACGTCGAGTAGGATGTCGAAGGGTCCAGAGTTTCGTTTCATAAGTTTCAGTCAGGATAATCTGAAGTGCGTTGGCACTGCTCCCACCTTTATTCCAAACTGGGGGGCTGGATTACCTCCTATGGGTGGGACCCAGGAAGGGGGTGGTTACACCCCTTTCCCTTTGTCCAGGGTTGCGCTGGGACTGGGGCTGGAGTTCCCCAGAACCGGTTTGACTGGAATTTGCCCGGGGACACCTTGTGCGCCCCAGGCAGTGTCTAGTTTCTTTCAGCCCTCCCTGCTCCAATCCACTATCTCCTGTCTGGGGTGGTGTAGCACCTCACCGCAACAGGAAACCCTTTGTCCAGGCCTCCTCTGCCAAGTTTCGGTCAGCAGCAGGAGGTCAGACTTGTGTGGGGGCAGCAGCATCCATTTTGTGATGCTGAGGCTCTGGTTAGGATTAACCGCGTTTTCAGTAAAGTAACATGTCTTCTCCCTCTAGAAGGGTGGAATGCTATCCCCGTCGCCAGGTCTGGCGAGGGGATAGTATTCCAAAGCGTATGACACCAAACACAACATGTTTTGATAAAGCCAAACCAAAGTTAGCACATAACCGCGAGGATCATAATGCACTTAAGAGTATATGGTATGGCATTATCCCGGAACAGCTAAGGGAGTTGGTCCCAACAGCTGCAGACAGGCTCAGCTCATGCTAGAGCACCATCTCACATAAAACCAAGCACTCTGCCTCCGGGATTGTTAAGGCCTGCCATAGGTTTGACTTATAGGTACATATGTGTCCAGATATAGGTTTAGATATTGGTATACTATATCTAAGCAAGGGGAGATTACACCACCTTGCCCCAGCTGAGTGATCAGCCAGTTGTGTCAATTTGGATAGCCAGCCAGGGGTGGCAAAATATATGCTGCAGCCCCTGGTAGGCATTGGATGCACCTATGCCCTGGGCACCTATAGTGCTCTGTACAGGGGCTGATAAGGTGACCCAAGCCAATTTAGTTATGCACCTAGGGTACATGGAATCCATTTTAAAGAGAGAGCAGATAGCCTGGGGCCCTGATTACCAGGGAGCCAGGCCAACTAAGTGGAAAAACAGCTAAACACAAGGCAACAAATCTGGGGTAACCATAGTCAGGTAGCCACCTTCCTACACAACCCCCCCCCCCCCCCCCACCAAACGAAAGGAGATAAGGCTATCCTTGACCAGGTAAGCCTATATTGTCTGAGTGGCCATATAAGGAAGTACCTGACCTGCACTAGCATGGTTACCCCCTGTCTCATGGTCCACTAAGCAATCCCTCACCCTAGGGGTGTTAGAGGGTCTCCACCATAGTGAATCACTACCTGTGGTGTGTTTTTGCAAAGTAAAAGGCTGGTGTTGATATGGAGAACTGAAGTGAGGCTCCACTAATGTAGGGCTCAGCTTCCTCCAATTATCTTCCACCATGTGTGCCTTTCTTTCATTGACTGAGTTGCACTGTGCTCTCAGGGTCAACCTCTGGCTACCTAAAGCTGGAGGCTGGGCCCCATTGGTTGGCTTACTGGAGGGACAGGTCAGTTTTGGGGCCTTGAGGTCCCAGGTTTGGCTGTGCCCAACAGTGTCCATTTGGGGGAAGTCCTTAACTAGTGGTAAGGGGGATCCCTCATGAATGTTTAAAGTTTTCACCTTGCTAGGGCTGCTAGCTTTGGTGCCCCTAATCTGCTGATGGGGGTGCTTTATTTGACAGGGGGCCCTCTGGGGCTCACTGAGGCTAGGTAGAGAGGGGCAGGTTACCTGCTCCAGACTGGGTTTCACCTGGGAAGGGTCCACTGACATCAGGGGCTCTGTCAGGCTAGGCCTAACCACCTCTGGGGCAGTTCCTTCATCAGGGGTAAGATCAGTTCCCTGAGGAGGGTGATCCTTTCCTAACGTCTGGTGGGAGGGAGATTTCTCTTCCTCCTCAATGCTCTCTGTTTGTGTGGAGTGATCCATTCTTTCAGGCTTCACAACACATGAATCAGTTTGAGTTTGGGCTGTGGCCATCACAGCCCCACCAACCTTTTCAGGAGGAGACTCAGTTTGGGTGTGGGCTGTTACCATCACAGCCCTGCTATTCTGTCCAGAAAGGGAGTTAGCTAAAGATGGGGCTGAGTCTTGCACAGCCCTACCAACCTTTTCAGGAAGGACATCTTGGATTGGGGCTGTAGCCATCACAGCCCCACTAACCTTTCCATGGAGATTTATCATTCTAAAATGGATTTCTTGTTCAACCTCAGCCCAGGCTGAGATTTCCAAATCATTCCCCAGTAGACAATCTACAGGCAAGTTTGGGGACACTGCCACTCTATTTGGGCCAGTGACTCCTCCCCAGCTGAGATTTACCACTGCTATGGGATGATTTTTCTGAACTCCATCAATGTTTGTCACCTGGAATGTGGCACCAGGTAAAAGTTGCCTAGAGGGGACTAGATTCTCAGTCACCATGGAGATACTAGCCCCTGTGTCTCTGTAGGCCTCAACCTTCAAACCATTGATGAGGGGTTCCTGTCTATACTTGCTCAAAGTGTTTGGGCAATCAGTGAAATTGGCAAACCCCATGCCAGTTTCATAGACAAGATCAGTTGGGGACCTGGTTAGGCCAGAGTCCACCTGTGTTCCAAAAGTAAACCCACCCAAATTCTTGGGGGTGCTCCCACCACCTGGGGGACCACTGCTAACAGTGACAGGAGGTGTTGGAGCTTTACCTGGAGGTATATTTTCCTTATTACTATTCTTTGGACAACAGCTGTCTGTTTTCCAATGGCCAACCTGTTTACAGGCATGGCAGTAAGGCTTTTTCTGTGTAGAGGAAGTGTCTTGGGACCCACGTCCATCCTATGAGTTTTGGGGCCCTGGGGAAGTCTTTTCTTTAGATTTATCCCCACCCTTGTCTTGAGGTTTGGTAGACTCCTTCTTCTGGTCATTACCCTGATTTTTAGGCCTAATGATGGTTCTGACCCATTTATCTGCCCTCTTTCCCAATTCTTGGGGAGAGGTCAAATCTGAGTCCACCAGGTGCTGATGTAAAAGCTAGTTCTGACAATTACTTAGGATCTGCTCACTCATAATCAAATTATACAATCCTGTATAGTCATGTACTTTGCTGCCATGTAGCCAACCTTCCAGAGCCTTAGTAGCACAATCTACAAAATCAGTCGAGTCCTGTGTCTGTGTCTTCTGGGTGTCTCTGAAACGTAACCTGTATTGTTCAGTGGTTAAGCCAAACCCATCAATCAGAGCACTCTTCAGGACAGTGTAATTTTTAGCATCCTCGGGTCTAACTGTGAGGAGCTTATCCCTCCCTTTCTCAGAAAAGGAGTACCATAAGATTGCAGCCCACTGTTCTTGAGGACCCTGCTGTACCATGCAGGCTCTCTCCAGAGCAGTCATCCATTTGTGGATGTCATCCCCTTCCTTGTAGGGGGGCACAATCTTTGTCAGGATTCTACTATCATAGGACCTGTCTTTCTCTCTAGGAATTATGTTGCTGCCACCAGTGGAATCTAATCCACACAATTTTTGTTCCCTTGCTAAAGCAAGTTTAGCTTGGGCCAAGGCTACCTCTTCGCTCTCTATCTGGAGTGGGACAGCCCTCATTCTGGCCCTATGCTCTTTTCCCCTTTGAGATTCCCTTGAGGCACTAGAAATGTAAGAGTCCCTGGAAGGAGATCTCACTCTTCTATTGCCTGGAACAATTCTGTTATGTACTCTGGGGAGGTGCTGGCCCTCTCCATTTCCATGTAGGTCCAAGTTGGCTTGGCTAAGCCTCCCCACTTGTGCCTGGATATCCCCTTGATCCTGATCGGACTCATTACCTTCTGATTCTGGGTCCACCTCATCTTCTGGGGTGCTGTTCTTAGTATCTGGGGGATTCACTCCATCTCCTGACCCTAAGGGAGCTACACTAGCTTTCTCAAGATCATCCTTCTCCAGGATGGCTATCAGGATGGGAATGGTAGGGTTGTGACCCTTTTTCAGCCCCCTTGAAGTACACAAGGTACTCAAGTCCTTATGGCTGAGTTTGTCATAGCTGGAAGTTGCCTTGGTAAGGTCAACCAACACAGGTTGAGAGCCTGAAGCTTCACCTGTGCCAGACATAAATGCTAGTGAGGTGTAAGTGGTGCACTTACCTACACTAAGTGTTTTCCTACTGTACCTTGCTCGTGAGTTGTAGGCAGGGTGTGTTAAGCCCTTTGATCTACAACTACTAAGTTCAGTAGAACTTAAATATGTAAGCTTTGTTTATATGTACCTAAGGTACTTGATGTGATCTTTCAATTTGATGAAAAGATTGCAATGGTAAAACAACAGCAAGCTCAAATCCGCACCGCTGCGCATCAATGTGAGAAGTTGGCCTGATATATGATGTCTCCAATTCTGGGGGCACCTTGTATCAGTCCAAACAATCCCTTATGGTGTTGGTTGCAAGTCAACCTTATAGACAAGCTATCCTAAGGGTAGCATGGACTAAGCAGCCTTAAAGGCTTAACTCAAGAGGGCATGTGAAGCCAGCTGTTTTACAAATCACAATCCTGTAATATCAAATGAAAGGACACCACACAAGTTATATATTATAAAAATATATGTATTTATTACTAGAATAATCCTCTGTACTCTGTATGAGAGCGGAGGCACAAGCGTTTAAACAAAAGCACAGTTAAACATATAAAAGTTGCACAATTATGGATGAGGCCGGGGAGCCACGCAAACCATATATTAACAAGCATTTGCAATGCAATAGGTCTCGCATTAGGAAAGTTTGAGCTATTGGTCTTGTAAATGACATATTTTTAGGTTTCGACCTGGCGAGGGGCACGAAGTGCCCCTCCCAGTTTGAAAACTTTTGTCTTCAGTAGGGATGTTCAGACCGCCTCTGTTTCCAATTGGCTAGCTCCATAAATGGAGTATCTTTCATTACCACAACTAGCCATTGGGAGACAGAGGCTGTCAATCACGCTTTCTTTCGAAAACGCGATTCGGGGGCGTTTCTCGTTCTTTTTTTAAGCCCCGCCCCTTTGTCCCGGGCCGCGCTGTGATTGGCTGCCGGCCCGGGACACCCCCGTGACGTCATTCCCCGGGCCGCGCTGTGATTGGCTGCCGGCCCGGGACCTGACTTGTTTTTCTTTCTTAGTAATCAAGGGTCGGCGAGGCTCGCCTTCCTTCGTCTCTTTCTGCTTGGGTTTCCGCTCGGCTGCGTGTAACGTGAGCATCGCCCGAGTTCACATATGGGTCCCTCGTGCACAGAGTTTACTGGAAGGATGGCGGGGGCGGTACAGCCGAGCCTGTCTTCCAGAGCAACCCCTACCGTCCTGCTGCCCACCTCGGAGACCGCATCGTCAGTCAGGGACGCGGAGCTGCTACCACGGCGGCCACACACCGAGCAGGAAGCAGCAAGTGTGAACGAGCCCAAGGGTTTAAGTGCCGGGTCAAACAACCCGAGACCAAAATACAACTCCCTTCTTCCAGTGCAAACTTTTTGTTCTTCCCTTCTCAGTTCATTCTGCCCAGAAAACGTCTAAGGCAAGCGTGGACCCGTTTTTCCTCAGCAAAGAAAAATGTTCAATGTCACGACCCTGCTGCATACATGAGAAAGGAATAATAAATAGTAAGGTCCCTAACTGGGTGCGTGATGGGGTAAACATCTCAGAAACCGCGACACGCAAAACGAAGAGATGGTATAGTTTGTAGGGTCTACTCTGTTCCACTCTATAGCGCCTCGGAAGGAAATAGCCAGCTGCTAAAATCAATTATCCTCCAGTGTTCTCTTTGCCTAGCCCTGTATCTTTAAGAATCCTCAAGAGGCATACCAGAATGCTGGTTTGTTTTATGACGTCATTCACAGGGTGGCCCTTTATGAGGCATCCGGATTGCTGCTTTGTTTTATGACGTCTGCTTGGATTTGGAGCTCTTATGTGACGTCATTCACTGGGTGGGCCTTTAATGAGCTAAATGGGGGGGGGGGGGCAGCAAGGGATTAACCCTGTGGTGGGGAATGTCATTGAACTGCTCTTGGTCATTCTGATGAATTAACATCTAGGAATCGAAGAATGATGTTCTGTTGTGTTACGTCATGGTATGGTGTGATATCTTCTGTTTCTTTGCGGTGACGTCACGGAATTCTGTAAAAATTTGATACACACCAATACCCATAAAGCTTGCCCCGCCCCTTCAGAAGATACATTAATGTTGTAATGATATTTCTTCCTATGAGATTCTATTGAAGTTGTGATTTTTTGTGGTGGTATCCTGAGATGGAGTTCTTGTGCATTCTGCGGTGGTATCTTTTGTTAAGGTATGTTATATCGCATTACTGTAATTCATATCATGATATCGCATATAATGACACAATGATATGTTACTTGTGTTTGAAATCGTCTGTTGGCTATGTCTCAATTTCCCGAGCCCTCCACCATAGGCATGCCCTCTTAAATAGAAACATCTACTTTCTTCTTTCTGAATCGTGCCCTTCCTGTCCAGCGGCTGAAGTTACCAGTGTGTGACATTTGAGCGCTATACAAAACCTTAAATAAATGCAAGATAAATAAAGCTGTGCTGTGATGGTGGTTTGCAGTTTTGTGCTGATATGACAGTGTGTTGTTTCAATGTGATGATGCTATGTTTTCATGTTATTGTGTTACAATGTTCTGTTACGAGGTATGTTCTGATGTCATGTTTTGATATGCTGTCGTTGTGTAGCGTTAGGGGAGTGTGGTGTGGCGCTCACTGCTTTTGTACATCGCGGCATTTTACGCTCTGCAGGATTTATAATACACCAGATTGGCACCGAAATGCCTTCAAGGGTTGTGCTGCAACGCCACAATTTTGTGTCGTGTACTGTGCCAGCTCTTCCAGATTATAAACACAGATCTGCGCCCGTCTCTATTCCGCCTCACAGTGCATACCTCTCCTCGCTTCCGTCTTTCACTGCCACCTCCTGCTGCAGGTGGTGCTCTGAAGTGGCCTGGGCGGCACGTGGCGCGTTAACGAGGGGCATGTCTCGTGCATGCAAACAAATACTCATTGGTCAGAGGCACGGAAGGGATTCTAAGCGATATATAAACACCGTACTGTTGCATACCGTACCGTTCCATAAGTACCATATACCATACCAAGCAATAATTCATATACTGAATTGAGGAACGCAGGGCATGCTCGTCGTGCTAATTGCATTCTAGGTGGTATAATATGCTATGTCACCTCTTCCCCGGCCCCTCAGTACCTTATTAATTCGTCTCACCCTCCATGCCCTCTCACGCCCCTTGAGGTAGAAGACGCGTGCCTTTCCGCACACACACCTGATTGGAAGAGATCCAGGCAGCCGGCCAATGCTGCCAGGGCAGAGAGCAGGACTGGCAGGAGACCTGTCTGACACTCCATGCCCCTGGTGGCAGCGGTCTCTCGCTTCTCCGCAGGTGGTAGCAGTCTCTCGATTCTGGGTTGTCAGGAGCCCGTCAAGTAGGATCAGCCGCTCAGCCTTTCCTCTGGGTGACAGCAGCACCCCGGCCTTCACTAAGTCAGAGGGGATCCCCAGAGCCTCGATTAAGAAACCCCCCAGGGATGGTACAGTCCTTCAGTCAGCCTGGGGCCACCAAAAGTCCATCCGTTATAAGGAGCGTCCAATCACAGGTGTCAGGAAACCCTTAGTCCAAGGTTTCAGGAGACTCCTAGCGCTACCTCCAGCCCTCGTCCCAGGTGTCTCCAGCCCTCGGCCCAGGTGTCTCCAGCCCTCGCCCCAGGAGTCTCCAGCCTTCTCCCAGGTGTCAGCAGTCCCGTGCCAGCTCCTGGGGGTATGGTGAGGACAGCCCGCAGCCCAGAGACACAGGTGCGTGGCTGCAGCCCTCGGGCGCAGGTACCTCAGGGTTTCCTCAGTCCTCTGCTGAGCTCCTGGGGCTACAGGGAACTCTCGGCCCCCGGTGCCCAGGAGCCAGCAGACCCTTAGTTAACCCTTTCGTGGAGGCGAAGGGAGCCCTCAGGTGGCAGCACCTTTCTGTCTTCTGCCGTGTCAACAGCCCCAGCCCCCTGTGCCTGCAGAGTCTGTGCTTTGCTCTGAGATGTTTGAAACCAGTCGGGCCCACGTGTCAACAGCCCACCCCACTCCTCTTCTGGGTGGGTGTGAACAACTACTAGTGCTCTGTAGGGGGTGTCCTCAGCCCCCTAGTCCGGTCATGTGGGAGCGTCCAGCCCCTCAGTCCAAGGTGGCAGAGCGCGCGTAGTCTTCTCCGGAGGAGGGCGACCTTCGGTCGCTTGTCTGGGTGGCCCCTCCGTCTCCCGGTGCTTCTTCCTTGCCCTGCCCGGGGCAGCTCTCCTGGGCTCCCGCTGTGTGAGCACGCAGGGCTGCCCGGACCGTCCCCTCACAGCTCCTCTGACTGGCGTACACACAGAGCACGGGCAGAGGGAGGAGGCAGCGGTGTGAGGGCGGAGAAGGCGGCAGAGGGACCTCCCTTACAGCAGCATCCTCTCTCTGTGCAGCTGCAGCTGGGCTCGCGGGCTGTGCGGGTCTGTCTGTGTGTGTCCCGGGCCGGGGACCTCAGGAGGTGAGGGATCTCATTACAGAGCCATGTGACAGGAGCCTCAACCTGTCCAAACCCAGCCCCTCCCGCCTGGGCAGCCCCTACTGTTGTATACTGTTATTATCTGTGACCACGAGATGGCACATGGCTCTGCCTGTGACATCTCGTGGCTGTCTTTGGCTGTTGTGCACATGCCCTTGTTCTGCATCTTTTAAATGTGCTTGATGAGATCTTGTGTTTTGAACGGCATTCTGAACTGATGCACAGACTTGTTAAGACGTGCCTCTAATAAACTCCTGCTACTGATCTCTCCTCGAGTCCTCCAGTCTTTCCTACACTGGCGACGAGGGTAAAAGGACGTTCTCATCATTTGACTGAGGATTTTTGTCAACATTTGAAGAAAAAAAAAAAAAAAGGAAAAAATAATTTCAACAGAGTTTCCCTTGGTTTACCTGATTGGGCGATCTTTACAGCGACGGAAGCGGACTTTCGCAGCTACTCCGACGACGATTTCGGAGGTATTTAAATTTATTTTCACCATTTTCAGACTCTGAGAATTTTCTTTTCTTAGCGCGAGTCCAGCGCGAGTCTTTGTCCATTTCTGAAGCTTATGACTTCACGCGCGCATGCGTGAACAACGTAAAAGACGCTTTCACGTCACACGCTATCGAAACAAGGGCAATTCCCTCTAAAGAGGAAGCAACAACGCAAAAGACGTTTTCACGTCACACGCTTCCTCCTCCTTCGTTTTTGGCTAATAAAGGTGACCCCCCCATGGAGTGGGAAATATGGGAACCTGTTTTTCTAGCCTATGTTGAAGTTATGGATGGCACTGAATGTGAACCTGAAAGAAAATTATCTCTTTTAAAACATTGCCTAGGTGGAATTGGATTAAAAGAATTTGTTACTCTTCCAGCTTTAACTAATCCTGGAGAAAAAAATGTGTATGAATGTGCAGCTGAACAATTGAAAATTAGATTTGGAAAGAAAAAGAACGTTGTTATGGAGAGATTTATTTTCTATTCTCGCAAACAATCCGCAGACGAGCCCATTGATGACTTTGTATCATCTCTCAGATCTCTTGCTGTAACATGTGATTTTGAACATATAACTTACGAACAGGTACTAAGAGACCAAATACTGATGAGAACAAATAATAAAAAGGTCCAGGAAAGACTTTGGACAACCTCGGATATGTCTCTAAATGCAGCCATCGACATTGCAAGGTCGATTGAACATTCCGAGAAATTCGTAAAGGAGATAAGAGGAAATGAAAAGGGAGATGTCTTTAGCGTCTCCAAAGAAGGAGAGAAATTCAGGAAACCATTCTCTTCTAGAAGTGATTCCACTAGTAATAAGAGTGACTCAAAATTTAAGTACACTAAAAGTGATAAGAAGAGCAACACTCAGTGGATTTGTTTCAGATGTGGAAGTCCAAACCATTTGGCAAACTCTAAAGTTTGTCCTGCCCTTGATAAAATGTGTATGAAATGCAATAAGAAAGGGCATTTAACAAAATTTTGTAAATCTACCACGAAAAAAGTTAACATAGTTCAAGATTTTGATGAATACGATTCAAATGAAAATGATATTAATACTGTTATTAATATTTGTGGTAGTGAAGGTGTAAGTAAATTTCCATCCTGTGATGTGATCATAGAGGGGAAAACAATTAACATTTTTGTGGACACCTGTGCATGGTATACATTATTGGGTTTAGATGTTGTAAAAAAAAATTGGCCCAACAAAATTTTACTTGAGTCCGACATTTCTCCAGGGGGTTACACCGGACACAGGATTGATTTGGTAGGTTATTTTTGGGGAAAAATCACTTTTTCAGGGGAATCCACATACGGTAAAATATACGTAGCTAAGTCTGGACAGCCTTTGTTAGGATGGCCACACCAAGATCAATTGGGGATTAAGATAGACCCTAGAGCTAATCCACCTGTTTACTCTGTTACTAACACCAATGATCCAGATCGTGATCTCATGGTTGATAATCTAAAGTCTGAGTTTCCTCATGTCTTCAGTGGAAAACTTGGTCAATTTTTGGGTTTTAAACACACTATTAAACTCAACGATGGTGTAGTTCCTGTTCGGCACAGAGTCAGGAACGTCCCTCTTACTTACAGGGATAAACTTAAGGTGCTTCTCAAAGATTTGTGTGACAAGGATATTATTGAGCCCATTGAGTCCTCCCCGTGGGTTTCCCCGATCGTTATTTCGGTCAAATCCAACGGCGAATTGAGACTCTGTGTTGATCTTCGCAGTTTAAACAACTCCATTTGGGTGGATGCTCATCCTTTGCCAAACTTGCATGAGATGGTTTCAACATTGGGAGGTGCAGTGATTTTTTCATGTATCGATCTGGCAAGCGCCTATCATCAAGTTGTTCTAGACGATGATTCCAAAAATTTGACGGCTTTTATTACGCCAGAAGGGCTTTTTAGGTACAAACGCATGCCTTTTGGGTTGGCTAGTGCCGCCTCCGTTTTCCAAAGACTGATGAAAGAGACACTTGAAGGGTTGACAGGGGCAATCGCCTTTCAAGATGATATTCTTGTGTTTGGGAAAAATGTAGAGGAGCATGATATTAATTTAAGGAATGTCATTTCTGCTTTGTCTTCTAAAGGCCTTACTCTTCGTCTTGATAAGTGTAAAATAAGAGAAAGAGAAGTTGAGTATTTAGGACATCCATAAGTGGTTCTGGGATCAGACCTAAACAAAAACACATAGAGAGCATCATTAAAGCTCCTGTGCCTGTTTCAAAAGAACAATTGGTAGCTTTTTTAGGACTAATAGAATTCTATGCAAAATTCATTCCAAATTTCTCTTCCAAAGTTGATTCCTTTAGACCACTTCTAAAGAAGAATGCAAGATTTGTATGGTCTGATGTTATGACGGAGGTATTTCACAATCTTAAAGGGTTCGTTGTGAATGCACCTTGTTTAAAACCTTTTGTTATTGGGAAAAAATGTACCATCATGGTAGATGCAAGTAGCACAGGGTTAGGAGCGGTGCTCATGCAGAATGACTGTGGAAAAGAATGGATAATTGCTTATGCCTCAAGGGCTTTGAGGGACGCTGAAAAACACTATTCAGTTATTGAAAGAGAGTTATTGGCGTCAGTTTGGGCAGCCGAACATTTTAAAACATTTTTGTGGGGAACGAAATTCATTATTAAGACGGACCATAAGCCTCTCATTTACATGATGGCACCGGGTGGAGGTCGAACTTTATCAGCTCGCTTAGCCCGGTTGGCATCTAGGCTACAGTCTTTTCACTTTGAGATGGTGTATGTAAAGGGGAAAACTAACATTCATGCTGATTGTATGTCTAGGTTGCACACTTCCTGCGATTTTCCATCTGACAATGACGAATGTGAAGTTGCGTTTACTTCACAAGACATCATGTTAGTGTTTGGGGAGAAGTTTGATTTAAGTAAAGAGTCCTGGGCAAGAGAAATGGAGAAGAGTGTTGAGTTGACTCAGGTTAAGAATTACATTTTACAAGGATGGCCTGAACTAAGAAAATTTTCTGGTGATATGATGAGTTATGCCAAAGTTCAAGATGAGTTGGCTGTTGAAAATGGAGTTCTGATGCGAGGTGATAAATTCATCCCTCCTTTTGCTTTGAGAAATACCATTATTGGTATTGCCCATGAGGGACATTTAGGAATTTCCTTTACCAGGAGACGCGTAAAGGATTTTTTTTGGTGGCCAGGAGTGGATGGTTGTGTTGAACACTATGTCCAAAAATGTCCAGAATGTTCTAACAGTGATAAGTCTGCTGTTCCTTTACGTTCTGAACCTTGTCCTGTGGCATGTCCTTTTGGTCCTTGGCAAAAGTTAGGTCTTGATTTCATTGGTCCATTTTCTGTTCTACCTGAGCGTGAGAGATTTGGGATGGTCTTAATAGATTACTTCTCAAAATGGCCAGAGGTAAAGATGGTTAAAGAGATAACGACTAGGAATGTAGTAGAGTTTTTAGATGATGTTTTTTGCAGGGAAGGAATCCCAGAAGAAATAGTAACGGACAATGGTCCACAGTTCACTAGTAAGGATTTTCAAGGCTTTATCACCAAATGTGGGATCGTGCACAATAAAATCGCTGTGTTCCATCCTGAAGCCAATGGCCAAGTTGAAAGATTCAACAGAGTTGTGAAGGAGGCGATCCAACTTTCTGTTAAGGGTCAATTAAATTGGCGTAATGCCCTTCAGTCTATGTTATTGTCCTATAGGACGTCCCCTAACTCTGTCACCTTGGTTAGTCCATTTGAACCTTTAAGGGGTCGAAAACCCAGTACTCGGTTGAATCCATGGTGGTTAAAAAAGAGTTTGGGTGATAATGGTGTTTCATCAAGAGTAGATTATGAGTTGGTTAGAGACAGAGTCAGCGCATATAAGGACAAGATGAAGGAAAGGATGGGAGCAAAGCAGGGATCTGTTAGCAAACATATTATCTCAGCTGGAGACCTTGTTCGTATTAAAAGAAAGGAAGGTGTTCCGAAAGGGGGTCAAATGTGGTCCCGTCCCGTGGAAGTCATTGAAGTTTTTAAGCATGCTGTCAGGATTGAGGATGGTAGTGTTTGGAACTTGAACAGAGTTTCCGTATTTAAAGGTCAAGGTATGCCGAATGACGTTGTTGTGTCAAGTGATGAGTCAAGCGATGACACCAATGTTTTCTTGATTTTGAATCAGGTAATGTGGAACATCCTTCAAGGTGTCTTTTGAGTGAGAATGAGAATTCTGAGGCTGTAAGGACTTTCCCTTCCACTGCGATCTCAAAAAAATGTCCTAGGCCTCACCGTCTTCCCGAGAGATACAAGGATTTTGTCATGAGTTGAGATTTTACTATTGTATGATTTTGTCATGAATTTAAAATTTTAGTATTGTTTAGGTTTTCGTTTTTTTTTTCTACCACTGTATAGTTTTTTTTTTTTTTGGTTATTTTTTTTATTTACAGGAAGGGAGGTGTGTTGTATACTGTTATTATCTGTGACCACGAGATGGCACATGGCTCTGCCTGTGACATCTCGTGGCTGTCTTTGGCTGTTGTGCACATGCCCTTGTTCTGCATCTTTTAAATGTGCTTGATGAGATCTTGTGTTTTGAACGGCATTCTGAACTGATGCACAGACTTGTTAAGACGTGCCTCTAATAAACTCCTGCTACTGATCTCTCCTCGAGTCCTCCAGTCTTTCCTACACCTACGCTCCCCAAAGCTCAGGGGAGGGGGTCCTCTCTGTGCCCGGGGTGGACACCGTGTAGAGAGAAATGCGCAGTTTATTTACAAATAGCGCAATTTAGCGCTAACGTAGCGGTATTTTGCATGTTTGCAAGTTCACAATGGTTTTTTTTCAGAAGTCAACAGAGGCAGTAAGAGATCAAGTGATCAACAGCAGATGAATGATCACAGAAAGAAGTCAAGTGGCAAAGCCGGGATTAAATCACCAAGGCGCTCTGTTTCCACATACTATTTCGTCAGTTCAACCACATTTCCCTGAGGGCAGCGAGGTCCGCAGAGTGGGCTATAAAAAGGGCAATCACTCAAACAAAGATTAAATGGCCTCTGACAGGGAAACAGGATCGATCAGCGTCCAGGTTGATCTGATATATCCCAGAGAGCGGTCTCAATTTGCCAGGGCTTTAGAAAGAACACTTTTGCGCTTGTTGACTAAGACAAACTTTTCTTCAGAATAAAGGACTCGGCATCCCCTTCAGACCACAAGACACCTACCTAGTTAAACACACTTCCTAATGACCCATCCTTGACTGGTGGCTAAGAAGACGCAGGGGTCAGTCATGGGGTGAGGTCAAAGTTCAATCAAAGGAGACGCTTCTCCTCGCCTTTTGCAGCCGCCTAATTAAGGTGTATACCGAGATGTTCATGCCTCGTGCACTGCAAGTCGTGTATTGTTGCATCACACCAGCCACCCTACAGCCAATTACTTGTCTTACAAAAATGCGCTGTGAAAGTAAAAAAAAAAAAAAAATTGGACTGAATTCTTAAAAATCAGCAGATTACCGTGGAAATGACAGCAGATCACCGTGACAAGATTAAGGAATGCCTCACTGGAGTCCAGACAACAGGACACAGCATGGTACATTCTGTAAATACCTGAGAAAGCATCTATTCATCAACACCCCGCGGGCGTCAGCCTGGAGATTAGCAACAAAGCTGTGTCTCAAACGAGAATAAGTCACAACTGCACTTTTTTACGGCGGGGTTTTTTAGGCGAAACAGAAATGAAGTTGGCATCAGGGACAGAACTGAAAAGCTTGTGCCAATCACGGCGATTAAAGAGCAATGGAAGAGTACACCCTAGAGAGACATTTATACAGGAAAGGTTTCAAGAGAAATGAGGCAAGAGAACTGGGAATTAAGGAAAAAACTGCACCACTGTTGAAATACCATCTACTGTGTCGGAATAGAAGGTGCTATGCCCAGACACGTGATTCCCACACGGGCCTTAAGGGAGATAGGCAACCTACCACCCAAGAAAGCTAGTTTTGATAGTTTATTTTATTTATTTATTTATAAAGTTTTATATAGCGCAAACTTGATCCCGAAGGATATCAGAGCGCTTTACAATTTGAGGTAAAGGTAACAAATCAGAACATTACTTACTTCTCCAGTACATGATTGGCTAGAGGAATCTGGTAGCCTTGCACCATGACTTTGTTTAAAAAAACAGATATCTCTTGGTAGTTCTTGATTTTAAAACGGTAGTGCAATCATTGGTACAGAGGAAGCTTTGGCAAAATAGTAAACATCGCAGCCAAAAAGAAATCATTGTGGACTGACAAAAAAGGCACTCACCAAGCGCCGGCACAGTTGGACAGTCATAAACTTTTACAGATTTTTAAGGCTACAAGCATATTTATCTGCCCATTTTAGCTCACAGTTAAAAAAGAGCTTCATAAGCTTCCGAATGGGTGTGCACGACTCAAAGGACTTGAACCCACTGTGGAAAAAGGCCTTCAAATCAGAATCCTGCCGACTATGCGGCATTAAACAAGAATCATTAATTCACCTATTATGTGCCTGTCCAGCCGTCCTAGACCAGAGGACACAACACCTGAAATTAATTTTTAATGATCTCAATATTCGCTCTAGCAGGCAAGCTGTGATATGCTGGTTAGAGGGCACGTCAAACATCCTGGTTTGCCGGGGGGGTCAAATACATGAAAATAGTTAGTAGACTTTTACGGCAAGCCGATGGTGAACCAACAAAATAGCTGGACCTATGCAACTACGCAAAAGCTGAACCCTCAGAACAAAAAGTGGACAGATGCTAATCCAAAAAAAGTCGAGCACTGGGGCCCCACTGACATTACCATCCTCCTTAAGGGGTTTATACTCCATTAAATCTGCTGTCCTGAGATTTAGGAAAAAAATGTTGTTAAGGTAAGAACTCTTACATATGAATTTTAATGATAGGTGCCTTTTTAAATTATGAGTATTTTTATACAGAATGGTAACGTTATTGCCCATGTAACCCTTTTTATCTGTTTCAGGGGGGTATTGTAATGATTTTAATTAATCAAACAATAAACAAGCATTTACAATGCAACGGTTTCGCCTTTGGAAAAGTCCGACCTATTGGCATTGTAAATGACAAAATTTGTATTTATGTGTTGGTTTTGAAAACAGATAAATAAATGGCATTGTCATTTACATTGCCAATAGCTCCAATTTTTCCAAAGGCGAAACCGTTGCATTGTAAATGCTTGTTTATTTAGGTGTTGGTTTTGAAAATAGCTAAATTAATAGCTTTGTCATTTACAATGCCAATAGTTATACGTTTTGCAAATGTGACACCTATAGCATTTGTAATGCAATGTTTTCTATTTACGTGACTTAGATGTATTGATATTACAAATAACAATGGCTTTTAATTTCTGTTTAATAATTAATACTTAAATAAAAGTTATTGTAATTTATAATGGTAATAGCTTAACATTTTATAAATAACTTTTGTGACTATTATGTTCAGTGTATTTTATAGTGACAAAAATCCAAGAACATAAGTGAAATATTAACATCTTTTTGTGACATTTGTAATAAAGGTTGAAACATTAAGAGAACATATTTGAACCAGTTGTTGTTGAATGGTTGCACAGATTGATGCTGTGGTGGCGCTGAGTGATGTTGTGGTGGCGACGGGTGATGCAGTGGCATTCAGTGATGCTGTGGTAGCGCATAGTGATGTTGTGGTGCCCCTGAGTGATGCTGTGGTGGTGCTGAGTGATGCTGTGGTGATGCGCTAGATAGATAGAGTGCGATAGATAGAGTGAGTGCGATAGATAGAGTGAGGGCAATAGAGTGAGGGCGATCAATTGAGTGAGGGCGATAGATAGAGTGAGGGCGATAGATAGAGTGTGGGCGATAGATAGAGTGAGGGCGATCGATAAAGGGAGGGTGATAGATAGAGGGAGAGCGATCAATAGATAGAGGGAGGGCGATCGATAGATAGATAGAATTATGGTGATAGATAGAGTGAGGGCGATAGGTAGATAGAGGGAGATAGATAGAGTGAGGGCGATAGATAAAGTGAGGGCGATAGATAGAGTGAGGGCGATAGATAGAGTGAGGGCGATAGGTAGATAGAGGGAGATAGATAGAGTGAGGGCGATAGATAGAGTGAGGGGGATAGATGTGAGGGCGATAGATAAATAGAGTGAGGGAGATAGATAGATAGAGTGAGGGCGATAGATAGAGTGAGGGCGATAGATAGACAGAGTGAGAGGCGATAGATAGAATGAGGGCGATGGAGTGAGGAAGATAGATAGTGTAATTATGTGGCGTGTAATTATGTGGCACTGAGTGGTATTTGGAGTGTATGTTGAATTGAGTGCAGTGTAATTATGTGGCGTGTAACTATGTGGTACTGAGTGGTATTTGGAGTGTATGTTGCATGGAGTGCAGTGTAATTATGTGGCGTGTAATTATGTGGTACTGAGTGGTATTTGGAGTGTATGTTGCGTTGAGCGCAGTGTAATTATGCAGCGTGTGATTATGTGGCACTCAGTTGTATTTGGAGTGTATGTTGCGTTGAGCACAGTATAAATATGTAGCATATAATTATGTGGCACTGAGTGGTATTTGGAGTGTATGTTGCATTGAGTGCAGTGTAATTATGTAGCGTGTAATTATGTGGCACTGAGTGGTATTTGGAGTGTATGTTGTGTTGAGCTCAGTGTAATTTTGTAGCATATAATTATGTGGCACTGAGTGGTATTATGAGGAGTGTATGTTGTATTCAGTAGAGTGTAATTGTGTGGCGTGTGATTATGTGGCACTGAGTGGTATTGTTTGGAGTGTATGTTGCATTGTAATTATGTAGCATATAAATATGTGGCACTGAGTGGTATTGTGTGGAGTGTGTGTTGCATTCAGTAGAGTAATTATGTGGTGTGTAATTATGTGGCACTGAGTGGTATTTGAAGTGTATGTTGCGTTGAGCGCAGTGTAATTATGTAGCATATAATTATGTGGCACTGAGTATTATTGTGTGGAGTGTATGTTGTATTCAGTAGAGTGTAATTGTGTGGCGTGTAATTATGTGGCACTGAGTGGGATTGTTTGGAGTGTATGTGGGATGTTGGGGAGGGGGCTGGGGGGTGAGGGGGGCACCTGGTTCCCTTCCATATTGCTGGAATAATGTAGGGCAGGGGGCTGCCTCCCTGGCCTGCTCTTCTCACTCTGGGAACTACTGGATGTCGTGTGCACAGTTACCTACAGCCCACCTTGGGGAGTAACTGGGAATGGGACATTCTCAGAACATGCCCACAATGTGTAGGCCAATACTGAAGGGGAGTGGGGGCTTAGTGTAACGTGGGAGAGGATGTGGTGCTATGGCCAGAGCTGTTCACTTTGGAACTGGGAACCGGGTTCCAATCTCAGCGTCCGCTCAACATCCTGTGATTGTGGGCAGATCACTTTATCTCACCTTGCCTATAAAAATAATAATAACATAAAATGAATGTGAATGTAACGAGTCTTCCGGTCCAGCTAGCGCTCCATAAAGCTGCCCCAGTCCAGCTCACTCTGCCTGTGCAGCGTCGGGTGAGATAAGCTAGTGACGTCACCGGAGTGGAACGTGCTAGCTGTAGCTCTCTTATGGTCCCAGAGGTGCTGTCTGTGTGGAGACAGTGCCTGTTCCAGGCTGCGGTTTGCAGCGCTATACTTCTAAGCTTTGGGTCTTTTATGGCCGGAGGAAGCGCCCCGAGGGGGAAGCACTGGCCTGTTCAATGCCGATCAAAGGCTCTTTGGTGAGGTGTGAGGTGTGAAATTGGAGAGGGGGCCCAAGGTTTTCTGGCGGACGAGGTGTCACTGTAAGGCCTGGTAGCTGCTGGATAATCACTAGAGCTGGGGTCTGGGGATGCCAAGAAACATCTGCTCTGCCTATGGGGGCCTCGTGAGACCAGCTGGGGGACTCACCCACCGAGGTGTTCCTTTCTTGCTTTAAAGCGTTCAATTTTTCTTGGGTGTTTTTTCTGCACTTTTATTTAGCGCGAACTCTATCGGAAGGTATTGCAGCGCTTTAAATGAACACTAGTTACACCACACAAGGTCACTTTTTTAAACAAGAAAAAAAAGAGCCCTCGGGACAAGGAAGAGCTGGGCACGGTGCAGAGAGAATTTTAGGGGGTGGTGGGAGGAGGCAGACATTGGGCCACAGAAAATTGGTGGGGGCACCTATAAAGTACAAGTATACTGGCTCAAAATATTTACAACTAACTTTGTACATATGTTTGCGTATCTAAATCTATACATAGATGTAGATACATACACGCATACCATACAAAGTGACATTTATGACAAGTGGTTGGACAACTTAATTGTGTGTGGCAAGCAAGGGGGAGATCAGTCTGTTTTTTTCTGTCACTTCCTACATTCAGCAGCTGTGGTGGTGTTTAGGGGGAGTGCAGGCTTGTGGGCGGGGCTGAGACAAGTAAAAGTGGACTGTGCATAATCAGTAGGTTTTTCCAATTTTGTATTTGTTAAACAGTATTCTTTAAACGTGTTTAAGGATTTTAATGCATACTCTGTTTCCTCACAGTAAGCCTCTAAATCATTCATGATCAGCATATTTTGCTAAGAAGCTGTTTTTTTTCTCAGAGATTTGAGTGGGCGTGGTTAAGGATAAACAAAAAGCAGAGGGTCCTTCAAGGCTGCTCGCTACTCCGGGGGTGTCCTGTAATCCCCAGCGGCGCAGCTGTCTGCCTGCTATCTGGCCACTACAGGTGATCCTCTACAACAGACAACAAACTTCCCAGCACATCAAAGAACAGCTGAGAGTGGGCTTTCTTCTTTCTTGGAGAGTCCTGCAACTTGGGAGATAATTATTTACTCCAGGCGCAACCAGAAAACTGTTTCATTCCAAGGTTTTTCCCTTCGTCTTGCACCAGCGGTTCCGACGTTAGTTCATGAAAGGAGATCTTGTATTGAGAATAAAATGCCAGAACACAGCAAATGCGGGATTATTAGCGCAACCGCCCACCACTGACGTAAGGCAAGTCCTGCCATGCACCAAACAGCAGCTTTATGGACAGTAAAGTGGTGTGAAGTGATAATGTCGCAAAAATGTACCACAAAGAAACGGACGTGAATGCATGGAGTGAGCATGCAAAACTAACCTACAAAAACAAATGGACGGAGCACTAACTGTGGGCTCCCGGGTCCCGAACTACTTCACGTAAAGCGCCTCGACGCCACCTCGTCAGGGGTAATCGCTATATAAATGCAATTTAAACAAAAAGGGAGTGTTGTGAAATTGCACATCTTCCCCAATTAGCAAAGCTTCGGTGCCAGCAACAATTTCTGCAAAAAAGCTCAGGTGTAAATCTGTCCCGTAGAAACTTGTAAAAACATAAACTGTGCATTTGCGAGGCACATGTTTATCACAAGACACAACTTGGAGCTGAAGGCTGGTGTGTACTGTCATCCATCATTGGATCACATTTGAAGGGCTTTGGGAGGATGAAAGCACGGGACTCGAACCTGTGACCATGGTGTGAAAAAGAAATTCCAGAAGGGATGCCTCAGTCCTCTGACCCACCAGAACCAGCTTTGCCCTCCTCAACGAAAAGTAAGTTTTGCATGGTCTTCTCCTACTTTTCTGCAGAAACGCTTAATTTTGTACTGAGAGCCAGCACTGCTTTCAGGGCTCTTGTTCACATGCATAAGGGTGAGATCGGAAAATGTAACCATTTCAGGCAGCAAATTTACTGTACACAAATAATCCACAACTGGGATGAAATAATGACATCTTGTAGTCATACATGATTGCACGTTTGATGCATGGTATAAGTGCACCAACAAGGCAACTACTGCCAACGCCAACTCAGTGCAGAGTTTAGGAGAATTTATTTACAAGTCTGAAATCTGTCTAGGTGATTTTGTACCACTCAAGGTCACATTTTGGATTGGCGGAGAAAATACTTTTTTCCAGTGCTAGGCAAAAAACACACAATACCTGAGGTTTGGGCAAAAAGTGCACACTCCCACCCTCAGTGGATATTAAAAGAATGTCTCTAGACGTCCTGTGTTTAACAACGCTCCGGTGATTATCACAGCTGTACTCGGCCTCCAATACTTAAAAAAAAATCAGTACAAATTATTAATGTGTATTATACATTTATTGCAATCTTCAATTTAAATAAATAAACTCCAAAGCGTTTGATATGGAGACGAGTGTTCCGATTTTAAAGCGTTTGATATGGAGACGAGTGTTTAGATTTTAAAGCTGGCAGTACAACTGCTTTTATCTTTCTTTTTATGTGAAAATATCAGGTAAAAGTCCACTGTGGGATTCAGAAATCAGAAACAAGCAATGTCCTGAGCAAATGGTGGGGGCCTGAAGCAGTGGGGGGGGGGGGGGGGGAGTCATGGGGTGGGAGAGGTGAGGGGGGAGTCACGGGGAGATTAAGGGACAGAAGGCAAGCGGCCGGGAAGTGCAGGTGGGGGAGGGGGGGCGGGTAGCAGAGCCTTTGAAGAGCCAGAGTCAGTGAAGTGAATAGTTAGGGGAGGAGAACTGGCAGGCTGATAGGCAGAAGGCCCAGGCAAGCTCGTGCACGAGGCGTGCACTTCCCAAAATCCTCTGGAGAGCCCTTGCTTGGCCTGAAGTATGGGTTGGCTGCATTAGGGCTCTTTTCCTATTCCTACGGAATAGGAAAGGCGAGCCCTAAAAAAGTGGTAAAAGTATCACTAATCGAACAGTGGTCAGGCCTAGGGCCTGGAGAATCATAGGGTCTAATCGGGACTAGCAATGCTGAAGTCGGGAAAAGCCCGCGGGAATCGGGTGCAGCGCTGAAAGCACACACATGCACCAATGCAAAGTCAATGGTGCGTAAAAGTTATTGAGTTACTGATTTAAGAGTCTTCCGACTTTACTAGAAGTACAAAACTTTAGACTTAGACACTAGAGGTGTATACCAATACAGGAGCACCGGCGTTCAAGTGTTACCTCACCCACAGGAAGCGGGTGCACAGGTGCAAAGTTGTGTCGGCTTTCGTCGTGTAGATCTATGGAGCCTGTAGATGATGATGCTGCAGGGGGCCAGAAGAGAAGTGTCCGATGCGATCCAAGGGTGGATCGAAGATGAAGAGTACCTGAAAGCAGAGGGGACAAAGTCTAGGTCACTCAGCAGTGACCAGGGTGGAACCAGGCAATGTCGGGCGCAATCAGGTGGTTGTCGTGAAGCTTGCCTCCGCTGCCACGTGGACCCTGGGGCACCGAGGATGTCCAGGAGTGGATTACGAGCTGTACCACGAAGGCTCTCGCTGTCGGCGGTGTCAGCTTCCGGATTGGAGCAAACAAACCTTGGCAAGCGCAACCCACGCAGGATTCGAAGATCGCTTCTTACTCGGACCAGCAAGGTCAGAGCGAGTGCTCCTTTTCAGGCGAGCGAGGGCCAGTCCAGAGCAACCGGACTGGCAGAGCAAATTCAAAGGTTCGTCGGTACTGGGGCCGCTAGCCAACGGGCAAGCGACCGGACCAACGCGTTGAGCAGGAAAATGCAAAAGGGCCCCACGCAGCACTCGTTGAGTGTGGAGGGGTGAGCTTCTGTGCAAAAGCTGCTCAGGGCTGGGGCTTCTCAAACCCCAATGCACAGCGTCGAGGGAGCCTCGGGAGCTGCACGGTCAGCACTGCGTGGTTTTTCCAAGATGGCTGGCCCCACGCTTCAGGTCGCCTCCACGGGTCTCAGATTCGCTGGGACTGTGGATCGGGCTGTGGGAAGGCGGGAAAGCTGGGTCTTGTCGATCTTTGTCGCTCGAGTTCCGGCGGGAACTGCAACAAAGCAAACGGTGAGGCGCTGGATGGTGCCTGTTTGCACAGGGTGGTCACTCCTTGACCACAAGGGAGATTCTTCAGTCTTCTACGCCGAGTAGGATGTCGAAGGGTCCAGAGTTTCGTTTCATAAGTTTCGGTCAGGATAATCTGATGTGCGTTGGCACTGCTCCCACCTTTATTCCAAACTGGGGGGCTGGATTACCTGCTAGGTCCCTCCTATGGGTGGGACCCAGGAAGGGAGTGGTTACACCCCTTTCCCTTTGTTCAGGGTCGCGCTGGGACTGGGGCTGGAGTGCCCCAGAACCGGTTTGACTGGAATTTGCCCGGGGACACCTTGTGCGCCCCAGGCAGTGTCTAGTTTCTTTCAGCCCTCCCTGCTCCAATCCACTATCTCCTGTCTAGGGTGGTGGAGCACCTCTCCGCGACAGGAAACCCTTTGTCCAGGCCTCCTCTGCCAAGTTTCGGTCAGCAGCAGGAGGTCAGACTTGTGTCGGGGCAGCAGCATCCATTTTGTGATGCTGAGGCTCTGGTTAGGATTAACCGCGTTTTCAGTAAAGTAACATGTCTTCTCCCTCTAGAAGGGTGGAATGCTACTCCCGTCGCCAGGACTGGTGAGGGAGTAGTATTCCAAAGCGTATGACACCAAACACGACATGTTTTGATAAAGGCAAACCAAAGTTAGCACATAACCACGAGGATTATAATGCACTTAAGAGTATATGGTATGGCATTATCCCGGAACAGCTAAGGGAGTTGGTCCCGACAGCTGCAGACAGGCTCAGCTCATGCTAGAGCACCATCTCAAATAAAACCAAGCACTCTGCCTCCAGGATTGTTAAGGCCTGCCATAGGAGTGACTTATAGGTACATATGTGTCCAGATATAGGTTTAGATATAGGTATACTATATCTAAGCAAGGGGTGATTACACCACCTTGCCCCAGCTGAGTGATCAGCCAGTTGTGCCAATTTGGATAGCCAGCCAGGGGTGGCAAAAGATATGCTGCAGCCCCTGGTAGGCCTTGGATGCACCTATGCCCTGGGCACCTATAGTGCACTGTACAGGGGCTGATAAGGTGACCCAAGCCAATTTAGTTATGCACCTAGGGTACATGGAATCCATTTTAAAGAGAGAGCAGATAGCCTGAGGCCCAGATTAGCAGGGAGCCAGGCCAACTAAGTCGAAAACCAGCTAATCACAAGGCGAAAAACCATAGTCGGGTAGCCACCTTCCTACACTGAGGATTCTCCCCGGCTGCTCCCCTCTCTTTCCTAAAACGCACCTGATAGGCCTCTGGGTCGAGACCTAAGTGATCCAAGATGATGGTTTTAATTGTGGCATAGGGTGTGTTCCCTGTGGTGTTCGCGACCTGGTAAGCCGCCTGGGCCTCCCCAGTTAAAAGGGGAGCTAGAAAGAAAGGCCACTTCTCCAACGGCCATCCACAGGCTAGGGCGGCTCTCTCGAAATTGAGCAAAAATGCATTGGGGTCTTCTCCTGTCGTATACTTTTGAAGGGAAATCCCTGATGGGCTGGGGTGAGGGCAGGTTTCCCGGTTAGGGGGTGCTGCTACTGAAACAGTCATTAGCTTCTGCAACCCCTCTATTTGGGCTGACATGGTGTTCTTGAATGTCTCTCTGTCTGCTTGGGCTGAGTTTAACTGCTGTTCCACTACCCATCCTAACTGTTCTAGTTCTTTGACAAGGTGTTGTAGCAGGTCTTCCATCTTGGGAGTACAGATGGTTATCTTGGTGCCCGCATTCTCCACCACTTGTAGCGGACTAGAGAGACTCGCAGTGACACATACGGGACTTAAAGTGGGTTTTATTGGTTTTAACAATCGCCTTCGACGTAAAGTGCTTCTATAATAGGGAAGTGAGCCTTCACTTTCTTTCTTCTCCGGGGAAAGACGACTTTTACGGGTCTCCAGGCTTCGTCTTCTCCACTCCAGAATGATCGGGACGTGAACAGACGCCGTCCGGACGTTCCGAGACCCAAGAAAAGAAAAGATAGACCGACTTCAGTCTGGTGTCCAATTGTCCAATTTTTACAATCTGTAAGGGAACGTGTAGTGAGGAAACACTCGGTGCACAAAGGCATAAACAAAAGGGAAGTGCTGCGAGGTGTCGATACTGCTCAGGGTAGGGAGTGACTAGAACGTTCAAGTGGAGACTCAGGGAGATTTAAACCCCCTCCTACCCACCTAACCCGAGACACGCGAACGTACCCGCGTAAGCCACGCTTCCCCTGAAGCGTGGCTGGGCGACACGCCTTGCCGTTGGCCTTCTGGCTTTGCTGTTCTCTCGGCCGTGTCCGCTCTCTCTTCTCCTTTGCTACGTCCTCATTCGGTCTTCACTCTCTCCTCCACGCTTTCTGCTTCCTCTCCTCCAGGTGTCGAACACACCAGTGTCTGGGTTTTTCCGGGATTTTCTTCATCTTCGACCTGCGCGTCACAAAAGGGAGCGGGCTTGATCCAAAATCGGCCCAATTAAAGAAGCTGTGTTCGCTTTCGTCCTCCGGCACAAACACTGCTGTCTTCGCTCGGTCCCAGGTTTCAGGCTGCTGTGTAGAGAGAGGGGAGAGGGCACCGTTGACATTTTTAAGGGTTGGACTCATGCCTGCCTTGGATCTGGGCTGTCCCACCCCGTAACAGCCATAAAGCTCGAATTATGGCAAAATCTAAAACGAGCATCAGATTTGAAAGAAATGAAAGGTTTCTGGAAGGCAGTGAATGATCCCTTTTTTGCCTCAGGTAATTCGCCCAGCATCGAAATCACAATAGGGGAGGATAAATGGGTGACTCACTCTCTGGCTTTTATAAAAATCTGGTGGATCCCCAAAACGAAGAGGCCTTATGCATAAACTCCTCAAATCCTCTACTGATCGAGATTGATGTTGATGCCCAAGAGGTTATTTTAGCTATAAATGAAAGCGTGGGCGGTAAGGCCTCGGGCCCAGATAGTATACCAGTGGATTTATTTAAATCAAGTCCAGAGCTCTTCGGACCCTTGTTAGCCCTGGTCCTAAAGGCCTGCTCTACCCTGGGATTCACAGCCACCTGAACGGAGCCGATACTCGTCCCTATTTACAAGAAAGGTAATCGTGACAACCAGTCCTGTTATAGACCTATATCATTATTGGACTCTTTTGCAAAGGTGGCCGGGCGTGCCGTCCTAAATCGCCTCCAGCTCTGGATGGAGGAAAAGGGCATAATTTCAGAATTACAGTACAGTTTCCGTCAAGGCGTGGGAACCGTCGAACAGAGCCTGAATCTGAATTTGCTGCTGGGAAAATATCTACAGGCTAAAAGGGGGAGTCTATTTTTATGTTTTGTTGACTTGAGTTCAGCTTTTGATTGTGTCAATCACCAGAAGCTTTGGAGCATTCTAGAGACCATGGGGATTGATCCACCTATTCTAAACTTTTTAAAACAGTCCTACCTAGATGCCAGGGCCCGGTTGCGCTATGGAAGAGGTGGCGAGCTCAGCCATAGCGTCCCTGTAAAGAAGGGGGTGAGGCAGGGGTGCGTGTTAGAACCCCTCCTTTTCACTCTTCATATTAACAGCCTGGGAGCAAAACTAAGTACTGATGTCAGGACTTACCATGTATAAATAGACTACCAATCGGAGCATTGTTCTATCCGAATGATGCCGTCCTATTGGCCTGTACCCCCCTTGGCCTACAAAAAGTGATCTCTAGCTTTTCTGCCTATATTTCAAATCGCGACCTCCATGTACACATAAACAAAACATTCACAATGAAATGCTGCAAGCCTAGTATTAGGTGCCGAGAATTGTTTATTGATAACAGGAAACCCAAACTTACAGCTCACTTTTCATACCTGGGCATTGTATTTGAAAGAGAGGGTCTATGGGCCAAAGCTATAGAATCTAGAAAATGACTATTTTGTAAATCAACTGGTGCATTGATTCACTTTGCCAGGAAGTTAGGGAGGCGTCCAATCACTGATCTATTAACAATCTGCAAAGCTAAATGTACACCCATTGCCATGTATGGAGCAGGCATTTGAGGTTATGCTAATTTTGAGTGCCTGCAGCTAGTAGAAAATAGTTTTTTAAGATATCTCCTAGCGGTCCCTAACAGTATAGCCGTATCCATATGCCATGCTGCACTCGGTTTGCCCTATCTCTCGATTTGATCAAACTGCAGCTTATCCTGCTGTGGCATAAGGCCTGGACCGGTACTTCTTCTGGCCTGAACAGGGACTTGATCAACGATTGCCTGTCCCTTGATGGGACAGACCGCATTCCCTGGTTGATCTACATTAAAAACTTCCTAGAGGATTTAGGACACCCCAAGTATTTTTCCAACACTGACAGCTTGAACAATGTTACTAGAAATAATTTAAAATCATTATGTGTAGATCACCTGGAGTCTATTAATTTAGCTTGTAATATTGTAAAACCGTCAGTGAGAGCACACCAACTGCTTCTGACTCACCTTGGAATACAACTATACCGGCCCCCTATCTCTAATCCATGTTTAAAGGCGCGATGGAGGAGGAGATCCTCCCGCCTGACCTACGCAAAGCCACCATTGTGCCTATACACAAAATAGGGAAGTCGCCGGTGGAATGTGCCTCGTACCGCCCCATCTCTTTCCTGAACATGGAGGCTAAAATCCTGGCAACCGTCTTGGCCTTGCGTATGAGGCCAGTCATCACCGAACTGGTAGATAAAGACCAAACAGGCTTCATGCCCGGTAGGGCGACTCGACTGAACCTACGGAGAACCCACAAATGGATGATGGAGACGCTATCCCACATGGCACCGCATCTCCTTCTCTCCCTAGACGCCGAAAAGGCGTTCGATGCGGTCCACTGGCCCTTCCTCGAAGCAACTTTAGCTAGATTCGGCTTTGGACCACAATACCGGAGCTGGATACGATTGCTATATACGGCACTGATGGCGAGGGTAAGAGTAAATGGCCGTTTGTCCAGAGAGTTCCCAATCCAGAGGGGCACCCAGCAGGGGTGTCCCCTCTCTCCGCTCCTATTTGCTCTAACTATAGAAGCATGTGTGGTAAGACAGCATCCGGGCATACGAGGGTTCCGACTGTCTGCGGCGGACGCGACAGAAGAAAAAAAATCTCTCTGTACGCAGACAACATTTTGCTTTATGTCACGGACCCAGAGACTACCCTCCCCACTCTTTTTGAGGCAATAACCACGTACAGTGAATACTCTGGTTACACCATAAATTGGCACAAGTCAGTCATATTTAGTCCCAAGGAGGGGTACGACTGGCCATCCTTACCCCACGACCTACAAGTAGCAACCCATGGCTTCACCTATTTGGGGATCTATCTTACCCTGGACAAACATCGGTCCTATAGAGAAAATGTACACCCAATACTACTCGCATTCAAAGAGGATGCCCAACGTTGGAAGGTGCTTCCCCTTACCATATTAGGCCAAGTGGCCATGTTTAAAATGATCACACTCCCAAAGTTCCTATATGCCCTCCAAAATGAATATTTCCCCCTCTCGCAACAGGTGTTTCAAATGATCAGCGCGGAGCTACGGTCTCTGCTATGGCTGGGGAAACAACCCAGAATTGCCCTCGCCACGTTATGCCGCAACCAATACAATGGAGGAATATCACTGCCAGACGTAGAGGCTTATTACAGGGCGGTACATCTCACCCCGATATCAGACTGGCTTCATGCGGAAGCAACCCACCCCACGTATAGACTAGAACGCTATAAAATGGGTAAGCACTCCCCTCTTCATTATTTATATGACCGGAAAAAGCACGCGGGATTGCCTCATGCCACCCAGACAACACTCTGTGGCACAGTGCTAACAAAACGATGGGATGGCACCGCAAACCCATGAGACAAACCACACTATGGCACTGCACGTGGCTACGAGAAATCCACAAGTTGCGTGGCTATCAGCCGTGGGATAATCTGGCCATATCCACTTTAGGAGATGTAATGATGGACTCCTCCTTTAAACCCTTTCAGAAACTCCAAGCAGACTTTCAACTCGCACCACACCACACTATAGATATCTACAACTGAAACACGCATGGCAGGCGGAAGGGCCCTTCCCCTCCCCACTGCAAGATTATGCACCACTGGAGGGTCGATTGCTCCAGGAACACCTACAAGAAAAGGCAGTGTCATACACGTACAGAACCCTAATTAATAATGCCACAGATCACTTGGCAAATTTGAGAGAGACATGGGAGAGTAATGTTGGGACTTTTGACAGCACGGAATCGGCCCTTATGCACCCCCGGGAAGTGGCAATCAAGTCCAGATTGAGACTCATTCAATATAAAATACTACATAGGATCTACTACGATAGAGCCCGCCTACATATGATGGGTAGGGCGAGAGACCCATGTTGCTTACGGTGTGGCCATGAAAAAGGGGACTTCTACCACACGGTCTGGGGCTGCCCTGTTAGACGGAAATATAGGAAAATGGTGACGATGGAATTGGGGAAGGTGCTGAATGACGAACTACCACTAGACCCAAAATTTGTCCTCTTGGGTGTACCCAGGGATGTGGATCTGAGTCGCCCCCATCTTACATTCGCCGCCTTGGCTCTGGTTGTCGCTAAGTAAGACATTGCTAGGAACTGGGGATCTGCACAGGAACCACAGATGGGGGAATGGAAGTCTGGGATGGACCTATACATGGCAGATGAGAGGGTCACGTATAGAGCTAGGGGATGCCCCAAAAATTTTAAAAAGTGTGGGGAAAATGGAGGGCCAACTACGGTATAAATGGGGGGATAGGTCAGGAGCCCCAGATAGACGTAAATACATCACAAGGGTGAGACAGCGTAGAGGGGCCATTTTCACTAAAGAACAAGAGGACCTGAGGGGCCGAGCCACAACCAGCACACAGTGAAAGGCGGGATTTGGCCTCGCGTGGCATACGCGCTATGTAACTATTGATGTACTAGAAGGGACTGATGGTGATGTACTGTACCCAGCTCAAATGACAAATTTACTGCATACCTTGATTGTTTATGGTTTGTTTTACAATGTAAGAAGAAAATTAATTAAAACATTTTTTTTAAAAAAAGGAATACAACCATACCTATTAAATACCATAGGAGCTTATGATAGGTTGTTATTAACCCGTTTACGCCTTGGTATTTTTCACATCAGGGTCACTTTTTTTCCAAAGCTTAACGATTGGGCTCGCTCTTTATGTTTATGTCTGTGTGATAACATCTCCGGGCAGTCGACAAATCACGTTATGTTTTTTAAAAAAATTACTCTAAGCCCAGGAAAGAATGGATTTTACCTATTTTAAAGAGGTATGGCCTGAGACAATGCAGACCTGCCCTCCTAAAGCTGCAACATTTGAATTATGGACCTGTGACTGATCATATCACCAAATATCTGAAAGGGGTGGTTAGACACCAGATGACAATGGATGGTCCCCATCTTTCTTAAACTTAAACTGTCTGAGTTCTTTTTTAATCGATTTTATTCAAATTATCTTGATGTAATGTATGTCTTTTTTTTTAAAACAATTTTTATTGATTTTACTGAGCAAACACAAAGAAAACATCTTGGTGGACACAGAGTACATATGACAATATTTCAGTTCGAAATCAACATCAGGTAACAGTCTCGCATTTCCCCATTTCGGCATCTCGCATTGGAACTCCTGAGAACTTCAGCAGTAAGACGTTTCCTTGGTTTGTCAATCCCCCTCTGAATCAGTGTCACTATCTTCAGGATCCGAGAGAGGATCACAAAGGTCCCCCCTGTAAGTCTTCCATGCGCCCCATAGTTTTTTCAATTTTTTGGGACACCTTCTGGTACGATATACCGCCATCTCAGTCACCATGGCCGTATCCATATCTGCACTCCATTGTGCTAGGGTCGGTACTTCAGCAGCCCCCCACTTCTGCGCTATATTCCTTTTCGCCACCATTATGCCCAAGGTAGCCCAACACTGTCCCATACGTGTAAGATCGTTCGGCTCCCACATGTTAAGAAGGCACCGTCTGGGTTCTGGTACCAGTGACACCCCCTCAACCTGGGAAATTGTCCTCATGACCTGCGTCCAGTAGTACATGAGCACAGGACAGTCCCACACTGTATGAAAAAAGGTTCCTTCCTCTCCGCAACCTCTCAGACAATAGGAATGTGTAATTTTACCCATCGCATGTAGGGTGTGCCTGGTGTAGTAGGAGCGGTGTAGAATGCGCAGTTGTACAAGGCGGAGCCGTGAGGGGATACCCACCTCTCGTGGAAATGCCAGCGCCTCCTGCCAATCTGAGTCATCTATGTCTGTTAGATCATCCACCCACTTCCCCCGTAGTGTTCCCGTTGGATCTGGGAGGTTATTCACCAGTTTACGATAAGTGTATGAGGTGGCCCGCTTTGGCATGTAATCTGTCAGCAGCCTATCCTCCATTGGGGAAGCCTCCAGGACCTCGGCACCGGCCGGTAAAGCCTGCATCAGGGCGTGTCTTATTTGAGTGTACCTAAACAATTCAGTAGAGGCTAGTTCATATTGACGTTGCAAGGGAATCACCTCCCCCTTTTGCCACATATCCCCAACCGTGGAGATGCCAATGTCATCCATCGGTCAAACCCTTTACTGCGTCTGAGGCTACCCAACTTTTTCAGGTCCCATAGTGGGGCAAGCTGGGTTATTACTCCCTGCCAGCCTAATCTGGCCTGTGCTGCATGCCACAATTCTAAAGTGTGTCGCAGTGGGCCAAACTTTGTCCGCATTAACTTTTTGTCATAAAGGGGAGCCAGCATGCCCTGCACTCCCAATTGTGCCCTATCTGCCTGGAATGCCGGGTCTGTCTGTGGAAGGTGTATCCATTGATTCACCACTTTTAATTGGGCGGCCCAGTAGTAAAGTTGGACATCTGGAAGCGCTATCCAGCCATCGTACCAGCTACGGACCAGTTTGACTTGTGCAATACGCGCCGGCTTATTGCCCAATAGGAGATTGGATACCTGAGCGGCAATGGCTTTGAAATAGGCGGGTGTCACCGTATATGGGGTATTTTCCAAAATGTAGAGCAATCGGGGAAGGGCCATCATTTTAAAGAGGGCTGCTTTTCCCAGGAGGGTCAGGGGTAGAGTTTCCGAGTGATGAATATCCCACTTGAGGCAGTCCAGTGGTGGTTGTAAGTTCCTAGTGTGAAAGTCTTGCGGGTCTGCCGTAATGTAGACTCCTAAATACTTAAACGTGTTGCTGACTAATGTTAGCGGGCAATTTTCGGGTAGCCGCGGTGACGGCCATGTAAGGTATATATAAGAGACTTGGACCAGTTGAGGGTATATGATGCACGACCTGATGCACGACCATATGCCGTACATATATCCATCAGGCTGATTAAGGAACGTCTAGGCTGGGTCAGGTATAACAAATTATTGTCAGCATAAAGGGAGATACGATCTCCCCAAGTATCCGACCATCTGAGACCTTTTATCACCGGATCCCATCGTATCCACACCGCTAGCGGTTCAAGCACCAGTGCGAATAGAAATGGCGACAGAGGGCAGCCTTGACGTGTGCCTCTCGCCAGGGGAAAATCTTCCGAGATATGGCCATTCGCTGTAACATGTGCCATTGGTTTGGCATAAAGCAATTGAACCCAGGAGCAGAATTTTTGCCCAAAGCCCAGGCGACGGAGTACCGCAAAAAGGAACGGCCATTGTATCGTATCGAATGCCATGTGTGCATCCAAAGAGAGGACCACCGCTGGCTCCTGTATATATACAGAACGTGCGAGTACTCCGTGTAATCTTCGTAGGTTGAGCGCTGTGCTCCTGCCGGGCATAAAGCCCGACTGGTCGGGGTGGATTAGCTTTGTAGGATATGGTGTAAGTCTGAGCGCCAGCACCTTCGCGAGAATCTTAGCTTCAGCGTTTATAAGGGAAATAGGCCTATATGAGGCGCAGTTGTCCGCCGCCTTACCCGGCTTTCTTATCGCCACTATGGTGGTGGTTCGTTGGTCCAGTGGGAGTTCACCCTTTTGCAGACTCTCAGTGTACATCTGTAGGAGATGCGGTGCCACAGTGTCAGCCATTTTTTTGTACAGTTCAATGGGGACACCATTGGGGCCTATTGCCTTTCCCGACTGAAGCGCCCCTATGGCTACTCTTACCTCCTCCTCCGTGAGATCTGCTTCTAGACCCTTGGCTTCTTCAGGTGTCAATGAGGGCATATCCAGGTCTTTGATGTATGTTAATGCTTCGTCAACATCTATGTCTGAGGTCGACGAGTATACGGTCTGGAAGTGGCGTGCCAGCTCCTGTACTATGTCATCGGGGCCAGTCACGGATTGCCCCTCTCTAGTTATAATGTTAGGTATCCATCTATCGTGTCTTTCTTTTTGGTCCAGTCACGCCAACATTTTCCATGCCTTGTCACCAATATCGTATATTTTGTGTCATGTGTGTAGCAATTGCTGCCTAGTAAGTTCCGTCAAGTGCGCTTTATGTTGTTGTTGTGCCTCATGCAAGTGTCGTGTGTTGTCAGGGGTTGGGTCTGCAGTGTGTCTCGAATCGGCGATTGAGAGCGCCGTCTCCAGTGTCTGTAATTCCTGCTGTCCTGCACGTTTATGAGCGGTGATGGTAGCTATAGTTTGTCCCCTGAGGACCGTCTTAAACGCTTCCCAGAGAATGATCGGGGAATCAACCGAGCCCATATTATCGTGGAAGTATTGTTTTGTGGTCTTGTGGAGCTCGCGTTCTATTTTTTTAATGTGAAGATAACCAGGGCGTATCGGATAGACTCTACGCCGCTTATGTTGGTGGCAAGCGTATCTGAGCAAAATAGGGGAGTGGTCTGAGATAGCTCTCGGTCTAATATCTATTGCGTCAATTTGATTGAGGCTATTTAGTGATCCTATAAAGTAATCTATTAGTGTAAGAGTGTTATGCACACTGGAATAATACGTGTACTGACGCTCTTCAGGGTGTTGTCTTCTCCATATATCAACCATTCCCATGGCTTCCAGAAAGCCAGCTATTCGGGAGGGGACAACTGGGTTCGCCTTAGTAGGAAATCTATCCAGTGAGTCCTAGTTGATGGCATTGAAGTCCCCACCCATGAGTATTTCCCCCTCTGGGAGTTTCAGCAAGAATGTGCTGTTCTCCGGGAAGGCCACTGTATGCAGTGCTGGCAGAATATACACCAAGACTATATTAAGGGGCCTGCCTTCCCATTGTGCATGTATGGCAGCAAATCGCCCTGACCCGTCTGACCGAACTTCCTTGATGATCAGAGGGAATTGTTTCTTGATCAAAATACCTACTCCCTGGGAGTTGGACGTGAATTTGGAGTGTACTATCATCTTGTAGCCCCCCCTGTCTAGCGCCTTGGTGGATGTGCCTGTGAGGTGCGTTTCTTGTAGGAGTGCAACTGCTGGGTTTTCTCTCCTAATACTCTGCAAAACCAAACCCCGTTTGATTTTATCCCCCAGTCCCCGCACATTCCAGGTAAGGATAGAGAGGGGAGGTATCGTGGTGCTGATGCCTCCTGCATCGTCAGTCCTACCTTGACTCTCCCGTGTCACGATCTAGTAAGTTAGGGGTATATATGGCTTGTAGTACATAGCCATCCGAGCGTATCTGTGAACTGGCAAACGATGCATAACGTGCCTCAGTCTGCGTCCCAAGATGTAATAAATAGAAAAACCATGCAACAAATCCCCCCCCATCGGCCCTCCCTGCTTACCTCCTGCGCGGACCCCAAACTGCTCGCCACCCCAACTGAGTAGAGTGCTTAGAACCCCCAAAAGATTAACAGTACTTGCAAGCACCGGGGTGCGAAGTCCGAGGAAGACATCTCTATCCCCCTGTCCCAGAGTCCTGAGTGTATGGTGAGTCTTCTCCCACCCGAAAGCCAAGGTGACTGCAGTTTTAGTCGCTTCGATGGCGGTCCCACTCCAGTTCAGCAGCGAACCGTCCTCGAGTGTTGCCGCTGCTCTCAGTCCTTGTCTTCGCCCTGGCGACGTTCACCTCCTGCCTCCTCCTGCAATTCATTCTCCAGCTCTTCAGTATGTACCTGACGTCTCCTGCCCCTTGGAGGCCTCCCAGGTTTTCTGGCTGCTCGCCATCCTTCCAGCCAGTCCGTGGCCTCCTCTAGCGTATCAAAAAACTAGGTTTTACCTTCCGCTACGACCCGGAGCCTCGCCGGAAAAATCATGGAGTAGGACACTTCTCTTGCTCTTAGCGCCTTTTTGACCTCCAGGAAGGGTCTGCGTCCCGCTGAGACCGCTGCCGTATAGTCCGGGAAGAAGGAAACTGTGGAATTCTGTACACGAACAGGCGGCGCCACTCTGGCCGTCTGCAAGATGGCGTCTCTATCCCGAAAATTGAAGATACGGGCCAACACCGGACGTGGCGGGGCCCCAGGTTTCGGTCTTCCTCCCGGGACTCTATGAGCCCGCTCCACCGAGAAGAAGGGGGAGAGTCCCTTCGGCTGCAGGCGTGTTTTTATTATTTTATTTATTATTATTTATTTTGAGATTTATAGAGCGCCTGGTGACCCAAGGGCATCCCCGCGCTATAATACTGTAAACTCCAGTACAGGCGAAAACCAGGAACTATTTGGGGAAGAGGAGGGTTTTGAGTTTTTTGCGGAAAAGTGTGTGGCTAGGTTCCAGACGCAGCAGGCGAGGAAGGGCGTTCCATGTGGTGGAGGCCTTAACCGAGAAGCGGCGTCCCCCGGTACGTGACTTCTTAAATCTTGGGACTGTGGCCAGATGTTCGTTGTCCGAGCGGAGGTTTCTGTGGGCTTTATAAGGTGTAATCATATCTTTGAGGGTGGCAGGTCCAACCCCATTGATGAGTTTGTGCGTGATGCACATGGCCTTAAACTCCACTCGCTGGCGGACCGGAAGCCAGTGCAGAGATTTGAGGGCCGGTGTGGTATGGGCTCTGGGGGGAAGGTTGAGAATGAGTCTCGCTGCGGCGTTTTGTGCGCGCTGGAGTTTGGCCAGGGTGGTTTCAGGAGCCCCGAGGTATGCGGCGTTGCCGTAGTCCAGACGTGCTAATATGAGCCCTTGCACTAGAAGTTTCCTGGACAGGGGGGGCAGGAGGGGGAGGATCTTCCGAATTGAGCGGAGAAGACCAAAGCAGGTCCCCGCGGTCTTGACTGCCTGGGTCTTCAAGGAGAGGTCCTGCTCCAACCAGAAGCCTAGTGTTTTAATTTCTGTCTTGGGCGTAGGGATGTCACCGAAGGAGTCTGGCCAGGCTGAGGGAGGGACAGAGGACCATTTGTTGCCCAGAAGCATGATTTCTGTTTTTGTCCCGTTCAGCTTCAGCGAGGATTCGCACATCCAGGTATGTATGTCTTGCAGGCAGTTAAGTAAGATTTCAGGGTTCTTGTCCAACTGGGACAGGGAGACGACGAGTTGTGTGTCGTCGGCATAATTGATTATTTTTATCCCATAGCGGGTAACCACATCCTCCAGCGGGGCCAAATAGACATTAAACAGGGTGGGACTAAGCGAAGACCCCTGGTGCACACCACGCGTGAGCGGGAGGGGGTCTGAGCGGGAGTTACCGTCCCATACCTGAAATGAACGACCCGAGAGGAAGGATTTGATCCAAGCATGTGCGGTTCCCACAATTCCTGCCTTGGCCAGGCGGTGGAGGAGGACACGGTGGTCCACCGTGTCGAATGCGGCACTGAGGTCCAGGAGGATCACTGCCACTGATCCTCCTGAATCCAGGATGCACCTAGCCTCCTCGATGACGGATTATTATTAGGTCTTCTATGTAGAGGTCCATGGCGGGGCTGCCTTCTGATTCCAGGATTCCCGTGATGCGAACATTGTTTCGCTGTGAGCGCCCTTCCTGCTCGTCCAATTTCTCCATTATTCGCTTATTTTCCGCCTCTAGCTGCGACACCTTTTTAGTCAAGATGGTAGTGTCCGTGGAGAGGGTAGCCGTCACTTGTTCCACCTCTGTCACTCTAGCCGACATTTTTTGGAAGTCAACTCTGAGAAATGTGACGTCCGTTGATATGGAACCCACCGTTGTTTGAACACTATGGAGAGCAGCCATAATGTCTTCCAGTGTTACTTTTGGATTGCTGGCGTCTCCCTTGGACCCAGGTGCCTGTTCCTTACGTTCCGGCAATGGAGGGAAGTCTTTGGTGTACGCAAATTTTTCAAGCTTGCCCTGCTGGTTCGTGCGTGTCCCTTTGCCACTCATGATGCGGTTGTCTGTGCTGTCCCACTTACTGCAGGGGGGAGAAGTCACTGGGCAAAGTGTGAGTCGTTAGTCCGCCGCACACAGGAGCACTTCAGCGCAGGACAACATGCAAATGCGTTCCAGTGCACCGTTTGTGCAGCACCGCCAGATATGTAGCCGTGCCACCAAAGTATCTGTAGCCCAGCTGAGACTGCGTCCTTCAATTCGGTAACCCCTGAGCAGCGAGCCTCGAGCGTCAAGGCCGGCCGTATGATCCAGAGAGGGCCAGCGCTAATGTCTGTAGCGCAGTATGGTGATTGCTCTTAGGGTGCACCGGGAAACGCTCGACCCCCTTTGCAGCTGGTCGCCCTTGTGTTGTAGAGGGGGGGAGGGGAGTGAAGAACCCAACTGTCCCCAGTCCCTTCTATGTGGCTTTGCACGTAGGCAGCAATCCGCGGGTGCCTCATTCAAGGCCCTCCAAGGTTTACGTGTTGCAGAGTGTGCCCATAAGGTGCTGCTAGCCAGTCGTCACTTATCCCCAAAGTGCGGCACAACCAGTCCTCCGCTCCAACTGCCGTCGTTGCCCCCCGTCTGCCAGATCTTCTGCCCCAGCCTGTGGTGTCGGAAGCGCGGACGCATTGGTTAAGGGGGGGGGGGGGGGGGGGGGGGGGAGAATGAGGAGGGGGGAAAAAGTAAAGTCTGTGCGTGGAGCACATCACACTCAGCTCCACCTGTACCTCCACATGGTGCGATAGCCGTAGGTCTTGCCTTGCACCACTTGTGGTGGTGGGGCTCTCACTCCAATCCACTGGGCACCCGCGGCGTCGCCCACGCCGTTAGGCACGTCGCTCCAGCGCACCAGGCCGGTTCTACCTCTGTCTCCGCAACGCTCCCTCCTGCTGCCCAATTCACACGCGGATGTCGGGTCTCTGTATCGGTATAAGTGCCGCCGTCCTCCGCTTCCGCCCCGCTGATGAGAATCTTCACCTCCGGCCGCCTCTCCACAGAAGCTCAGGAGAAATGCCAAAATGTAGTCCCTGGCTTCCGAGAGGCGGGCAGGCCGCAATGTTGTAGTCGCCACAGCTCCGTCCAGGGTCCCTCAATTTAACCTTGCGTGGGATGTGTGTGCACCGCTTCCGTTCCTCTATCGTTGCATCGGTTCTGGGCACAATAATATTACGGATAAATGTACCGGATTACTGGGGGAGAAGTCTCTAGGCTCGGAGCTTTGTCAAGCTGCAGCCATCTTGGTCGCCTGCTTGCCACGCCCCCCCCTAATGTATGTCTTTTTAACATGTATTGTGCTTTTATGGTTTAATATTTTTCTAAATCGAATAAAGCGTATTCTGATCTGACAAGATAAAAACAAGATGTGAAGGCCTGTTTACAGAAAGCGGTTATTGGTTTAAGAATACAGTACATAGGGTCTGGGCCACGGAAGGGCCAAACTCATGCTGAACAACCTAAACAAATAAAACCATCAAATAGAAAGAGAGCAATTGTGAGTTACAAATGACTAAGCCAATGGTCAGCAAAAGGAGGAATAAATTCCCTGGGGAGCTTTCCGAATGTCCCCAAGATGTCCTTAGCTGCACAGTCGGTAGGCTTCAACTTAAGAAGTTATGGATGAAATGTTTGAATTAATCTCAGCCACTGGTAAATACACTGGGCCACATTCCGGTCCAACGTTATTTTGCACACCAACCACCTCAGTTTGGACTTACAGGCCCCAGGTCTAGTCCATTATATCCAAGAGTGACTTACCAGTAAAGATGCAATCCCACAAACACGTTGCAAGCCACTCAGCAAGAAGACCCTGATAGTAGAGAACACAATTAACACTACTATCATCACAAAACACCTGCAAGAATGGACTACATGCTAATCTCAGCAAACCTTATCCAACCATTAGAAATATGTGGTATTGAGCCAGGATTAATTTTGGATCATTTAGCAATTGCTCTCTCAATGAACTGGTCTAAACAGCACTAAAAACATTGGTGTATGTGTGGTAAATAAAATTACCTGGTTAGTTTTTCCGTATAATTATCATTACAAAACAGCTCATAAAAATGAGAGGCAGAGTCCGTGGTATCTGAGTTTTACGGGGTTTATTAGAAAACCTCGAGGTTGGAGATCATGTTCCGTCACCACTAGGGTTCGGGAAGGGAAAGTCAACGTTTTATTAACATTACACAATATATATAGTAAAGTAACATAATTGAATCCAATGCAGTAGGCGTAACAGGTGGAAAAGAATGAGATAAGAACACATGTGCGCAATAGGAGGCGTGAAAATAGGCGTACACGAAGGCGTGCACTGTACATGTCAGAGGGTCGTCACAAGAATCGTCACATGTGGGTGGGTGCATAGAGAAAGTTGCAGGATCAGCAGAAAAGTGCGGATGCGCGCGCAGCTAGCATGACGTGACATAGATGTGGTAACTGGGGAGAACTTTAACACTAGTAGAGGAGACAGAAGTCTGGGATGTCAGAACGACCTGGACCTATAACATATCTGGTATCTTATGTTTGGAGGATGTATTATCTGGAGTAAAAGGTCTCTTGGGCAGAGGCTATTCTATACTGAATGCTAGTGCGTATGTGTCTACGTGTCTACGTGCAGGGCCAAGGGCCTACTATGGCAACGGGAACTGTAAATTACTTGCATGGAGACAGGAAGGCTTGCTCTTTGCTCTGCAGCCGGGGAGGTGTTTACCTAAATCACTAGACAGGAATGTATTTTCGAGGAGGCTGAACAGATAACTTGAAGGCAAAATACGGTTTTGGCAGGCAGGCCAGGTTGAGCCAGGCACCGCTTCGCTTGGCAGGAAGTAAGGCAGAGGTCAGGGATACGTGTCCATGCTGCAGCTTTCAGAGGCAGAAGGCAGAAAGGGCTCGGAGACAGAAATCAGGGCCTAGCTCGGCAGAGCCAGGAAAAGCGTAAAAGTGTACCATGTAAAGACGTTGGCATGGTATGGTTAGGAACTGAATTAGCGATCCATTCACGGTGGATCTGAAAGAGGACATGTTAACGTTAGACGCAAATGTATTTGCGTCTTCATATTCGGTCAGAGAGGGAAATTACATGTACTTTTAGGCACGTACATGGAGACGTTGGGGTACACGTTAGGGGACACTTGACCATAATAATTTCAATTACCTCATATGAATCATGAACTGATGAAAAACACCAACCACAGGTCTTAGATCAAGTCAGCTATTGAGAACTACTTCACCGATAACCCTAGAGAAGATTATGACCCACAATTGAGATGGAATGCTTTCAACGACAACATGTGTGGGTTTGGGCCTTGGGTTTCATTTTGGGAGACCCAGGCCTGCATGAGAAAACATGTAGAGGAGGTAGAGACATCCCACCAGATGTGTGTATTGCTGCATTCCTGTAAGCTAGGTGGGACACACCTCGGGGAGGAGGGAGCCAGGCTTCCCATATACACTTCAAAGGGTGCTCATGATTCAGTTAGTGGTCACAAGGAAGAGACTCCCTGACCCCCTAGGTTTTCTCAGGGGGTCCCTGAAGGACCCCAACGGGCCGAAAAAACCTTTTTTCTTTTTATAAAAATTGCGAGGTGCGCGCACGTTGCGCGCACCCTTGAAAAAACACAAAAAAAATGTAAACAAAATTTGACTGTTTACATGTGGTTTGAAGATGTAGAGTATACTGTTCAACTTCATGTAAATCATAAAAAATACATGTGCTGTTGCATATTACATAATACAGTCAATGTATAACAATATACAAAGGCAGTGCGTTGAAAAGTAAATTTATAAATAAATAATGATTTACAAATTAGCATTTTTAAAATATTGGAAATTCACTGAAAAAAACATAGGTTTCAGGCTTTATATAGTTAGGAATTAACATTTAAAAAACCTTTGAAATTCACTCAAAAAACTATATGTTTTAGGGGTGTTATAGTTAGCTGGACATTTCACTCATACAAAACCATTGAAATTGCTACTATATATTTAGTTGTACTAACTATATTTCACGACCCCGCAATCCACTGCTGATGATGTCACATATTACATCATTCATGACATGGTCAGTGACATCACTGATGATATCTCAAATGACATAACTGATGACATCACTGATGACATCATCCACGTGACAATCACATACACCTTTTCATACACTAATAAAATCTTTCATCACTTTTTCTAAAATACAGAGTATCATATTTTAATCCATTGACACAGCAATACAAGTATCTAAAAACCCACTCAGTGATTCCTAGATGTATACACACATCTAATCACTTACCTGTAGATTCACTCATACATGCTGACAATGAAAAATAGAACACTATCAAAAATACTGATACACCTATATCGACATTACACACCAGCACACAACCTATTCACATATGAAGTTATCCTACTCACTTATGCAAACAATGGATCATATTTACATATAGTTACTTAGCTCCACACTTATACAAACACCACTTCATCTATTTATTTAGATAGTAAGTCATGCTTAGTGCATTATAATTCATTATTACAAGTATACAGTTATCCATACAGTCACTCACACAATCATTGAGTCTTATATATACTTATTTATATATAACAACTGACACATACACTGCCTTTTATTTTTCTAGTTTGTTGGACATGTACCATTGAGAAATATATTTACTCATCACCACACCCATAAAGATATTCACTCACCCAAACAACTGTTAGGACATGTAGTTTTAACTTCATATATCTACTGAATCAACTATTCACACATCTTTGGGCAGTCACACACCCTCCACCGAACCACACACATTCACTCTCCCATACAAATACTCAGTTAACTAATCAATAACTAATATAGACTTTCACATACCTAGTAACCAACTGAAGAACCAGTTTACACAACAACTGACAAAGTGATACAGATATTCACGCAGTTTAATCACTATCCACTATATTTAGTGAGACACTATAAATTGGTAAAGTAACCAGTCAATTATACTGCTACTAAATCCTCCATCCAAATATTTATTTATATATATGCACTCATTCTTCAATGCAAATTGCTATATATATAATGCATATTTAAATAACGAAGCGAACCACATTCACTGGATGATGTCATCAGGGATGTCATCAGTGATGTAATTTGAGATGTCATCAGTGATGTCACTGACCATGTCATGAATGATGTAATATGTGACATCATCAGCAGTGGATTGCGGGTGCGCGAAATATAGTTAGTACAACTAACTATATAGGAGCGATTTCAATGGTTTTGTACGAGTGAAATGTCCAGCTAACTATAACACCCCTAAAACTCATAGTTTTTTGAGTTAATTTCAAAGGTTTTTTAAATGCTAATTCCTAACTATATAATGCCTGAAACCTATGGTTTTTTCAGGGAATATATATATATATATATATACACATTTATGAAATGGCTCGTAAATACAGAAGAAAAAGTGCCAAAATCATTTCATTTCAGATTACATAATCATTTAGTTGTGGACAAGGTCATATATTGTCTCTGGAAGTATTCAAAGAATTCTTGTGCTCTATGGATAGTTCTACTATAAACAGATTATGTGTGCCAAAAAATGAAAAATACAAATTTGGAAAAAAATAATTAATCATAGGAAAAAGTTCCAAAGTCAGTCCCTTGTTTTAAAAAAAAATGAAGGTCAAATTCAAAGTCTCTCAGAACACTGTGTGCCAAAATCAAAAGTCAATGTTAGGGCTTGGAGAAAATATGAAATCTTCTAGGTCTGTAGACATAAATGTGTCTGTCATTGTAGGTGAAAGTTGGATTACCTCGTTTATAAGATTAACCGCACGTAGATGTGAAGCATCGCCCTCAGCATTGGTCGCATCAGCAATGTTCGTATCGGATGTTACCTGCACGGCCGTTTCCTCTTGTACCTCAGCAGTTGCAATTTGCGTCTGTGAGATCTCAATGAATACCGTCATCAGGATTGGTAGCCGCTGGGGACAACACAGAGCATGGGCCATTACCGGGTCCAGCAGAGTATCGATATCCGTAGGCACAACTGATGGGAGTGTTAGACAGATGTGTAGCACGCATTCTTCACTGTAAAGCAGGCAGCGTAGAACAGATAAGGTGCAATCTTGCCAGATTGTTCTGAATAACAGAAACCATGTGGTATTTAACTCTCGTAGACGAGGTAAACCTAGAATTTTGACGATGCGCTCACGACACTTCATCTCCAATAGAGCTCTCTCTATGGTGCTTGGAGTAGCGTTGGGGATTTGGCTTGCCATATCGCAGCAGTAGGAGCAAAAATAGGATCCCTGCAACGAGGCCAAAAAGTAGTGGCAGTCCGCCAAACACAGAGTGCACGAAGTTGGGAAATATTCTGAGGACTGTTTGAAAAGGTGCTAACAGTCCTGAACATGCTTTCTTAAATAGATGTACAATACCGCTCCTATCTGACATGTTTAAGATACGTTCCAACATTTCTGAGAAATGTATAGGGCAGTTTGTATTCAAAAGGGAAGGTATCTCGGCAGAAGTCCTTGCGACTTGTAGATCATAGGTTTCTTTGGCTGAGGTCAGTGGCACAATTATTTGTAAAAGAATGGCTTTCATTCTGCTTAGAATATCAATTTGTATAGAAGAGATGTTCAGTGAAGGCCATAAAGGCGACTCCTTGACTGTCTTGGTTTGTGGAAACAATACTTGCATACAGCAAGTGACCCTGGATGACACAGTTACTAGATATGGGATACATGACAACATGCCACAGCAGCTGTGATCATTCAACATAAGGTAACTCCTGTTAGAAAGTAGTCCAAAAATTGAATTAATCACTGAAGCTGGTGAGCCTTGTAGGTGACAGGATAAGTTTGTAGTGGAACCATTGCAGGCCCATGTAAATTTATACCCTGACAAAGGAGAGAACCGCTTAGTGGGATTTCACAGTTGGAATCGCTAAGAAACACTTCATGTCCCCGACTCAAATATCTGTGTGTGTATGGTAAATTCCAGGATGTCTTGATGTATTCTTTACCCAACCTTTCATATTTGCCTGCTGGTATGTGTTTTAGGAAATCCTGAAAATGGAAAATTGTAGCAGGCAGACTGATTTTACCATGTATGATCCACTCAGTAGCTGGCTTTTCTGCATTGTGAATGGTAATTTTTCCAGTTTTTCAATGCTCAGGACCGTATAGTCAGCTCCCCTCTGTGCCAGTTTGAACTGTTTATCAGTGAGATTGAATTCTGAAAACAGTGACGTAGTATTGATTAAACGCCAAGACACATAGCCTGCATGAAAGTTTTGTAGCGTCCAGTCTAACAGCATGATAGAACGTAATTGAGACTGACCATGTTGCAACATGACCAAGTCTTGTTCCATGATGTCTATGGCAGAAGACTCAATGTTGTCCAATGAATATATCATGGACGACAGAGTCGTTAACCCATTGTCTACTATAGAGAGAGATTTCTCTAAATTATTACAATCAATTTCTCGTATTCGTTCTGCAGTCTCTGCTTGGGGAATCTTCCATAATTCGTTATATGCAGCATATATACCGGCATATATGAAACGTTGTTGACGCTGTTTTCTTGGTCCTAGCAAGAATTCCCTAAGGTCTGCGCCATCTTGAAGTAAAGATAAGTGTTGTTTTACATCCTCAAGTGGGGATTTCTGTAGCCATTCAAGGAATGGTTTCCCTACACTGTATGTTGTTACTATCCAAGGATGCTGTCTTTGAACATATCTTGGGTCTGGCCTATTGATAGTGAAACCCTGTGTTTTGTTCAGGAATCAATCAATCAATCTTGACAGTTGTTTGTGTCTGTGGGCCAGAGAAACCATTTTTTCCATTCTGGATCTGATCTGTTGTGATGCAAAATATTATGTACATCGACCTCCCCTCGTGTAGTGCTATTACTTGCAGGTATAGGTATGGTCGGTGTGTTCATGTCCTTGATCTTGGCTAACCCAAGGCAAAACATTTGTTCGAGAGTGTCATTAAAAAACATAATTTGCTCAGGAATGATACAGGCTCTAAACAAAGCTTCTACCCCCTGCGCTTGCCAATCTTTTGTACCCCAGACAGTTTTTGTCTCAATGTTGTCTTTCCAAAAGTTGAAACCCTGTTTAGACAGTTGGGCAACAAAGGCTGCAGAATAAATCTGTTTTGTATCGGTTAATATATTTTTCGTTCCTGTTGTGTTCACATTTTTTTTAAAAATGATTCAGGATTGGATAAATTAAACCCTGGAAAAATGTCATTGCAAAAGTTTTTGAGCCAACCTTTGGAGGTGTAGGACCATGTTCCCATTGGTTATACATATATACATTTCTAAGCATTGCAGATTTGTGCAAGAGATGATGACCATAATGGTTATAACAATACATTTGTTCATAGTCTGATGAACCCTCTAAATATTCCTGATTTTTGAATACTGCAGACATCTCTAGATCTGGCATCATATTATTAACAGTCTCGAAGTCCCAATCATCAGAAAAGGTACTGGAGGTCATAATGTCACTTAATGAAATCTTGAATAAGTGTGGAATCTTCAACAGCTCCAACGGGCCAAAAATGTCATATTCAGTTCTATCCCAAACTATACCATCCGGTGTAGGAACGACTGTGATGTTCACTGCTGACAAGTTTCTTTTTTCACGATGGGATGATTTCTGTGGCTGGAGAAGTAAGTACACTTTTTTACTTGCTGTATCCATTTGAATATATCCTCTATTTATCAGCATACCCAGAGTTATTACCAGAGCTAACCAAAGTAGAAAGAAGAATATTCCCAAAACAATCCATAGTTCAGTCCATGGTGAAACCAGATAAGTCTTTTTCAGTTGATGAAAAAAGTCTGCGTCATTTCAGGTTCGCTCGGATCCTCAGAAAACGTATCCGAGTTAATGAAATAGCCAGAGGCAGTTCTGTCAATGGTTGGAATTGCATCCGTATTTGTTGAAATCACTGGAACAACTTGATCACTTGTTACTTCGTTGTAGACAGGCGAATCAGGACGAACTGTTATTTGGGTCTCAAGAGGAACGAGTTCCATAGCTGCCTTTGCTTGAAGCATTGACAGCCAGTATTATTTCACTGTCTATATTCATTTTTGAACGAGTGATAGCAGCAACGGAAGCCGTTTGCACAGCCCCCTTAGCGGCTTCATCAGCCAATGAAGGCTCTTCAACGTGAACGCCATCACGTTGTTGACTCAGCGTGTGTATCACATGAGTGTTTTGTAGTCCGTGTTGCGACTGAACTACTTGTTCCCAAAGCGTTTTGTGCTTGATTGTGCCACCTTTTGCATCTTTGAACCCATTTTGAAACCAATTCTGTAAATATTCATTGTAAGACTGAACACAGTAAAAAGATTTGACCACTATGAGTATTTTCAAGTGCCATTTTGAATGCTTGTAGTTCAGCTCGCTGAGCTGTACAATCTCTTAGAGATTGCGTTTTCATGACCATAGGTCTGTTTTTGCCATTGCGCATACGACCTTAAACAATCGCGCATGCAGCACTATAAGCTTGTTTACCCCCCGTAGCGGGTTGTGCTGGTCCGTCTCTATAAATTATACATTCATACTGGTCTAGAGGTAGAATTTTTATTAGGCAGAGGACATTCGTGTTCGTATTGCAGGAATGCTTGTGTTTTCAAATAAGGATCAAAAACATATTCAACATCAGTTGCAGCAAGAGAATTAAACCATTGTATCCATCTTTGATGTAAATCTTTTGCATTCGGAATGCTAGCCTTTGTAACAGCCTCTGAGGCTGGTACAGGAGTTACGACCATAATGTGTTTTCCCTATGCTAGGGCTCTTTCTTTTGCTACAGAGGTTTGAACTGCTGTCAGAATTTTTTCTGTCGATGTAAATTTCATTTCTGCTTGTGCGTACAAATGTGATTTGTATGTAATTAGTATTTTTTCACCCTTGTTAAAAGTTAAGTTAAGTAGGTGAATCTGTATTGACCCGGAATGATTCGGATCACTAAGTTGCGTACGTTTACGCGTGTTTGTAAATGTGTTTTTGCTAACAAATGTCTGTTTGAAGTGAACGCAAAATTTCTGTGTGTTCTTTTGTCCAATGTGTCATTTTAAAATCAGGTTTGATTAATTCGAAGAGAGGTTTAACCCTTTCTGCGTAGTCTTGAATGCAAGTTCTTTCAAAATTTAGGAAACCTAGAATCGACTACGTTTTTCAGCGTTTTTGGAGGTTGGAGCAGCGCACACTTTTCTAAAAAGTTGGCTGCCAGGCTTTTGCCTTCACTTGATAGTTCATTTCCTAGAAAAAAATAGAATTTATATCCTTCAGAGGCAAAACCCATTATAATGGTGTTCACCCTGTTCAAATGCCTATTTAGGTCACCGTCTGCCAGATAGATATCATGAACATAAGACAATGCCTCGTCATCATAAGTTTGTAGTAACTCTGTTACCCTTGCTGAGAATAACCCCCGACTATTCTTGAATCCTTGAGGGAGACAACAGAATTGACGCTGGGTCCCCATTAGTTAGAAAGTTGTCAAATACCTACTTTGAGGTGCAATGTTTTGACAAAAGAAACCGTAAGAAATATCTAATGTTATTCATTAATGCTGTACTGTGTGCATTTTGTACTACAAATGTTTTACAACAAGAGTTTAGTTGTCTGTAATCCAAAACTAAACAATATGTATTATCAGGTTTGGAAACAGGAAACAAAGGATTGTTCATTGATGAGGTGCAAGTTTCAATCACCCCTTGGTATTCAAGTTCATCTAAGATCTCCCTGACCTGTTTTTTAGCTTCTTGCCTAATTGGGTACTGCATTTGTGCAGTTGGTTGATTTTGTAACTGAATTGTGTGATGAGGTAATTCCTCATCCCATCCTTCATGATTTGTGTATAATGCTGGGGCTTGGGGAGAAGCCCATTTCCTGGCATAAGTATATTTTAAATGTACTGGAATATGGTTAGAGAAGGCTGGCATAATGATGTCTTCGCCATGTGGGCACTCCCTGACAAATTCTGGTGGTCATTCTGCTAGAAGTATATCATAACCGTTTGAAAGTCGCTCCTAACAGAGTCCTTTCACTATTCTTGGTAGGTCTCCCTCCATCCGGAATGTTATTTCATGTAACCTATGTGGAGAGCTAACCATGGTATCTGCAGTTTCAACTTCAATGTACTCATTCATGTCCACTGTCTCCAGAAGTTCCTTCAGGTTTCTGGCGAGCTATTGATACTTCTGCTGCGCTGTCCAACATTGTCTGAGCCCATTCTCCGTTCTTGAGTTGTGTCCTCAAGATCCTCGGCATGTCTAATTTTTAGACCTGCTACCTTCTTTTTGGTGAATTGAGGTTTTGGTTTACTTTTCTGAACGTGTTGATCGTCTTTGGACATCATGCGTTCTTCTTTTTGATCTGACCGTCCTCTTCTTTCGGATGTCTGTGAAGATATCAGAAAGGTACGAGAGGAATGTGTATCAGTATCTTGATATCGGTCAGGTTTTCTCAAATTATCCCTATTCCTGAGGTTGTACCTCCTTTCAGAGGGCTCCTTTTGAGAAGACCTACCTCGGGATTGAGAATCTTTCTTTTTTGAATATTGTTTGTTATTTTCTTACTGCTTTTAGAAGATATATGAGTGTTTTTATTAAAGACCTTTTCAGGACTTTCAGACAGTTGTGGTTTAACTGGTTTCCCACCCAAACTGTCTCTGCCTAATTCTTCGTAGGATTTTTCAATTATTCTGGCTAGTTCTTGTTGTTGTTCTGTTACATCAAATTCCCTTAGTTTCTGGCGGATTGTCACTGATGCTGCTTCTCCTTTAATATTAGATGATAATATTGTTGAGACCTGGTTGAAATTTTTCAGTAACTTCATACCTAAAGTCAGAGCAGTCTCTGCCCTGTATTAGTTTTGAATCTGTTTCAGGACGTCAGGTATTACCGCCATAGGTGGAACACCATGTGTTTTCGTGTAGATAACAGCGAAGACTGTGCCCCAAGTGGTGCAGTCTTCCAGATGTGGTGTTATCCCCATTGGTAAACAGATAGTCAGAATTCTATGTTTGTCATAGGGACTGGTATTTGGAAATACCGCTTCGATTTGAGTAATTTTTTGAGCTTTCCAGAATGGAATTTGTTCACGTTTTGCAGCTAGTTTACCCATGACTGCCTGTAAAGTCTGTAGTGTAATTTTTAGGTCTTGCGTGGCGTACTGCGCACAGCGCAGTCAAAGCTTGCAAGATTTTATGTTTTAGAGTGTACTTCACTAGCGAAGGTTAAGCCCCGACCCTCTTCTCCATTGGCTGGCCTCCTAAATGGTGGCCAGCCATTGGAGAAGAGGTCCTAGTAACGTTCTTCTTTCACTTTTAGCCCCATCCTTTTCAGATTGGGTTCCTTGACTTCCTGCTGGCGTAAAAGGTTTCTTATCTTCTTTATGGGTCCAGATGGCCACATACAGAAGGAACCTTTTACCGCAGCAGTATGTCATACCGAGCCCGTCTGAAAAGGACGGGGCTAAAAGAGTGCCCACCCCGCCAGGGACTTTGTGCTATTCTCATACCCCTAGCGGGTGCCAACCCCGCCAGGGGCTTTGTATTGAAAAAGACGAGCCCAAGTCAGCGCCCGTGCCTGACGGTGGGCAGGGCCTGCCAAGAGAAGACAGGAGCCTATCGAGCTCCATTTCCGCTTCCCCCAGGCGGTTGGAACCCATGCAGCGTCTTGCTGGCGTCCCTGTGCAGTCTTCCCAGAGTATGGTGAGTGTGAAACAGGATTTCCTTTCAGCACATAAGTAATTACTGGGATCGTAAAAACTGCATTTGTGTGAAGAGCAACCCCGGGCACACAGGCAAAACCCTCATGCACTTGAAAGACACGCAACCCGGGCACACAGGCAAAACCCCCATGCACTGGAAAGACACGTTACCAAATCTAAGGAAATAGCATCTGACGTGCAGCTTGGGGCTCAAGAACCAATATGAGCGAGGTATGCATGCCAATCTCTGTATGTCACAAGCCAGCCGGTGGTCCCGCAGCACGGTGTCGCAGCAGACACTGCACTCGAAGTTCACCAGATCTGCGCCGATCATCTCAAAACAAGTTCTCCCAGCCTCAATGTGTCCCAGTGTCAGCTGTGAAAAGCAGTGTCACTGTGTCAGTGGGCAGCAATGCTTAACCGTCAACAGAGGCTCAGCTCAGTGGAAGGATAAAACGTATTTATTTTAAAAACAAATTTAAGTTGGACAGGTTCATACTGGACAGGTTAATGCTGTGACCACTCAAATATTCGCCCAATTCTTGGTGCTTCAGCTGAGAATTCAAGCAGATCAGACCCGCGTTACAACGGTGAGCCCGGCTCAGATGTCAGATTTGAGCAGGTGTCCCTCTGTTAGCGATCACACTTGTCCCCGCTGCAGTATACCGCTGATGGTGAACGCAGGTGCCCTCGCCCGACACGCAGGGGTTTGGGCACTGGGCTTTGCCAGCCTGTGCCATGATCCGCACCCCTAATGTTGTGCACGGTGTCTGTGAAGAAAGCAATATCTGTGTGTCGGCGACACTGCTGAGGGGGGAAGAGGCAGCTCGTCGCCTGGGCACACCAGGGAGCCCGGTAAGCAGTGCCAACGACAGGCTCCCATCTTCCCGCCCAATCCGGACTGCCGCGCTGGCTGCCAGTCTCTTACGCCTCACCGTTATTTTTCAAAAAGGCAGCTGTCCTTCCTTTCTAGCCTAGGCGGAGGTGACTAAAGTCACAGGTGTCCTTACTCTCTGGCATGGGCTGAAGTGCCCTGGAGCCGTAAAGACAGTGACAGCCTCCCTCGCCGTCTCCCTCCTCAACCCTCAGGAATGGCTGGAGGGTGTGATAGTGAGCCGCTGCCCATAGTGCTCCAGTAACCCTCATGCGACCTTCATTTACAGGTAAAGTACACCACTTCTCAGATGCGACCTCCGAAGCATCGCACTGAAGAGTCCAAGCCGGAAAAGGGTGTCCCTGGCAGCAGACACGCCATGCATCGTACTGGAGAGTCCCCGCCGGAGCAGCCTGTCCATGGTAGTAGACCCCCGGGACTGCTGTGACAGGCTACGGCTGCAGATGTCAGTGGCATCCACTGTCACGGGTCTGACAGCTCGCTGATTCTCATCACAATCCGGGCTATGACAGCAGCACACGGTGCGACATGCTTTTGCCGCAGTCATTCTGCAGCCGTCGGTACCGTCCACATTTAAGGCGGCAGTACCAGCATGCACTAGTAATCCACCCTCACCAGAGGGTCCATTGTCCCAAATCCATCCATCCAATCCACCCAACCTGCATCCATTGAGTCCATCCATCGACTCATCGGCCCATTCACACTCAGTCCGCGGATCCATCCACCTGTCCACCGACCATCTGAGCCACCCATACGTGTATCCAGTCATCCATCCATCCGTCAGTGCATGCGTCCATCCATCTATACATCAAACAACCCATCCACCCACCCTCCTGCCCGTCCGTCTGTCCATCCACCCGTCTATCCGCCGTCCAACCATCTCCCCATCCCCCCACCCGATCCATGGATCGATTCCATCCGTCCGTCTGTCCACTTCCCACCATACATTTATAGCTCCAGGGATGGGCAGGTTTGTATTGGTTCTCAGGGAGGGTTCGCAGGATCGGGGTACCCGGGGTGCACGTGCATCGCCATCTGAGACCGATACCGAGGAGATTTCCACAAGTAAACCCTGCCAGTGGGGATCGCAAGGGACTGAGTGCAACGTGCTCCGTGATCCCGCAAACCGCTTGTGTGCGGGGGAGTACACCCTACAGGGGCTTATGTGTCACGCCACTATAACACGTCACGCATGAGAAAAACCAACATCCATCACATGCTTGTACCTGTATGAATGTGAGCATGCACTCACGCATGCCGCACGCACACACACACGCCTCTCCAATCTCTTTCTTCCTTGATCCCACTCACGCCCATTAAAAGGAGGACGCCGCGCAAAAGGTCCCCTAAGCCGATCGCCCGATGAGCCATAGATCACTGATTGGCTGCGCCATTTGTAAAGTGTAGGGCCATCATATCAATTCATTGGCTGGAGGCGCAGCTGAGTTGAGACCCGTTCAGCTGCCTCCAGGAGCAGGCCTTCCCAGCAAACAAAGAGGCTGGAGCAAGGCGCAGCATCCCAGGCGCCGTGTGACCTGTGACATGGCCACCCTGGCCAGCCGCGGCCTGCAGGAGGAGCTGGGCATGGAGGCCGGGCTGGCGTGGGCACTCTGAGCACGGCAGTTCCTCGAGAACCATGTCACCCCACGCACCGCGCACACTCCCCGTGAGTGAGCCCAGGCTGCCCCCGTTCCCGCCGAGTGCCGCCGCTGCCCGCAGCTGTGCTCCTGGTCCTTGACCGCTGTTGCTGTATTTGCCTCTGTCTGCACTGCGTTGTATTTTCCCTCTGTTAATTTTGTTTTCTGTTAACTTTGCTTTTGCATTTGTATTTCTTCCTCTGTTTGCCCTCTTGTTGTGCCCAGCCCCTGCCGCGTTTCCCGCCACCTCCCCGCTCCCCGCCGCTGCCCCCTGCGGCCCCGCCCCTTCCCATTCGCCGCCCCGCTCCCGCCTCCCAGCTGCTCCTCCCTCGCTCCGGCCCCCCGACTCTCCACTTATGGCAGAGTGGCAAACGCGCAGCGTTGACGCGCAGCGGGCGCGCCTTAAGCGTGCCGAAGGCGCGCCAAAGGCAAGCCCGTCTGCGCCCGTCCGCGCCTGGACCGCGCCCAGTGCCAGGACCCCTGGTTCCCACCGATACAAGTCGACCTGACAGACCTACGACGCCGCGGCCCTCAACGCACTCAATGCCGGCCGAAACCCCACCTGCTGCCGAGCCTCCCCCAGACGCATTCACGGACCCTTCACCTGCACAACCTGCAAGTTCTCCTACCTCCGAACCTGCACCGCGCCCGCCAAGCCAAACTCCAGCAGCGACCTCAAGTGCATCCGGCTCAACACCCACTCCGTCCACAGACACGCCGTGGAACTCTGGAACCTCCTCGACACAACATCACCAGACATCGCCTTCCTCACTGAAACATGGATGAACGCCTCCTCAGCCCCCGACATCGCCATCGCCATCCCGGATGGATACAAGATCATCAGGAGGGACCGCGTCAACCAGACCGGAGGAGGAATCGCCATTGTTCACAAGAACACCATCCGCATCATGACCAACGCCGACGACACCTTCGCCACCGCTGAACACCTCCACTTCCAGATTCACACCGACCCAAAGACGACCCTCAGAGGCACCCTCATCTACCGACCCCCGGGACCACGCACGCAATTCAGCGAAGACATCACGGACTTCATCAGCCCACACACCCTCCCCTCCGCTGACTACATCCTCCTAGGGGACCTCAACTTCCACCTGGAGAACAACAAGGACCGCAACACCGCCACCCTGCTGGACAACCTCGGACTCAAGCAACTGGTCAACACCCCCACCCACTACGCCGGCCACACGCTTGATCCCGTCTTCTTATCCAGCAAGCACATCAGCTTCAGCCACTCCACCGGACTCCACTGGACCGACCACAGCTGAGTCCACTTCAGCTTCAGAAAAACCACAACCCACCACCACCCGCAACAGGTTCTTTACAGGAGCTGGAGCAAGATCACCGCCGACCAGCTCACCACCTCCCTCAGCCAGAACCCACCTGCCAGCACATCGGAGGCCAACGAAGCAGCCCGCAACTTCACGCAGTAGCTGACCGCCTGCGCCGATGACCTCGCACCATTGAAGAACCCTCCCAGCAGACCCAGAAGCAAGAAAGCCCCCTGGTTCACCAACGAACTCAAGGACTCCAAGGAGACCTGCCGCACCCTCGAGAAAGGCTGGCTCCTCGACCAGACCGCTGACAACATGGCCGCCCTCAAACACGCCACCCGCAAGCACCACCAGCTCATCCGCACCACCAAGAAGAAATCACTGAAGGAGCGACTGGACAACAACGCCCACGACAGCAAGGAACTCTTCAGCATCGTCAAGGAGTTCTCCAACCCCAGCACCGGCAACAACGACATCACCCCTTCACAAGATCTCTGCGACTCCCTCGCCTCGTTCCTCCACCGCAAGATTGCCGACATCCACAACAGTTTCGGCGCACCATCCACGCACCCAACCACCGATCCAACGAACCCCACCGCCACCCTCCGCACCTGGACCACGGTGACCAATGAAGACACAGCCCGCACGATGAACACCATCCACTCCGGCTCTCCAACCGACCCCTGCCCCACCACGTCTTCAACAAGGCCGACTCCACCATCGCACCCCAACTCCGGGACGTCATCAACACCTCCTTCAACACTGCCACCTTCCCGGAGAGCTGGAAGCATGCCGAGCTCAGCGCCCTACTGAAAAAACCAACAGCGGACCCCACCGACCTCAAAAACTTCCGCCCCATCTCGCTCCTCCCTTTTCCTGCCAAAGTCATCGAGAAGATTGTCAACAAACATCTTGCCGCCTTCCTCGAGACGAACGGATCCCTCGACCCCTCTCAGTCCGGTTTCAGAGCCAACCACAGCACCGAGACCGCCCTCATCGCAGCCACCGACGACATCCGAGCCCTGCTCGACAACGGGGAAACAGCGGCACTCATCCTCCTGGACCTCTCCGCAGCATTCGACACGGTCTGCCACCGCACCCTAGTCCAACGCCTCGGCAGCACCGGCATCCAAGAGAAGGCACTGAAGTGGATCATCTCATTCCTCGCCGGAAAAACACAGAGAGTCCGCCTCCCCCGTTTCAATCCGAGGCCACCAAAGTCATCTGTGGCGTCCCGCAAGGATCATCACTCAGCCCCACCCTCTTCAACGTCTACATGAGACCTCTTGCTGCCATCGCACGCCAACACAACCTCAACATCATCTCCTACGCCGACGACACCCAGCTGATCCTCTCCCTCACCAAAGACCCCGACACCGCCAGAACCAGCCTACACGAAGGGATGAAAGACGTCGCCGAGTGGATGAAGAACAGCCGCCTGAAACTGAACTCAGACAAGACGGAAGTCCTCATCCTGGGACCATCACCCTCGGCCTGGGACGACTCCTGGTGGCCCCCAGCCCTGGGCACCGCCCCCAAGCCAACAGACCACGCACGCAACCTGGGCTTCATCCTGGACTCCTCCCTCTTGATGACCAGACAAGTCAACGCCGTATCCTCATCATGCTTTCACACCCTTCGCATGCTTCGCAAGATCTTCCGATGGATCCCGACCGAAACCAGGAAGACGGTCACCCAGGCCCTCGTCACCAGCCGACTGGACTACGGAAACACCCTCTACGCCGGAACCACAGCCAAGCTACAGAAAAGACTCCAACGCATCCAGAACGCCTCCGCCCGACTCATTTTGGACATCCCCCGACGCAGTCACATCTCCGGCCACCTGAGGGACCTGCACTGGCTCCACGTCGACAAGAGGATCACGTTCAGGCTCCTCACCCACGCACACAAGTCTCTCCACGACCTGGGCCCCAAGTACCTCAACGACCGCCTGACCTTCTACACGCCCACCCGCCAGCTACGGTCTACCAGCCTCGCCCTCGCCACCGTACCACGCATCCGAAGAGCCACCGCCGGAGGCAGATCCTTCTCCTACCTGGCGGCCAAGACATCGAACTCCCTCCCCATCCACCTTCGGCTGACCCAGGACCACCTCGCCTTCAGGAGACAACTCAAGACCTGGCTGTTCGAGCAGTAGCGGACCCCTTCCCCCAAGCGCCTTGAGACCCTTCCGGGTGAGTAGCGCGCTATACAAATGTTGTGATTAATTGGTTGATTGACAGCCCACACGCCTGTGTGTGTGGGGGGGCTGTGTGTGTGTGGGGGCTCTGTGGTTGTGTGGTGCTCTGTGTGTGTGTGGGTCTGTATGTGTGGGGGGCTCTGTGTGTGTGTGCCTGTGTGTGTGTGTGTCTGTCTGTGTGTGTGGGGGGCTCTGTGTGTGGGGCTGTGTGTGTGTGTGTGGGGCTCTGTGTGTGTGGGGGGGCTCTGTGTGTGGGGGGCTCCGTGTGTGTGTGGGGCTTTGTGTGTGGGGCTCTGTGTGTGTGTGGGGCTCTGTGTGTGTGGGGGGGCTCTGTGTGTTTGTGGGGGGCTCTGTGTGTGTGGGGGCTCTGTGTGTGTGGGGGGGGCTCTGTGTGTGTGTGGGGTCTGTGTGTTTGTGTGTGGCTCTGTGTATGTGTGGCTCTGTGTGTGTGTGTGTGTGGCTCTGTGTGTGTGGGGGGCTCTGTGTGTGTGGGTCTGTGTGTTTGTGTGTGGCATTTGAGAGAGATTAAGCTATTGGCATTGTAAATGAAAATGCCATTTATTTATCTGTTTTCAAAACCAACACATACATAAAAATGCTGTCATTTACAATGCCAATAGCTCTAACTTTTGCAAAGGCAAGACTGTTGCATTGTAAATGCTTGTTAGTGTATTCCTCTGGTGACAGGTTTGTTGTGGAATAACTAATGGAGGTTGGACTGTGAGAGTCTGCATGACATATTCAACCAATTGTCTATAGATTTTAATTAACTCTTTAAGTTGAGTAAGGAATTCTACATCTGACATTTCTTCAGTGTCAGGATGAGGTGTATAACCGGCTAAAATCAGCCAAGTTGCTACTGGTCTACCTAGTGGACCGAGCCTGGTAATGTGATTTAAATGTTTTAAGGTGCCTTTAAACCAGAGCTCATGCTCATGGTATGTAAGTGGAATTTCGATATCCTAGAAAGGAATATATTCCTCAGTGGATCATCTTCTTTGTAGAAGTGAAATAAATGTGTTACTGGATTTAATTCTGGGAATACTATCCATGAATAGAATACCTCTGACTGGTGATATTCATGTGCCTCTATCACAAAAACTGCTCTACCACCTCTTGGTGTTAGGCCATGTTTTTTAAGTTTTAGAGTGATGACTCTCCTTAAATTTGGAGACATGCTTATAGCATTTTTATCAGTTTCAGTAAAACCTGTATGATTAAAAGCTGCTGCGACCTGGTCGGCTGCAGCTCCACCGGTTTCGGTGTTATTGGCTTCGTCAGCCATTGTTTAATGAAAGTTGCAGAGCAAGGTTCAAGGAAACAAAGATAAGGTGCACAATATTTTCGAACACTGTATCCTTCAACGTTGAACAAACCAAAAAGCTAATACATAGGATTTTCCGTCCTGCTCCGCTATGGCGGATATTATCCCTACCCACTCCAGAAGTCTAATGGAGTTTTATGAGTAGGGGTCTCTGAGAAAAGCACGACTGAGTTACTTCAGTATCTAGCGTTAAATTAGTGCCTTACCTTGAAAAAGCAGCGCTCTGCTCGGCGGAGCGCGGGGGATACTTACAGTTTTGGAGGGGGGAGGCGAGGAGGCCCCCACAGCAGCCGCCACCGCCAGGAGTCAATCTGTGTTGCGCACAGCGCAGCCGCCCCGGGACTACATCTCCCGGCAGCCTTAGCGGCGGCGCTGCTTCCTGACAGCACGGGAGCGCCAGGAGGCGCCTAAAAGCAGCACTCTGCTCAGTGGAGCGCGGGGGATACTTACAGTTTTGGAGGGGGGAGGCGAGGAGGCCCCCACAGCAGCCACCACCGCCAGGAGTCAATCTGTGTTGCCCACAGCGCCGCCGCCCCGGGACTACATCTCCCGGTAGCCTTAGCGGCGGCGCTGCTTCCTGACAGCACGGGAGTGCCAGGAGGCGCCTAAAAGCAGCGCTCTGCTCGGCGGAGCGCGGGGGATACTTACAGTTTTGGAGGGGGGAGGCGAGGAGGCCCCCACAGCAGCCGCCACCGCCAGGAGTCAATCTGTGTTGCCCACAGCGCCGCCGCCCCGGGACTACATCTCCCGGCAGTCTTAGCGGCGGCGCTGCTTCCTGACAGCACGGGAGCGCCAGGAGGCTCCTAAAAGCAGCGCTCTGCTCCGCTCCGCGGCATGCCGGGCATAGGGCGGGCCCTCTACGGCCCTCAGAGGCCAGAGGAGGACTGGACGGGCCACCCCACTTGGCTTCATCCAAGGAGGAGGTACAGAGACGTTTATAACTTCTTATTAACCTCGCATTGTACTGCCTACTGTCGCTTTTGGAGTTCTGCTTGCCATTAATCATGTCCATCTGGGAGGAGCTGAATGCCCTGTGTGGCACAAAGTATGTCCCGGGCGTATCAACCCCCCCATAGTGGGTAGAGACGCTGACCAACTAAATTGCACTCCACAGGATGATCTATCCAATGCTGACAAACTGTGCACTAGTCCCTCATCATCCCCCTCCAACCCAACTATATTAACGTCGGACAAGGCTGGGAATAGAATACATGACTCTGTATCGCCCCTCCAACTGACCTTACTGGCTCAGATTGAGCAATTGCTAATATCAGCACTATCACCTCTGGTCACAATAATCAACGATCTAGGGGACAGGCTGACCAGTATTGAAAAAACAATAAAAAGGAAAGATCTACCATCTGAAAAAACTGCTATACCCAATTGCCCTATTCCCTCTATCAACAACAAAAAGCCTAAGTCCACTGCACGCAGGAAAGCTCAAACTCTTGAATCCCCCCTTACTACACCCATTCCAAGTGGCCCGAACGTTACTTTTAAGCCTATATTCGTACCTCATAGAGCTCCCAGGACCGCTCTAGAAAGAAGGCATCGCATTAATCTACCACCGAAGCCGCTCCATACGTGACTGTTCTCTCTGGGGTCCCTGTACTTAGCCAGGGCAAACTTGAAACACACCAGGACCTGCTAAACAAAGCCATTTTCTGGCTAAAACACAACAGACCGTTGCCACCTGCCCTAGATGGTGGAATCCTGAGCGTCAGGAGGGTGGGGTGACTAGGTACGCTGCCCAAAGACATCCCGGGGGATTTGATTTTAATTAAATTCAAGAATAGGAACATTGTCCCCTACCTACGATCTTGCCAGCCCAAAGAAGGAGATGGCCCCATTTGTATCTGGGACTTGTATGATTTTTATCCCGGCCCCCGACACAATCCGTTACCAAGACTGATGTCACTGAATCATAATTCTTGGTGAAAGGGGATTCCGTGTACCCTGTGCTATTAACCCTCTACCCTCTAATTAGTCTTGATTATGCACGTACCTGGTTTAGTTGATTCGTCAAATTGATTTATTCTTGTTTTGATTTAATCTTGTTTTAATAGTCGGTTTATTTTTACCTTGTAATGAAATGATGAGTTATCTATGCATGTATGTATTTTTTCTTGTTGCTTTTATGGTTTTAAACTAAAAACCGAATAAAGCTTATTTGATTTGATTTGATTAGTGCCTTACCAAACCGTTGGGCGCCATGTAGGGTAGTTTCTATATCCCTGATAGGCTCTGCGCATTGGAATAATATACACCATAGTTTTGACATAGGACTGAGGTCAGTATGTCTCTATCGAGTACATTAAACTTAATTACTTGTGTGTGTCAGCTAACTCAGAGGTCACTAGAAACTTTCTCGAATGAACAAGAAGGGATTAGTTTCGAACAACCGCATAAACATAACAACTTTATTACCCTTAGAGTTGGAACAATGTCTTCAGGGTTGTGGAAACAATAGATAACCGTTTCACTCAGTCAATCGTGCATGCTTCGTTTCTACAGAGTTTGGAATCTCTTTCCCGGGACTGGATCTCTAACACCCCGCAAGGGGAGTCAGAAACACTGGAGCTGGATTCTCTGTGAGGAGGATGACAGTGTCTGGTCAGTGCGTCAGTTGGGGACTAGACTTCCTTCGAGACTTGCTGTGGTGATCTGCGTCATGGAAGTAGGTAGCCGAACCGCACCGTGCCTAGCCATAGCAAGTGAAGGCATATTTATACCTTAAAGGTGTTTAGGAATGCCAGTATTAACGTAAAAGTCAGGCAGAAGATTGTCATGAATGAACCCCTAAGAAAAAGATTTTCATGCATAAAAGGAAGAGACCCCGGATACGCAAAGATTTGGGCTATCTAAGGACCGGATGATGGGGAACTGGGCATCCCTAACCTCATAGAATACTTCCGCGCGGCGCAAATTGCGCTACTTAGTGGAGTGATCTGAATCATAGAAAAGATGGTCATTTCAAGACAGGGCACTAGCTAAATTAGAACTATGGAAGGTCCCCTTTCTCAAGCGATTGGATAGACCTCCTAACTTACTGGGCTCTGCCATTACGCGAACTGTCTTGAGGGTCTGGGACGGGGTGAAGGAACGGCAGGGCCTGACAACATTTCCCTCCCCATGACACCCTTATTTGAGAACAGGGACTTTCTTCCTGGTGCGGAAGCACGGGCATTCTCACGCTGGAGGGAGTCCACGTGCACACTGGCTGGCCACTTTTTCGATCTGGAGGGCATGCTCCTCTTCCAAGATCTGCAAGCGGAGTAAGGGCTCCCTGAGACAGAGCGATTTCGTTACTTCCAAATCCGACATTGGCTTCTTCACGCTGAGGTACACCCCAAATGTAGCGAGGAAGCTCACAAGGTTTGAGAAATGGCTCTACACCAAAGAAACCAACAAGACAATTGTCTCAGAACTTTATGATATGCTTCGACCTAAGGCTACCACAGAATCCACTGCAGGCCTGCGGAGATGGGAGAAGGAACTAGAGGGAATTAACGAGCAAAGAGTGGTCCGACATTTACTACAGAGCGAACCACACCGCCCGCAATACGGCTGCGTAGTAGCCATGTATTGGCACCTGACCCTGGCTCGCCTGCACAGAGGAAACCAGGAACAGAGCCCACTCTGCTGGTGAAGCTGTGGTGAAGAGGGCACTTTGGTGCACCTACTGTGGGACTGCCCTGCAATACAAGAGTATTGGAGTTCTATCCTCGATGACTTTGACTGACAATTCGACACAGCGATACTGCGCTTCCCAGTGTATACTGTGCCTGGCTTGCCCAACCCCCTGACATACCCAGTTCGCGACAAGGAAGACAAATGGGTTTAGCACTGGGAGCTGCCACCCAGAACATCCTATCACATTGGGGTTCCTCCACGAAACCGACACGCATAGGGTGGCTTCACAGATTGTGGTACACTATAGGCATGGAACACATACACACCTCACTATCTAACACTCTGGCCAGCTTCACGGACTCTTGGCAGCCACTGCTCTCCTTGCTAGCTCAAGACATGAACAAGATCACATGCCGTAAATATCTCCGACTTAGCAGCTCGGATGTTCCGACAGGACAAATAGAGGACGCTCACTGACTCACGCTACCTATGACAGACCTTACCAAGACATCAGCGGCACACCAGCTCGGGGTAGGGAGGGGGGGTTATCTTGGGGCAGGGGGATCAGGGTGCTGTTAATTTTGTTTTGTAAAATGGCATTGCACTATTCCTTGTAAACAATGTTTCCATTCGAAACTGCTGATCGGACGGCTCGGGAGGGGCCCTTCAAGGCTGCAGAATGACTCATCAGATAGGCTGGGTCTGGTATAGGGCCATGGGTGTAACAGTGTACTTACGCCTCTCTTGCTTATTGAATGTGTTTTGCTGAAATGCCAATAAAACACAGTTAAACCTAAAAAGATTCTCAGCACTAGTCATACCATTAGGTACTCTACAAATGCAGGAACCAGTTGGCTTAATCCACAACCATGAGGAAACTACAAATGTGGTAATTGTGTCTGTTGTCAGCATGGTAAGGACAACATTACCATATTCTATAATCATGATGAATCGAAAATATCAGCACTTTATGAACTGCAACACTAATTACTGTGCCTATATGCTGATCTGTGTTTGTAAGCAACAATACATTGGATAGCCGAAAAGATCACTCAATACGAGATGGAAAGAACATTTGGGATCAATAAAACAGGTCGACTGCAGGTCTCCGATAGCTGAACATTTTGCTAGCCACAATCATTTGGATCAACTAAACAAAATTTGTCTCATGGGTATTGATCATGAACCAGCACAACATATAGGGGGAGACAGAGACCTCAAACTATGGAGAAAAGAGAGTTGGTGGATAAACTATTTAAAAACTACTCAATGTGGTTTAAATGTAGATACAGAAATGTATACAACTCCGGTAGGATAACACATATATCATGCTGCTTTTGCATAACAAAGACATATGCCTATAATTTATCTTGCTGATGTACTTTAACTCTCCTTGCAACCTCAGCCCTTTAGTACTGTACTGTGATGCATTATATATACTGATATGCATACCCCTTTTTCGGATATCCCTTTCGTCACTAATTTCTTTGCAATTTGGCTGTCTTTCTTTTTCTCTTTTCTTTATTGACTCAGGATTATCTTTGTTTGTGCCAATATTCACGGTACCTATTGAAATGAATACCTGTGGTCTCAGAATGTGGGCTGTTCTGGCTCCCATGCCTTATCAGTATTTCTTCAGTTTTCCTTGGTTTCCTGTTTCATTTTCCACCTTTCTCCCTCACAATTATTAATTATTTACATTCCACTTAGGGTGTTTTAGAAGTGCAAATTATTGCTGGACATTGCTTAAGAGTAGTGTAGTTTTGCTTGGGTATTTCATATTAAAATCTGTGTCTTTTTATAATTAGGTCAGCCGAATGGCACAGATCATGGAGCCTCTGCAAATGATATTGGGATGTTCTAGACTGCTATTCGCGTAATGAGATGCTGCACTTTTTGATCCAGTGTTTAACATATTTTTTTGACTAAATGTTTTTTCTGTTCTTCTTTTGGCTGTTCAGTCTTCCGCTTTGTAATTTTTGTAACTGTATTTAGTGGTGTGATCCACTCCAGTAAGAAATATTTCCCATTAGTTCAGGCTAGGGTGGAGGGTACATTTCCGTTTTAGTCCTCTTGTGTAATTAGCTTTTCTATCACTTTCTCTACAGCATTTCCCAGCTTCTTAGTTCGTCTCTGTTTTTGTTTTCAAATCTTTAGCTCATGTTGTTTCCGATTTGGGAGATAACACCAGATACGGCCTCACTGTGCGATACAGCAATTGACTTAGGGACTGAACAGAGAACCAGCTAAGTGGCATAAAGATGTAATGGCACGGCTCATGCGACTGTCATGTTGCCGATTGGGTGTTCAATCTTGCTATCTGCACATTGATATTTAGCTATTTATCTTAATTTTCATTTTTTTGGGTTTGCCTTATGTGTTCAACAGTTTTTGTATATTCTTTGTGGTTTTATGCCTTTAGTTCGGATTTCTTTTCTATGCACCAAGGAAATGTGATCGAGACCATATATTTTACCACTGGTGATCGGTCTCGCTTCTGCACGATCCCACCCAGGATGCCCCAGATCTCCACAGGAGTCTTCTAACCATGTAGGGTTTTCTTACCCACATAAGACTCTTTTTTCAAACTTCAATGAACAAATCATGTTCTTTCACAATAGATGGAGGGTAATTGAGGTGTTACTGATCTTGTATTTACAAATCACAGGTAGTTCATTTGGATGGACTTGTCAAGATGTGAGGACCGTCGCGGAAATGCGCTGCTTATTTTGTGAGTAATATTTGCAGGGATCACTACATATTTTACTGGCCTCACATGGCTCATTGAAATTGAATGGGGTTAAAAGTGTACCCTCCTCACGTCATTTTATCCTCTTTCTGTGTTTTGTACATGTAGTTTGTTTGAAGATAATACAATATGCATATAAGGGACTCGTAAGTCTTAACTTAGTAGATTTTGACAGAGCTGGCTCTTCTTTTTAAGGTTCTTCTCATTTCTACGGTGTTTGCTGTGGCATGCACATTTAATCAGACCACAATGTTCTGTGGTGTTCTTCCTCTGCTATGAGCTTCCTTGCATATTTTCCTCACATAGATAGTTCTGCTTTGGGTTGCATACCAAACAGTCGATTCGGGACTACTCCCTATAGGGCCACTTTCCTTTATTTACTTTGTCAGGCTTGAAAATTCAGCCTATGGCTTTATCTATTTTATATACTTGGCATCTGTGGTGTCATGTCTCTCTGCCCGTACTCTAATTTTGAACGTTGGATATAAGCTGGGTTCTTTTTGGTTTTCTTCGTTAGCTGGCAGTCATCCAGCCATCTTGGGTGGCCTCATTCTTGTTATGTTTTCATCTTTTACATTTCCTAGCACCAAGAACGCCTATTCGGACCGGAAGGTATTTTGGAACGCTTGGATGCACATAAAACAGCCTGCACTTCTTTAATTATGCTAAGTTACTATGGATGCTTTCAATTAATTATGATTTATAGTTTGACTTCAACTTTGATGTATGTGTGTTCTTATATAGCGCTCGACTTACCCTTGGGCATCTTGGCGCTTGCATTGGGAACCCGTCCTGGCTTTTTCCCTGTGAGATAACCCGTACTGGGCATCCCCAAGGTGAAAGCCAGGCATCCCGCCGCGGGGGGGCCGTAGTGGAGATTAAGCAAGCTATTGCCCAGCGTTGCAGAGTGTGAACCTGTGATTCGAGTAGGCACCAAAGTGAGAATTATCGAGTCCGTGGACACTTGGGCTCAGAACCTGCCGCGTCGGGAATTGAACCCTGGTCCCAGGTCTGACCTCTGCTTCAGGGTATGCCTCCTCTAACCAGTGAGCCACACTTCTCCACACGTGTGGAGAAGTGGAATTTGCTTTAATTTGGAAACTGAGCATAACAGGATATATATTTCATGAGGTAGGTTTGATATTTTCTGACATTACTCTGCTACCAAGAAGAAAATATTTTCTCTGAACTTAATGATCTCTACCTTGTGCTATTTTGTTTTTCTCTATATTTTTTTATATGGAGTTTATCTTACTTTCCATGTTTCTTACGTGTCCTCCTATTGTATATTGTTTATTTTTCCTGTGTTATATTTGTTCGAACAAATTGTTATTGTATTGTTGAATAGTATGACGATTTATGTACAATGAGCATCTTTGATATTCTATTATGATTGTCTCATATTTGACAAAAATGTCCTTTATTTTTTCTCTTATGCGTCTTTACTTGTCTGTTGCCCTGAAGAAGCGGTTATTCCCTGAAAAAAGTGTGGACTACAGCTACATCAATATTGTAGCATTTCCAGACTCTGTACTCAGCAATCTGGGCAATTGGGACCCTTCGACATTGATTAATGATTGGGATATCACTTGTGTCTATCCTAATCTCATTATGAATATGATTTTCATTTGCTAACAATAATTAGACTTTATTATACAAGACTAAATAATTTGTTGGTGTCAATAATTTATACTTTTGAATGCTGCTCTTTTACGCCCCACAACCTATTCTTTCTGCTTACCTTATATAGATTTAGGTCTTTGAGCTTGGTACCTATCATCCCAATGGAACACATCAAGTGCTCTACCACTAGACCTTATGGTCACTCTGGCTTAAAAAACGATCCTTAACAACTGGAAAGACCTAAGCAACGTTTCCCTTTATGACTACTAGGGATGGCTACGGTACCTTATGGACCTATTTTATTATTAGATCTAACTGAAGCAAACAATGATGGATACATTAGATTCATACTTGACAAATATCAAGCCAAGTTAAACAGCCTTATCGTTATCATGGTCCAGAAAAATACTGCACTCACTTCTTATCCCTCGTCATTGGCATAAACCATCACCTTGCTCATAATGTCTGATTTGCTGCAATCTCTGACATCCCTTAGACTTGTACTAGTCTCTTCTTCTACCCCTCATGTCTCTCTCACTTCTTCTTTTTTTACAAAGCCAGATCTATATAAACTAGTATATTTATATATTTATTTATTTAAAGAGTTTTATATAGCGCTGGCTAGACCCGAAAGTATCAGAGAGCTTTACATGAGAATCAACAATGTAACAGAAAACGATCGACAATTACACAATACATCATAAAATAGGCAATACATTGGGAGAGGAGAGAAAGGAGAGAGAAAAGTAGTAGAGGGGGCAGGGGAGGTGAGAAAGGGAGGATAAGGGAAGAGAGAACAAGGAGAGACTAAAGGAAGCCTGTCTAAAGACCGACTGGGTAGGTGACATCCAAGGAGGGAATCCATGGCCCATCTCCCCTATAGCTAAACCAGGTAGCTCCATCGGGCATCAGACAAAATAGCTAGATCTCAATTGACATGGGAAAATTCACAGTTACACAGGGTGGGGACTAAGGGCCAGGACAGGTTAGGGCCAAGATCGGTAGCAGGAAAGTGGAGAAGAGTAGAGCGGAGAGGGGTAGGGGGTAGGGGGAGGAGGGAGATAAGGACATGAGAGACGCAGGAGGGTTTGTTGCGGCTGTCATTTTAGATGTTGCCTAAAACCCCATTGTGGTCAAGCTGGAATCCAAAGATAAGCTGTATCTACAGGTAGAGAGATATATATATATATATATATATATATATATATATATATATATATATATATATATATATATATATATATATATATATATATATATATTCACTGAAAAAACCATAGGTTATAGACCATATATAGTTACGAATTAGCATTTACAAAACCTTGAAAATTCACTGAAAAAACCATAGGTTATAGACCATATATCGTTAGGAATTAGCATTTACAAAACCTTATTTTACTCACACAAAACCATTGAAATTCGCATATATAGTTAGTTAATTAATTAATGTAGAAATGTATAGAAATGTTGGAACTTTGTTTAATGATCACAACCTCGATCATCCGTAATTATGGGGACGTGCTTGATAATCAATATGCTGAACTCTGTTCTTACTTCTTTCGGGTTTTTTTGTCTGACTACAACACAATGAAACTTCTTTGAAATAAAAAAAAAAGTGACAGTAGCCATCTGAAATAAATAGTCTTTCACAGGAGCTGCTGAATCTGAAATATATTTATGGTTTTACTTAATCAAATTTTAAATGGTTGTTCCAGGTGTCTACGGATATTTAAGTGTATAGTTAGTGTGTGCCCTATAGAAATGTAAGCAACATAAATACCCCAACGGCCTGTTGATTTACAAATTATTTTCAGTGTATTACTTAAATATTTCAATGGGCAAAAAGAACGAAGCACCAATGACACCAATACCCTTCTCCTTTCTTGAACAGTACTCTATTACCTGATCTATCAGCATGACTGGAAACCTTTGCCTTACTTTCACTCACAGTTTAACAACACTGGAAGTTGATACTGACCCTTTTAGGATATTACATCTCTCAAAGCATAACTGTTAGAAACTGGGTTGTGGGTTGACCTGATTACAGGTCCTCTCCGTGGTCCATCTCATGATCCTCATCACCGGGTCCTCAGTTGATGTCAGCAACAGGCAAACTTTCCCCAAGACCCTCAGAGCTTTGTAAAGCCCCAACTTTCTGGTCCTTTTCTTGGTTGCAGTCATCATTCCTTAGAGAACTCCATTAACTCAGCAATAAATATCATGTAGCAGTTTAGTGAACTCAAATTCCTTTCTTGCAAGTATGGTAAGAGGCAGTCCAAGAAGGATGAGAGAGTTGAGTACACAAAAAGATTACGCACCAGATTAGTAACACAGACCTTAATTTAATAAATAAAACACGACAAAAACAACAAAAATCTAAAGTAGAACTTGAGAGAGGGATTTTTAAAGCATAAACTGTAAAATAGCCCTCAGAAGTAATAAGCTCTTAGCCATTGACCAAGACCGGGACAAAGTCAAAAGTTTCAGGCCGCCCATGATGGAGCGTGGCCCGGATACAGGGACCCAGTGAGGAAAGCTGAACAAAAGTATCTTGATCCTGGCTAAGTCAACATTGAAGATGAGATGGAGTGCTGGGGAATTACAGTGGGTGCCAAGAGTCACATAATTTCTCTATATGCTGACGATGCCCTGTTTTATTTGAGTTCTCCCTGGGACGCACTACCGGTCCTGCTGCATCATCTAGACAGATTTGGTGAGGTCTCTGGCTTCCAAATTAACCGTGGTAAGTCCCTGTTTTTCCCCCTAGCGGTACTGGCCTTGGTGTCTCCGGGCGATCTCCCAGGCCTGGGACTGCGCTGGAAACAGGTGGGATTCCGCTACCTTGGGATATAGGTGGCCCCGACGGACACACAGGCATTATCACGTAATGTGGACTGCATAACCGCGTCTCTACAACAACCGGTGTCATTTTGGAACACTCTTCCGCTGTCATTGATGGGTAAGCTGGCCATCTCGAAGATGGTGATGCTTCCCAGTACGCTATATGTACTCCAGGACTCCCTATATCCGCTGCCGCCACGTGTCTTCAAAACCCTCAACATGCTGCTCACTTCCCTGCTTTGGGTGAGCCGGCATAGTAGAGTAGCTCTTAACACTATCATACGGAGCTATGAGGAGGGCGGTTTGGAAGCCCCACGCTTCGACTTATATTATTTTGCGGCCCAACTGCACCATGCGGCGCGTTGGCTGACAGAAGCGGACAACTGGGAGAAATGTCTTCTCTCCGACAGGGCGGGTACTCAGGCACTACAGGAAGCTTTGATGCAGGGCAAAGGGTCAGATGCATCTCTTCCCTACATAGTGCGGCGGATGGGTGACGGTACAACGCGTACCGTCACAACGCGTGCTGTTATAACGCGTCCCTTACAACGCAAGTCGTTACCACGAATTGCGTTGGGGCCGCGGATATGGAATAGTATAATTTACTATTCTAACACCAGTCCCCGTGGACACTAGGGAAGGTGTTGGAATAGTAAATTTACTATTTTTAATCTTCTAGCGCCCTCCAGCGCAAGTCGTGGTAACGACTTGCGTTGTTACGGACGCGTCGTAACAGCACCGCGTTGAAACATCCGCGTTGTAACGGATGTTTCCCAGTGTGACATACAGCCGGTATATGGCAGCGTTTTGTCGAAAATGTCCTATGAAAAGCACCCTTTCACAGGGCGCTGCCGATTTGGATACTGGTCCCCTTCATAGACATGGGACAATATATGTCCTTTCAACCTTGGAGGGAAGGTGGATGCGAAGTTCTTGCCGACCTTTTTCACAACGAGACCTTTATCACCTACGAGCAAGCAGAAGAGAAATTTGGCCTCGGACAGGGTCAGTTCCTATATTTCCGGAGAATTCAGGACGTAGTAAAAACCACTTGGCCACAGTACCCAGATATTCCACCCCTCACACACACCCTAGATATCCTGCTTATGTGCGGTGTAGGACGCAAGTTGATATCTCTCATCTTCAAGGCTATGAAACTAGACTCTGCCCAGCCGGTGCCACCAACTCAGGTTGCATGGGAGAGGGATCTCTCTCTTCAGCTGGAAGAGAAACAGTGGGCACGCATAGGCGCCCTCACGTGAAAAGTCTCCTGCAATGCCAGGTTTAAATTAACACACTTTAACTTCCTGCATCATACCTACCTAACACTGGTATCCCTGAACCGCATTTCGCCCGATAAGGGAGATAGATGCCCTAGATGTGCCACAGAAAAGGCGGGCTTTTTACATTTAGCTTGGGATTGTCCTCTGGTCAAGCAGTTCTGGGTGGAGGTAGTGGGCAGGATAGTTGCAGCTACAGGCATTCGAATGCAGCTTGAACCCTTGCATTGTCTACTTGCATTTGTACGGAAGCCAAAGAATAGGAAACTCCCATATAAGCTCCTGCAGTTAATGCTAGTGCTTGCTAGGAGAAGGGTAGCTACAGCGTGAATGGGGCAGAGGGGCCCAGAAGTATCCATCTGGCTTAAAGATGTCCGTGAGTGGTCCCCAGCTGAAGAAACACACATGCAACTCACCCGAAGGGATGAGAAACTGCAAGAAGACCTCATGGTTTGGCAGGTGTTGTGTTCCTCAGGGTTGGCGGAGAAGGAGTCCTCCTCGCAGGATTTGACTGATGGCGAGGAGAGTGGGCTGGATGAGGATAGCAGACCTTCCCTTGCCACGGAGTGAGGGGACTGACCCCGGTTATATGCGCCTGGGACTCGATGTTATGCCCCATGTTTTCTCCTCACTGAAGAATGCTTCCAAATACTTATGTAACTGTACAGTTAATAAAAAACCTTGAAACCTTGAAACCTACTTATGTAACCCAATGGTATTTTTCCCCCCAGATGCGACCATCTGTGCTACATGCCAATGATAACACCAGTAATATGTCTACGTACGCCGTATTGATGCCGATTTGTTTTTTGTATTTGTATAATGCAAATTGAAAAATAAAGTTAAAAAAACCCATTGAAGATGAGGGGTGCAACTAAAGGAGACCTTGTTCAGTGGTGGTTCTGAAGATAATGCATAGGGGGCAATTAACGCAGAAGAGACAATGCACCAGTTCTGGTCATAGAAGAGCGATGTGCTGGTTCTGATCCACACAGCAGGAGCCATGTGTCAATTCCAATCCACGCAATGGCACGGAAACCGGTCCCAGGATGCTGGTTTCCTGTCCAGGGAGGACCTGGCTTGGCAGTTCAAGCTGGACTGTTCCCATGAGGCACAGGGTCAAGACTGATTTGCATATGGCCAGGTCCAAACTGGGGTGGTGTGGTGAGCAAAGGAACGATGGATAAAACCCAGATCTTTGTGACTGGGGGAGAATGTTTGAATTGTTGAGTATTCCATCAATTATTTGTTCCTTTTGTCGCCCTAAGTGGGAAGTGTATGCCCAGACTGGGTCCCGTGCTCACTACGCCACTGGATTCAAGCTAGCCTGGCTGATATGGGGTGATGCCCTGAAATTGGTCCCAGGATGCTGGTTTACGGTCCAGGGAGGCCTGGATTGGCAGTTCAGGCTGGACTGTTCCCATGAGACCCAGGGTCAAGGCTGATTTGCATATGGCCAGGTCCAAGCTGGGGTGGCGTGGTGAGCAAAAGAATGATGGATTAAACCCAGATCTTTGTGACTGGGGAGAATGTTTGCATTGTTCAGCATTTCGTCCACCATTTGTTCCTTTTGCTTTTGTCGCACTTAGTGGGAAGGGTATGCCCAGATGTGGGTCCCATGCTCACTACGCCACTGGATTCAAGCTAGCCTGGCTGATATGGGGTGATGCCTGGAAATCGGTCCCAGGATGCTCGTTTCCAGTCCAGGGAGGACCTGGTTTGGCAGTTTGGGCTGGACTGTTACCATGAGGCACAGGGTCAAAACTGATTTGCATATGGCCAGGTCCAAACTTGGGTGGCGTGGTAAGCAAAATAATGATGAATTAATCCCATATCCTTGTGACTGGGGGAGGATGTTTGCATTGTTCAGCATTCCGTCCATCATTTGTTCTTTCAACTTTATAAAAGCAGCCCTTTAAGAATTACAATTTAAAATTCAACTTCACCATATGATGTGGTTTTAAATTGTGAATCCATAGACCACAAACTTGAAAAGATTCTCTTCACAATTGGGAGTTACACTTCTAAAATGTAATAAGGTAATCTCAGAGTTATCCTATGGGAGAGATAGGCCTAGCAGTAGTGAAAAATGAATTTCAGAGTTTTTCACTAACATGACATAAAACTTAAAAATACATTGCACCCTGCCGTCTAGGTGGTCTATGGCCTTCCTAAGGGATGGCGTATGTATAAAAATGGAAAGTTTGGGCCTGCAAAAGCTTTATTTTGCCAGGTCGAAATGGCAATTTACAATGCACACACAGACTCCGCAATGGTAGGCCTGAGCTATGGTTAGAGGGCGACTTATGTGGATGGCACAGTAAGCGCTGCAGGCCCACTAGTAGCATTTAATTTACAGGCCCTGGGCATCTGCAGTGCACTTTACTAGGGACTTATAAGTAAATTAAATCTGCCAATTGGTGATGAGCCAATATTACCATGTTTTATGAAGAGAGCACATGCACGTTAGTGCTGGTTAACAGTGATAAATGTGCTCAGAGTACGAAGGCCTCCACTTGGATGTCTCCTGCTCAGTTACGGGAGGGTAAGGTGGGCAGAACCCCTAACCATTTTTTCTAGTCAGAGTACGAAGGCCAACAGAAATAAATTCAGCAAAAAGTATACGTTTGGGGCGACGCAGCAGAAAGGGCAAATTTCCAACAATAACCAAATCATGACTTTTAGGATAATGAATTTTACCAATCAAAGGTTTGTTTGTAAAGGAACAAAGACAGAACATGAAAACACAACTAGATCTCGGAATGCTGGAAAAAGTCTGGTTTTCCGTATATGGTAAAATTTGTCAACAATGATCAATAGTATAACATTACCCAATGATAAGAGGGCGTGGTGAATTTCTTTCATCACATTCCCGTAAAGCTCCTTCTGCCATTCTTGTAAAAGCTTCCACTCCTCTTCCGAGAAACAGGAAGGAGCTTCATGGAAGGAAACCTGTATCTTGAAAAGAAAATGTCACATTATTTACCGTGCAGCTTTATTCAGAGAACAATTCTACATGTTAACCCCAATTAATTTAAGCTGTTTTCATACTTCAAAACTATCAACCCCACAAATTACGTCCTCTTCAATTGCACTAAAAAAAAGTCCCACACAGCAGTGGCGGCTGGTGGAGTCTGAAGGTGGTGAAGCGTAAGACCAATTAATGAAATTATGTGAGAGAATGTAGCCAGTGAAATTGGTTTTTCCACTGGGGTTTTGGGGGGGATTCTCTTCCTGGGAATATTTTTAAACCTTAGTTTGAAAAAGTCAAATATCAGGACAAATAATTTGAAATAGGACAACATAAACAGGTCTTGCAGAACTTTCCAAGGAAAATTCGCAATATATTTCAACAATTTCTGATTTGGAAATCAAGAGGACACCGGGCTGGAGGAATTGATATCTCCAACTCTAGATCAGAATTGTTTGGAGACAGAGAAACCCATCTAATGGTTTAACTGCACAACGTGTCACCTGAAAACATGGGATACATTCCGGCTTCCCTGCTTGACCAAACTGGGTGATCCTTGGGAACTGCCCTATTTCACTATGCCTTCTTGTGCTTTATTATCACGTTTGCGCTTTATTATCACATTTGAGAAAACCTTGAAATACAGTTCAAGATGTGCATTGTACAAAACTTTAATTGTAGATATTTTAACAGACTATGATGTTGCCCCATCTTTGATGACAACCTAGGCGAAATATAAGGTGCAGTATAACTGACTTGCTCTTAGGAGTATACTGTCATCCTCGTCAGGGCATGAATATTTCATATTTTTGGATTGCACAGCATTAAATTAGGAAACCTGGGATCAATCCTGGCTTCCCTGCTTGACAAAACTGTGTGATCCTAGGCAATTGCCTTACTTCACTATGCTTCTTTTTCTTTTAACATCACACTGTGAGGTCTGGGGGAACGGTCTTATTTCACTGTGCCTTTGTGTGCTTTGTCATGGCACTAAATGTGATGATAAAGGATAAGGATGCTCAATGAAATAAGCCAAGTGCTAAGATCACACAATTTGGTCAAGCGGGAAGCTGGGGTTGATGGAGCATCTTGAAATACTTTAGATTGCACACTATTCTTAAACATCTCCTTCAGTTTTTAACAGGTTACAATATTGCTCCATCTAGCATCACAGCCTAGACCACATATAAGGTGAACATGATAAATCACTTGTCTCTCGTTATTTACTGGCAGCGTCGTCCGGTTGGTGGGGTGAAGGGCATAAAAAGTTAATGTTTAAAGGCTATCGCTTCTAATAAATACTACTCATTGTAGCATACAGTTTAATGCACTAAACTGAAACAGTTTCCCATGTTCAAGAAATACAGGATGAATGCTGAGAGGGTGGTTTGGGGCCGATAGGGAGTTTTGATAAATGTCATTTGTTACCAATTTTATTGTTATTTAATTGCTTATGCACTACGGAAGCATACACAAAAAAGAAAATACATTTTTTTGTATTTATCTAAATGTGGTCTGATTAATCATGTGGTCTGACCGTGGTTTGTGGTGAGCTCAATGTTGCAAATTTAAAACTATTGGACTCCTTGTGAGCCTTTGATATGTATCACTGAGGGCAGATCGTTTCTAGATTGGTTATTGAACTTGGCATCAAGAACAAATAACAGTTTGTGCAGTGCATTAAAAATGCTAAAATCTACAATTGCGGATATCAAACCTATAAAATGTATTAACCTACCAAGCATACCGCCATTATATACAGTGGGAATTGTAGCGCACTTTGACAATTATCACCAAAAAAAAATTCAAGAAGCACACTACATCTGGTGTGCTGAGCATGGCTAACAATACTCACTATGAAAGATACAATTATAACTGGATATGCTGCACGTTTATTTATTCAGATACTATGGACCATGCTATATTGCCACAAGATGTTTCATCCTAAGAAATTAGTAACTATTGAGACATTTGACATAACTGAGACTCCTAACATCCAGGTAACCAAATCACTTAAAACGTCCATACTTCTGGTATATTTTGTTGTGATGGACAGCAAGATCTACCATCCTAGACCGAGCATTGTCTGCATGGCGAAGAGCAGTCAGCCATCTGTTAACATATGGCAATGGATTCCAAAGAGGCAGAGGAGGGCCTATGAGCTCGATCAACATTAGTGAAGAAAGATGCATGATACAGAGACTGTTTCTAATGGGTGACATTATCAAGCTCAGGGTAAAACCACTTTTGCAGTCCCCTGAAGTCAGCGATGGTATGTTTATTGCCATCAAAACAAGTCACAGTTGGTGAGGGCAGGGGGAGCGGTTTCCCCTCCCTTTCAGGTTGGAAGGGGGAGGAGGCAGGGATGTCCCCTTTTACTGCTTCTTTGCCCTGGCCTTTAATGCCTTGGTGCGGGCATTCTAAAGAGTGGGCGGGGCTCCGTCAAAGGTACAGGAGCACACAAGGGGTTAAACCACTGGCATCCTGGATCAGGATTGATGCACAAATGCAGGGGTTTGTATGGGAAAGAATAGTCCTGTATGCCAATGACGTGCTTATTTTTGTATCAGACCTTTCACACTAGGGACCCTGCGCGCTCCATACACTGAGGATCTCTGGAGATGTTATGGGACTGTGGATGCACCCTGACAAATCCTCTGTGTACGTAGTGGGCAACGGTCCTATGGATTTTTCATGGACCTCTGGCTTGTGGTTCTACACCAAGGATTCCAGTATTTAGGAATCTATATCAACACTAACGAGACCCCGGAGTTGGGCAATGAATATACAGCTCCAATTAGATTGATTGGTGGCTGATTTTAAGCTTTGGAACCCCCCCTATTCCTTTTGGGCAGACAAGCTATTTTTAAAATGGTGTCAGTATTGCATTTGATTTATCATCTTCAGAACTTCTCTTTTTCCCTTGTGGCGTCTTTGTTCTTATACCTAGAATCGTCGTTGCAGAGCTTCTTGTGGAAACATGGTCCACCCTGGATCGCCCTATCGAAATGGTGCAACTCAACCTACGATGGGGCCATATCCACCAAGGATGTGAGATCCTACTATAGGGAAGCTGAACGGATGGTTTAGAACGATTGGTGGTTTCAAGGCATTACAGACCCGACTTACGTAGTAGAGGGTTGAGCGATGGAGATGCTGAAGCTCTCTCACCTGTTGTATGGGAGGAGGATCCCACAGGGGCTCTTCCCGACTATGAGAGAGGTAATTGGTGCTGCAAGGACTCGGAGGCGGCTATGGGTTAGAAGGGACGCATCACCCAGGAAACCCCTCTTTGGGATGCGCCAGGAGGTTGGTGTACAGGCGTTTCAACGCTGTGATCTCATTGGTATCTCCAGATAAGGGGATGTGCTCAAGGGGAACTCACTGAAGACCTTTGCTGATCTGCAAGAGGAGTTCTAGCTCCAGAAGTCTCTCCAGATGATTCTTGCTCTTGCGCCATACCTGGCTCACCTAGAGAAGATTCCGGAGTTTACTCTTCTGGAGGGCAAATTACTCCTGACACGCATCCCAGATCACAAAGTCTCAGCTATATACCGCTCCCTAAATCAGCAATGCCCCAGACAACTTCAGTTTGCTTCACAAGACATGGACCCGTGACTTCGGCCCCTTGGAGGATGAAGTCTTGAGTGGCCATTGCTTCACAAATCTGCCTCAGCTCAGATACCTATATAGAGTGTACTATATGAGGGAGAGGCTCAGTAAGAGCGGGCTAATTGAGTCTGAAACATACCTGTGCTGCCAGGGGGCTCGTGGTGATTTCCTGCACACAACCTAGAGTTGCCTTTCCTTGTACCCTTTCTGAGAGGGGGATTTTAAATGTCTGGAAGAAGTGCTGGAGCAGACACTGCTGCGTACCACATTTCTGATGACATTGACAGGACATTTATAGGCGGGCTCTCCCAGGCTTTGAGAAATCTCGTCGCCTATTCACTATGGCAAGTAAATTTATTCAGGGCGAGCTATATTTAGGGCTTAATTGCCCGTTCTGGCGTACTGACAAAGAACAGGTGTTCTGTTCACTTAGAAAGTGAAGGAGCAATAAAGATGCCTTTAAATCTTGTGTTTTTTCTTGTCACATTTGCTCTGTGTATAGAGACAGAGGTCAGAAGTCAGTTAACATCTTGTTACAATTACTTTTCTTTCTCTGACTGCAGAGTTCTAGAGTTTTGTAAAAGTGAACTGACTGACGTGCTGTACAAAAAGTGTGAAATGAAGGCAGAGGGATGTCAGGATTTTTTTCTAACACACATTCAAATAGCTACTAAGTGAACTGTACCAACATTTCAAAATATATTTCAATAGTTATGAAAGCCCATTTTTTGTAATTCAGAGTGTCAGTCAGTCAATCCACTTTGTTCGATTAATTAAAATCATAAAAGTACAATACAAAACACAGGACAACAATAATATAATCCTTTCAGTACGAATGGGCGTCATAAAAATGTATATCATTTCTACAAGAGGTATATAAATAATGAAAGCTTAAAAAGATATATCAGATAAAAACAGTTACAGTACGATACAATTAAAGAAAAGTTCATGTTTCAATCACAATAGGGAGTCTTTTTTTCCTAAGGCCGACAGCAGCAACAAGAAAACGGGCAATATTAAAAATATTCCAGGTTTTATCTAACAATTGAAGGTACATTAGAGCTGGTCTGACCTGTAAAAAGCACTTTCCCCTCAGGAGCGGAATTAAAAACCTCTTCCTAATGTCAGTATAAAAATCACAAAACATTATAAAGTGCATAGTGTCCTGAGGTGAAAAATTATCGCAGTTACACGGGGCAATATCTTCTGGTTTACATCAACCAGGGAAGTTACCCAGGAAAAGTGGATCAAGTTAAATCGAAACCTGGTCAGAACCTAGCGATGGAAGGGCTTAGTCACAATTCTCAGATAGGGCTCTATTGACGGTGAGGAAATTATTAGATAATGAGCCCTAACCAAAGGTTTTTTTATTTCCTGGTCCTCCCGTTCCAACCTCAGTTTATTCAAGAACTGTTATTTCACCCATTTAAGGTCAGTTTTCTTGATCCCTTCTGAGGCATTATAAATGTCAGGACGCCCTAGTTTAATGAACATACCCTTAACGTACGACAACCACTGGACCATATTGCTGGCTTTATCTAAAACAACACAATCCCCTATGATCTGGTGATTCAACGTTAGCTCTGGAATGAGCCAGGTTTTCATCCAACAGCCCAAGGTAGCCAATATCGCCAAGCCAGTCACATACCCCATCCCCAATTCCTGATGAATGGCAAAAGTAGGGGGTTGATTGGGGGACAGACAGAAGGGAGCGGAAACATTTGTTTTCAGCCACCTGAACCCCTGCCATTTGCTTATACCCCCAGATGGCAGCACCATATATAGCGATAGCCAGGCATTTCGACCTGTAGATGGCAAGAATTGCCTCACAAGGCGTATCGCCCAATCGGCGCACAAAGCCGATTAAAACTGACAGCGATCTCACTACTGTATTCTTTGTAGATTTAAGCTGGGGGACTGTAATGTCCTGATAATTCTGTAATTCTGCCAGTCACCAGGGCATTACTTACCACATCCTTTCTCAGGACCAACAAAGACACCACACTTCACAATACTTACCTAAGAAAGGAATAAGCACTAACAATAGACTAAAGTTATGAGGCCATTGCCAAGGAGCTTGCAAATAATAACAGCGCACACCTCACCACCTCCGAGAGGATTCAGAAATCACAACGCACACCTCTCCATCTCCGAGAGGATTCGGAAATCACAACGCACACCTCTCCACCTCAGAGAGGATTCAGAAATCACAACGCACACCTCTCCACCTCAGAGAGGATTCGGAAATCACAACGCACACCTCCCCATACGAGAGGATTCAGAATAGCAGCAATCACAATGCACACCTCTCCACCTCCGAGAGGATTCGGAAATCACAACACACACCTCTCCACCTCCAAGAGGGTTCCGTAATTACAACGCACACCTCCCCATACGAGAGGATTCGGATAGCAGCAATCACAACGCACACCTCCCCATACGAGAGGATTCGGGATAGCAGCAATCACACCGCACACCTCCCCATACGAGAGGATTTGGAAATCGCAATGCATGCTCCTCCTAACAATAAGTGGGGTAAAATAATTAGAATTTATACTTCCCTAGATGGGAGCGGAATAACTCTCCTTCTACAATTACCTGCAGGAAGGGAAACTTACCATCCTTCCGATGCGACAGCACTTGGATCAGAAAGTTCCCAACCTCCCATCCCAAGGAACACAAACAAATTATTATATGCTCTGGGGTTTCTTTATTACACAATGATAGGATGACAAAATAAAGAAATAACTAATATGTCACTTTAGGCCTTCTTCACAATAACACCTAGGCAATTGCTAAACTTAATCAGTAAGACACATATAAAACACATATGTATATAAATGTATAGAACCTGAAAATAAAAAGGATAGTTAGGCAAAGAGAGTCAGAATATAAGAATTAGCGGAACACCTAACCAAGTTTCTACACATCTTGTTTCCAGAGGGGGCCAGTCTCTCCGGTCTAATCAGGATTCTCTGCTCCACGATCACCGCTGCACGTCTGCAACTTGATGTATCACCAAACTGCCAGGATACCAGACTACAAGAGATCAGAGCTCAGACACCTCCTTTAGTACAAAATAGAAGTGTTAGTCGAAGCTTCTACCAAGCTTCGCCTCCTTTTCCCATCAGATTCCGTACCACTCCATGCCAAGGACACAGCATCGGCTGGCCAGGCGTCTGTTATGACTTCGGCATAGAGTGAGCACATTCCTCTGACAAGAACCGGTCCTCTCTGGTTGAAGAAGGGTGAACAACAAGTAGAAAGTAAAATATAGCCTCTCACCCAGAGAGGCTCAGAAAATGGCGACAGCTTAGAAAATGGAGTCGCTCAAGCATAGGCCTCTATTCCCGCAAACGAGCAAAGCTAGTATGCAAGAAGGCATAAGATCATGCCAAAGCCAATAGGCAAGCCCTGCCATTAAGCAAGATACAGTCGGAAACAGAAAGGACATTGTCAAGCCCTACTTTATAACTAATTTGTGTTTCACAGGCCTACACAGCACTATATTATAACAAAGTATACTGAGATGGTAATGGGCAACGGTCATAATCGACCCGAGTATTCATAAAATCTATTGGTCACTACAGGGACCCAAGAGCATCTGTTGTCGAACAGTCACGCTGGTCACCTCAGCCCCATTGCATATATAAGTTTTAGGTTTATTCTTTCGTTGACTCATTGTCATGACGTGTGATTTGGAGATGTTTACCACCAAATCCAAGGATTTCATAAAAATCCCAAATACCTCCAAGAGTCTCTGAAGGCCTTTAGGAGTTTGAAACAATAGCACGGCATCGTCCGCATATAGGAGGACCAGAATGGTCCTATTTCCTACACGCGGGATGTCCAGGCTGGCCTTCTCCAGGGTTTTATCTAGGGCATTATTATAAAGCGTAAAAAGTAAAGGGGCCAATAGACAGCCTTGGTGAACGCCTCTACCAGACTTAAAGTGTTGTGTGCATTTGCCATCCTGAGTAACCCTAACAGCTGCCCAAAGGTCCCGATGTAAATCTGCTAAAAAATAAACCAGACGAGGACGAATCCCTATGTCAAGTAAAATGGACCAGAGCTTTGATCTGTCAACCAGATCAAAGGCTGAAGAAAGATCCATGAAGCCCATATACATGGAACCATTTTTCGCTACAGTGTACTGGCTATCAGTAAATATAGGTTAAGGTACTGGTCCATGGTACTCCTGACTTGTCTACAGCCATATTGAAGATTGGATAAAACCCCATTATAAATTACCTAATCTGTGACTTTGGCCAGAATCACCTTTTCTAAAATTTTAACGGTAGAGTTGATCAATGAATAGGTCTGTAACACCTTGGATCCCCTCTCTGACCCTTTTTAAAAACTGGTATGATAATAGACTGGGACCATGATGCAGGGAACATCTCAGCAACTGTGGCGTTAAACACATTTGCTAACATTTTAGCCCAAAATGTAGGCACACCCTTATAAAGGTCAGCAGGGACACCACCAGGGCCGGGTGCCTTATTACTAGATGTGTCTATTATTGCTCTCTCGATGTCCTCCTCTTTAAAAACCAGCAGGGGTAACTCGTCACCAGTATCAAAAACTATAAATGGCTTGTGGGCCTCATTTTACCCGTAAATACACTCGAAGTGCGATAGCCACTGTTACTCTGGGATGTTAGTTTCCAGGCTACCATTCTCCTGCCCTGAGAAAAAAGGCCTATTAACAATAGCCCAGAACTTTGAGCTATCCTTCAATATTTCAACAGACATTAAGGCGTTCCATGCCTTTGATTTAATCTCATTTTTGCGGGTATATACTGCTAATTTATATTCTTTTCTGAGACTAACTATCTGCTCCCTATCTCTTGGATTATTTTTCAGGGCTTGGTTTAGATTTAGGTGGGTCCTAGAGCATTTAGCAGCAAACCACCTTTCACCTGGGTGAGACCTGGGCTTACTTATAACAGTCAAATCGGTTGCTACCTGGCCACAGATAACTTCAAAGGCTCTGATGACCTTGTCCTTTGGAGTGGAAGTATCCACACACTTTGCAATATAGTTTTTGGCCTTCGTACATAAGTTAGCAAAAAAAGATTCAGGGGCCATCTTAGTCCATTTTAGCCGCCTCCCTTGGTCTCCAATTCCCACAGGGTTGGGTCGCCTATCCTTGCCCAGGGAGCACAAGAGGTCCATATCTTTATCTAACTCCAGGATAACTGGGTTATGGTCGCTAAAGGGAGACAACCTCACATTATAAAATACTACTTTCCCTAGCATTAAGGGGGACAAGAATATATAGTCAATAATGGTCTCCCTACCCCTTGCCTTAAATGTTGATACATTCTTGATAGGGTCGTGAAAACCCGGTTCATAGAGGTCAGCGCCTAACAGGAGATTCTCCAGAGCCTCCCCCTTAGATGTATGCTCTAAATGGGGTAGCAACGAATAATCTGGACCAAAGGCATCATCAATTTAACAGTTCAAGTCACACAAGTGAACATTAAAATCGGCCATAAGTATGGTATGATAAAAAGTGGATTGCTGTTGTCTATACACTTCTGAAAAACATTTCAAATAAGAAAGATGTTCATTTCTGGAATCGCATTCCCCAGAATTATAAAAGTTAATTAACAGTATTTTAGGGTGATTAGGAGTACTTAATTCTGCTATGAGACAGTTATGGGAGGATACCTCCAACAGCTTTATGGACCCTTCTATCTTTAGGGAGAAGAGAAGCATTAAGCCTCGCTTGGCTCTTCCTTCTGACATTGGTCGAGGGGGCGAACAGTATGATTTGAACCCATCCAACCAGAAGTGGCTTTCCCTCTCCCATGTCTCCTGAAAAGCTATAATGTTGTATTTTTTTACAAACTTAAGACAGCTAGGGGCAACATCAGTATCAATAATTTGAAGATTATGCCTAGATTCCGAAGAGCAATCATGAGAAATCTCTAGTCAGTCGTTCTCGTCTAGCTGGGACAATGGGGAGAACCTGTTAGATAAAGCTAGGCCCACCCCTATGTGACCTGTCTGTGTATAGACAGTTTGAAGAAATACTGTGTCTCTATCACTGGGGCTTTCAAATTGGAGTTCAGGATCATTATATTCTCCATGGCTTAGAAAAGACTGATGAGGCCTCCTCAGTTCCACCTCTGGGTGGGTCTTGACAGGGACCTGTGATCGCCTAAATGGAGGGTAGAAGAATCCCAGTGGCAGGGCCCTAATGCCCCCCCTTCCCCTTCTCCATGTCTGAGGCATCCCAGAACAGTCTGTCAGCAGCACCTCGTTTATTAAAATGAACAATAACGCAGTCCCCTTCCACTTGTTTCGGGGATTTGCCTATCTACCCCACCCGTCTAGCCATTATAATACTAGAAGAAATCTCAGTATTTCCGGAGCAATAAAGGTCGCACCATTTTTTGGCTTTCAATAACAGGGCTGGGGTGGATTCTTCTTCATTAGCACTCAATGGTGGAACCCTTACAAGGACCGCAACCAGTAGGGTTGCTTCTGGGGGAAGGTTAATACTAGGTAATTTAGTTTTTGCACACCTCTCATGTAAAACGGGAAACTCCCTGCTAGCCAAGGTATGGGCATAATCCATTTAAACCACAGGGTTCCTGCCACTACTATTGGAGTTCCCCCCACTCCCTGAGGAGCCCCGATAACCCCTAGCTCTCTCCGTGACACCCGGGTCAGCTCTCTCGCATGATGGGGGAATTGGGGGACCACCCCTGTTGATCTCGCCAGAGCGTAGCCTAGTGTCCAGTTGAGATTTAGAGGGCTCAATTGGATTAGGAGGGGCATGCAGAGCGCTTGGGGCTGTTAGAAAAGAGTTTATCAGCTCACATTTTTTCAGAATACCAGCTACACATGTGATTATTGTATCAATGATGTCTTTAGCAATACTGGTCAAAACAGATTCCAAACGAGAAGTAAAGCTCTCCACCACCACATTCCGGACTCTCGCTTCTATAATTTCACTTGCAGCAGTCCCTTGAGTAGGGATACTTTTTTTTAGGTTTTAGGTTTTTTCACCGTATATCTCTTGGGTTGCCCTTTTTGTTCCGGATCATGAACAAGCAAGGAATTTTTAGTAACGTTCACCATCCCCTCTGTCTCAACGACATCAGCAGTTGTGGAACCTTGGGCACCTAACAAAGTTGTAAACAATACAATTGGTTCCAAGGGGACGGGTTTTTTTTACCACCAGATTGGGTGTAGCGATCCCTACGTCTTTCTCTTGGTTCATGCCCAGACCCAGTTCCTTTTCTGCATTAGCAATTTCTTTGTTTAAACACACCCACCACCGAGGTTACATATGAAATAATAGTTGCCGATTTTCTGGGGACTTTTGCTTTTATCCCCCCTGGTCTTGGGTACATAGATGTTTCAGCTTACCCATTATAGATGTTAGAAGTAAGAGGGGTGGCCCAGCCCGGTCTCTTCCGGTCAGTGACGGGCAAGGACGGGCCCGCCCCTGGCCCGGGCTTGGCCCAGGCGCCACCCGCGCACGTCCCAAGCTGCGGGAGGCTGGCAGCACTTATGTTGCTGCTCCTCGGGCCACGGCGGATGACGTTACTGCGTGATAAATTTAGTCTTAGTGATAAGTTTGTTTTTTTTTAATAGGCTGAAACTAGTCAGAACACATTACTTGACCAGAGTTTGTGTGATCAAGCCTGAACAAGCTGCAGCGGGTGACGTCACACGCGACTCCCACAAGCAAGAAGCAAGTAAGCAGCAAATGGTGAGCAGGGGGCTGGTTGAGGATCAAACCGCCTAACACCAGCTCAAAACTGCTCCAACACCACCATATTAACCCGCAGAGCCGCCTCCCCACTTCACTGATGGCCCCGCAGCAATCAAAGGCCAACTGAGGATAGTAGGAGGCAGACACAGGAACAGAAAGGCACAGAACAGGAAAGGAAGCAATAATGTAAACAGCGGGAGGACTAGGCCTGTGGGACACCCTGCAGAGACAGTGGCGGCCGGCATTAGGCTGGCTCGGCTTGTCTTGGCCGGGGCCCCACTTCCTGCCACCAGCATAGCACCACTCCAACCCTGCTCCCATGCCCCTTGCGCTCCCAGAAACGAGAGCCCAGGCTGAGAGAGGGGAAAACCACGGAATACCAGGAGAGCTGGAGCACCACCCTTGCTTTCTGGGCACAAACCCTGCCAAAGATCCTGTCAACACTTCCCAAGCATACCATCAGTCAGAAAACATGGCCTTGCGCAAGGTGCTCAAGCCTGCTTAGGGCTGGGCACGGATTTTGGCCCAAGCACCAAACAACTGCACTGCCCAAAGGAACTATTGCTGCGAAGGGAGTCCCCAGACAGTATCTCAGAGCATAAAACGTAAATTGCCTACCAAAAACATCTAGGGCACAGCAACTCTATCCAATATTTTAAAGGAAGAGTCCAGCCACCAGTTCAGCAACTACTGGTCTATCTCACCAGTAACACTATCACTCACAACATCTCACAGTGGGAACAACCCTGAAGAAGAACGGTGGAAGATAGCCCTCCCTGAGATCAATCAACCTAAGCAAACAGACAACAGGGGGGGCGATGACACCTGCATGGCATACAAATTGGCAGGAACAAACAGAGCCTCTATTCAATATGGACAGCGTAAGAACATCCCAATTCCAAACAAATAGCACTCGGCCGAGGAAAAATAGATCACCACTTGTGCATAGTAGTCTAAGCACAATTAATTAGCATATTAGTCTAAGCAAAATTAACTATCAACCCTTCATGTTGCCCCCCAAAGGACAAGGGACCTCATTCGAAGAAAATCAGAGAATAACATCACTGTTCTCATGCCAGAATAAATCTCCAGTGGGAACAGGATATATTCAATAGGGCAAATATCCTGCAAATACTTCATCATATTCCAGAAGTAAATCACCTGAAGACTAATGATTTAATTTGAGTACAATTTAAGGCCCTGAGCAACAAGTCTAGAAGAAAATCAACACTAGTCGCATGGAGAACGAGCGCCCAAGCTCAAATGGTCATTGCTGGAAAAAAAAATCAAATCAACGTACATATACTGGAAGAAGACAAATATCCACATATGCTTTGGGAAAACACAGGTGAAAAAACAACACAGTAACAGTGAAAATCCATCATAAGGGGAAACACTGCACCAAAACATTTCCTAATTTGAAAATATACTTCACAACCACAAATCCTAGCGTAGAAACATTGAAAGGTCAAAAAATGAATAGCACACGAATGACCAGGAGGGGATGGTGAAGAACCTGGCAGGATGGCAATCACACTACTCCTAGCATAAAGCGACTAAATAGGCTACCAGGCAGACTGTATACAACTTTAAAAGTAATATCCTGGAATGTGTACAGGCTCAAAAGAAAGCTAAATAACAGGGCTCCCTTTTAATCTTTAGATACAGGGGACCTATTTTGTCTCCAGGAAACCTGGCTACTGTTACAATTGTCAATCCCAGGCTTTGAATAGCTTCACCTTCCAGTAAAAAAGCACACTTGTTTGGAAGGCCTTTTGGGGTCCTACCTATTTATATATAAGCCTTGACATAAAATTACAGTCAGCAAAGTACCCCACAAGCACGGATATGGTCCAGGTCGGTCAGCTGCAAGTCTTGAAAAGGAATGGATCCCCAACAGCGATTTTATTGCTGAATGTGTACTTCAACTGCAGGGAAAACCCTCGATAAAGCAAGATGAGGGAATTGGTCGACACACTAGAAGAATTTCTGGGCAATCATCCAAACTGCAGGATAATAATGTCCGGCGACTTTAACATTCATAACCTGGTAGCAGGGAAAGACACACTATCCAGGGATCAAGCGGGCGAGCAGCTTAACTAATCTTCAAACTAACACTGTCTAAAGTCTGTACAAGATGTATAAAACGCCATTTACGCCAGAATAGAACATCCCCGCATAATCACAAATCAGCTAATGATTATATTTTTATGGATACCTCTACAAACACGTAGCTGAGTTCGCAAAGCCAGAGCTGCAGACTAGTGACCATCTTCCTCTGTTCACAGTAATCTCGCTGCAAACATGCAGCACCAAGCGCATAAACATACTTGGTTCATCTGACAAGGAAGTAATCCACACGTTACTGAAACGTTTGAAGTGGAATAAAATATATCCATCTGGTTTGGCAGCTTGGAAACACAATTGGCTGACAACTAACAGTGAGCACATACATATTTTCAAAATGGCCTAACATGGTGTCAGAGTTGTACTATGCACTGCAGGGCAAGGCAGTAAACTCCTGGTAATGGTCCAAAGAAAGTGCGTGCTGCCAGCATCAACTCTGCTGCTTTAACATCCTGCAAAGCAAGAGAGCTCTAAGACGTGCCAAGCGTAATCAAAAATGGATGGGCGACGAAGAGTCAAATTACAAGTGGATATCAGCCAGGAACATGCACAGGAAACATATATGGAATTCTAAAAAACAACATGAAGAATCCCAATGGCTACATGTCCACAGCCTCCTAGCTACAAGCAGAATTCTGGCAATATATTAACGCATTGGCCGGGCACAGCCACGACCGGTAAAACAGAGTTTCAAGCCACACATGGATCAAATATGTAAAAGCACTCTTCTGTCAGCCGATTACTCAAAGCCTTTCAGACAATCAAACACTCTCACTGAGCACTAGTCAGCAGAACGTCATCAGAACCAACACTAAGGTAAGGCACAGTCAGTAAAAAAGCAAGCAAACCCTCTGTTGTAGATAACTGTGTGCTAACAATATTAAAGAATATGAGAAGCAATGGAGCCCCGGCCCCAACAGCCTACCAGGTCAACTATTCAAAGAGGACTGCAAGTTCTGGGAAACTATACTTACCCTGCTCTATCGGTTTTGCATGACCAATGCAATAATTCCTGAAGACTGGAAAGGCTCTCTACTTCAGCCTATCCATAACAAGTGGTATAGTCAATAGGCCTCGCCTTTTGGAGCTTATAAGTGTTTAGCCATGCAGTGCATTATTCTAGGTGCTGTGCAGCTGGGTCTGAAGAGCTATGCAATCACTACACACTGGGTGTGAATTAAAGACGGAATCGTTTTTGTGCATAAAAACAGTACAGGTGTGTGTAAGAATCAGCAAAAGTGCTTCTAGAGTATTATCGGGATTCTGTAGGTTAGCTTTTGAGCTGCCAAGAGAGCTATTTACCAGAGAACGAAATGCCAGGCTCTTTTTAGGTCTCGCCAGGCGTTAGCAGCACGCATACGCTGCACTCGCCATGCGAGGGCTTCTTGGAATCGATACGGTTCCAGAAGTCGTGTCTCTACTCGGCCTGCAATTTTCATTCGTGCACGTCGTTTTGCGTCATAGATTATGCAAAACACAGTGTAATGATTGCACCTGAGGTATTTAATCCCTCCTGGTTGCCACCCTGTCTGCTTTTGGCCCCGCCCCCGGGATTGGATCTTTTACTTGTGGCGGGAGACAGAGTCTCTTAACACCTTCGCTGCTAAGGCAATTCCCCTCCTGTGCTGGAAATTGCTATTTTCATTGTTTTATGACGAGCTGGGCTCGTCATCAGCACACGACTACTGTGCACCATGACGAGCCCAGCTCGTCATCAGCATCGAAAGGGTTAATTAGCCGCTAAGCACTTTTTTTTGCTATTTCCACGTTTATCTTCAACAATGGCTGACACGCCTTTCATTTCTCTGGCGCAGCTAGTTTTTGTACTTTTAGATAGTGTGAACCGGACCCGAAGGACACGTTCATTAATTGGTAGGCATGTGGAGATTAAGTGATTTGGCAAGAATCACCTGATGGTGAGCCGAGGCTCGTTTTTTAAAATCATTTGCATTGCACCCGCTACACATTACTTTTCTCTGCACGGGCGCTGTGCTTCATAATAACATCAGCGTGAAAGTGCAGCATGACATGATATTGATTTCTACTCTCTGTGGGACCAGTGATCAGTCTCCCGCTCAGTGTAAGGCTGAAAACTCCCTGGGTCTCCACAGTGTCGGTCAGAGAGGCCTTGAGAGTTCTCCGTGCCCTGCTCGTCCATTAGTGAACAGCAGCGCTCGACGCCTTTCACAAAGTGCCAGCTAGAGCTGCTGTTCAGATTCACCTCAGAGTAGAAATGAGGTCTGTCTTTATTTCCGGATACGAGACACCTCCCGCACGCAGGCTCATGGGCGCCTCCAAGCAAAAACCAGGGGTCAGGTGCTGCCCGAGAAGTCACCGCAGGTCCCTGGCCCACTTCCTGCTAATTCGAAATAACCTCCTGTGCAGAGGAAGCACTGTGCACAAGCCTGGACAACGGGCATGCTGCTGATTGACCGGGCGTGTCGGCTTGGTGAGGCCGCAGGAGCTCGCCAGGCAGTGAAAGCGGGTGCTGCAGTGCCCACGCCCTTCTCTTCCACGGGGTGCACGTCTGGCCCGCTTAGTTTGTTTACTGTGCTATCTTTATAGTGTCGATCTGTTACTAGTGGAGTGTCTACGCGCTAGGGACGGTCTTCAGTTTGGTAGCCGTACTATTGTGAGGTCTGTAATTGTGAACTTTTGGCATAAATTATGGGTTTATCTTGATGAAAGACCAGTTTTGCCGGACTCTTTACTCTCCCACATGGCCAGGGTTTACCATGGACTTGCACACATTGGAAGAGATGCAATGATCAGACTCTTCGAACAGACATGGTATACTCCGAAGTTCAGGGTCATTGCAGAGAGCCTTTGTCAGAGGTGTATAATCTGTCAGCAGTAAAATCCTGGCAGAAAGACAGTGGGATGAATTGAAAGAGCAGAAGGTCCATTTACCCGACTCCAGCTTGATTTCATTGAGCTTCCCCCTTGTAATGGGCTGAAATATGTGCTAGTCATGGTCTGCTTGTTCTCTCGCTGGGTGGTAGCCTATCCCATGAGAAGGAACGATAGTCTTACTGTAGCTAAACTACTTTTGAGAGAACTGATCCCTAGATTCGGCATTCCAGTCACTTTGGAGACAGATAGGGGAACACATTTCAATAATGAGATAATTCGGCTGATTTGTGCAGAATTTAAGATTGAGCAGAAGCTGCATTGTGCCTATCGACCTGAAGCCTCTGGAGTGGTTGTGCAAATCAATGGCACTATAAAATCCAGGTTAGGGAAAGTGTGTGCATCCACATCACTGAAATGGCCTAACTCTTTACCCCTTGCATTGATGAGTCTAAGAAGTATTCCAGACAAAAAGACTGGATTGAGTCCCCATTAAATTCTCAAGGGAAGAGCGATGAGACAAGCATATATACCAGCAAACTGATGAGTATATCTGATGATCTAGTACTTGACTATTGCAAAAGATTGGCTGAACTAGTACCTTCTGTGTTTCACCAGGTTGGAGAATATGCCACAACAATAAATCGGAATCAAGTTCCTGATTTGAGTCCTGGTGAATAGGTTTTCATCAAGAACCAAGTATGAAAATCATGTTTAGAACGCAGGTGGCACGGACCTTATCAAATCATACTGGTGACGACAACGGCAGTGAAGTGTGCTGGCTTGCCAAATTGGATTCAGGAGAGCCATACCAAACGAACCCTAGATCCAATTGAAAGACCAAAAGAGCAACAACTGGTGAATCAAAAACAAAGACCAGTGGCTGAAGTGTGTGAAGCTGATGAATCTAGAGTGGCAGATTCTGTCGAACATACAGATGGTTAACAGCCAAGCACAAGTTGAGTAGAGTAGAGTGGGCGCAGGATTCTAGGATTCAAGAGACTGCTGTTGAGCCAGAAAGAAGCGAGTTCACTGATGATCATGAAGAAAGTGAACTCCCAGCTGAACCAGAAACGAGTAAGACTGCTTTTGAACCAGAATTAAGTGAGTTCACAGTTGAAAGATAAGTTTTTGTCGACTCAGAAGATCCTGAAGAAGCTAAAATTCAGGAAGAAGAACAGCCAGAAGAAAGAGCAAAGAAAATGAACTTGTGGACCAGATGTAGAAAGGGAGAATGTGGTCAAAGCAAAGAAACCGAGAAAAGGTGATAATTGGCCAAGTGGAGTGAAAAGACTAAAATGCACTCCTGTGAAAAGAAGGTTAAGAAAAAGACCAGAACAAAGTAATGAGATCTCAAGTCAAACAGAACAAGAAGAGTCAGGAAAAGAATCAGTACGAAAAAATAGAAGAATAAGAATTCCAAGCAAGAAATACAGAGCATCTGAATGGAACTATGTCATTTTGGAAGAAATTGAAAGCTCAGATCCAAATGAAGAAAAAGACAATTCTGACACTGAGCATGTTGATGGAAGCACACTAAGACCCCCCCTTAAAGAACTGTGACAAAACTGTGAGAAAACTGAAGAAAAAGAATAAAAGAAGGGGGTAAAAACGAAAGCCTTGAAGTGTACGATTACACTAATATTTTTGAATAGCTTAGAATTTATAGGTTTAGATAGATTTTTTTAGTTTTAGAAAACAAAATGGCTGAAGCAGAAGGGACTTTACTTCCAAAATCCAGTCTAATAAGTAGGTTTAGCGGGGCGTGGCCAAGATGGCGGCGAGATAGGACGTGGATTCCTGTCCCTCCGGCGCAGCCACACTTTAGCCTTGCCATATCGTCCCAGTTGGAGCCCACCTGCGAGCCCCCGTAGGTGGAGTAGCTCTAGTCGAGCTTCCGGTGCCAGCGACGCGCTTTATTTTGGCTGCAAACTGTATTTAGGGGGCCTTCGACCCACGATGTGATGGCGGTCTAGCTGGCCCGGCCTGGCCCACATTCTTGGAGGGAGCCAGCAGCGGTGGCGAGTAGGCCAGCCGGGCGGCGACAGCCGGCGGAGACGCGCTGCGGCAGGGCGCTTACCTTGGCGGGAGCTTGAGACTGTGCAGGAGAGAAGAGAAGGGCTCAGCCGGGTGGCCGCGGAGCGCGGATCAGCGCCATCTTGGGCTGGCGGGAGCTGAAGGCGACGGACGGCTTGGCCTGGCAGGCGGCAGACTCCCTTACTCTTGGCGCCCCCACCCTGGTGCGTGAGAAGTCCACAGGAGTGCCGCGATCTGTGGAGGAGCTCTGCGGTTGCGGCCGGAGCGACGTAACGAGGTGAGGAGTGGTGGGCCTGGTGCGCATGGTGCGGCCTATGGAGTCTGGTTTCGGGCCGTGCTTCGGCGGACGACGGTTAGGGCTGAATGGAGAGGCCTCTCCCCCGGTGTGATGCAAGGGCTGCAGCGTTTCCTTCTACTGGCCCTTGAATGGGGGTGGCGCTCTGAGGAGTAACAAAGGTGCTAACAGCAATTGGAGCCTGCTGCTGGTGAGAAAGGCGGCCCCCTGCACGGAGATCCACTTACCTGCAGGGAGAGCAGAGCGTACTGTCCAGGGGCTGTGGCTCGTAGGCCTGGGTGGCGCTAAACCCCTGTTTGGAGGCCCTGTGATGTTGCAGAAGGTTGGGGGTAAGGAGCAGCGTCTGGAGTGGTGAGTGGCTGCCTCAAGAGACGGGCTAAGGTCTGTGGAGTGACGGGCAGTGCCTTCTGACTCCTGCTGCCTCCTCCAGGACTACTCAACACGCTGAGGTGGTGTTCCCTGCTGGGCAGCCCATGGTGCTTCCGGCTATCTTGGAGGGTGCCCGGGGCTCGACTGGAGGCTGCTGGTGCCTGGCTGTCTTTGGGATATACGCCACTCACCTAGGATTTTGTGTGTCGAAGCCGGGTGGTGTGGCGGGGGGGGCTAGGGCGGTGTGCCACGAAAGTTCCCCCCCTGGAGAAAGGCGAGCATCAGTGAGAGCGTGGTGTAGATGTCACCCATTGCCTAGAGAAACTTCACGCGGAGAGATACAGGCACCAGCTTTGGTCTGCGCTACAAGAAACCGGCTACTGCTGAATTTGGCACCTGAGCGGTGCTCTGACGGGATCAACCACGCCAGACGGCAAGAGACTGGACCCTCTGTAGGGCCTAGCGAGCTGTTTCTCCCCGGTGGTGAAGTGGTGAGGGGTGGTGCAGAGAGCGGTGATCCAGCTGATTCACCAATACGTCAGCCAGAGCACGGAGAGAGAAATCGCTGAAGGAGCTCCCCCGGAAAACATCAGGGAGCTCGATCCCACAGTCTGACGCCAAGGCAACCCATATGGAAGGTGACGACACACCAGCGACCAAGGCTTTTATGGTTGAGCTCTTCTCGACATCCAGGAACTGCGCTCCCAGCGGACCTGAGAGAGATTAGGCGCGATGTAGATAGCATTGGTGAAAGGGTAGCAACACTGGAGTAGCACGATTTGGGTAGGGAAGAAGATTTACATCTAATACAACAAGAGATGTTGCACCTGTGGGAGCAGAATCTTGATCTATAGGTTCACGCGGGGGACCTGGAGAACCGCTCTAGGCGTAATAACATCCGGATCCGAGCGGTCCCATGGAAGGAGGAAGGTGCCGACCTTCGTGCCTACGTCAGGGCTCTGTTTCACCAGATCCTCAGAGATGAAGAGGCTCAATATATCCAAATGGACTGGGTCCATTGAGTGGGTCTCCCGGGTGGTGCTGAAGCCCCCCCTCGAGATATACTTGTTTGCATGCATGACTTTCAATTAAAGGAATGTATCCTCCGGAAAGCGCGTGACCGTAATCCTGTACTGTTCCGTGGGCACCAGCATGTACTCTTCCAAGATTTAGTGGCCTCCACATTGGTTAAACGAAGAGAGTGCAAACCTATCACCAACCACCTCCGAGAAAAGAACATTCTCTATTCTTGGGATCACCCGTTTCGCCTAATCTTCAAATATCAGGCCAAGCTCCTGCAGATTAGGTCCTTGGAGGAAGCGTATGACACCTTGGGTCTCGAGAGGGGCCCAGCCACGGTGGGGGATGACAAGCCAACTCCTTCAAGACGGCGTCACTCCTCCGACTAGCAACGGGTCGGGAAACCACCACCATGCTCCAAACTTGACCTGGCCGCTAGCAAACTAGAAAGAGAGGTGGTTCTTTCCTCAGTGACACAAGTTACAGAGCGCCCGGAATCCCCTTGATCTCCCTGGTTCGTGCCATCCAACTGGGTTCTCCAACTGGCGCCAGAGGGATGGAAAAGGCCGAACTAGAGTAGTGGTCGGCCATCCCCTGACATCGGAGTGGTAAGAGTGTATTAACTGTTGTGCTGACTGTTTACTTACCACGTCCCCCTGGACAGTGATCACCAGGACAAACTCTTGTCATGTTTCCTGGTTTACCCCTTTCCTTCTTATGGCTTAGTTATTATTGTTTGGGGATGGGGTTTCTTTGGGGTTATTTTGGGGCCTTGCATCAGTTCATAATCAGGAATGGCAGGCGATTAGACCGCGCTGGCTAGCCTTCGTTGCACTAGTGCCATTTAGGCTTGCGCGCATGCTCAGCTTCTCCCCCCCCCCCCCTAGCTTTACGATAGGTAGGGAGTTGAAAGTCGTTAGTCTGGATGTCCGAGAGTTGAACAACCCCGTGAAACATGCAGCAATACTCTCACTCCTGGAGAATGCTAATAGCGATATCTGCCTGCTCCAGCAGACCCACCTCCTAGCTAAAGATACCAAGCACATGCGTGATAAGCGATTTCCGCAGCTATTCTGGTCCTCTGGGCCATCCAAGAAGAATGGTGTAGCGATTCTGTTCAGCGCGCGATCTCAATGTAAAGTTGTTTTAACACTGGCCGAAGTTAAAGGCAGACTCCTGGCCGTTAGGGTACAGTTGGGGATGCACACCTTACAATAGGGTCCTTATATGCACCTAATGAACGGCAAGAGTCATTCCTACGCATTGCCTTGTTTGAGGTCCTTGCCTCCCCTGATGCAGCACTTTTGGTTAGAGGAGACTTAAATGTTGTAATGGATTGGGATATGGATAGATCGGGACAGAGATCACACCAAACAGGAGCACTTTCACAGGCTGGGAAGCAGTGGTTGGAGGACTGTGGGCTGTGCGATGTGTGGCGAATACAACACCCAAACGAGGGCGACTATACCTATTTCCCCGCAGCGCACAAAACATACGCACGACTTGATACATTTTTAGCCTCCTCATCCCTTATAACTAGCTTACACTCCGCAGACATCACCCCTGCTCTCTCTCAGACCATGCCCTCATTTCCATGCTTCTACCAGCGCGGTGCTCACGCTCAGGCCCTCCGGGCTGGAGAATTTGTGAATCCCTCCTTCACTCCGAAGAAGTCCCTTAGCGGATTCGAGATACTATAGTACACTATTTCTATGACAATGACCAGGGGGCTACACCCCTTGCGGGGGTTTGGGAGGCTCTGAAGTTGGTAGTGCAGGGAGAGTTCATTGGGGTTGCCGCATCATTCTCAACCCTACGCAGAGAGAAGCGCGCGGAGTTAGAAAGGGAGGTAGGAGAACTGGAGGCGGTCCATAAATGGGACTGGAGCTCCAAGGGTGTGGAGGGAATTAGAAAACCGATGCTGAAACATCTGGACCTAGACAGGGCAGAGCATGCTCTTCTGAGGCTGCAACACAAATTATATCTCAGCTGTGATAAGTGTGGGAAAATGCTAGCCCACAGACTACGGGTGCAAATGCAGATGTTCGCCATTCATTCCATACGGGATTAGGAGGGGATGGTACACACCACGGATGTACGTATCGTCGACTCCTTTCGCAGTTTTTACCGATGCCTGTATGCAGATCGGAACGTCCCCTTGCACGACCCAGACGTATGGATTTTCTCCCATACCCAAGCCTACAGCTGATAACCTGGACTCAGCCATTCGCATAGAGGAGGTCATATGGCGATTTTGAGGTTAAAAATAGCTAAGTCACCGGGGCCGGATGGCTTTCCGGCCGTTTTTTATAAAACGTTGTGTGGCGCTGGCTCCCTTTTTAACGCGGCTTTTTAACTCTTTCCTAGACACGGGGGAAGTGACGCATACAATGTCGGAAGCGTCGATTTCTGTTATTCTGAAACCCGGGAAAGAGCCCAGAGAATGCGGGTTATACCGGGCCATTTCGCTTCTTAACATCGATGCGAAGTTGTTTGCGGGCATCTTAGCTTCACGCCTTAACCCCCTTATGGCTGTTATGTTAGACCTGGACCAATCGGGTTTAATACCGACTAGACAAGGGAGTGACAATTCTAAAAGACTGGAGCACCTCATTGACCTCACACATCGCTCGCGAACACAGGCCCTCCTGCTCTCGATAGACGCGGAGAAGGCCTTTGATCGTATTGACTGGGAGTACTTGTTTGCGGTGTTGCGTGCGTATGGCTTCAGAGACAACTTTATTCTATGGGTTTGATGTTTATACGCTTCTCCCAAGGCCTCAGTGCCGGTTAAGGGATGTAAATCGGCCCTCTTCACTATCGCCTGGGGAACCCGCCCGGGCAGTCCTCTATCCCCACTTTTATTTGCACTCTATATGGAGCCATTCGCCCAGCAGATCCGGTCAAATTCTGACATCGTTGGTATCAAATTTGGAGCGGACGTACATAAAATCAGCATGTATGCCCACTACATAATTCTTTCACTCACTCAACCTCGGCTGACTCTGTAGTCCCTGACTAGTGAACTTACTACCTTTGGGAAAGTTGCAGGGTTCAAGGTCAATTTCGTGAAGTCGCAGATTCTCAATATCTCAGTACCGGAGAGTTCTAGATTTACAACAAGACTGTGCCTTCCACTAGGAGTCCACAGACATTACCTACCTTGGCTTTCGTTTAACCTCGTCCATCGAAAAAACCATCTCCCTCTACTACGCTTTGCTGCTGGAACAAACGACCAAGGTGCTGGCCGCCTGATCGCGCCTCATGCTGGCATGGTACGGGAGAACAGAGGCGGCGAAGATGACAGTGCTCCCACGCATTCTCTACATTTTCCAAACGTTACCATTATCCCCACCGCCGGGCACAACAAAGAAATTGCAGGGCTACTCAATAAGTTTATATGGGAGGGTAAGAAACCTTGTCTCTCGCTTGCACACATTACTTCCTTGAAAACACAGGGAGGGTTAGGCTTCCCAATGGTGGGCCCTTACTACCAAGCGGCAAGCCTCAGCTAAATTGTTGAATGGAATAGGCCCCTATCCAGTAAACACTGGAACTTCATGGACCAATCAGTGGCCGGACAGAACATATGGCGGGAACTGTAGTTCCCACACAAACAGAGCATAGGGGCTATACTCGTCACCGGTTACCTCCCCGACGCCTAAGGTATGGGATCGGGTAGCGGGCCCTAAGGGTTGGACCACTTTCCTTCTCTCATGTCCCCTATTGTAGACAACCCCAACTTTCAGTCGGGACGAAAGTCTCTGGTTTTTCACCGCTGGAGGGAAGAGGGATGCAAGAGGGAGGCTACCTTTTTGATACCAAAGGTTTGATCCCTTTTGCCCAACTGCATAAAGACTATGACTTACCGGCCTCTGATGCATTCCACTACCAATAAGTCGCACACTGGGTTACACGAGCTGCGAATCTGGCCCTAATGTCCCGTCCCCTTACTCCTTTTGAAAAATGGCTGGTTTGCAAAAAGGATGATCATAAACTCATATCCGAACTTTATGCCATGATTACTACCCGCCCAAACGGCACCGTAAACTAGCGCAAGTGCGGTGGGAGACTAAACTGGGGAGGTCTTTATCGTTTAAAGAGTGGGATCACATCTTATATCAAGCACAACACACTGCCTACAACACAGCAGGAGCGGAATCAGCATATAAAGTGGTTACATACTGGTATTACACACTGGCGCGCGTTCACTGCTGAGACAAGTCCAAGACAGACCTCTGCATGCAGTGGTGTGGCTTAATAGGTACCCTAGTTTACTTACTCAGGCACTGCCCGAATCTGGTGTGTTACTGGTCAGCGGTTATTGATGATATCGATGCAGCATTTCAGATTGCATTGCCGCAGGCTCCTGAATATACATTACTGGGGCTTCCCCACCCTAAGTCCTTCCAGATGAAGTCATTGAGAGGCAGACAGATCGCAATGGCACTGCTTGACGCGAGACAAGTTATTTTAATGCAATTGGGGTCCTTGTCAATACCTGAGCCGCGCAACTGGATCCACCGGGTTTGGCAGCTATTGGCCATGGAGCGCCTATCGGTCAGTGTAGATGGGAAAGGCAATGAGTTCGCGAAATTATGGGCCCCTTACTTGCAGATTCTTACCAAAGATATGAGAGAAGTAACTTGCCAGAATTATCTGCAAATTTTACAGCTTATTCCGTTAGAACCACCCGGGTTATCCAAAGACAGGGATGCTGGATAATTTGCCACTGTTGTAATCGCCTGGGAAGAGGTCATTTGGGCTAGTGCTGGAACTGATGCAGAGAGAGGATGGAGGGAGGGTGTGGGTGGGCGGGGTTGTTTAATTGTTTTATTTGATCCTAAAAGTGGTAGTCATTGCTGGGTGTGCTAAGTCATAACTAATGCCGGAACTTATCGCGAGGTCACCCTCCGGGATGTAGACCTGAACGCTGTGTATCTCTGCTCATCCTTCGCTCTGCCGGCACCCTGATGTAGGCAGCTAAGCTGTGTATTCACACCTATGACAGCACATAATAAAAAAAGATTGATTCTAATTCTAAAACATAGTTGATTGAAAGCTTGCTTATGTAGTATCTTTCTATTAAACTTTATGTGGTTATTACTAACTGTCCTTGTACCTATTCTAAGGGTAACTACAAAAGAAATATTACTAATGAAGTAACAGGTGAAAGAATGAGTGACATCACTAATGAAACCCCAAATACTAATGTAGTGCCTTTTGATGGAATCGTTCTCCATCATGATAAATCAATTAGTAATTTCTTGTTGAATGTCTTTACTAAATGACTTCACAAATATATTTATACAATGAATGTGAGTGATTGTTACGTGTGCATGCGATTACCTTTGTCTGTCTCAGAAGGGGTGACTTATCAACACCTTCCTTCAACTTATGGTGTGTCTTGCAGTATACTTACAAGCCAGTTTTACGTGACGGGAAAGTTCGAGTACCACTTTTCCAATATAGATTTAGTATTTTCAGAAATTCCTGTTATTAAAGAACTAAATGAAGTTTTGAGTAGTAAAAATGTGCAATATATGGGAGAATTTCTCCAGATTACAAAAACCTTAGAAATTAATATGCTTATAACAACAACTTGTAGTTTGCCGGTTGAAGAGAAAATGTTCATAGAAATGGTAGAAGATAGAAGAGAAAGTTTCCAAAAGAAAGCTGCTGAACTGAAGTCACGGGTACTGCCATGGGATTTTAGAGAAGGGAATTATGAGAAAGGCGAAAAATATGCTGCAATGTCACTAGACTGGTCACAGAAAGGGACAATTTGTTTACTTAGAACGACAACTAACTATAACAATTATTTTATTGGTTCTAGTGAATGTGAGCATACTTTCCAAATTACTAGACGTTGGGGATTGAAAGGTTCAACTGATCCTGTTTTTCCAGGAGTCTAATATATGTATGGTAAGAAAGTCTACTATAGGTTGCCTGCAAATTTGTATGGTAGTTGTTATTTTGCTTTTGTCTTTCCGAAACTCTACCATATAGACCGAAGCAGTCACAAACTGAACGAAGTAAAACAAGGACTAACATGTAACAAAAGAGCAAGCTTCTTAGAAATAGTAGGTGATATTTTCGGTGCACTGATACCCTCAGTTGGAGTTGTTTTGAATTCACACAAAATTCATAAATTGTCCACAGTGGTTGATTTTTTTTTTTTTTTTTTAAATATATTTTTATTGCAGGAATCAGTAAATCAATACAGTAGCGACCAGCATTGTATCATAAGCAACATAAACAGAATAAAGCCCTCTGGCCCCCCTCCGTAAAGTCTGTACACAGCCAACCGGCCCACAACCCTGGGGTCGGGCGGCGAAATGCAACGGGGGTCAGTAGGATGCTGGAGCTGGTCCGGATAATACACTGTCCGTCATCTGCTTTTCCAAACAAGCCTAAAACCCCCAAAATAACCCCCCTCCCTCAAAATGACTACTTAACTGAACCCCCCCCCCCCCCCCCCCCCCCCCCCCCCACCACCAGCGCCAGGGAGCTATCAACATAGGATCTGCTATTTGACCCACGGGGAAGGTAATAGGACTGTCAGTGCTGACGTTCATCGGGACTCGGGGCGAGTCGCTTCTTCACTTTCGGAGTCGCTGGGGGCACAATAATCCCTGAGGGCCTGCACCAGCATTTCCCACTCCAACGCGGCCTCCTGCGCCTTCTCATTACCCTGCCTCCAAGCCAGTTGATATCTCAGCGCGCTCTCTCCCGCCGCCCACTTCAAAAGCTCACTGCGCCATCTGCTGCCTGCCGGACCAGCTCGTGCCTTCCAGTTCCTGGTCACCTCTCGCTTAGCAAGGAGGAGCCCCAGGTCGATAAATTTACTGGAAATTTTATTCCTGGGGGTATGGGGGAACCAGTGCAAGAGCCCCACCGCCGCATCTAATGATAAGAGTCTCCCTGTCACCTCCTCCAGAGTCGTCGCTACCTCCTGCCAGTAGGACGTCAGTCCTGGACAGGCCCATAACATGTGTAGGAGGTCCGCCTCCTGAGCCGGGCATCTAGGGCATTCCGCCGAAGCCGTGGCAAAATAACGCCTGATTTTCACCGGGGTCAGGTACGCTCTATGGAGAACATAATAGTGGACCAGTTGGAAACGGGCGCTACGTGTGCCCTTCCAGGCTCGTCTCACCAACTGGGCCCAGGTCGTCTCCGGGATCTCCCTACCAATATCCTCCTCCCAGCGGGTCCTCAAAGTGGTGAGAGGAGCCAATCCCTCGGTAATCAACCTGCCGTAGAGGCATGTGACCGCCTTCACCGTGCCCGCCGACATCATTACGTACTGGCACACCTGAGACAAGTGGGGTTCCTCCTGCCCATTCTGCCAGTGTGCCTGGATCGCTCGTATAATGGCCGAGTGCAGCAGAAAGTCGCCCCGGGAGATCCCGAAGCGGTCAATGAGATCCTGAAAGGACAAGAGCGCTCCGTCCTCGTACAGATCACCGACGAGCTGTAAACCGGAATCCTCCCAGGCCGCCAAACGTGACCAATCCCCTCCGTGGGGGAGGGCCGTCAGCATCCCCAACGGTATTTCAGGCGCATACGGTGTTCTCAGTTGGCCTCGGGCGTGAGCCCGATTCCAACACAGTCGGACAGTCCGCTCCTCCATCGACAAGTCCCGCAGGACCAAACGTTGTCGCAGCGCTATAAAGGAGAGAACATGCCTGGCCATACCCGTCCCTCTACCGTCTTCCGGGCCCCGGAATTCCCTGGCGATCTCCTGGGCGAAGGTCTGGAGCTGCGCCGCCAGATAGTACTTCTCGAAGTCCGGCACAGCGAGCCCCCCCTCGTCTTTCGGCCTCATCAAGGTATTGAGGGCCACCCGCCGCCGGCCCGTTCCCCAGAGGAATCCGACCACCATAGAGCGTAAGCGACGAAACGTGGCCGGTGGGACCCAGATCGGCAAAGTTCGGAAGTAATACAATAACCGGGGAAGCTCCACCATTTTGAGCAGGGCGATACGTCCCGCCACTGAGAGCGGCAGCGTGGCCCAAAAGTCCATGCAACCTCGGAGTGCTCGAATGCAGCGGGCAATGTTCCCATCTAGGAGGTCGGGCTGGTCGTGGTAAACGAATACCCCAAGGTACTTAAAGCAGTCGGGCTCCCATCTAATCTCCCTACTTAGCGCAGGGGTGGGGGTACCCCTGCGTATCGGAAAAAGACAGGTCTTAGACCAATTTACTCGGAGGCCCGAGACCTCTCCGAACTCCGTGAGCGCCAATTCCGCTCCCCGTAAAGCGTCGACCGGGTCCTCTAGGAAGAGCAACAGGTCGTCCGCATATAGCGAGACATAATGCGGGCCCGCAGCCGTCCATAAGCCCGTATAGTGAGCTCCCGAGCGAAGGTGCATCGCCAGTGGCTCCACCGCTAGCGCAAAAAGAAGCGGGGACAAGGAGCACCCTTGCCGCGTGCCTCGTTCCACCGGATACCGCGATGAAATCAATGGGCCCGCTCGGACCCTGGCCGAAGCAGAAGCATAAAGAACCGCGGTCCATCTGACAAATCCCTCCCCGAGGCCGAATCTCCGTAACACCGTGCAGAGATAGTCCCACTCTAGGCTATCAAAAGCCTTCTCCAGGTCCACCGACAAGACTACCGGGGACGGGGCATCCACAAATGGTTCCCCTAGCAAGCGGAACAACCTACGAATATTCATAGTCGTGTTCCGCCGTGGGATGAAACCGGCCTGGTCCTCATGCACCAGGGAACTCATATGTCCCAGCAGCCTCGAGGCCAGGATGCTGCTCAATATTTTGTAGTCCACCGTCAACATTGATAGGGGACGGTAGGACCCCGGGTCGGATGAGTCTCGGCCCGGTTTGAGGAGAGGAACCACCAACGCTTCACACATCGAGCTCGGGAGTCGCCCCAGCCTCTTCGCCTCCCTGTAGACCACCAGTAACCGGGGGGCTAGGAGGTCAGCGTAAGCTGCATAGAACTCCACTGGTAGGCCATCTAGGCCCGGGGTCTTGTTCCTCGCCATCCGTTTGATGGCCCCGCGGATCTCCCCCAAGTCGATGTCGGAACCCAGAGTTTTCGCCACTTCCTGCTCTACTGTACGGATCTCCAGTGGGCGAAGATAATTATCAAGCCGGTCTGGGTCACGTGCGGAGCGACTGCGGTATAAACATTCATAATAATGCCGGAAGCAACTAAGAATCTCCGGTTGGGTGCATACCTCGGTCCCGTCTGCCCCACGCATATTTGTCGTCGTCTGGGACTGGCGCGTAGGGTTGGCCAACCACGCCAACAACGCACTCGACCTGTCTCCCTCCGCGATAGACCGGACCGTATAGGCCTTATAATCAAAACAGCGGAGCCGTTCGACCTCCACCGCTACCCTCTCCCTCGCCTCCGCCGTTTGTGCTTGCAATTCCGGGTGTCCGGGGCGGCGAACTTCAAGTTCGCGGAGTGCCCGGTCCGCTGTGTCTAAATCAGCCAGGATGACGCGCCTCATGCCCACCTTCTTAGAGATACAGTAGCCCCTCACCACTACCTTAAAAGCGTCCCATTCTAACGCCCTAGTATTCGCGGAGCCGCCGTTGGACGCAAAATAATCCGATATTCTCTCCCCCAAGTCCGCCTTGAAGACACTGTCCTCGAGGATCTCGGGTCGCATCTTCCAGGTGGGCACCGCCGGCGTCCCAGGAAACCAGCGAAGGTCCAGTAGGAGGGGGTTATGGTCCGAGATGGTCCTCGATAAGTACTCCGATCGGACCGCTGCCGAAACCAGTTCGGGCGAACCAAGAAAGCCATCTAGTCTGACATGCAGCTCATGGAGGCTCGAGAAATATGAATAATCCCTAGATGCGGGGTGATGCGCCCTCCAAATGTCCGTCAAACCCCAGCGGGTCTGCCAATCCTGACGACCCTTAGCCGTGCGCCGGACCGGGGAATCGGGGAGCGGGGGATGCGAGCGGTCTATGTCCACATCCACTACGGAGTTAAAGTCTCCCCCCAACAGGAGGGGCCCGGCGAAAAAGTGGGCCAACGAGCCCGATAACCTGGAAAGGAAGGCAGTCTGGTCTACATTAGGAGCGTATACACAGCAAACGTTCAGGTCCCTCCCTCCTAGAGTGCCTGAGATGGCCACGAAACGCCCCTCTGGATCCAACACTGTCCTCGTGACCTGGAAGGGGACCCCTGCCCTGATCCATATTAGCGCCCCCCTGGCATAAGCAGAGTACGACGTGGAAAAGACCTGCCCCCGCCATCTACGCTGAAGCGCCGCCCCTTCCGCCTTGTTCAGATGAGTTTCCTGCAGCAGCGCCATTTGCACTCCCCTACGCACTAAATAAGCATGGACCTTGTGGCGCCTGGACATAGTGTGAAGCCCCCTCACGTTCCAAGTAACACATTTCAAGTTAGCAACATCAGCCATTGTCCCAGATTGTTCTTGCACAGTCCCCCTATCCGGGTCCCCACAAAGAAAAGGCATCAATCCTCCCAGCGCTGATGGCGGCCATTTTCCCCAACCAAAACCAAACCACCCAAGAACCAACCAAGCCCCCCCCCACCCACCCTAGAACAGGACCCAAACTGCACCATCTAGATCCCATCCAAACCTCGTCTTCCATCAACCCCCGAACCCCCACTAATCCTACGGTCGCCACCGTAGGAAGGCCTTATGGGCCAGGTGCGGGCTGGGCGGAGGCAGTGGGCCCTCGTCGCCCAGGCCACCAGGACTATAACAAGCCCCAAACAGTGCCAAAACCTTCCGGGGCAAAAGCAGAGGCCCCCCAACCCTCTCTCCCTCTTTGCCAGCAATAAAGGATGGCAACCGCCTCCCCCCTGCCGGGCCCCCACCCAAAACAAGGCAGTATACCCCGTTACCCTTGTCCATCTAGAAGGTCCTCCACCGATTTCGGTGTAATCACCGGTGTATGGGTACTATCTGCCACTGAATCCTCCGAGTCCGATGGTGCTCCCTCAGCACCCGGGTTTTCTTCCTCCTCGATGGCTTCATCCCTTGCTCCCGACAGCTCCGACAATACTTCCAACACTCCCCTCCGTTCCGATGATGTCTCCGCAGTCGAGGGCCCTCCCGTGCGGCCGCGGCGATTCCTGACCCTCTTGGATCGCCTCCTTTGTTCCGGCTCATCTGCCTGTTGGGACGAGGAGCCAAGACCATCCTTCCCTGTCCGGTATAGTTCGAGCCAGTCACAGACCTCCTCCGGGGTGTCGAAGAACTGGGTTTTTTCATCGACAATGATGCGGAGCCTTGCAGGATATAGGAGTGAATACTGAATGCCCTCGCTCCTGAGTTTGCGCTTAACCGCTAGGAAGGAGAACCGCTTGCGCTGCGTCTCGTAGGTGTAGTCAGGGAAGATGTTCACCTGACTGTTCGCTACTTGGAACGGGCCATTGTGCCTGGCGGCATTGAGGATTAAGTCCCTGTCCCGAAAATGCAGCAACCGCGCCACCACCGGCCTCGGGGTACGTCCCTGCTGTGGGGGCCGTGCTGGGACTCTGTGGGCCCGTTCCAGAGTGTAGAAGGAGGACAGACCCTCCGGGACCACCGTGTCTCGGAGCCAGGTCTCCAAGTATCGCACCATGTCGCCATCCTCGATCTTTTCCGGCAGGCCCACCACTCGGATGTTGTTCCTACTGTTGCGGCCTTCCGCATCCTCCGCCCTCCGTTCCAGGGTCTCAATTCGGGATAAGGCGTCCTTCATCGTCGCAGCCAAGGTTCGCTGCGCCGGCTCCAAAGTTTTCACCTTGCCCTCCACCTCCTTGACCCGGTCTGAAAGTTTGCCATAGTCCGCCCTGAGGAGGCCCAGGCTCGTCGCCACCTGAGCAATGTCCTGTTGGAGGGCCGATCTCGTAGCCTCTATCGCCTCTAGGACACGGTCGAACTGTTGCTGCATCGGCGCGCTACCAGAACTTTTTGGGTCCCCATGCTCCTCTTTGTCCTGGGCTTCAGAGTCGGAGGTGGTCTGGGTGGATCCCTTGGCTCCTCTAGGTTTCCCCATGCTTCCAGGGGCACTCCGTGAGGGTCCCGGAGTAGGCGTCTCCGTGTACAGGTGTCGATCACGACCTTCCCGGGTGCTTGTCCTCAATTCGGGTATGGGCGACCTCCTTCTCCAGAGCCTGTGGAGACTCCGCCGCTTCGGCTCACGCCACCGCCACGGCGTCCGAGGGCACCGATGAGGGGGCGGAGACAGCCGTCGCCGAGTCGGGCAGACCCGTTCACCCACTATAGCCCCGGGGTGAGGGCCATCAACTCCCTCGGATGATCTGTGGCGCCAGAGTGTCGCGCCTCCCATGTAGGTGGACTGGCCAGGAAGACGTAGCTAGTTGCGGAGTCGCGAGGTGGGCCACCGCTTGGATCACAGGGCGTCCGCTCCCGGTGCCCTCCAGTGCGTGGGCACCCGTCCGGCCGTCCAATCGAGTGCAAATCCGTTGCAAAAGGTCCAATCCAGTAAATGTCCAATGTCCAGAACAGCCGGGGATGGCGAAGCCGGGCGCCAGTCGACACCCGCGGCACCTCTTCAACTCAGTAGTTTCGACCAGGGGGACAAAGGAGTCCGGGCGCCATGTTGGGTCGCACTCCGCAACTCCGCAAACTTCGGTATTACTTCGGAACAACCCTCGTCTAAGCTCCACCAGGGGCCCCGGCAGGTTGCCGTCGGCACGCTCACCAGAATGCGGGGTCTGGGGTGCCCCGCAGCCTCCGATTTTCAGGATAATCCCGGGCTTAGTCCCGGAGCCGAGCTCTCAGGCGACCATCGCCATCGGCGCCCAAGCCACGCCCCCGTCCACAGTGGTTGATCGTGTATCTACAGATACTGCTGGTGGGTTCTTGATGATTGACATGGAAATGGTTGCAATCAGATCAAGGTTTTTGCAAAATCGACTTGCCCTTGATATTCTATTGGCAAAAGAGGGTGGAGTCTGTGGTATGTTGAAAGTCCAACATTGCTGCACATATATCCCTGATAAGAGTAAAGGAATTGTGGGACATATAAAGAATATTACGAAATTACATGAATATTTGACCCAACTGGAGGTTGACGGTGTTTTGGAGAGACTTGGTAAGAATTTCTGCTCTATAGGTCAATGGTTTTCTACCTTTGGAAGTAGTTTATTAGGAAAAATAATAATGCCAATAGTTTCAGTAGACACAGTAGTTTTGGTGATAATAACAACATATAAGTGTTGTAAGTGGAAGAGTGTAAGAAAAGAAGTGACAGAATCAAAGAGTCAACGAAGAACAAGAAAGAGAAAAAGAGAAGAGATAGAATTAGAGGCAATGAAAGAGTACAATGACGACGAAAGATTTAGATGAGTGTGCCATAAAAAGAGAGAAGAATACTAAGTTTTAAATAATTGAACATGGCACTCGGTATGGTAAGTATTTTTAATGATGGCTTCTAAAAGCCATCCGAGGGGGGAATTGATGGAGCAGGGTTTTGCAAAAATGAAACTAGCTCGAACTGATATCCCCATAATACGTACTAACAGTAAGTAGTTGTAGAAAAACTAACGTACACCCAACATGAACACAACGGACATTGCTTTGTGCATGCCCGAATTAACACGTATTGTAATAACATTTGTTTTTTTAAAGAAACAAGAAACGTTTTATAACTAGGACTCATATGCTTCAGTAATTTGCATGTTGCATCCTGCTTGGGAATAATAAATAATGCTGCTTTTGCACAAAGCTTATGCATGGAAACATTAATAGGGAATAGTGCAAGGTGGGTGGTAAACAGTGAAGGTTTCATGATCACATAATTAATAAATGTTCATTTTCATTTACTTTGGTATGCTGGATGAAACAGCCATCTTCCCAAACTTGGCTGAAGTGGGAGGGGGAGATTAGAGGAGTGAGTCTGCTCTGTCAGAAGCAAAACAGACATGCTGTGCATCGCAGATTACAAGAAAAAGCTGAAGGCCAGAATGTCCAAGGACTGCCAAATGAAGTGCCCAGGCGTGAGACTGGAGACACGTTCTACGGATGATAATAAAATAATGAATAGAGAGTGTTACATTTTGTATTGTATGTAATAAACTGAGAACAAGCTAGAAACCATACGCTGGGAACATATGCTGAACAATGAATTAGTTGAATTAAAGGTGAAGTCATAGTGGTGTGACAACGCCACCTCCCAAGCCCACCAATCGCTTAGCGAGTTTTATGAAAGTTTGCAACAATTATGGGAGGGACATGTTAGTTTTAGGGTATAATTGGGGTGCCTTTAGGGGTGTGGTTAGACCTTAGGCTGGCAGGAGAGGAAGAGGGGAGATCTTTTGCTGTCCATCGGTTTGGAGAAAGGCCTAGCTGTTCCTGACCTGTCCAGTTCCTGTCCTTTTACCCTTTGTTCCCTGATTCTATTTCAGGGAACCCCCACCATCTCCTAGGCTGAGGGGGTGGTTTTCCTTACAGACCGATAGATTTGTGTTTAGTCTAACTCGTTCTCAGAATTTTACTTATTGATGTATTTTGTCTCTCTACCTAGCCATTCCAACAATGATATATTGATATGTATTATTTAGATGAAACTATTGTCTCTTCATCTATCCTCTCTGTTAGGTGTAATATGTTTTGCATATATTTTTTCTGAAACTTTTGTCTCTTACTTTATCCGCTCCTTCATTGCGTAAAATCATTGCTTTTTTGGATGAGTTTGTATTCGCTTAAGTTTGCATACGTAATTACTCCTTTCTTGAGGTTCAGTGTTTGTATTATGTGACCAAATACAGTTGAGCATAATCCTTATTATTCGAAATAAAATTCATTATTAACTTTACCGAGAATCTTTGATCATTTAATTGACTAAATGGTTGGTAAGTTAGTAGTTATCATTGCCATCAACTATTCAAATAATTGGTCTATCGATCAAGTGGAAGGAAAGTTGATGAAAAGATTAGTTATTAAAAAAGGTCTCCTTTGAATCTATCAAAAGGAAGAATTGAACACACAAACAAATTGACCCCAGTGCATCAGGGATTCTGGGTGAATGTGTATGCGCCATTGTAGTATGACGTTGAGTATTGATCACTGATCAATTACTGGTGCTGCGCTGAATCAGTTTCATAAATAAATCACAAATTAGCACTGTAACAAGCAACACTGAGAAAGCACTACAGACCACTTGGAACGCCTCGTGATTTAAGATACATTTTTCTCCTAAAGTAATCATTGTCGGAGGTGTGGGACCAGGTAGCTACCAAGCATGAACTGACATCCTTTCCCTCTCCCTTGACACCTCTATTCGCATATCCCGACTTCACCCCGGGTCTCAACCCGAAAGCTTTTGTAAACTGGCGACGCACTCCCTGCAAGGCACTAGGGCATCTTTTCGACCTAGAAGGCATCCTTTCTTTCCAACAACTGAAGGAAGCCTACGCTATCACGGAGGGAGATAGGTTAGCATACCTGCAGGTGAGACACTGGACCCTTCACCCTGACGTTAAACCAGGAGCCCAACGTCGCCTCACCTCATATGAGAAATGGCTGATTACCCGCACCTCTGAGAAGAAATTAATCTCTGACCTATATCAACACCTACTTCTTACGAACACCCACACATACAACGCAGGAAGATGCCGGTGGGAGCGGGAACTATGTAGGGCCCTCACACACAAGGAGTGGAGTGGGATCTATCACAGGGCACGGCACTCCGCATACCACTCTGGTCTCACTGAAACCCTAACCAAGGTGGCTACATATTGGTACCACACACCTGAGCGCCTGCTCCAGGCGGACCCTCATGTCAGCGACCGCTGCTGGAGAGGGTGCGGGAAATTAGGCACGCTGGAACACCTACTCTGGAGCTGTAACACATACGGGAATACTGGGACACGATCATAGACTAGGTGGACTCCCACCTGGATACTCAGCTGCCCCGATTCCCCACCTACATCCTGCTGGGATTGCCCAACGCCCTGATGTACCCACTGAAGTCCCGTAGGGGCAGTCTCATCGCCATTGCCCTAGGGGCAGCTACCCAAAACATTTTGGCACACTGGAGAACGCCACATAGACCCCCACACACTAGTTGGTTACACAGGTTGTGGATGGTGCTTGGAATGGAAAAGTTGTCTTTAGTACAGGCCGGAAGGGGGGAGGAATTTACAGAGCTTTGGCACCCCTTCCAGACACTACTCAAAGGGGAATTTCGCGAGTTGAGCTGTCCCAGATACCTACATCTCCTACGGCTGGCAGATACACCACTACCAGACCCACGGCCACCAAAGAATGCACGGACTCGCAAGCCCAAATAAGTGTCTCTCTGCCTCATGTAGATTGTTATGAAGCTGATTTTTTTCTTTGGTGGACAGAGGGGGGTGGGAGGGGGGAGGGAACTGTTGTTAAGTTTCAAGGCATTTTAACTGCTCTATGTCACTACACAGGCCTGATGGGTGTTACCTTTGCTTTTCGATTGCGCATGGACAATGAGCAAGCCACGAATGTCTGACATCGCAAAGCTTTCTTGTTTTGTTCTTTGTGAAAATTCAATAAAAGATTTAAACCATAAAGTAATCATTGTCTCGAAGAAGAGGAGACCTTGTAAAAACCAGGGTCTGCAAGCCTGCAAGAAATGCGAATGCTTTTTTAAAAAAATTTTATTTCTTTATTAATTAGTTCCTCCAAATCTGCAGATCATGCACAGAAACAATTATACATCTCATCCACCTCAGCATCCACCTCAGCCGAGGCAGTGAACATTTCAACAATAATAAATTCAAGAAATTAGACCTAATCTCACATCTGTGGAGGTTTTCCAATCTAAAGTAGTTCGCTTTGCTTTTATGTGTTTCATGAAAACTCAACTGTGTTTAAATTCCCCCCCCCCAACCTCCCTTCCAACCCCTCCCCAAATACCCCCCCCCCCCCTCGCCGGGTCTGTATAACTTGAGGTCCGTGCATCTTAGTATTCATACTGGGTCTCCTTGTGTCTCTCCCTCTTGGCTTGGGGCCTTCCCCCCTATGGGAGCCGTCTCCTCTGTGGACACCTGTGTGGATTGTGGGGCCTGTCCCGCTATCTCCTGGATCATCACTCCCCACGCCATTATTACCTCAGGTAGTTTGTTATCCCTCCTGGTGTTACGTATTTGCCCCTCCTCTGCCAGAGCCCACTCCCTCAAATCTGTCCTCCATTTCGCCAGTAGTGGCCCTTGCTGAGTTAACCAATGGAACGCAATATGCCGCCTAGCTATACCAAGTCCCAGAACCAGGGACCGCCTACTTGTCTTACGTTTAGGATCTCGAGGAATCATGGAAAGGAGCTCGGTCCATGGCAATTGTGCACCCTGTTATCCTGGTCAAGTCCTCTAGGACCACCATCCAGTACGTCTAGATTGTTGGACATGTCCACACCATATGTGGAAAATCCACCTGAGCGTGGCGACATCTAGGGCAGTGTGGATCTCTGGAACTATCGATGGCCTGAAGCCGCCCTTGAGAGAGGTAGGTCATATGTATTATGTTACACTGGATTTGTTAGAAGCGATTGCATACCGACATCTTCCGCACACTCTCGTGAATTTTTTCCCTGTCCTACGGTGTGATCTCCTGCGGACACACCCGCTGCCATTTCTCCTCTATTTTTAGGGGTCCAATCTTTTTATCTTCACTCAGCGCCCTGTATAGGTGAGTAACAAACTTCCGCCCCCCAGCCATGGTGATTATAGTGACTAGGGTATGGGTGTGCCTCAGAGCCTCTGGTAACGAGGGCCATAATTGCCACGCCGTTGCCGCTATTTTAGCATATTGCAGAAACCGTCCTGATCCCAGCTCAAAGGTAGCCACCGCCTCCTGATAAGTAATGAATTTGTTGTAGAGGTACGAATGTTTACCGTGTTTGGTCGCAAGTACCACTTGAAGCAGTAGTGTTGGAATGGCTAACCCCTCTTCAGGGTCTGCGGCTGTCTGGACGTTTGCTTCTAGGTTCTCGTGCTGCATTTCTATGGAAACCAGTGTCTCTGTGGACACACTGATGACGCAGCACAGAGTTAGGGAGGAAACATTAACATGGCTGCTACATCAGACCAAGCAATGTGGATGCGGCACAATGACAAGAGTGGAAATGCTCAACAGCGTTTAAATGTTAAGAAAAAAGTAACAAGCATTGGCAAAGGCAATAGATCTAGCCTTTGAAATGAGTTAGCAGAAGTTTTGGATTTACCAGTGCTTGTTGGTGATGTCAGATGTTAGCGGCAGAAAGGAAACAACGCCTGTTGCCAGTGCTGTTCACTAGCACAACAAGTGGATGACTACTGCAACGGGGTGGTGTCGGTGCCAACTAGTACTGAATGAAGGGGCCGCCATTGTCCCGGCTGCTTGAAAAGAGAAAGCGGGTATGGCACGCTGAGTGTAAGCAAAGTACGTTGTGCCTGCAGTAAGAGAAACTCAATAAAGAAAATAGTGCTTACAGACTAAATAACACGTACTGTGTAACAGCCAAAGTAAAAGGGCCAGTCACTATGGGAGGTTACAAATGAAGACAAGGAGGTACTAAGGGGCGACAAACAGGACTATTTACAAATCAGAAACAGTTTTTATGAAGGACAATGACACAAGCCAATCACAAATATGTGTGGAGAGTGGTTGGCACTTCTATTTCATACTACACTACAAGTCTCACAGAGCAGCACATGCGCGCTGACTCTAGGTTCGACCTGAAAATGGGGACACTGCTGATCCCTCCAACTATAGGATGATAGCCCTCGTGGACATTGAGGCAATGCATATGCAAGCCTCCTCCTACAAGAATTACAACATTCGGCTAACGAAGAAAGTATACGGACGATGTTCCAATCGGGCTTCAGGGCTGGTGCCTCAACACTACACAATATTCTAGCCCGGGCCTACCATATTGAACAGGAAAGCAGCGTCCACTTTTTGCTTGCTTCATGGACTAGTCTGCTGCGTATGATGGTGTCAGCAGGAACTTACTTTGGCAAACACTGTAAAACTGGGGATCCCGAGTGAGCTGCTGAAAGCCATCACTGCTCTCTACACTAACACGTGGGACGTGTTCAACTAAACAAGAACACAGTGACAAAGAAGGTGTTTATGGGCTGAAGGCTGAAACAAGGCTGTGTTCTCGCACCTCTGCTTTTTAATTTATACACCGCAAACCTGGGCAAGTCTACTTCAAAAGCTAACCTTTTAGCGTCAATAATCGAGCAATCCAGACTGTTTGTTAATATATATATGTTATGTTAATATATTCTTATATGGCGCACAGCTACCCAGCTACCCAGGGGTTTCCCGGCGCCACGCATCAGAACTGAGAAAAGAAGCGAAAAGCATAAAATGGATTCTACATGTTAAACAGCCAGGTTTTCAAGCATTTCAATGCAATACACAGACGACATGGTATTAATGGATCATACAAAGGCGGGGTTCCAAAGGCCATTGGACTCATTAAGCACATATTACAACGCTAACGACCTAATAGTGAACGCAAAGAAAACAAAAGTAGTGATCTTTGGGAAATATGCGAATAAACTTGAACAACATTGGAGATTGGGTACCCTGAAAATATCCACTACATCTAAATATATTTACCTGGGGGTTTGGCTCATGAGTAACGGCAAGCCCACTACACACATTACATCTGTAGAAGCAAAAAGACAATGCAGTGACGTATGCCTTGGGCAAACTCAATTCCAAGTTTCACAGTCCATCCACGGAGCCAATTCGAAAGGTCATAAAAGCCAAGCTACTCCCCTCAATATCCTATGGTCAGTTAGTCGTCCCTGTTGCACTAGTCAATATCATGGAGTCTGCCCACTGTCAAGCATTTAAACGGATCTTCCAAATTCCAGCTTACTCATGGAAAACAGTTGGAGTTCAGATAAAGCAAACAAACTTATGAACACTGGGCATCCATTGTCCGTTACTATCAAGGAACATTGTCAGGGCCCCCAAACTCGATGAAAGCAATTCTGAAGGAACTTTTTATAAAAGGCAAAAACCCTGAGCTACTTTTAATCCACGGAGTGTATTAAACTAAATCTTGACATGTCAAACTGGGGTAATTGTATTCATCAACGAAGCATTTTAAAATCTATATTAAAGAATAAACGAGTAAGGCTTTTATCTAGGCAAGAAGATCTGGGTCTTATAGAAAAATCTGGAAGCAATAGTCGGGTCCTAGCTAGCTTTTACGAAGACAAACCAAGCCACCTGTATTCAAACTACGCACAGACCAAACCAATCTTGAAACAAATTTTGTTAGTCAGACTAATGGTTCTGCCAATAAAAGATACAGTGGTCCGCTGGAAATCTCGTGAGAAGGTCTCCTCTTGCAGACTGTGTCACCAGTACAACGAAACCATGGCTCACCAAATCTGCATCTGCCCCAAACTGATGCATGCACATTGCACTTTATTACAACCACTGTTTTTAAAATACGGCACCCGCACTTGCTCAGAAGCAATGGAATTCCTTTTTAGTTTGGAAACTCCGATGGAACTGGCAAAGCTTGCAAAATTTGCATAACTGCAAGGACTCAAAAGTAAAATGTAAAGCTCCAGCCCATGACTAGATTTGTATCCTAAAGGTTTTATAAATATATCATTTTCTCCTCACAGTGCTTGGAAATTAACCCAATGAAATGATATGTTGATGTTTTTACTAGGAATTAATAATGGTTTTGAAGGGTTATAATGCACACAATTTTCTAAATTTTTATTAATTGAAACAAAAAAAACTATTCACTCACTCACTTTAATTGGTGATGTACAAATGATAAATATGTTTGTTGAAACCCAATTTTCAGAGGTTATTATTTATGTACTATATAGTTTTATCAGTAAAACTGCATAATAATGGGAACGTTTTGGGACATTTCCATGCTTCAGTAATATATGTATTAAAAGTAAGTTTTTATACATCAACTCAGAAACACTCATTCATGCCCCTGCCCTGATGGCAATGCTATAAGTGAACTAAGAGGCATGTCAGAGATCATTTGTACCCAATATGAGGGTAGATTCTTATTATGCTTTGAGCAAATGTTTAGTATACTTAATCAATTGAAAGAGGTTTTTGTGTACAGTAAAAATGCTGAACATATTTTAAGGGGTTTTAAAATGTGATAATGAAGAAAAAGGCACTTTTGTCAAATTAAATATTTGACTATGATCACACAATTTGAGACCAGTTTACGGGTAAAGTACACTACAGTTAGGTCTAGTAGATTATTCAAGTTACTAGACCTGCAGGTCTAGTAACATTTTTGTGATTTTTTGATGCCTGCCTCGGCTGGGCATAGTCATAGCCAAGCAGGATATCACACAGGTGTGGAAGGATGCTATCGCTCCCACGCTGGCGCAGTGCAAGGGGGGTCTAAACCACTGCATGGGATTGGAACACCCCATTTATATAGCATGAGGGTGCCCCAGAAATATATCAAGATATGGGAGAGATGGGCGGCCTATTGGGGGACCCACCTAGAGCAATGCCCCAGCCACGGGTATCACTCAAGGAAGAGATTGGACACTACACTGCTTAACAGCCTTGGTGAGGGAGTTGGCAAGTTCGGAGGTAGGGACATTAGTGGGACACAGTTTATGGCGCTCCACCCCAGATGTGATATTTTCAGTGGCTGTTGTTTTCCTTTTAGATTTTTTGGACTTTTCTGGATCGACTGTCCGATATTTCTGATGTACATGTTGTCATAGCTTCAGTTTCAAATCTTCAATTCGGCTACAAGCCATAAACATATGACAAGGCATAATATAACATTGTTAAATCGTTAAAATCAAGCAAGCATACACCAAAAAGAGCAGTAAAACCTATTAAAAAAATTATTTGATCAAATCAATACAGCCATAACATTTCATAAACTCAGTAGCATGGGTCACAAGAATGTGCAAATCAAATCTTGGTCAACAAATTCTTAAAAGTTCTGGTGCATGAGGGGAAACAGAGTCTCTAGGAATACCCTATGCTTTAAGGATGAGCGGATACAGTCCTGGACCACAGGGACTCAAAATGCTAGTGAATGAGTGAAAACAGAGTCACTATGAACACCCTGGGCTTGTGTGACATCAGGTCCCCCGTTAAGCTTGGACTTCATTCACCTAGTCCTCTCCATCGTCTGGAGGTATCGGGAGACAACAAAGACAATGCTTTGTCTCATGTCATATCTCAAAATACAGAGGGCCTCAACATGTTTCCTAACCCCTAAAATTCAGAATACTGACCACAAGAGGGGCATGCCCACCTGTCCAGCTCATGTGACCAACCCCAGCCTGAGGTAAAGCAGGCACAGGGTGCCATAACCAAACTGTAAACAGAGTTTCCTAGATGCAGCAAGTTCAATCTGGTCAAGAAACCGCTCCATCTCAAACTCATCCTACACAAAAAGGAAGGTGCGGGCGGGTGGGCGAAATGGTGTTCTGACTGTATTAGGTCCATTTTATGCTGCCCATAATTGTCTTTGATACTATTTTTACTAATGGATCCAGCTGTCAGTAGGTCATCCCAAAAAATCCAATTGCTCGACTTTCCCAGTATCTCTCTGATGGACCTTATCCACGGGATTTTGTCAGAAACTGGCAGACTCAAAATCTCTTCCAAACCCTGGCGGTATGTTATAAGCAAGGGGGTATACCCCAGAGCCTCCTCCAATAGAGAATTGGTCTCAACCCTATTCCACTGAAATGGCTGAGTATCCATGTTAATCCAGCCTGAGTGGAAGCAAAGGGGTGCTAACAGGAAGGCCTATGACCTTATGGCCCCAGAGCTTCATGCCGTAAAGGGCAGCTTCCATGGCTAGTTGTTTGTAAATTTGCAGCATCGGTGATATTGGGTGGACATTGGGTGGACGTTGGAGCTACTCTGCACTTTTAACCACCACCAAGATGAAGTCTGCACCTATCAATATGGCAACACCAGTCCAACTGCTCAATAAGGATCAATCCTTTGTACTTAAAAGTGTAGAAACACTTCAAAAAGGAGCCTTTAAGCCACTGATTGGGTCTGGTGGTGCGACAGGGGGTAGAGAACCATGTATTGTGTTTTTGTGATGTTGATTTCCAGTCCCCTCTTGGTGCAAAAGGTGTAAAAACTGTCTAGAATCCTCTGCAGCTCCATGGGTGATTTGGATATTAATAAAGTATTGTCTGCAAACACCAATGCCTATGACACATGGGGGGATCACCCTCACACTCATTCAGATGGTCAATCAGATCATTAACATAATTTCTTTTTAAAGTAGGGTCTAAAACACAACCTGTATGGCCCCTCTTGTGATGGGGAACCGGTATGTCAGCTCGCCTAGTTGACCACACATCCCCTATAATTGTGCTCAGGAAGTCTTATGATGTCGTCCAGTAAATATTTAGGAGCACCCATATCTGCCATATCTAAAAGAGCAATGGAGGCGGAAGACCTGATCCAGTGTGCTGGTGCTGTTCCTAAAGTCAACCTGTAGGGAGGTGAGCACTTCCTCAGTAGCTAGCCATTCTAGTAACCTTCATGGGAGGATTTTGCTGAATAGCTTCTGAGAACGGTCAATACGGCTTATGTGCTGGTATTCAGACCGAAGTGATGGACAGCCTTTTTTTTATGTAAGTGAACAATTTCTGTCCCCAACCAAGTAGGTGGAGTGGAGGCCATCTTCAATATAGCATTAACAAGAACTGTAAAATAAGTCCCCCAAAGATCCATCTCACTGCGATAGAGGTCAACCGGGATTTTGTCAGGACCCAGAGCCTTGTTAGGAATGATTTTAAAGATCGCAGATTTTACTTCTTGTAGCGTAATGCTAGGATGCTCCTCTCTGTCAAGCACGCATCTCAGGTCCACTAAGGTGTTACAACTAGAAGAGTATAGGCTGGAAAATGTGTGACCCAAATGGCAGTAAGGACATTGGTCTCCACAATGCGGAATTCATCTGTTGACACCATGCTCTAAAAGGACCACTGGTCTCCCTTTGCACAGCATCAAAAAGTTGTTCCAACTTCACGGCCTCCCACTCCCTTTTAGCATGGCATATGGACCTTTGATATGAAACCCTCCAAGTTTTTATCTAATTCCTGTTGCGTTGCTTGATGGCTTGTATCAAAGCAGCCTTGACCTGCCTGCAGGCAAAATTAAGCCACATTGGGGAAGACTGCCTCCCTACAGCCTTTTTGGCTCCACAAAGAAGATTTTACGAAGCTCTTCATTCTAATGTGGCCTACACTAATCTTCTCCTGATTATCCCTGGAGTCTACATTCCGTGCCAGGGATATGAGGCCTATCAATTGTTGTACTACGATGGTATAGACTGCCCCCACCAGCTCTTCAGAGTGAGCCATATGACACCATTTCTATGACACCATTTCACTCAGCGCATGCTTTTAGTTGGCCTCAGTCTTCTATCAAAAATATCGGTTCATCTGGCTGCTATGCCACAAAGTGTGGGTGCTAAACAGTGTGTTGGGATCACTATCCTGTCGTGGGAGGACTACGGTGTCGGTTAATTAATTAATTAATTGCAGGTTTTATATAGCGCTAGGATCGACTCCCGGAGGAGTATCTCCGCGCTTCGACCGCTGCGAAACCCTTCCTGGCTTCCCTGAGAGATGGTCCCTTAATGGGTATCTCCAGGGTGAGACCAGGCATCCCCGGCGGTCTGGTGGGGCCGTTAGTGAAGATGAGGCAAGCTAATGCCCAGAGTTGCCGAGTGTGATCGCTGATCAGAGTGGGCACCGAGGCGAGAGAATTATCGAGTCCGCTGACCCTGGTCCAGAAACCTGCCGCGTCGGGAATCGAACCCTGGTCCCGGGCCGTCCTCTGCTCTCGGGTCTGCCGCCTCTAACCAGTGAGCCACACTACTTCACTAGGTTAGGCATGACCAAACCCGCACATCCACCAGCGAAGCTCTTCATTCTAATGTGGCCTGCACTAATCTTCTCCTGATTATCCCTGGAGTCTACATTCCGTGCCAGGGATATGAGGCCTACCAATTGTTGTACTACGATGGTATAGACTGCCCACACCAGCTCTTCAGAGTGAGCCATATGACACCATTTCACTCCGCGCATGCTTTTAGTTGGCCTCAGTCTTCTATCAAAAGTGTTGGTTCATCTGGCTGCTATGCCACAAAGTGTGGGTGCTAAACAGTGTGTTGGGATCACTATCCTGTTGTGGGAGGACTACGGTGTCGGTTAGGCAAGACCAAACCTGCACATCCACCAGGATGTAATTAATGAGGCTGGTGCTAGAGGGACGGTAACATTTAGGTTTACCTTCCCAGGGCTCGAAAATTCATAAAACAGTTACTAGGCTTGTAGGTCTAGTAACTTCAAAAATCTACATGATCTAATTGTAATGTACTGGACCTGTGAACTGGTCTTAATGCGATTGTCACACAGTTCACTTTACAAAATCCTCTAACTTCAGTCACAGAAACAAAAGCAAATGTAGAAAGACAAACTGACTTTTGACCTCCGTCTGTGAAAGCTGAGCAGATGTGACATAAGATTTAAAGGCATCTTTTTTGCTCATTCACACCATCTGATGTGGTACGAACCATAGGGGCTATAGAGGTAGACTGGCCAGACACAGCCTGCTGGCTGTCCCTAGGGCTGGTGCTTAAAACCTGGGGAGCATGAGACTGAACAGGCATATGACCCCCTAAGCCCTTGTTCAATCCGCAGCACACAATCGAGAATGGGAGACAGTTCAGCAGCAAGTACGTTTTTAAACTCTGTGATGCAAGTGTCCTTTAACTGAGCAACCCAAAGGGAGGCACTGCTGGACCATTGACTGCGAGAAAGTGTTTAGGATTCTTCGAGGTGGCCTTTGAACCTGGGATGGAACAGGATTCCATAATGTTGATAGATGTCAAGTGGTGACTTTGGGCCTGCGCCTAGGCTGCTTGAAAGCCACTGATGGATGGAGGCAAGCCTCAGGTGAGGCCTCGATGACACAGGGGGGCTAAAGGTAAATTCGGGCAGAGGGGTCTCTCTTCCAACATGATCCGGTGGTGCAACCAGATGACCAGCTGTAGACATACTGCAGGTGGAAGGATAGAAAGGGATCACGTCTGGCACCAGAACTTGCAAGGCTCCAGCACCCAAGGACAATCTCCTCTCAGTAAGTTATATTTCTGTGAAAATTACCCCCATAGCACTCTGCAACATGCTGTCGATAGATGTGGCGTTAGGAGAGAAAGGGATTAGAGGAGCACCCCCCATGGCGGTGCTTTTGCCTACTGTATATAATGTCCAAAGTCAAGGGCAAGAAAAATGACTTAAGACTCAATGCAGAAACCAAGAGTGCGACATCCATTAGAAGTCTGAAATGACCCAAAGAATGCAAAGACTCACTTAATTGACCAGCACTAGACAGCCCAAGGTGATACAAATACAGAGGGGAATTCAGCCACACAGCCAAACGTGTAAGGATATGAGAACTCACATCGAGGGCAGGAGCTAGAGGGGTGTCTCAGCCTTGTGTATCTTGCCTCCAAGTTAAACAAGTGTCAGTGTCACAAGAGGCAAACAGAGAACCTCTCAGATGACATACAGTTCAGTGTATTTAGTCAAATGTAGACTAGAAGGAGCAGAAGGATAGGTCCCAGGGTGATGGTCCTAGCTCCATATAAATACCTGGTTACTGGTTACCACTGGCTCCCGAACTTGACAAGTCCTCTTCTTCGATCAGCTGAAGACAGCGCCACCAAGAACACAGAGTGTCAAAAAGTCCACTTGATGTGGGGGGAAAGCCGCACAGAGAACCCAGACTAGGAACCAAGTGGGGTGGCCCTGCCCTGGCTCTCTCTGGCACTGACTAGCGCAGCACGGGCCCGGGCGCGGTCCACACGTTTACCGCGATGCAGGGAAGCAGGGAGTGCTTTTCAGTGGGTATCTGGCCCCGCCCCCTTGGTGCTACACTCAACAGATGTACCTCTTAGCACATCCGGTAGGGGGTCTAAACGTACCGAACACTTAATGTGCACCTGCACTCGTTTTAGGAGATTGAAGCAAATTTTTCACCGGCAGACCTTGAACTTGAGCATGCTGGTCCTGATGAAATGCCACTGACCCTCCAGGCACTGAGGCATATAATAATAAAAGTCTCCCCGGTAACCCTTAGTCTATTTTAATCACTTGCACACCACCCTACACTTATGCAACCCCCCCACTTGCATTCATCAATCCGCTAAAGAGCCCCCACTGAGGGACCCGTCGGGCACTGCAGAGCCAGACTGACAAAGAGCAGCCCACTAATGAAGCACACACCCTTTTGGGTATGTGAGCGCTTTCGGATCTGATCACTCGGATCCTCACAGATCCCTCTGGTCTACATGGCAGGTCCTTCTGACAAATGTAAACAATGCAAATGGTGAACACCAAACAAAAATTATATCAAGCTAAACACTAAGTAAATGTCAGTTCACTAAATATGCTCCTCACGTGTGCTACATAGTATTTGTGGGCTGCCTATCCCACATATAACTTGCAAATGAAAACAATCAAGATAGATGGCTTGAATCCACTGTGTGCACTACACGTAATGTTCGTCTATCTTTTCACAATTTTGAACCATAAAATGTAGTCAATGTGACACCATTTACATACACAAAACACTACAAGCAAAGGAGATATAGCATGAAAAAAAATCATTATTTTCCAAAGAAAATCATTGTTCACAAGATACGTGATTGCAGTACATTCAATTTATAATCATGTGTATTTTGCATCCACGCCATTCTGGGAAAGGCATGAGAAATACAATTCATGAATCTTCATATCAATTCCACTTGGTAGTAAAGTGCCCTATGCATTTCGGGACATCTGTCCCTTCTTCAGGGGGCCACTGTAACATGAACAAAACATAACAAATGGTTACGGCTGCATTAAAACAGACATGCCTCTCAGCTACCTCCTCCGACTTCACCCGTCACTGTGCGGTTTTGATCTCCAATCTGTGGTGCTCCATAATCGGTCGAATGTTTAGTATTGGTGATTATTCTTCTGTTCACGAACTATAAGGATGCATGCAAGCTGTTGTGCTTGTTTGAGTAATTCAGTGAGATCCACTGTTCGTCTTGTATACACATGTGATCATCGTCACCCTAACCTTATCACGAACGACAACCAGGGCCTCAGGCATGATAACGACATCATAGCGGAGATATTCATAACCCCCTCCCTTCTGCGGGCTGATGGTAGCGCCACTTCTAACAGCCACAATGATGACTAGAGCCCAATTGCAGCTCTGAAAAAACAGCAGGGGGAGATTGCCATACAAGGGGCAATCATGACTGAATACCTTAAGGCCAACATCGCACCCAATGGACTTCTTGTCACAACATCTCCTCAAATATTCTTAGAGGATATCGGTTCAAGGCGAGAATGACCCCAAATCGCATGGAAGTGTACACAAGACTGTTGATCCTGATAGTCTCCATAGCCAAACGGCTCACAGAGGCCCTCATTATTAGGATCACCACCACAGAGAAGAATCTGAGGGCAGGCATAAGCATCACAATATAGCTAGCCGAAATCAACTCCGAAATGGGGGAGCATAATAACAACCTCATTGTAGGAAGCTGGCTCTGTATATACTATACCAAAGGAAGGTATAGTGTGCACAGAGTCCATGGAGTCCCCAGAGGCATAGCAGAGGCTAAATTAGGTAAGTACAAACTGCTCTCTTTGTGGTAGTGTGGGCGATTAGTTAGGCTTATTCAGAGGGTGTTAAGCATTTATTGTATACACTCACACATGGACTGATTACACACACTCAGAGACAGAATCCAGACCAATTGGGTAAGTATATAAAAAGGTATACTTATATTCTATTGCTAGAACCAAGGGGGACTTGTTACAGGTAGGTAAAATGTACTTCCAACTGTAAACCTTTACACAGAAATGCAATTGAGAATGGATTTGCAATAGTTACAGGTTGGTATGTTTCAGAAAGTTTAAAATTACACAACAATTACTTTTAGGATACATCGACTACTTGGGTTGGTACGCCTAGATACCACACCAAGAGATCTCACAAAAATAGGTAAGTATGACTTTTAAAGCTTTGCAGTTTAGTAACTCTTTCTCCATACAAACATCAGTTCAACACAAAACATTTTTAGGGTCAAAAACACATAGCATTGATCCCTATGGGAGAAAAATGGTTGTAGTTTTCACAGGCAAGTATTTGACTTACGAGTAGGAGTTTTGGTGTTTAGGACCAAGGTTCCCCAAGGTCTAGGTAGGCACTCAAGTTGCACCACCAGTGGCACTGGTGCAGCCAGGTGCAGAGTGCATGGGCCAAATATTAGCCAATGGGGCTAAGGGAGCATTCAGTTAGGGGCACACTTGGTGTGGTAGCAAAGCTCCTGGGGTTAAGAACAGCACTGCAGGGGGCCAACAATGAGCACAGGAGCTGCACCCCCAGTGTCACAGGGGTGGCCGGGTGCAGGTGGCGAAGAAGACGTCAGGACCCTGTGGCTTCCAAAGCAAACCTTCGGTTCGGCAAAGTTGTTGCAGGCTTGTGCAGGGAGACTTCCTGAAGGTGACCACCGGCTAGACAGGTAAGTTGGGTTCGTCGGGGATGCCTGAACACAGTCGGTGGAGACATCCAAAGATGTGGGGCACTGGGTGCATGCAGTGTCTTTTAGCGTCGGGCTTCTTTACCAGCTCCGGTCGCGGTTGGCGCGACCCATCATGTTTAGGCTTTAGAGTTGTCTTGAAGCTTGAGGGAGGTCAGGGATCACCAAATTCCAGGTCAGGATCGCTGGAAAGACCTCCTCGTGGTATTGGGCTACTTGAATTTGGGCTGTGGCCATCAGGTGCAGAGTGGCGCAGAATCACGGAGCTGCCTGATCCGGATTCACTGGGTAAGTCTGGAGTGAGAATAATCAACGCTCACAGGAGACAGAGTCGATCAGTTGAGTGCAGGCAGGTCCTCCCGGTTGCTGGCTGCTGAACTCGCCGGGGTTCTCACTGTGGGCAGGTCATAGACGGGACAGGACTGTAGGGCTCGGGCCAAAGCAGTTGGTGTCCTCTTCTTCCTGGGTCAGCACAGTTCTGCGGTCCTTCTTCTTTCTTTCTCGAATCTGAGGAAGCAAGGTCCAGGCTTGCCACTAAATTTAGAGGCGTTTAAAGGGGTGTGCATGTCAGGACCAATGGGTCCCTTCCATGGGGTGGGTACACCCCCTATTATGCCACCCTCCAGTGGGAAGGGGCATGAGCCTCTCCCTAATTGGCTGAGTCCACTCATCGTCAAGATGGAGGGGACTGAGATGTGGGCTCCATCTCACCTATCCCAACTGAGGGGCAGAGTTAGCAAAGGTGGACACACCTCTCTTCCTAGCTTGGTTTTCCTGCCTATTCTCCCGCCCAAAGTGGGGGGAAGAAAATGGTGGGAGCCAGATGTTGGAGGCAGCAAAAGGCAGCGACAGCTTCCAAAGGTGGCAGGGACAGCTTCCAAAGGTGGCAAGCCTTTGAAGCTTCCCCCTCGTGGAGCCAGCCCATTGTGGGGAGTAGGCATGACACCTCTGCCCAGGATGGGCTTTGTTTTTGAACTGAGAGAGCGGAGGCTCTCTACCCAGGGGTCCAGAAACCTATCTGTTGGTGGCACATGGCGGGACAGCCGTTCAGGAACCACACCAGTGCAGTTAGTTTTTCAGGGGACATCTGTAGGATGCCCTCTGAGTGCATTTTACATTAACTCCCACACCAGTATCAGTGTGGGTTTAATGTGCTGAGAAGTTTGCTACCAAATTTCCTACTTTAAAAAAAAAAAAATCTTTTTATTTAAACATAAACAAAATAAAAGCATCAGGCGACAAGCGTTGTTTCACAAAAATGTCCCAGTTTTTAGTAAAACTATTATGGAGTTGTGGAGTTCGGACTGACCAACATTCAAACCATATACTCTTTTTGGCTTTACAACCATTACAATTTCTAAGAATGGACTCAGACACTGTAGGGGTACATGGTGCATGCCTCTGCACCCTCACCTGAGGGCTAGTGCATCCTGTTAGTGGGGTGGCTTACTTAGACCTCAGGCAGTGGGTTACAGGCATGTCTACTCTTAACTTTTTTCTGCACCAAAACACACAGCCTGCCATGGCAGTGTGTGGGTGTTAAGGTAAAGGGCCTCAAGAGTGGCACAATAGGTGCTGCAGCCCTTAAAGGCCTTCCCTGGTCACTGTGTCCTTGGTACCCATGGTACCTTTTACAAGGGGCTTACCTGAGGCCAGAGATGTGCCAATTGTCGGTACAGTTTTGGGGAAGAACATAGGCCCTGGGAACCTGATTGGCAGGGACCCAGGGCACATCAAGTCAGGTTGCATCAGATGTCAGACAAAATGTAGGGGATTACCATGCAACAAGGGTCACTTTCCAAAACTCATGCAACAGAAGATTAAACGGCAGTAAGATATAAAAATAAAAAAAAAATCAAGAGAAGATATACCCTTACACTAGATAAAACTATCAAGCCCCAAGTGGGGATACCTCGTTCGATGATGGGTCCTTCACTCATCAGAGCAAACAAAATTCATTCAGCAGCTCATCTGGTGCAGACATCTGGGGTAGTCACAACAGCAATCAAGGAACACTACCTCCACGCATATGCGGAAACCCGATAGGTCCCTAAACTGTGCATCAACAAATGTGGAACCCCAACTTTCACACGGCCCTACAAACACCACACACCCTTTCCCCCTCAACACTAACCTCGCCCTTCTTTTATACACAGAAGCTGGGACATGGGCAGAGATGAGGAAAAAGAAGAGGGTCACACAAACGGGTATGTTGCAGCAGCCATAGCCACTAACACAGATACAGACTCAGAGCAAAACCAGCCAACGAAACTAGTGGTCCATCTTTCCACAAGAGCACCCAAACACATTTAAAACACCGTCCTCCGGAAAGACCTATGCTTCGTGCCTACGCCAAATGAAGACAGATTTTGACTAGCCAATGAACTACAATCTTCTGAAAGATCAGACTTTGCTCGGTCTTTCAGGATAAACCTGTGCCTGAGACCAGGGTCTCTGGCCTACGTGCTCCCTCTAGGTTCACCTCCACAACTGAGATGAGGCTTAACAAAGTTCTTACATTTGAGAAAGCTGTCCTAAAGGAAGTAGCAGAACTGGACTCCCCAACACCCTTCTACAATATGTCTAGGCTTTCCCGTTTTCATTTCTGGTAAATTCTGGTGGGGTTTTTTCAGTGTTTTCAATACCTTAAAAAACCTGTAGTTATCAGTGGTTACATATTTTCACGCCATGAAAACGACAGAAACTGTGGTTCTGCAGTATTTATGGAACGTTTTGCTTTTATTATTGGTTACTTTCTGAACTGATAGTGCATGGCATATAGACAGTGTACGTACAGTGTATGAGTCCAAATAAATTTTTACAAATCAAACTTTTTATACTACACCATATGTTTATGTTTTTGTGTTTATGTTTACAGGATTTATAGCACCCATAGCTGCCCAAGGGCTTCCCAGCTCATTCACTACTTCTTCAGTGAGTCTTTGGTCATGCGTGCTCGCTCTTTCCTTCCCATGTAAACTTTTATCTGTGAAAAGGCCCTCTCAACATTGGCACTTGAGACAAGCAACGCCAAAACAGCCAGTACACAATTTTCTCACTCTGTCCACTGACATAGCTTCCTATGCCAATTTTGCGGCACCTGAAGATTGCAATTCTCTGGGACAGGCTCTGCAACATATGCGTTGAACTGGGTGCATATGCCCTCAGAGTTATTGAAGCGGTCAAAAATGAAGCAGCACTTTTCAAAGTCCAGAGAAAATTCTCCTTTACAGAATGGATCTAGAACTTGTGCAGAGTACCACAGTGAAGCTTCATTGACTTGAAATGCCATGGTTTTTGAAGGGACATTTCTATGCTTCATTGCACGCCATTTCTCATGCATTGTAAAATAAAATTTCCTGAATTGCTCCTCAACATTTCTTTGCTTATCAAGTGGCGAGCATTCTAACATGGAACATGTTGCAGTGCCAAAGTTACTAAAAGTGTCTCCCACCTACTCTCAAGGAGATGTTTCACATCTATACCAATTTCGCTGAACACTTGGTAGACAGGGTGCTTTCAGATTCCAGTTTTTAGATTATGTCATTGTTGATTATGAATGCAGTAGAGCGTACTTTTTTCGCATCACAATCAATATGTGAGCAAAGATCGTCACATTTCTTGCCCTTGGCATCATCACTAAGCAAAACATCTGTAAACGTTTGCCACATGGATAAAATAGCATTCACAGCTTCCAACACGGAGAACCACCGGCTAAATACAGTTGGGATGACTCTTTCTTTGATGCCACACAAAGCACAAATTAGAAATATTTGTGTTTAATTCCTTGGCATAATGAAACGGTGCACCAGAATGGACTACAAAGTCAATAGCATCCTTCATTAACTCAGAAGATTGTAAAGAAGCTTTCAGCATACCATCTAGAAAGTGACAAGGATTTCTTACAGGAAAGCACTTTAGTCCAGGTATCTTCCTTGACTAGTCATCACACACATGTTTCATATACATAGCTGAATCACTGCAAATACAAACAATATCACTCCAATACTGGTTAAACTTGGTAACAACTTTTTGCAGCAGCATTCCAAGAGACACTGAGTTCCATGTTTTCCAAAAGTCTGGAGTTATGTTTTCACCACTAACCTAGATGTTTGGGGACAGAATTATTTACACATATACCTGCCACTACACCTTGCATTGAATGTTTAAAGCCTGTGGTATTTGTCAATTCACCTACTATAAATAATGTCTCGCTAGAAAAGGGGGATGATGTATCAGAGGGTTTCACCCTAGGTCTGTGGCTAAATGTGATGGTACATATTGGGAAAGATTCTTATGAAACAAGCCATTTTACCCATCAGTGGAAGTATTGAACAAAGCCAAAATATCAAATATGATTTTGATATTTCCTGATTCTCTGCAGTTTATAAAACAATTGAATAAGACCTAAAACCCGCTCCTAAACCGTACATTTTTAGACCAATGACCACAAAACTATTAAAAAAAGCAAAAGGAAGAAGTAACATTTTTTTTTGTGACATCCCTAAACAACAATAACTCAAGCAAATATTGTTAGACCAGTCTTTCTTGCTGCTACCTTGTATAAAAAAAGTCACATTGTATAAGCCCCTCCAGGAAGAAATGAAAATGATTTTCACCCTCCTTTTCCTTTCTTTTAATGGCATTTAGTTTGTGCTTATTCAGGTATTTTTTAAGTGTTTATATATTTACACTGGTGAGGGCTATTTCCCTTTTGGAGGGGTTTTATCAGTTAAACCTAAAACCAGATAGCCTAATATGTCTATCCAAGAACAGACGGCAGTAAGGACACTCTCCACAGACTCCACTATCACGATTACACCGGAGGACAAAGGCGATGCCATCGTCATTCTCAATACTACAGACAGCAACCATGAATGCCTCTGTCAATTGGTTAAGAGGTACTACCTATAGATGGATAAAGACCCAAAGGTAAAACTCACGACAAGGATTATCATCACAGTCACATCAGTGGAATCACAAGGATGGACTTCCAAAAATTAAGCCGAATTTTTGACCAACTCCGCGTCTAAGTTACACTACTTCTACATTCTGCAAAAGACTCCTGGACCCCCTTTGCGAGTTCTGCGACTACTTTTTACAACCTCACGTGAAGAAGATCCCTTCTTTTCTTAAGGAACAAGGGATGACCTTATATTGAGACCAAACTTCTGATGACTCTTGACATGGAGGCCCTATACACCAACATCCCACAAGATGCCACCAACGTGGTTATCGAGACATGCCTCCTCACAGAGATGTGGATTTCTAATACCTCGGTGAGCTTCGTCACTGAATGCGCTACGAGCGCACTGAATTAAATCTTTTTTCAATTCCAGTATCAACTGTTCAATCAAATACAAGGCACTTCAATGGAGAGCACCTTTACTCCTACCCTGGCATGCCTGTATATGGCTGATTTTGAACGACAATTTATCTATACAGATGCAAACCCATATAACATTCGTAGTAAACTGTGGTGTTGCTACATAGATGATTAAATCTTCTGGAATGGCAATATGGATATTTGTGAGGATTTATTCACTTGGATCAACTATCTCAATCCTTACCTGAGGTTTACTAAGACTATCTCTATAAGTTAACTACCCTCCTGGACCTTAAGATCGCAATCAACAATGGGAGGCTTTCAACGACTACCTACAAGAAAACGGCAGACTGCAACAGCCTCTTGCTCTACAACAGCCACCATCCCAAGGCACTTAGTGATAACCTTCAATACGGACAGTTTCTCCATCTTCGTTGCAACTGCAGCAACACCAGGGATTACGAACAGCAGGCCATAGCACTCAGCAACAACCTAAGAGCCTGCAACTACCCACTCCAAATTGTGAACCAGGACCGCAAGAGAGGTAAAAACAACAATAGAGAAGCTCTCCTGGAACTAAGGGTCAAACAAAATGATGCTATTAGAACATGCGTCAATACGTTTACACCCAACTCCAATCGTATACAGAAAATTATACAGAAACATTGGCCTATACTATATTCGGGGTCTCTGAACATCTGTCTATAGGTCGGGGGAGAAGGGTAGGTCTTGTGTTAATAACCAAGTGGTCCACATAAGCAATTTGCCGTCCAGGCGGCCATGCTCTATGACCTTGCCTCACATATTAGCCCTGCTTACTGGAAGTCGCTTCTTTTTGCCAGTTTTATCCACAGGTAGACGGGGTCCTCTGCCCTACCTAAGGGGCATTATTAGCTCTACTCTACGGTTAGTCAACAATTTACATTTCATTATTGGTTTTTAACAAAAGGCACTGTACAAGTACATGCATTGGTTTGGATTAGGTTTCAAAACACATATATCTGAGTTTACAATGTACAGATTTGGTAGATCCTGCAATGAGTGCTGTGGGAGCGCTTGGTGGTGTGGAACGTGCCGCCTATGGGAAGTGGTTGCTATATTCAGCACAACTAGTGTGCATGACTGTGTACAACTTACAGGGGAGATGTGGGGATTCAAGGAGGCGGGGGTAAGAGTCAGGGCCATGGTGAGAACAATGTCAACTGTTGCCCAACTCAGGTCTCTGTCGCTCCCCAATGCTTCCGCTCCATTCGCGTGCACCACTCAGCAGTGATATCTACCTTGCCCTGTAATTGTTGTGTTTCCAGGTTATGTGTGAGGGGCGGGAGAAAGGAGAATAGTTTGGTGGTCTATCCACTAAGTATCCCTGTTACACATTGTGGCACGCCACTGCAGGCGCTGAGTCATTTTTAGTTGTAGGTACCAGGAGTCCATCATCTGTTTGCCAGTTGTTGTGGAGATCCCGTAGGGTGGCGTCCCATGCAGTTGCTAATGGGAGTTTGTGGAATCTAAGGGTGACCTCGCAGTGCAAGGCAATGCTTTCGGCTTGAGACCAGTTTGTTAGCGAGCAGAACCATAATGTCGCATGGGGAGGGGGACTCCCATTGCTTCCAGAGCTTGGCGATTAAGCGCTTAGGTGCAAGCAACCCCAGATCTATAAACCTGGACATTACTTTGTGCCTTCATGACCTGTGAGAAAGACCCAGGAGACACACTTCCCAAGTGTGCTCCACTGTGCGTCCGATGCAGTCAATCAGGTGGGTGATGACACTTCGCCACTAATCGTCAAGAGCAGTGCAACCCCACAACATGTGAATAAGGTCTGCATCCACCAGATTACATCTAGGGCAGTGGGCGTCAGTTCACCTAAAGTACCAATTTATTTTAGCCAGGGATTTTAGGTAGGCTCTATGCATTATGTAGTACTATATGAGGCGGAACCAGGCATTTCTGGGGCTAAAGGTGGGTCCCTCCAATCTAGCCGCCCATTCACAGTCTGTAGACAACCGAGGCTGATCCGTGTCCCAGTGGTGCTTGAGGGGCATTAGTAACTGTGCTGTGTGTGAAAACAGTAAGCTGGTGAACCATTTTGTGAGGTGTCTCCCTGTACCCATAACGTGTATGTACTGGATGGTGAGGTGCATTGCAGGCTCATGTGACATCTCCCCTCACATTGTCTGTAGTGCCTCGATCAGTGAAGTATGAAGAAGGATCTGGTCTTGTGACAATCAGTCTTCCGCTGCCACAGTGTCAAAGATGCCAACTGACCATCCCAGTGGAAATCTCCCACGGTCTGCAGACCTCTCGCAAAGCAGAGAGCTCCGCCCGATGGGACATGCTAGCCCCTCTGCATACCCAGCAGGGGGAGCACAGGCACATACGGGACTGTAGGGATTGTGAGGCATAGGCTATGACGAAAGCACCTGAAGGCCACCTCTAGTATCAGTTAGGTAGGCGCCCCACCTCGCTTTCCGTTGTGAAATATCTTAAGGATTGATGAGAGATCCCCACACCGGTGAGAGTGTGGCTCTATTCCCCATGTTCAGTTCACTGACCACCTAGTCAACCCCTGTAACTGTGCCGCCAGGTAGTAGTGCTCCATATTGGGCACAGTGAGCCCACCCCTGGCCAGCTGGTAGGTACAGTTTGAACAGTGCAACCCAGCACCGTGACCCATTCCAAATAAACTCCTTCATGGTACGCTCAAAGGAGCGGAAGATGGGGCGCCCAAATGTATATGGGCAGATAAGTGAAAAAAATACAATAATCTTAAGCAGGGCTATGCAGCTAATGACGGACAGAGACAAGCTCCGGGAAATGAGCATCTGCGACCCTAAGGTATTGACAAACAGAAGGCTGCACTGCATTATCGTGCTATTAACAAACAGCGCAGGGTCAGGGCTAGACGGATTAAATGGGTACAGGCTGGACTTCGACCAGTTCACCTTTAGGGTGGAAAGGGATGTGAAATCATTAAGGGTCCTTGCTAGCGTACAATGAGCCCCTCATATCTCTGATGTATAGAAGCACGTCATTTGCTTATAGGGAGACTGTGTGCGTCCCATCACCTAAGGGGATAACCCATTCCACTCCACTCCCCCAGATGGACGCCACCAGCGGCTCTATGGCCAGCGAGAACTATAATGGTGAGAGTGTGCATCCTTGTCTGGTGCCATGGCTAATGGACATGGGTTCTGACATGAGAGGGCTCGTCTTGACTTGGTGGACGGGAGGGTGTACAATAGCAGCACGAGATGGTGGAAACTAGTCCCAAGACCGTAACGGCGGTGAGCCAGCAAATAAGAAATCCGATTCCAGCCTGTTAAACGCCTTGTCCAGGTCGAGCACCAGGTTCCCCTCAGTGAGGCCAGCGCATCGCTGCGTACGCGACCACCCAGAAGAAGCGACGCAAGATAAGGATTGTATTTCAAGAAGTCAGAAATCCGTTCTGGTCAGCATGCATAAGATTAGGTGCGGGGGGGAATTGACCCACCAGTATTTTGGTCAACATTTTAAAGTCAGTATTTATGAGCACCAGCTGCCAATAAGAATCCAACATTTTGGGGTCCCTTTCTGATTTGGGCAGTGAGACAAGCAGAGCCTCACAGCACGGAGGCTTCTAGAGAAACTTCATAGAGAGCAAGCAGGCGAGGGGCCAGTACTGGAGCATATGCTTTATTGTACTTAGCGGGTAGCCCATCCGGTCTGGGAGCCTTCCCGTGGCCGGGGCTCTGACGGCCTCCTGGACCTCTAAGTGTGATTGATTCTTCCAGCTCTGCCCACTGTGTCCGCGTAATGGTTGGCAGATGGAGAGGGGAGAAGAAAGCCACCAGGGCAGTCAGATTAGCAGGGGCAGTGAACTCAAATAGAGCTGTGTAGTGCTTGACAAATTCCTGGTGTATCTCCCGTTGAGTGCATAACAGCTGCACCAATGAGAGCGCTGAGGGAGAATTGGCTGCTGTGTGTGTTCCTGACAGAGCAGCCACACCAGCAAGCGTCCCACCCAGTCTGCAGCTGCATGTGTGTGGGCGGAATGTGCGGAGTAATTTAGGAACCTCAGTCGCCCTGATAGCTCGCCTCGCCTCCGCCAGATGCCGTGCGCAATCAGTCTGCTATTGCATCGGATTCCAGCTGAAGCAGCGAGGGCTCAATGCGTGTGATGTCGCTATCCAGCTGTCTACGGATACACCAGCTGATACCCAAGAATTGTGCCCTGATTACAATCTTGAATACCTCCCAATCCACCACTCTGCCGGCAGCAGAGTCAGGAATTATTTCACAGAAGTCAACCGTGGCAGTGTGCAATGACGGCCGAAAGGGAGGAACCTCAAGTGCCACAGGCTGGAGGTGCTATACATGTGTGGCCTGCCCAGCACCATCCCACTCTATCTAGAAGAGCAGGGAGTTATGGTCCGAGTGTGTCCGCCCCAGGTAGTCTACGCGCTGACAAATCAGTAGCAGGGCAGCCGAGCCCACAAAACGATCAAAGTGGACATGGAGGTCGTGTGGTGGGGAGTAGAAAGAGTACACCCAAGCATCAGGGTTCAACGCCCTCCAGACATCCGTTAAATGTCAGTGTTGCAGCCAGTCTCCCAATAGCTGGGCATTAGATATGGCAGCTATGTGGGGGAGCGGTGGGAAGGAACAGTCCAATGCCATGTCAAGGACAGCATTAAAATCCCCACCTATAATCCAGGGGAGGGTGCTCCATCGGGCTAGGACACCCGATAGCGCGGACCAGGTCCCTTGATACGTATTGAGGGCATATATATTCCCGAGCAGCAAGCACCTCCCATCAAGTCATCCAATGACAAATACTTAACGGCCCTCCATGTCCACCTCCCTCTCATCCACCACTAAGGGAACACCCAGTCTCACCCAGATAAGCACCCCCCTTGGGGTACAAAGAATATTCATTGTCAAATACCTCACCTCGCCACCTGAGATGGAGCCTGCGAGACTTGGGCATCGTAAGATGTGTCTCCTGCAGCAATGCTATGTGGGCTGACCTGTGCGGAAGGTAGGAGTATGCAGCATAGCAGCGCGAGGTCAACAATTTACACTTATAGTGATAAGAATAATTTGTTGACTAACTCAATAATCAGGCCCAGTACTATGCATACTTGTTCAATAAAATACTCTAGGTGAGGCGTGGCCAAGATGGCGGAGTGAGAGGTCGCACTTTCTGTGTGCTCCTCCGTACCCACTTTGCACGGGCCGTGATTTTCAGCATTTCTCCCCCTGAATAGCCTCCACAGGGGTGGGGAACAGTGGCGTGGTGTCCTGTCCGCCACTAACGCCGAGGAGACCGACCTGTGCGCCACAACAGAGGGAGAGCGGACCGTTCGCACTGAGGTGCCTGCCTGGCGACGGAGGCCGCGGGCATGCGAGAGACCTGGAACTCCCCGCCTGACTGTGCGGGACAAGCTGAGGACCCCCGGGAGCTGCATCGCCCTTCACAGAAGCGAGGACCGGCGCTGGCGGGCCCGCTGGGGCTTTGGGAGGGCCACGCACAGCTGCCGGGAGTGGGCGGCGTTGTGGCGGCGGAGGCGAACTTGGACGCCGGCGGCCTGAAAATCGAGGCTGAGGACGCGGCCTAGCGCGGGACGCACCCGGGCCTGCCTGCACGACGCGGCCCGGAGCGGCGGCCTGCCCTTCCCAGCAACCTGGCGCCTTGAGAAGACGCCCGACCAGGGGGTCTCGGACCTGGTTATCGGCCCTGAGGCCAAACGCTCGGGGACTGGCTGCATGGACCGCGCACCCAACGCACCGTGTGGCCCGGTGCCCCAGGCCCTGGGGCAGCAAGTAAGGAGAGGCGCAAAGGGAGGGGCGGCGACAGAGGGAGAGCCGTCGCACCGGCCCACACAGATTCCACAGCCCTGAGACTCACAGGGCACATACCTGGGGCCAGACAGCTTTGGAGCTTGGAGACGCGCATTTCCCCAGCCCGATGAGAGACCCGAGACCCCCCGTCTGGCCGTAGCGGGACAAGCTGAGGGCCCCCAGGGGCTGCATCGACCCACGCGGGAGGCGAGGACCGAGTCCGGCGGCCTCGCTGGGGCTTTGAAGGGGCTGCGCACAGCCACGGGGGATGAGCGGCTGCGTGACAGCGAGGGCGAGCCTGGACGCCGGCGGCCCGGAAATCGAGGCCGGGGACGCGGCCTAACGCGGGACGTGACAGGACCTATCTGTACAATGCGGCCCGCCCCTCCCCGGGGCAGCAAGTAAGAAGAGGTGCAGCGAGGGGGGCGGCGACATGGTTAGAGCCGCCGCACCGGCCCACGAAGAATCCATAGCCATGAGACCCACATTACACGTACCTGGGGCCTGACAGCCTCTGGAGCGCTTGAAGACGTGCATATCCACCTCAGCTGCAGGGGTACACCATCAGCTTGGCTGCCCGACCCCCTCCATCAGAAGGAACATTGATCCTACGCCCTTGGTGGCATACATAGGCCCAGATAGCTTGCTACCCGTCGCCCTGCACACTACCCCACGGTCCCATGGCAGGGCAGTACTGGACAGGCCTTCAGCATTACCGGCATAGACACTGGTCCTCACAGAGTCGCACCATTCGGATACACCACCCAGGTACACCGGCGGGACTGGGCGCGGAGAGCCCTGGTGGCAATCGGTCGTGATGAAGCACTGACACCCAATGAACACCCTACCGACCCATCTGCAGACGGGGTGGCGCGGGATCCAGATCAAGAGGTGGCAGAGGCCGAGGCCCAACAGAGGTACTGGGGGCCCCAAGACCACGTGGCGTGCGACGCACCGGACCACACAGGAGCGCTCCAGGGACGAGAAGACCCCATTGTCAGATCGAGCAGGAGTGCAGTCGAACTGGCCTTCATGCAAGCGACTCCGGCCTTCACCAATTAAGAGGCATAATCCCCGGGAGTCGCAGGACGGAGATCGTGCCTACAGAGAGCCCTGCGCAGGAGGAGCCGGGGTCCGCGGGGTGCAGTGACCTGCAGCACAGAGGGCCCCCACTCGTGTGGTAGGAAACAAGTGCAGCGACAGACGCTGTGCAAGGGGCCTGCGAAGAGAACGCAAAGGACGAGGCGCCACACACGCAAACAGCAGGCACATAATGGCAGGCCAGAGGAAGAAAGGGGACAGCACCCTCCCCGAAATGCTGAGCAAAAACCAAAACCCAAGGGGACAGGAGCCAGTCGTCTAAACCTCAACGTGACCCAGAAGAGGGAGAGGTGCCCATTACTAGGTCCTTCATGGAATCGCTCTTCAACTCCCTCCGGGAGGACTTTAATACCCTGAAGCAGGAAGTGGGGGAGAGGTGCGAGAGATCAGAAGGGAGGTGGATGGTCTCGGTGAACGAGTGTCCAACATCGAAGACTCGGGGCGAGCAAGGGATGAAGAAGTGGAACAGCTACAGCAGGACGTAACACGCCTGAAAGAACAACAACTGGACCTACAAGCCCACAACGAGGACTTGGAGAATAGGTCCCGGCGGAACAACATCCGGTTCCGTGGGGTCCCATCCAAAGAAGAGGGCACAGACATTGAGGCCTACTTGCAGGCCCTATTCCGGGATATCCTAGGGGAACCGGTGGACTTTCCAATCATGATCAACAGAGCCCACAGGGTGGGGCTGGCGAGACGGGCACCAGCGCCGCCCCCGGACATTCTGGCCTTCCTACCGGACTACCCTCTTAAAGAGTGCATCCTCAAGGAAGCAAGGCGACAACAGCCCCTGCGGTTCCGGAGCCACCCGGTGGCCTTATTCCAGGACCTTTCAGCAATTACGCTCCAAAAACGCAAGGCCTTCAAACCTGCAACAGATTTTTTAAGAAGCAAAGAGATCCCATATGCCTGGGGACATCCCTTTCGGCTAATTTTTAGGTGGAACGGCACCCTGCACCAACTTCGCTCGCTCCAAGAGACATGCACAGGTCTCGGCATAGCGCAGGACGAGGGGGATACACCCCCGAAAACACCCCGACGTCCACCCAGAGGTGGATGGCAGCAAATTTTGAGACTGCGCTCACCTGTAGAGAACTCAAAGCCTGACGCACACACTATCCAGACAGAGAGAGCCAATGCCATCTACGAGGTGGCAAAAGACACCACATCTTCAGAATGATTGAACTCCAGGGGGAGTACGCATTAGCATAAATCATTAAATCGGTCCGGGGGTGGGAGGGGGAGCCAGGGAGGCGAAGTGGCTGGACGTCCACACAAGTAACTCACCACAGCCCTGCACTTCATGAGGGCAGGACTGGGACTAAGTTCTTTCATTGGGGTTCTGGAGACGCCAAGTTGGGGTAGGGGAGGGGGGGAGGAGGGATGGGGGGATCCAGTTGGGGTAGGGGGGGGTCGGGAGGGGAGGAAGGATCGACGGGGTGTTGCAGTTTTGGGGTTAGGGGGTTGTCTGGGGAGGTTCCCCCTGTCCACCGTTTTTTTTCCTTTTTCCTTTTCTTCTGTAAGCCTCTTAGCACACAACCTAGAGCTACTGGCACTATCCTGACAAATGATGACACACACTAGACTCACAGTTCTTTCCCTTAATGTACGAGGGCTCAACAATCCCATCAAGCGCCGAGCAGTCTTGTCCAGACTGGAACACTCCGCAGCCCACATTTGCCTCCTTCAAGAGACGCATCTTTTGCCCAAGGATCACCACAGAATGGAATACCGGGCCTTTCCCATACAGCTTTTCTCATCCTCTCCCAAAAAAGTAGCCGGGGTGGCGATATTGGTATCCAAATCATTTAAGGGCAGGGTTCTTCAAAGGGAGGCAGAACTGAGGGGGCGACTGTTGGTATACCGCTTCCTAATAGCAGGACTAACACTCCTAGTAGGCTCGGTCTACTCACCCAACGAAGAGCAGGAACCATTCCTCCAGACGGCATTAGCAGCAGCTACAGCCAACACTGAACGGCACTTACTGATTGGGGGTGACCTCAACTTAGTTTTCCATAACATAGCGGACCGCTCCTGCCAAAGAACGGGACAAGTGGTGGCCCTTTCCAAATCTGGACACGCATACCTCCGGGAGATAGGCCTTACCGATCTATGGAGACGTTTCCATCCACACAGCACTGCCTACACCTATCACTCTGGGGCCCACAAATCCTATGCCAGGCTGGACTATTTCCTCTGCACGTCCCAGCTAGTATCGCCGGCCCAAGAAGTGGATATACTACCGGCCTCGCTATCTGACCACTCACCAGTGGTGGCTACCTCCGCCTACCGCCAGCACCGACTCCACGACGGCACTGGCGCCTCAGGGAGTCCCTTCTCCATACCCCCACAACGGTGGAGCGGATTAAAGCCGCTATTACACTATTCCTGACACACAATAATAACACCGACACCACACGGGCTACTCAATGGGCTGCCCTTAAAGCGGTCCTACGAGGCGAGTTTATCTCTGTGGCCACAGCCAACAACAAAGACCGAGAGCAGAAAAGGGCAGAGCTCACGCAAAGGGTGGCGGAACTGGAGCCGATGCACCAGCGTACGGGGGCGACGCAGGTCTGCGGTCAGCTGTGCGTCGAGAGGAAAATGCTGGCCGCCTTAGACCAAGATGCAGCAGAATATGCGGCTCTTCGTCTTCGGCAAGCGTATTACACTGGGGGGACCGCTGCGGACGGCTATTGGCGAACAAACTGCGGGAACAACGCCAGAGACAGTGAGTGCAAGCCATACGGACAGAAGGGGGCAATCTGGTCTCGGAGGATGCTGACATAGCGGAGACCTTCGGGGTTTTTTATCAGTCCCTTTATGCCGGCGACACTCTCAACCTACAGGCAGGTCAGACGTACCTACAGGAAGCGAGTCTTCCGTCCTTAAACCCAGCCCAAGTAGACTTCCTGGACAGGCCCATAAGCTTGGAGAAGGCAATCTCCCGCCTGAAGCTGGGGAAGTCCCCTGAACCCGATGGGTACCCAGCGTCTTTTTACAAGACATTCTGCCAGCAAATAGCCCCCCTCCTGCTGGACCCTTTTAACTCCTTTGGTCAACCAGGGGCGATTCCCGCAGAACTCTTAGAGGCATCTATCTCGGTCATACCGAAACCCAGTAGGTATAAAACCCGCTGCAGCTCATACCGGCCGATCTCACTATTGAATATTGACTTCAAGATCTATACAGGTATCCTAGCAAGCCGGCTCACGCCGTACATGCAGCAACTTGTGGAACCGGACGGACCAGGCGGGCTTTATACCCCAGCGGCAGACCAGCGACAATACCAGAAGGGTCCTACACCTCATCATGGCAGGGTCCCGTACACGACCAGACTGCATGCTTCTCACCATCGATTCTGAAAAAGCATTCGAAAGGGTGCACTGGCCCTACTTAGAGCAGGTCCTACAGCGTTTCGGTCTCGGGGACATTCTCTGCACCCGCATTTTAAACTGCTACAGACATCTCAACGCCACGGTACGCGTTAATGGTCATACCTCCCCTAGCTTCCCGATTGGCAGTGGGACCAGGCAGGGATGCCCCCGGTTCCCAATCCTGTTTGCCTTCTACATGGAACCATTGGCAATGAGGGTTAGACAACAAGCTCTCATTAAAGGCATTACGTTTGGAGGTGACACCCACAAAATTAGCCTCTATGCGGACGATATTGTGCTCTCCATTAACGAGCCTGTCCAATCGCTGCTTGCGCTTTTTATAGAGCTCCACAGTTTTGCGCTCGCCTCAGGGTTCAAAATTAATATGGCTAAATCAATGGCCCTCAACATCTCTCTGTCACCTGAGACCCTGGCATAGGTGCGAGGGGAACATGATATGCAATGGTCGGGCACCACGGTGCCCTACCTAGGAGTCCTTCAGGGCCCCACCATTCCAGCTACGGTGGAAGCTAATTACACTAGGCTTCGCACACAAATATGCGAGGAACTGCGGAGATGAAAACGCCATTCTCTCTCCTGGCTGGGGAGGATAGCGGCCACCAAAATGACACTCCTGCCACAGATTCTTTACTTGTTTCAGACCCTCCCTCTCCGCCCGCCGCAAGGCTGGATCCAACAAACGCAGTCCGAGTTGGCACGTTACATCTGGCAGGGTCGCCGACCACAATTCAAAGAGGCCATCGCAGTCCTCCCGCCGGCCCACGGTGGAGTGGGAGTACCGGATCTCCAACTCTATTTCTACACGGCACAACTACGGAGCCTAGTGGAATGGCACCAACCGGTATCGGGCAAAAACTGTATCTTCCAAGACCAGGCGGTAGCGGGCATGCCTTTGCAAGGGGTTCCCTTTCTCCCAAGGCGCCACAGGCAGCCTAACCTTTACGCATCCCAAATCACAGGCACAGCGATGGAGGTGTGGGACCGTGTCGCTATCAAATACGAACTCACATCCTTCCCCTCCCCTTTGACGCCCCTGTTTGCCAATACCGGCTTTACCCAGGGTCTCGACCCGAAAGCTTTTGTGAACTGGCGACGCTCTCCTTGCAAAGCACTAGGGCATCTTTTTAATCTGGAAGGTATCCTTTCAACAGATAAAGGAGGAGTACGGCATCTCGGAGGGAGATAGACTAGCCTATTTGCAGGTGCGACACTGGGCTCTTCAGCCTGATGTTAAACCGAGAGCCCAACACCATCTTTCCCCCTACTAGAAATGGCTGGTCACCCGCACTTCCGAGAAAAAATTGACCTCTGATCTGTATCAACATCTGCTCCTTGCAAACACCCACACATATAATGCCGGTAGATGTCGGTGGGAGCGGGAACTGGGAAGGGCCCTCACACACAAAGAGTGGAGTGGTATCTATCATAGAGCTCGGCATTCCGCATACCACTCCGGGCTAACTGAAACCCTGACCATGGTGGCCACTTATTGGTACCATACTCCTGAACGCCTGCATCAGGCTGATCCACACATTAGCGACCGCTGCTGGAGGGGGTGTGGGGGGCTGGGTACGCTGGAACATCTGCTCTGGAGCTGCAAGCACATTCAGGGGTACTGGGACACGATAATAGACGAGGTAGACTCCCACTTAGATACCCAGCTTCCCCAGTTCCCTGCTTATATCCTGCTGGGACTGCCCAACGTTCTAATGTACCCCCTGAAGTCCCGAAGGGGCCGCCTTATCGCCATTGCCCTAGGGGCAGCCACTCAAAACATTTTAGCACACTGGAGACAACCGCAGGCTCCCCCACACACAGATTGGCTACACAGGCTGTGGATGGTGCTGGGTATGGAGACTGGTACAGGCCGGGAAGGGGTAGGAATTCCCAGAGCTGTGGCGTCCCTTCTTGACGCTGCTCAAAGGGGAATTCCGTGAGCTGAGCTGTCCCAAATACCTGCGTCTTCTGCGATTGGCAGATACCCCGATCTCGGACCAAAAGGTGTCCAAGAGCAAATGGACACACAGGCTCAAATGATTACCTCGTTCCCTTCTTTTTTAGGCTGTAATGATGTTAGTGTTTTCTTTGGTGGACAGAGGGGGGTGGGAGGGACTTGTTGTTTTGTCTTAAGGCATTTCGAACGTCTTATGTCATTGAACAACTCAGGCTGTCACTGCATATGTTCATTAATCATACATTGGAACTTGACATGCTACCATTGCCTGACGAAGCAAGGCCTTATTGTTTTATTCTTTGTGAAATCTCAATAAAAGATTTAAACCATAAAATACTCTAGGTGATATCACATTAGCGGAACTAGTGGCATAGCTCCCAACACCACTGTTGATGCTTTTATATTACTACCTTTTACGTTTGTTCAATCACAGATGAACAGATTCAAGTGTGTGTTATATGTGTTTTTAATTATACACATTATATAGGAGGGCAACTAACCACCATTGGCATATGCTGTACCAATGAAGATCATCTTGCCTAAAATGTATATTTAGATCTCACCTTGCACATCGTGAGTCGAGTACCTGGCATTTGAATCCATGGCGTCACTCGCTTAAGGCTGTCTTCCTGCTTTTCTTCTCAACAGGTCGGATCTAGATTGTCCTGCACCGCAGATGGTGCAGTAGAATTGTTTATTATTGGACACCCTCACTGCACTACCCAAGTTTCCAATCAGTTTTCGGGTAGGTTTACATACCTGGTCCTGATGAAATGCCATTGACCCTCCAGACATTGCGGCATGAAACATGCTGAAAGCACGCCACCATTGTTGAAGCGATCTTTGTACATCATCACCATTGACAGCTCCCTTGTTTTTACCTTGTCAAGGAGAACCACTTTACTAATACAACTCTTCCTGGTACAGCTTAGACTATTTTAATCAACTGCACACCACTCTACACATATAAACCCCCTAGCTTACATTCATCAATATGATGAAGATCAAAAGATCTCCGCTAAAGAGACCCACCGGGGGGGGCCGTCAGGCACTGCAGCACCAGCTCAGTGAGGAGCAGCCCAATAATGAAGCATGACACCCTCGTGGGTGAGTGAGGGCATTATGATCTGCTAACTTGAACCCCCCCCCCCCCTCTCCCCGGTCAACCCTACAGGTCGTTGACAGCCTTATCCCCTCCTTATGAGGAACTGCACCCTCTTTTTATGCCCAATAAAAATCTAGAAAAGGGGGTTGTGATGCTTAATTCAGACACTCTGTTCATCACCACCCCCTTTTCTGAATCATTTTTGTCCACCATAAGCGTGGAAGGGTATACTCAGATGTGAGTCCCTAGCTCATTGCACCATCAGGATTCAAGCAAGCCGGGCCGAAGACGGCTGAAATGCCAGAAACCGGTCCCCGGTAGCTTGTTTCCTTCCCAGTATAAGAATTGGCTTGGTAGTTTGGTCTGCCCTGTTCCCATGATGCACTGGGCCAGGGTCAGACTAATTTGCATATAGCCAAGTTCTGAGCTGGGATGGTGCAGTGAGCTAAAAAACGGTGATGGATCAAGCCCTGATCTTTGGACTGGGTAAGAGTGGTCTGCTTAATTCAGACACTCTGTTCATCACCACCCCCTTTTCTGAATCATTTTTGTCCACCATAAGCGTGGAAGGGTATACTCAGATGTGAGTCCCTAGCTCATTGCACCATCAGGATTCAAGCAAGCTGGGCCGAAGACGGCTGAAATGCCAGAAACTGGTCCCCGGTAGCTTGTAGCCTTCCCAGTATAAGAATTGGCTTGGTAGTTTGGTTTGCCCTGTTCCCATGATGCACTGGGCCAGGGTCAGACTAATTTGCATATAGCCAAGTTCTGAGCTGGGATGGTGCAGTGAGCTAAAAAACGGTGATGGATCAAGCCCTGATCTTTGGACTGGGTAAGAGTGGTCTGCTTAATTCAGACACTCTGTTCATCACCACCCCCTTTTCTGAATCATTTTTGTCCACCATAAGCGTGGAAGGGTATACTCAGATGTGAGCCCCTAGCTCATTGCACCATCAGGATTCAAGCAAGCCGGGCCGAAGACGGCTGAAATGCCAGAAACCGGTCCCCGGTAGCTTGTTTCCTTCCCAGTATAAGAATTGGCTTGGTAGTTTGGTCTGCCCTGTTCCCATGATGCACTGGGCCAGGGTCAGACTAATTTGCATATAGCCAAGTTCTGAGCTGGGATGGTGCAGTGAGCTAAAAAACGGTGATGGATCAAGCCCTGATCTTTGGATTGGATAAGAGTGGTCTGATTAATTCAGACACTCTGTTCATCACCACCCCCTTTTCTGAATCAATAAAAATCTAGGCCACAAATAGGGTGCACATGATAACTGACTTTTCTCTTAGTTCATTAATAGCATTATTGTTCAGGGCAGGGTTGGCATGAATGTTTCTAAGTTCACACTAAATTCAAGCGATCACTTGTAGTAAATGTCTGCCTATGCAGAGTCTGAAATATTGTGATGAAAACTTTCTATATTTTTGAATTGTAAAGCAACTGTGCATAGTTCGCTGGATTTATTTGCTCTTTTCATACCTCCGCTTATACACAGGTTTAATTTGTTAGCTCATCCACTTCTAAAGAAGCTAGCATTTCAAAGCAAGGTTGGAGCCTGGGCGGCTGCAATGGTAAGCTTGGGCCTAGCCTTTGGAACGGGCCACATGTCAAGCAGATGCCACATGCCTCATCACAAAGGGCAGCATTTGGTCCAAAGATAAAGCGCAGAATTTATTTTGCAGTGGGAAGGGGTGAATTATGGAAACAGTCAAAGTACTTACTAAGGACTAGAATGAAGGCCTGGATACAGCCGACTCCTCTCAGTCAGCAATCTCCGTATGGCTTCTTTGTTTGTTTTACTTTCTGTCCGTGTGCAGCGTGTGTTCCAGCTCACTGGAAGGAAAGGTGCAGGAGAGCTACGACGGGTAGGAGCTCAGAAACAAAAAGACCAACATTCTGGCTGCTCACCTTTTTAAATGAAGTACAAAGAATGTTGATCTTCCGCTTCCTGGCGCGCTGAATTCTGGGGGAATCACAGGATCGACATTTTTCAACACTCTTCCTGCTGATTTCTTATGGGCTTCTGCCACTGGGAATGCTCGGAAAAATCACAGGTAGGACGCAAGGAGGCATGAAACTGTTTTCTAGCCTTGCTACTGCCCTATGTATGATCCTTACAGCAGTGATGAAGTTAGAAAAACTTTACTCCGGGAACCTATTCACTGGGGTCAAGATGTGGCAACGAAAAGAAGGGGGTGGGGTCACAGAATTCAGTCTTACAGTAAACTTAAAAATGTATTTATTTATTTTAAAACTCTGCCATAAAGAAACTGGCAACAAGGAGACATAGGACAGTAAATCTGTTTTGGCTTAATTGGTTGAAAAGGCTACATTTTAAAATATCTTATGGGGTTAAGGCACCTGCTGCAGAAATCTTTGTGTGCCCAGTAAATCTCAAGGAATAATAATTATCAGGGTTAGCGTTTAGCATGTACAAACTGGGCCCACGCCCCGGGTGCCTAACTCCAGCGGGATGCAGAACTGCCTGCAGAGATCTTTGTGTGTCCAGTAAATCTCTGCAAGTCTCACTCAGATCTGGGATACACAAATAATTAAGATGACGAGTTGGAATGGGCACCTTTTTTGTTTTCACCCAGGGCCTTATCTTCTCTGAATAGAATGGTAAGATAACTATAGTGGTTAAACATTTGATAGAGGGATCTGTGTTTTGTCTAATCGATGTTTTGACCCAAGTAGGATGGAGGAGTGTCCTCTACAAAGCACATGTGTAACATGCAGATGATGGATTTTTATTTTATGAAGATAGGTAAGTTACTGCTTTCAACACATAGATCCTTCGGTTACTTGAAGTTCATAAATTGCAATCCTTAGACTCTAAACACAGTGAACAATGAAAGACGATGTGTGGCTCCTACACCATGCATCCCTCATTGTCTTATGTAAGACGGCCCAAACATTTGAGTCACACTTGTATGATATATTGTCAATTAAACACGCAGGATACTAATCAATTACAAGATTTAGCTACAAATCAACTTACATAATGGGTGAATTCCACCACACATAAGTTGGATCATCTTCTTAATTCTGAGTTTTCCAATTTTCAATTTACATGATATGATTGTCAATTTTCCTTTTCCTGTGTCATGGTCAACCACTTTATGGTCCCTAAATTGCCATAATCCCCTACTGTCCCCAGCACCCTTCATAAAACACGAAGTTAGGGTAGATGTGGGTCAAACCTAAACCCTGTAGAATATGAGCATCTACTAACTCTCATGAAGCAAGCCGTCAGACAATGTAATAGAAGCAGATCAAAAATAAGAGATTGGCTCACCACTATACTACGAATAAAATTATGAAGAGAAGTGTTTGTTGCTTTTAATGCACATTTTGATTGCCACTAGCAGACTTTCTCTGCTTCCACTTTTTCACACACTGTCTTGGTTTGTTGTTTTAGACACGTGTTTTCTATTTCTTTTACGAACCGGATGACAACCGATGATGAGACAGGGGTCCTGTCTGGAGATTGCATACCAGTTACCCCGTTGGAAGTGTTTCCTTGAGGTGTCATTCGGTTCTTTCAAATTTTTTCTACACATAATCTGTCCAAACTGATGAGGTGGACACTTGATATTCACTAATGATGTCAGACAATTTGTTGTTGTGTTCTGTGTAACTGTCAAAGAGGTGTTGGCCTATTGGTTTTGTTTTTTAGGAACTCAGGGCGTATTGCAGTGAAACGTCCCCTTATTAGAAAGAAAGTATATAGGGGACGATAGCAGTTATCAGGACTCACAGACTGTTCTGTTATTTAAGTAACTGACATAATCCACGTCATTTGGACAGGGTTTTTGTTGTTCACCACTACACTAGACAAAACTATCCCATCAGGGAGCACCAGGGCTAAGGCGCTTGCCCCTTGGTTTGACACCCATCTTTGGGAGCTTAAAAAGAAATGCAAAATCCTAGAAAGAAAGTAGAGGAAGACTCATGACACCTCTAGTAAATGTGACTACACGAAGAGAATTAAAAACTATTACTATGCTATTCAAAGAACACAGGCACCGTTTGTGCTCAAAAAAGCCAATGCTGCAAACTCAACAAAAGAAGTGCTTAAAATACTAAAATATGTGGGCAATTCAGCCACAAAAAAAACCAATACTGGCCCCATTAGCAGCCTGCTGCAATGACTTAGCCAGATTTTTCGCCAGGAAAATATTAGAGATCTCGAGCCATTTGAGCTGACAAGCTCGTGGAGAGGCACCTGCGCGCCTGGAGAGGTACTGTGACCCGAGAATACTTTGGCAACCTGTTCAGCAACCCCATACATTCGAATTGCTTCATCTCTACTGATGACGGATAACAATCCAGAAACACGTGTTTAGAGATGGCCAGCACTAATCTGCACCTACTTGGTGAAAACTCGAGAGACTTTGCAAGTACACAAACTTGACGAACTGCATTTACCATGATGCCTAGGGGCAAACCTGCTGGGAGGTGAAGCAGTGTGATCCCACATTTGTTTCCCAAATATTAGAGATCTATTCCTCCCTTCGTGGTCTAGAAACCAAGTCTCCCCAACTGAAATTTCCAGTTGAGCTAAAGTCTTCAAAGAAAGGTTTTCAGTTTTCCCTCCTATAGAAGATGAAGATGTAGGTGGTCCTGGCTAACAGGGTCAAATCAGGCTCTCTCCCGGATATGTCCCCCTTCACCCCTCATATTCTTACTCAGAGTGCAGTAGTTAACTATTCTTTACTTAAGGATATCTTGAACTGCCCCCTGGTGCCTAAGACATGGTAGCATGCGCCAGTTAAGCCTCTACTAAAATAATCTTCGTTGGGTCCCTCACAATTGTAAAATTACAGACCAACTATCTGAAATTTGGGGAACAGAACAGCCTTTTTCATCCTTCTCAGATGAGAGTTTGTCTGGGCCACATTACTGAGTTGGCGCTGCTGGCTGTGGCAGAGGACCTCAAATGCACATTGGATCAAGGTGATACCACAGCTTTAATCTTGTTAGATCTTTGTGCCGCTTTTGACACTTTTTCCCATACAAATATGCTTAAGAGACTACGTAACTCTGAAGTGGCTCAGTTAGCTCAGAAATGGTTTGCCTCTATCCTTCAGGATTGAAGTTTCCAGGTCTGCAATAAGTCCTTCAAATAAGATCCCCTGGCCCTGAAGTGCAGGATTCCCCAGGAATCGTCTACGAGTCCTACCTTGTTCAATGTCTATGATCGTCTCTTTGCAGATATTGTTAATTTCTTTGGTCTCACTCGGTATCCTTTTCAGATGACATAATATTGGTCATTTTCCTTAGCCTAAGAACAGAGCTTGAAAGCAGCTCAGTTGAAGGCATGCCTTACAGCAGTTGTCAAGTAGATGGCCGGCTATTGTCTAAAACTCAATGGTGGAAAAATGAAGTTATGACAGTACGTGATCATTTAAATTGCTGGCCTTCACAGGCTAGACAGACAGCCTTGGGCATCAGCCTCAGCCTAAAACAGTCACCAAAATTCTAGGAATCTGGTTTGACCACAAGCTGTCATTTGAAGCTCAAGTGAGGAAACTGTGTGCGGGCTGTTTTGACATTTTAACAACCATAAGAAAGGTTCTGGGAATGTTATCAAGTTTAACCCAGAGAACTGTAGTCTAGGCCCTAATTACATCCCTGGAAATGTATTACACTAGGATTTCTCTCAATTTTCACTAAGAAGACGGCAGATTTATCAAAATGCGGCAGGTTGTCATTTGCGGAGGCTCTTTAGACACTAGTCGGTTCCACCTCTCTGGTAAAACGTCACTGTCTTTCTATCAAAAAATTATGCAATTAAAAGCCTTATGCTTCGCTTTCCAAGCCTTTAACAACAAGGACCCGAATCAGCTGAGATCCCTGGTCTGGCCATATACTCAAACGAGACCTCTTAGATCCTCTACTTCCTGTTCAGCCATAATTGCCATTCCACAAAAGCAGAAGTGATAGATGTTCCTTTTCCCTTGTAAGCTATGGAACTCTCTTCCATCTACAATTAGGCATTCCCCTGATCAATACATTTGTATGGAAATGCCTTCAGACTTGGCTGTTTGAGCATTCCCGTAATGATCTTGACTGGCTTATTTCTCTCTTAGTGATGGGAGGCTCATTGTGGGTAGCCATGCACTTTAAAAGTAACCACAGAATAGAATGTATATTGTGTGCGGGTGATGGAATGTGCTCTGACACCCTACACTGGGAGGAGTAGTCCAATAAGAGAATGTAATAAAAAAAAAAAATGTAATTGTTATTCCTGTAAATAATAAAGGGATGGAGCAAATTAAAATGCTTGCTTCCAAATAGGAGTCTCTTTTAAGCACTTGTGAAATTTTAAGCTGTGTGTCTTTGTTTCCTAGCTGGGGGACTCAAGATAGCTCAAATGCTAAAAAGAACTTCAAGTTCAAAACACCCAGAAACACTTATAGTAGATAACTACCACACCGTGACTAACGGAAACACGAAAACTAACTTCACCTTTCTATTAATCGTCCAGCAAAGTGGAAAAACACTTTCAGTCTTCACTTTCTCGTCACCAAATCAGTAAATATTTCTTATGGTGAAAAAATGTCCACAACTGGCTCCCCTATCTTCAAAGGGAACTCACAATTTCCATCTACAGAACAGGAAACATTTGCATACAGATCACCGACCCGCACCTCCCCACTTTTGATCGTCACTTCCCAGCATTACTCTACTCACTAACTCAACAAATCCACCAAACCCAACCTCCCCCATCACCCTCCTCCCCGACTAACAATTCGGAACCGATCCAATCTCCCCTTCCGGATGACCCACTCTTCGACTCATAGACATCCACGATCACTCATTAACAATCCCACTACCCCCGTCATCACACAACGCCATCAAACACCCACTATAAAGACAGCAACTGATCACACCAGCAATCTCACAGGAAATAAACATCGCAAGGCTGATCTTGAACTAGGCAGGCCGGACACAATCGTCGGTCTTCCTGCGACTGAACCCGCCACGGACACTCCCCTCTCGACCCCCGACGATCCAACTCCACCCTCTCAAACTATACCTAACCCCAACAATTACCCTATTCCTGCTGCACAAACCTGCCGATTATACATCGTCACCAATATTCCAGTGGACACCGACCTCCCTCAAACCACTACACAATCTACTTCCTTTGTCCCACAACCTCACCCTCAATCAGTCTCCACTTCTAAACTCGCGGCCAACCCCTGGGACACAGACTTCCTCCTTACCCATGTCCACTCTCCCCCAGTGGACATTAGATCCATAACACCTCCCCCAACACCAAGTCTGGAAGCATTAATGACCTGGCCCCTCACGTTCCTCTTATCTCCACTCCTAATCCCAATGATACAGTCCAAGCCCATAATCCAGTACCATCTCCTTCATCAGACCCTAGTAATTCACGGCTCCAGCCAAAAACAAGAAGCACTTCTAGCTCTATTACTTAACAACTGACCCGAATGGAGCATAAAATAGACACTCTAGCTGCCGAAATCCTACACCTACAACAAGACTTTCTCAACCGGTTTAAACCACCGTGCTTACACACTCAGGGTAGCTACGCTCCTTCCCCCGCACAGTCTCCCGCATTGCCCCACTTGGCACCCCACGGCCCTCCATTCCTGTGAGGAATCAAGCTCATTGACCCAGTCGAGCTCCCCAGCCAATTTCTACACTGGAAGCAGATGAGATCAACGACTTGTACCTCACAATGAGCCAGAACACGGCTCCTCTCACTATCCCAGTTATAGTCGACACTAGCAAAATCCCTAGAAATCTCCACTCACCCAGACCTCCCGCTCAATACACCTCTATCCACACAACCCACACCAACATTGAGGCTCCCCGTCCTCTATCTTGCATGCTCCTCAACTGTAGATCAGCAGTACAACACGCCACAAACATTGCTGAAGTTTTACTTGCTCATGAAATAGATATCACATTCCTCACAGAATCCTGGCTCAATGACCATTCCACCCCCATTCAAGACATTCTCGCCTCCCCAGGTTACAACATCATCAGACACAACAGACCGATCAAAACGGGTGGCAGAAGTAGGAATACAGCCTACCACACTAAAACCTACAGAATACCGGACTCTCGAGTACCTGGGTGTTGAACTCACAGGCAAAGGCACCACGCCTAGCAAATCTGACACCATCTACCATCCATGGGGTGAGCGGGCCCTTTTCGCCGAAGAACTAACCAACCTAATAACACGTTGCTCCCTAACAGACACAAAAGAAGTGTTCCTGGGTGAGCTCAATATCCACTGGAAAAAACCCAGAAGACTCCACAGTCCAGACCCTCTACAAACTGCTTGAAATAACAACCTCAAACAACTCTGTAATAAACCCACTCACATCAAAGGAGCGACTCTGGATGTGATCATCACCAAAAATGAGCTGATCTCTCTGAAAGTGATTTCTCCCATTGACTGGTCTGACCACCACCTTATACTGTTTAATAGACTTGCAAGTCAGATACCAACCAATACAATCTGACATACCGAAGCACTGGACCAGGAACATCAAAGAAGTCCCTATAACCGAACTTGAATCCAGGATTCATGCCCGTCTACAGCCCCAGCTTTCCACTTTGTCGGCTGAGGACCTCAAGTCAAGTCAGGATTTATATAGCGCGCTACATACCCAGAGGGTCTCAAGGTGCTTGAGGAGGGAAGGGGGGGGGGGAGGGGGGGGGGGGGGGGGAGTTACTTGTCGAATATCCAAGTTTTAAGTTGTTTTCTGAATGTTATGTGGTTCTGAGTAAGACGTAGGTGAGTGGGAAGAGAGTTCCAGGTTTTAGCTGCCAGGTAGGAGAAGGATCTACCTCCAATGGTGGCTTTGTTGATGCGAGGTACAGTGGCAAGGGCTTGGTTGGAGGATCGTAGCTGACGGGAGGGGGTGTAGAAGGACAGTCGTGTGTTGAGGCATTCGGGTCCAAGTTCGTAAAGTGCTTTGTGTGCGTGGGTTAAGAGGCGGAAAGTAATCCTCTTATTTACGGGGAGCCAGTGGAGGTTTTTCAGGTGACCAGAGATGTGTTCTTTACGCGGGATGTCTAGAATGAGCCTCGCTGAACCGTTCTGGATGCGTTGGAGTTTTTTCTGCAGTTTTGCGGAGGTTCCGGCGTATAAGGTGTTTCCATAGTCCAGGCGGCTCGTGACCAGTGCGTGAGTGACCGTTTTTCTAGTTTCGGTGGGGATCCAGCGAAATGTCTTTTTGAGCATGCGGAGAATGTTGAAGCAGGATGATGAGACGGCGTTGACTTGTCTGGTCATCGAGAGTGAGGAGTCCAGGATGACGCCCAGGTTCCGTGCGTGGTCCGTCGGGATGGGTGCTTTTCCAAGGGCCTCTGGCCACCAAGAGTCATCCCAGGTGGAGGGGGAGGTGCCTAAGATGAGGACTTCTGTTTTGTCTGAGTTAAGTTTCAGACGGCTGTGCTTCATCCACTTGGCTACTTCTTTCATTCCTTCGTGTAAGTTGTTTTTGGCGGTGTTAGGGTCTTTGGTGAGTGAGAGGATCAGTTGAGTGTCGTCAGCGTAGGAGATGATGTTGAGGTTGTGTTGGCGTGCGATGGCTGCGAGGGGGCTCATGTATACGTTGAAGAGGGTGGGGCTGAGTGAGGATCCTTGTGGCACGCCGCAGATGACTTCAGAGGCCTCTGACTTGAATGGAGGGAGCCGGACTCTCTGAGTTCTTCCGGTAAGGAACGAGGTGATCCATTCCAGTGCTTTTTCTTGGATTCCGATGTTTCTGAGGCGCTGTAATAGGGTAATATGACAGACTGTGTCGAAGGCTGCGGAGAGGTCGAGGAGGATGAGAGCGACTGTGTCTCCATTGTCCAATAGAGTTCGGATGTCGTCTGTTGCTGCGATGAGTGCGGTCTCAGTGCTGTGTTTGGCTCGGAATCCGGACTGAGAGGGGGTCGAGGGATTTGTTGCTTTCGAGGAAGGTGGCGAGCTGGTTGTTGACAGCTTTCTCGATGACTTTGGCCGGGAAAGGAAGAAGCGAGATGGGGCGGTAGTTTTTGAGTTCGGTGGGGTCAGCTGTGGGTTTTTTCAGAAGGGCGCTGAGTTTAGCGTGTTTCCAGCTTTCCGGGAAGGTGGCGGAGTTGAGGGAGCAGTTGATGATGTCTTGGAGGTGTGGAGCTATGATGGAGTCTGCTTTGTTGAAGATGTGGTGAGGGCATGGGTCAGTTGGCGATCCTGAGTGGATGGAGTTCATCAGGTGGATGGTGTCCTCGGTTGAGATTGGGGTCCATTCGTTAAGGATGTTCAAGGGGGGTGAAGGTCCTGCAGTAGGTTGATTCGGTTGGTCTCCGGGTCGGTTGTCGAAGCTGTTGTGAATGTCTGCGATTTTGTTGTAGAAGAAGGAAGCTAGTGAGTCGCATAGGGCTTGGGAGGGGGTGATGTCGTTGGAGTTGGCTGATGGGTTGGTAAACTCTTTGACGATGTTGAATAATTCCTTGCTGTTGTGGGCGTTGTTATCTAGTCGGTGTTTGAAAGCGGCTTTCTTGGCAGACCGGATTAGTTGGTGGTATATGCGGGAGGCGTTTTTGAAGGCGTCTTTGGTGCTGGTGTTTGGGTCTTTTTTCCAGGCCTTCTCGAGGGAGCGACAGAGTTTCTTGGATTTCTTAAGATCATCGTTGAACCAGGAGGCGTTTTTGCTGCTAGGCTTGATTTGACGTTTTTTCAACGGTGCTAGGCTGTCGGCGCTGTTGGATAGCCATTGGGTGAAGTTAATGGCTGCTTGGTCGGGGTTTGAAGAGTGGGCAGGAGGGTTTTGAAGGAGCGATGAGGAGATCTGGTCGATGGTGAGTTTGTTCCAGTTTCTACACAGGGTGGGTTGAGGGTGGTTGTGGATTGTGGTCTTATTGTAGATAAAGTGAACGCAGCTGTGGTCCGTCCAATGGAGAGCTGTGGTATGGCTGAAAGAGACATGTTTGCTGGAAGTGAAGATAGGGTCGAGTGTGTGACCAGCAATGTGGGTGGGGGAAGTGACAATTTGTTTGAGTCCGAGGTTGGCGAGGTTGTCCAGAAGGGTGGTGGCGCTGTTGTCATTGCTCTTTTCCAGGTGAAAATTGAGGTCGCCCAATAGGATGTAGTCCTCGGAGGGGAGGGCGTGTGGGGTGATAAAGTCAGCGATGTCGTCATTGAATTGTACACGGGATCCCGGGGGCCGGTAGAGGAGGGTGCCTCTGAGTGTGGTCTTGGGGTCGGTGTGGATCTGGAAGTGAAGGTGTTCGGCGCTAGAGAGGTTGACGTCTGAGCTGGTTGAGATGCGGATGGAATTTTAATGGACGATGGCAATGCCTCCTCCTGTGTGCTTGACGCGGTCTTTACGGATGATCTTGTATCCTTCTGGGATGGCAATGGAGATGTCTGGGGCTGAGGAGGCGTTCATCCATGTTTCTTTTAGGAAGGCGACGTCCGGAGATATGGTGTCAAGTAGATTCCAAAGGTCGATGGCATGTCTGTGGACTGATCGGGTGTTGAGCAGGATACATTTTAGGTGGTTGGTGTCAGGTCTCTGTATGGCGTTGGTGGATGCGGAGATGGTTTTGGTGGCGTCGAACTTGCAGGAGTTGCATGAGAAGGGTCCATGGGTGTGTCCGGGGGCGGCTTGGGTGCAGGTGGGGAGTCGGCCGGGGTTAAGGGCTAGGAGGGTGGAGGAATCGTAAGAAATGCGGGAGGGGTGGGAGGGACGGGGACCAAGGGGTCTGGCGCTGGGCGCGGTCCAGGCGCGGACGGGCGTAGACGGGCTTACCTTTGGCGCACCTTCAGCGCGACTGGGGCACGAACGCTGCGCGTGGACGCTGCACGTTGGGTCATTGGTCATAAACGGATGGTGGAGGGGGCGGAGCGTGGGAGGGGCAGCAGCTGGGAGGCGGTGGCGGGAGGAGGGGCGGACCAGGGGAAAACAACACAAAATGGAGGGTCAAAGGCGAGCACAGACAGGGGCAGCAAATGCGCAGAGTGTGCAGGAAAAAGAACGTTAAACACACCAACCAGCCTTAGTGTAGCGCAAATTAAACTTACAGCCTCAGCGAGGTCGCGCTACTAATTAAATAAATAAATGCGATAGTGTCGCGCTATTAATTAAATAAATAAATGCGATAGTGCAGCGCTACGCGAGCAGAGCGCTGCAGTGATGCGAGGTTCAGGTTAAACAGAACTGAGAGCAGGAGAGAAAACTATACCAGCGTGGCAGCTGCAGGTCAGCAGGAGCGTGGGGGAGCAACCGGACTGAAGGAGGGTCCAGGCGGTCACAGTGAGCTCGGGAACGAGGAAGGCTACAAATCGTGGGTGGGAGGGGCAGCAGCTGGGAGGCGGTGGCGGGAGGAGGGGCGGACCAGGGGAAAACAACACAAAATGGAGGGTCAAAGGCGAGCACAGACAGGGGCAGCAAATGCGCAGAGTGTGCAGGAAAAAGAACCTTAAACACACCAACCAGCCTTAGTGTAGCGCAAATTAAACTTACAGCCTCAGCGAGGTCGCGCTACTAATTAAATAAATAAATGCGATAGTGTCGCGCTATTAATTAAATAAATAAATGCGATAGTGCAGCGCTACGCGAGCAGAGCGCTGCAGTGATGCGAGGTTCAGGTTAAACAGAACTGAGAGCAGGAGAGAAAACGATAACAGCGTGGCAGCTGCAGGTCAGCAGGAGCATGGGGGAGCAACCGGACTGAAGGAGGGTCCAGGCGGTCACAGCTCACTTTACTTCTACAATGATGGAGCTATCAGATCAAGTGGCGCCACAAAAACTCAGACAACTGAGACCAACCAAATCTAAATCTTGGTTCAACGTGGATCTTAACAAGGAAAGACGACAACTCAGACAGTCGGAAAGGACTTGGAGACTAAACACATCGACTTTATACCTAATGCAACACAGATCTGCGCGGCTGGCCTATAAAAAACACATCTTCAGAGAAAAGGCCTCGTACTTCCACAACCTACTAGACCAGGCGAAGAATAGACCTAGAGAGCTCTTCAACATTGTTAAAAGGCAAACAATCGGCACATCCTCACACAAAATCAAAGCCACCAAAGTTTGTTGCGAAGAAATTTCCTGCTTCTTCACAGATAAAATAACAAAAATTTAACAATCCTTCATCCAAACCTCAAATCCCCCCTCCCTCTTATCCTGCCACCTTCTCAAGCACCATGGACCAAACAGAAAGAGATCATACCAAGGACAACCAAGTCTCCCTCCAACCAAAAAATAATGCTCACTGGTCAGACTTCGAACTCATGTCGGAAAACAAGGTCTTCAACATAATTGCAAGCTTGAAACCCTCTTCCCACACTATGGACCCCCTCCCTTCCACAATAGTAAAACAACTCAATCACATCATTACCCCTTTCTGGACAAAAATCATAAACTTCTCCCTCACATCAGATTGTGTCCCTGACTCCCTTCAACTCGGACAAATCACACCCATACTCAAGAAATCAGGAGCCGACCCCAACAACCAGACCTATCTCTAACCTCCCATTCCTAGCTTAAACATTGGAGAAGTGCGTGCTCCAACAACTCAACAAACACATTGACGATTTCAACCTCCTCAACATTTTTCAATCGGGATTCAGGAAAGGTTGTAGCACCGATACAGCGATGCTAAATATTTCTGACGATATCCACAGAGCCTCAGATGAAGGCGAAGCCTGTCTCCTCATCCTTATTGACCTATCTGCGGCATTCGACACAATAAAACACCCAGCTTTACATGAGACTCTGAAGAGGCGCTCTGGCATTAATGGCTTAGTACTAAAATGGTTCACTTCCTTCCTTCAGCACCGTTCGTAACAAATTAAAATCAACTCCTGTCTCTCGAGGCCAACACAAGTCACACTTGGGGTCCCTCAAGGATCAATCTTCTCACCATCCCTCTTCAATGTCTTCATGAAACCCCTGACAATCATTCTGAAACAAGCAGGAGTTAACTACCACCTATATGCAAACGACACTCAAATTTACTACCAAATCAAACCTCCCAACAACATCCGTCACCTCAATGTCACACTAACCAAGGATCTTGGTTCAACGCAAATCACTTGAAGCTGAACCGAGACAAAACAGAACTAATACTGTTCTCTCCAAAAAGTAACCACCGACCAATCCAAGACTGGATCAAGAATCTCGATGCCCTAAACTGCTCCCACGTTCTATTCGACTTCGTTAAGTCGCTAGGCATTACCCTGGACAAGAACTTATCAATGAAAGACCACATCAAAAACTCTGCAAAAGGTACACTTTACTCACTAAAACACCTCAAGAAAATTAAACCTTTCATTCCCCAAGATGATCTCAAGACAATAGTACAATCCCTAATCCTCTCAAAACTGGACTATGGGAACGCCATCCTAACAGGGACACCGAAGGCTCACCTAGCCCCACTAAGGTCAGTCCTCAACATGGCAGCCTGACTCATCACTGATGTAAAAAGATTTGATCATATTGCACCAGCTCTCTACGCCCTCAACTGGCTTTCCGTGGAAGGTAGATGTATTTACAAACTGGCCTGCCTCACACACAAAAGCCTTCACTCACCTTCCCCCAACTACCTTAACAGCAAACAAGTAAAAGCAGGAAAAGCCAGAACGCTGAGAAGCTCCAACTCATTTCTTCTCATCCCTCCGAAAGTGAAAAGGAAAATCACTCAGTGTTGATCCTTATCTGGTAATGTGCCCATGATGTGGAACTCACTCCCTAGAGACCTCAGATGCAACCCCTCCTTCTCCTGCTTCAAAAGGGACTTGAAACTCCATCTCAACAAATTCTTTACCGACCAAGGTCAACTAACCTAGACTCTGGCTCTGATAACCTAGTGGACTCCCCCCTCACTTGATGATCAAGGATTGGTGGTTACTGGACTATGCCAACCACCTACTGTATTTTGTCTCCCTCCCCAGCAAATTTTGCCTAATTATTACGTTTTTGTTGTTGCTTATATCTTTCTTGCCTACTTAGATTATGCTATGTAATTCTACCTTTCTCTCTCACTGTTTTGCCTAATTAATATGATTTTACTTATATATTTTTTGCTTCCTTAGATCATGCGATGTAATGCAACCTTTATCGCTTGTGTATATGTAAAGCGCTCTGATACCCACGGGTCAAGCTAGCGCCATATAAAACTTTTAAAATAAAAATAAAATAAATAAGCTCCCAATGAGGATGCTACTCGACCAAAAGAAGGGATGATGGCCCTTTGAATCAGGCCTTTGTCTTGTGCCCAGTTGAAAGTGAAAATAGGAAAGCCCCTTTCACCGCAGTCCCTGGAGAATGGTTGGTGTTTTTGAACAGACTGAATTCCATTTGATGTCTGGTGAATATTTTTAATAGATACATTTATTGTGAATAATAAGAGATATGTATTTTTGTTTTGTTTTTAAAGTTGATTTATCTTGTTTGTTTACTATGCACCAGGTTTTGTCATGTGATGTGTACATTACAAATTCATATTTTTAATTGTGTAATATGTTTGTTTCTTGGATGTTTATAAATGATTCGGAAGACATATATTTGTAGTCTTGAAGATGGTGAAATGTATCTAAACTTACCACAGAAAAGTGTCAAGGAGATAATTTTTTAACATTATTTGCATACACTCGTTGTTATATGTATATAAATGAAGTTGCATGAATACACAGTGACAAAAAATTAGAGGTGTATGTAACAAAGACATATAGATTAGTCTGTCTTAGTTCTCCCTTTTGAATGTTATTAATTCTATGCATTGCCATTTTATGTTTGGATTCCAAATGTTAAATAGCATGCATGTATGATTTTATCGGATTTAAAATACATATATATTTTTCTGGCACCTTTGAATTCAAAGGTGTTTGTACTTTTAATGAGGTGTGGTTGTCGAGTAAATGAGACTTGGATAGATTAAGAAGTGAAAGGGCTGAGTTTGACTTCCTGCATGTGGTTGTTAAAAAAAAGATGCATCTCATTTTGCATAATGGTCATCTGGATTGGTGGCAGTCTGTATCCTAATAATGAACATGCTTTGGGGCAGAAAATACGTAAGAAGGAAGGAAGACAGAAGAAGTGGAACAGAAAATTGAAATAGGTATCAGAGGAGGCCATTACTTTTTGCCCACTATCACGTTTGCGTCAGAGGGTGGACTGATGGGCTACAGAATTTATTTATTCAAAGTTTTATATAGCGCGAACAAGATCTTTGCAGATATCAGAGCGCTCTACAGAAACAAGGGGTAGGGGCAACAGGAGGGTGAATAAACAAACTATTGGGTACAATATAGTAGCATAATAGGATAGCAATCATGTACAGATATAATACCAATAAACGATCAGGTAACTAATACAAAAACGGTGCAAAGTCTTTGATCAAGCAACAATAGAGGTCAGGTGAACTTAGGCCATAAGGATGGCTTTGACCTCTTTCTTAAAAATTACAGAACAAGGGTTAGGGGCAACAAGAGGGTGGTTAAACAAACTATTGGGTACAATATAGTAGTCGGTAGTAAGTGAATAGCATAATAGGATAGCAGTCATGGACAAATATAATACCTATAGACAATCAGGTAACCAATAATACAAAAACAGTGCAAAAGTCTCTGATCCAGCAACAATAGAGTTCAGGTGAACTTGGCCATAAGGATGGCTTTTACCTCTTTCTTAAAAAATGCAGTGGAGGAGATAAGCCTGGTTTCAGGAGGGAGTGCATTCCAAATCCTGGGTGCCATTCCTGAGAAGGAGCGTTTGTATGTTTTTTCCTTCCGGAATCTACGAGGTTTCAGGAGTAGATTTTTTGTACTTTTATTGGATCTCGAGCCTCCTGATATAGTCAGCTTTTGAGTGAGGTAGTTGGGTGACTTGTGGTGTACGGCCGAGTGGGTCATAACGGCCATTTTCAGCTGTATTCTGGCTTCAAAAGGCAGCCAGTTCAGGGATTTTAAGTCAGGGGATATATGTGAATGTTTTCTTGAACCAGTGATGAGTCTCGCTGCAGCGTTCAAGGAGGCTCTTAAGGGTGCGGTTGTTGAAAGGGGGAGTCCGCTAAGGGCCACAATTCTGTAGTCTATGCGAGGGATGACTAGGGCTTGTACAGCAGTTTGAAAGTCCTTAGCTGGGAAGAAGGGTTTAAGTTTCCTCAAAGTGTTGATTTGGAAATTAGCTCCTTTAGTTGCTTTGCTAATGTGCTGCTGCATGTTGAGCTTGGCGTCAAGTGTGATGCCTAAGGATTTCGCCGATTCCACGATGGTGGGTTGGACATTGAGCGCAGTTAGGTGATTGAGCCAGATTTGGGTGATGGCAATTTTCGCAGGAGGCGAGATCAGAAGGAACTCAGTTTTCAGAGCATTTAGTTTGAGGTGATTATCGGCCAACCATGATTGGGTGTTTGAGTGTGGAGTTCAGAAGTTTGATGTCTTCCGGGGATTGTAGCTGAGGTAAAGTTGAGTGTCATCGGCGTACATATGGAAGTGTACATTAGATGCTTGAAGCAAGGTGGTGAGTGGTTCCATGACGAGGTTGAACAGTGTGGGGGATAGGGAAGATCCTTGTGGGACGCCTAAAGTTACAGGCACAGGTGAGGACAGCACGTTGTTGATCTTGAACTTCTGAGACGGTTATGTAGGAAGGAAGTGAACCATTTGAGAACAGTCCCGGATAAACTCATTCTGGTATTTAACAGCTCCAGTAGATTCTCATGTTTGACAGTATCAAATGCTGAGGAGAGATCAAGAAGGATGAGGAGGCAGGAATCATTGCGATCAAGGATTTGGAGGGCGTCATCAATTATGTGCGTCATAGCCGTTTCCGTGCTGTGTTTCGCTCGGAAGCCTGATTGATGAGGGTTGAGGAGGTCAAACTGATCAATGTGTTTTGTCAGTTGGAGTTGTATGCATTTTTCCAGCAGTTTGGCCAAGGTGGGGATATTGGTGATAGGGCGATAATTGTTTAGGTCAGCCGGGTCAGCTGTAGGTTTCTTGAGAATAGGCGTGAGTTGCCCCACCTTGAGGGAGTCTGGGATGAGTCCTTGTTGAAGGGAGCTGTTAATGATTTTAGTCCAGAGTGGGAGGAGCAGAGGGGTGAAGTCTTTTACAGCATTAGCAGGTAGGGGGTCTGTGAAGTGATTAGAGGGCTTCAAGGTGCCGAGCAGTTTGTGAATTGTTTCTTCAGAGTAGGTGTTGAATGACGTCCATGATGCGTTGTTTTTGGGATGAGTGGTAGTCATGCTGATGGGGCTGGAGTATCGGCTTACATCATTGACATCACTTCTTATGTTGTCGGTCTTTAGCTTAAAGAAAGCAGAAAAGTCTTAACAGTGTGGAATATCGCTTGTTGTGCTGTTTGATTGTAAAGGTTGCATCTTGGTGTTGTTGTCCCTTAATTAATGATGTAGTTGGAAAACTACTGCACTGTGAGGGACTTTCAGAGCCACATGATTCTTGCAATGGGGTCTTTATCAGCCCAGATGTGTGACTGGACAATAATGCAGCTGCAATGCAAGCACTGTGAAGATGATGGGACATATGATGCTTGGATAACTGGAAAGTATGTTTGAGTCTGGAGAAATTACTGTAATTGGCCACACCACTTGTGGTAAACTGTATTTTTTCAGAGAGGACTTACGCGTCCAGGTCAAACTAAATGTTCTATTTACACTGAGTTTTTAAGTTCTATAAACTGTGTTCATACATGAATCCATTTAAATACCATAGGGTTAAAAAAAATAGGGGCAGATCCTAGAAGAGCAAAACTAGAACAATGTGCAAGTCAATCACAAGACCTGGAAAAACACAGAACCGGAGATGCTGAACAACATTTGCAAAGAAAATGTAATAAAAGGATAAAACAGTGGGGTACTCCCAACACTGATAGGTACCAAATTCCAACGCTGCAGCACAGAAACCACAAAGTATTACTTACTTATGTCTAAATCATGCAGGCATACCCCATGAAGAAAGCAGATTAGACACTGGCCAACATTTTAAAAAAAAATCAATGGGGTTGGTTCATCTGTCATTGGGCTGTCCCTACTCCCAGGAGCTTCAGAATGTCTTTCTTTCCTCCCCTCCCTCCTCGGTAGAACAGATTGGGGCATTTGCAACCCATCTGCCTGTCCCAAGGGAGAAAAACGCCATCAGCCCCTCTGGAGAAAAAAGATGAAAAAAGGAATGGGGTGGGGTTTTCACCTTAAAGGCATCAGGCATCAGCCACCTCCACCCCCAAAGCACCAGAAAGCCCTTCTACCTCAGGGAGGGGGGGGGGGGGGGCAAATTGAGAACTCTATCTCCAATCCGCCTGCCACAGAAGAGGCAAAAACCTACAAACACCAAGGAATAATGTGAAAAAGTGAATGGAGTTCAACTCTGGCTTGTCCTGGCATCAGGACTCCCAGGCTCCCAGGCACAAGCATTCTGCACATTTTGGGAGACAGAATGGGGAAGGTAGCCTCCCTCTGCCGGTCCATGAGTCAAAATTAGCAACAAAGAAATCCAACTGGAGATCCAGGGGAAACCAGGGCAGCGTGGCCTGTGGATCCAAACACATTTTCTTGCCCAGAATGTCATAGAAATAGCAAACATATGCCTAAATAAACACCGAATTTCCTCTCACATTCTACCTGTGATAGCTTCCCTATTTGGGCTTTGGGTTTTCTGACATGCAAGAGACCCTATATCCCTTCAGTTGCAGCTTTTCTGACCAAGTACTGGGAAACACACAACCCTGAGCTCACCCTGGTGTCTAGTGTTGTAGTGCCAGAGGCACCCCCATGTATTGGGACCACGTGATGACCTTTGACTACCATTGTTTTAATTGATTTTAGGAGTTTTGACTTATTCTAGCTTGAATGCACAACATCATTTTCTCTGCATGTGAACTCTGCCTTGTGCTTGCATTTCATGTCTCCTTAAAGCTGCAGAGTGGGGTGGTTGTTTTTCACAGCCTTGCCAAGAACAGAACGTTTGGGATGCACGTTTGAAAGCATGAGAGAAGGAAAGGTGTGATAAGTACTTCTCTGTCTCGCAGAGTAGTGTTATATGCAGTGGTGCTCAAATGTGCATCATGTTGTACATTGGGAAGTTTTATGAAGTTTTTACTATTGGCTTTGGCATGCCCTTATGCCATCTTGAATTCTGACTTTGTCTTGCTTGAGCTTTGCACACACAAGCAGGCCCCCAGATCACTCACGTGGTTTAGGCTATTCAGGTTCAAGATTGTTTTCTGTACTTTTGGAGATGTTTTCTACTTTCGTAAGCCTCACTAAGAGAAGGGGCTGGAACATGTGAGAGCGCAGAAGAATACGTGATAACTCCTTTGCCTTTGGAATGCTTGTGGGAGTTTGGCCAGCTCCACTAAGTTTCCTTGGCGCAGAGGTGGTCTTTTCCGAAACTTCTAGTGCATTGAGATTATAAAACTGGCGTCTGTTGACTTGGAAAGTGGGACTTTGGACCTGAATGAAGTACGGACGCATCTAATGCAGTGTAGCAGTTCCCGGCTCGCTGAGTCTCTTGACTCCGGCTGTGAATCCCCCAGTCTGGAGTGGGCTAAGATGAAGTTATTGCAGCCGGTTATGTATTTTCTCCGATTATTGGCATTATGATGTGCGAGTGTGTCTGTGTGCACATTTAAGTCTCCAGTGGTTATAATCATCTGATGTATTCTGTGTATTTATCTTTCACAGGTTTTATTCCATGTATCTGATTATTTGCTTTTAACAGTGTTTATTTCTTGCAGTGGACATCCAGTATTATCTGCTTGTATTTTATTCCATGCATTTACAGTTGCATTTGCTTACTTGTAAGTGTAAGTAATGTATCCCTAATTTTCTACGTAATTTGCAGATTTTAAAAGAATGTTTTAGCTCAAACAGATCAAATTACTAAAAATGATGCCCCTTGTTTTGCTACACAGAGGAAGGCTCTTTAAGGTACAATGGCATGTCAACATTCGTTTGCCGAATGCTGCATTGTGGGGTATTTACTAAGAATTTTGTCTAGTTATCAGAAATATATAGTTTTCTCGGTTCAACCATGGATTTACCACATCTTTCCTCAGCAAAATGCAAGTAGGCAGGAACTTGAACTATTGACCCACGCTCGGGAATCAGCAACAACGGTGCTGAAAATTAGTTTTAAAATGCTCGATTCAATCCCCCCAATTCAACACCCCTTTATTGTGGTACCCTCAAAATCTGAAACTGCTCACTTTGTAGCAACTGCCTCCATATTCTAAGTTTAGCATCTCAGAATGGGGGCTAGCATGGTAATGATTTTTCTGCTGAAAAACAAAATTGTGTGGAGGGTCAAGGGGAATATTTAAAGACCTGTCTGCTCGATCCCCTAGTCAAATACGAAACAACAGAAGAGCAGACCAGGTCTGGAGGTAGTGTGTCACCATACCAATGACTCTGAAACGATAAGATGTACATGTGTATCAATGTTGTTGAAAATTATTGGACAAACAAAGCTAGAAAAAGTCCCATCAGACCACCCAGCTGGTGGAGTTTACGTCACGTGGGACTTTGCTGATAAATCCTTACCACACCTAGCCATACAGTGCTATAGTGGAAGAAAGATGTCAGCGGTCCAGCCATGATGTTTGCCATGAAGTGGACTAAGAAGAGTGCAGTGCTCAAAATATTGGTGATAAAATAAAATTGGCTACACTGACTCAGAGAGAATGTACATACTGAAGTCAGTGTGTCAATGGTTAAAAACACGCCTGGTAGAAAAGTTGAACTACCATGTGGCGTTGTGCAAATCGGTCGACATGTTTCAGCCTAAGGGGCAATTCCCCAGCTTTCTTCAGGACCTTGGGTATATAATCGCTACTGCCACTATAACCATACGTGATATAATAAATTAAAAGTTGAATCAGTTTACTGATAGACAGGACAGATACATATCTACCAGGAACTAGAACGCTTGGACGTCCACTGGCGGAGGAGAAGCATATCTTCTTCCCAGCATTGTGTGGGTGAAGACCTCACCTCACCCGGCAACCGCTCGGGAGTATGAGGCCCCGCTCTGTCCGTCGGTACCCCTCAGACACACTGACTTCAGTATGTACATTCTCTCTGAGTCAGTGTAGCCAATTTTATTTTATCACCAATTTTTTGAGCACTGCACTCTTCTTAGTCCACTTCATGGCAAACATCATGGCGGGACCGCTGACATCTTTCTTCCACTATAGCACTGTATGGCTAGGTGTGGTAAGGATTTATCAGCAAAGTCCCACGTGACGTAAACTCCACCAGCTGGGTGGTCTGATGGGACTTTTTCTAGCTTTGTTTGTCCAATAATTTTCAACAACATTGATACACATGTACATCTTATGGTTTCAGAGTCATTGGTATGGTGATACACTACCTCCAGACCTGGTCTGCTCTTCTGTTGTTTAATGATTTTTCTGCCACATAAATGTGGGTGCCTGAGGCCACCGCAGGGGGCCACCTAGAAGGGGGTCCCTCTAGTGCCATTGGCCTTCGCTCCCCCCTCTTTCCCCCCCCTTTTGACCCCATGGACGCCAGGGGGGTGGACACACTGTCTGCTGCCCCTCTCGCTGCTTGGTTGCGCCGGGATCGTCCCTTGTTTCGCCAGTTTGGTTGGGGTGAGTTTTGTGCTCGCAGGCTGAGTGCCTGCAACTTCGGGGCAAGTTGTCGGGCAGCCCTTCTGGTGTCATTGGGAGCCGGGTATTGAAGGTGACTCGCACCCTCGTCGGGGCTCAGGGCAGATTCGGTCACAGGCTGGCCTGATGGGCAGGCATTGGCAAGATGGGTGTCGGTGGTATTGAGTAATTAAAAGTTTGATGTCATTGTTATGAGTAACTAACCGACATCGGGAGAGACCTCGGCATTGGTATAGTGGATTGTTGAGGCAAGGCTGAGGTTGTGTGGTGCAATGTTTATGCGGCTGACTTTAAATAGCAGGCAATGGGTTTGAATCCAGGCACAGTAAATGTCGCAAGCCTGTAACAAATCAGCCCTGAACTTTTGGACCTATTTTAGACCGCCGCCTTTAGATTGGTGTAAGCACGACTCTTTATGAGATGTTTACAAGACAATGAATACCCCCCCCCAATGGGGGGGGGGGTGTCTGGCGTCGGCATGGATGGTACACACATTAAACACAGCCTATCCCAAATTATCGTCCAGGTGACGCCGTCATTTGTGGGCCGGCGTCGGGGTTTTATAACAGGGAGTGTGTGGGCACTGTTGAGATCCTCCTCCCCCCCTGCCGGCTTTTCTTTGTGTCTGTGGCTCCAACCGCGTGTTGTGCGGGAGGACAGTCAAGCGGCGTGGGGTGTGACCCGAGGACCGGTGTGCACTGGCGTCAGGTTTTGCCGTGAGTGCAAGTCTGATGGACTCCATATGCAGCATGTTCTGTCATTAGGGCAGTGGCGGTCAAGTGTGGACATACGCCTGCACGATCTCGTTCGTGCGTGTGTGGGCGATTACCTGTGGGGCTCAGCTCGGAGAGCGGTTAAAGTAGCTTGCATCTCCGACAGCGCCTCCGAGCCTTTTGGAGATGCATGTGAAGGTTTCATCCCGTCTCGCATTCGGTGGCCGGCCTAGTGGCCCCGTCGGCATTGCTGTGTGGGGCAGGGTCACTGACTTTCTAGGAGTACATGATGGGGTATTCCTGTCTACAGAGGCAGGCATTTTAAATCCATCGCTTTCTCCATGTGAGCCTGGGAGGGTTATTTACATTCGCAGCGGTCTTGTGTTGGCCACTTGCTCGACTATGGCCTGGCGGATAGAGGAGTGAGGCATGCTGGGGAATAAGAGTTGGGGCCGAGTGGCTCTTGGCCCTGTCAGGAGTGGGGGCATCCGCTGGTGTTTCTTTTCATCAAAGGGGTTACACCCTAAAGCGGCCCGGCTCGCTCTTGACCTTGTGCCGAGGAGCCGGGTAGATGCTTCGGGTGATTCCTACCCCAATTTCATACGGGCACGCAGCAGGTCATTCGTGGCCCGCTGTGCCTCGTTAACATCGACAGACTGGACTGTCCCGGCTGGGAACAAGATCAATATGATCATGTTGGCTATCATCCGAGGGAGCATAGCGCCCCGGCATGGCCACGTAAGTAGTTTCTAGGTGTTGGGGTAATATCTGTGTTAAAACTACAGGAATGACGTGCCCTTGTGCTGCTTTGGTGTGGACGGATTACTGAGCGTTTAAGGCATCAATCCGAGATGGCTCTGGGTTTTAGTGCGCAGCAGGGTGGACTTGCAGGTATGATTACCAAATACCACAGTGTTTATTTGTACACTCTATACAGGCCAACTGTGCGCCTGTCTAGAGCTTCTAACATGCCAATAATTCATGCACGGCTATTTATCTCATTCTGGACACGCTGCCAGGACAGCTGGGCGGCTGCGCCCGGTTCTGAGTTGCCGTGGGGGTGGTAGTCGCGTGGTTCGGAGATATGAGGACGTCGGGTGGGAGTGGGCCATTATTCCGTCCAGCGTTAACTCTGTGGATCCAACCCTATAGCTGCCCTGGGCAGGGGTTTTTGTTTGGTTTGCGTATCTTGGCCCAGACTGTGCAGCGCCAGGGGGTATGTTGTTTAGGTCGGGCTCACTTAGACACCACCACGAAGTACGGAATGGGTTTGTGTATGCATTTGGTCAGTAGGCTGACCTCATCGCTTAATTGCTGTTTATTATTGCCCGCTTGCCACGCTGTCCGGAGCTCAGACCTCGATTGGAGGCTCGCATCTCCTACGGGCACAGGAGGGGAAGTTTGGGGCTGCTGCGGCCGATCCACCTCCCGCCGGTGGGCGCTCCCCCCCTCTTGGCGACAACCTGTAGCCTGCATCTCGCTGAGCAGAGGGGGTAGGTGCTGTACAATGAGGGAGGGCAGGCACGGCATGGTTACCCAGAGCGATGAGTGACAACTGTAAATGGGGTGGGGGTCTGTGGGCGATCTTTTAGGGACATAGAGAGTTGAAATCCCGGTGCATGGTTTTGAATGTGGTGCATTGTGATTGGATTATCACTTTAACCACAGATAGGGGCATCAGCGGTGTAGGAGTGCCTGTTTGCGTACAGTTATTTTAGCAGCTTGATTAGCATGAGCACGCAGTAAACTTTGCCAGGGACCAGAGGCCCACACTTCTACAGGAGGGGCGAGGCCCAGATTGTTAGGCGCTGGGTCTCGCAGAAACAGGCCTGGTAGAATCTTAAATGCGCATCGCCAGTGCCGGTTGTATTGGGACAACTGCGGCCCGAGTGGTGGCCCTTGGATGAGTGTTCTTGTCAGGCACTGTCCTCGCGCTGGAATATGTCTGGATTGTTTATTTTATATGCAATTTGGTATCGGAGGGCCTCACAACGGAGGCAGGATAACAAGTGTACTGCGTGTTAGTTACATTTTTGCGTTTCAGATTGCTTGTGGGACATGTTACTAACTTCAGTGTAAGAATGGGTGAAGTTTTCTTGACAATGGGTGAAACTTTCACCTTTACAATATGGGCACGCAGGAATTTGAGCAGCCCGGGTGTATGTTTGTTCGATAGAATGGTTCCGCTCAGGGTTTAGGAAAAGGATTTCGGTGTAGGTGCGGCGACTCCGGATGTGCATTTGGATTGGCTCGTTGCTGGCAGTGTAGTGCCGGTAGAATAGTCTAATCGTTTTGCTCCTCTTTACCCATTTGAGCGCAATTCCGACAGAATTTACCTACTTGTTTTGTCCTCCTCTAATACTCTTGCAACCCCACCAAAAGGTCCCTTGTTTATATATGGTTTGCTTGTGCTACCAGTGCTCATACTGGCAATGATGATGCTGTGTATTCTACCCCCCTTTGGTTCGTCATAGTCTCCAGTCCAAGGTTGAGAAATTAAGTACATGGGGACTCCACGTGACCAGTAATATAGTTAGATCTGGCTTACCCCGGTTTGGAAAAGTTAGGAGTGGTCACGGTTGATTCTTAAACCTAGGCAGGGTTTATAGACAATTGCCAAAGTGGAAATTGTTCTCCCGGGCTTAGTATTGTTACTTTTGCCTCTGGTGTTTTTCAGGTACTACTTGCTAATAAGCAACGGTTTCCGCTCATATGCACAGCTCGGAACTTTACCCTGTATAATCGTTGCAGTGCAGGGTGGGACACCACGAGGCTCGGTCATTGAAAGTACGCCTCCCTCGTCATCTCCAATACAGTACCACAGTAGTTTGGCTATGTGCCCGGGGTTAGTTAGGTACACTGCTGAATGAGTTGATGCATAATCTGTTATGCTAAGTGCAGTCCCTACTGGTAACTACTGAGTGGCTACCTGATAGGTAGGAAAGTGGCCCGATGTACCTAGTGAGTTACGTATTACCTATGAAGACATGACGAGGTTTGGTAGCACAGTGAAAGATAAGCAGTTGGAGCTAGTTATCTTTTATGGAGGATACGAAGTAGAAGTTAAATAACAGTCAATTGAGTCTCTTCTGTGGTGTGCCTAGCTTGCTACTTTGAGTGTGTGGTTGGCACATTAAACTGACACTGCCTCGGAGATAAGCCCAAAGGCTCTACCAGCTCCATAGGGAGTGAGCAAGCGTTAGGTTAAGTGTGTACTCCCTTCACCTGACGAGAGTGGTGAATTTGGCCAGGCCTAAGTGCATATCATAGCCAACCTCAAACTCCACTTATAATATGGGTGGAGAATGCCTAGGAGTGGTTTGCAGTCCAGTTGCAACCGCCCCACGGGGCGAAGGTTTTAGGCCCCTTGGTTTGTAGTGGGCTCCTGTGGGGGAGCCTGGTAGATGAGCTAACGTCAGGCAATAAAGTCTTGTGCTTTCATCGCACGGGGAGGTCCCGGGCACGAGCTAATTGTATCAGGGGGTTAGGGAGCACTGATGCATCGGAAGCACTAAGCAGCTTTCAGCCAGGTTGGTATGGTTGATATCTGATTCAAGGGGCATCAGTTAGATTAGAACCGTGCTCAGATGTACCACAGACAGTGCTTGGAGTTCTGCTGGCATCGCCTTTTCAATGGAAGCCATTGCCTACAAGGCAGATCACTAGAACTAGTTCACAGGCTCCGGTAGTAGGTGCGTAAAAGGTTGAGGTAACCTGGCAAGGGAACTGTGAACGTGTGGTAGGTAGCTTGTGTCGCTCGGTTTGGGCATGAGCACATCCTATCGGTGAAGTGGGTGGCCTGTGCTCCCAGCAGTCATGTTTGGTGCGTGTATTTTAGGTCTACATTGGTTTGGTGATTACATTACCCTTGCAATTGCGGTCAGAGAATGTAGATTCTGGTTGGATGTAGCAGTGCATGATCTGGGACACTTAACAGTAAAGCCGGCAAAATATGCAGCGTATACATCGTCATCCGGGTCAGGCAGGACTGCCCCCCACCCCCGTGAGCAAAGGGAAGTAAAACACTATATGGGTTGGCATGCTTTTGCAGGCGGTGGTTAGCTCGCACACATGGGTGTTCTGCGAAGTTTGGGGGTAGGTTGTGTGTTTCATCTTCTCACGTCTCTGTCTAAGCCAGCAGACCCCTAGGGTTACAGCGCACCCAAATACACGTCATTTTGGAGGTAGGTCCAGGATGAAAGGTTGTGCTGGGTGAGGCTCAAATCCAATGCTGTTGTGGTATCCTTCCAAGGGGCACATCTGGGTGGACAGGACGAAATGTTACTGACAACTGGGGATCCCCTCAGTTATGTCAGAACATGCTTATTTGTTTGTTGTTTCCACAGAGTTTGGGGAAGGTTATCGGGCCCCATCTTGTCACGGTGGGTTTGATGTTTGGTCGGGTCAATTGACCGAGTACAGCCAATTCTGCCGCCATAAATGGGGACCATGTCCCTAGGTCACTCACATCAGGCAGAGGTGCCTAGTGGAAGACTGGGGGTACTGCACAGAACAGGACACTGCACAGGTTAGATGGCGGCGAATTGTGGCAGCATTATTGCACATGGCAAAGTAATCCTGGACTGATTCACATCCTGGGTATGGTGGGGGTGTCCCTACCTCATTTCTCAGGATCTCTCCCTGTTGGGCTTAGCTAACAATTATCTTATTGGGCTTTTAAATGTTCAGCCTCTCAGGTCGCTGCATACTGTGAGTAGGTTAGCAATGGACTTTAGTAAGTGTTGCACTGGCTTTAATGCGATAGTACAGCATCTAGTTTACCAGTGCTATTTGTACCTTCATTAGCACCAACTGCGGTTCACAGTGGCAGTAAAGCTTCCTTTTATTTCGCCTAGGATTGGAGCTGGCAATGTCAAACTTTGTAGCCAGGAACTGATTAGGCAAATAGATACCTGTGATACCTGTGATGGTCCAAAGGGTACTCAGCGGTAGCACCAGCTAAGTTTCAACATCAGCCTAGTATACCGTCAGTGATAAATTTAAGGTCGTGGGCCACATACTAATAGGCACTTTCTGTCAGTTGGGGCGTGAGTGTGCCATTCCCAAGAGAGTGTGGTTGCCTGGTTAGTGCTGATATGGAGGGGATGGAGCACTTTTACGGACAACTAACAGAGCACATTTTGCAGTCCTAGTTAAGGTTACATTGACTATATTGTTGGCATGCTACCAGTTACCTCACTTAAGCAAACTTACCATGGGAGTTCTCAGCGAACATTCGGACTGTAAGTGGGTGGTTAGCCAGTTGGCAGGCCTTTTGGATGTGGGTTTCTAGCTCAGGAAGGTCAAAGGATGGGTTATAGTGCCTGGAGTCTTCCCTGGGATACATGTTCACAGGCGGTTGGAGAGGCAAAACTAAAAGGGGCTTGGGTTTGAGCGCTGGTCACATGCAGATCCTGGTAGGTTCACTTAGCAGTTCATCCGCTGAGGTCAATGAAACAAGCACCATTGAGTTGAGTAACATTAACATGTGCACATTTTCACGCCCAAATTCCTCGGCTGGGAGCCATACAGGTTGTGGAAGTTGTCATCCAGCGAGTGTGCGATGGTCCATAAAATTGGGAAAACCCCTGGGTTAATCACAAATGGGCTACATAATATTGAAGAACACTTGGCATTCCCAGTATTAAAAAAAATGCAGGTATTTATACTTTGATTCCCCACTGGTTCACATTGTCCTGTCGGCTCCCTGGTATACTAGCAGAAGGTTAGGAAGGCAAGGCGTCACCTAGAGTGGTACTAAAATAGAGTTTGGGACCCCCTCTGTGATTACTTTTATGACAAGGGAAAAGAGGGGACTACACTTATGAACAAATATACCAAGATTCCCCCATGGTCTAATCTTAATTTCTCGTGTGGCACAGCTCACAAAATAAAACAATTAGCCTCCAAATTAGTACAGGGACAACAATATCTTTTCTTTCGTTAGATATATTGTATTTCTTTTTTTCGTTAGTTTATCAAAATTATTTAAAATGTTTTTTTCTTTTTTGGATCTTTTCTTGTGTATACATCAATTCATGAACATAGGTAATAATCCAATCAATTTTGAACAGCGTCGGTTGTGGAAGGGGAGACCAGGCAGGAGGACCGTTTACATCGTGTATATCATCGTAACCAGACAGTGACAACTCTGAAAGTGAAGTATTGAATAGATGGTCACGCTGGACTGTATATGAGATATAAGCTAAATGTCCAGGTAGGAATCATTAACAACAACAACTTTGCATTTATATATGTCACGTGAGTGATCACACAAATCAATATGGTAACCAAAGGGCTTATATCAAATATATAATTTATTTATTTTTGATTTTCAATTTTCATTTTAAATGTATGAAAAGAATTTCAAAACTGGCAACAGACAGACTACCACAACATGTAAACTGATTGATAGTCTACATACACCTTCAGCGTAACATGTGGCTACGATATACGGACCACATAAGGGTAGCTATTTACACATACAAATTCACAAGTCAGATTCTACAGTGAATTATACAGTGTGTTGCATGTCAGGTGTTAAGCGTCGACGTTTCGGTCCATGCTGGTCAAGTCGATCCGTCGGACCATCTTCAGGACAGAGACGTTGCACAGCAATGTCTAATACAAACATAATAACAACAATAATAAACCCTGAGGCACACGGAGACCAATATCCAGCTCAACACAAAGAACCAATAAAGTGATATCAAAACACGTGATCTAAAAAACAACCTAATTCCAGTGTTGTTAAAAAATGGCAGATGCCATGCCAATATGTAACTATAACCACATGCAACCAAAGGTGAACATGCGGGGTCAATCTAGTCAGGTGGTGTATCTACATAGCATGCTCCAGAGAATACCAGCGTGTTACAGTGAAAGAATAGTGAAAGAATAATTGGGCATTACTCACGATAACTAAAACGCCACACAGGTCGTTCTGCATTTAAACCAAAACACAACATAAACATGAATCAAAAGGGACGTTCCTAATTAATGCCTAAGTCTACATAACCTTACACCAATGCACCCAATAGCCAAAAAGACCAATTCACAGTTAGGACTGTCGCCACAGAGTCTAAAACAGTACAGAGTTAAGAATTAGTACAACTGCCTGCACATACAGACATGGTCAAATCCGAAAACGGAACAAGCCCCAGAAACGGAGCGGGTGCACGACACTTACTGAAACAACAGCAATGCGCCGTCTCTAAAGAGTCCGTGCTGGATCCCCGGTGAATACTCGGGACGCCAAGCGATCTCCACCCATTGCGTGGTTAAGTGTGCTAGAGTGATGACATCATCGATACCCGCGATATCGGCGGCCATCTTAGCCTAGTCACCTAATCTTGTGAACATATATATAACTTAAACATAAACCTAATAACAACAAATGTTGAAACAGTTAAAACAGTTCAACAGGTGCAAGGTTCACCACAAATACTAGATGCACAACCACCATAGTGCATATACAACAAATATCGGAGACAGCAATGGTAGCCATCTAAGGCTAGTCATACCTACACAGTACTCAAATAGTGAGGCAGAGAGCAACTCCCATCTCAAGTAGTATCAGGATAACCTATCAGATTACCATAACAATCATCTTCAAAAATATATCTATCAGATGTGAAGCCAATCAGGTAAGAGTGGCTAAAGTATGCCATTCAATAAGGCTATTCAGCCCATTTTCAACTGTGTCACACAGCCAAATTAGTTTGTTTTCCCTTTGTGCCAGCAATTTTTCAACATTGGGTCTTCTCCTTGTGCCTCTTACAGACTCAATTACATACCATTTCATATCAGACGGAGCATGAGACATGTTATTATAATGCTCTACTAGTGGTGCAGTGTTGACTTTGCATCTGATGCGGGATTGGTGTTGGGTAATGCGTTTTCTTATTTCCTGTGTCGTTTTTCCAATGTAATGGAGGTCACATGGGCATTGGATGCAATAGACCACATTTTTGGTCAAACAGTTTGAATTATGTTTAAGAGTCAATGTTTTTCCATTGATACAGCATGTTTTGGTAGCTTGTGTGGTAGCGCACGCCGTGCAGCTGCCGCAGGGAAAGTGTCCAACAATGGGAGCCAGACCCCAAATGTTTGGAAGGGTGTTAAGTTTAGGTTCAGTATAAGCCTTGACCAGGTGATCCCGTAAGTTTCTTCCCCTTTTAAACGCAAATCTTGGCATAGCCAGTTGGGGTTCAACTTTTCTAATCAGATGCCAATTGCTTCTGATAATTTTCGTTATTGCTGTAGATTCTGTGCCAAAGGTCAAAACACATGTAGTCTGCTCCGTGTTGGACTCGGAAACTCTCAACTGATTTTTCTGCAGTAAAGCTTGTCGGTCATAGAACCAGGCACGCTTCATTGCGTGTTTTACCAGCCGGTAGGGATATGAACGCATCACAAGTTTTTCTTGTAATATTTTGGCTTCTCGGAAATAATCCTCCCTTCTGGTACAGTTCCTCCGGATGCGGAGAAACTGGCCAAAAGGGAGGTTATCTCGTAAACTGCGGGGGTGATGGCTGCTGTATTTTAGGAGCGTATTTCGAGCCGTGGGTTTGGTGTATAAACACACGGCCAGTGTCCCATCCACATGCATAATATTCAGATCAAGAAAATTAATGATATTAGAGTTACTTTCCAAAGTAAACTGTAAGTTCATATCTTTTGTATTCAGCCACAGGTGAAATTCTTCCAATTTAGCTTGTGTGCCCTCCCAAACTATACAGACATCGTCGATGTACCTTAAGTAGTTGGAGAGGTGTATTTAAAAAGGATTGTTGTTAAAAACTACTTGTTCCTCAAAATTTGCAACAAACAAATTCGCTATAGTGGGGGCAAAAACTGCCCCCAAGGCCACGCCCTTGAGTTGCACAAAAAAATCCTTGTTAAAAAGAAAATAATTTTCTTTTAGGGCAATCCTAGCACACTCGGTAATAAACCAGGTGGGGACTTGGTGGGGCCGTGTGCGAGTCTCTAAGATGTTATGAATCATTTGTACTGCTTCAGCCTGATGTATATTAGTGTATAGACTTTCGATGTCCATTGTAGCCAAGATGTTATGTAATGGGCTATAATGGACACCTTCAAGTTTAACAATAACGTCCCTACTGTCTTGGGTAAATGACCTAGTTTTTGGGACAAAGGGCTTCAGAAAATGATCAACATATTCTGCCAGTGGTTGCAACACCGACTGGCAGCCAGCCACTATAGGTCTTCCAGGTGGCTGTTGGCTATTCTTATGAATCTTTGGTAGCGTATAGAACGCTGGAATACTGAAATCATCTTTGTTGAGGTATTCGAATTCTTTTTTACTGATCCATAATCCCTCATAGCCTTTGGTGGTAAGAGTCAAGATAAGTTTTCTGATTCTAGTAGTGGGGTCACAGGGGAGCTTTTTATAGTGGTCAGGATTGGCAAGTTGTCTCAAAGCCTCTTGATCATATAAAGTTTTATCCTGTAAGATGATTCCACCGCCTTTATCGGCCGGCTTGACCACTAGGTCTTCCCGCTCGGCCAGTGTTTTTATGATAGACATATCATCCTTGGACAGATTGAACCTAACAAACTTTCTGTTTTGGAAGAGCTGTTCAATTTCAGTCAAAACCACATTCTCGAAAGTGATCATCTCTTTTGGAATCAAATTGTTGGCTGGGAAGAATGTTGAAGAACACTTCAAGCCACTGATATTGACGGGCGTATTGCTAATTGTTTTGTGAAAAAAATGTTTTAGTCTTAAGGTTCTGAAAAATCTATGTGTCTCAACCAAAATAGAAAAGAGATCATTACGATTCGTTGGTACAAATGAAAGACCATGGCTCAACACTTCAACTTCTCTGGTACTTAATTGGTACGAGGACAGATTAAAAATGGGTACAACTTCCATATTAGAGTGGTTAGTGATGATGGTGTTTGTACTTTCACTAGGTGTCGTGCTTACCACTCGTAATAGTTGTTGCGGGTCTGTCTGAACCCCGGAGTGTACTGGTTCCGAAACCAGCCTCGTCTGGGGTTCCGAGCTCGTCCCCTGTGTGGCACCTGACCTCTTCCTAAAAAAGGTGTAGAATTATTACCTCTATTTGATCTGGATGAGGAAGTAGATCGATTCAAATTATCCTCAGAGCTAGAGGAGCCTGAATCCGAAAAGGTGGTGTGCTTGGGTCCTTGGTACCCTTGATTGTTTGTTTGTTGGAAAAAGTCTTTTTTTAAATACGGATAAGTACGTTCACGACTATAATTTCTCAGATCTTTTTGTAGTTTTTCTGTTTTCTTAAGGATATTAATCCGTTGAAACTCGACTATAGTAAGATCAAGTTTGCTTAAGAAATCATTCGCATCAGTGATCGCTGGATCTTCACGTATTTGTTTCTCTAAGTCAGCGATTTCAGTCTTAAGTTTATCAATAAGACGTATCGCTGTCTCTATACTAAGCACCATCCAACTTCTGGAACATTTGTTAGATACAAAGCTGAATCCGGTCTTATATTCCTCGTCTTCTACAAAGATACAAGGTATATTTCTGACTTGTAGGCCTATAGAGATAATGTTATTCGCAAGGCAGTCTCTTAGAAATGTTGCGTGTAATTCAGTACGAATTAATTTTTTATGCAATCTTTCTAAATTATTACGTAGTGTACTCTGTACGGAGCTCGGTTGTGGAAGGGGAGACCAGGCAGGAGGACCGTTTACATCGTGTATATCATCGTAACCAGACAGTGACAACTCTGAAAGTGAAGTATTGAATAGATGGTCACGCTGGACTGTATATGAAGCACAAAAAAACCCAAGTCTATATCTCCCACAAGATTTATAAAGGGTAATTAGAAAGATAGCTACAAGAATAGAACCGCCCCATCTTGCATCTCCCTCGCATTGAGACTAAGGAATTGGCCTCTAAGTGGCACATTCATTACGAATTTGAGAACAATCAAAAGGAGAACCTCACCAGTATAATCGTTGGAATCTGTCACGCAAATAAAGATAAGGAGTAGTCCCAAACTGATGCATTCATGAATAATTTGCGTGTCGCTGATGTATCTCTAAAGAAAAGACACTACTCATACTTGAAAAAGATCATATAACGGCCGGGCATCACCTAGTCTAAGGTACCCTGCACACACAAGATGAGGGGAGAATAAAACTATTTCTGAGCTGGTCCTGAGGAAGGTAGTATGAACCCACCGAAACGCGCGTAGACCTGGCGTGGAAATAACACATTTACTATCTGTGTTACCTCAACCTTAGAAATTGTTTTGGAGTTTGTAAGACTGTAGATATGTATGAATGAGTGGTGTGTATGTGAGTTAGTGTGTGTCAGACAGGGTATTAGTTGTTTCTTCACTTATTTTTTGTAAAATATATGGTACACTTTGATATACTGTAAAAAATATGTCATTCACTTTTGTATTTTTAAAATGGATTGGATTATTACCTATGTTCATGAATTGATGTATACACAAGAAAAGATCCAAAAAAGAAAAAAACTTTTTAAATAATTTTGATAAACTAATGAAAAAAAGAAATAAAATATATCTAACGAAAGAAAAGATATTGTCGTCCCTGTACTAATTTGGAGGCTAATTGTTTTATTTTGTGAGCTGTGCCACACGAGAAATTAAGATTAGACCATGGGGGAATCTTGGTATATTTGGTCACCTAGAGTGGTGACTGTCTGAATGCAATGGACATACTCCGACAAGTGCTGTATGCAGATTACTGGGTGAGGGAGGAAGTAAGGCGGGCTTGTTAACTCTTTCTTCCACCCGCATTGCACTTCTTGTCAGGAGTGGCTTGTCAAAGGTATTGCTCTTCAGCCAGGCAATGTTCACAATGAACCAACTCCAAATGATTGGTTTTAGGTCATCCTGGGCGCCGATACATGAAGGGCTGGGTGAGGCGGGTACCACGGATACTGGGTCCCCCTCCCAGTTGCAGACTGAGCAAGACATGCTATCAGGTGGGGTGATGGCAATACCAATGCATTTAGGGGGACAGCTGGCCATAAGCCACCCGAAGCCTAGTTGTGGACATTCCTGTGTGCCTTGATTTAGCAAGAATAGGGACTGTGCCAAGGTTAAGTATAAGCCTTCTCGGTCTAATAGCCTAAGTAGGCAGCGGGGGTAGGAGCGGTCTCTTAACACGTGAGCTGCTGTCCCAGAAGTGGGAGACTTTGAGTCAAATGGGGTACACCTATCACCAGTAGAGATGGACTTGTTCTTGTTAGACTTACACGAAGCGTTATGCAAAAGGGTTGCAGATAAAGAAAAGAGCGGTTTGGTGGGGGGCCCTGGCGGCGACGGTGGCCGCCTCCAGGGCTGGGGCGGAGTTACAGGGCGATCTGGAAGCATATGGGTACAGAAAGGTACCTCAGCGTGGCACATAGGGATGCCAGAGCCTAACCCCAGGGGCCTCATGGGAGGTTCCTGGAACCTGTGTCGGCGCAATGTTAGTCCTTCGGGCGGTTGTGGGCCTGAGCAACCAGGGGCTTGCCTAGCTACGCTCCGCCCCGAAAGGGGCATGAGTACAAGGGACCAATGGTCATGTGATCCTGGAAAGGGATTACCAGAAGGGGCAGTACATAGGTGGTTTGCCACGGTGCTGCTTGGCTCATCAGGCAGACGGTAGCGAGAATGCTGCCTGCCCTTGGATCGCCCATAAACTAACCCACAAGATTACATAACGTTGTATGTAATAAACCTGCAGCAGTTTTTCCCAAGTTAATACTTGTGTGGTGTGTATTTATTTGCGGGATGCATGCTGAGATGGGAGGGGCCTGTTGCCATGATGGCACTATGTGGCCGCCCGAGGCCACCACAGGGGGCAACTCAGGAGGGTGGCCCTCTAGTGCCATTGGGCTCCCTCCCCCTTTTGACCCCAAGGAGGGGTTGGCGAAGGGAGGAGTCCCTTCGGGGGTCGTGGGCGTGCTACGTCACATCTGGTGCACATGGCAGGGCGAGGGGTACACAAGTCCCCCTCGCCATTTTCTCTGCCTCTTTGTTGCACCGGACGCGCCGTGGCTGCCTGGGAGGTGAACACGCCGTCTCCGACCCCACCGCTTACCCAGCGTGTCGGCATAAAGGGACATGGCATGAACTGTTTAATGTTTTATTTTATCGTTGCAGGCGGAGTTACAGGGTTATCTGGAAGCATATGGGTACAGAAGGGTACCTCAGCGCGGCACATAGGGGTGCCAGAGCCTAATCCCAGGGGCTTCATGGGAGGTTCCTGGAACCTGTGTTGGCGCCCCTTTATTCCTTCGGGCAGTTGTGGGCCCGAGCAACCGGGGGCTTGCCTAGCTACGCTCCGCCCCGAAAGGGGCATGAGTATAAGGGACCAATGATCATGTGATCCTGGAAAGGGATTACCAGAAGGGGCAGTACATAGGTTGTTTGCCACGGTGCTGCTTGGCTCATCAGGCGGGCAGGTGACGAGAATGCAGCCTGCCCTTGTATCGCCCGTAAACTAACCCACAAGATTACATAACGAATGTAATAAACCTGCAGCAGTTTTTCCCAAAATAATACTTGTGTGGCGTGTATTTATTTGCGGGATGCAGGGAGTCTTTCGTCCACAATGTAATCCTAATTTAGGCACATACACCTGTTTGCGCCCAAATATGTATCACCCAAATCAAAGTCGAGAGACCATCCGAGACTTACTTTACCGTAATCTGGTTACCTTATTATATTCATTATTCTACGTATTGCTTTTATTTTCACTATGTCAAGAACAACGAGTCTAATAAACTTCACTACAACACGTATGTATGTTCTCGGTCATTTACAACAATGTCAGTGCTTGGAGCTAACAACACGCTGCGCTATATACTTCACAATTGCAGATCTGCAGTAAAACACAAACTCGAAATCTTCGATACCATCTCCCTTTACAATATTGACATGCTCTTCCTCACAGAGACCTGGTTCAAAGATTCCTCTCACTCTATGTTTGATCTCCTATTACCCACAGGCTATTCTATATTGAGGAATGACAGAACTGACAACAACACGGGGGGAGGTGTTGCAGTCATCTTTAGAAACGCCCTCCAACTTAAGGCTTCTCCTATCAGCTCCTCCGACACCTTTGAATGCCTTTCTCTTGAGCTTCAATTGCAACACCGTTCACCCCTCAGATTCCATGTCATTTACCGCCCGCCCCGTAGTGGCCCCTCGTTTATGGAAGATCTCACTGACTTCATCAGCGACCAATACTCGCAAAGTGTCAATCAGACCTTCGTGGGTGACTTCAATCTCCACTTGGGCGTACCGCAAGACTCCTCTGCGAACTCTCTGGCCTCCTTCCTCTCTGCAAACGATCTTATTCAACACTGTTCTGAATCAACACACTCTAAGGGCGCAATCCTGGACCTTGTTATTTCTAAAGCAGGCATGCTTTCTACCACTACCCCAATTCATGTAGACTGGTCTGACCACCTCCTCGTCCCATTTTCTCTTCAACTTTCACACTCTATAACTCTTGGCCAACCCAAGAGGGCCATCTCCTGGTTCCGTGACGCCAAAAATATTGATGTCGGTCCCCTCTGGGAATCGGCTTTATTATCACTCCCAAGGCTAGACCCGAACCTAGCTGTTGACGATCTCACCTCCCAATGCCTCACAGTTCTTGCAGCTGAAATTAATAACGTCGCTCCACTCAAAAGCAAAAGGACAAGGCCCACTCCCTCAGCACCTTGGTTCAACAAATCCCTTTATGAGGAAAGGAAGCAGCTAAGATTCCTGGAGAAACAATGGAGGCAAGTGCCCTCCACTGACAATGTGGCCATGCTTCGCTCAGCAAGATCCAAGTACCACAAACACATCTTCCTTGAGAAGGCGGCACACTTCAAAACCCTCCTTGACTCTGCTAAAAATAGACCCAAAAAACTTTTCGATCTCATCAAGATTCCTAGCTGCCCCCCCCCCAACCTCCAAGGTGGAGGATTCTACAAAGAGAGCAGCGGATTTCACTATGTTCTTCGATGAAAAAGTGAAATCACTTGTGGATCAGGTCGCTCATCCTACCCCTCCAGAGGAGCCCAAATCCTTAGCCATTTGGCAGAGCTTTGACCCCATATCTGAGGATGCCCTTCTGAAGTGCATACGCTAAACAAAGCCCTCCAACCATTCTCTTGACCCTATCCCCAGTGCCATTGCCATTGACTTCTATACCCACTCCCTTCCCTATTGGACCACTCTGATCAATCTCTCCCTCTGGCAAGGCTCCCTTCCTGTCTCCTTCAAAACTGGGCAGGTCACCCCTCTGCTTAAAAAACACACTGCTGATGCGAATGACCTCAACAACTTCCACCCCATCACTAACCTTCCCTTTCTTGCGAAGATAACGGAAAGATGTGTAGCAAAACAACTCTATCGTCATATCAAGGACAATGATCTTCTTGACAACTGTCAATCCGGATTCATCCAAAACTGCAGCACTGAAACAGCCCTACTGCAAGTGGTTGATGACGCGCTGAGGATACTCGATTCAGGGGGGTCCTGTCTTCTAATTCTCCTTGACCTGTCTGCAGCCTTTGACACTGTCAATCACAATACCCTCCTCAATATTCTTCAACAGAGAATGGGCATGGAGGGCACTGTGCTTAAATGGTTTGCATCGTTCCTCTCGGACAGATCTCAAATGATCAAAATAGAGAACAGTCTTTCTTCTCCTGTGGCGGTAGGCCAAGGTGTCCTCCAAGGCTCTATACTTGCACCCACATTGTTCAATCTCTATTTAGAACCACTGGGAAATCTCCTAAGCAAATCCGGGAATCCCTATCATCTCTATGCAGACGACACTCAACTCTACCTCAAGGTTGCCTCCACTCATGACCTCTCCTTCCTAAGTTCGACTCTCGACTCCATTCAAAACTGGATGTCAACGCATCAACTGATTCTGAATCCCTCCAAAACTGAATTCATCCTCTTCTTCTCCTCACTCTCTCCTCCCCCGGTTCAATCATGGATGGATCAGATGAATCTACTAAACAATAAACCCATCATTGTTGACAGCGCAAAATCCCTTGGTGTCATACTAGACAAAAAACTAAATCTAACTCCCCACATCAATTCCATTGCAAAATCTGCTCGATACCAACTGCGCTTTCTTTGGGGAATCCGTTGCTTCTTCCCGGAGCAGGAAATTATAACCCTGGTGCAATCGCTGGTCCTCTCCAGACTAGACTACTGCAATTCTCTCCTTACTGGCCTCCCCAAATCTCACCTGTCTCCACTTAAGTCTGTTTTCCACTCAGCAGCTCGGTTCATTTATGGGGCCAAAAGAAGCGATCACATCACACCGATGTTATCCACCCTCCGCTGGCTTCCCTTCGAGGCTAGAGCTATCTACAAGACCGCTTGTATCACCCACAAAGCCTTGCACTCCTCCTCTCCTCGCTACCTGGCGAATAAACTGAAACTCTCTGGAGGCGCTAGACCTTCACGCAATGCGGAGAACCTACTGCTTGAACCTCCCACTTTCAAGAAGGAAAGAACGATGGCCCAATCCTTCTCAGGCAGCGCAGTGAGAATCTGGAACTCCTTACCGCCTCAGCTCCGGACCATGGCCTCCTCCCAGGCCTTTAAAAGGGACCTCAAAGTTCTCCTCCTCCTGAGACACCTCCAAAAGTAATTCACGTCCTCTTTGTTATTTGAAGGAAGACCTCCCACTACTGAAAACTCTACTCTCCATGACCATGGAAGTGCTTTCCCAGTGTGTTCTTGTGGTTGGAATGCCTGCCTTTTTTTATGCAGTATTTTCCATATACCTGTGTTTGGTACCCTTTTGTAACATGCACACACCACTTGGCCCTTGTAATACACCGTTTGCTACCTCTCACATGTTTCTGCCTTTGATACTTGCACAAGGCCACCTTTGCCTATGTAACGCTTGTTCTTGTGCCTGAGTATCTAGCTCATATTGCAGTATTATACCTCTAACTATACCTTGTTTTCTCTTATATCCTGCACACTTGTCACTTTTTCCTCTTGTGCACTCTCTACTACCTCATGTATTTTTGGTTGCTCACAATTTTTACTACCTCATGTGTTTTATTTGCTCACAATTGTCACTTTTACCTTATGCAATGTAACGTCTACTTTTGTAATCGGTTCCTGTGTAATGTTCTCATCATGTTTCATTTGTGTTCCTATTGTGAAGCGCTCTGACGCCTTCGGGTAAAGTCCGCGCTATATAAAAATGCATAAATAAAATAAAATAAAATAAAATAAATTACCAGGATGTTAAAATGGCAGAAACATGTCAGCAGGGTATTTTTCTAACATTTAGAAGACGTAGCAACATTGGAGCTCACAGGGGTGCGAATTTAAAAGGGGCATCGGAACACACTGAAAATTGATCCTTTAAACTCAAAATCCGCAGGATCACCCTACACTCTCCTCGCATTACGTCCCTAATGTAGGATACGACTCACCTCTTTTAGATCCTGCACTGACATCGCTGGCCAATGACCTTAAATGTAATCACAACAGACTTCTTCAGACACGTGTCCCCGGTACCGTGCTGACCAAACAGAAAGGACCCCACAGTTATATGACGTCCGTCACCTTCTTCCGGGTAGACGCTTGAGAGACAGATTCCAACCCGTTCTACTGCGCATGTCCACAATGCAAGATGCAGCACTAAACGGGCTTGGAGTCAGCTCCGCTGCGTAGCTTTCTTACAAGTCTTACTGCGCATGTTGTAAAACCTTCATTTTCTACTCGCACGCAAGAACGCCTTGTAGATAGATCTATTGTTCCCACACGGGAAAGGTGAGCTACGAATTCTCTTTTTCACGGTCTAACAGTCACCCTAAAGTGTCAGAGGCACTGAGCGAGGTACGCAATGCAAACAAAAACAAAAGCAACGTGACAGCAGTCAATGGATTTAATTATTTGAAGGGATTAGCAAGCAGTAAGTGCACAAAGGAAAAGTCACGTGTTAAATGCGTGACTAACGGCACCGGAAAGAAACTGTGCATCAATGATGCATAAGTCACAACTCGTGTTTGTGTTTTTGCGTCAGAAAGGGCAGAGAAGCAGCACACGCAGGTGCACCGGAGACAGAAACGGAATCCCCAAGAAAGTGGATAAGCAGGGCTTTAAGTGGGATGCTAAAACTGGGGGTCTCTCAAAGGGGTGTGGTTAGTGTAATTAAGGGCTTGGCTTTAAAAAAGGGTAAACATCTGTGTTTAGCATAGTGCGCCGCCCGACTTGTATTTTGCAGTTTCTGTCTTTGCATCCAAATATATGTTACAACAAGTAACATCATACCTACAAGTACAGGTCTATTGGCTTTGTCAATGGTTGTTAGTTGCATAAGATAAATAAGCAGCAACTATGGCTTGTATATAATATTGAAAAAGCTTCCACTTAAAGCCCTGGTGACGCCACGAAAATGTTGCTGCTCCTGAGTTACAAAAAGAGAAGGGAAATATAGAGAGGATTTCCCTTCCCCTGCAACGCTCACCTGGCATGACGTCATGCCGTAACTTCTCCACTAGTGAGAAGTGAGCAATGTGAGCACCGCACATTGATGTGCTTGCTGTCACTGTAGTCTGGGCAAATAACGGCCAGGGCACAAAACAGAGCCCGATAGAGACCCGTTTCGAGGCCTCCTTTAAAAAACTGCAGGTGATCAGCATCAGTGAGACCCGGCCCACTTAAAGCCCTGGGAACAAGCACATTACCTATATAACGTCAATGAAAAGTGACAGCAGAAGAGCCAATGACAATGTGTTAAAATGCTAAGCAGCAGAGAGACCCGTGTAAAGCTCCCTTCTCTGAAACCCAGATTCACATGTAAAATTGCAAAATGCTGTCACTCAGAATGCCTAACGTGACACAGCCAATGACTGTCCTTCGCCCAGAACAGCCCAGACCCCAACTGAAACAGACAACATCACCTGTAGCATAAAAGGCCACTTTATTCATAAGATAAGGCAATTTTCTAATATCAACTTATTAACTCTATATTTTATATATATAATATCGAAACCATACAATTTTGCACTTTAAGCCAAAACCATACATTTCTTTTAATCTTTATTCCTTGTAACTGTTATTTTCCAAAACCAAAACATAAGCGTCATTTTCAGAATTCACCCCATATTTGAACATATTTCCATTTCCTTGTTTTTCCTTCCTTTTTCCCCCATCCTGATCCTCCCCCCACCCTCTCTCATGAAGGACGGTCAAGTCCGCTCTAGACATTGACCCCCCCTATTCCGCCTATGCACTATAACAGAGTAAATTGCCTTTCCTATTAGTGGCAGATAGACTTTTATAGACTCCTGGTCTGTTTATTGTTTTTTAAAAGGGGTTGGGTGGGTGGGCCTCGCAAAAGACCCTCTCTGACTCCCGTCAAACTGCGCAACAATGCGCTCGCGCCTTCTCAATTATCGCCCTGCCTGTCTCGCGCTCTGCTCCTTGCCCTTGACCAATCACGTTGATTGGTCTGGACCATCCGGGTGAAAATCCCCGGGGGGGGGAAACACTTCGCGTTCGCCCCCCGAGGATCCCATCGCCCAGAACAGCCCAGACCCCAACTGAAACAGACAACATCACCTGTAGCATAAAAGGCCACTTTATTCATAAGATAAGGCAATTTTCTAATATCAACTTATTAACTCTATATTTTATATATATAATATCGAAACCATACAATTTTGCACTTTAAGCCAAAACCATACATTTCTTTTAATCTTTATTCCTTGTAACTGTTATTTTCCAAAACCAAAACATAAGCGTCATTTTCTGAATTCACCCCATATTTGAACATATTTCCATTTCCTTGTTTTTCCTTCCTTTTTCCCCCATCCTGATCCTCCCCCCACCCTCTCTCATGAAGGACGGTCAGGTCCGCTCTAGACATTGACCCCCCCTATTCCGCCACTCAGGAAAAACCAAGGATTTTTCCTGACCCCACCCCAACTTGCACTTATCCTGTTTTTTTTTTTTGTTTTTTTTTATTCTGCCCACCCCTCTCGCAGAGACCCATAAATCCACCTTCAACTCCTTAGATAACATGTCTCATATTTCAAGAATATAATAAGCCATTCCCAATTGAGTCAGATGCACGCCATCATCCCTAAGTAAATGGCCTTCGCTACCCGCGATGTTGTCATGCAAAATGGTCTGAATACCCATGGCCACCCAAAAATATTTCATGTCCCTATTCAGTGTTTTCCTGGCTTTCTCCATTGCCGCTTGGTTTCTCACATTCCTACAGTGTTTTCTGAACGCAAATTCAGACTATACAATTCTAGTACCCCGGCCAGTTGTTGTTTAGCACCGCTAGATCCAGTTGCATCTTCTTTATTAATGCTAAACCAGACAATGCTATTAAGTCATTTTCTCCCAAATGTAGGAGCAAACAGATGTAGGTCGCCTCCGTCATATCTGATTTTTTCCCAGCAAAGGGAATAAATGTTCCAACCTCATTCCAACTTTACCGCACCAGTAAAGTTCGTGCCCAGATTTCGCTCGCAAATCTGGTGTGCAGCAAAAATCGCGGCCTACTTGATAAATGAAAGGCCTATAATCCATATTCTTTGTTTACTCGTACTCAAGCCCCTTACGTCACCTAAATGAAAGAAAATGAGTGTTAACACATGAACCTTTAATTAAACCACTTTTTTTTTTTTTTTTTTCCGGACATATCTCGTACAGCACACTGAACGCCATCTGCCTATCTTTTTAAATGCTCCCCAACCCAAAATCAATCTCGCCGCTTTCGAAGCTGCACAAATCCTGAATGAGTGAGTAGCAAATTCGGATGGGTCCCTACCTAGGAGTAACAGAGCTCTTCGTAGTACTTACAGCAGCTGATGGCTAGAAATCTTGTCCCTTGACTTGTGCACAAAAATCAGTCCATCCACAAAAAACTTGTGCAGGCTTAAAAACCCTCCACTCACCCACATGACAGCACCCTTCTGTGTGGCTAGTATGCAAATGTATCCGCGTAACCCGCCCTAGCTAATCTGTTTTTCACTTCTTCAACCAGATTTTTAAAACCTGCCCTTCCCAGAAAAACGTCAGAGCTCTCTAAAACAGGCCCCCGCCCCCTTAAACCTAACAATTCAGAAACCCGGAATGCTCCAAAAATTAACCATATCCTGCATAATCTGAACAATCTGACTACGCGGGAGTCATAACAAGAGCCCGGTAATTGAAGCAGCACGTGCTGCAACAACTCAGACGATATGGGAGCTCTTACATTAATCTGTTTGGAACCTCCTCTCTGCAAACCTTTAAGTATATATATATATATATATATATATACATATATATATATATATATATATATATTACCTACTGGCGGTCGCCAGTAGGTAGTTATAGTTAGGATAATTTTCAATGTTAAATCTCAACATTCTATTTTGAATAACTTTGGCGCCGGTTGACGAATCTGCCTGAAATTTTCAGGAAAATGGTCTCATGGCGGTCCGGTCCTTCCCTGAAAGTTTGGGGGGGATTCGTCAAGCGGGGGCCGAGATAAAAGGGGGGTCCCAAAACGCGTTTTCCCCATGTTAATTTCCATAGGGCGGTCGATTTCACTTTTAGCCCGAACGGCTGAATGGATTTCCACCAAACTTGGCAAAATTGTAGGGACTGGTAGCCCGATGTGCCTTTGCTATGTCTCAAGATATGTGCTCCAGTGGATTTTGAGTAATTTAGGTTCAAAAAAATATATATATCTATAGGCGCTCTCCGGTGCGCGCACCGGAGAGCGCTCCAGGTGCGACACGCGACTTGCGCGCAGAAAGCTGATTGGCTCTCAGTTGTCTGTAAACATTCTAAACAGTCCGGAGCGGCCGCCATCTTGTCTATCGGTAAAATCTAGTCATAAGAGGTGGCAAAAACAAAGGGTGGAATTGACCATAAGGGGGCAGGGTAGACCCCCCCTGACCCCCTAGGTTTGATATGGGGGCCATTAAAGGGCCCCGCGGGGCCTCAAAATTTTTTTTTTTTTTTTCGATTTTCGCGGGGGAAGCGCCTGGTGCGCGCACCGGGGAGCGTATCGAGGAGGGTACTATGGAAAAATAATCACTTCAAAAAATTGTATGTTTATTAATTGTTTTTTTTTTTATTTTTTTATTTTATGTAAGTACCTACATGTAGGTACTAATGAAGAGACTTAAATTTAATGTTCACCATCTTCTTTGTAGACATCTTGCATGTTGTTATTGTATTTTTTGTGGTATATGGAATTCATAATATAGTCTGTCTGGAAAGGAGAAACAGATCTTTTAAGCACTCCCTGAGAATTTCTAGGGGATCATGAGTAGTCTATCCTGCTCACTTATGAAAATGAGGTGTAAAATATTCATATGAGATAATATAGTGGGAGAAAGGTAGTAACTAAGAGTAAACTTACTATGTAACAGAAAAATAGTTGAACAGTATACTATAAGTCTCACTTTATATTTTAAACATTTTTGGTAATACTTTATGAATTACATATAAAAAAGAATATTGTCTGAAACAATTGAAATTATTAAAGATAAATTTATTCCTCTGATTCTTTTTCATAATTTAATAAAATTTCTAACATAATATTGTCCGGAATTTCCTCATAATTATATGTACATGATTCAATTTCTTCCAAACATTCTATAAACTGTTCATCCAAAGAGTCATCCATGAAATCAACTTCTTTTTTTTCATCTTCTGGTTTTTCCACCTTTACTTTGATAGAAGTATCATTTGCCTTATTTTCTCCTTCCATTTTCTTTCTGAAAATTGCATATAAATTAACTATATTAGTAGAGCTAGTATACCAGAGAAGCCTAATTCAATCCATAACTATTACAGAGAAGTCTATCTCTATCTCTAACTATTAAAGAGGGATAGCATATCACTAACAGAATATTTTTTAAGAAATAAACTTAAAGTGTACAATATATTTCCATAATTAGAAGTTACCTTAGAGAAATTAGTTGAAGTTGTCAGTGAAATTTGTTTTCAAGTGTACTTCAGTATGAATAAAAAGTTAAGAATTAGCATTAAAAAAACCTATGAAATTCACTGAAAAAACCATAGGTTTCACACCAGTTATAGTTAGGAATTAGCATTTAAAAAACCTATGAAATTCACTGAAAAAACCATAGGTTTCACACCAGTTATAGTTAGGAATTAGCATTTAAAAAACCTATTAAATTCACTGAAAAAACCATAGGTTTCACACCAGTTATAGTTAGCTGGAAATTTTACTGATATAAAACCATTGAAATTCCCACGTTATAGTTAGTCGGACTCACTATAACTTGCGCGTGCAATGCACTGCTGATGACATCACATATTACATCACTCATGACATGGTCAGTGACATCACTTATGACACCATCCTTGTGACATAGTGACAGACCTCCTTTCACTATAATGTAACCCTTGAGACACATATTCAAAAATAGAAACTGAAATTTAAAAAAAATTGAGATACCTATATCAGTTACAACAAGCAATTCAGTAATTCCACTATCTATATACACATCCACTCATTCACCAACAGTTCTATATAGTCACTCATACATATACTCACTCATCATATGAAGTGATACACCTATACATCCTGTTACACACCGTTATTCATCCAAAAGTTACTCACACACATATTCACACGTGCAAATAAACTATTGGACATCCATTTATTTGAATATAGAGTTATACACACACTTCCACCTTACTTCTATTTAAAATTACACATATTTATTCTCTTAAACAATCACTTATAGAAACACATACTTATTTAAACAGGAACTCTTACAATCTCTTACTCTCACATATACTCACTTATATACATCAATATTCACATATACTAGATTAAAACATATGTAGTTACTGATAAAGACACTAGTGAGACAGTCATTCACTCACTAACAAACACATATAGACACTCATCCACCCATACTGTCCTGTACATATGTTGTCTTCAAAACACATACAAACAAAGAGTCAGTCACTCATGCATCTATGTGCTAAGTAATACCCCCACCAAACCATATAGACACTCAAACTGATACTAATAAAAATATCAAATAACCCATATACATACGCATGTAGCTACTTATCAACACATGTAGCTACTTATACACAATGTGAAACACTAATATATGTATTTAAATATTTAAACATAACTCACTAATATTTATTTTTCAGAAAGACACATATTCACTGGATGGTGTCATCAGTGATGTCATGAGTGATGTCACTGACCATGTCATGAGTGATGTAATATGTGATGTCATCAGCAGTGCATTGCACGCGCAAGTTATAGTGAGTCCGACTAACTATAACGTGGGAATTTCAATGGTTTTATATCAGTAAAATTTCCAGCTAACTATAACTGGTGTGAAACCTATGGTTTTTTCAGTGAATTTAATAGGTTTTTTAAATGCTAATTCCTAACTATAACTGGTGTGAAACCTATGGTTTTTTCAGTGAATATATATATATATGTATATTTATTTATTTATTTATTATTATTTTTTTTTATGACACTGTTGACTGGGTCAAAACCCCAAAAAGTTGCCCATAAAAGGGGACCCCGCTAAGTTCCCTGCTATCGACGTATGTAAAAACCCTTTATTAACTAACTCCAATATGAAGCCTAAAAGAAAAGGGGGTAAACATCGGATCATTGTGCATGTGCTGGAAAGATATGCCATTAACTTATGAATTCATGCCATGCGAACCTGTAGCCTCGTTGAGTGGCCGCTCCACCTCTCGTTCCTGGTCCCCCAGGTGTGCACCCCCCACTGTATTCTTCCCCACACCCCAAGCCCCCCACCACTGCAGCTTACCTTTTGTAATTGCTCTGCTCTCCTCCGGAGATACGCTTGAGATATCCGCTCGTGATTCTCTTGCTGATCCGGGGGTGCCGCTTCATGCAGATCGACCTGAAAATATTTAGCAGATTTTGTTGACCCACTCCCCCACCCCCTTCCCACTTCCTTACGTGTGACCACCTCCCCAGATCCCCAAGCACCTTCCGCACTTTCCCCTTCCCCACATTCACTTCAACTTCATTGTCTCTGTTCCACGCACTCTGAGGGTAAATAACTTGTTGGCTTCCTCCTATACACTCGCCATCCCCCCCACCCCCCATCATATGCTCTCCAAATTTAAAAACAGGCCTTCGCTCTAAAAACCTGTCCGCCTGAGAGGAATCTGCTGAAAATTCCACATTTTAGCCACTGTGCGCAGCAGCCGCCCTGTTATTGTCCGCTGCTCCGCTATCTGCTCCTGCAATACCAACCTTCTTCTTCTTCTTCTTCCTGGGATCAGTAAGCCTGTGCAGGGCACTCCCTTCCCAACTCCCCACTACCCCCTCTCTGCTATCCATGCCCCCCTTGTTGCCGTTGCCACGATGTTTGTCCTGCACGCGGGCGTGCTCAATCCATTTGTCCACTCTCATTGGAATAATCCACTAATGGTAACGCCTGCGGCACCTCTGTGCCAGCCTCCATTCTAAACTCCACCTGCTTAACAGCCTCCGGAGGGTGCACCGTGCTCGTTAACTGGGGAAGACTGAAAAATGCCACTGGCCTGGGCCATCAGTCATATCCCTTCCCTATGTATATAGAGATAACTCTAATCACTAGTATATGCAGTAGACTGTTGTGCTCTCTACCATTCCTATGTGACTCTTAGAGTATATCCATTTGTATCCCTCCCCTATGTATATGGAGAAGGCTCTAGTCACTAGTATATGCAGTGGACCTTTGTGCTGTCTGCCATTCCTGTGTGGCTCTTGGAGTATATCCATTTGTATCTCCTTGTGTGACTTTACATCTTGTACATTTGCAATGTTTTTCTGTTTGTATCCATTATGTAACGCATGTAATCCTAAATCCTTATGTTTTTCAACTGGTCCCTATGTAAAGCGCTCTGACACCTTCGGTAAAGTTCGGGCCACATAAAATCGCATAAATAAAATAAATAATAAATACCCGCCTATCTGTGCCTGCAAAACAGTTTGGCTGTACTCCTGTACAGGCCACTGTCGCAGGAACCCGCCCCTCCCAGAGACAGCCCTGAAACTCACCCGGCAGCCTCGTGGACCAGCCAGGCCCCCTCAGATAACCTGAGGAAAGCGAAACGCGCACTCCGGCTCCCCAACGCAGTCAGCTGGTTGCCTCTCACCGTCGGCGCCTTCCTACCTCTCGCTGCACGCGCCCTCAGAGGCCCTCTGCTCTCCGCCGGCGGCACCCTGCATGCGACCACTGCTCGCAGTACTCCTTTCGCCCCATTCCTTCTCGGCGGCCTGGTTGGGGGGGGGGGGGGCGACTGCATCCACAGTTCCTGCCACCAAGAGGTCATTTCTGCCAGTGTCCGCATTCACTCGAAGCGCCTCTCTAAGCCCCTTGTGCGACATCCTTTTCCCTGCTCCTCGGGAAAAGCTTCGGGTATCCCTCCTCGCAAAAGACCCTCTCTGACTCCCGTCAAACTGCGCAACAATGCGCTCGCGCCTTCTCAATTATCGCCCTGCCTGTCTCGCGCTCTGCTCCTTGCCCTTGACCAATCACGTTGATTGGTCTGGACCATCCGGGCGAAAATCCCCGGGGGGGGAAACACTTCGCGTTCGCCCCCCGAGGATCCCATTGGGCTGACCCAAAGTGCGAATGACTATGTCAAAAGAGACAGTTTGTATGCTAGCTAGGGTGACCAACTGGCATGAGTGCAAATTCAGGACGGTGAGTGTAAAAATTCAGGACAGAAGGGTCAAAATTCAGGACAGAAGGGGCGTGGCTTAGCAAGCCATCATGGCGGACGTGTGCTGAGTGAGCTCCGTCCAGCCCGCTACTTATCCTTCATTTATCCTGGCTCTTCTGACTATCAGGAGATCCTTGTGATGACTTAGCAGCACCTCAAACTCCCGGGGACGCTCGGTGCAACTTTCAGGCACCTGTGACGACTGCTGGCCGAACGAATGGGGCCCGTGTGGAGTCAGGCCCAGTTACTGGTGGAGGAGCCGGGGTGTTGCACCCGGGGTGCCTGAGGGGAGCCGGAGGATGTGTGTGATCCTGGCATGCTGACGATTGCAGTGGGCTGCCCGGGGTGCCCAAGCGACACTGACGGGAGTTTACGGCGGCCGAGAGTGTGATTGCCGCTCTGTGACTCTGCAGCGTGGCGTGTGCCGGGAGCTGAAGGGGAGATGCGGAGGCCGACCTGGGCAGCGCAGGTGAGGAGCGGCGGGGAGAGGCCGGAGTGGTGGCCCACACTTGAGTCCCCCAGTCATCGGGACCTTTTCTTGAGATCAGCGCCTTGGCAGAAGGAGAGGCCAGTGGCACGGCTGGGCAGTGATCCCCCCTATACCTGGGGTAGTTGTGAGGATCGGCGGCCTAATCGAGCCACGTGGAGAGGAGCTGAGAGGCCTACCATCGGCCCTGTTTTACTCCCCCTCTCGACTTTCCCTTGTCCTCTCCTCGGGTCCTCCACATCGGCGGTCAGGGGGACCTCGAGGCCCCCGAGCTTGGGGATTCCTAAGGCCAACAGTTAGGATGTGCAGCCTGAGGTGTGAGTAGGCCCCCCTATCGTTCACATGTGCGATCGCATCAGTGGTCAGTCGGACCTCGCGTTCACTGCGGGGGGGGGGGGCTGCTGGTGGTACAATAGGCCCTGGCTTCGAGGCTGCTCCTGGGGGCACCTGTGCAGGGCTCCGGCTGGACTGCGGGGGCCGGCCCCGGGTGATCTCTGTGTCTGCCGCTTTGTGACTCTGTGGATCGGCCAGTGACAGGTTTGGAGGGGGAGGTGCGGAGCCCCCTGGTCATCAAGACATTTCCTCAGTGGTAAACGCCTCGACGGAGGGTGAGGACAGCGATGTGAGTGGGCAGTGCCTTTCCCCATACCCAGAGTTGCTGCAGGGGATCGGCGGCATAACCGAGCCGCGCGGGGAGGAGATAGGGGATCTGCCATCGGCTCTGTTTTCTCCCCCCCCTGATTCCTTTCTCTCCCGGGGGTCGCTTAACCGGCGGCCGGTTGGACAATGTGGCCCCTGGGCTTTGCGTTTGGGGTGACCAGCAAGGGGATATACAGCTGGAGGTGTGGGTAGGCTTCCCCCACAGTTTCTATGCGTGATCACATCGACGGTCAGGCGGACTGTACGTGCTCTCTTCCCTGGGGACACCCACATCGACGGTCGGTCGGACCGCAAGGCCCTAAGGATATCGTTTGCAGCAGAACTACGCATCTGGGGGTGTGCTTGAGGAGGGAGGCCCCCCTTCTCGCCTTACTGTGCAATTACTTCAGCAGTTGGTCGGACCGCACACACCTGTAGGGGGGCCCTTGCCGGGCGTGGGCTCCTGGAGTGGCTTGCTGGCCCTGGGTCGGGGGTGCCTTCCCCACCAGAGACAGATCGGGACCCGGATGGGTAGGTGTGTATCTGTGCCGAGGGAATCGCTGCATCGGCGCCTGGCTTGGCTTTGCCCGAAACTGCGGGGCGACCACTGAAGGCTGACACGACGAGGGACAAGGTGAGCAGTGGCTCAACCAAACATGGGCCCATTGATAAATTCACTGGCCCTGGAGCGGCGGCTGGTGCTACTGGGGGCCATCAGGAGGCCATTCCAGACAACGCGGCCCTGATGGCGGCGATTACTCAATCCAAGGACATGCTGGATGCCAAAATCGGGGCGGAGATCTCTGACGTCATGATGATGCGACAGGATTTGCGGAATGCTGTGTGTCATGATGATGCGACGGGATTTGCGGAATGCTGTGTCCCGTATCACTGAAGCAGAGACCCGTATCTCTGGAGTAGAGGACGATGTCACGACTCTGAAGCAAAAGGTGGCGAGCATGGAAAATATTCAGAAGGGCCTGGCACTCCGAGATGAAGATGCAGAAGGACGTGCCCGGCGGAACAAACTGCGATTTGTTGGATTTCCGGAGGGATGCAAAAATGGCAACATGGAACGTTTCCTTACACAATGGCTTGAAAGCTGGCTCCCTCCAGAGGCCATGTCCCGGTGCTTCGTTGTGGCGTGTGCCCATACAGCGCTTATCCAGAAACCCCCAGTGGGTGCCGACCCACGGCCAGTGATAGCAAAATTCTTAAATTATTTTGATTGAGATGCCATTCTGGAGCAGGCCCGGGCCAAAGAACCTCTGCTCTATGAGAATACACGTATCCTAAAATTTCTGGACTACGCGCGGCTGGTACAGCAACAGCGCCAATCGTTCATGGCCACGAAGGCCTGACTAAGAGACCTCAAGCTCCCATACGCCCTCTTGTTCCCGACTCGTCTGCGGGTGGTGTACCGCTCCCGCACCCACTTCTTTGATACTCCGAAGGAGGTATTCAAATGGACGGATGAAACGGTTTGAGTAAGGGTGCATACGCCGCCTGGGCAGGAGTCGAATTCCTCATCAAGCGAGGTGGCGCCGAAGGTACCCCATGGATAGCATCGGAGGGGTGACAGACGATCTCGATCCCGGCGACACTCAACATCCTGCGGGGCCTCCTCCCGTGGGCGCCCTGCTCCGGGGCAACAGATATTGGAACCTTAACCTCTGTTATCAAGGTGGTGCCGTGGAGTTCTTCTAGCTGACTTGGTGAATGCCTTGATCTATATTTGTTGGGGGAGTCTCAATGTGGGCTGAATCCCCACCTGTCTGGTACTAGTTGGGGATATGCCCGGAAGACATGGGCTGTACGTTGGGGATCCATTGACTGGGGCGGCCCTCGTCCCCCTGTTGAGAACTGGGAGCCAACCCTGCCGCGACAGATACTTCAGCGTTCTTGAGGTATGGGGTGGGGGGTTTGTTGGGGGAGGGGTTGTTTCAGGGTATGAGTTGCACTTTCACGATGGGTCCACTACACTACACATTCACGCCTCCACGACCCTCCGTCCGCTTTATGGAACTGCCCGCTCCCTAATGGCTGGTCGGTCTGAGGGGGTCAGGTGTCCCCGGGTACTCTCCTCATTGTCAGTTGGAACGTGTGGGGCTCTGGACAAAATTAAACTTGGGGCTATACTTCGTCAGGCAAAGAGGGCCAGAGCCGGTATCCTCTTGCTGCAGGAAACTCACCTAATGGGTACAAAGGCCCTATGTCTACAGCGATATGGGTATCAGCAGGTTTTCCATGCCCGGTTTACAAGGGGCTCGAGGGGAGTAGCAATCCTGGTGCACCACAGAATCCCATACGTGCATGCAAAACCGTGGGCTGACATGCAGGGGCGCAACTTGTTCATCCGAGGTACGATTGGGGAGGACCCCTGATACTGGGCTGCGTGTATGCCCCCCCCTTACAGTGGACGCTGGTAGAGAAGCTGCTGATCTTATGGGCCGACATGCCCGATGCAATATCTGTGGTGGGCGGGGACAGGAATGATGTTATGAATGTGGTCAAGGACAGGAGCAGTGCCGGGGGAGGCCCAGGCGGTGGCCAGCCCACAAAACTGTACTCTATGGCAGTGGGCCTTGATTGGGTAATACGTGGCGGCACGTGCATGGAGACAGACGAGAGTACACTTATCTCTCGGCGGTTCATAAGTCCTTCTCCAGACTCGACTACATTTTTGTTCCCCGAGTGATGGCTGGTAGGGTGGCGTCAGCTGAGATCCTCACCGCGGTTTCTCAGATAACTCCCTGGTGTCCTTTGAGCTTCAGATAGGCAGGGGGCGACAACCATTCCGATGGCACCTCTCTGTGTGGCAATTGCACAATAATGAGTACGGGAAGCACATGAGCGAGGCGATTGGACACTATCTCACCAATAATGAGGGGTCTGTCTCCAGTGTCGGGACATTATGGGAGGCTTTGAAGCCCACTCTGCGGGGTGTGGACATAGCCTGGTGCGTGGCGGCCCGTAAGAAGCACAGGGAAGAGTTGGTATGGGCGGAGGCAGATATAGAGGCTCTTGAGGGTCAGAGCGGGAAGCAGGAAAAGGGCAGGCGGTGAGACAACTGCTCCTGGTGCAACAGTCCTATGCTGCTCTCCTAATGGACGAGGCCCGACAAGTTTTATGTAGCAGGATATGCCAATGGGGGGACACGTCCGGCAAGATGCTACACCGGCTTTGCCAAGGCCCTTTTCACTCCCATCCCCTCCCGGGTGTATTGGATGAGGCGGGTGCGCCGATTGCGGACCCTGTGGCCACAGCGGAGAGTTTCGCTATTATGCGGAGCTCTATGCCCCCCGGGAGTGCCTACCGGAATCTACCATTGATAAGTTCATAGCGGACCTGCCGCCCAAAGCAGTGTCGGATGAGGTACGCGATCAGCTGGAGCTCCCTCTGACAGATGAGGAACTAGGCGCGGCCCTGGGTGAGCTCAACTCTGGGAAGGCTCCTTGACCCAATGGGTTCCCAAGCGAGTTCTTCAAACAGTACAATTTACAGCTGGCTCCTTACTATCGAGCGGCCTTGGAGGAGGTCAGGGAGGAGGGCCGGCTCCACCCGGACTGCAGGCATGCAGAGGTGGTGGTGTTCCGTAAGCCCGGTGGGCCACCGGAGCAGCACGCCTCCTATCGCCCCATTTCTCTCCTGAACGTGGAGGCCAAGGTCCTGGCCAAAGCGCTGGCTAACCGCCTCCTACCTCACATCTCAGCACTCGTACACCCGGACCAGGTCGGGTTTATGCCCCAGAGGGTGACCAAACAACAACAATGGTTCTGTTGGGGATCACACTTAAATTGAAAGACATATTGAATACACAAATAAAACAATATATCCAATTAAGGATATATGAGGAAACAAACACTGACCACAATAGTAATAAAGGTAAATCTTTTAGTATTAACCTTGTAGTGAATCAATTCACAATTCCTTGAGTAGCTGTCCAAAAAAAACACAACATATTGACTGGATTTACATTGGGTGAGTGAGTTGTGACTGGTGAGAAAGTGCTGTAAACAATTAAACAAAGTGCCAAAATAATCATACATATAGACGAAAAATTACATCATGAGTGTCTACTTTACAATACAATTGTCTCAAACTGATAATTTATTTCTTTGCTTCATTGAGACTCTGTGTGGACCGATACATAAACAGAACGTCGACGTTTCGACCCTAGGTAAATGCGCTGATTTGTGTGCATCTATGCCGGGTCTTCATCAGGACTAAAAGAAGGTAGGACAGCATGTGAATGTAAAATGAAGGGGGCAAAGTCAGAGCCTAGTGTGTGTCAGTGCTAAAACAATTAGGGCACGAATACCCAAAAGGGCTCACCTTATTAGAAGTGAGTATTTCTTCCGACAGGTCCTTCAACGTGGGGGTGGAGAGTGTCAGCCGACAAACTCCATGGTCATGTATGGCGCAAGTCTTTCTATAAAAACAACAAGCAAAGCAAAAACTCAGGCCTCTGCTAGGAAAGAGTGATGCAAGCCCTCTTAGCTAATGTAGTAGGGACTACGCCTACCTTGTTTCTTTTTGTGCAATCATCAACACCAGCCGGTGGGAAGATCGTGAGAAGCGGTGCCGCCGTCCTGATCACCTGGAAAAGAGTAGGGGAATCCAATATCAGCCCACGGTTACATGAAACCTGGGGCTGCACACATCGATGAAAGCTAGATGGTGTATATCGTGCAGTGCTTCCTATTCACATGGTAGAATGCAGCGCTATTCACGTTACAGTTAGATGTGAGCTAAGGTGATGTGCTTATGTACAGTGAATCCTATGCGTTATAACTAGGGCTACCGGTTTTATGGTGTTTATTTTTTTGCCATTTCCGTTTGTATTTATCCATATTTATTTTTTGGACATTTTATATGTATTTCCATATTTATTTTTCCCACAAGTAAAAGACTTCGCTGCAGCTAGTATTTTTCCACATTTATTTAAATTGACAATGCACACATACACACGTTTGTTATTGGTCAATACATTAATCTGAAAACGTTACCATCCGCAGAATGTCCCAAATATAACTTATATGTTATGGTTTATCTACATGGCACGAATTATAGCATTTTCTGCTACCATTCGATTTTAGACCTTCTCTGCTTTCGAGGATTTTATCGCAGACTGGCTTCTGGTGTTTGTCAGTTTTAGAAAGTTTTAGTCGGTATATTGATTTTTATTTTACGGTTATTACATGTCTTATAAATATGCTGGTTGTGGCTGTGAGTCAGGCGATACACCTAAGATGGTTTTGATGGTGGTTTAGTCTGTGGGCGCTCTCTTATCCCCACAAACCTAGCCCTCCTCTGCACACAATTGTTGAATTTGCTCACTTTAAGCAGGCGGTGACCCGGGGGTGCTCCAAGGAAGTGCAGAGATCCCTTGGACAGATAAAGACCTGTTAATAGCAGAATACTGGCAGGTGAGGCCGGATGGCAGAGTCCGCTGCCGTTCTGAAGACGTGTCATCAAGTTACACAGTTTTCAGAACCTCTGGTACGACTTTCATCAAGGCTGGCGTGTTTGTACTTAAAGGACGAGCTGGCTCACCTTCCTCCTGGGCTCCGTGATAGTCAGTTAGGCATCTATTACCCCTTGCTGCTTCAGATAAGAGAGGCACGCGTGGAGCACCATAGAAAGATGCCTGCATTTGATTTAATACAATGAATGGAACATGCCAACGGAACGGACAGTGTTTTGGCACTCTAAGCCATGCCTGTTTCAATTATATCATGTTATCAACATCGAAAGGAAGGAATGAAGGCTGAGTTGGCACTACAAGGATTCAAGCATGTGACCTTAAAGTTAGACGGAAACTTCTGTAGCATTTCCTCAATCCATGGATGTATTTTATCTTATATTTTAGACCGCCCCTCTCTCCCCCCCCCCCCCACGTCGTGTGTATGAGTCCGGGCTGAGACAGCCTCTCTGGGCACACACACTGACAATTTTTCTGCTGCCAGCCGCAACCGAGCACTTCACAGGTTTTTAAAAGACCATTCACTTGCTAACGAGGCTTTGTTGTTTTTCACCCCTTCTAGAGCCCCTGCATCACCACTCTGACTATGGCTGGAAGAATTACTCTGTGAGCAATTACCATACCATCCTGTTTTGCAACTCTCTGCTGGAGCACGGCATCGCTGCAAAATGTGCTAGTATTTACCAGTTTTTACATATAAATACAGACAAAGGAAAACTTGTTTTCGGTCTGTATTTATATGTTAAAATCTGTTTAAACGGAAAACCGGGAGCCCTAGTTATAACCCAACCGTCTGAAGCGGACGTTTATGTTTCACAATGCTTAATCACTCATTATGCTTAATGAAGTGGAGCCTGAATTGGCATGCCCTTGGTGGTGTGGGCATAGTATTGCCAGAAAGATAGCGTGTGCTTGCTGATACCATGCTTTACATAAGCGTACTTACAGTGAAGAGGAATGATCGTGAATGACCTGAACCGATGATTTTGTAACAAGCAGAGAGCGCAATACTTACCTGCCCGAAACGCATGCAAGCCCAGTGTAGTAAGAAGGGTGAGGTGCCGTGAATCTTAGATTTGTGTAGTGTTGCAGAATGAAAATACCAGCAAGTATTAGTTACGAGGGATATTCGTGCCTAAAACGCTACGGACAACATCCGATAAGTAATCGTGTGGCCCGTACCTAGATAAAACCATCCCGTACTTGCTAATATTAATGGCCCACCCGCGGGTTGAAGGTTGACCCTGACGTTTGGAATGGAGGCGAGGAGCGGGGGCAAAACTTACTGGTGCAACGGCGAGGACGTCTCAATCCGTCTGTGCGTGTTGATGACTGACATCCAGAGCCTACGTGTGCTCTCTATTTGACATGCGCCGCCTGCGGCGTACGTGTCAGATCGTGTTTGTGGCTAACAGCTGACTCCAGAGCGATCGATGGAGATACGGCCTACTGAATTGTTCAGGAAACGACGTACTTGATTAATGTAATAGCGGGACTGGCAGTGTTAACAACGCGCATCATTGGTGCGAGAATTTTAAACAATCTAAAAACAGTTCCCCACATAATTTGTGTACATTTTAAGTAATTGTTTCAATGTATGCTATGTACAATATACACTCATAGGAAGGTTCAATCTACACTATGTACAAAACATCCTCATAGAATGACGGTGTGACAAAGAGAGCCGGCTGCTAAAACAAATCCCAGACAACAGAGAATGGTGGTCCATTCCTACCCCTGCGTTACCTTATGTTCGTTCTCCACAGGACGAGTGGAGCTGGGATACCGTTCTGATACTATCACCCAGCCAGGAATAAAACATCGACAGCGCCTTTAACTGGGCGTTACAGGATGATGAAACCACTCCCACTCATGACGTAAGAGAAACTCTATTGCTTAAGAAGGAGTAAGGAGAGAAGACTTTGTGTGACGACACCGGCGTTTTCACTCGGTTCGGAGAAAACTACAGCGGACGAGAAACAGAAGAGAGAGAGACGGAAAGAAGGTCGACTCCGGGAGAAGACTTGACTTTGCCTGGAGGCCTACGTCAACACGAGTCGCCGAGCCACGCTCACGGAGGAGCGTGGCAGAACCAGGTGCGAGCCAGGTTCACGGGCTGGGTAGGGAGGCGGGGAGGGCCTGTGGGGTAATAACGCTAATAGCAGGGCACCTCTCTCGCGTCGTTCCCTCCTTAACCCTTCCTCTGTCCCCCCTACACTAAACCTCACCTATGTCCCTACATCATGCACAGTCAAAAACTTTGGAAGCTCACGAGTGCACAGTGGTGATCCTCGCACCTCCCGGTTCCTGGGGTACGGATATATTAGATTGAGGTCAGCGTCCCTGATACATTCTCTCTCTTTCTCCTATGTAACCGGCTGGAGGCGAGTACACCTGGCAGTAAAGAAAACCTACAAGGAGAGTCAATAGAGACTAACAAACACCAGGAACCTACCGCCACCACGGACCCGGCTCAACCAACCAGAGAAAGACTTAGTAATCACCCAAGAAAAGTGTTCAAAAAAATAAAACCCTATCTAACACAACCAGGTCTCCGGTCCTTTACTTCTACCCCGCCACAGACGGTAATCATAATTTTCTTACTGGGTGAAAAAAGGGGGGGGGGGGGAGAGAAGGCAGTCAATTTTATGACTCATGTTACTGGCCTAAGAGAAACACAATACATATAGCTTAGGTTATATTGTCCAAATAATGCCAGGTGGCAACAATTTTAGAGTTTCATAGTTACAGTACTACAGGGACTCCTAAGTAGAATTACATGGTTACAAGGCGATGTGATTGTTAGAACCGGCTGTCTCTAGTTGGCAGAGGTATACACTTCTGACAAATAGGGACACACCTTTTCTAGTCAGGGCAAGGGGATCACACCCTTTGATAACCCCTGCTCACCCCCTCAGTAGCTTGGCAGAGCAGATAGGCTTATCTCGGAGGCTGTGCGTTAAGCATTTATGACCACATACAGTAATAAAGTGAATGCACTACAAATGGACACGACACAGTAGTATTATAAAAATAAGGATTTTTATATAAGGCTTAGCACAAGACCAAATAACGACAAAACTGTACACAATCTGAATAAATACTTTGGGAAGGAAAAAGGATAGTTCAAAGGTAGTTTCTTCTTTAGCACAGAGTCTTTTGTATCAAAGCAAATCTTCTTCTGGGAAACACAGTTCTTAGCAACAGAGTAACTCACACGGGTTGCTACACGACGTTGAGGCAAAGTTAATCCAAATGTTCGACGTCGACCGCGAGGAGTGCTACGTCGAGCCCGGAGTCACACGGACCCCCAACAACACAGTACCTTGGAAAATGAAGCACACGCTGATCAGCGGCGTCGAGCAATCCGGCGTCGCGCCTTCGGTGTCGATCAGGCCTCAGCAGGCGTCGTTGTCGATGATGCGGTTGCAAGGTGTGAGCAGCGCTCACGGCGTCGAGAGGGCACGAGGGTGATGCGATCAGCAGCGGTGCAGACACGAGGTCCCTTGGAGCTGGAGCCGTACTCCCACTCACTGGCGGTGCTGCTGGAGTCGGTCGGGCCCGGCGGCCGGTCGTCGAGGAAGCGGGACACTGGGGCCGTTACCCACTATGTCGAGCTGGATTCGGCGACGTCCGTCGGCGTCGAGATTGCTGGTTCTTTCAGAGGTGCTGGCTTCTCGGTTCCAGCAAATAGCACTTTAAGCAGATGAAGTCCTTTAGCCCTGTGACTTCAGCAGGAGACTGGCACTCTTCCAGTCCTTGGAGATTTTCTTAGCAAGCGTGAGAGTACACACACAGTTCTTCTCTCCAGGTTCCTTGGCAAAAATAAAGAAGCACTGCAGGATTCCCCCCAGCAAACAGCACACTGGCAGAAGGGGTAGGCAAGTCCTCAGATCAGCAGGCCTCTTGTCCTTGGTTACAGGGTTCCTTGTCAGAAGTGATCTAAATTCTTGGTTCAGGGGTCCTTCTCTTATACCCCTTTTCGGCTTTGATCCCTTTGTCCATGCAGGGGACTTTCCCAACATCCTGGGTCTGTTGTGGGTGGAGCCAGGCAGAAGCACCTGGCTTATTCACTGAGCAGGGCTGGGTCCCCAGACGCCCAGCAGGAGGTGGAGACAGCATTGCCACTTGCAGGAGCAGAGCTATCGGCCTCCTGGCAGGAGGTGGGGCTAGGATCGTCCATGGCAGGCACAGAGCCATCAGTCGCTTGGCAGGAGGTGGAGCCAGCATTGTATCAGGCAGGGCAGGCTATCAGCAACTACTCTCCCCCTACTCTCAACGCAAATGTCCCACTCATCCCACACTGACTCATCCAGACCTCTGGAGCCACCCAGCTCCTGTCACACACACGCAAGACCAGCAGAAACCAGAAATGGTTAGACAAGAAAATAGACACTTTCTAAAAGTGCTACTTTCGAACCCAGAGCCCAAAAACCATCCACCCCACGGATGCGTAATTAAACCCCGAGTTCAGGGATACCAAACTCGACATTGCACCATGCTCCCCGAGCCAGCTAGGATCATAGCATTAATAATCCCGGCGGCCCATTCTAACTAATGGAGAGCAGGCTACCTCGCAATAGTGAAGAACGAAGACAGCTGTAATTCACTATTAGGACATGCCAACTTGGTCAGGCGTATCCTACCTTATACTTACAATGCACCCTGCCCGCGGGCCTGCCATAGGGGTGACTAACATGAAGTCAAGGGAAGGTTTGGGGGGGCTGGCAAGTAGGTATACTTGCGCAGCCTGCGTGACAGCACTAGGCTGCACGTGGGTCTCGCAATGACCGACCCGTAGACATCTTTTTACGAGGCCGCTCTTGTGGGTGGCACAACACGTGCTGCAAGCCCACGAGCGGCATTTGTATTTACAAGCCCCGGCACTCCTGGTACACTAGACTAGGGACTGACAGTAAACCAAATAAGCCAAACATGGATACAATCGATACATCAATTTAACATCGGGAGCACTTGCGCTGTGGCACTGATCAGCAGTGGCACGGCGCCCAAAGCATATACCAGCAAAAACATCGTAAAACAGTGGAGGCAAACAGAAAAAATGGAGGAGAGACTCAAGCCAATGATGTCAGGTCTAACACGTGTCCCTTCCAGCTGAAATGTGGGGAGAACTACCCTTGACCGAGGGAGTACTCATCACTAAGGCGGAAAAATCTGGACAGACCATCAGCATTGGCGTGATCGGTACCAGGGCGGTGTTCCACCGTAAAGTCCATCCCCTGTAGAGAAATGGATCACCTCAACAGTTTCGGATTCTCACCCCTCATCTGCATCAACCATCTGAGGGGCCTGTGGTCTGTCTGAACCCGGAAGTGAGTCCCAAACAGGTAGGGTCTTAGCTTCTTCAGCGCCCAGACCACAGCAAATGCTTCTCTCTCTATCGCACTCCACCTCGTTTCCCTGGGAAGTAACCTCCTACTGATGAAGGCTACAGGCAAGTCTCGGCCCTCTTCATTCACCTGAGCTAGAACAGCCCCCACGCCATGCTCTGAAGCGTCCGTCTGGACAATAAATTCTTTTGAAAAGTCGGGTGCCTGGAGTATAGGTGCCGTGCATATTGCAGTTTTCAGGGTGTCGAAGGCCGTTTGACAGGCATCAGTCCAGATCACGTTTCGTGGCTGCTTCCTGGAAGTCAGCGAAGTCAAGGAGTGCACAATGTTACCGTAATCCTTGACAAACCTCCTGTAATAACCCGTGAGTCCTAAGAAGGCTCTCACCTGAGTTTGGGTTTTGGGCGGCGCCCAAGCCAGGATGGTATCAATCTTGGGTTGCAGGGGGGCAACCTTGCCGCTCCCTACTTGGTGCCCCAAGTACACCACAGAACCCTGCCCAATCTGGCACTTACTGGCTTTGATTGTGAGGCCTGCTCTGCGCAGAGCCAACAGCACTTCCTGGAGGTGGCGCAAGTGTTCCTCCCAGCTGGCGCTGAACACTGCGATGTCGTCCAGGTAGGCGGCACTGAAATCCTCCAGTCCAGCCAAGACCTGGTTGACCAACCTCTGGAAGGTGGCAGGGGCATTCTTCATCCCAAAGGGCATCACCCGGAACTGGTATAGCCCATCTGGTGTGGAGAATGCTGACCTCTCCTTTGCCCCATCGGTTAAGGCGATCTGCCAGTACCCAGACGTTAAATCAAACGTACTAAGGTACCGGGCAGCCCCCAATCGATCGATGAGCTCATCAGCTCTGGGGATGGGGTGCGCGTCAGTCTTCGTGACTGAATTGAGTCCTCGGTAGTCCACACAGAACCGAAGTTCTGGTGATGCACCAGGCGCTGCAGCCTTCGGGACCAAGACCACTGGGCTGGCCCAAGGACTGCTAGAGGACTCAACCACCCCTAACGCAAACATTTTGGAGACCTCCTCCTTAATGTAAGCTCGGACCTTGTCAGTCACCCTGTAAGCCTTGTGCTTCACAGGAGGGCTGTCTCCGGTGTCAACGTCATGGACACACCAATGCATGACACCCGAAACCAAGGAAAACAGATCCGGGAATTGCCCCAACAGGTGGCGACAATCCTGTTTCTGCTCAAGGGTCAGTGTGTCAGAGAGGACGACACCATCCACTGACCCGTCTTGCTCTTTAGCACACAGGAGGTCAGGAAGAGGCTCACTCTCCTCCTCCATTCCAGCATCTGTAGCTAGGAGCATGCCCACTTCGGACCTTTCTAAGTGGGGCTTCAAACGGTTGACATGCAGGACCCGCAAGGGGTTCCTGGGAGATTTCAAGTCCACCCGGTAGGTGACATCGCTCTTCTTCTCCACAACCTTAAACGGTCCAGTCCACCTGTCCTTGAGCGCACAAGGTTCCACAGGGGACATGACCCACACTTCCTGACCAGGCTGAAGCTCTACCAGAGTGGCATTCCGGTCGTACCAACGCTTCATCTCCTCCTGGCTGGCCTCCAGATTTGCCTGAGCAAGTTCTCTGAAATGCCGAGTCTGGTTCCGAAAGGCCAGCATGTAGCTGTATACATCCTGGGGAGGTTTCCTGGGAGATTGCTCCCAGCCTTCCTTGACCAGACTCAAAGGCCCTCTTACCGGGTGACCGTACAAGAGCTCAAAGGGGCTGAACCCTAGAGACTTTTGCGGCACCTCGCGGTAAGCAAACAACAGGCATGGCAAGAGGACGTCCCATTTCCGCCTCATTGGTTCTTCAAGACCCATGATCATGCCTTTCAGGGTCCAGTTGAATCTCTCAACCAGCCCATTTCCTTGAGGGTGGTAAGGAGTGGTGAACTTGTAGGTTACCCCACACTCCTTCCACAGAGACTTCATATAGTTCGAAATGAAGTTGGTGCCTCGGTCTGACACCACCTCTCTGGGGAACCCCATCCGGGAGAAAACACCCATCAGTGCCCGTCCCACCACGGGGGCCGTCACTGTTCGGAGAGGGATGGCTTCCGGGTACCGCGTGGCATGGTCCACCAAGACCAGGATAAACCTGTTGCCCAGGGCTGTCTTGGGGTCCAGGGGCCCAACAATGTCAATACCCACCCGGTCAAAGGGGGTACTGACCACTGGAAAAGGTTGGAGGGGAGCCTTCTGCTTCCTTCCGCTTTTCCCACTTGCCTGGCAAGTGTGACAAGTCTTGCAATGGATGTCTACATCCCTTCGCATCTGAGGCCAATAAAAATGGGTGACAAGCCTATCATAGGTCTTGTCCTGCCCCAGATGTCCAGCTAACGGAACATCATGAGCCAAACCCAGTAGGATGGCTCTGAAGCGCTGGGGTACCACCAGCACACGGGCTGACCCAGGCTCAGCAGCCTTAGGCTCGCTATACAGGAGGTCGTTCTCCCAGTACACAAAATGTGACCCTGACTGATCACCTGAGGATTGGGCTGAGGCCTGCTGCCTCATGCCCACAAGAGAAGGGCACACCTTCTGTTCGGCACAGAATTCCTCCCTGGAGGGACCACCATCCTGCTGCCAATGGGTCAGCTCGGGCAGGTCTCCCAGTTCGGCAATTTGTTCCCCTGTGGGCTCCAGGGCATCCCCCTCAGGGTCTACCTCCTCCTGGACCACGGGAACTATGGGGGACGGTTTCCCGCGCCCCCTGCCACTTCTCTTCACAGCTGGGTCCTGGGCCATACTTTCAGGCTCCGGGACCCCATCAACACCCTTACTCGCTGTCATCGATCGAGTGGTTGCACACACCCACTCTGGCACACCCAACATTTTCAAGTGCGCCTCTCTCTCCACCTTAGCCCAAGGGGAGTCTTCTAAATCATTGCCCAGGAGACAATCGACAGGCATGGCGGGCCTCACAGCAACCTGAAGAGTACCTGAAACTCCCCCCCATTCAAAGGAAACCTGAGCTACCTCACACTCTTTCTGGGAGTTGTCAGCAGCTATCACAGGGTAGAATGCGTGGGGAACCACCTGCTCTCTGGACACCAAGTGACACTTGACAGCTGTCACACTCGCTCCGGTGTCTCTGAGAGCTTCCACTCTATGGCCATTAATGGTCACCCACTGCCTATATTTACTAGTGTTACTAGGCAGAGGGGGTGGAGGGACCATTTGCATGTCTCCTGGCGAGACCAGGGACATTTCTGCGGGACCCCTCCCACCATGGACAACCATCTCCTCCCCTCCCAGGGCTACACTCGCCAACTGACGGGGGGTGCACGCGGCGGTGCATTTGAATCCTTTTTGGGACACTGGGGGTCATAAAACCGGTGTCCCACCTGCCCGCAACCGTAGCAGGTTAGGGGGCCCCTATGAACAGGTTTACCCGTCGGGGCCCCTGGCTTCTTCTCAGGGGGAGGCTGGGAACCTTTCCCTTGGTTCCCTTGGGGATTACTTTGGGGCCCTTTCTGAGACTCCTTCTGTTTACCCTTGTCCCCCCCCCACTCTTCTGCTGGGGACAGTGCTTTAAATGGGCCGGTACTCACCGGTACTGAGTACCGGCACTTCTAAATTTTCGGCGCTTGAGTACCGGAACTTCTCTGTGTCCAAAAGAGAGTACCGGTACTCACTTGAATGTAAACTAAGCTCCGTGAAATTGGCATTTACAAAAAGCACAACACAGCTGACAACGTGTGGGTCCGTCCGTTTTTGTTGTGAAGCACTCTGATCGAGTGCTAATCTACCCCCCACAATGTGCTAATTGAGCGGATGCCAGGAGGCATTCATCCAGAGCCAGGGAGTTGGCAGGAGGTTTGGGAGGGGCGGACACACACTGTGAATACTGACACAGCCTGTGACTCTCTGTCTGCTCTGACCAGAGTCAGACCGGGACAGGCTCATAACGGGGTGCAGTGCTGGTGGGGGAGGAACCTGCGCCAAGCAGATTTCTTCCACTAAGAGCATCAGCCCTGAGATAAAGGCACGTATATTAGTTGTTTCTGTGGTATGTTTGATGTACAGCGGGCCTTGGGCTTGGTGCACTGAGCAGAGAACAGTGTTATTGCCGATATTGTTTGTTCACTTACACATGAAGCTGCTGTTTTTTGTTCAGCTCGCGTCAGACAAATGTTCTTGTAATTTCCTCGGATGAGGGTTTGGTCGTGGTTCGAGGTCACAGATGTGCCTTATTAAAGAGACAGACGCCGCCCTTCGACCTAGTTCCCTGGGGGTGAAGTTAATCAGAACCTTCGCTCTGCCCTCACTTCGTTGACAGCACAGCATGACACTGCTGGGGGTGCATTTAATCAGGGCTGCTGGGGGTACATTACACCAGGGCTGATGGGGGTGCATTAAACCAGGGCTGCTGGGGGTGCGTTTAATCAGGACTCTCCTTAGCTTTGGTTCGAGAGTTTAGTGCAAGCGTCTTCCAGACCATATGCAGAATATTCTGGTGCCCTCCAGAACACCAGGCAGGGGCTGATTGATTTGAAAGCAAGTGTGAATAATCATGACATTGTATTAGTAAGCAGCTGAGATCATGTGTGCAGGTAGGGCCTCTTACATCCCGTTTGGTACAATCTGGTGCCAAAGTACCCTTTCATTTCAGGTGCTCTGCAGTAGTTTTAAGATCTTTTTGGAGTTTCTTGTTGCTCAAATGGGTGTAATTTCTGAAATGTATAGGTTTCCCACATCTTCACTGCTTGATTTTGCCTGTGGGAAAGTGTCACTCATAGTCGTTGAATGTCACTCATATTTACACTGAAATTATGAAAATGTCACACATAAAACCTTTGCAGCTATCTGCAGTGTGTACTCGGGCACTGTGGAGTCCATAGCACTGTAGGTGTGAGAGCGGGCCGGCTAACAGGCATATCTTGTGACTCTCAGGAAATCGAAGAGAAGACTTCCTGCTGGCATAGCAGAATAGGCCAGCAAATGTTTGGATCCAAACTGAAGAGGAAAGTGGTGATAGTGATGCTGTGCACAGCCAGGGGAGTTAAGGTTTAGTAATGTGGGCAGGAGCTAATGTAAGCATTTCTAAAACGCATGTACTGAATCCCCTGTCTGCATGAATGCTTCTGTGACCCTGTGCGTATTCTTGCATGAGTGAGTGTTGTCTGCAGTGTCCAGCATAGCAGATGTATAGCCGCAAGCCCAACAAGCCCTGTATTACCACACTCTGCACTTGAAGCGCACATGAAAGGGTGCGCTTGTAGCAAGTGCAATGCCACTCTTTCCCCAGTGCAGATCTGCTCTCTCCGCAGTGTTTCAACACAATTGCATTTTGTCTGGGTGATGTCTGTTAAGTGGCAACGAAATAAGAGGGTTAAGAATAGTTATACCTTTCCAAACAATGTTAAGGAAAATATCTTGTGCAAGTCATAGGTGATCTAGTTGTTGCACCATGAGAAGCCCACTTTAATAATAAATATACCCTTTTGTACGTATAAGGGAAATGCAATATTCAAATATATACCAGAAAGGCTTTCGTATAATTATGCACAGCTGCACACCAATTAAATCTCAACCACATTAAATGTGTGACCCTGGCCGGATACCATTACACTGCCCATAGCCCCGCCCCCATTGCCCCGCCCCAAGCCCCGCCCCCCTAGTACACATCTCAATTTGGTGAGTACCTGCACTTATTTTTTTCCATTTAAAGCACTGGCTGGGGACCCTGCCCACCTTTGGCTGAGTCTCCACTGGACCCTTGTGGACCCTGGTACTGACCCAGCGGTCCGCCTCCTCAGCAAGTTTTCTAGGGTTAGATATCTTGCTATCAATAAGGTGCTGGCGCAGTTATTAGACAAATGCTCCCAAGCAAACAAATCATAAAGAGCTTCATAACTTTCCACTTTGCTGCCCTTTACCCAACCATCCATGGCTCTGCAAAAATAAGACACTTATTCAACCCACGTCGTACCAGGCAACTTCTTACATTCTCTAAAAGCTTGTCTGTACTTCTCGGGGGTTAGGCCATACCGCAACATTAAAGCATCTTTCATATGAGCATACGACATTCTATCCGCAACAGGCATGTCTAACAGGGTATCTCTCCCCTCATTCACAAAGCGACCCCACAACCCCGCTCCCCAATTCTTCTCAGGGACCTGGTGGGCCAACAATGCTAACTCATATGCTTTAAACCACTGACCAATATCTTGTTTCCTATGATAATCTTTTATCACATCTTTGGGAAAGTAAAACTTACTTTCTGCAGGCCCAGATGGGATGCTGCCACCAGAGGGATTCAATTCTAATTTCTTAGCTTGGATGTCCAACTCCCTCAACTTGGTATCACGCTCCAAAGCTAACTTTTCTCTTTCGAAATCTAACCTTTTGGTCTCCAAATCAGCTTCTCTTCTACCTCTTGCATTTTCTAACTCCAACTGCCCATTTATCTTTAGCCTTGCCATTTCAATGTTGTATGCACGCTCCTTCGCCCTTTCTTCTCGTTCTTCAGGGGAAAGACCTTTGGAGGAAACACTGCTTCCGGGAGAGGACTCCGGCCCATTCGCTGGCGCCTCCTCTTCCCCTTCCACTGGCGGTACCACCACCGGATCAGTGGGATCTCTGGATTCCAACCAGGCCTCCAGAGCTTTGAGATATTCCTCCTTCAACGGGAGGCCTTTGGTCGGAACTTTAAACTGCTTGCAGAAGGATTTCAGTTTCTTCAAGCTGTAGTCGTTTATCTTCGCTCTGTCGAATTCCTCCTCAACAACAACAGGGGTAGTGACTCCGGTGTCACTCATGGTCAAAACTGGCAGTGTTAAAAAAAATCAAGCTTCAGAAAAGCGGAGAGCCCAAAAATAGGATCCTTCCAAATTAGATTGTGACTGCGCTATGGTCTGCTTTCACTATGTAGCGCACACTAATCACTGTACATGGGTCACAAATGCAAAGTTCAAATCCTCACCGCTGCATCCAATGTTAGAACCGGCTGTCTCTAGTTGGCAGAGGTATACACTTCTGACAAATAGGGACACACCTTTTCTAGTCAGGGCAAGGGGATCACACCCTTTGATAACCCCTGCTCACACCCTCGGTAGCTTGGCAGAGCAGATAGGCTTATCTCGGAGGCTGTGCGTTAAGCATTTATGACCACATACAGTAATAAAGTGAATGCACTACAAATGGACACGACACAGTAGTATTATAAAAATAAGGATTTTTATATAAGGCTTAGCACAAGACCAAATAACGACAAAACTGTACACAATCTGAATAAATACTTTGGGAAGGAAAAAGGATAGTTCAAAGGTAGTTTCTTCTTTAGCACAGAGTCTTTTGTATCACAGCAAATCTTCTTCTGGGAAACACAGTTCTTAGCAACAGAGTAGCTGACACAGGAGCTACACGACGTCGAGGCAAAGTTAATCCAAAGGTTCGGCGTCGACCGCGAGGAGCGCTACGTCGAGCCCGGAGTCACACGGACCCCCAACAACACAGTACCTTGGAAAATGAAGCACACGCTGATCAGCGGCGTCGAGCAATCCGGCGTCGCGCCTTCGGTGTCGATCAGGCCTCAGCAGGCATCGTTGTCGATGATGCGGTTGCAAGGTGTGAGCAGCACTCACGGCGTCGAGAGGGCACGAGGGCGATGCGATCAGCAGCGGTGCAGACAAGAGGTCCCTTGGAGCTGGAGCCGTACTCCCACTCAATGGCGGTGCTGCTGGCGTCGGTCGGGCCCGGCGGCCGGTCGTCGAGGAAGCGGGACACTGGGGCCGTTACCCACTATGTCGAGCTGGATTCGGCGACGTCCGTCGGCGTCGAGATTGCTGGTTCTTTCAGGGGTGCTGGCTTCTCGGTTCCAGCAAATAGCACTTTAAGCAGATGAAGTCCTTAATCCCTGTGACTTCAGCAGGAGACTGGCACTCTACCAGTCCTTGGAGATTTTCTTAGCAAGCGTGAGAGTACACACACAGTTCCTCTCTCCTGGTTCCTTGGCAAAAATAAAGAAGCACTGCAGGATTCCCTTCAGCAAACAGCACACTGGCAGAAGGGGTAGGCAAGTCCTCAGATCAGCAGGCCTCTTGTCCTTGGTTACAGGGTTCCTTGTCAGAAGTGATCTAAATTCTTGGTTCAGGGGTCCTTCTCTTATACCCCTTTTCGGCTTTGATCCCTTTGTCCATGCAGGGGACTTTCCCAACATCCTGGGTCTGTTGTGGGTGGAGCCAGGCAGAAGCACCTGGCTTATTCACTGAGCAGGGCTGGGTCCTCAGACGCCCAGCAGGAGGTGGAGCCAGCATTGTCACTTGCAGGAGCAGAGCTATCGGCCTCCTGGCAGGAGGTGGGGCTAGGATCGTCCATGGCAGGCACAGAGCCATCAGTCGCTTGGCAGGAGGTGGAGCCAGCATTGTATCAGGCAGGGCAGGCTATCAGCAACTACTCTCCCCCTACTCTCAACGCAAATGTCCCACTCATCCCACACTGACTCATCCAGACCTCTGGAGCCACCCAGCTCCTGTCACACACACGCAAGACCAGCAGAAACCAGAAATGGTTAGACAAGAAAATAGACACTTTCTAAAAGTGCTACTTTCGAACCCAGAGCCCAAAAACCATCCACCCCAACGGATGCGTAATTAAACCCCGAGTTCAGGGATACCAAACTCGACATTGCACCATGCTCCCCGAGCCAGCTAGGATCATAGCATTAATAATCCCGGCGGCCCATTCTAACTAATGGAGAGCAGGCTACCTCGCAATAGTGAAGAACGAAGACGGCTGTAATTCACTATTAGGACATGCCAACTTGGTCAGGCGTGTCCTACCTTATACTTACAATGCACCCTGCCCGCGGGCCTACCATAGGGGTGACTAACATGAAGTCAAGGGAAGGTTTGGGGGGGCTGGCAAGTAGGTATACTTGCGCAGCCTGCGTGACAGCACTAGGCTGCACGTGGGTCTCGCAATGACCGACCCGTAGACATCTTTTTACGAGGCCGCTCTTGTGGGTGGCACAACACGTGCTGCAAGCCCACGAGCGGCATTTGTATTTACAAGCCCCGGCACTCCTGGTACACTAGACTAGGGACTGACAGTAAACCAAATAAGCCAAACATGGATACAATCGATACATCAATTTAACATCGGGAGCACTTGCGCTGTGGCACTGATCAGCAGTGGCACGGCGCCCAAAGCATATACCAGCAAAAACATCGTAAAACAGTGGAGGCAAACAGAAAAAATGGAGGAGAGACTCAAGCCAATGATGTCAGGTCTAACAGTGATGTTATATCAAAACAGTGTGATGTTATCTCTGTCTGCACTAGCTCAAGGTGACCTGTTAAAACTTTGTGTTGGTAACTCAACCTACAAAACGTATTATATGGATAACCATGTAATGTGTAAAGACTGTGGTTGGTTACAGGAACCTGTTTGGGCCTAGGATAGAGTCTGTTCATCTGTACATAGGTTTCCTCCTGTTTGTTGAAGCCATGGGTTATCGCCTCAATGGTGTGTATCCAGCGGCATTCCTTGAAGTTAAGCTGGTTTGCAGTATTACCGCCTCTTTGATGTGGAATCACCTTTTCAAGTACCAACCATTCAATTTGCTCGTGTGTGTGGCCCATTGTCGAGTAGTGATCCACTAATGGTGCGCCTTGTACCTTGCATTTTATTCTACTCTGGTGTTGCAGGATTCTGTTCTTTACCTTTTGAGTTGTCTGGCCTATGTAGATCAGTAGGGATGGGCATCTTATCGCATACATTACATTTTGACTATTACAGTTCGTGAATTGGGTGAGTGTGTATGTTTTACTACGATGTGTGACAGTTTTCCCAGTTATTGTGTTTTTGCACGCTTTGCAGCTGCCACACCTTTGGTGTCCAGTGATGGGCGGTAGACCAAACTGGGATCTGGTGTCAGGTACAGGTGTTGATTCCAGAATTGAAGAGACTACGTAGTCTTTGACATTTTTGGCCCGCTTAAATGAGAACATGGGAACCTCTGGTATTCCAATTTCTGGTCCCACCAGATTCCAGTATTTTCTGATGTTTTTGTTTATTTCGTGGCTTCTTGTGTTAAAAGTGGTTACACAAATAAGTTTGTCCATTTTTCGTTTTTTTGGTTGTACTTCTAGTAAGGTCTCACGTGGCCTGTACCAGGCTCTTTTCCTGGCTCTGTTTAGGAGCCCCTTTGGGTATCCCCTGTCTCTCAATTTGGAAATGAGTAAATCACTTTCTTGGAAATAATCTTTTCTTCTTGTGCAATTCCTAAGCACACGCAAGAATTCCCCATAGGGCAGGTTATCCTTCAGGTTCCTGGGGTGGTGCGAGTTATATTGTAAGAGTGTGTTCAGATCTGTAGGTTTCTTGAATAGGTTCATCACAATTCTTTCTTCCTCTACTGCCAGAGTGAGGTCTAGGAATGTAATAGACTCGTTACTGTGTGCCGTTATGAACTGAATGTCTTTGGAGCATGCATTCAACCATGAGAGAAAAAGCTTGAGTGTGTCCTCTGGGCCCGTCCAGATCATCACAATGTCATCGATATATCGATTCCAAGTGGTTAAGTTGTCAATATATGGATTTTGGTCTGAATATATGTATTGGTTTTAAAAGTTGTCCATGAACACATTTGCCAGACTAGGGGCAAATTCGGCCCCCATGGCGACTCCTATGCATTGGTAGAAAAACATGCTTTGGAAGATAAAGTCATTTTTTGTCATAGCAATGGTTAGCAATTGGACCAAAAGTTCTATGGGGATCCAATGAGGTGAAGGACGAGTGTCTAAGACCTTCCTGATGATAGCAATTGCTTCCTCTTGTGGTATGCTAGTATGTAATGAGCACACGTCGAGTGTGACAAAAAATTGTGTTGGTTTGTTAAATGGCTGATCCTCTAAAATTTGGGTAGTGTGCATAGTGTCACGTATGAATGATCTTGTTTCCCATACAAAAGGCTGTAGGAAACTGTCCAGATATTGGTTAACCGGTTTCAAAATGGAGCCACAGCCCGAGACTATCAGTCTTCCTGGTGGTCTCCGTAAGTTTTTATGGACTTTAGGGATAGTATAAATCGTTGGAATCCTGGGGGCATCATTGTTCAAGAATTTAAATTCAGGTTCCGAAAGAAATCCTTCTTCTAGACCTTGTTTGGTGAGTTCTTTGATCAGTTTGGTTATATCCTTTGTGGGGTCTCTTGGTATTCGGGTATAGCTGTTTCACAATTCAGTTGTTGTGTAATCTCTGCTATGTAATCTTCCGTGTTCTGGATTACAACTGCTCCACCCTTGTCCGCAGTCTTTATCACAATAGATTTATTGTCCTTAAGTGTTTGCAGTGCTAGTCGCTCATCTTTTGTAATGTTATGTTTGATGTATTTGGTGTTCTGTAGCAGGTTCATGACCTCCGTCATCACAACTTTTTCATATGTCAGGATTTTTTCATTCATGAGATGCGCAGCAGGGTTGAAGGTGGAAGGAGGACGGAACTCTGTGGCTGCTGGCTTTCTGATGTATTCATCCCTTTTTGTGAAGAAGTACTTCAGACGGATTTTCCTGAAGAACTGTTGTAGCTTCAACTTGATGTTGAAAGAGTTTGGGGGAGCAGTTGGTATAAAAGATAGACCCTTAGCCAGGATATCATGTTCGGCTGTATTCAAGGCGTAGTTTGAAATGTTTAGAATGGGGTCTTTCATATTTGTTATGGCTTATTGCGCAGCGTTTTCTCCAACTGGTGGATTGTTTCACTTGGATTCGCTGACAAGGTGGTGTACACCCACGGTACGTTTGGCGTCTCGTACTGATTTCTCCATGGTTCTGCTGTGGTTGTGGCTGGAATCGGACTCTGGTGTTGCCCCGACGGTTGCCTCTCCCTTGGTTCCATCTGGGTGGTCATCGCCAGTTGGGGTCTCTGTTGTTCCAGGTGGGATCCCCTAAAAAAGAAGCATTCAGAGTGCCAAAGGTATCCTGGTATTGTAGCCCTGCTTGGTGTGATGCCCCGGGGGGAAGTTCAGTGTTTGTGGTGGGTAGGAAGGACCTTGTTGGTATGTCCTTGGGTTAGTGCTAGTGCATGATCTTTCAGATTCACTTTCAGGACCACTGCCGAAGGAAGAATTCGAAAAAGTAGCAAATCTTCTGTTGTTCTGTCTGTTGCGATTGGTGAAATATCCCTGTGAGTCTTGGGTGTAGTAGTCATCACAGATGTAGGGATATGTGACTTTCTTATCGTATGCTTGATGTCTTTGGCTACTTTTTCCAGTTTTCTATTCAACGTTATGCTGTTGAACTCAGCTGTGGCTTTCTCTGCACGTTCAAGTGCCACTTTGGCATTTCTTAGAGATTTGTCCTCCAAAATGTCTTTTTTGAGGTCTGCTATCTCTTGGGTTAATTTCTTAACATACTCCAGTGCTGTCTCAACTCCCAACACCATCCATGTCGGTAGCAGTTATTGGCCACAAAGCTAAATCCCTAGCAAAATTTGGGAAGTTCAATGAAGATGCCTGGTTTGTTGCCAACCTGTAGACCCTTTGGGATGATGTTTTCTTGCAAGTAATTAGTTAATAAGTGTCCGTGCAAGCGTGTGTGAATCAATTTCTTCTCCAGTCTCTCTAGACGGGTCAATTTATCATTTTTTTTCCCAAAACCTTTATCGGTGATCACACAATGAACACTGCTTTAAGCCAACAACCCGGAGGCCGGCAGCATCTAATATCCATACTTATTGAGTTTGTAAGTACACAGCCTTTTGGCCGACAGCCCAACGGTCCGGCGGCGGTTTAGCAAAATTATAACAGTAGAATCAACGTTCTGTGCGATTCTCATATTTCCGTAAAAGAATAATAAATCTATACGATATGAAAACAATAACAACAAGCCCATCCCCCAAACAGCCTACTCCACCCCTAGCCCAAGTTGCTTAAAATCGGGATAAGTCGCCCAGTATAAACACAGCCCTATCAGCTCACCTAGCGGTCCACTCCATACATCCCATACGCATACCTTTACATGCCCTAAAACCACAAAGCCTGCCATTAACTCGTACACAACCCCAGCCGCCCGTCGCCACACCTTCACACCACCAGTCAGTTTCCATACAGCTCTGAATCAACCCGACCCAGCCAACCAACCAAGGGTTCCCAGATGTCCACCGGCCTTGACCCACTCGGCATGAGCTCCCAGTAAGTTGTCACTTGGTCTTTGTAATATATAGCCGAACGTATCCACCCTGCCACTGTTGGGGGGCTAACCCTTTTACATTACAATGCAATCTGTCGCTTAGCCAGCAGTAGCAAAAGAGCCACCAGTTTGCGCAATCCACTCTGTACATCCATCACAAATCCCAAAAGAGCCAGAAGCGGGTCTACCTGTAACTCTAGTTCTACAATGTGCCCTATATGTCGTATCACCTCCATCCAATATTCCTTAATCTGCCCGCATTCCCAGGTCAGATGAAAAAAGGTTGCCTCCATTTCCCCACATCTCCAACATTTTGCTTCAGACTGGAGCCCCATACGACAAAGCTGTTTAGGCGTACGATAAGTTCTGTGCAAATAATTGAAATGTATAAGCCTAAGCCTGTAGTTGGGCAAGAGGTTTTCAAGTTGTGAGCAGCAGAAAGTCCATTGTCTATCAGTAATCACTATATTTGCCTCCCTTTCCCACTCAGATCTAGACGAGCTCCGTAAGACCGGTGAAGTGGTCTACGTGATACTATAGATACACGTAATCAATTTGCGAGGAGACTCTTTGGAGAGTAGATCCTCCAGTGCCGGCAGCGTGGGAGGTGCCACTGGAAAGTCAGGATATTGAGCCTTACAGGCCGCTCTCAATTGATAAAACAAAAACATGTCAGAAGCCGAGGGTATATTCGGTTCACACATCTTTTGTAATGTCAGAAATTCATTGTCTGGGTAAAGGTCACTAGCAGTCTTGAGTCCCCGTTTATATGCTCTCTCTGACACGGCTTTGTCTGCCAGCGGCCCCAAAAGTGGATTACCACCTAGCGCCATCGAAGGTGCAAATAACTCTGCAATCCCAGCTCTTTTCACTAATTTCGACCATGCCCATCTAGTAGCCTCGACCGTGTTTATGTCCGATGGTGACCCTTCATAAGGGTGATAAACTGTAACATTGAGCGGGGTGGGCGCTGCGACGTCCATTTCTATGGCCACATGCGGCTGGAAGGGAATCGTGTGATGCCAGAAATGTAAGTATTGGGCCTGCGCACTATAAGCATATAGCTCAAAATCAGGAGCAGCCAACCCCCCTTGACTAAATGGGAGCGTCAAAAGATTCCACAACACTCTGGGTTGGCCACCAGCCCAGATCAATTCCAAAATTACAGACCGCAACTGTTTGAAGAATTGCCCATTCAGGGGCAACAGGATATTCACAAACAAATACAGCAGTTTTGTTAAAACTATCATTTTCGTGATGGCTATTCAACCCGTCACAGAGAGTGGTAACGTTTTCCACCTCTGTATTTTGACTTCCAACCAGTTCATCACCTTACCATAATTTGCCAGCCACAATTCTTGTATGGACCTGCTGAACCATATGCCCAAATATTTAACCTCTTCCTCCGCCCACACTATGGGAAATTCGGTAGCACTCTTTTGTGTATCATCTGTTAGTAGCAGCTCACCAATTTTGCCCAATTAATCTGTATGCCCGTGAGACCACCATACCTAATGAACTCCCTCATAAGCGGGTCAAAGTTTTCTTCAGGTTTAACCATATATATGGTCATGTCGTCCGCGTACATAGAGACTAGTAGACTTCTCGAGGTAAAGCCAATGCTTCGGTGAGTATGATGTTGTCTCAGTCGGGCCGCCAGGGGTTCAGTAGCAATAGCAAACAATAGCGGCGACAGGGGGCAGCCCTGCCTTGTACCTCTCATGATAGTTATGGGTTGTGAATTCTGACCGTTCACTTTAACCCTTGCCGTAGGGGCCGTATACAGAAGCCAAATTTGTTGCGTAAGCGTGTGACTAAATCCCATATGCGTAAACAACGCAAAAAGAAACCTCCACTCAAGGGAATCAAAGGCCTTAGTCGTGTCCAACAACGCAGCTGCAGCCTGCACCCGTGGGTCTAAATAGTGTAATAGGCCAAATACCACTCTAAGATTGTGAGACGTGGATCTACCCGGTACGAAACCAGACTGATCCGATAACGCAATTTGTGGTAGCATAAGTTTCAGCCTGTCCGCCAATAGCTTCGCATACATTTTTGCATCTAAGTTTATTAACGACAGGGGGCGGTAGGATTCAGAACTTGTCGAATCCTTATCAGGTTTTAATAGAGTAATGATCATGGCCTCCCGGAGCGTGGGCGGTAAAATTCCCGTGTCCATGACCTCTAAGTAAACCTGGAGCAACCGAGGTGCAACTATGTCAACATATTCCTTATAAAAGGCTGCCGTTAGGCCGTCTGATCCAGGGGCTTTGTCCGCCGGCATGCCGCTTATGACACACCTTATGTCTTCAACAGTGATCGGTAAGTCCATATATTGCCTCGCACCATTATTGAACCAGGCCAATGCAATGGTGTCCAGATATTATGTTATGTCCGCCTCCCCCGGGGTCACCTTAGATGTATATAGCGATCTGTAAAAATCAGTCATAGTGAGCAATATAGCCTGTGCTGACCTGGCCACCTCCCGTCCTTACCGTGCAATTCAGTAATATACTCCGCCCCTCTGGGTGCACGCAGTAATGACGCCAGCGTTTTCCCGGCACGATCCCCATCCCCATACCGCCGAGCCTGAGCATATTTATTAAGATAGGCCGTTTCTCTCTCCGCTTCCTCCTGAAACATTGTTAGCTTAGACCTGAACTCGGCCCGTGTAGACAGCAAGGGAGTCTCAGCATTCACCGTCTCCAATCGTGTGAGGTTCCTCTCGAGCTTGTCCAGAGTGTCCCTTATAGATCTAAGCACTCCCGTTTTGAGAGCCATACAGCTGCCTCTCGTCACTACTTTAAAGGCTTCCCAGAGTGTGCCCGGCGAATCCACAGACCCTTCATTTAATGCAAAATACTCAGTTAGTTTCTCCCGGAGTTCTACCCTAAATACCTGCTCTAGTAATGCACGTGATGGGAACCTCCAGCTGAAGGGCTGTACATATTGCAGCGGTATCAGTACCTGCAATCGCACCAGAGCATGATCAGAAAACGACTGAGGTAGATGGTCAGCCCCCACCACCTGAGATTGCAACTCCCTGGACACCAGCCAATAATCAATCCTTGACCACGCATTTCTATGTGCCGTGACACACGTGCCCGCACGTGTCCCAAGATGTAGAGCCCTCCACGAATCTATCAGGCCCTCTTCTGCCACAATGTCAGCTAATACCTCCGCCGCCCTAGGGTGATGCTCACGTGCCACTCCCTGCCTGTCGATAGAAGGAGAGAGGACCACATTGAAGTCCCCATCCCACAACACTGCCGCACGTTCACCGGTGTGTATTTTATGCCATACGTCCTGAAAGAATGAAGGGCTGTCTGTATTTGAACCATACACATTAACTATCTGCACCGGGGAGTTACACAGTGTACCAAAAAGCAATATAAATCTGCCTTCCGTGTCAATAACCGAGGAGTGCGTTCTCCACTGCAATCCTCTCCAGAATAATATAGCAACCCCCCTAGCGTAATTCGAGTAAGTAGCCTCCACCACCTCCCCTCATCTGTTGTGTATGAGCATAGCAGTATTGGCAGCAGCTAAATGCGTTTCCTGTAGCAAGCAAATATCTACCTCTTTATGCAGCAAGTATGAGTGGACTAACCTGGCCTTCCTGCGATCATTCAGTCCTCTAATGTTCCAAGAGCGACATGTAATAGCCTTCACAGTGATCCCCAGTATATTACGTAGTCACACACAAGCGATTTAAAACATAAACACAAATATTGCACAATCTTCTGCAACGCGCTGCAATAGATAGCACTAGGGCACTCACTAAACCAGATAGGATCTCCGGGCCGCGCTCTCACACATAAGCAAGATATATGCAACGCAGCTGACTTAAGATGAAGTAGGCCTAAACAATTCAATAACATACTAGTTCAACCCTCACCCGCTCCAACCCCCCAATCAGGTTGTGCATGCTCATCCCCCCTCCCACTCCCCTAGAATTCCCGAAGCGCCTCCTCCCAGTCCACCTACACCAACCCCCCGAACAGGTTGTGCAATCTCCCCCCCACTACATTGTTCAAAGCATACAACAAAAACCTTGTCAATACTGCGGGAATCATCCCTCGGGGTACGCAGATTGGCCACCCTACTGCCCAGTACTTGTGACAGGGTGGCCGAACTAAGAACGTCACATATGCTCCTCCTGGGCCCGACCATGGATGAGTAGGGGCAGTGAGTTACAGTTAGTCCCCCACGTCCTAATATAGCTTGGGCCCAAAACTCAACAAAGAAGGTGGGTCTGCCTGGACCCTGAACCCGCAGCTTGGCAGGATATCTTGTACCAGTCTGTTGAAAGATCTTTTTCGCAGGAATTAATTCCCTCTGGGCAGCTTGCACCTGCACGGTGAAATCCGGGTACAAAGCTATATCATTGCCCCGGTATTGTATTGATCCCTTTTCTCTGGCGAGACACAGTATGGTATCGCGATCCCTGTAGTTAAGCACTCGGGCTATTATTGGTCTCGCCGGGGCACCAGGTTTGGGCCTGGGTCCCAGAGACCTGTGAGCCTGTTCAATAAGAAACATGGGAGAGAGGCCAGTTCCGAACAATTTTTTTAACATAATCTCTATATATTGTTCCATGTTCTGAATGTCCTTAGATTCCGCAATTCCCGTTATACGGACATTGTTGCGTCTCGATCTCGCCTCCAAATCCTCACTCTTTTGCTGAATCAGGGCTAATACTTTGTCCATGCCTTTCACTTTCTTTTCCATGTCAGTTTGGCCTTCCTCCATCTCCGTCACTCGCGTTTCCAACACTCTGACTCTGCCTTCCTGTTTATTCATCTGTTGGGTGATCCTGTCCATGCGGTCAGCCAAAGTATCCATCATAGAGTCAATGCCCTGCAGGCTTGTTTTCAGCTCTTGGAACATGGCCCTGACATCTGACGCCGGCAGTTTGCCTTGGGCACCCTGCTCCGACGCTTCCCGATCCGCAGCATCTGTCTCCTGGGTTTTCTTCGTTTTTTATCAAACGTTATCTTCGGCTGACTCGTTTCTGGCTTTCCCATCTCTGTATCACCACACAGCAGGTATTGACAATGATAATCGCGAAGAAGCATCCTCACGTTCATGCCACCTCCAACCGAAGCGTAGGACGGCTTTAGCAACGTGTGTCCAATCCCTGTCACGTAGTAATGCACGATGCACGATCAAGCATTCCCGGGCGTCGCCACATGGAGCTAGGGCCAGGATCCGCGCCACACCTCCGGTCTGAGCAGGCGGCTGCAGATACGACACCTCAATCTGCGGGTACTTCCTGTGCATCAACAAGCGTCGCCAGCTTCAATCAGCGGGCCACCCCATCCCCAAAGCGACACGGGCACCAACCGCGACTCTCAGAATCTCAGCTCCACATTAACTCCATGTGTGTGTAGATGATACCTGCAGCCTGGCTACCCACCACTCCAATGGGAAACCAAGGTCTCTCCGGGCTGTTAGTAAGTAATGCGGGTGCTTGCCAAGCCGTATTTTAGCAGAGCTGGCCGGCGCGCTGAACACAATTATTCCACCACCACCAGCACGAGGACAATATCCTGGTCCACAGCGTCTACATATGGCAGGGGAGCCACCTTCCTAGAATGTTAGTGCCTTGTTGTACATTCCATTGTCCATTATATGGATCACCAACAACCCGGCACCGTTGAACTAGAGCAAACTCATGGCCACAATACAGCTCCGCTCGTGCGTGGACTGCCGCGCGGCCTCTCGTGAAGGTGCCCCCGGGGACCCCCAGCACCGCAAGCCAGGACAACTCAATACTGACCTGGAAAGTCCACGGCTTCCTTATCCATTCCATTTTGTGGTAATCCCCACGGAGTGTCAAACAATGGGCATGGACAGTTCTGTTCCGACAGGTCCACCCACAGGGCTTCTTATAATGCGCACTTACAAGAGTACAATCTGGCGGACCGCCGTCTTCCACGTCGACCCATCCAGCGCCACGGGGTCACAGGCACCAACAGGCTGACGCACTCCCTCGTTCACGGTACCCCCAAAGTAGCCCAGAGCACCATACCTCGCCGCCGCCTCACTCTCTCACCAGGGGATGCTCGTCATATTTATTGGCCGCCTCAGGTCGGCCCGCCGTTCGCCGCCACATGCAGCCAGACAATGCAGCCCACGTCTTCTCCACTGGTCCGCCGTGCTGTCACCAGGCTTCTCCCACGACCGGGGCCCACAGCAGCCAGTCACAACAGGCTCCGGCGGTCACAAGTGCTCCGCAGCATCAGCTGCTCCAGCTGCGCGGCCCACAGGGCACACTCGCTGTCACAGCTGTCAGCGCCGCCACGCAAGTACCCGGTCCCACACAGCTCCGTATGGCCCTCACCACGATGCCAGGGCCGACAGCTCCGCAGGATAGAATCGCCTCACTGCTTTAGTTCTGGGCCCATATGTTAGCGGAGTGTCCCGGCAGGGAACTCCGATGGTCGGACCCGATTGGCAGAGTGACCTAGTCGGATTATTGACGGATTTTACTGTTCGGCCGACAGAGCTGCTCAATCAAGCAGCCATTCCGCCTAGCAGCCAAGCCACGCCCCCGGGTCAATTTATCATTAAGGGTAGTGTCCACAGGCGTCAATCCTGTGCCTAAATAATCAAATTCTGCTTGTTCCTGGATTAATTTTTTGATATATTCCTCTGTGTAAGATAATGTTTCTTTTTCAGACATGTTATCTCTGTCTGTATGACATAGAAGCTGTGTAAATACACCCTTGCAAGTATGCACCTGCACTAGATTGCCATTAGAAGTAATGGGGTAACCCAGTAACCCTCAGAACCTGGGTATGGAGACTAAACAACAACAATGGTTCTGTTGGGGATCACGCTTAAATTGAAAGACGTATTGAATACACAAATAAAACAATATATTTGATGAAGGATATATGAGAAAACAAACACTGACCACAGTAGTATTAAAGGTAAATCTTTTAGTATTAACCTTGTAGTGAATTAATTCACAATTCCTTGAGTAGCTGTCCAAAACAAACACAACATATGGACTGGATATACATTAGGTGAGTGAGTCCTGACTGGTGACTGGTGACAAAGTGCTGTAAAAAAATAAAGAAAGTGCCAAAATAATCATACATATAGACGAAACATTACATCATGAGTGTCCACTTCACAACAAAAAAACTCCTTACAGCCTTGGACAGAACGGGGCCACGGCCCCTGTGGATCACGCTGATCTTCGGGGAAACGTTGAGGCTTTATATGAACCCCCGCAAATCCACGTTGTGGGTTCTGGGTGATCGGGCGAAAGTAGGCACATGGGCGTCCACGATTCAAGTGGCGGTGGGGGGACTCAAATATCTGGGGGTGTTTCTCTCGGATGGGCCGGCCATCACCTAGGAGCGGAATCTGGCACTGATATGAGAGCGAGTCTATGCAGATAGTAAAACCTGGTCGCGCATGCCTTTGACACTACGGTAGATCAGCAATATTCAAGATGGTTGACTTCCTCGGTTACTATACCAGCTACAGAATCACCCGTACCCGACCCCAGCCAGATGGTTCCAGCTGGTGAATTCTGTGCTTGAGCAGTTCCTGTGGGAGGGGGGAGCAGTGCGTGTAGCGCTGCGCAAATGCTTTCTTTCCACCTACTGCGGAGGACTCGCAACCTCGGATATTCTTTCGTATTACCAGGCCTCGCATATATTGGTCCTTAATGAATGGTGGTATGGCGACAGGGAAGACCCGGCATATGCGTTGGAGAGTAGACTTAGGGGGCCCCACACACTACACACTATTCTTTACTCGGCGTCGCTGCGGGCGCGTTGCCTCCAGCCACACAGGTAGTGTTTCAACTTTGGAGGCTGGCATTGCGGCGCATGGGATGGTGGAATACCCTGACCTGATAAACCCCCCTCTGGCATAATGGGTGCCTGCCCGACCTCTCGGCCCTGCAGGGCTTCCGGGGCTGGGATACTATTGGTATCTCGACTCTGGGTGATGTTACGAGGGACACAACAGTCAAATCCTTTCGAGATTTGCAGGAGGAATTGTGCATGCCCCGGTCCCAGTTTTATCGGTACATTCAACTCCCTCATGCACTGTCCCCCAGCCTAGAGGGTCTGGAATCCTGCCCTAAATTCAGCCCGTTGGAGGCGAAAGTTTTCAAGGGGGATTTAGAGATAAAGAAGATATCCAGGATTTATCAGTCCCTAGTTACTCATTGGTCCCCCACACTTCAAAGGCTCCGGGGGGATTGGGAGGTGGACGTGGACACACTAAAGGAGGAGGAGGATTGGAGGGAGGCCCTGACTGCCCCCCGGGGAGCAGCCATAGGAATGCGTCTCCGCCTCATTCAATTTAAAAACCTACACCGGGCCTACTTCATCCGGGTTCAACTGTAGCAGGCGGGGCTGATTGCCTCCCGGAATGTCTTCGATGTTGTCGGGAGGAGGGTACATTTATATATACCGTCTGCCAGTGTCTATCCCTGGACCGATTTTGGAGGCGGGTTTTTTCCTGCCTGTCGGAGGTGTTGGGGTAGGGGCTCTCACGTATGCCACAGTTCGCCCTGCTACACGTCCTTGAGGGAATAGGGGGCAATGTTTATAAAATGTAAATGTAAATGTATAGGCATTTATATAGCGCACTACTTACCCGGAGGGTCCCAAGGCGCTTCGACCGCTGCGAAACCCTTCCTGGCTTCCCTGAGAGATGGTCCCTTAATGGGTATCTCCAGGGTGAGACCAGGCATCCCCGGCGGTCTGGTGGGGCCGTTAGTGAAGATGAGGCAAGCTAATGCCCAGAGTTGCCGAGTGTGATCGCTTATCAGAGTGGGCACCGAGGCGAGAGAATTATCGAGTCCGCTGACCCTGGTCCAGAAACCTCCCGCGCTGGGATTCGAACCCTGGTCCCGGGCCGTCCTCTGCTCTCGGGTCTGCCGCCTCTAACCAGTGAGCCACACTACTTCACTTAAAAGACATCTTATGCAACTGGGCCTCACATTGGCAAAACCTGATATAGTCAAGGCGTGGAGAGATCCACGGGCCCCCTCGGTGGCAGCATGGAAAAATGGCCTGGACTTTTGTATGGGGCTAGAACAGCAAATTTTTGTAGCCAGGGGAGGCCCACGTAAGCATTATAAAATATGGAAACGTTGGGCGGACTATCGTGGTCTGTGGCTGGAGCCTCCTCTTGTGGTGGAAGATCTTTCATTGGAGTAAATGTTGGGGCTCATGGGTTTGTTCTGGTGCAGGGATAGGGGATCTGGGGGGTGTGTGTATCTATGTTAACATTCGTCTGTTCTATATATGATGATCGTGGACTGGACTCTGTGGACATTGTGCGACTCTGGGGAGCGAGGGAGGGGGGAATTGGGGGTCTTAATATTCTTATTGGCATACATAGTCATGTATATTAGTTGTTCCTCGAAAAAGTCAATTGTTTCCTTGCTAATGTAATGTTTGATACTGCAGTTGTTTCTGGGGTGCAGAGCCCTGCAACATATGTGCAATTTGACAATAAAATTTGTTTAAAAAAAAAAATTAAGGACAGAAGGTAAAATTTCAGGACAAAACTTTGGGACAAAAGGTAAGTTTTATAGACACATCATTGCCATTGTGAGATGTAAAGCAGTGCCCATAGGAGGTAGCTAATTAGGACCTACAGTGCTGGACTAGAGTGCAGTCCTCAGAGTGGCCAGCTTTATGTGTCAGATCGCTTCAGGTATTCCATTTCTGTTCAGCTGATGATAACATGAATAGGGGCTGTTACAGTACTGAGTAATGGATAAGACCCATAGTGGAAAGGTCTTGTGTGAGGGTAAGAGCATTAACACCTTGGCTGCTTAAGATATTCCCCTGCTGTGCTGGACCATAATAGAAATGGGTGTGGTCATGACGAGCTCAGCTCGTCATGAGCACACGAGCACTGTGCCTCATGAGCACCGAAGGGGTTAAGCAGGAAAAGGGAGTTAATAACCAATCTGCATGAGCTATAATTGGCTGAACACTGCTGAGCGTTATGGTATTATTGTGGGTCAGAGTGGTTAGAAAGGAATTGACATCACTATGTAATGCCCTGGATAGCGATATACCATACGAACTATGTATGGCAGGGTGTCAGAGTATGTTACATCACACACATATTATATAGAGACAATGACTCAATCAGTCAATATTTGCTTTATTCGATTCAAGTATTAAATCATAAAAGCACAAGAAGTATCATTCAACATTTAAAAATAAGCATTCATAATTTAAAAGTTTATCAAGCTAAAAACTGATTAAAATCCATTACAATTTCCATAGATATGATATAACAGACAAATTTCCAAGTGTTAGCCGCATGCTCAGGTAGTAACAAAATCATCTTGGGAATCAGTTAGTTTCAACAAGAGTTGCACCTTGCATCAATGACCTTTTTCTGACCACCCTTTTCTGATATTTGCAATGTGACTAGTGACATTTTCATCAGCTAGAGATTGAAGCCTTATAAATGCGGGTCAACATTGCCTCAAGCCTAACATCTTCAAATAAGGCACAATCCATCTCCTCCTAAGTACAGTATAAAATTTACAAAAAAACATAACGTGGATTGTCGACTATTTAGATACAGTGTCACAAGTCAGAAGCAGGGAGAACGTGACCAGTCGTTTAATTGGGGGAATGTAACCAGGTTGTGAAAGTTGCCTAAGCGTAGGCCCGTCAGTAAGAAGCTATCATAATTACTTGGGGTACACAATAAATACGGTTGTATCCCTATTTAAATCAAGAGTAATTGATTGGCTCTGACTGTCTGAAGACAGATTGATCGTCTCCAGAGGATTAAAACATAATGTTTTTAAGTCATTCCTCGAGATATGAAGCATGGAATCAGGATTGTCAAACAACTCATTGTAGTCAAGGTCACCCAAAAATGTTTTAATATATGCGAGCCAGGGAATGTAATTTACCTGCTGCAGTTTCAAACAATCTAAAATCACTTCCCGATTTAGGCCTGTAGACACACCTGTCCAGATCTTATGCAATAATAAAATTGTCTGGATTTTAATAAGGTCAGACAGGTATGGCAGGCCCAGTTCGGCATGGCATATGTAAGTAGCTGTGCTATCAGGGATAGCCAAGAGGTAGCTCAGAAACCTATTTTCAACTTGTTGGACTGGCTCCACATTTACATGGCCCCAAATGCCAGCCCCATACAAGGCAACAGAGATACATTTGGCTTTATATTTTGCCAGGAGGTCATCAATAGAGCGCTTTGCCAACCTCCTTGCTAAATTAATCAGAGCACCTGTAGCTTTAGCAAAAAGTAATTTTCTGCAATTGACAGCTTTTGCCCACAAACCCCTATTGTCAAAAACAACCCCCATGTATGAATAATGATCTACAAAATCAAGTTTCCTGCTATGTATGAAAATATTGCGTTACTTTTCATGGGCTTACTACATTTCATGACAAAGGTTTTTGAGATATTAACTTTAAGTCCAGGCTTGACATATAAGATACAAAACTCGTCACTATTTTTTGCAGACCATTCAGGGTGCGGGCTAACAGGACCGCATCATCGGCGTATAATAATACGCCAATTGCCCAGTTGCCAATGCTGGGCAGATCTTGACATTCCCATGATAAAAAGTCTCCCAAGCTGTTTATATAGAGGGTAAAAAGGAATGGTGCGAGCACACACGCTTGCCTTACCCCCTTTCCAATGGGAAAACTATAACTAAGCTCACCAGTTCTGCCGTAAAGAACCCTAAACCCGGGCCTCTAGATAGGATTGTTTTAAGAAATTAACTAATTGACCTTCCACCTCCATTTCCTCTAGAATTTGCCAAAGCTTTGACAATGATTCATAAATGTGAAAGTCAATGTATAAGTAATGTCACTTAATACAATGAGGGCTACAAGGTGTAAGAGTCAGATGTCATCCATACTGGTCGACAGTGGTGTGGGTGGGGCGACGGGAGGGTTGCCCTGGGTGCAATATTCTTAGGGGTGCAAAATTTTAAAAGAAAATAAATTGGGGTGGAAGGGACTCGAGTCACGTCGATGCTGTTGTCTGTAGGTGCAGGTTATGTTGTCTTGCCTGCCTTTCCCCTCAGAATGGCTGCACTGAGTCGTGCCATCAATCAATCAGGGAATTTTAAGCATGCTACTCACCCATGAGGGTCTCAAGGCACTGGGGGGGGTGCAGCTCCGGGTTAGCCGAAAAACCAGGTCTTGAAGCTCTTCCTGAAGGTGTGCAGAGTAGGAGAGCCCCGGGTAGCGATGTAGGAAAAGGCTCTTCCACATACTCTGGTTCGACTGCTGCGGAGGGTTTCTGCTAGGGCGAGGTCGGCTGAGCTGAGGTTTCTTTTGGATACATGGAAAAAGCCCTCACACATCTCTCATGGCCTCGGGCAGGTGGAGGGCTGCTCGCGCTGCTTCCCGGTGGCATGGAAGCAGCGCCGACTAGCAGAACGCCTTTTGTGGTTTCACAGCGTCGTACAAGGAATTTGTTTCTGCTTTTTGGCAGTGGGAGCATTTCAAGGCCGAGTTCCACGCTTGCTGCCTGACGTCATATGTCGGTTTGGGATGGCGAGTTGAGTCAATCTGGGGTGTGGCATCCATTATTTCTTTCCTCCATCATTAAGCCTTTCACCATTCACTCTGTCCTTCCGTCTGTGTGCTCATCCATATCCAAACCTACTCAACCATTTCCAAACCTATCCATCATCTATTCTTCCATCCATAATTTCACTCATCCCTCCATCCACCCTTTCACTCATCCATCCATCCATCCATCAACGAACCACCTTTTCACCCATCCATCCTTTCACTCATCCAGCCATACTCCCACCCACCTATCTATCCACTTATGAATCCATTGATTGACCCTATCAGTCAGCCTTTCTTTCACTTATCCATCCATGCTTTCTGCCAACCATCCATTCACCCTTTCACTTATCCATCCATTCTTTTGCCCATCTACCCTCCCTTTTACTCACTTATCCATTCTTACATCCACCCTTTCACTCAGCCATTCACCCTTTCACTTATCAATTCATCCATTCATCTAGCATTTCACACATCCTTCCAACCGTTTACTCGCCCATCACCCACCTTTTCACTCATCCATCCATCTTGTCAATCACCCATCCACCCATTTACCCATCCTGCCACACTTTTACCCATACATCAGCCATTCCACCCATACATCTATTTTTTTACCCTTTCTCTCATCCATCCAGCCATCCTTTCTCTCATTATACATCAATTCACTCTTTCACTCATCTATTCATCCTTTTACTAATCCATTCAGCCATCCACTCATTCCTCCACCTTCTCACACACCCACCTTTTCAAATTAATTATGAGGTGAGCCGTTGTCTGCAGAGCTGCAGAAAGAAGAGGCCCATCAAGAACTTCACCCTTGCTGTAGTTCCTAAAGCAAGTGGTGGGACCGGGGGGTGGGGGGTGGGGGGGGGGGGGGGGGGTTCACTATGCCACTGCACATAGGCAATCTGAAAACTTGGAAGTCATGAGTCATGCATGATGCACAGTGACGTGAGGTGACTATGACATGATGTTGTTTCCAGGGCTTTAAGTGGGTTGAAAAAACATGGGGGTCTCTTCAAAGGGCGTGTCCGATGTAACTAAGAGCGTGGCTTAAAACACATAAGCTAAAAATCTGTGCTTAGCATAGTGTGTTATGTTATGTTATGTTACTGGGATTTTTAAAGCGCTCTGTTACACTGAGGTGTCCTGGTGCTATACGCTACCATCCAATAAGGAAACTGTGACTGTTTGGCTAGAAACAAATTACATGAATAGCCAGGTTTTTAATCCCTTTCTAAAAGGGAGAAGCTCCGTTGAGTTTCTCAGAGGGAAGGCTGTTCCATACCTTAGAGGCACAGTAATGGAAACTCCTGCCACCCCAGCTAGCTTTACTATGGCGGGGAAGAGTGACTTGTTTGGCTTGCATGAAGCGTAGCACTCTTCCCGGAACATACCATTGTATTGATTGTTTCAGGAAGTCAGGGCCGATGCCATTGAGGGCTTTAAAAACTATACACGTGACCTTAAACTGGATACATGATTCAACAGGGAGCCAGTGAAGGGTTCTAAGATCTGCCCTCACCGAGACGAACTTAGGTGTGCCTATAAGCAGCCTGGCAGCCGCATTCTGCACAATCTGGAGTCTGGCCAACTGTCTCTACTAGATGTTAATATAGAGACTGTTACAGTAATCCAGCCGTGAGAGAATGAGCGCTGTTACTGCTGTTTTTAGGCTATCATCCAGGAGGAGGAATTTGATTTTTCGCAGGACTCTAAGAGTGAAGAAACAGGAAGAAACCACCTTGCTGATATGGTCCCCGTAGACGAGTTTAGAATCCAGGGTCACTCCAAGATTTTTCGCCCTTTCCACCAGGACCGGGGCCGCACCCATTGTATTTGGCCACCAATCAGGAGTCCAAAGGTTGGCAGTGTTCCCAAATAGGATGACCTATATGCTTCCTGATTGGTATTCTGCTACTTCTGTTATAGCATCAAGATGTATAATACATTACACCTACAACAAGCCAGGACTGTTGGTTTTGCCAATGATTGTTAGTTGCATAAAATAAAAAAGCAGCAACTATGGCTTTGTTGTATATAATACTAGCAGCCCGCCCAAGCGTTGCCCGGGGCAGAAGGGGGCTGGGGGCAGCATTTCAGGCTTGCGTGCACTCCCGCCCCGGCCCCCGCCCGCCACGACATTGTCTGTGTCCCGGACAATGTCGTGGCGGGCGGGGTCCGAGCCGGGAGTGCACGCAAGCCTGAAATGCTGCCCCCAGACCCTGAGCCTTACCGCAGTTGTTCCGGGCCAACCTCCCGCACCGGCTCCCTCCCGTCTCGCGTCCCTGAAATGCTGCCCCCAGACCCTGAGCCTTACTGCAGTTGTTCCAGGCCAACCTCCCGCAACGGCTCCCTCCCGTCCCGTGTCCCAGAGCCTTACCTGAGCCGCCGCTCCTCACTCCACCACCGCTCTTCCTCGTCATCACGTACGTTGCGGCCAGCGCTACGTCGTGGCCGTCAGCGTCGCGGCCGGCGCTACTTTCAGGGCACTACTTTTTTTTTTTAAAGTTATATTTTTTAATTTACGTTTTTTAAAAATTTTCTATAGCCTATGTCCATCTGCACACCCTGAGGATTACAACAATGTATTGGGTGTATGGATTGGCGCTGTGGTTCCCGAGTTTACCTTGCCAAAAGTTTTGTGTTCTCTCTTTATAATAGTAGTATAGATTGAACATGCTTCAGTTCCAAAATGATGAGACTGTGAAAAAACTGAGACTGTCAAAGAACTCAAGCCCCTTCTTTTTAACTTATTTCGCAGGCTTCTTTGAATGAACTGGATTCTGTACATTTCTTCCATCTGGTGAGGTGCAACATTATTCTTCATGTACTGTTAAAACAGAATGCCCGCCCTAGACTGAAGCAGGAGGAGGCCCACCAAAAGCTTCAACAGCCCAGACTGGCCCATTGTCATTCTGTATGTGGTAATCAGCCGGCATACAGAATGACAATGGGCGGGGTGGGGCTGCTGTTGTGCTCCGAGGATGAGTGCCAGGCGGCCCAATCAGGGAGCTGAGGCTGCTTGCAGGAAAACAGTGCTGTTCCCCAATGCCCAAAATTATGGACAAAATGCGTCTGTAAAAGGAATCATCACTGACAACGGACGTGAGATCCAAATCACGGATGGTGCTCCTACGAACTCTGTGGGCTCTGCAACTCAGATGGTGGTTTTCCACAGCTCCTGAGGCCTGCCCTGCTCTCTCACCAAGTTTGAGGCCAGTATCCCTTGTGGGGGTTGCAATAAACAAACCCCTGTGCACCGCGTCCAACTTGCAGTTGCAAAGCCTTGTTGGCTTCTTTGCAAGAAGATCTTCGGGCTCCAAGTAGCCCCAACCTCGAGCACCACCCGTGACCAGAATCTTTAGCCGCACCGCATCGTATGCATCGTGGCCTGCATCTTTTGGTGAGCTGCTTGAGGTCCTGTCGCGACTCCTGTTCTTCCAGCCTGTGGGTCCATTTGAGGGTCACACTTGGTTCTTTTGGGCTCTCCTGGTTGCTTGGGCCTGCCCTGAATCCCCTGCTGTTGGTGAGTGCTCCTTCTTTGATTCCTGCATTGGTTGCATTTGTCCAGGCTTGTTGGTGCTCCCGCAGAACACCGACCCCTCAGCACTTGACATCTTTCGTCTGACACCTCGTGCAAGGCTTCTGGTCCTCCTCATTGTCACCTGGTCCTCACAGCTGAAGAGTCAAAGTCCTCATCATCCATCCTGCAACACCCAACATCAGAGGGCATTCATCTTCAAAGTCTCCTGGTCCTTCCTGAGTGACATAGACCCTGTCCCCTCTGCTTACAGGTACCTCTCATCAAGAATCCATCCTCGAATTCCACCGGACACTTCTTCCTTCTTCCACAGCAGCACTTTCCTGAAGTCCTCCATTGGGTTCAATGGCGGTTTCCGACACCACTTCACACGTATGCACCCGGCTTCCCTGGTGTAGGTAACGTGGGTACTAGGGTATCCACCGTTGGGGTGGCTCTCTAACCTTCTGTCTTCCACGGGGTTTCTTCAGGGTTCACTGGAAAGGGTCCTTAATCTTTATATTCCAACCGTGACTTGCACATAGACTTGTATGGGGCACGCAGTGGTGTTACCACACTGAACACACTCTCCTCTGGGGTTCCCATCTACTCACCTTGGGTGGTTCCTTGGGTCCCCAGCATTTCTACGTACTCTCAACATCATCCTGACTTGAGTCATGGTTCTTATACCACTTTTTTAGTATATGGTTTAGTTCTCCCCTGGGGCCACTGAGTATTTTGTGCTATTTACTGTGTTTCTTTGCTAAAGTATTATATGCATTGTGTTTATCTCTGTATAGAAGATATTTGAACGATCTAGAGAGTATTATAATAAATACATATTTTTTATAAATACTTGTTTTGGTTCTTTTCATTTAATCTACACTATAAGATTGCATTCTGGTAAAACAAGCTGCTTTACACTCCTCTGGACTAAGCTTGAAGGCAGTCCTCAGCTACCACTTAGCTTTCTAAGGTTGTCTAAGACTTCTTAAATCACCATAAGGGTTGTCTGGACTGGTGCAAGGTGCCCACTTACATTAGTAGACATCCTATACCAGACCAGCTTCTCACAGGGGCCCTAAGCGCAAACTAGTCAAAAGAAGGCTTAGCACCGGGGGAGGCCTAGCAGCCAAGGGGTTAAACAGGGCCTCCGACTTCAACTCGGGTAATTAATGCATCTGTGGCTCATGCTGGTTTGCTCAGTTCATTTGACATCCATGGAGACTAAGATAAGATTAGCAACAACAGAAGGTGTTTGAAAAGTCAAAATAACTGCACACATTCTTTTTTCATTTAGAAATGTTGGTCCTCTTACCATTCTGTGCTAGTTTTCTAGAAGTAATTTGGTGCTTGTTTAAATGGTGTGTTTTCTGCCATGTTTGCATATTTAGTGATCGTTTTGTGAAATACACTTAATAGTTATATTTCTATTTCCAGCATCTTAATTGTAGGTGCATCAATGGTATACTGAGAAAAACACATTTTACCATTTTTGAATACCTTCGAACGTTTAAGTACCACCTGATTGAATGAAATGCCAATCAGTTGATGCTGATTTATCTCATTGATTGCTTCTTTAAATTTCATTTTGGGGTGTGTAAACTCAATTTTGAAGTTGTCCTTAGAAACAGTGTGACACTTCTACGTGTATGGGACTTTCAGTGTCCTAAATTTTTGGGTTGGTAACACAGGTTTACCTTGCCTTGTCTCAATGAGCTCCTTATAAGGGTCCACTCCTTTGTGTAACAGTTATGTTATTCCATTCCATAATACCATGCAAATATCTACTTTGAAGATGGTCCAGGACAATTTGTCTGGTATTTGTTTATTTGAGGGAATTTATGCCCAAATCTTTTGATACATAATATCTCTTTATGATACCTGTGGTTATAAATTTGCCAGTAATTGTGTGTTTGCATATATTGATTCAAGCCTCTCTTACTTTTAGGTGTCTCCATTTTAGATAGTTCTTGTTCTGTTGTGACCCCGCTCTAAATGCCTATGTTGAGGAATCGAAACATCTACAAATAATGTGGACTGTGTTTCTAAGATTTTTGATGGTGCATGTCAACACTCGTTTCATGGGTGTGAACTTCAAAGTAATCTATCTTCCCTATCAGCCACATGTATATATGTTGCACACAGCGCAAAATGCACTTTTCAATCACCATATATCACTTTTACTGTGCCATTACTTTTTAGGAGCACCTTGTATAAGTATTATATTAAACTGTGTGAATTGCCCAATATATTCATAAATGAGATATGTGTAAATAAATGCACTAAAACTCATAACTGAAATGAACTCATTGGAGAGTTTTTTTACCTTCCCTAAAATAACACTATCGCTGTGGTAATCAAGGGCTACACTACCCCCATGGGGGCCAGTTTATTGTTTAGGTAGTAAACATTAGTTAGGCACAATGATATGCCCCGGAGCTAAGTGAAGAACTAGCTGTGGTTATTGTGTGAGTCATCCATATGTGATTCAAAGGTATTGTCCAAGAAAGATTCCCAAATCAGCATGCTCAGAAAACAAGCATTTGCAATGCAATAGGTCTCGCATTATGAAAGTTTGAGCTATTGGTCTTGTAAATGATTTTTTTTATTTATGTGTTGCTTTTGAAAATAGCTAAATTAATAGCTTTGTCATTTACAATGTCAATAGTTATAACTTTCGCAAATATGACACCTATAGCATTTGTAATGCAACATGTTTTGTATTTACGTGACTTAGATGTATTGATATTACAAATAACAATGGCTTTCAATTTTTTAAAATAATTAATACTTAAATAAAAGTGATTTCAATTTATAATGGCAATAGCTTAAACTTTTGTAAATAACTTTTGTGAAGATTATGTTCAGTGTATTTTATTGTGACGAAAATCCAAGAACAGAAGTGAAATATTAACATCTTTTTGTGACATTTGTAATAAAGCTTGAAACATTGAGAGAACATATTTGAACCAGTTGTTGTTGAATGGTTGCACTGATTGATGCTGTGATGGCGAGGAGTGATGTGGTGGCGCTGAGTGATGCTGTGGTGGCGCTGAGTGATGCTGGGGTGGCGCTGAGTGATGCTGTGGTGATGCTGAGTGGTGCTGTGGTGGTGCTGAGTGGTGCTGTGGTGGTGCTGAGTGGTGCTGTGGTGGTGCTGAGTGGTGCTGTGGTGGTGCTGGGTGGTGCTGTGGTGGTGCTGGGTGGTGCTGTGGTGGTGCTGAGGTTGTGCTGAGTGGTGCTGTGGTTGTGCTGAGTGGTGCTGTGGTGGTGCTGAGTGATAACATGGTGGTGCTGAGTGATAACGTGGTGGTGCTGAGTGATAATGTGGTGGTGCTGAGTGATAATGTGGTGGTGCTGAGTGATAACGTGGTGGTTCTGAGTGGTGCTGTGGTGGTGCTGAGTGATAATGTGGTGGTGCTGAGTGATAACGTGGTGGTGCTGAGTGATAATGTGGTGGTGCTGAGTGATAACTTGGTGGTTATGAGTGATAACGTGGTGGTGCTGAGTGATAATGTGGTGGTGCTGAGTGATAATGTGGTGGTGCTGAGTGATAACGTGGTGGTTCTGAGTGGTGCTGTGGTGGTGCTGTGGTGGTGCTGAGTGGTGCTGTGGTGTTGCTGAGTGGTGCTGTAGTGGTGCTGAGTGATGCTGTGGTAGTGCTGAGTGATGATGTGGTGATGCTGAGTGGTGCTGTGGTGGTACTGAGTGATAACGTGGTGGTGCTGAGTGATAATGTGGTGGTGTTGAGTGATAACTTGGTGGTGCTGAGTGATAACGTGGTGGTGCTGAGTGATAATGTGGTGGTGCTGAGTGATAATGTGGTGGTGCTGAGTGATAACATGGTGGTTCTGAGTGGTGCTGTGGTGGTGCTGAGTGATGCTGTGGTGGTGCTGAGTGATAATGTGGTGGTGCTGAGTGATAATGTGGTGGTGCTGAGTGGTGCTGTGGTGCTGCTGTGGTGCTGCTGAGTGGTGCTGTAGTGGTGCTGAGTGATGCTGTGGTAGTGCTGAGTGATGATGTGGTGATGCTGAGTGGTGCTGTGGTGGTGCTGAGTGATGCTGGGGTGGCGCTGAGTGATGCTGTGGTGGTGCTGAGTGGTGCTGAGGGGTGCTGTGGTAGTACTGAGTGATGCTGTGGTGGTGCTGAGTGGTGCTGTGGTGGTGCTGAGTGATAATGTGGTGGTGCTGTGGTGGTACGGAGTGATGCTGTGGTGGTGCTGAGTGGTGCTGTGGTGGTGCTGAGTGATGCTGTGGTGGTGCTGAATGATGCTGTGGTGGTGCTGAGTGATGCTGTGGTGGTGCTGAGTGGTGCTGAGTGATGCTGTGGTGGTGCTGAGTGATGCTGGGGTGTTTAAATTCCTGGATGGATGGGAAGCTGTCCATAATAGCTGGGAGAAGTGGAGGGAAGGGAGCAAGAGACTCTGGTTCAGATATAATAGGTTCTAGTATAAATACTCGACCTAAAAATTAGGTTTGACCTTTGTAGATAATCCTAACTTTAGACGGGCCAGCGTCTTCCTGAGTGCCAGAAAGCCTTTTCTTCTGGGTACAATGTCCACGGCGAAGTCTTGGGAAATGGACATTTTAGAACCATGCCATGAGCACAGTTTGACTTTCTGCATATGTGTCAAGATAAGTCAGAGTGTTGATGATCCAAAAGTTTGAAGACTAACACTCGGCAAGGAGTCGCGTCTGGTTTTAAAAATGGTGATCCTGTGGGCACGTTCAGGTTCAAAGTCTTTCATGAAGGTGATGCCAAGAGTTGCTGGTATCCAGGATTCCTGGAGCTTACCACCAAGGGAGGCTTGTGTTCGGATCCTTCCAGTAGGCAGAAGATTCTAAGATTGCTGTGCCTATTATGATCTTCCAAATAAGTAATCTCACATTTAAGGGAGGTTATTAATAAGTCGTTTTTTACCAGGTGTTTAGGTTGAGTTGTAATACGATGTTCTGCCATGCTAATTCTACCATCACCATTCAAAATTTTAAAGATAAGTTCTTTAGGATTCTTTCTGATACTGGCAATTTCCACTAGTATTTGGTCTGCATTTGTCGTTGTGATCTGGCTATATAATGAACATCATTTCGTTTTTTGAGGATTGCCCAAGGTGTAGTAGAATTATCTTGTTTTTCTTTGATTGGAGAGTCAGCGTTTGGTAGTTCCTGTTTAGATCTTTTAAGATTGCCTTTCCCATCTTTCTCCTTGTAATCGTTAGATTCCGCAGTGGTTTGAAGCTGTGAAAATTGCTAAGACTAATAAGGCCAGCGATACAGCAGTAACGTGGGTACCTTCCTTGAACTATCTAGAAGGCCCCATAGAGGGAATCCAGATAGTTTGTTCTCATGCCAGTATATGCAAGGATCGTCCAACCGTTGCTACCTAGAAGCCCAGCAACAGTGGTGCACAAGAGCTGCAGTAGGGAGGATGGACACGCCACTCAGAGCCAAGTGTCCAATGCAAGCATACAGTGCTCAGTATCAGGCCGAAATGAAATGGCCTTGCTAAGCAGAATGTTGGATAGCCCACTTACCTTGATATATTAGTATATCCCCTACTTAAGGGTGGTGGTAGGTCCTCGTATTACACTCACAAAGGTGTGGGTAAGTACGCTTATGATGCTGAGAAGTAGAGTATCTTTAGTGGGTCAGAAGGTGAATGCATTACTGAATAAGAAACATGAAATACCCTGGTAAAATACCTGGTGCAAGTACATGCGAGTCTCGATGTTCTTCCACCACTCACTATGTGGTTAATGATAACAGATGCAATAAGGAACTGCCATTTTGCTTGCCATGTGGTGTGCCATTAGTTGAATAACCACATAGCAGTGAAGACAAGGGAGAGTGCATGCCAGCTTCAGTGGTCGTACTGAGTCCTCAATGCCCACTGGACTGTAAAAAGGGCCAGCAACCACCTAAACCGACTCCCAACACTCCAGACGCAGCCCGAAGCACCGCCATTTTGCCTGAAGTGCAACACTCCTTTTAGGCCAGTGGGGTACAGCTGTGAAATATCACATCCTGTGCAGAACTGAGCTTCAGAGCCCAGAGGCAATCATCAGTCCAGCCAATGGCCTCCACTGGCAAGATGGAACAGCACAGCTGTGTTCCAAGTAGCGTGAAGCAGCGGGCGCTCGGAAGCTCAGTGTAGAGCCACCATCTTGCGCAGTCTAATTTCTTAGTACACGCTTAAAGCATCCTTAGATAGCTCTGCAGCAGTGGTAGAAGTGGGCGGGGACGGAAGGGCACGGCGTGCCCCTACTTCTAAAAATTATTCCAGTCCGTTCCCCTACTTCTTACTCTCAAAAAAGCATCCCGGGACGGCAAGAATAGTCCTCCTTAAAAACGATCACTTTTTTTCCGTTAGATTCCAGGGGCTGCTCGCACTTCTCTGTGAACTCCAGAGGCTGCAGCAGCCCCCCTCTGAGCTCTCACAGACTGCGGGCAGGCCCATTGTCATTCGGATTGAGGACAATTAGCCCCTTTCGAATGACAATGCGCCAGCCGTGCTCACTTAAAACTTGGCTATTCAGTAAAGTGTTTGGCTCAGACACATAATGTCTGCTCTTCCCGGAGTATTAGCACCATGATACCTTTGGGTGAAAGTGCACTCTATAAATTTCATGACTGTAACCATATTTAATGAGTACCAATGGAAGAATACGTGACTACTTCCACTCTTGTTTAGCAAGGTATGTTTTTCCCACAATTACTTGGCACCTTTGTGAGTTTAGTCTCCTTTCAAACTCCCCCAAGAAGATCCAGTAGCAAAGCGAGCATCTGCTTCTGTTAGTCACTACAAGACTTGTGAACCTGAAAATTGTGGTGGTAGAGCTACAGGACCCCCTTTTGCCCTCCGTGGCTGTCCAGGAAAGCATAACTTCTGCAACAGTAGGAATGAGTGGCAGCAGGTTGTAATTCGTGTTCACTCTTTGACTCCGGGCAGAGACCTCTTGCCAATGGTTGGCATCTTTTGGCACCTGTTACACAATCACAAAAGCGTGAGGTTCTGGGGCAATTTGAAAAGAAGAAAGCCTACTTGTACTACACAAAAACATAGAATTATTGCAGAAACAGCCTGGAGTGGCGGGATGATAGAAAAGCAAAGGGCAAGCATCCCTGATATACCTTTCAGTAGATACTGTGCAGAGCAGTGACGGGACAGAAGAGGCAACAGGAAAGGAGAAGTAATAGGGCAGGAGAGGTGACCGGAGCAGGAGAAGTGACGGGAAGGAGAAGTGACGGGAAGGAGAAGTAACGGCAAAGGAGAGGTGACAGGAAAGGAGAGTTGACAGGGCAGGAGAGTTGACAGGGCAGGAGAAGTGATGGGGCAGGAGAAGTGATGGGGCAGGAGAAGTGAAGGGGCAGGAGCGGTGATTAGGCATGGGCAGGAGCGGTAGCCGGACAGGAGCAGTGAATGGGGCAGGAGCAGTGAACGGGGCAGGAGCAGTGAACGGGGCAGGAGCAATGAACGGGGCAGGAGCAGTGAACAGGGCAGAAGAAGTGACGGGACAGGAGAAGTGACAGGGCAGGAGAGGTGACAGGGCAGGAAAGGTAAGAGGGCAGGAGAGGTGACAGGAAAGGAGAGGTGACAGGGCAGGAGAAGTGGAGGGGCAGGAGCGGTGATTAGGCATGAGCAGGAGTGGTCACCGGCAGGAGCGGTGAACGGACAGGAGCAGTGAATGGGCAGGAGCAGTGAACGGGGCAGGAGCAGTGAACGGGGCAGGAGCAGTGAACGGGGCAGGAGCAGTGAATGGGGCAGGAGCAGTGAACGGGGCAGAAGTGATGGTGCAGGAAAAGTGACAGGACAGGAGAAGTGACGGCACAGAAGAAGTGGCGGGACAGGAGAAGTGACGGGACAGGAGAAGTGACCGGGGAGGAGAAGTGACCGGCAGGTGACGTGATGGACACGTGACATGACGGGCAGGTGACATGACAGGGCAGGAGAGGTGACCAGGCAGGAGAAGTGACTGGGCAGGAGAAGTGACCGGGCAGGAGAAGTGATGGGCAGGTGACGTGACAGGACAGGAGAGGTGATGGGACAGGGGAGGTGATGTGGCAGGAGAGGTGACGGGGCAGGAGAAGTGACAAAGCAGATAAGTGATGGGGTAGGGGCGGTCATTAGGCATGAGCAAGAGCGGTAACCGGGCACGAGCGGTGAACGGACAGGAGCAGTGAACGGGGCAGGAGCAGTGAATAGGGCAGGAGAAGTGAACAGGGCAGGAGAAGTGACGGACAGGAGAAGTGAAGCGCCAGGAGAAGTGACGGGGCAGGAGAAGGGAGGGGGCCGTGGAATTGACGAAGCAGGAGTGTTGATCGGGCATGAGCAGGAGTACTGACTGGACAGGAACAGTGAAAGGGCAGGAGCAGGCATTTCCCAGGGCTGCTGGAAGGGTAGGGGGCTAGTTTAGTTTGGGGGGACCGGTTTTGTACAAGTGCAGGAGTTTTAAAAACACCGCAAAATTCTTCGTATATTCAGCAGGTTTCGGTCAACAATACAAGTGCCAAGATAACATTGGTGATCAATGTACCTGCTGGAGAGAGATTGGAGCATGTTTTGTCTAGTGGCTGTTTTACTAATCTAAGGTAGCGCAGAGGGGTAATATGCCTGCTGCAAAGAACATGTACCATGCATATCAAAGAGCAATATTTTATGTGCAGAGTTCAGTGGGTACTGCTTTGTGTTCACTTCCCGAATGAAAGGACACTTGAATACATATGGCCTGGCAGTTCGGGCTGGACTGTTCATATTGGGTGCAGGATCAAGACTGATTTGCATATGACTGGGTCCAAACTGGAATGGCATGGTGGGCAAAAAACAATGGATTTAAGCCCAGATCTCTGAACTGGGGTGAATGTATGACATTTTTCTGCATTCTGTTCATCAATTGTTCTTTTTGCATTTGTCACCCCGAGTGGGACAGGTATGCTCAGACGTGAGTACTGTGCTCTCCATGCCACTGGAATCAAGCTATCCTGGCTGATGAGGGCTGAAAGCCCGAAACCGGTCCTAGGATGCTTGTTTCCAGTCCAGGGAGGACCTGGCCTGGCAGTTCGGCTGGACTGTTCCCATTGGGTGCAGGATCAAGACTGATTTGCATATGGCTGGGTCCAAACTGGAATGGCATGGTGTGCAAAAAACTATGGATTTCGGCCCAGATCTTTGTACTGTGTTGAATGTATGACATTGTTCTGAATTCTGTCCACCAGTTGTTCTATTTGCTTTTGTCACCTAGAGTAGGACGGGTATGCCCAGACGCGGGTCCCGTGCTCTCCATGCCACTGGAATCAAGCTATCCTGGCTGATGAGGGCTGAAAGCCCGAAACCGGTCCCAGGGTGCTTGTTTCCAGTCCAGGGAGTACCTGACCTGGCAGTTCGGGCTGGGCTGTTCCCATTGGGCGTAGGATCAAGACTGATTTGCCTATGGCTGAGGCCAGACTGGAATGGCGAGGAAAGAAACAATGGATTTAGGCCCAGATCTCTGTACTGGGATGGATGTATGACATTGTTCTGCATTCTGTCCACTAGTTATTCTTTTTGCTATATTATGATTGAGCTTCTACTTGGCTGACATGAATGTGAAGGACCCTTTGTGGGTTTCCGTGAGTCTAGATTCTCCTGAAGAGTCCCTTTCTCTTCTGAGCCCTGCTTAACACATGTGTACAGGAGGAGCCCTGTATTCATGACTTCAATGTTTGAGACAAAAAATAATCATGGATTTCTGAACAATGAGAGTAAAAGCATTAAGTTAACATGTTGTTCCTGCTTATATTTCGCACGCTTTACATAAACCTGTATTCCCTATGAGTGTTTGCTTTTTCCTGAATTAAACCTCAAATAAACATGTTTATCCATTGTTTGAATTAAATAACGTTATAAGCTGTATCTGGTCAGTGAAATGCTAAGCGTACAAAAAATTGGCATGTTTTGCTATTTCTAGCCACACCCCTGACTCCGCCCACTGATTCAATCTTCGGTTATTCCCGCCCCCTGATTCTCCACCCACAGTTCCCCTACTTTTTTTTCCCACTTCGACCACTGCTCTGCAGTGACAGCATTTTATGGAAAATGTATGTAAGCCAATCATGGCATGTTTTCCTGAATTCCTGTTTGTCTGTTATGACATGGATCTTGTTTGTTAATTTTTTTAAAGCACTATACAGTAAATCTTGTTTCCTCAGTAATATCGCATTGATAGTCTGAAGACCTACAGTGAAAAATATAGACTATGAATTTGTTTTTGTAGCAAGGCCTAGTTGGATCTCCTCCCAGGTAGGACATTTCAGAGTTGCAGGCTAAGCATGACTTAGAGAGAACATATATTTACGAAAAGGCAGCTTTTGCACCAAATGTTGCTCCATTAGCCTGAATCCCATCTTTTAGGACGGAAAAGTCCTGTGCATGATAAAGGACGTAATCGGGGTTAAAATTGTGTTGGCTTGAAGAAGCTGTCTCTAAAATTCCCAAAAAGCAGGAACTTAAGGCATTCTATCGGGATGCTAAGGTAAACGAGGGTAATATGGCCACCTGCCAGCCGAGGTGCACGGAAGTCTTTTTTTGAACATAAAGACAACTATTCCTACGAACCATAGTTGGATATGATTAGCAATGTATCTAACAGGAAGCATTTTATTAATTTTAGGGTGCGTTCCCTGCCCTTAAATACCTTTTGTTCTAGATAGAAATCGCTGTCCACCCACGATTATAGTTACTTATTCGGTCTCACATTAGAGAAATCTATTGCACACTTCCTGTTCTTTGGCCCAATTTATGCTGGTGCTAGAAGTGGGTAACACTAACCTGCTGCAATTTGGGAGTAAGAGGGCACATAGAGGCCTTGAGAATCCTAAAACGGACAGTGGCAGCACCACTATTTGCACTATGGCGAAATATCTAGGGTGTGTATGGCAGATTAGGGCCAGACTCCTGGCAACTATTCGGCCAGATAAGAGCTGTGATTCTAGTGTACAGTGTAGAGGTTGATTAATTCTATCCCCGGGGAGGGTGGGGGTGGTAGTGTTAATCACTCAATCAATCAGGGATTTATGGAGCGCACTACTCACCTGTGAGGGTCTCAAGATTCTGGAGGGGACTCAGGTAGATCTAGTCATCTGAAAATCCAGGTCTCGTTTTTTCTGGAAAGCCTATGTAAGCCGTATGTGGGGGTACCGTGAAGGTTTATTGTTGTCTATGCTCACCCTAGAAAAAGGCTTTGATGCCAGCCCCTCTTCGCCGGCTGCCACAGCCCATATAATTGTGTAGGGATTCTCCTTCTGCCTCTCCAGTCTCCATAGCTTGATCAGTTTTTGTTATAAACATTGGTACAATGTCTCTTGCTGCTTAAAGATGATCTTACCATGTGTTAATTAACATAACGTGTATTTGTAAATCACACGTTCACCCGGAGGTATCTTGGCACTGAATAACAGATGATTATTGTTACCCAACTCAATGGTACTCATTTTATCGACCTCAGATGGATGAAAGGCAAAGTGAGCCCACTGGGGTTTCGAACCTGTTACCATGAGGTTGAACACGGCCCCCTGCAATGGGCACATAAGTCCACTGTGCCACCAGGCCCGTTTTTATGCTATTATTGCCAAATCAAGTATTTTATTTTTCGTACTATCCATCTGGTAGTGTGTAGTCTTTTATTGGGTGAAACCAGCTAGTTTGTCAACTTGGGGGCAAAATAAAGCAATTATGAAGTTAAGTATTACCAGCATTTTATTCACTTGAGCTGTAGTTTTGGACTGGTGTATTGTAGCCAAGGAACGTCCTTTATGGAAACCTTATGTGTTTTTGAACAACGTCCTTTGGCAGATGTAAATATATGTATACATTTGTGTCTAATGTATAGTGGTGGCCACACGTATTTTTACAAGTATTTATATGTGCTCTTAGGTGCTTTAATGGCTTTTTAACCTAAATAAAGCTGAATTGATTGATTGATTGGTAATAGACGTGCACCCCGCCCTGAGTGCCCAACTGTACAGTTGCCTGGATTCCCAATGCTGATTTTTGTTGTCACAGGCAAATACTGATCATGCATAGGCATGTCTCACTGTTTGTGGTCTTGTTGGACCGGGGAGGACCGCCCACAGCACTACCTTTATAGGGGTGGAAGGCTACCTCTTTCACCAAAGAGTTACGTAGTGTAAGTGCGGTGGTGGCAGCATACAGTGTAGTGATCAGTAGGCATGAAGAGGTTCTTTTTTAACCATTTGTCACTGTAGAGAGGCCTACAGGCCCGTTCACCTGTTTTTAGGTTCCTCTGGTGTGTGCCTAACTAACCCTTGGCCCATATCAGGTAGATATAGAGTGCTGAGCAGCATAGGAGTAGTGACACTGCGCTGGATGATTGTTCTCCTGGGAAGAGTACAATACAGGGATATAGCAGTGCTTGTACAAAATGTATGTATATCTGTGAGGAATACAATCCATGAGAGATGTAGTGCTGTGCAGTACATGCACAAAGAAAGCATGTACCGGGTGTGCTTGCGAGAAGTGCAATACATGAAGGAAGAAGTTTTGTGCAGTGAGAACATGGTGAGCGTGTGTGCTGACAGTGTGTGCGTTTGCAGATAGCCCACCATGGTAAGATACAGAGAAGTAACAGTACTGAACTGTGCATGCAGTTTGAATCTGTGTGATGAATGTATATGTATCTGTGGTGGCACAGTACATGGAGGAAACAGTGCTGGACAATATTTGCTGTGAATGAACACTGAGTGTAAGTGTGCCTGGAATGGTACATTACATGGAGGATTCTGGGATTCATGTTTGGGAAGCCCAGACCTGCCTGGTGAAGACATGAGGGATATAGGAACCCCCCAGACAGATTTGTGGTTTGCTGTTTTCCTGTCAACTGGGTGGGACACACTGCAGGAAGGGGAGATAGACATCCCCTTTAGGCTTTAAAAGGGTGCACTTCAGTGATAGATCAGATAAAAAGAAGGGGCCTGGACACATCTTAGAAAGATCAGAATGAGTGTAGCCAATGAGTCATTGGAAACATCCCTGAGGCACTCAATGTAATATATTGTTCAACACAATTTAACTCGACGATCTTAGCTATTTATCCATGTGGTTCTTTTTATTTTATTTTTCTTCCATCATTGGTATTGATTTCATATCCATATGACGCAGAGTTTCCAAATAAATTTTCAACATTCACAAATGAAACATTTTATAGTCCGCTCCAATGCATTTCGGGCCACCGCCCTTCATCGGGGAGCATCTACAACAAAACGGTATATGATTGTAATCCTTATTCCAAAAAAACGATAATAAGGCATTAAAATGAGTGCAAGTGAGCCGGTTAAATAAAGTGCTCTCTATTTTTACTTCCACCGATATGTGCTTAGTGTGGTAGGTATAACTCTGTCTTGTACCTGTGAAAAGGAGTGCAGTATTTATAAACAAAAAAGCGGCCGATTAGGCTAAAACGCGGTGAAACCGATCAAATTGAAATGAGGTTCATAAAGTTCTAAGTTAACGATCCCATGCGAAGACTTAACCACGGTGACTGCGCGCGCGAAATGCGGTGCTATGAGCTTAAAGATACTTACAATTAGTGAAGTTTCAAAGCATTCCGGACGCCGGAGACGGCTAAGGTGACCGGTTGGGTTTTCGGCGTGTGGGTATGCACGCCAGTGAATACCCATATGAAATCAATACCAATGATGGAAGAAAAATAAAATAAAAAGAACCACATGGATAAATAGCTAAGATCGTCGAGTTAAATTGTGTTGAACAATATATTACATTGAGTGCCTCAGGGATGTTTCCAATGACTCATTGGCTACACTCATTCTGATTTATCTACACTCGCCCAGAGTGATGGGCGACACCTGAGAGCACCTACTAACTCTTTACCCTCTTAAAGAAACATTACCAATAGCAGTGCCTGGCTCTACTTATTTTCAGATCACATCTTAGAAAGGACACTGGGCGGGAGGCATGGCTTAGCCGGCAAGCGAGATGGCTGCGCTATGCTGAGGCTGTCCGGAGCTATGTAGCCCATCCGCTACTTGTAGGACACACCGGCGGCCACAAATCCTGCACGGGGTGTCGGAACCCAGCAGCATCGGTGACGCCTGCCCGACCGGAGAATTGGTCTGCATACGGCCCGGAATCGGATGCGGCGGCCGGGGAGGCGCGAAGACGGGGAAACCAAGATGGCGGCAGTTGGACGATCTCAGCATCTCCCCCGGCCTCTATCTCCGCGAGTCACGAGGCGGGCATAGCGTTACAGCCCTGGGCCACTCGGAGACACATATCCTTTTAGCGGTCAGGAGAGGGGGGGGGGCTGGGTGGAAACCAGCACACCACAGGTCAGTTTGACCTCCGGCCAGAGCGACACTGCGACCGCGGCTGGAGATGGGCCAGTACACCCGCACCTGCCCCCACCTTCAATAGCACGGCTGGCGGTGGTGGGCAGCGCCCGACTGCAGTGGCCCCCCCTTTGATCATTCAGGCCCATACACCGCCCAGAGACTGCTCCCGCACTGCCTCTGACCTGATCCGGTCTTGCTTTTACGTGGGCCTGCCGGCCTGAAATCATTGTCCTCTGCGCCTGGGCCCCTGTACACCATGGGCAAAATCAACGTGGCTCCCAGCAGAATCAAACCAACTGGGATTCAGGACGAGGCCAATCTTCCAAACAGGTCCGGTTCCAACCCGAACAGCACGGCGAGAGAGTGACTCGCAACAAGACCTACCGCTGGTAAATCAAGTTGAAACTCAAAATCCTGTGGTGAATATCTCCAAGCAACCACTCGGTGATGTAGAACTAGGAGTGCTCAGCAAAGGACTATCTTACGTGCCCACGTACAATCCAGATAACTTCATTATCAGAAGTGAACTTTATAAATTCTTTCGAAAAATCAGACTGAAGTATTTCTTTCGCAACTCTGAAATACAGCTCAAGTCATCTGTTACGGGCCTGCGACCTCCCTCTACTTTTGTTCCATATGCCCATACCATGTCCAATCAAATTCTTGCATATGAATCTGTGGTCTGGCGCGATGTCCAACGCGCCCTTCAAGACAAGACTTTTGTTCGGTATAACACCAGCAAATCTCAAAAGGCAGCCCTACAATCATTGGCCAACAATCATCAAGTCGTCATTAAGCCTGCGGATAAGGGCGGCGCCATTGTCATACAGGATTTATATGCCTACAAGTCAGAGATTATTCGCCAATTACAGGATGACACTTGCTACCAACTGTTGAGATCTGATCCAACTCACTCAATTGCAATGGAGATTCTTGAAATAACCCAGGAAGGCCTCAATTTAGGATTTCTGTCCGAAAATGAATTTCAATTTTTGAACAATAAAAACCCTCGTCTTGCAACATTATATACTTTGCCTAAGATACATAAGAACATGACCCAGCCTCCTGGTCGCCCAATAGTATCTGTCTGCGGCTCCATACTGGAACCGTTGGGCAAATATATCGACTTTTTCATTAAACCACTTGCCGAATCTACCCCGTCCTACCTTCGAGATACAATGCACGCTATCAACATAGTTGAAAACATCCCATACGATCCGACGAAGCAAAGGTTGGTCACGTGTGATGTAGTTTCCCTCTATACTTGCATTCCACAACAAGAGGCACTAACTGTGATAGCCAGATGTCTCCAAGATCGTCCTGCACCAGTCCAAGTCCCTTCGGAGTTCATCGTGGCTCTGCTCAAAATAGCCATGACCCGGAATTTCTTTCTGTTTGATAATAAGTTTTACTTGCAAACATCAGGTGTAGCTATGGGCGCTCCATTTGCCCCAGATGTAGCTATACTATACATGGCAGCGTTTGAAGAGGATAGTGTCCGGAACCAACTTAACCCATCCAGAGAGCATATTGACCTCTGGATGAGGTATATAGATGACATTTTAATGATCTGGAATGGCACTCATGACCAATTGAATGATTTCTTCGCCTGGTTAAACCAACAATCCCAGCATGTCAAGTTCACGATGGAATCAGACAGTGTCACCATCGATTTCTTGGATGTAACCATTTACCATCACTCTGGAAAACTGTGCACTAAATTATATCGTAAACCATCAGAGAGAAACTCCTTATTGGCTTACAACAGCCATCATCCACGAGCTCTCCGGGACAATCTTCCCTTTGGGCAATTTTTGAGGATACAAAGAAATTGTTCGGACAAAGACGACTATTTCTCAGAATCTCAGGTTCTCTCCAATCGCCTGCTTGAACGAGGTTACCCAAGACGTTTGATAAAAAAAGCACGCAAACGCGCATGGTTCTATCCACGCGAGGAACTTCTAACTCCTAAAGACAGAACAAATTGTGATGAGAGTCGTATTGTCTGTGTCACAACATACAATACGAAAAGCAATAACATCAAGAGGATTATCAACAAGCACTGGCATATGGTATTGGATGAAATCAAACAATCAGAGACACCCCTTCATGCCTTTAAGAAGGCCAAAAGCATCAAAGACTACGTTGTGTTCTCCTTCTTATCGCCTGAAAATCAACCCACCATCAACACCTTGTGGAATCTTCCACCAGTCACCGGCCATTTCCGCTGTGGCCACTGCAAGGCTTGTGACACAACTATACAGACCAAAGAATTTGTACATCTTCATTTAACTGTCAAACTAAAATCTTTCAGTAATTGTAATTCCAACAATCTCATTTATGCCATCATATGCCCATGTCAAAAGATCTATATTGGGCAAACTCAGCAAAAAATCAAAGCACGTATCCTACAGCATATGAGCCGTATTCGATGCGATGTTTCTGGCGCACCTCTTGTGGAACACTTTAAGCTGCATGCCCACCCACCCGAAAGTCTACAATGGCTAGTTATTGAGAAAACCATGTTAGGACCACGAGGTGGTAACATTTCTGATATTCTGAATACTCGAGAACTGAAATGGATATACTTTTTCAACTCCATAGAAACCGGCCTTAATGAACAGGACAGTTCGTTCTCCCAATTGGCCACACTCCCGTGATTGATTTCTCTCTAATACTCAGATTTACTACCTACATTAATCAATCACCATGGTATCCATTCATGTGGGGTTCCACTTTTCTAATAATTCAGAGTACCACCTGGTCATAATTGCAGCCTGACTGTAGCATGACACATCTAGACTCAGTTATGATAGGTATGCCACCTCTCGGTCATTTATCTCTTTTCAATGGATGTGCACGATTGTAACATTTGGTTGAATTTTATATTGACCCCCATATGGGCCTTGGTTTATAAACTGTCTAAACATTGTTTTTTTTTTGAAAAATTATGGATGGATCTTGTCAGGTTGGCCTTACCATCATGTGCGATAGGTATGCCATCCTCCACAATTTTCCACTTTTGTTGATGTACACTACATGGCCAGCAACTGTGATTATTGCAATTATTACCTTATGGGCCTTACCCTCATGTGGACGAGGTACGCCCTGCAATAATAATTTATTTGCCTTTAATTCCTATTTGTTGCTGAGTGTGACGCTGTAAATATTTGCATGTAATTCACTACCACAATGAATAATTGCCTTGGTCGCATTCCAGTCCATTACGCTGTAAACCATTCAACATCAAACCCCTCCGCGATCCATAGTCTCTCTTCAGCTTTCATGACTCGGATGGTCACCACGTGACCTGTTTCCATGGTTATTTCACTAAACCAGGAAATGCCGCGTTGATCGGCTGCCCGCGTACGGAGCTCCGTGAACTAATGTTACAGAGTAAGTACCATCCCCCGTTTCGCTCTGTCCTCTGCCACATATAATCCGTTCAGTGAACAGATGCCTTATGATCCTAATGCTTTGTCTCCCCAGCTCGACTGTGGATTAATCTCCCCGCGCAATTTGCTTTACTGAATAATGATTACCGGCACAATGCCGTGTTTCGGTAAGCTTCCCGTTTTATCTCTATGATGTATTCTGTCACCACCACCCAAGCCCGTTTCTAATTGATACTACCAATTGCTTTAGATGCTGACTAAGACCTCCCCATGTTCTAAGTACCTACAAGACCACATTGCAAACTACGGACCATGTGGTATGTCCGTTATTTATCTAATTTTATACTACTCTTTGTCTCACGTTCATCGAATGTTAGCCACCGTAAAAAACTAATTTTAGGCTCTTTGGGACCTTCGTGGTCATTCTTATGTTTCTTCATTTTGGCAATCGAGTGTATCTCTATCAGGCGAATGGTTGTCCGCCCTGTACTGCGCCAGTTTCCCACACAGGCACCCAGACCTTGGTAATAATGTGCCAATTTAATTCTACGCTAATTAATTTTATTTTATTCAATTGCTCTGATTTACATTCTTATTTAACAGTTGGTTACAATGTTGATTTACATGCACGCAAGTCTGTTTTAGAATGTTGATTGAAGTGCACGCTCGTTCCTACCTATGTGATAAATAGAGGTTGAAGCTATACCCCTCTAATCTAAGTTAATTATACTCGTTTACTAGGTCCCCTGCCCCTTCCTTGGTCCTGATGAAGACCCCGCAGCAAGGTTAAATCTTCCTGCAATCTCAGAGGGTCGAAACGTCGACGGCTTTTTCAATTACGGCAACCACACATGCGAAAAATTGCATTTATATTGTATTATGTGTCGTATGCCTGTTTATACATAATGTTGCCATAAGCCTGTGGCACCTACTGCTATGTGATTCATAGCATAACAATATTTTGAACTGTTGATTTTACTGTCACGCCATCCCACCACTCCCCTACCTTCTCACGATCACTTCCCTCTCCTTCCTGGGGCACTGTATGACCATGAATACAGTTGACTGTTTGCTTTGCTACGTGTAGTTATGACACTGGATCCCATTTTGAATAAAACTCTGTGGATCAAAATAATTGCTTTAGATTAATTCTTGTGAAGTGTATTATATGTCTCCCACTTTCACTGGGACCCCTTCTTCCTAATACCTGTACACCATCAGCACACAGACGCGGATTCCTGGATTGCGCGGGGCACTGGCGCAGTGAGAGGCACTTGGCCCTTCTATGGTGCATACTATCAGGTGACTGGGTCGCAGCCACCGTGGACCCCCACAGACGCTCCCGTCTGCGATATCCCTGTCTTGCCATGACGATCATTCATTGTTGCCACGCGGACTCTACCCAGGGGCTCCTTTGATTGCCCCGGATACTGGGAACCATATATTGCTGGAGCTCCTCAATCCACGTTCTCTGGCTCCCTGTCGCCCCAGCATACCACGCGACTGCTTGACGTGGCATGGGACGCAAAGACCTGAGACAAGCCCAGCTCTCCTTTGAGAAGCCGGCGGAAGCGAGCAAGGGCCACCCATCCACCATGGCGACAGGCGGCCAAATCCCCTCCTCATCTATGGAAGAGACGGGACAGCTGGGCCCGTTGTTATCGGAAATGCGTGCAGGGTTCAAGGCGCTGGACGTCCGTTTTTACACCCTTGACAAACATATGGCTGACCTGGGGGCCAAGCTCCAAGTACACGACCAATGCCTGGATGTGGTGGAATCTAGAACATCTGATTTGGAAGACGGCATGGCTCAGTCCCTGAAGAGAGTCGACAGAATGGAGAGGATACTGAAAGAAGTGGCAATAAAGAACAAGGACTTGGAAGCCAGGAGCCGCCACAACAACATACGCCTCGTAGGCGTGCCGAAGTCCACAGCAACGGGGAGAATGGATAACCTGGTGGAAACTGTCCTGTTGGACCTTTTTGGAAAGGAAGCGTTCACCTCCAGAACGCGCTCATAGGTCACTGGGCCCCAGACCCATTCCCGGACTCCCTCCAAGGCCCATTATTGCCAGGACAATGAACTACCTTGACAGGGACACTGCATTACGGATGGAAAGAGAGAAAGGGGAGCTTAACTAGCAGGGTTCGAAATTATCTTTGTACCCTGACTTCACAGCCATGGTGCAAGACGCAAGGAGAAAATTTCAGGGAGTGAAGGCCGCCCTCAGGAACCTGGGACTGAAATATGCAATGCTATATCCTGCTAGGCTACGTGTGGATATCAAAGGCCGCTCCCGCATCTTCGAGAACCCGACGGCAGGGCAGGAATTCTGCCAGACTTGCAAAGGCGGTGGATCGCCTGACCCAGTTAACTCCTCCCCTCCTCTGAATGGACCGGCTGCCAGTGCAGATCTGTTTTCCATGTCCGACCCCAGCTGAACGCATATCCTTTAAGACATTCTTGCCGAAAGTGTTACTTCATAGTATTTTATGATGCCTTGTCATTATTCGTTCTTGGTTGCTTAGCTACTGGATAGCTAACGTCCCCCTATTTGGTGTACACCCTTTACTTCGTGCTTATTGTATTAACATGTACCACAATGGCCTAGTTATACACATATATCGTTTGCTTTTGGTACTATGGGTTATTGTTGGCAATTGGTTATTGCCTTTCCGAATAGGCAGGAAGGCTGGGTTGGGGGAGGTGGGATGGGAACTGTTCTTTTTGCATCGCACAGAGTTAAAAATTTGTACGCCCATTGACATTTTGACAGAGTATGGACATAGGCTGTTCTTCATCCTGGCGAGAATCACACGGTTATGGCACACATAGGACACATTGCTGGCCCTTCCCCCATTACCCTGGCTACCTGGAACGTGTGGGGCCTGAACCACACCCGGAAACGGCGGCAATCCTACATTATCTAAACCAACACAAGGTAGACATTGCACTACTACAAGAGACCCACCTCCCCCCAGCGACTGCTCTCGCTTCGCAGCCTCGTGGGGCCCGCATTGCTTTTTCACTAATTACAGCAACTATGCCAGAGGTACTGCCATCCTGATTCACAAACGACTCCCCTTCAAATGCCATTCTGTGGTACATGACGACTTTGGTAGGTTTTTTGTTGTAGCGGGCACCCTTTATAACTACAAGATTGCGATAGGGTGTATATATGGCCCCAACACTGACTCCCCTGATTTTTTTCACGACATATATGCGAAGCTCTTGCACCTGGGTCCTGTATCCCTATTACTGGGAGGGGAGTTTAATGTTACAGTTAACCCTCTCGTTGACAGTACATCAAAAGCCTCTGACCCGAAACCTAAAGCACACAAGGCCCTGCACTCCTTATGCAACCGCCTCTCCCTAATAGATCTGGGAAGGATACGGGGCCGAAGCACACCACATACACGCACTATACGGGGGCAAGTAATACTTGGACACAACTTGATTACTGGTTAGCTTCCCCTGAGTTTATCAGATGGTTCCACGACATACACACGTTACCCAGATCCTACTCTGACCATTTCCCAGTATTGTTAGGGCTGCATATACCCCGCCCGGAAGGGTATGAACGACAATGGAGGTTCCCGACGCGTGCATTAGATGACGAGCAGTTCAGGGAGGATCTCTATGGGGCCATTGAAGAATACTTCGTCCTAAATACGGGCTCGGTGGACTCTGAGGCGGTATTGTGGGAAGGCTTTAAGGCCTACATGAGAGGCGTCGGTATTTCAAAGAGTGCCGGGACGCTTAGAGATTTAAGACATACACTTTCTAGTTTAGACACGGACCTGACTGGGCTAGACAATTCACAGAGAGTGACAGCAGACCCTGACTAAGAAAATAAGAGGGTGTCTCCAATCCTGCGGTATAGGGAAACGGCAGACAAGGAAATTCTGTACATGGGTAAATATCACAATGGCAAAGTCTATGGCGAAGGGGATCATCCCGGCAGAATCTTAGCGCAAATAATTGGACCTCCATATGCGAGAGCGTTTGTCACAGAATTAAAATCGGGTGACGGCCACACGCTAACGGACCCTCGGTCGATACAGGAGGAATTCCTAGCCTATTAGCAATCACTCTATACTACTAGGCTGGGGTCCGACTGCTCGGGGCAGGAAGAATATTTATCAGAAATAGCTTTAGTTTATCTAGAAAAATTCATGCAAGATTTTTTAGCGGAACCTATAACTGCAGTGAGTCTACGTGTGACCATTGATGCATTGAACACGTCCACAGCTCCCGGCTTAGATGGCTTCACACCCGAATTTTACAAAGCCTACAAGGACTTATTGATCCCGCATTTATTAGATGTCTACGCAGAGACCCTGGAAACCCAGCAGCTCCCTCCTACTCTGAGAGAGGCTGCAATAATATTGCTTCCAAAAGCCGGCAAAGATCCCCTCCTTTGTGGTTCTTATAGGCCTCTGTCACGATTAAATTTAGAGTATAAAATCCTAGCAAAAGCATTGGCGTGTTGCCTTTCTCTTCTCATGGAATCGATAATTTCCCCTGCCCAATCAGGATTCGTGCCACACCGGTCCACTGCTTTTAACCTACTAACCTTATTTAATACCCTACATAGATTAGACCCGGGGACGTCTGCACCAGCGATTTTATTAGATATCGAGAAAGCTTTTGATTCCCTAGAATGGCCCTTTTTCCTCTCCGTGATGCAGCGCATTGGTATGCCCCAGGGCTTTATAGCAACTACAACCCTGCTCTATACGCGTCCTACAGCCAGGCTCCGTCCCTCTCTCTGTCCCTTTTGAACTATTGCGTGGAACCCGCCAGGGTTGCCCCCTTTCCCCATTATTATTTATTTTAGCAATGGACCCACTGATAAGACACTTTCAGGAAAAACATCTCCATAGAGGCTTAGTCTTTAGAACAGGCCCCTTATTGGTTTCATTATATGCGGACGACACAATTCTATATGTTTATGATCCCCAAACGAATCTGGGTCCATTACTTAGAGAGATCCTTATATTTGGCAGTTTTTCCGGCCTACAGATTAATTGGTGTAAGTTTATCATCTTCCCGCTCACTACAGGTACATCACGCTGGGCCTTGGAATTCCCTTTGGATTGGTGCGCTGACTCAGTAAAATACTTAGTATACATACACAGAGACATTGATCAGGTAGTACGCAGCAATTACGGGGTGGCGATCTCCCAACTAGAGGCGCGAATCGACTCCTGGCTTAAACTTCCACTTTCCATGACGGGACGTGTCGCTATGATAAAAATGGTGGTTCTCCCCAAATTCCTGTATTTATTTCAGAATATCCCAATCCTCCTAACTAATAGATTTTTTGACGCTCTGCGATCCTTGCTGATCAGGCTAATATGGGGGGGGAAAAACACCCAGGGTGCAATGGCGAGTGATGACGCTTCCTTACGAGCGGGGTGGGTATGGAGTACCTGATTTGCACTTATACTACCTGGCCGCACAAGCCAGCTTTGCACATGCCTGTTATCACTCCGATGCCAGAATTACCTATCTTCGCCCTGAATCTGACTTTGTTCTTCCCAATGTGCTTGCCTCAGTTCTACCCTCGGGCATCCCCCGAGATCCCAAAGTTATACATCCGGTATACACCACCAGTTGGGCATGGTTAAAGCTCAGTAGACTCACCCACACAAATGCTTTGTATTCATCCTCCCTCCCCCTACCGAACGCTCAATTACTACCCATCACTGCCGAAAACCAAGTCCGCAAGACATGCATCAAATTCAACTTTCACACACTGGGTGACCTCTTTCCCGCCAGTCATATCTTTGATCCAGAGGAGATGCCTGAACTTTCATAGGCTACATTTATGGACAGATTTATACTGGCCAGGCTGCGATCAGCACTGCGCAACAGTTTCCCAGAGTATCCCCTGGAACCACCTTTCTTCCCCCCCTTTGACATTGGTGATATCCAGCGAAAAAGGACTGCACCTCATATCACAGCTTTATAAGGCCTGCTCCGCTGTCATGCCACTGGACGACACGCGGGTCTGCTCCGCTTGGGAGTCTGATCTGGGCACCTCAATTATTGACGAACAATGGTTGGCAAGCTGTAAGGTCACAGGGATGGCTCTTACATTTCAAATTCCTACACAGACTCTATGTCACACCTGCCAGAACACACAAGATAGACCCCTCCAGACCACACACGTGTCAGCGCTGCCAAGCACCTTATGCTGATTTCGCACATATGGCCTGGAGCTGCCCACGGATCCATGACTTTTGGGTGGACATTCACAAACTCCTTAGTACAATGATACATATCCCGATGGAACCGTTGCCCAAGATAGCGTTATTAGGATACGTGATGCAAATCCCTTTAAAGGTTCGTAAATTCGTTGCGATCTCACTACTTTTAGCTAAAAGAGAAGTGGCAATAGTTTGGGGTGGCAAAAGAGCTCCAACAACGAAGGGATAGCTCCAAAGCATGGCCACCTGCACAACAAGGAGCGATATGTATGCCAATACCGTTCCAGTGTCTTCTAGACCCAGAGATATTTGGGGCCCATTACGCACTTTTCTGGCCGCGAGGCAACAACTTTCCAATACACAACAAGGACAGGGAAAGAAGCCAACGGTTGTGGGTTGATAGGGTTGTTACCTCTGTACAATTGCTATTGAATTGTGTCAATGTTGTTCTGCACTGTAATACGCTGATGATTATATTGAACTGTCGTTGTCGTACCGTGCCTATTGCTTAATAGCATTGTACACTGTGCTCTGCAAAGTCTTTTCGTAGACTTGATAAATAAAGTTGAAAAAAAAAGAAAGGACACTGGGCTGATAAAGAGAATCATAAAGATTGGGAAAGGAAGCCCAGGATTAATCTTTTGATGCACATATCACTGTGGCTGAAATCCAGGTGTGAACTTTAGACACTCCCATGGCCTGTGTCGTGGGACTATCAGCTTCAGAGTCTTTCCTGTGGTGACAGACAACTTTTCAAGAAGAAAGAAGACAAAGAAAAGCAGAACCCCAGTATAAAGGTTCAAATACTCAGACACATAAATTACATTTGATGTCTTTAAATAAGTTATAGGAAGGGAAGGTTGAGACCCCAACATTGTTCATTGGCTAAGCAACCAGAAATGCTGTGTGAGAAGGGAAAGCTCTGCAAGACTTCTGCCTGTGACTATGATTGGGGGACAAAGCATTCTAGTCTTCCTGCTGGGTGAGGGAGCATCAGGGTGAAACTAAGACCGCCTGCCCTGGAGCATGGAGCACCAGCACTTGTCTGCTCGCCAATGTGCCCTGTGAGGAAGAGGAGAGCATTGGCGTGAGCGAGGTCCTTGCGGGTAGCCTTACAGAAAGGACTCCCTGAGGGAGGGTACAGCTGTGCACGGATTGGATTGTTACCTATGTGCAGGATTGAATCGGCAACCTCTTATGCCAGGAGAGGACAGAGCTGTGCATTGAGCGCTGTCTGGGGAGCTTTAAGCACGTACTGCCTTTTTGTGGTGCTCCCGTATACGAAAGAGGGCCACCATTGAAGTAAGTCTGTGTCCAGCGTGCCAGGACTCGTAAATGCCTTGGAGGTGAACACATATGCCAGGTGGGGCGTTTGGTGTAGGCGATCACATCGGAGGGCTCTGTGTTGTGTCCCGAGGTATTGCAGCAAAACGGTATGCCAGGAGGGGCTGCTGGTACCAAGGTGGGAAAGAGATCGGGCTGTTACCCAACACAAGAGTGGACTGTGACCAGCAGATTGAGCCCTATCATCGACATCTGCCCCTGATCGACTCCAGAGGACCATGGAAGATGCCTAGGAAGACGTTGCACGCTCGCTGGCCTCCCGTCAGGAGCTGAAAGACCAACCCCCCCCCACCACCACCATGTGGGAAAGTCTGACTTACCACATCTATGCAGACTGGGAGCATCTCCCATCATTAGGGATAGCTGGAAGCTCTAGTTAGGAGAGAACATGTGCCTGTTGGTTGCTTCTGTGTTAGTACTGGCCCCTTGATATACCTCCACAAAAAAAAGTGTTGTCCAGAGATTTTCATTTTTGATTTGTGTTTTTGTATCATTAGAGATGTAATATAGCTCAGGTAGACATTGCTAATCCAGGCTGAATTGTTCTGAACAACATTTTTATTAATGGCAGATGTGTTGCAGAGATGATGTAATATTTCAGGACCCATGAGACCTATATACTTCATTTTGGTGTCAAAAGCCTGGTTTTGGAGGTCAAGTCGTCTTATAAAGATAGAAAATACCTTCTCAGAGCAAGGCTTCCGCCATTTTCCAAAATGGCCGTTCTATAACGTGTTTTAGACATCATATTGGTGATTTATATCAATATTGTTTTTGTTTTAGTTTTCCCGTTGATTCAAATTCGTAAACATGAGCAAAGCAAGTGGTAGCAGAGAATCTTTACTTCCTTACAGAGTGTTTCTAACTTCAAAATCTGAGGAATTCTTCAACAAAGAAAAATGTGTCATATGCCAAACTAATCCGAAAGAAAAGCTAACATCAAGTGCGGCTGGACAGAAGAGAGTTGGAGATGCCACAGAAATACGGCAAGACGTAATTCACAAAAGATTTAAACTGATGAGTGAAGAGGATCAAAGATTTTATCACTGTAACAACAAGTCCTACAAGTCATATACAATTGAAAAATGCCTGGAAAAAAATTGCCAAAAAAAGCAAAAACCAGTGAATCACAACAAGAATCCAAGTCTTCTGAAAAAGCGACAACAACCAAACCCAATGCCCATCCACTTAGAAGATCGGTGGCTACTCCTCATCCACCTCCAACAACTGATCAGAAAGCAGAGGATCTTCAATGCGTTATCTGTAGTTTAGGAAGAACAGGTGCCAAAGGTATTGACAAAAGAACGAAGTACAGATTATGTGAGTCTCAAAGGTAAAACATGTTTTTATCTGCAGCTAGTTTCAAGATGAAGTTTTCAGCCAAGTAGCTGACCTTCACAGTGTATGTGAATGCATTAGCAGCATATTTGTATGACTACCCGTACTGCATGTATGCATACATTCGAAAATATGAATGTACAGTAAGAACGTAATCCCAGCCTTCAGTTAAGTTTGCACTTTTTGAAAAAGCAAATCGAGTATTAAAGGCACTCCTGAGTGCTGGCTATAGGTTCACACTCAGTGAGGTCAGAGAAATAATGGTCAACTATGACAAAACTATATCAGTCCAAAAGAATGAAATTTACATATTTCTGGTGTGAATGTACAATGACAGAATTCGTTTTTTTTTCAGCTTAACAAAAAGAATGCACCACTAATGGTGTTCTCAGTTGATTTCACTTCTGAAGTTCTTGCTGTCTAAATAAGATAACAGAATGCAGTAAAATCAGCAGGAACCATTTTAAGAAAAGTTCTGAAAGATTTAGATTTCTGACTTAATTTCACATTTTGTGATGCCTCGGAGCTCTGCAAATCATGGGAGTCAACAAGAATGCCTGATGTTATCTTAACATTTTTATATCATTTTTTAATATCAGCGAACCTGGACTGTTGCAAACTAAAATTCTTGAGTTCGGAACAGAAGCAGACAATATTGGTGATGGCTTTGAAGATATAAGCAAAGAACTGGAAGACAGTCCCATGAACCAACAGGCTTATGTTGTGCAAATGTACTGTCTTTCCTAAATCATGTTTTATTAGTTACATCAATGCAAAAAGAAAACTCAGCTGCACATTATGACTGCCCACACAATCTATGAAATTGCAAAACTAGAGAGCTAGTCACTTCAATTAATAGGATTGGTGTATCAACAAGTTATAATGACATAGTATGGAGCAGGAACTTAGTAAATTGAAATTGAAATTAAAATATTTATAAAGCGCACATACACCACGCGGTTTCTTGGCGCTAGGACACAGAACCCAGGGGGAGTGAAGAACCGGCCAACTAACATGGGAAAGCTTGAGTAAACAAAAATGTTTTTAAGGATTTGCGGAATTCTGAGTAATGGGTGGAGAATCTAAGGGAGGGAGGAAGGGCATTCCAAAAGGTAGGCGCAAGCGTAGAGAATTTTGCGCCACCTGACCTCTTCTTCTTGAAACGAGGGACAACCAAAAGAGATTGTGAAGAGGAACGCAACTCTCTGCTAGGACAGTATGCCTTGATCTCAGAAGAGATAACGTGAGGGGCTGTAGCAGCGTATGCTTTAAAATCTTGTGAATCTGACAGCACACCACTTCCAAGTCACTTTACCAGGAAAGGATTTACAATTACTGCTCTAGATAATTTTCATTTTGAAGACAGACACCTATTCTTTGGCTAGGACATCCAGCACACATGATACTGCCATGGTGCTATTTCAAGACTGTACTAACGAAGTAGCTGCTGGAAAACAAGCTGGGTCAGCTATAGGCATAAACAAACAAAGCTGTAAACTTATAATCCAATGGCCTTGCCAACGTCTGCAAAATCACTGCCAGCCATCAACACTTCCCAGTCTACCAGAAAGTTTCAAAGTGGCTGAGGACATGGATCTTCTACCTGATACTGCAGTCTGCAAAGCTGATTTAACTGAATTTATCATATCGCTTATTTGGTGTGGACTGAAGGGTGAAGAAAAGCCAATTCCTCTGTGGGCTGGAATTCATACTCTGATCTCCAAGAATACCGTCCCACTGAAGAATGTTTGATTTTTTACCAGTAATACCATCTCCACTCACAAACTATGCAACAGTACACACAGATCAAAAACATTTCCAAAATGTGAATGCTCAGCTTGAAGACCAGTCTATCCTGTCAATTTTCTGCGATGAAGGAGTTTTCCATATTGTAGTGAACATTTTCATCAGGCATCCAGTAGCATTTGATGATCTTTATCCAATGATGGGTGTTTTACACATGGCAAAAGTTGTGTTGCGGTGTGCAGGAAATTATCTCAGTGGATGTGGCATAGATGATGCACTTATTGAGGCTGAAATCTTTGGAACCAAAACTGTCCAGTGAGTATTGAGCGAACTCAATATGTTTGTTCGTTACAAGGTATGTTCATCTAGTCTGAGGTTATAGAAAAATTGCGTTGGAATGCTTTCTGGAACAAGAATGACAAATTAAGTTTTGCATATCTTATCTCAGAAGTGAACAAGGCACAGTGTGCACTTTTTTCAAAAAACATAATGTAAAGCCAGCGAATGTTCAATACACTCAGTTCAAAATCAAAAAACCTGAAAACCAAGTTTGTAGGTTTGACAAAGAATGTGAAGAAAAATCAGAACTTTGCAAGTACTGAGGAAATGTTTTACACATGATAGCGCTAGTGAAAAACTTGGTACATGCTGATTTGGAAGGTGAATAGGAGCTGCATATGAAGACTGCGGAGTCACTGATTACTGTATGTCACACATTCAATTGCATGCACTACTTGAGATATGGGTCTTGGTATTTGGAAAGAGTGAAGAAGCTGGAGGTGGAAAAACCATAACGCTACAGAATATGAATCCAAAGACATTTTGGGGCGAAAGCCAGAGAGGGAAGATTCAATGCTGTGGTTCCAGATACGAAACTGGAACAGACGATCCAGAGATCACAGAAAAGCTCCAAGGGCATTGTTTCTCAGACATGTAAAGTGAATGTGTTGCTTTATGTCAGCTCGTTTATCATGAAGTCCTTTCTATTTGGAATGTTTTCAGAGGGATTAAAAAGTAAAAAATGAATGACGCGTCATGAAACTGCTTCTCACACGAACTTTTGGGGAAGTGAATGGGAAAGTTTTAATAAATATGTTGACAACCTTCTTCATTTCATGCAGGAGCAAGGAAACCCCTTTGAAATGACTGAGCCTGGGACCAAACAACATGTGGAGAATGATATACAGTCACGTTTACTAGATGTCCTGGAACATGGACCGAAACTATACGCAGAACCAAAGCAGGAGAGGCTTGTATTGAAAGAGAAAAAGCTGTTTGATATAATCACTGAAGCTAAACTTTCATGCTTTAATTGCCATAGTAAGAGTTTTGTCCAACCAGCCGCTACAAAACAGGTTACAGAAAAATAACTTTTGCAAGCACATAGAGAGATGGATGTAGCAAATAAAAGGGGTGAATTCATCAAGGTCATTCTGTCACATGATATTCTTCCAACAAGCACATTATTTGATGGAGATGCTACAACCAAACCAGTGAAGCACAAACTCGTACAAGGGCTTGATAAAAAAACTTTCACCTGAAAAATTTCAATTTGAAAAGGAGTACTCATTGAAAACTGCTGTTATTTTGGACTATATGTCAAAATTGAGAATGGTCAAGATTTCATCCATGCAAAACTTTGGAGAGGTCATTCAGACTGTTCTACAGATATCAAATTCGGTGTGCACTGTGCAAGAACTGCACATTGTCTTTGAAAGCTATCTTGAACTATCAGTCACAAATGTGAGAGAATCAGGCACATATCTGCAAGTGGAACAATTGACCTTGCCTGCTTCAAAAATTTGACTCCTATACATGTACAGCTTGATTACTTTTGGTCATTAACATCGAACAAGATGAACTTGGAGATGTTAACTTGCTAAAACTTTGCTGATGCTTCAGTGAACACTGAATTTCAGCATTTGAACATCAGCGTAGTCTCTCCGTACAAATCTTTCCAGGCCAGAACTTTATCAAGAATATGTGCCTGAGCGAACTTTGCTACTGTATCAAAGAATTGTGCCTGAAAATACTGTGCCACTTCATAAACTAATTGTGCTTGAGCGGACCCTGCAACTGCACTGAAGGACAGTGTCAAAGTGGACCATGCCACTGCATCAGAGAAACTGTGCCCAAGGTGATTTGTGCCTTATCAAAGACTGTATCTGAGGCTGACTGTGCCTACGTGACCTCTGACCCCATGGCCCAATCTCTGTGTCACACCCGAGCCCAGAGCACGTTTGTTGTAGAGTCCTACATGAATGAATGAATGAATGAATGAATGAAATGTGATTTGTAACCGCGCAACTTAGCCCAGTGGGTGTCAAGGCGCATAGCTCAATATCTAGCTGAGTCATCCGAGTGACGGGAACTTACTGGTAGGCTTTAAAGAAACACCAAGTTTTAAGGGCTTTCCTAAAGAGAACCAGTGAGGGCTGAGATTTGATCTCCAAAGGAAGTGTGTTCCATAATTGGGGTGCCAAGATGGAGAATGCCCTACTCCCCCATCTAACCTTCCTAGAACGAGGGACTACCAATTGATTCAGCTCTAGAGAGCGAGGACATCTGCTGGGTACATAGCGGGTAAGCAGAGACCCAAGAGCATCAGAAGGGCCTGCCATGAGGGCACTGTAAGTAAGGCAAAGGAGTTTAAAAGACACCCTAGAGGAGGTAGCAGATGCAAGCCATGGAAGGGGCAGCACAAATCGCGCAGCAGCGTTCTGCACCACCTGTAAACGCTGCAGAAGACACTTGTTGGCCCCAGCGTAGGGGCCAACATCATCTTCTGAGCCTCACACAACTGCAAGGAATCCATGTGGTGGCTTCTGCTGCTACCTACTGCAGCCTGTGCCTGAACATGGTAACCTCCAGCTGACATGTTTACTCATGGAAAAGGGCATGAGAAAGACGCATACTCTAGGTCTCTGTCAGCCACCCAAGGAAGACTGAAACAACTTCACTGCAGTGGGAACTGAAACATGGAGGATATTTGAGATACATTAGAGTACCAGCTATTGAAATGGGTAATCAGCACCTGAGCCTTGATACCTGTCCTAGAAAGCTCGGACCAGAAGAGGGGGACCTGCCTATTTACACCAAGGAGGGACACGCAGGACAGAGGCACAGTAGCCAAAGCTTCAATAAAGTAATTGTACCTGTAGCCTGTTCCATGAAGTATTACATTTTACATGTATATTAAAGAGCTTTTCTTTACTATAGTAAAAACTGCTTTGAAAATCATTTATTGCCCTACTGGATGATTGTTGGAGTCTCAGCTTACACACCCTCACCCTACCTTCCTGAGAATTCTGTGACTGCTCGCCATTGAGCAAGTGACAACTGAGGCAAATGACCCCATGGCTGAGTCCCAGTAGCCTATGCTTGCCCTGTGGCCCCTCAAGCATTGTCTGATAACCCTTAACTCTGATAGCCGACTTAACTGACAACTCCAGGCAAACAAGTGTCAGAGACTTTTTGGATCTTTGCAACAGAACATGATTTGGGAGTCAGCCGCGCTGTCTGTACCTGAAAACCAAGGTGTCTAAACCTGAAACATGTGCACTTCAACACTAAACATGTGGAGTCCTCCATATTGTGATTAGACTCTGATTTCTATTTTATAGTTTCAGTGATAACTTCCCACTCTTGGATTGCAAAATGTACTGGTTTTGCCACACAATGCAGCTAATTGTGATCCCAATCAATCACCTACAAACTTGCGGTGTGGTGGTTCCCTGGCTTACGAGTGTGTGTGTATGTGGGCTGGAGCCCTTAGCAAAATGATGCCTCCTAAACACCGGGGGCCTCATTTATGAGGCCCCTTGCGCCATCGGAACTTCACTTTTCATGAAGTTCCGTGGCGCAGAAGCCTGCGTGGTATTTATCAGGCAGCAGTACGCCAGTTTTTGTGGCGTACTGCTGCCTGATAAATATCAGTCCCTTAACGCAGTATTCTGCGTTAAAGGGGCGTGCAATGGGTGTTGCTGGGGGCGTTCCCAGCAACATCCATGGCCTTTTGACACTGCCCCAGATTTACGAGAAATCATAACTCTGAAGCAGTGCCAAAAGCTTACGCCTCCCCAGGGGAGGCGTAAGGGAGGCGCAACAGGGAGAAATGTCTTTATTTCTCCTCGTATTTCCTTTTTCTATGTGTGCTGCATTCTACAGCACACATAGAAAGAGGAAAAGCCTCTTGTGATTATTTCTGTACAGAAAGGTTTCCCTTCCTGTACAAAAATTATCTTCCCCGCAACGCAGGCACCCTTGCACCATTGTGCAAGGGTGCCTGCGCTGGCTGGCGCAGGCAGTCCATTGTGCGCCGGCGGAGGGGAAAAGGACAGGAATGCGCCGTATCTTATAGATACGGCGCATTTCTGCCCTTTTCTTTTGCCGTAGGGAAGCGCAGCAGGAAGGCCTGCTGTGCTTCCCTACGGCAAAAAGTCATAAATGAGGCCCCTGGGGCTTAATAGATCTCACCAGCATGGGTCGCCTCTGGGCTACAATGGGACTGATGGTGGCTATGGAGAGTTGATACTGCACTACAGTTAAGGGACTGGAAGTGAGATATGGACTGGTGTATGCAAGCAGAAAAGGCTTCGAAAGTAGAGGGTGTCAGCACAATGGACCAAGGATTGGGGGAAATTAAATGCAAATCGGGGAAATCCTGAGTTAAGTGCCGCTCAAAATGCTTGGGCCTGAAAGGGGTTGGAGGGATTTGCAGGTCAAAGAATCACTGGGGATAGGTTGGGGGACGTGGAAGTGGAAGTGGGAGCAACTAACTGGATAGCTCCCGCAGTGTGCCAATGTACCGTTTACCATTGTGCCTGTACCTAATGTCACCTGGTTTCTTTTTGGTTTCCATGGAAATGAAAAGAATTATAAAGAAATAATCCTCTACAAACTTACTCACAGCCCGTGAAACATACAGTCATGTTTAAATGAGGAAGAGTCTTTTAGAATAATTTTAAAGTGCGGGATAGGATAATTTAGCCATTTTTGCTCTTGCATATAATCTTTCTGCTAATGAAGACAACTAAAATTATGATAATGGGGCAAGCGCTATTATATTTCCCAGGTTTTTGTGTTATAATGGGGGAAAAATTGAGGTGGTAAAATAATATACATACTTAGAAGTGAGCATCTCCAATAAACTGTCAAGGGCACCACAAGACACATTACAGTTTTCTAAAACCAAGTCTATAGGAATCTCCCTTTTGCAGTTCTTTAACCCCTTCTCTGCGGCCGCGATTTTACCGCTGTGCGGTAAACAAAAGAACAGGGCGGGGCCGTGACGAACCCCAGCCGTCATCAGCACACTCCCACCGCGGGCGTGATGGCTGGGGTTCGTCACCAGCATGGGAGGGGTTAATACACTGGGTAGGGGACATGTGCAATCGCTTTTAAAGGTGTACATACATAAAAGACCCCTGTAGCACTGTATGGTATACAAGCAAGGACGATCTCCGCACTTAAAAACGTAACTAACATTTAATCCGTTTTTAGAAATGTTACTGTGGTGTTAGATCTTTTAGCTCGATTGAAATGATTCCTCACAAGCTTGGGTTGACTGGAATAAATTATGAAGCTTATTCACAAGTTATTTGCCATAATTTTCAACTGTTTAGCAGCCTGGAAAATACTTAGTTATTTGGGGGAACATTCGAGGGACAGCAATGGCTTTATGCATTTGCGACTGTTTTTATAACTATAGTCTCAACAGATGAATTTTAATTGTATTGTATTGTAATTGCATTTATATAGCGCTTTACTACCCCTGACGAGGCGTCGAAGCGCTTTTTCGGCGGGTAGCACGCTCCTCCGGGACCCATAGAGGATTAGTGTTGAATTAGTATAGTGAAACATGCAAGTACATTTTAAGTGGTGGATAGGTTAGTCAGTTATTTGGATTTGGAATGATAGCAGAAGGATAGAGGAGGACAAAGGTTTGTATTTATTTATCGCTTGTTGACGCACGCTATTCAGGAAGCCTATAAAGGATTAGTGGTGAATTAATATGGTGAAATATGAGGTAATTTCAGTGGTGGATATTAGTCTGTTACTTGGAGTGAGAAGGCTAGCGGAGGGATAAAAGGGGAAGAAAGATTTGCATTCATATAGCACTTGTTACCCCTGATGGGTGTTGAAGCGCTTTTCTGGCGAGTAGCACGCCACTCCGGAACCCATAAAGGATTACTGTTGAAAACTAGTATAGTAAAAATATGAAGTAATTTGAGTAGTGAATATGTTATTCAGGGTTTTGGTTATTTTAAAGTCTCGTTTAAAAAATGTTGGTAAAACAAGTTGTTTTTTTGAAGACGTGCAACACTGTTCAAAGATAAAAAGACTTAGCTTGAGTGGCATGTTTGTAAGATGTGGTGAAAAGCTATTTAATTTAATGGCCTATCTATCCCCCTCAGTACGAAGATTTTTTATGAAACTCAGGTTCCACCAAATACCAATTAGTGAAAATGTTTGGATTAAAAAGGAGGGGGTGTCCTCTTATCTTTGTTGCCAATACTGTGGTGCTGCGAAACAGGATTGGAATCATGTTTTATTTTTTAATCAGGCTTTTTACATTCCCATAGAAAATGTAATAATCCAGTTATTGCTAAGCACTTTATATTAGCATATGAGGAAGCACTGTACTTACCGTAAAATCCCTCTACAGAGAATTAATGTTACCGCTTGATAAGGTTTTTTGGAACGTTTCCTGTATTATGTGTTATATTTGAGATTTGTATTTTAACGTGTTTTCTTTTATCAAAGCTGTTGTTTACTGATATATTTAATTATATTGTGCATTTGTATACATGTTATATTGTATTTACATTTTTACTTGTTTGGGGGTTTTAAGTGTATTCTTTGGAAGCCCTTTAATGATTAATAAATAAAACCTGTTTCGTGAAATGGTGCCCTGTGCATTTTTTGGGTGCCTTTCACAGTCTATCTTAACCACCTTTATGTGGGCACCTTAATTCCAGTGTCAAAACTGCTGCATGTGTTCAAAGTTAATCTCTAACTCTCTCCCTGAGTCTGGCTGTCAAATTGAAAAGTAGGAGTGGAATAAGCACTGACTGCAGTGGAAACACACCAGACCATACTCTGGACATTCCCTTCATCCTTCCACTGCTTGACCCAGGGACGTTTTAGAAGACCAATACATGCTCAGAGGTTCGTTTCATCCCTACAAAAGAAGCTAAAGCTGCAGTGCTGCAGTGGATACAGAGCAATTGTAAAACTTGAGATAGTGGAAACGATCTTGGGAATATTCATTTCCTGAGAGGCAAGAGGGAGATCTCGTCTGCACCCGGTAGCCACTGGCTACCTCAGGCTACAGTGGCAATTCACACATGCAAAAACTCTTGTTTCCCAGTGGGCAGGAACTTGGAAAAACACCAACTAAGAATATCTCCTACCTCCTACTAATAACACGGCCTTATAATAACGTTGTAACATCTTCTAAAGCCATGTTGGGGCCATGGGCACCTCTGCAGTAGAAAACAAAAACTGCCATAAACCTACAGCTCAGTACTGACAATGAGCAGAGCCCAAAAAGTATGTGCACCCGTCTGCCCAGAGTGCCGTACAGAGGGCCACCTTAGATGTCTTGCAGCACAAGCCATACCCAATAGATGTGACCACAACCATTTAATTTGTTCTCTGAAGGCCGGACTACCCCAGTGTACAATCACTGACCTCTTGAAGACTAAAAATCAGGAGCTCAAACAGAAAGGCATCCTCAGATCAATGTAGGAAGGGGAAAGGGCTGAGCTGAGTGGTGGATGTCTTCTCGTTGCTACCATGTCTCTCCTGTCAGTAAAACGTATTTTTGGGAAATTAAATTCCAAATTGGTGCGTGACTTTGGTGGGAGAGAATGGCTGTTCGAGCTGGCACTGTCCAATGCACACCTGAATATTTAAGAGTTATGAAATGATCCATGACAAAGAGTACTGTTTGTCAGAGTGGTGGGGAACATTACCTGTGCCATTTTGATGGGCTACTGCCTGCCAAAATTATGCTGATTCCTGTCAAACACATACAAGGTGTTTAGCGGAATGCTTGCAACATGTCTAATCACTGGCAATCACTTGGGCAAGCATTCCAACCCACTATTCTTTTGCCTTTTTGTTTGCCTCTTCACCTCTATTTGGACTCAGCCATATGCACATCAATCTTGACTCTGAGACAATGAGCACATTCCAGCCCGAACTGCCAGGCCAGTGTCTCCCTGAACTGAAACACAAGCAACTCAATACTTGGGTCGCCCTGATTTGGGCTCGTCACTCAGGTGTAGCTTTGTTCTAGTGGCACAGTGAGCACAGGACCCATGTCTAGGCATACCCTTGCCGTTTAGGGTGGTACATCAAACACACAAAAGGTGATGGAAAGAATGCTTGCAATAAATCTAACTGCTGGAAATCGCTTGTGGTAGCTAGCATTCTAGCCCACTGTTCTTTTGTCCAGCATACCTCCTCAGTTTCGACCCGGCCACATCCATATTTCTGTCAAGGCACAACACGTTTGGTAGATAGCTGCCTCCCTGGTAGCAGAGATGTCCCTGAAGTAAAGTATTGAGAAAATATAAAACATTTATTAAAGATGATTTTTTTTTTAACTTTATTTTTCATTTCACGGTTACAACACGGTGGGTGCATATTTATGAGCAAATAGCCACATTGGATCCGACGACAAGATTCAGTAGGAAGAAACAATAGCTGCATTTCCAGGGACTTAGAATAGTCACATCAAGGGCATCTACTCTCCTCCATCTCTGTCCCACTGTCGCTTGCATCCGATTCATGTTGATAGCACTCAGCAACTTCCATATTTAAGAAATCCCTGCATAATCCCCTCCATGTCCCGAGATCTTCGTCTAAGTTTATATTGATTTTATTTGTAATGGAATAACATACAAACAGACATCAACTGCATCTCCATTCTCAGTAATGCATCATTTACAGCGTTTGGTCCATGTGAGAAGTTGGCCTGGTATATGCTGTCCACTAATGAAAGTGGGCACCTTGCACCAGTCCAAACAACCCTTATGGTGGTTTAAGAGGTCAAAGATAACCTTAGAAAGCTATCCAAATGGTATCTGTGGAGAGCAGCCTTCAGGCTTAGTCTTAAAGGAATGTTAAGCACCTTGTTTTACCAGAATGCAACCTAAAGTATTGGTTAAATTAAAGGAGAACCAGAAAGTAGTTATAGAAATATGTATTTATTAATATAACACTCTCTAGTATGACACAGTATCTGCTATATGCAGATAATCACAAAGCACACAATACTGTAGCACAGAAACAATAATAAATAGAACTAATACACCGTGGGCTCCAGGGGGAGACCAAACCATATACTAAAATAGTAGTATAAGAACTACGACTCAAGTCAAGAAAGTGTCTTTAGGATGTAGAATCGCTGGGACCCCAAGGAAACACCCAAGGTGAGTAAGTAGGGAACCCACGGAGGACGCGTGCAGTGTGGGAACACAACTCTGTAGTCCGTACAATTTTATGGGGGAGTCACGGTTGAAGTTTTAAAGTTTAAGGACTCTTCCCAGTGGACTTCGAAGAATCCCAGTGGAGTTTAGGAGGTTGGAGAGCCAACTCGCCCGTGAATACCGTAGTACCAGAGTTACCTATCCATGGAAAGCTGGTGCATAGGTCTGAAGTGGTGTCGGAAACCGCAGTCGAACCCAATGGAGGACTTCGAATAAGAGCCGCTGCTGGAAGGAAGAAAAGTGTCAGTTGGAACCCAAAGGTGGATTCCTGTTGAAGAGTACCTGAAAGCAGAGGAAACAGAGTCTGGGTCACTCAGATATGGTCAGGGGCTCGATAGACGAATGCCCACCGATGTCAGGTGCTTCAGCTACATTGAGGGGATACTTGACTCTGCAGCCACAGGGACCAGGAGATGTCGAGGACAACCAGGAGCTGGTTGCGTATGGTCCCACAAAGGATGTTGAGTGCTGAGGTGTCAGTGTTCGGTGGGAGCACCTACAAGCCTTGGCAGCAGCAACCCGCGCAGAAGGTCAAGGAAGGTTACAGTTCAGACCAGTAAGTTCCAGAAGACTCACCATACACAGTGGAGTCAGGGCAAGCCTAGAGCAATCAGGGGAGCCCAAGAAAACAGTGTTGACCCTCAATTGGACCCACAGGCCGCAGGCACAGAAGTCGCAAGAAGACCTCGAGCGATTTCACAAAGCAGCATCCCACGAAGCAATCGGTGCGAGGAGGCCGGTGTTCTTTGTAGGAATTGGTGCCAGAGGTTGGGGCTACAGAGAGCCCAGTGCCCTTCTTCGGGAAATGCCAACAAGCATATGCACTTGCAAATGAACGTGGTGCACAGAAGTACAAGTATTGCAGCCCCTATGAGGAATTCTGGCCTCAAACTTTGTAAGAGGGCAGCTCGGACCTCGAGGGACTTGGAAACCTACCTCCTGTGTTACTGGAGTCTTCGGAGACCGTAGAAGCTCAGGAGCAGCAGAGCCGTCAGTTGAGATGTGGTGCCTGCTGTTGCAGGAGAGTGATTCCTTCACTCCAAGGGAGATACCTTTGTTTGGTTGTCCTTGATGCTCCACAGGTCCTGCACAGAGCCTGTTTGGTGCACGGGCACAGACGATGGTTTAGACTCAGATGGAGACAAAGTTGGGTCCAAACAAAGTCCAGCAAGTCCAGAATGTCCAGAGGGTCGAAGCTCAGTGGTTTCTGGTTCAGAATGTTGACCACGTCGAATTTAGGGTCCTACAGTCAGGTAAGCCCTTTTGTACCCAAGGGAGAGGGTTGGACAGATTAAGGGGACGCTCCCAAGGGAGAGTCTAGACTGTGGGGAGGTTACTCTCATGTCCTTTGTCCAGTTTCGTGCCAGAGCATGAGTCAACAGCTCCCAGGACTGGTTTGAACTGGACTATGCACAGGGTCACCAAATGTGCCCTTCTTGCAGACTTTCAGTTGCTGGCAAGCGCACCCACCCAGCCCTAATACACTAAATCCTGCTTGAGAGGTGGTCACACCTCCCTGTGACAGGATACCAATTGTTCTACCTTCCTCTGCCTGAGCTTGGCTCAGTGGTCCTTAACGTATCAGGTACTCGGAAACAAATTAATTATAGACACCAATGTGTGCTATAAGCAAAAAAAAGTCCAGCCGGGCACTAAATTTAATCAATATAGGAAAATTAAAGGATTTACGTGCACAAATATACAGTGGGATACCCTCCTGTATCCAGTACATATAAGACATGAACAGAAATCAAGAAGGGTGGGGTATTTTTCAGGCAGAATTATGGAAAAGGATGCTGATAATCAGATAAAATTAAACCAACGACGGTGTTTCGATCCTTAACACTTCAATACAAGGATCATCATCAGGACTAAAAATTACATTGCCTGAATATAAGTATACAAGCCTGCTGAAAGATTTGGGAGAGAGAAAAAGGCCAGAAACACTTGTTTAGCAAACAAAACGCAAATAGAAAACATAAAACTTCATTGTTACATGATTTGTCTGCTGACCATTCTTTTAAAGGAGACCTTTCATCCGTGCTTGTGAACGGTAAAGGGTGTGCAGGGGAGCAAGATATTAGCAACCTCTGAAGACGATTTATTAACAGTGACTAAGTCGAGATGCTGTATGAAGTGTCTACAGTAATTCATAGTGCCTACTGTGGTGAGTAGGTGCTCCAATTGTCGATATAGTTGTGGGGGCCGTGTGTAGGCATGAGGGGGAGGACTCACGCGGTTACCCTATTATTGAGGCAGTGCAGGATAGCGGTGGATTTGTACAGGGGAAGAACCAGTGGCTATCAGGTAAACACATTCTCACCTCAAGGGATTGGGCTAATTTGATACCGATGTCGGTGGCGCATGGAGGGCGAGGTGCGCAGCTTAGAATTGATAGGTAATTTATCCGAGGAAATAAGTGGCCTCGGCGGGGTCTATTTCCATTTTGGTGGGTGAATTCAGCATGGAGGTTCTGGCGGGGAAATACCACAGTTAGGAATTACAAAGCAAGTGACGATGGCAAGGTGCATCTAATAGGGGAGATGGGGTTTACCTGATTCACGGGGGATAAGGATGAACAAAGGTGTTTCCGCCGGAACGATGTCCCGAGCGGCGATTTCCATGAGGTCTGATGCCTGGAAGGGAACATGGTATCAATGGATAAGAGCTAGGCGAAGAATTTGCAAGTGGTCTAACCAGAAGCCAAGCTTACCTCTATGTCAGTGGAAAGATCACCACAAGCTTCCGGGCGCAATGGCAGCAGCAATGGCAATGGAGAAGGGGCGCGCTTCCCTGCTATAAATAGTCGGCAAATTGTAGCGGCCATCTTGGGTGGGGGGAAGTGGTGTGGAAGGCGTGATGTGGTTAGTGCAGAAAGGTCACTTGGTAAGATGTAACCCTATTGGTTTAAAACAATATACGACAAACAGCAGGGCTTGTACATATGGAAACACTGCTGGAATTGTTAAGTATTTATAGGAGAGATGTCTAATCCTCGCTCCTTTACAATCTGTTTCTTATACTGTCCATTAAAATAATCATTTTCAGTTCTTCTTTGTTCAGTAGGAGGGCCATGTCACCTCCGCGTGGGGGTAGTTTGAGGGCTTTTAAGACAGTCCATTTAATGTCATTCTCAGTGTGTCCCTCTTTCAGGAAATGCTCAACAAGTGGGGCGTTGGAGGTCTTACATCTAACCCTGCTCCGATGTTGTCCAATCCGGGTTTTGATTTTCTGTTTTGTCTGGCCAATATATACTTTAGAGCATGGGCATTGAATTAAATAAATCACATCACATGTGTTACAATTCGTGAATGCATGGCAGTTAATTTGCACATTATTAAAAATGAAGGATTTGCCTTTCAATGTGTATTCGCACACAATACAAGCACCACATTTGGCGTGTCCTACCAGACGGATCGGGGCCCAATGTGCATCTAGTGTCTGACGCTGGATAAGATTTGGAAGTGCAGCTCTTACCAAATGGTCCTTAAGATTAGAACTTTTACGGAAGGCAGAAATGGGGCGCTCTAGTTTGAGTATTCCTGCGTTGAGCAAGGGCCAGTGTTTGAGTATTGCTTTTTAGGGCATGAGAAACAGGGGAGAAGGTTGTGACGCAGGCAAGTTTGGAGTTCTCATTTTTGGGTTTGGGGCTAAGTAATGCCTCTCTAGGGCAATACCAAGCTCTCTTAACAGCATTTCGTACCAGCCTTTTGGGGTACCCCCTGTCCTTCAATCTGCTTGACAGTGTGGCGGCTTTGCTGAAGTAATCTTCCTTAGCAAAACAGTTTCTTCTAATTCTCAGAAATTGAGAATATGGTAATGAGTCCCTGAGTGCTCTGGGGTGGTTGCTGGTGTAACTAAGCAATGTATTGCGTTCTGTGGGTTTTCAATACTGCTTTGTATGTAGACTTAAATAGTGAGATCTAGAAAGGCTATGGATGATTTGTCGATGTACTGGTGAATGTAGGTCCGGAGCAGTTATTGTTCAACCAATGGATGAATTGGTGTAGGGTATCTAGATTATGACGCCAAATGAAAAATATATTGTCGATATATCGTCTCCGGATGGTGATTGCAGGCGGGAAGGGGTTAGTAGGAGACAATATGGTATTGGTTTCAATGTAATCCATAAAGAGTATGGCCAGATATGGGGCAAAAATAGCCCGAATAGAGGTGCCCTTGACCTGTTGGTAGCATTGGTATTCAAAAGCAAAGAAATTCCTAGTAAGGCATAATTCCAGTAATTCGAGAATGAAGATTAAGGGTACTCGGTGTGGTTGAGGTCTGGATTTAAGTATATTTTGAATGACAAGCATGGCACTAGTCTGGGGAATGTTTGTATATAACGATTCTACATCTAGTGTGCAGAGTAGATCAGTGTCTTCAACAAAGGGATATTCTTTAATCAGGTTGACCATAGACATACTATCTCTCACATAGCATTGTTTATTTATTTATTTTATTTATTCGACTTATATAGCGCGTTATAACCCAGGGGTCTCTAAGCGCTTTATCAGGGTCAGGGTCCAAACATCAGATACTGTGAAGGGCAACTGTTAATAAAAAAAGTTACAGAACACCCCATGCTTGCTGGAAAAGCACTGTTTTTAGTTTCTTTCGGAAGGCCAACAAATTAGTCTCCTTCCGTAGTTCAATTGGCAGCTTATTCCAGGCTGTTGGAAGCAAAAATGAAAAGGCACGTCCACCTACTGTGGCCAATCTACAACGTGGTTGAATAAGTAGAGAGGCGTCAGCGGATCGAAGTGTCCGTGCTGGGCTGTAGGGAACAAGCCGAGATTTTATGTACATTGGAGCCTTACCGTACAGGGCTTTATGAACAATACACAGTCCTTTGAACATCACCCTCTGCTTAACCGGCAGCCAGTGCAGTTCTTGCATAAGGGGAGATGCGTGGGTATTCCTTGGTTTTTTAAAAATAAGCTTAGCAGCGTCGTTCATGACAACCTGCAGCTTATACAATAGTTTCTGTGGCAGTCCTATATATAGCGAATTGCCATAGTCTAGCCTAGCCAAGATCGTGGCAGAGACTGCCCGCCTCATGGTGGAAAAGGACAACAAAGGTGCAACTTTCCTAAGTTGTCGAAGGAGGCCAGTGCAGGTCCCTACCACCATCCTCACTTGCTTTTGCATAGATAGCCTGCTGTCCACCTGGATGCCTAAACTCTTGACCACAGCAGCTGGTTCCGGAGGTGGCCCTAATTCCCTTGGCCAGAAATCCTCAATCCATGGGTTCCCTGCGATGGTAATCGGCAGTACCTCGGTCTTATCCGGATTGATTTTTAATGAATTTCTGGACATCCAGTTGGCTGTGTACTTCAAGATGTTCTGTAGTCTTACGAGTGAGCATTGGGTGATTGGCACAAATTCTTTTCTGAAAAAATTGACATAGTGTCCGAGGGGCTCAAGAATTGAGCCACAGCCCGAAACTATGGGTCTCCCCAGCAGGTTTGTAACATTTTTATGCACCTTTGGAAGGGTGCAAATCACCGGTGTTCTGGGTGCTTTAACATTAAGGAATAAAAATTCCTTCTGGTTGATGCCCCTATCTCTAGAGCATCAGTTGTTATTTTGGAAATGAGTCCTTGTAGTTCCTTCATGGGATTGGTAGGGAGTCTTATGTAGTGAACAGTGTTTGAGAGCTGCTTAAGGATTTCAGTACTGTATGTGTCTCTATCTTGAAGAACAATGCCCCCACCCTTAACCGCACTTTTGATGACTAATGATTCTGTGGATTTGAGTGATCTAATTGCTTTCTTCTCTTCCAGGGATAGGTTGTAAGGAATATAGTTTTTGGTTTCCGTGAGTAATGAGAGATCTTTAGCGACCATTTTATCAAATACGATAACCTCAGGTGGGACCATACCCACAGTAGGCGAGAAAGTGGATGGTGGCCTAAAAGGAGTGTTTGATATAGTCATAGGTGAGGGATTAAGGTGGAAAAAAGCCTCTAATCGGATACAGCGAGAAAACCTCAAGATTTCTGTTTGTAGGTCCAGGAAATTGGTGGGTATAGTGTGAACAAAAGATAATCGTTTACTGAGGAGAGATATTTCTGCCTCAGAATGAATGTGTGTCGACAGATTAAAGATTGGGATCATCTGAGAATTTGACACGTTATTTTCAGACTGAATCACCATTGATAAAATTTCTGGCGGGTCTGTCGCTCGCCAGGTGGGTTGTACCATCGTGGCATGTGTTTCACTCGGCCTCGTTTGGGTGTATCGTGTTGGCCTCGGCCTAAAAAATTACTACTGCTAGGGCCTGGGTTCCTGTTAGATGTGCCTGGGTTTTCTCCGGTGTCAGAATTGTCAGAAGAATCAATCTAAGAGTCTGAAAAGCCCACCAGAGTTTAGTGTTGATTAAAGCGGCCCCAGGGTCTGGTGTTCTGAGGGTTGGAATATGTCCTATTACTGTAAAAACCTTTCTGTAGATATGGGTAGGTAGTTTTAATGTGGTATGATTTTATATCTTTCTTAACTTTGTTAGTTTTCTTATTCTATTCAATTCTGTAGAACTCGTCTACAGTCTTTTGAATTTGATCTAATAGTTTCTTTGCTTCAGGGACAGGGTTTGAGTCTTGAAGCTTTTTCTCAATTTCCGCGATTTCTGTGGCAAGATTAGTGAGGGTCTCTGTAGCAATGTCAATCCCTAACACTAACCAATGCCTAGAGCAAGTGGTACCAATATGACTAAAGTTGTGGATATATTTGGGTTTATCGATAAAAATCCCTGGGATATTACGGACTTGGAGACCAACCGGGATTATGCCAGCTTTTAGATATTGTCAGAGCATAAGTGTCATCAATTGGAGGCAGACTTGTTTTTTACAGAGTTTCTCAAGTTGGTCAGGGAGTGTAGAATTGATATTTAGGGAGTTAGTATCGGTAGAGTCTGAGAAAACAGAAGGTCCCTCACAGATTTTTTTAATGTATTCATCTGAATACAGTGGTGCAAGTTCAGACATGCTATGTAAACAAGCAAATGATAACACATAGACAGGGGGGAAAACAATAATATATACAGGTGCAGGGGATCCCACTCAGAAGGAGAGAGCGGAATGGGAACTAGTCCCTTGCAATCCAGCGATTTCGCAACATTTGGTTATACGACAACAAGGGAACCCTCTAGGTAGTTAAGGACCTGGGGTCACAATTTCAGTAAGACAACAGAGGTCTTTAACGTATCAGGTACTCAGAAACAAATTAATTATAGACAACAATGTGTGCTATAAGCAAAAAAGTGTCCAGCCGGGCACTAAATTTAATCAATATAGGAAAATTAAAGGATTTACGTGCACAAATATACAGTGGTATACACTCCTATATCCAGTACATATAAGACATGAACAGAAATAAAGAAGGGTGGGGTATTTTTCAGGCAGAATTATGGAAAAGGATGCTGATAATCAGATAAAATTAAACCAAGCTATCCTAATATAGTCAGCACACAATTGGTAACACAATGGAGAGACTAGTGTGTAACTATATCAATTGTCGACGGCGTTCCGATCCTTAACACTTCAATACAAGGATCATCATCAGGACAAAAAATTACATTGCCTGAATATAAGTATACAAGCCTGTTGAAAGATTTGGGAGAGAGAAAAAGGCAAGAAACACTTGTTTAGCAAACAAAACGCAAATAGAAAACATAAAACTTCATTGTTACATGATTTGTCTGCTGACCATGCTTTTAAAGGAGACCTTTCATCTGTGCTTGTGAACAGTAAAGGGTGTGCAGAGGAGCAAGATATTAGCGACCTCTGAAGACGATTTATTAACGGTGACTAAGTCGAGATGCTGTACGGAGTGTCTACAGTAATTTATAGTGCCGACTGTGGTGAGTAGGTGCTCCAATTGCCGATATAGTTGTGGGGGCCGTGTGTAGGCGTGAGGGGGAGGACTCACGCGGTTACCCTATTATTGAAGCAGTGCAGGATGGCAGTGGATTTGTAAAGGGGAAGAACTGGTGGCTATCAGGTAAAAATATTCTTGCAAGCGGTATTAGACCGCTTGCAAATTCTTCGCCTAGCCCTTATCTATTGATACCATGTTCCCTTCCAGGCATCAGACCTCCCGGAAATCGCCGCTCGGGACATCGTTCCAGCGGAAACACCTTTGTTCATCCTTATCCCCCGTGAATCAGGTAAACCCCATCTCCTCCATTAGATGCACCTTGCCATCATCACTTGCTATGTAATTTCTAACTGTGGTATTTCCCCGCCAGAACCTCCGTGCTGAATTCACCCACCGAAATAAAAATAGACCTCGCCGAGGCCACCTATTTCCTCGGATAAATTACCTATCAATTCTAAGTTGCGCACCTCGCCCTCCATGTGCCACCGACACCGGTATCAAATTAGCCCATTCCCTTGAGGTGAGAATGTTTTTACCTGATAGCCTCCGGTTCTTCCCCTGTACAAATCCACCGCCATCCTGCACTGCCTCAATAATAGGGTGAGTCCTCCCCCTCACGCCTACACACGGCCCCCACAACTATATCGGCAATTGGAGCACCTACTCACCACAGTAGGCACTATAAATTACTGTAGACACTCTGTACAGCATTTTAACGTAGTCACCGTTAATAAATCGTCTTCAGAGGTCAATAATATCTTGCTACCCTGCACACCCTTTACCGTTCACAAGCACGGATGAAAGGTCTCCTTTAAAAGCATGGTCAGCAGACAAGTCATGTAACAATGAAGTTTTATGTTTTCTATTTGCATTTTGTTTGCTAAACAAGTGTTTCTTGCCTTTTTCTCTTTCCAAAATCTTTCAACAGGCTTGTATACTTATATTCAGGCAATGTAATTTTTAGTCCTGATGATGATCCTTGTATTGAAGTGTTAAGGATCGAAACGCCGTTGACAATTGATATAGTTACACACTAGTCTCTCCCTTGTGTTACCAATTGTGTGCTGACTATATTAGGATTTACAAAAGGGGGGGGTGGTGATGAACAGAGTGTCTGAATTGAGCAGACCACTCTTACCCAGTCCAAAGATCAGGGCTTGATCCATCACCGTTATTTATCTCACTGCCCCATCCCAGCTCAGAACCTGGCTATATGCAAATCAGTCTGTCCCTGGCCCAGTGCATCATGGGAACAGGGCAGACTAAACTACCAAGCCAATTCTTTACCAGAAAGGAGACAAGCTACCGGGGACCGGTTTCTGGCATTTCAGCCTCTTCGGCCCGGCTTGCTTGAATCCTGATGGAGCAGTGAGAAAGGGACTCATGTCTGAGTATACCCTGCCACACCTATAGTGGCCAAAATCGATTTACAAAAGGGGGTGGTGATGAACAGAGTGTCTGAATTGAGCAGACCACTCTTACCCAGTCCAAAGATCAGGGCTTGATCCATCACCGTTATTTATCTCACTGCCCCATCCCAGCTCAGAACCTGGCTATATGCAAATCAGTCTGTCCCTGGCCCAGTGCATCATGGGAACAGGGCAGACTAAACTACCAAGCCAATTCTTTACCAGAAAGGAGACAAGCTACCGGGGACCGGTTTCTGGCATTTCAGCCTCTTCGGCCCGGCTTGCTTGAATCCTGATGGAGCAGTGAGAAAGGGACTCATGTCTGAGTATACCCTGCCACACCTATAGTGGCCAAAATCGATTTACAGAGTATTCTGTTTAATTCAGAGACTCTGTCCCTCACCACCCCTTGTTGTAAATATTTTTGTCCACCCTAAGCGTGGAAGGGTATACTCAGATGTGAGTCCCTTGCTCATTGCACCATCAGGATTCAAGCAAGCCGGGCCGAAGAGGCTGAAATGCCAGAAACCGGTCCCCGGTAGCTTGTTTCCTTCCCAGTGTAAGAATTGGCTTTTGTAGTTTGGTTTGCCCTGTTCCCATCATGCACTGGGACAGGAACAGACTAATTTGCATACAGTCAGGTTCTGAAACTGGGATGGTGCAGTGAGCTAAAAAACGGTGTTGGATCTAGCCCTGATCTCTTGACTGGGTGAGAGTATTCTGTTTAATTCAGAGACTCTGTCCCTCACCACCCCTTGTTGTAAATATTTTTGTCCACCCTAAGCGTGGAAGGGTATACTCAGATGTGAGTCCCTTGCTCATTGCACCATCAGGATTCAAGCAAGCCGGGCCGAAGAGGCTGAAATGCCAGAAACCGGTCCCCGGTAGCTTGTTTCCTTCCCAGTGTAAGAATTGGCTTTTGTAGTTTGGTTTGCCCTGTTCCCATCATGCACTGGGACAGGAACAGACTAATTTGCATACAGTCAGGTTCTGAAACTGGGATGGTGCAGTGAGCTAAAAAACGGTGTTGGATCTAGCCCTGATCTCTTGACTGGGTGTGAGTATTCTGTTTAATTCAGAGACTCTGTCCCTCACCACCCCTTGTTGTAAATATTTTTGTCCACCCTAAGCGTGGAAGGGTATACTCAGATGTGAGTCCCTTGCTCATTGCACCATCAGGATTCAAGCAAGCCGGGCCGAAGAGGCTGAAATGCCAGAAACCGGTCCCCGGTAGCTTGTTTCCTTCCCAGTGTAAGAATTGGCTTTTGTAGTTTGGTTTGCCCTGTTCCCATCATGCACTGGGACAGGAACAGACTAATTTGCATACAGTCAGGTTCTGAAACTGGGATGGTGCAGTGAGCTAAAAAACGGTGTTGGATCTAGCCCTGATCTCTTGACTGGGTGAGAGTATTCTGTTTAATTCAGAGACTCTGTCCCTCACCACCCCTTGTTGTAAATATTTTTGTCCACCCTAAGCGTGGAAGGGTATACTCAGATGTGAGTCCCTTGCTCATTGCACCATCAGGATTCAAGCAAGCCGGGCCGAAGAGGCTGAAATGCCAGAAACCGGTCCCCGGTAGCTTGTTTCCTTCCCAGTGTAAGAATTGGCTTTTGTAGTTTGGTTTGCCCTGTTCCCATCATGCACTGGGACAGGAACAGACTAATTTGCATACAGTCAGGTTCTGAAACTGGGATGGTGCAGTGAGCTAAAAAACGGTGTTGGATCTAGCCCTGATCTCTTGACTGGGTGAGAGTATTCTGTTTAATTCAGAGACTCTGTCCCTCACCACCCCTTGTTGTAAATATTTTTGTCCACCCTAAGCGTGGAAGGGTATACTCAGATGTGAGTCCCTTGCTCATTGCACCATCAGGATTCAAGCAAGCCGGGCCGAAGAGGCTGAAATGCCAGAAACCGGTCCCCGGTAGCTTGTTTCCTTCCCAGTGTAAGAATTGGCTTTTGTAGTTTGGTTTGCCCTGTTCCCATCATGCACTGGGACAGGAACAGACTAATTTGCATACAGTCAGGTTCTGAAACTGGGATGGTGCAGTGAGCTAAAAAACGGTGTTGGATCTAGCCCTGATCTCTTGACTGGGTGAGAGTATTCTGTTTAATTCAGAGACTCTGTCCCTCACCACCCCTTGTTGTAAAAAGACTATATTAGGATAGCTTGGTTTAATTTTATCTGATTATCAGCATCCTTTTCCATAATTTTGCCTGAAAAATACCCCGCCCTTCTTTATTTCTGTTCATGTCTTATATGTACTGGATACAGGAGTGTATCCCACTGTATATTTGTGCACATAAATCCTCTAATTTTCCTATATTTAATAAATTTAGTGCCCAGCTGGCCACTTTTTTGCTTATAGCACACATTGTTGTATATAATTAATTTGTTTCTGAGTACCTGATACGTTAAGGACCACTGTTGCCTTACTAAAATTGTTACCCCAGGTCCTTAACTACCTAGAGGGTTCCCTTGTTGTCGTATAACCATATGAGCTTGGCTCGGTAGCAGGAGGTCAGAAATGTGACTCTGGTCGGCAGCAAACATTTTGTGCCGCTCGGGACTAGAAGGCTGGTACCGGAAACACCAGGGACCCAACGAAGCTCGATTCTGAGAGATGGAATCATACTTACCGGTGTGGGGGTATGGTTCCACAATGTTTGACACCAAACACGATAGGGTTACTTTCAGCCGTTTTAGAATTGTTCATCAAGCGGTGGCAGGATGCCACTCTATATGTCGTAAATGGCTGCTGCACTAACAACCCGAGAGGATATACTTCCTTAGGCTGCAGGGGTGTTCTGCTCATGCAGTGGCACCCTCTCACTTAGAACCAAGCACCCTGCCTTCAGGATTGTTAAGACCTGCTATAGCGGTGATTTATAGGTTTTAAGTGTAGTGACCCTTAGATATAGAAAACCTATATCTTAAATAAGTGGTGCAAGCACCAACTTACACAGGCTGCAATAGCAAGCCTGTTGTTCCATTCTGTATCATCTCTCATGGGTGGCATAATACATGCTTCAGTCCATGGTAGGCCTCTGGGCTACCTAAGCCCCATGTACATGGGTACCATACACTAGGGATTGATAAGGGTACCCTAGTATCCAATCTGGAGTGTACTTAGGTACATAACATAACAGTTTAGCGCAAGGGTACTCAGAAACTTTCTCTCGGGCCAAATTTACAGTGTGGTTTGTGTCCGAGGGCCGCACCAGTGGGGGCGGGGTCAGTGAGGGAGGTTGCGGGCTAGATCAACAAAAAAAACTATGACCATGAGGTTGATCACAGGTCCTGCAGCGAATGCCTTCGTCCACTGAGCCACCAGACCCGGCATACACACATCTCTCTCCCTCTCTCACTCACTCCCTCTCTCGCTCTCTCACTCTCTCTCTCTCTCCCTCTCTCGCTCCCTCTCTCCCTCGCTTCCTGTCTCACTCCCTCTCTCCCTCTCTCTCCCTCCCTCGCTCCCTCTCTGTCTCTCTCTCTCCCTCCCTCGCTCCCTCCCTCTGTCTGTCTGTCTGGCTCTCTCAGTCCCTCTCACTCCCTCTCTCTCTCACTCACTCACTCCCTCCCTCTCTCTCTCTCCCTCTCTCTCCCTCTCTCTCTCCCTCTCTCTCCCTCTCTCCCTTCCTCACTCCCTCCCTCTCACCCTCCCTCCCTCTCTTGCTCCCTCTCTCCCTCGCTCTCTCGCTCCCTCTCTTGCTCCCTCTCTCTCTCTCGCTCCCTCCCTCTGTCTGTCTCTCTCATTCCCGCTCTCTCTCACTCCCTCTGTCTCTCACTCCCTCTCTCTCACTCCCTCTGTCTCTCACTCCTCTCTGTCTCTCTGTCTCCCTCTCTCCCTCACTCCCTCTCTCTCTCCCTCACCCCCTCTCTCCCTCGCTCCCTCTCTCCATCCCTCCCTCCGTCTCCCTCCCTCTGTCTGTCTGTCTCTCTCTGTCTCCTTCCCCCTGTCTGTCTCTCTCTCACTCCCTCCCTCACCCCCCCTCTCTCACTGCCTCGCTCACTCACTCCTCCCTCTCTCACTCCCTGCCTCTCTCACTCCCCCCTCTCTCACTTTCCCCCTCTCTCACTCCCCCTCACTTCCCCCTCCCCGTCTTCCTCCCTCTCTCACTCCCCGTCTCCCTCCCTCTCTTTCTCGCTCTACCCCTCCCTCACTTCCTCCCTCCCTCCGTCTCTCTACCTCCCTCTGTCACCCTCTGTCATCTCACCCTGCCTGTGTGTCAGCCTGGGCTGAGACAGCTTCCAGGCGCACACACACGCAGCCGCACCCATGCACTTTACAGGTCATTAAAGGCCATTTGCATTCTAATGAGGCATTGTTGTATTTCACCTCATGTTAGGCCCCTGCAGCTCCACTCTGGCTATGCGAGAATCGCCCGGCACCCACAGAGCAGCAGAGACTCTCAGAGTCGCGCTGCAGCAGACACTCTTTAAAAAAAAATAATAATACATGGGTACGATGTTTGCAAGGTCCGAGGGCCGCCAAGGAAGGCTTGCCGGGCCGCCACCGGCCCGCAGGCCGTACTATGAGTACCCATGGTTTAGGGGGAAAGCAGATAGACTGGGGCCCTGATTAGCAGAATCCCAATCAGACGGTCAAAAACAGTATCAAATTAAGCAAAAAGTGGGGTTACCATCAGAAGCAGATCCTACTTTCCTACAGTCCACATATTTCTTACAGTACAGCGAGCACTGTAAAGGTTCATCATGATAAGGATTTACGATTCGGTGCATAGCAGACAGGGTCAACTAGGTCATACATACCTGGCAAAGATAATGGTGTCATTGTAGCTGTGTTAGACTGGATGAAACGGGCATCCCAGATATGTTTTCAGTGTTAGTTTCCTCCAACTCCTTGGCGGTCAGTCAGAGCACAAGCTATGTCTCAAATGGTGTCCAGATATCCTGCAGCCTGCTAGGCTCCAGGATCATCAGCCAGTATTCTGTTAGTTGCTCTTGACAATAGACAATATATATTATCCAATAGTCAATTTGAGGCACAGTAGCTCACCCCCAGTGCATACACATGCAGCACTTCGCTAGTAACAAAAAGAACAACTGATAGACAGAATGCTGAACAATGTCAAACATTCACCCCAGTACAGAGATCTAGGCCCAAATCCATTGAGTTTCTTGATCACCACACCATTCTAGATTGGACCCACCCATATGGAAATCAGTCTTGACTCTGCTCCCCATGGGAACAATCCTGTCCGAACTGCCAGGTCCTCCCCAGACTGGAAACAAGCATCCTGGGACTGATTTTGGGGTATCACCTCTCATCAGCCAGAATAGAATGACTCCAGAAGCATGGTGAGCATGAGACCCATGCATGGGTACCCCCGTCCCACTTAGGGCGAGAAATGCAAAAAGCACAATTGATGGACGGAAAAGTAAACAAGGTCAAACCTTCACCCCAGTACAGAGATGTGGGCCTAAATCCATTGTATTTCTTTCTCAGCACTGCCAAGCCATACATCGTTCAACATTCCGTCAATCAGCCGTTCTTTTTCCAGATCGCTAGAGCATCATCATGGCAGTGAACTTAGGGTTTACCAGGCAAAAGTTCCTTCAAATATCTCAGACGCTCTAACACTGGCTGCCGGGGCACTACACTCGCAGTTACCTCCTCTACGCACTCAATCACTTGTCCCCAATAAGCAGCAACCCTGGAACATCGCCAAGACAGGAGCATAAAATGACCCCCACCGGTCCCACATCTACTGGAGCACGTGCCCGTCCAAAGACACATTTTTCTGAGCTGAAAGGGCATTCGGTAAATTCTATGCAGTCTATAATTAGGATACAATTATTCTGTTTGGGCGCAGAAACAGTTCCACTGCTGGCCGGGAATAATTACCCCAATCTCCCCCTGCCTCAAGGCAGGCGCCCTGGGCACAGCTACCGAGGCTGTAGCCTGCATAGTGGGATATAGCTTTGTAAACAACCTCTTACAAGAGGCCGATGCTAGAATCCGGTCTTATGCAGCCCAGCTGGCGGGTCCTGTGGGAAGTCAGCATATACCTGACTTCAGGCTTGGTGCATGCAGTAATTAAGGAAATGTCGAGGGCCGTTCAGTGCAGAGATGCCCGCAGTGCATCTAGGTTCATGAACTCTCCGTCGGGATCGAGAACACCCATTGTCTCTAAATGTATATGCTGCAGTTGCTGACAGACCTGTCCATCCATTGTGGGTGGCAAGGCTTGGATTCTCGCTAGGTGGATGGGTTCTGCAGTGAGAGCCATCCCATGCCCACACCGTGTATCTCACTATAGCAATCTCCCCTCTGGGGCGCGACGGGGTGGAGGAGATGACCGTCCGCAAGGGACAGGGTATTGCACTGTCTGTCTCCGCTGCAGTCTGTGGCAGGAAAGGTGGAGCGCATAGCCATTGCTGGAGATTCTGCGCTTGTGCGCGATAGTAATACAGCCAATGTCCAAGGCACAGAGGCATCCTGCTCGAATGGCAAAGTTAGTACCTCTCTCACTTTCAAGATATAGATGCATACTGCAAAAGACTAATGGCTAAGATTGTAACATTTAACACCAGGGGACTCAACCTTTAGAGCACAAGAGTCTACATGCTTAAGTATCTCGGAGAATGTAGATTTTCCTAGTTATTATGACGGAAAGTCTTAATTTTATTAAAGACACTGAGGCGAGTATTATGCTTTCTTATCTTGCATTTATTCCAATAGCAGCCAAGATAAGTGTAAAAAACTACAGTTCCCAGGGGCCCAGGTAACCAAACTGGCCAATGGGAATGTCATAAGAATGAAATCATATAACCAAACATGAAACAGTAGCCTATTAAACGTCATATCTGACTGCTCAGCTTCCTCTTTTCGCTGACGAGCAGCTCAGATAAAATCATAAAACATTGAAACAATTGCCAAAACGATAGAAACAGCCAAAGTCCATGAACAAAGATCTTGAGCCACATTCATCCAGGAGAAGCAAGTCGCAGGATGCGTCGTAGGGGCTTCAGGTCCGGACGGCGAGATACACCCTCGAGGAGGATACCCAATCCGATGAAGAATAGGATCCTTACGACGATTCCAGTGGCAGAGCTGGATTCGCTGAAGGGAGAGAGAAACCCAGGTTAGAAGTGTAGCGGAGGGATAATACTCGCCTCCGTGTCTTTAATAAAATTAAGACTTTCCGTCATAATAACTAGGAAAATCTACATTTTATGGCAAGACCGGAGGCTCCTATTATGCTTGTTTAAAGCATATCAACTACCAAAGAAGCTACAGTATCAACAGGTTTGCAATAAAACATTCGAAAAACACTGTCATTGGTCCAGTCTGATGATCTCAGAATGTCCTCAATACGGGAGCCAGCCCAAAAGGCCTTAGAAGCCATGGCTCACCTAGTGGAGTGAGCTCCAAAAACGGAGACATTGATGCCCGCAAGGGACATAACCCAACGCACCCACCTGGCAAGGGTAGTAGCAGAGACAGGGAGATGGGGTTTTCGGAAATAAATCAGGAGTTGGGAGTTTGAGGGCGATCTGAGATCAGAAGTCCGTTGTTCATACACTTTTAGACATTGTCCTACGCAGAGCTTGGGCTGAGAGGGGAAATAGGTATAAAACACAGTATTCAGGTTTGTCTTAGTTCTTCTGCGAATCTGGAACACCACACCTGTAGGGGAAAATTGGTGTGAAGAGACATCTAAAGCTTTAACATCTGAAACTAATGGAGACCAAACATAAAAACATGGTAAGCTTGGCTGACAACATTTTTAAAGAGAGAGCAGAATTATCTGGCCAATCAGTGAACAGTTTGAGCACAACAGAAACATCCCGTTAATTGGAATACTTAGCCAACAGAGGTTTGGAAAAACGAACTCCTTTCAGCAGACGACAGATTAAAGGATGGGCGCCTACAGGTTTGAACTCGATGGGAGGATGATTAGGGAAATAGCTAAGAAATTGACCACACAGTTTAAAGGGACTGAAAGGGGATCGATATGCCTTTCCAGACACCAGCTAGCCCAAAGAGACCGGGCGGACTTGTCGGCTTTTGAGGTCCTGGGGGCCCAGGCTTTGCTGATAAAGAGAGAAGCCTCTTGTGAAATGAGGATGTCAGAAGGGACAGGCCAGAAACTTTCCAGGCCGAAAGAACCAGGGAATTGTCCAGGACGAGATTGTGAGGAAGCCCCAGCGGACTCAGAATCAAGTCCTCGCGAACCGGAAGAAGTGCAGGGAAGTCTATTGCTATTTCCAGAAGAGACGGGAACCATATTTGGGACTGCCAAAAGGGGGCCAGCAAGACCAGGGAAGTCGATTGGCGACAAACCTGAGAGAGAACTCTGCTGATCATAATGAAAGGAGGGAAAGCATAGTTGAGGTGGAGAGACCAATCCTGCAGGAACGCATCCGTAGCTAGAGCTGCCGGATCCGGCCGCCAACTGAAGAATCGGGGCAACTGAGTATTAAGGCGAGAAGCAAAGGAATCTATAGAGAAAGGGCCCCAAAAACGGAGGGAAGCAGCTTCCAGTCGCTGGCGTCTCGAAGGTAACGAGAATGCCAGTCTGCCACTGAATTGAGATCTCCTGGCAGACATTCTGCTGTCAAGGACAGTTGATTGGACAGGCAATAAACCCAAAGGCTCTTTGCCAACTCTGCAAGGGGCTTGGATTTGGTCCCGCCGAGATGATTGATGTAGCGGACCGCAGAAACATTGTCCATGCGTAGAAGGATGGAACAGCGCACTCTGTTTTTTGAAAGGCTTTGGATTGCGGAGGAGCCTGCAAGCATCTCTAAACAGTTCATGTGCAATTTGGACTCCTCACGTGACAAAATACCGCCAGTCGATATTGTACCACAACGGGCGCCCTAACCTGCTAGGCTGGCATCTGATTCTAATACAAGATCTGGGACCAAGGCTAAGATAGTTTGACCATTCCACACACCTAAATGGTCGATCCACCATTGGAGTTCTAGACTTGATTCCTGATCTAATTCGATAAGATCGGCATAGGCCAAGCCTTGGCGAAGATGTCTTATTTTGAGGTGTTGGAGAGCCCGATAATGAAGGGGACCGGGAAAAATGGCTTGAATAGAAGCAGAGAGAAGATCGACAATTCTTGCCCGAGATCTGAGAGCTATAAGCAAAGCCCGTAGAACATGGGCGATTTCCGCTTTGATCGTGTAAACTTTGGACTGAGGAAGAAGGAGAGAAGCTGCAACAGAGTCTATTAAGAAACCCAGAAACTCGATGGTCTGAGAAGGGATGAGCATCGACTTGTCTGTTTTGAGGAGGAATCCTAAGTCCAAAAGGAGGGATTAAGTGGTATGAAGATCTGAAAGGAGAATCTGCTTGTCTGAATTCATAATCAAAATATCGTCTAAGTAAATAATAAGCCTGATCCCGAGGGATCGCAGAAAAGAAACCACTGGCCTCAGGAGCTTTGTAAAGCACCAGGGTGCTGAGGAAAGACCGAAGGGAAGAGAGGTAAAGAGGTAAGTGAGGACCGACCACTGGAACTGGAGACATTTGGAGTGGGAAGGATGGATAGGAACCGTGAGGTAAGCGTCTTGTAAGTCCAAGCAAGCCATCCAATCCGAAGGTCGCAGAGTATCCCATAAGTGGAGGATGGTTTCCATCTTGAAGTGGCGGTAAACCACAAATTGGTTCTGATTTCAGATAAACCATTAGCATGTGTTTACCTGGACCACTGTGGTCCCTTACAGAGGGATGGCAACTATAAATATATCATGGTCGCAGTGGATTCCTGTACAAGATTCATTTGGATGTAGCCCCAGCGCTCAGCTGACGACAGAATTGTTATAAAAGATTTGCGAGTCTTTATCGGGCACATACCCAATCGGCATGCTACATTCTGATCAGGGTACTGCGTTTAGCTCAAAAGCTTACAAGAAGGCCATTGCTAGCTTGGGCGTTGCATTGCGGTTTTCGAGTCCCTTCCATCCTGAGGGAAATGCGGTAGTAGAAAGAAAAAACCGTGACATAAAGCAATCTATAACAGCTAGGGTATTAGGTTCGGGTGACGGGTGGGTCAAACATCTAAATAGTGTCAACGTAGTATTAACAACATGCCAAGAAATTCTCTAGGGGGAATCTCTCCATATGAATTACTATTTAGTACTAGAATCCTTATCCAGGACCTTGATTGTCAAACTTCAGTGGTGGAACAAAAACCCTTTGATGTCAAAGATCATTTGGCTGTTTTACAGGACTTAAATGAAACAAGAAGAAGTCTGAGTAACACAACACAAAGCCCAACGACCACTGAAGAAAAAACACCTGTCCCAGCAAGACCTGTCTGGATTCCAAAGATTGGGGATCTAGTCAGGGAAAAGATTGCAGTCAAGAAGGAATTTGGGCCTTCTTATAGAAAAGCAGTACCTGTCTTAGTAATTCTTGGAACAAGATCAGTATTACTATCGCGGCTTGCTGGAAAAAGGAAGAACAGAACAGTATCAATTGACCTGGTAAATCCACATCATGTGGCCGATAATAAGTAGTAGGCCCAGTGGACTCCCGAGAAGTAGCAGATGACCAAATCTGGCTACTATTCAAGAGGTTCAAACTGAAAGACTTATCACCTTTGATAAACCTGCAGTGAGAAAAGAAGGACTTTGCAACACAGCCATGGAACTCATCCCTCTTTATACCCAAATATCAGTTCATCAACAAACTCCTGTCTACGGGGGGCGTGGCTAGCGCCCGCAGGAGATGGCGGTGTTCCTGAAGCTCTCCCGGGCAGCGGCGGTGAAGGGAGACATGATGCGGCTCCCTTCGATGTCCTGAGGCGTTAGAACAGTCAAACAGGCTTTCGGACTGTCTGCTGCATTCAACGGCACCCTTGGCTGGAGCTTTGGAGGTCGGAAGGATTTCTTTTCTTCACCGAGAAGTCGCGACGCCTGGTGAGAGTGCAGCCATTTTCCGGTCCTCGCTGACGGAGCTTTGCTCCTAGCGATATTCCGGTCATTCTCTCTCCTCACAAGGTGGTTTCTCATGCCGCTCCCTCCCTCTGCTTATTTGCACTGCTGCCTTCGTTGCATGGAACTTTTAATATGAAATGCAGCCTTTCTTTTGCCGCTTCGTTTGTTTATAGTGCTTCTGAAGAGGCGCGGCCGCCATTTTGAGAGCCCAGCTGACGGAGCTTCGCTCCTAGCGGTTACTCGGTTGTTTGTCTATGGAAACAAACAAATGCCAGCTGTATTCCAGCTTTTAATGCTGCTTTCCACCGAAATGGTTCCTCCAGTCTTCTGCTGCCTCAAGTTTATTTTTCCTCGCTGTATGCAGTTTCACAGATGAGGTCATTCCTTTTCTCATCGCTAAAACAGCTTGCTTTAAAACATAATTTCTGATCTGACTATATGTTGCTGTTTCATCAATGACCTTTCAGTTCCATGGATATAGTGCAGTTTCTGATTATATTTATACTACAGTTTAACAGTCCTGCTTCAGTTTTGAAGGCCAGTTGTGCATGAACTTGTAGTTAATGCCTCATTTTCATCTCTTCATTTGAATTTGTGGAGCCTTTGTTCTTATAATTACTCAAGCGTTTTGGTTTGCTTTGACATTCCTATATTCTTCATTGACTTTTATTATAGAGTACCTCATATATTGTTCCTCATGATCTTTTTTTGTATTAGCCATATTGAGGTCATTTGTGCAATGTCTCTTTAACATTAATGGGCAAATATATCCTAATACCCTTCTTTATATTGCAATGAGTGGTTTCTCTATTACATGTTCGCATTTTCTCATATTATTGCATTACTGGTCTTTGATATGCTAGTACCTTACGCATAGTGCAATTCTAATTTATTATCTTTGCATTTGTGTCATTTGCATTTTTTCTCTTTAATTTCCTATTGTATAATTGTTTTCCTCTCACTTCTCTGTGTTTTACCTTAATTATATGCACATTTATATTGTATTGTAAAGTGTTACTATATTTTTGGTTCAATTCTTTTCCTCATGAGTAGGTTTTCAAAACGCTTGCATAAACCCTTAATTTCTTCACGAAAGTTCCTAATTCAGACAAGCTCCAGATTTCAGTGCCTTGAAATGGAAGATTCGCAGGAGTCATCATCTAAGCATACGTCACCATCATCGAATTCGTCCATTTCTTCAGCTACTAAAGGCTCAATGAAAAGGCTTAAAAAGGATCCTCCTTCTCCCCCAAAGCAGCCTAACTCGGCTACCATGGACATCCTATTGGAAGAAATAAGAGCACTGCGTCCCTTCATTGACGAGTCTAGAGCCACACTTCAAACGATTACAGACAAATTGTTAGCTGTTGATGGTCGGGTTACCCAATTGGAACGTGATGTTGTTTCCTTGACTTCGTCTGTCTCTAAGGTAGATCCGTTATGTGCGCAGGTCTCAGCTATGCATAAACAACTGGAAAATCACAATAGAAGGAACAACTTACGAATTTATGGTCTTCCGGAGGGGACAGAGGGGTCAGATCCCCTGGGGTTTTTCAAGTCCTTCTTGCCAAAAGTTCTTTCACTGCCTGATAGTACCAATATCAATATACAGAGGGCGCACCGCTAAGGTCCTCCTTCGAATGCAATTTCCACCTCAGCTGTCAGGAAACCAAGGGGAGTTATCATATACTTCCTTGAATATACGGATTTGCTCAAGATTATTTCAGCTGCAAGAGCTATGAAACGAATCACATGGTCAGGTAATCTTGTTGTTAATGCTTTTCTTGGTTTTTGTCTCCATCATATAGATCATGTGTTTTTCCTCTCTTCATTTTATTCCTGGAGTTCACTGATTCGTCCCTCCTTCCCGCCTTCCCTTACGAGTTGCATACCCGTCATTATCCTATGTGGCCTCCATCCTTCCCGCCCGTACATGTCCTGGATGTTCTGTAAGTCATATTTCTCTCTTCTTATCTCTCTTTTTTATTTTTTTCTTCTCTTGTTTCTCTCTTCTTCCCGTCCTCTGAAGCATACCCTTTATTCAACTTTTTTCTCTCTTCTCATCTTCTCCTGGATGCTCTCCTACTTTTTCTATTTTTCCCTTTTATCTATCATACTTCTAGCTCCTTCATCATCTGTTCTCTTGTTTTCTTCGAGTGTTTATGAATACAGTTCTTTTCTCTTAGATTACTATATTGAAAGTTCATTTTCACATATCTTTACTTTTTTACACATACAAAAATTTTGTATTTTGTACTGTTCCTCTTTCCACACTTTAACAGTTTTTTGTCATTTATTCTTAAGATTTAGTATTAATTGCTTAATTATCATTCTTGATTTCCTCATATTATTGAATTGTCTTTACCAGCTTATTATGTTTTTTTTTGCCTTATTGAATGCCTTTAAAGATTGTTTCATGGAACGTTAGAGGTTTACATTCCCCCATAAAGAGGCAGAGAGTCCTGACACACCTAGCCAAACTTAAAGCCGATATTGCTTGTTTACAAGAATCACACCTCTCATCTGAGGAATCTATCAAACTTAGAAGAAACTGGGTTGGGGAGGTCTTCTTTTCCCCAGGTGATGGGAAGCGTAAGGGAGTTCTCATTTTATTTCATAAATCCCTTTCCGTCAAATTTGTTGCTGACTCAGCGGATCAATCTGGTAGATGGGTTTTAGTTAAATTTGTTGTGGATAATACTCCAGTTTTCCTCCTTAATATATATGCCCCAACTACAGGTGATGCTTCTTTTTGGTCTTCTTTATCTCCTCACATTACCCAATATTATGAGGATAATTTCATTTTGGCGGGAGATTGCAAGGAAGTTTTTGATACTTTTTTAGATAGGAATTCTTTCAACACTTTCAATCCCCACAAATCACACAAATCTTTCAAAGAACTCATACATCAATTTAAACTCATTGATGCTTGGAGGTTATGTAACCCCACTCTAAGAGAATATTCTTTTTTCTCTCCACCTCATCAGACGCAATCTCGTCTAGATAATTTTTTTATCTCACATCATCTTTCTCAGTCTCTCTTTGCTTCTGACATTGGTTCCATTTTGATATCGGATCATGCACCAGTCTCCATTCACCTTGACATTTTACAGAAGTCACCCCTAAATAAAAAATGGCGATTTAACAATTCCCTTCTTCTTGATTCTGATTTTGTTTCACTCTTTACTGCCTTTTTCCACGATTTTTTCTTACGTAATGAATCTTCAGAGGTATCTTTTCCTGTTGTGTGGGATGCCTTTAAGGCATCTGCTAGGGATTTCATTATTGGATATGTATCCTGTAAACGTGTCAGGCTCTGCTTTCTGGCCGCTTCGGGCTGTGTTGCTAGGCTTATAACCGCCCCTATGAACCGCCTTAGAGTCTGAATCAGATAACACAGACTGCTACGGGTGTCCAACCGGGGAGGGAAAGGAAGGGGACAGCAGGGAAGGAGACCTGAAATGACAAAGAACAACTCGTTTAGGAACCCCACCCCCGTTCGTGCAAAGCTAACCCCCCCCACTTCTCTAAACCTCTTCTACCTCAAAGGAGCTTACACCCTAACACCCGCTCGTACCTGTAAAGAAAAATACACGTAACCAGTTCTGTGGTAGACACTCAGGGAGGAAGTACCAGGCACTCCACCCAGCTGTAAGGATGACAAAGAACAAACACGTTGTTAGGAAAAAACCCTAACTTCTGAGGGCTTTACTATGTACCTGTTTGCTAGCCCCACCTACCTAACATATATAGAATCTCATCCTCAATGGGTGGGATAAATCCCTCTGTAATAGTACCCCTCTTGGTGTCTCCTACAGCAAGCAAAATAATAAACAAGTGGTGTAATGAAAAACACAATGAAAAGAGCATATATAAACAAAAGGGTTCTCAGCTGAAATATAGGTGTTTGCAATACCACACCCAGAACTGAGAAGCACTCAGTAGCAGTTTGTCAGACCAATTCACTGGGGTTATTTGAGCCTCGGTTCTCTGACCATGCGCCACTGTCACTCGTACTCGGAAGTTCGTTTCTCCCTCAGCCGAGAGAGACTCTAATGTTCATCAGGTTGCCACGCTCACTGCGTGGTTTTTACGAGGTGATCCCCTCGCAAAGGAATCAGTGTTTTGCTTCCCCCTCGTCCGAGAGGAAAACCAAATCCGAAACAAGAGTTCACGCACCAGCGTGAAATACACAAGTCAAGACGAAATGCTGCTCACACAGCACAAGCGTGGGTAGTTTGCTTCCCCCTCAGCCGAGAGGAAAAACCGAGTCAAAATAAGAGCTCCACGGCCCAGCGTGGTAAACACGGCAGTCAATATGAAGCGCTGGTCACACAGAACAGTTGCGGAAGGAATCCGCTTTCTTACCGCCTCTTTACGCACTCTAACCATTCTCCAGGATGTACACGGAATTATCGGCAGCAACCTGATCCCCGGAGCTCCTTTTGATGACGCACTGCTCACGCTCCGTGCGTCTCATGCGTGACTGTCCCTCGGCATGACGGGAGTTGTAGTTCGCCGTCATTCTGATGTGCTAGGAGCGCGGGATGCGGGTCGTAGAACACCCCGCCAGGCGAAACTTGACAAAACGTAAGAAAGCTGAGCACATTACCAATGACCTTTTTTCTAAGATCAAGAACTAGAACATTCATACTTTGCTTCTAAATCTTCTGAATGCCTAAACGAGCTCATAGCCACTAAGTTGCAATTTAATAAGGATACCACGAATAACGCTTCCAACTACTTATTGCGTTCTAGTGCTAAATTTTATGGAGGCCAAAATAAAGCAGGCAAACTATTGGCTAATTATTTGAAAATTAAAAAGAATAAGACTAACATAGATAGTATTTATGGTCGGGATTCTCTTCTGAGACATACAGATGAAGACATCTTAATGGAATTTCTTCAGTTTTACAAATCATAATACTCTTCAGAAACAACCTCCACATCACAGGATATTTCTCAATTTCTCTCCGTTATTGATTCTCCTTTCACTACCCCTCCTGACTTCTCTTCATTAGAATCACATATCACCCAGAAAGAACTTATAGGTGCTTTGAAAGCTCTCAAAAAAGATAAAGCCCCGGGTCCAGATGGATTCACAGTAGAATTTTTTCTTCATTTTTCAGCATTACTTATCCCAAAATTAAGTTCTCTTATTTCTTCTTTTCTTGATTCTGGCTCTTCCTCAGGTTCCTTTTCTGACGCCCTTATTTGCATTCTTCCCAAACCAGGTAAAGACCCGCAGTATTGTAAAAATTATAGGCCCATCTCTCTGGTAAATATCGATTACAAAATGTTTTCCAAGTCCTTGGCTCTTCGTCTGGAATCCCTATTACCGGATTTATTAGGGAAGGAGCAGTCTGGTTTCGTTAAGGGTAGCCTGCTTTCAGATAATACCTGACTGTTCTTTGACATTCTCTCCAAGACTTCGCACTCCTCTCATTCTATTGCTGCTATTGCCTTGGACGCGGAAAAGGCTTTTGATAGAGTCGAGTGGTCGTATCTTTTCCAGACGTTGAAGTGGTTCGGATTTGGTCCACGAATTTTGACCCACATTTCTCTTTTATACTCGCACCCCAGAGCTGCTATAGCAGCGAATGGTGGCATTTCTTCTTATTTCCCTCTTGCTAGAGGGGTGCGTCAAGGTTGTCCTCTTTCGCCTTTCCTATTTAATCTTGCCCTAGAACCCTTCCTTTTACGAATTCGCCAAAATGCTGCCATAAAAGGTTTTACGTTCCAACAATCCACGATTAAAATGGCGTCTTATGCGGATGATGTTTTATTATTTTGTCTGAACCCAAGACTTTGTTACCTGCTTTTTTAAATGAAGTTAATTTATTTGCCTCTGTATCAGGATTCAAATTAAACAAAGATAAGTGTGATATTTTACCTCTCACTAAATTTACTTATAAATCGGATTTCATCTCTTCGGGCTTTACATGGAATCCTAATTGTATCAAATATTTAGGTCTTCACTTTACTCCCACTCTTTCAGGTACGGTTTCACGTTGTATGGAAGACTGCCTTAAAAAATTGACAGATCTTACTACTAAATGGCATCCTTTATATCTTTCTTGGTGGGGTAGATTGGATACGATCAAGATGATGCTTTCCCCCTTGGTTTTATTCATGATTTCCAACATCCCATTCTCTATCCCTTTATTTCATTTCAAGAAGATCAACTCCATCCTTTCTTCATTCCTATGGGGTCGCAAAAAGGCTTGCATGTCTTTATCTAAGTTAACACGCCCAAAGACTGAGGGTGGGGTAAATTTCCCAAATTTTTCTTTGTATCATAAATCTTTTTTATTAAGCCAAGCTTCTAGATGGCTCGACGGTTCTCCCACTTTCTCTCCCTTGTGGACGACACTAGAACTGGCATATATCTCTCCCTTTTCTTTCTTGGAATACCTCTCTTTTTCTCGTCCACCACAGTCTATTTCTACTCCGATTCTCAAATATACCTTAAAAATGTTACCGTCTCCTGTAGTTTCCTCTTTCTATGATCAAACTATCTGGCACAACTCATCGATTTTAATAAAAAATAAACCTTTCTTCTGGAAGTCATGGAGAAGTCGTGGTCTTATATGGGTACATCAATTATTTCATCAATCACATATTCTCCCATTCTCAGTTGTTGCAGAATCCTTCCGTCTTCCTTCTTCCCTTTGTACTAATTATCTCAAATTAACACAAGCACTTCAGTCCGCATATGACTTGCATATCCAGTTGTCCTCTACATCACCTCAGGAGTCTTCTAACATATCTCAATTACGCACTTTACTTACTAGAGGAACTAGGGCGTCCAAAATGTATTCTTTGTTACACGCTCCACCATCACCACGCATCAAGACTAAGGTGGAGGAGACATGGGAAGTAGACATGGGCCTTTCATGGTCTGTAGAACTTTGGGATAGACTATGGGTAAAGTTACGGAAATCATCTAGGGCTGCAAATACTATCCAGACTCTATTTTTCATCTAGAATCGACTCCTACTTTCCCCATTAACACTTAGTGAAAGATATCCTGACTTGTCACATGCTTGTTGGACCTGCTCCGCACCTCATGCAGATCTGCTACACATGCTCTTCAATTGTACTCGGGTTCGCCTATTTTGGGTTCAGGTATGGTCTCAAATTAACAAAGTTTTTTCCACTACACATCCGTTTCATATATCCCATATATTTCTAGGTAGTACATCCCCTATTTGGAATCCTTGCAACCTCAACATAAAAATAATTGACCTGCTTCTTGCAGTAGCTTTTCAGCAAATTACCAAGGCTTGGAAGGATTTTACTAAACTCTCGTACCAGGCTTGGTAGTACGCTGTTTGCTACAATCATAGGTTAGACACAACGTATGTTTACCCACTTGCTTTAGCCCCAAAAAGAAAGCAGTTATGGGATCCGGTTACTTCATTTTTTGATTCATGTGCTCTTCGCTCTCTGCCTAAATCTCCCTTTCAACAAGAAGTTGCTAAACCTCCTTGAGTTCCTTTTATTGCTTTATCTTTTTCTTTAATACTACATTATTACCCTGTTGTTTCATATTGCATTCAGATTTGTTGTATTATCTTTACTTCCTAGCTGGCTATTTTTGTATTTTACATTCTATGAATTGTTTTTTTTAATCTATTTTTATTCATCTCATTGTATGCTTTATTTTTGTATTAATTTCATGTATTGATTTCTTTCAACTGTATATATGACTTTTCAAAATTTTCAATAAACTTTATTTTGAACTGAAAAAAAATGAAACAAACTCCTGTCTACAATGATGTAGAATCTGACTATACAAACATGTCAAAGGAAGAAGCTACTCCAGTGATCTCAAAAAATCCGGATGCAATACCAACTATTGACAGAACTGCCTCTGGCTATTTTATCAACTTCGATAACTTTTCTGAGGATCCCAGTGAACCTGAGACAATGCCAGTAAATAAAGCTTTCAAAGAAAAAATAACAGAACTCTTTCATCAACTTGAAAAACGTATCTGGTTTCACCATGGGTTGAATTTTGGATTGTTTTAGGTGTACTTTTTCTCCTGATCTGGCTCATTCTTGTTTTAATTTTGGGAAACATTATAGATGGAAAATATAGTACAATGGACACAGCAAGTCAGAACATCAACTTACTCCTGCAACCTTACAAATCATCTCATCGTGAACGAAGAGACCTGTCATCGGTGAACATCACAGCCGTTCCTATACCTGGTGGTATAGCATGGGACACAACTGATTATGACATTTATGACCCGGTGGAACTGCTGAAAATTCCACACCAGTTTCAGGTTTCTTTGAGTGAATTTATCTCACCCAGCACATTTTCTGATGATTGGGACTTTGAAACTGTTAATGATATGATGTCAGACTTAGAAATGTCAGCAAAATTTCAAAAACTTGAACACCTAGAAGGTTCAACAAGTTATGAAGAACTGTATTGTTATAATCATTTTGGTCACCATTATTTGCAAAAATCTGTAAATCCTAGAAATGTTTTTACTTATAACCAATGGGAAAATTGTCCGACGCCGCGCCAAAGGGCAGCTCAAAAACATTGTATGAAAAGTTTCCATAGTTCTCAGGTTTTAATGTTAGAAATTCAGAAACGTTTTATTTCAAAATGTGAATAAGACAGGAATGAAAACAATGTTGATCAACACTATACAATTTTTTTCTGCAAACTTTTATGCTCAACTGTCTACATTAGGGTATAACTTTTGGAAAGACAACATTGAGACAAAAACTGTCTGGGGCACAAAAGAATGGCAGGTGCAGGGTTTAGAAGCCTTGTTCAGAGCCTGCATTATACCAGAACAAATTATATTCTTGAATGACACAGTTCAACAAACATCCTGTCTTGGCATAGCTAAGATAAAAGATTTAAACAAACCGTCCATACCTAAACCCACGCCTAACAGTAATAACACTTCGGATGAGGAGGTAGACGTAAAACAGATTTTAAAACACAACAGAACCAATCCTGATTGGAAACAATGGTTAATCTGGCCCATAGACACAAACAACTGTCAAGATAGATTCAATAACAAAACAAAAGGGTTCAAAATGAATAGGCCAGATCCAAGATACTCCCAGAGACAACATCCAGGCATAGTCACCACATACAGTGTAGGAAAACTATGCCTTGATTGGCTACAGAAATCCACATTTCCAGAAATTAAACAACACTTATCTTTACTTAAAGAAGGCGTTGACTTACAAGACTTTTTACTTGGGCCTCGTAAACAACGTCAAAAACGTTTCATATACGCCGGTATATACGCTGCGTACAACGAAGCTTGGAAAATAACGCAGATGGAAACTGCAGAAAAAATATGAGAAATTGATCGTATTAATTTAGAGAACTCACTCTCTGTAGTAGACAATGGGTTAATGACTCTGTCGTCCAGAATTTATTCTTTGGACAGCATTGTATCATCTGCAATTGACATAATAGAGCAGGACTTGCTAATGTTACAACATGGCCAGTCTCAATTACGTTCTATAATGCTGCTAGGCTGGACGTTACAAAATCTCCGTTCAGGCTACGTGCCATGGCGTCTAATCAATACCACGTCATTGTTTACTGTCTTTAACCTTACAGATAAACAAATCTCTTTGGCACAAAGGGGAGCAGATTATACAGTGCTGAGCATTGAAAAACTGGAAAGATTACCATTAACTGTCTCTGAGAAGCCTGTCGTTGAATGGATAATACATGGCACCATCTCAATACCAGTGACGATTTTCCAATTTCAGTATTGTCTACAGCATATACCAACAGGCCTGTATGAAAGGTTGGGTAAAGGATACATTAAGTCTACCTGGACTTTACCATACACACACAGATGTTGGAGTGGGGGAAAGGAGGTATTTCTTAGTACAAAAAAAATGTAAAAACTCACTAAGGGGTACACATTTATGTGAAGGTATTAATTTACTTGGAGACTGCGAAGGTTCTTTAAATAACCTTTCTTGCCACATGCACGGTACTCCAGCGGCCGTGATAGACCGGATTTTCAGGCAGCTTTCCAATGGGAGCTACGTTATGCTCAATGATCACAGCTGTTGTGGCATGTTGCCAGGGAAAGCCTATCTGGTTAGTGTGTCGGCCTGGGTCACTTGTTGTATGCAAGTATTGTTTCCAAAAAGTAATACAGACAGGGAAACAGCGCTATGGCCTTCACTGAATATCTCTTCTATACGAATTGATACTTTAAGCAGAATGAAAGCCATTCTTTTGCAAAAAACTGTGCCACTGACCTCGTCTAGAGGGATGATCTTTCTGCACTCCATCAATAATGATCACCTGATAGGTGAACCCAGGTAAAAGTTGTCCTGAGGGAACTAGACTGTCAGTCACCATAGTGATGCTAGCCCCTTTATCTCTGTAGGCTTCAACTTTCTGCCCCTCTGCATTTTTCCAAATTTCGTGCAATCTGTGTTCGGCGGCAGGCCTCTCATTTTGGGACTCGTAGAAGGAATTCTATTTTTGTTCCTTCTGCTCCGATATGGCAAGTCCAGTCACCAACGATACCCAGACTTCAATGAAACAAACCCTTCTAGCCATGCGGTATCGTGAAAGAATTACACAGATTTTTGGCTTGTTTAAGAGATCTGAATACCACTTGGTTCCTTTCACGTGGGGCTCCTGTCTGTACTTGCCCAAAGTGTTGGGACAAGCAGTGAAGTTGGCAAACCCCATGCCATTTTCACAGACAAGAGTAGCTGTGGTAGGGGACCTGGTTAAGCCAGAGTCCACCTGAGTTCCCCAGGTAAACCCAGCCAAATTATTGGGGACACTCCCACCACCTGGGGGATTACTACTAGTAGTAACAGGAGGTGTTGAAGTATTATTTGGAGGAATATTTTCCTTATTGCTGGCCTTGGGGCAACTGCTGTCAGTCTTCCAATGGCCTGGCTTTTTACAGGCATGGCAATAAGGTTTCTTAACTGTAGAGGAAGTGTTTTGGGACCCACCCCCATCTTGGGAATTTTGGGGCCCTAGGGAAGTATTGTCTTTAGATTTATCCCCCCCCCCTTTCTCTTGAGTCTTGGAATTATCTTTCTTTTGATCACCACCCTGATTCTTAGGCCTAATCCTGGTTCTGACCCATTTGTCCGCCCTCTTACCCAATTCTTGTGGAGAGGTCAGATCTGAGTCCACCAGGTGCTGGTGTAAAAGCTGGTTTTGACAATTACAAAGGATCTGCTCCCTCATAATCAAATTATACAATCCTGTATAGTTATGTACTTTGCTGCCAAGCAACCAACCTTCCAGAGCCTTAGTAGCACAATCTACAAAATCAGTCCAGTCCTGAGTCTGAGCTTTTTGGGTATCTCTGAACAACAACCTGTATTGCTCAGTGGTTAGGCCAAACCCCTCAATAAGAGCACTCTTCAGGACAGTGTACTTTTTAGCATCCTCGGGTCTAACAGTGAGGAGCTTGTCTCTTCCTTTCTCTGAGAAGGAGAGCCACAAGATTGCTGCCCACTGATCTTGGGGAACCTGCGGTACCATGCAGGCTCTCTCCAGAGCAGTCATCCATTTGTGGATGTCATCCCCATCTCTGTAGGGGGGCACAATCTTACTCAGGTTTCTATGATCATAGGATCTGTCTTTATCCTTAGGGATACTGCTGCCACCAGTGGTATCTAATCCACGTAATCTTTGTTCCCTTGCTAAAGCAAGTTTAGCTTGGGCCAGGGTTGTTTCCTCTTTCTCTATCTGAAGTTGGACAGCTCTCATCCTAGCCTCATGCTCTTTTCTCCGGGGGGTAGTCATTCCCCTTTGAGAACCCCTTGAGGGATTAGAGTGGTTAGATTCTCTTGAAGGAGATCTGTCCCTTCTATTGCCAGGGTGAAGCCTACTATTAGGTCTGGAGGGGTGAAACCCTTCTCCATTCCCATGTAAGCTTAGGTTAGCCTGGCTCAGGCTCCTGACCTGAACTCGACTATCCCCCTGATCATCTGATTCATCCCCATCTACCTCCTCACCCTCTGGAGTGATGGTTTCATCTTCTATGGGGGCCCTGCTCCTGCATTACCTGAGAGGGCTTCAGAAGCCTTCTCAATGTCAGCTGTCTCCAGGATATGTATTAGGATTGGGATTATTATTATTATTATTATCATTATTGCATTTATTGAGCGCACAGCTACCCGGAGGTTTCCCGGCGCTTGCCTTGGGAACCCGTCCTGGCTTTTTCCCTGTGAGATAGCCCCTACAGGGCATCCCCAAAGTGAAAGCCAGGCATCCCGCCGCAGGGGGGCCGTTGTGGAGATTAAGCAAGCTTAATGCCCAGAGTTGCAGAGTGAGAACCCATGATTAGAGCAGGCATCGAAGCGAGAATTATCGAGTCCGTGGACATTTGAGCCCCACACCCTGCCGCGTCGGGAATTGAACCCTGGTCCCGGGTCTGACCTCAGCTTCCGGGTCTGCCTGCTCTACACCGTGAGCCACACTTCTCCAGGGATGGTGGGGTTATGACCCATTTTCAGCCCCCTTGAGGTGCAAAAGGCACTCAAGTCTCTGAAGCCTCATAGCTGGATAGTGCCTTGTGAGGGTCGCTTTCCACAGGTAGAGAACTGGATTGTTCACCTGTGCCAGGCATGACTAGTGAGGTGTGGGTGTGTGCACCTACCTACACTAAGTGTTTACCTATTTGAACCTCTCTAGGAGTTGTAGTCAGGGTGTGCTAAGCCCTTTGGTCTACAACCACTAAGTTCAGTAGAACTTAAGTATTTAAAGCTTTGTTTATATGTACCTATGGTACTTGATGTGATCTTTCAAATGATATTGTCAAAGATTACAATTGGTAAAACAAACAGCAAGCTCAAATCCCAACCGCTGCACACCAACGTGAGAAGTTGGCCTGGTATATGATGATCACTATTCTAGTGAGCACCTTGCACCAGTCCAAACGACCCTTATGGTGATTGGTTGTAAGTCAACCTTATAGACCAGCTATCCTAGTGGTAGCATGGACAAAAGCAGTCTTAGGCTAAACTCAAGAGGGCATGTGAAGCCAGCTGTTTTACCATATGCAATCCTTTTAACATCAAATGAAAGGACACCACACAAGTTATATATTATAAAATATATGTATTTATTACTAGAATAATTCCCTGTATTCTTTATGAGCACAGAAGCACAAGCGTTAAACAAAGAACTTCATATACCATACAAAAGTTGCACAAATATAGATAGGCCGGGTGGCCACTCAAACCATATACTAAAATAGTGGTATAAGAACCACGTCACGAACAATGGTTAGGCCTAGGGCCTTGAGAATCGCTGGGGCTACACTGGACTAACGAAGGTTAGGTCGGGGGAGGCCCACAGGATACGGGTGCAGTGTCTATAAGCAACCGTTGCACCAATAGAAGTCAATGGTGCGTAAAAGTTAGAAAGTTACTGATTTAGGAGACTTCCTACTGGACTAGAACGTAACCACTTAAAACTAGGACACTAGAGGTGTAAACCACTACAGGAGCACCGGAGTACTCTTGTTATCTCACCCACAGGAAGCGGATGCATAGGTGTCAAAGTGCGTCGGGTTTCGTCGTGGAGTTCTATGGAGCCTGGAGGAAAAGATGCTGTAGGCGACCACGAGAGAAGAGTCCGGTTGGATCCTAGGGTGGATCAAAGATGTAGAGTACCTGAAAGCAGAGGGGACAGAGTCTGGGTCACTAGCCAGTGACCAGGATGGAATCAGGAAGGAACCAGGCGATGTCGCGTTGCAATCAGGTGATGTTGGGTAGTTTGTCTCCGCTGCCACGTGGACCAGGATGGATCGACAATGACCAGGAAGTGGACACGGACTGTCCCACAAAGGCTCTCGGTGTCGGCAGTTTCGGTTCTTGAATCAGAGTCAACAGGCCTTGGCAAATGCAACCCACGCAGGAATCGGAGATGGCTTCTGGATCGGACCAGCAAGGTCAGATCGGCTGCTCCTTTTCAGGGGTGCGAGGGCCAATCTGGAGCAACCAGACCAGCAGTGTAAATTTGAAGGATCATCGTCATAGAGGCCACTAGCCAACGGGAAAGTGACCGGACAACGCGTCGAGCAGGAAAAATGCAAAAGGGCCCCACACAGCACTCGATGAGTGTGGAGAGGTGATCGTTGGTGCCAATGCTGCTCGGGCTGAGGCTTCTTAATCCCCAATGCACAGCTTCGAGGGTGCCTCGGGAGCTGCACAGGAAGCAGTTTGCTGGCATTCCAGGATGGCCGGTCCCACGTCTCACGTCGCCTCCACGAGTCTTAGCTTTGCTGGGACTGTGGATCGGGCTGTTGGAAGTCTGGGAGTACAGGTCTTGTCGGTCTATGTCGTTCGAGCTCTGGCGGGAGCAACGGCAAAGAAAACCTTTGAGCGCTGATGGTGCCTGCTTGTGCAGGGTGGTCACTCCTTGACCACAAGGGAGATTCTTCAGTCTTCTACGTCAAGTAGGATGTCGAACGGTCCAGAGTTTTGTATCAAAGTTTCAGTCAGGATGATCTAAAATTTCATGGCACAGCTCCTACCTTTATTCCAAATCAAGGGGCTGGATCTCCTGCTAGGTCCCTCCTATGGGTGTGACCCAGGAAGGGGGTGGTTACACCCCTTTCCCTTTGTCCAGTTTCGCACCAGAGCTGGGGCTGGAGTGCCCCAGCACCGGTTTGAACTGGACTTTGCATGGGACACCTTGTGTGCCCCAGGCAGTGTCTAGTTTCATTCAGCCCTCCCTGCCCAAATCCACTATCTCCTGTCTGGGTGGTGCTAGCACCTCCCTGTGACAGGAAACCTTTTTTCCAGGCCTCCCCTGCCGGAGTTTCGGTCAGCAGCAGGAGGCCAGACTTGTGCCTGTGGCAGCAGCATCCATTTTGTGATGCTGAGGCTCTGGTTAGATTTAACCGCTTTTAAGGAAAGTAACATGTCTTCTCCCTCTAGAAGGGTGGAATGCTACCCCGTCACCAGGACTGGCAAGGGGGTAGTATTCCAAAGCGTATGACACCTTACACGACATGTTTTGATATAGCCAAACCATAGATAGCATTTAACCGCGAGGTTCATAATGCACTTAAGAGTATATGGTATGGCAATATCAAAGAACAGCTATAAGGACATGGTTCCAAAAGCTGCAGACAGGCTCAGCTCATGCTAGAGCACCATCTCACATAAAACCAAGCACTCTGCCTCCATGATTGTTAAGGCCTACCATAGGAGTGACTTATAGGTGCATATGTGTCCAGATATAGGTTTAGACATAGGTATACTATATCTAAGCAAAGGGTGATTACACCACCTTGCCCCAGCCGAGTAATCAGTCAGTTGTGTTAATTTGGGTGGCCAGCCAGGGGTGGCATAATATATGCTGCAGCCCCTTGTAGGCCTTGGAGGCGCCTATGCCCTGGGTACCTATAGTACACTGTACAGGGGCTCATAAGGTGACCCAGTATCCAATTGGAGATGTACCCAGGGTACATGGAGTCCATTTTAAAGAGAGAGCTGATAGCCTGGGGCCCTGATTAGCAGGATCCCAGGCCAACTAAGTCAAAAACCAGCTAAACACAAGGCAAAAAATCTGGGGTAACCATAGTCAGGTATCCACCTTCCTACAGACACTCTCACTACTAGCCCACTTACAGAACTCACCATCGCCTGCTTGATGGTCCTTCCCTTGACTTCCAGTGCCAAGTTATTTCTCGATTAGCTAACAATAGCCCTAGATCGATAAACTTGCTAGTTATTTTGGTTTTAGCTGTGTGCGGGAACCAGTGCAACAAGCAGGTTGCCATATCGTATTCTAATTGTCTATCCGTTATAGCATTCAGGAGTTCCCCCACTTCTGCCCAATATTGCCCCATATTCGGGCAGTTCCATAGCATATGCTCCAGTTCCACATCTTGTTCCAAACATCTAGGGCACGCTGCGTCTTGGACCTGGAAATATTTCCTAATCTTCCCTGGGGTCAGATAGGCTCAGGGTAATACAAAGAATTGTACCTGCTGGAACCGTGCATTTCTGCTTCCCTTCCATGCTCTCTTAAGAATGTGGCCCCATGTTGCATCTGGTATTGGTCGGCCTATACTCGTCTCCCATTTTATTTTCAGGTCTTCCAACGGTCGCAGTCCTTCATGCAACATCCGAGAATGAAGGCATGTGACTGCTTTAATAGTTCCCGCAGCCATTACGACGTATTGGCAGGCCATTGTGGTCACTGGCTCCACCTGCCCACCTTTCCAGTGCCTCCGAATCGCCGCTGTTACCGATGCATGAATCAGGAAGCTACCTTCAGGGAGACCATACCTTCCCTGTATCGCCTGAAAGGGCATCAACCCCCATCAATGTACAAGTCCCCTACCATTTGGAGTCCCAGCCGTTCCCATTCCAGGAGGGGGGGTCCAGTCCCCTCCATGTGGCAGTGCTGTTAGCATACCCAATGGAATCTCCGGCGCATATGGGTGGGCTACCCCCGCCCTACGTTGGCTCCTGTTCCAACATAACCTCAGTGTTCTCTCTTCCATTGTTAAGTCCCGCAAATCAAGTTTTTGCTGTAGGACTATACAAGAGAGGACATGTCGTTGTATCCCCTTTCCTCGCATATCTTCAGGGCCCCGAAATTCCGCGGCAATACCTTGCGTTAGAACCTGCAGCTGCGCTGCAAAGTAGAAAAGCTCAAAAACAGTTACGGCCATTCCGCCCTCCGTTTTAGGTCTCATCAATGTAGTCAACGCTACTCGCCTCCGCCCGTTACCCCACAAAAAGCCTATGGTCAAAGACCTTAGTCCTGTAAACATACGCTGTGGTATCCAAATTGGCAAGGTACGGAAATAGTAAAGCAATCTAGGTAAAGCTACCATTTTGAGTAAGGCAGCCCTTCCCACCACCGAGAGGGGGAGTGTTGACCAGAACGCCATACACCCCTTCAGAGCTCTTATACAGCGCCCCACATTCCCCTCCAGAAAATCCGAGTTGTCATGATAGATTCGAACCCCCAGGTAGGTGAGGCATGTCGGTTCCCACGTTATCTCTTTGGCTAACATTGGTGAATTCGTACAGGGCCGGACCGGGAAGAGACACGTCTTACGCCAATTTACCCTAAGGCCCGAGAGTTCTCCATATCGCGAGAGCAAAGATATTGCTCCTCGCAATGCTTCCCCTGTGTTCTCCAAGAAGAGGAGCAAGTCATCCGCATACAATGATATATACTGTGGCATGCCATTGAACCTCAATCCCTGAAAGATTTGTCCCGATCTTGCTTGGACCGCGAGGGGCTCTATTGCTAGGGCAAATAGCAATGGAGATAACGAGCACCCCTGCCTAGTCCCCCTCAGAACTGGATACTGGGTGGATATTACCTCCCCCAATCACACTCTGGCCTTCGCCGAGGAATATAATACTCTCGTCCAAGTTCCAAATTGTTCGCCCAGCCCGAACCGTTCCAGCACCCTGTGGAGAAATGCCCACTCCAGGCTGTCAAAAGCCTTTTCTGTGTCTACGGAAAGGACCGCCGGTAATTGTAAATCATGGTGGCCGTCACCTATAACCCGTAATAACCATTGTATATTCGAAGCAGTATTCCTAGTTGGGATAAACCCCGCTTGGTCTGCATGCACCAACTTGGTCATATGTGGCAGCAGTCGGGTCGCCAGTATCCCGCTCAAAATCTTATAGTCCGCCGTCAGCATGGACAATGGCCTATAAGAGGTCGCATCTGCCTCCTCTCGCCCTGGTTTTAGTAGGGGGATCACCAGCGCCTCTCGCATCGACATAGGTAATTGGCCTAGATCCCCGGCCTCTGTAAAGACCTCCAACAAGCGGGGCGCCAAAATGTCTATGTATTGGGCATAAAATTCTATGGGCAGACCATCCACTCCCGGCGTTTTGTTCCGGGCCATGTGTTTAATTGCGCTCCGGTTCTCAGCCAGTGTTATGCCCTGCCCTAATAGTTTTGCTTGTTCCTCATCCAATTGCGGGAGCGGAACCTCTGCTAAATACTCTTCTATATCCGTTCCCTCTGCTTCCAGAGTGCTCTTATACAGACTCATAATAGTTTAGGAATCGTGAAAGCACCTCTGCTTGTGAGTGAACCATGTCTCCTGCGTCTGTTTCTATCCTCATGATCGGGCCTCCTCTCAGTGTTGGGTTCGCTAGCCGCGCCAGCAGCGTTCCTACTTTATTCCCTTCTGCATGAACTCTTGCTGTGTAGCCCTTGTAATCTAAGCTTCGCAGTCGCTCAACTTCAACTGCTACCATTTCCTTTGCCTCTATTAGCTTCGCTTGTAGTGTCGGCTGTTCTGGTCTTTGCTTTTCTATTTCCCTCAGTTGATCCTCTGCTTTTGCCACATCATTGAGCACCACTTTCCTGGCTCCTGAATATTTACTTATACATAGCCCCCTTATTACCACTTTATAAGCATCCCATTCAACTGCTCTGGTAGAGGCTGTCCCCTGATTTTCCTCAAAATAACGTTCAATGCCCTCTTTTATTTCTGTGCAAAAAACTTGGTCTTCCAGTGTTTCCAGGCGGAGCCGCCACGTAGGGATCGTGGACCGCGCTCGCAGCCAATTAATCAACATTAACTGTGGGTTGTGATGAGATATAGTTCTTGCAGGTACTCAGAGTGTGCTGCCGTATGGGCTATCGAGTGAGAGCATGAAATTGTGTCTATCCTGACATGGAGCTCATGTATGACCGAAAAGAAGGAATAATCCCTATCTCAAGGGTGTTGCCTGCGCCATGTGTCAACCAACCCCCATCTGTCCTGCCAGTCTGATCTACTCTTGGCTAACCTACGAACTGGAAAGTCGACTAGCGGAGGATGTGACCTGTCCAGATCTATGTCCGTTATTGAGTTGAAATCCCCTCCCACTATTGCTGGACCAGCCAAGTGATGTGCAAGTGCCCCCGAAATTCGATCCAGAAAGCGTGCCTGGTCCACATTTGGAGCATAAATACTACAGAGTACTATATCCCTACCATATAGCCTTCCTTCCACCACTACATATCTGCCCTCTGGGTCTAAAATGTGTCTTGTGGCCTGGAAAGAGACACCCGCTCTCACCCAGACTAGCACTCCCCATATGATGTGCTGAAGACTTGTCCCCTCCACCTAAGCTGCAGTGCCTGACCCTCCGCTCTGGTAAGATGGGTTTCTTGTAGTAGGGCTATTTGCATTCCCGTTCTCACGAGATACGCATGTACCTTGTGGCACCTCGTCATTGTATTCGAACCTCTTACGTTCCATGTGATACATTACAATTCAGGTAATGTTCCCATTGTGTCTATCTCTCAGCTTCCTGCCTTGCATGTTATGTTTACCCACACCACCTTTGCACCCCCATGCATCAACACCCTATTCAACACCCCCTTCCCTCCCACCCAGAACAGGACCTAATATCAATCTATCAGCCCCCATACAAACCTTACAACAACTCACACAACTATATCCTGCAGTAGCCACTACAGGCTTGCCTTAAGGGCAATTGAGGAGTTACTCGGCTCCAACAGGCGGCAGCACTCACCCCAGGCCCGCCGCCCTTAATCCCTTATTTTAACTTGTTGCATTTGCCCCCCCGCCACCCCTAGGTGCAATGACATGTCCAACCAGCCAATGTTAACGTGCTAACTGCTAGTGTCCACTCAGGCAGGTTATTCGTCTAGCATGCCTTACGCCGTTCTAGGTGTGACCACTGGACCCTTATTGCTGTCTGTTTCTGAGAATTCAGTATCCGATCTCGTCTTGTCTTCTTCTGATTCCGCCCCTACCGCCGATTCAGCCCTCTGTGAGCCAGTCATCTCTGCTGTCGCTGCCAACGCCCCTTGTCTATCTGCGGCTATTTGAGACGTCTGTTGCTTCCGCAGGCTCTTATTTCTTTTCCTTAGTCTCTGGGATTTACGCATCTGAGACGTTTTAGGCGGTTCGGATAGACAGTGGCCTTTACGATCTGTGCCCGCTCTATAAGTTTCAAGCCATGCCCACGCTTCTTCAGGTGCAAAAAAGAACTGTGTTGTACCATCCACAATAACTCTCAACTTTGCGGGGAAAATAAATGAGCACTGGATCCCTTCCTCCCCGAGCTCTTTCTTAACTGCCAGAAAAGAGGCCCTGCGTCTTTGAATCTCCTGCGTGTAATCTGGAACTATTGTGACTTTACTATTTCCTACGGTGAAGGGCCCAGCTGTGCGTGCTCTTTGGATCACCATGTTTCTGTCTTTGTAGTGGTGTAGCCTGGCCACCACCGGTCAGGGCGGGCGGCCAGGTAACGGCTGCCAAGCTGGGACCCTATGTGCTCTCTCAAGTGTGAAGTAGGAAGACAGTACCTCTGGTGCAACCTCTGTCTTGAGCCAGTTCTCTAAGTAAGCCAGCATGTCGGCCCCCTCCGTCTTCTCCGGCAGGCCCACTACGCGTATGTTATTGCGTCGATTTCTGCTTTCGGAGTCCTCTGCTCTCTTTTCCAATGCCGCTATGCGTTCTAGGGCATCCCCTAGTTTGATCTCCATAGCTGCGTGGGCTGGTGTCAGGTCCTGGAGGGTTGTCTCATTCGTTTTCACTCTGTCTACCAGCTTCGAATGGTCTGCACGCAGGAGCCCCAGCCCAGTCGCCACCTGCGCAATGTCTTGTTGGAGGGCTTCTTTAGTTGCTGCAATGGCTTCTAAGATCTTGTCGAGATGTTGTCGTAACCCTGATTCCGACATTGCCTCCTCGGACCCTCGCTCTGCCCCACGAGTGTCGTCCGTCCCCGTGGCCTCATCTTTCTTGCCTTTAGGTTTCATTTCCCTCAAAGGACTGCCTCTCTGTTCCATGTAGTTAGGCCGCGTTTCTGGGGGCCTCTCTAGTTCTCACCCCTTCTTCCAAGGCCCCGAATGTTGTTAGCCTCACTGATCTTATGTGCAACAGCTCTTAAGAGTCCAACTGTGCGCTTTAAACAGCTTCTGACCCTTAATGGAGTGGTCATTGGGTTTCTCACCACCTCAGCGTGTAAGTCCTACAATTAACTCCTGTAGTGACCCAGCCGTTCGCGTTCTCCTGTGTCCAATATTACCTATGTTCTCAGGCCCTATTGCCCCAGTAACGCAGCCGTTTTTCCGTGCTCAACTCAGGTCTCAGCATTCACGTTGTCAGCTCCTCAGTCCCTCTCATGACCCGAACGGCTGCGCTCCCTGTGCGGCCCGCAGCGGTACTATCTCCCTACAGTGTGATGCGGGGTCCCTTCTACCTGCGTGCAGAGTCTCCTATTACCCGCAAGGTACTTTTATTTGTCCGTCACGTAGGCCGTAGGCCGTGGGGTGCTCTCCTTACTCCCCGAATGTACTATATCCTGCGGCCGTTCCCTTTCCCCGTGGCGCCCTTTCCTTTCACCGCTCTGGGTCTGCTCTCTGTGCCTGCAGCATTTGTCCTCGCGCCCTCGCTCATGCAGCGCTGAATACCTGTCTCCCGCTCCCACCTCCGCAGTACAGGGTCCAGGCACACCGCACCGCACTTTCCCGGGACACTGCTGTCGGACACTGCAGCTGGTATTTCGTTTCCCCTTTCAGCGTGTCGGTTGCCTCACGTCTTCCCACACCGCTGCATCACTCAGGGTTCCCTGGGCCTCCCGGCTGTCCCCCTCCAGTCCTGCAAGCTCCGTGTTGTGTGAGCTGGTCCTCCGCTGCTCCACTTCGAGACGGCTCCCAGCTTCCCAGTCAACCCACACAGGTATTACTCTGCTGTTCTTGCTCTCCGGCTGAATTCTCCGGTACCATGCCCCACAGCCCGTGTCTCAGCAAACCTGCACCTCAAGTGCTGGGCAGCCGCCCGGCTGCCATTTAGACGCTCCTCTTCGATCAGTGGACTGCTCCGGGCACCAAGACGCTTGGCTGGTCGTTATCACTCTCCCCTCCGCGGTCTCAGCAGAGCAGCTCTTCCAGCCCTCCGCACTCTTACTTTATCCTCACAGCAGTCTTCTCAGGAGGTTTCGTACTGCTAAGTCCCTTTAGCCGCTATGCTCCGCCGCCATCTTGCTGTTCCTTACAAAGCTGCTCCACTGCTGTAACTTGCACCTGGGTCGCGCAGGAGGCTCCGATTGCTCCGAGATCGCTTATGTGCCTGTTCCCAACTTCTCCGACATTCAAAGTGCTGGTTCTCTCAGTCGGGCATATTAAAAAACAGGATTTTCTCAGGGATCGGGCACGGACCCACTAGCTCACGCCGCCTCTCCCATCGGCGCCCAAGCCACGCCCCTTCAAAGTGTTGCAATATTCTCATATGTACTTGCAGTTTGGTGCTGCCTACATAATATAAATCGCAGCTACACCTTAGTACATACACAGCTAATTCTGTGCGGCAGGTGTAATGGGCTCTGAGAGGTATCGGGGTAGGGAAGAAGGGAGTCAAATACGATGTAGTGTTCACACCGAATGTAAACGCCCTGCAAGAGCTACATTTAAAAAAACCCTTGCGCTGGGTCAGCCAACTACATGTTTGTTTAGTTTCTGGACTGCTAGTCACCAGTTCATTCCGCATGGAATATGCTCTTCTGAATGTAATTGTCAGGGTCTTAGGTATCACTTCCTTAAGAACTTGGTCTGTTAGGATAATAGGCCATTCTTTTTTACTATTTTGGTTATTGCTTTGGCCTGTCTGCTGTAGCCAGTAATCAGTCTGATTTCATCTGTACTATTTTGTCTCTCCATGGCGGTGATGGAGTTCCTATGGGGGTCCAACAGGGATGGGCGATCTAAAGCATTAGCTTTAGCCATTGCAGCGTCCAGGCGGTCAGAAGCATAACCTCTTGCCATCAGCCTATTTTTGGCCTCCTGTTGGTGATGCTGTCTTGCCTCAACAGTACTGCACGCCCTATGTATCCTTAAAAATTCCGCATAGGGGATGCTGGCTATTGTGTGCTGGGGATGAAAACTGCCGGCATGAAGTATAGTGTTCCCTGAGGTGCTTTTCCTATGGAGGCTAGTTTCAATTTTACCTTCCTGAATTTGAACTTGGACATCAAGGAAGTTCGTTGTTTTAGCATCAATGCTAGTAGTGAAATGAAGATTTAATTCATTCACATTGATATTGTTTACAAAATCTTTGGCTTGTTGTACATCCCCCCGCCAGATGATGAACACATCATCAATATACCTCCAGTATTTCACAATATGGTTGTTCCAAGCTGTCGCATGTTGTGCTTTGAGGACATAAACCTCCCACCAGCCGACGTGGAGCCCCGCGTAGCTGGGGGAAAAACATGCCCACATTGCCACCCCTCTAAGTTGTTTAAAGACAGAGTTGTCAAACAAAAATATATTATTATGTAAACACCTGTCTATCACTTTTATAAGCATCTGATTGTGGCGATGCATTTCAATCGGTCTTTTGTTTAAATAAAAGTTTGACAGCTCGCATACCATCATTATGGGCAATACTTGTGTAAAGGCTAGATATGTCCATATTTAAGAACAACAGATTATCAGACCATTCACAATTGTTCAACAAATATAAAAACTCAGTGGTATCTTTTATGTACGCTGGTAATGCAGTCACCAATTCTTGAAGGAAAAAGTCTATGAACTTAGAGGTATTCTCAAAGGTGCTACCAATTGACGAAACAATTGGCCTTCCTGGTACAGGGGTTTCACTCTTGTGCACCTTCGGAATGAAGTAGATGTTAGGGAGAATGGGATGTTCATTAAAAAGAAATTTATGTTCGTCCTTAGAGATGAGTCCTTCACCTCGCCATTCATTGAGATCATCCTTGTATTGTTTCTGTATAATGGTCACCCCTTTCATGTCTATTTTTATGTGACATTCTTTGTCCCCCAGGTGCCGGAGAGCTTCTGATATATATGCCTTCCTATCCCACAATACAATATTTCCGCCTTTATCAGATTGATTTATAATGATGGAATTATTGTCTTTTAATCGTTTCATAAGGTCGGAGTATTGTTTCATATGTTTACTTGGTTGTTTGAATGATTCCTTGGTGGCATGTTGTAATTTCTTAAGCTCATCTGTAATGCGATCAGCATAGATGTCTATAGCATTGCGTGGCATACTGGGAATAAAAGTGGACACAGGTTTGAAAGGGCTTTTTGGAGTGTGCGTGAACGTTATTTCCTCACTCTCAGCCATTTCCTGGGTGCTACTTGTGCCTGGATTGCCATATTTTAAATCATGTAGCGTTCGCATAAGTCCCACTTCACTAGCCTGTAATCCGATATGATCTGTATGGCTCTCCGTCGTGCTTTCTTTCCTATTGGACAGCTGATTCTTAATTGCATAATATTTGTGTAGTTTGAATTTTCTAATGAACTTAAACACGTCTATGCTGGTATTACAGTAGTTGAAATTACTTTGAGGGTAAAAGGATAGTCCTAGGGACAATAGTTGTTTTTCTGCTTCATCTAAAACTGTGTCCGTTAGGTTGACTATGGTGTTATCATGCCTTAGTTTTTCTTTTTCCAAAAGCGTTTTTTCTACATTCTTCCATTTCCTGCTTGTACATTTGCGCCTCTGTCGTCCCCTTGCGTTCCTCCTTTGTTTATTGCGGAGCCTTGATTCCTCGGGCGTAGTGTTGATTTCCTTTGCAGTCTGATATATTCCATTTCTTCAGCCAGTGTTAATTGCCCCAGATCCCCTTGTTTTGCACCTGGAAAGCTGTCTTCAGATTCAGTTTTGCTCGGGGCTAAACTTGCATCAGAGGCCGATAGATTTGAATCACTGGTTGCAGGTTCCATAGGTCTCACAATAGGTGCCTGCTTCATAGCTTCACTGCCTTTTTTCTTTCGAAGATGATCGAGTTTACGAGCAAATGTAAATATTTGCCCTGACTCATAATTATGTTGATCCCGAGCAAATTTAAACGCTTTCCTGTTTTTTATTGTTTCCTCTTGTTTACATTAGCGTTCTTTCATTTCCCTCGTAGTTTTGTCAATATAAGCTTTTTTATTGGTGTGTTCAATCTTGCTCAATAAATCATTCAAAGGCACAATTTCTTCCAAGTTCTTTTCCCGATCTATTCTTGCATATTTAACCAATAGGCAAACTAATCTCATTGATGCATCTAAGTTGTTTTCTGTCCACTCTTTAAGGAGCAGTGGGTTTGGATTTTCGAAGCTTGGAGCCAGCATAATCCGGAGTCTACGCGGGACTCTTCCTACTTCATGGTATTTTTCTAGGGAACGAATTTCCCACCACTTAGTCAATTCACTGCGGCTGTTTTTTTCCAAGGCCTTCATTAGATTTTTATCATCTGAATTACTGCCGATTTCCGCTGTCTTCTCGGCGCCTCCTCCCTGCACCACTTTCGGCAAGTTTAAAAAAAGCTGTTCTGCTGCTTTCTCTCTCTCCCGTTCATCAGACATGTCACCGTATATGGAATTCCAATAAACATATGAAGAAAAAGGGGACTGCTGTTCACTCACTCTATTGTCCCGTACTGATTATATCGGCACCTCCCAACCTGCTCGGATATCGTAGTAATTGCTCACCGCATGTAGATGTCACTGGTCTTAATCCTCCGACTGTAACCAGAGAAATCCGCTGTGTGGTTCTGCAACGTGCTTGAAGAAATCCGCAGGGGCCGGTCACCTATTGCTCCCCACTGAACAAACACTCCAATCGGTTTGAAATGTGGTCAGCCAACTTGTGGAAGGGGTCCGCGTAGTTCAGGAGCAAACTGGTTTTCTGATATGAATCAACTCCACAGCTTCCCAGTGCCTTAACGCACTTAAACAGGAACACGGACTCGGTAATAAGCCAAAATCAGATTTTATTTTTTCATTGCTTCAAATAAGACGCGTTTCGGACACGAGGCTGTGTCCTTGCTCACTTGACAAATGGTGAGGCTGAACAGTGCAATTTAAAACACCCAGTGGCGGCAAACACAGCAGCATAGTAATCAAAAGCGGACAAGAGCTTCAAGTGCAACAAGTGATGTCTAGCACCTCCATCTTTTAGTGGCTACAAACCATATAGCTTGCACTAGCACTACCTATTAATACATTATAACATGAGCGCTACAACGTTAATAATATTAAAAATATTTAAAAAGTTGAACAATATCTCAATTCATGTAGTCTTATTGCATGCCCTTAAAAAATACATGCGTATATGTATAAAAATATATAATATAGATATCTAAATTAATTGAAAAAACCATAGGTTTCAGGAACGTTATAGTTAGGCTGACATTTCACTCATACGAAACCAAAGAAATGTATCTGTTATAGTTAGCTGAGCTAACTAGAACTTGTGAGCTAACTATACATCGCGCCACCGCAATGCACTGCTGATGTTGTCACATATTACATCACTCATGACATGGTCAGTGACATCACTCATGACATCTCAAATGATATCACTGATTACATCATTCAGTGACTATGAGTGTTTCTAAAAAGTTGACAAATGTTATATCCTTTTAACTCACAATGCATTTACGCGGTGTATTATTTGGTACTTTCTTTATGTTCATGGGTTTAACACGTGACTCATTAGAGAGGTGGAGCATCACCAAAAACAAATGTATATAAATAGTCAGCTGACCGGGTGTAAGGTGTGTGAACAAGAGCACTCGTTGCTCAAAACGCGTCGCCCGTTGAGAGGTAATAAATCTGCCTTGCCGACAGCCTGGGGTCCGTGTCTTCATTTCGCCGAGCATCGGAGGTGGTGAAGATTTTTGGTTTATATGTAACGGAGGTCTGCTGTCTTCCGTTCACGGTACCCGCTCCTCGTTAAGAGGCCTCGCTCTACAACTACGACAAAATTTTCATTCCGAGGAGGAAATTAGCGAGACCCCCTGGACGGACAGCGAACCACGATTGCTGTTTGGACACGCAATCAGCAGGTCCGTGAGACTAGCCGAGAACGTGAAACAGCCAATGGTTAGTGGCGTTATTCAAAGGAATCCAGGTGAGGAGTTCAAGGTGAAAGGGGCAAGAAGACCGTCATTGGCAAGCTGCCAACGGTACGTTTTTCAAATCCTCTCACAAGCACCATGTCAGCAAGTCTGGAAAGGGAGCGTGAGGATGCTGCAGAAGCTTTGTTTAATAATATTCATCAGAGCAGTATAAGCACCGTCACGCAAGTCAGCCAACCTAGGGGTGCACAACAAGACGCCAAGCAATTATTCAAAATACTCGAGAAAAAAACAAAATCTGAGATCACAAAGTGGTGGGAGCACAAATCGCTCACCAAATATGTGGAGGCAGGAAGAGTGCCGCGAGGCTTAAGAATAATGCTGGCACCAAGTTTCGAAGATCCGAACCCCGCGATGCTGAAGGAATGGGGCAAAAGTAATCTTCTGGCCTCGATGAACTTGGTTAAAATACTTATAAAGTATGCTGCAATAGATCGAGATAAGCTGTTGGAAGAAATAAAGAAATTGGATGAACAGCTCGATAACATTAATGATCCCGATATCAAATCAATGATAACGGCCACACGTAAGGAGATCAGTGAGCGGCTCCATAAGCATGAGGAACGAATCAAGTTCAGAAAGGTGCACAAAGTTGCGAGAGATCTTAAGGACTATGAAACGGGTCAAATCTATACTTTTTTTCGCAAATTCGACAAAGCCAAACAGTCGAAATTAACAAGAAAAACCAATCTAACTAATGCTCCCATGAGAAGAGACCAATTGGCAGCTAATAATGAAGATTCTGACGCGGATTCTGTATCAACAGTCAGTACTTCGAGTACTTCTCTGTCTGAGATAAGCAGCACCGACGGAAGCCCGGTAGGCAGAATATTGGATCTCGGAGAAGAGATTGATTTTTTAGTGGAAGACCGGCTGCAAACCCTGCGCCCGAGATTACGAAGGAATTACAACACAAAAAGCGGAACGCAAAACGCCACGCCAGAAGAAAAAAACGCAAAGCCACAGCAGCAGCAAACACAGAAAAAGAAGAAACAATGGTACAACAAGAGAAAATAATGCAAGACTGTACCATCACTAATCTATCGGATGTTGTACTGACTGCAGCGGAGAAGCAATTGTTAGCTCTAGGATTAAATTACTGTCCGACGAGCACTTTCAATTACACTAACACGAGAGCGGATGTATTCCGTTTTATTCGTAAACTCAAATTCAAAAAGTTTTTTTCTTCCAAAACATCTTCCAAGACAACAGAATGCAGCACTAACCGAGAAACAACAACAAGTCGCAACTCCACAGTTCCAGCTGCACGAGATGCTAAATTGTTACTAACTCTTTGTGATCTAGGAAGCTCTGGAAATCCCACCAGTAATACTGCAAGTATGGAGGTTTTAAACACACAGCGTGAATTGCAAAATGTGGACATTCGTCAAAAAGGAGCCGGTGACAGTCCATTCAAACCGGTAAGCACGTTTTTGCCTGTCATGCCAAAAGACGCAGTAGACATTTACCATGAATGCGTAGTTGAAGACTTAAAAAAATTACATCGCAAGGTACAGGCACAAAGTCATAAGCGCAATGTTGAATCAAATCAGTATATGATGCTAATGAAAAAACCGAATCAAAATCATGAAGTGGTGATTAACAAGTCTGATAAAGGCGGAAATATTTTTTGTGGCAAAAAAAACCCTACATAATTGAAGCAATGAGACAATTAAATGATGCTAATTGCTATGTAAGATCTAATGGCATGGCTTACAAAAAGCCAAAGATAAACTTATAAAGATGCTGTTATCTTACAAAAGACAAAACTTTATTTCACAAACTGAATTTGATTCTTTGCACGTTGAACATCCGGTAATACCTATACTATACCTGATTCCTAAGGTGCATAAACTGAAAGTTCCTACACCAGGTCGACCGATTATATCGGCTATCAATAGCATCGGGGTAAATATTTCCCGCTATATAGATTTTTCTTTTCTTCAAGACATTGTAAAAAGCTTACCGAGTTACTTGAAAGACACAGGTGATTTTTTGAATAAGTTGAATTCGATTCAGTGGCAGGAGAATTGGTGTCTGCTGACTTTTGATATCGAGTCTTTGTATACTTGCATTGATCACACGAAGGGTATTGAAGCTATTCGGTATTATTTGGGTTTAAGAACGTGCGAGTATTACAGTCACAATAGGATGCTGTGTGAGCTGGTACACTGGTGCCTACATAATAACTTTTTCATGTTTGCAAAAGAAGTCTGGAAACAAATCAGGGGTGTTGCGATGGGATCATGTTTCTCTCCCAGCTACGCGTGTTTACACGTGGGCTGGTGGGAGGAGCGTGGTCTCATCGGTACACCTGGTTTTAGTGGTGTCAAACACTGGATGCGATTTATAGATGATGTGTTCTGTATATGGGAGTGCGAAGAACAAAGTGCTTTAGAATTCGTCAGTGCCTTAAATCGCAATCAAGAAAATCTTTTCTTTACCTCCAATATAAGCAAAGTAAAAGCAGACTTTTTAGATGTACACATCACAATTAATAACAACAAGGTAACAACATCGCTTTTCCGCAAACCAACCGCTGGAAACAGCATATTGCATGCAAGTAGTAAACACCCTAAACATGTAGTTGCAAATATTCCATTTGGAGAATTGTTGCGCATAAAAAGAATCAGCAGCACTCCTGAGGTTTTTGAAAAAGAGGCAGATGCCATGATAACCAGACTTAAAGCTAGAGGATACAATAATGAAACACTACAAAGGGCATTGAGACGGAGTCAAGAAAGATCTAGGGAGTCTCTGTTAAAATCAGAAGGTCAAGAGTCAAACAATGAAAATGCCACTCCTCGCTTAATTTTATCTTACAGCAAACAAGAAAGGCAAGTTAGGTTGATTGTCAAGAGACACTGGCCAATTCTCATGACTGATGGGTTCTTCAATGATAAATTGTCAGCAACACCAACAATAACTTACAAAAAGGCGAGATGCATGCATAACAGTCTAGTCAAATCAAGTCCTGAGTTAGGTGGTGGCAGCACCTGGCTACAACAGAAAGATGGTTTTTACAAATGCTCAACTTGTCGAGCGTACAAATTTGGTACCAATACCACGCACTACAACACGCCTTTCAGTCAAGTCAGTAAAGCTATTCAAGGGAATTACAACTACCTAGCAGCCTGATTCATCAAAGACCCGTTTTGCGAGCCTATAATAGCGATTCATAAGGAATCGCTATTACAGACTCGCAAAACGGGATTCATGTAGGAATCGCAAAAAGAATTGAGATTCCTACACATTCCTTATTTGCGATTAGCAAATTGCTAATCGCAAATAAGGAATAACTCCCCATTCATTCCTATGGGCCAAAAGGCCCATAGGAATGAATGGGGAATATTCCTTATTTGCGATTAGCAATTAGCTAATCACAAATAAGATAGCGATTTTAAGGGTGTCAGGGGTGTCCAAAGGACATCCTGTAGCACCCCTTAAATGCAAATTGAAACAGGTGTTGCGCACACACATGTCCAAAGGACATGTGTGTGTGCAACATGCAACTTAGATAAATGCTTTTAAAAGCATTTTTCTAAGTTTTCGCTATTTACCACGAGGTTTGACCTCGCGGTAAATAGCGGGCCGAAATTGCGAATTAGCAATTTTTAAATGGATGATGAATTGCATTTAAGAAATCTCAAATAGAGATTCCTTAAATGTAATTCCTCGCTAAATTGCGAAATCGCTATTACCGATTTTTGCATTTGGGATGATGAATCCCAAATGCAAAAATAGCACTCGCAAAGGGCCAGATTCTCAGAATCTGGCCCTTTGCGAGCCGATTTCGGCTTGATGAATCAGGCTGTTAGTGACTTTGCAGTATACGTTCTGACGTGCACCTGTGGCCTACGGTACATAGGTAGTACCAAACTACAGGTGCACGTCAGAATTTTACAACACCTTCGTGCAATAGTCAATAATGATAGCACATACCCCGTAGCTCGCCACTTCAAATCAACCCACAACAATGATCTGAGCAATCTGACATATTATGTCATTGATGCAGTGGCCCCCCTCAAACAAGGGGGAGATAGAGAAAAACTGCTCAGAAAGAAGGAAACTGAATACATAGTTGAGCTAGACAGTAAATACACAAACGGGCTTAACACCACAGAAGATTTACATCATTTCTGTAGACTCATGTATATGTATATTCATGTATATGTGTGATAAAAAAAAAACCATTCTGAATAAGCATTCAACTTATGTTTCCATCATTTAGGGATTTCCAGTACAAAACCATATAGTGAATTCTCTGGACGTTTGTTTGGCGCCCGATGCATCACTGGTGAATAAGTTGAACAAGAAAACAACCATCATGAACAAAAAGCTGAATTATTACACCTGTAATTCTTTTCTAACCAGACCAAACTATGTAAATATTGTTCATATTAATATTATGGCATTTTCTTTTTTCTTCACCTATTTTCATTGTACATACACACTTTACATTATTTGAGGTTTGGATATGAATTTATTCATGTATCAGGGTTATCACAAATTCACAGGGTGTATTTTTTCGCTGTTTCCGTGAACATTTACCTTTCCTCCGACAATGTGCTCTAAGAAGGCTTTGTCTGAAGATTTGATATTAAAATTAAACAAGTCATAGGAGGTGGTGTGGGGATAAAAAGGTTCTGGCAATACAATAAGATCTTTCCAACAGGGTTATTTATGTTCAATACAAAATCATGTTTGAATATAGGATGAAGTGATGATAGCAATTTGCATTTTGATACACATAAGGCTAATTTTTGGTATTTGATGCATTATGTATATAGATGAATTGTCATGTAAATATTGTAAATAGATATTTATTTATTTATACACATTTTTTTATCCTGTTGTGTACAAATATGGGCTATCTTTGAACAACCCGTACATTGGTCACAATATTTAATCTTTGTGTATTGTAAAATGTGCTTACGCATTCATGCGGTAATATACATTTTTGTATCCTTTTAACTCACAATGCATTTACGCGGTGTATTATTTGGTACTTTCTTTATGTTCATGGGTTGAACACGTGACTCACTAGAGAGGTGGAGCATCACCAAAAACAAATGTATATAAATAGTCAGCTGACCGGGTGTAAGGTGTGTGAACAAGAGCATTCGTTGCTCGAAACGCGTCGCCCGTTGAGAGGTTAATAAATCTGCCTTGCTGACAGCCTGGGGTCCGTGTCTTCATTTCGCCGAGCATCGCAGGTGGTGAAGATTTTTGGTTTATATATATAAATTTATCCCGCTGCCTCCGGCTGTCACGGTCCGAGGGGACCTGAGGTGGGATTTTGGACCTGGGCAGTGACAACAGAAGTCTTACCAGCTGTGCTCAAGTCGCAGGAACCAGCGGCATTCATCTCTGCTCCCCACACTACCGACCCGTATGCAGTATCCTGGTGCATTCTGGGAGCTGGAGTCTGCTTCATGGTGGGCGGTATCCAGCTGGTAAACGGACTACTCTTCGGGAAGGAGTTCCTGTGACATCACCACTACATAGGTGGAGCACAGAAACTGGACATTAATCAAGACTTTGGTGAGTGCAGTGCGCTGAGGAAGGTATTACGAGCCGAAATGCATTCGCCGCCACCTACCTGCGCAGCTTGGAAATAAAGTCTCTTCTAAGGCACCCCCTCTGGCCTCCGCGCTTTCCTTTGGGTGAAGTGGTTATATATATATATTACCTACTGGCGGTCGCCAGTAGGTAGTTATAGTTAGGATTGTTTTCCATAGGAAATCCTCAACATTCTATTTGGAATAACTTTGGCCCTGGTGGATGAGTCTTTGCGAATTTCTCAAAGAAGATGGCTAGGTCCGCTGCGCTCCTTCCCTGAAAGTTTGGGGGGGATTGGTCAAGTGGGGGCTGAGATATAAGGGGGGTCCCAAAACGTGTTTTCTCCATGTTATTTTCCATAGGACCTTTAGACTCGGCTACAGGTCGAACGGCTGAATGAATTTATAAGAAATTTGCCAAAACTGTAGAGTCTTGTTCGCAGATTACGCTTTTTTTGGGATGGTGTAAATCCGTTCAGTAGTTGTAGAGAAAATTAAAGTTAAAGCCAATTATATATCTATAGGCGCGCACACGTGCGCGCACCCAAGCGGCTGCGCGTGAGCGGAATTTTTTTTTGGCTGTGTGACGTCTGTTAACGTTCGATTCGAAGGAAATCAGGAAGTTTTGTCCGCCATTTTGTCACTGCGAGTGAAGATATTGTTCATTTCAAAGCGTTGAAACATGGAAAGGGGAGAAGGTAGAGATTGTTTTGCTGCGTAGCTTTTCTCGGGGTGTGCAGTAAGGCCCTTAAACGCAAAAAGATATAATTTTTCCCCCCAAAAAAAATACGGGGTGCGCGCACCCGGTCGCGCACACCTATTTACAAGAGTGTGAAAATGGAGATAAATCAGAAGTTTGAGTGCTTAGATATAAGGTGGCTCTGAAAAGAGCCCTTGTGTTAATTGAGTGTTTTCTGCATTTATAAGTAAGTACCGATGCAGAGCCTGATGTTGCAGAGGAAGATTCTGTTTCCCTCATTCGTGAAATGAACACCGTCTCTCCTATAGACGTCTTGCATGTGGTATCGCAAGTTGTTGTGGTAAATAGAACCCATGCTATAATCTCTGAGGAACGCAGAAACGGATTTATTTACATGTCTCCTTGCTTTCTCAAATTGTGCACAATGTTGATTGGACCAATTCCATTTCTGTCTTTGGCATATATTGGAATATACCAAGGCAGATCGAGGAAAAAGTGTCATCAATTGTCGAAAGGTGTCTTTTAGAAGCATTTCCAGACCTACCCCAGTGATTGTGCCTAGATCGTTCCCACCACAGTGCACAATTATAAGGTCTGGTTCTGGGAGATGCATAAAAGTTTTCACCAATGGAATCAATTGGTGACATTTCAATCCTCTTTTGGCAATCCATGTTATGTGTACATTTGGTAAACCGAGGTTGCAAATTCGTCTGCTTACTGCATATTTTTCACTCCAGTGAATATAACTGTGTCCTATAAGCCAGACCTTCATTTTCAAGGGATTTGTAGTCGTCCTCCGATCGGTTCTGGAAGTGGAATGGTAGTTAGAAGTTGAAATTCTAAATAAAGAAAAAGGAAGAGGCTGGGTGTGGTTAAAAAAATAAAAATGATTGGTTGATTGTAATAAGTGGAGATTGAACAGTACGTTGCATGTTAATGTTATGTAAAACTAAAAGTACTATTGGGTGTGAAAAAAATGACATGTAACAGAGCTGTGGATAGGCAGGTGTTTCTGGAGGGAAAACAGTGTTGTTACTTTGCTGTAGAACGTTGAGATATGAACTTTTGACCTGTGCCTTCAGCCAGGTGCAGAAAGAGGTGTTACCATGGAAACAGCCAGAGATGGCAGTGGGTGATGGGTGACTTTTATGTGACATTGAAAATATTGTGAGGGAGAACCAACTGAAATGTAAATGCTTACGTTACGCGCTCCGCGCCGCGCCCCGGATTGCTTCCGGGAAGCTGCGCTTCGCGCCTCGCGCACCGGAGCACTTCCGGGTGCGCTAACGCGGCGCGTCATATGACGCATTACGCAACAACGCGATACGTCGTTGGGGCTCCACCGGAACTGATCGAATTGGTAGTCTACAGTGTTTCTGGATGTTTCAGACTGAAGCTGGCGTCAGCATGAGAGCACCCCGTGGCTACGTCGTGGCCATTCCGTGAGCATTCATGGCAGTCGCTCCCCACCGGAAGTCTGCAGGAGTCGGGGGCCTCGGTGACTCTTGTAGAATTTTCAAGGCTGAGGGGACGCTTTTGGGAATGGGGCCCATGCCCTAGCAGTCAAGCGTCCGAGTTCCAGGGTTGCCCAGAGCCATCCTTGCAGGCCAGGCCCAAGTCTGTGGAGCCGACCGCCATTTCCTGAGCTCCGTGGCAGCCGCCTGTCGCTGTATCGCAAGAGTGGGTGCAATTCAGCCGGATGGCGGGTGAGACGCTGTAATAGCAAGAGCAGGCGTAATTCAGCTGGCCGAGCGAGGCACTGTGCCGCAGGAGCAGGCGCAACTCAGCTGGCCGAGTGAAGCGCTGGGGTGTAGCTAAGAAACCTCCACCTGGGGAGGTGGGAGAGGCTCGTTCGCGCCGCCTCTCCCTTCCAGTGCACCCCACGCCGTCTCCTGGCGCAGGTATATGTGATGGTCGGACCAGGGCACCGCAGGACGTGTCTTCAGGTCAAACGGATTGTGGGACAAGGTCCAGAATGGAAGAGGCATCAAAAGGCAACAAGTTCCGCCTGACCCCGGGAGCCGGCCGCCTATGTCGGGGGCGATCTCAGGCCATACCAGGGGAACAAGACTTGGGGAGGGGGCAGGAGCCAAGCGCCCCCTCTGAGTCCGTGCCACCACACCGCCCCTCGGGGGCCTCCGTCAAGCGGCTCAGGGAGGCACCGCAGGCAGCCGTTCTTCAGATCAGTTGTTCTCACCGGCAAGCAAGAGTGGGTGCAATTCAGCTGGATGGCGGGTGAGACGCTGTAATAGCAAGAGCAGGCGTAATTCAGCTGGCCGAGCGAGGCAATGTGCTGCAGGAGCGGGCGCAACTCAGCTTGTCGAGTGAAGCGCTGGGGTGTAGCTAAGAAACCTCCACCTGGGGAGGTGGGAGAGGCTCGTTCTCGCCGCCTCTCCTTTCTAGTGCACCCCACGCCGTTTCTTGGACCCTGAAGTATGGCACTCAACATCCAGAACTTATGACATTTGTGCAAGGCAGGGACATCGAAGCCTCTCAGGGACCAAGCATATCCAGAGTCCTTCCTACAGAAGGTGGTGGGGGTGGCGGCATTAGCAAGGCATCCCCCCACACAACTTGTCGGACATCACCTCTGGATGTACTGGGTGTTCAATTCCAGAATTGAAACTACTAAGAAGCAATTAGAAGTGTTGTTTTCATGTTGCAGCAGGCTGTCATGTAAATAGTTATTTAATAAAACGTTTTACCCTGTTACTTTGCTGGTGTGTTGTATATGTTTATAATATTTGCATAGTGTTTGTCGTTATTTTGGGCGGGGTGGGCGGCGGAGCCGAGCTGTCTTGCAGCCATCATGGCGTCGAGCTCGGTTCCTCTCACTAGTTTCATGTTTTTTCAAACGATTTATATGTTATAGTTTGCTAGCACGATACAGCGGATAGTCCGCATTTTATATATATGTCCTTTTTATTAGGGGGGTCCTCCGGTGGAGTCGGACGATCTACCTCTAATAAACGGTCCGGGTTGAACCAACTACCAACAAACGGGGCAGAGATAGGCATGACAGGTTACAAAGGGGACAAAAGTGTGCACTACCTATCCTTCACTATCTGCAAAAACTAAACAGAGTATTGCGACTCTGTGCTTATTTGTGAACAGAGAATGACCCAAAGAGAACCAATTTCGAACAATCATAGGCTATTGGCAGTGGGCAGAGAGGCCATGACACAGAAAATGGCTGTTACTTACGTGCATGATGGGGCCTAAAAGGGACTAGATGGCGTGGCCACTGTTTCGCGACTTTCACTTTACTTTTAACAGTGGCTGTGGTGAACATAAATGAACGCCGCTTATGTATACCTAATTTTAGTCATTTTCCACAAAAAAGCTTTTGATATTTGCTATTAAAAAACCAAAGAAATTCACTGAAAAAACCATAGGTTATAGACCATATATAGTTAGGAATTAGCATTTACAAAACCTTGAAAAATCACTGAAAAAACCATAGGTTATAGACCATATATAGTTAAATATCTCAAGTCCATCTCTGCACTCGATGGAGATACAAGTCGTCGATCAGAAGATGTGCTGGCCACCTCTAATGGTAATAGCGTGGCCAGGGCTCTTGTCGTTGCCTCTGCAAATTGCACAGGGTGCACTTGTTTGACATGCCGCACCATGGTATGTATGGAAAAGGAATATTTTTTTGCTGGATTTCTTCTTGAGAGAACCAAGTCACATATCGTGCAGGTTACTTTTGGTGCATTCACTTTCTTTTGATCTTCAGGATAAGTGAAAAATTGCCAGATGAAAGATTTATTTTTTCTTATTAAAGGTAGTCGATCATTTTGGTCAGATTCGGAAGATGAATAAGATACGGTAGCCATTTCACCAAAGTCTTCCGAAAGATGTAGGACGTTGTTCTCTTTTGAGAGTAGAAAAGATAGTGAGGGAAGTGGGTGGAGTGCTGCGTGTAAATTCCAGAATTGAAACTATTAAGAACCAATTGAAAGTGTTGTTTTTATGTTGCAGCAGGCTGCCATGTAAATAGTTATTTAATAAAACGTTTTACCCTGTTACTTTGCCGGTGTGTTGTATATATTTATAATATTTGCATAGTGTTTGTCGTTATTTTGGGTGGGGTGGGCGGCGGAGCCGAGCTGTCTTGCAGCCATCATGGCGTCGAGCTCGGTTCCTCTCACTAGTTTCATATTTCTCATGAGGGGTTGTTCCTAATTTTTCTATTTTAGCGAGGTCAAAAAGATATCCCATCAGTGGCCTACTGATTTTGCTCGATTCCTTTTGTTTTTTCTAACGATTTATATGTTATAGTTTGCTAGCACGATACAGCGGCTAGTCCGCATTTTATATATATGTCCTTTTTATTAGGGGTGTCCTCCGGTGGAGTCGGACGATCTACCTCTAATAAACGGTCCGGGTTGAACCAACTACCATCCTGATTTTGTATATCTTCTGAGCTGGATTTAAGCAAACAATTGTTAAAGTATGAAACATTTTATATTTCTAAAAAAAATACCAAGGTGTGTACATCCGGTAACGCACGAAAGTTTAAAAAGACATTCGGCTCCATTTACTGAAAAGTTTCATAAGAATAAAAAAGAAGTCTAGGTACAGTCTCTTTGACGTACTATAAGTTCTTTGAGGGGTGTATGAAGAAATTCAATAAGTTCAAATTGCAAAGTTTTCACGAAATATATAGGCAGGTGCGCGCACTCGGTCGCGCACGAAAGCCTGGAAATGCGATATCCATTTTATTGACAACTGTTGCCGAGAGTGCGCACACCGGGTCGCGCACGAAAGTTTAGTAAGGCTATTTTTATTTACAGACAAATTTTAATGCGTTCAAAAAAAGGCAAGGTACAGACTTTCGAATTCTGTATCGCTTTACAAGGAGTCTCTATGCAACTTGAACAGTGAAGAAAACGGCTTGTTTTCGAAAAAAATATTGCCAGAACTTTATTGACAAAAGTATAGGTTGCATACACGACATATTTCTGAATTAGCATTTTAAAAACCAATGAAATTCACAGAAAAAACCATAGGTTTTACACACGTTATAGTTAGGAAGTAGCATTTAAAAAACCTATGAAATTCACTGAAAAAACCATAGGTTTGACACATGTTATAGTTAGCTGGAAATTTTACTGATATAAAACCAATGAAATTCCACGTTATAGTTAGTTGGACTCACTATAACTTGCGCGTGCAATGCACTGCTGATGACGTCACATATTACATCACTCATGAAATGGTCAGTGACATCACTCATGACATCACTGATGACTCCATCCTTGTGACATAGTGACAGACCTCCTTTCACTGTAATGTAACCCTTGAAACACATATTCAAAAATAGAAACTGAAATGTAAAAAAAAATGGAGATACCCATATCAGTTACAACAAGCAATTCAGTAATTCCACCATCTATATACACATCCACTCATTCACCAACAGTTCTATATAGTCACTCATACATATACTCACTCATCATATGAAGTGATACACCTATACATCCTGTTACACACCGACAGTCATCCAAAAGTTACTCACACACATACTCACACGTGCAAATAAACTATTGAACATCCATTTATTTGAATATAGAGTTATACACACACTTCCACCTTACTTCTATTGAAAATTACACATATTTATTCTCTTAAACAATCACTTATAGAAACACATACTTATTTAAACAGGAACTCTTACAATCTCTTACTCTCACATATAATCACTTATATACATCAATATTCACATATACTAGATTAAAACATATGTAGTTACTGATAAAGACACTAGTGAGACAGTCATTCACTCACTAACAAACACATATACACACTCATCCACCCATACAGTCCTGCACATATGCTGTCTTCAAAACACATACAAACAGAGAGTCAGTCACTCATGCATCTATGTGCTAAGTAATACCCCCACCAAACCATATAGACACTCATACTGATACTAAGAGAAACATCTAATAACCCATATACATATGCATGTAGCTACTTACCAACACATGTAGCCACTTATACACAAAGTGAAACACTAATATATATATTTAAATATTTAAACATTACTCACTAATATTTATTTTTCAGAAAGACACATATTCACTGGATGGTGTCATCAGTGATGTCATGAGTGATGTCACTGACCATGTCATGAGTGATGTAATATGTGATGTCATCAGCAGTGCATTGCACGCGCAAGTTATAGTGAGTCCAACTAACTATAACGTGGAATTTCATTGGTTTTATATCAGTAAAATTTCCAGCTAACTATAACATGTGTCAAACCTATGGTTTTTTCAGTGAATATATATATATATATATATATATATATATATATATATATATATATATATATATATATATATATATATATATATATATATATATATATATATATATATATATATATATATATATATATCCAGAACTGAGGTTGTGCTCAGAACCCCTACCCCTTGCAGCGGAGGGCCTGGACGGGGTAGCGACTCCCCAGTAATCCAAAAATAATATCCAACACAATAAAGAAGGAATGTCCAGGCCAGCTTCATGCAGTTTCAACGAGCTTTAATGCTTAGCTCCTACTCAACGCGTTTCGAGGAAGTGTTCCTCTTGGTCACGTGAATGGGGTCCCTGGGGCCAGGAGTGACCAGTGTGGCCCCCTTCCCCCTTTTTTTTTTTAAACGAGCAGAGCCCCTGGGAATGGGGCACCCGGGATTAACAGCGGCCTCCCGAGGGGGGCCACGTGGCTCCCCTCCTTTCAAAATAAAAAAATATATATCTGCCCCGGTGGATGGGTCCCTGGGGCAGAAATTGGCCTCAGGGAGGCCCCCTCCCACTTATTACTTTAAAAAAATACAAATAGGGGTCAGGCCCTAGGGGATGGGGTTCCTAAGGCCAGAAAAAAGGGAAATTGAGGGGGCCACAAAGAACCCTTTCTCAAAATAAAAAGTACAAAAAAAGCTGGCGTTGTGCCGGAGGCCCGCCCCCTCCATGCAACACTGGATGCGCCCCCTGGTGCGTTGTAAGATAGGGAACTAATTCCCCTTGAATACTGGGGGTTCCTGGGGGCCAATTAGCCCACCAGGAACCTCCAGTATGCGCCAGGGAGCTGCGTTGCAGAGAGGTGTTCAGAAGCCATGCCCCTTTTTACACCTCTCTGCAACTCAGCTCTGTGGCACTTACTGGAGGTACTTGGTGGGCTAGTTGAGCTTCAAGAACGCCGCCTGGTCAGAGATGCCTCCGTGAGTACAGAAACTGGTGTCTTAGTTGTATCTAGTTTTCATAGATTTACGGACTGCCTTTGACCTGGTCCCACGAGACCAACTGTGGAATGTCTTAGAGGGTTTGGGTATCCCTCCGTATTTGCTGGGATTGCTTATTAAGTTTCACGAAAGCAACTTCGCACAGATTAGGTGGGGTGATCAGGGGCAAAAAACATCTTGCATCCCTGTAGATAGGGGTGTCCGCCAGGGTTGTGTGCTAGCCCCCACTCTGTTCTCACTTTATGTTAACGGAGTGGTGGAGCATCTTCTCCAACATCCAGCAGATGCACCCTCCCTGGCTGGCAGAAAAATACCTACCCTCCTATTTGCAGATGATACCCTCCTAATCTCAAAAACCTCAGTAGGCATTCAAATGTTGCTTTCTAGCTTTAAGGACTTTTGTGACTCCAAGGGCCTAGCTATCAATATAAGCAAAACCAAATTCCTCGTCCTAAACCCCCCCAGGAAAACTGTAATTCCTCCCACTCTAGACTCAGTCCCACTTGAAAGGGTAAAGGAGTTTGATTATTTAGGCATCCGACTCTGCGACTCCATGAATTGGAAGGCCCACCACCAAAAAGTCTTTTTGACACATAAGAGGGTCACAGGGGCCCTGCTAAAAGAACAACGTGCCTCATCTCTTAAACCCATTGGGGCAATATTAGACATCTACAGGGCAAGGGTGGTGAGTGCGGCACTGTATGGTGCGGAATTGTGGGGTGTACAGAGAGTCGACACCTTAACACACCTCGAAAACAATTTCCATAAAGATCTTATGAAGCTACCACACAGTACCCCTACACTCCCACTCTTACTTGATGCAGGTACACGCCCAATAAGTGAGCAAGTTAGGCTACGCCCCCTCTTATTATGGGCTCGAATATGGAATGTACCAGAACTGTCCAGCTATGCTGATGCCCTAAGAGAACTCCTTTCATTACCCGGCTGGCACAAAGTCGGCTGGCTCAGGGAAGTTAAGCGGCTTCTTTGTGAACTGGGCCTAGGAGACGCCTTGGTTAATAGAACAGCTCCACCCAAACAGATGCTTAAGAAATTATATTGGTCATGGGTGGCTAACGGCAGAACGAGCAATTCCAAATTATGTAGATCTGCTGTAGAGTTTCTATCAATCAAGGAGCTCCCTTCTAGAGAACCTTATCTGGACCTGATTCTTAATCCGGGGGATAGATCGCTGTACTTCAAATTTAGGGTGGGAGTTCTACCTTTAGGGCAGTTAACATCAAGTTGGATACCACCGTTGCAAACCACACCGTACTGCCCTTTTTGTGAAACAAGGGTTGAGTCTATTGCCCATCTAATGTTCGAGTGCCCCGCCTATGCAGCGCCCAGGTCCAGATGGCTGAAACCATTATGCAGGAGCCTCGGCACTAGATCGCATCTGGAGGCTTTACGTATACTACGATCTGATGCTCGCCCTTTGTTCGCCTGTTGCCTGGCTAAATTCTTGGGGTGGGTATGGCGGATAAGATCTGTGAGGAAACAGCTTCTCCAGTAATTCGATCTGCTTGATCCAGCCCCTAGCTTGTTTTTATTCTTCGGGCAAATAAATCTATTTTTATGATATTTTACTACTGTTTTTGTAGATTCCACATAATGTATATTGTCTGAGAGGAATGAATTGTTAGATTGTAATGTACTTTTATTCATTTTTGTATTGTAATGCTTTTATGATATGACAAATATATCGAAATAAAGCTATTCAATCAATACTATAAATATATATATATATATATATATGAGTGAAGCCATCCAGAACGACCAATAACGGGCAAGGAGAGAAACCCGTGGAAAAATACGCGACCTGCAGACAACGGGAACCGAGACATGGACTGAGGGTCCGACGAGCCGTTCGGCTGAACAGGCGAGGATCCGACACCGTGCCGAGAGGAAGCCGTAACTGCGGTAAGGTCGCTGACGATATTTGACATATCGAAATTGGCGTTCTGGAGAAGGGAGGTCAACACATTGATCTGACTAGGCTTGGTGAACGTTAGCGCCAGTGCCAGCGAGGAGAAAGTTTACTTTCCGTGTGCAAGAAACGAGTCAGTGTCAACGTGTTTGTCATCGCAGAAATAGTATTGTAACCCATTCAAAAGACAGCAATGTCAGGCGATGCACGCAGAGCTCGGGAGCTCGCCGCAGAAGAAATGTTTTCGAACGAATTGGAAAATGCAACAAACAATGGCAGAGAGATCAGTGGGGATCCTGCAGAGGCCAATTCTGGCAATATAAGAACTGTCTTCAAGGAATTAGAAAAATTAAAACGTAATGAATAGTCCAAGTGGTGGGAGGCGCGTTCGCTTAAGAGGTACCTCGATGTTGGGAGAGTACCAAGGGGGCTGCGCATTATGCTGGCCCCCAGTTACGAAGCGCTGAACCCATTTATGATGGTTGAATGGGGTGAATGCAACTTAGACTCCTCCAGGCGCTTGATGCAAATTTTAGTCAAGTACGCTGAGATCGATGGGGAAGAACTTCAAAAGAAAATAGACACTCTGGAAGACACAATCAAGACCCAGATGGGTGGTAAAGAAACTCCACAAGCAACCAAACTAAGAGAAGACATGCTAGCCAGATTGGCCAAAGAGGAAGAAAAAATAAAAACTAGAAAAATTTATAAGTTCAAAAGGGACAGGGACGATTATGCCAACGGGCAAAAATTTACATTTGCGCGCCGCTACTACAATCTCAGAGTGGCTACAGCGAGTAAACGTAACACCAACAGTGCAGGAACTGCTAGAGCAGTAACGGATGAGTCACCTATAAACAGCTCGGCTGCAGAGAGTGGGTGAGACAACGAGGATGCTAGGAGGCTGGCCAACATCAAACTGACTCTGGGGGAAGAGCTGGACATTTCAAACCAAAACAGAAAAGACACTTTGAGATCGCGATTCCAGGGCAAAGTGGTGCAACAAAAGCCCAGCGCAGGAGGGGCAGGCGCAACACAGCCAAACAAAGGAGATCCAAGCAAACGAGGTCGGGGTCGGGGGGGAACCTGCAAGAAACCCCTATAAGCCCTATAAGTAACATTGAAGAGCCGCAGGATCATAATGGAAATATGTCTCAAGAAATACAATCTAAATCGATTATCAATTTGAGTACCCTAGACCTGACGGCAGCAGAAAATCAATTATTAAGCTTGGGTCTGAGCTATTGCCCAGAATCTAAATTCTATTACACAAGAACCAGGGCAGATGTTTACCAATATATACGTAAACTCAAACTAAAAAAACAGTTCCTGCACAAATCGACATCCATTGGTGCTGGGAGACCAGAGTCTGGAGTAAGAGCCACAGAATTGACTGTCAGTGATATTGGATTATTCCACGATATGTGTCAACTGGGCAATGAAGATAGCCTAGGGACACAAGAAAGAGTACTAATGAGTGGCCAAACAAAACCAACTACCTCATTTAAACCTAAGTCCAAGTACATCCCTCTGGCAACACACGATGGTTTAGACAACTTCAGTGAATCGTTGGTGACGCCAATAAAGAAATTAGCCCACTCCAACAATGATAAGAGCAAGAAATATACGAACCAGGAAAGGAAACTGAATCAATTGGTTAAAAAACTACAAGAAGCAGAATTGGTAATCCGCAATTCTGATAAAGGCGGAAATATTGTCTTATGGCCAATCAAAGACTATTTACAAGAAGCATATAGTCAACTGGATGACATCCAATGCTACAGGAAGAGCAATCCACTTAAATACAGGACAATGCAGGAAAATCTTTGCAGAAGTCTGGTGGCATGGAAGGGACTAAGACTGTTGAGTGGGGATGAGTTTAAGTTCATCAAAAGAGATCATCCCCTAGTTCCCTACATCTATTTCATACCTAAAGTCCACAAGAGACTAACCAGACCACCAGGAAGACCGATAATCGCTGCCTGTGGTGGACCATTAGAAAATCTTTCAAAATACATAGACTATTTTCTGCAAACACACATGAAATCACTAAATCCATATGTTCAAGACACGAGTATTGAATGGGACTCTAATTTGCTCTTGGTAACATTGGATGTAAGTCCCCTATATACATGCATAAAACATAGGGACGGCTTACGTGCATGTGAATATTACCTCGGCCCTAGGCCAATGGAATTTGCTCATCACTCAAAGATGCTTTTAGAAATGTTGTCATTCTGTTTGGAAAATAACTATTTTATGTTTAACGGCCAATTTTACCAACAGATTCAGGGTGTGGCCATGGGGGCCAGTTTCTCCCCAATTTTCTTCCTGCCTATTCAGGGGCTGGTGGGAGGAACTGGTCCTCAGGCGACAATTTGAACACTACTGTACGTCAAATATAGTTTCTTGGCTTCGTTTTATTGATGACTTATTTATTGTTTGGCGTGGCTCAGAGGAAAGTGTTTTAAATTTTATACAGGAGATAAATGTAAATGATCTTAATTTAAATTTTACTTCTAGTATTAGCAAGGAATCGGTGACATTCTTAGATGTGCAGGTTTTTTTAACTAACAATGTTCTTAGTACCACCCTTTTTAGAAAACCAACGGTGGGTAACACCTTACTACATGCACAAGCTCTCATCCACAACACCTCATTAAATCCATACCATACGGTGAGATGCTTCGCATCTGCCGTATCTGCAGTAATGATGACGATATGGTTTTAAAACAACAAGAAAGTTTAAAAAGGTTTGTGGAAAGAGGATACAGTCTAAGAATAGTGGAAACCGCCATGAGAAAATCACAGCTAAAATCTAGAAGTGAACTCCTGGAATATAATTGCAACAAGAGTCAAAATCCGAGTATAGATTCTAATCCTATCAGGTTAATTCTGACATACTCCAAGCAACAAAAAGAATTAAGGAGTATTGTCAGACACAAATGACATTTCGTTCAAAACGATCCTGTCGTATGTGATTGGATGCCCTCAAATCCATCAATAACCTTTCGTAAAGCTAGGAGCCTGGGGAATATTTTATCCAAAAATAGCCAGGAATGCTTTAGAAAGAAAAATTGGATGCCTACAAGCAAGGGCTTTTTTAACTGCTTGTCGTGTAAAGCATGTCAATATGGGGTAAACACGAAAAAAGACACTACTGTTATTTCCAGGGCAAACAAAGAGATCAAGCAACATCTTACTTGCAAGACTGAGTATTGTATCTATATTCTAGAATGTGAATGCCATCTGAGATATGTTGGCAGCACGAAGCTGCCGGTACACAAAAGAATCCTGCAACATCTGCGAGCTATAATTAATAAAGATCAAACCTATCCGGTTGCCTGGCATTTTGAGGCGTGTCACAATAGTAAACCTCAATACCTAAAATGTTTTGCAATCGAATCCATCCCTGTGACAAGCAGAGGAGGGGATAGGGAGGCTTGCATGAGAAGAACAGAAACCAATTATATTCTAGAATTTGACCCTAAGTGGCCAGGTGGATTAAATACTACTAAGGACCTTTATACATATTTGTAAATAGTCTATTTATGTATGAGGTTCTATTTGTAGGATCATTTAATAAGACATGAAATTGTACATATATATCATATATTTTTGGACTCATGCTTTGAAATTTTGCAATATTTATACTGCCTAGGTGTAATGGTGTATTTATATATATTTATTTAATCACTATTTAATGAAAAGCCTTTCCAAATACGAAACACTAGGTTTTTATCATCTCAGTGTAATTATTGTGTGTCATGATTGATTTTAGCTGTACATTTTAGACATCAGGGTAGGTTTTATCCATATGTATTTTATTTTGGCTAATTTTTTAACATGTCACTGATTTCATTTTTACATGAGTTCTTATATATTTATATATGGTAGTTAATCTGCACCAATGAAGTAAACAAATATGTGCAGAACAAGCATATATACTTTTATGTATGCAACTGTATGATCAACTGTTTAAAATTTAAAAACAAACCCTGTTCCCACCTAACTGAGTATCTCCATGAACTGTTGAACAAACTGGATTTATCTGTGAATGTTTATTCCATATGATAATCGGGTTTTGTTTTATCTATTGTAGCACCAGTCACTTTAAATTCTGTACTGTAGCACTGTGTCACTTTATTAGTTTGAAGGGAACCCTTCTAAATAATTGTGGCGAATAGACATTGATTATCTCTTATATAAGAAATTTATCTATAGTGCTAAGTATCTTAGAAACCAAAAGGTTCCATATAGAAAAATATGAAATGTATTTTCCTACAGTTTAAAGTGTACCTTTATTGGCTACGAAATCTCTTTAAGTACAATCTGCCTTATAAGTATGATTTGTTGAATCTTGCCAAGATGAAATGTGCGAAAACATCTTCTTTGATCTCATATTCTTAGAAAAATTAGAAAATGTTTTCTTTTCTTTTTAAAAAAAATTGTTTTTCACGTTTGGGTGGGCACGTGTCAATATTTGGAATTTAATTATTCATGTTGAAGAGACATAGGTTGAATTATAAATGTTATGGAATCAAATGCATTCATGCAGTGAAAAAAACCTATATTGGCAGTTTATTATTACTTGTTTTATGAAAACAGAAACTGTATTTTGAAGAAAGTTTTTTTTTGTAGTTATACAAATTATTTCTTCTAGCAACCATGGCATTTCAACAATACATTTATGTGGATAGTATATCTTCTATGTCTATGACAACATGTCACGCACTTGCACTTTAAAAATGAGCTGAGCACTATGCATTGTCATGTGATCAAGGCCGCAGGGACGGCCGAAACGCGTCGTGGCAAAGCTGTTTTGGGGAAATAAATAATTTGAATGCTGCAACAAGGTGGTCCATGCCTCGTATTTTCCACTTGATGGGTGGAGTGCTGCTGCTGCGAGGTATTGCAGATATATATATATATACCAGGGTGTATTGAAGAATGACTGGGTACATGAGTTTCTAATGGATGATTTAGTGGGTGTGTGACTGACGGTATTAGTGAGTGATTGAATATATCTTAGTGAATGCATGGGTGAATGACTAATCTGTGTGAATGTCTGTATCAGTCTGTCAGTTTGTGGGTAAGTGGCTGCATGCGTTGGTGAGTTGCTTAATGAGTGTCTATGGGTTAATGATTGGTTGTCTGATTACCTGTATCATTGTCTGTATGGGTGTGTGGGGGTTGTGTGACTCCCTGCATGGATTTGTGAGTGGGTGATTTACTGGGTGTATGGGTTCAAGAGTGCATGAAAAACAGGTGCAAGAAAGAGGGAACAGAGGTGCAGAAAGAGGGAACAGGGGTGCAGACAGAGGCAAGAGAGGTGCAGATAGAACCAACAGAGGTGCAGAAAGAAATAAAAGGGTGCAGAAATGTGAAAGAGAGTATCAGACAGAAGCAAGAGCAGTGCATGAAGAACTAACAGGTGTAGAAAGAGCCAAGAGGGGTGCAGAAAGCAGCAATAGGAGTGCATTAAAAAACAAAAGAGGTACAGGATGTGGCAAGAGGGGTACAGAAAGAGGTAAGAGAGGAGCAGAAATAATAATAATAATAATAATAATAATGGGTCTTGTAGAGCGCAATGGTGACGCACAACGGCGTGTCCCCGCGCTGAAATGTGAGCGTGTTCAGAGGGAGTCCTGCGGGGAGGGCCGCTATCTGGTGTAAAGATATGTTTTCAGCTTGGCTCTAAAGGTGAGCTCTGATGGTTCCAGACGCAGCGCTACTGGAAGTTTATTCCAGCAGGATGCGGCGAGGTACCTGAAGGACCTGCCACCCATCCTTGCTCTGGACACCTTTGGGATAGTTAGGCGCCCTGAACCAGAGGATCTCAGCGCGCGGGATGGCTCGTATTGTGTCAGGAGACCCTGAAGAGGAGGGGGTGCCCTGCCATTAATGATCCGGTGACAGGTGCAGAGGGCCTTGAATTCTACCCTGCTCCTGACCGGAAGCCAGTGCAAGGCCTGGAGCGCGGCTTTGGAGGCTGATCTTCTAGGAAGTTTGAGAACTAGCCGAGCAGCGGCATTTTGCAGGACCTGTAAGCGGCTCAGATTCTTCTCGGGGATTCCTAGATAGAGAAGGTTGCCATAGTCCATCTTGGATGTGACTAAAGCATGCACTAATGTTCGGCGGGCTCTGATGGGAAGGAGCTCCAAAACCTTCCTGAGAGTCTTAAGGATCCCGAAACAGGTGCCGACCACCCGATTGACCTGGGGGCCAAAGGTAAGATCGGAGTCGAACCAGACACCTAAATTCCTCGCCTCCAGGCAGGGGGTAGGTGTTGGTCCCAAGCAAGGAGGCCACCACGCCGACGTCCACGCCGCCCGGTCTCCCCCTACCACCAGCACCTCAGTCTTGTTGCCGTTAAGTTTAAGGCAGTTGGCAGACATCCAGGCAGCAAGATCTTGCATGCATGCTCTGAAGATGTCCGCCGCAAGGCCGGGTGTACGCGATAGGGAGATGACCAGCTGCGTGTCGTCGGCGTATGACACCATGCGCAGACCGTAGCTCTCCACTATGGAGGCGACCGGGGCCACATATAGATTAAAAAGCGTTGGGCTTAGGGACGAGCCCTGTGGAACCCCCTGATCCAGTGCTGATCAAAGAGGTGCACACAGGCACAAGCGGGGCAAAAATTTGGTATATAGGTGCGCAAAGAAGCAAGAGAAGTACAGAAAGAGGTAAGAGGGGCACTGAAAGAGGCAAGAGGGGTGCAGAAAGCAGCATACGAAGTTCAGAAAGAAGCAACAGAGGTGGAGAAAGAGGCAGGCAAGAGGGGTGCAGACAGAGGCAAGAGAGGTGCAGACAGAGGGAAGAGGGGTGCAGAAAGAAAAGAGGCAAGGGGGTGCAGAAATTTGCATGAAAGGTGCAGAAAGAAACAAGAGCATTACAGAAACAACTGAGAGAGGTGCAGAAATAGGCAAGAGGGGTGCAGAAAGAGGCAAGAAAAGTGCAGAAAGAAGCAACAGAGGTGCAGAAAGAGGCAAGAGCACTGTAGAAAGAGGGAAGAGAGGTGTAGAAACAGGCAGGAGAGGTACAGGAAGAGGAGTACAGAAACAGGCAAGAGAGGTATAGAAAGAGGTAAGAGGGGTGCAGAAAGAGGCAAGAGGTGTTCAAAAAGAGGCAAGAGGGCTGCAGAAAGAAGCAACAGAGGTGCAGAAAAAGTCAAGAGAGGTACAGAAAAAAGCAAGAGAGGTGCCGAAAGAGGCAAAAGACGTGCAGAAAAAGGAAGAAAGGTGTAGAAAGAAGCAAGAGAAATGCAGCAAGAGGCAAGAGAGGCGCAGAAACAAGCAAGAGTGGTTTGCACACCATCAATACCAATCTAACACCAGCATTTAGCAATAAGAGGTGACCATTCTAGGTTTGCAAAGGGCCTTCCACCACGCTATACCACTTGTCGCTGCATTTTTGGGAATGTTTGAGCCATTTGAGCTAAAAAAAAATGGTTTTATTTTCAAATATGCATATTATGCAGCAGATGATGGATTATGGGGCAAATTCAGAAAATGTATAATAGTTTGAAAGTTGGTGCAGCCAAACAGTTGCATAATTCCAGTGGCCCTGCTCATTCCTTTGACTAGGTCCAGAAGTGCTCGTCAGTGGTTCCTTCTTTTTTTGCCTCATTGAGTTTATAGTTTAGCTTCTATGGCAACGAGGAAGACTAAACCTGAGGTTACCACTCCACAACAGACTACCATACCACATAATTACTCTCCATAACACATAATCCCACTCTACATAATTCCTGTACACTAAATACCACATACTTTCTATCCACATATTTTCACTGCACAACATACCACATACTTTCACTACACACACCATACTTCCACTCCACTCCACTCCAAAATAAATTTGTAAAAACTTTCACAATATTCAAGCCAATAGCTCCAACTCTCGCAAATGCGAGCCCTATCACATTGCAAAGGCTACTTTAACTGGTAGTTGTGTTTGCGGAGTGGCAGAGAAAGGGGGCTGGGCCTCCGACCAGTGCTCAGGAATTCCACTGCGTAGGACTTACAGGAGGTACCAGGAGGGCTACTTGGCAGCCAAAGTCCCTCATGAGTAAGGTGGACTTCATCCCCCAACCAGTACTGTGCCAGGAGGCGCATTTGCCGAGTGGTGGAGAAAGGTGAGTGTGGGCTCCAAAGACCTCCTAGTAATTCCACTGTGTGGGACTTCCTGGAGGTAACAGGAGGCTTAGTTGGTTCCCAAGGTCAACCTTGAGGGCCAACTACCCCTCCTATTACCTCCAGTAAGTCCCACACAGCAGGATTTCTAAAATCTCTTAGCAGGCCACGCCACCTTTCCCCACCACTCTGCAAACGCACTTCCTGGCGCACTCTTGGATGGAAATTAAAGGCCGCTTCGCTACTGGGGGTTCTTAGGGGCAACTAGCCTACCTGATCCCTCCAGTATGCCCCAGATAGTGGTATTGCTGACAGGTGGACACAGGCCACACACCCTGGTGCTTTCAGGGTTGGGGGATATACAGCCCGATTCATCATCGGCATGTTTTGCGAGTCTGTAATAGCGAATAATAAGGAATCGCTCTTACAGACTCGCAAAACGGGATTCATGTAGGAATCGCAAAATAAATTGCGATTCCTACACATTCCTTATTTGCGATTAGCAAATTGCTAATTGCAAATAAGGAATAACTCCCCATTCATTCCTATGGGCCTAAAGGCCCATAGGAATGAATGGGGAGTTGTTCCTTAATTCCGATTAGCAATTTGCTAATCGCAAATAAGGATGCAATTTCAAGGGTGCTAGGGGTGTCCACAGGACACCCTGTAGCACCCCTGAAATGTAAATTTAGACCTATGTTGCGCACACACATGTCCAAAGGACATGTGTGTGTGTAACATACAACTGAGAAAAATGCACAAAAGTTAATTTTTCTCAGTTTTCGCTATTTACCACGAAGTCTGACTTCGCGGTAAATAGCGTCATTAAATAGCGAATTCGCAAATTTTTTGGGGGTCATGAATAGCATTTAAGGAATCTCTAATAGAGATTCCTTAAATGCGATCGCAATTTGAAAAATCGCATTTTTTTGCGATTTCTCAAATTGCGAGTACATGACCCAATGATGAATTTCAAATGCCATTTTTGCGGGCGCAAATGGCCGAATTGTGCGATTCGCACCGTTTGCGCCCGCAAAAATGCTTCATGAATCTAGCTGATAGTCCTTTTGAATCCTGAGGGTACTTGGGGAGGACTAGCCCACCAGGTAACTGCAGTTAGCCCCTCACAGCTAGATTGCTAAGAGTGGTCCGAGGCCACGCCCCCTTTTTACACCACTCTGCAAATGCCCCTCCTGGCGCACTGCTGGTGGGGCAATGAGGTTCTCCTGTGTCCTGAGGACCTCAGGACTAAAGTAGACTTCATCCCCCGAGTGGGCAGAAGTAATAACGATGAATGCGGCATCTGAGCAAGTTTGGATAACAAAACGCATCATGCAGTCACATTAAAGAGCATCTTGGACCCGTGAACCCGTGTGTGCTCGTCTTTCTGCATAGCAGCAGAGGAGTGTGGTTTCAATATTTTTGAGGTACGGCCACAAACACCTCAAGTAAGCCCCACCTCAGAAGTGGTCCGGCGAAGTTGGTGGCTAACTGTGGATTCTCAAAATGCTTGGGTTACGCCGGAACCCCGCTTTCCTGCAACTGGTACCTGCCCATCATTGATGAACTGCAACTTTGTGGGAGGTAACTGTCTACTTAGACAGTGCCTGCAGGCTTGTTTGTCAGGAATACAACGGAGAGGTGAGGGTTCGGGGAAGCTTTTCACCGCCCACTTCAGAGATCAAGAGCTAACATAGGGAAGGAGCAGACACCGCCCATTGGGGCTAGTACTCATGTCAGGTGTCTCCCCAGCCCGGCCCATGCATTATGATGTTTGCGCAATCCCCTGTGTCAGCATTCCCGCGATGCCTCCGCCAATCGCAGAGGGGCATTGGAACTTTAAAAGGTGGGTGGGAGTATTAACGATGAATGCGGCATCTGAGGAAGTTTGGATAACGAACCGCGTCATGCCATCACATTAAAGAGCAGCTTTGACCTGTGAACCTGTGTGTGCTCGTCTTTCTACATAGCAACAGAGGAGTATGGTTTTGATGTTTTTGAGGTGTGGCCACAAACACCTCAAGGAGCGCCCACCTCACAAGTGGTCCAGTGAAGTTGGTGGCTAACAGTGGATTCTCAAGACTTTCGGGTTACGCCGGAACCCCACTTACCTGCAACTAGTACCTGCCCATCATTGATGAACTGCAACTTTGCGGAAGGTAACTGCCTACTTAGACGGTGCCTGCAGACTTGTTTGTTAGGAATACAGCAGAGAGGTGAGGGTTCGGGGCAGCTGTTCACCGCCCACGTCAGTGAGGAAGAGCGAACATATGGAAGGAGCAGACACCGCCCACTGCGGCTAGTACTTACGTCAGGTGTCTGCCCCGCCCGAACTTTGCATTGTGGAGTTTGCTCAATCCCCTGTGTCAGCATTCCCGCGATGCCTCCGCCAATCGCAGAGGGGCATTGGAACTTTAAAAGGTGGGCAGGAGTATTAATGATGAATAGGGCATCTCAGGAAGTTTGGATAACGAAACGCGCCATGCCGTCACATTAAAGAGCAGCTTTGACCCATTGGGTGGTCGCCAGTAGGTAGTTATCGTTAGAACCTAGTTTCCATAGGAAAAGCATTTTTTGATTTGCTAATAACTTTGGCGTTGTTTGACGTATCTGCTCGAAAATCTCCCCCAATAAAGTCTATCCAGGTTAGCCCCTATCCTGAAAGTGTGGGGGTGATTCATCAAGCAGGGGCTTAGAAAAAAGGGGGGTCCCGAAACAGGTTTTCCCCATTTTAATTTCTATAGGAGATTTTGAGACGGGCTACAGCCCGAACTGCTAAACGGAATTATACCAAATTTGGCACAACGTTAGAGCTTGGTTCAGAAAGCATTCTTTTTTAAATGGTGTAAATCCGTTCAGTATTTTTGGATGGATTTCTGACCAGCAGAGAGCAGCAGAGTGCAGTACGTGCTGAGTTTCAGAAAATCTCAGCAGCCACAGCTGAAGAGAGGGGAAAGGGAGCACGAACGCCGAGCGCCGAGAAACCGAGAAATCGCCGAGAGCCGCTGACCCACTGAACCCACTGAACCCTGCTCCCGCCATCACCACCGTCGAACCCAGCCCCTTGGAAGCCTTGGAAGCCAGAGGAGCAGAGGCAGGAGCGGGGTTGGGACATTGAGAGGCCGGCAGAGTGCAGAGCGTCGGAGTACGGAGCACGGAGCACGGAGCACGGAGCACGGAGCTGAGGACCAGCTCACATCGGGACTATCAGCGGTGAGGCAAGGCGACTTAGCGTGGTAAGGGGAGGACGCTGTGAGGCGGGCGCATTGGATCACATTGACTTGCTTGCTTAACTTGACTTGAAACACCCGTAAAGCTCTATGCGCCTCGCTGTTAGTCCGCCTTCCCCCACAGTGCACGACGGTGCATGACAAGCGGAAAAATCAATACATGATACACGGCTCCCTACCCACGATAAAGGACACCAATGAACACTACTGAGCAGGCGGGTGGTGCGTGAGCTGAGGGTTCGCTCTGTTGGAATTGTGGAGCCGCAGCAGTCGGTACTACTTTCCAGATACTGCTGTGACAATGTGTTCCCCTGACTCCTGTTCATCAATCAATTAATCTCCAAGCTCTGACCGCAACTCACCACAAAGTCGCCACGAAGGTGCAGCCAGGGGAGCACAGTGGATATAGTAAACAAAGCGAACACAGCAAACACAGAGTGCCATTGGAGTAGAGGGAACAGCACACATGGGTCACCCCAGCAGCGCAACAGGAATTGCGAGCTGCTAATTGCACAGCAAATAAAGCGAACACAGCAAACACAGCGGGCCGTTGGGGGAGTAGTGAACGGCACACATGCAAAACCCCGGCTGTACAACAGGGATTGCAAATGGTGACCTGTGAACTGTGAATTGTGAGGCAAAACAGGTGCAGGGGCAAGTAGGGTTCTGGACCTGGGTCCTGGGTCCTTGGTTCTGGTCCTGGGATCTTGATGTAGAGCAACCTAGCCGGGAATAGGAGTGACCAAGCACAACAAGCGCAATATGTTTAGGCCCTAATCCAAGACCCCCCCCAAAAAGACAAAGATGAGGACAAGAAACTCAAATCTTTTACAACGCCAAGAAAAACCTCGCCGACATAAGACAGCAAAACGCCTTAAGGAAAAAATGCTTTACCTCCCTTGTTCAAACATGGGGACGAACTGTAGAGATGAACTAGTGGAGGTGGAGGCCGAGGCAGAGGTGGAGGTGGAGGTGATTCATGTTGGAGATTTGCCATTAGCACCATCTCGGACAAACAAACTCCAACATGGAGAGACGACACCTTCACGCATGCCAACGCTAGACAAAGCCTCACCCTCAAGTAGCTACAGAAAAACATCTACCAACATGGCCAGCAATAGAGATATAAGAGACTTTTTCCTCCAAATATTGCCTAAACACGTGCATCAGCATGTAGAACATGAGGAAGTCATAACCACTTTGGACACAGTTGCCTCCCCTAAATCTTTGGAAAATAGCGCCTCTTCATGCCCGACAGTTCCGCTATCTGCAAAAATAATTATAGGTCCGGGTGGCTCAATAACTCAAACAAAAACAACATCGACCTTGCTTAGCCACAACGTCGATCAAGCTAGTCCACTAGTACCAACAAACCATCACACCTAGGGCACTCACAGTGTTACCCGGGCTGACGGCGAGTCCGAAGACCACCTCGCAATTGGGCTGACCCCCATCAAAGGGGTTAATGCAAGCAGCACTTTTGCCTTCAGTGGAAACGCAGAATCATTCCAATTACCAACAACACACCATCTAAATTTAGATAACAAGGCTATTAGATACAGCCTACAAGGTCAGGGGGAGGATCTCATAACGGAGCGGCAGCCGGCCAAACTGGACCATCACCTTGCGTTGATCAACGATGTCTTGACTTCAATGGCTAACGCCGCCATAATGCATGCCGACAAGCTGGATGTCCAGATAAGCCTCCTTCATACAGTTGCCGGCCTGATATCAGGCATAGACTCTAAACTGGAAGACCTGAATTCCCTAATTCAGCGTGCGCAGGCAAATACAACTGCTCTACCCAAACCACTTCATTGCGGGTGCAGCCCTGTGCTGCTCAGCTTGGAAAAATTGCCAGGGATAATGAATACACTAATCGAAGACCTAAGGGCAGAAGCTAGTAGGGTTAGGAGCAACGAAATTCCGAAGTTAATAAACAAGGAACCCACCCTATCTGGAACACAGCTGACTCTCCATCTTACCGGCAAAGAACACCAGCAGGTTACTACAAGGGTGACGCTAAAGCAACGAATCAGGGCGCCAGAAACAACTACAGATGCATGCAGTACCATTGTCAAAGAACAAGAAATTCTAAATACTTCCCAGGCCACAACCCAAGACACTGGCCACCTATCTCGGAAAAATAAGAAAAAACTAAAGAAGTTAAATAAACAAAGGAAATGTAATGCCAAACAAAATGGCTCAATTAGGACATGGTTGTTGCCGGAAACCAAAGAGGCTCCCACCGACAATAAGCATAATACGGAGTCCAACATCCCTCAAAATTCATCATCCACAGACGGAAAAGTCATTTGGCTAATTGATCAAGACAAAACCAATCCCCGGGACGACAATATAAATGAAGAAATAGGCCAACGGCCTATAACTTTGGATAGAAGCGCTGCAAGGATCAGTGGGAACTCTTACCAAGAAGAGGAACAGATAACTCGGGCCGACAGCCACACCTTGCCTGGGCTTCAGGCCCTACATCCAGAGAGCCTCCCACTGACTAATGCGGTGGATGAAGCCCGGCTTAATAAAATTAGAATCCCAAAGGAAGCCAACCAGGGCGTTGGCCGAAGGGTCCTCGAGGACCCCACCACGACAGTAGCATATGGAGTAAGGGAAATTTCCCCTCCGTCATTAAAATCGCACAATATAAGCCACTGTCCTACAACTTCTATATGCCTCGTAAAGGACGACGCCAATAATTTGGCACAGAAAAACCCCCAAGATCTAATTCATCAAGCCACTTCCACTAACGGGATACACAAGACCCTGATCCCCTACACACAGGATGATCTGAATGTATGCCTTCACCCAGAATACGTCTCGCAGGGTAAATGGGACATACTTAATCGCAGTAATATATTAAAACTTTTTGCAAACATCCCAGGCCTGGAAAACCTAAAGTCAGCAGATATTGAAAGCATCTCCTTTCTTACTCAAGGCCCAGGCGACACCAACGAACCAACAGAATTACTCTTCTCTAACCCAGATACGGTTTAACATTAAAAAGAAACAAGGAACTATTGGAAGACTGGGGTATAAAGATCACGAGTCGGCCGGAAACAAAATATCCTATGCCGCTGAAACATGTCCTCCCGAAGCAACCATATGCCCCTAGGGCCCCGTCACACAAAGGAAGGCGCCTTTAGTGGAATCACCACATCCATTCCTAAAAACAATCTCCATATTACATGGGAGCACCAGTGGAATAAACACTAAATTAACAAGTGATGGGCTAATTAAAGTCACCACATATCTGGGCAACGGCAGTCGGAGCTGCTCGATACAAAATAACTCTATTGAAGACTGGTCCTGGGTCCCCAGGGCCTTAACACACAACTCCTAACTATGGCACCGTCGAAATTAAGAACAGTTCACTACATCGGCAGGCAGACTTACTAGGCATAAAGAAAATAGAGAAATCTGGTAGACAGAGCACAACTATTATGTCCTGGAATGTAGCCGGGGTCGTAAGTCTATTACAATACCCGGCAAGACCCCCGTTCCATGAAGGAATAGACATAATTTGTATTCAAGAAACGTGGGCCATCAAACCAGTTTCAATAACGGGATTTGCAGAATACCACAAACCAGCCGTTAAGGAGAATATTTTTGGCAGACCGTCAGGAGGCATATCAGTATACATCAGGCTCACTCAGAAGCTACAATTCAGGGAAATAAAAACATCATCAAACTCGTATATGGCCGGTATCCTGAAAGGCCTATCATCAAGCAAGGGCCCATTGACCATTCTGCTTATTAATGTTTACTACAACACACATGGACCGGGAGCAAAGGATAAACTCTCCGAGTTACTAGTTGATATTGAAAATGTCCTCCTACAATTTGCCCACATGGAACTGATAATTCTCGGGGACTTCAATACCCACAACATCGAGGTAAAGACAGCCAAATGTAACGACACTCCCGCAACAGCAGCATTTAAGGCTCTTTTGCTTGCCTATCAATGGTCATCAGCCCATTCCTTACTATTAAAGAGCTCTCCAGGAACTCTTTGCCTGCCAACTTTCAACAATCAGACCGCAATAGATTACATCCTACTAAGTAGCCAGTTACAGAAGCTAATGATAGGTTACAAAGTCGTGCAGCGCAAGGAAAGCGACCATGCAGCTTTAATAATGACTTTAAACTCCACAGTAGACAATCATTATACCTTAAAACAACTTGATTTAACAAACAGTGTCGAACAGTATACCTTGGTGAGAAGGATCAAATGGGGCACGGCTCCAACGAAAAAGTTCGATGAATGGAAAAAAGCATGGGCGGAGGGTACATTGAAGGAAACTTATAGGGGCACAATTGAAGGATGGGACCAGCTGGCCCATAATTTAGTACTACAGCTACAAGGAGGAAAAACAAATATAATCAAAACAAATAAAGTCAAACTACACTCTAAGTATAATCTTGGCTATATCCCCGCTATTAGAGAAAGTGTGAAGCAAGTACGAAGTAACGAAGGGTTTACTTGAAAACGGGGACAATTGAGGACAAACAACTCCTCCAAGAAAAAGCAAAACTACACTCAAAGCTAGTTTGGGCCGAAAAACGGGAGCAAATCGAAGCAAAATGGCTAAAGATTTTTGGACTATTAAGCCCCAGCAAATCACAAGAGTTCTGGCAATATCTTAACACCATGAATCAAGGGAGTTCACAGAGGGAGAACTCAATTGACTCAGATACTTGGATAGCCCACGTGAAATCCTTGTACTTAGAGGAAGGCAACTCAAGTACAGTCCTGGCCAAAGCAACACAAATGACTAATTCCATCAACTTATCAAAAAACATGAGCCAGGCGACTCTTTCGAAAAAAAAACTAGTTAACACAATCCTAAAAAAAATTAGACCCAATGGGGCACCAGGGCTCAACGGCCGGCCAGGTTCCCTATTCAGGCAAGACATAGACTTCTGGACTGAAAACCTGACGGTGCTATATACCGAATGCCGAATGACGGGGAATGTTCCGGACTCTTGGCGCGGGTCGCTCCTGCACCCCATTTACAAGAAAGGACCGAAATCTAACCCACAAAATTACCGCATGATTGCCCTTCTTGATATTGAGGGAAAGGCCTATGCAAGCACCCTATTAGCGGACCTCTCAACCTGGGTCAACAAGGAGGGCCTTCTGCCCTTTTACCAAACTGGGTTCAGACCGGGAGCATCGACAGTGAATAACATCATAGCACTCTCATATCTCACATACAAGGCTGTAGCACGAAAATCTCTTCCCATCTTTGCCTGTTTCATCGATTACACGGCGGCCTTTGACGGCGTTGACCGCTCTATTCTGTGGCAGAAATTGGAAAACTGGAACATCGACCCTCATCTATTAAAAGCCATCATATCTCTATACTCGGGAACGTGGGTCAGAATTAAACTCTCAAATACAGCAGCCACAGAGAAAATCGATACCAATCGCGGACTGAAGCAAGGATGCGTCTTAGCCCCGATGTTATTCAACTTATACACTGCCGACATGGGAAAAGCTTTGACAGGAGCATCACTTGCAACACCTCGGCTTGCCCACTCTAAGATCCAACTATTGCAGTATGCTGATGATTTGGTATTACTAGATCATACTAAATTTGGGCTTCAAAAAACGTCTTTGGACAATTACAATGCAAAAAACAAACTGACTGTGAATGCAGCCAAATCAAAAATAATTATCTTTGGGTCTTTTCCGAAAAAAAACCTGACAAAATGGAGGATAGGAAGGCTGACGTTAGACTGTACACAACAATATAACTATTTGGGAGTTTGGCTAAGCGAGACAGGTGGACCGGGAGTTCACCTGGACAAAATATGGGCAAAAGGGAAATGCATCTCATACGCCCTTGGGAAGCTGCATTCAACTCTACATAGCCCTACAACAACAGCTATTCAAAGAGTAGTAAGGGCTAAGCTAATACCGTCATTGAATTATGCACAGCAGGCCTTCCCGGGAAAATGATCCAATACCTTGGAAAAAATACACTGCTCGGCTTATAAAAAACTATTCCATCTACCCTCTTGCACCAGAAACACCTTAGTGCTGCTTGAATTTGACCTGAGGCAACAAAAATTAGAAGAATTGGCCCTAATGAGCAAATATTTTTACCTTACTACAGCGGCACCAGTGAACTCCTTGAAATTTAGTATAAAGAACATTTTCCTGGAAGCAGCAAATCCGTGGTCAAGCCGCCAAAGAAGCCTTGAATCTTGCAGTGGATAATTGGGATCCCGAACTAATCAATTACGCTGCCATTAAAAGCGCGACAAAAAGACAGGTTCGGCTTTGCTCATGTTCAACTGACTTGGAAGCATTGGAAGCAAAATGCTTCCATGAGTCCCTAATACTCCCGCAGACAGCACAGACTTCGAAACTCCATCTTACCCAAGCAGTGGGCAAACAAGCAGTAAATAGGATCCTAGCGTTCAGATTACATCCTCTCCCCCTTAAAGACCTCTATCCCGCAAGGCCAAATGCGACAAGGCAGTTGGAGTGTCGCCTATGCAAATATAAACAAGAGAGTTTCACACATATCCTATTTTGCTGCCCAGGGCTGTCTTCTGAGCGCACCCGCTATTTAAAGCGAATTTTACTTAGACACGGAATTGGATCTATAAAGGAAGCCGTCTACCATTTATTCACAATGGAAACAGTGAAGGACATGGCTGTGTTTAGTAAATTTATCCAACTGGCACGCAAGAAACTGATGATCCCACACAGTTAGCTCATTAGCCTGGAACAATGACTCTTAAACCTTCGTGATTGGCAGAACTAGACTAACAAATCAAGTTTTTAAGTTTTGTTTTGTTCTTAATTACTTTTACTTAAAAGTTTTATTGTTGTGTGATCCTATATTTAATGGTTTTGAGTAACCACAAATAAAATTCGTATTCATTCATTCATTCATTCATTCGTTCAGTATTTTTTTAAGTAAGTCAAAAAATAAGAGTCAAAAAATCAATTTCCCATAGGAAATTTTGGGCAAGGCTACAGCTAAGACTACTGAACGGAACTACCCCAAAGTTGGCAAAAAGGTAGTGCTTGGATGAGAAAGCGACCTTTTTATTAAGTGGTGTAAATCCGGTCAGTAGTTGCTGAGAAATTAAAAAAATAAAATTTGATATCTAGGGACACGGTGGAGTCGCGACCCCTCCCGACCACGAGCTTCATTCTAATTGGCTGTCAACACTCCAAACCAGGAAGTGTTGGCAGCCATCTGTGACTCGTTAGAAGCGAGTCACCAGAAAACAGAGAAACAAAGGTATAAAACAAGAGAAGGGGGCATGGTAGAAACACCCTGACCCCCTAGGCCTGTTCAGGGGTCCCAGGAGGACCCACAGGGCCAAAAAAATCATTTTTTGAATTAAATTTCAACACCATTCGCGCTGAGGTCGCGAATTCCATCAAAAATGTTTAAACACAATGAAGCGCGGGTTCCCACATTTTATTTTAATGAGGCCCCCGGGTGGGCTGGGTCCCGGGGGCTTTTCATAAAAAATAATAGCGGGGGCCCGCTGGGGACCCCCTCAGCCTCAGTACCACCACTACCCCGGGCTTCACTCATGTTGGGAGGGGGGGCGCGCAGCCCTCCTCCTGGAGGCCGTGATGGCGCTGGCGACCGCCACCCCCCAGGGCCAGTTCCTGCAGTGTCCCAGGGTTCCCACCCCCGGGACACTGCTGTTTGCTATGACAGGGCCGGAGCGCGTCATAGCAAACTTGCTTTGAATTTTGGAAGTGAGAGCTGGGGAACCTGCTCTCGCTTCCAAAATCCAAAGCGGTTTACTTTTCCACACGGGGAGCTGCAGGTCCCGCAGGGAGCCGTAGGTACCGTGGGGGCGTTGGGGCTCCCCCCACAGTCCCCAACGGTGAGGCCAGGCCTCGGGGGATGGGGTCCTCGGGCTGGAATTGGCCACGGGAGGGGGGCCGACGCAGCCCTCTTCTCTTTAAAATTTAAATAATGAACATGTCGGCATGTTTCTGGGGATGGGGCCCCTGAGGTGAATGTAAATTAGTGAAAGTGGACGTTTAAAAAAAAATTGAGTCGCGACTCTAGCTCGGCTCTCAGCGCAGCCCCCGTGTGAAAGCGATGGGTGCGCGGCTCTCAGTGCGGCACTTCTTAAGTCTTTCAAACACCGAGGGGTATATTCTCCAGGGCACTTTATCACAACTAAAATAGGGATAAATTTAACACACCATTCATAAGCTGGAGCAAACAGCCCATATCACCAGTTTACCAGTGATAGCAGCCTCAAAAAGCATCGACACGGATAACCCCGGCAAATATTGCTAATGAGATGTGGAGTAGGCGTTCCAGTGCAAAATGCAGCAAACACATCACTTTGCAAGTTTCTCAACAACCAGCAAGATCGTCGAAGAGAGTACAAAATAGGCGATAAGGTGCATTAGTAGCAGGAAGTTTACACCTGCTCTGACCTGGTGTAAAGTTGGACTACAGGCTGTAACATGAAAGGGAGCCCAGCCCAGAGCCACACCAGAACGACAACAGATGCAATCGAGCCAATGATCATGCAGCTTGGACACCCAACACTGCTCCAACATCCCCCGCCACCAGCCCCTTGTCCACCATCCCCCCTCACCGCCCCCCCACAAACAAATGTGACAGCAACCTTAAGAAATCTGTAACGTAACTAATTGGCTGATGTCGCACAATTATAATAAAGAAGATGCATGTGAGGTTGGACAGATAAGAATCCCAGTCATCTATGGATTTACATATAAAACATTTTATTTAAACAAGACAACAAAATAAAAGTAGGTACAGGCATGGCGTGTCATACCTCGACAATTTATGAATCACAGCCTGCAAGACAAAAAGAAAGCTAAGATTGTGCGTCATGTGTCTATCAAAGGAGAGAGAGAGAAAGAGATAAAGAGTGAGAGAGAGGAAGAGATAGAGAAAGAAAGAAAGACAGAGAGAAAGAGAGAGAAGGAGAGAAAGACAGAGAGAGACAGAGAAAGAGAGAAAGAGTGAGATACAAGGAAGAGAGAGAGAGAGAGAGGAAGAGAGAGAGAGAGAGAGAAAAGAGTGCGAAAGAGAGGAAGAGAGAGAGAAAGGAAGAGATAGAGAGTGAGAGAGAGAGAAAGAGTGTGAGTGACAAAAAGGAAGAGATGGAGAGGGAGAGTGAGTGTTGACACTGTGGAGAAAGTCCTCACAGCTCACCATTCTGCCTCCTGTGTGTCTCCAACCACGTGCAGGGACATAGTGCAGCCCTCAAGTTTAGTCATCTGAAACATAGTATAGAATCAGTAATAGAAGAGAAGATACAACTGCACACGCCTAATTCTCTGTTTCGCCCCTGCGTACCAAGACTGCTGCACCCCATTGACTCTCGCCACCCAGTGGTGTCTGTCCGCCCCTACGCACTCAGGCTGCTGAAACCCATCAACTCCCGCTGCCCAGAGGTGTCTGTCTGTGTCTGCGCACCCAGGCTGCTGTACCCCATCCACTCCCACTGCCCAGAGGTGTCTGCCCGCTGCTGTGCACCCAGGCAGCTGCACCCCATCCAGCCCCACTGCCAGGAGGTAACTGGCCATTCCTGCGCACCCAGACTGCTGCACTCCATCCACTTCCACTGCCTAGAGGTGTCTGCCCGCTGCTGTGCACCCAGGATGTTGCACCCCATCCACTCGCACTGCTGGGAGGTGCCTGCCCGCTCTTGTGGACCCAGGCTGCTGTACAATATCCACTCCCACCACCCAGAGGTGACTGCCCGCTGCTGCGGAAAGAAGCCTCTCTGCTTACCTTCCGCCTCCAGCATGTCTCTAAGAGGGTCCACCACGCGCCGAAGCAATCTCCTCAGCCGTTGCGTACATGTGGTCAAGCCGAGCTCAGAATTCAGAGTGGGTATTGATTGCCAGGATGGCCACGCATCATCGCAGGCTGCACACACGCTCAGCTCTGGTGGCACTAACTCAGTGGAACTGAAGTCATCGCCTCGTGGTGGGAGGTTCGTGTCAGGGGGGTCGTCATTTCTGTGAATCACAGCCTGCCCTCCAGTGGGTTTCAGAAGCCGTGGAAACGCACAACTCTGTACTTCAAATGGGCCATGAAGACACAGAACTGTTCAAAGTCTGCATGTGGGGGAATGGATTGGCATAATCTGCTGACATCGTCCTTCTGAAACTCACTGGAGGGCGGATGAAAATTAATATTACCGAACTGTGACTGCGTGGAACCCAGTTGGGAAACAATCAAGAAGGCACTTTGTACTAAACACCCCATAATGCACCACACTTTGTGATTTACTTACCGGCCCACCTGAGGGCAACCAGAAAAAAATGCAGCTGTAACTTCGAAACGGGTAAGGCTGTTTGAATTTTAAATGAAGGAGGAATGCCGGTTGCCTTTTAGTTATCCACTCTGGAGTGTGTTTTCAAATGCAGGATGCTTTGTTCGAAAGGGAACTAGACTGTCAGTCACCATAGTGATGCTAGCCCCTTTATCTCTGTAGGCTTCAACTTTCTGGCCATTGACGTGGGGCTCCTGTCTGTACTTGCCCAAACTGTTGGGACAAGCAGTGAAGTTGGCAAACCCCATGCCATTTTCACAGACAAGATTAGCTGTGGTAGGGGACCTGGTTAAGCCAGAGTCCACCTGAGTTTCCCAAGTAAACCCAGCCAAATTCTTGGGGGCACTGCCACCACCTGGGGGATTACTACTAGTAGTAACAGGAGGTGTTGGAGTATTATTTGGAGGAATATTTTCCTTATTGCTGGCCTTGGGGCAACTGCTGTCAGTCTTCCAATGGCCTGGCTTTTTACATGCATGGCAATAAGGTTTCTTAACTGTAGAGGAAGTGTTTTGGGACCCACCCCCATCTTTGGAATTTTGGGGCCCTGGGGAAGTCTTGTCTTTAGAGTTATCCCCCCCCCTTTCTCTTGAGTCTTGGAATTATATTTCTTTTGATCACCACCCTGATTCTTAGGCTTAATCCTGGTTCTGACCTATTTGTCCTCCCTCTTCCCCAATTCTTGTGGAGAGGTCAGATCTGAGTCCACCAGGTGCTGGTGTAAAAGCTGGTTTTGACAATTACGAAGGATCTGCTCCCTCATAATCAAATTATACAATCCTGTATAGTCATGTACTTTGCTGCCAAGCAACCAACCTTCCAAAGCCTTAGTAGCACAATCTATAAAATAAGTCCAGTCTTGAGTCTGAGCTTTTTGGGTATCTCTAAACAACAAATTGTATCCCTGGCAGTGGTGCCACGGATAAAAAGGGCCCGACTGGGCGGCCGGTCCTTTAGACTCCTTGCCCCCCAGCTATGGAACTCCCTACCGCTGTCTTTGCGGACCACATCGAATCTGCTTGCCTTTAGGAAAGGTCTAAAAACTTGGCTGTTCGCTGGTTAGTGTGTTTCTTCTCTTCTAGGTTTCTGTCTTTTTTTTACTGTTATGTTTTCCAGTTCTTGTTAAGGTCTGGAGCACAAAGCGCCGGGACACTCCTTTGGAGTAGCCGTTGCGCTATAAAAGTCCCTTTTAACATAACATAACATAACATATTGCTCAGTGGTTAGGCCAAACCCCTCAATAAGAGCACTCTTCAGGACAGTGTAGTTTTTAGCATCCTAAGGTCTAACAGTGAGGAGCTTGTCTCTTTCTTTCTCTGAGAAGGGGAGCCACAAGATTGCTGCCCACTGATCTTGGGGAACCTGCTGTACCATGCAGGCTCTCTCCAGAGCAGTCATTCATTTGTGGATGTCATCCCCATCCCTGTAGGGGGGCACAATCTTACTCAGGTTTCTATGATCATAGGACCTGTCTTTATCCTTAGGGATACTGCTGCCACCAGTGGAATCTAATCCACTTAATCTTTGTTCCCTTGCTAAAGCAAGTTTAGCTTGGGCCAGGGCTGTTTCCTCTTTCTCTATCTGAAGTTGGACAGCTCTCATCCTAGTCTCATGCTCTTTTCTCTGGGGGAAGTCATTCCCCTTTGAGAACCCCTTGAGGCATTAGAGTGGTTAGATTCCCATGAAGGAGATCTGTCCCTTCTATTGCCAGGGTGAAGCCTACTATTAGGTCTGGAGGGGTGAAACCCTTCTCCATTCCCATGTAAGCTTAGTTTAGCCGGCTCAGGCTCCTGACCTGAACTCGACTATCCCCCCAATCATCTGATTCATCCCCATCTACCTCCTCAACCTCTGGAGTGATGGTTTCATCTTCTATGGGGGCCCCTGCTCCTGCATTACCTGAGAGGGCTTCAGAAGCCTTCTCAATATCAGCTGTCTCCAGGATATGTATCAGGATTGGGATGGTGGGCTTATGACCCCTTTTCAGCCCCCTTGAGGTGCACAAGGCACTCAAGTCTCTGAAGCTGAGTTTTTCATAGCTGGATAGTGCCTTGTGAGGGTCACTTTCCACAGGTAGAGAACTTGATTGTTCACCTGTGCCAGGCATGACTAGTGAGGTGTGGGTGTGTGCACCTACCTACACCAAGTGCTTACCTACTTGAACCTCTCTAGGAGTTGTAGTCAGGGTGTGCTAAGCCCTTTGGTCTACAACCACTAAGTTCAGTAGAACTTAAGTATTTAAAGCTTTGTTTATATGTTCCTTTGGTACTTGATGTAACAAACAGCAAACTCAAATCCCAACCGCTGCACACCAACGTGAGAAGTTGGCCTGGTATATGATGATCACTATTCTAGTGAGCACCTTGCACCAGTCCAAATGACCCTTATGGTGATTGGTTGTAAGTCAACCTTAAAGACCAGCTATCCCAGTGGTAGCATGGACAAAAGCAGTCTTAGGCTAAACTCAAGAGGGCATGTGAAGCCAGCTGTTTTACCATGTGCAATCCTTTTAACAACAAAAGAAAGGACACCACACAAGTTATATATTATAAAATATATGTATTTATTACTAGAATAATCCTCTGTACTCTTTATGAGCACAGAAGCACAAGCGTTAAACAAAGAAATTCATATAACATACAAAAGTTGCACAAATATGGATAGGCCGGGTGGCCACTCAAACCATATACTAAAATAGTGGTATAAGAACCACGTCACGAACAATGGTAAGGCCTAGGGCCTTGAGAATCGCTGGGGCTACACTGGAATAATGAAGGTTAGGTCGGGGGAGGCCCACAGGATACGGGTGCAGTGTCTATAGGCAACCGTTGCACCAATAGAAGTCAATGGTGCGTAAAAGTTAGAAAGTTACTGATTTAGGAGAATTCGGACTGGACTAAAACTTAACCACTTAAAACTAGGACACTAGAGGTGTAAACCACTACAGGAGCACCGGAGTACTCTTGTTACCTCACCCACAGGAAGCGGATGCATAGGTGTCAAAGTGTGTCGGGTTTCGTCATGGAGTTCTATGGAGCCTGGAGGAAAAGATGCTGCAGGCGACCACGATAGAAGAGTCCGGTTGGATCCAAGGGTGGATCGAAGATGTAGAGTACCTGAAAGCAGAGGGGACAGAGTCTGGGTCACTAGCCAGTGACCAGGATGGAACCAGGAAGGAACCAGGCGATGTCGGGTTGCGATCAGGTGATGTCGGGTAGTTTGTGTCCACTGCCACGTGGACCAGGATGGATCGACGATGACCAGGAGGTGGACACGGACTGTCCCACAAAGTCTCTCGCTGTCGGAAGTGTTGGTTCTTGAATCGGAGTCAACAGGCCTTGGCAAATGCAACCCACGCAGGAATCGGAGATGGTCAGACTGACTGCTCCTTTTCAGGGGAGCGAGGGCTAGTCTGGAGCAACCAGACCAGCAGTGTAAATTTGAAGGATCGTCGTCACTGAGGCCACTAGCCAACGGGTAATGGAACGGACAACGCGTTGAGCAGGATAAATGCAAAAGGGCCCCACACAGCACTCAATGAGTGTGGAGAGGTGTTCTTTGGTGCAAAAGCTGCTCAGGGCTGAGGCTTCTCAATCCCCTATGCACAGCTTTGAGGGTGCCTCGGGCGCAGCACAGGAAGTACTTTGCTGACTTTCCAAGATGGCCAGTCCCACGTCTCACGTCACCTCCACGGGTCTCAGCTTTGCTGGAACTGTGGATCGGGCTGTTGGAAGTCTGGGAGTCCAGGTCTTTTTGGTGTTTGTTGTTCGAGCTCCGGCTGGAGCAACGGTAAAGAAAACCTTTGAGCGCTGATGGTGCCTGCTTGTGCAGGGTGGTCACTCCATGACCACAAGGGAGATTCTTCAGTCTTCTACGTCGAGTAGGATGTCGAAGGGTCCAGAGTTTTGTATCAAAGTTTCAGTCAGGATGGTCTAATGTTTCATGGCACAGCTCCTACCTTTATTCCAAATCAAGGGGCTGGGTCTCCAGCTATGTCCCTCCTATGGGTGGGACCCAGGAAGGGGGTGGTTACACCCCTTTCCCATTGTCCAGTTTCGCACCAGAGCTGGGGCTAGAGTGCCCCAGCACCGGTTTGAACTGGACTTTGCATGAGACACCTTGTGTGCCCCAGGCAGTGTCTAGTTTCATTCAGCCCTCCCTGCCCCAATCCACTATCTCCTGTCTGGGTGGTGCTAGCACCTCCCTGTGACAGGAAACCTTTTTTCCAGGCCTCCCCTGCCGGAGTTTCGGTCAGCAGCAGGAGACCAGACTTGTGTCTGTGGCAGCAGCATCCATTTTGTGATGCTGAGGCTCTGGTTAGATTTAACCGCGTTTAAGGAAAGTAACATGTCTTCTCCCTCTAGAAGGGTGGAATGCTACCCCCGTCGCCAGGAATGGCGAGGGGGTAGTATTCCAAAGTGTATGACACCTTACACAACATGTTTTTATATAGCCAAACCATAGATAGCATTTAACCGCGAGGTTCATAATGCACTTAAGAGTATATGGTATGGCAATATCACAGAACAGCTATAAGGACATGGTTCCGAAAGCTGCAGACAGGCTCAGCTCATGCTAGAGCACCATCTCACATAAAACAAAGCACTCTGCCTCCAGGATTGTTAAGGCCTGCCATAGGAGTGACTTAAAGGTTCATATGTGTCCAGATATAGGTTTAGATATAGATATACTATATCTAAGCAAAGGGTGATTACGCCACCTTGCCCCAGCCGAGTGATCAGCCAGTTGTGTCAATTTGGGTGGCCAGCCAGGGGTGGCATAATACATGCTGCAGCCCCTGGTAGGCCTTGGATGCACCTATGCCCTGGGTACCTATAGTACACTGTACAGGGGCTCATAAGGTGACCCAGTATACAATTGGAGATGTACCCAGGGTACATGGAGTTCATTTTAAAGAGAGAGCTGATAGCCTGGGGCCCTGATTAGCAGGATCCCCGGCCAACTAAGTAGAAAACCAGCTAAACACTAGGCAAAAAATCTGGGGTAACCATAGTCAGGTATCCACCTTCCTACAGACACTCTCATTACTAGCCCAATTACAGAACTCTGTTCGCCATCACCTGTTTGATGGTCCTTCCCTTGACTTCCAGTGCCAAGTTATTTCTCGCTTAGCTAACAATAGCCCTAGATCGATAAACTTGCTAGTTATTTTGGTTTTAGCTGTGTGCTGGAACCAGTGCAACAAGCAGGTTGCCATATCATATTCTAATTGTCTATCCGTTATAGCACTCAGGAGTTCCCCCACTTCTGCCCAATATTGCCCCATATTCGGGAAGTTCCATAGCATATGCTCCAGTTCCACATCTTGTTCCAAACATCTAGGGCACGCTGCGTCTTGGACCTGGAAATATTTCCTAATCTTCCCTGGGGTCAGATAGGCTTAGTGTAATATAAAGAATTGTACCTGCTGTACCTGCTGGAACCGTGCATTTCTGCTTCCCTTCCATGCTCTCTTAAGAATGTGGCCCCATGTTGCATCTGGTATTGGTCGGCCTATACTCGGCCTATACTCGTCTCCCATTTTATTTTCAGGTCTTCCAACGGTCGCAGTCCTTCATGCAACATCCGAGAAGGAAGGCATGTGACTGCTTTAATAGTCCTCACAGCAATTACGACGTATTGGCAGGCCATTGTGGTCACTGGCTCCACCTGCCCCCCTTTCCAGTGCATCCAAATCGCCGCTGTTACCGCTGCGTGAATCATGAAGCTACCTTCAGGGAGACCATACCTTTCCTGTATCGCATCAACCCCCATCAATGTACAAATCCCCTACCATATGGAGTCCCAGCCATTCCCAGTCCAGGAGGGGGGTCCAGTCCCCTCCATGTGGCAGTGCTGTTAGCATACCCAATGGAATCTCCGGTGCATATGGGTGGGCTACCCCCGCCCTACGTTGGCTCCTATTCCAACATAACCTCAGTGTTCTCTCTTCCATTGTTAAGTCCTGCAAATCAAGTTTTTGCTGTAGGACTATATAAGAGAGAATATGTTGTTGTATCCCCTTTCCTCGCATATCTTCAGGGCCCCGAAATTCCGCGGCAATCGCTTGCGTTAAAACTTGCAGTTGCGCTGCCAAGTAGTAAAGCTCAAAATCAAGTACGGCCATTCCGCCCTCCGTTTTAGGTCTCATCAATGTAGTCAACGCTACTCGCCTCTGCCCGTTACCCCACAGAAAGCCTATGGTCAAAGACCTTAGTTCTGTAAACATACGCGGTGGTATCCAAATTGGCAAGGTACGGAAATAGTAAAGCAATCTAGGTAAAGCTACCATTTTGAGTAAGGCCACCCTTCCCACCACCGAGAGGGGGAGTGTTAACCAGAACGCCATACACCCCTTCAGAGCTCTTATACAGCGCCCCACAATCCCCTCCAGCAAATCCGAGTTGTCATGTTAGATTCTTACCACCAGTTAGGTGAGGCATGTCGGTTCCCACGTTATCTCTTTAGCTAACATCGGTGAATTCGTACAGGGCCGGACCGGGAAGAGACACGCCTTACGCCAATTTACCCTAAGGCCCGAGAGTTCTCCATATCGCGAGAGCAAAGATATTGCTCAGCGCAATGCTTCCCTGTGTTCTCCAAGAAGAGGAGCAAGTCATCCGCATACAATGAAATATACTGTGGCATGCCATTGAACCTCATTCTCTGAAAGATTTGTCCCGATCTTGCTCGGACTGCGAGGGGCTCTATTGCTAGGGCAAATAGCAATGGAGATAACGAGCACCCCTGCCTAGTCCCCTTCAGAACAGGATACTGGGTGGATATTACCTTCCCCAATCGCACTCTGGCCTTCGCCGAGGAATATAATACTCTCGTCCAAGTTCCAAATTGTTTGCCCAGCCCGAACCGTTCCGGCACCCTGTGGAGAAATGCCCACTCCAGGCTGTCAAAAGCCTTTTCTATGTCTATGGAAAGGACCGCTGGTAATTGTAAATCATGGTGGCCGTCACCTATAACCCGTAATAACCTTCGTATATTCGAAGCAGTATTCCTAGTTGGGATGACCCCCGCTTGGTCTGCATTCACCAACTTGGTCATATGTGGCAGCAGTCGGGTCTCCAGTATCCGGCTCAAAAACCTTATAGTCCGCCATCAGCATGGACAATGGCCTATAAGAGGTCGCATCTGCCTCCTCTCGCCCCGGTTTTAGTAGGGGGATAACCAGCGCCTCTCGCATCGATATAGATAATTGGCCTAGATCCCCGGCCTCTGTAAAGACCTCCAACAAGCGGGGCGCCAAAATGTCTATGTATTGGGCATAAAATTCTATGGGCAGACCATCCACTCCCGGCGTTTTGTTCCGGGCCATGTGTTTAATTGCACTCCGGATCTCAGCCAGTGTTATGCCCTGCCCTAATAGCTTTGCTTGTTCCTCATCCAATTGCGGGAGCGGAACCTCTGCTAAATGCTATTCTATATCCGTTCCCTCTGCTTCCAGAGTGCTCTTATACCGAGACTCATATTAGTTTAGAAATCGTGAAAGCACCTCTGCTTGTAAGTGAACCATGTCTCCTGCGTCTGTTTCTATCCTCATGATCGGGCCTCCTCTCGGTGTTGGGTTCCCTAGCCGCGCCAGCAGCGTTCCTACTTTATCCCCTTCTGCATAAACTCTTACTGTGTAGCCCTTGTAATCAAAGCTTCGCAATCGCTCAACTTCAACTGCTACCATTTCCTTTGCCTCTATTAGCTTCGCTTGTAGTGTCGGCTGTTCTGGTCTTTGCTTTTCTATTTCCCTCAGTTGATCCTCTGCTTTTGCCACATCATTGAGCACCACTTTCCTGGCTCCTGAATATTTACTTATACATAGCCCCCTTATTACCACTTTAAAAGCGTCCCATTCAACTGCTCTGGTAGAGGCTGTCCCCTGATTTTCCTCAAAATAACGTTCAATGCCCTCTTTTATTTCTGTGCAAAAAACTTGGTCCTCCAGTGTTTCCGGGCAGAGCCGCCATGTAGGGATCGTGGACCACGCTCGCAGCCAATTATTCGACATTAACTGTGGATTGTGATCAGATATAGTTCTTGATAGGTACTCAGAGTGTGCTGCCGTATGGGCTATCGAGTGAGAGCATAAAATTGTGCCTATCCTGACATGGAGCTCATGTATGACCAAAAAGAAGGAATAATGCCTATCTCGAGGGTGTTGCCTGCGCCATGTGTCAGCCAACCCCCATCTGTCCTGCCAGTCTGATCTACTCTTGGCTAACCTACGAACTGGAGAGTCGACTAGCGGAGGATGTGACCTGTCCAGATCTATGTCCGTTATTGAATTGAAATCCCCTCCCACTATTGCTGGGCCAGCCAAGTAATGTGCAAGTTCCCCCGAAATTCGATCCAGAAAGCGTGCCTGGTCCACATTTGGAGCATAAATACTACAGAGTACTATATCCCTACCGTATAGCCTTCCTTCCACCGCTACATATCTGCCCTCTGGGCCTAAAATGTGTCTCGTGGCCTGGAAAGGGACACCCGCTCTCACCCAGACTAGCAATCCCCTGGCGAATGCCGAGTATGATGTGCTGAAGACTTGTCCCCTCCACCTACGCTGCAGCGCCTGACCCTCCGCTCTGGTAAGATGGGTTTCTTGTAGTAGGGCTATTTGTATTCCCCTTCTCGAGAGATACGCGTGTACCTTGTGGCGCCTTGTCATTGTATTCAGACCTCTTACGTTCCATGTGATACATCGCAATTCAGGTAATGTTCCCATTGTGTCTATCTCTCAGCTTCCTGCCTTGCATGTTATGTTTGTCCACACCACCTTTGCACCCCCATGCATCAACACTCCATTCAACACCCCCTTCCCTCCCCCCAGAACAGGACCTTATATCAATCTATCAGACCCCATCCAAACCTTACAACAACGCACAAAACTATAGCCTGCAGTAGCCACTACAGGCTTGCCTTAAGGGCAATCGAGGGGTTACTCGGCTCCAACAGGCGGCAGCACTCGCCCCAGGCCCCGCCGCCTTTGATCCCTTATTTTAACTTGTTGCATTTGCCCCCTCCCGCCACCCCCAGGTCCAATGACATGTCCAACCAGCCAATGTTAACATGCTTACCTCTAGTGTCCACTCAGGCAGATTATTCGTCTAACATGCCTTCCGCCGTTCTAGGTGTGACCACTGGACCCTTATTGCTGTCTGTTTCCGAGAATTCAGTATCCGATCTCGTCTTGTCTTCTTCTGATTCCGTCCCTACTGCTGATTTTGTCCTCTGTGAGCCAGTTATCTCTGCTGTTGCTGCCAACGCCCCTTGTCTATCTGCGGCTATTTGAGAGGTCTGTTGCTTCCGCAGGCTCTTACTCCTTTTCCTTAGTCTCTGGGATTTACGCATCTGAAACGTTTTAAGCGGTTCAGATTGACAGTGGCCTTTACGATCTGTGCCCGCTCTATAAGTTTCAAGCCATGCCCATGTTTCTTCAGGTGCAAAAAAGAACTGCGTTGTACCATCCACAATAACTCTCAACTTTGCGAGGAAAATCAATGAGTACTGGATCCCTTCTTCCCTGAGCTTTTTCTTAACTGCCAGAAAAGAGGCCCTTCGTCTTTGAATCTCCTGCGTGTAATCTAGAAATATTGTGACTTTACGATTTCCTACGGTGAAGGGCCCAGCTGTGCGTGCTCTTTGGATCAGCATGTCTCTGTCTTTGTAGTGGAGTAGCCTGGCCACCACCGGTCGGGGCGGGCGGCCAGGTAACGGCTGCCGAGCTGGGACCCTATGTGCTCTCTCAAGTGTGAAGTAGGAAGACAGTCCCTCTGGTGCAACCTCTGTCTTGAGCCAGTTCTCTAAGTAAGCAAGCATGTCGGCCCCCTCCGTCTTCTCCGGCAGGCCCACTACGCGTATGTTATTGCGTCGATTTCTGCTTTCGGAGTCTTCTGCTCTCTTTTCCAATGCCGCTATGCGTTCTAGGGCATCCCCTAGTTTGATCTCCATAGCTGCGTGGGCTGGTGTCAGGTCCTGAAGGGTCGTCTATTTCTACCAGTTTCGAATGGTCTGCACGCAGGAGCCGCAGCCAAGCCGCCACCTGCGCAATGTCTTGTTGGAGGGCTTCTTTAGTTGCCGCAATGGCTTCTAAGAACTTGTCGAGATGTTGTCGTAACCCTGATTCCGACATTGCCTCCACGGACCCTCGCTCTGCCCCAGGAGTGTTGTCCGTCCCCGTGGCCTCATCTTTCTTGCCTTTAGGTTTCATTTCCCTCAAAGGACTGCCTCTCTGTTCCATGTAGTTAGGCCGCATTTCTCGGGGTCTCTCTAGTTCTCACCCCTTCTTCCAAGGCCCCGAATGTTGTTAGCCTCACTGTTAATATGTGCAACAGCTCTTAAGGGTTCAACAGTGCTCTTTAAACAGCTTCTGACCCTTAATGGAGTGGTCATTGGGTTTCTCACCACCTCAGCGTGTGAGTCCTACAATTAACTCATATAGTGCCCCAGCCGTTCGTGTTCTCCTGTGTCCAATATTACCTATGGTCTCAGGGGATCACTGAAATATTATCGACGGGCACATTATCGACTTACCAAAATATCGTTGAAAAATTATCGACGACAAAAATATCGACTTACTATACTTATTACACAAACTACTAAATTATCGAGTAAAAAATATCGAGTACTAACTATATCGAATACATAAATATCGCTTACATAAATATCGACTACAAATATATCGTTGGACATGAAATTAGCCCTAACACTACAAAAATATCGACTACAAAAATATAGACTACCACAATATCGTTAAAAAAAAATATCGAGTTCATGTTTGTACACTTTTCTTTCTAAAATACCATCTTTATCATCAATAAAAGTAATTTCTCACTAAAAAATACATTTCACATATAATACCTGTTACTTACATAAAATTACTATTAATCCACATTTGCTATACATTCTATTACATGCATTTTATCATTTTCTAATATTCTTTGCATTTAACTAACATTTTCATTACTTATTTTCACATATAAATATATTTCATTTAAAAACGAACCTGCTTTAATGCAGGAATAACCACATACCACCATTCTCACATCAACAAACACTCCAATTAACTTAAAAAAATTCAAACTAGCCTATACTATGCTTCCTTACATCCTACAACCAATCAAATCAAAGCACACATAACACATATACTATAAAAGGGATACATGCATTCTACCATTTGTTGCTGCTACCTCTCTGGAAAGTAGATGCCAACACTTTGAAGATTTTGTTGCAGAATAAACATCTTTAAAGATCCAGCTCACTAGCTAATTAATCAAGTAAGTAACACAGCATTTTTGTAGACAACTAAATTAGAAGTGCACTATTTTCCTTACATCTCCTAAGTCTTACACTTATTTTATTTTCATTTCTTCCTACTTTTCTGATAGAAACTACTCCAACACAATTCCTATTACATGGTCATATTTCTTCACGTGCAAAATCAGATAGTAAGTATATAATAATTCTCTGTTACACACCAACTGCTGTTTTTAAACACTAATTTACAAGAGTATTTAATTTTTAAAAACATTATATTTACAGATATACTGAAATTGTGCTATTTCTACAGCAAATACGATAAAACTACACTAATTACACATGTAAGTATATATATGTTTGTTATAAAACTGCCAATTTCATTAATGCACATTTTTAAACAAGATATCTTGCTTTTTACATCTTCCCTATAGATCATTTGAAAGATCCAACATCAACTATACCAAAACACAAGAATACCCTTCTGAAAAATGTAAGTATAATTGTAATTTGCTAAAAAGTGGGCACAAAAAACGCTAACTATATTCTTAACACCATGTTATATATTTTGAATTGCCTCTACAGATATTCAGAAAACATCATACATCTATTCTACATATCATATGAAAACATCCTACACAAAATATACCAATATACAAGAATAACCTTGTAAAAAATGTAAGTATACTTGTAATTTCTCTAAAACTGCCAAAAATAACACAGACTATGTTCTTAACAACATGTTATCTATTTTATATTTCCTCTACAGATATTCTGAATACATCATACAGCTATTCTAACTACAACAAAGAAAACGATATATTTAGAAGTTAGTATACGTTTAAATCTGTTACATTTCCAAACTGTTCAGTATTAAAATTATAATATTTTGCTTTTATTTCTTCTATCTACTCTACAGATCATACCTGTACTAAATTGATGTACTCCAGCAATTACTACTATTCTACTATTTAAACAAGTAAGTATATGTAATGTTTACATCAAATACACTAGTAGGCAAAAATGACAACTGCTTTTGAGTAGGAAATACGTTTGTTATATGTAAACATTAACGTTGCTTTTCTATATTTTCATACCAACAGCAAATAAAGACATACATACAAGAACATCATTGAAAAGACATTTCTGCTTCTGTGACTACTACTTTGATTAACTGTAAGTATAAATGCATCAATAATGATGTTAGCACCACAAAAGTAAAAAAATGTGTTCTGATTTTGTTTCTTTCTACTCTTTCCCAGAACAAGTAAATCAAAATGACTGAAGGTGCAGAATTTGTCATGTCTCAGAAAAATAAATTACTATTATGCTACATGGGTTATGTGTATAATCAGGAGAGACAAAGTGGTAGAAAGGTTTTTTGGAAGTGTACAAAATATTACTCCAACAAATGTTATGGGAGGGCCACTACTGAGGAAACTAATGTGCTATTTACTAGAGAACATAATCATCCCCCAAATGTCACAGAAATTGAAATTAGAGATGCTTTAGAAAGTATTAAAAGTGCTAGTACACAAAGTGACAAACCCACCACACAAATCCTAAAAGAAGAACTGGTAAAAATCCCTGCCCATGCTTCAGGTCAACTACCCTCTATTGACTCCCTGAAACGCACAATTGCACGCACTAAACGACTCACTAGCACAACCCAACCCAACCCAACTTGTTTTGATGAAATTATTATTTCACCCGAAATGGCCATCACACACAATAAAGATAAATTTATTCTTTTTGATAATGAAAGCAGTCCAAACAGAATAATTATGTTTGCAACTGCAAGTAATTTACGAAAAATCCAACAGTGTCCCCAATGGATGATGGATGGAACATTTAAACCCTGCCCAAAACCTTTTTACCAACTGTATTCCATCCACGGTTTATACCATCATTCTAACATACCTTTCATTTACTGTTTGCTACCCAACAAACAGCAAACAACTTACACCGAAATTTTAAATGTTCTCAAAACGGAAATCAATAATTATTTTCCTGAAAAAATAATTATTGATTTCGAATTAGCTATGATTAATAGCATTTTGAGAACATTTCTTCACACAGCAATCCAGGGTTGCTATTATCATTTTAATCAGAGTATATGGAGGCATCTCCAAAAATCTACTTTAAGTATACTATACTCTACAGATAGCACCTTTGCCTATCAAGTTAAAAAGTTAATAGCCCTGGCCTACGTCCCTGTTACAGATGTTGCTGAACATTACAATTTATTAATTGACAGCGCATATTATAAGAGGAATGAGGATAAACTAACACCATTGCTAGACTATTTTGAAGACACTTGGGTGGGAAGGTTGCACAGATCAGGACATCGACGCCAGCCCAAATTCCAAATCCCTTGGTGGAATGTCTATCTCAGTACTTTAAACCAAGAGGCTAAAACCAACAACAGTGTTGAAGGGTGGCATAATGCTTTCCAAGCAACTACAAACAGAGGCAAACCCACATTCCATAACCTTCTAGAAGCTTTGAAAAAAGAACAAAGCTATCAGGAACTAAGAATGGAACAATCAGTGTCACAAATAGGTCCAAAACTCACTAAACAAACCCAACAAATGTTCCGACTACTTCAAAGTCAAGTCACATTATACCCTACAACTAGAGGATTAGAATACCTGGCAATAATAGCAAAAAGTCTACTATAAAAATGTAAAGTAAATATACGAATGTCTTCTTACAATAATAATAAAAATTACATGTCATAAACATATATAATGAATTATAAATAAAACATATTTGTTTGCCAATTTTTTTAAATTTATGTTAAAAAATTCGTAACAAATATGCAATGTTTATAATTTTTTATAACATACACATAACATTAAAAATCGACATTTCCCACCCAATCAAAATTGTAAAATAAATACTTACAATTTTTGGACTTGAGAGACGCAATCAAGGAAAAATCAATCCATACAATCCAATCCAATATCTTACTATTCCAATATGGGAAACCCTCAAAAACCCGAAAATAAAATGTAAAACGTAAAAAAACGCTCCAGGAAATCCCGAAAACAGTAGTGTGGACACTTTAGGATTTCAAGTTATATACACACTATTTTAAAAAAACGGTCACGCATATCAATTTATCAATCCAAATCGAAACCCTCAAAAAAACCCGAAAAAGGTTTAAAAAGTGTAAAAACCGCTCCTGGCAAACACGAAAAATGGGAGATAAATGTCAAAATATAAGCATAATAACTTAAACATTAGTTTCTCCGTTAAAAAAACACGCTTCCTTCCATGTAGTTTTCATGCGAGGAACCAAAACCTGTAAAATAACATACATAACGAAAGCCACCCACAAATACCCCCTTCACATTTGTAAATATAGTAACAATTAACATTAACCATGTAAGAAGACATTTCCGAACACTTAAAATTAGACTTGAAGGAAAAAAAGCACGACACATCTATAACGGAGACTTTTCACCCAAACGCTACTTAAACTATTAATACATACACCAAAAAACACTACAGAGTTCGATTATACCCTCAAACATGACCACTTACTTATAATTTGTAGTTAAAAATAACCTTACCTCTCTCCACGCGAAGCAACTCCCAACCGCGAGCTTCTCCAGTCCTGAATGGAGCGCAATAACCTTACGAGGTAAAAAAGTAGTCCCCTTAACCCATTTGTGTAAAAGGATAATAGAATAAACAATGTCATATGGAAAATATATAATACATACACATGTATAATGTAACAAATTAATACACTATACTCATGAAAACTTTTCCTTTATTAACAAAAATAAATATATTTAATATAAATTAATATATAATATTTATTATATATTAATAATATTAAATAATTATGTAAGACTTTGAATAAAAGATGTAAATATTTTGTTATTGTGTATATTGATATGAATAATTTTGTGTATAATTTTAATAAAACATTATAAATGTTTATGGTAATAATTAATAATGATAAATAATATAACTTATTTATTGTTATTAATATAACTATTAGAACCATTTAGTATATAAAGAATGGCCTGAAAAAAAGTATCTATTTTATCTGTGAATGTATATATTATGTTAATAATAAATGAATGTTTATGTTTATTAATTAATAATAATAATAATTAATAAAATAATAATTATTTTTATTAATTATTACACAAAGTTTTATAATTATTTCTAACTATAACAAAAGTATATAATTGCTTTACTAATATTTGGTCAATACCAGATATTACAATTAAACATATTGTTTCCCTATACAATTATAAACTTTACTACCAAATCGATTTATATGTTTTATGTAAAAACAACATTTTGTGAAATATACACCAATAAAATGTTTTTTTGTATTTCTATTTATCCTAACAAATGTAATAATAGTCATGTTACTTGTTAAAAAGAAAAATGTATTATATATATTTTATTATATTAATATTTAATATTAACATTATTAAATATTAATGTAAGAAATGTATAACAAATCATTATTTTATGTATTTCTATATAAATACTTTAAATTGTAAGTGACTGATGGGAATATGTAAAATTTACTGAAAGAATCTAGTAATCAAACTTTTTTTTTACATTGACAACATGTATATAAATGTAAAGATGTTATTCTGTGAATAATAAAAGTCAAAAAAATGTGATGTTATATTTGTTTGTGATTGTATTGTAGTACACAATAAAAAATTAAAAAATTGTTTAATAAAGTTATTTGAAAACATCTATGTTGCATTAATTTTTAATATTAAAATAAGTAATGAACAAATGTATAAAAATGTGCTGCACACTGACAAATTTTATATGTATTATTACTACTACAGTCAATCTAATATCATAGAAGCTGCAGGACACTAGCAAAAAATTATTTACTATTCCTACTACACTCAAGGTAATACCATAAAATGTGGTGGAGACTAACCAATGTTTTTTTATTAATCCAACTCCAGTGTAGGTAATATTACTGATGGTGCTGGACACCAACCAATTAATAATTAGAATTCCAACTCCACTCTAGCTACTGTCTGGAAACATGCTAATACATATATTGTTTTGATCAAAATAAAGCGTACTAATGTAAAGTTATAATAATAGCTATTTTCATGTAATAGATTTAATGTATCAGTGTTAATTTACACTATACATCAGCACTCTAAAATACCCAAAACTGTCCCAAAACACTAAAAAGACCCCTTCACCCTAAAGGCCAAAACTGACCCTGAACCCTACAAATACACCTTTACCCACAAACTGAAAACTGACCCTGAACCCTACAAATACCCCTTTACCCACAAACTGAAAACTGACCCTGAACCCTACAAATACCCCTTCACCCACAAACTGAAAACTGACCCTGAACCCTACAAATACTCCTTTCCCCACAAACTGAAAACTGACCCAGAACCCTACAAATACCCCTTTACCCACAAACTGAAAACTGACCCTGAACCCTACAAATACCCCTTTACCCACAAACTGAAAACTGACCCTGAACCCTACAAATACCCCTTTACCCACAAACTGAAAACTGACCCTGAACCCTACAAATACCCCTTCACCCACAAACAGAAAACTGACCCTGAACCCTACAAATACTCCTTTCCCCACAAACTGAAAACTGACCCAGAACCCTACAAAAACCCCTTTACCCACAAACTGAAAACTGACCCTGAACCCTACAAATACCCCTTCACCCACAAACTGAAAACTGACCCAGAACCCTACAAATACCCCTTTACCCACAAACTGAAAACTGACCCTGAACCCTACAAATACCCCTTTACCCACAAACTGAAAACTGACCCTGAACCCTACAAATACCCCTTTACCCACAAACTAAAAACTGACCCTGAACCCTACAAATACCCCTTCACCCACAAACTGAAAACTGACCCTGAACCCTACAAATACTCCTTTCCCCACAAACTGAAAACTGACCCAGAACCCTACAAATACCCCTTTACCCACAAACTGAAAACTGACCCTGAACCCTACAAATACCCCTTCACCCACAAACTGAAAACTGACCCTGAACCTCTAAAAAACTCCTTTACCCACAAACTGAAAACTGACCCTGAACCCTACAAATACCCCTTTACCCACAAACTGAAAACTGACCCTGAACCCTACAAATAACCCTTTACACAAGAACTGAAAACTGACCCTGAACCTCAAAAAAACCCATTTACCCACAAACGTAAAAATTTTCCAAATCCCACTAAATACACCTTTACTCACGAACAGAAAAATGACCCTGAACCCTAAAAAATTAACCTATAACAAAAACTATTGAACTGAGCCAGAACACTATAAATAATAATGAACACAACATTAAACATGAATATATAATAAAAAATTAATATTTTACAAAAACATTAATAAAATATATTATCACATTAGCTATAATAATAATTTTGATTAATTAATATTGTTTAATTCCAATTAATTAATTAACATCAACATAAATTAACACATTACATTGAAATGTATCCAATTAATGTAATTAAGTCATTATTCTAAATTAATTACCAATTAATTTTTTTAAATGATATGCAATATATTAATTACATCATTAACTAATTATAATTAATGTGTTAGCAATTTATAAATGTAAATAATATGCTAATTCTTTATAAAATAAATCACTAATTGTTAATAATTATTAACCAATGTATCAATTAAAATCATATACAAATCAATTTATAAAAATAATAATTAATAATAATTATTTAATCAATTAATCAATTAAATTATATGCTAAATAATCAATTAAACAATTAACTAATTAATATTAATTAATTACCAATTAAAATCTAATTAAAACAATTACCAAACATATATTAAATAATTAATTATTATTAAATTACTTCCCACCCTATTCCCCTATAAACCCACAACCCGCTCCTAAACATTAAGTACTATTTTTTTATATATTATATATATATTATTTTATAAAATCAATATTTTCTAACATTTTCTCGATATTTTTTACTTTCACTATATTTCGATATTTTGTCTGGTCGATATTTTTGAGTCGATATTTTTGTATTCGATATTTTTGGGTCTTTTTTACAGTCGATATTTTGTCCAACGATATTCCTATAGTCGATATTTAGTTAATGTCGATATTTTTCCGTCGATATTTTGTCAATTCGATATTATGTAGTCGATATTATGTCCAGTTACCGGTCTCAGGCCCTATTGCCCCGGTAACGCAGCCGTTTTTCCATGCTCAACTCAGGTCTCAGAATTCACGTTGTCAGCTCCTTAGTCCCTCTCATGACCCGAACGGGTGCGCTCCCTGCGCGGCTAACAGCAATACTATCGCCCTACAGCGTGATGCGGGGTCCCTTCTACCTGCGTGCAGAGTCTCCTATTACCCGCAAGGTACTTTTATTTGTCCGTCACGTAGGCTGTAGGCCGTGGGGTGCTCTCCTTACTCTCCAAACGTACTATGTCCTCGGGCTGTTCCCTTTTCCCTTGGCGCCCTTTCCTTTCACCGCTCTGGGTCTGCTCTCTGTGCCTGCAGCATTTGTCCTCGCACCCTCGCCCTCACTCATGCAGCGCTGCGTACCTGTCTCCCGCTTCCACCTACGCAGTACAGGGTCCAGGCACACCGCACCGCACTTACCTGGGCACTGCTGTCGAACACTGCAGCTGGTATTTCGTTTCCCCTTTCAGCGTGTCGGTTGCCTCACATCTTTCCACACCACTGCGTCACTCAGGGTTCCCTGGGCCTCATGGCTGTCCCCCTCCAGTCCTGCGAGCTCTGTGTTGTGTGAGCTGGTCCTCCGCTGCTCCACCTCGAAACGGCTCCCAGCTTCCCAGTCAACCCACACAGGTATTACTCCGCTGTTCTTGCTCTCCGGCTGAATTCTCTGGTACCGTGCCGCACAGCCCTTGTCTCAACAAACCCGCACCTCAAGTACTGGACAGCCTCCCGGCCGCCATTTAGATGCTCCTCGTCGGTCCGTGGACTGCTCCGGGCACCAAGACGCTTGGCTCGTCGTTATCATTCTCCCCATCCGCGGTCTCAGCAGAGCGGTTCTTCAGCCCTCCGCACTCTTACTTTAAGTCCCTTTAGCCGTTATGCTCCGCCGCCATCTTGCAGTTCCTTACAAAGCCGCTCCACTGCTGTAACTTGCACCTGGGTCGCGCAGGAGGCTCCGATTGCTCCGAGATCGCTTATGTGCCTGTTCCCAACTTCTGTAACATTCGAAGCGCTGGTATTCTCAGTCGGGCATATTTAAAAACAGGATTTTCTCAGGTATCGGGCACGGAGCCACTAGCTCACGCCACCTCTCCCATCTGCGCTCAAGCCACGCCCCTTCAAAGTGTTGCAATATTCTCATATGTACTTCCAGTTTGGTGCTGCCTACATAATATAAATCGCAGCTACACCGTAGTACATACACAGCAAACTCTGTGCGGCAGGTGTAATTGGCTCTGAGAGGTATCGGGTAGTGGAGAAGGGAGTCAAATACGATGTAGTGTTCTCACCGAATTTACACGCCCTGCAAGAGCTGCATTTAAAAAAAAACCCTTGCGCGGGGTCAGCCAACTACATGTTTGTTTAGTTTCTGGACTGCTAGTCACCAGTTCATTCCGCATGGAATATGCTCTTCTGAATGTAATTGTCGGGGTCTTAGGTATCACTTCCTTAAGAACTTGGTCTGTTAGGATAATAGGCCATTCTTTTTTTACTATTTTGGTTATTGCTTTGGCCTGTCTGCTGTAGCCAGTAATCAGTCTGATTTCATCTGTACTATTTTGTCTCTCCATGGCGGTGATGGAGTTCCTATGGGGGTCCAACAGGGATGGGCGATCTAAAGCATTAGCTTTAGCCATTGCAGCGTCCAGGCGGTCAGAAGCATAACCTCTTGCCATCAGTCTATTTTTGGCCTCCTGTTGGTGATGCTGTCTTGCCTCAACAGTACTGCACGCCCTATGTATCCTTAAAAATTCCCCATAGGAATGCTGGCTATTGTGTGCTTGGAATGAAAACTGCTGACATGAAGTATAGTCTTCCCTGAGGTGCTCTTCCTATGGAGGCTAGTTTCAATTTTACCTTCCCGAATTTGAACTTGGTCATCAAGGAAGTTCATTGTTTTAGCATCAATGCTAGCAGTGAAATGAAGATTTAATTAATTCACGTTGATGTTGTTTACAAAATCTTTGGCTTGTTGTACATCATCAATATACCTCCAGTATTTCAGAATATGGTTGTTCCAAGCTGTCGCATGTTGTGCTTTGAGGACATGTTCCTCCCACCAGCCCACGTGGAGCCCCGCGTAGCTGGGGGAAAAACATGCCCCCATTGCCACCCCTCTAAGTTGTTTAAAGACAGAGTTGTCAAACAAAAATATATTATTATGTAAACACCTGTCTATCATTTTTATAAGCATCTGATTGTGGCGATGCATTTCAATCGGTCTTTTGTTTAAATAAATATTTGACAGCTCGCAGACCATCATTATGGGAAATACTTGTGAAAAGGCTAGATATGTCCATAGTTAAGAACAACAGATTATCAGACCAGTCACAATTGTTCAACAAATATAAAAATTCAGTGGTATCTTTCATGTACGCTGGTAATGCAGTCACCAATTCTTGAAGGAAAAAGTCTATGTACTTAGAGGTATTCTCAAAGGTGCTACCAATTGACGAAACAATTGGCCTTCCTGGTACAGGGATTTCACTCTTGTGCACCTTCGGAATGAAGTAGATGTTAGGGAGAATGGGATGTTCATTAAAAAGAAATTTATGTTCGTCCTTAGAGATGGGTCCTTCACCTCGCCATTCATTGAGATCATCCTTGTATTGTTTCTGTATAATGGTCACCACTTTCATGTCTATTTTCATGTAACATTCTTTGTCCCCCAGGTGCCGGAGAGCTTCTGATATATATGCCTTCCTATCCCACAATACAATATTTCCGCCTTTATCAGATTGATTTATAATGATGAAATTATTGTCTTTTAATCGTTTCATAAGGTCGGAGTATTGTTTCATATGTTTACTTGGTCATTTGAATGATTCCTTGGTGGCATGTTGTAATTTCTTAAGCTCATATGTAATGCGATCAGCATAGATGTCTATAGCATTGCGTGGCATACTGCAAATATAAGTGGACACAGGTTTGAAAGGGCTTTTTGTAGTGTGCGTGATCGTTATTTCCTCACTCTCAGCAATTTCCTGGGTGCTACTTGTGCCCGGATTGTCATATTTTAAATCATGTAGCGTTCGCATAAGTCCCACTTCACTAGCCTGTAATCCGATATGATCTGTATGGCTCTCGCTCGTGTTTTCTTTCCTATTGGACAGCTGATTCTTAATTGCATAATATTTGTGTAGTTTGATTTTTCTAATGAACTTAAACACGTCTATGCTGGTATTACAGTAGTTGAAATTACTTTGAGGGTAAAAGGATAGTCCTAGGGACAATAGTTGTTTTTCTGCTTCATCTAAAACTGTGTCCGTTAGGTTGACTATGGTGTTATCATGCCTTAGTTTTTCTTTTTCCAAAAGCGTTTTTTCTACAGTCTTCCATTTCCTGCTTGTACATTTGCGCCTCTGTCGTCTCCTTGCGTTCCTCCTTTGTTTATTGCGGCGCCTTGATTCCTCGGGCGTAGTGTTGATTTCCTTTGCAGTCTGATATATTCCATTTCTTCAGCCAGTGTTAATTGCCCCAGATCCCCTTGTTTTGCACCTGGGATGCTGTCTTCAGATTCAGTTTCGCTCGGGGCTAAACTTGCATTAGAGGCCGATAGATTTGAATCACTGGTTGCAGGTTCCATAGGTCTCACAATAGGTGCCTGCTTCATAGCTTCACTGCCTTTTTTCTTTGGAAGATGATCAAATTTACGAGCAAATGCAAATATTTGCCCGGACTCATAATCATGTTGATCCCGAGCAATTTTAAACGCTTTTCTGTTTTTTATCGTTTCCTCTTGTTTACATAAGCGTTCTTTCATTTCCCTTGTAGTTTTGTCAATATAAGCTTTTTTATTGGTGTGTTCAATCTTGCTCAATAAATCATTCAAACACACAATTTATTCCAAGTTCTTTTCCCGATCTATTCTTGCATATTTAACCAATAGGCAAACTAATCTCATTGATGCATCTAAGTTGTTTTCTGCCCACTCTTTAAGAAGCAGTGGGTTTGGATTTTCGAAGCTTGGAGCCAGCATAATCCGGAGTCTACGCGGGACTCTTCCTACTTCATGGTATTTTCCTAGGGAGCGAATTTCCCACCACTTAGTCAATTCACTGCGGCTGTTTTTTTCCAAGGCCTTCATTAGACTTTTATCATCTGAATTACTGCCAATTTCCACTGTCTTCTTGGCGCCTCCTCCCTGCACCACTTTCGGCAAGTTTAAAAAAAGCTGTTCTGCTGCTTTCTCTCTTTCCCATTCGTCAGACATGCCACCGTATATGTAATTCCAATAAACATATGAAGAAAAAGGGGACTGTTGTTCACTCACTCTATTGTCCCGTACTAATTATATCGGCACTTCCCAACCTGCTCAGATATCGTAGTAATTGCTCACCGCATGTAGATGTCACTGGTCTTAATCCTCCGACTGCAACCAGAGAAATCCGCTGTGTGGTTCTGCAACGTGCTTGAAGAAATCCGCAGGGGCCGGTCACCTATTGCTCCCCACTGAACAAACACTCCAATCGGTTTGAAATTTGGCCAGCCAACTCGTGGAAGGGGTCAGCGTAGTTCAGGAACAAACCGGTTTCCTGATATGAATCAACTCCACAGCTTCCCAGTGCCTTAACGCACTGAAACAGGAACACAGACTCGGTAATAAGCCAAAATCAGATTTTATTTTTTCATTGCTTCAAATAAGTGGAACGGTGCATGCCTCAAGACGCGTTTTGGACACGAGGCTGTGTCCTTGCTCACTTGACAAACTTTGAGGCTGAACAGTGCAATTTAAAACACCCAGTGGCGCCAAACACAGCAGCATAGTAATCGAAAGCGGACAAGAGCTTCGAGTGCAACAAGTGATGTCTAGCACCTCCATCTTTTAGTGGCTACAAACCATATGGCTTGCACTAGCACTGCCTAATAATACATTATAACATGAGCGCTACAATGTTAATAATATTAAAAATATTTAAAAAGTTGAACAATATCTCAATTCATATAGTCTTATTGCATGCCCTTAAAAATACATGCGTATATGTATAAAATATATAATATAGATATCTAAATTAATTGAAAAAATCATAGGCTTTCAGGAAAGTTATAGTTAGGGTGACATTTCACTCATACAAAACCAAAGAAATGTATCCATTATAGTTAGCTGAGCTAACTATAACTTGTGAGCTAACTATAACTCGCGCCCCCGCAATGCACTGCTGATGTTGTCACATATTACATCACTCATGACATGGTCAGTGACATCACTCATGACATCTCAAATGATATCACTGATTACATCATCCAGTGACTATGAGTGTTTCTAAAAAGTTGACGAATGTTATATATATATATATATATATATATATATATATATATATATATATATATATATATATATATATATATATATATATATATATATATATATATATATATATATATATATTACCTACTGGCGGTCGCCAGTAGGTAGTTATAGTTAGGACCTAGTTTCCATAGGAAATCCTCAACATTCTATTTGGAATAACTTTGGCCCTGGTTGAAGAATCTTAGCGAATGCGAATTTCTCAAAGAAGATGGCTCGGTCCGCTGCGCTCCTTCCCTAAAAGTTTGGGGGGGATTGGTCAAGTGGGGGCTGATATAAAAGGGGGGTCCCAAAACGTGTTTTCTCCATGTTATTTTCCATAGGACCTTTAGACTCGGCTACAGGTCGAACGGGTGAATGGATTTATAAGAAATTTGGCAAAACTGTACAGTCCGGCTCGCAGATTACGCTTTTTTTTGGAATGGTGTAAATCCGTTCAGTAGTTGCTGAGGAAATTAAAGTTAAAGTCAATTATATATCTATACGCGCGCACACGTGCGCGCACCCAAACGGCTGCGCGCGCGAGCGGAATTTTGTTGCGTGACGTCTGTTAACGTTCGATTCGAAGGAAATCAGGAAGTGTTGACCGCCATTTTGTCATTGCGAGTAAATATATTGTTGATTTCAAAGCGTTGGAATATGGAAAGGGGAGAAGGTAGAGATTGTTTTGCTGCGTAGGTTTTCTCAGGGTGTGCAGTAAGGCCCTTAAACGCGAAAATATATATATATTTTTTTAAACAATGTTGCGTGGTGCGCGCACTCGGTCGCGCACACCTTTTTACAAGAGTGTGAAAATGGAGATAAATCAGAAGTTTGAGTGCTTAGATATAAGGTGGCTCTGAAAAGAGCCATTGTGTTAATTGAGTGTTTTCTGCATTTATAAGTAAGTACCGATGCAGAGCCTGATGTTGCAGAGGAAGATTCTGTTTCCCTCATTCGTGAAATGAACTCCGTCTCTCCTATAGACGTCTTGCATGTGGTATCGCAAGTTGTTGTGGTAAATAGAACCCATGCTATAATCTCTGAAGAACGCAGAAACAGATTTATTTACATGTCTCCTTGCTTTCTCAAATTGTGCACAATGGTGATTGGACCAATTCCATTTCTGTCTTTGGCATATATTGGAATATACCAAGGCAGATCGAGGAAAAAGTGTCATCAATTGTCGAAAGGTGTCTTTTAGAAGCATTTCCAGACCTACCCCAGTCAATGTGCCTAGATCGTTCCCACCACAGTGCACAATTATAAGGTCTGGTTCTGGGAGATGCATAAAAGTTTTCACCAATGGAATCAATTGGTGACATTTCAATCCTCTTTTGGAAATCCATGTTATGTGTACATTTGGTAAGCTGAGGTTGCAAATTCGTCTGCTTACTGCATATTTTTCACTCCAGTGAATATAACTGTGTCCTATTAGCCAGACCTTCATTTTCAAGGGATTTGTAGTCGCCCTCCGATCGGTTCTGGAAGTGGAATGGTAGTTAGAAGTTGAAATTCTAAATAAAGAAAAAGGAAGAGGCTGGGTGTGGTTTAAAAAATAAAAATGATTGGTTGATTGTAAGAAGTGGAGATTGAACAGTACGTTGCATGTTAATGTTTATGTTAAACGAAAAGTATTATTGGGTGTGAAAAAAAAAGACATGTAACAGAGCTGTGGATTGGCAGGTGTTTCTGGAGGGAAAACAGTGTTGTTACTTTGCTGTAGAACGTTGAGATATGAACTTTTGACCTGTGCCTTCAGCCAGGTGCAGAATGAGGTGTTACCATGGAAACAGCCAGAGATGGCAGTGGGTGATGGGTGAGTTTTATGTGACATTGAAAATATTGTGAGGGAGAACCAACTGAAATGTAATTGCTTACGTTACGCGCTCCGCATTGCTTCCGGGAAGCTGCGCTTCGCGCCTCGCGCACCGGAGCACTTCCGGGTGCGCTAACGCGGCGCGTCATATGACGGATTACGCAAGAACGCGATACGTCATTGGGGCTCCACCGGAACTGATCGAATTGGTAGTCTACAGTGTTTCTGGATGTTTCAGACTGAAGCTGGCGTCAGCATGAGAGCACCTCGTGGCTACATCGTGGCCATTCCGCGAGCAATCATGGCAGTCGCTCCCCACCGGAAGTCTGCAGGAGTCGGGGGCCTCGGTGACTCTTGTAGAATCTTCAAGGCTGACGGGACGCTTTTGGGAATGGGGCTCATGCCCTAGCAGTCAAGCGTCCGCGTTCCAGGGTTGCCCAGAGCCATCCTTGCAGGCCAGGCCTAAGTCTGTGGAGCCGACCGCCATTTCCTGAGCTCCGTGGCAGCCGCCTGTCGCTGTATGGGAAGAGTGGGTGCGATTCAGCCGGATGGCGGGTGAGACGGTGTAAATGTGATGGTTGGACCAGGGCACCGCAGGACGTGTCTTCAGGTCAAATGGATTGTGGGACAAGGTCCAGAATGGAAGAGGCATTAAAAGGCAAGAAGTTCCGCCTGACCCCGGGAGCCGGCCGCCTATGTCGTGGGCGATCTCAGGCCATACCAGGGGAACAAGACTTGGCGAGGGGGCAGGAGCCAAGCGCCCCCTCCGAGTCCGCGTTTCTTGGACCCTGAAGTATGGCACTCAACATTCAGAACTTATGACATTTGTGCAAGGCAGGGACATCGAAGCCTCTCAGGGACCAAGTATATCCAGAGTCCTTCCTACAGAAGGTGGTGGGGGTGGCGGCATTAGCAAGGCATCCCCCCACACAACTTGTCGGACCCTGAAGTATGGCTCTCAACATCCAGAACTTATGACATTTGTGCAAGGCAGGGATATCCAGAGTCCTTCCTACAGAAGGTGGTGGGGGTGGCGGCATTAGCAAGGTATCCCCCCACACAACTTGTCGGACATGACCTCTGGATGTACTGGGTGTTCAATTTCAGAATTGAAACTACTAAGAAGCAATTAGAAGTGTTGTTTTCATGTTGCAGTAGGTTCCATGTAAATAGTTATTTAATACAACGTTTTATCCTGTTACTTTGCTGGTGTGTTGTATATATTTATAATATTTGCATAGTGTTTGTCGTTATTTTGGGCGGGGTGGGTGGCGGAGCCGAGCTGTCTTGCAGCCATCATGGCGTCGAGCTCGGTTCCTCTCTCTATATTCATGTTTTTTCTAACGATTTATATGTTATAGTTTGCTAGCACGATACAGCGGATAGTCCGCATTTTATATATATGTCCTTTTTAAAAACTAAATAGAGTATTGCGACTTTATGCTTATTTGTGAACAGAGAATGACCCAAAGAGAACCAATTTTGAACAATCATAGGCTATTGGCAGTGGGCAGAGAGGCCATGACACAGAAAATGGCTGTTACTTACGTGCATGATGGGGCCTAAAAGGGACTAGATGGCGTGGCCACTGTTTCGCGACTTTCACTTTACTTTTAACAATGGCTGTGGTGAACATAAATGAACGCCGCTTATGTATACCTAATTGTAGTCATTTTCCACAAAAAAGCTTTTGATATTTGCTATTAAAAAACAAAGAAAAACACTGAAAAAACCATAGGTTATAGACCATATATAGTTAAATATCTGAAGTCCATCTCTGCACTGCATGGAGATACAGGTCGTCGATCAGAAGATGTGCTGGCCACCTCTAATGGTAATAGTGTGGCCAGGGCTCTTGTCGTTGCCTCTGCAAATTGCAGAGGGTGCACTTGTTTGACATGCCGCACCATGGTAAGTATGGAAATGAAATATTTTTTTGCTGGATTTCTTCTTAAGAGAACCAAGTCACATATCGTGCAGGTTACTTTTGGTGCATTCACTTTCTTTTGATCTCCAGGATAAGTGAAAAATTGCCAGATGAAAGATTTATTTTTTCTTATTAAAGGTAGTCGATCATTTTGGTCAGATTCGGAAGATGAATGAGATACGGTAGCCATTTCACCAAAGTCTTCCAAAAGATGTAGGACGTTGTTGTCTCCTGAGAGTAGAAAAGATAGTGAGGGAAGTGGGTGGAGTGCTGCGTGTAAATTCCAGAATTGAAACTATTAAGAACCAATTGAAAGTGTTGTTTTCATGTTGCAGTAGGCTGCCATGTAAATAGTTATTTAATAAAACGTTTTACCCTGTTACTTTGCTGGTGTGTTGTGTATCTTTATAATATTTGTCGTTATTTTGGGTGGGCTGGACGGCGGAGCCGAGCTGTCTTGCAGCCATCATGGCGTCGAGCTCGGTTTCTCTCACTAGTTTCATATTTCTCATGAGGGGTTGTTCCTAATTTTTCTATTTTAGCGAGGTCAAAAAAAGATCTCATCAGTGGCCTACTGATTTTGCTCGATTCCTTTTGTTTTTTCTAACGATTTATATGTTATAGTTTGCTAGCACGAACCAGCGGCTAGTCCGCATTTTATATATATGTCCTTTTTATTAGGGGTGTCTTCCGGTGGAGTCGGACGATCTACCTCTAATAAACGGTCCGGGTTGAACCAACTACCATCATGATTTTGTATATCTTCTGAGCTGGATTTAAGCGCACAATTGTTAAAGTATGAAACGTTTTATATTTCTAAAAAAGATACCAAGGTGTGTACATCCGGTAACGCACGAAAGTTTAAAAAGACATTCGGCTCCATTTACTGAAAAGTTTCATAAGAATAAAAAAGAAGTCTAGGGACAGTCTCTTTGACGTACTAGAAGTTCTTTGAGGGGTGTATGAAGAATTTCAATAAGTTCAAATCGCAACGTTTTCACGAAATATATAGGCCTGTGCGCGCACTCGGTCGCGCACGAAAGCCTGGAAATGCGATATCCATTTTATTGACAACTGTTGCCGAGAGTGCGCACACCGGGTCGCGCACAAAAGTTTAGTAAGGCTATTTTTATTTACAGACAAATTTTAATGTGTTTAAAAAAAGGCAAGGTACAGACTTTCGAATTCTGTATTGCTTTACAAGGAGTCTCTATGGAACTTGAACAGTGAAGAAAATGGCTTGTTTTCGAAAAAAATATTGCCAGAACTTTATTGCCAAAAGTATAGGTTGCATACACGACATTTTTCTGAATTAGCATTTTAAAAACCAATGAAATTCACAGAAAAAGCCATAGGTTTTACACACGTTATAGTTAGGAAGTAGCATTTAAAAAACCTATGAAATTCACTGAAAAAACCATAGGTTTGACACATGTTATAGTTAGCTGGAAATTTTACTGACATAAAACCAATGAAATTCCACGTTATAGTTAGTTGGACTCAATATAACTTGCGCGTGCAATGCACTGCTGATGACGTCACATATTACATCACTCATGACATGGTCAGTGACATCACTCATGAAATCACTGATGACACCATCCAGTGAATATGTGTCTTTCTGAAAAATAAATATTAGTGAGTAATGTTTAAATATTTAAATATATATATTAGTGTTTTACTTTGTGTATAAGTGGCTACATGTGTTGGTAAGTAGCTACATGCGTATGTATATGGGTTATTAGATGTTTCTCTTAGTATCAGTATGAGTGTCTATATGGTTTGGTGGGGGTATTACTTAGCACATAGATGCATGAGTGACCGACTCTCTGTTTGTATGTGTTTTGAAGACAGCATATGTGCAGGACTGTATGGGTGGATGAGTGTGTATATGTGTTTGTTAGTGAGTGAATGACTGTCTCACTAGTGTCTTTATCAGTAACGACATATGTTTTAATCTAGTATATGTGAATATTGATGTATATAAGTGAGTATATGTGAGAGTAAGAGATTGAAAGAGTTCCTGTTTAAATAAGTATGTGTTTCTATAAGTGATTGTTTAAGAGAATAAATATGTGTAATTTTCAATAGAAGTAAGGTGGAAGTGTGTGTATAAGTCTATATTCAAATAAATGGATGTTCAATAGTTTATTTGCACGTGTGAGTATGTCTGTGAGTAACTTTTCGATGATTGTCGGTGTGTAACAGGATTTATAGGTGTATCATTTCATATGATGAGTGAGTATATGTATGAGTGGATGTGTATATAGATGGTGGAATTACTTGTTGTAACTGATATGGGTATCTGCATTTTTTTTTTAAATTTCAGTTTCTATTTTCGAATATGTGTTTCAAGGATTACATTACAGTGAAAGGAGGTCTGTCACTATGTCACAAGGATGGTGTCATCAGTGATGTCATGAGTGATGTCACTGACCATGCCATGAGTGATGTAATATGTGACGTCATCAGCAGTGCATTGCACGCGCAAGTTATAGTGAGTCCAACTAACTATAACGTGGAATTTCATTGGTTTTATGTCAGTAAAATTTCCAGCTAACTATAACATGTGTCAAACCTATGGTTTTTTCAGTGAATTTCATAGGTTTTTTAAATGCTACTTCCTAACTATAACGTGTGTAAAACCTATGGTTTTTTCTGTGAATATATATATATATATATATACTTTTATAAAGAGTGGAGCGGCACGGTAACTCACTGCAGTAGAACACAAGGCACTACGTGCACCAGCGGGCCACAGGGGCGGCCACGCCCATTTGGGTGGAGACTGCATTCGAACTGATGCCTTTAAAATACCGTGCCTGCCTTCACTCGCAGCCAGTAGCCCATGAAGAAGTGCCGAGGGGCACAAAACGCGTCGGGCTGACCTGAAAGATTTGGCAAGAATAGTCAGCTTTGTATCCACGGCATCTTTCAATAATAAACAGCGATACCTACCTCCTTGTGTGGGCCCCTCACTGCAGGCAACTGTTGTGGTTGGTATTACCTACTGGCGGTCGCCAGTTGGTAGTTATAGTTAGGATTTTTTTCAATGCAAAATCTCAAAATTCTATTGTGAATAACTTTGGCGCCGGTTGACGATCTGCCTGAAAATTTCCTCAAATTTGCCTCGCGGAGCTTCGGTCCTTCCTCGAAAGTTTAGGGGGGATTCGTGAAGCGAGGGTCGAGATAAAAGGGGGGTTCCAAAACGTGTTTTCCCCATGTTAATTTCCATAGGGCGGTCAAACTCACTTTTAGCCCGAACGTCTGAATGGATTTCCACCAAACTTGGCAAAATTGTAGGGACTGGTAGCCCGATGTGCCTTTCCTATGTCTCAAGATATGTGCTCCAGTGGTTTTTGAGTAATTTAGGTTCAAATAAATATATATATCTATGGCAGCGCCCCGGTACGCGCACCGGGGAGCGCTCCGGGCGCGCTACGCGACTTGCACGCGGAAAGCTGATTGGCTCTCGGGTGTCTGTAAACATTCCAAACAGTCCGGTGCGGCCGCCATCTTGTGTCTCGGTAGGATCGAGACACAAGAGGTGGCAAAAACAAAGGGGGAATTAACCATTAGGGGGCAGAGTAGACCCCGCTGACCCCCTAGGTTTGATGTGGGGGCCATAAAACGGTCCCGCGAGGGTAAAAAAAAAATTACCGCACCGGAGAGCGCACCGGGGGGGCGTACCATGGGGAAAAAGAATGACAGTTTAAAAAAAAAAGTAGCTGTTTTAAAGAAATGTTCTTTTTGTTGGTTTTTTATTTTTTATTTAAGTACCTACATGTAGGTACCAATGCAGAGACTTAAATTTAATGTACACCGTCTCCTCTGTAGATATCTTGCATGTTGTTATAGAAGTTATTGTGGTATATGGAATCCATAATATAGTCTGTCAGGAAAGCAGAAACAGATCCTTTAAGCACTCCCTGAGAAGTCCTAGGGGATCATGGGTAGTCTATCCTGCTCCCTTATGATAAAAAAGAGATGTAAAATACACATAGGAGATAATATAGTGGGAGAAATGTAGTAACTATGAGTAAACTTACTATGTAACACAAAAAAGTTGCACAGTATACTATAAGTCTCATTTTATAATATAATCATTTTGGTAATAGTTCATGAATTATATATAAAAATGAATATTGTCTCAAACGATTTAAAATTATTAAATATACATTTATTCTTCTGATTCTTTTTCATAATTTAATAAAACTTGTAACATAATATTGTCCAGTATTTCCTCATAATTATAAGTACATGATTCCATTTGTTCCAAACATTCTATTAACTGTTGGTCCAAAGAGTCATCCATGAAATCAACTTCATCTTTTTGCTCTTCTGGATTTTCCACCTTTACTTCGATAGAAGTAACATTTGCTTGTTTTTCTCCTTCTATTTTCTTTCTGAAAATTGCATAAAAATTAACTATATTAGTAGAATTAGGGTACTGTTGGGTTTTAGTTTAGACAGGTACTTCTGAGTTTTTAACAGTGAAGTAATTTTTGGGCAGTGTATGGTTTCAGGCAGGAAGTAGAACTATTAAAAAGTGCATGTGATGAAGTCTAAGTAAATTCATAATTATACCAGAGAAGCCTAACTCAATCCATAATTATAACAGAGAAGCCTATCTCAATCTATAACTATTATACAGGGAAAGTATATAACTATCAGAAAACGTTTTCCCAAATTAACTTAAAGTGCCCAACATAGTTCCCCTTTCAAATTAACAACTTACCTTTTTCAAAGTAGTTGAAGTTTTCTGTCAAAATTCAATCAAAATGTACCTCAGGTAGTATTAGTCAAAATGGCTGTGTTTCCCTGTCATTTTTCTTATATATTCAGGTACTTAACCAATCAAATGTCAGCACATAAAAGTACAAAATGTAAGTAACATTTTAATTGGTTGTAAATTCCAACACTTTCATATGTGTTTTTGTCATGTAATTTACCTCAGGATATTTAGACAGGGCTACAGCCCAAATGGCTCAATGGAATACCATCAAATGTGGGATAATGGTAGGGACTGGTATGTAGTAGGGTCTATGCTATATTTGGTGAAAGTCTGTCCAGTGGTTTTTATGTAATTTCCTTTCCCACATTTTTTTTGGGAGCGCTCACCGTTGCGCGCCCCGGTACGCGTACCGGGAGCGCTACGGGAGTCCGCCATTTTGTGTTTCGGTCGAATTGAGACACAAGATGGAGGACAAACAACGTTGGGAATGGGTAAAAAGGGGCACAGTAGACACCCCCTGACCCTCTAGGTTTTCTGAGGGGAGTTTAGGAGGGGCATATATGCCAAAAAAAAAATACATTTCGCGGGGGGAGCGCCCGGTACGCGCACCAGGGAGCGTACCGGGGAGCGTACTCTGGTGAAAAATAGTGAAAAAAGTTAGAGAAAGATAATCATTTTGAGTGATCAGAGGTAGGGTAGCTCTGAAAAGAGCTTTTGGGTTCTGTGGCTGATTTAGGTACCTATAAGTAAGTTCCAATGCACAGTTTTAAATTCAGGAGAAATATTCTATTCTCCTAAGTGGAGAAGTGTGGCTCAATGGTTAGAAGAGGAAGACCATGAAGCAGAGGTCAGACCCGGGACCAGGGTTCAATTCCCGACGCGGAAGGGTCTTGAGCCCAAAATGTCCACGGACTCGATAATTCTTGCTTCGGTGCCAGCTCGAATCACGGGTTCACACTCTGCAACTCCGGGCAATAGCTTGCTTAATCTCCACTATGGCCCCCGCGGCGGGATGCCTGGCTTTCACCTTGGGGGTGCCCAGTACGGGTTATCTCACAGGGAAAAACCAGGACGGGTTCCCAAAGCAAGCGCTTAGAGACCATTGGTGATAATGCGCTATATAAATATAAATTACAATTACAATCTGAGAAGTGCACACCATCTCCTCTGTAGATATCTTGCATGTTGAAACGCAAGTTATTGTTGTATATTGAACCCATTCCATAGTCTCTCATGTAAGCAGAAACAGATTTATTCACATGTTTCCGCGCTTTTTCAAATTGTGGAGAAAATTGGTTGGACCGGTTCCATTTCTGTCTTTGACATATATTGGAATATACCAAGGCCGTTTGTGGAAAAAGTGTCATCAATTGATCAAAGGTGTCCTTTAAAAGCATTTCCAGACCTACACCAGTCAAAGTGCCCAAGTCATTTCCTCCACAGTGCACTATTAAGAGGTCAGGGTTTGGCAGATGCAAAAAGGTTTTCACCAATGGTATCAATTGGTGACATCTCAATCCACTCTGGCCAAACCACTTGATTTCCACATTTGTTAAATCAAGGTTGTGAAAATTTCTGCTAGCTGCATACCGTTGAGCCCAGTGGATGTAGCTATGTCCAATAATCCACACAGAATACATGATGCGAGAAGGTTCTGGTGCAGTCAGATGAAGTGTGGAAATGAAATGGCAGTTGGAACAGTAGGAGTTTACCCAAAAATAATTGTGGAGTTTCACTGCTCTTGAATCACAAGCAATGATTGGTGGATTCAGATAGTTGAAAACTAAAAGTTAGGGTGCATGGTTGTGTTTTGTGAAAGAAGCAATTTGAATGGTTAAGAAAAAGTCAATTAAAGAAACATTTCATCGGATAAGCTGGTGTATTGAGAGGTCAAACATCTTTGCTTAGTTCATTTGCAACATTGTAGAATAAACTTTTGAACCTGAGAGTTCAGTAAGGAGGGAGTTGCTATGGTAACAGATAGAAAGGGCTGAGGGGGGAAGGGTGTTGGTTTGAAAATAGTGAGGGAAGAGTTTTGATTGGTTGAAATGAGGCATATCTGTGTAGAATTAGAGGTTTTCTGTGCCAGTCATGGTTGCAATGTGTGGAGTGCATACCTTTTGCTCTGCTAAAGAAAAATTGGTGTGTGTGTCTGACATTGTTCTCTATCTCCCAAAGCATTTGTAAAGGTAAGAAAAGATTCATTTGATTTAGATAGAGACTTGTATGCTCTATGGAGAAGATTTGGAAGCAGATTTTTTTTAATGTTGTTTTCTGTCATGTTTTTTGATAATGCTTGGTTAAAACATTTTAATGCATAGAGGAATTGTATTTTGTGAAATAGTGAATTTTCAGTACTGAAATTGAATGCTTGTATATAGGACCTGTGCTGTGTTTCCAAAATGTTATTTAAAAAACGATTTTGGGGTAAATGCATGCTTTTTATATTTTTGAGAATGAATTATTAGTGCGTGCCTCAATAAATAAATATATTTGAACCTTTTACAATGATGTCACCTGCATTACCTCAGATTAGGATGCAGATTGAGCTTCTTTCTGGTTGGTTTGTGTCATGTTTTTGGATAATGCTTGGTAAATAGGTTTTGCAGCATAGGGGAATTGCATTATGTAAAATTGAGAAGTTTCTCTAGTGACATGGAATGCTTGTACATAGGACCTGTGCTGTGTTTCTAAAATGTTATTCTAAAAACGATTTTGGTGTAATTGAATGCCTTTTAAATGTTTGAGAAGGAATTATTAGTGTTTGCCTCATTAAATAAATATATTTGAACCTTTTACAATGATGTCACCTGTACTACCTCAGATTAGGATGCAGATTGAGTTTCTTTCTGGTTGGTTTGAGTCATGTTTTTGGATTATGCTTGGTAAATAGGTTTTGCAGCATAGGGGAATTGCATTATGTTAAATTGAGAAGTTTCTCTAGTGACATGGAATGCTTGTACATAGGACCTGCGCTGTGTTTCTAAAATGTTATTCAAAAAACGATTTTGGGGGCAAATCAATGGTATTTACATTTGGTCCTTATTTATGATTGCCTTGTGCCGCCGGTGCGTCACTTTTAACATGGGAAAAAGTGAGGCACCGGTGGCCCAAGGCCTTCATAAATAAGGCCCTGAGTTTCTTTGCTGTTGGTTTGTGTTTTGCTTTTTGATATTGCTTGCTATCAACATTTGCAAGATAGAGGATTTGTATTTTGTGAAACAGTGAGGTTTCAGTAGTGAAATTGAATGCTTGTACATAGGACCTGCGCTGTGTTTCTAAAATGTTATTCCAAAAACGATTTTGGGGGCAAATCAATGGTATTTACATGTGGGCCTTATTTATGATTGCCTTGTGCCGCCGGTGCGTCACTTTTAACATGGGAAAAAAGTGACGCACCGGTGGCGCAAGGCCTTCATAAATAAGGCCCTGAGTTTCTTTGCTGTTGGTTTGTGTGTTGCTTTTTGATAATGCTTGCTAACAACATTTGCAAGATAGAGGATTTGTATTTTGTGAAACAGTGAGGTTTCAGTAGTGAAATTGAATGCTTGTACATAGGACCTGCGCTGTGTTTCTAAAATGTTATTCCAAAAACGATTTTAGGGGCAAATCAATGGTATTTACATTTGAGCCTTATTTATGATTGCCTTGTACCGCCTGGTGCGTCACTTTTAACATGGGAAAAAAGTGAAGCACCGGTGGCGCAAGGCCTTCATAAATAAGGCCCTGAGTTTCTTTGCTGTTGTTTTGTGTCTTGCTTTTTGATAATGCTTGCTAACAACATTTGCAAGATAGAGGATTTGTATTTTGTGAAACAGTGAGGTTTCAGTAGTGAAATTGAATGCTTGTACATAGGACCTGCACTGTGTTTCTAAAATGTTATTCAAAAAACGATTTTGGGGGCAAATCAATGGTATTTACATTTGGGCCTTATTTATGATTGCCTTGTGCCGCCGGTGCGTCACTTTTAACATGGGAAAAAAGTGACGCACTGGTGGCGCAAGGCCTTCATAAATAAGGCCCTGAGTTTCTTTGCTGTTGGTTTGTGTCTTGCTTTTTGATAATGCTTGCTATCAACATTTGCCAGATAGAGAATTTGTTTTTTTGTGAGACAGTGAGGTTTCAGTAGTGAAATTGAATGCTTGTACATAGGACATGCGCTGTGTTTCTAAAATGTTATTCCAAAAACGGTTTTGGGGGCAAATCAATGGTATTTACATTTGAGCCTTATTTATGATTGCTTTTTGCCGCCGGTGCGTCACTTTTAACATGGGAAAAAAGTGACGCACCGGTGGCGCAAGGCCTTCATAAATAAGGCCCTGAGTTTCTTTGCTGTTGGTTTGTGTCTTGCTTTTCGATAATGCTTGCTATCAACATTTGCAAGATAGAGGATTTGTATTTTGTGAAACAGTGAGGTTTCAGTAGTGAAATTGAATGCTTGTACATAGGACCTGCGCTGTGTTTCTAAAATGTTATTCCAAAAACGATTTTAGGGGCAAATCAATGGTATTTACATTTGGGCCTTATTTATGATTGCCTTGTACCGCCTGGTGCGTCACTTTTAACACGGGAAAAAAGTGACGCACCGGTGGCGCAAGGCCTTCATGAATAAGGCCCTGAGTTTCTTTGCTGTTGGTTTGTGTCTTGCTTTTTGGTAATGCTTGCTAACAACATTTGCAAGACAGAGGATTTGTATTTTGTGAAACAGTGAGGTTTCAGTAGTGAAATTGAATGCTTGTACATATGACCTGCACTGTGTTTCTAAAATGTTATTCAAAAAACGATTTTGGGGGCAAATCAATGGTATTTACATTTGGGCCTTATTTATGATTGCCTTGTGCCGCCGGTGCGTCACTTTTAACATGGGAAAAAAGTGACGCACCGGTGGCGCAAGGCCTTCATAAATAAGGCCCTGAGTTTTTTGCTGTTGGTTTGTGTCTTGCTTTTTGATAATGCTTGCTATCAACATTTGCAAGATAGAGAATTTGTTTTTTGTGAAACAGTGAGGTTTCAGTAGTGAAATTGAATGCTCGTACATAGGACATGCGCTGTGTTTCTAAAATGTTATTCCAAAAACGATTTTGGGGGCAAATCAATGGTATTTACATTTGAGCCTTATTTATGATTGCTTTTTGCCGCCGGTGCGTCACTTTTAACATGGGAAAAAAGTGACGCACCGGTGGCGCAAGGCCTTCATAAATAAGGCCCTGAGTTTCTTTGCTGTTGGTTTGTGTCTTGCTTTTCGATAATGCTTGCTATCAACATTTGCAAGATAGAGGATTTGTATTTTGTGAAACAGTGAGGTTTCAGTAGTGAAATTGAATGCTTGTACATAGGACCTGCGCTGTGTTTCTAAAATGTTATTCAAAAAACGATTTTGGGGGCAAATCAATGGTATTTACATTTGGGCCTTATTTATGATTGCCTTGTGCCGCCGGTGCGTCACTTTTAACATAGGAAAAAAGCGACGCACCGGTGGCACAAGGCCTTCATAAATAAGGCCCTGAGTTTCTTTGCTGTTGGTTTGTGTCTTGCTTTTCGATAATGCTTGCTATCAACATTTGCAAGATAGAGGATTTGTATTTTGTGAAACAGTGAGGTTTCAGTAGTGAAATTGAATGCTTGTACATAGGACCTGCGCTGTGTTTCTAAAATGTTATTCAAAAAACGATTTTGGGGGCAAATCAATGGCATTTACATTTGGGCCTTATTTATGATTGCCTTGTGCCGCCGGTGCGTCACTTTTAACATGGGAAAAAAGTGACGCACCGGTGGCGCAAGGCCTTCATAAATAAGGCCCTGAGTTTTTTGCTGTTGGTTTGTGTCTTGCTTTTTGATAATGCTTGCTATCAACATTTGCAAGATAGAGAATTTGTTTTTTGTGAAACAGTGAGGTTTCAGTAGTGAAATTGAATGCTTGTACATAGGACATGCGCTGTGTTTCTAAAATGTTATTCCAAAAACGATTTTGGGGGCAAATCAATGGTATTTACATTTGAGCCTTATTTATGATTGCTTTTTGCCGCCGGTGCGTCACTTTTAACATGGGAAAAAAGTGACGCACCGGTGGCGCAAGGCCTTCATAAATAAGGCCCTGAGTTTCTTTGCTGTTGGTTTGTGTCTTGCTTTTCGATAATGCTTGCTATCAACATTTGCAAGATAGAGGATTTGTATTTTGTGAAACAGTGAGGTTTCAGTAGTGAAATTGAATGCTTGTACATAGGACCTGCGCTGTGTTTCTAAAATGTTATTCAAAAAACGATTTTGGGGGCAAATCAATGGTATTTACATTTGGGCCTTATTTATGATTGCCTTGTGCCGCCGGTGCGTCACTTTTAACATAGGAAAAAAGTGACGCACCGGTGGCACAAGGCCTTCATAAATAAGGCCCTGAGTTTCTTTGCTGTTGGTTTGTGTCTTGCTTTTCGATAATGCTTGCTATCAACATTTGCAAGATAGAGGATTTGTATTTTGTGAAACAGTGAGGTTTCAGTAGTGAAATTGAATGCTTGTACATAGGACCTGCGCTGTGTTTCTAAAATGTTATTCAAAAAACGATTTTGGGGGCAAATCAATGGTATTTACATTTGGGCCTTATTTATGATTGCCTTGTGCCACCGGTGCGTCACTTTTAACATAGGAAAAAAGTGACGCACCGGTGGCACAAGGCCTTCATAAATAAGGCCCTGAGTTTCTTTGCTGTTGGTTTGTGTCTTGCTTTTTGATAATGCTTGCTATCAAGATTTGCAAGATAGAGGATTTGTATTTTGTGAAACAGTGAGGTTTCAGTAGTGAAATTGAATGCTTGTACATAGGACCTGCGCTGTGTTTCTAAAATGTTATTCAAAAAACGATTTTGGGGGCAAATCAATGGTATTTACATTTGGGCCTTATTTATGATTGCCTTGTGCCGCCGGTGCGTCACTTTTAACATGGGAAAAAAGTGACGCACCTGTGGCACAAGGCCTTCATAAATAAGGCCCTGAGTTTCTTTGCTGTTGGTTTGTGTCTTGCTTTTTGATAATGCTTGCTATCAACATTTGCAAGATAGAGGATTTTTCAAACACAGCACAGGTCGTATGTACAAGCATTCCAGGTCACTAGTGAAACTTCTCAATTTTACATAATACAATTCCTCTATGCAGCAAAATCTTTTTACCAAGCATTATCAAAACACATGACGCAAACCAACAAGAAAGAAGCTCAATCTGTTTCCTAATCTGAGGTAATGCAGATGACATCATTGTAAAAGGTTCAAATATATTTATTTAATGAGGAAGACACTATTAATTCCTTATGAAAAATATAAAAGCTATTCAATTACCCCAAAGTCGTTTTTAAAATTACATTTTAGAAACACAGCACAGGACCTATGTACAAGCATTCAATTTCACTACTGAAACTTCACTATTTCACAAAAGACAATTTCTCTATGCAACAAAATGTTTAAACCAAGCATTATCCAGAAATATGACTAATCTGAGGGAACATAGATGACATGATTGTGAAATGTGCTAATTTATTTTTTGAATCATGCAGATACCATCTAATCAACCTTTTTCTTTGTAATATTCTAGCCTTGAGTTACTCCCTATTACACCTTTTCTCTGTTTTATACCGTCTCTCTTTCTCTTTCTGACTTTTTTTCTCTCTTCCTGTAACACCCTCTGTCTGACCTACTTCTTATAACATCCTGTCTCTGATTTACTTCCTCTTACACCCTCTCTCAAACTTACTCTCTGTCTCTTCCTATACAGGCTTTCTCTGTTTTAGTCTCTTTTATAACCTTTTCTCTTCTAACACCCTCTCTCTGTGTTACTTCCTGTTACACCCTCTCTCTGTTTTACACCCTGTTACATCCTTTTTTTGACTTACTCCCTTTTTTTGACTTACTCCCTCTCCCTATTACATCCTTTTTCTGTCTTTCAACATATTATACACTCTCTTTGTCTTAGTCGTTTTGTATGTTTTACTCCCTCTACCTGTTTCTTTGTCTGAGTCTCTCTGTGTTTTTGTGTTACTCCCTCTAGCTGTTTTTCTTTGTCTTACTCCTAGTTATATAGTTGCTGTGGTATAAACTTAGATATGTTGCAAATTAGTGTTTATATCATTTCTTATTGTCATTGCTTTGTTGTTTACTAATAGTGGTCTATAATGTGTTATTTTTTTCTTTACCACAGATTGAAATCAACATTTGAAAAGTAAGCAAAAATGCCGTCAAGGCAAAGGAGAAGAAAAAATACCATACGGAACACAACAAAATCAGCAACGGAATTAAAGGAATCCTCTACAACAAGTACTTCAAAAAACACCAAAAAAGCTCCTGGTAAGACAACTAAGTCTTTTTTTCGCAACATAAGTAGAACAAAAACAAATGTTAACGGTAATGTGAAGATCCAGAAGGAGAAAGCAAATTTGAAAAGGAAGGAGAGGCCCTCAAAAAATGTCTCTACTGGAGCAGGAGAGAAGAGTATGGATAGCAATAGAAGGCAAACTGTATTTAGGGACATTCGTAGACGAATGTTTCGCAATAGGGTAGTTTTAAATTTGCTAAAAAATGAAAAGAAGGTAAACAGAGAGCTGCTTTTTACAAGAAAAAGAAAAGTGCAGAGAAGATTGTTGATCAGGCTTTTGAAGTTAAGAAAAAAATATTTATTTTAGTAATCAATAGAATTAGGATACTTAACAAGGCAATTGATGTTTTCAAATCGAACAGTAGATGGAAAAGAATAATTAATCGGACTAATTTTTGTGAAGTATTTTCTGGAGAATGGATGCATAGTTCAAGTTCTGAGCCATTTTTTAATGAGGAGAGTTACTTTCAGGAAAATGATTTGGTGCATGCAGTTGACACCAGTGGTCGAGCATATGAGGTGAAAGATGGTTGTCCGATGGAAAAAGAGAAACTTGTGTCTAGAGATGCAGAAGAGGTGTTAGCTGATGAATTTTTAGGGAGATGTACTAAGGGTCCAGTGTATACATGGAAGTGCAGTAGTATTTGTAGTGTGCGACAGGATTCAATCGATTTGCTTCGAAATTTCTTACGTACATATAGTAAGAAAAGTGTAAAACAGAAAGTGAAGATCTTGCAAGAGTTAGATCTTTGCAGAGTGAGAGAAAACACAGGTTTTCATGGGCATTCACTGGTTTGTCTTTCTAGAAAAGTATGTCAGAGTGTATTTCACCATTTTAAGATGTTAGCAGTGCATCATAATAAGGTGAGGAAATTAATAAGAAGGTTGTATTATGCAAAAAGTCCAGCACTTAAGCTTAAACAGTTAAACAGTGCTCTTTTGCATGGATCGGAAGTAGATGTGAAGACTATTTGTGAAGAAATTTGGTTTTGTTATTTTGGGAACAAAGAGGACAGTGTAGAAATGGATATAGTAATGGATGGTAATGTGGAAGACAATGTACAGATTTCAAGTATAGAAAAGTTTGACGAGGAAATTACCAAGTTTACGGTGAAATCAAGTGAAAGGCCTAATTTAACTTGTGTGTGTTGTCGACGGACTCATTATAAGATTCAGACTAGGTTAGTTGATTTATATGCAAAATGTGAATTGGAAAATAATAGTGAATGGAAGGATTTTGTAAGTTATTTTTTGGTGGAGAATTCTTTCGATTTGAGTTTTGATCAATGTATTTGTACTTATTGTTTGAAAAATTAAATGAAAATAGAATGCCTGCTAGAGCTGTTCATAATAATCTTCAGTTGATAGATATTCCTACTGAATTGATGGATTTAAATACTTATGAATCAATTTTGATTCAATGTGTCCATCCTTTTCAAGCTATTGTTCGCATGGAGCCTAAGATAGGGAAATGACCTCCTACAGATTTACAAAGAGGATTAAAGGGAAGATTTGTTTATTTGCCTCTAGATGTCAAAAAAATATTGATACAATTGGTGTAGAAAGAGTAGAAGAGGATCCTCTGGTTATTCTAGTTAATGGGGATCCGACAGAGTAAGAAAATCTGGCAAGACTTAGTGGATGTTAGGAAAGTCAAAAAGGCAACGTAGTATTTGGTCAAAAACAATGAGTACTACAAAGATGTAAGTGTTGGAGCAGAGGAAACAGCTACAGAAGAAGACAGTGATTGTTCAGTTGGCCAAATTGAAAAAGTTGATGTGTCTAGAAGTGAAGAAATATATGAACATTATACTGTTCATCCTTTGCATTCCAAAGAAGTAATGAGGAATGCAATTGACTTGTTTCAAATGAAAGCAGCAAAAGGAAGTCCTATTAGTGTATGGGAAGAAACTTTGGAAGCTCGTTGTTTTCCACAGTTATTTCCAACAGGTCGAGGTGGACGATATGACGATCGACCAGTTCAAATTTCTGCAGCTGAATACCGGACTTTAAGATTATATGCTGAAGATCCAAGGTTTCGTCAATGCATTCCGTATTTGTTTCATCTACTGTATGAAAGTGATTTGTCTGGGCTTTCTTATGCAGTTAATCATATACTGAAAAGTGGAGCTCATCTGCAAAATGTTTCAGCGAGGGACTTTATGGAGAAAGTCAATCTGCAAGACAGTATTTTGGAATCTCAGCTAATCAATCTCATGGCATGTCAGCGTGGAACAAACGAGTATTGGTTCCGTCGTCATGGGGAATTGAAATGTATGCTAAGAAACTTAGGAACTCCTACATGGTTCCTTACTCTTAGCTGTGCTGAGTATGCATGGGACGATTTACTTCAATTTCTACGAGAGGCAAATGGAAACATACAAAATATAGAATTGAAAACACCTGGAGAACTGTGTTCTTTGGATCCAGTGAATGTATGCCGATATTTTAATCATAGATTTGAAGCTATGATGTCTTTTATTACCAACAAAAAAAATCCTCCCCTTGGAGAGGTTTTGGATTTATTTTGGAGGAAGGAGTATTAAGCGAGAGGTGCTCCTCATATACAAATGTTGTTATGGATTAAAAATGCACCCAAATTTGGAACTGATTCGGATGACACAGTGATGAGTTTCATTGAAGAATATTCAACATGTGCTGTTCCGAAAACTACCGAAGAAAACAGTTTAAGGCAACAAGTTTTACGTTTTCAATCTCATCGTTGTGGAAAGTACTGTCATCGAAAATTTAAAAACAAGGAGAAACTCTACACGAAATGTCGTTTTGCGTTTCCACGACCAGTGATTTCTAAAGGAAGAGTAAATAATTTGATGTCTTCTCTGCGACATACTGTGACAAGGAAATCACCAAAAAATACATACAATTTAAAAAGAAACGAAGAGTCCAAGTATATCAACGACTACAACCCAGTGATTTTGTCCATGTGGAATGCTAACATGGATATTCAGTTTGTTGCTGACAACTCTATTGCTGTGGCTCGATATCTGACGTCTTACATCACAAAAAAAGAAAAGACTGAACTGAAGGAAATGTGGGAAGACATTTCACATGAAAAGAGTATAAGTAAAAAATTATACAGTTTCAGTCTGAAGATGTTGTCGCATCGAGAAATTGGAGCATATGAATGTTCTGATCGGTTATCATCAGCAAGTCTCCATGTCAAATCAAGAACAATCATTTGGGTGAGTCTAGGACTTGCTGCAACACGAAACCGAGTTTTGAAATCTGTACAAGAAATTGAATATTTGGCGGAGAAAAAACCAAACAGTACAGATATTTTGAAGACAAACATGTTGGATACATACTATCCAAATAGAAGTACTCACCTTGAGAACACTTGTTTGTATGAAGTTCTGCAAAACTACAGTTATAAGAGGAACATCACAGAAGGTATCAATAATGGAAAATATGCTGTCATTGGGTATGAAGGATGTCTAGTGAAGCAGAGAAAAGGCCATTTGATTAATCATCGGAAATTGAGTTGCGAAGCTCCAGACAAAAGAGAATTTTACTATTTAGCTCTTTTGCAACTCTTTAAGCCATGGCGTACAGAAGAGGAACTACTTGGAGATTTTCTCTGTTATGAAGACTCTTTTAATGCAACCAAGGATACCATAGAATGTCCTGTTTTTCCAAATTATCTGCAAATGTTGAACGAAGAAATAGAGCAAGAAACCACAATTGCTGAAGAGATTGCTAGAGACAGTTCTCAAGACAGTCAGAGTTCTACTTCATTGAGTCAGGATCCACTAGGAGGACCAATTATCCAAAATGAAGCTGCAACTGCCATGGATAAGGTGGAAAGAGCTATGGAACAAGCTCAAGAGGATGTAGTTAACTTAAAAGATTTGGTAAAGCAACTAAACATTGAGCAGAAAAAGATATATGACGAAGTCACAGAACAGATTGAACATGGATTCAGACATGAGAAAAAAGTGTGCTCGTGTACATCATTTAAGCCTGTCCGACTGTACGTAAGTGGAGAAGCGGGAACAGGAAAAAGTTTTCTGATTAAAGCCATTGCTACTTATTTTCAGAAAAGGACTGAATCACCGCTGTCTTGTATTGTAACCGCTCCAACTGGACTGCCAGCACATAACATTAAAGGGATTACTCTACATCGTTTACTGATGCTGCCAGTTGAGCATGATAATAAATTGCATTACAACAAGCTATCTGGAGATGCGTGTTCTGAAGTTTCCAGAGTCCTGAAGAAAATTAAACTTCTTATCATTGATGAAGTAAGCATGGTCTCAAATCTAATGCTTGCTTTTGTGCATTTGAGAATGCAAGAAATTCTTAGAACAGAGTATGATGTGTTATTTGGAGGAAAACACATTATTGTTTTTGGAGATCTACTGCAGTTGACTCCAGTAAAAGGACAACCAGTGTTTAAAATGCTCACGCATGAAGATACCAGGTAGGCCCTTGGAAGCATTGGAAACGTTAATATATGGTTACATTTCAAATATGCAGAACTGCTTCAAAATATGCGACAGGCAAAAGATGAAGATTATAAAAATATTCTACAAGATGTAAGAATCGGAAAAGTAAGTGAGCTTGGGAAAGAAGCTTTACATGCTCGATTAATTTCAAATTTGTATCCAAATGAACACATTCTTCCAGAGAATATTTTTAAGAAAATTACTGAGAACAAATCTGGGATATGTTTGATGCCAACTCTGCAAGAATGTTCCATCTTCAACAACAAAATGTTAAAGTTAGAAAATGAAGAGATTGTGAAACTGGAAGCAATAGATAAAATAGAGCATATGGGTGCAACAATTGTTTTGTCAGAAAATTTGAAAACAAAATTGGATTCATTAGAGAAAAGTATATCTAAAACAGCTGGTTTTGAAAAGACTCTGAATGTGTGTTTAAATTGTCGTATCATTCTGAGAAGGAATTTAAATGTTGAAAGAGGTCTGGTAAATGGAGCAATAGTGTCATGTTGTTGATTTTGTGAATTATAGAAATAGAGATGGAATTGAATTTTTAAAAATAACATTTGATGGCATTGAGCAAGTACAACAAATCAGTCATTGTTCTGCTAGATTTTTGCTTGTAAAAGACTTATATGTTCGCCGAAAACAGTTTCCTGTTTGTTTGGCATATGCAGTGACAATTCATAAATCTCAAGGTTTAAGTGTAGATTGTACTTTGGTGAACATTGGAAGTTCTGTGTTTAAAGAGGGTATGGCATATGTGGCATTATCACGAGTCAGAACTTTATCAGGATTGTACTTGATTGAGTGTGATGAGACAAAGATTTGTGCAGATCTAGATTGTGTTAAAGAATACAATAGGTTAAGAAGAGAGTATGCTCCACATTTGCCACAATATCCTCTGTTTGAAAAACGTGTGGTAGGCTGCAAAAGAAGAAATGAGAATAATTGTAGTGAAGTAGTAGCAAAAAGACAAAAAGTAGATGAAACTGTAATTGTAAGCAGAAAGAAAAAGCATTCTGTTCAAGATGTTGTTGGATTTCAATTTGAAAACAGTTCTGGTGTCAACTGCTATGCTAATGTAGTGGTTAATGTTGTTTTTCTTCTTAAAACTTTATAAGAACAGATTGTTGAAAATCGGGATCAAAGATTCTGCCGTTTATTGAATTTTGTGTTTCAGAAATGTAGCATTGATAGAGCAAAAATAGAAAGTGTAACAGAAATTCGAAATATTTTAGACATGTGTTCTGGTTAAGATAAATTTTCACAGAACATTCAGCAGGATTGTCAGGATTTTTTGATGTATATGTTTGGTGTTTTGGAAGATGAAGGTGTAGATGTAGAACATCTTTTTAGCCTTTCTTATCAATGGCAGCATGACTGCCACAATTGTAGTTTATCAAGTACTACTAGAATAGACACTGAAAGATTTATATATTTGACTTTACCAGACTGCAAATCAGTGTCATTTAATAATCTAGTTAAAGCAGCTGATCATAATATGGTGTGTACCCAATGTAAGTGTCCAATCCTGTCCACATTATTTATACAAACTTATGGTCAGTATGTCATTTTAGTTTTCCAACGATGTAGACCTGATGGAACTAAATTGACAACTTGTATCAAAAATTGTGTGGCTTCTCAGTTATCAATTCCAGGAAGAACATTTAGAACTGTAGCTATTATTTATCATGACGGTCCTTCGACAACATCAGGACATTATACATGCTACTTAAAATGTCAAAAAGGTTGGAGTTACTGCAATGATTCTCATTTGACTTATAAACAATGTTTGCCTTTTGACTTAAAAAATTCTTACCTAGGGTTTTTAGAACCAAAGTTTTAGTAAAGGTAATTGGCCTTTGAAGACGGGAGCAGTTAATAAAAGTTAGTTAGTTAGTTAGTCTAATGTTTAAAATTATTTCTCATATAGGTACTGTAAGTGGATCTCATAGAAAGTGATATCAGTTTTATAGGAAATGTTGAACATAAGTGATCAAAAAAGAGAATATGAATTTTTAAACATTGTGAAAATGTCATATGAGCTTTTCTTTAATTAGAGAAAATTCAAAATATACTCATATATCTGACACTATTTGGCCGTAAGGAAAGTTCAAGGTATGAGTAATAAGTCATAACTTAACACAAGGAGGAAAATGAAAGCGTTAAGAATTATTTCAGATGTTCTTAGATCTTTTTTCATAGAAAGTCGATGAAATGGAAGTTTTAGAGAACAGCAGAGTATTTTCCTACGAAAAGGACCTTCACTATCTACTATTTGGCCTCAAGGAAAAGTAAGTGAATCAAAGATTAGTGTACATATATGATTTGTAAGTTTATATGTTTTTTTTTTAAACACAATCTTTTAGATTGTGTTTTTTTTCCCCACTGTTATATGATGAAGAGTTTGAACTCACTGTTTTAAGTGAAATTCAATATATTCTGAGAAGAGCAAAAATAAACTATGTAACATGTTGTATACGTTATTCTATAGTTTGCATTATGTAATTTATATTGTATTCCCATTGTCTCACACTCATTTTCCCTTTTCCACCCTTATTCAGCTCTCTTTACTCACTTACACTGCCTTTCTTTCACCTTGTTTCATCGCTGTTCCTTTACTCCACTTCTTTCACAACTCCTCACTCCAATTTCAACTGTCTGCATTTCCTCTCTCCCTTGCACCACTTTTCAGCTTTCTCACATTCTCTCAGTACCACTGCTTTAGTTCTCTTCCCCCCTCTTTCCTTCTTTTGCTCCTTTACTCTTTTTCCTTTCTTCACTCGTTGTACTGCACTTCACTCAGTCCTTCCCTTTGTCTTTCTGTGTACTTACTTCCTCACTCCTTTTTCCTCTATCGTTCTATATTAACCTCATTCCTTTCATCCCTTCACTCTGTGACTCGCCTTCACTCACTCTCAGTCATCTTCCATTCCTCTTTCTTGTAAATGGATCCTCATTTAGACTCCTTTCCCTTTCACTCATTTTCCTTTTACTTACTTCTCTTTCCTGATTTCGTTTTGGTATCTCAACTTCTTTTAATATCTTACTTACCTTCAGTAATTTGTTCTCCTTCTATTTCTTTTTCCCTCTTTTTTGTCTTTCTACATTACTTTATTCACGTTTCTGTATGCTTCCCTCTTGCTTTCTTTCTTAGTACACTTTTTTGATTTTTTACCTTTTGACATGTTTCTTCTATTTTAAAATATATATTTTACTAATTATAACTTTTTTTTCTTTTGTCTTTCACAGATATAAAGTGTAGTTTAAACATGCAATTAATTTTTCATAAATTATATGGTAAGTGTGACTAAAAAATGTAGTTTGTCATCACCCTTTGCTTTAACCTCACTACTTTTCTCACACCCTACCTCAGCCCTGTTTCCTTAATCTGCTTCCCTCACTTATTCTTATCCTCCATGTTTATTTCCCTTTTCCTTACTTTCCTAACACATTCAACATCTTTCAGTCTTCCTGCTCACCCACACTCCCTCACTTTCCTTTCTTTTCTGGTTCACTCAGTCCCTTTCTATCCTTCCTTCCTTTACTCTCTCTGTTCTTTCTCTCTGTCACTCCCCATATCTTACACTTATTCACTTTTATCCACCCTCTTTCACCTCTCTTTACTTACACTCACTGCTCTTTTCTTTCCCTCCGTTACCGCTGTTCCTTTTCTCTGGTTCCGTCACTACCCGTCATTCCCCATCCTTTACTTTCCTTCCTTTTACTTTCATCACCCATTCACATTCTCCCAGAACCTCTGCTTTAGTCTTCTTCCTCTTTCTTCTCTTCTTTTGCTCCCTTATTCATTTTCCTTTTCTCAGTTACTTCCACTTATACCTTTTCTCTGTTTGACTATCTATTACACAGTCCCTCTGTGTTCTTCCTTCTAGCTTTCTTTCTCTTTACACCACTATCTCTGTCCCCTTTGCTCATGCACACTCCTTCATTATTTTTTTTTATTTTTTTTGGTACGCTCCCGGGACGCGCACCGGTACGCGCACCGGGGCGCGCACCGGGAGCGCTCGAGGGTGAGACATAAAAAAAAATGAATATACTTTAAAAAAAAGGTATTATATTAATATATATATATATATATATATATATATATATATATATATATATATATATTCACTGAAAAAACCATAGGTTTCACACCAGTTATAGTTAGGAATTAGCATTTAAAAAACCTATGAAATTCACTGAAAAAAACATAGGTTTCACACCAGTTATAGTTAGGAATTAGCATTTAAAAAACCTATTAAATTCACTGAAAAAACCATAGGTTTCACACCAGTTATAGTTAGGGATTAGCATTTAAAAAACCTATTCAATTCACTGGAAAAACCATAGGTTTCACACCAGTTTTAGTTAGCTGGAAATTTTACTGACATAAAACCATTGAAATTCCACGTTATAGTTAGTTGGACTCACTATAACTTGCGCGCCTGCAATGCACTGCTGATGACGTCACATATTACATCACTCATGACATGGTCAATTTCCAGCTAACTAAAACTGGTGTGAAACCTATGATTTTTCCAGTGAATTGAATAGGTTTTTTAAATGCTAATCCCCAACTATAACTGGTGTGAAACCTATGGTTTTTTCAATGAATTTAATAGGTTTTTTAAATGCTAATTCCTAACTATAACTGGTGTGAAACCTATGGTTTTTTCAGTGAATATATATATAGATAGGTAGTTATAGTTAGGACTTCTTATCCATTGAAAAAGCGTTTTTTCTTTTCCCAATAACTTTGGCGTCGCTTGACGAATCTTTACGAAAATTTCAAAATTTATGGCCCGCTCCGGTCAGCTCCTATCTTGAAAGGTTCGGGGTGATTTGGAATGCGTGGGTGAGAAAAAAGGGGGGTCCCAAAACATGTTTTCTCCATGTTAATTCCCATAGGAAACTTTAGACACAGCTACAGTCTGAACTGCTGAACGGAATTACACCAAATTTGGCAAAAAGGTAGCCCTTGGTTCAGAAAGAACTCTTTTTGTTAAATGGTGTAAATCCGTTCAGTAGCTCCCGAGAGATAAAAAAAGGTAAAAAATGCATTTTCCAAAGCAAACCAGCTCGAACTGCTGAACGGAATTACACCAAATTTTAGATGAAGGTAGCCCTTGCCGCAGAAATAACTCTTTTTCTTAAATGGTGTAAATCCATTGAGTTGTTGTTGAGAAAATCAAAAAATCAAACTTTCGTGTGATAGAGGCGCAGTGGATCCACGCACCCTCCCAATCACGAGCTTCATGCTAATTGGCTGTCAACACTCCAAAACAGGAAGTGTTGGCAGCCATCTTGTGCCTTGGTAACTGAGGCACAAGAAAACAGAAAAACTAAGGTGCAAAACAAGAAAAGGGGGCAGGGTAAAAACACCCTGATCCCCTAGGCCTGCTCAGGGGGTCCCACAAGGACCGTTACGGACCCTCGTGCCCCGGGGACCACCACTTCCACGGGGCTTCCAGGCACATTGGGAGGGAGGCTGTGCAGACCCCTCCTGGAGCCAGTGATGGCCCTGGGGAATGCCACCCCCAGGGTCTGCAGTGTCCCAGGGTGCCCATCCCCGGGACACTGCTGGTTTGCAATGACAGGGTGGGAGCCTTGCGGCTCCCGCCCTGTCCCCAACGGATAGGGCCGGCCCCGGGGATGGGGTCCCTGGTGCTAGGAGTGACCCGTGTGGCCACCCTCCCCGATAATTGTTTTTTTAAACGAGCATAGCCCAGGGGAATGGGGCCCCCGGGATTCACAGAGGCCTCCCGAGGGGGGCCACGCGGCTCCCCTCCTTTCAAAATAAAAAGAAATATATCTGCCCCGGGGGATGGGTCCCCGGGGCAGAAATCGGCCTCAGGGAGGCCCCCTCCCATTTTTTTCTTTAAAAAAAGTACAAATAGGGGTCAGGTCCTGGGGGTTGGGGTGCCTCGTGCCAGAAAAAAGGGAAATTGAGGAGGGCCACACAGAACCCTTTCTCAAAATAAAAAGTAAAAAAAAGCTGGCATTGTGCCAGAGGCCCGACCCCTCCATGCAGCACTCTGCAAATGCGCCCCCTGGGGGCCAACTAGCCCACCAGGAAACTTCAGTATGCGCCAGGGAGCTGCATTGCAGAAAGGTGTTCAGAAGCCATGCCCCTTTTTACACCTCTCTGCAACGCAGCTCTGTGGCACTTACTGGAGGTACTTGGTGGGCTAGTTGGACCCCAGTGACCCTCAGGATTCAAGGGGACTTTATCTCCCAACTTAAAATGTGCCATGGGACGCATTTGCACAGTGCCGAAGGGAGGGGGCGGGGCCTGAGGTAAGATGTCCAAACATGCCCTGTGGCGCCTTTTAAGTTGAGGGAGTAAGTCCCTTTGAATACTGAGGGTCCCTGGGTGCCAACTAGCCCACCAGGTACCTCCAGTAAGCACCACAGAGCACTACATCACTGATGACATCATCATTGTGATAGACTGGCAGACCTCCTCTCACCCTAATCTAACCTTTGATACACACACTCAAAAATAGAAACTAACATTTTCAAAACAATGGACATACCAATACTACTTACAACACACCTATTCAGTAATTCCAAGATCTGCACACACATCTATTCATTCATCAACAGTCCTATACAGTCACTCATACATGTACTCACTCATCATATGTACTCATACACCTATACATCCTGTTACACGACACTCATCCATAGTGTTACTCACACACATAGTCACACATGCAAAATATCAAACATTCATTAAATTGCATATGCAGTTATACACACTGCTACAGAAACGTATACATACTTACTCTCTTAAGCAATCACTTGAAGAAACACAGACTAATTTATACAGGAACTCTTCCAATCTCTCACTCTCACATACACTCACTTATATACACCAATACTCACATATACTAGTTTAAAACATATGTAGTTTCTCATAGATACTATTGAGACAGGCATGCGTTCACTAACACACCCATACACACACTCATCCACCCATACAGTCCTGCATACATGCTGTCTTCAACACATACAAACAAGGAGTCACTCATTCATGCATCTATGCACTACTTAATACCCCCCACCGCACCATACAGACACTCATACAGATACTCAAAAAACCAACTAATAACCTATATAGACACTCATGTAGCTACTCACCAACCCATGCAGCCACTTATACACAAAGTGAGAGACTGATAGATATTCATATATTTAAACATTACTAACTAACCCATGTATTCATTAACCCCTTCGATGCTGATGACGAGCTCAGCTCGTCATCACCCACGGGTGGCGTGTGCTGATGACGAGCTGAGCTCATCATCTAACACGGAAAAGTGAAAAAAGCTGCGCAGCGCAAAAATCGCCGCAGCAGCGATGCGGTTAAGATACACTTAGTCAGTTATACAAACAATTTTTTTTTAAATCATTCATTTAGACACGTATATACCCATTTATTCTTCCATTGACCTTGAGATATACATATATAAAACATATTTAATTTTCAGAAAAACACACATTCACTGGATGATGTCATCAGTGATGTCATTTGAGATGTCATCAGTGATGTCTTGAGTGATGTCACTGACCATGTCATGAGTGAAGTAATATGTGACGTCATCAGCAGTGCATTGCGGGCGCGTGAGTTATAGTTAGCTAATATAACTATAATGGGGGGATTTCTATGGTTTTGTACGAGTGAAATGTCCAGCTAACTATAACCCCCCTGAAACCTATGGTTTTTTCAGTGAATTTCTGAGGTTTTTTAAATGCTAATTAACGTGCCTGAAACCTATGGTTTTTTCAGTGAATATATATATTACCTACTTGCGATAGCCAGTAGGTAAATATAGTTAGGACCTAGTTACCATAGGAAATTCTGAACATTTTATTGGGAATAACTTTGGCGCCGATTGAGGGATCTGCCTGTAATTTTCCTTAAATTTGCCTCGCTGCGCTCTGCTCCTTCCCCAAAAGTTTTGGGGGGATTCGTCAAACGTGGGCCAAGAAAAAATGGGGGTCCCAAAACGTGTTTTCCCCATGTTAATTTCCATAGGGACATTCTGACAAGGCTACAGCTCGAACGGCTGAACGGAATTACACCAGATTTGGCAGAATGGTAGGGACTGGTATGCATCAGTGCCTTTTGTATGTTTGGTGAAAATCCCTCCAGTAGTATTTGAGAAAATTGAATTTGAAATTTTTCAAATGGCATTATCTATGGGACCTTTAGACACGGCTACAGCCCGAACGGCTGAACGGAATTACACCAAACTTGGCAAAATGGTAGGGACAGGTATGCAGTAGTGCCTTTTCTTTATTTGGTGAAAATCCCTCCAGTAGTTGTTGAGAAATTGAATTTGAGCAAATTATATATCTATATGCGCTCAACATTCTATTGGGAATAACTTTGGCGCCGTTTGAGGAATCTGTGTGTAATTTTCCAGAATTTTGGCCAGCTCCGCTCCGCTCCTTCCCTGAAAGGTTTGGGGGGATTCGTCAAGCGGGGGCCGAAAGGGGGGTCCCAAAACGTGTTTTCCCCATGTTAATTACCAATGGGACCTTTAGACATGGCTACAGCCCGAACGGCTGAACGGAATTACACCAAACTTGGCAAAATGGTAGGGACAGGTATGCAGTAGTGCCTTTTCTATATTTGGTGAAAATCCCTACAGTAGTTGTTGAGAAAATTGAATTTGAGCAAATTATATATCTATATGCGGTCACCGTACGCGTATGGTACGCGTACCATACGCGTACGTGCGCGTACCCTTATGTGCGCAAGCGAGTTTCTGATTGGCTGGCAGTCGACTGTCAACAGAGAACTGAGGCACAAGAGAGCTCAAAACAAGAGTGGAAAACACGAAAAGGGGGCAGGGTAGAGACCCCCCTACCCTCTAGCCCTTCTCAGGGGGTCCCAAAAGGACCCCAAGGGCAAAAAAATAAAATATTCAAAAATATTGCGGGGTACGGGCACCGTACGCGTACGGTACACATACCGTGCGCGTACCCCACGATTAAAAAAAACTTTGTTTTTTAACTTGGTGGTCCTTCTGGGACACCCTGAGAAGGGCTAATGGGTCAGGGGGTCTCAACCCTGCCCCCTTTTCGCGTTTTCCACTCTTGTTTTGTGCTCTCTTGTGGTTCACTTCTCCTGAGAAACAAGATGGCTGCTCAGGTGGTCCCCGAAGGATAATAACATATTTGATTTGATTTGATTTGTCCATTTCTAAAGCGCACGAATGCCCGAAGGTGTCTTGGCGCTATGAATTGTCCGGATTCCGGGGCAAGTCTGGAGTTATTAAAATTTATGCGGTGAATAACCAGGTCTTGATTCTCTTTCTGAAAATCTCCAGGGTTGGGCAGTTTTTTATGTCAAGTGGTAGTGAGTTCCATGTCCGTGCTGCATGCACGAGGAAGCTTCTTCCTCCCCAGTTTGATCGTTTGAACTTGGGTATCGTTATCAGTTTTTTTTCACCTGATCTGAGAGGCCTTGATGGTTCGTAGTGCTTTAGGTGAGTTTTCAGGAAGTGAGGGCCTTTGCCCTGCAGTGCCCTGTAGGTCAAGCATAGTGCTTTAAACTTGACTCTTTTGGCTACAGGTAGCCAGTGGAGTATCTCTAGTTTATGACTGATAGGCTGAAACTTTGGGATTTCAAGTATCAGTCGTGCCGCTGCATTCTGGAGTCGCTGCATTTTTTCCATGATTTTTACTCTGGCTCCGGCATACAGTGCGTTACCGTAGTCCAGTCGAGATAGTGCTAGGGCTGTCACTACAGTTCTGCGTGTGTCTTGAGGTAGGTATGGGAGTATTTTTCTGATCATTTTCAGTATCAGCCAAAAAGACGATGCCAGTTTGTTTACTTGGGCTTCGTATGTTAGTTTGGTGTCTATCATGACTCCCAAGTTTTTGGCTTTCTCTGAGGGTTCTGGTCTTGTTCCCAGTTCAGGGGACCACCAGTCTGGGGACCAGATATCGGCGTTGCCTCCTAGAATCATTACCTCACTCTTTTCTCCGTTGAGTTTGAGGCAATTTTGTTGCATCCATTGACTAACTTTTAGCATGCATAGTTGAAAATTCTTGGCTGTTACTGTGCTGTCTTTGCCTATAGAAATGACGATTTGGGTATCGTCAGCGTAGGATATTGGTGTAAATCCATTTTCTCTTATTAATTCGGCAAGGGGGGCCACATATAAGTTAAAAAGTGTTGGGCTTAATGACGAGCCCTGTGGGACGCCGCATGGTACTTTAAAGGAGTCTGACTTTGCTTCTCCTATTTCAACTGTGAAATTTCTCTCATGGAGGTAGGATGCGATGAGGTTACACACATGGTCACTGGCTCCGGTTTCCCTAATACGTTTTATTAGTATCTCGTGGCTGACCGTATCAAAGGCCGCCGAGAGATCCAATAGCACCAAGGCGGCCTTTTCTCCTCTGTCCAGTATACTTCTAAGTTCCTCGGTGGCCGTGAGGAGGGCTGATTCCGTTCCGTGTCCTTCCCGGAATCCAAATTGAGAGTGATCGAGCCAATTGTTGTCCAGTAGGTACCGTGAGAACTGTTTATTTAGTAGTTTCTCCAGCACCTTTGCGGCAAAAGGAATCCTGGCTATGGGCCTGTAATTGCTGGGGACCTCGTTGTCTAGATGGGGTTTTTTCAGTAGTGGCCTGATTGAAATGGTTTTCCAGTCGTTTGGAAATATGCTGGTGTTTAAAATTACTTCAAACAATTTTTGAAGTGTGTGTCCTATTTGTTCTGGACATATTTGAAATATTTTCGGTGGGCATGGGTCTGAAGGACTGCCTGAGTTGGTTGTCATTACTTCCTTGGTGATTTGTTCCACTGTGGGTAATGACCAGTTAAAGTATGGAGTGCCGCTGGATTGGTTGTCTAGTTTTGTATTGTTTATGGGATTTTGATTTGTATGGTCATTCTGGTTGTTTTTAAATAGTTCATACACTGATGATACTTTATTTACGAAGAAGTGGCCTAAAATGTTACAGAAATCAGATGATATATCTATTGGATTATTGTTTTCAATTTTGGCAAGTTTTTTGACTACTGTGAATAGGTCTTTGCTCGAGTTCGAGTTCGAGTATATAAACGTTATAGAATTAGCATTTACAAAACCTTTGAAATTTATTGAAAAAAAATATAGGTTTCACGCCTGATATAGTTAGGAATTAGCATTTAAAAAAATTTGCAAATTCACTGAAAAAAACCATAGGTTTCAAGCCTTATATAGTTAGGAATTAGCATTTAAAAAACCTTGCAAATTCACTTAAAAATCCATAGGTTTCAGGCCTGATATAGTTATAAATTAGCATTTAAAAAACCTTGCAAATTCACTTAAAAAACCATAGGTTTCAGGCCTTATATAGTTAGGAATTACCATTTTAAAAACCTTGCAAATTCACTTAAAAAACCATAAGTTTCAGGCCTTATATAGTTAGGAATTAGCATTTAAAAAACCATTGAAATTGCTCCTTTATAGTTAGTTGTACTAACTATATTTCGCGCACCCGCAATCCACTGCTGATGATGTCACATATTACATCATTCATGAGATGGTCAGTGACATCACTGATGACATCTCAAATGACATCACTGATGACATCTCATTTGACATCACTGATCACATCACTGATGAGATCATTCATGTGATAATACGATGCACCTCCTCACACTCTAATATAACCTTTGATACACTCACTGTTAAATACAGACTACCATTCTTGAAACCATTGACACACCAATACCAGTTACTACATATGCACTCACTGATTCCTAGGTCTACACACACATTCACTCATTCACCCATAGAATCACTCATACATACAGTCACTAATCAATACAACACTATCATATGCACTCATACACCTATACAGACACTCACACACTGCCACTCATCCATGGAGTTACTCACACACTTAGTCAATCATGCAAAGAATCAATCACACTTCCATTTCCTCAACTATACAGTTATACACACAACACCGTACTTATTCAAACATATACTAACACATACTTACTCAATTATGCAATCACTAATACAAGTACACAATGATCCATACAGCCACTCGCACATTCACTGGCTCTCATGTATAGTCATTTATATATGCCAACTCTCACATGCACTGTGTTTTACATATGTACTTACTTGGACATGTAGCACTGAGATATCCATTCACTCACCAACACACCCATGCACACAGTCAACCGCCCATATAGCTGTTTCAACATGCACTCTTGAACTCATACACCTAGTGAATCAACTGCTCACACATCTATGCACAGAGTCACACACCTCTCAGCCACCCACACACACACACTCAGTCTCCCATTCAAATACTTGGGCAACCAATCAATAACCCATATAGCCACTCATATAGCTACTGATCAACACATGCAGCAGCTTACACAACAACAGACATACTGATGCACACATTCAGACAGTTTAGTCACTAACCAATGCATTTAGTAAGACACATTTAATCACTCACTCATACAGTCAGTCATGCACCTACTAAATCCTTCATCCAGACACTTATACATACACTCATTCTTAAATATGTAAAACATATTTAAACTTTACAGAAACACACAGTCACTGGATGATGTCATCAGTGATGTCATCAGTGATGTCATCAGTGATGTCACTGACCATGTCATGATTGATGTAATATGCGACATCATCAGCAGTGGATTGCGGGTGCGTGAAATATAGTTAGTACAACTAACTATATAGGAGCAATTTCAATGGTTTTTTAAATGCTAATTCCTAACTATATAAGGCGTGAAACCTATGTTTTTTAAGTGAATATATATATATATATATATATATATATATATATATATATATATATATATATATATATATATATATATATATATATATATATTTACTGAAAAAACCATGGGTTTCACACCAGTTATAGTTAGCTGGAAATTTTACTGACATAAAGCCATTTAAATTCCCACGTTATAGTTAGTTGGACTCACTATAACTTGCGCGCCTGCAATGCACTGCTGATGACGTCACATATTACATCACTCATGACATGGTCAGTGACATCACTCATGACATCACTGATGACACCATCCAGGGAATGTGTGTCTTTCTGAAAAATCAATATGTTTTATATTTTAGTTTCTATTTTTGAATATGTGTTTCAAGGGTTACATTACACTGAAAGGAGGTCTGTCACTCGGTCACAAGGATGGTGTCACTGTTTTTTTTAAATTCTTTTTTGCTGTTTTATATTTTTAGTATCAGTATGAGTGTCTGTATGGTTTGGTGTGGGTATTACTTAGCACATAGATGCATCAATGACTGACTCACTGTTTGTATGTGTTTTGAAGACAGCATATGTACAGGACTATGGGTGGATGAGTGTGTATATGTGTGTGTTAGTGAGTGAATGACTGTCTCACTAGTGTCTTAATGAGTAACTACATATATTTTAATCTAGTATATGTGAGTATTGATGTATATAAGCGAGTATATGTGAGAGTGAGAGATTGTAAGAGTTCATGTTTAAATAAGTATGTGTTTCTATAAGTGATTGTTTAAGAGAGTAAGTATGTGTACGTTTCCTTAGAAGTAAGGTGGTAGTGTGTGTATAACTGTATATGCAAATAAATGGATGATCAGTAGTTTATTTGCATGTGTGATTATGTGTGTGAGTAACTTTTGGATGACTGTCGGTGTGTAACAGGATGTATAGGTGTTTCACTACATATGATGAGTGAATATATGTAGCAGTGACTATATAGAACTGTTGGTGAATGAGTGGATGTGTATATAGATGGTGGTATTACTGAATTGGTTGTTGAAACTGGTATGGGTATCTCTATTTTTTTGAAAATTGTAGTTTCTATTTTTGAATATGTGTTTCAAGGGTTACATTACACTGAAAGGAGGTCTGTCACTCTATCACAAGGATGGTGTCATCAGTGATGTCATGAGTGATGTCACTGACCATGTCATGAGTGATGTAATATGTGACGTCATCAGCAGTGCATTGCAGGCGCGCAAGTTATAGTGAGTCCAACTAACTATAACGTGGGAATTTCAATGGTTTTATGTCAGTAAAATTTCCAGCTAACTATAACTGGTGTGAAACCTATGGTTTTTTCAGTGAATTTAATAGGTTTTTTAAATGCTAATTCCTAATTATAACTAGTGTGAAACCTATGGCTTTTTCAGTGAATTTCAAAGGTTTTTTAAATGCTAATTCCTAACTATAACGTGTGTGAAACCTATGGTTTTTTTAGTGAATTTCATAGGTTTTTTAATAGCAAATTGTTGGGCTACATCTGGCTGATATTTGGGCCACATTTGGTTTTTTTTGTCTCTGGTGGCCATCTTTGGGCCACATGGGCTACATTGGGCTACATTTGGGCTCTAACATATATATAGCCCAATGTAGCCCAATATATATTTTTTCAAAGTTAATTTTCGTAAAAACCACTGGAGCATATATCTTGAGACATAGCAAAGGCACATCGGGGTACCAGTCCCTACAATTTTGCCAAGTTTGGTGTAAATCCATTCAGCCGTTCGGGCTAAAAGTGAGTTCGACCGCCCTATGGAAATTAACATGGGGAAAACACGTTTTGGGACCCCCCTTTTATCGCGGCCTCCGCTTGACGAATCCCCCCCACATTTTCAGGGAAGGAGCGGAGCGGAGCGGGCCACGAACTTTAAGAAATTTGCAAAGATTCGTCCACCGGCGCCAAAGTTATTCCCAATAGAATGTTGCAAATTTCCTATGGAAAGTAGATCCTAACGATAACTACCTACTGGCGACCGCCAGTAGGTGATATATATATATATATATATATATATATATATATATATATATATATATATATATATATATATATATATATATATATATATATATATATATATATATATATATATATATCCCATGGTGTATTGAAGAATGAGTGGGTACATGAGTTTCTAATGGATGATTTAGTGGGTGTGTGACTATATTAGTGAGTGATTGAATGTATCTTAGTGAATGCATGGGTGAATGACTAATCTGTGTGAATGTCTGTATCAGTGTGTCAGTTTGTGCGTAAGTGGCTGCATGGGTTGGTGAGTAGCTTAATGAGTGTCTATGGGTTAATGATTGGTTGTCTGATTACCTGTATCATTGTGTATATGGGTGTGTGGGGGTTGTGTGACTCCCTGCATGGATGTGTGAGTGGGTGATTTACTGGGTGTATGGGTGCAAGAGTGCATGAAAAACAGGTGCAAGAAAGAGGGAACAGGGGTGCAGAAAGAGGGAACAGGGGTGCAGACAGAGGCAAGAGAGGTACAGAAAGAACCGACAGAGGTGCAGAAATAAATAAAAGGGTGCAGAAATGTGAAAGAGAGTAGCAGACAGAAGCAAGAGCAGTGCAGAAAGAACTAACAGGTGTAGAAAGAGCCAAGAGGGGTGCGGAAAGCAGCAATAGGAGTGCATTAAAAAGCAAGAGGTACATGATGTGGCAAGGGGGGTGCAGAAAGAGGTAAGAGAGGAGCAGAAAGAGGTGCACACAGGTACAAGCGGGGCAGAAATTTGCTATATAGGTGCGCAAAGAAGCAAGAGAAGTACAGAAAGAGGCAAGAGGGTACAGAAAGAGGGAAGAGGGGTGCAGAAAGCAGCATACGAAGTTCAGAAAGAAGCAACAGAGGTGGAGAAAGAGGCAGGCAAGAGGGGTGCAGACAGAGGCAAGAGAGGTGCAGGGAGAGGGAAGAGGCAAGAGGCAAGGGGGTGCAGAAATTTGCATGAAAGGTGCAGAAAGAAACAAGAGCATTACAGAAACAACTGAGAGAGGTGCAGAAATAGGCAAGAGGGGTGCAGAAAGAGGCAAGAAAAGTGCAGAAAGAAGCAACAGAGGTGCAGAAAGAGTCAAGAGCACTGTAGAAAGAAGGAAGAGAGGTGTAGAAACAGGCAGGAGAGGTACAGGAAGAGGAGTACAGAAACACGCAAGAGAAGTGTAGAAAGAGGTAAGAGGGGTGCAGAAAGAGGCAAGAGGTGTTCAAAAAGAGGCAAGAGGGGTGCAGAAAGAAGCAACAGAGGTGCAGAAAAAGTCAAGAGAGGTACAGAAAAAAGCAAGAGTGGTGCAGAAAGAGGCAAAAGACGTGCAGAAAAAGGAAGAAAGGTGCAGAAAGAAGCAAGAGAAATGCAGAAAGAGGCAAGAGAGGCGCAGAAACAAGCAAGAGTAGTTTGCACACCATCAGTACCAATCTAACACCAGCATTTAGCAATAAGAGGTGACCATTCTAGGTTTGCAAAGGGCCTTCCACCACGCTATACCACTTGTCGCTGCATTTTTGGGAATGTTTGAGCCATTTGAGCTAAAAACAAGGGTTTTATTTTCAAATATGCAGATTATGCAGCAGATGATGGATTATGGGGCAAATTCAGTAAATGTATAATAGTTTGAAAGTTGGTGCAGCCAAACAGTTGCATAATTCCAGTGGCCCTGCTCATTCCTTTGACTAGGTCCAGAAGTGCTCGTCAGTGGTTCCTTCTTTTTTTGCCTCATTGAGTTTATAGTTTAGCTTATATGGCAACGAGGAAGACTAAACCTGAGGTTACCACTCCACAACAGACTACCATACCACATAATTACTCTCCATAACACATAATCCCACTCTACATAATTCCTGTACACTAAATACTACATACTTTCTATCCACATATTTTCACTGCACAACATACCACATACTTTCACTACACACACCATACTTCCACTCCACTCCACTCCACTCCAAAATAAATTAGTAAAAACTTTCACATTAACCTTCTCGCAAATTCGAGCCCCATTACATTGCAAAGGCTACTTTAACTGGTAGTTGTGTTTGCGGCGTGGCGGAGAAAGGGGGCTGGGCCTCCGACCAGTGCTCAGGAATTACACTGTGTAGGACTTACAGGAGGGCTACTTGGCAGCCAAAGTCCCTCTTGAGTAAAGTGGACTTCATCCCCCAACCAGTACTGTGCCAGGAGGTGCATTTGCCGAGTGGTGGAGAAAGCTGAGTGTGGGTTCCAAAGACCTCTTAGTAATTCCACTGTGTGTGACTTACTGGAGGTAACAGGAGGGTTAGTTGGTCCCCAAGGTCAACCTTGAGGGCCAACTACCCCTCCTATTACCTCCAGTAAGTCCCACACAGCAGGATTTCTAAATTCTCATAGCAGGCCACGCCAACTTTCCCCACCACTCTGCAAACGCACTTCCTGGCACGCTCTTGGATGGAAATTAAAGGCTGCTTCGCTGCTGGGGGTCCTTAGGGGCCAACTAGCCTACCTGATCCCTCCAGTATGCCCCAGATAGTGGTATTGCTGACAGGTGGATACAGGCCACACACCCTTTTTCCACCACTCTGTAAATGCACCTCCTGGTGCTTTCTGGGTTGGGGCGTTTAGTCCTCTTGAATCCTGAGGGTCCTTGGGGAGGACTAGCCCACCAGGTAACTGCAGTTAGCCCCTCACAGCTAGATTGCTAAGAGTGGTCCGCGGCCACGCCCCCTTTTTACACCACTCTGCAAATGCGCTTCCTGGCGCACTGCTGGTTGGGCAATGAGGTTCTCCTGTGTCCTGAGGACCTCAGGACTAAAGTAGACCTCATCCCCTGAGTGGGCAGAAGTAATAACGATGAATGCGGCATCTGAGCAAGTTTGGATAACAAAACGCGTCATGCCGTCACATTAAAGAGCATCTTTGACCCATGAACCCGTGTGTGGTCGTCTTTCTGCATAGCAGCAGAGGAGTGTGGTGTTGTTGTTTTTGAGGTACGGCCACAAACACCTCAAGTACCGCCCACCTCACAAGTGGTCCAGCAAAGTTGGTGGCTAACTGGGTTACGCCTGAACCCCGCTTTCCTGCAACTGGTACCTGCCTATCAATGATGAACTGCAACTTTGTGGGAGGTAACTGCCTACTTAGACAGTGCCTGCAGGCTTGTTTGTCAGGAATACAACGGAGAGGTGAGGGTTCGGGGAAGCTTTTCACTGCCCACTTCAGAGATCAAGAGCTAACATAGGGAAGGAGCAGACACCGCCCATTGGGGCTAGTACTTACGTCAGGTGTCTGCCCAGCCCGGCCTATGCATTGTGAAGTTAGCGCAATCCCCTGTGTCAGCATTCACGTGATGCCTCCGCCAATCGCAGAGGGGCATTGGAACTTTAAAAGGTGGGTGGGAGTATTAACGATGAATGCGGCATCTGAGGAAGTTTGGATAACGAACCGCGTCATGCTGTCACATTAAAGAGCAGCTTTGACCTGTGAACCTGTGTGTGCTCGTCTTTCTGCATAGCAGCAGAGGAGTGTGGTTTTGATGTTTTTGAGGTGTGGCCACAAACAATTCAAGGAGCGCCCACCTCACAAGTGGTCCAGTGAAGTTGGTGGCTAACAGTGGATTCTCAAGACTTTAGGGTTATGCCGGAATCCCACTTACCTGCAACTAGTACCTGCCCATCATTGATGAACTGCAACTTTGCGGAAGGTAACTGCCTACTTAGACGGTGCCTGCAGGCTTGTTTGTTAGGAATACAGCAGAGAGGTGAGGGTTCTGGGCAGCTGTTCACCGTCCACGTCAGTGATGAAGAGCGAACATATGGAAGGAGCAGACACCGCCCACTGCGGCTAGTACTTACGTCAGGTGTCTGCCCCGCCCGAACTTTGCATTGTGGAGTTTGCGCAATCCCCTGTGTCAGCATTCCCGCGATGCCTCCGCCACACGCAGAGGGGCATTGGAACTTTAAAAGGTGGGCAGGAGTATTAACGATAAATGCGGCATCTGAGGACGTTTGGATAAGGAAACGCGTCATGCCGTCAGATTAAAGAGCAGCTTTGACCCGTGAGGCGGTCGACAGTAGGTAGTTATCGTTAGAACCTAGTTTCCATAGGAAAAACATTTTTTGATTTGCTAATAACTTTGGCGTTGTTTGACGAATCTGCGTGAAATTCTCCCCCAAAAAAGTCTATCCAGGTTAGCTCTTATCCTGAATGTTTGGGGGTGATTCATCAAGCAGGGGCTGAGAAAAAAGGGGGACCCCGAAACAGGTTTTCCCCATTTTAATTTCCATAGGAGATTTTGAGACGGGCTACAGCCCGAACTGCTGAACGGAATTACCCCAAATTTGGCACAACCTTAGAGCTTGGTTCAGAAAGTAACCTTTTTTAAATGGTGTAAATCCGTTCAGTATTTTTTTAAGTAAATCAAAAAATAAGAGTCAAAAAATCAATTTCCCATAGGAAATTTTGGGCAAGGCTACAACTAAAACTACTGAATGGAATTACCCCAAAGTTGACAAAAGGTAGTGCTTGGATGAGAAAGCGACCTTTTTTTTAAGTGGTGTAAATCCGGTCAGTAGGTGCTGAGAAATAAAAAAAATTAAATTTGATATCTAGGGACGCCAGGAACCAAACCAGGAAGTGTTGGCAGTCATATTGTGACTCGGGAGAAGCGAGTCACCAGAAAACAGAGAAACAAAGATATAAAACAAGAGAAGGGGGCAGGGTAGAAACACCCTGACCCCTAGGCCTGCTCAGGGGTCCCAGAAGGACCCACAGGGCCCAAAAAATCATTATTTGAATTACATTTTGGCACAATTCGCGCTGAGGTCGCAAATTCCGTCAAAATTGTTTAAAAACAATGAAGCGCGGGTTCCCACATTTTATTTTAATGAGGCCCCCGGGTGGGCTGGGTCCCGGGGCCTTTCATAAAAAATAATAGCGGGGGCCCGCTGGGGACCCCTCATCCCCGGGTACCACCACTTCCCCGGGGCTTCACTCATGTTGGGAGGTGGTGTGCACAGCCCTCCTCCTGGAGGCTGTGATGGCTCTGGTGACCGCCATCCCCCAGGGCCAGCTCCTGCAGTGTCCCAGGGTTCCTACCCCCGGGACACTGCTGTTTGCTATGACAGGGCGGGAGCGCGTCATAGCCAACTTGCTTTGGATTTTGGAAGTGAGAGCTGGGGAACCTGCTCTCACTTCCAAAATCCAAAGCGGTTTACTTTTCCACACAGGGAGCTGCAGGTCCCGCAGGGAGCCGGTGGGACCGTGGGGGCATTGGGGCTCCCCCCAAAGTCCCCAACGGTGAGGCCAGGCCCCGGGGGATGGGGTCCTTGGGCTGGAATTGGCCACGGGAGGGGGGCCGACGCGGCCCTCTTCTCTTTAAAATGTAAATAATGAACATGTCGGCATGCTTCGGGGGATGGGGCCCCCGAGGTTAATGTAAATTAGTGAAAGTGGACATTTAAAAAAAATAATTGAGTCGCGACTCTAGCGCGGCTCTCAGCGCAGCCCCGTGTGAAAGCCATGGGTGCGCGTCTCTCAGCGCTGCACTTGAGTACTTCTTAAGTCTTTCAAACACTGAGGGGTATATTCTCAAGGGCACTTTATCGCAACTAAAATAGTGATAAGTTTAACGCACCATTCATAAGCTGGAGCAAACAGCCCATATCACCAGTTTACCAGTGATAGCAGCCTCAAAAAGCATCGACACGGATAACCCCGGCAAATATTGCTAATGAGATGTAGAGTAGGCGTTCCAGTGCAAAAAGCAAACACATCACTTTGCAAGTTTCTCAACAACCAGCAAGATCGTCGAAGAGAGTACAAAATAGGCGATAAGGTGCATTAATAGCAGGAAGTTTACACCTGCTCTGACCTGGTGTAAAGTCGGACTACAGGCTGTAACATGAAAGGGAGCCCAGCCCAGAGCCACACCTGAACGACAACAGATCATGCAGCTTGGACACCCAACACTGCTCCAACATCCCCTGCCACCAGCCCCTTGTCCACCATCCCCCCTCACCGCCCCCCCACAAACAAATGTGACAGCAACCTTAAGAAATCTGTAACGTAACTAATTGGCTGATGTCGCACAAATATAATAAAGAAAATGCATGTGAGGTTAGACAGATAAGATTCCCAGTCATCTATGCATTTACATATAAAACATTTTATTTAAACAAAACAACAAAATAAATGTAGGTACAGGCATGGTGTGTCATCCCTCGACAATTTATGAATCACAACCTGCAAGACAAAAAGAAAGCTAAGATTGTGCGTCATGTGTCTATCAAAGGAGAGAGAGAGAAAGAGAGAAAGAGTGAGAGAGAGGAAGAGAGAGAGAAAGAAAGAAAGAGAGAGAGACAAAGACAGAGAAAGAGAGAATGACAAAGGGAGACAGAGAAAGAGAGAAAGAGTGAGATACAAGGAAGAGAGAGAGAAAGAGAGAAAGAGTGTGAGAGAGAGGAAGAGAGAGAGAGAGAAAAAGAGAGAGAGAGAGAAAAAGAGAGAGACAGAGAGGAAGAGAGAGAGAAAGAATGAGAGAGAAAGAGAAAGAGAGAAAGAGTGTGTGAGAGAGAGAAAGGAAGAGATAGAGAGTGAGAGAGAGAGAGAGAAAGAGTGTGAGTGACAGAAAGGAAGAGATGGCGAGGGAGAGTGAGTGTTGACACTGTGGAGAAAGTCCTCACAGCTCACCTTTCTGCCTCCTGTGTGTCTCCAACCACGTGCAGGGACATAGTGCAGCCCTCAAGTTTAGTCATCTGAAACATAGTATAGAATCAGTAATAGAAGAGAACATACAACTGCACACACCTAATTCTCTGTTTCGCCCCTGCGTACCCAGGCTGCTGCACCCCATTGACTCCCGCCACCCAGTGGTGTCTGCCCGCCCCTACGCACTCAGGCTGCTGCAACCCATCAACTCCCGCTGCCCAGAGGTGTCTGTCTGTCTCTGCGCACCCAGGCTGCTGTACCCCATCCACTCCCACTGCCAGAGGTGTCTGCCCACTGCTGTGCACCCAGGCAGCTGCACCCCATCCAGTCCCACTGCCAGGAGGTAACTGCCCATTCCTGCGCACCCAGACTGCTGCACTCCATCCACTTCCACTGCCTAGAGGTATCTGCCCGCTGCTATGCACCCAGGCTGCTGTACCCCATCCACTCCCACTGCTGGGAGGTATCTGCCCGCTGCTGTGCACCCAGGCAGCTGCACCCCATCCAGTCCCACTGCCAGGACAAGCCTCTCTGCTTACCTTCCGCCACTGGCATGTGTCTAAGAGGGTCCACCACGTGCCGAAGCAATCTCCTCAGCTGTTACGTATCCTTGGTACTTCAAAGGGGCCACGCAGACACAGAACTGTTCAAAGTCTGCATGTGGGGGAATGGATTGGCATAATCTGCTGACATCGTCCTTCTGAAACCCACTGGAGGGCGGATGAAAATGAATATTACCGAACTGTGACTGCGTGGAACTCAGTTGGAAAACAATCAAGGAGGCACTTTGTACTATACACCCCATAATGCACCACACTTTGTGATTTACTTACTGGCCCACCTGAGGGCAACAAGAATAAAATGCAGCTTAAAACGGGAGTGTTCTTGCTTGCAATGCTGCGCAGTCTCAGAGATGCCTGTGAACAAGAAAATGTAACTTCGAAACGCGTAAGGCTGTTTGAATTTTAAATGAAGGAGGAATGCCGGTTGCCTTTTAATTATCCACTCTGGAGTGCGTTTTCAAATGCAGGATGCTTTGTTCGAAAAAATAAATAAATAAATGATATATGTATTCGTCATCGATAGGAATAATATAACAGGTGAATCCTACATTTATATTACTATTACAATATATTTCAGTTCATATATATATATATATATATATATAAATATATATATATATATATATTCACTGAAAAAACCATAGGTTTCAGGGGTGTTATAGTTAGCTAGACACAAAACCATTGAAATTCCTCCGTTATAGTTAGATGTACTAACTATAACTCGCGCGCCCGCAATCCACTGCTGACGATGTCACATATTACATAATTCATGACATGGTCAGTGACATCACTGATGACATCTCAAATGACATCACTGATGACATCACCGATGACATCATCCAGTGAATGTGTTTTGGTTCGATATCTAAATATGTATTATATCTATTATATATATAGCAATCTGCATTGAAGAATGAGTGGATGTATATGTGTCTGGATGGAGCATTTAGTAGCACTGTGATTGACTGTCTAAGTGACTAATTTAAAGTGTCTCACTAAATATATGGGATAGTGATTAAACTTTGTGAATATCTGTTTCACTGTATCTCTTGTTGTGTAAACTACTACATAAGTTGGTTTCTAGCGGAAAGTCTATATTACTATTAATTAGTTGTGAGTATCTGTATGTGATAGTGAATGTATTTGTGGTTGGGTGGGAGGTGTGTGACTGTTCAAAAATTTGTAAATAGTTCATTTAGTAGGTATATGACTTCAATACTGCACGTGGAAACACTTGTTTGGGTGAGTGAATCTCTTTATGGGTTGTAGTGTAGTTCCTATATTCCCAATAGGCTCTGCGCATTGGAATAACATAAACAGCAGTGTAGACCTAGGACTGAGGTCATCTAGGTCTCTACTGACTATGTTAGACTTAATTAGTTTTGCCAGCTAGCTCAGAGGTCACTAGAAACTTTCTCGAATGAATAGGGAGGGGTTATGTCTGATTTAGACAAGAAGGGATTAGCTTCTGACAACCATATAACATGACAACTTTGCTCCCACAGAATAAGGAGTAGATCTCCAGAGTCGTGTGAAAACAATAGACCGCTATTTCACTCAGTCAATCGTGCATGCTTAATTGCACCAGGGTGCAGAGAAATAGAGAGACGGGCGTTTTCAATAAAAGGTGTTATTTTATTGAGCAGTCTTCTTTCTCATGCAAGAGAAATGAATTGCCACAATTGCAATACTTATCATGAAGTAAAGTGCGTACAGTAAAATGAGTATTATGAAATAATACTGTAAAAGCATTGATATGGTTTCTTAGCCATATGATACTTTAAAACGGATAACATATTTACATACATAAAAACATTGACTAACGAACTCAACTGGTGCTTCTAAGATACGCCTACCCTGGTGTACCTGATCTAAGCCTAATACGTGGAAAGGAGTAAGTAAGTTGGAGTTTTAAGTTAAGTTGGGTTTTTGCCAAGAATCTGAATCAAGAATTCACTTAAAGGTTGGAATCAGCTCCGTACCTTGGTTATAGAATGAAGGAGGTCTTGTATCTCGTTTCTCAGGACTCGATCTCCCAGTCACCCGCAAGGGTGACTGGAAACACCGGAGCTGGATTTCTCGGCATGAGAAAAGGGCAGCTTCTTTCCCGGTGTGTCAAAGGGCAGGACGGCTTCCTTTGGCTCTCGCATCAGGTGGGCTTCGGATAAGTAGATAGCCGCTCTGCTCCATTCCACCGTGTGTTGCTTAAGGCAAGTAATGGTATATTTATACCTGGGAGGTGCTGTGTTTGACGTAAGGTTGGACATAAGACGTCAATAAAAGATGTCACTAAGAACGGGCCGTTCTTTCAGTGCTCGAAGGAGTTCTATGACAAATCAAAACAAAGGCATGGGGAATTCCCAGGTTGCTAGAGGTTTGGTTTGTTGAAAGAACTCATTGTGCTCTCTAGGAGTCTAAGGAAGTAGCCATGCCGTATTTGGGCTGCATGGGCTATGACTAAATATGGGTATGATAAGGACATGATTTATTATAAGCATATAAGGGCATAAATCTGGAATATTTAATTAGGGTCCTAGATACATTCACAACACCCACTCCGCGTATAATGTCCATCATTACTAAATACTAAGCAATATAGAAACATATAGGTAGGCATGTGTTTTCCAGCCCACCCAAAAAATACAATGGATGCATTTGAAATGGTATAGATACACGAAAATGAGTATTATACTGTACGCTTTCAAGCAGAGTTATCATTCAGGAAATGCAAATATAAATATCGGCTGAATGAATTGCGAAAATTACATTTCAGAAATGGCTCTGAATACAGAAAAAAGGTCGAGACCATTTCATCACATAGTTATACAAGATTGTACATATGCTAGTGGCTGATTCAAAATATTGTCTCTAGATTTTCTAAAAATAGAAGTTCTGTTCTCTAAGAATAGTTCTACTTTAAGCAGAGTACCATGTGCCCAAAAAAATGGTAAATATTTTGGAAATTTGGGAAAAATAATTTCGCTCTCGGGATGAGAAAAAAAAGAGTTCCACTGTTTTTATTTTTGGAGTTCTGTTTATCAAAAACTGAAGGCCGAATTCAGAGTTCAGGGAACGCTGTGAGCTCGCTTTTTCAAATATTATTCTCGTTGTTAGGGGAGAACATTACTTCTGATAGGCCGGCAAAAAATGCGTCTACAACAGTAGGTGAACGTTGGGCCAACTCCGAAGAGGTGGAAATAGTGCATATGTGCGATGCATTGCCATCATCGATGTCAGGATCAGCAATGTTCACGGAAGGTTGTACCTGTGTAGTGCCGCTTTCATCTCGTACCTCACCGCCACCTAATCGTAATGGTGAAGTCTCAACGAATGCCGTCATCAGAATAGGTAGCCGCTGGGGACAACACGTTGCATGAGTCGTTACAGGACAAAGCAAAGCCTCGATATCCATTGGTACTGCTGATGGTAGTGTAAGACAAATGTCCAACACGCATTCTTCTACGCATAGCAGACATCGAAGCACAGGTAAGATGCAATTTTGCCAAATTGGTCTGAATGAAAGAAACCAGGTAGTATTCAGATCTCTTAGCCGGGCCAATCCGAGGACTTTAGTGATACGTCCTCGGTATCGTATTGCTAGGATCGTTTCTTCCATCCTAGCCAGAGTTTTGTCTGTGACTTGGCTTGACATATCGGAGCAGAAGGAACAAAAATAAAATTCCTGGTACGAGTCCCAAAATAAGAGGCAGGCCACCGAAGAGCGAATGCACAAAATTCGGGAAGATGCCAAGAGCTGCTTCGAAGGGTGTTAGCAGTCCCGAAAAAATTGTCTTAAATACATGTGCGATGCCACTGGTATCTGACATGTTTAAGATTTGACTTAACATTTCTACGAAATGCACGGGGCAATTTGTCGATAATAGGGTATGTATCTCTGCCGCTGTCCTTGCAACTTGCAGGTCATACGTCTCTTTGGACGAGGTTAAAGGCACAGTTGTCTATAAAAGAATAGACTTACTTCTGCTTAAAGTATCAATTCGAATAGAAGAGATATTTACATAAGGCCATATTGCCGCCTCCATGTCTGGATTGCTGTTTGGATACAATACTTGCATACAGCAAATGACCCTGGACGTTACAGTTACGAGATAGGGTTTTCCTGGCACCATTCCACAGCAGCTGTGGTCACTTATTAGAACGTAGCTACAGTTGGATAGTTGTCTGAAAAATGGCTCTATCTGTGTAGTAGGGGTGCCCTGCAGATGACATGAAAGATTGTTTGATGAACCTTCGCAGGCCCCATGCAAGTTAATACCTTGACACAGGAGAGTACTTCTCAGTGACTTTTTACAATTATTACCACCAAGAAATACCTCTTTTTTCCCTTCACCGTAACATTTGTGTGTATAAGGTAAATTCCAGGTCGATTTGATGTATCCTTTACCCAACCTTTCATACAGGCCTGCTGGCATATATTTTTGGCAGTATTGAAACTGAAAAGTTGTTATCGGGATTGTAATGGTGCCATGTATTATCCATTCAATGACAGGTCTTTCTGACATTGTCAATGGTAATCTCTCAAGTTTTTCAATGCTCAGTATCGTATAGTCTGCTCCTTTTTGTGCCAAACTGATTTGTTTATCAGTAAGGTTAAAGATAGAAAAAAATGACGTTGTGTAGATTAAACGCCATGGCACATAGCCTAAACGCAGGTTTTCCAACGTCCAGCCTAGTTGTACAATAGAACGTAATTAGGACTGGCCATTTTGTAACATTAGCATGTCCTGCTCTATTATATCAATAGCAGATGATACAATGCTGTCCAATGAATAAATTCTGGAGGACAGAGTCGTTTAACCCATTGTCCACTACAGAAAGTGATTTCTCCAAATTAATACGATCAATTTCTCGTATTTTTTCTACAGTTTCAATTTGTTTTAATTTTCAAGCTTCATTGTAAGCTGCATATATACCGGCGTATATGAAACGTTTTTGACGCTGCTTGCGAGGTCCCATTATGAAATCTCGCAAGTCAGCACCTTCTATAAGTAAAGTTAAGTGTTGCTTAATTTCGGGAAGTGTGGATTTCTGTAGCCAGTCAAGGCATAGTTTTCCTACACTATATGTTGTAACTATACCTGGATGTTGTCTCTGGGAATATCTTGGGTCTGGCCTGTTCTGTTTGAACCCCTGTATTTTTTTCAGGAATCTATCATGACAGTTATTAGTGTCTGTGGGCCAGATCAACCACTTGTTCCAATCAGGAAGTGTTCTGTTTTGTTTTAAAATATAGGCCACGTCTAACACCTCATCTGTAGTGGTGTTTCTATCAGGCACTGGCTTTGGTATAGACGGGTTGTTTAAATCTTTTATCTTGGCTAAACCAAGACAGGTTGTTTGTTGAATGGTATCATTCAGGAATAGTATTTGTTCTGGGATCATGCAGGCTCTGAATAATGCTTCTAGACCTTGTACCTTCCATTCTTTTGTACCCCAGATGGTTTTTGTTTCAGTGTTGTTTTTCCAAAACTCAAAACCAAATGTAGACATTTTATCATAACATTTTTCAGAATAAATCAATTTAGTATTTGTCAACATGTTTTTCATTCCTGTCTTATTTAACATTTTGAAATAAAATGTTTTTGGATCAGTGTAATTAAACCCTGAAAAGTAAGGGAATTTTTTTATAAAATGTTTTTGAACTGCCTATTGGTGGAGTTGGACAATGTTCCCATTGGTTATAAGTAAAAACATTTCTAGGATTTGCAGACTTATGCAGATAATGATGACCATAGTGGTTGTAACAATACATTTCTTCATAATTCGATGAACCCTGTAAATAACCATGTTCTGTACATTTTGCTGACATTTCTAAATTCGACATCATATTATTAATATTTTAAAAAAAGTCCCAATCATCAGAGAAAGAACTTGGTGTCACAACGTCATTTAATGAAATCTTGAATTGGTGTGGATATTTCAAGAGCTTTACCGGGCCATAGATTTCATAGTCAGTTCTGTCCCATGCTATACCACCAGGTATAGGCTTTGCTGTGATGTTCGCTGATGATGGTTCTCTTTTCTCTATGTGAGAGGATCTGTGTGGTTTCAGGACCAAGTTGATGTTCTGACTTGCTGTGTCCATTGTACTGTAATAAATTTACCCAAACCTAAAACTAAGATGAGCCAAAGTAGTAGGAAAAGTACACCTAACACAATCCATAGTTCAATCCAAGGGGAAATCAGATATGTTTCTTTGAGTTGATGAAAGAGCTCTGTAATTTTCTTTTTCAAAGTTTTTGTTGCTGGCTTGTCTCCATGTTCACTCGGATCATCGGAAAAGTCATCAAAGTTGATAAAGTATCCAGATGCAGTTCTGTCAATTGGTGGGATTGCTTCCGGATTTCCATTTATCTTTGCAATTTCTTTTGTTACATTTGTATAGTCCGAGGCTACATCGTTGTAGACTGGTGTTTCTTCATGAACTATTGCAATTTGGGTTTCAAGAGGCACAAGTTCCATGGTTTTGTTGCATAGTCCATTTTTATTCACTGAAGGTTTATCGAAAGTGATTAGTCTCTCAGTTTGAACCTCTTGGATTGTAGCAAGATTTGGCCTTCTGCTACTTCTTGGGAGTCCGCTGGGCCTACTGCTTATTATTGGCCACATGATTGTGGTTTCACCAGGTCGATGGATACGACTCTGTTCTCCTTTTTACCAGCAAGTGGCGGTAGTACTACTGATCTTGTTCCGCTGACAGCTAAGACAGGTACTGCTTTTCTGTAAGAAGGCCCAAATTCCTTCTTTACCGCGATCTTTTCTCTGACCAGATCCCCAATCTTTGGAATCCAGACAGGTCTTGCTGGGACAGGTGGTACCTCAGTGGTTGTTGGCTTAGACTTTATGTTACTTAGACTTTTTCTTGTTTCATTCAAGTCCTGTTTTTTCATCCACCACTGAAGTTTGACAATCTAAATCCTGGATTTTTATTCTAGTACCAAACAATAGTTCGTATGGAGTGAAACCCTTTAGAGAATTTCTTGGCAGATTGTTAAGACTACGTTGGACACTTGTTAGATGTTTGACCCACCCATCACCCGAACCTAATACCCTCGCTGTTATAGATTGCTTTATGTCACGTTTTTTTCTTTCCACAACCGCATTTCCCTCAGGATGGAAGGGAGAAGAGTACAGCAATGCAATGCCCGCTGGTCATGGCCTCTTTGTAAGCTCGAGAGCTAAATGCAGGACCCTGGTCAGAATGTAGCATGCCAATTGCGTATGTGCCGATAAAGACTCGCAAATATTTTATAACAGTTCTGGCATCACCGAGCGCTGGGGCCACATCTTTAGTGAATCTAGTCTTAATAATTATAGGACCGCATTCTTCCGTGTGGATGTCTGCGTATAGATAGTCTAATGCTGTCTAATAGAGGTGTCTGGGCAGGTGTCTGGTCCGGTTCACCACTGCGATCTCTGTTGCTGTGTCACATTACTGGACGCAGTAATGTGAATCACACACTATCAGTGTGGGGAATTCACGATCGGTATTTTCAAGCGCCATCTTAAAAGCCAATAGTTCAGCCCGCTGAGCTGTACAATCTCCTAGAGATTGAGTTTTAGTGACCAGTGGTCTAAACTTTCCTTCGTGCCAACGACCTTTAACAATCGCGCACGCAGCACTATATGCTTGTTTACCCCCAACTGCGGGTTGTGCTGATCCATCTGTATATATTATACAGCCGTAATGTTCTAGAGGCAGGATTTTGGTCGGCAGAGGACATTCATATTCATATTGGAGAAATTCTTGTGTTTTTAAATTAGGATCAAATTCATATACTACGTCTGGTGCAGCAAGAGAATTAACCCACTTTATCCATCTTGGATGTAGTGCCTTAGCATTTAGAATGATTTCTCTTGTACTGCTTCTAAAGCAGGTACAGGTGTAACTATTATTATACGTTTACCTTGTGAAGGGCTCTTTCTTTTGCTACAGCAGTTTGAACCGCTGTCAGAATTTTTTCTGTTGAACTGAATTTCATTTCAGCTTGTGTGTACAAATGTGAGTTGTAAGCTATTGGTACCATTTCTCCCTCATTAGAGGTCAGGTATGTGAATCTGCATCTTCCTGGGATGACTCGGATTACAAGGTTGCGTTCATTTGCGCGTGTTTGCAGTTTTGTTTTAGTTAACATGTCTGTCTGTAATGATCTCAAAATTTCTATGTGTTTTTGAGTCCAATTAATTGGTTTGAAATCAGGTTTTATTAATTCGTAGAGAGGTTTAACCCTCTCTGCATAATTTAGAATGTATGTTCTTCCGACATTCAGGAAACCTAGTATTGATTGTAAATTCTTCAGCGTTTTAGGTGCTTGGAGTACTGCACATTTCTCTAAGAAATTGTCTGCTAGGCTTTTGCCTTCACTTGATAATTCATATCCTAAAAATAGGACAGTTAGATGGGCTATTCTTGACTTTTCAAAGTTGAATTTGTAACCTTCCCATGCGAACCCAAGTATTATGGTGTTCACTCTTTTCAAGTGCGTCTCCGGTCATCGTGTGTAAGATAGATGTCATTGACATAGGATAATGCCTCATCATCAAACATTTGTAGTAATTCTGTTACCCATGCTGAGAATAATCCTGGGCTATTCTTGAATCCCTGTGGGAGTCGACAGAATTGTTTTTGTGACCCCATTATTGAGAAAGCGGTCAAATACCTGCTTTCAGGTGCAATGTTTTGACAGAAGAATCCATTAGAAATATCTAATGTCGTTTTATATTTTTTGAGCACGATGTTAATATTCATTAGTGCTGCACTGTGTGAGTTTTGGACTGCAAAAGTTTTACAGCAGGAGTTTAGATGTCTGTAGTCCAAAACTAGATGATATGAGTCGTCTGGCTTGGAGACAGGAAACAAAGGATTGTTCATTTGTGAATGCATGTTTCCATCACCCCTTGATATTCAAGTTGATCTAAAATTTCTTTTACTTGTTTTTTAGCTTCTTGTTTAACTGGGTACTGCCTTTGTGCAGTAGGTTGATTTTTAGGTTTCGCCTATTATCATTCGCTTGTGAATGTAATAGGCGAAAATTCAAGTGCTCGATCGACTCGTGAAACCACTGCGGTTTTTCCACAGTGCATGTGAGTCACGTGACCACAAAAGCGGGTCACGTGACCACACAAGCACGCGCATCTCCCTAATCCGCTGCCACACTTCTCCCCTCGCTCGCATTCCCGCCCCCCCACCAGGCTCTCCCGCCCCCATCCGGCTTCCCTCCGGCCATTTGCCAGGAGCCCCCCCCCGCCCGCAGCTTGTTGTATTGTTGGAGGGCTGAGCGATGGAACCGGTGCCATGCTAATTACCCACTGACTCCTGTGATGAAGCCGTTTCAAACTTCTTCATGTAGTTCTGTATTTTGGACTCCCCAACTGAGTATGCATATTTTCTGAACCGCAACTCTTGAGGCTTGAAATGCTGCTGCTGATATAACAATGTGCTCTGTGTGGCAATCCGCGTTTCCTTTAGTTACGTTTTATTTGAAATCGAACATACTTAAAATGCTGCACCTGATATAAAAATGTGCTCTGTGTGGCAATCCGCGTTTCCTTTAGTTACGTTTTATTTGAAATCGAACATACTTAATAAAAAATAGGAACAGCCTTGAAATTGTACACACGTACATGTGTGCGCCAACACATGTACGGGTGCATACACATAGACGAACGTATTAGCCCCCCCGAGATCCCTCAGTGCCTTGAAAACGATTACCTTAAATTGTTACACACCAATCACTGTAGTAGATTCTCAGTCTTCATCATTATGAGGAGAAACTGTAAACTGCGTTCGAAAGTTACCAGAGATTGTGTCTAACTCTCCAATCTTCAGCATTCCCGCCCCCCCACCAGGCTCTCCCGCCCCCATCCGGCTTCCCTCCGGCCATTTGCCAGGAGCTCTCCCCCGCCCGCAGCTTGTTGTATTGTTGGAGGGCTGAGCGATGGAACCGGTGCCATGCTAATTACCCACTGACTCCTGTGATGAAGCCGTTTCAAACTTCCTCATGTAATTCTGTATTTTGGACTCCACCACTGAGTATGCATATTTTCTGAACCGCAACTTTTGAGGCTTGAAATGCTGCTGCTGATATAAAAATGCGCTCTGTGTGGCAATCCGCGTTTCCTTTAGTTACGTTTTATTTGAAATCGAACATAGTTAATAAAAAATAGGAACAGTCTTGAAATTGTACACACGTACATGTGTGCACCAACACATGTACAGGTGCATACACATAGACGCACTAATACACGCATTAGCCCACCCGAGATCCCTCACTGCCTTGAAAACGATTACCTTAAATTGTTACACACCAATCACTTTAGTAGATTCTCAGTCTTCATCATTATGAGGGGAAACTGTAAACTGCGTTCGAAAGTTACCAGAGATTGTGTCTAACTCTCCAATCTTCAGCCAGCTGTTAAGCTCATCCAATAAAGCATGCAATAGTTATAATGACTTGAAGGGCTTTGAAGAAATGTCATTACTTTTTAGAGTATCACCCTCCCTGTCTTTGACACCCTTAACAGCCAAATCTTACCTTACCGTCCCAATACTTTCCATTCAGCTCTGCAAACCTTGCCTGATGCCGCCATCTTTTCTCGTTGGGTGTACTATGGTACTATCGAGATTGTTGGGAATTTTCAGGTTCACACCCCCTGAATTTCAGGGACTAAGTAAGCTATGCCCCTGCTTGCACATATGTTAAGTGAAGTGCGTAACAAGCAAAAAGTCCGGTCTGCAGTCACAGCCCTCCTGCCCCCTGTTCACGTCTACTTTCACTTTCCTTGTGACAGTGGCATACTCACATCTGCATAGTACAAAGAGCCAGCATGTTAACTAGCCTCTATTTTCACAAGTTTCCCTCTATGAGCGTGTAAATTGCAGGGCTGCGGCCGCTTTCCCTCCAGACAAAATGATCGGGGTAGGCCATTGTATGCTTCTCTTAACCACCACACCCTCAGGCTCTCCATCACTCCTATACCATGTGCTTCTGTGCACTCGTTGCTGCACAACGTCGTCTTTCCTGTGTGACTGTCCCTCACCTGTATTGCTGTCTCTGCAGAGACCACATACAAATAACACCACCCACTCTCATCACACACACACACACACACACACACACACACACACACTCCTCAGCAGAAGACTCACAAAACGCATCACTGTGATAGAAGACCAGACACAGACATACAAGCACACGCACTTGAGCATCACTCTTCCGGGGGCATGCAGGCGCTACCACAGCGGGAGGCACAGGACCAGCATAGGTGCTACACCAATCACTGCATGAGGCGCACACTCCTCTGCAGGATGCACCAGCGCCGCTTCCAGAGGCGGCTCAGGGGACAGCACCAGTTTTAGGGGGCAGCCCGTAGTATCAGGTCGTGGTGTTGGCTGTAACTAGGTAGCAGCACTGTTATAAGCTCTGTGGTGTATGGCGCCGTAACTGAGTGTGATTGTAAAAAGGTAAGAATTCTGCCACCTACTATGGGGTGCAACGCACTGCTCTCTGTGCTGCTGCATGTTGTGTTGCAGTCCATATCATTTGTTTTCTAACAGTACATACCTCGGTCATTCGGATACCGGGACTCCTAGGCCTTAGCTGTGCAGCTGTCTGTTTGTGCCCTACTGCCGCTATTTGTTGTGTTGCTCTCTGTGTGTGCCCTGCAGCTGTCTGTATGTGCCTTGCTGCTGTCTGTATTTGCTGTGTTGCTCTCTGCGTGCGACGTGCTGATAAATGTATTTGTTGTGTTGCTCTCTGTATATAAGTTGCCTGTATTTGTTGTATTGCTCTCTGTGTGTGACCTGCTGCTATCTGTATTTGTTGTGTTGCTATCTGTATGCGTCCTGCTGGTGTCTGCATGTGCCCTGCTGTTGCCTGTATTTGTTATGTTGTTCTTTGTGTGTGCATGACACCTGTCTGTATGTGTCTAGCTGCTATCTGAATCTGTTGTGGTGCTCTCTGTATGTGCCCTAATGTTGTCTGCATTTGCCTTGCTGCCACATATTTTTGCTGTGCTACTCTGTTTGTGCCCTGCAGCTGTCTATATTTTTTGTTTGTATGTTCGCTGTTGCTGACTTTATGTGCCCTGCTGACTGTGGTTGTTGTGTTGCTGTCTCTGTGAGTACTGCTGCTACCTTTCTTTTGTTGTGTTACTGTCTTTATGTCCTCTGCTGCTGTCTGTGTGCACCCTGCTGCTGCCTGTATTTGTCTTGCTACTTTCTGTAGTGGCCTGCTGCTAACTGTATTTGTTGTGTTGCTGTCTGTGTGCGTCCCACGGGTATTTATATATTTATGCAGCCTGACACAAAATGGATTTCGGGATTTACTAAACCATGCAAAACTCAATTTGCGGGGCTTAGTGAAAAAAAATTTACCTGCCTAATGGGGGAAAAAAGTACCACGTCCATAGGTCTGCCTTAAATTACCTTGCATCGGGGTGGTATTCCATCAGTGGACCATGGGCGTTCCTTTTCCTCCACCCATGAATTTTGACACAAACCCAGATTTACTAGAGTCTGTAAACCTAGCGTAGCAAAGGGAAACATCTTTATTTCTCCTTGCCGCCTCTTTGTACATGTGCTGCATTTTGCAGCACACATGCAAAGAGGAATAAGCGTCTAAAATAGTTTTTGTGCAGGAAGGAATCCCTTCCTGCACAAAAACTATTCTGACCACAACGCAGGCACTCTTGCATCATGGTGCAAGGGTGCCTGCATTGTCGCTATGCTCCCACAAGTGCGCCTGCCCAAGGTATTCGCGGGCGGGGCCTTGTAGTACGCTTTACACACTAGAACCACCACTCCCCTCGGCCCCTTCCCTACAGGAAGGCTCTGACATGCACCACACCCCCTCCAGGGAGCTCCTGCCCGGCCTGTGGTGCAGGCGAGAGGCAGTCTTGACTTCTTCGCCAGTCTCTGGGCCACTTAGATTTCTGTGGGAATCCAAAAAGGCCTTAAGCAAAACAAGCACTGCCATTGCCAATAGGTTTCGCATTTGGAAAGTTAGAGCTATTGGTTTTGTAAATAACATTTTATATTTATATATCGTTATTGGCATTGTCAATAACAATATATAAATATAAAATGTCATTTACAAAACCAATAGCTCCAACTTTCCAAATGCGAAACCTATTGGCAACGACAGTGCTTGTTTAACTGGATTTTGTGGGGAGGAGAATCCTCATCCCATCCTACATGATTTTTATATAAAGCAGGGGCTTGGGCCACTGCCCATTTTCTTGCAAATATGTATTTTTTATGAATTGGGATATGATTTGAGAAGGCAGGTGAGGAAATATAAATTTTTGGTCATGTTATGTTCCCTAGCGCGTACCCCACCGACTCCATGTACCAGCTTAAAGTGCATGTAACTTCCCTCCTGTACCAGCTATGAAGACGCAAATACATTTGCGTCCAACGTTAACTTGTCCTCTTTCAGATCCGCCCTGAATGGATTATATAGTCCGTTCCTAAGTATGCTATGCCACCGTCTTTTTGTAGTACACTTTACATGTTTTCCTGCTCTGGCAGAGTAGGCCCTGAATTTCTGCCATCGAACCTCTTTTTGGCTCCTGACTCTGACAGCCTCTGCCCAGGCTACCTCTGTACCCGTGAACTCTGACTTACTTTCAGCGCGGCCTCTCGCGCTCAGCTCAGCCTGCTTTCTGCCAAGACTGACTATAACCTTCGAGTTATCTGTTCCGCTCCTCGAGAATGCATTCCTGCCTACTAGCTCCAGTAAACATCCTCTCCAGCTGCAGAGCCAAAGGGCCGACCTGTCTCAATGCAAGTAATTCATAGCCTCTGTTACCATGCTTCCATGGAAGGCCCCGTGCCCCCACGCTTCTCATGTAGACACTTAGGCGCTTATACACGCATCCACAGTTAGCATAGAATAGCTTCTGCCCTAGAGACCTTTCCGCCCAGATAGTATGGTTCCTAAACATCAGATATCAGATACGATAAAAGTACAAGTTGATCTGACATGCCAGACTTCTGTCTCTTTCCGTCAGTGTAAATGTCAAGTCCCCTGCACCCCGTCAATCACACGTCATGCAGCTGCGCGCGCATCCAAGCTTCCGATTTCTGCTGACATTGCAACAATTCTGTTAGCACCACCCCTTGGTGCCACCCACTTGCGTCACCTATCAGTGACGTTTCTAGCACACACCTCTGATTCACGCCTAGTTTACGCCTCTTGATTACGTACTAGTAACACGTGCATACTGTTATCTTGTCTTCTCTCAGCTGTTACGCCTCTTACATTACTTCCTATGGTATAAATCAAGTATATAAGCTATGTAATGTCAATAAAGTTTGCTCTATCCCTTCTGACACCCCTGTGGTGGTCAGAACATGATATCCTGGTCAAGACCATTCCTTTATGAGGAATAAAACCCTTAGAAACTCTAACACCACGGACTCTGTCTTTTTTCCATTCCGATTGAGTTGTTATTGATTAAGTACTTACCTGCATAGAAATTAAGAGAGTAAATTAATTATTTACGTCATTTTGGCGCCCGAACAGGGACCCCTCCCCCACCTCACGCGCCGGTTGGCGCATTGCAAGCTCTGTCCCCTGCCGTCAGTTAGACGGAACCTACGCGTACCGGCAGGATTTCCTGCATCTCCCTCTGACCCAAGGAGGTGACGAAGACTGCGATCAGTGCCCAGACGAGGCGGTGAGGAGTGCGGAGGATCCCGACCAGAGCCTAGCCGAAAGAAGCAAGGTCCGAGGTGTCAAGAGGCCCACCAGGTTTCCGAAGTTTTCCGAAGTTTTCCGAGGTTTTCCGAAGTTCCGAGTCGAGTCCAGTCGAGTTTTCCGAGGCCTTCTGTTTCCGTGCTTCCCGGTGAGTACCATTGCTGGGTCGTATCTAGACGGGTTTGGGTACGCAAGTCCGGTCTGCACTGTTTTTAGGCAGTGTATCTGTACTGTTTAGCAGTATATCTAGTATTCCGAATTTCTGCACTGTTACATCAGTGTATCTGTACTGTTGAGCAGTACATCCAGTATAGGGGGGTAGTCATCTATGTCTTAAATGTCTTCTTATGTGATTAATGTCGTGGTATGAATGTGACCGTTTAATGTGCATTATTGCGCTTCTTGTATCAACTAGCTGTCAGCAGTATTAAGGAATAAGGATTGAGCATTCAGTAATAAGTAAGCAAAATGCCGTTTTTCAATAAGTTAAAACAGATAGGAACTAGGAAAGGGATACTGGAGGAAGAAATTCCTATTCCCCCTAGGGACACTCCAGGTAACTTTATGTACCACAAGCATGGCATAGACGCCATATTATATCTAGATTTATGGGCCGATTACACCAAGCACCTAGACGAAAGACACAGATGGCCTGTTACCGGAACATGGGATGCCGAGTGCATCATGAAGGTAGAAGAAGCATTATGGAAAAAGAAAGCTAGACAATCCCAGAAAGACGCCATAGAATTCTGGCGTAAGGAATCACATAAGCGTGCTGAGAAAGCACTCCGTAGAGAGGACAGACTTAAAGAATCAGAAAAAGCCCAAGAAAATGAATTAGTTATTGAAGGGATCCGAGTAAAAACAGAACAAATAGACCGTGCCCGAAACAATCTTGTAAACGGAATGTATCTCGCGGCCGAAGGTACACCTGAGGCCCTATCAGAAATACCGAAAAACTTACCGCCACCACTAGTTCCAACTAAAGTAATGCATAAGACTACTAAAGACATATTCTTAAATTCATATTTAGAGGATGTAGCACCAGCTTACGCCAATCTGCCTGTTCGTGCCCTGCCCACTGAAAGGGACGGGGGTGGCACTACGCCCCCAGATCATGTTCCGCCAGTACCGCGACAGACCTCCCCTGTTCCGCCAGCTCCGCCACTTCCCGCACCCAAGTTTGACCTACCGAAACAAGTCCTACCTGATCCTACTAAACGACAAATTCAAGTTCAGATCCAGACTCCGCAGGGAGATAATGCCCAAGCATCCGCTTCAGGAGGTGCGACTGCGGGTCCTCGGACCCCGCCATTAACACGCAGATTTAATTTCAGGGACACGCCTACGTTCCAGTCTCCCCGCCTTGACGCATTAAAGGAAAATATGTCAGTTTGCAGATATGATCCAGTACCCGGAGGAAACGATCTAATGATATTGGCATCACTACGGTTAAGATCTGCCACTGATATCTTACTATGCTATGTAGGAATGAAGGAGCGTCTCGATAGAATATATGAGTTTGTTCAGACAGGGAAAGACCCTGACAGTATCAAGGATGCCATGGATAAACAGAAAGTTGACATTCAAGCACAGATATTACGATTTTTCATAAATTGTCTAATAAGAGAACGAGACAGGCCGGAGACAGATCAAAGTGAATTAGATGCACTAACAAAGTGGGGTCAAAATATAGCCGAAGGAAAACATGACAGGGGGGCTTGCATAACCAGTATGTACCAGAAAATTAGAAAGGCAGTGATAACGGCACACCAGAAAGAGAATGAAAAAGCTTCCTCCGAGGAGGAAGAAGAACTTGCAGAATCAGGAAGGTCTACAGATACTATAGCGTATGTAGGTAAGGGAAACTACCTTAGGAAGGGCATCCGTCCGGAAAACAAGAGAGTTTTTCTCTCTGCTTTAACAAACCCGAATTCTTCTGAACATCAGTTCCAGGAAACTGATAAAAGGCTCCGAGACCGAATGGGGTACCATGTACTCAATTCTATGGATGAACAGGAACTAGCCCGGTCAGCCGTGTTATGGGCCGAAAACCCAGACATATACAATGATGATACGTTAGCACAAACATTCTTGAACCTTTCCCCAGAGGAACAGAAATTAGCAGGTGTATACATGATTCAGCACCTCCTTCTCAAGTTCAGAAACCACCATTCCGATCCAGGTCCCTTACACGAAACATTAGAAGCACTACTCATGGATAGATGGAGAGGTTTCAGTACCAAGTTAATACAAATAATTCTAGAACAACGACACAAATATAATACCTTCATAAGCTCTGAATATGTTCCCGCCCCGCCTCCAGAAAGAAAAACGTATCACATGCAATGCCTGAGCGGCATTGAAAGTCAGAACCCCTTACGAGAAGTACACCCAGTTATGGGTGCGGACCAAGTCTTGAAGCGTGTGTATGTTCACACACCACTGACTAAGTTAGAACTGTTAGAAATGAAGAAACTAGTTCCGTGTCATGATAAAGACCCTGCAGGTTTTCACAGAGAACTTAAAGACATGTTACTGATGGGGAATTACACGTATGATGATATTATGAAAATGTTAAAAGTACTGTTGCCCACGGGCATTTACGAGAAATTAAAGGAAAAAGATTGGGAGGTGGGGGACACAAAGATAGCATGGGCAGAAATAGAAGACGAAGAAAGCAAACGAATCCCAGGGTTAGGCCTTGGGGATAGGACTAAAGCATTACCCGGATTAATAGTACAGGTTTTGCCAAGATTATTGACAACTAGAAAGGAAGATTGGGACGCAATCTCGTCCTGTAAACAGAAACAAGATGAAGATACTAGTGACTTCTATTCAAGATTCAAGAAATGTTTCATTATAAATAGTGGCCTACAACCAAGCAGCGAGTCATATCCACACCTTTTCGTATCAAAATTAGTCGAGAATTCCCTACCATTAGTTAAAAATAGAGTGTACAAGGTTGAAAGTACTTGGCAGGCAAATACGCCATCCCAGATGTTACAAATGTTACAATATCATCAAAACAGAATTAGGGAAGAACAAGATCAGGAACAGAAACGTATGAAAGACACGAAAATGAAAATGTTAGTAGCACAGACGGTCCCAGCCGACGGTCAGAGAAGGGGTGGGGCCCAGACAAGTCACACTACAGCTCCCGTTAAAGGGACGTGTAATTATTGTAAACAGCCAGGTCACTATGTACATGAATGCCCAGTCCTGAAACATAACATCTCAACAGGTAAAACTAAAGAAAGACCGCATCCGCCTAGACACGATCAGGTCCAGCAACAGACCTCACAAAATGTACAGCCGATGCAGAATACACAGCCTATGCATGCTCCATCCCACACAGCGCAGACAGTAGCAGTACCACAGCCACAGCCCATTGCCGCGACTCAGCAAGTCTCACAACAGATGTACCAGTATGCCCAATCTGCATATCCAGATTATCCCCGATATACATGAAATAGCCTAGAGAGGGAAGGTGGTTTGCCTCTTATTGAAATTCCTGTAGATCAAGAAGGTCCATATGTACACAGTCACGTATTGGGAAAAGACAGAAAGTTTTTAATTGACACAGGGGCAAGCCGCACTACAATCAGTCACAATGAAGTCCCAGGGGCACCCCTCTCAGGCTCACAGAATGTTTCCCTTGGTTTTTCAGGACAGCCTATTGTAAATGAAGTATCAGAACCAGTACCATTGGCTGTGGGTCCATTATCACGAGTTACAGACTTGTTACTTACGAAATCATGCCCAGAAAATCTGTTAGGAATTAAAACACTGAAGGCTCTAGGAGCTATAATATGCTGTTCCCCGGAGGGAGTCAGACTCTTTCTACGGGATTTCAAGGGTCATTATGTTTTAAGAGATTTTGATGTCAGATTGAAAAATGTACCAGATCACCTATGGGCAAAAGGCCCAGCTGATGTAGGTTGTATGCATATCACTCCATACCGTGTTACACTCAAGACAGGAGTTGTTCTACCCAGAATCAGACAATACAAGTTACCACCCGATGCTGTAGTGGCTTTACTGAAAATCATTGAAGAGCTTATTGCCCAGGGAGTGGTCGTAGAGACCGACTCCAATATCTGTAATTCACCCATCATTCCAATTCTTAAACGTACAGACCCCAATGCACCGCCAGTATATCGGCTGGTGATTGATCTTCGAGAACTGAACAAATGCATCGTACCGCAGTACCCTGTGGTCCCCGATATCTCTTCCCTATTGACTGCTATTGATTCAGAAGCAACGTTCTTTACTGTAATTGACCTCAAGAACGCTTTCTTCAGTGTACCTATTGATCCGGAGAGCCAATATCTCTTCGGATTCAGTTTAAATGGACGAAGTTTCAAATTTTCCCGCGCACCTCAAGGATTCACAGAAAGCCCCAGCATCTATAGTCAAGCACTGAAAAGACAACTAGATTGTGTTCAAATGCCAGTTAACACCGCTTTACTGCAATACGTCGATGATCTACTGATCACCGCACAAAGTGAGCCCGAATGTGAGCAAGCATCATTGACAGTTTTACATTTCCTGGCCGACAAGGGACACAAGGTGTCTCCTTCGAAGCTACAATTCTGTGTTCAGCAAGTTGTATACTTGGGTCACTTGCTGTCCAAAGTGGGGAGACAGCTCACTCCCGATCGCATTCAGTTAATTGTAAATATGCCACGACCCCAGACACAAAAGGAAGTGCGGGCCTTTATAGGCCTCACCTCGTACTGCAGACAATGGATTCCTCAATATGCATTTCTAGCTAAACCACTCATCCAGTTAACGACGCAGGAGGCAGCAACTTCGCCTGCCCTCCCTTGGACTCAGGAACATACACAAGCCTTTGAGGAATTAAAGAAAGCACTATGCCAAGCACCAGTTTTAGCGACACCATGTTACAGCAAACCGTTTACACTTTTTGTTACAGAACGTGATGGTACAGCGTTGTCTGTCCTCACTCAAGACCAAGCAGGTTCACATAAGCCTTGTGCTTATTTTTCAAGTACATTGGACTCAGTAGCCCAGGCACTCCCTGCGTGCTTAAAGTCAGTAGCAGCAACAGCGCTAGCAATCAGACAGAGCGACTCAATTGTTCTAGGTCATCAGTTAACAGTACAAGTTCCACACTCTGTAGAGGTTCTGTTAAACAGAACTCAAACTCAACACTTGACCATAGCACGACTGACAGGTTACGAATTGACACTATTCCAGCCACACATAGAAATCAGACGCTGCAGTATCCTGAACCCAGCAACACTGTTACCTACAGATATGACAGATCCAGCTCCGCATGATTGCATAGAGATCATTAATGCAGTAACAAAGCCCCGACGAGACTTAACAGATGTTCCATTGACAAATCCAGACCTGACACTTTATGTGGATGGTTCATGTATGAGAACAAGTACAGGAGAATTAGTGGCCGCGTATGCCGTGACCACTGAAACTGAAGTTAAAGAAACACATCGTATTGATACACTGTCTGCTCAAGCGGCAGAGCTCATCGCTCTGACCCGAGCCTGTATTCTAGCCAAGAACAGAAATGTCAACATATACACTGATTCCCGTTATGCGTTCGGAGTCGTACACGACTTCGGCATGCTATGGCAAGAACGAGGTTTTCTGACCTCTCATGGTGCCAAGATCCAACATGGTCCCCTCATTCAAGCATTGTTAGAAGCAATACATCTGCCTTCAGCCATATCCGTCATGAAGTGTAAAGCACATACTAAAGTCACAGATTCTGTTTCCCAGGGTAACGACCTGGCAGACCAGACAGCAAAACATACAGCACTGACCCACACTCAGACAACTGATACGACAAAGACAACTGAACAGACAAACTGTATGACAGTCAGGGATCCCACACTAGATGTTATCGACATTCAGACACATGCTACTCCAGAAGAAATAAAGAAATGGATTGAACTAGGAGGGATCCAGACAGATCAAGGTTGGATGACGAAGGGAAAATCTACATGGTTTCTCCCTGACTCTATGGTTCAAGTCATGATAAATACAGCACATAGTCCTGCACATCTAGGAGAGAAAGCGATGTTAGACAGTCTACAAAATCTCTGGAACAATAAACACTTACGAGCAGCAGCAAAACAGAAAGTGCGTACTTGCATGATCTGTTGTCAGTTCAATCCAGGAAAAAGCGTCCCTGTAGAGCAAGGTGGATTTCATCCTCCCGATCACCCTTTTGAAGTCCTCCAGATGGATTATATCCAGATGGACCGTTGTCAAGGATTTAAATATGTTCTCGTAATTGTTTGTGCTCTGTCCCGCTGGACCGAAGCATACCCAGTCCCAGATTACACTGCTCCGACCACTGCCAAGCAGCTGGTTCGTGAATTTTTCCCACGATACGGCTTGCCTCGTGTCGTGTACTCAGATAACGGTCAGCCATTCTCATCTGCATTAATGAAAGAAGTTTCTTTATTACTGGGATATCAGTGGAAGTTCCATTGTGTCCGACATCCCGAAGCAGCAGGCCTTGTAGAAAGGCATAACCAGACACTAAAGATCCGCCTTGCCAAAATATGTCAGGAGAAAGGGGTCGACTGGATAGTCGCCCTGCCAGTGGCACTATTCTACATGAGAATGGTCGCCCATTCGAGATCAGGGCTATCCCCGTACGAGGTGGTCTTTGGCAGACCACCGAATATGTGGGGGACGCCCATTCCGAAAAAGATTACTGATGTTGATTGTAATATGTTGACAGATTACCTTGCCTCCTTGATGTCTGCACTCCAATCATGTCGTTCACAGGTTGCCGCAGCCTTCCCTGACAGCACTGATGTAAAGCCACACGACGTCCGTCCTGGCGACATTGTGCTCGTTCGCAACTTCGACAGAAAGAGTCCGCTGGAGCCCCGCTGGAAGTCCCCGAAGACCGTTCTTCTCACCACAAGGACGGCCGTGAAAATCGAGGGAAGAAAGGGGTGGGTCCACACGAGTCATGTGAAGAAATTCTTGGGACTGAAACCTGATCGAGACTCGTCCACCCCCACCAAAGACTGTGTCGAACAAAAAGACTTTACAGAATCTGAACGAGAAAAGACTCCTCAAGAAAATTATCGCATGAAACTTCGATCTAGCAAGTCAGACAGTTTAATTGTTTAAGTCCTCCCCTAGGTGAATCGGTTAAATAGTCTCTGACATGTATCCCCTAGATCGAGATAGAGAGAGAGAGGCCAAGAAACGTACATATTGTAAATCACTTCGTAGTCACTGTATAGTGACACTATTAATCATGTTTATTCTTAGTATTCTAATTATTGTTGTCAGCATCGTTTTGCCTATCTATTATCCTATTTTCAAGCGTGAACATTCTGCCTATAATGTATCTGCTGAACACATTTTTAGTGAGTTACCTCCACACGAGCTTTCCTACAGACTTGCGCTGCGCAACAATACATTCATTAGTATGCTACATCATTCTCATCAAACTAACAATGCTACAAATTGCTGGATATGTGGCCGACTCCCTCCCTACCAGAATTACAAGGGAGCTCTGCCCCTCTTTCCGTATCCGTTCACCCACAATGGTTCCTGCGGAGCATGGTTTAAAATAATTAATTCCTTAGATCCTGATATTGCTGTTTTCGATGGGGGTTGGGTTTGGGGAAACCTGAACTTGGTCCTGCTCGACGTCTGTTACCCAGATAAGGAGGGACTCCCCACTAGAATAGGAACTGATCTAGAAAATGAAGTATATGGATTAGGTAATTATACAATTAGCCTTATGATTCTTACTGTCGAGTCCGAAGCTGCACCAGTTCTACCCATTATGTCAGTATTGCCAGTTACTGGTGAATTATGTATCAAGAAGAAAGGTTCAATACACTTAGGTCATAGTAAATGCACTACTGTGGTCGAATTCAGTGATCATGGTAAATCGTCTTTCAAAGCTATTAGTCACTCTTACTTTGTTTGTGGTCATACCGCATACATACGTCTACCTCCAGAGTGGGATGGTACCTGTTACATTGCATTCCTTCTGCCACCTGTTTTCCTAGCTCCTCCTGATTACCATAGAAATACCAATCTAGTAAAGAATAGACACAGAAGAGATATCCCACTTGTCGACTACACAGAAACGGCATGGGAACAGTACACCGATTTTAATAAAGGATTCTTTTTCTTTTTAGGACCCGTTCAGAATAGTAAATTAATACGCAGATTAACTAGAACACTTGAAGCAGTAGTGAATGAAACTGCCTCCGCCTTAGGTAACTTAACAGAAGAGCAGTCCGCCATGCGGGTTGTTGTCCTTCAGAATCGTCTTGTTATTGACGTCATCTTGGCAGATAGAGGTGGAGCCTGTAAGGTCATCGGGTCAAGTTGCTGTGTTTTCATACCACAAAACGCACCATCTGTATATCAAGCTATCACCCGTCTCCATAAAATTGCAAATCAGATACATCAGAATCCAGGCACCTGGACTTGGTCCGGTTGGTTCTGGACAACGTTAACAGCTTGGGGATGGAAGATCCTATCCTTCCTAGGCATTGGCCTAGTCCTAGTATTTAGTTGCTGCCTGTGCCTACAGTGTGGGCCAGCGATTTGTGGACTGTGTGCCACGTCATGTATTGAACACTCCAGTTTTCTCTCAAAACGTAAACGAAAGAAAGAAGAACAAATGATGTTACAAGAACAAACTGATCGATTCATGAGGATCGATATTTCATGAAGGGTCCGTAGGGAACAAGGAGGGAATGAGGAAATATAAATTTTTGGTCATGTTATGTTCCCTAGCGCGTACCCCACCGACTCCATGTACCAGCTTAAAGTGCATGTAACTTCCCTCCTGTACCAGCTATGAAGACGCAAATACATTTGCGTCCAACGTTAACTTGTCCTCTTTCAGATCCGCCCTGAATGGATTATATAGTCCGTTCCTAAGTATGCTATGCCACCGTCTTTTTGTAGTACACTTTACATGTTTTCCTGCTCTGGCAGAGTAGGCCCTGAATTTCTGCCATCGAACCTCTTTTTGGCTCCTGACTCTGACAGCCTCTGCCCAGGCTACCTCTGTACCCGTGAACTCTGACTTACTTTCAGCGCGGCCTCTCGCGCTCAGCTCAGCCTGCTTTCTGCCAAGACTGACTATAACCTTCGAGTTATCTGTTCCGCTCCTCGAGAATGCATTCCTGCCTACTAGCTCCAGTAAACATCCTCTCCAGCTGCAGAGCCAAAGGGCCGACCTGTCTCAATGCAAGTAATTCATAGCCTCTGTTACCATGCTTCCATGGAAGGCCCCGTGCCCCCACGCTTCTCATGTAGACACTTAGGCGCTTATACACGCATCCACAGTTAGCATAGAATAGCTTCTGCCCTAGAGACCTTTCCGCCCAGATAGTATGGTTCCTAAACATCAGATATCAGATACGATAAAAGTACAAGTTGATCTGACATGCCAGACTTCTGTCTCTTTCCGTCAGTGTAAATGTCAAGTCCCCTGCACCCCGTCAATCACACGTCATGCAGCTGCGCGCGCATCCAAGCTTCCGATTTCTGCTGACATTGCAACAATTCTGTTAGCACCACCCCTTGGTGCCACCCACTTGCGTCACCTATCAGTGACGTTTCTAGCACACACCTCTGATTCACGCCTAGTTTACGCCTCTTGATTACGTACTAGTAACACGTGCATACTGTTATCTTGTCTTCTCTCAGCTGTTACGCCTCTTACATTACTTCCTATGGTATAAATCAAGTATATAAGCTATGTAATGTCAATAAAGTTTGCTCTATCCCTTCTGACACCCCTGTGGTGGTCAGAACATGATATCCTGGTCAAGACCATTCCTTTATGAGGAATAAAACCCTTAGAAACTCTAACACCACGGACTCTGTCTTTTTTCCATTCCGATTGAGTTGTTATTGATTAAGTACTTACCTGCATAGAAATTAAGAGAGTAAATTAATTATTTACGTCACAGGCATAATCATTTGTTCGCAATGTGGGCACCCCCTGACAAACTCTGGTGGCCAGTCTTTATCTGCTAGAAGGATATCATAGCCTTTTAGAAAGATTCTCCCAAAAGAGACCTTTTATTTTCCTAGTTTTATCTCCCTCTATACATAATGTTATTTCATATAGTTTATGGGGCACGCTAACTCGCGTGTCTGCAGTTTCCACTTGAATGTATTTATTTGTGTCCACTGTCTCCAGAAGATTCATCAGGATCTTGCGAGCTATGATTACTTCTGCTGCGCTGTCTAGCATTGTCTGGGCCCACTCCCTGTTTTTCAGTTGTGTCCTCAGGATTCTCGCCATGTTTAATTTTAATACTTGCTACCTTCTTTCTTGGAAATTGTGATTTTTTATTTTGATGAGCAGGTTCTTTGTCTTTGGACTTGACGTACTCTTCCTTGTGTTCTGACCGTCCTCTTCTTTCCGATTTCTGTGAGGAAGTCTGAAAAGATCGAGAGGGACGTGTATCAATATCTTGATATCTGTCAGGTTTTCTTAATTTATTCCTATTTCTAAGGTTGTATCTTTTTTTCAGAGGGCTCCCTTTGGGGAGACCTGCCCCCCCTCTTCTGGTGATCTATTTCTCCATTGGGGAGACCTTTCTCTGGACTGAAATTGTTTTTCTCTGGGAGTGGTTTTGTTTATTACCCTCCCACTTCTTCTTTTGAGAATTGAGATTGTTGTTAATAAAGGTTTTTTCAGGATTTTCTATTAGTTGGGGTTTTACTGGTTTACCACCCAAACTATCTCTTCCTAATTCTTCATAGGATTTTTCAATTATTTTAGCAAGCTCAAACGGTTGGTCTGTTATATCTGTCTCCTTCAATTTTTGGCGGATTGCCACACATGCTGCTTCTCCTTTTATGTTGGCTAATAATATAGCAGAGACCTGCTTAAAGTCTTTTAGTAATTTCATACCCAGAGTTAAAGCAGGTTCTGGACCGTATTCATTTTCAATCTGTCTTAGTACATCTGGTATAACCGCCATAGACGGAACACCATGTGTTTTTGTGTAGATAGAAGCAAAGACCATGCCCCAAGTGTCACAGTCCTCCACATGTGGTGCGATCCCCATTGGGAGACAGATAGTCATAATTCTGTGTTTTTCGTGAGGGGTAGTATCAGGAAATACTGCCTCTATCTGAGTGATTTTTTGATCTAACCAGAATGGAATTTGTTCCTATTTTGCGGGTGTTTTACCAAGACATGATTGTATATTCTGTGGTGTAATTTTATTTATGTTCCCCTGATGAGGGGTGTTTTGTGGAACTTTAATTGTAGGTTGGACTGTTGCAGTCCGCATGACATATTGGACCAATTGTCTATGAATTTTAATTAGTTGTTTTACCTGAACCAAAAGTTCTCTGTCTGACATTGTTTCAATGTCTGTATGTGGTGTGTAGCTGGCTAGAACCGGCCATGTGGCTCCTGGACTACCTAGTGGACTGAGCCTGGTAATGTGATTTTGATGTTTTAGGGCGCTATTAAATAAGAGCAGGTGCTCTTCGTGGTGAACAGTCAAAATATCGAGTCCAAAATATTGATTGGACATAATATTGAGTTTTAAATATAGATTGGACAAAATATCGAATGGACAGAATATAGATATCAAAAATATCGTTTTTAAGGTAAGTAATGTAATATCAAATGTTAAAAATATAGAAAGATAAAATATCGAAGTATATAATATAGATTATTAAAAATATCGATTTTTTAATAATATCGAATTTTTTATAGTGTTTTTTATGTTATAATATGTGTGAAAAGTGTGTATTTATGTTATAATTAATTTTCTATTCATGATTTTTGTATTTTTCTTTTTTGCGTAATTTAATTCTGTAGCGGGTTGTGGGTTTATAGGGGAATAGGGTGGGAAGTAATTTAATTATGATTAATTAATTATGTAAATTTATTTATTGGTATTAATTTATAATTAATAGTTAATTAATTTGCATTTGGTAATTAATTATATTTTAATTGGTAATTAATTTTAATTAATTGATTAATTGATAATTATGTTAATTTTACACATTTATTTTCTGTAGCGGGTTGTTAGTTTATAGGGGAATAGGGTGGGAAGTAATTTATTTATAATTAATTAAATAATTTAATTAATTTAATTGTATTTAACTCTAATTGATTGTTAATTAATTTTTAATTATTAAATAAATAATAGTTAATTAGTAATTAATTTGTATTGATAGGTAACTAATTGTAATAATTCATGTTAATTAGTAATTTTAATTGATTAATTATTATATTATATTAAATTGGTAATTACTTTTAAATAATTTTTTATATTTAAATTGTTTACAATAATATATGGAGTATTTACTTTCCCTAATGTTGCATTCTGTGGAGTGGGAATATTAATTTTTACTCATACGCTATCCAACGCTTTCCCTACTGTTGCACTCATTGGAGTGGGAATAGTAATTTTTACCCCTATGCTATCCAACGCTTTCCCTACTGTTGCACTCTTTGGAGTGGGAATAGTAATTTTGACCCCTATGCTATCCAACGCTTTCCCTACTGTTGCACTCTTTGGAGTGGGAATAGTAATATTTACCTCTACGCTATCCAACGCTTTCCCTACTGTTGCACTGTTTGGAGTGGGAATAGTAATTTTTACCCCTACGCTATCCAACGCTTTCCCTACTGTTGCACCCACTGGAGTTGGAATAGTAATTTTAACCCCTACGCTATCCAACGCTTTCCCTACTATTGCACCCACTGGAGTGGGAATAGTACATTTTACCTCTACGCTATCCAACACTTTCCCTACTGTTGCACCCACTGGAGTGGGAATAGTAAATTTTACCTCTACGCTATCCAACGCTTTCCCTACTGTTGCACCCACTGGAGTGGGAATAGTAATTGTAACCCCTACGCTATCCAACGCTTTCCCTACTGTTGCACCCACTGGAGTGGGAATAGTAAATTTTACTTCTACGCTATCCAACGCTTTCCCTACTGTTGCACCCACTGGAGTGGGAATAGTAATTTTAACCTCTACACTATCCAACGCTTTCCTTACTGTTGCACTCTTTGGAGTGGGAATTGTAATTTTTACCCTTACGCTATCCAACGCTTTCCCTACTGTTGCACCCACTGGAGTGGGAATAGTAATTTTAACCCCTACGCTATCCAACGCTTTCCCTACTGTTGCACTCTTTGGAGTGGAAATAGTAATTTTTACCCCTACGCTATCCAACGCTTTCCCTACTGTTGCACTCCTTGGAGTTGGAATAGTAATTTTTACCCCTACGCTATCCAACGCTTTCCCTACTGTTGCACCCACTGGAGTTGGAATAGTAATTTTTACCCCTACGCTATCCAACACTTTCCCTACTGTTGCACCCACTGGAGTGGGAATAGTAATTTTTACCCCTATGCTATCCAACGCTTTCCCTACTATTGCACTCCTTGGAGTTGGAATAGTAATTTTTACCCCTACGCTATCCAACGCTTTTCCTATAGTTGCACCCACTGGAGTGGGAATAGTAATTTTAACCTCCACACTATCCAACGCTTTCCTTACTGTTGCACTCTTTGGAGTGGGAATTGTAATTTTAACCCCTACGCTATCCAACGCTTTCCCTACTGTTGCACTCTTTGGAGTGGAAATAGTAATTTTTACCCCTACGCTATCCAACGCTTTCCCTACTGTTGCACTCCTTGGAGTTGGAATAGTAATTTTTACCCCTACGCTATCCAACGCTTTCCCTACTGTTGCACCCCCTGGAGTGGGAATAGTAATTTTTACCCCTACGCTATCCAACGCTTTCCCTACTGTTGCACTCCTTGGAGTTGGAATAGTAATTTTTACCCCTACGCTATCCAACGCTTTTCCTATAGTTGCACCCACTGGAGTGGGAATAGTCATTTTTACTTCTACGCTATCTAACGCTTTCCCTACTGTTGTACCCACTGGAGTGGGAATAGAAATTTTAACCCCTACGCTATCCAACGCTTTACCTACGCTTGCACTCTTTGGAGTGGGAATAGTAATTTTAACACTTCTGCTATTGTACGGTAATAATATTGGATATTATTTAATTATTTTATGTTACTATATATATATATATGTTTTAACAAATGTGATTAAACATTTTTTTTTATAACTTTTATTAATTATTTCATTATTATAAGTTAATTTAAGTATTTTTAGTATATTTTAGTAATTAATTTTTAATATTAATTTAATTTAACATTGTTTTTACTAAAGTTGATATTTTTATAAACTATATTTTAGTAAACGATATTTTATACTTGATATTTTTGTACTTACCTGTTTGTAGATACAAACTCGATATTCTGTCTGTCGATATTTTTGATAGTCCATAATCTGTCCCTCGATAATATGTCAGTGATCCGCTCTTCGTATGTTAGTGGAATTTCAACTTCCTCGAAAGGAGAGTATTCCTCTGGAGATTCTGCTATTTTATAGTAGTGGAACTCACGTGTCACAGTATGTGCTGCTGGAAAAGTTATCCAGGAATAGAAGACATTATCTAAGGTAATCATAAAAATATTATTCTTTAACTTTCAAAAAAAGTACATTACTTTTAAATGCAATTTTGTGAAGTTGCGCTGGGTGCGAGCTTAGTGCGTGCTGGGTGCGCGCGCCCTATGCGTACCCCATGTGACCACAATAAAAGAGATTTGATTGGTTCATTAGACTTCCTATTCAAAGTATTGAAGTACCCCACCCATTTCAATCACTCTTCTTAGACCTTTTCTTAGGGAAAGATCTGCTGAAAAGAGCTGCTCTTTTTTGCGCATTGCAGATCCGATTGACCTCATCATTTTCAAAGTGGCTACAAATCCACCTTCTTCAGATTCGGAAGAGTCTACCACTGAGGAACCCCCCCCCCCCCCCCCCAGAGACGTATTCATCTATTGTATGGAAGTTTTTCACATTGCGAAAAAGGTAACATGCAAAATCTGCAAGGCAGTTCTCTCTAGAGGAGACCCCAATAAAAAATACTCGTGTGGGGCAGCGAGTATGAGGAAGCATTTGCAGACACGCCATCCTGTCAACTTTGCATGAGAGGAGATGAGAAGGCTACATCAAAATGCTCCTGCACCACCAGCTGTTCCAAGCACATCTGGGACAGCACCGTCAACTTCACCACCAGCTATACTTCCCCAATTTGCACGAGTCAGGATGAATTGCGTAAAATGCGGACGTCTCATTGCTTATGGAGAGCAATCAGTGGACCTTGTTTGTCCTGCTATCGACAACCACCATTGTTTTTTTTTCTCCTCATAGTTTTTTTTCTATTCGTCCTGTTTCCCAGTTTAAAAAAAAACAAAAAAATCATTTTAAAAAACCCCAAAAAAATACAAAACTACAAAACAAAACAAAAAAGTTATTTTCAGAACTACCTACTCTGGTTAAAAAAAGAGCTAAACTTGTACGCTAGTGTGTGAAAGTTTAGAACAGGCATTTTTCACTTTCAATATATGCTGTGCATTGTAGCATATATTGAAAGTGAAAAAATGAGAAGTGAAAACAATTCTCCTTGTTGTGCTTTGCTACACCAATCGGAGGTTGGTGCACCATTCACAAACATGGCCAGATTTATAATTTTTGATAAAACTGGACATATGTCTTGTTCTATGACTGTTCTGTGCAAACACGCACAGCAAACCCTATAGAACGCCTTTTCAACGGAAAGTGCTGTGTATGATGAGATTATATTTACATGGAAAACAAAGGGCATATAGCATGCCTTTTTCTCACCTTATAAATAAGAAACAGAGTTAATGGCTAGGCCAATTCTTTTTATATGAGTAAAATTCTGTACTGCTAACAGACAACAAGATACATTTATAAGTACTTATGTTTTACTAAACTTATAGCACATATTTATATATGACTGAAGAGAAGGGATGGGGCCTACTGTCACATGTGGAAAAACACTTTGTGATGTGCTTTAAGTTAAATAGTTTTATTTCTTATAATTCTAAAATTACCAGGACCTACAAGACCACCATATGTGTCTATTGTGTACTATATAATGTATCTCGCAGACAGGTGTTCTGAAGCTGTTCCCTATTTGATACCTGTCTGCAATGGAATTCTCTGGCACAAATCTAGTCCATCAATCTTCCATTTTTTCAATTGTGTGCAAACACAGTCCATTGTGCATTTTAAGACTTACTTAAACTTACTTCAGAAGTAACACAACAAAAAAGCAATACACATTTTATTCAGTTGTTTTTTATAATGTAAAATATAGCAAATTCCATATTTTAGAATAGGATCTGTAAAAGAAAAGAAAAAATAGTTATAACATGTAATAATACATTTTTAACAGCACAGCATAATTTTAACATTTTAAAAAGTAATTTCTTTGCCTTTTTTGCTGTTCTCAGAATATATTGAATATATTGAATTTCACTAGAAACAGTGATTTCAATCATACTCATCACATAACAGCGGGCAAAAAAAATCCAATCAATTAGATTGTTTAAAAACCAATCCATTCTCGGTTAAATACTGTATAATACAAATCACACATAGATGAAATAGTTACTGCTAAGGAAATTGTATAACTTAAATTTATAAAGACTGTAAATGTTGTCGCTTAAAAATATACACTTAGACAATGTGCAAGAAAAAGTCCATAATTCAAACATATACCTTTCCATGAGGCCAAATGGTATTTTTGCACTCCTTTTTATATAAATTGTCCAATGGTAATCCTATTAAATCATAATATTAAATTCTTCAGAGGCTGAATTACTTCCTAAAACTTTGGCTTTAAAAATATTAGGTAGGAATTTCGTAATTAGCCAGGCAAACGTTGTTTAAAAACCAAATGAGCATCATTACATAGTGTCCAACCTCTGTCACATTTTAGACAGGCAGTGTAATGTCCAGATGTTGTGGAAAGACCATCATGGAAAATGATTGCTACTGCTACAAAAGTCCCTCCTGATATTGATAGTTGAGTAGCTGCAAAATGTTTTATTAAAGTGTCCAATTTTCTTCAGTCAGCTGTACAACTTTGCATCATTAAAATTATATATTGTCTATATCTTTGTAAAAATAATGTTGATAACATTTCTGATTTGCATTGGCTACACTCCATGTTTTGATTTGCAGCTTTAACTAATTTATTGAAATACACTGATTTACAGTCCGGTAATGTCAAATATAGAAATCTTTCAGTGTCTACATTAGTGCTACATGTATACATTCAATTGTCACAATAATGTTTCCATTTATAACAAAGGCCAAAAATATTTTCAATTTCTACACCTTCATTTTCCAATACAGTAAGCATATACATTAGAAATTCCTGAGCATCTTGTTGGATATTTTGCGTAAATTGTGTAGAACCAAAACATACATCCAAAAGATTACGAACATAAGAAATGCTCTGTATTTTACTTGTATCAGTTCTCAATTTTTCATAAACAGAATGCAACAAGGAACAACTTCTTTTTCCTGATTCTCCATAATATCCTGTTGCAAACCTTCAAGGAAAAAAACAACATTGACCACTACATTAGCATAACAGTTGACACCCAAACTATTTTCAAACTGATAACCAACAATTTCTTCAACACTGTCCTTTTTAGGTCTCGGCTAGCGTACACTGCGCTTGCGCAGTCTCGCTGGCGAGATTTTATGTTTTCTAGTAGTGAGGCTTAAACCCGCCCCTCTTCTCCATTGGCTGACCTCCTAAATGCTGGCCAGCCATTGGAGAAGAGGTTTGTCTGTCAATTTAAGCCCCGTCTTTTTCGGATTGGGGTGTGTTTTTTCGGTTCTTTCTCTCCGTGACGTCCTCGGTCCAAAACACGCCCCCCATCACGCTGCCTGTACGCCCAAGTCGGCTCTCTGATTCATTGACAACTACCAAAAAACACTACCATTAGTGTTCCTTATTAACCAATCAGAGGGCCGAGTGGCGCGTGCAGGCAGCGTGAGCAGACACACTGTAGACTCTCTGTGTTCCACCCACCCCGCTTATTTTTGAATTTTGTTGCGCAGGTGCCCACCCTGCGACTTGACCCTTTGCAGCCGCCGATTTTGGCGTGGGAGCCTACCCAGCATTGCCTGCTGCAATTGCCGACTTTTTAATTATTAATACGAAACAGGTGCCTACCCCGGGTTGTGCCCCAAGGAGCTCACCGCTGCGCTGCCCATCTTGACCCGGAAGTACTTAGAAGAAAACAGGAAGCGGACTTGAGCCCACCCCGCGCTCCTGTAGACAGAGGAAAGACATCTGGAGCTCTGCAGGTTCCCTGCTGGTGGTATGTTCCGGAGTAGAAGACCCAAGCGGAAGCCTACCTCGCGCTGGGCCGGACCGGGAATGAAGCCACACCCTCTGGACCCAGGCGGGAACATACCCCACGCTGGGACGAGTGTCAGAGGCAGTCCCCGAGCCCAGCGACGCGAATGGAGCCCCCGGTGTGGAGGAGTGCCCCTTCGGGCGGACCAGGGTGGTGGTGCCCTACAGGTCTCCAGCCTCATCAAGCAGGCGGTGACCCACTACAGGAAGGCCATCGCCAAGGTGAGTCACCACAACATGGCGCTGCCCGGGGAGCGGGGCTGGGAGAGGGCCTCTGAGCCCCGGGACACGCTCTCTGCTGCTGCTCTGGGGTATGAGAGGAGAAAAAGGGGCGCCTGAAAACCTCCATGGTGCGTGAAACCAAGGTGCAACTCCGGGCTAAGTTGGCAGCAGGATGGGAATGTTCAAGAGTCTGGGCGGCCTAGCGGTTTTCCAGAGGGAGCCCCTGGAACCAATTTTAAGCTGTTCCACCCTTTCCTAGTGCACCCCCTCTGGTTCATGTAATGGTTTCAGAGAATGGGCCAGTGCGCCACACTGCCAGTTGCCTATGCCCCCTGGTTGTGTGCGTTTTTCTTGCCTCTGTTCCCTTGTTGTGATCGTTTTTCGTGCCTATGTTCCCTGGTTGTGCTGGTTTTTCTTGCCTCTGTTCCCTGGTTGTGATCGCTTTTCTTGCCTCTGCCCTCTGGTTGTGCTCATTTTTCTGGCCTCTGTTCCCTGGTTGTGATCATTTTTCTTGCCTCTGTTCCCTCGTTGTGCTCGCTTTTCTTGCCTCTGCCCCTTGGTTGTGCTAGTTTTTCTTGCCTCTGTTCCCTGGTTGTGCTAGTTTTTCTTGCCTCTGTTCCCTGGTTGTGATAGCTTTTCTTGCCTCTGTTCCCTGGTTGTGATCTTTTACGTGCCTATGTTCCCTGGTTGTGCTGGTTTTTCTTGCCTCTGTTCCCTGGTTGTGATCGCTTTTCTTGCCTCTGCCCCCTGGTTGTGCTAGTTTTTCTTGCCTCTGTTCCCTTGTTGTGATCGTTTTTCGTGCCTATGTTCCCTGGTTGTGCTGGTTTTTCTTGCCTCTGTTCCCTGGTTGTGATCGCTTTTCTTGCCTCTGCCCTCTGGTTGTGCTCATTTTTCTGGCCTCTGTTCCCTGGTTGTGATAGTTTTTCTTGCCTCTGTTCCCTGGTTGTGATTGTTTTTTCTTGCTTCTGTTCCCTGGTTGTGATAATTTTTCTTGCCTCTGTTCCCTGGTTGTACTCGTTTTTCTTGCCTCTGTTCCCTCGTTGTGCTTGTTTTTCTTGCCTCTGTTCCCTCGTTGTGCTCGCTTTTCTTGCCTCTGCCCCTTGGTTGTGCTAGTTTTTCTTGCCTCTGTTCCCTGGTTGTGCTAGTTTTTCTTGCCTCTGTTCCCTGGTTGTGATAGCTTTTCTTGCCTCTGTTCCCTGGTTGTGATCTTTTACGTGCCTATGTTCCCTGGTTGTGCTGGTTTTTCTTGCCTCTGTTCCCTGGTTGTGATCGTTTTTTCTTGCTTCTGTTCCCTGGTTGTGATAATTTTTCTTGCCTCTGTTCCCTGGTTGTACTCGTTTTTCTTGCCTCTGTTCCCTCGTTGTGCTTGTTTTTCTTGCCTCTGTTCCCTCGTTGTGCTCGCTTTTCTTGCCTCTGCCCCTTGGTTGTGCTAGTTTTTCTTGCCTCTGTTCCCTGGTTGTGCTAGTTTTTCTTGCCTCTGTTCCCTGGTTGTGATAGCTTTTCTTGCCTCTGTTCCCTGGTTGTGATCTTTTACGTGCCTATGTTCCCTGGTTGTGCTGGTTTTTCTTGCCTCTGTTCCCTGGTTGTGATCGCTTTTCTTGCCTCTGCCCCCTGGTTGTGCTAGTTTTTCTGGCCTCTGTTCCCTGGTTGTGATCATTTTTCTTGCCTCTGCTCCCTGGTTGTGATCATTTTTCTTGCCTCTGTTTCCTGGTTGTGATCATTTTTTCTTGCCTCTGTTCCCTGGTTGTACTCATTTTTCTTGCCTCTGTTCCCTCGTTGTGCTCGCTTTTCTTGCCTCTGCCCCCTGGTTGTGCTCGTTTTTCTTGCCTCTGTTCCCTGGTTGTGATTGTTTTTTCTTGCCTCTGCCCCCTGGTTGTGCTCGCTTTTCTTGCCTCTGTTCCCTGGTTGTGCTTGGGCTCGTTTTTCTTGCCTCTGTTCCCTGGTTGTGCTCGTTTTTCTTGCCTCTGTTCCCTGGTTGTGATCGTTTCTCTTGCCTCTGTTTTCTCGTTGTGCTTGCTTTTCTTGCCTCTGCCGCCTGGTTGTGCTCGTTTTTTTCTTGCCTCTGCCACCTGGTTGTGCTCCTTTTTCTTGCCCCTGTTCCCTGGTTGTGATCCTTTTTCTTGCCTCTGTTCCCTGGTTGTGCTCGCTTTTCTTGCCTCTGTTCCCTGGTTGTGCCCGCATTCTTGCCTCTGTTCCCTGGTTGTGATAATTTTTCTTGCCTCTGTTCCCTGGTTGTGCGTGTTTTTCTTGCTCTGTTCCCTGGTTGTGCTAGTTTTTCTTGCCTCTGTTCCCTAGTTGTGCTTGTTTTTCTTGCCTCTGGTTCCTGGTTGTGATCATTTTTCTTGCGTCTGTTCCCTCGTTGTGCTCGCTTTTCTTGCCTCTGCCCCCTGGTTGTGCTCGTTTTTCTTGCCTCTGTTCCCTGGTTGTGATTGTTTTTTCTTGCCTCTGCCCCCTGGTAGTGCTCGCTTTTCTTGCCTCTGTTCCCTGGTTGTGCTTGGGCTCATTTTTCTTGCCTCTGTTCCCTGGTTGTGCTCGTTTTTCTTGCCTCTGTTCCCTGGTTGTGATCGTTTTTCTTGCCTATGTTACCCTAGTAGTGCTCGCTTTTCTTGCCTCTGTTCCCTGGTTGTGTTCGCTTTTTTTTCGCTCGCTCGCGTGATTGTGATTGGTTTTCTTGTTTAAAACTTCCTACTTAACCATGGCTCACTCATTGCAAGGTGGCAGCCGCCTTCCTTTTCTGCTGAAAATACTTGCCATTGGGTTTTCCCAAATGTTGACAAGCATGCTTCAGGTCCGTGCATGCTAGTAACGCTCAAACGCAACAGCTGTGTGTGTGTGGCGCTCGTGTGTGTGTGGCGCTCTGTGTGTGTGTGGTACTCTGTGTGTGTGTGTGGCGCTCTGTGCGTGTGTGGCGCCCTGTGTGTGTGTGTGGCACTCTGTGTGTGTGTGGCGCTCTGTGTGTGTGGTGCTTTGTGTGTGTGGCGCTCTGTGTGTGTGTGTGTGGCGCTCTGTGTGCGTGTGTGGGGCTCTGTGTGTGTGTGGCGCTGTGTGTGTGTGTGGCACTCTGTGTGTATGTGGCGCTGTGTGTGTGGCACTCTGTGTGTGTGGCGCTCCGTGTGTGTGGCGCTCTGTGTGTGGCGCTCTGTGTGTGTGGCGCTCTGTGTGTGTGGCGCTCAGTGTGTGTGTGTGGCGCGCTGTGTGTGTGTGTTGCGTGCTGTGTGTGTGGCACGCTGTGTGTGTGTGTGTGTGTGTGTGTGTGGCGCTCTGTCTGTGTGTGTGGCACTCTGTCTGTGTGTGTGGCTCTGTCTGTGTGTGTGTCTGTGTGTGTGTGTGGCTGTGTGTGTGGCTCTGTGTGTGGTTGCAAATGCAATAGGTCTCGCATTTGCAAGAGATTAAGCTATTGGCATTGTAAATGACAATGCCATTTATTTATATGTTTTAAACACAAAAATAATGTCATGAGCAATGCCAATAGCTCTAACTTCAACAAAGACGAGACTATTGCATTGTAAATGCTTGTTCTTTTTGTTTGCAATCACAACATTATCTTGTTTTTTTCCCTTCTCTACACCTTCACTACAGATATTCTCATACCTTCTTTTCGACCAACCACACGCTTTTCAAATACAGGATATTGACCTAAATTGGGAGCATATGTTCTTCTTAACCTATTATACTATTTGACACAGTTTGCATCTGCAGTAACCTTTGTATCATCAAAATCAATCAAAAACAAACCAGATAATGTTCTGACTCGCGACAAAGCAACATATGCCATACCCTCTTTAAACAGAGTATTTCCAATGTTCACCAAAGCACTGTCAACACTTAAACCTTGAGATTTATGAATAGTCACTGCATATGCCAGAGAAACTGGAAACTGTTTTCTACGTACATATAAATCTTTAACAAGTAAAAAACGAACTGAACAATCTGATCAAATTAAATTTTTAAGAATTCAATACCATCTTTAGTCTGATAATTAACAAAATCCACAACTTTCCCCATTGCTCCATTAACTAAACCTTTTTCTACATCCAAATTATGCCTTAAAATGACTCGACAGTTTCTACATACATATAGATTCTTTTCAAAACCAGCAGTTTTAGATATTGATTTTTCTAAAGAATCCAATTTTGTTTTCAATTTTTCGGTCAAAATAATAGCCATTCCTTCATGCTCCTTTTTATCGATGGCTTCCGTTTTTATTATTACTTCATTTTCCAGTTTCAAAAGTTGTTCGTTGAATATAGAACACTCATGTAGTGTTGGCATTAAGCAGATTACAGATTTGTTTTCTGCAATTTTCATGTATATTTTCTCAGGAACTAAATTTTCATTTGGAAACAAATTAGAAAGTAATCGACTGCAAAACGTGTTTGCCATGTTCTGTCAGTACTCCAATTTTTAAATCTTGGAGAATAGTTCCATAATCAACATCATTTGCCTGTCGCATATTTGTAATAAGTTCTTTATATTCAAAATATGACCAAATGTTCACGTTTCCAACACTACCCAGAGACTTTCAAGTTCCTCACGCACGCACACAAAGCACTCCACAACGCCAAACCAGCCTACCTGCACAGCAGACTCAGCTTCCACACCCCACCCGCAAGCTCTGCTTCACCAGCCTCGCCCTCGCCGCTGTCCTCCTCATCCAACGAACGACCTCCGGCGGCAGATCCTTCTCCTACCTCGCCGCCAAGACCTGGAACGAGTTGACCGGGCTGAAAAGAGTTTAATATGGTGGCGGTGTCTGTTAGACACCGCCATCCATATTAACATGGGTGCCGAAAGATGCATTGCCGCCACGGAAAGGCATGCGGGAATTGAGTGCGGGGGCCTGTTGCGGGCCCCAAGGTACTCTGGGGGGTGGGGAGAGCACATGGGGGTTACCTATGGTACCCCCCAGCAGTTCCATGCACAACATGGCAGGCACCGCGCGGTGCCTGCCATGTTGTGCATGGAAGTGCACAACATGCCTTCCTGGCATTGTGGTGGGCGGTGCTGAGTGCACCCGCCACTGAGGCGGGCGCATCCTAATTGCCCCCAAAGGACCCCACCCTTATGGCGGGCGGTCCTTTTTCCAGTGAGGATGGCTGGCGGACTTTGTCCGCCCGCCATCCTAATGATGCCCTTAGTTGTTCTTCCAAGTTTGCTAAGTTTCTTACATCTTCTTGAGCATGATGCATTGCTGTTTCCACCTCATTCATGGCGATTGCTGCTTCATTTTCAACAATTGGTTGTCCTAGTGGATCTTGACTCAGCGCAGCATAACTTTCACTGTCTTGAGAACTGTGTCTAGCAATCTCAGCTGCAATTGTAGCTTCTTGATCAATTTCATCGTTCAACATTTTCACATAATTTGCAAAAGGACTGCATTGTTTGCTATCTTTACAAGCATTAAAGGAATCTTTATAGCTCTGGAAATCTCCAAGTAATTCCAGTTCTGAACGCCATGGTTTAAACAGTTGTAAAAGGGCTAAATAGTAAAATTCCCTTTTATCAGCAGTGTCGCAACTCAGCTTCCTGTGATTAATCAAATTTCCTTTCGTTTGTTTCACCAAACATCCTTCGTAACCAATGACTCCATATTTTCCATCATTGATGTTCTCAGTAGTATTCTGTTTAAAAGTGTAGTTTTGCAGCACTTCATAGAGACACATGTTCTCAAGATGATGACTTCTGTTTGGCTAATATGTGTCCAACATATCCTTTGTGCACCCAGGCTGCTGCACCCCAACCATTCCCACTGCCCGGAGGTGACTGCCTGCCGCTGTGCACGCAGGCTGCTGCACCCAATCCACTCCCACTGCCCGCTGCTGCGCAAACAAGCGTCTCTGCTCACTTTTCGCAACCTGCGTGTTGAAAAGGGGGCCTACCACGTTCCGCTGCAAGCCCCTAGCCTGGGGCCCACAGACAGGGCACCCTGCATATCATACAGCCCGCTCCGCAGGCCATCAGGTCTCACATTTGGTGCTGGGTCTTGATTTCACCATGGCAGAGGACATACCAGTGCACTCGGCTTTTCATCGCAGGCTGTACACCCACTCAGCCCTTGCAGTGCCACTAACTCGGTGACCAGCAAGGCAGCGCCACCTAGACCTGCACAGTCTGATGGCTCAGGCCTACACTGCGGTCCAGCAGGGCACACAAAACCTGAGCTGTCCAGACCGCTGGATTGGCCATCACCTCAGGCTGCACACCCGCTCAGCAGTTATAGTACCCGTACCTAAGTAGACCGAACGTCACCGTCCCGTGCTGATGTGCCTGTGCCGGCCGCAGTGCAACCGTTGCGAGCAACTCTGAAATGGCATAGAGCACGTGCGCCTGGTCTTTTTTATTAGCAGGGTCACATGTCCTGTGACGCCTGTGCTGGATGGGTGTGGTGTAGTGGTGGTGTATACCAGCCGTGAGGGAGTGGCTGTGGCATACTGACGACTAGGCTGTGACCAGCTGCTCACGGCAATGAAAATCTGGGCCATGTAGCGTTGTTGTCCTTCCCTGTAAGCGTAAGCGGAGTGGGCTGGCCTGGCGTATGCCAGTCCTGCGTGAGGCTGTGAACAATGACTCCGGAGCTATGGGCGTGGCTCCGTCCTGGGCTGTATGAGGAATCAATTGATGCAGGTGTCCCTGTTGTAGTGCTGCCATCACCCAGGTCGCAAGCGCCAATGTGTCACTCTGTGAGCCAAGTCCGGCAACATGGCCAACAATGGAAGGTACAGGAATCACTGACTCTACATTCATCCATAGCTCCACACATGAAAGATGGTGGACATGACACATCTGTGTGGATATGAATGTTTATTGCACATTCAGTGGAGTGTTGCAGCTGTAGCAATACAGGGCTATGAAAAGTTCAAGTTTCAGTTTTTGGCACATGAAGGGCAGCCAATTAGAGCCAAGCTCGTGTTCTGGGTTAGGCTGCGCCAACATATGTACTGATACAATCACTCCGCCAATCCCCAAGCACTTATAAATTCACTATACACTCTCCTTGCAGTACTCTAATGATCCAGTCTCTAAGTACGTACTTGTACAATGACCGAGACAAAGTAACATAACCAAAGTTTTCATCACTGCCAGAGGTAACATGATTGCATATGCTGTCCACTGCACAATGTGATGTGGTAGGGCCCAGGAGCAGCATCTTGCATACATAATGAACACACAGACACAGATAGATAGTGGAACTGGATACGGGCATGTGCGCTCGACTCCTTTTTATTACCAGGGTCACATGTCCAGTGACGTCTGTGCTGGATGAGTGTGGGGTGAGTGTAAGCCAGACCTCTGGGAATGGTTGGTGCTGGCAACAAGTACAACAGTAATCATTGGATCAGACACAGAGATTCAATCATAAAGGGTAAATGATTTGTACTGCCTTAAGGTAGGGGCAGCAGATGTGAAATTATACACAAAACATTGTATCATAAAGGGTCCATGAGTTGTGCTGCACTGAGATAGGGGCATCAGAAGCATTCAGCGTGTGCGCAGCCAGCGATGATGCATGGTGCATGTGAGCCGCACTGGGAGCAATGTCTGTTGCCTACTGGACTTTGTCATCTACAATCGTGTCTCGATGTGAATTGTGAGCCCTGCTATCCGCAGTGTACATCGAAGGCAGTAATCAGCACAGACATCGAGGAATGTTTTTAGTCACTTCCTCTTGACAAAATTTGAGGACATATAGTACAATTCTCTCTGCAATAAATAAATCATGTCTCAATTTAAATTGTGAGCTCTGCTGACCGCAGTGTAGGTGTATGGAACAAAAGGTGAAACACTTATGGAATACACTGTTAAAATACACTGATGTTATAGTTAGTTGCCTACTGGACTCTGAAATTAATTAATGAAGACTGAATTTGAATTGTGAGCCCTGCTGACACAGTGCAGGCCGGAGGCAGCGATCAGGAAGGGCCGACAGCAACATGGCATTGACTTGAGCTGCATACAGTTAGTGGTAGGTGTGACGCTTAGCGTGTGAGCAGCAAGCGATGATTCAATGTCTCTTGCCTACTGGACTGCGTCATCTGCAATCGCGACTCAATCTGAATTGTGAGGCCTACTGACAGCAGTGTAGGCCGGGGGCAGTGGTCGGGAAGGGCCCACAGCCATGTGGTGTTGACTTGAACTGCATAGAGGTAGTGGAAGGTGTGGCGTTCAGCGTGTTCGCAGCCAGCGATGATGCAATATCTCTTACCTACTGGACTGCGTCATCTGCAATCGGGACTCGATCTGAATTGTGAGACCTGCTGTCCACAGTGTAGATTGAAGGCAGTAGTCATCACAGACATCAAGGAATGCTTTTTTTTCACTTCCTCTTGACAAAATCCGAGGACATAGAGTACAATCCTGTCTGCAATTAATAAATCAAGACTGAATTCAAATTGTGAGCTCTGCTGTTCGCAGTGTAGACTGCCATTCAGTGTTCCTTTGGACTTACAAGATGAATTTGGTCATTGTACTAAAGCTATAACTGATATATAACAACTTCTTGTAGCAAGGATACTAAAAATATATTATGTAGGTTTTAGGGATGTTGTAGTTAGTTGCCTACTGGACTCTGCAAATAATAAATCAAGAGTCAAATTATTATTTTTTTAACATCTTTTTATTGAAAGCAAAACAATCCAATCATAATACACACTCAGGAGCAGTGGAAGAGCGGATTTAGCTTACATTATTAAAAGCACATCAGTTCAATCATTTAACGGTATTGGGATGATCCACCTCCAGGGCAGTGTACCCTCTAGCCTACCTCCGGTCTTCAGTCCGTCCCCTGCCCAGCTACTCCCCCACCCTCCTAACTCCCTCTCCTCCCCCACCACTATTCTAGAAATGCGGCCCGGAGCCGACCCTCAAACCATAGCCTTCCTGCAAGGAGGGAACACAAACATATCACGGGCGATGCCCGACTTGGCAGGGCCTCTCTACTCATCCTCCGAGTCGTCCATCCACTCTCCCCTGTACCTTCTCCAGGCCCGCCAGATCTTTTCCCATTTTTTGAGGCAGCCCCTACTGTTATATATGACCCTCTCTACCCTCTGGCACCAGTCCAGGTCCCGCTCCCATTCCTCTATTGTTGGTAGTAGGTCACTCCCCCAGAGATGTGCGATATTCCTCTTCGCCACCATACTCGCAAACGCCAACCACACCTTTTCTCCCTTGGGCCATGTTACCTCTCCCGTGACTCCCAATACATGCCACCTGGCCTCCAGCAGTACCTCCGCCCCAACCACCTCCTCCATTATGTCTTTCAACCTGACCCAGTAGGAGCGAATTTTGGGGTAATCCCCGAGGATGTGGAAGAATGTACCTTCATACGCGCACCCTCTCAGGCAGAAGCGTGATGTAGCGTATCCCATTTTAAATTGCACCGTGCGTGGGGTGTAAGACCTATGGAGTATACGAAGCTGTACCAGATGGAATCTTGCCCGAATCGCCACTTCCCTGGGGCACTGTAAGGCCTCGCACCAATCCTCATCTTCTAGCAAACCCAAATCCGTTTCCCACTTCTCCCGGAGTGGCCCGAGTATATCTGGGAGGTTATTAATTAACTTTTTGTAGGTGAGCGAGATGGCCTTATCAATCATTGGGTCAAGGAGCAGCCTGTCTTCAAGCGGGGCGTACTCAGGCAGCTGTTCCCCTCGCGACAAGTGTGAATTTATAGCATGCGCGAATTGTTGATAGTGGAGAAATTCACCACTCCCCATTTGGAATTCGGACTGCAGAGCCGCGAACTCCACCACTTGCCCCCTCTTCCAGACATCGCCCAATAGATCTATGCCAATGAGGCTCCAGGTATGCAAATTGCAGAGTTTAACTACTTCCCTCAGGAAATCCCCCTTCAATAGGTGCGTCTGAGCCGTACGTTTCTTCTCCCAGCCGAGCAACTTCGTCGCCAGCTTCCAGATTTGGACCACCACCGCAGTCTGGGGAGGCAAGGGCAGAGCACGCCGTGCCCCAGAGTAAAGGGCCGCCAGATAGGTACCCTCGCCCATGGCCGCCCGATCCACCCGATACGCTGGTTTCAAGAGTCCATTTTAAATGTGAGCCCTGATAACCGCAGTGTAGGCCGGAGTCAGCGGTCAGCAAGGGCCCACAGCCACATAGCATTGAGTTGAGCTGCATAGTTAGTGTCACCTGAAGCAACCAGCGTGTGTGGAGCCTGTGATGATGCTTGGTCCAGGTGGGCTGCACTGGTAGCAACGTCTTTTGCCTAATGAATTTTGCCTTAATAAGTCCACGTGGTGTAGACTTGTGGTGCACTGAGTTAGTGGCACCTGAAGCACTGTATGTGCGCAGTCTGCGATGATGCGTGGCCCGGGTGGGCCGCACTGGGCACAATGTCTCTTGCCTACTAGACTGCGTTATCTGAAATCGCGACTCAATCTGAATTGTGAGCCCTGCTGTCTGCAGTGTAGATCGAAGGCAATAGTCTGTACAGACATAAGTCTGTGGTGCTGTGCTGCTGAGTTTGCAGGAGGCCTGTGTTGAGGAGGCCGGCGGTCACAGCGGAGGCCTCGTGGCAGGGTGAGGGCTGCCGCCCTGGCAGACGCTTTGGCCTTCCCACAAGTGAACCACGTCCAGAGGCCCAGCCTATTTATTCATACTCCTACGCTGGAGTGGTGTACGTTGTACCAGCCCACTCTGCTTCCACTTCCTGGGTGGATCAAAACAGCTACATGACCGAGACCTTCCCCACTGCCTGAGGTAACATGGTTGTGTCTATTGTCCACAACACTACAAGTACCCGTAGTATATGTTCACATGGAGAGGTTAGTGCTCTGCATAGTGAGGTCTGTCCAGCACATCACCCTACACTTGGTATTGTGTGGATTTTTCTAGATGGGGAACTGGTGTTCTTCCCACATACTTGGTTGCCACATCTCCCAACATTCAGCTTTTGTGTGGCTGAGGGACCATGCCGTTTTTGGAAGGTCAGGTCTTCTGTTCTGCGCTGCCTTGGTGGTAGTTGGAAGGGTGGTGGTCCGGGGGTGGTCCTGAGGGTGATGGCAGTGGGTGTTGTGGCCTTGGGTATTTTGAGCTGCATGATCAGTAACTCTTTGACATGTGTTGGTCTTTAGATATGATTCTGGGCTGGGCTCCCTTTCACACTGTAGGTAGTTGTCCTGCTTTACACCAGTATAAGGCAGATATTAAATTCCTACTGCTAACGCAGCTTATCGCCTGTTTTGGGATTGCACCCCAGATTTGGCTGCTCGTTGAAAATATTGGGAAGTGGTGTTTTTGTGTTATTTTTGCACAGGAACACCTACTCGGCATATTATTAGCGTTAGTTGTCACAAATTGTTTTATGGAAGCTGTTGCTGGAAAACTGGCGATGTCAGCGGTTTTTACTAGGTTGAGAATGGAATATTTTAAAATCACTGAAAAAACCATAGGTTTAATGAACATTATAATTAGAAATTAGCATTTAAAAACCTTAGCAATTCACTGAAAAAAACATAGGTTTCAGGGACGTTATAGTTAGAAATTAGTATTTCAAAAACCTTTAAAATTCACAAAAAAACCCATAGGTTTCAGAGACGTTATAGTTAGTTGGACTTTTCACTCGCACAAAACTACACAAATTCCTCCACTATAGTTAGTTGAGCTAACTATAACTTGCGACCCTGCAATGCACTGCTGATGACGTCACATATTACATAATTCATGACATGGTCAGTGACATCACTGATGACATCGCTAATGACATCACTGATGATATCATCCATGTGAAAATCTGATGCACCTCCTCACACCTTAATAAAACTTTTGATACACCCACTCTAAAATACAGACTACCATTTTCGAACCAATAGAGACACCAATACCAGTTACTATGTAAGCACTAACTGATTCCTAGGTCTACAAACACATCCTTTCATTCACCCATAGTCACTCATACATGCAGTGACTCATCAATACTACACTATTACAGGCACTCATACACCTAAACAAACATTCACACCCTGCCACTCATCCAGAGTTACTCACACATCTAGTCAGTCATGCAAAGAATCAATCACACTTCTATTTATTCACCTATACAGTTATACACACACCTCACTTATTCATACAGATACTAACATATACTTACTCTCTTATACAATCACTGATACAAGTACATACTCATCCATACAGCCACTCTCACAATCACGGACTCTTATCTATAGTCATTTATATACTCCAACTCTCACATACACTGCCTTTTACATATGTAGTTACTTGGACATGTAGCACTGAGATATCTATTCACTCACCAACACACCCATACACACACTCACCCACCCATACAGCTGTCTCCACATGTACTCCTGAACCCATACACCCAGTGAATGAAGCCCTCACACACCTATGCATAGTTACACACCTCCCACCCATCCACACACACGCACTCAGGCACCCATACAAATACTCAGGAAACCAATCAATAACCCATATAGACACTCATGTAGCTACTCACTAACCGAGCAGCAGCTTACACAGCAATAGACAAACGGATACAGACATTCACACAGTTTAGTCACTAACCCATGAATTCAGTAAGACCATTTAATCACTCACTTATCAGTCAGTCACACACCTACTAAATCCTCCATCCAGACACTTATACACCCACTCATTCTTCAATACACCTTGGCCAATATATATATAAAGCATATTTAAACTTTACAGAAACACACAGTCACTGGATGATGTAATCAGTGATGTCACTGACCATGTCATGAATGATGTAATATGTGACGTCATCAGCAGTGCATTGTGGGGGCGCGAGTCATAGTTTGCTCAACTAACTATATAGGCGGAATTTGTATGGTTTTATACGATTGAAATGTCCAACTAACTAGAATGTCAAAGGTTTTTTAAATGCTAATTTCTAACTATAATGTCCCTGAAACCTATGTTTTTTTTGTGAATATATATATACACACACACACGCACACTCAAAAAATCCAAAGGTTAAAGGGCTGTTATAATTAGGTAATATAATTTAAAAACCCTTGGAAATTCACTCAAAAAACAAAGGTTACAGGGGCGTTCTAGTTAGGTTACATTTTGTGCACACACAAAACCATAGAAATTCAGCAGTTATAGTTACTGGAGATAACTATAGCTTATGCCACCGCAATGCACTGCTTATGACCGCACATATTACATCACTCATGACATGGTCAGTGACATCACTGATGACATCATTGTTGACATAATCCAGTGAGTGTGCTTCCTAAACCTTTCTAACACTCAAAGATGTATATACTGAGCTACTGCATAAGTTAAATTACTATTCTATGTACTACTGAGTGTTAGTATTTCTAACATATATCATCTAAACTATAATCCTATTTTGAAAGCAGGTGTACTATTTATGAGTGAACTAGCCTGTATGCTGACACATGACGCCTGCTGATGTGTGCATCTGGTAGTGCTTTGTGACAGTGTAAGCTCTTCATTGAGATTACACTCTACAGTGATGGTGGAGTATAGTTGTGTTTTCTGACATACTGACCACTTTGCTTAGACCACTCTCCTTTGTGATGAATGAGTGTAGCAGTAGTTTGTAATATATTCATCTGTTTAGTGAGACCTCTCTCTAGGGTGATAGCTCAGTGTAGTAGTGGTTTGCAACAGACTGACCTCTCTCCAGGATGAAGAATAATTTTACTAAGTCGTGCACTATATAAGAACACACATACATACATACATACATACATACATACATATGTACAGCAGAGAGCTCACTGTAACCATCAGTCTCCTTTTCCTATTTAAAAAAAAATTAAATGATATTTTATGTAGTATATTGAAGTTTACTTAGCTGGATGAAATCATCAGTGATGTCACTGACCACGTCACAAGTGATGTAATATGTGAGGTCATAAGCAATGCATGGTGAGGGAAGTAAGTTATAGTTAGCTTAGGTAACTGCAACAGCTGCATTTTGATGGTGTTTTGTGTCTAAAGTCTGAACCTAACTACCACGTCCCTGTAACCTTTGTTTAGAAAATTGAATTTCTACAATTTTTAAAAACATTGTTTCCTAACTATAATGTCCCTGTAACCTTTGGTTTTTTTAGTGAATTTCACTGTTGAAAAAAATATATAAGTTCAATTTACTAATATACATTTTCACAAGTTTATAAATACATGTTATTCACACATTCATTCTTATTATATATCTTAGAAATAAAAATAAAGGTTAGGTAACTTAGGTAGTCTTTTTATAAATGCAATGCACCAAGCGTTTCTTTTTGTTAAATTCATTTTATGGATACGGGGATCCATTCCTAACCAAGAGCACACATTCAATACTAAAACAACACATTGATATGCTATTTCAATAAGCATATCACTGCCTGTGTGTGAGTGGCTATATCGGTGTGTGGCTGAATGGGTATTTAAGTGGCTGTGTGAGTGGGTCTGTGAATGGCTGTATGGTATACAAGTGGTTGTGGATGAGTGGTTGTGTGGGTGTGTGAGTGGCTGTGAGTGGGGTGTATGAGTGGCTGTATGAGTGTGCAAGTGGCTGTGTGGGTCTGTGAGTGGTTTTGTGGGTCTGTGAGTGGTTTTGTATATGTGTGAGTGGCTGGATGGGCATGTGAGTGGCTGGATGGGTGTGTGAGTGGCTGGATGGGTGTATGAGTGGCTGGATGGGTGTGTGAGTGGCTGGATGGGTGTGTGAGTGGCTGGATTGGTGTGTGAGTGGCTGGATTAGTGTGTGAGTGGCTGGATGGGTATGTGATTGGGTGTGTGAGTAGGTTTGTGAGTGGCTGTGTGGGTCTGTAAGTGGGTATGTGAGTGATTTTGTGGGTGTGTGAGTGGGTCTGTGAGTCAAAGTTGCTGTGAGTAGCCGTATGGGCATGTGAGTTGTGTGGGTGTGTAAGTGGCTGTGTTAGTGGGAGTGTGGTACTGTGAGTTGTTTTTTTCAGTCTGTGAGTAGGTGTATAAGTAGATGTATGGGTGGGCGAGTCGTTGTTTGAGTGGTTCAGTGAGAAGATGTGTGGGTCTGTAAGTGTGTGTGCTTTGTACCACGGATCTGCAGGGGTGCACACAGGGGCTTACGCTGAGCACCACAGTGGATCCAGACCCTTGCGTGCTCTAAAAAAACATTTTTGCCCATGAGGAGTCCTTCGCAGACTCCTCCATCAGTCCCATTGGGTCAGGGTACCTCTACCCTGACCCCTTCTATTACTTAAATTTCACCCCCCCCCCCTCGCTGGGAACCGAGTCCCAAAGCACAAAATGGCAGCTGCAACTTTCTGTCACAGATGGGTTAGGTAACCACTGACCTTGTAAGCGGGATACAGCGGGAGTGAAGGAAGATACCAAGTAACCCTATCACCCATTGGCATCACCTGCGGGCATGTAACAACCGGTCCAACAGGTAAAACCACATTAGGGGAAAGGGAATAAATGGACAAAGAAAACAAAAAAGATGCAACCGCTGAGCCCTCAAAGGAACCTGGTCCCGGAGTTGAAGGCTTCACTCCTACGGACTAGCCCTTTGATACCTGAGGGAGACACAAGTATAGCATGCACATAAGAATACCATTTGCAATCACCACCAAGGAACATAAGACTATGTGCTGGTACTTACAGCTGGCTATGCCACATTCACCCTATGGTTAAGCAAGACAATACCAAATAATAATACAGTAATATGTACGGTGTTCCTGGATCGAGGGATGTCTAGCCACCGCAGGCCAGTCAAAGGGCAACATATTAGGATGGTAACCCAAGGTGCAAAAGAAGGGTGAGCACCGCATAGAGGAATGATCCGCGTTATTGTACACAAACTCTGTCATCCACAGAAGCGTGCTCCATTCTTTCTCATGTTGCAGCGTGAAGCATCGAGATATTGCTCCAACGTCTGGTTCAGTCTCTCTGTTTTGCCATCAGTCTGCGGGTGGTAGCTTGTGGAGAGATGGGCATCTACCTTCATGACTACACACAGGGCCTTACCGAACCTGGAGGTGAATTGGGTTCCTCTGTCCGTAATGAGGACTGCAGGGATAACGTGCAAGCGCCCAACGTGTTGCAGAAATGCTTTAGCCAATTCCACCGGTCGGTAATTTAGGCATTGCGATGAAGTGGCCCATCTTGGTCAGATGGTCGATGACAACCAGAATGGTGTTGTTGCCTGAGCTGGTAGGTATTTCTACTATGAAGTTCATAGACAATGAGTGCCAGGGGGATGAAGGCATATGTATAGGTCGAAGCCACCCACTAGGCCTTGAGTGCTGTGCCTTCCCTTGAGCACAGATAGCGCATTCCGATACATATTTTGCTGTGTCTCTCTTTAACATGCTCCGCCAGAAATGCCTCTGCATAGCCTGTAGGGTTTTTTGGGTTCCCACGTGTCCTCCCAGTGTGGAGTCATGTACCCATTGCAGGGACTGTCTTTGCAGAGTTTCCTCCGGGACGAACAGCCGCTTGTCGTAATACCACAACTGGTTCAGAGAGGAACGATGCTGAGGCTCTTTGGTAACTTCAGGCTTGCTCATCCAGCACTTCGATCTGCACCCTCACCTTTTCCAAAAAGTTGTGTAAAGTTGCCATGGCAATCATATCCACCGGATAGGAAGTGTTCTGCAGTATAACTGGTGCCAGGCTCGATCCGGGTTCATGAGCGGGTAGTGACAGCGCGTCAGCCTTGACGTTTTGTGCTCCAGGTCGGTACCGGAATACCAAGTCGAACTTGGAGAAAAACAATGACCAATGGAGTTGTCTGGGGGTTAAGGCTCTTGAGCAACAACAGGTTTTGGTGATCGGTGTAGATCTCTACTGTGTGTTTAGCCCCCAACAAATGATGTGTCTACATTCTTCGCACGCCCTCTTTATCGCCAGAAGCTCTTTGTCAGTGATGCTGTAGTTACTCTCACAAGACGACAGTTTCTTGGAGAAGAAGGCAACGGGATGGAGTTGGCCTGTTTCGGGATGTCGTTGGGATAGGATTCCCCCTATCGCGTAATAGGACACGTCCGTTTCTACCACAAACGGGCGAGAGGCATCGGGATGTCTTAACACAGGTGCACTAGTAAATCTGTTATTTAGTGTTTGAAATGACTTTTCAGCAGAGTCGGTCCAGAGAAATGCGACTCCTTTCCTTAGCAGATGAGTCAGCGGTTGTATGATATTAGAGAACTCCTTAATGAACCTTCTGTAAGAGTTCGCAAAGCCAAGGAAGCTCTGCAAGGCCTTCACGTTGGAGGGTGATTCCCACTGTAGAATAGCCCGTACCTTATTATTATCCATGTGAATACCGGTTGGCCCAATGGCATATCCCAAGAACTCCACTTCGGTGACGTGAAAAAGGCTCTTCTCCAGTTTAGCATAGAGCTTGTACCTCTGTAGATGTTCCTGGTAGCGCGGCCAGGGTGACTGACTCTGGAATCTGGGGATCACGGTTCGATCCCCGGGACCGGCGGCAGATTAGCCCAGCACCATGTGAATCTGGGCAATAGCTTGCTTAATCTTCCCGACGACCTCCAGCGCCTAGAGACCCTAACGGGTGATGGTTTGCGCTTTCCAAATGTGGATTATTTTTATTATTATTATTCCAGAACCGCGGAGACATGAAGAACATGGTTTTCTAGGGATGCGGAGTACACCAGTATGTCGTCAATATACACTATGCAAGAGTTGTCCAACAAGCCTCTCAGGATTTTGTCCATAAAAAACTGGAATGCGATGGGGGCATTGCAGAGTCCGAAGGGCATTACTCGGTACTCATACAACCCGAATTTAGTTTGAAAGGCTGTCTTTCACTCGTCTCCTCGCTGCACCCTCACTAAATGGTAGGCTCCCACAATGTCCAGTTTGGTAAAAACCTTGGCTCCTTTTAACTGATCCAGTAACACAGGTATTAAGGGCAGAGGGTACCCGTTCTTTCTGGTCACTCTGTTGATTGCCCTATAGTGCACACAAGCCAGCATGCCACCTTCCTTCTTGGGTATGAAGAAAATCGGTGAGGAAGCAGGGGATGAATAAGGATGGATAAAGCCAGAGGACAGCATCTTGGTAAGGTACTGCTGCAGATATGTAGTTTCTGATTCTGTAAGGGCGTAGATGCGGCTGCATGGTATGCTGGCTCCAGGTAAATGACACAATCATAGTCCCTGTGTGGGGGAAGCTTCCCAGCTTCCTGTTCACTGAATACCGCATGGAACTGCTGATATACCACCGGCAACGTGGTGGTACAGCTTAGGCTTTCACGTTACAACCGTTTGCGAGCAGTCTGGCAGGGCTCTCGGTAGCGTACGGCAAGCATATCTTCTCCCCTGAGCAATGTTCCTTGCAGAACAGGGAGTTCATGGTGAGTGTGCGGGCCGCCCATTGCACTAATAGATCATGTAGCGTCAGCCAAGGCATGCACAAAATGAGCTTCAAGTGGGGGTCGTCTATGAGGTCGAACTGGATATATTCGGAATGGTTCACCCCAACATGCATGAGAATCAACTGTGTGTGAAAGCGCACCAGGCCTGAAGTCAAAGCCAATCCATCCACTGCTTTAACAGGTTCTGGTGTCTCTTTTGTTTCAAATCTTTTTTATTTTCATCAAAGGAAAGAAGCCATACTCCACAGGGATATCAGGCACACAGCGATAAGCCTACAACCCTATTCAGGGCCAGCCGCATGGTAGGAAGGCATATCAGGTGATAATGAATTCCAGGGGGAGGGTAAATCATACACAGCGTTGCACCTACAACCCCAGAGGGGCCGTCCGCGATCAAGTTGCAGGGAAAAGCATCATCTAGGCCTGTGGAGTGGCAGGACCCTGAGGGCCTGTCTATGCGGTAGATGGGCAACAGGCCCGCAGGTAACAGTCAAACCAACGGGTCACCAGGGCCCGAAAAGAAGACAGCGATAGCAAGAGGGGGAGTAGACAAAGGAAGCTTAAGCAAGAAGAGGAGGAAGGATAGGAGAGCAAGAGCAGATACAGCACGTGCGGGAGAGGGAGGCCGAGATCCTAATCTATTGATGACAGCATTGGGGCACCGCATAGGGACATAGCGCAGGGGGGCAGTCACGGAAGCAATCTGCTCGGGTCTGGTGGAATAATAGCGTCCTCAAACAATCTCAGCTTCCTAAGTTTGGTGGGCATGTAGCGCGCCCGTTCTACTGCACAGAGGTATTTGACTAGGGGCTGCCATACAGCTTTGAAGCGGGTAGCGTATGCCTGCAGCCGGGCTGTAAAAAGCTCCATTGTAAGGACATGACAGAGGCGCACGAACCAGGCCGCGATTGGAGGAGCTTCAGGTTTTTTCCAGTACAAGGCTATAAGCTGTTTGGCAGCACCCAGCATTTGGAGTGTCAGGGTCCAATCACTTCTAGTCAGGGCCTTTAGAGTAGCAGGCTTGACACCCAGAATCCCAGCACCCCCCTGATGTGGCTAAGGACCTCCTTACAGAATAGAGTCAGCGCCGGGCACGCCCACCAGATATGAATGGCGCTGGGGGTGTAATACCATTGGGTCATTAATTTATAAGCATTTTCCGGCTGCGGGATGCTACGCAATACTTTGGGGATGTCCAACCAAAACCTATGCCATTGCGCAAGAGTTACGTCCGCGTCCGCCAGCGCCTGCCATCTGTCCTTGTAAGGGTGGGTAGCCGGCGTCTGCGAGTGCTGGAGGATCTGGTAGATTTGAGAAACCAACCCTTTTGATTCGATGGGGTGGCGGGCCAGGTGCTCGAAGGGGGTAAAGGCGCGCGTGGCTGTCTGGTACATTGCGTCTGGGGTCACCCAATGTCGCAGCTGGGTATACTGCAGCTGCGCCATCGATGGGACACGGAACTCATCTCTACATTGCGCGATGGACTTAAGTTTGCCCTCAAATAAATCAGTAACCACCCTGCAGTCCCCCTACGTCCACTGGGCAAAGGCTCGCGTCTGATGCGCCGGTAGAAAAGACGGGTTCCCCTCTATCGGGGTGTGCGGCGAGGGAAAGATCGTGAGGCCTCTGCGCACAGCTACCTTGTCCCAGATGTCAAGCACCGTCCTCGTAGGGACCGCCAGGTAGGCGCTCTTGGAGCACGCTGCCCGCTGGTGCCAGGCCAGGTCCCAAATGGTTTGCCCTGTCACAGCCCGATCCATGTGAAGCCATCCCTTTTCACTCCCCGTCACTCCCCATTCCACCACAAAGCGAAGATGTGAGGCCCAGTAGTAGTCCAATAAGTCGGGGCAGGCTAGTCCCCCCCTGTCCCGCGGTGTCATTAGCAGTTTCTGGGAGAATCAGGGCCTCTTTCTGCCCCAGATAAAGGTTGTGAGGGTACGCTGGAGGTCGCGAATGTAACGGTGTGGAATGGGCGTGGGAAGACACTGAAATAGATACAGGATTTTAGGGAGGATTGACATTTTGACAGCGTTGAGCCTGCCCAGCCATGTCAGCACTAGGGGCCTCCACTGCCGCAGATCCTCCAGGACCTGTTGCGTTCTAATCTAGGACCCTGATCGATATTGTGACCTTATGCCCCTATTCGGACATAAATCCATTTATTCCCTATATTGGCATAACCGTTCAAGTGCAATATTCAGAAACTCATCTCTGGCCTCACACGAACAGAGCCACATTTCAGAATAGCTTTCTCTGCCACTTCCTTTGCAACCAATTAGTGCAATGACATAGCAGAAGTCACTATCTGAGATTCCTAGATTAACACTCCGAGTTCTTCAACAAGATAAAAACTCAGCAAACCTGGAAATCCCCGCTTGCTGTGTTTTGATTAGTAATAGAACTCTAATGAGCACTGATAGACGATCACTTCCTAGTGACATCTTTATTGACGTCTTATGTCCAGCAAACTTACGTCAACCAAGGCACCTTTCAGGTATAAATACTACCAACGTTGCCTTAAGCAAACGCTGTCTGCTGCTGTTTGCTGTTCTGTTGCCCGTCGCCTGAAGCTGCTGTTATGCTGATGATATCATAGCTGCTATCGCTACTGCTATCGCTGCTAACTAGCGAAGGATGGTGCGGTGAACCTAGGAGCTGAACAGCTGTCCCCCTGCAAGAGCCCAGCAGATGCAAGCTGCCTGCGGACGCTACCCCTCCTCCTCCTCCTCCTCGACGCGCTGAGAAGAGACGCTGTCTTTCTCCTGCAGAGAAATCCAGCTCCGGCTTTTCTGGTCTACCCTTGCGGGTGACTGGGATATCGAGTTCTGAGGGAGATACCAGACCTCCATCATTCTATTCCAGAGGTATGGTGTTGACTAAACCCTTAGAGAGAATTCTTGAAGCAAACCTTGGCAAAACCAACTTAAACTAAAGCTACTTACTTACTCCCCTCCCAAGTATTAGGCTTAGGTCAGGTACACTGGGGTAGGCGTAGTTAGAAGCACCAGTTGAGTATTTTAGCCGAATGTATATATGAATGTATATATGTTTTATTCCTTTTAAACCATTGTATGGCTAAGAAACCATATCAATGCTTTTACAGTATTATTTCACAATACTTATCTTACCGTACATACTTTTTATAATAACAAGTCTTGCAATTGTGGCAATTCATTTCTCTTGTACGAGAAGAAAGACTGTTCAATAAATGTTACCCTTTATTGACAACGCCCGTCTCTCTATTCTCTACATATTGTGAAAGTAATCTGCACCAACCTGACTGAGTAAAATAACTGTCTATTGTTTCACACGACCCTAGAGATTGACTCTTGATCTGAGGAGCAAAGTTGTCATGTTGCACGGTTGTTGGAAAACTGAATCCCTTCTTGTCTGTGCCAGGGAAGCTGATCACTTCCTATTCAGTCAAGAAAGTTTCCAGTGACCTCTGAGCTAGTTGGTAACAAACCCAATTAAGTTTAGCATAGTCAGTAGAGGCCTGGAAGATCCGCACTTCTACGTCGATACTACTGTTTATGTTATTCCAATGCGCAGGGCCTATTGGGAAAATAGGAACTACACTACATGGCGCCCAAACGTTTGGTAAGGCGATAAACTAACGCAAGACGTTAGAGTAACTCAGTCGTGCATATTTCACACAGACCCCTTTCTCCCGTAAATCCTCCAATAGACGTCTGGAGTGGGTGAAAGGTTAAAATCCGCCCGACCTTAGTAGGAAGAGATTCCTATGTAAAGCTCTGGTTTATTCAACGTTGAAGGATACAGTGTTCCAAAATATTGTGCACCTAATCTTTGTCTCCTTGGAGACCTACTCTGCAAAGCCTGCATTTATACAATGCCAGGAGAAAACGGAACCACTGGGGCCGCAGTAGATGCGACTCAGCAGGGTCCCGGCGACACGGAACCGGGTGCAATAATAATCCCGGCACATTTAAGAAAATCTATAACGTTAAAACTTATAGAAAACGGACTGACACCACAAGGTGGTACAGTAATTTTCGTGATAGAGGCACACGAATATCGGCAGACAGAGGTATTCTATTCATGGATAAACTTTCCAGCGGCAAACGCTAGAACAAAAGAGTTTCACTAACACAAAATAGAGAAACCTCCGGATGAGTACGCTCCTTTCGAGGAGACTGAAATCCCACTAAAATTCAAAGAGCACCTGCTCTGGTTTAATGGCGCCCTAAAACATAATGATCATATTACCAGGCTCGGTCCACTAGGTAGACCAGGAGCAACGTGGCCGGTTCTAGCCAGCTACACACCACATCCGGACATTGCAAAAATGTCTAGAGAAGAGCTGTTAGTACAGCTAAAAACATTAATTAAAATACAGAGGCAATTAGTCCAATATGTAATGCGGACTGCAACAGTCCAACCAGCTGTTAATGTACCACAGCTGACCCCTCATCAGGGGAACACTAATAAAATTACACCACAGAACATACAATCATGTCTTGGTAAAACACCTGTAAAACCGGAACAAATTCCTTTCTGGTTAGCACAGAAAATCACTCAAATAGAGGCAGTATTTCCGGATACTACCCCTATTGAGAAACACAGAATCTTGACAATCTGCCTTCCTATGGGAATCGCACCACACGTGGAGGACTGCGACACTTGGGGTACAGTCTTTGCTTCCATTTACACAAAAACACATGGTGTTCCATCTATGGCGGTAATACCGGATGTGCTAAAACAGATTCAGAATGAATACGGTCCAGAGTAACCCTGGGCGGAGTTGGCGGAGTGGGGCTTCGCGGAGCTACGCGAAGTGGGCGAGAAACTACGCCCACCTCCGCACTCCGCGTAGCCCCACTCCGCAAACACCACTGGCCGCCAGCCCCGCCACCCGCCTCCCTTCCGCCCTCCCTAAATACTTTAAATTAATGGAATCAATTAATTTAAAATGCACTTACCTTGCCCGCCGCGTCCCCGGGGCTCGCTATCTTCCGTCTTTCGTCTTCTTTACTAATCCGCATGCGTGGGCGGCCGCGCATGCGCATTTCTCATGAGAAAATGCGCATGCCCGGCCGCCCGCGCATGCGCATTAGTAAAGAAGACGGAAGACGGAAGATAGCGAGCCCCGGGGACGCGGCGGGCAGCGGCGGGCAAGGTAAGTGCATTTTAAATTAATTGATTCCTTTAATTTAAAGTATTCAGGGAGGGCGGGAGGGAGGCGGGTGGCGGCCAGCTACGCTCCGTCTGCGGAGCGTGCGTAGTGCCGCCTGGCTCCGCCCGCTCCGCAAAATGCGGAGTAGGCGGCACTACGCACACTCCGTGCACGGAGCGTAGCTGGCCGCCCACCCCTAGTCCAGAGCCCGCTTTAACTCTTGGTATGAAATTACTGAAAGACTGCAAGCAGGTCTCGGCTATATTATTAGCCAACATAAATGGAGAAGCAGCATCTGTGGCGATCCGCCAGAAGTTGAAGGAAACAGATATAACAGATCAGCCAATTGAGCTTGCCAGAATCATAGAGAAATGCTATGAAGAATTAGGTAGAGACAGCTTGGGTGGAAAACCAGTAAAGCCCCAACTGCTCGAAAATCCTGAAAAATTATTTATTAAAAATAATTCAAACACTCCTAAAAAGAGCTGGGATGGAAATAAACAATCCACTCCCAAGGAAAAAGTTTTCCAGTCCAGAGGAAGGTCTCCTCGACGGAGGGAAAGAACTCCGACTCGAGAACACCAGTCTCCCCAGAGGGAGCCCTCTGAGAAAAGATACAACCTTAGAAATAGGGATAATTTGAAAAAACCTGATAGATATCAAAGTATTGATACACGTCCCTCTCGATCTTTTTCGCAGAAATCGGAAAGAAGAGGACGGTCAGACCCAGGAGAGCACACCAAGTCCAAAGACAAGGAACCTGCTCAGAGTAAAAAATCTCAATTTCTGAAAAAGAAGGTAGCCAGTATTATAGTAATCGAACATGCCGAAAATACTGAGGACACAGTTGAAAAACGGGGAGTGGGCATAGACAATGTTAGACAGTGCAGCAGAAATCAGTATAGCCCGCAAGATCTTGATGAGTCATCTGAAGACAGTGGACACAAATGAATTCATTCAGGTTGAAACTGCCGACACCAGACTTGGCGAGCCCCATAAAATATACGAAATAACATTGCGTATAGAGGGTGATAAGACTAGGAAAATAAAGGGTCTATTTTGGGACAAACTCTCAAAAGGCTATGATATTCTGTTAGCTGAAAAAGATTGCCCCCCAGAGTTTGTCAGGGAGTGCCCTCGTGGCGAAGAAATGATTATGCCTGCCTTCTCGAATCACATTCCGATTCACAAAAAATATACTTATGCAAGGAAATGGGCAGTAGCCCAGGCACCGGCATTATATAAAAATCATGTAGGATGGGATGAGGACTCTCCTCCCCACAAAATCCAGTTAAAAAGTGAACCAAATGCCCAACGGCAGTATCCCATTAAGCAAGAAGCTAAAAAACAAGTCAGGGAGATCTTAGATCAACTTGAGTACCAGGGGGTGATTGAAACATGCACCTCTCAAATGAACAATCCTTTGTTTCCTGTCTCCAAGCCAGACGATTCAGATCGTCTAGTTTTGGACTACAGACACCTTAATGCATGTTGCAAAACTTTTGCAGTACAAAACTCGCATAGTGCAGCCCTAATGAATAACATCATTAGGAAAAAATATAAAACGACATTAGACATATCTAATGGTTTCTTTTGTCAAAATATTACACCAGAAAGCAGATACTTGACCGCTTTCTCAGCATTTGGGTCGCAGAAAAATTTCTGTCGACTCCCACAGGGGTTCAAGAACAGCCCAGGACTATTCTCAGCTAGAGTAACAGAGTTACTACAAATATATGATGATGAGGCATTATCTTACGTAGATGATATCTATCTCACAGACGACGACTTGGATACTCACTTGAAAATAGTGAACACCATTATACTTGGGTTCGCAGCAGAGGGTTACAAATTCAACTTTAAAAAGTCTCGAATTGCCCATCTGACAGTACTATTCTTAGGGTACGAATTATCAAGTGAAGGAAAAAGCCTAGCGGACAACTTCTTAGAGAAGTGCGCTGTAATCCAAGCTCCAAAAACACTGAAGAATTTACAATCCATACTAGGTTTTCTGAATTTCGGAAGAACTTACATTCTAAATTACGCAGAGAGGGTTAAACCTCTTTACGAACTAATTAAACCTGATTTTAAACAAATCAATTGGACTCAAAAACACACAGAAATTTTGAGATCACTGCAAACAGACATGTTAGCTAAAACAAAATTAGATACATGTGACAACACACGCAATCTAGTAATCCGAGTCATCCCAGGAAGATGCGGATTCACGTACCTGACCTCTAATGAGGGAGAAAAGGTACCAATTTCAATTAAAACTCACTTGTACACACAAGCAGAAAAAACATTCAGTCACACAGAAAGAACTGTGAAAGCAGTGCAAATCGCATTAGCAAATGAACGAGAATTAGCACATGGTAAACGGATTAATATCCTCACAGCGGAATCCGCCTTCGAGGCGCTATTCAGCCCAGTAAACCTGCCTACAGTGTCACTGGATCTGAAATGGTTACAGTGTGCAGATTCTCTAGGAGCGGAAGACGTGAAATACTATTTCGCCCCGCAATTCGAAGAACTGAATGATTTAGAATATGAAGAAGAATATCCTCTGCCAATCGAACTTCTGCCTCTCCCACAATACCCCTGTATAATCTATACAGATAGATTTGTACAGCATTTCAACGTAGAGAGCAAATCCTACGATGCAGCCTGTGCGATTATTAAAGGTCGTTGGCTGTGCGGTAAATTCAGACCGAAAGTAACAAAAACTGAATCAGTAAGAAACTGTTCGGCTCAGAGAGCTGAAATCAGATGTTTAAAGATGGCGCTCAAAAATGCAGAACGTGAATTCCCGACACTTATCGTGTGCGATTCTCATTTATGCGTCAACTCTTACAATAATAAACTGCAGAGCTGGATTGAAAACGATTACAAAGATGACACAGGTGCCACAATAAAGCATAAATTGCTCTGGAAACAGGTAGCTCTTTTACAGAAAGAACTACAAAAGACTCACGTTATACACGCACAGAGTCTTCAACGTGATGGCGTTCACGTTGCAGGGAATTCATTGGCTAACACAGCCACAGCGGAAGCAACTAAACCGGCTTCCGTAGCCACAAAAAAGCCTACAGAAAAATACATAGACGGGGAAACAATGCTGGCAGTAAAAACGACCGTAAAGGGCGACTGTGCAGCACTACCCGTGAACTATCCACTCAATTATGCATACATAATCGATGCAAACTCCGTTCCTTTTGCTCGAATCCCTGGAGTGGGGGATAGGGTAATTCCAAACAGGGACCGGAGGGGCTTCCTATTACAGGAAGCACACATGGGATTGGGTCTGAGACACCAAACAATCAGGGAATCTCTGAAAGAATTGGAATCAGAGTACTGGTGGCCGGAAATGAGTGAAGGCATTCATGAGTTTGCAAAAAACTGTGAAGACTGCAATAGAGATTGTGGTGGAGAACCGGCCAGTGTAGTGTCAGAAGCCATGATAGAAAGCATCAGGCAATCTACTATCCGCGCTATCAAAAAAGAGAAACGCGTCCCATTGTACATCCTTAAGGCTAAACACACTTAAAAAATGTGGCCCCCAGTGCTCGGCTGACGCCAGAACGGTTATAAAAGATCTGCGAGTCTTTATCGGCACATACGCAATTACCACGTTCCATTCTGACCAGGGTCCTGCTTTCAGCTCTCGAGCTTATGAGGAGGCCATGGCCAGCATGGGAATTGGGTTGCGGTATTCTTGTCCGTCGCACCCCGAAGGGAATAGTGTGGTAGAAAGAAAAAACCGAGACATAAAGCGATCTATAACAGCGAAGGTATTAGGTTCAGGCGCTGGGTGGGTCAAACATTTAATAAGTGTCCAAACCAGTCTTAACAATTTGCCAAGAAAATCTCTAAAAGGTTTCAGCCCATTCGAACTATTGTTCGGAATTAGAATGACAATTCAGGACTTAGATAGTCAGGTATCAGTGGTAAAAGAAAAAACAACAGACTTTGACATCAAAGATCGTTTGGCTGTTTTACAGGAACTGAATGAAACAAGAAAATCCGTAAGAAACATAAAGTTAAAGCAACAGCCAGATACCACTGACGAGGCACCACAAGCAACAGCCCCAGCAAGGCCTGTCTGGATTCCAAAGATTGGGGATCTAGTCAGAGAAAAAATCGCGGTGAAGAAGGAATTTGGGCCTTCTTACAGAAAAGCAGTACCTGTCTTGGCAGTCACCGGAACAAGATCAGTAGTACTACCGCCCCTTGCTGGTAAAAAGGAGAACAGAGTCGTATCTATCGACCTGGTAAAACCACAGGCATGTGGCCTATAATCAACAGTAGGCCCAGTGGACTCCCAAGAAACAACAGAATACCCAAACTTGCAACAATCCAAGAGGTTCAAACTGAAAGACTAATCACATTCGATCAGCCTGCAGTGCACAGAGAAGGACTATGCAATAATGCCATGGAACTTGTGCCTCTTGAGACACAGATTGAAACAGTTCGTCAAGAAACACCAGTCTACAATAATGTGGCATCAGAAAATGCTACCGAAAGACAGATTGAAAGAACAATCCCAACAATTGACAGAACTGCCTCTGGTTATTTCATCAACTTCGACAACTTCTCTGAAGATCAAAACGACCCAGAAGTGATGCCAGAAACAAAAATGACTTTTAAAGAAAAAGCAACAGAACTCTTTCATCAACTGAAGGAAATCTACATTTCCCCTTGGTTAGAGTTCTGGTTCGGTCTAGGTGTATTTTTCCTCCTGCTTTGGCTCATCATGGTACTTTGTTTGGGAAAATTCATTGAGGGAAAATATAGTACAATGGACACAGCAAGTCAGAACATCAACCTAGTCCTCAAACCACACAGATCATTCCACGTGAAGAAAAGAGAACTGTCAACAGTAAATGTCACAGCCATTCCAATACCTGGTGGGGTAGTATGGGAGAAAACTGACTATGAGATCTATGGTCCGGTCGAGATCCTGAAGTATCCTCATCAACTGAAGGTTTCCTTAAGTGACTTTGTAAAACATAGTACATTCTCTGATGATTGGGACTTTAACAGTATTAATGACATGATGTCTGATTTAGTAATGTCAGCTAGATTCACAGAACACGATTATTTACAAGGTTCGTCTAGTTATGAACAGTTATTCTGTTATACACATTATGGCGATCACTATTTGCATACATCTGCACAGCCTAGAAATGTTTTTAAGTATAATCAATGGGAACATTGTGCTACACCACCTAAAAGCAGTTCTAAAACATTCTTTGAGAAATTCAAGTACTTCTCAGGGTTTAACACCAGTGATGCAGAAACGTTTTATTACAAACTGTTAGATAAAACAGGAATGAAAACAATGCTGACAAACACTAAATTAATATATTCAGAAGCATTTTATGAAAAAATGATGACATTTGGTTTTGATTATTGGAAAAATAAAATTGAAACAAAAACCATTTGGGGTACAAAAGATTGGCAGGTACAAGGCCTTGAAGCACTATTCAGAACCTGCATGATACCAGAACAAATGATGTTTTTAAATGACACAATTCACCAAACATCCTGTCTTGGCCTAGCTAAGATCAAAGACCTAAACAAACCGTCTATTCCAAAGCCAATACCTGATAATGCAACTACAGATATTGAAATAGACGTATCAAAAATTTTACATTTTAACAGAACACATCCTGATTGGAAAAAGTGGTTAATCTGGCCTACTGACACAAACAACTGTCAAGATAGATTCCTGAACAAAACACAGGGGTTAAAAATGACCAGACAAGACCCTAGATACTCCCAGAGACAATATCCAGGGATAGTAACAACATACAGTGTAGGGAAACTGTGCCTCGAATGGCTAGGATCATCCACACTGGCTGAAATTAAGCAACACTTGTCTTTACTAAAAGATGGTGCTGATTTGCGCGATTTCATTCTTGGACCACGCAAACAGCGTCAAAAGCGTTTCATAGCGGCCAGCATCTATGCTGCGTACAACGAGGCTTGGAAAGTCACACAAATTGAAACAGCAGAAAAAATACGAGAAATTGATTGTATTAATTTGGAAAAATCACTTTCTGTAGTGGACAATGGGTTAATGACTCTGTCCTCCAGAATATATTCGTTGGACAATATTGTATCTTCTGCCTTTGACATAATAGACAGAGACTTGCTAATGTTACAGCATGGCCAATCTCAATTACGTTCTATTGTACAATTAGGCTGGACGCTGCAAAATCTTTGTTCAGGCTATGTGCCTTGGCGTTTAATCAACACAACGTCATTATTTTCCATTTTTAACCTTACTGATAAACAAATCAGCTTGGCACAGAAAAGAGCAGACTATACAATCCTGAGCATCGAAAAATTTGAGAGAATACCATTGACAATGTAAGAGAGTCCTGTCATTGAATGGATAATACACTGAATTATCACTATTCCGATAAACAACTTTCCAATTTAAAAAGTGCCTTGAATACATACCGACTGGCCAGTATGAACGATTGGGTAAAGGATATGTTAAATCAGCATGGAAATTACCATACACACATTCATGCTATAGTGACAGCGACAAAAATGTATTTCTTAGTGGTGAAAAATGTAAACGTTCACTAAGCGGTATACTTTTGTGTCAGGGTATTAATTTACACGGAGCCTGTGAAGGTAATTCTAACAAACTTTCATGCCACCAGCTTGTCACACCTGCAACTCAGATAGAGCCCTTCTTTATGCAACTCGCGAATGGGAGTTACATTCTAAGAACGGATCACAGATGTTGTGGCCTTGTTCCAGGGAAAAGTTATCTCGTAAGCGTAACATCCATGGTCAAATGCTGTATGCAAGCATTGTTCCCGAGCGGGCCTGGAGACATAGAGACTCCCATCTGGCCTCGTCTGAATCTCTATTCTATACGAATTGATACTTTAAGCAAAATGAAGTCTGTGCTTTTGCAGACAACAGTGCCCATAACGTCATCAAAAGAGGGATATATGATGTTACAACGCGGACTGTAACAACGCATACCGTTACAACGCATCTTTTACAACGCGAATACTGTTACAACTCATGTATTTACAACGCATTTTTTTACAACGCAGGTACCTTTACAACGCATACCATTACAACGTAAGTATTGGTAAGTATATAATAATATTAATATTATAATCGTGAATTAATTTTCAAAAATATAATTTAATGTAATTTAATTTAATTTAATTTCAATTAATTAATTTAATTTAAAATTAATTTTACTTTATTTTTACCCTGTACCCCTGTACCCCAAAAAACTCAAAACTAACCCTCAACCCCAAAAATAAATTAAAGTAATTTAATTTAATTTAATTTCAATTAATTAATTTAATTAAATATTTTAATAATTTAAAATTAATTTTACTTTATTTTTACCCTGTACCCCTGTACCCCAAAAACTCAAAACCCTCAACCACAAAAATAATTTAATGTAATTTAATTTAATTTAATTTCAATTAATTCATTTAATTTAAAATTAATTTTAATTTATTTTTACCCTGTACCCCTGTACCCCAAAAACTAAAAACTGCCCCTGAACCCTAAAAATACCCCTTTACCCAAAAACTAAAAACTGACCCTGAACCCTAAAAATAGCCCTTTACCCAAAAACTAAAAACTGACCCTGAACCCTAAAAATAGCCCTTTACCCAAAAACTAAAAACTGACCCTGAACCCTAAAAATACCCCTTTACCCAAAAACTAAAAACTGACCCTGAACCCTAAAAATAGCCCTTTACCCAAAAACTAAAAACTGACCCTGAACCCTAAAAATACCCCTTTACGCAAAAACTGAAAACTGACCCTGAACCCTAAAAATACCCCTTTACCCAAAAACTAAAAACTGACCCTGAACCCTAAAAATACCCCTTTACCCAAAAACTAAAAACTGACCCTGAACCCTAAAAATACCCCTTTACCCAAAAACTGAAAACTGACCCTGAAGCCTAAAAATAGCCCTTTACCCAAAAACTAAAAACTGACCCTGAACCCTAAAAATAGCCCTTTACCCAAAAACTAAAAACTGACCCTAAACCCTAAAAATACCCCTTTACCCAAAAACTGAAAACTGACCCTGAACCCTAAAAATACCCCTTTACCCTAAAACCCAAAACTGACCCTAAACCCTAAAAATACCCCTTTACCCCAAACATATAACATTAAAATATAATTATATACTTACCAATACTTACGTTGTAATGGTATGCGTTGTAAAGGTACCTGCGTTGTAAAAAAATGCGTTGTAAAAACATGAGTTGTAACAGTATCTGCGTTGTAATAGATGCGTTGTAACAGTATTGCGTTGTAAAAAATGCGTTGTAACAGGTGTATACCTCAAAAGAGACGTATGATCTCCTAGTTGCAAGGACAGCTACGGAGGTTCATGACCTTTTATCAACAAATTGCCCCGTGCATTTCGTAGAAATGCTTAGCCAACTCCTTAACATGTCTAGTGCCACAGGCATCCCAGGCATATTTAAGTTGATTTTTACGGGACTGCTAACACCATTTCAAGCAATTCTGGGAATCGTTCCAAATTTTGGCCACTCTGTTTTTGGCGGCATACCCCTATTTTTGGGACTTGTAGCAGGGATTTTATTTTTGACCCTCCTGCTTCGTTATGGCAAGCCACAGCTCAGACACGACTCCTATGGAAATGGAAGAGACAATCCTAGCAATCCGCTACCGGGACAGAATAACTAGAGTCTTTGGATTGGCCAGGCTGAGAGATCTAAACATGACCTGGTTCCTTTCATTCAGACCTACATGGCAGAACTGTATCTTACCGGTACTTCGATGTATGCTATGCGGAGATGAGTGCGTGTTGGACATCTGTCTTTCACTTCCATCAGCAGTACCAATGGATATCGATACTTTGCTAAGTCCGATAACGGCTCACGCATTGTGTTGTCCCCAGCGGCTACCAATCCTGATGACGGCATTCGTTGAGACTCCTGTGCTACGACTAGGTGGTAACAGTGGAGCGAGTGACAAAAGCAACATCACCCAGGTACGACCTTCTGTGAGCATTGCTGATCCCGACTTTGATGACAGCAATCATTCTCACACCTGCCAAGTTACAGCACTATCGAATTTGGTCGAACTGTCACCTGATTTTGTAGACCAATTCTTTGAGAGCCTGTCTGATATGATGTTCTCACCCGAACAGAAACAATAACTTTTCCGACACACGGCGTTCCCATGAACTCTGAATTCGGCCTTCAGTTTTGAACAACAAAAACTACTAAAAGCGTTGGAACTCTATTTTCCCCGTTCAAGCAATAATTCTTTTGAATTGAACACTTTTTAATATTTACCCTTTTTCTGGCACGAAAAATTATTTGCTTAAAGTAAAAACTATTCATAGAGAACAGAAGCTTCAACTTCTATTTCTAAACACATCTAGAGACGTAATAACTTTACACCAGCCTCTAGCACATGTTATTGCAATGCATTTATATGTGATGATTTATCTCGCCCTTCTTCTGTTTCAGAGATATTTCATGTGTAATTCTTTTGCATAATCGTTCAATGATTTCATATGCTATAATTGTTTGAATGATTTCTATGCTTCAAAAACGTACAGTACCTAAATTTTCACGTATTACAAATATGCCTATTTCAAATGCATATATGTATTTTGGGGTGGGCAATGTTACACTTGCATCCTATTGCTCTAGTTTCAGTAATTTGATGGACATGAATTCGTGGAGTGGGTGTTGCGTTCTAATCTAGGACCCTGATCGATACTGTGACCTTATGCCCCTATTCGGATATAAATCCATTTATTCCCTATATTGGCATAACCGTTCAAGTGCAATATTCAGAAACTCATCTCTGGCCTCACACGAACAGAGCAACATTTCAGAATAGCTTTCTCTGCCACTTCCTTTGCAACCAATTAGTGCAATGACATAGCAGAAGTCACTATCTGAGATTCCTAGATTAACACTCCGAGTTCTTCAACAAGATAAAAACTCAGCAAACCTGGAAATCCCCGCTTGCTGTGTTTTGATTAGTAATAGAACTCTAATGAGCACTGATAGACGATCACTTCCTAGTGACATCTTTATTGACGTCTTATGTCCAGCAAACTTACGTCAACCAAGGCACCTTTCAGGTATAAATACTACCAACGTTGCCTTAAGCAAACGCTGTCTGCTGCTGTTTGCTGTTCTGTTGCCCGTCGCCTGAAGCTGCTGTTATGCTGATGATATCATAGCTGCTATCGCTACTGCTATCGCTGCTAACTAGCGAAGGATGGTGTGGTGAACCTAGGAGCTGAACAGCCGTCCCCCTGCAAGAGCCCAGCAGATGCAAGCTGCCCGCGGACGCTGCCCCTCCTCCTCCTCGACGCGCTGAGAAGAGACGCTGTCTTTCTCCTGCAGAGAAATCCAGCTCCGGCGTTTCTGGTCTACCCTTGCGGGTGACTGGGATATCGAGTTCTGAGGGAGATACCAGACCTCCATCATTCTATTCCAGAGGTATGGTGTTGACTAAACCCTTAGAGAGAATTCTTGAAGCAAACCTTGGCAAAACCAACTTAAACTAAAGCTACTTACTTACTCCCCTCCCAAGTATTAGGCTTAGGTCAGGTACACTGGGGTAGGCGTAGTTAGAAGCACCAGTTGAGTATTTTAGCCGAATGTATATATGAATGTATATATGTTTTATTCCTTTTAAACCATTGTATGGCTAAGAAACCATATCAATGCTTTTACAGTATTATTTCACAATACTTATCTTACCGTACGTACTTTTTAAAATAACAAGTCTTGCAATTGTGGCAATTCATTTCTCTTGTACGAGAAGAAAGACTGTTCAATAAATGTTACCCTTTATTGACAACGCCCGTCTCTCTATTCTCTACATATTGTGAAAGTAAACTGCACAACCACTGACTGAGTAAAATAACTGTCTATTGTTTCACACGACCCTAGAGATTGACTCTTGATCTGAGGAGCAAAGTTGTCATGTTGCACGGTTGTTGGAAAACTGAATCCCTTCTTGTCTGTGCCAGGGAAGCTGATCACTTCCTATTCAGTAAAGAAAGTTTCCAGTGACCTAGTTGGTAACAAACCCAATTAAGTTTAGCATAGTCAGTAGAGGCCTGGAAGATCCGCACTTCTACGTCGATACTACTGTTTATGTTATTCCAATGCGCAGGGCCTATTGGGAAAATAGGAACTACACTACAGACCGACCGCCGAAATTCCCGCCAGTTGACTTGTGTCCACGTGTCCAGGGAGGGGGTTATCTGTAATCCGAGGTAACGGATGCCCTGGGTGGGCCACTGGTATGGCGCCAACTGCTTAAGGTGGGGGATGTCTGCCTCCGGAATGGTAAGGTTGAGGGCCCAAGATTTGCTGTGATTAATCTTAAGGCCGGAGGCCCGCTCGAAAAGGGTCAACGCAGAGTGAAGTGCCGGCAGAGACTCACTGGGACGGGTAAGGGTGAGGAGAAGTTCATCTGCGAACAGCGCCACCTTGTTCTCGCAGCCCCCCATGAAGAAACCATTGATGTTGGGTGCCTGACGGATCATTGCAGCCATCGGTTCCACCACCAGGGCGAAGAGCAAGGGCGATAAGGGACACACCTGCCGGGTGCCCCTGCGGATGGGGAACAGCGCCGAGAGCTGCCCATTGACCCGAATCCGGGCCTGCGGGGCGAGATATGGTGCCATGATCCTAGTGATCATGCCCTGGCCCAGTCCAAGCTTACCAAGGACCGCCCGCAAGAAGGTCCAGCCCACCCGGTCAAATGCCTTCTCAGCGTCCAGCGAGAGAAGGCAAGCCGGAATATTCCAATGACGTGCCTTCCCCACCAGGTGAGCTACTTTGCGAACGTTGTCCGCCCCCTGCCAATTACGGATGAAGCCGACCTGATCCGGGTCCACGAGACCCGGCATGTGGGGGTCCAGGCGCTTCACCAGGATCTTGGTGTAGATTTTAAAATCGGTGTTCAGCAAAGCAATGGGGCGATACGAGGTGCACTGCGCAGGGTCCTTCCCCGGTTTCAGAATCAGCGCTATCTCCGCCATTCCCATGTCACGAGACGGTCCCTCCGCATCGGTAAACGAGTTGAACAGCAGCAAGAGATGGGGTCCGAGCTGCGACTGGAACATACGGTAAAAAGATAGAGGTAGCCCATCCGGCCCAGGGGTTTTTCCGAGGGGGAGAACCCGTATGGAGGCCGCTATCTCCTCCTGGGCGATTGGGCTTTCCAAGGCCTTCGCATGATACGTGTGTAGCGGTGTTCCCGTGTAGGCATTCATGACATCCGCCACGGCACCTGGGTCTGGCGGTTCCTCCTCATAAAGCGCAGTGTAGTAGGCTCAGAACGCCTCGCATTTAGCCGTCTCGAAGACGGCTCTCGTCCTATCAGGGAGCTGGACATTGGCGATATGGGCCTTGGCCGCCCGCGCCCTCAGGCGCCTCGCCAAGAGGGTGCCCATCTTGTCTCCACCTTCAAAATATTTTTGCTTCAAGGCCAACAGGGAGGACTCCGCCTTGTTGGTACACAAGGCCGGAGCTGTCCTCTGAGATTGGCGAGCCGCCGTCTAGACGTAGTAGAGGTGCTAGTATGATCCCACTGTTCCTCCCGTTCTATGTCCTGCTCAAGACTATCTTCCAGGGCTCTGGCCGCACGAGTCCGTGCAATGGAGAGGGTGGTGATGTGCCCCCGGATCGTCGCCTTGATGGCATCCCATACGACAGGGAAGGGTGTCTCTGGCAGGTCATTACTAGCGAAGTAGGAGTCTATGGCTTCTTTGATGCTATCTACATCAGCCGCGTCCCGAAGGATGCCCGGTGGCAAACGCCATTGCGCCTCTCGAGGGGGGTAGGCGGCCGGGTCCTGCAATAGCAATTCAACATGCGCATGGTCAGATAGCCAGATGGCAGATATGGAGGTTCCCAGCACGTCCCTCAGCAGAGCATGGGAAATAAATACATAGTTGATGCGGGAATACGAGTGGTGGGCATGGGAATAGAATGAGTAGTTCGTTAGTTCCGGGGAGCTGTAGCGCCATACATCGAAGAGCCCCAGTTTCATGACCTGGGCGCGCAGCGCAGAGGACATGGCTCCAGAGCCGAAGGCCGAGATGTTGCTACGATCTACATCCGGGTCCCAAACTAAGTTAAAATCTCCCCCCAGGATCAAGGAGGAGTCTCCCCGCGGGACATGCGTTTTTAAAAGCGTGCGCAAGTACCAATCCTGCAACTGATTGGGCGCGTACACATGACATAAAGTGAAGGTGCGCCTGCCAACGCCCACACTCACCCTGAGGAAGCGCCCATCCTCACTCCTGAAGGGCTTGGGATCCTGATGCCAGCTCTGCACAGAATCGCCACACCTGCTGTCTTAGTGCTTGCCGCAGCCCAAAATTGGAGGGGGTATCTGGGGTGCGCCATGCGCCCAACATCTGCCTGCAGAATATGGGTCTCTTGGAGGAAGATGATGTCAGGGTTCTGCTGCAGGGGGTACCGCCAGGTCTGTCGCCTCTTATTGGGGGAATTCAGGCCTTTGACGTTAAGCGTCAAGACCTTTAGGGGATTAGATAAGGGGGCAGTCATAGTGGAGTCCTAGTAGGAGCCGCACACGCCCCTCCACCCCCACCTCGCAGCCGCTTACCATCACAAACACTGCTCCCCAGCGCACCCTGGGCCAAGCTCTACCGCTGCACAGCCCCCCACCGCTCACAGGTGGAGAAGAGAGGTGAGAAAAGAAAGGGAAGCAATGAGAGGTGAAAAAGAGAGAGAGACATTTACGATCCAACAGTGGCCAACAGGGCCAGGTCCATCTGGTCCCGCCATCGGGCTTCCTATACCCGAGGGTTCAGATAAGCCCAGGGATGTCACTCCCTCAGGGATCACCAGGAGTAGGGGCATAGTCGGCCTCAAGGTCATCGTGGGGAGGAGCCCCAGCGCCGCCCACCCGAAAGAAAGGAGCCGGGATGCAAAACCAGGTGGGGCAGTCATCTGCAGTTACACCTTGAGGCCAAGGGGGGAGAGCGCCTACTCCATGGAGATGTGGCCCGTGAGTTATCATGAACGTCCTCCTTCAAGGTCATGGGGTTGGCGGGCAGGATGTAGCCTCATCTCGGTCTCCCTCCGGGGACTTGATGTGAGCAATAATGTCCTGCTTAGACTGGGAGGCAGTCTGCTCATCCACGCGAGGTGAGCGTCGGTGCCGTTGGACCGTGGTCCAGGTCGGTTAGGCTGGGATACACTCCTGCCTCCGTGGGCGGACCGGGCTCGCCGGTGGCGATGTCGGTAGTTGCAGGAGCTGTGCCACCTCAGCGAATTTCCTCACGACTTTCCGCTTGGTCTCCCACTGGAAGATAAGGGCAAAGGGGTGGCCCCATTGGTAGGCGATGCCCATTTCTCGAAGCTTTTCTGTTACCGGCTTGAAGGCTCGCCGCCGCTGAAGGGTGTTGGGTGCCAGGTCTTGGAAAATTTGAATTTAATGGCCCCTATAGGTAAGGTCCAGCTTGCTCCGCGCAGCCCGCAAGATGGCCTCCTTCTCCGTGAAGAAATGGACCCTCGTCAGGATATCCGGAAGGAGTCCAGGGCGCCCCGGAGACCCGATGGGCGCGATCTAGGACCGGTGATCAGGCATCGTCGTCTCCCCAGACCTCATGGAGGAGCTGCGCAACATAATTCAGGATGTCCTTCCCTCCCTCTCCGAGAGGCACTCCACGGATGCAGAGGTTGTTCCGGCGGCTCCTATTCTCTAGATCTTCCTGCTTGACCTGCAGCTCTATGTTTTGCTCCTCTAGAGCCGCCAGGCGTTGCCACAGGAGCTCTTGGTCCTCAGTGCGGGCATCAACTGTCTTCTCCAGACCGTCCACACGGTCTCCCAAGTCCGTGACCTCCCGGCGCAACTCCCGTACACAAGTGTGGACCTCAGAACGCAGGGAGCCAATCTCCATTTTAAGCTCCGACATAAAGGATGTCATGAACACCTGTGTCACCGGGGCCGCATCCCCAGAGGTCCGTGGCGCCTCCGCCACCTGTGCGGCTGCCCCCGCTTTGCCCCACATTGCCACCACCGAGTTGTCTCTGGGGGGCGCTGTCGCTTCAGTCTTGCCCCCTTTGGAGCACGTCATGGCCAGGGTCAACGTGACCCGCCTGGCCCACCAGCGCCTCGAGGGCCGGAGTCGGGGCTGTTGAAGGCAATATCCAAGTCGTGACAAAGAGTCCTCTCGACCACCTCCCTGGAGCGCCGTATTCCAGAGCCCCAGTCAACCCAATCACGAGTCGCCAGGGGGTCCCGCAGCGGAGTCGCAGTAGCAGGTTCCTCTCAAGGGTGCAGACAAGATGGAGGCCCCACCGTAGGTAGATCGCGCCCGGTACTATACAGATGGGCTTCAAGTTCCCCAGGCTATGGGGGACCGGGGTACAGGCCTCTCAGTCCCGTCGCAGGCAGGAGGGGGGTTGCGGGATACACAAGAGTCAAGGGCGGCAGGCCCCCGGGCAGGAGCGGGTTGGGGTGGCGTTCACCGCATCGCCACCCACCTGGGCCTCTCTGTCATGGGCTCCGCTGTTCGTTCCCCCGGGGTGGTGCAGCGCCGCCGACCCTCCGGCTGTGTCAGGGTCCCCCGGATCACCAGTCTCAGGCGCCAATGTGAGCCCTCACCTCCACCGACGTTTCTTGCTTCAGGGACTCCCAGGCAGAGCAGAGGGCGGCCTCCCGCCCCTCACAAGGCCGCTCCACAGGCCAGGGGGGCCCTGTCAACACCAGAGGTTTCGCCCAGGGCCCAGCAGCAGCAGGCCCGTCACCGCCGCCGGCCTCGTCACCGCCGTGAGGGGGGGCAGACACCGCAGGAGTCCGCAACTCACCAGTAGGCAGCGGCTGTACAAAATGGCGGCCTGCGGGACCGCCAGCGCCGAAGGACACCTAGCGCAGGCACCGGCGAGGGCCCCCACCTCCACCCTCTCTCCTCACCTCAAATTCCCCCAGGCAGGGGTCACACCAGGGCCTCAGCAGCAGCAGTCCCGCCTCCGCCGTCAGCAATCTCCAGGCTCACCACGATCACCAACGCCGCAGGGATCAGGGACCCCCTGAGGGCCAGGGAGCTGCAGGGCGAGCCCCCTCGCGGGGCACACAAGATGGCGACTCACGGGCCCCTCAGCTCTGAAAATCGCAGGGGTCCGGTGACCAGGAGCAACAAGCCCACCGGTCAGTCTTGCCGCAGGAGTGCCCCAGCCCGCACACCCCCAGCGGGGGAGCGCGCTCCCAGATTCAGCGACCCCCTCCGGGGACAGCAGGCAGCCGGACGTCGCTCCGGGCAAGCTCCGCAAGATGGCGACTCCCGCCCGAGGGCCTTCGCCCTCCGCGCGCTGTTGGTCCCTGCCTTCGCTGCAGACTGTAAAGGAAGAGCCCCCAAGGCTCCCCAGTATGCACAGGTCTGTGGCTACCACCGGGTAGGTAGCGATCGCCCCAGGCTCCGCTGAAAATAGCTTAAAATGGTGGTGGATGTCGGGAGCTCCCGGGAGACAAGTCCTACCACATTGCCGGTTAGACCACGCCCCTCTGGTGTCTCTTTATGTATGCAGGGTACACCCAGCTTCTGTGCGTACTACTGGCCGATGAAATTGCCAGTAGCTCCGGAATCCAGCAGTGCGTGCACGAGTATGGGCTCCCCTCCCGGAAGTCCAGCGTAACACACATGTTTATATGGGCCACAGACGTCTGAGCTGTATTGGCCACTGAAAACGAGACCTCTGTGTTCCTAGGGCACAAACAAGGGTTCTCCTTGTTGGAGTGCGTTAGTTTCCCTGGTGCTCAGAGTCGTACTCCATCACCGTCGGGTTCCTGAACTGCTTTTGTTCATCAGCTTGGACCTGGATTTACACTCTCTGACGAAGTGACCTGGCTTCCCACACTACATGCATAGCTTCTATTTCCTTCTCTTTTCTCGTTCATCTTGGCTGATAGGCCCTTGAATTACACTGACCTACATTGGCTCGGTCCCATCAGGGCTAGCATTGTTTTCTTCTGTAGTGGGCCTAGGACGAGCCAGAACGAACCTGATATCTGTTCGCTTACTATCCCCTTTCCTTTCATGAAGCCGGTGATCCAGTTAAACCGTGAGATCTATTAGCTTGTCACAAGTGGAGGGCATATGCACAACTTGGGCCAATACCTCCTTCAATTCGCCTCTTAGGCCCTGGTAGAACAAGGAAGTTCTTTTTTCCATAGGTAAATTGGTTTCTACTAGGAGTCTGTTGAAGGCGGTTATGTATGTGAGTAGGTCTTGCGGGCCCTGCTTAAGTGCAATAAGCTCCCTTTCTAGGGAAAGCTGGTGAGCCTTTATATCGAACAGCTTGCGCATCTCCTCCCAGAAATCAGGGAAGTTATGCAAAACTGTATCGTCCCTTTCTATTAGAGGAAAAGACCAGCTGGCTGCGTTGCCCCCAAGGCAGGGCATAACAAAGGCCGCCTTTGACTGGTCGTTAGGGAACACAGCAGGCTTACACATAAAGTGCAGTTTACATTGACCTAGAAATATCCCAAAGTTCTTGGGATCCCCAAAGAACCTCTCAGGAGTGACAAGGGGTAGTTGCAAAGGCTGTATCACTTGTATTGAGGCACGGACACCCTGGGACGGAGAAGAGAAAGGCCCTGCTACTCCACCCTGCGCTTGGATCCTGTGCCCTCTACCAGAGTCATGAGAAGTGAGTGGGGGCGGTAAGGTCCAGTCTTTGATGTACAAACCTCCCTGTGCACCCGTAGGGTTTGAGCGAGACAGACCAGCTACTTCACGCCTCACAGCGCCCATCTTGGTCTGTAATTCTAAATTTTACCCTCGGAAGGCATCCACTTCCATCCGCTAAGCGGTCAACGTTTCTAACACTATGTAAGGACCACATTAGTATGCACCACTCACACTGTAAGTAACCGTGGACTTGTCAATCTGTCACAGATGGGTTAGGTAACCACTGGCCTTGAAAGCCGGATACAGCAGGAGCGAAGGAAGATACCAAGTAACCCTATCCCCCCAATGGTATCACCAGTGGTGATGTAACAAGCACTCCAACAGGTAACACCACATTAGGGAAAAAGGAAAAAAGGGACAAAGGAAACAAAAAAGATGCGACCGCTGAGCCCTCAAAGAAACCTGGTCCCGGAGTTGAAGACTTCACTCCTACTGACTAGCCCCATGATACCTGAGGGAGACACAAGCATAGCATGCACATAAAAACACCATACGCAATCACCACCAAGGAACATAAGACTATGTGCTGGTACTTACAGCTGCTATGCCACATTCATCCTAATGGTTAAGGAAGACAATGCCAAATAATAATACAGGATTCTAGTAGTACTTAGCTTGGTGTAGTTCATTCCAAGCCACATCAAGACCCCTTTTCTTTCTGCAGGGAACAACAAGGGTTTATGAAGTTCATATAAATCCTTGAGCTTATCCTCGGCTCTGTGAAGTGTTGAAATATGACCTCCGGGCCGCACTATTAGCCAACGCGAGCTTCCACTCGCTGTTCAAGAAACCCAAGCGCTCCAGCACTGGATACCCGGGTGAAAAGCGATGAGCCTGGAAGGAATTGTGCAAACGCGCACTCCGCTGTGTATTCCAGTAGCGACACCGGGAGTGCGCCCAGAGTTTCAAGCTGCCTCCATTGCGCTTCAGCGCGTTGAGTCCTGGAATGGCCGCTCGCCTATGCAGCGGCAGAGCGCTCCGAATCGCACTCCGGCGTCTGACACCTTCTCTCGCGCTTCATCGCGTCGGGCAGATATGAAGCGGGCTCTAGGATACGAACAAAACGGGTGCACTGCAGGATACTTGATGCTGTATCCTCGAGTCGAAAACCAAGCTGGATTGGCAAGCACCCGCCTAACTGCGGGAGGTGCTTATATAACGAGATAGCAGTAGGACTACACCTCACCTGTGGCATCATGGGAGTTGTGATCCCTAAACATGCACACTCCATTCACCTCCGTTCCGTGTCTGGTGTGTGAAGTCAGTCGTTTCCCTAGCAATGAACGCTGTAATGTGACAGAACCCCCTCTCAAGGACCGACATCTCGGCGGTTCACCAGGCTTGGTGGGATACCGTAAGTGAAAACGTCGAAGGAGACCAGGGCAGTGGAGTCTGGTAACAAGTTCCCAGGAGCAATCCTCTAGACCATATCCTTTCCAGTCAATGAGATAATGCAACCTCCTCCGGACAAGTTCGAGTCTAGTTTCCCTAGCTATGAGTGCCGTAACGTGACACTTTCCTTCTCAGGTTGCGGCCAGCCAATCACTGCATTGCTTTTGGCGGATGGCACTGCAAATCTGCCATGGTGGATCCCGTCTCTAAGTATACATTTCTGCTGCCCCCCCAAGCAGATTTCGGTCTTGGGGACCCCCCCCCCCCCCCACCCCCACAGGCCCAAGCACTTGTAAAAATGAGAGGGAGGGATATGCAGCCCTCCCTCTCTGGGCTGATTTAGGCCCAGGGGAATCCCCCTGCCAAGGCCCAGATTTTTAAAAACAGTGGGGGGTTATGCAGCCTCACTCCTGAGCCAATTTCGACCCCCGGACCCCATTCCCTGGGGTCCAGCCATAATCAAAAGGGGGAGGGGCATGCAGCACCCATCACGATATTGGCATTGGGGACCACATCCCCGGCCATATATAGAATGGGAAGGGGGCTGCAAGCACCCTTCCCTGAGCCATTAATGGCCCTGGGGACCCCAGCCCCCAGGGCCATTTCCCTGCTCATAGGCTATGTCCCAGAGTAGCCACTCCTGAGACATAGCGGTTTCCCTGCCAGCACTGGCGCAGGCAGGAAACCTGTGTTTGCTCCTGTTTGCGGAAGCAATTTCAAAACTCTGCCAAGGGGTTGCAAACACAAAGTCCTCTTCCATGATGTAGAAGAATGAAAAATGTTCCCGCCTGCTGGGGGAATTTTGTTGAATGTCAGGGATGTCATTCTTTGTCCCAGATGATAATGGTTTCAGGTAATCAAATGGATGTCAAATGCAATAAGAATAAAGCGAATGATTAACCCTTCAATTAAGTAGTTACTGTACACAAGCACTATCAGGCAGTGAACTATTTCAGGAACCCATATTGACAGTTTAACAGTTCAGAAGAAGACACCGGGCAAAATGTTCACTCATACGATTCTCTTAGGAAGGATGATCAAAAACATGTAATCATGTAATTATTTAGTACAATGAAGTGGAGTTGCAACCAGTCCTACATTTTGTCATCAATTGTTTTATTACTTTGTTCCTCTTTAAAAAAAAAAATGTTTTATAGTTTAGAGGGTTGTGTGGAAATTTCCTTCATGCAGAGTTTTATAATCTTCAGATAAACAAGTATGATTGTGTAGGTCAAATAATGTTACAGTACTAACCCTTCACCTGGTGTCTTTTCTTTATGTAGATTATTGAAGAAGGATAATGAGACGCTTGCAGCTGGATACTCGAGGAATTCAGATAAGGCTTGTAGTTGAGGACAATTAGAATAAAAACGGGTCAGATAATGGAGTTGAAAACGTGACATTAAAATAGGAGGAATGGGCAACAAGAGCCATGTTTAAAGGACAATGCTTAGTAATAGTTTAGATTCATGGTATTCAAGCACGTGCAAAATACATAAATAGAACCAGATAATTACAACCCATTGTATGGATTGGCCCTTGGTGTCATTCTTCATCATCAGTCATTATAGCTCACCAAAGAATCCTCTAAAGGCAGGCAGGAAACTTATGTAATCTCCCCACAACAACTACCACAGAGCCAACAACAGGCGTGACCACACGAGCCAGGAGGCAAGAACAAGAGAAGACACCCATGAAATAGATTCTTTGGTGATCAATCTATCTAATACCCAGCTATCTACTATGATAATTAATTAACACATTAAATAAAGGTTTGTCTTTCTGTCCAAAAGTATCATGGAATCTTGTTAAGACACAAATGGACTTTTTCAAGTTCACATGAAATTAAAATTATGTTCTTTCTTTGCAGATAAACCACCAAGACCACAAACTCAACCAAGTACAATCTTATCTGCTTTGTCCATTCAAGATATAGCAAATATCAATCTACTTGACAGCCTGGCAGTGCCAGGCAATGAAAATAGCTCCATACTAACCACCGCAGCACATCTGGACATACGCACTGACACTATGGAAAATACCCAACTGACTAGCAAGACCATATTCTGCACACGATTACCTGCAGGGAACACCATAGATGCATTTCATCTAGCAGGGTCACATGACTTGGAAATAGAACATCGAAAATATCTGAAAAGAAGGAAATTCTTATCGTAAAACATCACCCCTGGAGACCGTCTGGCTTTCAAAAACTTGCAACACTGCAAAGATCTGATTATCAAAGAGACAGACAAAGAGGGCAACACAGTGGTCCTAAATATAGATGATTACATTCCTGAAGCCCAACGACAACTGTCTGACAAAACGTGTTACCAGCCCTTAGCTCACGATCCAACCACAGACATCCAAAATATGTTCAAAACCAAATTGGAGGAGTGGTATACACATGATGCTGTGAAGAAAAAACAACAGTGCCAACCTTTTACCAACTTCCCAAAATACATAAAGGAGGGACCTTACCACCAGGAAAGCCCATAATAGCTGATATCAACTCAACTTGCCCAAGACTGGGTGAATTATTGATGAGAAATTACAACCATTTATGAAGGACATTCCATCATTCATTAAGGATAACAAAGATATCCTTACAAAACTGAGTAACAACCTAATTTCTTCTTAGCAACTATTGATATTGTGAGTCTATACACCTCTATTGAACACCAAGATGATCTAACAGTTGTCAAATGCACACTATGGACTAGACCAGCAAACTTTATCAAATCAGATTAAATGCTTCGTGGAATGCTCAAATTTTGTTTGACCCATAATATATTTAGCTTCAATCAAAAATTCTGTCAACAAGTACGCAGAGCCACGATGGGAGCAAAATTTATTCCACCCCATGCATGTATCTTTATGAGCCATGTAGAAAAGTTTTGGTTATGGGACTCAGTTTCTCTGTCTTTACTTCACACATCATTTATTGGGGATGGTATATTAAAGACATTCTCTACATCTGGCAGGGAGAGCAAGACACTTACAGAGATTTTTAAGTCAATTGGATGACAATCCCTGGCTGATCAAAACGACCCACCACTTTTCCAAATCTGAAGTCAACTTTCTCGAATTCTGAATTATATTCTCAGTGCAGACAGTTGTCACCCTAAACACAATATTCAAAATATACCCAAAGGAGAGTTTTTGTGAATCAAAAAGAACTATAGTGAGGATAGGATCTTTCTGGAAAAAGGAATGGAATAATGGAACGCCTGCAAAATAGAGGGTATAAATCTCATTCTCTGAAGTCAGCTATGAAAACAATCTCCCAAATGAACAGATCTATCACACTATGTAAAAAACAAATACCCACTGTGAAAAAAGAAGACCAAATTCACTTTATTACCTACTATCACAATAGTCATCACAATATCAGGACAACTCTGAAACGTCATTAGCATTTATTGGGGAACACGCCAGGCATAATGAGAAGAATACGTGAATACCCTAAAGTACGTTTTCGTAGAGCGCCAAATTTAAAACAGCTGTTATGCAAATTAAGTTTGTTGACAAAAGGAAAACCACCAGTAGCTTTTAGACAGACCAGAAGGTAATCATACATACGGCAACTGCAATATATGCAAATTGGGACAGAACAATACAACAGGCTTTTCACCCATCAGAATAAAAGAATGGATAGACTGCAAGAACAAGTTTGTGGTTTACGTGAACTTCTGTCCTTATAACTGGCCTTACATTGGGAGCACCATCCAGCCACTCAGAACCAGAATCCAAGAACATTATAGGAACATCAGCAAATTTGCAACAGGCTATCCACTAACTGACCATTTCCATGAAATACACCCTCACAATAAAATGCTCACTTTCCTTGGCATCGAAATAGTACACAGAAATAAATGAGGAGGAAATCGCGAACTGCGACTAAGCAGAAGAGTGAGTGAACTAATCTTGCAGTACAACCCAATAAAAAATTGACTTAACAAGGATGCAGAAATGCAGTACTGGCTAGAAGGGGACTGACAGATCCACAATACTTAAGGACAAGCATACTGCGGCTCTACCTAACAATGAACATGATCACAAAGACATAACATCCTTACAAACAATCTGAGCAAATGTTATCCTAGAGCGTGCTCCATATTTTTAGCTTTGATCAGTATGGAGTGATATGGTTTCTTTAAATCAAATGTAGGCTAAGTGCTAGAATAATAATTCTGTATAATTCGTTTGTGGAGACTACTCGAAAATCTGTGACCTTAATCTGTGTAGATCCAATATTGTAATATTACATGATCTGCTCAATCGGGATTCCATTTGTGATGTTTCCACTATTAACATCACCTGCATGGATAGTAGTCACGTAGGGTATTTGTCCCACTCCCTGGATTCTGGGATCCATCTTACGTTTCAAGCTACAATGAGAGGCTACTTATAAGCATGACTGATATGTACCGACACTTTTAATTGAGATACAATGAATACTTTCTGTAGTTACATTGTGGACGAGTTTACAGGGAAGTTGTCGTACACACCACTACTAATTTGTTCCAAAAGAAAACCGGTCCTTTTTACTTGCAACCCTTGCACTATTTTACACATATCACTTTTCATGAAACCCCCCCTGTTCTATTTACCTTCAAATTTCTTAATAATTCACACTCATAATAAAAAGAAATTGTATTTCCTAACATAGTGGAGTGCCCCATTCGAAGATGGCACCCATTTATTCCATATCCAAGTTCTCATGACTGGGATGCTGCTGGCATCAACAAATCACGACAGACAACAGCCCTTTCAATACGTTCTGGGAACCATCAATGTTTTGATAAAACTCTTTTTCTCCCCGAACATTATATACTGTCATGATTGAATAACTGTTTCATTTTTATCTAATTTTAAACATAATTTTTTGTATGATTGAACTTGTCCATATCAACTTTTATCATTATAATACATTTTTCTATGTCATCATAGTATGTGGTTGCTCTATTTTTCTTCTTGTGTATGTTTTATTGTACTATATTACATTTTTTGCCGGATATTTACGTTGTTTTTGCCTTGGTATCTACCTTTGCCATAAACTGCTTTGCCCTGACCCAGGAAATGTATTCTATTCAGGGGGTCCCTGTTCAACTGCATGAATCAACAAATCACGCTGACATGCCCAACTTCCCGCCGACTGATGGAGACCACTAAACCTATGACCAACAGGTATGAATAAGTTATTGAAAGTCTGGCGCCAATCGCCTTCGTGACTTAGGCACGGATAATAATCACTAGCCTTTGCCTCCGGACCTTTTCACTCGAACACACAATATGGTGGATTACCATCCACTGATCTTCTGAATATAGGTACGGAGCACCCGAGGTGCTTACAGTTTTTTACTCATATTGTTTTTCTTTTACTCCATATATAGCAATATGATGCTTAGACCTTGTCTTCGATTCATACAATAACGCTAAGTTAGTCTCTTCACATCAAATTTATTTTGAATTGTCATACTGACCGCACAGTAAACTTTAACCAATAAGACGATAAGAACTCATATTTATCACTGAAAATAGGTGACGGGTCACTTTCACTAAATATGCGGATCACCACTGATCGTTTTTACAAGACCACAAACTTGACAGCAATGCGTTGCAGCACCTTTTTACCTCAACTAGGTACTATGACAATTCTGATTGCACTGGTTTCTTATGATATATATATATATATTACCTACTGGCGGTCGCCAGTAGGTATATATAGTTAGGATTTTTTCTCTATGGAACTTTTGAAAATTCTATGTCTAATAACTTTGGCGTTTGTGGATGGAATCGGATGAAATTTTCAGGAAAATGGCACATTTTGTTTCTGAGCAGCCCCTGAAAATTTGGGGGGGTTCCGTCAAGGGGGGGCCGAGAAAAAAGGGGGGTCCCAAAACGCGTTTTTCCCATTCATTTTTCCATAGGGCTTTGGCCTCACTTTTAGCTCGAACGGCTGAATGGATTTGCACGAAACTTGGCAAAATTGTAGGGACTGTTAGCCCTATGTACCTTTGCTGGGTCTCAATATATGTGCTCCAGTGGATTTTGAGAAATTAACGTTTAAAAAAACAGATATATCTGTGACAGCGTACCGGATAGCGCACCAGTTCGCGTACTTTTCGCGTAACGGAGCTTTGCGAAGCGAAGCTGATTGGCTCTCCGGTGTCTGTCAACATTCTAAACAGTCCGGAGCGGCCACCATCTTGTCTCTCGGTAGGATCGAGAGACAAGAGGTGGTGAAAAACGAAGGGGGAAATGAAGGAAAGGGGGCAAGGTAGACCCCTCCTGACCCCCTAGGATTGATGAGGGGGATATTAAAGTGCCTCGCGGGGCAAAAGAAAAAAAAAGAAAATTGCGATTTTTCGCGGTAGAGGCGCTTCCCGGTACGCCAACCGGGCAGCTAACCTGCAGCGTAACGGGAGTCCGACATCTTGTGTTTTTGGAGCGTCCAGTTTGCGTACCGGGTAGCGTTCCGGTAAGCGTAACAAGGGGAAAACCAAGAGAAACAGTAAAATAAAATTTAAAGGAATAGATTTCCAGCAAACTTGGCAAAATTGTAGGGACTGTTTGTTTGATGTGCCTTTGCAAGGCCTCAAGATATGTGCACGTGTGGATTTTGTCTAATTAAGGTTAAAAAAAAAATATATATATCTGTAAGCGTGCTCTGGCGCGCTTACGTTACGGGTTTTGTTTGCGCTGCAGAGACGATACGTCACGTTTATGCGACGTGTCATGAGGCATCTCACGTGGCTACGTGATACGTCACGTAATAAAGAATATATTTTACAGCTATAGATATTAGCTTTTAAAAAACCAATGAAATTCACTGAGAAAACCATAGGTTATAGACCATATATAGTTAGGAATTTGCATTTACAAAACCTTCAAAATTCACTGAAAAAACCATTGGTTATAGACCATATATAGTTAGGGATTAGCATTTACAAAACCTTAATTTACTCGCACAAAACCATAGAAATTCGCATATATAGTTAGTTGCAATAACTATATATCACGCACCCGCAATCCACTGCTGATGATGTCACTTATTACATCATTCATGACATGGTCAGTAACATCACTGATGACATCTCAAATGACATCACTGATGACATCTCAAATGACATCACTGATGACATCACTGATGACATCACTGATGAAATCACTGATAACATCTCATTTGACATTACTGATCACATCACTGATGATATCATTCATGTGATAATACAATGAACCTCTTAAGACTCTAATATAACCTTAGATACAATCAGTGTAAACAGACACTCACAGACTGTCACTCATCCATGGAGTTACTCACACACCTAGTCAGTCATGCAAAGAATCAATCACACCTCCATTTCCTCAACTATACAGTTATACACACCTTACTTAATCAAACATATACTAACACATATTTACTCTCTTATACAATCACTGATACAAGTTCACAATGATCCATACAGCCACTCATATACAGCCACTCACACATTCACTGGCTCTTATGCACAGTTATTTATATATGTCAACTCTTACATGTACTGTGTTTTACATATGTACTTACTTTGACATGTAGCACTGAGAAATCGAATCACTCACCAATACACTCATGCAGACAGTCAACCGCCCATACAGCTGTTTCCACATGCACTTTTGAACCCATACATCTAGTGAATCAACTGCTCACACATCTATGCACAGAGTCACACACCTCCCAGCCACCCCCACACACACACTCACTCTCCCATACAAATATTTGGGCAACCAATCAATAACCCATATAGTCACTCATATAGCTACTGATCAACACATGCAGCAGTTTACAGAACTACAGAAATAATGATGCACAAATTAAGACAGTTTAGTCACTAACCCATGCACTCAGTGAGACACATTTAATCATTCCCTCATACAATCAGTCATGCACCTACTAAATCCTTCATCCAAACACTTATACATCCACTCATTCTTCAATATGTAAGACATATTTTAACTTTACAGAAACATACAGTCACTGGATGTTGTCATCAGTGATGTCATCAGTGATGTCATTTGAGATGTCATCAGTGATGTCATTTGAGATGTCATCAGTGATGTCACTGACCATGTCATGAATGATGTAATAAGTGACATCATCAGCAGTGGATTGCGGGTGCGCGATATATAGTTATTGCAACTAACTATATATGTGAATTTCTATGGTTTTGTGCGAGTAAATTAAGGTTTTGTAAATCCTAATCCCTAACTATATATGGTCTATAACCAATGGTTTTTTCAGTGAATATATATATATACATACACACACTCGGTCCAACTTCACTCACAGGGCTTATGTTTGGCAGTAGCGATGTGTATTACCAGACGCATTTCGGAGTGGTCTCCTTCGTCAGTGTCAGTTGCCACGAACGCGCTGACGGCCACCATTTTTAAAATACACAATGTAAACAAATGGAGATCGACAGGGGACTGGTGCGCAGGTACAGAATAACAAGCGCCATGTTTAAAGAAGTCGATCTTACATTTTATAATGCACACTTTGTAACCAATCTGTGAATCATAGAAATGGGAACATTTTACTTTTCATATGATTAAGTAATGTGTGATTCGAGTAAAAATACTCACAATAATCTTGCAGTGGATCGGCAGAGGCAGCCCATTTAAAGGCTGACGAAAAAAGACCCCCTCAGTATCTTCATAATTATGCCGTGTATCGGCCATTTGATGGGTGTTCATTAGAAAAATACATTCTACCTCAGATAAAAAACAAAATCTGACCAGACTTGACAAAACAAGTTATGCACTTCAAATTATAATTCAAATACAGTACAGCAAATAAATCAGTTTCCCAAATGAACAGTTAATTCCTCCCCACTGTTCAATCCATTTGGAGATTTTGCCTGCAAGTCTATGATATACCGAGACTCCAGTCTCCTTAATTTGAGAACTCTGTCTCCTCCTCTTACACTCAGTGGTATGCAGTCTAAGCTAAAGTACTGTAAAAGATCTCTGTTACTGTTGTGTTTGATTTCAAAATGTCACGCCACTGGATAATTTAAATCCTTCTTTGTGATGGCGCGCAGGATTTTTGCAGGATTGGGTCAAACAATTAAGCTCCTATGTAAGGGAAACCACTGATTTCATCTGTAAATTGGAAAAAGTCAAGTGGAATGCAGACTATATATTAATGACTCTTGATGTCACCTCACTTTATACGTCCATTAGACATGGGGACGGCATTAAAGCCGTAGAACATTACTTCGAAAACTTCCCATGAATTACATGAACCACAACAAAATGATCGACGGAATGTTGAAATTATTTTTGGAACAGAATTTTTTTGTTTTCAACAACCAGATATATCAGCAAATGCGTGGTGTGGCCATGGGGGCTTGCTTCTCACGGAGCTTCGTGTGCTTGCACATGGGGCTGTGGGAGGAGCGGGTCCTCATGGACCAACACAAGGATATTATGTCTGAAAATGTTATGCTATATCTGAGATATATAGACGATCTGTTTATGGTTTGGAGGGGGTCCAAGACTAGTGCTGAAAGCTTTGTGGAACAACTAAATGTGAATGCCTTTAACCTACAGTTCACATCAGACATACAAAAAGAATCGGTAAGCTTTCTGGACGTAGAGGTGTTTATCAAAGACAATGGCCTGGCAACTACACTACATAGAAAGGCAACTGCAGGGAATACGTTGCTACTTGCAACAAGTCAGCACCCACGCCATCTCATTCGCAGCATCCCTTAGGGGGCGATGTTAAGACTAAGACGAATCTGCAGTTCCGACTTAGATTGTGCTAAAGCTCAGGAGGAAAGTAAGAGACGCTTTATGCAAAGGGGATACACAGAGGAAACAATAGATAAAGCCATTGATCGTACAAGATCAATTAGAAGACAACAGGCTTTGATCCCCAAATCTAAACTGGTAGCCTTAGAGACCGACAATAGCCAGATACAAGCAAGAGCCATTGTAACATACAACAGACAGCATTCCAAGGTTAGAAGTATACTTACTAAAAACTGGAATCTAGTGAGAGGGGACCCAGTAATCGGTGGGGTCTGGTGGCCAACAAACCAGAGTTAACATTCCAAAGGTCCCCATCTATGGCCAATGCCTTGGTAAGCAATAGCATTGACACCATGATTTCAGGTACATGGATGGCCTTGAGTAAGGGTTTCAAGAAATGCATGTCTTGCAAAGCCTGCCGCTTTGGCATTAATAAGACTCATTATGTAAGTCCCTTCAAAAGCAAACCAATCGCAATAAGAGACTGACGTGTAAAATGGAGTATGCGGTTTATGTGCTGCAGTGTCCGTGTGGGCTATGCTATGTGGGCAGCACTCGCTTGCGCGCCCACAAACGGATACTGCAGCACCTAAGGGCAATCTCAGGGAAAGATCAGGCATACCCAGTGGCTCGGCATTTCGAGACGCTACACGACAGTGACCTAGACATCTCCAGTACTTTCTGGTAGATACATCCCACTTCTTAAACGAGGTGGAGATAGGGAATCCAAACTGAGACTATTAGAAACACGCTATATACTGGAGATGGACAGTAAAAACCCGGGGGGTTTAAATGCGACTGAAGACTTGTACACATGCTTATAGGAAGATAACACATAGGTATGATCTTTTAATTGCAATAAGAAGTCAATAGGGAATTATCTTTTCAACCAGTATGAATAGGAGTATAATTGGATCAGACTAGTAAAATAATGGAATATAAGCGTTTTATTTGAATCATTCCCCATTATTTTGGGTTGGTTATTTTCTAGTTTGATCCTGAGACAAACTCAACAGCATCTTAATACTGTATATGAATTTTTAAGCACTTGCACTTATTCACTTTATACACGTTTTTATATACAGCACCCAGAGGAGGAGTTTCAAAACAGTGACTGCGAAGTCAATTACAGGCCGTTGGCCGAGATTCCTCACATGAGTTTAATCAGAAACAGTGAGGGAAGTAGCAATTATATAGTTACGACAAGGAACATGTAGTAACGGTTGATGAAGAGTGTCTCATAGGACAGTAATGTATTTATGAGGCTTCAATCGAAATATAAAACCGTATTTTAGTATATTTATATGGGTATTAAATGTGTACATATATATATGTATATATTGTAGATATATGAATTTATATTTTATACAAATTGAGATTAATCTAATGTATATATTTATTTAACTGAAATATATTTTTCTACCATGTATTTACATTTATAACAAACAGGTTTTTCCATGGACACTATGTCCTTTATTCAGATGTCGTAATGTTGCACAAAGTATTTCTTCACTGTTTACATATATGCAATGAAGTGTTGATGTTCGCGCACATTTTACACTCTATAAATACCTTCCTTTATGTCTATGACATATCATGTGATCAAGCCTCTCGTTAGAGGCGAAACGCGTCGTGGCGGATTGCTGGCTGTTTACTAGCACAGAATAAAACACTAAGGATTTGCACGAAATTGGGTCCACTCCTCGGTATTCTTTCGGAATAAGGAAGGACTTTGTGAATGGCGACGTTCGCAAAATATATATACATATATATATATATATGTATATCACAACCGGTTATCCCAAACCAGACTTACAGGCAACTTAGGACTATAAAGCCCCCTGAACCTCACTCTACCCCGCCTCGCTAAAGATAAGAATACGAAGCTGAATCAACTAATTGTGGAAACCATCCATGCGTTTAATTCCCTTTTACATGCGAAAATGACTGTTGACCTGACCGGAACAGTTACATAAACGTATGTACATTATCTCATTTACTACTATATATATTTTTACGAATATCTTTGACTGTATTTCTATTCACCTCTGGGCTTAATTGCTGTGGCTTATTACTGTGTGAGAATTCCGTATAATTGCAAAAAATGGCGTCAACTGAAACACACATAATCTTAAGCCCTGCTATTTACTATGACTATGCAAATGCGTGTAACTGTGATAATGTATGACTTTTTGTTTTCTTCTCTGCTCCTTTCTCCTTTACTGGCCCAACGAGCTGTATGATATGCAATAGTGATTGTTTTATATAAAACCAATGTCATTGTTTTGAATATGTATTGAACTCACAAGCCACAAATGTGTTCTCTTAACATACTGGATTTATGTTTTGTATATACTCATATCATGACATATCATCATCACTACAGCCCTGAGGAAGTCCCAGGCTTGCAGGCTATTTGTGGGCGAAATACGTTTTGGCTGAGCCTCACAATAGTTTTTAGTCACAACCTGTTTTTCAGTGATTCTGGTATACTAAGAGTCATTGTGCACACTCTTGATTCTGAGAAATAAATGTCAAAAAGATCACCCAGATATTTCCGATCTATTATGAATGCACTTACTTGTCCTGGTTCACTCACTCAGGCTGCCTGTATTGGCAGCAAGTGCTTATGAATGCATGGTAGGGAATGGGATGTGGAAGGTAAAAGTAAGTATCACAGATGCCTACTTTTAGTGAATACCTTTTATTAGTGAGAAGGTAGCAAGATGGGTAAAAAAATCTAAGAAAATGCATTGGAGAGATTATTACTCCTATGCATCTTCTCTACTTCCCTTCCTTTCCTTGCCCGTTCTCAAACTCCACCATCTTCCCTCCAACCCATTTGCCTCCAACACCCTGGTTCAGCTTCACCAAGGGGTAGAGAACCTAAATTCTGTTTAGATGTCCAACTTAACATCTGGACAATATTTATAGGTGGGGCATGCCCTCCAAGCCTCAATAATTCATCTGTATGTCTAACAACCTAGTAGGCAGATTTTAGTTTAAACATCTCATATCCCATTTAAACCCCTCAATACTTCATTCGAAAGGTTCGCATTTTAGTATTTACGCATTCAGCTTAGGACGCCATGTCATATCTCATTAAATTAATGTCTGTAATCCAAAAATTAGATCATTAGGGGTGCAGAGAAAATTATAAAGGAGCTCTGCCAATTAATTTTAGGCATTGCTCCTCTATCATAGTTGCCGGAATTGATAATGCCTTTAATTTTGGTATCAGGGCCCTTATTTCCTTAAATCAGGAGGCAGTTTCCCAGGCTAAGTCTTCAAAGATGGAAAAGGAGTAGCCCTTCTTAGTAGTGAATCTCCTCCATTCTCTATCAATATTAAAGATTCTCTCCTCAATATTGAAGTCCTGGAAATAAGCGAGGAAGGTGCAGGGCTTAGCTACTAACTACGGGGAACCTTCGGATACTCAATATGCTTGTGAAACGAAAATTTATGGAAAGCCCCCCCCCCTGGTTAGTTTCAGCTTGATCTCCAAGCACATTGTAAGAAATTAAGTGAGAGAACCAGTCCCTTCAGGTCCCACAACTATCCATAGGTTAGCTATATATGAGCGATTTTCTAGGTCTTTGTATTTCTGTGTGAGGTTTTTACTCCATGTGTGCTGATGTTGTGTGGCAGTGTTTTCTAGGTCTGAGATCTTATCCTCAGTGTCCGTGTTTTTTTTCTATGAACACTGATAATTGCTCCTCAAATTATAGTACCTGGTGAGTCAGTCTTTTCAACTTGGCAGTCTGAGGGATTTGATTAGCTTTAATCTATCAAGCCTCCTTTAAAATAGTTATGAACATTGTTTAGTGAGAAGCTCATAGAATTCTCTCCCGATTCCTCGCCTTCTGAGGTATGCAGAGTTGTCAGATATAAAGTGTGGTGTGCTGGTGCTACCTTGTTTGAGTTAGTTGCTCTTTTTAGCAGGATACTAGAGGAGTCCTGTATTGCATATTAGTTTGAAACCTGGGGTTAGGGACCCTCTCTAAGAATTACAGGCAAATAGCACCACTTGACTCACTAGGGAACATTTTTGCTAATCCACCTCAAGAGTTGTCGCAGGTCAATAACATCATTCTGTTGGAGCCAGCTGGTTTTAAATCTATCAGCGCTGCTCTAGATAATATTACAGCCCTCCAATTAATACTGGAGAAATATATGGTGGCATATAATATGCCAGTCTATGCCTCATTCATTTATTACTTTACTGCTTTCAACCGTGTAGACTGTACCACTCCTTGCCAAAAGCTTAGAAAAAAAAATCCTGATCCCTTGCTTAACCTTATTATTCAACTTTATTCTAACTGGTGTCGTATTGCTGGCCATCAGAATATCATTTCAATGCTTTATGCGGATGATATTGTTATCTTGGACCTTACTCCAAGAGGTTTTCAGCGCTGACTGGATAGTTTGCAGAAGTATGCTGATAGTCGATACTTAAGAATTAATATTTGAGTAGAGTTATGATCTTCTGTGATGAAGAAAGAAGAAAACTGGAAAGATACAAGTGGTGATTAGACACTCAGGATTTGGAATGTGTGAACTCATATCCATACTTGGACGAAATATTATCTTCCCATCTTTCTGTGAAAGTACATATCTCGCATCCTTGGGTTCCTGCTCCGTTGTACTTCGCTCCTACTCTGCACCACATGGCATGTCAAGTGATATTCTCTTTCTGTTCATTTCGCTCATTTGATTGCCACTTATAATATGCCGGCACAGAACTCCAACAATCCACGGTGAGGTGTTTCTTTTTCCATTATCTCTCTACCTGAAAGTTCAATGCCAGTAAATATTAGAGGATGGCACCCATTTGGGAGCTCAGATAGGGCTCCTTGGGGCATTCTCAGAGCCAAGCGCCATATTGAGTAAGTCTAGAATCCCAGTGAGAATCTGTCTACATGCAAATTTCCCAAATTTAACAACCTCCTTTGTGAGCCTCTTACTGGACAGTTGGTGTTAAGATTCTTTCTCTATACTGACACTACACCTCAAGGATCTCAGATGCACAGGAAATGCATATCTCCTGCATTAAAGACATGGACCGACATGGGATGCAGAAGTCTGAAAAGCTCTAATTTTTTTCACAAAAAAAACAAGCATTTGCAATGCAATAGGTCTCGCATTATTTAAGTTTGAGCTATTAGTACTGTAAATGGCAATGTTTTTATTTATGCACTATTTTAATTTTCTTTGCATAAAAAGGTACATATAAAATATGTGTTGTAGAAAAGTCATTTATGCAGTATTTAAATTTTCTTTGCATAAAAAAAGTACATATACAATATGGGTGACCGTAGTGGGCACCGGGGCACTCACCTATATTGAAGCCCGGCTCTGGGTGATAGGGTCATAATGGGCTTGGGGGGGCTCTCTCAATTAAAATAAGATACAGCCTCGGGGATGGGAATACCGGGGCCTACTGAGGCCATGCAGCCTCCCTCGTGATGAGTCGTCTGTCACCCATGGAACTGGGAAACCTGACAAGACTAATTGTTTCGAGTATTTTCAGACCTCTCAAATTTGAAGGAAAAATCGTGAATAGCGCATGCCGTCTAGGTGTTTGATATACTTTATGGGACTTGTATTCCTGCTTATCGCCTTATTAAATCTGGACACCTCCCACAATGCAGAGCCTCAATATCTGGACTGACAGGCTTTTACTCAGAACGGACCTATATAAGGGCTCTGCATTTTGGATCGAGGCATCAACAATGGTTTATGCATACTACGGTTTATGCAATAAGCATGAAGCTCGCGCACAGTGAGCTTGGTTGCTTTTATTTGAGGGAAAAAAGCTGAATGAAGCCTTTGCCTCACTGTGTTGAACAGGTGGCAGCTGAGCCGTCGTGCCCCTGCCAGAGACGCCATGGCAGTGCGTTCTTGCTTCCCTGGAGAGCCGTGGCTCAGGAGCGCCCGCCGGCGGGAGGACGCTGCCGGCTTTGGTACTGGCGCCGCGGCTTCCCTGCCCCTAGTTACGACCGAGGAGTCTGTCAGAAATGGACAGGAAGAGCGGAGTTCACTCACAGAGGGAGTGAGTAAGCGCCGCCGCTCAGCTGTTTCCGTTGCTGGGGGTGGGTTTTATTGGAAGCCGACGAGCAGAATTTAAGGAACGCGCCTTTCTCCCTGTCTGGTCTCCGCTCCGTATCAGATCATTGCGTGGCATGGGGCGCCAGATGTAAATGTCCACCGTTGGTCCGTGTTGTATGGTGATTTGTAGGGACATACAATGAACCAGGGAATTTTTCTTGGAGTGCTGATTTCAGTTTATTGTTTTCATTGATCTCTACTGAGGACCAACAATTGTTAGGTTGCATTCGTAAGTAGCTTATCCAGGCCAGGTTTTTTCTTTGCCTCCGGATTGTAGTCACTGCTTGGGTCATTAATTCAAGACTGCATGTACCATAATGCACAGAACACAACTCGACTGGATAAGATTCAGAATTTACCAGGGGAGACGGTCTGAAGCAAATGTGCTGATGCATGCTGTCTCTTGTACTGGGCCGAAGATGCCGGGCTGAATACAGATTTACATTTACATTACATAGCTATTTAACATGTTCTCAATTGAGATAAAAGTACATATATATTTTATGCTATAATTCACATTTCAGGAAAAATGCAGCCCAAGTTAATTAGTATTAAAACTTCTTACTTTCACTTTAAGGCATAGCTGGGAAGTGGCTGCAGATCATGCGTGACGCCGCCTTCCCGTGGCGTGATCGCTTTTCAGCCATCACTTTACACGCAGGGATTTATAATGGAAATATATGATGCTAAACCACTGCAAAGCTGCTCTTGCCGAAAAGGCCACATGCCATGGAGGAGCTTGTCAGTTATGCACTCTTAAAATAAAAAAAAGAAACAAATACATCCTCTTTAGGCGAAAATGGAATGTATAAAGATGAGCAATTCGAGGCGAATCATATCTGCAAAGGTCTCTTAAGACCATCCGTGCCCAAAGTTGGAAGGGGCCAATGTGTCTAGCTGTCTAATGACATTTGACACGTTAGACAAATTGATATATGCATACATGCCAACATTTCAGAAGAGCAAAGAGGGAGATTTAAAAAAAAAATCGGGAGAATGGGGCCTTGAATCAGGTTACTGGCATGTATGGGCTTTGGAAGTGTCCTGCTGCAGGATTTGACTTATGAAACACAAATGCACGTTTTTTTCATACCTTTCAGAAGCATGGAGCGCAATGGCAGGCAGAGAGAGGGTGATGCAAGTGTTGTGCACTGGCCTGGCAGGTTGCTGGCAGTGCATGCTCTCCCCCCCCCCCCCCTGTGACAGCCTGGGCTAAAGCAGCTGCCTGTGCACACACACAGCCCCCCCCCCAATACTTCACAGGTCTTTAAAAGACCATTCCCTTGTTAATGACGCTTTGTAGTTTTTTCACCCCTTCTAGAGCCCCTGCATGGCCACTCTGAGTATTGCTGGAAGATTTGGCACTTAACACAATACCAAGCCCTGTCACTCAGCTGAAACCCAGAGGAATCGGGTTTTTGTTTGCAGGAATCGGGAGGCGGGAGACTAGCCTTGAAATCGGTAGTCTCACGCCTGAATCGGGAGGGTTGGCATGTCTGTATATGTACAAAACGATTCATGTTGGGCCTCGCATGATAGTGCAGAGAGAGATGCTATTTAAGATGTACGCTACTGGCCAATTTGGAAGAAAACGTTGCCAGTCTCCAGAACAACCCCTGCTTAAGGGCGTGCTGCAGTCCGCCGCCGGCCTGCGACCAGGAAGTCAGGCAGGCCGGGCGGGACAACCGGAAACAGGAAGTAGGAGGGCGGGAGCCTACCCCGCCTCCCACGGAAGAGCCGCGATTGTTTGGAGCACCGGAGCAGGCAGGAGCCTACCCTGCGCCCCGGTGCCGAAGAAGGGAGGAAGAGCCGCTGCACCAAGGAAGCCGGTGAGTGGGGCTTCGCCTTGTTGCTGGGGTGCGAGGGCGGGGGGCATGTGTGTGCGCGCGCGCCCGAGGCGGGCTGTGTATGTGTGAGCGTGCGTGTGTGTATGTGTCTTCGAGTCTGTGTGTATGCGTGCGTGCGTGTGACTGTGGGGGCGGGGGGGGGGTGTTGCCTGTCTGGGTGCCTGCGTGTCTGTGTAAGTGTAAGTGCGTGTGCGTGTGCATGCATGCATGCGCGTTAGGCTGACTTGCTGGGAGTATGGGAGGGAAGTGCACGGCGCGGCGCAGGACGGAACGTGCGCGTTCGCGCACCCAAATCTGCTCGTGACAGTTTCTTGTCCTCCATTCCCCCGTGTCAGATAGCTATAAGTCTCCGACCCTGGACGCATCCTTCGGATGCGAATTCCAGGGCGAGACCTAAAAAGAACATCGCCCTGATCCTTTTTTGTTGCATGTGTTCAGGCACCTTTATATGTTAGGAAAAGATCTACACCCTACTATGGATCTTTAGTCACAGGTGCACCTTTTTGATTTAATGCCCAAATATTTCAGTTTGAGATTAATAATTTTGCATTAAAAAATATAAGCTCATGCATAGATGTAAAACGAAGCACTCATTGAAAAAAGAATGGCCTCTATATTGCCACAACCACCAACAATCAATATTCATCATTAGTGGGGCATCAAGCTTTAATGTGCACCAAATAAGTGAAGGTACAAAGGCCTGGTGTGATGAACTAAAGCTTTGATGGATACAGACTTACATGTTGTGACCAAGTAGTTCATGATGGCATTCAAGCCCGTTTTAGATTAATATTAATTATAACTACTGATGGATTTGTGGCAGGGCAAGGGGTGAAGTTAGCTATATGATATTGTCTGAACATAAGGGTTTTTTGTTTTTTCTGGAAGCAATTAGAGTTGATTATTAGTTCAAACTATAGCTGACTACAGGATGTTCCCTTTTATTTGTCAAAATTAGGGATAGGAGATGTATTAAGCATGTATGGTGATAGCAAAAAGCTGCAGTGTATGGAAGGTCCACAACTAAATATTCCAGCATTCATTTAGTCCAGGATTTAGCTAGTTTATAAACAACAGATACTAAAATCTGTGCTCCACAAAAGTGCTGCCATCTGCTAAAGGTGTTGCTTTGATTCTTGCTTGGTTTTTGGTTTGTTTTTTGACCGCCGTTTAATTATCCCCCTCCTCCAAACCCCAGCCTCTAAATGATTGATTCCCTGGTAACCACTGGAATGCCCTACTCAATTCTTTTGGATTGCCACCTGATACTACTCTTTCTAGTATTGGGGTTTGGTTTGATTTCTTTGTGACTTTTGCTCTGGACTTCCATTTTTAGTTTTTGTCTCTTCAGGGAATGCTTACAGTAATCGGATTACTGGACACCTAAGAACAGTCCTGGGGCTTCATACCCCAAAAAATGTAGTTACTCATCTCGCCAATGTGAAAGGAGATGGAGAAGACAAAGTCACAGAAGAAACGGGTCTCTATGTCATGTAGGGCTGCCTTGAATTGTTGTCCAATGGTTTTCCTGCCCTGGAAGGAACACTTTTGTAGGTGCAATTATCACTTTACCTATAACGATTTTCTCTATTGAGGTTATTCATAAACAGTGATAAGTGTAACAATGCACCACCTCCTGTATCAATGGATCTCAAAGCAAAAGGAAGAGATAAGTCTTAGCCTGAGTACCTGGGGATCCAAAGATCCATTCAGTTTGATGGAATTCTGGCTCAACTCTACTAGGGAAGCAATGTTAACGGAATTAACTGTCTTTGCTACAATTCATGAGGATAACTACAGTCTATTATCAGAGGGTACAAATTGTGGCATTATTGTAGGCTGGTTTACTAAGGATCATATCTGTGTAATCACTATTTGGAAAAGTAAAACTGCAAGAAATCACAAAATTAATATTCATTTTTTAACATTAATAGCTTTTTTTAGTCTATACAGATCCTACTCATATACTTGTATTATACTTCCATTTAAATTGGTCCTATCCAGTACACATGACAATTCCGATACAAGAGCTAAAAAATGGTTGTTGGACATCAAAATGTAACTATGAGCAAGCCCTGGCACCATCCTGGCAGCATGATTCTAGAAAGTGTTATCCAAGACCTTATAGGGCATATAGAAATAAAAAATGGCATTAATTAGTGTGGTACCCCACCATAAATCGTTCATTGATCAATCAGTTCTTGTTCCCACATGAATGTTTGGGTGGTGTTTAACATGAATTCGGATTCAGAGTTCACTTATTTTCATCTTTAAGTTTCTTTCTCTTCCATGATCGGGTGTTATTCATATGAATATACCAAGGCCTTTCCTTTTCTTGAGGATGGTAATAATGATCTGTCCCACATAGCATGCCATCCACACTTCTTACCAACGGCTTCCGAGGTCTTACAGGTATTAGTTCCGTTTTATGGGTAGTCAAAGGCAACCACTTGTATGCCAGCCTCTCTCCAAATACCTGCCAGAGACTATCAAGAACCACATTTTTTATAGTTTGTTGAAAGAACAGATCAGTAGGGGCAGGAAACCCTACTTCCATCAGACGGCAGAGAACTTAATATCAAATGTCACAATTATTCATGTGCAGTAGAATAAAACTAGGATTAAGGGTGATAAAGAATGAAAAACATTTCTGGGATACATTACAAACATAAGATATAAAAATATTGGTAAATGCATTTTAGAGCAAACATGTTTGGATTAGGAAAAAACAAATGAATTAATTACTTCTAGGGTTTCTTATCACTAAATCGTGGAGTGCCAAGTAAATATTTTTGTGCTTTGCAATGCAAGAATGAAATGGGAGCCAATTTATTTTTTAAGGAGGTTACAAGAATAGCCAGAATTCTGCCAGTCCACCTCAAAACTGACTACCTATACTCAGTTCTATACAGAATTGATATACAATAAGTAGGCAGCTCACAATCAAGATGGAAGAACTATGTTTTTTTCGTTAGAGCTTGGAGTTCTATTATCTGACATTACTTGGTGAAGCAAATAAAAGCTAATAGTTTTACCCATTTCAAAAGTATTTATGTTTTCAAGCTTAGACTGATAATGTTTGAGCATTAAACTAGGAAAGCATTGGCAGAGCAGTGCATTTGTGTTTCCTACATAAAAAGTAGTGCTATCAGCACCCAACCTAGAGTAAATATTCAAATTATAATCAGGCAACCTGCATCTACAGTGACGCACTAATCAAGGTAGCCAATATTCTGTGTGCCTACCATTTTGGCCCTTAGTAATGGTAAGCATTTACAGAAGCAAGGAAAATTGCTAACAATTCACCAAAAGTATCACAATCTAGGGGGCTTGGCCTAGCAGTCCAATATGGTAGAAGCACTCTAGGCGAGCTCCAGCAGCCCATTCATTTATCCTTTATTTATCCTATCTCATCGGTCCAATGGAAGTCCGTGGAAGACCTCAGCAGACATGGCAGGTGCTGCGGGCGGTCACTAAGGAGAGCAGGAGCACAAGGAATCGAAAAGGCAAGATGAGTGGGGCTCGAGGCCTGCTGAAGGTGTAGCCGGGCAGAAATGCGGCAGCAGCCTGAAGGCCGGGATGGAATCGGAGGGCCGGCCGAGAGCAGGAGGAACGGAAGAAAACCTAACACGAGTGCCGTAGTGACTAAGGCCGGCCGGCTGCGTTGGTCACTCCCGGGGCTCCCCGGGGAGGCTCGGCAGCTGCGGCAGACATGTGTAGCGACGGGGACCACGAAATGGGTACCCGCCGAATGACACCCAGGAGGGGGGACCGGGCTAGGGCCCCTGCGGACGGCAGCTGCCCCAAGCCACGGAGATAGTTTGCTCAGAAGCCAATCCTCGTACTGTATGGAGCTGTGGCCTTGGGGCCCAGAACACCCCTGGCAGTGGGCCCGAGAGCCGGGTGCTGGGCCAGGGGTCGGCATATGAGTGACGGCACCGACTGTGGCCCATTAAACACATTCCTGGGATTAACAGGGCGGGAGATTGCAGAGGCAGTGGGCAAGATGTGCGGGCCTGGGTCCCAAACAGTGAATGCATTGTAGCGGGAGGCCCATGGGAGGCCCATAGGGGTACAGCACCCCGCAGAGACTGCTCACCAAAAAGAGGCAGCCTCCATCACTGGGTCCAGTCTCGATCTAGACCTGGCACAAATTACTGAGGAGTCTGAATATAGGACAAGATGGTGAGCAGGGAACCCATGGGAGGGGGGTTGGGGGGGGGATTGCGAATGCTAGCAGCAGCGGCCGGGCTAGTTTCTGGTGCAGCTGGTGGGTGTGAGGCCCCATACCTAGCCTTTGCAATCCAAGATACAACCAGCCACCCATGAGCGATACCGGCAAAGCAGCAGCAGGGGGTCGATGCGAAGCACCAACAGGCAGACCCCCCGGCTATCTGCGCCTGCCGTGGTAGCCTGGCTGGGTGCACCAGCATGATGAAGGACAAGGTGCCTGGGGGACTCTCTAAACAGAGGACATTAGGCAGATACACAGGAGCGGGAGGCCCAACTTCAGACCAGGATGGTACGTTGGGAGCTATGCCAGACGATGCTGCGCTCATGGCGGCCATCAAAACCGCAGTAGGATCTATTAATGGGGGGGAATAAGCCCAGCAGATTATTGCACCAACTATGTCAGGGGGCAATGCAACCCCAGCCTATTCCCAGAATAGTTGGCTCCAACAGGCAGGTGCTCGCTGTCCCCGTGGCGATCGCCACGAGCTTTGCAGGCTACTTCATTGAGTTATATGCCCCCACAGGAACTCCCGCTGGCAGACCCCAAACAGTGGTTTATAGGTGACTTACCTCCACAGGCCTTGTCTGACGAAGCGGGAGCGTCAGTGGATGCCCCCATCAGGGTGGAAGAATTAAGGGCCGCATTGGGTGACTTGAACCAAGGGAAGGCGTCTGGCCCAAATGGATTCCCATGTGAATTCTTCACAAATTTCTTTTCCAAGTTAGGACCCCACTTCCTCGCGGTAGTGGACGAAGCAATGGAGCTGGGCAGTCTCCCACGGGACTGGAGGCATGCTGAGGTAGTGGTATTTCACAAACCTGGCGCCGCTGGAAAAGCACGTATCATACTGCCCCATCTCACTATTAAACGTCAAAGCCAAAATACTGTCTAAGGCACTTGCCAACAGCCTACAGCCACATACAGCGCATCTAGTCCACCCGGACCTGCCGGCTTCATGCCCCAGAGAGTCATGCGCCATAACATCAGCAGAGCCCACAATGCCATCGCGGTGATTGACAAGTATGCAGAATCGACTCCGGTGATACTCGCAGATATAGACAGGGCATTTGACTCCCTCAGCTGGGTGTACCTATTTGCGCTTTTGAGTCGTCTGAATCTGGGGCGCCAATTTCTAGCATACCTCAAGTTGCTATATACAGATCTTACACCTTGGGTGATTGGCTGGATCCATTTCCCATACATTTCCAAACTGAAGGGGTACCAGACAGGCGTGCCCCATGTCACCATAATTATTTGCCCTAGCAATGGAGCCCCTGTCGGATTTGGTGAGAATAGGTGCCTAAGTACGGGGCTTAGAATGGTCGAATGGGATCTCAGACCACATTGCACTGTATGCGGATGACGTGCTGTTTTTCTTAACGGACCTCAAGAGGACAGGCCCAAGACTGCTTTGTATTATGCAGGTATTTGGTGAGTCCTCTGGTCTTTTCATGAACCCCTGTAAGTCTACTCTGTGGCTGCTGAAGGGGGCTAACGAACTTGGCCCTTGGAGGTCATTATGGTCTCGAAAGGGGTGAAGCATCTGGGGGTGTTTATATCGGCCTTGCAACATACATCGTGGGAAAGGAAAATTGCTCCAGTCTGGGCAAGGGTAAAAGAGGAAATTAAAACGTGGTCGCATATGCCTTGCTCTATCTATGGTAGACAAGCCATCTTTAAAACGGGCTCACTCCCACGTCTGCTATACCAATTGAAGAATTATCCATATTCGATATCACAAACCTGGTTCAGACACGTAAATGTGATACTGGGACAGTTTTTAATGGGTGGGGGAGTAGCTAGGGTTTCCCTTCGAACCTGTTTCCAGTCGACATATTGCGGGGGACTTGCCACAGCTGCCATCCAATCCTACTACATGGCATCACACCTACTTGTGCTCAATGAATGGTGGTACGGGGACCGACGGGACCCGGCATACACAGTGGAGAGGTGGCTCATGGGGATGCGTCCCTCCATACCATTCTATACTCAGACCTTATGCTCCGAGCTTCCCCGCCTGCAACACAAGTGGTCTTTAGGCTGTGGAACAATTCCTCTGTAAGATGGGATGGTTGGGCAGATTAACTGGGAAAACACTGTTGTGGCACAACAGTGAACTGCAACAGTTTACCACACTGGCGGGGTTTCATGGATGGGATAGTATTGGTGTTTCCACATTGGGGGATGTCATGAGAGGATCGACCCTAAAATCGTTCCAAGACCTGCAAAAAGAATACAATATGCCTCAAACCCAATATTTTTAGGTACCTCCAAGTTAGACAAGCCATTTCCCTCAGTATTGCAGAGCTGGATGAACTGCCCAAATATAATCCAATTGAAGCCAAGGTGTTTATGGGAGACCTCAGGGAACACAAAATAGTAAAAATAGATCAGTCCCTGTTAACAAATAGCCCCACTACAGAAAACAAACTAAGAGAGGAGTGGATGCTGGACCTGGATCCATTGAACTGAGATGACTGGGCAGAGGCGCTGGCTTACCCGCGGGGGGCGCCGATAGCTACTCGACTGCGCATGATTCAATTCAAGTATATACATCGGGTCTACTACACCAGGCAGAGACTGTGGAAGGCAGGCCTAGTGGCGTCTCTGGAGTGCCTGCTGTGTGGGCACGCGATGGGTACTCTTATGTATACAATATGGCACTGTTTGGCAATCACAAACTTTTGGTGAGGGGTCATGATGTGCCTCTCAGAGGTCCTAGGGTGGGATAGCCCTCCCTCACCAAGATTAGGTATCTTAAACATAATGGAAGGTGTCAGAGGCAACCTGTATAAACGCCACTTACTATTTGTGGGGCTCACACTAGCCAAAAGAGATATTGCAAGATTGTGGAAGGCAACCACCCCACCATCACTGTCAGCATGGAAAAAAGGACTTGTTTCTTATATTGGCATGGAGCAACTAATCTTCAAGGTTAGGGGGTGCCCACAGAAGCACTCCAAAATCTGGAGGCGCTGGGCTGAATATCGGGGCCTATGCTTGAAACCTGCATTGGGGACACTGGTGATCTCTTGGCAGTGGAGGGTGTAAGCAGTCTATACACAAATCAATTGGGGGGCAGGGCACTTTGGACGACAAAGGATGCAGAATTGGGGCAGCACACAGGGGTGAGGTTCAAATTGATAACTTGATAACGTCACCTATTTCCTTTCTTCTATACGAGTTTCTAAACTTCTACTTCCATATGTTGCTATCTTTCATGTGAGACAAGAGTATCTACTAGTTTGATGGTCCCCCTAATCCAACTTTGATTATTTTACTAATGGAGAGTGAATTTAGAAGGGAAATATATAGTATTAATAGAATTAGTATATTTCTTCAATTTGTAGCTAATATATGTTAAGATGGCGCTACCTGCTGTACGCTAGTCTGTTTTTCATTTCTGAGGAGGATAGATTCAAACGTGAGGGGAATTAGTTATCGAACTTTTAGAATGCGTATAATTTTTAATACTAGTTCGAATTTAACTTTGGTGTAATAATGTATTAATCAACCTTTTGTCATACTATAAATATCATTTTGGCGATTGTCATTGATAAGATTGGATATTTTAACAATTGGTTTAACCACTCGCACTATATATCGATAATATTGAAATGAACATTTAGATCTTTATTTTCCCGTTATACAAGCAAGAGGTTAAGGATTGCTTAAATAATGTATTTCTTTTTTACTCGTTAAAGACGGTGCTATTTGCTATACATGAGTCTGCTTTCTACCTCTAAGGAAGATAGGGTATATAAGCCTCGTTCAAGATGGCGCTGATGCTAGACGCCGATGTAAACATGTGCTTCTGAGTGAATTTGAAACTTTACTTGCCGGTAAGACTCTAATGGTGTGATATTGCGAGGGGTGATATTGGTTTTAGTATAGATGTTAATAGTATGTTTACTTCATACTAGTTAACTTCAGCAATAACATTGTGTGACTATTTTATGATTTTTCTCGAGGTTCAAGCTCAAGAGATTTATCGAGCTATGGGAACGTTTTTACCTTTCAACTAGATGAGACATGACCTTTTGTTGAGGTACTTTTCGGAAAGTTTTTCTTTTAATATGATAATCTTGTGATATACTAGTATAATGTCATTTAATTCCCTTGCTCCTATATTATTACTTTTTAGATCCGAACTCAAAATATCGGTCGAAGTAATGGCTGGTTTTACTTGCTCATTAAAGATGAAAAAACGATAATTTTCATCATTTAGGTATTTTCTTTACTTTGATGTTTTTTCTTCTAATAGTTACCATTGGATATGTTGGGCCTACATGAAATGTGTTAATGGGAGGCCAAATGCAAATACCATATCATCTGAGATGAATGTTCAGGCATTTATTTTAGGTTTGGTGCTGTTATAAACTGGTACCTGTCTTGCAAAGTTGACCATATTTTCCTTTGACATGTGCGATTATATATTTTATTTGATCCTGACTTTTGTCATATATAAAGTGCTGCACTGTCTGAGAGATTTTAGATAATTTACAAATACTATCTTATGGGATCAATAGTGGACTGATTACCAATTGATTTAGTCTATCTGTCCCAGGTATATATTTCCCCCTGTGACCATAATGGGATAGGCGCTATTCTGTTTTCAGTGTTAGCCTTATCAATAAATTCTAATTTATTTATGCAATATAACTAATGCCACAGTATTTATGATTAGTATCGACGTTAGAATAATTGATTAAAAAATTCCTTCTTCTCGGAGGACTTTTTTATTGAACTTCAACAAAAAAAGAGAGGTCTGGTCAGTCATAGGACTGGCACAAAATTGGAGCAAATTATGGAAGAGTAACACACTCACTCAATTTGAGTAGGAAGGCCCTCACACACCGACCTAGTCAGTGTCATGCTTCATCATCGGGCCCCACCAAAGAGGCCGAGTGCCTCTTTGGTGTGCTGCGACGCCAGAAAGACTGCGGAGCTGGTTGTGTGAGGAGGGCGTGATGTGAGTGAAAAATAATTAAAAGCGCCTAAGAGGGTATCAAAAAAAAGTTTTTAATGAGTGATCCCTAAGACACAGGTAGGTGGTATATATGTGTCTGAATTTACGTGCCAAGGTTGTTAGGGTTTGGTTAAATTCAGCTAAATACCACAGGATTAATTAGTCAGTCAACATGTTTCTGCCATACTAGTGGTATAAATTTACCAAGGCATTCTTCAGGACTATACCCCGGCGGTATGGACACTCTAATAGTCCACCCTAACCTGGGGGCGTGAAAGTGAAAAAAGAAAAGGTGAAAAAAGTGCTTAAAATTAGAAGAGCGGGAAGCTCATTCTAAAGAAAAAAGACCCCAAAGTCAGGGGTATCTCAGCACCTGTGGAGTGAAAATACACAGACAAACACACATAGACATACATATAATTAATATACGCCATTGCGAATTATCATAGTGCTCCATAGATGGTGGCAAACATTGGTGTGCCCACAGTAAACGCTATTTTTAGCACCATCCAAGTAGCCCTTTGGGGATGTTAGCGTTAAACTCTGGGAAGTGAAGTGCTAGAGGTGTTTAAAAACTACAGTTGTAAATGTGGGGATAAAAACACGATATGGATTCTCCTTATAGGAGGGATCAATTGACCAAGAGGTCTGTGACCCCCCTAAGATGGTAATTATGGGTGATATCTCACTTTAAAACAGGGCGCTACTTGCACCATGGGTCTCGGGAGGGGGGTTGGAGCGCACCTGGCACATCCTGAAAAGGAAGAGAGTTAAATGACATTGCTTACAAAGCATTCCGGTACTTAGCTCGTGAAAATCGGGATACCAGTCCTGTCGTTAAAGAACACTCACGCCCTCAGCGCTCACAGCCCGCTTTAAACTTTCAAAGTTCCTCGGAACCGGACCCCGACGATGCAGAGCGGGGCCGGCGAGTGAGTATAAATGCGTTTGTTGTGTTCCAGCGCGTTGTTCCGGGTGGGCGTGTCTCGCTCGGAGCGAGGCTTGGAGCGCACACGCCCAAGTGGGCGGGGCGCGGTCCGTTTCCAAGCAGAGGCTTGGAATCCGGAGACTATCGCTCACCGGCCACGGATGTTATGCCGGTTGGTGACCATCATTAGGGTATAACGTTATAGCGGGAGTGAACAATGAGGGAATACTCCTGCCTTTGGCAAGTGCATAAAAAAGGGGATATCACGAGGCACTGGGTTTTAAGTGCAAGTTGGTGGTATTAAATGTGGTGCTTGACGGCTGGATTGCCTCAGCAGGTTTTACCATGGTTGTGTTTGTTTACACAGGTAATAAAAAAGGGGGGGGGGGGATCAGGTATCAGTAGAATTCAGGATTTTTTGTATCAGGGAAAAAAACAGAGAAATTAAGAAAGCATATGCATGTGGGTGTTAGGCACAGTTATGAATAATATAACAATGATATTGGAAGCCCAGCCCAAGAGTTCATGACAGGGCAGTATTCCACGGGATGTCGTCGTTAAGGCCATTGATGTTGGTCCCCAAACGATACACCCAGCGCTGTTCTTTTTCGAACAGTCTGTTTTGCACATTTCTTGTGCCATCAATTGCTTCAATAATGGTCCATCTCATGTCATTGGTAGTGTGATTATTGTCCAGAAAATGACGGCTCAGTTTCGTTGTTGCCTTTTTGCACCTTATGTTGCTCCGGTGCTCGCAGATGCGTTGTTTGATCTTTCGTGTAGTCATACCTACGTAGCGGAGCTGGCAGGGACAAGTGATTAGGTAGACCACGTTTACTGAATTACAATTGGTGTGTTCCCGTTGGGTCCACACTCTGCCTTCTTCAAGTGACAATGTTTTAGTTGCTTGTGTTAAATGGCAGACGCTACAGTCAGAGCAGGGATAATGCCCGGTGATTTTTGGCAAACCCCAAGCTGTAGTCACTGACGGCATTGTGTTAGGTGGTTTTTCTTTTGGGCGAGTGTGAACCAATGCGTCTCGCAAACTACGTCCTTTTTTGAAGGAAAATAGGGGTTTTTCCCAATTCTCTTTGCAAGATTTCACAATGTTCCAATGTTTATTAATACTTTTTTTCATCGGATTCGAGAGACTGCTGTATGTGGTGACACATGTAAGTGGAATTTGATCTGAATTGTTTGTTTTCTCTTCTAGGAGTGCCTCCCTAGGTTGTTTTTTTGCTCTTTTGAATCCCTTATTCAAGGTAGATGCTGGGTAGCCTCTGTTTTTAAGTTTTTCTGTGAGGTTTGCTGACTGATCTTTGAAGTCTGAGGTGGTACTGCAATTCCTCCTTAGTCTAAGATATTGCCCGTAAGGAAGGTTTTCCTTCAGAGGACGGGGGTGGAAGCTACTGAATTCAAGGAGGTTATTTTTCGCAGTTGGTTTGTTGTGAGTTTTGGTGGTAAGTGTAGTTCCACTTACAGAAATGACCACATCCAGGAAGACAATATCTGTTTTGCTTATAGTGTTGGTAAACCTCAGATTGTGGTCTAGGGTGTTGATCCATGTCAAAAAATTCTCAAGGTCACTGTTGTTGCCTGTCCAGATGAGCAAGACATCGTCTATATAGCGCTTGCATAGAAGCGTTGACGATGAGAAAACTGCATTGGGTGGCAAAATGTGTTTGGCTTCAAAATCAGCTACATACAACCCGGCCACACTAGGGGCAAAAGTACTGCCCATAGATGTACCTGAGCACTGGAGGAATAGTTTGTCTTTGAAAGAAAAAAAGTTTTCTTTTAACGCTATAGTGGCACATTCGATGATGAAGTTTTTCGGTGTCTGGTAATCCCATACGATAGAGTCAAGTACCTTGGTTAGGACTTCGATGGTGTCATCCTGTGGGATACTTGTGTAGAGGCTTTCTACATCCAGGGTCACAAGGGTGATTGAATTCTCAGGGAATGTGATCTCCGCTAGTAGTCGTAATAGGTTTTTAGTGTCTTTCAGGTAAGTAGGGGTTGACTGGACTAGAGGCTTTAAGAAGTAGTCACAGAACTGAGATAGAGGCTCCAAAAGTGAGCCAATCCCTGAAACAATGGGGCGTCCAGGGGGTGGTAATCTGTTTTTGTGCATTTTGGGTACCGTATAAATGTAGGGTATGACACTACTTGTATTGTTCAAAAATTGTGCTTCGTTTTTGGACAAGTGGCCTTGTTCCTCTGCCTGTTTTACCAGGGACGTTATCCTTTTTGCGAGGTCAGCAGTGGGGTCAGATGTAAGTGGGGTGTAGTTTCTGGGATCCCCAAGTAAGTCATTACAGGTATTCTCGTAATCAGTTGTGTTCTGGATAACAATACCTCCGCCCTTGTCTGCAGGCTTTATAGTTATAGAGGTGTCGTTCTGCAGTCGATGTAATGCTTGAAATTCAGCAGTACTGAAATTCCCAAATACTTTTGGGTTCTGGCAGGTTTCTAGGTCTTTGAAAACAGCTTGCTCAAAGGCGGTTATAGCCGCTGGTATTGTGTGCGGAGGGGGAATGAAAGTGGAACTCGGTCTTAGTCCCGTATCGCCTTTCCTGATTGATTCCATTGGGTCCGTTTTGCCTTCAAAGAACGCTTTCAATTTCAGTTTACGAAAAAAGCCAGCAAGTTCGCAATGTAGCTTGAACTTGTCAGGTTTCGCTGTTGGTACGAAACCTAAACCCTTTTCTAATACTTGAATTTCCATTGGAGTTAATGTTCTTGCAGACAAATTTGTCACTAACCTCATATTCCGCTCGTCCCCGGCTGTTGGTTGCTCCGGGTGTGGTTCGCTACCGAGTCGTCCTCTTGCCAGGATACTCTGTTGTTGCCTCTCCTTTTGCCTCGGCCTCTCCGGCCGCTCTCTAAAAAAGGCTCTCTATACTGATGCTGAAAGTTAGCCGGGGGCATAAAGCCCGGGTTCCAGCCCATGAAGGGATAAGGTGGCTGTTGGTAGGCATAAGGATGTGGACCCATCCCCATTTGCGGTGGGTACCGTTGGTGATGGTTACCTTGATTGCCTTGCCCACCTCTGTTATTCCTATTGCCACGGTTCCCTCTTCTCTTTGCTTGTTTGAAGGAGCTGCTGCTTGATCCACTACTGTTGGAAGAGTCATCGTCTGAATAATCAGAATTGTTAGCATTGCGTGTTGGTGGAGTAAAGGTTGCAGCAGAATAAGGGTACACCTTTTCGAACTCAAACTTCTTTTGGTCCTTTTGAAGTTTGGTAGCTTTTGATTGCATCAAATTGTCTTTGTACTCATTCATTTCTTTATTTAGTTCATCGAGTCGTTTTTTATAACCAGTAATTGTGGCTTTAAAATGAGATTCAGTCTCTCTGATTTCTACCATTAGGGCTTCGGAGAGTCTTAATGCTGTCTTTATTATTAAGACCATCCAGTCGCGCGTGCAATGCCACGCGATCATGGCCCAGTCCTTTCTGAAAGCAGCATCATTGAGAAAGATGCGAGGGGCGTTTGTTACCAACAGACCTTTAGGTGCTGTGTTGGAGGTCAGATAACCCTTGAGGATTGTGCCGTGAAGGATAGTGCGTATATGGTCTTTCTTTTTCTCTGATAAGTTTTCCCATTCAGTAGTATTGGCTATTGCCTGTGATATGTGTGGATCTGCAAAGATGGTAGCATCTGACATCAGCTCCTCGATTTCAGCCTCAGAGTATGTCAGACCCAGGTTCACCATAGTGAGATATCAATGTAGGGAGATAAAAGGGCAAGCAATGATAAAAAGGTATTATCCTGCTTGGAATAAAAAAACTCTCACAGCTGTGCGCTGCTATGATATATTCCAACAAAGAGAGAGGTAGGGAGAATCAAGGACACTCTCTTAATCCCCGGTTAAATGTACTTCAACAAAAAAAGAGAGGTCTGGTCAGTCATAGGACTGCCACAAAATTGGAGCAAATTATGGAAGAGTAACACACTCACTCAATTTGAGTAGGAAGGCCCTCACACACGACCTAGTCAGTGTCATGCTTCATCATCGGGCCCCACCAAAGAGGCCGAGTGCCTCTTTGGTGTGCTGCGACGCCAGAAAGACTGCGGAGCTGGTTGTGTGAGGAGGGCGTGATGTGAGTGAAATATAATTAAAAGTGCCTAAGAGGGTATCAAAAAAAAGTTTTTAATGAGTGATCCCTAAGACACAGGTAGGTGGTATATATGTGTCTGAATTTACGTGCCAAGGTTGTTAGGGTTTGGTTAAATTCAGCTAAATACCACAGGATTAATTAGTCAGTCAACATGTTTCTGCCATACTAGTGGTATAAATTTACCAAGGCATTCTTCAGGACTATACCCCGGCGGTATGGACACTCTAATAGTCTACCCTAACCTGGGGGCGTGAAAGTGAAAAAAGAAAAGGTGAAAAAAGTGCTTAAAATTAGAAGAGCGGGAAGCTCATTCTAAAGAAAAAAGACCCCAAAGTCAGGGGTATCTCAGCACCTGTGGAGTGAAAATACACAGACAAACACACATAGACATACATATCATTAATATACGCCATTGCGAATTATCATAGTGCTCCATAGATGGTGGCAAACATTGGTGTGCCCACAGTAAACGCTATTTTTAGCACCATCCAAGTAGCCCTTTGGGGATGTTAGCATTAAACTCTGGGAAGTGAAGTGCTAGAGGTGTTTAAAAACTACAGTTGTAGATGTGGGGATAAAAACACGATATGGATTCTCCTTATAGGAGGGATCAATTGACCAAGAGGTCTGTGACCCCCCTAAGATGGTAATTATGGGTGATATCTCACTTTAAAACAGGGCGCTACTTGCACCATGGGTCTCGGGAGGGGGGTTGGAGCGCACCTGGCACATCCTGAAAAGGAAGAGAGTTAAATGACATTGCTTTCAAAGCATTCCGGTACTTAGCTCGTGAAAATCGGGATACCAGTCCTGTCGTTAAAGAACACTCACTCCCTCAGCGCTCACAGCCCGCTTTGAACCTTCAAAGTTCCTCGGAACCGGACCCCGACGATGCAGAGCGGGGCCGGCGAGTGAGTATAAATGCGTTTGTTGTGTTCCAGCGCGTTGTTCCGGGTGGGCGTGTCTCGCTCGGAGCGAGGCTTGGAGCGCACACGCCCAAGTGGGCGGGGCGCGGTCCGTTTCCAAGCAGAGGCTTGGAATCCGGAGACTATTGCTCACCGGCCACGGATGTTATGCCGGTTGGTGACCATCATTAGGGTATAACGTTATAGCGGGAGTGAACAATGAGGGAATACTCCTGCCTTTGGCAAGTGCATAAAAAAGGGGATGGTCTGATTCAGACGTTTTATTGCGGAATTTCATCTCTTTACGATACGTTTTCTGAAATATATTCTAATTGGTAAGTTGATCTGGTCTTTACTTTGAAGACACAGTACATGTATAGATCGTATGGTGAATTATTAGGGGCACAATTCTCACTGCTTTTACTTGAAGTATATATCTACATCTTCACTTTAAAGAGTTTCACTCTTATTGGCATCTTAGACACAAGAGGTGTTGGTTCTCTCTTTTTTCTTTTATTTATTTATTTATTTTATTCTCAAATAGAACTGTTGGTGTTCACTTTGGAGGAGATTTCTTTTGAGCACTCCATCTTGGGTTTTCTGTAAGTTCTCTCTTTTGAGCTTCTTTAGAACTTAAGGATGTATTTTACGTGCTTTTAGCCCTGACGAAGTCATTGGCTGAAGAGCCAGACGAAACACATGTTGGCAGAATCTGTTGGCTATTTGTAATGCTGAAGAACATCTTATGATTTGTACCCGGTGATTGGATTGAATTATGAAATGATAAATTTGGAAAATATATGAACTGGAAAATAAAGAAGACACGGAAACCTTACAATTTGTAAAAGACTTATTGATATGGACATTTGTACTTACTAGCGTTGCTCAGGTTGAGAAGTTGTGTTTGAGCTTTAGGATAGACAATTGTCTGTCTGTTGTTACAACCTTTGGTAGTGGTTGTATCTCTACCTTAGAGCATATGCTAGCTAGATATATAACGAGAAGAGATAATTTTACACTATTTTTCGCATTATTCCCTACTACCAATTTTTTGTGAAGTACCTGTTAACAAATAACCCCACTACAGAAAACAAACTAAGAGAGGAGTGGATGCTGGACCTGGATCCACTGGACTGAGATGATTGGGCAGAGGCGCTGGCTTACCTGCGGGGGGCGCCGATAGCTACTCGACTGCGCATGATTGCATTCAAGTATATACATCGGGTCTACTACACCAGGCAGAGACTGTGGAAGGCAGGCCTAGCGGCGTCTCTGGAGTGCCTACTGTGTGGGCACGCGAAGGGTACTCTTATGTTTACAATATGGCACTGTTTGGCAATCACAAACTTTTGGTGAGGGGTCATGATGTGCCTCTCAGAGGTCCTAGGGTGGGATAGCCCTCCTTAATCAAGATTAGGTAACTTACACATAATGGAGGGTGTCAGAGGTAACCTATATAAACGCCACTTACTATTTGTTGGGGCTCACACTAGCCTAAAGAGAAATTGCAAGATTGTGGAAGGCAAGCGCCCCACCATCACTGTCAGCATGGAAAAAAGGGCTTGTTTCTTATATTGGCATGGAGCAGCCAATCTTAAAGGCTTGGGGGTGCCCGCAGAAGCACTCCAAAATCTGGAGGAGATAGGCTGAATATCGGGCCCCATGCTAGAAACCTGCATTGGGGACACTGGCGATCACTAGGCAATGGAGGGTGTAAGTAGTCTATACACAAATCAATTGGGGGGCAGGGCACTTTGGATTACAAGGGATGCAGAATTGGGGCAGCACACAGGGGAGGGGTTAAAATTGATAACGTTATAATGTTTTATTTTTCATACATATATGATGATGGTAAACGAGTTGTCAACATCAAAATAATATGGTTTGATATGTTGACCGCTTCCACTATTAGGGAGCGCTGAACACAATGTGACTATTGACACAATAAAATGTGTTTATAAAAAACAAGTATCACAATTTAAATGTATATATTCCTGTGCACACTCAATACCTCAATGTATCTAAATCATATAAAGATTATTTTTCCAGAAAAATATAGTAAGGCAGATGAACATTTTGATGTTACTTACTAATACACAGTATCATGGAAATACATGTTTGCACTGATATAACTTTTTCATAGACTATCAAGGCTGAAAACCCCTATCTGTGTTTTCTCCACAAAGATAACGTATTTATTTTCTCGCCAAATGGCTACCAAATTTCAAACTAACATCACAAACTTTTCTGTTGCATGTCGTTTTTTGTGTTTGAAAAGGGTGTCCGTTCGATTGAAGCTTTTCCCACATACATTGCATTCATAAGGTCTTTCACCGGTATGCAATACTTGGTGTCTTTGTAAAGCTCCATGATTACTGAAGCTTTTTCCACATACAGTACAAGGAGGAGGTTTTATGCCAGTATGAATTTTTTCATGCTTCCTAAGATTTGATAATGTTGTAAAGCTTTTTCCACACTGAGAACATGCACGCTTTCCATCTCCTTTATGTAGTCGCTGGAGCCCGCTACGGCTGGTCACTGCATGAATGAGCTCACTTTGAGACGAGGTAGATGGTTTGCATCTTGGCAGTGGATATGACTGGCGTGAAGTAATGTTTTCATTTCTTATTTTACTTGCACATACATTGTATGCTTCCGATCTCGGCTCATGGGATGCTTCTTGATATACAGTGTATTGTGTGAGCTCTTTACAGTCATTTTGCCAAAGCAGAGTGTTCTCCTCTTTCAGTTCAGAATCACTTCTCAGATAGTTAATCCGAGTAGGGTTTAATTTTTCTTTTATATTAGTCACTGGTTTGCAAAGGCTCATTTTATCATTAGACTTCGTTCTGCTGTTTTTTAGGTTTCCTGTAATAATAAAATAAAATTGACAAAGTGAGATTTTTACATGAGACAACATGCACAACAACAATATTTTGACATCAAGGTGTGTGTTCTGCAATGTAAGAGAGCAGATTCTAATGATTTAGTATGAAAAATAAAGGTTAAACTAGCTTAATTACATTGCCGTAGACCTGAGGCCAATAGAATTACTCTGTGTTAGGAGGTGAATAAATGCATTCTTTGCACCAATTGTGCCACTTCTCTCTCATGGTAAGAAAGTATACTGTTTCAGAAGGAATGGTACTCAGATAACATTCATAAAAAATAAACTTCTTCAAATTATTTCAGATTTAGGACTCAAATATAATATGCATTTAATTTGCATTAAGTTTGTGTAGGTAATAGCCCAATGAAAAAAATTAAAATCAAAGAAACATCAGATAAGGATGGTCTGACAGCAAATTAACAGTTTTTCAATACTTGCAATTAATATTGAGTGTACTATAATACAACATCTACACTTCCTTAATGCCCCACACTCAAGAACCTTCTCCTTTGAACCTCTCCTGTGACAGAATAATTTCATCATACCAAGCTAACAAGGTATTAAATCTTTTCTCCTGCTTTATCTTCCTCCACATCTATCTTTAACTACACTCTCTTCAAAAGGTAATGGATTTGAAAATCTATGTCTGCAGAAAAGAAATCTAATATTGTTAGGAAACATAAAACGAGGGTTATAATATGCCAAAGTCTCTACCATGACTTTTAAGGAAAGCTTTGATGTCTTTAATCTAAGACTTGTTTTTACTAATAATACTAAGCAGCCTACCTTCTCAATCCTATTTATTATCTACTTTTAATTAAGTCATAGTGGGAAAACAGATTCTTTTTATATGAACAGGCCATCAAGAAATTCTATTTTCCAGTGAAACAGGGAAGGTGATAGCCGTACCAGAATTAGATAGCAACTGGGGGAGCCCAGGCGACAGAGGGAAAAAAAGGTGGGGGGCACAAAAACAGTGCAAAAAGAAACTAGTTACAAAGGTGGGTGTTGTGAATTCAGAACGGGTAGAAGTATGTGCACTAGGATTTGAGAGATTCTTATGTTGCAAGGGTCCATCAGTTCTGGTCTTGGAAGAACAAGTCTAGGGTTCTTTCTTTTTTTAAGCTGATTGGGTGACTCTGTGATAGTAGAGAGAAAAGTGTTAACTATGCAGATAGGTAACCATGCCCACCAGGTGTGGAAGGAAATAAAGTTGGAAGATTTCCAGTCCAGGAGAATGAATTCAAAAGTAATGGGAAGTAAGAGATCAAGTAAAAGATGTCAAGCTCCAGCAGTATTAGCTCTGTCTGGTCTGCACAGGGGCCACAGATTATGGTGGAAAATTCTTACGTAAGATTCAGTTTTTAAAATGGCATTTAATTGAGATGTGATTTGGTCCCAAAATGGGGAAAGTAATCTACAATAGAAGAACATACGCTCAAGGTCATCTAGGGATTTTTGCAGAACCAGCAGAGATTTGAGTCCGAGAAGTTCAGTTTGTGTTATTTGTTCGGTGACCAGTAAGAGTGGTATATAGCAAGCAGTATGATTGGATAAAGTGCAGAAACTATCTTATTTGATAGAGCAGAGGAGCAAGTCTTCCACTATTATTCTGAAGGAGAAGTCTTCCCATTTGAACTAAAAGTGGGCTCCATTTGATTGGAGGCCCTTTAATAACATTATTTTGTTAGAATTTATTGTTCAGACCACATGTCCCTTAGCTTGCCAAACTGTTCAGAGTTGAGGGGAGAGAGGGTGAATCAAGCTGAGCACGTTTGGCGATTCTGGCTTTGATTTTCAGAAATTCGATGTTTGGCATATCAAAATAGCATTGAAGGGTTGAAAAGGATAGAAGCTCTCTGCCCAAGTAGAGGTTGCAAACAAAGTCCATATCGTTCTCTGCCCAGGACTAGGATATAGAATGATTAGCCTGAGCTTCTAGAGTTTTGTAGTGCCACAGTGATTGCAAGTTTGATTTGTTAATGGGACAAGGAAGTTTTCTATCAATGGATGGATGAGCGAAGACTATAGCAAGCATTATACGTAAAGATTGTTTAATGGGTAAGCGATCCATTGAGAGGAGTGCGTGGAGCAAAAATGGGAAGCAAAGATAATTTTAAATTTTGAGCCAGGTCAGGTAGTCAGAGGAATTAAGCGAGAACCATTGGGCCCCTCGAAATGCAAGATATGCCATCTGGTAGCTGTACCAGTGATGGAAGTTGCAGCCCTCATGTAATTTGGATAGACATTGTTTAAGGGAAATTCTACCTCTTTGATGGGACCATAGAAAGTCAGAGGGAATTTTCTCTATGTTAGAGAAAAGATTATGAGAAAGTTGGACTGGAATCATACAGGAGAGGAAGCTAACTAGAGGAGTCACCATAATTTTGAGCATTTATATATAATCAATCCAACCCGGATCAACGGGGGTAAACAATAGTAATACACAGGAGTCACGTGTGTATCAATTAAAAGCTTTATCGAATGTAATGAATTCATCTCTCGAATTTTGATATGCATTAATATCTTTAGGATGTTATGTTATGTTAATATATATTTATAAAGCACCAAATCACCTACGGTCTCTAAGCGCTAACACATAGACCCAGAACCCCCCTTACTGCCAGGTAATCAAACAAAAGTGGGGAAGCCAGCAAACATGGCGGTCGTGCTGTGAGTGAGCTCCGACCAGCCGATCAAAATCCTGCATCACTATCCTGCCCCTAGACATCTAGGGTGAAGTGGCACATCCTTAAGGGATCACCAAACCTCCGTGTGATCTTCTGGTAGCGGTTGCTGCCGGACATCGGCTCCAGCGGTGCTTGCAGAGATCCGGCGCCGAGGAGCCAACCCGGTAGAGGGTGCCTGGAGATCGGCGCAGCAGCAAAGTGCAGCCGGCGGGGGCGGGGCTTCTGTTTCTCCGGTACCCCAGTGTTGGAGTTGCCCCCGGGGACGGTGGAGCGGAGGGAGGCGGAGTTGCGGCTGCCGTCGGGCGAGCCAAATAGAGGTCGAGGACGCCCGACAGCAGAGTTGGACCTTCGGAGAGGCCCTGCGGGAGGGGCTGCCATTTTGAGGAGCCCCGGGCGCCTGTGAAGGCAGTTGCGGAGGGGTGTCCCCTATCTCCTCGCCGGAGCGGCGTTATCATCGGACGCGGAGCTGTGCTGGGCTACCCCAGTGTGAACTGGTGACGACGGGTCTGTCGGGCCCACCTCGCTAGACAAGTGAGGCCCGGGAGGACGGCAGCCTGATTGTTGTGCCCCGAGAGGCGGACGTGAGAGGCCTGGACCCCGGAGTGGCGCGGTGGGCAGGAGCGGGCCCTCATGGGGCAGTGAGCGCCTTCCTTCCTCTTCCCTCCCCCACCCCCTCAACTACAATTCCTTGGTGGACATTGGCCGCAGCGTTGGGGAAGCTCGGCAACCAGGACTGGCTTCAGTGGTGGTGGAGAGTGGAGGGGCTTTGTGTTTCGGAGGAGGAGGTACCGTGAAATGGTGAACTGGCTGATGCCCTCCGTGCCCAGCCGCCGCGATCTTCACTGTGGGGCGGCGCCTCCGCGGGGGCCCTCCTTTCCTCTGCAGCTGGACCTGCCAACAGAGTGTAAGGGGCCGTGGGCTGGGACTTGAAACTGGTTGGGGCCACTCTCCTGCATTAGTGGCCATCAGTGGAGTGGGGTGCGGCCGCACAGCCCTGGTGCAGCAGTGATTAGGAGATTACCTCTGCGGCCCGCCGCGCTGGACACAGCCCACCTGAGGCTCATAGGACAGCGTCCACTGGATTAGAAGACCTCCTGCCTGGCTCCTTTGCTGCTGGTTGCGGCTAGCCTACGGGGGGAGCTCTATAGATCGGGGTGACCAGGTGCGCCGCGATGACACGGGATCCTGCAGGTGGCGGCCACACCAAGCAGGGCACCATTGATAAGTTTACAGCATGCAGCCCTATAAGGGGGAAGATGTCGGGGTGGCAACTGCAGAAGGACGAGTATAGAGAGCACTTGACCAAAGAAATAGATAACTACCTAGTGTCTAATATAGGGTCAGTAGAATCCCCAGCTACCCTTTGGGAGGCTTTAAAACCCACGCTGCAGGGTATTGATATCTCCTGGTGCGCGGCAGCGCGTAAGTAGCGGCAACGGGACTTGGTGCAACGGGAGGCAGATATGGAGGCACTGGAGCGTAGGGGTCGGGAAGCAGGCGGCGGACCTGCTAGACGACAGCTTTTGTTGGCTCAGCAGCGGTATACCGCGATACTGATGGACGAGGCATGACAGGCCTGGCTAGCCACGCAAAGTCGGGTATATCAGTGGGGGGATAAATCAAGCAAGATGCTCCAACGCTTATGCCAGGGCATTTTACACGCCCAGCCGTTGCCCCAAATATTGGATCCGGAGGGTGTGCCTATTCTTGAGCACTGAGAGTTTTGCGGCATACTATGAGGATCTGTACGCGCCCAAGGAATGCCTTGCGGAAGACGTTATCCAGCGGTTTATTGATGATCTTCCCCCGCGGACCCTCTCGGACGACGTGCGGGAGCAATTAGACAGGCCCTTGTCAGACGATGAACTGGGCGCGGCCCTGGGAGAGCTGAACCCCAGAAAGGCCCCCGGCCCCAATGGCTTTCCGTGCGAATTTATCAGGCGGTTTTTTGTACATCTTCGTCCGGTTGTGGAGGAGGCACGTGAGGGTGGCCTGCTTCCCCCGGATAGTAGGGAAGGAAAGGTGGTAGTTTTTTTAAAACCGGGCAGACCCCCCTGAGAGCCATGCGTCCTACCGCCCTATATCCCTGCTCAATACAGAGGCCAAGGTCCTGGCTAAGGCCCTGGCTAATAGGCTCAAGCCCCATATTAGGGACTTAGTCCATCCCGACCAGGCGGGTTCATGCCTCGGAGGGCGACTTGCCACAATATTAGACGCGCTCATGTCGCGATATCGGCCTAGGAGAGATTGGGGGAGCAGGCGGCGTTATTTTTAGCGGATATGGATAGGGCCTTTGATTCCCTGAAATGGGTATATCGGTTTGCCCTGCTGCGAAGCCTCAATTTTGGCCCGCGCTTCATGGCCTATTTGCAGTTGCTATACACAGACCTCACTGCATCAGTACGAGTGGGGGGAGCAATCTCCCACTCCTTTCGGGTCAGACGGGGCACGCGACAGGGCTGTCCTCTCTCCCCCTACCTCTTCGCGCTCGCCATGGAGCCCTTGGTGGCGTGGGTGCGCATAGATGCCCAACTTAAGGGATTTAGGTGGACGTCGGGCCTCACTGATAAAATAGCACTGTATACCGACGACGTACTGTCCTTCCGTACTGATCTGGATCGGTCGTGACCGCGGCTGATGCATATAAAGTAGATCTTCGGTAAAACCTCAGGACTATATATGAATCCGGGCAAATCGACATTGTGGGTCCTGGGTGGAGAGCGGCAGGTGGGAGTCTGGGCTTCGGGCCTCCAGCTGGCGTCTGGAGGGATGAAATACCTGGGGGTGTACCTGTCGGAAGCGGCAGCCGCCTCAAGAGATCGTAATTTGACCCCGGTATGGGACTGTACACGCGAGGACCTGAAGGTTTGGTCCCGAATGCCTCTGACGATTTATGGCAGGTCGGCCAGCTTTAAAATGGTGGCGCTACCCCGCCTATTGTACCAACTACAAAATCACCCCTACCAGATTTCGCCCCGCTGGTTCCAACAGGTCAGGCGCTAGGTGGGTTTCTGTGGGAGGGGGGAATCGCACGGGTGGCTCTGCGTATGTGTTTCTTATCCTCTTACACTGGGGGGCTGGCTACATCTGATGTTCTTTCCTACTATCAGGCGGCGCACTTACTTGTTCTCAACGAGTGGTGGTATGGTGACAGGGGAGAGCCGGCCTATGCGGTCAAGCGGCACCTGATGGGCTCAGTGTCCTTGCATACGCTGCTCTGGGACGCCATAGGAATCTCCTCTCTAGGGGATGTAATGTCAGGACTTACACTGAAATCCTTCCAGAAACTGCAAGATGAGTATGGGATGCCACGGTCCCAGTTCTTTAAATACCTACAGTTTAGGCACGCATTGACGCCTCACCTTACTGATTTGGGGGCCCTTCCTGATTTTAGTCCGTTAGAGGCTAAGGTGTTTATGGGGGAACTACCTGATAGCAAAATGTGTCGTATTTACCAGACGTTAGTTCACCACTGCTCCACTGACCTACACAGACTTAGGACTGCATGGGGGGGACGTAGGTGACTTGGAGGAAGAGAACTGGGCTGAAGCATTGGCGAGCCCATGGGGGGGGGGGGTGGGGGGCGGCCATTTCCACTCGCCTGCGTCTGGTACAGTTCATATATCTACATCGCACATACTTCACCCGAGAGCGCCTGTGGAGGGCGGGAATGATTGGCTCCCCTGATTGTCTCCGCTGTGGGTCAGATGAGGGTACACTTTTGCATACTGTCTGGGGGTTCTCGGCGCTGCATAGATTTTGGGGAGGGGTATTTGCCTGTTTGGCCGAGGTGTTGGCATGGAAGCTCCCGCGCACGCCGAGATTGGCTCTGCTGCATGTGATGGAAGGGATTGGGGGTAATAGATACAAGCGCCACCTGTTATTGCTGGGCCTTACAATGGCAAAGAGAGACATAGCCAGGGCGTGGAAGGCACCTCGAGCTCCGCCATTGACTGCATGGAAAAATGGTATGGACTTTTGCATGGGACTCGAGCTGCCTATATTTATAGCTAGGGGATGCCCCCGTAAACATTTTAAGATTTGGAAGAGATGGGCGGACTATCGCGGGTTGGACTTGGACCCGCTGCCGGAGGGGGCTGCCCCCCGACAATTTGACAGGTGGATGGTTGGTGGGAAGGATAGAGTGTTTCGACGGACTTGGTATGCTCCTTCAGGATTTCTTATTGTTATCAGTGGCAGCATCAACGCAAATGGGGGAGAGGAAGGGGGGATTGTTAATTTCTCTATAAAAGTCTAAGATGTTATTGCAGATTTATTGATGTGTGCAGTAGACTCCGGTAGCCGGAGCTATGCAATATATGTGATCTATGACAAATAAAATCTGTTTAAAAAAAAAAACAAAAACAAAAAAAGTGGGGAAGCTTATCCAAATGCCTCAATGAACAAGAAGGTCTTCAACTTCCTCCCAAAAGGACGAAGCGTAGCTTCTCCACGTAGGTTCTCCGGTCACTTATTTCAGAGTGTGGGAATTACCATGAGAAAGAACGCCCTCCCAACGTAGCTCTGTGGAAGCGTGGACAGGTCAGCAAATTTCTCCTGGATGAGCGGAGACACCGACTAGGAGTGTACGGCTTCAGTCGATCTTTTATATAGCTGGGAGCTGCTCCATACTGAGCCTTGTGTGCAATACACAGGCCCCTAAACCTGACCATATGCTTAATTGGGAGCTAATGTAGTTGTTGTGGCAGGGGTGTGGCGCTAGTTCTTCTTGGCAGCTTAAAAATCAATTGTGCCATGTCATTTAGTGTCACCTGGAGTTCCCCCAGGAGTTTCTCGTGGAGCCCAATATAAACTGCGTTGCCATAATTCAAAAGTGATAGGATTAGTGCGGACACAATGGTACGCATGGTGGAAAATGACAGCAGGGGAACCAATTCCCTAAATTGTCTCATCAAATTCGGGCAGCTCCCCACAACCGCCGCTACCTGACTGTTCATTGTTAGCTTAGTATCTAAGCTGATGCCCAAGCTCTTCCCAACTGGCACCGATATCGGAGTGGTGTCAGGCTCTTGAGGCCAGAAATGGCTAGACCATTGATTAGCCCTTGTGCCAAGGACCAGCACCTCTGTCTTGTCTGGATTTACCTTGAGCGAGTTATGGGTCATCCAGTAACATAGTGAACCGGAGGATATTCTGTACATTCAGCTGCGCCTGGGCAGAATTGTCGATACACACAATTAGCTGGGTATCGTTGGCGTAATTAAATACCTGACAGTCCAGTTTTGCCAGTGCTTCTGAAAAGCAATGGTGATAATGCTGAGCCCTGCGGCACCCCACATGGCAGAGCGCCGTACCTGGATATACAATCACCCAATTGGACTTTTTGAGACCGATCATCCAGGAAGGAGATAATCCACTTGAGGACTGTTCCAGTCACTACCAGCTGTCCAGTAGTGCATGTTCACTGTTTCGAATGCGGCTGAGAGGTCCAATAAGATCAATGCAGAGGGGCTTTTCTTGTCCGTAGTAAGCATTAGCTCATCTAGCACCGAAACCATCACCAGCTCAGTGCTGTTATGAGCCCTAAACCCGGCCTGCTGGGCATGCAGCAACTGGTGATCTTCCAGGAAGAACGAGAACACTGGAAGCACGTGTTGTTCAAGAAACTTAGCCAAGAAAGGAAGCCTCGAAATAGGTCTAAAGTTCCTTAAATTCTTAGTGTCTGCCCCTGGTTTCTTCAATAGAGGAATCACCATTGATTCTTTGAACTTGTGTGGGACTTCCCCTGTAGTCAAGGACAGGTTCAATAGGGACAGCACCTCTAGCCCAATTACAGGAAGGCCCATTTTGAGCACTCCAGGAGGGCCGGGATCCTTTGGTGACCCCGATTTAACTTTAGCTGTTATATAGGCTAGATCATTGGGGTCAAGGGTAGGGGAGACCAAGAGTGTACCACCCTTAAAGTCTGGTAGGTCTAAAACTGGAAAAGGACAGGGGATCAGGCGGGTCCTACCTATTTCCCTAATGATGTCTTGGACCTTAGCTCGGAAGAAATCTTGTATTTTCTCACATTCATCCTGACTAATGACCGCCCTATGTTCTTTCTTATGGCTCAGCTCTTTCAATACTCTGAAAGTCTCTTTTTGGATGTTTATAGCCTCCTTGATCTTTAATTCATAATATACAAATTTAGTTGTGATAATTAGATCGTTATAGGAGGCTAGTTTTAGTTTATATTTCTCATAATCTTCTGTGTCATATCGCATCCGCCACTTCCTTTCACATTGGCGAAGGGCCTGTTTTTCACATCTTAATTCTTCTGAGTACCATGGTGCAACCTTAGTTCTGCTCATTATTCTTTCCCTCCGAACAGGGGCCACAATATCTACAGCAGTCCTCAGCCAGTGAGTGAGTTTCTTGTACTCCTGGTCCGGGTCACTGGACTGAGTCCCTGAGTGGGCTGTTTCACATAGTGCAGCCCTTAGGCTGGTGTCCTCTATCTTACGCCAGTTCCGTACTGTTCTCCACACTGGAGGTAGGTAGGCTGGTTTACTTTGTACCGGATTTTCAAAATTGATTGGATAATGGTCGGACCAGCTACAAGGTCTGCACTCTGTCAATGACGCGGCTGAGGATGTAGTCCAGATGAGGTCTTAAGTATTGCCCTTCTCATGGGTAGGGTTCACCACAATTTGATTCAACCCCAACATGGTCATGGCCTCTAACCCCCTGGCCACGTAATCGCTAGGCTTCAGATCCCAATGGTAGTTAAAATCCCCTACCACAAGGATCTGCTTGTACCTTGAGCAGAGGTCGCTCATCACTTCATGAAACAGACCATTGAACAATGGGGTTGACTGCGCTGGGCGGTATACCACCACCACTATTAAACAAGAGGAGTTGAGCTCTAGTTTGATCCCTAGGACTTCAGCCCCATCAATACTTTCCTCAATTATCTTCTTGGCAGTCATAGCCCTACGGGAAAACACTGCAACCCCTCCCCCCTTTCTGGTCCACTGTCGATTATAGGTCAGGATGTCATAGCCAGGGGGAAGGGAGGCCACTATAACAGGCCCCGGGTTGCCCTCTAGCCATGTCTCTGTTAGGGCGAGGATATCGGGCCTCTCCTCCTGGGGCAGTGAAAAAGTTTCTAAGTTATGTTTGTGGAGGGACTGAGTGTTTAGCAGAGTGGCTCTTCAGCTAAGGAAGTCATCCGACCCTATGTCTCTAATCCTATGGCCCTGCATAGCACTCCTTTGTACATCCCCCCTCTCCCGGTAGGAGCTTATCAGCTAGCAGATTGTATGAAAGGAGCTTCCTTGCTAACGGTTCCGAGAGGGTGGTTGAATGGACTGGGTGATTCAATTCAAGGAGCTTTCCTCTTGATAACACCTGTTTTTGACCAGTCTCCTGGTCCCGTTCGGACTCAGACAGGCGCAGCCGGGCTTTCCTTAAGCGCACCTTTGGCACGCCAGCGGCGCGTCCGCGCCGCGCCCTGCTTTATGCGCATGTGAGTGGCTCCCTGGCGCGCGTCAGAGGGAAGCATCGACTAAGGAGAGCGCCGAGGAACCTACCAGAACTGGCAGTCACCTCTATCCGGTAAGTTCTAGCCCAATGAGCTGCAATGATGACCTCCGGAGCCTTCTTGATGATAAATGAGTTTGTGAGGACAGAGACACGGATACGTGTCTTAACTAACGGGGCCAGAGAGCAACTGCCTGTCATGGAATCTGGCGGGCAGATTCCATGACATAGCAGAGCTCTCAGAATGCGTCACCACACATCTCCCCTTTTTCAAGCAAAAATCAAATAAACAATATTACAGCAAGTAGATAATAATATGCATTTACATTTATAATTCAAGAAGAAACTAAATACTGGCTTTCCTCCCTTCTAAAAGAAATTGAAATTAATCACAAACAAAATCTTCTAATTTTCTGAGAGTAAATTTTGTGCGCAAACTCTTTCTCACATTTTCTTCTTCAGTTCTTTCATTATTTACATTAGAAAAATTATCAGAAGACTTGGAATTACAAGAACCAGCACTTTGGTCAACTGCTAAACGAGAAACATTCCACTAATTTCCATCAGATAGCTTTGCAGCGTTCCTTCTTAAATCTACAATTTGTAGTGGAGCTTTAAATTCAGAACATCCTTTCCCAACAAGACAAGGGTTTTTGACTCGCACCCAATTTCCTAACTCCAATTTTGTTTTTACAACATCTTTAACAATTCTTTTGGCGCTAGAAACATCTGAATTATATTTAGCTACACCACATGCATTGCTAATATCTACATTTTTGTTAAGATCAGAAAACATCCAAAAAGGACATAAATCAGTAGCAGCTTTTCTTCCTCGCATTAATTCAAACGGAGTTGTAGTTGTGACACTGTGAGGTGTTGTCCTGTAACTCCAAATTAACTCCTTCAAAGCAAAATTCCACATTCATGTTGCTTTTTAAAGTAGACTGAATACATTCAACCAAAACTCTATTGAATCGTTCCACTTTGCCATTGCTTTGTGGACTATACAAAGGTGTTTTAATGTGTTACATTTCCCTAAAAATAGTTGCATCTCACTGGAAATGAATTGCACACCATTATCAGTAAGTATTTCATTTGGAATACCTTCTCTTGCAAACACATCTTTAAAAAATTCGATAACATTTGTTGTTGTTGGTTCCATCACACCTCTAACCTCAACCCATCTTGAAAGATGATCAATTAAGACAATCACAATATCTCATGTGGTTGGGTAAAATATGATATGGCCCTAAGAAATCTACCCCAACTCGCTGCCAAGCTCTTTTAGGACAAACGGTGGGACAATCAACTTCCTTTTCTGTTTTTAAGACTTTGTCGCTGATCATACATTTTCTACAATCACGTATATACAAATCAATTTCATGGTCCATTTTTGGCCACCAAAAATGTTCCCTTATTTTCCTCTTTGTTGAAGTAGCACCTAAATGACCAGAATGTGCTAAATTTATGATTCGCTCATGAAAACATGAAGGAGGGATAAGCGTATCACCTCGCATTAGCTTATTGCATTTTAATGACAATTCATCAGATATATTCCAAAAACTTTGGAGCTTTTCATCCAAACTCTTTTCTTTCGGCCAACCTGAAGTCACCATTTTTAAAAGTTGCTTTAAAATAGTATCATTTTGCAATTCTTAAATCCACTCATTTTTATTTTTACAAATGCTAAAATCACCGATAAAGGCGATAAAGCACTCCTCTTTTTCTGACTCCCAATCATCACACTCAACAATAGGAAGTCTTGAGAGACAATCTGCTCTAGAATTTTTTCTTCCTGGGATGCATTCTACAGAGAAACAAAAATTCTAGTAACCTTGCTGAGAGTCTGGCTATACGTGCATTAGTGTGTTTTAACTTTTTGCCTGATAAAATTTCTACTAAAGGACGATGGTCTATCCTTAATACAAATGGTCTCCCCCACAAATAAGCTCTGAATTTTTCCACACTCGACACGCACGCCAATAATTCCTTTTCTATAACGGAATATTTCCATTCGGGAGGACGGAAAGTCCTAGATGCAAAACCCACCGTAGTTTCATGTTTATTATTAAATTGAGTTAAAACTGCACCTAAACCATATTCGGAAGCATCAACAGTCACACAAGTTTTTCTCCCTTCCACAAATGGTTGCAGTGCAGGCGCTGAAGTGATATCTTTCTTAATCTGTTCAAATGTCTGTTGGCAAATTTCAGACCAACCAAATCTTTCTCCTTTCTTGAGCAAAACTTTAAAACACTCAATGATGCTTGCAAAATTACGCATAAATTTAGCATAAAATTCACACAATCCTAGGAAGGACAATAGCTGGTCTCTATTCTGAGGCGCAAAGGCATCTACAATACTTTTTACTAGACTTGGTCTAGGGTTGATCCCTTCCTCAGTAAACAAGTGTCCAAGATATTCGATTTCTTTTGTTTTGAAGATGCCTTTATCTTTCCTTAAAGTTACACCTCTTTTTTCTAAAGTTCCTAAAACATCAATCAATGCAAGATCATGTTCATTTTCAGTGTTAGCAAATATCAAGATGACATCTTGGAAAATTGCTACATGATTATTGCCAATGAACATATCTGTCATAAGTCTTTGGAATACTGCCGCAGCAGATGCAATGCCGAAAGGCATACGGCAAAATTGAAAAACTCCATCTGGAGTTACAAAAGCAGTTAGGTGTCTAGAATTTTCTTCTAACTCAACTTGGTGGTAAGCTGCCCTTAGATCCAGCTTGCTAAACCATTTAGCTGACCCTACTTTAGTTATTAAATCTTCTATTCTGGGCAGAGGATAATTGTCCACCCAAATGGCCTCATTTACGCTTCTCATATCAACACACATGCGTAATTCCCCATTCTTTTTCTTCGCCAGAACAATCGGGAACAACCACAAGGTTCCATCTGTTTTTTCAATAATGCCCTGTGAACACATATCATTAAGCATGGTAGAAAGGTCACTCCTCACACTTAATGGTATGTTCCGTAATTTATGCTTTACCGGAACAACATCACTTTTGACTTTAATACATAACTGAAATCTGAAATTTTGCCCAGTTTGTCATTAAAAACCTTTGAAAATGTCTTCTCCCAATACTTGTCTTCATTGGTTATCAAACCTACTTTCTTTTTCTCGAACGAGATGGGTTGTTCTAAACCTGGCCTAATTGTAATGCCAAATTCAGCTTGGTGAATGAGACCTAGTACATTTATCCCTTTTCTTGCAACATAAACTTTACCATATATTGATTCATTCAAAATTTGTATGTTAGACCAAAAAAAACCAATGAGATCTACTCTGCTTCCCTCAAACGTTACCGTGGAAATATCTGGAGGAAGTAAAATTTTTATCATGCCAATTCTTTTCAAATATTTCTTTTGAAATAATGGTTATGCGTGCGCCAGTGTCAACCAATAATTGTATAGCATGACCTTCAATTGAGACATTAGGATTTGGGTCAATCACAAGTTCTTCATCAGTAGAATTGACACACCTTACACCTAAAAGTAATTCTTGATTACGTTCGAGATTTTCCTCATCAAAATTATTTCCAAAATCATTTAAAACACACTTAACATTAAAAGGTTTGCCAGTTCTACACATTTTCATATAATGGCCAAATTTTCCACATTTTTTACATTGTTGTCCAATAGCTGGACCGAATTTAAATGAAGAAACATGAGAAGGTGAACCACATCTAAAACAAAATGTTCTTTGAAATTGTTGACTACTGGAGTTAGGCTTGACGAAGGGTTTATTTTTGAAGCTTTACTGCAGATTTTTTGCAAAATTTGGTTTGTTAATCACTGCTCCAGAAATTGATGTTTTGGCTAGAGAATCCTCCAATACTTTAGCGTCAATAGAAGAACCTTCAATGCTTTTTGCTAAATCTATGGCTTTATCAAAAGTAGGGTTTTTGCAAGCTAGTAGTCGTTGTTGGATGTTTTTAGAGTGGTATCTAGCTACTAGTTGGTCGCGTATCAATTCTCCAGTAAAATTGTCAAAATCACATTTGGATGTCAACATCTTTAGTACCGTGACTTAAGTGTCTATACTCTAGTTAGGTTGTTGAGCTCTTGTGAAAAATATGTACCTATGTACAACCATGTTCTTAGTTTTTGTGAAATATTTATCTAGTTGTGCAACAGCTGTTTCAAATTCATCTAAATCTTCATTTTCTGCGGGTACATGTTAAGGTAAGTGGTCAAAGACATTTTGCCCTTCCACTCCCAAATGATAGTACATTACATTTTTTCGTCTCTCCGGTCTGAATTTCATAGCATCAATGGCACCTAAATAAGCTTTAAATGATCTTAACCATAAGTTCCACTCCAAGGGTGGATCACCTGGTTCTCGCAGGAAAGGTGCTGGAGCTTGCACACTTTGCATGTCGTCCATACAAACTCAAAATTGGTGTTTGGCTGTAGATTAAAAGGAAAAGTGTGCAAATCGCTGATGTAATTTGCACTTAAACTTTTTTTTCCCTTTAATTCTTAAATAAGTTTGATTTGAGTTATTTCTGAAATGTGCAGATCACTGTTGAACAACGCTGAATTTGAAAAAGGCTTGAATTTATTTCTTTAACCTTTTCATTTGTGACTCATTACATTTCTTTGCCCAAAGTTGTCCCAGCATGCAATGGGTAGAGAGAAACTGTCTTCTATTATCACAGCATTGTGTTTCCCATGAAGCACTGGGAGTTGCTGGCTGCGTGACGATGTGGCTGCTCGGGACCGATTGAGTCAGAACTTCTGTTGCGTTTTTAATCTTTTTTTTTTTTTTAAAAGATCAAAATTCACGTTAGTAAACTCTTCTTGCCAAATGTAAATTGGACCGTTGTGAGACCGTCTCTGTACGAAGACTCGCGCTGTGCTCGCGCTGCCCACAAAGTCTGTAATCAAGAGCTCGCGCTGCTGCCGCTCACAAAATTCACGTTCACTGACTCGCGCTGCCTGTAGCGTACAGTGTTTAAAAGGCAGAAGCGAGTTTCAAATGTCAAATAAAAATTATTGTCAATCTGCTTGACTTCCGATGCGCAAACATAAAATAAAAGGAAGGATCTCACCGGTTTCTCTGGCCCCCTTTTTAAACTTCCAACTTCAAGTGAGCCAGTAACAAGATTTTCTTTTTCCGTGTTCTTTCAGGATGAACTCAGCTCTCTTCTCGTTCAGATTGTCCCCTTGTTCGTTCCGATCGTCGCCAAAATGCTATGATGACCTCCGGAGCCTTCTTGATGATAAATGAGTTTATTGAGGACAGAGACACGGATACGTGTCTTAACTAACGGGGCCAGAGAGCAACTGCCTGTCATGGAAATCTGGCGGGGCAGATTCCATGACATAGCAGAGCTCTCAGAAGGCGTCACCACATGAGCCTAGTGGCAATAGTTAATTTCAAGTGGCAGCGGGTACTTTGTACATAGCAGCAATACAATTTAAAAGTTAGAAATCCTTCCTTTTTAAAAATGAATCCCTTGTTAAACAAAATTCCCCAAAGGTGAAAATACAGAGGCAGCATATTATTTTAGACCGGATTCAAAGTCGAGCGCGTCCGCGCCACGCCCTGCTTTATGCGCATGTGAGTGACTCCCTAGGGCGTGTCAGAGAGAAGCGCCGACTATGGAGAGCACCAAGGGACCTGCCCGAACTGTCAGTCACCTCTCTCCGGTAAGTTCTAGCCCAAAGAGCCTAGTGGCAATAGTTAATTTCAAATGGCAGCGGGTACTTTGTACATAGCAGCAATACAATTTAAAACATAGAATTTGTTCCTTTTTAAAAATGAATCCCCCGTTAAAACAAAATTCCCCAAATGTGCAAATACAGGGACAGCAAAGTATTTTAGACCGGATTCAAAGGATTTGTATATTACAGGTATTTGATCTTGTACAAAAATATATACGACTTTGTTTTGTCGGTGGAGTCATGGCCTTTTTGTAATTGTTTTTTCATTGTATGAATAAGAAGTATCATACGAATTTTTCTATATGTTTTAATTTTTTCAGCCCTGATTAAGTCCGCAAGGAAGAAACGCATTGGCTCTGTGGATTGTTTGTTTTGATCCACAAAAGAATAGAAATAAATCAAGAGTTTTTCATTGAGCCACGTGACTCCGGTGTATTACTATTGTTTACTACCATTGATTTGGGTTGGCTTGATTATATACATTGCAGATACAAGTGATTATGCTTTGATATTACTGATGTTGGAAACATTATGTAAGAAATTGATGAAGATTACTATGATATAGTATTGATTACTAAGGATAATATATTTCCAGATAACAGACACTCCTGCTTTATATGTGTTAATCTTTTTGAGAGTACCTCAGTCACTGATGTGACTTTTAGTTTTCTTGGGTGGCTGCTCCAGCATTTTATAGCCCTTGTGGTAAGAACCAAGCCGCTTAAGCACCTAAGGGCCACGAACACCTGGTTTAATATAGAATATAGATCAAAGTGAGCACGACTTTTCCAGGTCATTAAATCAAATGATATACCCCTGTAAGATCATTAGGGAAACTCTTTAAACATGGTGACAAAGATCCCAATAAATTCTGGTCTTTGGTTTCACATGATGGTGCTACAGTTGAACCATTGATCGAGAATCATATTGCAGTAGAGGATTGGCATACCTACTTCAAACGACTTCATTCTGAAGTCATCATCACCCTTGTACCTCTTCTAGTCTAATTGTTCTTTGATGATAACTTAATTGATCTAGGGGAAATACAAACTCTATTGTTGCAATTGTGCGGCATAAAGCGACATTCCGGGTAATTTTTTTCTTTTTTACAGGAGAATAATAGTTGGGCTGAATACATCAGGCTCCTTTCCAAAGCCATAGCCAGTGGTCCTCCAATTCTTCTGTCCTGGAAGGGAGGTGATACCAATATATAAGAATGGCGACAGGAATAATCCAATTAACTATAGGCCTATCGGTCTCATCGACTCAGTCCAGAAGGTCGTCTCTCGAGTTCTGTTGTTGAAGATCCAGGACTGGAAAGACTAGCAGTGTATATTGTCACCCTTACAAGCTGGTTTTAGGCATAGGATAAGCACCATTTATCAGTTTTTACGCTTCCCTCTTTTATATTGGAAAGTGGTGGTCATTCAGAAAGGGAGTCTTAATGTCGCTTTCATTGATCTGAAATCTGCATTTGACCTAGTTCCAAGAGCAAATCTTTGGTGTGTGTTGTGTGATATGGATATGCCCTTTGAGATTCTAAGTTTTGTGGTCCGACTGCATGAGGATAACAGTGTCAGAGTTAGGTGGGGGAGGAATCAAGGGCAGCTTACAGAACCGTTCAGTGTGTCCAAGGGTGTTCACCAAAGATGTGTTCTGGCCTTAACCCTTTTTCCTTCTATCTGAATGATGTTGTCTAGTTTCTTGCATCTAAACCTGTATATGCTCAGTCTCTAAATAAAGAGAAAATGTTGACACACCTATTTGCTGATGCCACCCTTTTGGTGTCAAAAACCCTGGGTGGCCCACAGTTGCTATTGAACCAGTTTGAAGTCTTTTGTGTCATGCGGGTCTTGAGATAAATACACTAAAAAGTATATGGCAAACAAGCACCATAAAGCAGATAGGGGGAAGCGCACCCTGGGTGGGGTTTCCCTAGAGAGGGTAGATACGTATCCCAATCTGGGTATCACATAGTCAGATAGGATGTCCTGAAAACAGCACATTACCAAGATGTCTCTTAAACTTAGACAAACAGTAAGAGCACACACTGAACCTCAACCAGCAAACTTGTTGCTCCAGCGCTCAAAATGGACAATCTTAAAATGCGGGGAGGAGCATTGTATGGGGGGTGGGGAACTCTGGGGCTTTGAAAGACGTGATGAACAAGCCAGTATAGAACATAAGTTCCTGAGGAACCTGGTGAATGCTCCCTCAAGCACACCGTTACTACCATTAAAGCTGGATATGGGCAGGAGATCAACTGTCCGTAAGGGCACACTGTGTCCCACTGCTGCTTTGGTGGCAAATCACGTTTACGCCTTAATTATCCTTCTATGCCTTGGCTTTTCAAGAGGTAATTACTGTTGACAAATCTAAAAACTTTGCATTGCTTTGGAACTAAAATCTTTGCTGGCTGACATTGGTTTGCCTGAGATTTTGGACCATACAACCGTTCCAACAAACTTTCAGGTGAAAGCTCGCTATTGGAAGTGGGTTAGTCATCTTGGGTATAGATCTATGACAGGAGGTCGTTTGACGAACAATTTCCTGGATTTTCAATCAGACTGTGTATTTTATGACTAGCTTGACAGAATTTATGTTCCTAATGAAAGGAAATTGTACATACAGTTCAGGAGGAGTACCCATCCTCTCCATGTGTTTGCAAGTAAAGAGATCTGCGTCCAAATGTTGCCCTTGCTGCACAGAAGTGTCTGAGACAGTTGCCCATGTATTGTTTGTATGCCCAGCTTTCAGGATTCCTCTGGAAAAGTGTGTGGAACCTATCTGCAGGCTGCTGGGCACATGAGATCATTTAGTCGCCATAAGGATTCTAAGATCGGACCCATCCACTTTATATCCTTGTGCTGTGCCCACATTTTTAGGGTACATGTGCGGTATCAGGAGGAATTTTTCCTCTACTCAAATATTTAAATATTTTAAGACGAGCGTCGGTTTTTACTTGACAACCCCTCTATGTATTGGGTGTAATGTATACTATGTACTATGCTTTTTTAGGTATTCTTTGTTGTGTCGCTTTGTTATGATGTTTGTGTCTTTTTCAATGTTTTTGTGACTTTTGTGTCCTGCAACGAAAGGTTTTTATGTATCCATTTCCATTTTTATTGTTTTATTGTATTTTATTTGGATGTTTACAACTTTTGAAGGCATTTAGTTGCCGAAATACCATTTATTTATTATAAATTTTAGGTAGGCCGCTAAAGACTTACCAGCTTTGTTGAAATAAAGTAGTTTTTTCCTTTTCACCTCATTGATCTAGAGTTGTGTCCCTTTACTTACAATTGCAATTAATTCATATTTCAGTTTTTTTCAGGATTCTAGGATCAGTGGGTCACTAGAATGCCTAAATCGACTTTCTCTGACTTTAATCTCTTTCTAAAGAGACTCAGCATATGGAAAGGGGCGACCATTCGGTCCCCCCGAACGTATGGTGGAGTACCACGATCCCCCCGGGAAGCCATCTTGGGCGGGAGGCGAGCCTCGGCTGGTATGCCCGAAGCGGCGTAGCCGGGGCGCGCCTTTTTCCCGCCCTGGAGTGGGCTGGCCTAGACACTGACGCGGCCGGCCACGCCCTTGGGGCAGGCCGGGGCGGGTTTACGCCCGCCCTGAAGACGGATAAAAGGAGCAACAAGCCAAGAAAGCATCCTCTTGTTCCTGTCCTCTGAAGCTGCACCTCCTCGCTGCACGTGAGCTCGAGACGGAACGAAGAGCCAATTTTGAGCGTTGTAATCTTTCTTGTTTGTTTTACAGCTACTCGGTTTGGAGAATGCCCAAGAAAGCGGGAAAGCGAATGACTACCGAACAGATGCTGCGTGTTCTTATGAAAGAGGTGACCGACCTAAAGAGGCGAATGGCGGATAAAGACGAGGAAGGGGGACCGAAACGTCCTTTGGCAGGAGCAGCTCCGGGAGGAAAAGGCAAGAGGCCCAGAAGGGGAGCAGCTGGGGGAGACATCCCGGTTCCCTGTACCCCACTCGAAAAACCAACTCCGGCGCCGGAAGAGGGGAATCCGATTCCCGTGGTGGTCACCCCCGTGTCCGGGGAGGATATGCCGCCCGAGCTGGCAGCACAATTAGCAGCGTGGTTGGGTAAAGGTAGCAAGGGCGCCACGGCTGACAACGCGCAGGTATTGATGAAGCAACTGCGTGAAACAAGGGAAGCGGCTGCGGCAGTAGAGAAGCCACCTGGAACAGGTCCAGTCGCAGATACAGCTTCCGGTTCAGGTAAGCGGCCATTGCCGATTGCAAGGGATGAGTCTGCACCCTCACGAAGGGAAAAGTTGGGTCAACATGTCCCTCTGGCTATTAAAGAGAAGATATGGGCAGATGAGTATATAAACATCTTCTCGTTGCTTACCGATCATTATGAGATGGAGCATGTTAAGAGCCAGAAGGAGCTCATGCATCCGAGTGTTTGGCGCGCGCAAAGATGGCCGCCTTTAAGGTAAATGAAAACATTGGCACTTGGGGCAGAGCATGGGGGATTTTTACATCCATCATGGGTGAACGTAGGCCCGAATTGCTGTCCGAATTGCCGATTTATCAGTCACGGATCATGGGGTATTCTGTATCACACGAGGGCAATCAATGGTTCTGTTACGATAATATCTTCAGAAAAGCGAAAGAACATGATAAAAACTTAACTTGGGATTGTTATGATTCTGTGTCTTGGTCCAAAATGGAAGATACTGGTATGTTGAAGTTGCCATTGGTAGGGAGTAACGCGGGTGAATACTCCCGCCAATATGCTGGGACGCCCTTTCGATCAGGTACGAGTAACGACAACCATTCGAGGCCGATCGGCAACTCAGGTAAAAGGGGGATTTGTTGGAACTTTAACAGGGGAAAATGTACGAGGCCCCAGGGGTCTTGCAAATTTAGGCACGAATGTGGCGGGTGTGGGCAAGCATCCCATCCTGAGTCCATGTGCAGAGCCAAAATGGGTGATAACGGGGGTAGAGGAGGCGCCAAACAGGTCTGATATAGTCCGAGGGGCGCCTTTACCTACTCCGATTGATACCATGGCAATGATTCCCTGGCTCAGCGAATACCCGGATCACGCTTCCGCTGGGGTGTTGCGGAACGGGTTTTCATATGGTTTCCGCATCCCAGTGGGGGAGTTTCAGGGTATAGCGAAATGTAAGAACCAAATATCGGTCTTGCAACATACGACCGTGGTACAGGAAAAGATCGGGAAAGAGGTTACTCGAGGTCGAGTCGCTGGTCCATTTAATGTGCCACCAGTTGCTAACTTTGTTTGTTCCCCTTTAGGGGTGGTCCCCAAGAAGGACCCGGGTGAGTTTCGGCTGATACATAATCTATCAGCCCCACGTGGTCTTTCCGTAAACGATGCGATAGACCCAGAAGTGTGATCGGTGCGGTACGCATCCTTCGATGAGACCGTAGCCATATTGAATCGCCTGGGGCCCGGTGCGCTGATGGCAAAATCTGATATCGAGTCAGCGTTCCGGTTGCTCCCGGTACATCCAGACGATCAGCGTCTCCTTGGTTTCATGTTTCAGGGTCACTATTACATGGATCGGTGTATGCCGATGGGGTGCTCTATATCTTGTGCCTATTTTGAAAAGTTCAGTTGTTTCCTGCAATGGGTCTTCACAAAGAAGACGGGGTTTCAACATGTTATGCATTATCTCGATGACTTTTTGTTTCTGGGGGCAGCCGGGGATCCGGCATGTGGACAGGCTTTGACTGAATTTGGTGTCTTGATGGATCAGTTTGGCGTGCCATTGGCACCAGGTAAGACTGTGGGTCCCTCGACTTGCCTCGAGTTTCTGGGGATCGAGCTCGACTCTGAAGAAGGTTGTTTTCGTTTACCAGTAGACAAAGTGTTGAGATTCAGGGCATGCCTGCAAACATGTATAAGTGAGTCTAAGGTTAAACTACATCAATTACAACAATTGGTGGGACAGTTGAATTTTGCCCTAAGAGTAATACCGATGGCCCGCCCCTTCTCCCCCTCGATCGCTGAAGCCATGATCGGCCTGAAGGAGGGTCATCATCGCACGAGGCTCTCGGCTGAGGTTCGCCAGGACATGCGCATTTGGTTGGCATTTCTGGCGGAGTTCAATGGTCGGATTGTCTGGAATAAACCGGCGGTGTCCTCCGAAGAGCTGGGGCTGTGGACAGATTTGGCTGGGAGCATTGGTTTTGGTGCCATATTCGGCACACAATGGTCGGCTCAAAAATGGCCGGTATGGTGGCATGAGTGTGGGCTGACCAGTAACATTGCCTTTCTTGAACTTTTTCCCATTCTGGTGGCCCTGAAAACTTGGCCCGAGGGATTCAGAGATCACTCTGTGGTGTTTTGGTCCGATAACATGACCGTGGTTGAGTGTATCAATAGCCAGGCAGCACGATGCAAATGGATGCTGAGATTGCTCAAAGAAATTGTGTTATTGTGTTTGCAATTAAACGTGTTATTTAGGGCAAGACATGTGCCGGGGGTAATGAATCAAGCAGCTGATGCGCTTTCTCGTTTCCGTATGCAGGCCTTCTGGGCTTTTCTGCCCACAGCGGACCCGGTGGCGGCACCCTTTCCCGAAGCTCTCTGGTCTCTCGGTGCCCCGAACTACAGAACCTCGTGGGAGAGAGTTTAGCACCCCGGACAAGGAAGGCATATGAAGGGGCGTTCCGAGCCTATTGGGCCTTTTTGGGGACTGCTAGGGGAGAGCTTTGGGGCCAGGAAGAGCTAGTAGTAACATTTTTGCTGTCTTTACATCAGGCAGGCAAATCAGTGGCTACGGCCCAGAGGCATCGGGCCGCCATTTCCTTCATGGCAAGGGCTCATGGGATCCAGGACCCGACTGCGTCTTTTGTTGTGCAAAAAGCGCTACGTGGGTGGCAACGCCTTGAGGGTCGCAGAGTAGATGAAAGGCGCCCGATAGGTTTGGATAGGTTGGCCCTGTTATTATCCATACTCCCTGCAACGTGTTCATCCCGGTATGAAACAGTGTTATTCCGAGCCGCTTTTACGCTGGCATTCCATGGGGCTATGCGGGTAAGCGAACTAGTGGCAAGGAACAAGCAGGATGTGATGGGGGGACTGTGCCGAGAGCACGTTCAGGTCAGAGGGGGGACGGTGACTGTCTCGTTCGTCAGGTCCAAGACCGATCAGGGTGCGATGGGTGACTGCATAATTATACAAGGGATTCCCGGGTCCTCCATGTGCCCGGTGAGTTGTGTAGAGGAGTATTTAGCACAAAGGGTGGCATCATGGGGGGGGACTTTGTTGAGACACGCTGACGCCACCCCACTGACGAGGTTTCAGTTTCAGCGGGTGCTTGCGATGTCGATTGCCGCTGCGGGCTTGAACCCGGGCGAGTTTGGGACTCATTCCTTTCGGATAGGGGCTGCTACAGAGGCTACAGCCAGGGGTCTGAATGTCGAACAAGTTAAACGTGTGGGGCGTTGGTCCTCCAACTGTTATAAAAGGTATGTGCGGTTGCACATGTTGTGAAGCTGTAATGATGTACTCACGCTTCTTGTTTTTGTTTGGTTTCAGTTGTGCAAGCCTACGAGGCGGGGCGGACTATGCAGTCGACCCAACACCGGGCCAGCGGTCAGACATCACCGGCTGTGAAAGAGGAGGTGTGGGTCGTGGGCCACTCATACGTGAGGCGTGCCGCGGACGTATTCAAAGCAGGTGACATGATTCACGTGGCTGGGGAATACGGGTACAGGGTGTCCTTCTACGGAAGGGGCGGACTCTGTATTGACCAGTTTCAATCATTTTTCGAGGGTTTGCTAGGGCGGATGAGGTCACCGCCGTCTATAGTCATAGTACATCTTGGGGGCAATGATTTGGTCACCACTGGTAGACGACTTCTTCTTGAGGTGATGCTTTCCACTGTAAGTTGGTTGGCGAGGAGAGTTCCAGGGTGCACGATTGCATGGTCCCATATGATCCCACGAAAAGTATGGCGGGGGGCTATTTCTGTTTCTGCTCTGAATCATTCAGTAAGAAAAATTAATAACAAAGTGAGTAGATTGTTCCGTTCCAATACACTGCATTCTATTTCGCATGGTTGTATTACTGGTGACAGTATGTATTTGGGGGATGGTGTTCACTTGTCCCGGGTGGGGAACGAGTTACTCATAGGAGACTTGATAGCTTGGCTAAAGACTTTAAGACATGACCTTTAGGTAGGAGTTTTTGTGGGGGGTCCGGATAGCCGGTCAACTATCCGGCCTGTGGCGGTAAGGTCATGATCGGTGAGCACTAATTGGAAGATCCCTATGAGTGGGCGTCACCCATTACGGATGGGAGCGCTCGAGGGAGGTGGCCATTGGCCCCTCAACGGGGAGGCGGTCCCTTCTAAGGATGGGCCGCCGAAAGGAAAGGCGGTCAAGGCCCCTTCCTGGGTAGGAGGGGCTACAGCCCCCTCCTGGGGAATTTCCCGGGGCCAGGACATCTGCGACGGCAGATGTGGTAAAGTTGTGTGGGGTTTGGGGAGGGGTCTACGCTACCTTCTAGATACCTCACACGAGTCCTCGGACGACCTTTAAGTGGCGTCGAGTTTATTGGGGCCCCCGTCAAGTCAAGGGAAATTGGTAGTTGCACTTGAGGTACACCTCTGTGCGGTCGCCCCTCACAAGTGAGGGGGATATGTCTGGTTTAGGGATCTTGACACCGGTTACGACCTTGCCGTTGGCCCTTAAACGTTAGGATGTACAATTTCAAATTGCAAGTTAATATTTTGTAGGATGTTAGTTCGGCTAGGAGAACCTTTGTATTAGAGAATATGTTAAGGTTAGCCAAACATCGCAATGTGGTAATGAAATTGTACATAATATGAAACTGTTATTTTAATGTTTTAATTTTGTTTCATATTTTAATAAATACGGCCGGGAGGGTCACTCCCTCCCGTCTTCCAAAAGTTCAGAACTGTTTCCGGTTTCCCATCCTTGGGGATTGTGTTGAGAGGGGGTGGCGGGTATCTCAGCCATATGGAAAGGGGCGACCATTCGGTCCCCCCGAACGTATGGTGGAGTACCACGATCCCCCCGGGAAGCCATCTTGGGCGGGAGGCGAGCCTCGGCTGGTATGCCCGAAGCGGCGTAGCCGGGGCGCGCCTTTTTCCCACCCTGGAGTGGGCTGGCCTAGACACTGACGCGGCCGGCCACGCCCATGGGGCAGGCCGGGGCGGGTTTACGCCCGCCCTGAAGACGGATAAAAGGAGCAACAAGCCAAGAAAGCATCCTCTTGTTCCTGTGCTCTGAAGCTGCACCTCCTCGCTGCACGTGAGCTCGAGACGGAACGAAGAGCCAATTTTGACCCACCCACCAGCCCCTGAGGACAGCAAGTGGTTTTGAATAAAGTTTTGATGTGGTAACTTTAATTTTGTTTGTAGGTTGGGATTATTATCATGATAACTTGGAATATGCAATAAAGAATGGTCGATTTGTGGTATGTTTTGTAAATAAAGTATTCCTGCTCTAGTGTTTGATCAGTAAGCATGCTTTAATAAAGTGGTTGTTGTTACTGTCTTTTAGGTAATTAGTCATTTAGTTTAGAACTGTCGTATTTATTTTGGTCGGGCGGTAAGGTCATGATCGGTGAGCACTAATTGGAAGATCCCTATGAGTGGGCGTCACCCATTACGGATGGGAGCGCTCGAGGGAGGTGGCCATTGGCCCCTCAACGGGGAGGCGGTCCCTTCTAAGGATGGGCCGCCGAAAGGAAAGGAAAGGCGGTCAAGGCCCCTTCCTGGGTAGGAGGGGCTACAGCCCCCTCCTGGGGAATTTCCCGGGGCCAGGACATCTGCGACGGCAGATGTGGTAAAGTTGTGTGGGGTTTGGGGAGGGGTCTACGCTACCTTCTAGATACCTCACACGAGTCCTCGGACGACCTTTAAGTGGCGTCGAGTTTATTGGGGCCCCCGTCAAGTCAAGGGAAATTGGTAATTGCACTTGAGGTACACCTCTGTGCGGTCGCCCCTCACAAGTGAGGGGGATATGTCTGGTTTAGGGATCTTGACACCGGTTACGACCTTGCCGTTGGCCCTTAAACGTTAGGATGTACAATTTCAAATTGCAAGTTAATATTTTGTAGGATGTTAGTTCGGCTAGGAGAACCTTTGTATTAGAGAATATGTTAAGGTTAGCCAAACATCGCAATGTGGTAATGAAATTGTACATAATATGAAACTGTTATTTTAATGTTTTAATTTTGTTTCATATTTTAATAAATAAGGCCGGGAGGGTCACTCCCTCCCGTCTTCCAAAAGTTCAGAACTGTTTCCGGTTTCCCATCCTTGGGGATTGTGTTGAGAGGGGGTGGCGGGTATCTCAGCCATATGCGAAATCGCTATGTTCTTCCAAGACATAAGTTTTATGAAAATGAACCACATATTGTGCAATTCAGTGCGTCCCACAGAGAGATTGAAAGGGGGGAATGAGGGATGACAGACGACCGAACTGAGATTTTCTCGTAGGAACATGACGATGTCATTAGCCAAGCATTGACATTCTGTTGGGGGGTGGGGAGGGAGGGAGAGAGAGAGAGAGAGAGAGAGAGAGAGCGAGCGAGAGAGAGAGAGAGAGAGCGAGAGAGAGCGAGAGAGAGCGAGAGAGCGAGAGAGCGTGCGAGCGAGAGAGCGAGAGAGAGAGAATGGCAGCATAGTCTAAGTTGCATAGTGGTTCAATTCTCGTGCAGGAAATATGCTGTACAAAAGAGGTATCAGGCAATAAGTAATCAATTCTTGAAAGGCTCTGGTGTGGGTGAGAGAAAAAAGGGAAGTCTTTGCCAGTGGGATAACGAAGTTTCCAGACATTTTCTTTTTTTGTGTCATATCACCACCAATAAGCACCAACCAGATTTCAAACTTCTTTGTGCTCCATTTTGGGCTCAAAGTCGATCAGAATTATTGGGTTATATTCAGTGATCTCAAACTCCTCAGCCTTACTGAATCGAGATGGTGTAATCATGGGACGGAAATATCTTATCATATACATAACAAATCCCCAAACTTTCCTTTTCCATTATCATTATTTCTTCTGTGCAGTTCACTAAATAAAACCACAGATCTCTTCTATGCCACAGAAGAGATCTGTGGTTTTCTAAGCAGAGGGCGGACCAGAACTCGTGCATGGCTTAATGTGACTTCGGTGGACGGGATTTGAAAATCGAGTCTCTATCTAAAAATGAGTCCATGGGCAAAATGAAATCGCCCCACAACTTATATGTGATGGGGGGGGGGGCAGCTAGTCTGGATGTAAGGGATGACCAAAATTGAGGAATGTCACCATTTGGTGCATAGATGTTTACAGCATAGAATTCCGATTTACCGCCTTGAAGTCTGGTGATTAACCACCCTCCTTCGTTATCGTATTCGCCTGAGATTATGGTCTGGCCACAGTTCCTTGAGATAAGTGTATTTACCCGTCACCTCTCATTGAGAGAGTTTCAATCTACTTTGGTTTCTTGGAGGAAAATAATATCTCCGGCCGGTTTGTGACAGTAGTCCACTATTTTACAGCATTTAACTAGGTGATTGAGGCCTTTAGTCTTTAAGGAAATCATTTTTAGGGAGGCCATTTGTGAGTGAGAGGAGAGTGGGTGAGTGGACTGGTACTGTGGATGCCTGAGAGATCTGTGAGAGCTGGGATGGTGCATTGGTGGTACTGTGAGGAGAAAAATACTTTCCGGTATTTAAGGATGGGGTGGTGATAATGACAGAGGACAGACGTGCCAGATCCTGTGAGGAGAACAGCTTACAACAGAGCAACACACTTCTAATACCATATGCTTAGAAATAGCATGACGGGAAAGAAACAGAACATATACCAGAAAATAAAATACCAAGAGGTAGAGCGCAAGTCACAGTTACCTGGACATGGATGCAGATTTGTGAGGAGACAGGGGCCCTAGGGAAGCCCGCATCAGAGAAAGAATGAGTCAGTGTTGTAGGCGCCAAGGAACTAAAACTGTGCTTTTCAAATAATGCCATTCGTGTCACTATGAGAACAGCACTGACTGGCCAATTTAAAAGAACACAAAAAGAAGGTCCTACATAGTGAAGGGGTTCAGGCGAATAAAAGAAAGGGCGATAGCATAGGTGAAGTTGGCACAGTATTAGTATAAGCAAATGTACTACTGCATATGAGATACGAAGGCCTTCAGGATACAATATGAACAGAGGGGCATATTAGCAACAAATAGCGATATTTATCGCTAAATGCACTTAGCGCATTTTTTTTTATCGCTGTCTATCGCCGGATATTATCGCAGAGATAACATGCTATTAGCAACGTTTATCTCTAATGAGATAAAATATCCGGGGATAGCGGATCAATGCGTGAATATCGCTGGAAATCCAGCGATATTCAGGCATTAACGCTAATGGGGACTTAACCTGAATATCCACCTCCCATTGGATATACAGGTTAAGTCATGGTCTGAGCAGGTGTTAGGTTCTGGCGATAATCGCGCTTAGCACAACTTTTTTAATCGCACAGCCTGCCTTGCTAATAGGCGATAGCTGTGTTAGCGACTGTTTTCAGTCACTAACAGGTTGGGTACGCCCACTTTGCATGTCATTAGCGATAAATATAGGTGAAATGCAAAGTGGGCCCCAAAGCGGTCGCTATCGCCTAAAAGCTGTTGCTAACTGCTGTTAGCAACAGCTTGCTAATAGAGCGATAAAATTATCGCCGCTTTAGCGGGAAAAAGTCCCGCTAAAGCAGCGATAGTGCCCTTGCTAATATGCCCCACAGTCCGCTGTTGGGAGTAGGAGAGGAATTATATAAGTCATGAGAGGAATGAAATGAACTTAACATGAGGGTAAGTTCCTGATAAAACATGGGCACAAGTTATAATCTAACAGAGTTAACAGTAAACAAACCAGTAGCTCAGCTGAGCAATTCAGGTAGCGGCAATCGCAGTAGCTCCTGTGTAGAACTGCAAGCTCTGCTGCGCTATATATTTGCTTCACATGCAACGAGGATTAGAGCAGAATGTTGCAGATGAAGCCAAACAGTTAAGTGTTACAGCTGGAGGGGGTAATTGGAGAAGGATGCCCATCACATGATCAAGTAAGTATGGTGGGTGTGAGCCAGCAGGATCATTTAAAACAAGTGCGCTGGTGGAGTAAGAAAGGTGGATGGCACTTTACTCTGGCTGGTGATTGACTTAGGGGCCCGATGTTGCTGGAACAGGCAGAGCAGGCTACATGCTTCGTGGTCGGGCTGAGCAATTAGAAGAGCTGCATCGCCATGTTAGGGACAGGAATGAGGTTGCTCATTACAGCCACCACTGATGACCAAGCCTGTGTCCAGAACGGCCCCAATGAAAGGGATCGCTTCAGAGGGAGTCAGATGGACTTCGGCATGTTGATAGTGAATACAAGCAAATGCAGAAGGTCTGACGTAGTCTGAAGGTGGGAGACGACGGCCTGGGGCGAGTCAACCTTCAACAAGCAGTCGTTGAGATAGGGGAAGACTGGAACTCCTGGTTCACACAGATACCGCACCCCAATGAGTCATTCTCATACGACCTAGGTCTGAGAAATGATCTCTGGTCTGGGACAATTCCAAGACATTTGACCGTTTATTCTTTGTTGGGTGGAGAGGATTTACGTGCCTGAAGTGGAATATCTGGCGTTCTAGCTCCGAAAATACATTTAAACCCAATGGCAGAAAAAAAATCTTTGTCCTGGTGCAATGTGCGAGAATGCATTGGCGAAAAGCTTAGCCGCAGGCCAGGGCCTTCAGTCAACTCCTCGTTGGCATCCAGCCACCACTCTTCACGGCCAATGGTCGTGCGCAGCATAGGGTTCGGTGCAGGGCCTGGCCTCTGATCAGGCCCTGCGACAAACCAACTGTGAGCACCCTACCCCCGCAACGCACAACCGAAGCCTGTGCACAGTGTGTGGTCTGGTGCAGGCCAGGTTAACCCCTGCAGGCTGACTTTTATGATGTTACATTACAAAAAGTGTTATTTTAAGTAAACCAGTCTTACTGACTTTGTCAAAGGGTCACCAGAATATAAAATGTAGGCCTATTCATGGGGTCATGTGGGCCAGCATATTAAACACATATAAAGCAGACTTATTGTCTTTAAAAGTGATGGTCATAAAATGTTTTTAATAAGGTCATTTTATTTTTTTAAACATCAACATGTCAGTCATTCGTTTAACATTTTTCAGGCCAAAGACTGTAGTAATACAAACAACCACAAGGAGTCCATGCACTCTATCTTAAGAGCATAGAGCCCCAGCTCGGAGTGCTTTGAAAAAATATGGTAAGCTCTCCTGGGGTCATTGATCTAATGTTTGTTTCTTTAATGTTACTGGGGGGCTGCTGCACTCCCTGCAGACTACACAACATTGAAAATGCAATAGGTCTTGCCTTTAAGTTAAAGCCATTTGCTTTGCTAATGGTACTGTATAGCAACGCAAATGGCTTTAACTTAATAAAAGGCGAGACCTATTGCATTTTTGCTTGTTTTCTTTTTTTACACAATCACAGTAGTTTGGTCTGGCCTATTTTGACTGTATCCCCACTGTCTTTCACATTAGGTCGCCTCCGCTTTTTATCCTTCCTGGCCCACCACTGACCGCACACCCGCCAGGTTAGCCCTGCCCCTTCGTCCGTGTCTGGTCTCATGCAGCACTCTTTCATGTAAATGAATGTTTTATCACACTTGGTGTGCGTCTCAAGAGAGGTCAACGATTGTTTAAATTGTCATGTAAGCCACTTTCATGTGAGCCTGTAGAAATCACAGAGTAGGGACAGCGGCAGGGGCCAGGTTCCTGCCCAGACCAGCCCTCTCATCGCAGCAAGCACATCCCCTGCAGCACCACCTCCAGTGAAAACATCGGGTGTCTTCTCTCTGTGAACACGTAGTGTATGCAGGTTGGTGGGGTGGAAAGGAGGGAGGCCTGATCCTCTCAGGGACCCCACTGCATATAAACAAGGGCGTGTCCCCCTGTGAATACTCTGCATTTACAGGTGTCGTGTGCGGGGGCACAGTATCAGGAGGGTGGGAGGACTGATGCCCTCTCACTATTCTAACCTGCATTATAATATCACTCCCCCAGGCCCCATGTGAACACGAGTGTCCTCCTCCCGTGAAATCGCTGCATTTACAGGTGTCCTGTGCGGGGCACAATAGGAGCAGGTTGGCAGGACTGTTGCCCACTCACTATTTTCACCAGCATAATAATACGCTCCTCCCCCTAAAAAAAAGTGGTGCTCGACTCCTGCAAACTGACACCATTTACAGATGTCATTTGCAGGGGACATTGGTGCAGGAAGGGTGGAAGGACTGATGCCCTGCCACTATCCTCACCGCATTATTATATCTCTCACCCAGGCCCCATATATACTCATGGGAACATGCACCATTAACAGAGGAGGGGCAGAGTGTAGAAATTAGAGCGGCGGCAATGTTCTCCCCAGCATCTCATCTCACCCCTGAACCCCTCCCTGCCCCTGAGGACCCCCCCTTCCCCCGCCTCTGGTTCCCCACACCTCACAATGAAAGGCCTCGCTCGTTTTGCCACCTGATGTTTTTGGGGGTGTTCAACGCGTTACAGCTCACCCACCTCTTTACTTCAAGCAGTGAATCATAGGGGCCATGACAGAGCATTAGTGCGTTCACCAGGTAACAGCAGAACAAGAGCCTGGGGAAGAGCAGGTCTGCCAGATTCCTAGGCACAGGGCTGTCTGTGTCTAATGCACCTACCTTGACACGGTATTCTACTTGTTCAGGGTGTGTGCTGAGTAGATAAATAAGTAAATACATACAATATTCACCACAAACACCTTTTTTTTCGCAGGGTTCCTTGTGAATGGTAGGTGCGCTTAGACATAGGTTGAAATACACATATAAACTGCAATAAACATACAAAGCACCCAGGTGAGACATACACTAATCGGAGGTGCACAATCGCATGTGTCTCAGCGTTAGGACGCGTGTGTTTCACAAGGTAACATGAATTCGACACTATCTCACAGAGTGAGAATGGCATTGTGCGCCGACGTAGCGGTCCCTTTCTGACTACATGTTTGCCAAAATAGGAAAGAGCTGTGTTAGCGTAATTTCATTAATGCATTCACAGTCCACGCTCAGGTACATTGCGATCTGTCGCGCCCAGACCGATACCGCCCACGGAATTGACAGTCCATCATTACAAGCAGCTGTTCCCCAAACTTCAATGGAAACCCCTAACCATAAGCACGCGCTTGTGTGTGAGGGGAAGAAATATCCACATGGTTACTCGTCCAAACATAACAGGTGTATTTTCAGGGCATACGTCCCCCTTCCCCACACACGTTGTTGTTTTTTGGCGCTAGTGACAGATAACTGGTGCTTCTTACACAAACACACGCCCTTTCACTAGCACCCTGTCCCCTGACGCACAGGTGAACGTTGAAAAACAATCTGATGCAATACACCAATTCACACGCTGTCACACAGATGCACACATAAGGAGGCACACCGAGATGTATCACACATACACAACATCCTTTCTTTCACCAGCACTCTGTACCTCGGTACGCTGGTGAGCACAGAAACACAAACTGATGCAATACACTAATTCACAAGCTGTCACTCTCACAGACAGATGCACACACAAGGAGGTACACAGAGCTGTACTCACACATACAAAACACACGTGCTTTCGCCAGCACTCTCTCCCCTGACACACAGGTGAACGCACTCACATATTGATGCGATGCACACACACACACACTATTCCTGTCACGGACAGATGCACAAGGAGACACACAGGATTGTACTCTTGCACACAGACACATTCAGAGCATACAATTACACTCACACTCCCCTGTGCTCGTTTTCTGCAGGTGCTTACCTGTGGTAAATAAAAAAGGTATATGTAGGCGATGTTTCTGGACAAATCACTTAATCCTGCCGCATATACTTTTTTAAGTAGTGCGTCACGTGCTGCTTTCTCCCCATGCACTGCACATGCATGCACTGCACATGTAAGCGATTGGTCAATGTTTTATTTTAGCACGCTCCATGTTTTTTAATAACCTTAAACTTCATTTGCCTCCTGTTCTATCTCATTATACAGCTATCTCAACCATGAGACGTACTGATAGCCACAAGCTCTCCTGCCCATACACTATGCCACGTGGCGTTTCAGCCACACTGCAAAGGTTTTAAAAAATATAAATATTGTCAAGGGTTACCTTGACTTGTAATGTTTGACCTCATTTAGTCACATCAATCTAATTTTATACTCTAATTTTCTTTTTTGGGTTGCAGTAAACTCCAATACTTCTTTTGGGCTCCATAATATATGTTGTTTATTATATTATTTTGTTAGTTATAGTTCTACTTATTTATTGTATTGTTATCTTTTAGGTATAGTTCCAGTTCTTGTTTTAACAAAAGTTAATTAAAAAAGTACATCCATCTGTTTTTTTGTGGGGGTAGCAGTCATCAATAGAAATGATATTTATAATTTGAAATATAATTCTGAGGCTAACTCATTAGCAACATAGTGTGGTGAACTTTTAACCTCTGTGCTCACGTAAGTGTTCCGTGAACTGTTACTATGGTAACAGGCAGAAAACCGTTTGGGGGTAGGGTTAAAAGTTACTGGCTGTACAAAAACTGTTATATTTACCCAGGATCTTCTACATCACAGAAAGGAAAGCAAAGTAAAACAAAACAGTGTGTACCAGATTTACAACCCCCTTGCACCACTTTCGCGTCCAACCCCCCCCCTACAACATTAAAAGTATGTGGGCTTCAACGACCCCCCTCAAGCCCCGGGAACCACTACCCCCTGAAATGTGTGTATTACGGGAGGCAAACTGCATGGCCTATGTTTATATTTATTCACATGCTACCTTGCGTGATGCACCAGTAGGATGCAGGAGGCCTTCAGCCCCAGGAGCCGCAGCGTCAACCTGTCCGAGACCTGGGATAAAAGCTGAAAGATCAGAATCAGAGCCTAAATATCCTGAACCCGCTGTTCCGAGTGAAAAACCCGAAACTGTGCAGAGTCCGATGAAGAGTAGCTTCTGAGAGGGGCACAGGTGCGACTTCGGCACGTTGATAGACAACCCCAGCAGGTGCAAGATTTCGACCGTAGCCTGGAGGTGGGAGACGACTGTCTGGGGCGAGCCCGCCTTCAACAACCAGTCGTCAAGATAGGGGAAGACGGAGCACCTAATCTGCGCACATAAGTGAATAAACATGTGAATAAATCTTTCTACCTTTTCTACGAGACTATAGAATATAGTCCATATACCACAACAATCTGCGTTTCAATATGCATGGCATCTATTAAAGAGACAACGTTAGACTCTGCATCGGTACTTACTTGTAATTACTAAAATCTCTCAATAAACACAGGTCTCTTTGTATAACCACCCAACATCTATACACATAAGCTTGATACATATCTCAAAAATACATGCTTCGTTTTTTTCAGCAACCAAATGCGCGGATCCTATTGTGACTTTTTTTGTAAAAAAAGAAATCCAACTTTTTTTGCCCTACGGGTCCCTATGTCACCCCCTGAGCAGGCCTAGGGGGTCAGGGTGTGTCTAACCTGCCCCTGTTCAAGTTTTGCCAACATATTTCACAGACTTCTTCACCCTCGCTTCTACCGAGGCACATAATGGCTGCCAACTGTTCCTGGTTTCGAATGTTTACAACCGCTTGACAGCCAATTACAATTCAGCGCTTGATCGGAACAATGTGCTTATCCTACGAACTTTAGACTCTGCATCGGTACTTGTCATTACTAAAATCTCTCAATAAACACAAGGGCTCTTTGTAGAACCACTCAACATCTATACACATAAGCTTGATATATATCTCAAAAATACATGCTTCATTTTTTTCAGCGACCAAATGCGCGGTTCCTACGCGCATCTCGCGACTTTTTTTTGTAAAAAATGTTCTTACTTTTTTTGCCCTACGGGTCCCTAGGTCACACCCTGAGCAGGCCTAGGGGGTCAGGGTGTGTCTAACTTGCCCCTGTTCACGTTTTGCCAACATATTTCACAGACTTCTTCACCCTCGCTTCTACCGAGGCACAAAATGGCTGCAAACAGTTCCTGGTTTCGAATGTTTACAACCGCTTGAAAGCCAATTAGAATTCAGCGTGCGATCTGAACGATGCGCTTATCCTACGCGGCCAATGCTCGCACAATCCGCGGATCCTCCATGCCCATAGATTTATGAATGACTAACCGTAATTTTCAAAGAAACTACTGAACAGATTGACACCAGATATGCCAAAGGCACAAGTCGGAACTGAGGACTACCTCTCTGCCAAATTTGGGGTAATTCCGTTCAGCCGTTCAAGCTCTAGACGCGGCTAAAAGTCCTATGAGAAACTGCATGGGGAAAACACATTTTGAGACCCCTTTTTTTCTCATCCCCTGCTTCACCAATCACCCCCAAACTTTCAGGGAAGGAGCGGAACTGAGCTGGCCAAAAGTTTGGAAAATTTCAAGAAGATTCATCAAATCGACGATAAAGTTATTGGCAATAGAATGTGGCGGTTTTCCTATGGATAATAGGTCCTAACTATAACTACCTACTGGCGACCGCCAGTAGGTTTTTCTCAAGTTTAGGTGGGAAAACAGCTCTTGTTAGAGCACTCTCAACACCAGCGACACTCTGAATCTGCTCACCTCAAATGTCTGTTTTTCGATCAAAGTCTTTAAGCATAGGATTATCAAAGTGCCATCCACGCAGAGATATTAAAGGACAACGTCTTTTGCCATTTCTAAGTCTTTAAGCATAGGACTAACACAGTGCTGTCCTTGCCAAGCTGTAAAATGACAAAAGTTATTTATCACTCCCCTGAAAGGGTTTTGTTTTGACTTATATTGGGGCTCCCTTGTGTCTGGTAAAGCTATACCTCTCTGCAGAGCCACTAATTAGAGCGAAACAGTGTCAGGGGTTGGTTTTACTCATTTCAAGTTGGCTTGAGTTGGCATTTCACCAATTCAAAGCTGTAATACTGTGCCTGGAGTGATAAATGGCTTTTGTCATTTTACAGCTCGGCAAGGACAGCACTGTGCTAGTCCTATGCTTAAAGACTTTGCTGTAGAAATGGCAAAAGACTTTGTCCTTTTCTATCTCGGCATGGATGGCACTTTGCTAATCCTATACTTAAAGACTTTGATAGAAAAACAGACATTTGAGGTGAGCAGATCTAGAGTGTCGCTGGTGTTGAGAATGCTCTAACAGGAGCTGCTTTCCACCTAAACGTGAGAACTACCCAGAGTTGTCTCCTTCTTTTTTGCATAATTTATGCGTCACTCTATGCCTGAAAGGCTTTTGTTTTGATATATATATATATATACACATATAAAAATAAATATATAAATATATATATATATATATATATTTTCTTTTTCACTGAAAAAAACATAGGTTTCAGGCACGTTATAGTTAGCAATTAGCATTTAAAAAACCATAGAAATTATTTGAAAAAACCATAGGTTTCAGGCACGTCATAGTTAGTTGGACATTTCACTCGTACAAAACCATAGAAATTCCCCCGTTATAGTTAGTTCAGCTAACTAGAACTCGCGCGCCCTAAATGCACTGCTGATTACGTCACATATTATATCACTCCTGACATGGTCAGTGACATCACTCATGACATCACAGATGACATCACTGATGACATCATCCTTGTGATAGAGTGGCATCAGTGACAGAGGGGTCCCCAATCCCCCCACGGTCCCGCCGGCTCCCCATGTTCCTCGGGAGCTGGCATTGCTTTTCCACATGGGGAGCTGCTAGGATGCAGCACCCAATGTGGAAAAGCAATTTGATATGCATTTTGAAACCAAGTTTGCTATGGCAGGATGGGAGCCTCGCCATAGCAAACTACAGTGTCCCGGGGTGGGCACCCCAGGACACTGCAGGAGCTGGCCCTGGGGGGTGGCGGTCTCCAGGGCCATCAAGGGCTCCAGGAGGGGGGGCCGCATGGCCCCCTCCCAACATTTCAAAAGCCCCGGGGATGTGGTGGTTCCCGGGGCTCGGGGGTCTGACACGGACCCCCAATTATAATATTTAGATCCCCGGGGAGGGGCGGTCCCCGGGGCGTGTGGGGGGTTGACTTCCCCCCTCCACAGGTTTTTTAAAAATTTTAGTTTGTAAAAAACAAGCCCCGGGAGGTGGCGGTCCCCGGGGCTGCGTGAGGGCGTGAGCCCCCGCATACAGTGTCAAAAAGCCCCGGGGGTGGCAGTCCCCTGGGCTTGGGGGGGTCTTTGAGCCGCCCCACATAATTTGATAAAGCCCCAGGGGTGGCGGTCCCCGGGGCCCCTCTGGGCCCCCATTACAAAACAATATTGCCCCCGGGACTTGCTCCCCGGGGGCTAAGTAGCAACGAAGTGCGGGAGCCAGCAATTCATTTTTTTTTCTCTGCAGATTTTGCCGATTTTTAAAAAATAATAATTTTCTGGGGCCCTGGGGTTCCTTGTGGGACCCCATAAGCAGGCCTAGGGGGTCAGGGTGTTTCTACCCTGCCCCCTTTTTGCGTTTTGTGCCTTAGTTTTACTGATTTCTTGTGCCTCGGTTCTATCGAGGCACCAGATGGCTGCCAACACTTCCTGCTTTTGAGTGTTGACAGCCAATTAGCATACAGCTCGTGATCGGGAGGGTGCGCGGATCCTGCGCGGATCCTGCGCGGCCATAGATATATATGTGTTTTTACTTTTGATTTTCTCAGCAACTACTAAACTGATTTACACCATTTAACAAAAATGCCTCTTTCTGAACCAAGAACGACCTCTTTGCCAAATTTGGTGTACTTCCGTTCAGCAGTTCGGGCTGTAGCCATGTCTAAAGTTTCCTATGGGAAACTACATGGGGAAAACATATTTTGGAACCCCTCTTTTTTCTCGGCCCCCACTTGACGAATCACCCCGAAACTTTCAAAATAGGAACAGACCGGAGCGCCCCACGAATTTTGGCAATTTCGCGAAGATCCGTCAACCTGGCGCCAAAGTTATTGGGACTAGAATTTTGCGAATTTCCTATGGAAAATAGGTCCTAACTATAACTACCTACTGGCGACTGCCAGTAGGTAATATATAAATATATATATATACACACACACAAACACAGCCACACACGCACACACACACACACACAGAGCCACACACAGAGCCACACACACACAAACACACGCACACCCACACACACACACACACACACACACACACACACACACACAAACACAGAGGAATGATATTACCAGACGAAACGCACATCGAGAGTCAATCCTATGACACCATAGAACAGATGTTTAGTAGAAATTAGAGACGGGGATAAGATGAAGGAGAAAAAACATAGGGAGTATAAAAACAAAGTACTAATACAACAGACACAACAGTAGCGGAATATAGTGGAAGAAGGAGGGGGGACTCAAATGAGGACCAGTGCATCCTCTCCCGACTAGGAAACATGTTTACTCCAGGTACATGCCATAACTGTGGCAGCCCTGATCATTGGGTTTGAAAATGTCCACACCCCCCACACACAGAGAAGGAGGGGTAGCAGTAGGGGCAGAGGTAGATCCCAACCACCGTCTTCCTGTCATATGCAACCAGGGGAAAATGGCTCAAGATAGAATAATAATAATTAATGTGCCAACCACAAGCCCAAATGACTGTGGTGATGATGCGCGAAATAGCACGCTACAATTACTATGGGGAAGATGATGACTAGGGAGGCCTGCAAGGGTTAGTGAATAAAAAGTGTGTTGTCCCTAGATTTAAACGGCCCATATGTGATGGGGATAGTAGAGAACACCCCTGTTACATTTCTACTACAACTCTTCACTAACTAAACAGACCTTGCCACAGGTCCAAGTCTCCAGGAAAGTAAATGTGTCTGTGGTGTTTACTAATGAGCGCCAGTACCATCTCCCAATCCTTGTGCTATACTGGCCCAATAACAGACAAACATGCAGCAGGTGCTTGCTTTTTTGGGCATGGGCTTCTATTGTCGATATTGGATACCTAATTTCTCAATAACTGCAAAACCTTTGTTAAGATTGATCAGAATAGACAATCAGGAGCCCCTCCCTTGGAATGAAGAGCATGCTAATTTCGAGACTCTGAAGGACATACTGAGTAGTGCACTAACGTTTGGTTTGCCGGACTACATGAAAGACTGTTTGTACACGCAAAGAAGGGCTGTACGTTGTCTGTCTTCACCCAACAGTAGGCTGAGCACAAGCGTCAATGTTACTATTTTTCTGCAACACTACACACATCGTTCAGGTCTTCCCCCATGTCTTAGGGTGGACGCAGCAGATGCAGTCTACCTTCAACAGGCAGAAACTTTGGTTATGGGACATAATGTACAACTCTGTGTACCTCATTCTGTGGAATTATTGTTTAATAGGACAAAGACACAACATCTTACCAATGCTTCACTGACTCATTAAGAATTGTGTCTTTTTAGCACACATGTAACTTTACACCAATATTAGACTGTTATCCCTGCTACCTTATTGCCTTTAATGTACAATGTTAAGTGTAATGGAACAGATAAGGTGAATGACTACGTGTTAGAGACAGAAGAGCAAACAAAATGGCGGATCAACTTGTCAGATGTGCCTTTGGCTGATAGGGATGGAAACCTCTGGGTAGATGGGTCCTGTTTTAAATTGCCAAATGGCACTACTATGGAAGCAAATGCTATCACCTTGATCAATACAGTAGTCAAGACATACAAGATAACCTAGAACTCTGCACAGACAGGGGAGCTGATACCACTAGCCAGAGCCTGTTAACTGGCCCTGGGGAAAAGGGTGAACAGTTATACAGCTAGTCAATATGCCTTTGGTGTCTACCACAATTTTGGTAGATTAGGGGCTGAGAGGGGGTTTATTAATCTACAAGACGCTAAAATACAGCTTGGGGTGTTAAGTCCTTACCTTTCAAAATGTTGGAGATAACATGTAGCTTGTATGTCACTCACCCATGCCTTCACTGAGACACCTAATCACTCACTTATACAGTCAGTCACACAACCACTGAATCATCAGTACAGCAACTCATAGACACACTGATTCACCAATACACAGTGGTATATATATTTAACCCCTCCCATGCTCATGATGAGCTGAGCTCGTCATGACCGTTGGAACGTTCACACGCGGGGCTAATTCCCCTGCTGTGCTGAGCGTTTCATTAAACGGGCGTGGTCGTGATGAGCTCAGCTCGTCATGAGCAAACGAGAACCGTGGCTCATGACGAGCTGAGCTCGTCATGAGCACCGGGGCGCTGTGCGCGCCCCCCTCCCCCAGCACAGCAGGGGAATGTGCCTCACAGCCAAGGGGTTAACACTCAAACTTAAAAAAAAAACACTCAATATCACTGGATGATGTCATCCATGATATCAGTGAGGTCATTGACTGTGTCATAAGTGATGTAATATGTGAGGTCATAAGCAGTGCATTGCGGGGGCGCAAGTTATAGTTAGCTCAGCTAACTCTAACTGCTGAATTTCTCTGGTTTGTACGAGTGAAATTTCAGCCTAACTATAAGGTCTCTGTAACCTCTGGTGTTTTTCAGTGAATTACTAAGGTTTAAAAATATATATATATTTCTAACTATAACGTCCCTGTACCCTTTATTATTTTCTGTGAATTATGAAGCCATTTTTAGTTTTATTTCCTAACTGTAACCTGTAAACTTTAACTGAGTGTATAGCTTGGTGATTAGGTGTGTGAGTGGCTGTATGGGTCTGTGAGTGAGTGTGTACCTGAGACGCCCTCATTTGGAAATAATACAGATAACCCGGGTCACATGACGGACCCTTAGAAGCCCACACGCAAGGGTTCTCACTTTGAGGATTTTTTCTCCCTGGGTCTAACTGTAGTTATAGAGCTGCATTTTATAAGTTGATGTGTAATATTGATTGATCGAGTGTGTAATGTTTGGGTAATTAAGGAAGTGCATGAGTAGTGCCTTGGTGATTGTATGATTGCATAAGCAGTGCCTGTATGATTCTATGAGTGCAACTGCCAAGAACAGACAGCAAATAGCATGTTTTTGAGAAAGTATAAATCACATTTATAGACATACTTTATCTAAAGGTTCAGTCTAGCTGTTTAGTAAGATGTTAATTTAACTAGCCCCTTTGTATTAATTTGTCGAAAAAAACTACATCAAAAACGCATTTTCCTTGTTCATGGTGACACCGGAGGTCGTGATGACGTCGGTAGTCAAAAACACAAATTTCAAAGTGTAAAACGCATATATAGACATATTTTACATAAAGTTTGAGTCTAGCTGTTTAATAACATATTGGTTGAAATTTATTTTAACAAAGAATTTGGTTAAAACCATTGTGGATTGCCGAGCTCCTCACCTCATGACTGTGCACTGTGGTGGATATGACCTAGGCACATTAAGTGGGATAGGGCAAGAAACACTAATAAAGAATACCTTTGCAGAACTGATGTCACTTTTCCCTCACACTGTCTTGGAGTACTCTAATATTTGCCAAAGACAGAAATGGAAGTGGTCAAATCAGTTCTGTCCACAGATTGACAAAGCCAGGGAACATGCTAAAAAACAGTTTCTGCATTCATCAGAGACCATCTTATGGGCTCTATCTATAACAAACATCTTCGTTTTGACGTGCATAGAATTTGTAGAAATGGTGTGCACAGGGTGTTTTTAAGTAACGTTAAACTCTGCACCCGGTCTTATGTATAGCAGCCATATACACACAATCAACAAAATAGCTCGTCAGAGCCACCCTAGTACCCGAAATATTGTTCATTTTCTTTAAAAAGATCTTTTTTTTCATTTTTGTGGAGACCTTCGTGACAACCTCATGATCCCCGCGAATACATTGTGGAAACGGAAAACAAAAGCAGAGATTCAATGACCACCAACACATCCAAAGATAATATGTAAAAAAATAAACATTGCCCTACACATATTACTACAGACATACTTCTTTCAAAGTTTAAACTCATATTTTTGTACTAAGTTTTGTTATAAACCAACTACCAGACTTATTTTCTTTTTTAGCTGTTAATGAGGACGTCGCGCCTTTTCTATAAAGTGAAAACACATATAAGCACAAAAATGACAGTATTTTGCATCTAGAGCTTTATCACTGTACACTTCAAATTCATATTTTTCAAGCGTATTTCTAGAACAACCATCTCTACAACCTATTCTCTATGTTTTCGCAGCGAGGCCGGAAAACGCGGTGATGTTGGTCATCGCGATACCCAGAGTTATTTCGCAAAAGCAGAAAGCAAAAGTGGGGATTCAATAGCCATCACCACATTAACCACATCAGTGCTAAGGAAATTCGTCCATGGTGCTGTACTTTTTAAAATCCCATTGTTCATGACGAGCTCAGCTCGTCATGAGCACACGACCAGTGTACTGCATGACGAGCTGAGCTCGTCATGAGCAGCAAAGGGGTTAAAAAGGATAACTATATAATTAATTCTAACCATCACAGTAGATAACTCACTATATAAATAACTCTATAAAACCATTTATCAATATCTCTATAACAATGCATATTAATAACTCCTTGATTTTTTGAAATATTTTCCCCAATATTTGCGACGACACTGATAATCTCGATGTCCCTACGATGGTACACGGGCCGCGCTGGAGTACACATCATCATTGTGAATATCGCGTGCAATTAAAAAAATCTATCATGGACATATAACTTGCGTCACAAACGCCTCCATTTCTCAACCATGGGTCAGAGTATATCCACACTGACCATTTATGTGGGCTTTCACACAGATTTTAAGCCCCGGGAACCGTTCCTGAAGATAAAATGGCAGCAACAACTTTCTATTCAGGTTGTGTCAAGCCAATCAGAGCTTTCCAGTTGTTGCGTGCAATTGTGATTCAACACAAAACCGTAGCGAAATATCCACAACCAGAGATATCACTATAATTTTAAACTTACATTTCTCAAAAACTACTTAACAGATTTACACCAAATAAAAAAAAGGCACTTCCTTGAACCAACATTAACCTCCCTGCGTAATGTGGTGTAAGTCCCTTCAGCAGTGCAGCATGTATAGGTGACTTAAGGTTCCTATGGAAATTAACATTACAAACGCAACCTTATTTCACAACCACCATTCTCGGTCCCCACTGCACGAATCACCCCCAAACTTTGTACAACAATAGTACCCACTGTGACACTTTCTTGGCAAATGCTAAAAACTCATCTTCATCTACAGAATGCAGGAGACCACTTGTTAAGAGTAATCTTTAAAAACGTTAAACCTTATTTCTTCCACCATTAGGCTACCGCATTAGTCGCCTCTACACAATAAAAATTATTTTCATAGCAAAGATAATTGCATATAGAGCTGTCTATCAAGGCATACCAGATTTCATGGCAAAGAAATCTAAGTAGTACAAACCGACAGGATCTCCAAAATAGGAGCACCAGTTTCTTTTATCTGTTCTGGAATCTCTTACGTGCACCTATAGGCACAGATTCTTTTGTCACTGTCTAGCTAATGATCCCAATTTGCCACTCATTAGCAGGTCATAAACGGTCTATTTACGCGCCAAGAAGTGATAAGCAAACAATCTCAACATTAACAAAACATGAACAAAATTAGAGCATCCTCAGAGCGTCCCATTTACAAATCAATCACTATCAAAGTAGAATACGAGCAACAGAAGTAAAATGTTACTTACCCGGTAACTATTGGTTTGTGTTGTAGATTTACATGCTCTGCACATTCCTGCAATATAGTGTTGGATGCAGAGGTTTACAAGAAGTTTTTGTTCTACAATCATTTGGTCATAAGACGTCCTGTGAAGCCTTCCATATCCTACAATACACAAGGACAAAAACTCCTCCTCAGATAATTTTTGCCCCAGAGTAATGTTGGTACAATGTTGTCAAGAGCTACAGTATATTGCGAATGGACAAGTAAAAGTAAATATCTTGGATCACTGCTCCCTTCCGCACAAGTGTGATGCTGTATGTAAATGTACAGCACTACAAGCTACGCAAAGATAGTTACATGGTCACCTTAATAATTCAAAGCATGTGTGGCATGCTCAGTATAAACAGTTAAGAAGTGCCTCCAGTAAGCAGTGCTAGCAAGCAGATGATGCAGACATTTGGAACAAAGTACTTACTATAGTTTAGCTAACTAAAGACTCCTGATGGGCCGGGATATCCACAAAGTAGTGTATGGCGAAGGCGTGTGGAGGTGACCATCCAGAAGGTTTATAAATGCTCGCACTGTAATGTTTTTCAAGTAAGACACAGCAGATGCCTTCTTTTGAGTGGAAGGCACTCTAAGTAATCAACACTTTGCTTTAGAGTAACATTTTTGTATGTTTTTAACCATTCATCTTGCGATCCCACCCTTGGGAGAGTACTTTCCTATGTGTGGTCTTATAAAAGGCAGCAAAGATTAATTTTGCTTTGCGGATGGTTCTCTCAATAGAGTATATTAGTGCACTCCTGACATCAAGGGTATGTAATGGCCTTTCTACTATAGGTCATGGGTGTAGGAAGAAAACAGGTAACTCAACTGTTTGGTTTATGTGAAAAGGTGAAACATCTTCAAATTTGTTCTAAAAAATACCCCATTCCTATGTACCTAGAGAATAGTTTTCTCCACTGCTAGTACTTCCAGTTCTTAGACTCTCCTGAGAGAAGTGATCGCAATGAGGAAGTCCTGTCCTCGGCAGAAGCGGCCGCTCCCCTCACCTCCTCTCCTGGCTTCATACTAATTAGCCCGCAAGTATTTCTGCTGTGCTCACAATCAAGGCTGCGCTTTGAAACGCCTGTGTGTGTGGACATTACGATCTGGGCTGCGCTTTGAAACGCTTTTGTGTGTGAACATTAGAAGGTGGACTGCGCTTTGAAACGCTTTTGTGTGTGAACATTAGAAGGTGGGCTGCGCTTTGAAACGGTCTTTGCAAATATCTCCGCTATAGTTATTAATCGTGTTGCACTAAGAACCCTCGCCACTGATTTTCACTCTTAATTTGTGCCATAGCGCTTCACTGCTGTAATAGCTCCTCTACTGGGGGACCCTCGCAGTATTGTTTATTGTTTCTGCCATTTTGTTTGGTTTGTTTACCCGTCCCAGACCCTCCCTGCACCTCGCTCCCGCCTCTCAGCCGCCCCTCCCACCCACTGAAATTAAAGGCTGCCCTCGTCCTCTTGGTGAGCTGTGACCGTCCTGTCCTCGGCAGAAGCGGCCGCTCCCCTCACCTCCTCTCCTGGCTTCATGCTAATTAGCCCGCAAGTATTTCTGCTGTGCTCACAATCTAGGCTGCGCTTTGAAACGCCTGTGTGTGTGGACATTACGATCTGGGCTGCGCTTTGAAACGCTTTTGTGTGTGAACATTAGAAGGTGGGCTGCGCTTTGAAACGCTTTTGTGTGTGAACATTAGAAGGTGGGCTGCGCTTTGAAACCCTCTTTGCAAATATCTCCGCTATAGTTATTAATCGTGTTGCACTTAGAACGCTCGCCACTGATTTTCACTCTTAATTTGTGCCATAGCGCTTCACTGCTGTAATAGCTCCTCTACTGGGGGACCCTCGCAGTATTGTTTATTGTTTCTGCCATTTTGTTTGGTTTCTTTACCCGTCCCAGACCCTTCCTGCACCTCGCTCCCGCCTCCCAGCCGCCCCTCCCATGCTCCGCCCCCACCCACTCTCCATTTATGACAGATGGACATACGCGCAGCGTCCACGCGATGCGGCCGCGCCGAAGGTGCGCCAAAGGTAAGCCCGTCTACGCCCGTCCGCGCCAAGCCCGCGCCCAGCGCCAGACCCCCAGGCCCCCGTCCCACCCGCATTACATACGCCGCCTCCACCCTCCTAGCCCTTAACCCAGGGCGACTCCCCAACTGCGCCCAAGCTGCCCCCGAACACACCCATGGACCCTTAACATGCAACTCCTGCAAGTTTGACGGCACCAAGACCTACTCCTCATCCACGAACACCAAACAGAGCTCTGACAACAACCACCTAAAATGCATCCTGCTCAACACCCGCTCGGTCCACAAACACGCCATCGACCTCTGGAATTTACTAGACACCATCTCTCCGGACGTCGCCTTCCTAACAGAAACATGGATGAACGCCTCCTCTGCCCCAGACATCACCATTGCCATCCCGGAAGGCTACAAGATCATCCGAAAAGACCGCACCAAGCAAACAGGAGGAGGCATCGCTATCGTCCACAAGAATTCCATCCGCATCTCAACCAGCTCAGACGTCAACCTCGCTAGCGCCGAACACCTTCACTTCCAGATCCACACCGACCCCAAGACCACACTCAGAGGCACCCTCCTCTACAGGCCACCAGGACCCGTGCACAATTCAGTGAAGACATCACTGACTTTATCACCCCACACGCCCTCCCCTCCGAGGACTACATTCTACTGGGAGACCTCAATTTTCACCTGAAAAAAAGCAACGACAACAACACCACCACCCTCCTGGACAATCTCGCCAACCTCGGACTCAAACAACTTGTTAATACCCCCACTCACTACGCAGGTCACACACTCGACCCTATCTTCACCTCCAGCAAACATATCTCCTTCAGCCACACCACAGTTCTCCATTGGACAGACCACAGCTGCGTTCACTTTATCTACAATAAGACCACAACCCACAACCATCCTCAACCTACTCTGCGAAGAAACTGGAACAAAATCACCATCGACCAGATCTCCTCATCGCTTCTTCAAAACCCCCCTGCCCACTTTTCAAACCCCAACCAAGCAGCCATTAACCTCACTCAATGGCTAACCAACAACGCCGACAACCTTGCACCCCTGAAAAAACGTCAAATCAAACTAGGCAGAAAAAACGCCCCCTGGTTCAACGATGATCTTAAGAAATCCAAGAAACTCTGTCGCTCCCTTGAGAAGGCCTGGAAAAAAGACCCTAACACCAGCACCAGGGACGCCTTCAAAAACGCCACCCGTATACACCACCAACTGATCCGGACTGCCAAGAAAGCCGCTTTCAAAGACCGACTTGACAACAACGCCCACAACAGCAAGGAATTATTCAACATCGTCAAAGAGTTTACCAACCCTGCTGCCAACTCCAACGACATCACTCCCTCTCAAGCCCTTTGCGACTCACTAGCTTCGTTCTTCCACGACAAAATGGCAGACATCCACAACAGCTTCGACAACCAACCCGGAGACCAGCCCACCCCAACTCCTGACGTACCCTCACCCTCCTTGAACATCCTTAATGACTGGAACCCAATCTCCACAGAGGACACCATTCGCCTAATGAACTCCATCCACTCAGGATCCCCCACAGACCCATGCCCTCACCACATCTTCAACAAAGCTGACTCCATCATTGCACCCCACCTCAGAGATGTCATCAACTGCTCCTTTAACTCCGCCACCTTCCCGGAAATCTGGAAACACGCCGAACTCAGCGCCCTTCTGAAAAAACCCACAGCTGACCCCACCGAACTCAAAAACTACCGCCCCATCTCGCTCCTTCCATTCCCAGCCAAAGTCATCGAGAAGGCTGTCAACAACCAGCTCGCCGCCTTCCTCGAAACCAACAAATCCCTAGACTCCTCACAATCTGGCTTCCGAGCCAAACACAGTACTGAGACCGCACTCATCGCAGCAACAGACGACATTCGAACTCTACTGGACAATGGAGACACAGTCGCCCTCATCCTCCTCGACCTCTCCGCAGCCTTCGACACAGTCTGTCATAGCACCCTGTTACAACGCCTCAGAAACATTGGAATCCAAGGAAAAGCACTGGAATGGATCACCTCGTTCCTCGCCGGAAGAACCCAGAGAGTCCGCCTCCCACCATTCAAGTCAGAGGCCACTGAAGTCACTTGCGACGTGCCACAAGGATCGTCACTCAGCCCCACCCTCTTCAACGAATACATGACCCCCCTCGCGGCCATCGCACGCCAACACAACCTCAACATCATCTCCTACGCTGATGACACTCAACTGACCCTCTCACTCACCAAAGACCCTAACACCGCCAAAACAAACTTACATAAAGGAATGAAAGAAGTAGCCGAGTGGATGAAGCACAGCCGCCTGAAACTGAATTCCGACAAAACTGAAGTCCTTATCCTAGGCACCTCCCCCTCCGCCTGGGACGACTCGTGGTGGCCAGAGTCCCTTGGAAAAGCACCCATCCCGACGGACCACGCACGGAACCTGGGCGTCATTCTGGACTCCTCACTCTCGATGACCAAACAGGTCAACGCCGTTTCTTCATCTTGCTTCAACATCCTTCGCATACTCAAAAAAACATTTCGCTGGATCCCCACCGAAACTAGAAAAACGGTCACCCACGCACTGGTTACAAGCCGCTTGGACTACGGAAACACCCTATACGCCGGCACCACCGCAAAACTTCAGAAAAAACTCCAACGCATCCAGAACGCATCAGCCAGACTCATACTAGACATTCCGCGTAAAGACCACATTTCTGATCACCTGAAAAACCTCCACTGGCTCCCCGTCAATAAGAGGATAACATTCCGCCTCCTAACCCACGCACACAAAGCACTTTATGAACTTGGACCCGAATGCCTCAACACACGACTTTCCTTCTACACCCCCTCCCGCCAGCTACGCTCCTCCCACCAAGCCCTTGCTGCTATACCTCGCATCAACAAAACCACCATGGGAGGAAGATCCTTCTCCTACTTGGCAGCCAAAACCTGGAACTCACTTCCCACACACCTTCGCCTCACTCAGAACCACCTAGCATTCAGAAAGCAACTTAAAACCTGGATATTCGACAAGTAATTCCCCACCCTTCTCCAAGCGCCTTGAGACCCTCTGGGTATGTAGCGCGCTATATAAATTAATTTGAATTGAATTGAATACCTTGCAAAATAAGACTGCCTGCCACACAGTGCACTGGTTTGAAAGGAAGCCCTAGTAATCTGGTTAGAAATATATTTGGGTGACAATAGAGATGTTTTTAGAGCAATCACTCTATTAAGGCCTTCCACAAAAACCTTAACCACAATAGGGATCTTAAAAATGATGTTATGTTTTGCATGCAAGCAGTGACTGCAGCTAAACGTAAATGAATAAAAGTGTACGTAAATCCTAACAATGTTGTAAACAGCATATGAGGTCATTAACGGAGGCTTTAAGGGGAATTAATATATTTCCCCAAACAATAATGGACACTTTTATTTCTACGTAATATTGCAGCAGACGAGCCTGGTGGCTTTACATGCCTCGCACAGCATTTGCAAACACTCCTCTGGGAGTTGAAAGTAACCATACTCTAAGATCTGAGGTGCAAGATTGCTCTATTTAGGTGTCTTAGGTTCAGATGGCCAAGCTGACCTTGATGCTAAGTGAGGAGATCTTTTTTTCAAAGAACAAGGGAAACCCAAAGGAATATCACTAGGGACCTTGGGCAGTTACGTATTTCAAAGGACAGTGGTCCCTAGTAGTTCAGGGATTAGGCAGAATTGATGGACATACACTCAATAGTCAGTATGACCTTTGTCCAGCAGGACAGGTTTTTATTTTAAGAGATATTGAAAACATAAAAGGATTTTTTACAAGGTGGGTACAACCAGTAACCCACAGGGGACAAGACAAAACAAAGGGGTAAACTTGACGCAACAAAGGCGGTCTGTGCTAGTATCTCAGTGAACAGACAATGGTAAAGTACAAAGCATCATTGTGAACAATTTTCATTTGTAGGGTACATATGATGCTACTATGTCGACGGCGTTTCGATGCCTACACACAGATACATGGCATCATCTTCAGGACAAAGAGTTAATTTGTTTGTCTTGAAAGCACAACAGTTTGTAGGGCCAATATTGTGGTCCACAAAGTAGTCTGTTAAGCAGTACCAATGCTTTTAGAATCAAAGCAAGTAGGGAAAATGAAGGAGCACAATAGGGTCCAAACCAGGGCAAGGGAGCCTCTACATACGAGACCGGACCAATCGTGTCTCATTCCTGGTTTGGCTGCTCCTTGTCTATGCAGGATACAGGTTGGTGGGGATCCCTACTTGCTTTGATTCTAAAAGCATTGGTACTGCTTAACAGACTACTTTGTGGACCACAATATTGGCCCTACAAACTGTTGTGCTTTCAAGACAAACAAATTAACTCTTTGTCCTGAAGATGATGCCATGTATCTGTGTGTAGGCATCGAAACGCCGTCGACATAGTAGCATCATATGTACCCTACAAATGAAAATTGTTCACAATGATGCTTTGTACTTTACCATTGTCTGTTCACTGAGATACTAGCACAGACCGCCTTTGTTGCGTCAAGTTTACCCCCTTGTTTTGTCTTGTCCCCTGTGGGTTACTGGTTGTACCCACCTTGTAAAAAATCCTTTTATGTTTTCAATATCTCTTAAAATAAAAACCGGTCCTGCTGGACAAAGGTCATACTGACTATTGAGTGTATGTCCATCAATTCTGCCTAATCCCTGAACTACTAGGGACCACTGTCCTTTGAAATAAGTGAGGAGATCTGGCATTTTCATGAATATGCACCAACATTTCTGGCAAAATGGAATACCACTGCTTTCTCACCTAAGTTGGTGCCACAAGGATAAGGGTCACTGATATTTGCTGCCTTCTCCTCACAATGTATGTGGTCAGAGGCAGTGAAGGGAAGGCATAGACAGTTATCCCGTACCAGTTCATCATAATGCATTGACAATAGACTGTAGGTATCTGACAGGAAAAGGGTTGGCTTTTGAGTTCTGCAAAGTGGTGGTTAACAGATCGATTGTGGGAGTGCCCCATTTGTAGAAAGGCTTGTGAAGTACTTGGGGATTCATCTCCCAATTATAGACTTGTTGATGCATCCTGCTTAACTGGTTTGAAAAGTGGCTGACCACTCACGGCATGTGCTCCACCTGAAGAAATAATTGATTCTGAATAGACTAGAGCCAAAACCTTTGGGCAAATGCTAAGAGTTTGTAGGAGTGACTCTCCCTTGCATCTGGCTGTAACGGATTACTGTCATGTTGTCCATCTCTACCAGACTTGTTCTGGCTTGAATAAGAGTAAAAGGCCCAGAGTGCCAATTGCTCCAAGAAATTGATGTGATACCCCTGTTTCTTTTACGTAAGGCCCCCTGAATAGCCATATGGTTGAAGTGCCACGTCCCACCTCATGAGTGAGGAGTCTGATAATGGTCACTTGTGGCCCAGGATCCAGAAAACGCCTGCCAGCAACAAATGTGTCATTTTATATTAGAGTCTGTGCTGAGTTCTGGGGTCTACAAGTACTAACCCTTCCACCTTTGACCACTGCCTCACTGGACGCATCTGGAGTCTTGCTTGTGGCACTGTTATTGATGAAGTCATGATCCTCAGCAGTTTCATTACTGTCCTCACTGTAAGAGATGTGGTGTCTGAAAAAGAGGTAGCAGAGTTTGAGCTTTTACAATGCCATCTTCCTCTCTTGCTTTGGGTACGCTTTTCCTGTGATGGAATGCAACACATTCCCTATAAGAGTATATCTGCTGTGGTACAAGATGTAACTTTGACCTTGACTGCGTACTCTAGCCCGTACAACTGGGTCACTGTTGTCTAAGTGGGTACTAGGCACTGCTCGTGCTGCACTTATCAGTCAATCAGCCAGGTAAGGAAACATTTGAAGGACATTTCTGTGCAAATGTGTAGCTACCACAATAGACATCTGATAAATACCCTTGAGGCTCTCACAACCCTGAACTGAACAACTTTGAATTGGTACTGTTGTTCACTTACCACAAAACGTAGGTAGCAAGGTGCGCCGGGTGGAAGGAGATGTGGAAGAGTGCATCCTTCAGGTCTGGGTTATAATGTGATCCCCTATTAGGAGAAGCAGAATGACTTCTGGCAGGGTGGTTATTTTTAAGTGCTTCAACACAATATATCGTTTTAAGCCCCGAGATCTCGGATAGGCCACAGAGTGCCATCATTTTTGTGTATGAGGCCCCTTGTTCCATTGGTGTGGGGCCATGGACATGATTACACCTTTCACAAGAAGAGCCTGTGCTTCATCCTGCAACAATGCCAGATGGTCTTGATTTATTGTTCAGAAATTCGGTGGTATGTTTAGTTGCATTCTAGGTAGTTCCCCTAACCTACTACTTTGAGAACCCATTGGGTCGACAGGTTCAGTGAGATAGGGGGAAATGAGGATCGAGTCACTGATTTGAAATAAAGACACCTCTGAAGGAGCCACCTTTAAATTTCCCTCTGCCATTACTGTTTGCCACCTCTTCCAAAGTCCTCATACACCCAGCTTTCTTGATGTACTTCTGCTCCTGTGTCGCCGTTTCGTAAACAGGGTTCACAACCCTGCACACCCCCTCTTGATTCTTGCTAATGAAAAGCAGATGCAGGCACTAAACTGCCCCCAGTGCTTTGGCTGGTTTGGTGTCCCTTTTGATTTTTTTCTATCATGTTATTAATTTGGGATGCAAACAAATGCTTTCCATCAAAGGGGACATTACTGGGGTGTTTCAACCCAGACACAGTAAGCTATGCATGGCGGTACAGAAATACGCTAGTATTCATCCTCGGTGATGTGGTATAAAACGATTCCAGCATGCAGTAAATGTTTGCATTGGAAATAGTCTTTCTTTCGGCCACTTGTCCCATCTCTTCCACTTGATCTTGAATATAAAGTAACAACAATCCCTGGAAGAAGTATTCCTCCACTGACGGTCTGACCCTAAAGCCACCCTTTTACCAGCTGCATATATATTTTTACTCTTTTTGTCTTTATTGTGCTTGGGCCCCCGATCCCTGGCCATTTGCACACCCGGGGACAGACACACTCAGACACAGACACACATGCACACACACGTGCCTTTGCAGGATTTCAAAGTCCTCCATGCTGCATTTCACCATGCTCTTAGGCACTGGTAGATACTTGACACACCTTCCAGCCTTGAAGTGTTTCAACCACAAAATCCTCTTCTTCTAAAACATGCAGATTTACTTTACGATGTACTGCAGCTCGTTGGATGAACACATGGTATGACGTGGTGTTATTCAGCAGGGAGGGTTTGAAGGGTAAAGCTCTAAAAATGAATCATCTTGTGGATCGAGGACGTAATCTTCCTACGGGTCGCTCAGTTCCCTGGTGGCTGGACTTCTAGATCTGGTTCTTGTTTCTCATAGGCACTCCCCTGGTCAGAGACAGTCTGGGCGGAGTCGACTGGCTCCCGAGGCAATGGGGAGGTCTTGGTTGTGTGTGTGGCCGGGACAGAGGCTGGGAGTGAATGTAGGGAACTGTGGTGAAGGACTAAAAGCCTTGTGCCTGCTCTTAGGCACTGGGCAGAACTGGAATTTCTCTTATATCTGTTTCTTTAAAGTTAACCTGTTTCTGTGGCTGATGTATAGGTCTTCCCTCCTGAAAGGGTGGGTGTGCAAGGATCTTCTGTGTAGTTGGGAATAGAACGATCTTTCTCTGCATTTTCATTTGGAGCTCCGTGGCACCTGGGGGGCTCACTTGTCTCAAAGGTCGACATGGATGCCTTTTTTTTAGAACATACTTGGAGATGACTTTTAGAGTTGACTTCGACTCTGAAGGAAGTGAGGCAACTGCTGAAGGCCTACTGATGTCAATGCTCTGTACTCTTCACCAAAGACTTCCCAGGAGCATGGGGTGGACTCTTGGGTTCAAGAGGTCTTGCAACTGTAGGCAGACCCTGTATGCTCGAGTTTGTTTGGGCCTGGGGTCAGAGTACATGTCTGACTTTGTCAGGAGTAGTTCTACCTTCTGCTAAGACCTTTTCAAGGTCATTCCCATATGTGAAGCCTCAATTTGAAGTCGTGGGATAGCGGCCAACTATCAGCCGTTATTCAAGGTGTGGTGTCAATCCTGATGGCCCCCAGCTTTCCTCTCTGGCGACATTGTTCTGGCCCTGGCGCAACATGTTGCGGTAGGCCCAATGTCGTACGCTTTTGTAGTGGTGTAGTTTCTTGTTTTTGAAGGTCTGGCAGCAAGTGCAGGAACCGCAAACCATGATTGTCTGTGTCAAGCAGTGATTCTTCTTCCAATGAAGTGCAGAAGTCTTGACCCCTGGAACCAAAAGGAGTTTGGAGCCAAAAGGAGTGGAAATCTATTGACTGAAGCAGAGCTCAAGCTGAATGTATGTACCCAATGATATAAAAAAAGCAATCTGTTGTGGAGTCTTTGTACTGGTGCATTTTGTGCAAAGGGATGGATCACAGAACATCTTATGATCAAAAGGTAAGAAGGAATTAACAGTGGGGTTCTCCCACAATAGGCGGAAACTCATAGCAGTATAAGCAGCCTTAACCTCTCTCAGCCATGGAATTCGGTTGGCTGTATCTGCATATCGAACTTCGAGGACGGCTAGAGCATACTGGGAGAGTTATGGTGTAACCCAGAGCCTCCTCCAGTAGGCCAACGGTCTAAAACGTGCCATATCCTCTAGTTGTTGGCAGCCCAAATCATAGTAAAGGGGTAAGAGTGGCGTAGATGGGGAGAGGCCAACTAATCCCCTTGGTGACCTGTAAAACTGGATCTGGCAAGGCCAGCCCCTGGTACGACGACTCTCTGCGGGCTCTGAAGGTTTCTTGCAGGCGCGCAGAGCGGGCATGGCGCAAAGCCTATTCCAGCTCTAAGAAAGTCCTATATCAGTCAACAGTGAAGGTGTACCATCGGGCGGTGTGTAGAACTCGTGCCGCTTTTTATGCGACACAATTCAGGAACAGTTCGAACCCGGCAAAGGCTATCTTTAAGGTATTGAAAGACCTCACTGCCAAAAAAGTTACAACATCACATCAGAGCTCTGTGGAGCACTGTGAAAAGTTGGCAGAGTTTTTCCTGGAAAAGGTGAATGCCATCTATCGAGCCTTTCCTGTGGTCGTTCCCTCGGCGAATCCATCTTCTAAGCCACCACCATCTGAGGGACTATGTTCTCTACCTTTGTTAAACTCTGATAGCCTAGGCACTTTGGCCCGCAGAGTGAAGTCTGGGTCCCCTGAGGATCCACTTTGCCCTGAAGTGTTCAAGGACCTGGCGGCACATGACATCTCACCGCTTTGTTCCTTGGTCAATGCGTCACTTACATCTGGCGTAGTTCCACTGAAGTGGAAGCGAGCCATGGTTCGTCCGATCCTGAAGAAACCTAGCCTGGATGGGAGCAAGCCGGAGAGCTATCGGCCTATTTCACTCTTGCCGTGGCCGGCTAAGGTGATGGAGGCACACGTAAATGCCGCTCTCTCGGAACATCTCCGTCGAGCTGATATACTCGACGCCACGCAGAATGGGTTTAGGGCAGGTCATAGCACGGAGACGGCTCTGCTTTATATGGTGGAGCACCTTCGCTCCGTGCTTGGCGCGGGACAAACGGCAGCGCTGGTGCTATTAGATCTAAGCGCTGCCTTTGACACCGTCTCGCACCCTATCCTTCTGCAGCGTTTAGAGGAGGCTGGTGTTACCGGCACTGCTCTCGACTGGTTCCGGTCGTTCTTAACCAACCGGGCCTTTAGCGTGACCGTCCCACCTTATCAGTCAAAATTCCATCCGTTGAACCTGGGCGTCCCCCAAGGCTCCTCGCTGAGTCCTACGCTGTTCAATCTGTACGTAAGGCCGCTAGCTGAGGTTGTCAAACAATGGGGTATGACCATGGTGTCATATGCCGATGACACCCAGCTAGCGGTCACGATCAGCGGGGATGCTGAAGTCGACGCTCCCAGGTTTCAACAAGGACTGAGGGCGGTCGCTAGCTGGATGACGCTCAATTGTCTCCAGCTAAACGCTAGTAAGACCGAGGTGATGGTATTTGGTAGACAACCGGAACTGTGGGGAGAGAGATGGTGGCCGGAGGAGTTGGGTTCTGCTCCCATCCCAGTCGCCGAGCTTAAGAACCTCGGGGTCTGGTTGGACCCTTCCCTTACGTTTGCATGCCACACTAAACGCACGGCTGCATGTTGCTTCGGCATCTTGCGTGGGCTCCGTCCTGTGCTAAAGTTCTTCGATGCCCCTACTCGGCAACTCATGATCCAAGCTACCGTCATCTCCAGGCTGGATTATGCGAGTTCTTTGCTGGCCGGGTTGAACGTAGCTGAGATCGGGCACCTGCAACGGATCCAGAATGCCGCAGCGAGAGCGGTGGTAGGCCTTCCAAGATTCTGTCCTACCTCCAGCACCATACGAGCGCTGCATTGGCTTCCGGTGGCGCAGCAGATTCAGTTTAAGGTCCTCTGCGTCGCCTATAAGATCTTGAAGGGGTCCCCGGCAACGATCCTCACGACCCTCATGGCCAACTACATCCCAGCACGACCCTTAAGATCGGCAGACCTCGAATTGGCCGTGGTACCGCGCTTTAAGCGTAGCAGGGCCGGTGGACGCTCATTTCGAGTGCGGGCCGCTGCTTTGTGGAACTCCTTACCCCCGGCAATTCGCGCTATGAGCGATTTGCTTTCTTTTCGTCGCGCCGTGAAAACATTTTTATTCCCTTAGTCATTTGCTTGTGCTGTTTTATTTAGTTGTGTTGTGTAGCTGCCTTGTCGGGCGCCAGGACGCTCCTTAGCTGGAGCATCTGTGCGCCAAATAAAAAACCACATAACATAACATAACATAACATAATCCCCTCACGAACTTGTTTTGTGAGATCGTCAGTTGCGCTATGTTACTAAACCCCCATAATTCTGCCCCATAGAGAATGGATGCGCTTATTTTAGTACTATAGATTTTCATTGCGGGGACAATCCGTTGGGTAGCTGATAGACGCAATTCCCTTATTAAAGCTCCTGCTAACTGAGCGTGTTTGGTGGCCAGCTGGTTGATGTGTGGTTTCCATTCTAACTTGGAACCCAATGTGATACCGAGATAAGAGAAGAGTTGGATCTGTTCTATCAATTTATCATTCATAACAGCCCTCCCTCTCACAAGCTTTTGCTTGTGTATAACCATAAACTTAGTCTTGGTCACATTGATAGTAAGGCCATAATCTTTGCAGAACTCTTCAAAACGCACAATAGCCTTCTGCAGACCTTGCTGGGTTTTGGATATTAACAGAGTGTCATCTGCAAACATTAGCAGGGGGATTGATGTTCCATTTAATTTGGGGGCATCGGTAGGGTGGTTCTTAAAATACTCAATGACCCTGTTGATGTATAGTGAAAACAGTGTCGGGCCAGGACACACCCTTGCCGTACCCCTCTATGAATCGGGAACCTGTCTGTAACTTTGCCCTGCTGTCCCCACCGGACTTGCGCAAAATTTGCGTCATGGAGTTTGATTAGAAAGGCGAGTACATCCAATGGCATGCCTTGTTCAACAAAGACACTCCACATCTTGGAACGTGGTACCAAGTCAAAAGCCGACTTGAGGTCGATGAATGCCGCAAAAAGGGAACCACCTCTAAGGATTACCACCCGCAAGTAAATTAAAACAAATCTAAAAACCTGATCTATAGTGCTCATGTGGGAACGGAACCCATCCTGGAGAGGGGATAGAATATCTTCCTCCTCAATCCACGCTTGGATCCTGGACAACACGAGCCTAGCTATCACCTTCTGGATGCAATCTATCAAACCTATGGGCCTATAGTTGGCTGGATCCGAGCGGTCCCCTTTCTTAAAGATTGGGATTATCGCGACCCCCTTCCAAGTATCTGGTATGGGGGAGCCTCTACCAATAGCGTTTGCAAGGGACTGGATATATGGTGCCCACACTCCCCTCCCATGAATAAACAGATCAGCAGGAACACTGTCCAACCCGGGCGCACCTTTGGGAAAGAGTTAAGTATTCCATCAACCTCCTTTAGGCTGAAATGTAACAGGGTAATATCTAGGGGAATAGTTGAGATATCAGAGCACAGCACCTTATCAAGAGACGGACAGGCAAACTGGGTCGTAAAATGTGAGACCTACAAATCGGGAGGAACATAGTTTTGTGGGTGGTCCCTGGGGTGTCCCTTCCCCATTTCACTAAATCCCAGAATGTACTCATGTTCCTGGCTCTACTTGCATTGTACAACTCCAACCAGTACTGTTCGTCCCAAGACCGCTTAGCTTCGTGTTGCGCTTTCTTATACATCGCCCTGGCATTTTGGAACCAGTCCCTGACTTTCGATCTTATTGGCAGCCAGAGCCACATTTTTGTAGGCAACCCTACAGGTTTTACCATACCATGTTTCCGCCCGGGGTGTGGGCCTACTCTTTGATTTTTGAACCTCCGTAATAAAAAAAAGCCCTAAGCCTATTAAAAAGACTAGTATGTATAGGAATAACCCTTTGCATCATATCCTGCTCAGTAACACAGTTCTGGAGCTCTAGTGTGGCCTCTACCGCAAGCTCACTCATAGCTGCAAGGTGGTCCTCTTTTAGAAGACAGTCTGGCCATTGTACCCTCCTGGTATCGTTTGAAGGATAAATATCAATTGTGTTAAGACTAATATCTGACAATGTGTTTCCATATAACTCCGCTGATAATACAAGCGGGTTATGGTCGCTTTCCACCCGTTTTAATACAACCATATCCTTAATAGAGGACTAGTATTCCTTGTTAAAAAGGATATAATCAATGCAGTTACTACGTGCCCCATTATTGAAAGTGGGATCACCCTGCTTGTCTGACTTTGTTCTTCCATTTACCGTCCTGAGCCCCTGTTCCATGCATAGTACTTTAAGCTGTAGAGGTGCTTCAGACCACTTCTTAATAGGTGATATAATTAATTGTGGAATATCCCAAACGAAATCTTCCTCTAGTGTAAGTTCAATATCATCTTTGTCTAGTGGTTCGAAGCAGCAATTAAAATCTCCTGCTACCAGCATAGCCCCCTTACCATTGTACTGATCAAGGTACGAATCTATCAAGGAAATAGTCTCTGAGGCTTTACCCCCGGGCTTTCCCCTTTCATAAATGTTAAAATTTTAATAATTAGAATATCACTACTCTTGGAATCCAAGTTACTGACTTGGTAGCTATCGTCCTGTCTAACCCAAGTGGTCAGACCCCCCCATAGGTCTACCCCTCAGACTCAGGGGTTTCTAGGTTATAAAAGTTTAGATATCCTAATCCATACTGGGGTTCCATTTGCCAGGTTTCCTGGAATAATAAAACATTGTGATTGTCTATGAATGTTAACCAGTCTTGGGACATTAGTTTATTCTTTAGCCCTGCGATGTTCCAAGAAACTAGAGATTCTACTATATTACCAAGACTAGGGTGGCCTACTAGCAGGGTCTCGCTGTCTCGAGAAACAGCATTAAGGGTCATCAGGCCTGATGCTGGACCAACAACTGTCCTTAGCGTAGGGGATAAACTACATATCCCAGTATGGTCTACCCTAATGGCAGCCATATCACTACTGTTCTCACATAGGCCAGGTGCCAGTAAAGCAATGACTTCATCTGTATTAATAGGACTTGTTATTTCAACATCAACTTGCCCATGCGACATACCTACTCCGGGAGTCCTGAGGTCTGATGGAGGGGCAGTCAATCATTGGTGTCTAGTGAGCCCAGCACATCAAAGCGATTAGACACCAGGATTGCCCTATTAGCATCTCGTGGCAAGTTATTTATTAGTCTATCGCTTGTTGGTCGTTTGTGTGTATCAGGGCAGCAGAAAAAGCCCAGGGGAGGACATTAATGCCCTCATTACTTGGCCTGAAGTACAATGCCTGATCCAGTATAACCCAGACCAGGGTAGGTGACCTGAAACTAAGCACTACACAATCACCATCTAAATCTTTTTTTTAAGAGTTAACGCAAACAAATCGCACTCCATGATAGTAGGCCGACAGAGAAGTAAGCCTAGACCCAAAACTTTCATCTGTAAGGGCGAGGTGGTTTCAAGGGTCCCAGTCTTTCCCTATCTGGGGGTCCTTTTCGGCGAGAGGGGGACGTGGGTTCCCCAGATTAAGGCGAAGAGTTTATCCTTGGCCCGTTCCACGTCTGCCTTGTTGGGCTTTTCAAAAAGGTTGGGGGCCAGGCCGATGGAGGCACTCTTGAAAGTTTATAATAGCAAGTGTATCCCAATCGCGACTTATGGGTCCACTTTGTGGGGCTATGCTACTCATGATAAAATTCAAATGGTTAGGAATGGGCTCATCAGACATTTTTTATCTGTCCCTAAATCCACCCCTACCTTTTCCATCCATGAGGAGGTGGGCTTGTCCTATATTACAGACAAGTTAAAATTGGCACCCCTACTTTTCTGGGCTAAAACATGGCTCAATACAGAACTAACTTTGAACCATGTAATTCTGTCGGACGTCATTTTTATGGATCATGCTATGAAAATACCCTGGCTGAACTATTTAAAAAACACTTTTGCATCCCTAGGAATACCCAAACTTATTTTGACACCATCCAGTATTAGGAGAGAGGATGTCAAATGGATTAAGCACCATTTTTTGGAGAGGGTAAACTTAGACAGAGAGGAGAAGGAACTAGTGAAACCATCAGTAAGATCATACCTAGTGTTAACCACCACCCCCTCCCTGGAACCGTACCTTAAAATTGTCACCAAACCTCTTCATAGATTCTTATTAACAAAATTTAGGTTTAACATGATCCATTACTCATTAGGTTGTTACCAATCTTGGGCAAAACCAGAAGATGCCCCTCCCTGTGATTGTGACAAATTTTCTAATCAAGATACCATGCATTTTATGATGTTTTGTGGGTTTTATGCTACCGCAAGGAAAAAATATTTGATACCTGTCTTGAGTGAAGCTGGCTTTATTCAAGTCAGGCCTGGATTAATTTACCTCCAGATGTTGGGCAACACGTACATCATCTTTAGTGTTGCAAGTTTCTTAGTGGCAGCATTTAGAATTAGGAACAAACGAGTCCCACTGAATGTTCTATTTTAATCATGGTATTGTTTTTATTGATTTTAACTTATGTATATATGATGCATAATAGGCTAACTAGGGCTCAGTACTGATCTTGTACATTAATGAATTGTTGATTTTTAATCTTGTTTATAATTTTTTTAAATCGAATAAAGTGTATTTTGACTGACTGACTTTTTGTGAGCGACCAACCCAGGGCACCCTTCTAACCATCAAAAATTCCCGAAAAAGGTGGTTTCCTAGCCCTGTTCTACAATTCAGGAACTGGAGAGCTTTGTTCCTAAAGGGCGGACCAATGCTCCTCTTCGTGATGCGGAGGCTTAGGTACATTGGCTAGGATGATGGTATATGGGGTCGCCTCAGGTGGGAGATGTGAAGAGGCCCCCAATGGCAGCATATTTCCACGGCCCATGTTTCTACCTATAGGGCCCTGTGGTCCTCCACTGCCATTGTGATCAGACGGTATTGAGTGGTTCTGTGGCATTACTGTTGGAATTAGGGGAAAGCTAGCCAGCCCTCTACCCAGGGTGCTTGGTGGTAACCTTGATTCCCTATCATTTGGCCTAGTTATTTGTCTAATTTCCGGGATCGGGGGTAAATCTGTGGGTAAGTACTTCTCTAGTGTGCTAAGCCTTTGAGCAATTGCATCAAGTTTTACCATAACAGGATTAATCAGTGCTAAAAGCATTTCTTCGAGCTGTTTCACTAAGTCTGATGTCATCTGGGAACAATTTGGGCCCTGTGCTGCCACAGGTGGGCTGGGACTATTCACACTCCCTATGAGACTATATGGGGCTATGGGCGACACCACAGGCCCTCCCGTCTCAAGAGCAATGTTCCAACTTTTAGCTTGCTTGAAAATTTGATAACTAGTTTGGGGGCACTACGCACTTTTCTCTTTTTTGACTGTTCTTTCCCTTTGGGAGCTTGCATAGACTTCAGTTGCCTGGTGCGAGTGTGTGGTGGAGAGGGAGATCGTATCAAATTAGGAGAATTAACTGATGTTTGTAGTTCTAAGGTGCCCTTCTGCAAGTTAGATGCACTATTTTGAAGTACTCTAGGGCTCATAGCTACGACCGGGTTGGGCTCAGGGATATGAGCTTGTAATGGGCATGGATTTATTGGTTCTAAGGAGAGACTCCGCTCTGTGAGCTGTATCTCATGCATTAGCACAGACTCGGCCCTAGATAAAAAAGCATCAAATGTGCCCACAACTCCTACTACAGTGCCCCCCTTACATGCAATCTTACTCATTGCCTATATTATCACAATCACTTCAATAAGTAAAACTGATTTATCAACAGCAAACCTCCCAATAGCACAGCTTTATCTACAGCAGGTATCCAGCAATTAACCTACCCCTCGAGTTTTGAAAAATATAAACAAATATAAGCAAAGTCCCCTTAGTCCAGAGTCGTTGGATAATAAATCAGCTTACTTTAGATCCTGAGGTCAAAGTTAGAGGGGGGGTGGGTGTTGCACCGCCTCCGCCTGCCGCGGACGGGCCCGCCCTCCCAGGCACGCCCGCGCGCGTCCTGCGCTGCGGGGGCGCCCTCCTGAATTTAAACCGCCTCCTGGCGCTCTAAAGATGACGTGCAGCAGGGCGCAGGGGCACGCTGGGAGATGTAGTCCTTGCCCCTAGTTGCGGCGGTATCGCTGGAGCCGTGCTGACGTTGCAGCCCTCCGGTCGGCTGATCCTCGTGGCAGCGAGAGCTCAAGGGAGCAGCAGGTGAGCCCAAAACTGTGTCCTACCCGCAGTGCTTGCGTTAGCCACCAATGTTTAAGGAGCTTATCAGCTATATCACATTCCTGTCATTAAATTCATAAGCATTACATATGTATGGGATCTCTAAACTACGTTAGTAAAGAGAACCCTTTTCACGTTCAAACTTTCCGTGCTTTTTAAAAAAAATCAACACGAAATATAAAGCTCCAACAGGGGCGCTGGGGCATTGCACCAGTAGCCACATGGCCCCATTCATTCACAGTCGCAAGGGGTGGGGGTGGGTCTGGCTGCGGCAGCAAGGGTGAGTGACAGCACCTCTTACTAAAGCGCAGCTGCAATAGTGCGCATGCTCGATTTTGGGCTAGTCATTTTTATGACCAGCCCGAACATGCACACTACAGCCCCCTCCTACTACCATCCAGGACCAGGAGAGCGAGGGGGGAGTCGGGACCCGAGAGGCCGAGGGTTGCTTCATGCAGCAGTCCCCGGTCTCTAATGGGCGGGCCGTCTCCATGCCCTAGCCAATCCTGGTGCTGCTAATGCAGCGTCTGGATTGACATAGTGACCGCGGAGCCTAAGTCTGTGAGGGCAGACATTGGGTGGCACAACCGCAGCAGCCGCAATGTGATTGGCCATCGTTACTGCCCCATGCATGGATCTGCACTCGGACTTGGAACGCAAACTAGAGAGCTGCGGGGGCCTTGCGCCTCCTGCACCAGCAGCTGGAGCGGGAGATCTTTTGGCTGGGCTACCTGGAAAGGGTTCTGGAGCGGCAAAAAGGGAAATCCAGTACAGCCCCCCAACAGGCGGCATCCATGGGGCAAGGGGGACCAGACTTAGAAAGTGAGGACGCAAGTGTGCACAGAGGGTCTGGCGACAACCTGGACTGTCAGACCAAAACAACATAAACGTGCATCAACAGAAGAGGAGATCAAAGAGCACACGCCGCTAGAAGGAGAGAATAGGCAACCACCTGCAAAAAAAACCAAGCAGAAGCCACCACTTCTGAGGGAGAACAAGGACGAGCTAAAGGCCCTGGGGGTGCGCGGAGGGCTGCCACGAGAGTTGGGGGAGAATTTGGAGAGCAGCCAGGAGAGTTGTTGGCGGAGAGCAGCCAGGGGAAATGAGAGAGATCGGAGAGTAAAGGGAAAGTTCCTGGCAGGAGCGGACTCGGAGGTGGCGTGGTACCGGCGGTAAGGTAGGTTACTTTAACTTTTTATTTTTACCCCCCATCCCCCACCCCGCGAGCATGCCAGCTGCGGCTGGGGTAGTTGTAAGTGAGATGTCTCCAACGTCCAGAATGAGCCTCTTGTTCCAAGACTGACCAGGGCAGTGGTGGGTGAGGAACCCTTGGAAAATCCGGTGTCCGTATTGTCATAAGATTGCAGCTGTGGTCCTCTTGACAGTTTATTTTGCCAGGAAAGTCCTGGGGAAAGTTGCACTAAGTAAGGCGAGCGGATTGTGCCAGAGCTGTGTTGTGAGGAGCAGTGAAGAATAAGGTGTCCGGCACTCTGTAGGAAGTTCTATTGCAAGGAACCATGGGGTGCAGTGCTTGTGTGGCCCCCATGCGACCACAATTTGGGACAGGGCAGTGGTGAGTAGAGTTGGACTGCGACAGAAAATAGGCCCAGGCACCAAAATAAAAGTGGTCCGGAATGACAGCTAAAAAAAAGTGACACGTATTTGGAATCAGGGCAGTTTTTAAGTTATAAAGACACTCTGTATGGGTGTTTGACAGTAAAGGGAGACAGCATGCATTTCTGCTTACTGCAGGCAATGTGGTAATATCAGGGAATTAACAATACAACCTGCTTAACAGACTATAAAACAAACCCACAAACAGTCAAAAATCATCCCTCGGTGGGTGAGGTTACCCTGTGTGGTTGCCATGCCAGTACTGTCCCTAAAAGGGCAGTGGTGAGTGAGGTGCCTAGACACCAAAGCTGGCTGGTGTATCTTGGGGGCTGAGGTAAGTGACCAGTGGTGGTGAGTGGAGTACCTAGAGGTGGATTTTTCCAAAGGAGGCTGTTGTGAGAGGACCAGGGTCAGAGCAACTTCAACTGCAAAATCAAACATTCAAGTGAGTAAACACCTAACACTTCCCTGCAAGTTATATGTGGGTGTTGAAATGCTTCTCTATAACCTGTATGTGGATAATGGTCAAATACTTTATCAGAGTTGATGTAGGGAGAAGTTGGTGACTGGAATTGGATAAAAGTACTGTGGTTCTGTGTGTAAAAGACAGTAGCTAATGGAACGGAAGGAATGAAAATTGACTGCTAAAACTGTGCTCTGTTTACTGGCCCTGCAATAGCCGTGTGTTAGACCTGTCAGCCCTAGGGTGGTCTTACCTCGCATATTTTTTCCCTTTCTGACTCAGTTTTGACCGCCATTTTTTGTTGGACATAGGACTCTGGGCGCCTTGCCACTGCTAAACAGTGCTGAGGTGCCGGTGGTTTCTCCTAACAACATGGTTGCCACAGGCCCCTGCTACTGCAGAGTGGCCACTGCCCTATCTGCGCACTAGTAGTTGAGATAAGGCTGGGACATAATGCTACTGTAACCCTGAGTGTCTCGCCTCTTGTCATCAGAGACAGTCCCCAGAGCCTCTAGAACCTTCCCACCCCCCAGGCTAGCGCCAGAACTTGCCGCCTTTTGTAGGGTCACCTGACCTAGGGGTATAAAAGTAAAGGAGGGAAACCTGACAAGTCAGTTGGTGCACTTCTGGACCTGGGGACCCTCCGCCGGAGTAAAGGCTGCTTAGCTAGGGGGAGGCTACACTACTGAGGTAGACTGATCTTAGGCCCTGCTGCCCCAAGATAGACGAGTGATCCTGCCAGCCTGCTGACCTTGCCCAGTGTCAGGCTTTGGTGCTCCTCGATTTGTTGGCTGCCTTCGACACGGTCGACCATATATTCTGGTCGGCCGTGTCGAGGAGGCCGGCATTCGGGGATCAGCCCTTGACTGGGTCCGCTCGTTTGTGAGTGACCGTCATCAGGCCGTCCGCCTTACTCAGTTCTCTGCCGACAAAGTTGGGTTAACATGCGGTGTCCCGCAGGGCTCTTCTCTTTCCCCCCCTTCTTTTTAATTTGTATCTTGCCCCCCTCATTCGCTCTCTACGTGGCAGTAATGTCACTGCATTCAACTATGCAGATGATATTCAACTGATCTTCGACACTGATTCCTCAGACCAATCTATCTCCAACTTCCAGTCCACGTTGTGCCACACCAGTGATTGGATGGGGGTAAATTATCTAAAACTTAACCCTGATAAGACCAAATTGGTTCTTATCGGGGGCACCTCCAACCCATGGAGCCCCAATTTTTGGCCCACCTGCTTGGGTCTCCTTCCCCGCCCCACTGACTCTGCCAAAAGCCTTGGGGTGGTTATCTGTAAAGATTTTTCGATGAAACCCTAAATTAAGGCGGTGGTTTCATCTAGTTTCTTTCATCTACGTAAAATCAGTAAGATAGCTCGATTCCTTACAACAGAGGCCCTCACCCTGGCTCTACTGGCCCTAGTAGTCTCCAGGCTAGACTACGCCAACTCCCTTTATGTCGGCATCCCCGCCTACCAGCTGAACCGTCTACAGCGGGTCCAGAACCAGGCGGCACGACTGATCTTCAAACAGCCCAAACACCAACATGTCCGTCCTCTGCTAAAAGCCCTTCACTGGCTCCCCGTTATTGAACGGTGTAACTTTAAACTGGGCTGCACCATCTTCAAAGCACTGGCTTGTCTTGGTCCAGTTTTCATCTCCTCTCTTCTTCATCATTATGCCCCCCCCCCCCCCCGGAATCTCAGGTCCTCCCATCTTGCTTTACTTATACCTCCACCTTCAGACGCAAGAAACATGGAGGGCTCAAATTTTCGTTTTTGCCCCCTCCTTTTGGAATGCACTCCCCCTTGAGCTTAGGCTCACCACTTCTTACCCTAGTTTCAGGTCTCTCCTGAAAACATATCTGTTCCGCAGGGCACACAACTAGTCTTCTCTTCCTCTGCTTCTACCTGGTCCTTCTGGTCTCCCTTCTGCCAATAGCGCCATGAAACCGCTGGGTGTAAGTGCGCTTTATAAGTATTTTTTACATTACATTACAGTGTGCCTGCCCGGGACTACCATCTTCCCCACACTGCAACTAACTACTGCAACTAACTTCTGCAACTAATACCTGCCATCTACTGCCAGCGCTGTGACTGGGGAAGCGCTGTGGACCTAACCCCTGAAACCCCCCAAACAGCGCTGTGACTTCTGAGTGCTGGGGGAACCTGCAAGCGCTGCTTCTGCTGGGAACCACAAGGTCATTTGCGCTGAACCTGCTAAGCGCTATGCCACAAGACTCCCGCTATTGCCCCTGAGTGCTGTGACTCAAGAATCCTGCAACTGTCCCCCAGCGCTGTTCCAGCGAAGCGCTATGTAGCCTCACAGCCTGTCACTGCCCCCAGCGCTGAATCAGCGAAGCGCTGTATGTCAATGATCACCGCCGCTGGCCTGGTACCTGCATGCAAACACTTTGCCCTGAAGAGACGTTGTGGCCTAAATCACCTCCGCAGCCCAGGTGCCAATGAGTGAAGAAGAGCTGTGGCGGCCAAAATCTGCCGCAACTACCACGATGGCCGCGCTAGGCCTGGGGCGCGCAAGAGAGCGTTGCTGGGCAACTGGGGCGCCGGCCACGCCCCCAAGAAACGTGCATTGATTGGATCTCAGGCCCGAGACGAGCTGGGAGTTCAGAGCCCGCACCAGAGTCGAGTAGAGGAGGTCCAGGGAGTGAGCAAGGCCCGAGAGACCCCTGGGCCTCTCCCTATATGTAGGAGAAGTGAACAGCCCCCAGTCAAGCCCTGAGAGAGAGAAGGGGCGGGCTGACTGGGAGTAGGGGCATTCCGCGCCTGCAAGGACCGCCTGATGCCTGTATTGAATAGATGCCTATGAAATGTGTTCTATGTCTAGGTAGTACTGCATGTGTAGAAGATTTGTCTGAGGGTTGCTACCTGTAACAGAAGAATATCTGCATTAGTATAGCTACCGAAAGGTGCTTGAGCTGAGCCTGTCTGCAGCTGTCAGTACCAACTCCCTTAGCTGTTCCGGGATAAATCCAAACCAAAGATAGCAAGTAACCGCGAGGATTATAATGCACTTAAGAGTATATGGTATGGCAATATCCCGGAACAGCTAAGGGAGTTGGTCCTGACAGCTGCAGACAGGCTCAGCTCATGCTAGAGCACCATCTCACATAAAACCAAGCACTCTGCCTCCAGGATTGTTAAGGCCTGCCATAGGAGTGACTTATAGGTATATATATGTCCAGATATTGGTTTAGATATAGGTATACTATATCTAAGCAAGGGGAGATTACACAACCTTGCCCCAGCTGAGTGATCAGCCAGTTGTGTCAGTTTGGATAGCCAGCCAGGGGTGGCAAAAGATATGCTGCAGCCCCTGGTAGTCCTTGGATACACCTATGCCCTGGGTACCTATAGTACTCAGTACAGGGGCTGATAAGGTGAACGAATGTCCAATTGGGTATGTACCTAAAGTACATGGATGTGAATTTAGAGAGAGAAGAGCAGGCTGTGGGTCTGATTAGCAGGCCCACAGCCACATTATGTCGAAAACCAGTGAAGCAAAAGCAAAAATCTGGGGTAACCATAGGAAAGCAGACCCTACTCTCCTACATCACCCCCCCCCCCCCAAACGCAGGGACATTAAACTTAACCATGACCAGATAAGTCTTCATGTTCTAAGTGGAAATACCTGGAGATACCATCTGCATTGCCATGGTCAGTCCCTGGTCTGTGTTCCACTGTAAAGTCCATCCCTTGTAGGGAAATGGACCACCTGAGCAGTTTGGGATTCTCACCCTTCATCTGATTTTGCCACAAGAGGGGCTAATGGTCTGTCTGAATTGGGAAGTGAGTGCCAAACAAGTATGGTCTCTGTGGAATTTTAGTTTGCAATCTGAACATCATCTGCGCCAGCTTGTCACCTATGTACTACGTGCACGGCAGCCATTTTTAGGTCACCTATGTACTACGTGCACGGCAGCCATTTTAGATATCATGGTCTCCCTATCCACGATCGATCGCCAGCGCGCCCCTCTGACCCAGCAAGCATCCTCCGCGCACCCTGGCTCCCCCTCCCTCCCCCTCATGAACATAACCCTTCTGCATGACCCTGTCCTTGGGAGTCATGCCAGCGCCTGACCAACACCTCCTCTCCTCCCATGAATGCCCCTCTGTTGATAAACCTCCCCTCCGCACTGGTCTGTCCACACGGCATGAATACCACTCCTTTGATGACCCCTCACCCCGTGTCCAGCTGTCCACGCAGGTCCGAGGCCATTGCCTAAGCCGAGAGATATCATTTACTGCCCCTTATTGTATGAGGTCGCTCTCCTTCAAAGGACCCTCTATTGATCCAGGCCTCCCCACCCCCTGTGATATGATCAGGCGCACACATCCTAAGACTCGACGGAACACGCAGCTGAGTGATGACCCCCTCCTCTTATCAGCAGGTTAAGGACCTCTATTGTGAAGGTATATGGGGGTGGGATTGACACGAGGATTACGGGGATGTCTTTTCCTTGCTTTACAAAGTTCTGATTGTAATAAAGAAAGGTCACATGCCATAAACCAGTGTATAAGAGGCCAGGCCTCCGAGAGGCTGTTAGAGCACCTCGAGACGATACCTTGTTGTCTGATCTGATGTGTTCTGCTCCGTCGGAATAAACTTCTGTTTTCCTGCCTTCTGGTCTCCGGCGCCTGCCTCATTGCTTGGTAATTTGAATGGTACAAGGGCGGTTAGCGCCGGGCAAATCTTGAGAAAGGTCCTAGCCCTACCTTTTTCCACAATTGGCGCCCACGTGGGGCCCATCAGCGACACGTGGATCCAGTGGGAGAGGTCCCGATGACAGAGTAAACGACTGCAACGATCGGGAAGAGCTCGTGTCCGATAGACCCTCCTCTGACAGCCGATCATCCGACCTTCACTAGTTCTGAACAGACCTCTCTCGAGTGATCTACGGTCCTGACTGGGAACCATCAGGAGTGCCACGAACATCACGAAGGAGAGAGGACGATCGGGCGCTGGATCCAGAGGACAGGAAACCGTCCATGCGGTCCGGGTAAGGTCGTGTAAACACGACGAATTGAGAAAAGATTGTTTTTGTTGGGATAATACTAGTATTACGCTTTGTTGAAACCTCTGGAGATTCGCTGTCTGCAAACGGAGAAAAACAACAGGCTCTCTCTTTGCAAACAGTGAAGGATAGGTAACGCAGACTTTTGTCCCCGTTGTAACCCGTCGTGCCTATCTTCCTCCCCCACTGTTTCCCGAACTGTCGTTCGTGGATTATTGTCTGGAGATTCTTTGTCCGCAAACAGGGAAGAACAAGGTCTCTCTTTGCAGGTAGAGAAAGAGTGGGTAACGATAACTTTTCGTGCCCACTTATTCTCCCCACTGAATTGTTTTGATTGACCGATTGTTCGGTATTGGTTCGTTTGAGGTATTCACCGCCGGCAAACAACGGAGAATAGAAATATTCTGTCTAGTCTTTGCCCGCCGTGATAAGATAGGTAGTGCAGACTTTTGTCCCCGTTGTAATCCGTCATGCCTATCTTCTCCCCACTGGTTGGTAGCCTGTTTAGCCCGGACCGCTTATTAGAGATGAACGATCCAGCTCCACTGGAGGGCACCCCTAATAAGGACATGTTCACTAAGTATGGACTAGTCGCTATAGCTTACACTAAGCTATGGCATAAATATATAAAGAAGAACCCTGAAAGTCAGTGGCCACTGATAGGTTCCTTTAATGAAAATAAAATAAGAACATTAGAAATAGCGCTCCAGAAGAATAAGACCACGCCCACTATGCTCGACAGTATCGGCATGTGGCGCAAAGAAACGGAACAACGAAAGAAAAGAGAAGAAGCAAAAATAGGGAAAGAATTACGAAAGGCAGCCCACCTAGCCGCAAAGCAACTAGAAGAGGAAATAAAAGAAAGAAAGGAAGCTACACAAAACCAAGAATCAGGGTCGACAGGCCAATGTCCTGTTAGGACCCCCTCTGCACTCTACCCTGAATTGCCCTCCAAACAACGGGCAAACGATGAGTTACTGCTAGGTCCCCCAATCATCTACATGCCCCCTCCATATGCCCCCAGCCAACAAAGCCTGCGAGCCCCGAGTGTGAGTGAAAGTGACCCTAGCGCTAGTGCACCAGCCCTCGCGGCCTCTGCACCAGCCACATTCACAACTTCGTCAGACGATCCCGAGGCTATCAAACAATCACCAGCTAGGCTAAACAGGTTGAGCAAAGATGAACGGGATGGGATCGACAAAATAGCAAAGGCATTAGTAGAACGAAGGGAGAGCGAAGATTATACAATGAGCATATATAATTCACATGCCGACAGCCACAGACGGCATTTCATCTTGCGGTTCAGCTACTACACCCTGAACGCATATGAAGATAGGTATCAAAGTAAGGGTCCCGCTAAACTAACAACGCTGTATAGGAAGATTGATGTTGGAGATGGGACTGAACGTGAGGCGACGGAGCTCTTCATGCAAATGCTTGAGGTCTTCCGCCACCTCACGGAACAGAAACCAGAAGCCAAGATTACGGTCCCTGAGACAACCTCGGTAGAAGTAGCCAATACTATGATGCCTATCAGAGAAGCGGCCCCTTACTGGATCCCGCCACGGGGCCAGGGAACGAGCGATGATATTAATAATGAAAATGCAAAGGGAAGGGTTGTGTACAATTGGGTTTACCAACCATGGGACCGACAAGATATCCTAACCTTCAAACAAACCCTGCCCGATTTGAGAAAGAACCCGACGGCATTTTATACCGAATTAGGCACAGCCTTGGGTTCGACAATAATGACTCTAGCAGACATTGACTTGTTCTTTGGGTTATGCCTGCCAGCTGACGTGTGGAAGCAAATCCGGAAGGCTGACCACACGGATCTGTTTGGACATACCTGGGACCAACTCGGTGAACTAGATAGACAGCGAGAGCCAGGAAGGAAACCAGTGAAGGACATACTGGAACTCCCAGACAAACTAGTTCAGAAGTTAAAAACACTGGTCCCGGAAAGAAAGGTAGACTGGTCGATAGTCACGGCCTGTCGACAGAAACCCCAGGAAGATGTGTCAGAATACTTCTCCCGATTCGAGACAGTGTTCTCCGACTACAGTGGCCAAGACATGACCACCGCAACCGGACAGCACCTGTTTGTACAAAACTATGTAAAGGGTCTAACACAAGAAGTCTCCCAAAAACTGCAGACGAGTGAGAGTAGTTGGGGGGCCTCCAAACCCGCAGCTATCCTTCAGATGGCTCAGTATTACGAGCACCAAAAGAATGAGAATGATAGGGCGTCCGAGAAAAAGAAGAAAGATTTAAAGGAAAGGGTAATGATAGCCCAGATACAGGGTATAGCGGTAGGACGGGAGCACCAAAGGGGGAACTACCAATCAACCACCCCCAGAGATCTACCTCCTAAAGATCACACCCCAACATCTCACACTGGACGACGAGATATTAGCAATGACCAATGCGCCTTCTGCAAAGGGTTCGGCCATTGGAAATCCCAGTGCCCGGTTCTACTAGAGATGAATAGAAATAGGGACTCCCGGGATATGGCAGGAGGGCCAAGAAATAGAGTACCAGGACGAGGGAGCACCAACGACACCAACAATGACAGATCAGGGAGACCGAACACATTTGACCGTCCCCGACAGAACCAATATCAGCTGTCCGAAGGTGAAAATACCCCAGACTTTGCATAGGACTGCCAGGGGCAAGGGAGGGATCCAGTCGAGCTCTGTGTTGACCAGCAAGGTCCTTATGTCACCGCTAAGGTCCTGGGTACAGAGTCTCCATTCTTGGTAGACACTGGGGCGACACGTAGTGTGTTATCAAAACGACTGATTCCAAGGGCACCCTTGTCTGGCTCACACATAACGTCGATAGGTTTCGATGGAACGCCCTCCACTAACCCCCTGTCCGTACCTATTACTTTTGACCTAGAAAACAACACCACTAACGCGACATTTCTGCTTTCCTCCAACTCCCCTGACGCCATTATGGGCATTGACTTACTGAAACACTTTCGAGCTACCATTAGGTGTTCCCCAGATGGAATACGAGTCATCCTGTACGACAACCCAGACTTGCCCAGATTCCGTCCCCCACGACACATGTGCTCCATAACTGACGCTGACATGTCCTTGCTTGACACCCTGCCTCCGTACCTATGGGCCAAAAATGACTCTGATGTGGGGCGAATGATGATTGATCCTATTCACATAACTGTACGACAGGACGCTATGCTCCCGAAGCTCCCGCAATATCGGATATCGCCAGAGGGTGAGAAGGCACTGGTAGCGATCATTCAGTCTCTGGTAGATGCGGGAGTGGTTGAAGAAGTGGTTAGCAACGTCTGCAACAGCCCAATCTTACCTATTGTTAAGAAGCAAGGTGAAGGAGATGAGAAAGCGTACCGCTTCATCATCGACTTGCGAGAGATTAACAAAGTGGTTGTACCCCAATATCCTGTAGTCTCTGATATCACCACCATTTTGACCCTCATCCCGTCCACTGCCACCACCTTCACTGTTATCGACCTTAAGAACGCGTTTTTCTCTATCCCCATCCATCCAGACAGCCGTTATCTCTTCGGCTTCACTTTAAAATCCCGCTCGTACCGATTTTGTAGAGCTCCCCAGGGGTACACTGAAAGTCCCAGCATTTACAGCCAGGCCCTCAAAAGACAGCTAGATGCCTTCCAGCTACCAGATGGAGTGGTGTTGATTCAATATGTTGACGATATCCTTTTGGCGGCCGACACCACCCCGCTTGCAACGACAGCCACCGTCCAACTCCTACACTTTCTTGCAGAAAATGGCCATAAAGTCTCCAAAAAGAAGTTACAGTTCTGCCAGCCACAAGTGACTTACCTAGGCCATCTTCTGTCCAAAGAAGGGAGGAAACTTACACCCGACCGAATCCAAACCATCCTAGACACCCCCATCCCAAAAACACAAAAGCAGGTCCGCTCTTTGGTTGGCCTAACCTCTTTTTGCAGACAGTGGTTGCCTAATTACAGCCTCATTGTGAAACCATTACTTGCCCTGCTGACCAAAGATGTCCCCTCCCCGCTTCCTTGGACCACTGAGTGTCAAGCCTCCTTTAAGGAATTACGGGATGCACTCTGCTCAGCGCCTGTCCTAGGAACCCCGGATTACTCCAAACCCTTCTCCCTCTTCACCCACGAAAGGGAGGGGTGTGCATTGTCTGTCCTAACGCAATCAATTGGCCCTAAGCAACGCCCTTGTGCCTACTTCTCCGCCACTCTTGATCCTGTAGCCAGAGCTTTGCCTGCCTGCCTTCGAGCAGTAGCTGCCGCTGCTGTCTCTATCCGTCAGAGCGAGGGAATCGTACTTTCCAACTCCCTCACAGTGCTAGTACCCCATGCAGTCGACACCCTCTTGAACCAGACCAAGACCCAACACCTGACTAGCGCACGACTGACAGGGTACGAGTTGACTCTGCTTGCACCCCACATCACACTAAAGAGATGCACGACTTTGAATCCTGCCACATTGTTACCCCTGCCTGAAAATTACCCCGACGTTCCTCCCATCCATGACTGTGTGACCCTCACGGACGAACAAACTAGGAGTAGGGTTGACCTCCGAGACACTGCTTTTCCTGACCCCGATGGAGAGCTATGGGTAGACGGCTCATGTATCAAACTCCCAGATGGCACCACTTCAGCTGCCTATGCAGTAACGACAGCCCGAACAGTAGTTGAGACAGCCTGCATCACACAACGATCTGCCCAGGCAGCAGAGCTGATAGCCCTCACCCGAGCATGCATCATAGCCGCAGGGACCACCGCGAACGTATATACGGACAGCCAGTATGCCTTCGGAGTGGTCCACCATTTTGGGCTCCTGTGGAGGGAGAGGGGATTCCTGACGTCCCACGGCACCCCGATCCTCCACGGAGATCTAGTCTCCGCTCTGATTGAAGCAGTTCTCCTCCCCAAACGATTAGCGGTGATCAAATGTCAGGCACACAAAAGGGTGACGGACTTAGTCGGACAAGGGAATGCATTGGCCGACATCACTGCACGAACCACAGCTGAGAATAGGACGGCGACACGCATGTACATGACCAGGTCACAAGCAGAAACATGGAGTGACACAAGGATAATGATCAAAGACATACAGTCGGCCAGCACCCCTCACGAGCTGACTAATTGGGCAAGGGTGGGTTTGAAGGATGAGGAGGGCTGCTGGCGAACGAAGGATGCAAGCAAATGGTTGCTGCCCGACTCATATCTGATTCCCATACTGACAATGGCTCACTCCCCCGCACACATAGGATCTGCACCCATGATCGAACTCATTTCCAAAGTCTGGCACAACGATAAAATCCCTGACTCAGCCAGGCGCCTAGTTCAGCAGTGCCTTATCTGTCTGCAACACAACCCCGGGAAAGGAACTGTAGTACCCCGGGGAGGGTTTGGGACCCCCAATCACCCCTTTGAGGTCCTTCAGATGGACTACATCCAACTAGAGAGATGCCAAAACCTGAAGTATGTACTAGTCATCGTATGTGCCTTCAGCAAATGGGTGGAGGCCTATCCAACCCGTGACAACACTGCCATGACTACTGCCAAAGTACTACTGAAGGAATTCTTCCCTCGCTATGGCCTTTGTCGAATTTTATGGAGCGACAATGGCCCCCACTTCATAGCTGAGGTTATCCAACTAATCTTAAAGGGGTTGGGGGTGAAGCAACGGTTTCATGCGGTCTTCCACCCCCAATCCGCCGGTCTAGTGGAACGCCATAATGCCACACTGAAGCTTAAATTGTCAAAAATAGTGGCCACCACTGGACTTAACTGGCCGGATGCCCTCCCACTGGCTTTGTTATCGATGCGCTCCACTCCCACCAAGCACCATTTGACCCCCTACGAGGTCGTGTTTGGGCGACCGATGAATCTCTGGACTGCTCCCAAACCGACCTCCATTCATGACGTCCCAGACGTCCTACTATCTGATTATTTGTGCAAGTTAACTAAAACGTTGTCTGTCATTCATCAACAGGTGCAGCAGGCCATCCCCGATGCTTCCAGGGGCCCCGGCCATGACATCCAACCGGGAGATTTCGTGTTGATACGAAATTTCCAGCGAACCAAGAGTCTGGAACCTCGGTGGACGGGCCCCTGGCAAGTGCTGATCACCACCCGAACGGCACTCCGAGTGGAGGGGAAGAAGCACTGGCTGCACGCGCATCATTGCCGGAAGGTCTCTGCAAACCTGGCCACGACAGAAAACGTCAGCGCCCAAGAAGAGCTCCTGAGCAAAGACCGACCGATATTGGACTGTTATCCCGATACTGAGGCACTCGAACTTGCAAAATTCTCTGATCCCACTGTGCCATCCAGAGAAGGGTATTTCCTGCGTCGAAAGGAGGGAGTTTCGGCTAAGTAGGCCACGGACTAAGTTAAATCTCAGAACGGTGACCTAAACACAATCAAGGGTTACCGGGAGAGAAGCTAAACGAAGTCTGTGGTTCTGCCCACTACCGAGCCCCTTGAAGGTGATGGAAGCGCCAGATAAGAAGATGATGGAAGCGCCAGATAAGAAGATGATGGAAGCAACAGGAAATACCCAGTATCGAAATCCAAAGACTGACAACTTGCACAAATCAAAGACAATCGCACTCTTCATTGTCTTCCTCTTCTGCCTCCTCCTCATGACCTCCTTCTGGATTCTGGAGGAAAGCACACCGGCCCACAAGGCACTACTACCAACTGCACAACCGACACCCCTGAAAGAGCATCACCTAATCTCCCTGTCGCCTCAGCTCCGAGAACGGCGCAGGGAATTCTGGAACAATTCCTTCGTGCAACTGTTGCACCAACACAACCTTGCAGCAAATGCTACGAACTGCTGGATCTGCGGGTTGCTCCCGCATGCCACAGGACACTCCATCCCCTTCATCCCTTCTCCTTTCTCAGTCCACGGCTCCTGCCTCGCCTGGTTGATCCTCATGCAAGAGAGCCACAAGGACAACGCCACCTCCAGCCGGACAGTGTCACACTTCTACTCTGGGTTCTGGCTGAACAAAACCGGAAGGACCCCTGCTGCCCTGTGTCCTGCGCTCGCAGGCGCCACCTTCCTCAAAGACATTCCAGCCAAAGAACGAGTCGAAGTACAGGTGCTCCACAATCCAGCCAGAACCACCTTCACTCATCTGCAAAAACAAACTACCGCCACTCTGACTGTGGCCCTGTCTGTTATCAACGTCACAGGTCTCGTGTGTCTCGAAGGCCATGGAACGCAGCTGGTGGGTCACAGCGCCTGCCGAATCACCAAAACATTGGACTCAGCTGACCCCCCTTCCTTTGTTGCTTCTCCGAACATGTACTTTGTGTGTGGCACCAAAGCTTACACCTGGCTCCCGTAGGGTTGGAAGGGAATCTGTTACATTTCCTTCGTTCTTCCACCCACATATGTAGCCCCTGCCAACCATCACCGACAGAGGCGTGCAGACGACCTTGGACAAGCCGACTCCACCGGAGCACAGTTCCTGGATGCAGCAAAGGGACTTGTTCCTCTGTGGGGCCCAATGGCAAACAGCCGTGCTATCCGACACCTGACCCAGGCAGTAGAAACAACGATCAACATCACGGCTGGCATCCTCGCCAACAACACTGCGGAGCTCCAGGCGGTCCGCCTTGTGACCCTTCAAAATCGTCTTGTCTTAGACGTGGTCCTAGCCGACCGAGGAGGAGCATGCCGCATCATCGGATCCAGCTGCTGCACCTACGTGCCAGACAACTCGCCTTCAGTCTACAAAACCATTGAACACCTCCACAGACTTTCCTCAGAGGTTCACCAAGAACAGGAAGGATGGTCGCTTGGGAGCTGGTTTTGGGACACTTTGAAGAATTGGGGCCGGAAGTTGTTTTCCTTCGTGCTGATACCTGTTGTGATAATATGTGGGTGTTGCTTAGGTATCCAATGTCTGCCACCTTTGTGCGGCCTTGTTTCTAACTGTATGTGCCCAAAGACTTTGGACTTCCGAAATGAGCACATGAGCCCCCTTTATGAAGTAGAAATACGTGGCCTTATGGGGATAAATCCAAACTGACAAGTTGGCGAGACATGTTAAAAGGGAGGACTGTGGAATTTTAGTTTGCAATCTGAACATCATCTGCGCCAGCTTGTCACCTATGTACTACGTGCACGGCAGCCATTTTTAGGTCACCTATGTACTACGTGCACGGCAGCCATTTTAGATATCATGGTCTCCCTATCCACGATCGATCGCCAGCGCGCCCCTCTGACCCAGCAAGCATCCTCCGCGCACCCTGGCTCCCCCTCCCTCCCCCTCATGAACATAACCCTTCTGCATGACCCTGTCCTTGGGAGTCATGCCAGCGCCTGACCAACACCTCCTCTCCTCCCATGAATGCCCCTCTGTTGATAAACCTCCCCTCCGCACTGGTCTGTCCACACAGCATGAATACCACTCCTTTGATGACCCCTCACCCCGTGTCCAGCTGTCCACGCAGGTCCGAGGCCATTGCCTAAGCCGAGAGATATCATTTACTGCCCCTTATTGTATGAGGTCGCTCTCCTTCAAAGGACCCTCTATTGATCCAGGCCTCCCCACCCCCTGTGATATGATCAGGCGCACACATCCTAAGACTCGACGGAACACGCAGCTGAGTGATGACCCCCTCCTCTTATCAGCAGGTTAAGGACCTCTATTGTGAAGGTATATGGGGGTGGGATTGACACGAGGATTACGGGGATGTCTTTTCCTTGCTTTACAAAGTTCTGATTGTAATAAAGAAAGGTCACATGCCATAAACCAGTGTATAAGAGGCCAGGCCTCCGAGAGGCTGTTAGAGCACCTCGAGACGATACCTTGTTGTCTGATCTGATGTGTTCTGCTCCGTCGGAATAAACTTCTGTTTTCCTGCCTTCTGGTCTCCGGCGCCTGCCTCATTGCTTGGTAATTTGAATGGTACAAGGGCGGTTAGCGCCGGGCAAATCTTGAGAAAGGTCCTAGCCCTACCTTTTTCCACAGTCTCAACTTCTTCAGGGCCCAAACCACAGCAAAGGCCTCCCTCTCAATGGCTGACCAACGTTCTCTCTAGGGGTTAGCCTTCTGCTAATGAAAGCAATGGGCTGGTCTTGACCATCTACATTAAGTTGTGAAAGCACAGCTCCCACCCCCAACTCAGAAGCATCTGTTTGAACAATGAACTGTTTGGAGTAGTCAGGACTCTTCAGGATAGGTGCAGAGCACATGGCCTTCTTCAGGTCATCAAATGCCTTTTGACAGCTAACTGTCCACTGAACCTTTTGTGGCATCTTCTTGGATGTCAGGTCATTCAATGGTGTCACAATGGACCCATAGTTCTTTACAAATTTCCTGTAATACCCAGTCAGGCCCAAGAAGGCTCTGACTTGTGTCTGGGTAGTTGGAGGAGCCCAGTCCTTTATGGCCTGGATCTTGCTCTCCAATGGTTGAACCTGACCCCCACCTACTAGGTGGCCCAGGTACACAACCTTGCTCTGCCCTATCTGGCACTTGGTAGCCTTGATAGTCAGGCCTGCCTTTTGCAGGGCCTACAGAACTTTCTTCAGGTGGATCAGGTGATCCTCCCAGGTGGAGCTGAAGACAGCAATATCATCTAGATATGCTGCACAAAAGTCATCCAACCCAGCAAGGACTTGATTCACCAACCTTTGGAAAGTGGCAGGTGCATTCTTCAAACCAAAGGGCATTACCACAAATTGATAATGTCCACTGGGGGTTGAGAGTGTTGTTTTGGCTTTAGTCTCCTCAGCTAACCTGATTTGCCATTAGCCAGCTGTCAAGTCAAATGTGCTCAGAAATTTGGCAGAAGCCAACTTATCTATGAACTCATCTGCCCTTGGAATAGGATGAACATCTGTCCTAGTGACAACATTGAGACCTCTATAGTCCACACAAAACCTCATTTCTCTCTTTTCATCTTTGGTGTGAGGTTTTGGCACAAGGACTACTGGACTGGCCCATGGGCTCTCTGGTGGCTCAATAACTCCAAAGTCAAGCATTTTCTGCACCTCAGCCTTTATACAATCCCTGACATGGTCAGGTTGCCTGTAGATGTTATTCTTCACAGGCAGACTGTCACCAGTGTCCACCTCATGGGTGTACCAGTTAGTTTAACTGGGTGTAAGAGAAAACATATGTCTATGAGCCTGCAACACCTGTCTGCAGTCCCATTGCTGTTGGTCAGTGAGGCTGCCTGCCAAGGCTACTCCATCCACTGAACCATCATCAGGGTTTTGGGATAACAGGTCTGGGGGAGGGTCACTCTCTTCCTCCTGGTCCCCATCTGTAGCCATGAGTAAACCCATGTCTTCCCTGTCAACAAATACTTCCAATCTGTTTACATGGAGCACCCTGTGGGGGCTCCTAGGGGTGCCAAGGTCCACCAAGTAGGTGACCTCTCCCTTTTTCTCCAGTATGGTGTAGGGTCCATACCATTTGTCTTGGAGAGATGCTGGGGCCACTGGCTCCAACACCCACACCTTCTGCCCTAGCGGGTACTCAGAACAGCCTTTTGGTCATGCCAAGCTTTCTGTAATTCTTGGCTGGCCTCCAGTTTTTTGGTTGCCTTCTCCATGTATTCAGCCATCCTGGAGCGGAGACCAAGTACATAGTCCACAACATCAAATTTAGGCTTTTTGAGAGGTAACTCACATCCTTCCTTCACAAGACACAATGGACCCCTTACAGGGTGGCCAAACAAAAGTTCAAAAGGGCTGTAGCCAACCCCCTTCTGTGGGACCTCTCTGTAAGCAAAGAGTAGGCAGGGTAAAAGGAAGTCCCATCTTCGCCTGAGCTTTTATCATCCCCTTTAGGGTCTTTTTGAACCTTTCAACAAGCCCATTGCACTGTGGATGGTAGGGTGTGGTAAACTTATAGTTCACTCCACACTCTTTCCACATTGCTTTTAAATATCCAGACATGAAGTTGGTACCTCTGTCTGAAAGTACCTCCTTTGGAAAGCCCACTCTTGAGAATACTGCAAGTAGGGCACTTGTCACAACAGGTGCTGTTGTGGTCCTCAGGGGAATTGCCTCTGGGTACCTGGTGGCATGATCCACTACCACCAGGATAAATCTGTGTCCAGATGCTGTTTGGGGGTCCATTGGTCCAACAATGTCTATCCCCACTCTTTCAAAGGGCACCCCCACCACAGGCAGTGGTATCAGGGGGACCTTTGTGGTGCCACCTGTTTTGCCACTGGCTTGGCAGGTGACACAGGAGCGACAATACTCCTTGGTGTTCTCCGACATGTGAGGCCAGTGAAAGTGAGGGACAAGTCTTTCCCAAGTCTTGTTCTGGCCTAAGTGTCCTGCTAGGGGAATTTCATGGGCCAAGGTGAGAAGGAAGCCCCTAAATTGCAGAGGTATAACCAACCTCCTGGTAGCACCAAGCTTGGGGTCTCTAGCCTCTGAATAAAGGAGCCCATCATCCCAATACACTCTATGGGTACCTTGAGCATTCCCAGCAGCCTCAGCAGCAGCTTGCTGTCTGAGGGGTTCAAGAGAAGGGCAAGTTAACTGAGCCTGCCCCAAGTCTGCCCTTGAGGGTCCCCTGTCCCCAGAAACTCAACCTGATCAGGTTCAAGCTCTTCAGAGACAGTCTCCTCTTGGATCTCAGACTCAGTCTCCTGTGAGATCTGATCCTCAACCTGGGGCAAGTGGGAAGGCACTGCCTCAACCCTCTTGCTCTTCCTCTTGGGTTGTGGTTGGTCTATAGTTTCAAGATCCACCACAGGTTCAGGTAGGCACTTCTTGGCCTGGGACCTGGTTACAGCAAGGACATGTGCTGAAATACCTAGCATCTCTGCATGAGTCCTGTACTCCACTTCTGACCATAAAGAATTCTCTAGATCATTGCCCAAAAGACAGTAAACTGGGAGGTCTGCACTCACAACTTTCTTGAGGCCATTTACCCCTCCCCAGGAGAAGTTAATAACAGCCACACTATGTGTAGTAGTGGCATTGCTAGCGTTGGTCACTAGGTAATTCTCACCTAGTACAGGGTCCACAAATTTGTTGTCACCATATCGACACTGGCACATGTGTCCCTGTAGGCCTGAGCCAGTTTCTCATTGATCAAAGGCGTCTGTCTATACTTGCCCAAAGTATTTGGACTCATAGTAGTGGGCATAGATATGTCCACATCATAGAGCAGAACTGCCTGAGTAGGGATTTTGACTAGGCCAGACTCTATCTCAGTACCCAGGGTTAACCCTACTATACCCTTTAGTTGTGTACCACCACTGCTGACTGTACTAGGGGGTGCAGGTGCTTTAGGGGCTGCAGTGGTAGGGACTGGATTTTTCTTGGTGCATTCACTACCCCAGTGTGAAACTGATTTACAGGTATTGCACCAAGGTTTCTTTGGGCCATCATTCTTCTTCTTCTTGTTTCCATTCTGGGAACCGCAATCCTTATTAGAATTATTTTGGGGGCCTGAGGAAGACTTTTGGTCTTTTTCTTTCTTATCTCCACCCTTCTGGTCTGCCTTTTTCTGATCACCACCTTGGTTCTGGTTTTTCTGCTTAACCCTGGTTCTGACCCATTTGTCTGCCTTCTTTCCAAATTCTTGGGGAGAGGTCAGATCTGAGTCAATCAGGTGTTGATGCAACAGCTGGTTCTGGCAATTATTAAGGATCTGTTCTCTCATTATTAGATTGTACAATCCTGTATAGTCTGAAACTTTACTTCCCAGCAACCAACCTTCCAAAGCCTTAGTGGCATAATCAACAAAGTCAGTCCAGTCCTGAATTTGAGCTTTTTGGGTATCTCTGAACAACAACCTGTATTGCTCAGTGGTTAAGCCAAACCCATCAATAAGAGCACTCTTCAGGACAGTGTAGTTTTTAGCACCCTCAGGTCTAACAGTGAGGAGCTTATCTCTCCCTTTCTCAGAAAAGGAGAGCCATAAAATTGCAGCCCACTGGTCTGAGGAACCTGCTGTACCATGCAGGCTCTCTCAAGAGCAGTTATCCACTTCTGGGTGTCATCCCCATCTCTGTAGGGGGGCACAATTTTGCTCAGGTTTCTATGTTCATAGGACCTGTCTTTATCTCTAGGGATAATGTTGCTGCCACCAGTGGAATCTAATCCACTTAATTGTTGTTCCCTTGCTAAAGCAAGTTTAGCTTGGGCCAGGGCTACCTCCTCCCTCTCTATCTGGAGTTTGACAGCTCTCATCCTGGCCTTATGTTCTTTTCTCTGGGGGAAGTCATTCCTCTTTGAGATTCTCTTGAGGCACTAGAAATGTGAGAATCCCTTGAGGGAGATCTCTCCCTTCTATTGCCTGAGAGTATTCTGCTTTGGGATCTGGGGAGATGCTGGCCCTCTCCATTTCCATGTAGGTCCAAGTTGACTTGGCTAAGCCTCCCAACTGGTACCTGGGTATCCCCTTGATCCTGATCTGACTCATCACCTTCTGATTCAGGGTCCACCTCCTCATCTACTACCTCTGGAGTGGTGTTCTCAGTATCTGGGGGGTTCACTCCTTCTCCTAAATTACCTGAGGGAACTGCACTACCTTTCTCAAGATCATCCTTCTCCAGTATGGCTATCAGGATGGGAATGGTAGGGTTGGGACCCTTTTTCGGCCTCCTTGCAGTGCACAAGGCACTCAAGTTCCTATGGCTGAGTTTGTCATAGCTGGAGGGTGCCTTGGCAAGGTCACCTTCCACAGGCCGAGCAATGGGTTGCTCACCTGTGCCAGACATGACTCCAGTGAGGTGTAAGTGGTGCACTTACCTACACTAAGTGATTTCCTACTGTACCTTCCAAGTGAGTTGTAGGCAGGGTGTGCTAAGCCCTTTGATCTACAATTACTAAGTTCAGTAGTACTTAAATATGTAAGCTTTGTTTATATGTACCTATGGTAGACACTTAGACACTAGAGGTGTAAGCCACTACAGGAGCACCCGCGTTCAAGAGTTACCTCACCCACAGGAAGCGGGTGCACAGGTGCCAAAGTGTGTCGGGTTTCGTCATGTAGATCTATGGAGCCTGGAGAAGAAGATGCTGCAGGCGGCCAGAAGAGAAGTGTCCGGTGTGATCCAAGGGTGGATCGAAGATGTAGAGTACCTGAAAGCAGAGGGGACAGAGTCTGGGTCACTCAGCAGTGACCAGGGTGGAACCAGGAAGGAACCAGGCAATGTCGGGCGCAATCAGGTGGTAGATCGTGAAGCTTGACTCCGCTGCCACATGGACTCTGGTTCAGAAAAGGGGGTGGTGATGAACAGAGTGTCTGAATTAAGCAGACCACTCTTACCCAGTCCAAAGATCAGGGCTTGATCCATCACCGTTTTTTAGCTCACTGCACCATCCCAGCTCAGAACTTGGCTATATGCAAATTAGTCTGACCCTGCCCAGTGCATCATGGGAACAGGGCAGACCAGAACCGGTCCCCGGTAGCTTGTCTCCTTTCTGGTGAAGAATTGGCTTGGTAGTTTAGTCTGCCCTGTTCCCATGATGCACTGGGCCAGGGACAGACTGATTTGCATATAGCCAGGTTCTGAGCTGGGGTGGTGCAGTGAGATAAATAACGGTGATGGATCAAGCCCTGATCTTTGGACTGGGTAAGAGTGGTCTGCTTAATTCAAGTCAAGTCAAGTCAAGTCAAAGAATTTATATAGCGCACTACATACCCAGAGGGTCTCAAGGCGCTTAGGGAGGGGAGGAGGATTACTTGTCAAATATCCACGTTTTAAGTTGCTTTCTGAATGCTAGGTGGTTCTGGGTAAGGCGAAGGTAAGTGGGGAGTGAGTTCCATGTTTTAGCTGCCAGGTATGAGAAGGATCTGCCTCCCATGGTGGTCTTGTTGATGCGAGGTACAGTGGCGAGGGCTTGGCTGGAAGAACGTAGTTGGCGGGAGGGGGTGTAGAAGGACAGCCGTGAGTTGAGGCATTCTGGTCCGATGTCGTAGAGTGATTTGTGTGCGTGGGTTAGCAGTCGGAAAGTGATCCTCTTATTGACGGGTAGCCAGTGGAGGTCTTTCAGGTGACCAGAGATGTGCTCGTTACGCGGGATGTCTAATATGATCCTGGCTGAGGCGTTTTGGATTCGTTGGAGTTTCTTCTGGAGTTTAGCGGTAGTACCTGCGTAGAGGGTGTTTCCGTAGTCCAGTCGGCTCGTGACCAGAGCATGGGTGACTGTTTTTCTGGTTTCGGTGGGGAGCATGCGAAGAATGTTGAAGCAGGATGAGGATACGGCGCTGACTTGTCTGTTCATTGAAAGTGAAGAATCCAGGATACGCCTAGGTTCCGTGCGTGGTCTGTCGGGATGGGTGCTTTTCCAAGGGCTTCCGGCCACCAAGAGTCGTCCCATGCAGAGGGGGATGTACCTAAGATGAGGACTTCTGTTTTATCTGAGTTCAGTTTCAGACGGCTGTGTTTCATCCATTCGGCAACTTCTTTCATTCCTTCGTGTAGGTTAGTTTTGGCGGTGCTGGGGTCATTGGTGAGAGAAAGGATCAGTTGAGTGTCATCCGCGTAAGAGATGATGTTGAGGTTGTGTTGGCGGGCGATGGCCGCGAGGGGGCTCATGTATACGTTGAAGAGGGTGGGACTGAGTGAGGATCCTTGTGGAACGCCACAGATGACTTCAGTGGCCTCGGACTTGAATGGTGGAAGGCGGACTCTCTGGGTTCTTCCGGTGAGGAACGAGGTGATCCATTCAAGTGCTTTTCCTTGTATTCCGATGTTTCTGAGGCGTTGTAAAAGGGTGCTGTGGCAGACTGTGTCGAAGGCTGCAGAGAGGTCGAGGAGGATGAGTGCGACTGTGTCACCATTGTCCAGCAGAGTTCGAATGTCGTCTGTTGCTGCGATGAGGGCGGTCTCAGTGCTGTGTTTTGTTCGGAAGCCAGACTGTGAGGAGTCGAGGGATTTGTTGGCTTCGAGGAAGGCGGCGAGCTGGTTGTTGACAGCTTTCTCGATGACTTTGGCCGGGAAAGGAAGGAGCGAGATGGGGCGGTAATTTTTGAGTTCGGTGGGGCCCGCTGTGGGTTTTTTCAGAAGGGCGGTGAGTTCAGCGTGTTTCCAGCTTTCCGGGAAGGTGGCGGAGTTGAAGGAGCAGTTGATGACGTCTCGGAGGTGCGGTGCTATGGTGGAGTCTGCTTTGTTGAAGATGTGGTGAGGACATGGGTCTGTGGGGGATCCTGAGTGGATGGAGTTCATCAGGCGGATGGTGTCCTCAGTGGAGATTGGGTTCCAGTCGTTAAGGGTGTTCAAGGGGGGAGAATGTTCAGCATATGGTTGGGTGGGTTGGTCTCCGGGTTGGTTGTCGAAGCTGTTGTGGATGTCTGCAATTTTGTTGTGGAAGAATAAAGCCAGGGAGTCGCAGAGGGCTTGAGAGGGGGTGATGTCATTGGAGTTGGCCGAGGGATTGGTGAATTCCTTGACGATGTTGAAGAGTTCCTTGCTGTTGTGGGCGTTGTTGTCTAGTCGATTCTTGAATGCTGTTTTCTTGGCCTTTCGGATTAGTTGGTGGTGTGTGCGGGTGGCGTTTTTGAAGGCGTCCTTGGTGCCAGTGGTTGGGTCTTTTTTCCAGGCCTTTTCAAGGGAGCGGCAGAGTTTCTTGGACTTCTTAAGGTCGTCGTTGAACCAGGAGGCCTTCTTGCTGCCAGGTTTGCGTTGACGTTTTTTCAGTGGTGCTAGGATGTCGGCGGTGTTGGATAGCCATAGGGTGAAGTTGGTGGCGGCTTGGGCTGGGTTAGAAGAGTGGACTGGGGTGTTTAGAAGGAGCGATGAGGAGATCTGGTCGATGGTGATTTTGTTCCAGTTTCTTTGCAGAGTTGGTTGGGGGTGGTTGATGGGTTTCGGCTTGTTGTAGGTGAAGTGAACGCAGCTGTGGTCAGTCCAGAGGAGATCCGTAGTGTGGCTGAAGGAGACATGATTGCTGGAGGTGAAGATAGGGTCGAGTGTGTGACCTGCGATGTGGGTGGGGGTAGTGACAAGTTGTTTAAGTCCGAGGTTGGCGAGGTTGTCCAAGAGGGTGGTGGTGTTGCGGTCGTTGTTCTTTTCAAGGTGAAAGTTGAGGTCTCCCAGAAGGATGTAATCTTTGGAGGGGAGCGCGTGTGGAGTGATGAAGTCCGTGATGTCTTCACTGAATTTTGCGCGGGGTCCTGGTGGTCTGTAGAGGAGGGTGCCTCTGAGTGTGGTCTTGGGGTCGATGTGGATCTGGAAGTGAAGGTGTTCAGAGTTGGCGAGGTTGACGTCAGAGCTGGTTGAGATGTGGATTGATTTTTTATGGACGATAGCGATTCCTCCTCCTGTGTGGCCGGTACGGTCCTTGCGTGTGATCTTATATTCTTCAGGGATGGCAATGGTGATGTCTGGGGCGGAGGAAGCATTCATCCATGTTTCTGTTAGGAAGGCGACGTCTGGAGAGATGGTGTCTAGTAGATTCCATAGGTCAATGGCGTGTCTGTGGACCGATCGGGTGTTGAGAAGGATGCATTGTAGGTGGTTGGGGTCGGGAATCTGTGGTGTGGTCGTAGCGAAGATGTTGTCGGTGCCGCTGAATTTGCAGGAGTAGCAAGAGAAAGGTCCATGGGTGTGTCCAGGAGCGGCTTGGACGCAGTTGGGGGCGCGACCGGGGTTAAGGGCTAGGAGGGTGGCGGCATCGTAGGTAATGCGGGAGGGCTGGGCAGCGCGAGGGGCAGGGGGTCTGGCGCTGGGCACGGTCCAGGCGCGGACGGGCGTAGACGGGCTTACCTTTGGCGCACCTTCGGCGCGAACTGGGCGCGACCGCTGCGCTTGATCGCTGCGCGGAAAGGCATCTGTCATATATGGGTAGTGGGAGGGGGAGGGGCGAGGGAGGGTCAGCAGGGAGGCGGGGTCGGGCGGAGAGGAGGGGCTCTGAGGCACAAACAACAAACAAAATGGAATCCTAGTCCAATTTGCTACAGGAAGGGGCACACCGAGTGGATGGTGGTTCCAATGCTTATAATATTAATGAGGAGTCCTCGGCAATGTGCAGATTACACCGGCGCTATGATAAGTGGTAGCTAGCGCACACAACAGCTGGGCATGCGCGTGAGACAAGCAGAAATGCAGAAATCGGCAGAGCGCTGTGAATGGGTTAATATACCCACACTTATGGCTTCACTCGGCAGAGCGCTAAAGTACAATAGTAAACAAACAAACAAACACACGCTTGTGGCTACAAACGGCAGAGTGTTATCAATGGAAAGATAAATGCACGCTCGTGGTTTCAGTCGGCAGAGCGCTCAAAATAAACTAATATGCACACGCTAGTGCTTACAATGAATGCGGCGCAATGCAAAGATAAGGCAAGTAACAGGATATGAGAAAGAGTATTACAGGCAGAACAGCGAGTATATGAACGATACCACAGGAGCAGGGAGCAGGGAGCGGCCGTTTCTGAGAGCGTCAGGACACTCTGTTCATCACCACCCCCTTTTCTGAATCGTTTTGGCCACTATAGGTGTGGCAGGGTATACTCAGACATGAGTCCCTTTCTCACTGCACCATCAGGATTCAAGCAAGCCGGGCCGAAGACGGCTGAAATGCCAGAAACCGGTCCCCGGTAGCTTGTCTCCTTTCTGGTGAAGAATTGGCTTGGTAGTTTAGTCTGCCCTGTTCCCATGATGCACTGGGCCAGGGACAGACTGATTTGCATATAGCCAGGTTCTGAGCTGGGGTGGTGCAGTGAGATAAATAACGGTGATGGATCAAGCCCTGATCTTTGGACTGGGTAAGAGTGGTCTGCTTAATTCAGACACTCTGTTCATCACCACCCCCTTTTCTGAAACATGGACTCTGGGGCATCGACGATGACCAGGAGTGGAGCACGAGCTGTCCCACGAAGGCTCTCGCTGTCGGCGGTGTCGGCTTCCAGATCGAAGCTAACAAACCATGGCAAATGCAACCCACGCAGGATTCAAAGATCGCTTCCTGTGGGTGAGGTAACTCTTGAAGGCCGGTGCTCCTGTAGTGGTTTACACCTCTAGTGTCTAAGTCTAAAGTTTTGTCCTTCTAGCCCAGTCGAAAGACTCCTAAAACTGTACCTCGATAACTTTTACGCACCATTGACTTTGCATTGGTGCATGCTTGTGCTTTTAGCGCTGCACCCGAATCCCGCGGGCTACTCCCGTCCTAACCGCTGTTAGTCCAGTGCAGTCCCAGCGATTCCCAATGCCCCAGGCCTTACCACTGTTCGATTAGTGATACTTATACCACTTTTTTAATATATGGTTTGAGTGGCCACCGGCCTCATCCATAAACGAGCAACTTTCGTATGTTTAACTGTGCTTTTGTTTAAACGCTTGTGCTTCTATATTCATAAAGAGTACAGGGGATTATTCTAAGAATAAATACATATATTTTTATAATATATAACTTGTGTGGTGTCCTTTCATTTGATATTACAGGATTGTATATGGTAAAACAGCTGGCTTCACATGCCCTCTTGAGTTTAGCCTGAGGGCTGCTTAGTCCATGCTACCCCTAGGATAGCTTGTCTATAAGGTTGACTTACAACCACCACCATAAGGGGTTGTTTGGACTGATACAAGGTGCTCACAGAATTGTAGACATCATACATCAGGCCAACTTCTCACACACATGGAGTGCTGAAACAGAAAGAAAGTAGTTCCTGGATTGTAAGCAGTGGAATAATGTAACTCATCACAACGCTATAGAACAATTAAGCTCCAGGAGTTAGATAAGCATAAGAAGAGGAAAAAAGGTCATCAATAAGAAGTAAGAAAAGAGACTGACAAGAAGGGCAACCAACGATTAGTAATGGACTGACCCAAAGTCTACACTCAGTACTGGTATTGTACACAATAGGTATTTAAAGAACAGTTAAAGTTGTCTGCAGGCATGACCTAAAAAGACCCGTTTTTTCCACAGGATTGGCAGGCCCATCTACAGATTCAGCTGACAGGCTTTTTATATTGGATTCAAAACAAAAATCAGGGCCAATGTATGCAAAAATGAAAAGAAAGCCAGAAAACTCTTACCTATCTATCACAAAATGACCTGATTTTTTCAGGGGGGAGGGGAGAGGGGGTGGTGACTGGGAGTCACCTGCATTTTTGGTTCCGGGCTCAGTGGCAATCTAGGGAAACCTACCATACCCACACATTTCTTAAAACTAGACACCCTGGGGAGTCCACGGAAGTATGGATTGCTTGGTTCCCCCAACGTTTCTCTACCCAGAATCCCCAGTAAACCTGTAAGAATTTGTGCGTTTTGAGCTGCTTTCTGTTGCAGGCACTAGGCCTACCCAAACAAGTGAGGTACCATTTTTATCGGGAGTCTTAGGGGAACACAGAATTGCAGAGCAACTGTTATTACCTATTGACTTTCTATGTATTTCTGCCTTCCAAATGTAAGAATGTGTAAAAAAGAAGTCACTTTTGAAAAATGTCCTATAATTCGCATGCTAGTAGAGGTACCCACAATTTTGGAGATGTTCAAACAGCTACTGCTTCCTAAGGTATAGTTTCTCACATGTCGGTGTAGTTTTGCAGCTTGAAGAATTTTCTGGACTCACTCTGCTGTGCATTATTCCGCCATCTAGTGGTTGGGTCCCTAATTGTAGTATTCCTTTTTTTGTGGACAGTGGGAGTCTACATACCACCATTTGGTGCCCTTCTGTGACGTCGACATGCTTCATCCATGATCTCCTACCTTTGGTCCCCAACTTCAGATACTTTTTTTTTTCTAATTGTTTGTTCTGGTTCAATTTTCTTCTTCCTATTGTCATCTTTCTGACGGAGGAGAGTGGGTTCGCTAGTGCATCCAGAAAATTCTTCAAGCTGCAAAACTATACCGACAGGTAAGAAATGATACATTTTGCAGCGTGAATCTTTTCTGGATTCACTATGCTGTGCATAGACTTTGGAGCCGTTTGCTAAGTTTTGTGGTGGTTGGGTGGAAGATGAGCATTGGTTTGTGAAAATATGTTGTAAGACATTTTGTCATACTTGTGCTTCTTTATTCATTTAAATATCCATGCAGTAGTGCTTTGTGAACGTGTGCACTGAAGACCATGTTGCTGCTTGGCAAATGTCTTGAATAGGCGTATTTGCTAGAAAAGCTACTGTTGCTCATTTCTTCCTTTTTGAGTGAGCGTGCGGTGCTCTTTGTAATGTCTGACCAGTCTGTTTGGGGTACAACAGTATGGCTTGTGCAATTTATCTTGCAATGGTATTCTTTGTGACTGGTCGTCTAAGAAAACTGTTGGCAAATAATACAAAGAATTGTTTTGTTTTCCTGTATGCTTTGGTTCTTTCTATGTAGTACATGATTGCCCTTCTGGCGTCCGGGGTGAGTAATGCCCTTTCTGCTTGGCATTTGTATTGCTTGGTTTACGTGGAACTTAGATACCACCTTTGGCATAAATTGTGGATCAGTTCTCATGACAATTCTGTCATGATGTATTTGGAAGTAGGGCTCTTGCAGTGTTAGAGCTTGCACTTACTATATGTAGTGATGTAATTGCAACTAAAAATGCTGTTTTTAGTGTGAGCATTTGTAGCGTTGCTTTGTGGATTGGTTCAAAAGGTGCCTTCATTATTTGAGCTAGTACTACATTGAGATTCCATGCAGGTGGTGGCATCTTTTTTGGAGGTGCTATTCTTTTTGCTCCTTCTAGGAATCTTTTGACCTCATGGAATGTGAAGAAACTCTTCCCTGTTTCTCCCCTTGCGTACGCTACGATTGCTGCTACGTGTACCTTTATAGATTTCTAGCCCAGTTTATTCTGTAGTAAATATGTTAAGTATGTTAAGTATTTTAGTACTGTTGATTTTCTTGTGATCCTTCTTGAAAGTTTTTCTGTAAGGCACCACTGAGAGAATCTTTTCCATTTGGCTGTGTAACACTTCCTTGTTGTAGGTCTTCCTGCTTCTCTGAGTACTGCCATTGTGCTCTCTGGTAGTCTGAGGTAAGCAAATTCTAAGTCCTTAGGAGCCATGCTGCCAGTCTTAGGCCTTCTGGTTGTGGATGTAGCACACTTCCGTTCTGCATTGTTAAGAGGTCCTTTCTGTTGGGGAACGTGTGCATTGCCCCTTGTGTTATCTCCATTATCTGTGAGAACCAGGTTTGTTGTCTGGCCCACTGAGGTGCCATGAGTATTAATGTCATGTGGCTGATCCTGCATTTGTTGATCACCCTGTGTAGCAGTGGCATCGGGGAAAAAGCGTAAGCAAATGTCCCTGACCAGTCTATCCATAGCGCATTCCATGATGCGAAGTGTTGGCGTTTTCCATTTTGGGGTGCTGCAAATAGGTCGATTTGTGGAGTTCCCCATTTTTTAAATATCTTTAGGATTTCTGATTGATTTATTTCCCATTCGTGGGATGCTGATGCTTGCCTGCTCAGCCTGTCTGCTTCTACATTGTCCTTCCCTGGAAGATGTATTGCTAGTAAGTCTATTTTTCTTGGGATTGCCCATCTCCATAGTTCTTCGGCTAAGGTAGCTTGTGTTATCGCTTGTGTTCCTCCTTGTTTGTTGATGTAAAACATGGTAGTTGTATTGTCCATTTGGATTACACCCTCTTCCCGTAAATCTCTTTCTGAAAGGTTTTTAAGGCTAGTATTAGAATTCGGTGTCGGCGTCAGATTAAAAAATCAGGGGTCAGCAGGCTCGGGGTTGCCCAATATCGACTCAAACCTAGATCGGAGAGGAATTTGCGGATGTGGGCCAACCAGGGAAGAATGACAAATACATCCAGATGCAGTAGCTCCCTCAGGGTCTGCCTGTAGATCTCTAATTCCTCCGTTGTCCAAATTCTAATACAGTAGGCCAATAACCTCCATACAGCAAGAAATCCTATTCTTTTTATCCCAATATCATATGAAAGAGGGGTCATCAGGGTATTTTTGGGCATGCGTGTTGACGTAAATAATTAATTTACTCTCTTAATTTCTATGCAGGTAAGTACTTAATCAATGATAACTCAATCAGAAGGAAAGAAAACAGAGTCCGTGGTGTTAGAGTTTCTAAGGGTTTTATTCCTCATAAAGGAATCAGGATATCATGTTCTGACCACCACAGGGGTGTCAGAAGGGATAGATGAGCGCGCTGTCGTTTATTGACAATACATAGCTTATATACTTGATTTACATCATAAAGATCAATGTAAGAGGCGTAACAGCTGAGAGAAGACAAGATAACAGTATACACGTGGTACCAATACATCATCAAGAGGCGTAAACTAGGCGTGAACTAGAGGTGTGTGCTAGAAACGTCACTGATAGGTGACGCAAGTGGGTGGCACCAAGGGGTGGTGCTAACAGAATGTTGCAATGTCAGCAGAAATCGGAAGCTTGGATGCGCGCGCAGCTGCATGACGTGTGATTGACGGGGTGCAGGGGTCTTGACATTTACACTGACGGAAAGAGACAGAAGTCTGGCATGTCAGATCAACTTGTACTTCTATCATATCTGATATCTGATGTTTAGGAACTATACTATCTGGGCGGAAAGGTCTCTAGGGCAGAAGCTATTCTATGCTAACTGTGGATGCGTGTATAAGCGCCTGAGTGTCTACATGTGAAGCGTGGGGGCACGGGGCCTTCCATGGAAGCATGGCAACGGAGGCTATGAATTACTTGTATTAAGACAGGTCGGCCCTTTTGGCTTTGCAGCTGGAGAGGATGTTTACAGGATCTAGTAGGCAGGAATGTATTCTCGGGGAGCGGAACAGATAACTCGAAGGTTATAGTCAGTCTTGGCAGAAAGCAGGCTTGAGCTGAGCGCGAGGGGCCGCGCTGAATGTAGGACAGAGTTCACGAGTACAGAGGTAGCCTGGGCAGAGCCAGGAGCCACAAAAGAGGTTCAGATGGCAGGAATTCAGGGCCTACTCTGGCTAGAGCAGGAAAAAGTGAAAAGTGTACTATAAAAAGACGTTGGCATAGCATACTTAGGAACGGACTATATAATCCATTTATGGTGCATCTGAAAGAGGACAAGTTGACGGTGGACGCAAATGTATTTGCGTCTTCATAGCTGGCACAGGAGGGAAGTTACATGCACTTTAAGCTGGTACATGGAGTCGGTGGGGTACGCGCTAGGGAACACAACATGGCCAAAATTTAATTTTCCTCATTCCCTCCTTGTTCCCTACGGACCCTTCATGAAATATCGATCCTCATGAATCGATCAGTCTGTTCTTGTAACATCATTTGTTCTTCTTTCTTTCGGTTACGTTTTGAGTGGAAACTGGAATGTTCAATACAAGAAGTGGCACATAGTCCACAAATCGCTGGCCCACACTGTAGGCACAGGCAGCAACTGAATACTAGGACTAGGCCAATGCCTAGGAAGGATAGGATCTTCCATCCCCAAGCTGTTAACGTTGTCCAGAACCAACCGGACCAAGTCCAGGTGCCTGGATTCTGATGTATCTGATTTGCAATTTTATGAAGACGGGTGATAGCTTGATATACAGATGGTGCATTCTGTGGAATGAAAACACAGCAGCTTGACCCGATGACCTTACAAGCTCCACCTCTATCTGCCAAGATGACGTCAATTACAAGACGATTCTGAAGGACAACAACCCGCATAGCGGACTGCTCCTCTGTTAAGTTACCTAAGGCGGAGGTAGTTTCATTTACTACGGCTTCAAGTGTTCTAGTTAATCTGCGTATTAATTTACTGTTCTGGACAGGGCCTAAGAAGAAAAAGAATCCTTTATTAAAATCAGTGTACTGTTCCCATGCTGTTTCTGTGTAGTCGACAAGGGGGGCATCTCTTCTGGGTCTATTCTTTACTAGATTGCTATTTCTATGGTAATCAGAAGGAGCTAGAAAAACGGGTGGCAGAAGGAATGCAATGTAACAGGTACCATCCCAATCTGGAGGTAGACGAATGTATGCGGTATGACCACACACAAAGTAAGAATGACTGATAGCTTTGAAAGATGACTTTCCATCATCACTGAATTCGACCACAGTAGTGCATTTACTATGACCTAAGTGTACTGAACCTTTCTTCTTGATACATAATTCACCAGTGACTGGCAGTACTGACATAATAGGTAGAACTGGTGCGGCTTCGGATTCGACAGTAAGAATCATAAGGCTAATTGTATAATTACCTAACCCATATACTTCATTTTCTAGATCAGTTCCTATTCTAATGGGCAGTCCCTCCTTATCCGGGTAACAGACGTCTAGTAGGACCAAGTTCAGGTTTCCCCAAACCCAACCCCCATCGAAAACAGCAATGTCGGGATCTAAAGAATTAATTATCTTAAACCATGCTCCGCAGGAGCCATTGTGAGTGAACGGATACGGAAAGAGAGGCAGGGCTCCCTTGTAATTCTGGTAGGGAGGGAGTCGGCCACATATCCAGCAATTTGTAGCATTGTTAGTTTGATGAGAATGATGTAACATACTAATGAATGTATTGTTGCGCAGCGCAAGTCTGTAGGAAAGCTCATGAGGAGGTAACTCACTAAAAGTGTGTTCAGCAGAGACATTGTAAGCAGATTGTTCACGCTTGAAGATAGGATAGTATATAGGTAACAAGATGCTAGCAACAATTATTAATATACTGAGAATAAACATAATTATTAGTGTCACTATGCAGTGACTACGAAGTGATTTGCAATATGTTCTTTTCTTTTCTTCTCTCTCTCTAACTCGATCTAGGGGATACATGTCAGAAACTATTTAACCGATTCACCTAGGGGAGGACTTAAACAATTAAACTGTCTGACTTGCTAGATCGTAACTTCATACGATATTGTTCTTGAGGAGTTTTTTCTCGTTTGGATTCGGAAAAGTCTTTGGGATCACAGTCTTTGGTGGGGGTGGGTGTGTCTTGTTCCGGTTTCAGTCCTGGAAATGTTTTGATATGGCTTAGGTGGACCCACCCCTTTCTTCCTTCCAACTTGACTGCGGTCCTTGTCGTAAGTAGAACGGTCTTCGGAGACTTCCAGCGGGGCTCCAACGGACTTTTCCTGTCGAAGTTTCGGACTAAAACAACATCACCGGGGCGGACGTCATGCTCCTTCACATCGGTGTTGTCAGGGAAGGCTGCGGCAACCTGTGAACGACATGATTGGAGTGCAGACATCAAGGAGGCAAGGTAATCTGTCAACATATTAGAATCAACATCGGTTATCTTTTTAGGAATGGGCGTCCCCCACATATTCGGTGGTCTGCCAAAGACCACTTCGTACGGAGATAGCCCTGATCTCGAATGGGCGACCATTCTCATATAGAATAGTGCCACCGGCAGGGCGACTATCCAGTCGACCCCTTTTTCCTGACATATTTTGGCAAGGCGAATCTTTAATGTCTGATTATGCCTTTCAACAAGGCCTGCGGCTTCTGGATGTCGGACACAATGGAACTTCCACTGGTATCCCAATAACAAGGAAACTTCTTTCATTAGGGCAGACGAGAATGGCTGACCGTTATCTGAGTACACGACACGAGGCAAGCCGTACCGTGGGAAAAATTCACGAACCAACTGTTTGGCAGTGGTCGGAGCAGTGTAATCTGGGACTGGGTATGCTTCGGTCCAGCGGGACAGAGCACAGACAACTACGAGAACATATTTAAATCCTCGACAACGGTCCATCTGGATATAATCCATCTGGAGGACTTCAAAAGGGTGATCGGGAGGATGAAATCCACCTTGCTCTACAGGGACGCTTTTACCTGGATTGAACTGACAACAGATCATGCAAGTACGCACTTTCTGTTTTGCGGCTGCTCGTAAGTGTTTATTGTTCCAGAGATTTTGCAAACTGTCTAGCATGGCTTTCTCTCCCAGGTGGGCAGGACTATGTGCTGTATTTATCATGACTTGAACCATAGAGTCAGGGAGAAACCATGTAGATTTTCCCTTCGTCATCCAACCCTGATCTGTCTGGATCCCTCCTAGTTCGATCCATTTCTTTATTTCGTCTGCAGTAGCGTGTGTCTGAATGTCAATAACATCTAGTGTGGGATCTCTGACTGTCATGCAGTTTGTCGGATCTGTTGTCTTTATCGTATCAGTTGTCTGAGTGTGAGTCAGTGCTGTATGTTTTGCTGTCTGATCTGCCAGGTCATTACCCTGGGAAACAGAATCTGTGGCTTTAGTATGTGCCTTACACTTCATGACTGAAATGGCTGAAGGCAGATGTATTGCTTCTAGCAGTGCTTGAATGAGAGGACCATGCTGTATCTTTGTACCATGAGAGGTCAGGAAACCTCGTTCTTGCCAGAGCATACCAAAGTCGTGTACGACTCCGAACGCATAACGGGAATCTGTGTATATGTTAACATTTCTGTTCTTTGCTAAAATACAGGCTCGGGTCAGAGCGATGAGCTCTGCCGCTTGAGCAGACAGTGTATCAATACGATGTGTTTCTTTAACTTCAGTTTCAGTGGTCACGGCATATGCGGCCACTAACTCTCCTGTACTTGTTCTCATGCATGAACCATCCACATAAAGTGTCAGGTCTGGATTTGTCAATGGAACATCTGTTAAATCTCGTCTGGGTTTTGTTACTGCATTAATAATCTCTATACAATCATGTGGAGCTGGATCTGTCATAACTGTAGGTAACAATGTTGCTGGGTTCAAGATACTGCAGCGTCTGATTTCTATGTGTGGCTGGAATAATGTCAATTCGTAACCTGTCAATCGTGCTATAGTCAAGTGTTGAGTCTGGGTTCTGTTTAACAGAACCTCTACAGAATGTGGAACTTGTACTGTTAACTGATGACCTAAAACAATTGAATCGCTTTGTCTGATTGCTAACGCTGTTGCTGCTACTGACTTTAAGCATGCAGGGAGTGCCTGTGCTACTGAATCCAATGTACTTGAAAAATAAGCGCAAGGCTTATGTGAACCTGCTTGATCTTGAGTGAGGACAGACAATGCTGTACCATCACGTTCTGTAACAAAAAGTGTAAACGGTTTGCTGTAACATGGTGTCGCTAAAACTGGTGCTTGGCATAAAACTTTCTTTAATTCCTCAAAGGCTTGTGTGTGTTCCTGAGTCCAAGGGAGGACAGTCGAAGTCGCTGCCTCCTGTGTCGTTAACTGGATGAGTGGTTTAGCTAGAAATGCATATTGGGGAATCCATTGTCTGCAGTACGAGGTGAGGCCTATGAAGGCCCGCACTTCTTTTTGTGTCTGGGGTCGTGGCATGTTTACAATTAACTGAATGCGATCGGGAGTGAGCTGTCTCCCCACTTTGGACAGCAAGTGACCCAAGTACACAACTTGCTGAACACAGAATTGTAGCTTCGAAGGAGACACCTTGTGTCCCTTGTCGGCCAGAAAATGCAAAACTATCAGAGATGCTTGTTCACATTCGGGCTCACTTCGTGCGGTGATCAGCAGATCATCGACGTACTGTAGTAAAGCGGTATTAACTGGCATTTGGATACAATCTAGTTGTCTTTTCAGTGCTTGACTATAGATGCTGGGGCTTTCTGTAAATCCTTGAGGTGCGCGGGAAAATTTGAAACTTCGTCCATTTAAACTGAATCCGAAGAGATATTGGCTCTCCGGGTCAATAGGTACACTGAAGAAAGCGTTCTTGAGATCGATTACAGTAAAGAACGTTGCTTCTGAATCAATAGCAGTCAACAGGGAGGAGATATCGGGGACCACAGGATACTGTGGTACAATGCATTTGTTCAGTTCTCGAAGATCAATCACCAGCCGGTATACTGGCGGTGCATTGCGGTCTGTACGTTTAAGAATTGGAATGATAGGCGAATTACAGATATTGGAGTCGGTCTCTACGACCACTCCTTGGGCGATAAGCTCTTCAATGATTTTCAGTAAAGCCACTACAGCATCGGGTGGTAACTTGTATTGTCTGATTCTGGGTAAAACAACTCCTGACTTGAGTGTAACACGGTATGGTGTGATATGCATACAACCTACATCAGCTGGGCCTTTTGCCCATAAGTGATCTGGTACATTTTTCAGTCTGACATCAAAGTCACGTAGAACATAATGACCCTTGAAATCCCGTAGAAAGAGTCTGACTCCCTCCGGGGAACAGCAAATTATAGCTCCTAGAGCCTTTAGTGTTTTAATTCCTAACAGATTTTCGGGACATGATTTCGTAAGTAACAAATCTGTAACTCGAGATAATGGACCCACAGCTAGTGGTACTGGTTCTGATACTTCATTTACAATAGGCTGTCCTGAAAAACCAAGGGAAACATTCTGTGAGCCTGAGAGGGGTGCCCCTGGAACTTCATTATGACTTATAGTAGTGCGACTTGCCCCTGTGTCAATTAAAAACTTTCTGTCTTTTCCTAATACGTGACTATGTACATATGGACCTTCTTGATCTACAGGAATTTCAATAAGAGGCAAATCACTTTCCCTCCCTAGGCTGTTTCATGTATAACGCTGATAATCTGGATATGCCGACTGGGCATACTGGTACATCTGTTGTGATACTTGTCGTGTTGCGGCAGCGGGCTGTGTCTGAGCATGCTGTGGCTGCGGTACTGCTACTGTCTGCACTGTATGGGACTGATCATGCATAGGCTGTGTATTCTGCATTGGCTGTTCGTTCTGTGAGGTCTGTTGATGACCCTGTTCATGTCTAGGCGGACGCGGTCTTTCTTTAGTTTTACCTGTCTCGATGTTATGTTTCAGGACTGGACATTCATGTACGTAGTGACCTGGCTGCTTGCAATAATTACATGTCCCTTTAACGGGAGCGGCAGAATGATTTGTCTGAGCCCCACCTTTTCTATGACCCTCGGCTGGAATTGTCTGAGCTACTAACATTTTCATTTTCGTGTCTTTCATACGTTTCTGTTCCTGGTCCTGTTCTTCCCTAATTCTATTCTGGTGATATTGTAACATTTGTAACATCTGTGATGGCGTATTTGCCTGCCAAGTACTTTCAACCTTGTACACTCTATTTTTAACTAGGGGTAGGGCGTTCTCTACTAATTTTGTTACAAAAAGGTGTGGATATGACTCGCTACTAGTTTTTAGGCCACTATTGATAATGAAACATTTCTCGAATCTTGAATAAAAGTCACTAGTATCTTCATCTTGTTTCTGTTTGCAGGACGAGATTGCGTCCCAGTCTTCCTTTCTAGTTGTCAATAATCTTGGCAGAACCTGTACTATTAAACCTGGTAATGCTTTAGTCAGATCCCCAAGGCCTACCCCTGGGACTCGTTTCTTTTCTTCGTCTTCTATTTCTGCCCATGCTATCTTTGACTCTCCCACTTCCCAATCCTTTTCCTTTAATTTCTCGTAAATGCCCGTGGGCAACAGTACTTTTAACATTTTCATAATATCATCATACGTGTAATCTCCCATCAGTAACATGTCTTTAAGCTCTCTGTGAAAACCTGCAGGGTCTTTATCATGGCACGGAACTAATTTCTTCATTTCTAACAGTTCTAACTTAGTCAGTGGTGTGTGAACATACACACGTTTCAGGCGTTGGTCCGTACCCATAACTGGATGTACTTCTCGTAAGGGGTTCTGGCTTTCTATGCCGCCACCGCATTGCATGTGGTACATTTTTCTTTCCGGAGGCGGGGCGGGAACATATTCAGAGCTCAGGAAGGTGTTATACTTACGTCGTTGTTCTAGAATTATTTGTATTAATTTGGTACTAAAACCTCTCCATCTATCCATGATTAGTGCTTCTAATGTTTCGTGTAAGGGACCTGGATCAGAATGATGGTTTCTGAACTTGATGAGGAGGTGCTGAATCATGTATACACCTGCTATTTTCTGCTCTTCCGGGGAAAGGTTCAAGAATGTCTGCACTAACGTGTCATCATTATATATGTCTGGGTTTTCGGCCCACAACACGGCTGACCGGGCTAGTTCCTGTTCATCCATAGAATTGAGTATATGGTACCCTACTCGATCTCGAAGCCTTTTATCAGTTTCCTGGAACTGATGTTCTGAAGAATTCGGATTTGTTAAAGCGGAGAAAAGGACTCTCTTGCTCTCCGGACGGATGCCTTTCCTAAGGTAATTTCCCCTACCTACATATGCTATAGTGTCTGTAGACTTTCCTGATGTTTCATCTTCATCTTCCTCCTCGGAGGAAGTTTTATCAGTTTCTTCCTGATGTGCAGTTAATACTGCCTTTCTAATTTTCTGGGACATAGTGGCTATGCAAGTCCCCTTGTCATGTTTTGCTTCTGCTATATTTTGGCCCCACTTGTTCAATGCGTCTAATTCACTCTGATCTGTCCCGGGCCTGTCTCGTTCTCTTATCACACAATTAATGAAGAATCGTAATATCTGTTTTTGGATGTCAACTTTCTGTTTATACATGGCAGCTTTAACACTGTCGGGGTCTTTCCCTGTCTGTATGAATTTGTATAGTCTGTCAAGAGCTTCCTGCATTCCTACACAGCATAGCAAGTTATCGGTGGCAGATCTTAAGCGTAGTGATGCTAATACCATTAGATCGTCTGTTCCGGGTACTGGATCATATCTGCAGAATGACATCCTATCTTTCAATGCCTCAAGCCGGGATGAGTAGGGAGACTGGAAAGGATTCTGGGTGTCCTTTAAATGCAATCTGTGTGTCGGTGGCGGGGTCTGTAAACCCGCTGTCGCACCTCCTGAGGCGGATGCTTGGGCTTGTGCTTGGGCATTGTCTCTTCGCGGAGTCTGGATTTGGACTTGAATTTGTCGTTTAGTAAGATCAGGTAGTACTGGTTTCGGTAGATCCGTTTTGAGGGGGGGGAGTGGCGGAGCTGGCGGAGCAGGGGAGGTCTGTCGCGGTACCGGCGGAGCTGGATCTGGGGGCGCAGTGCCACCCCCATCCCTGTCAGTAGGCAGGGCACGAACAGGCAGATTGGTGTAAGCTGGTGCTACATCTTCTAGATATGAATTCAGGAATATATCTTTAGTAGTCTTATGCATTACTTTAGTTGGAACTAATGGTGTCGGTAAGTTTTTCGGTATTTCTGATTCAGTTTCGGATGTGCCATCTGCTACGAAATACATACCGTTTACAAGATTATTTCGGGCACGGTCTATTTGTTCTGTTTTTACTCGGATCCCTTCAGTAACTAATTCGTTTTCTCGCTCTTTATCTGATTCTTTAAGTCTGTCTTCTCTACGGAGTGCTTTGTCAGCACGCTTACGTGATTCCTTACGCCAAAATTCTATGGCGTCCTTCTGAGATTGCCTAGCTTTCTTTTTCCATAATGCTTCTTCTACCCTCATGATGCACTCGGCATCCCACGTTCCGGTAACTGGCCATCTGTGTCTTTCGTCTAGGTGCTTGGTGTAATCGGCCCATAAATCTAGATATAATATGGCATCTATGCCGTGCTTTTGATACATAAAATTGCCTGGAGTGTCCCTAGGGGGGATAGGAATTTCTTCCTCTAGTAACCCTTTCCTAGTTCCGATCTGTTTTAACTTGCTGAGGAACGGCATCCTGCTTACTTATTACTTGAACGCTAGATCTTTTTTTTCTTGATACGAGTTGCTAGTTGATACAAGAAATACAATAATACACAATAAAACAGTCACATTCATACCACAACATTAATCACATGAAAACATAAAAGACATAGCTAACTATCCCCCACACTGAATGTACCGCTCAACGGTACGGATACACTGCTGTAACAGTGCAGAAATTCGGAATACTTTATATACTGCTAAACAGTACAGATACACTGCCTAAAAACAGTGCAGACCGGACTTGCGTACCCAAACCCGTCTAGATACGACCCAGCAATGGTACTCACCGGGAAGCACGGAAACAGAAGGCCTCGGAAAACTCGACTGGACTCGACTCGGAACTTCGGAAAACTTCGGAGAACTTCGGAAAACTTCGGAAAACTGGTGGGCCTCTTCACACCTCGGACCTTGCTTCTTTCGGCTGGGCTCTGGTCGGGATCCTCCGCACTCCTCACCGCCTCGTCTGGGCACTGATCGCAGTCTTCGTCACCTCCGTGTGTCAGAGGGGGATGCAGGAAATCCTGCCAGTACACGTGTAGTCCGTCTAACTGATGGCAGGGGACACGGATTGCAACGCACCTTCCGGCGCGTGAGGTGGGGGAGGGGTCCCTATTCGGGCGCCAAAATGACGTAAATAATTAATTTACTCTCTTAATTTCTATGCAGGTAAGTACTTAATCAATGATAACTCAATCAGAAGGAAAGAAAACAGAGTCCGTGGTGTTAGAGTTTCTAAGGGTTTTATTCCTCATAAAGGAATCAGGATATCATGTTCTGACCACCACAGGGGTGTCAGAAGGGATAGATGAGCGCGCTGTCGTTTATTGACAATACATAGCTTATATACTTGATTTACATCATAAAGTTCAATGTAAGAGGCGTAACAGCTGAGAGAAGACAAGATAACAGTATACACGTGGTACCAATACATCATCAAGAGGCGTAAACTAGGCGTGAACTAGAGGTGTGTGCTAGAAACGTCACTGATAGGTGACGCAAGTGGGTGGCACCAAGGGGTGGTGCTAACAGAATGTTGCAATGTCAGCAGAAATCGGAAGCTTGGATGCGCGCGCAGCTGCATGACGTGTGATTGACGGGGTGCAGGGGTCTTGACATTTACACTGACGGAAAGAGACAGAAGTCTGGCATGTCAGATCAACTTGTACTTCTATCATATCTGATATCTGATGTTTAGGAACTATACTATCTGGGCGGAAAGGTCTCTAGGGCAGAAGCTATTCTATGCTAACTGTGGATGCGTGTATAAGCGCCTGAGTGTCTACATGTGAAGCGTGGGGGCACGGGGCCTTCCATGGAAGCATGGCAACGGAGGCTATGAATTACTTGTATTAAGACAGGTCGGCCCTTTTGGCTTTGCAGCTGGAGAGGATGTTTACAGGATCTAGTAGGCAGGAATGTATTCTCGGGGAGCGGAACAGATAACTCGAAGGTTATAGTCAGTCTTGGCAGAAAGCAGGCTTGAGCTGAGCGCGAGGGGCCGCGCTGAATGTAGGACAGAGTTCACGAGTACAGAGGTAGCCTGGGCAGAGCCAGGAGCCACAAAAGAGGTTCAGATGGCAGGAATTCAGGGCCTACTCTGGCTAGAGCAGGAAAAAGTGAAAAGTGTACTATAAAAAGACGTTGGCATAGCATACTTAGGAACGGACTATATAATCCATTTATGGTGCATCTGAAAGAGGACAAGTTGACGGTGGACGCAAATGTATTTGCGTCTTCATAGCTGGCACAGGAGGGAAGTTACATGCACTTTAAGCTGGTACATGGAGTCGGTGGGGTACGCGCTAGGGAACACAACATGGCCAAAATTTAATTTTCCTCAGTGTCAGCATTCTCATGATTTTATTTTCCCTTATGATGAGAGGCTGAAGGTTTTCTCCCCCCATAGCTCAGATCCATAGAGTGTGGCCGATGAGCTCTGGCTTTATAAACTTCTAATGCAGGAGTAATGGCCTTTGAGGTAGAGTGCTGTTTCTTCACTACATGAATAGAGATCTGCATTAGGATTGCATTTGACTTATTTATTTGAGACTTCCATGTAAGTTTCGAGTCTACTGTAACACCTATACAACATTTGGGACACATTCCAAAAGCTCCCCGTTCAATAAATTTTTTCAGAAAGTTTGTGTGTGGGTTGCGAGTCGCAATTAAGGAATGCCTTTCTATTCATTCCTGTGGGCCTACATGCCTCTAGGAATGAATGGGCGATTGCATGCGCAATTTGCGAGTACCAATAGGTACTCGAAAATTGCGCATGCAATTTCAAGGGTGTCAAAAGGACACCCGGTAGCATCCCTGAAAATAGCTCTGTGCACACATGTTGCGCACACACATGCCCCAAGGGCATGTGTCTGTAACCTACAACTTTGAAAAATGCACTTCAATGCATTTTTCAAAGTTTTTGCAAATTACCATCAAGCTCAACTTGAGGGTAATTTGCGCCCCCTAGTAGCGAAATCTCTATTCTAAAGTGGTTCTTGCATTGCATTTAAGGAATCACAAATTGCGATTTCTTTTTAAAAAAATTTTTTTTAAAACCTTTATTTTCAAATCAGTGCACACAGCTATTTAGCCTTACATCCCGGAGGCTAGGCAGCTAATCAGTAAACAGTAGGTCAGTGTGCAAGAAGCGAGGTACCAGCACGTATCAAGGTTGTAATTTTCTGTTTTTTATAAAAGGTAAAACAAATACAGAAGAGAAGCACCAGAACTAGCGCTAAGAAATAAGGCAATTAAACTATTATGCAGCGGAGCCCGATCTAGGAGTCGGCTAGGCTCAATCGCCACAGTTACATTCAAAATACAGTGTTGATATATAGAACCATAGGGGGGGGGGAAACACAGGATAGTCATGCAACCAGAACGCCAGTTGGAGTTATAGGCTATGGGGTCAAGCGTTCTTCCAGTGGGGCGGTATCCGGTGGTATGCAGATGTCACCCCTATACTCATTCCAGGCCCCCCATATCTTCTGCCATTTTTTGGGTTTACCCCTGGCAACGTACAGTCTTCTCTCGGAACATACACCAGTCCATGTTGGCCTTCCACTGTACCACCTTTGGGGCTGTTGTCGATCCCCACATCTGCGCAATGTCCCGTTTTGCGACCATATTCCCCAGGGTAACCCATTGGGATTGTGCATTGTTGTAATCAGTTGGGCCCCAGATATTCAAGAGGCATCGCCGGGCCTCCGCCTGAACTTCCACCCCAGTCACCTCACTCATAACCATGTGTACCCGCCTCCAATAGAAGGCTATCGCACTACATTCCCAAATGATGTGCATAAAGGTGGCCAGAGCGCCACATCCACGCCTACAGAGGCCATCAACCGAATGTCCCATGTGTATTAACCTGGGACCTGTAACATAAACTCTATGCAGAATCTTCAATTGTACCAGTCTCAGCCGGGCAGGAATAGCAACCTCTTTGGGGGAGGACACCGCACATTGCCAGTCTTCATCATCGATCTCTATCCCATCCCGTACCCATTGGTCTCTCACCCCCAAAAGAAGGTCAGTGCGGACATTAATCAGTTTTTTATAGATTAAGGATATAGCGCTATCAGGCATATGGCCGTCCAGTACTCTATCTTCCAGGGGGGAATATTCAGGGATGGTCTCGCCCTCCGGCATGGCTGCCAGAAGTGCGTGGCGCAGCTGAGCGTACCGGAAATATTCTCTTCCGCCCAGCTGGAACTCTGTCTGCAGTAGGGCAAAAGATTTTACCTCCCCTCTCACTATCATATCCTCCACCTTAGATATGCCGATCATGTCCCACTTGTCGAATCCCTTAGTGTGCCACAATTTACCCAGTATCTCGGAGTCATAGAGAGAAGTTGCCATTGTAAGCCTATCCTTCCACCCCTGCGACTTCGTGATCGTTCTCCATATGTGCACAGCTGTTTTCGTTGGCCCAGACATCCGCCTATCAAGAGACCTCGTGTACAACGCCCTATGGTATTTCCCGCCATCTAGGAGCCACCGATCCATGGCGTAGCCCGGGCTATCTGCAGGGCCATAGAGGCCGTGATTTAGTGCTGCCAATTGGGAGGCCCAGTAGTATCTCTGAACGTCGGGCAATGCTATACCCCCGTCGTACCACGGGAGCGTAAGCTTCGTGATAGCTATGCGTGGCCTGCCATTCCAGAGCAAGGCGCGTTGCAAGCTCTCGATCTCCCTAAAGTAACTAGCCGGGACCGGATCATGGGTATTTTGTAGAGCATACAGGAACCTGGGCAGGGACATCATTTTAAATAATGCCGCACGCCCAAGGAGGGAGAGCGGGAGTCCAAGCCAACCCTCTACGTCACGTCAGAGACGGACGAGGGGGGGAAGCAAATTGTTCATGTAGCGTGTCTTGGGGTCAGTTGAGATGTAGATCCCCAGGTATGTAAATCCCTGTCTCGCAACCTGTATGCCGCAGTCCCTTGGAAGACGAGGTGTCCCCCCTCTCAAAACGTACAAGTGCGACTTCGACCAATTAATGACCAAGCCAGAGTGCCGGCCAAAAAGTCGAAGCACGTCACATACCACAATAAGTGACTTGCAAGGAGAGGTGAGATACAGCAAGATGTCATCAGCATATAACGACACTCGGTCCTCGAATCCAGGGGACCAGCGGATTCCGTGTATGTCGGGGTGGTTCCGTAGCCACGCGGCCAACGGTTCGAGTGCCAGTGCAAACAAAAGGGGCGACAGGGGGCAACCCTGCCTAGTGCCCCTGTGGAGAGCAAAGGACGCGGATACACGACCATTGACCGTTACGTTGGCCAGCGGGCTGGCGTACAAAAGCTTGACCCACCCTACAAATTCCGGACCGAAGCCGAGCTTCGCCAACACTGCCCACAGGTAGTCCCATTCAAGGGAGTCAAACGCCATCGAGGCATCCAACGATGCCAGAACGGCTGGCTCCCTGAGCGTGTGGGCCCTAGCAAGGGCTCCATGTAGTCTCCGAAGGTTAAGGGCAGTGTTCCGTGTGGAATAAAGCCCGACTGGTCCGGGTGCACTAAGTCGCCAATCGCGCCAATCAAACGGTTGGCCAGCAATTTAGCAAGAATCTTAGGCTCAGCATTCAACAGAGAGATGGGAGGATACGATCGGCACAGGTCTCTGGGTTTCCCTTCCTTATGGATGACCACAATGGTGGCCAACCTCTGGTCATGGGGAAGCATGCCCTTCTCCCGCGCCTCCAGAAACATGTTCCGCAGGGGCGGAGAGACGACATCGGGTTTGATTTTGTAAAGTTCCACTGGAATACCATTGGGGCCGGGCGCCTTGCCAGATCTAAGGGAGCGAATGGCAAGGGCTATCTCGTCTGCGGTGATGTCCCTATCTAAGTCATCATGGTCCGTCTCCGACAGACACGGGAGGTCTATCTCCGCCAAAAGCTCTCCGGAGTCGGTCTCAGACCGGTCCGAGACCGAGGTGTAAATGGCCTCAAAGTAGTCTGCGAACGTCTCTACTATTGCACTCGGATCGGTGACAGTCAAGCCGTCCTCCCCCAACACTTCTGGAACCACCGACTAGCCCTCTCCTTTTTGTCCAGCCAAGCGATGAGCTTGCCCGCCTTGTCTCCGACGTCGTATATTCGACCCTGTTGCTCTCTACCCATGACCTTGGCAGCGTCGGAGACAATATCACAATATTCTGTCTGTTTAAGCGAGAGAACATGGAGCAGTTCAGGTGTCGGGCCGACTTCCAGTTGGGAGTCCAGCTCCATAATCTCCGCTTCGATACGCTCCACGTCCGCATCTCTGCGTCTCCGGATGTCAGCAATAAGGGAGAGCGCCTCACCTCTCAAAACCATCTTAAATGCCTCCCACAGAGTGACGGCCAATGCAACTGACCCCGTATTCTCAGAGAAATAGAGCTCAATAGCCTTGGACAGGAGTCCGCGCGTCTTCGGATTGCGGAAATACCACGGGTTGACCACGACCGCCCGCTCGGTAACCACAATGTCGAAGTCGAAGGACACCCAGACCGGGGAATGGTCTGAGATGCCCCTCGCCAGCAAGCGGGTCTCGGAAACTGCCGATGCGTGGGCCGCCAGAGCTAGGATATAGTTGATTCTAGAAAGGCTACCATGCGCCCCGGAGTGAAATGAAAATTGACTCTGGGTGGGATGCATAAGCCTCCAGCAGTCAATCAGTCCCATGGTGTCTAGGAAATCGGGCAGCCAGGATTGTGCACTTCGGAGATCTCTGGGCGGATGTCTGTCCAAGGTCCCTGAGCAGACCGAGTTGAAGTCGCCACCCACAATAAGCAACCCCTCGGGTAGGCCCAAAATGGCGCCTCCAAGGTCCTGAAAAGTGTTGTTTTGCAGCTCCGGGGGGACGTAAACTGAAACCAGAACCAGAGACCGCCCCTCCCATCTCCCCGAGACAGCAACGTACCGCCCCCTCTCATCAACAACGCTAGAGTTTATCTCAAGTGGGAGAGACGTGCGCACCATGATCCCCGCCCCCCGGGATCCTGAGGAGAACCCTGAATGTGCCACCATCTTGAATCCCTTCCTGTTAAGCGCTCGACACGTATTTCCCACCAAGTGGGTCTCTTGCAGCAGAATAACGTCAGGCATACATCTCTTGAACAGTTGTAAAACCACCCCTCTCTTAATGCGATCACCCAAACCGTTAACATTCCAACACAGCACTTTTAGTTTCCTACCCCCCATCGTCAAATCGTGGGCCTTCGCCGATCCCAGCAGGCCTCATAGGTACACAAACAGAAATAGAGCAGTCTTTGCATTGCCTTAAAAGAATAAGAGAGAAAGAAAGAAAACACACAGAACCAATCATCAAACCTCCCCCCACCCTGCACCCCTGCATCAGACTAAGAAGCCCCCCAACCAGCAGTGTGCCTGTCGCCCCATTAACTAAACTACAAGAAGACACTAGAGGAGAAAGGAGATCACACAGGCCCCCCCGCCACCCTCCATAACGGAAAGAAGGATATACATCGTAAAGTGCAGCAGTATGGCATTGGTCATTGTCAACAGGGTCACCGACCGACAAAGTTATTAAAATGAGTTCTACTCTTGGTGCTCGGGGCCTCCCGAGGCGCCCTCCGAATGCTCTTCTCGTTCCTCGTGTCTGTGCGGCAAGGTGTCCAGCCATTCGCTTACCACTTCAGGCATGTCAAAGAATACAGCATGGCCATCATGTTCGATATGTAGTCTCGCAGGGAACATCATCGAGTACTTCATCCCCAAGTCTCTGAGACGCCTCTTCACTCCCGCAAAACTTTGACGCTGGCGCTGAACCGCCCTAGTAAAGTCCGGGTAGAAGTTGACATCCGCATTCTGAAACTTGAGGGGCCCATTTCGTCTCGAGGCCTGTAGAATCACGTCCCGATCTCTGAAATTGAACAGCCGTGCTATAATGGGTCTCGGCGTGGCGCCCAACTTGGGGCGTCCCCCCGGCATTCTGTGGGCCCGCTCGACTGAAAAGAAACGGCTGAGGCCCGCAGGAGCCAGATGAGTTTGTATCAAGTCTTCCACAAAGAGATCAGTGGCCGAATCCTCTGCACCTTCCGGCACCCCAATAATTCGGATGTTCTGCCGCCTGGCACGTCCCTCAAAATCTTCTAGCCGCCTCGAGAAGAGGTCGTTGGCAGATCTCAGGTCCCGGACCTCCGTCTGCAGGTCCGAGACATCAGTCGTGAGGCTCGCAGTTTTGATGTCTAGCGATTTCACCCTGTCGTTAGTCTTGCCCAGATCAGCTCTAATCAGGTTAAGTTCGATCGCCAGAGTGTCAACTTTATGTGTTAGGACCTCATGCTGTTTATGCATCTCCGTCTTAATGCCAGCTATGGCCCCCATAACGTCCCAGAGTGTTGGCTCCGACTCGTCTGGCGATCCCGCCCGAAGGGTGTCTTTTGAATGGGCAGCCGCAGTCGGCGAGATCCTTTGTTGGGCATAGCGATCAATCTTATTCGACTGGGTTTGAGTAGTCTTCCTACTGACCCGGTTCGCCGTCCTGTCCGGTTCGCCCTTGCCCGCCATGTTGGAACCGGGGAACTGAACAAAGGGTGGTAGACCAAGGCCACTCCGGTTATGCAAAGCAATTGCAGGGCGTAGCAGCCTCCGATATTTGTTCAGCGAAAGGCTACTCCGCAACTTCGCGTGCCCCCCGTGGGGCCAGCGCAACAGTCACTCACACAGCATTTTGTTCATGCGTTACGGTGTGCCTGCCGTCGGCCATCACAGAGACAATGGTCCATCCCTGGCATGATTCTTCAGCACGGTGTATCTCCGTCAATGAGTGTCGGATTTTGAATCGGACAGCAGATCCCGTCTCAACGACCGTTCACCAACAAGAATCCACCACCGTGGATCAGGATTTCGATCAGGATTTATGCGGAGGGTCGGAGGGTCTCCGGAGCTCCGAGCTTACGCGGCCATCTTGCTTGCCCGCGAAGCTCCTCCTCTTCCCCTATATTCCAAATTGCGATTTCTTAAATTCAATTGCAATTTGAGAAATCACAATTAATTGCAAATTCCCAAATTGCGAGTGCCTTGAACCTTGATGCATCGCAAATGCCATTTTTGCAGGCGCAAACAGCGACTTTTGCGAATCGCACCGTTGGCGCTCGCAAAAATTGTTGATGCATGTGCCTGTAAGTGTATTGTCATTTGAATAGAGAATATCGCCGCCTGACTTCTTAAGTGACTGCCTTCCTCCCCTTTGTCTCCCTTTTCTGTCTTCTCCCATCTCCCCATGTCATCAATGCGCCTTCTGGGTACTAAACGCTGTATGCCTTTGTATTGATCTTCGTATTGTAAATCAATTAACAGACTTTAAAAAAAAGCTAATTGGCCTTCACGTTCATAATGCTTTATAGGAGATCTTTGAAGTTGTTACAGAAAAATAAGCTGATTATCGTGGCAGGCCTGTGAGAGCCAGAGGAGGAATATCTTGTGGTAAACACCAATATACCACTAAAGGAACTTCTTCATGGTTGAGGAAGCTTTACATTCTTATCGATAGCACAACCATCTTCTAGATGGCACTCTGACATTTTATTTTTCAAATGTTTGAGAAAGACAGGTTCCTCACCTGAACTATTAGAACTTTCACCTCTTGCACAGTCTTGGACATCAATTGGATAGGTCTCCACTTCTTCATTAATACCAATCGATGCAACAGCTAATACATCTCCAGATCCTGCTATAGGAAGAAATATAGTGGGTATTTTTTTTAAATCTACACAAATTGATCAATTAATATTAGTTAATGCATGTACGATCACTCAACGAAAAACAAAAAAAGAGAAAGCACTATCCATAACTTAAAGATATTAAAATAATAATACTGGGATCATGTGAACTGGTGTGTTCTTCAATATTCCTCATTCTGTTATTAAACCCCCTCTCTACATCTACCAAATAACTATTGAGGTTTCCCTGTCTCTTAAGTTCAGTTTTCCCCTGCTTGGCCTGTTGTACTGCCACTTTTAGCCATGAAAAGAAATTATGTTTAACATTAAATTGGAACTTCTCTGAATATTTAACTTTTTGAGCATTACGTCAACCAAAATAGAAGATACACATTGTACTAGGGGCTCCATCAATCTGACAACCGTTTATGCAAGATAAGAAAAAACTGTCCAGAGTGTGAAATTATTAGGCATTTTGGACAACATGTTTAACATGGGACTAGTGGACACTGGAGAAGAATATGGAAGCTTTTATATCACAAGAAATAAATCAAGCAGGAGGGTGGAGTTGTTTATGACTTCAGTGAAGATTCCTATGATGTAGAACCAGAAATACAGGTAAAAAACAATTTCTTCTGCATCGTAGGGTCTGAAAATTACAATAGCAAGCTAACAACTATTAGTAATCTTGTAGTTCTTAGGAATAAGGAATAGAATTTCTAACTGGCATTAGATTTAGGAGGAACTATGAATGTAGAGTTAACCAAAAAGATTTTGAGTTTTCAGGGTAGTTTACCCCTCCTTAGAATACATTTTTGTATCTCAGTCTAGACAGCAGAGGCCGACTTGCAAATGTGTGACAGAATAATGTTTCTTAGACAGTCTTGGTACCGACTTTCCCTCTACTAGAATGGTCTATGTGTATTTGTGGCAGGGGTTTCTTAGCTATTTCATCACACTACAAGATGCAGGATACAATCCAATGAAAAATGGATTGCTTTGAAGTGGCTAGAGTCTGGCAAATATGATTGTGGTTGATAAAGGTTATTAAGGATAGCTCAGCTTGTAAATGTGTATTAATAAAGAAAACTTGTAGAATAATGATTTGGTTAGTATACATTTTGATACCACCCTATGGAGGAAAGAAGGATGATTGTCATTAATACCCTATTTGCACAGAACTCTTTAGTTCAACAGCCAAAACGGTTTGAATGTCACTAATCCTTCAAGCTAAAGTAAAACCCACTAGACCACTGGACGTCCAAGACAGATGCTACAATGATACACAACAAGGAGCATAAGAGGGGATTAACAATCAGGTTGCTCTCCACTCATTAAATCACAATGTATAAAGGGGCGAGTGCAATCTGGAGGCGCCCTGTAACGTGGTTGACATGCGGCTACTGTGATTAGCTACAAGGGATGCGTGGCTAAAAAATTGAGAATACTCCCAAGGGGGTGTGTTGCTGGTATGAACTCTGATAGCAACCACCTGGCTAAGCTTGAAGTACCAGAGAGGTGAAGCCTGGACCCCAGGCCCTGATGAAATTGCCGCAAGGCATTAGCAATTAAACATGTTGGCCTCTACTAATTGAAATTGTCTAAAATATGTTCTTTTTAATCTGAGTGTGCTCATGGCATCCAATAAAGTATGTATATTTGCAAGTGACACAACTCGTTTTAGCCTGGAGAAGCAATTTTCTCTTTTTTCACTATGGGGTCCAGTTGGCATAGAATGACACAAGCACTTACTGTGCATGTTACTTTTGTCTCTTTCTTTCTAAACATATTTTTGGGCACTATTTTGCTTTTTTCATTGCCATGAAAGTCACCAATGATGAAAGCGTGAGTAAACCGGTGAGTACCAACCAACAGCTCCCTTGGTGATGCTTACATGAGGTACTTTATGACCTTTCTCACATTTTTTCTTCTTGATCACATTTGCAAGAGGATTTGCAGTTTGGCGGATTGACAAACAGTGAAAATTGGGCGGAGATATTATTAAGCTGCCCCTGGTATCCTTGAAAATGATTGGTGTTCAAGTACAATCAGGTTTTTTATACAGCGAGATGCTACAATTGAACCCGGAGAATTCGTTCAAAAGACAGACCTACTAATTCTGACAGAACTATATTGACTTCTCAAGGAGGACTATGTGCCCTTACAGGAGCAGAAACGTTTTTCGAAAATTCAAAGATGTCAATAAGCAAAATATATTCATTATGAACGAATAAGGAAGCAGGAGTAGAAGGAAATTTCTCTTAAGCTGTCCATGCAAGACTGGGGAAGATTCAGATGAGCACATCGTCTGAAGTCAAAACCGAAGCATTCAAATGAGGAGGTTTTTTCCGAACTGCAATTTCTAATGTGGAGTCACAGATCTATATAGCAGGTCCGGATACCACCGCTGCCTTGACCACTCGAACAATGATGATAATTGCAGTTTGACAATTTCTGAGCTTCAAGATGAATTTTAGTATTAAACAGTATCGGAGAATAAGCCTAGTGTAATGTCTTTGACAAAGTCATTAAAATAGCACTGCCCTGGGGTCTTGAATCTGGAAGCCTGGAAGCCTGGTTGTGAAGTCCTGCCATTATGAGACGTAGCAAAGAGATCTAATTTTGGACAGATCCATTCTATGAAGCACCCAGTTGTTCCGAACCCCTTTGTTAATAAAACCTACTTTAGAAATCTGCCTCTTGGTTTAGGATTCCCTGTAACAACTGCTTTCATTGACAGACCTCTGGCAAGGCCAATATCCAGATTTATGCATCTTTCCCAAGAATGGTCTTGATCTTATGCCTCTAGTATTGTTGCAACAGACCACTGCTGTAGTGTTGTCTGTCTGATTTAAGGTTCCTGTTCTTTACCGGATACAGAAGGAAGCTCGAGAGCTGCATGCACTGTTTGGAGTTCCCAGATATTGATGCGATGATGACTTTTTTGACCAAAGAACTTGCACAGTAGGAATGCCTAGATTAATTCCTCACCCCGAAAGTGAAGCTCAGAATCATTTATGTTGGAAGTTAATGTTGAAAAAGGAGACCTTGTAGCAAGCAGCTTTGATCTTTTGTACAACCTAGAGAGAGAAAGAGAGAGACTGTTTTGCCGCTATTGAGATGAGGAGATGGTCATCCCATTTCTTCTCCTTTTGTGACTACTCATCCTTCAGACATTTGCTTCATGTGAGACCAAAGAAATGCAGGAGGCCATCAAAACCTCTACGGAGTTGATTTGGTGGGCTGTAGGATTGAGAGCATTCAAAATAATACCTCTCAAAGAGTGCAACTGTTTAGTAGAAAGCGGTTATTAGAACCTAGAAAGCCATAACTATTACAAGATACTAGAAAAAGACACCTCACCCAAATTATTTTTACATGTACCATCACTGGTGTCCTTCTCCCATCCTAGTACGTAGATACCACTTGGATGGACTCAGCCTTGTGAAGGCGTTTGATATAAGGATCAACTGGGAAATTGCTGAGATCCATGAATTTCCTTGTAACCAGGGATCTGCTCAGCTCTGACAAAGGCCACACTGGGTAGGACAGAAACATGATGGCAACAGACAGTGCGTGTATGAAGCATTAATGTCAACATCTCAGAATTTTCTTTCAAAACATACCTAGGATAGGAATAAAAGAGATATATGTTGGGTTTACCCGGAGGCATTTTTATTTTATTATATCTGGATCCCTGCAATAATTCAGCTGATACTTATATCGAACTTCCTCAAAAGGTCGAGTCCATCGGACTAGTATTTACTTACTGGGATGGGAGAAGGATACCAATGAGGAAGCATACCACAACAATGTGAATGAGACTTCTTTTTCCAATATCTTTAGATACTGATGATTTTCATGGGGCCTATTAACCGTGTTCAAATAAACTGTTGCATTCTTTGTGAAATATTGTATAGATGGGGAGGCTGTGCAACAAGGTGTATGATCCTCTCACTCTTTTCTTGTGGTATTACCCTTTAAAAAAAGACAACACTTCACCGAGGCAGATGGCAATTTCTTCTTTAAATGAAAGGAAAAAGATTCTACACCCTTATTTTGTGAGGACTGGACTGAGATCATGGTATGTTGCGCTGGTTACCTTCTTGGGAATGTGGCTTTTACAAGTCAAGCATCCCGGAATGAATACATTAATATTCTCTGTTCGCTCTGTTTGGTGCATAAGATCTTGTCGCTTCAGGCACCCGTGGGGCTGGCTGGGCTGCTAGAGTTCTACATGCTATGGCGTCCTTTGAGATCTGCCGACTCAGCGCTGGTTTGCACCCCGCGTGTCTTGACAGCCAGAGCGGGTGGCCGTTTCTTTCGCAGTTTGGACGCGCAACTCTGGAACTCGCTTCCTGTTTCCATTAGAGTGATCCAGAACCATCTTGCATTCCGGAAGGCCATAAAGACCTGGCTTTTCCCTGTATAATCCTCCTGCTCTCTGGTTCGTGTCTTGGAGTCTGTGGTTTGCGCTGGGACGCCCCGTCACTGGGGCAGCTTTGCGCATTACAAATTCGGCAAATAAATAAATAAATAAATATTCTTTAAACTCGCAGATGGACTGCTACTACTGCCATGCACTTGAAGATAGTACAAAGAGGGGCCCAAGCCAAAGGGAAGCTTTGCGTATTGGTAGTGGGATGTTCCCAATACAAAACTCAGAATGTTTCTATGTCTCTTCTCTGTTAGAATTTGAAAGTAAGTATCCTGTAGATCGACAGAGCACATCCCGTTTCTTTCCTGAGATGCAGGAAAAATTGATGAAGTGCTCACAAACAGAACATTTACTTTTGATTTACTAGCTAGACATCTGCAGATCTAAGATTGGCCCTAATTACTTCTTTGGACCTTTATTCTGAACCAGAAAGTATCTTAAATAAACTATTTTCCTGTTGATGACAAATGCTTGATTACTGCAAGCCTGGTGTTGCATGGCACAGCACATTTTATGCATCCAATGCAGCCATCGCCCCCGGAAACAGAATTTATTCTGTCCCATATTTTTGCCAAATTGCATTGAAACTTCCTGTAATCCAAGACAGCGTGAACAATATCACAATCGCCCTCTATACACCTCCAACATAGCAAGATCAGTCTCAGTCTAGCTGACAGGATACAGTGTTATCAGAGTACATTATCTCCCATTCCTCATGTGAGGTTTGTACTGACATCTAGCCTTCCCACCAACCAATAGGGGGTTGCAATAAACAATGATTATTTATGACTGTAAAGTCCTAATATAACCCCTTTGTGCCACCCACGTCTATAAATACTGCAGAATGGTCTAGGCAAATCGATAAACGTCCTAGCAGATAGCCTACGTAGTGTGTTAACTGTTGATATTTTCCATGCTAGGAAAGGAGTAGGCTACATTCTAACTGAAGACCAGTAAATGATTTATAGAGGCCCTAAGACAATAAGTCACAAATCGCCATGATGCCCAGTCTTTCCACACTCTCTAAAAGCACCGCGGAACATTTAATAAGGATCCCTCCAGTGTCTCTTATTGGCATCCCAGTATGTAACCTGCTACGCATACCAAACCTTTTGTGGGCCCTAGGCCAAGCATACACAAGGTTGTTGCACTGCTGTGATTACTACCACTTGCCCACTCACCTCCTCTGTGCTCCCGCTGCTGTGTCCCCGGTCCGCCACGGCTTGTGCCGGTTGAGCGGAGGGACAGGAAGCAGCGGAGCACCATACAGCGTCACTCGGAACTGCCCCGCCCCTCTGCCTACATATTCTCCTCTCCAGCAAGGACGCGCTCAGCGGCGCGCCAGCGGCGCGCCAAAGGCAAGCCCGTCTGCTCCCGTCCGCGCCAGGACGCAGCCCGCCGCACAGATCCCTGGTAAATTTTACAATTTCTAACTCGGTGAGGATATTATTGTTTGTTATCATGATCTGTTACTCAAGGCAGGAACTAATCTCCCTTAACCCTAACAATAAGGCCAAAAATCTCAGCCCCCTACTCATGTCAGGCCCATTTATGAGTAAACCCTCCGAAGCTGCTGCCACCTTAGAACCCACGACCGGTCACGAACCTCCTACACCAGGGAAACTCATCGAAATAATTAAGGGCAACACAGGCACTAAATCTTTCTCTGCCCTTTATGTTAACACCAGGTCTATCCCCAAGCATTGCCTCGAGATATGGAGTCTACTGAATAATAAAAACCTGACATTTGTTTCCTTACTGAAACGTGGCTCCATAGCCAAGCATCGCCCGATATTGACATAGCCTTTCCCCAGGAGCATCAACTCATTACGCAACATAGAGAGCGGAGGAGAGGGGGAGGCGTTGCAGTGGCAGCCAAGGCCCCTATTCATGTTACCCTGCCCGAATCCTTCGCCAATCCCTTGCTCGAAATACTAATAGTCAACATAATGTATAATAAAACGTCTCTTGGGAGGGCTGCTCTGGTTTACAGACCCCCGGGCGAAAAATCTAAATTTGTCAACACTCTCCTTGACACCATCGCCTCGCACATGTTAGCTACTGACAACTTTATTCTGATAGGAGATTTCAACTATCATGCTTAACTCATACATGATCCTGACTCTTGTCATTTGATTAATACTATGGAAACCTTGGCACTAACGCAAAGGGTGTCAGGCCCCACACATTTGGCAGGGCACACTCTTGACTCAATTTTCACTAACATGTCCAGCCTTACCTGCGAACCCCCTCAGCCCATGGCTTGGACCGATCATTTTCTTGTGGAATTTAGCTTTGTCGGACGCAATGTGCCTAAGACTACGAAGCGCCCAGAGACCAGGGCAACACGGCCTTGGCGCAAACTGATGCCGGAGGCTTTCCTGACACACTTTAAACCACCCAAGGATACTCCTAATGAGATAGACCAAATGGCCAATCAGTTGGAAGCAAGTATTAAGATCACTCTGGGTAAGGTAATTCCAGAAACCAAAGTAAAACTGAAAATCATTGCTTCCCAGTGTTTCACGGAGGAGCTGAAAATAGAGAAAACCGCTAGCAGATCAGCGGAAAGGTTGTGGAGGAAAACCAGAACGCTGGAAAACCGTATGAAGTACAAGAGGATTCACTCCAACTATTTAAAAAACATAAAGGTTGCAAAATCTGGTTATCTCACTAATAGGATCAATAAAGCTTCGCAGTCTAGTAAAGAATTATATAAAATACTGAATGAGTTTACGTCTCGCAGGTGGAGCAGTCAGTATTTACTCCTACCCTGGGGTGGGTCAACGCACTAGCAATCCACTTCGATAACAAAATAAAGTCGATTTACTCCACGTTTGCTGCCCCCGGACCTGATGTCTCCCTAGTCGAAGAGGATTCCGCCCGTAATTTCCCTACCTCAGAATACATTGAGGGTCCATCTCTTAAGGAGTTTGAGCCTACCATGGCTGATGAAGTGTTAGAAGCTCTTGGGAAAGTGAAGTCGGGCTCACCCACCGACTCGCTGGCCCCACGTAAGTGCAATCAGATATTCCCTATTCTGGCTTGCTCTCTCTCCAACATCTTAAACACCTCCTTTGAGACTGCATCCATACCTAGTAGTTGGAAGGTAGCTCAGGTTAAACCTATACTCAAAAAACCCACGAGTGACCCCACCAATGAGGCCAACCATAGACCTATATCACTACTGCCATGCTTTGGAAAGGTATTGGAACACCTAGTAAACAAGCGCGTTGCCACTTTTGTTGAAGCCCATGCGCTTTTAGATCAGTTGCAGTCAGGGTTTCGTGCGGCCCATGGCACAGAAACCGCGGTAGTGGAGGTTGTGGATAATATCCGTCTCACTCTGGACAGAGGCGAATCCGCAATTTTGATCCTATTGGATCTCTCGGCGGCTTTTGACACCATCTCCCACAGTATTCTTCACCAACGGCTGCTGGTTTAAGAGCTACCTTGCGGACCGGCACACATATATAAAGGTTAATTCACTGGAGTCCAGTAAGACCCCTCTCTCTGTGGTGGTCCCTCAGGGATCCATTCTTAGTCCCCTGTTATTTAACCTGTATCTCACCCCTCTGGCCAACATTATAAAATCTCATGGCTTCTCCACTGTGTCCTATGCAGATGATACTCAGGTGCTTATCACCTGTAGCTTAGATGTCCTAGAAACCTGCACCAGATTCAAGAAGTGCATGATCAAGGTCAGCGAATGGATGAAGGGAAATAAACTTCAGCTTAACTATAGCAAAACAGAGATTATGCTATTCGGCAAGGCAAAGACAATTTGGTTGCATGATTGGTGCCCCCAGAATTAGGACTGTGCCCGAACCGAAAGAAGTGGTGCGTGATCTGGGAATAATGATCGAATGTGCTCTTTCCATGAAAGCTCATGTGACCCAGGTCTCAGGCACCTGTTACGAAATATTGCAGAAACTGCGGAAGATTTTTCAATGGCTACCCTTTGAGTCCAGGAAACCCCTGGTTTGGGGATTAATCGTTAGCCGGTTGGATTACGGCAACACAATGTTTGCCTCCATCAATGAGTGCCTGTTGACCAAGCTGCAAACCCTCCAGAATGTCGCCGCACGTCTGGTACTAGGCCTGCCCCCTAGGTCTCCTTCTTTACCCAGCCTTAAAGAGCTGCACTGGCTGCCTGTGCGCCAAAGAAGTCAATTTAAGATCCTCAGTCTCACCCACAAACTTCTCCATGGCATAGGGCCCTCTTACTTAGCTGAAAAACTTCTCTGGTACAAACCCTCCAGAGTCTTAAGATCCAGCTCCAAATCCCTCCTGGTACAGCCGCAGGCCAGGACCTTGAAAAATTGATGCAGGGCTTTCTCTTATATTGCCCCCTTACTTTGGAACAAGCTGCCTCCTCATCTGTTGACCCTGTCCAACCACCGGGCTTTCCGCAAGGGCCTTAAAACCTTTAGTCTTTTTCCTAAGTAATCTCAGCCTCCCACTCGACACCTGTTTACCGTTTTTCCCTCTCTACTGCCAAGCGCCCTGAGACCTATTGGTAATTTGTGCGCTGTTTAAGAACCTATGACTATGGGGCTCAATTTTCCATCAGTCGGTGTGTGTATATATATATATATATATATATATATATATATATATATTCCAAAAATATGCAGGTTCCCTATTTGAAAAGCAGCCACACACGAACACATTAAGATGTTGTTTATTCCATCAACTCGCCAGCAGGTACAAACCAAGCGAAGTTCTCCATTATCTGCTGCCAAACGCGTTTCGAGAGCAACGGCTCTCTTCATCAGTGGCAAAGTGCTCCTTGATCCATGGCACGCCTAATAAGTTCATTGTCCCCGCCCACTGGGCGTGTCAACATCACAGCGGCGTTGTGGGCTCTGTAGTCCTTAGATATGGTGTGGCGTGTGCACGGAGATATAGGCAATAAGTTCCCCAGTGGGTGGGAGTGCACTCCGCTGGTAGCCACCTGCCCCGCTTCTCAGCTGATGGAGGCATGTTGCGTGGACATTCCTGCAATGTACAACGCTGTTCGTGTCCTCATGTGCCCCATGTTGATGACATCGTAGGTTCTGCCATGGCAGCAGGCTGCTTTTCACGACCAGGGGGGCCGTTCAACAATCCAAAAATATGCAGGTTCCCAATTTGAAAAGCAGCCACACACGAACACATTAAGATGTTGTTTATTCCATCAACTCGCCAGCAGGTACAAACCAAGCGAAGTTCTTCATTATCTGCTGCCAAACGCGTTTCGAGAGCAACGGCTCTCTTCGTCAGTGGCAAAGTGCTCCTTGATCCATGGCACGCCTAATAAGTTCATTGTCCCCGCCCACTGGGCGTGTCAACATCACAGCGGCGTTGTGGGCTCTGTAGTCCTTAGATATGGTGTGGCGTGTGCACGGAGATATAGGCAATAAGTTCCCCAGTGGGTGGGAGTGCACTCCGCTGGTAGCCACCTGCCCCGCTTCTCAGCTGATGGAGGCATGTTGCGTGGACATTCCTGCAATGTACAACGCTGTTCGTGTCCTCGTGTGCCCCATGTTGATGACATCGTAGGTTCTGCCACGGCAGCAGGCTGCTTTTCACGACCAGGGGGGCCGTTCAACAATCCAAAAATATGCAGGTTCCCAATTTGAAAAGCAGCCACACACGAACACATTAAGATGTTGTTTATTCCATCAACTCGCCAGCAGGTACAAACCAAGCGAAGTTCTCCATTATCTGCTGCCAAACGCGTTTCGAGAGCAACGGCTCTCTTCGTCAGTGGCAAAGTGCTCCTTGATCCATGGCACGCCTAATAAGTTCATTGTTCCCGCCCACTGGGCGTGTCAACATCACAGCGGCGTTGTGGGCTCTGTAGTCCTTAGATATGGTGTGGCGTGTGCACGGAGATATAGGCAATAAGTTCCCCAGTGGGTGGGAGTGCACTCCGCTGGTAGCCACCTGCCCCGCTTCTCAGCTGATGGAGGCATGTTGCGTGGACATTCCTGCAATGTACAACGCTGTTCGTGTCCTCGTGTGCCCCATGTTGATGACATCGTAGGTTCTGCCACGGCAGCAGGCTGCTTTTCACGACCAGGGGGGCCGTTCAACAATCCAAAAATATGCAGGTTCCCAATTTGAAAAGCAGCCACACACGAACACATTAAGATGTTGTTTATTCCATCAACTCGCCAGCAGGTACAAACCAAGCGAAGTTCTCCATTATCTGCTGCCAAACGCGTTTCGAGAGCAACGGCTCTCTTCGTCAGTTGCAAAGTGCTCCTTGATCCATGGCACGCCTAATAAGTTCATTGTCCCCGCCCACTGGGCGTGTCAACATCACAGCGGCGTTGTGGGCTCTGTAGTCCTTAGATATGGTGTGGCGTGTGCACGGAGATATAGGCAATAAGTTCCCCAGTGGGTGGGAGTGCACTCCGCTGGTAGCCACCTGCCCCGCTTCTCAGCTGATGGAGGCATGTTGCGTGGACATTCCTGCAATGTACAACGCTGTTCGTGTCCTCGTGTGCCCCATGTTGATGACATCGTAGGTTCTGCCACGGCAGCAGGCTGCTTTTCACGACCAGAGGGGCCGTTCAACAATCCAAAAATATGCAGGTTCCCAATTTGAAAAGCAGCCACACACGAACACATTAAGATGTTGTTTATTCCATCAACTCGCCAGCAGGTACAAACCAAGCGAAGTTCTCCATTATCTGCTGCCAAACGCATTTCGAGAGCAACGGCTCTCTTCGTCAGTGGCAAAGTGCTCCTTGATCCATGGCACGCCTAATAAGTTCATTGTCCCCGCCCACTGGGAGTGTCAACATCACAGCGGCGTTGTGGGCTCTGTAGTCCTTAGATATGGTGTGGCGTGTGCACGGAGATATAGGCAATAAGTTCCCCAGTGGGTGGGAGTGCACTCCGCTGGTAGCCACCTGCCCCGCTTCTCAGCTGATGGAGGCATGTTGCGTGGACATTCCTGCAATGTACAACGCTGTTCGTGTCCTCGTGTGCCCCATGTTGATGACATCGTAGGTTCTGCCACGGCAGCAGGCTGCTTTTCACGACCAGGGGGGCCGTTCAACAATCCAAAAATATGCAGGTTCCGAATTTGAAAAGCAGCCACACACGAACACATTAAGATGTTGTTTATTCCATCAACTCGCCAGCAGGTACAAACCAAGCGAAGTTCTCCATTATCTGCTGCCAAACGCGTTTCGAGAGCAACGGCTCTCTTCGTCAGTGGCAAAGTGCTCCTTGATCCATGGCACGCCTAATAAGTTCATTGTCCCCGCCCACTGGGCGTGTCAACATCACAGCGGCGTTGTGGGCTCTGTAGTCCTTAGATATGGTGTGGCGTGTGCACGGAGATATAGGCAATAAGTTCCCCAGTGGGTGGGAGTGCACTCCGCTGGTAGCCACCTGCCCCGCTTCTCAGCTGATGGAGGCATGTTGCGTGGACATTCCTGCAATGTACAACGCTGTTCGTGTCCTCGTGTGCCCCATGTTGATGACATCGTAGGTTCTGCCACAGCAGCAGGCTGCTTTTCACGACCAGGGGGGCTGTTCAACAATCCAAAAATATGCAGGTTCCGAATTTGAAAAGCAGCCACACACGAACACATTAAGATGTTGTTTATTCCATCAACTCGCCAGCAGGTACAAACCAAGCGAAGTTCTCCATTATCTGCTGCCAAACGCGTTTCGAGAGCAACGGCTCTCTTCGTCAGTGGCAAAGTGCTCCTTGATCCATGGCACGCCTAATAAGTTCATTGTCCCCGCCCACTGGGCGTGCCAACATCACAGCGGCGTTGTGGGCTCTGTAGTCCTTAGATATGGTGTGGCGTGTGCACGGAGATATAGGCAATAAGTTCCCCAGTGGGTGGGAGTGCACTCCGCTGGTAGCCACCTGCCCCGCTTCTCAGCTGATGGAGGCATGTTGCATGGACATTCCTGCAATGTACAACGCTGTTCGTGTCCTCGTGTGCCCCATGTTGATGACATCGTAGGTTCTGCCACGGCAGCAGGCTGCTTTTCACGACCAGGGGGGCCGTTCAACAATCCAAAAATATGCAGGTTCCCAATTTGAAAAGCAGCCACACACGAACACATTAAGATGTTGTTTATTCCATCAACTCGCCAGCAGGTACAAACCAAGCGAAGTTCTCCATTATCTGCTGCCAAACGCGTTTCGAGAGCAACGGCTCTCTTCGTCAGTGGCAAAGTGCTCCTTGATCCATGGCACGCCTAATAAGTTCATTGTCCCCGCCCACTGGGCGTGTCAACATCACAGCGGCGTTGTGGGCTCTGTAGTCCTTAGATATGGTGTGGCGTGTGCACGGAGATATAGGCAATAAGTTCCCCAGTGGGTGGGAGTGCACTCCGCTGGTAGCCACCTGCCCCGCTTCTCAGCTGATGGAGGCATGTTGCGTGGACATTCCTGCAATGTACAACGCTGTTCGTGTCCTCGTGTGCCCCATGTTGATGACATCGTAGGTTCTGCCACGGCAGCAGGCTGCTTTTCACGACCAGGGGGGCCGTTCAACAATCCAAAAATATGCAGGTTCCCAATTTGAAAAGCAGCCACACACGAACACATTAAGATGTTGTTTATTCCATCAACTCGCCAGCAGGTACAAACCAAGCGAAGTTCTCCATTATCTGCTGCCAAACGCGTTTCGAGAGCAACGGCTCTCTTCGTCAGTGGCAAAGTGCTCCTTGATCCATGGCACGCCTAATAAGTTCATTGTCCCCGCCCACTGGGCGTGTCAACATCACAGCGGCGTTGTGGGCTCTGTAGTCCTTAGATATGGTGTGGCGTGTGCACGGAGATATAGGCAATAAGTTCCCCAGTGGGTGGGAGTGCACTCCGCTGGTAGCCACCTGCCCCGCTTCTCAGCTGATGGAGGCATGTTGCGTGGACATTCCTGCAATGTACAACGCTGTTCGTGTCCTCGTGTGCCCCATGTTGATGACATCGTAGGTTCTGCCACGGCAGCAGGCTGCTTTTCACGACCAGGGGGGCCGTTCAACAATCCAAAAATATGCAGGTTCCGAATTTGAAAAGCAGCCACACACGAACACATTAAGATGTTGTTTATTCCATCAACTCGCCAGCAGGTACAAACCAAGCGAAGTTCTCCATTATCTGCTGCCAAACGCGTTTCGAGAGCAACGGCTCTCTTCGTCAGTGGCAAAGTGCTCCTTGATCCATGGCACGCCTAATAAGTTCATTGTCCCCGCCCACTGGGCGTGTCAACATCACAGCGGCGTTGTGGGCTCTGTAGTCCTTAGATATGGTGTGGCGTGTGCACAGAGATATAGGCAATAAGTTCCCCAGTGGGTGGGAGTGCACTCCGCTGGTAGCCACCTGCCCCGCTTCTCAGCTGATGGAGGCATGTTGCGTGGACATTCCTGCAATGTACAACGCTGTTCGTGTCCTCGTGTGCCCCATGTTGATGACATCGTAGGTTCTGCCACGGCAGCAGGCTGCTTTTCACGACCAGGGGGGCCGTTCAACAATCCAAAAATATGCAGGTTCCCAATTTGAAAAGCAGCCACACACGAACACATTAAGATGTTGTTTATTCCATCAACTCGCCAGCAGGTACAAACCAAGCGAAGTTCTCCATTATCTGCTGCCAAACGCGTTTCGAGAGCAACGGCTCTCTTCGTCAGTGGCAAAGTGCTCCTTGATCCATGGCACGCCTAATAAGTTCATTGTCCCCGCCCACTGGGCGTGTCAACATCACAGCGGCGTTGTGGGCTCTGTAGTCCTTAGATATGGTGTGGCGTGTGCACGGAGATATAGGCAATAAGTTCCCCAGTGGGTGGGAGTGCACTCCGCTGGTAGCCACCTGCCCCGCTTCTCAGCTGATGGAGGCATGTTGCGTGGACATTCCTGCAATGTACAACGCTGTTCGTGTCCTCGTGTGCCCCATGTTGATGACATCGTAGGTTCTGCCACGGCAGCAGGCTGCTTTTCACGACCAGGGGGGCCGTTCAACAATCCAAAAATATGCAGGTTCCCAATTTGAAAAGCAGCCACACACGAACACATTAAGATGTTGTTTATTCCATCAACTCGCCAGCAGGTACAAACCAAGCGAAGTTCTCCATTATCTGCTGCCAAACGCGTTTCGAGAGCAACGGCTCTCTTCGTCAGTGGCAAAGTGCTCCTTGATCCATGGCACGCCTAATAAGTTCATTGTCCCCGCCCACTGGGCGTGTCAACATCACAGCGGCGTTGTGGGCTCTGTAGTCCTTAGATATGGTGTGGCGTGTGCACGGAGATATAGGCAATAAGTTCCCCAGTGGGTGGGAGTGCACTCCGCTGGTAGCCACCTGCCCCGCTTCTCAGCTGATGGAGGCATGTTGCGTGGACATTCCTGCAATGTACAACGCTGTTCGTGTCCTCGTGTGCCCCATGTTGATGACATCGTAGGTTCTGCCACGGCAGCAGGCTGCTTTTCACGACCAGGGGGGCCGTTCAACAATCCAAAAATATGCAGGTTCCCAATTTGAAAAGCAGCCACACATATTTTATGTGCACACTGAAGTCCTAGCGCTTCTACTGGGAATCATTGAAAGACTATCGTATCCAGAATGCCGTGCTGCTAGCCACGCCCTGGTTGGCAGCTGACATCGTTTAAAAACATTGGGAAATTGTCAGCGCTTGGACTAAGCACACAGACAACGCCACTGAAGAAAGGAACAGGTGGTTCCTGAAACGCGTCTGGCGAAGAGACAATGAGATTGAGACTCTCCGAGTTGGTAAACTGTCAGCGTGATGCTTTTTACTTTGCAAGATTAAACTCCAGTGGTTCTCCTCGCATTTGGGTCTCCTGTTGATTTTGGATTTTTACTGGCCGCCCCGGTCAGGAAGAGAACCCGCCGCTGTGCGGCATCCATGCAAACACCCACCATGGAGTCCTGCAACGTGGATTGGAGAGGAGTATGCGTGATTGCAGGGTCGCGCTTGCTCCATGCAATTGGCATCGGAGAAGCAGGACAGAGACCAAACGGCGAATCACACTCACCCACTTGGGACATATTTTATGTGCACACTGAAGTCCTAGCGCTTCTACTGGGAATCATTGAAAGACTATCGTATCCAGAATGCCGTGCTGCTAGCCACGCCCTGGTTGGCAGCTGACATCGTTTAAAAACATTGGGAAATTGTCAGCGCTTGGACTAAGCACACAGACAACGCCACTGAAGAAAGGAACAGGTGGTTCCTGAAACGCGTCTGGCGAAGAGACAATGAGATTGAGACTCTCCGAGTTGGTAAACTGTCAGCGTGATGCTTTTTACTTTGCAAGATTAAACTCCAGTGGTTCTCCTCGCATTTGGGTCTCCTGTTGATTTGGGATTTTTACTGGCCGCCCCGGTCAGGAAGAGAACCCGCCGCTGTGCGGCATCCATGCAAACACCCACCAGGGAGTCCTGCAACGTGGATTGGAGAGGAGTATGCGTGATTGCAGGGTCGCGCTTGCTCCATGCAATTGGCATCGGAGAAGCAGGACAGAGACCAAACGGCGAATCACACTCACCCACTTGGGACATATTTTATGTGCACACTGAAGTCCTAGCGCTTCTACTGGGAATCATTGAAAGACTATCGTATCCAGAATGCCGTGCTGCTAGCCAAGCCCTGGTTGGCAGCTGACATCGTTTAAAAACATTGGGAAATTGTCAGCGCTTGGACTAAGCACACAGACAACGCCACTGAAGAAAGGAACAGGTGGTTCCTGAAACGCGTCTGGCGAAGAGACAATGAGATTGAGACTCTCCGAGTTGGTAAACTGTCAGCGTGATGCTTTTTACTTTGCAAGATTAAACTCCAGTGGTTCTCCTCGCATTTGGGTCTCCTGTTGATTTTGGATTTTTACTGGCCGCCCCGGTCAGGAAGAGAACCCGCCGCTGTGCGGCATCCATGCAAACACCCACCAGGGAGTCCTGCAACGTGGATTGGAGAGGAGTATGCGTGATTGCAGGGTCGCGCTTGCTCCATGCAATTGGCATCGGAGAAGCAGGACAGAGACCAAACGGCGAATCACACTCACCCACTTGGGACATATTTTATGTGCACACTGAAGTCCTAGCGCTTCTACTGGGAATCATTGAAAGACTATCGTATCCAGAATGCCGTGCTGCTAGCCACGCCCTGGTTGGCAGCTGACATCGTTTAAAAACATTGGGAAATTGTCAGCGCTTGGACTAAGCACACAGACAACGCCACTGAAGAAAGGAATAGGTGGTTCCTGAAACGCGTCTGGCGAAGAGACAATGAGATTGAGACTCTCCGAGTTGGTAAACTGTCAGCGTGATGCTTTTTACTTTGCAAGATTAAACTCCAGTGGTTCTCCTCGCATTTGGGTCTCCTGTTGATTTTGGATTTTTACTGGCCGCCCCGGTCAGGAAGAGAACCCGCCGCTGTGCGGCATCCATGCAAACACCCACCAGGGAGTCCTGCAACGTGGATTGGAGAGGAGTATGCGTGATTGCAGGGTCGCGCTTGCTCCATGCAATTGGCATCGGAGAAGCAGGACAGAGACCAAACGGCAAATCACACTCACCCACTTGGGACATATTTTATGTGCACACTGAAGTCCTAGCGCTTCTACTGGGAATCATTGAAAGACTATCGTATCCAGAATGCCGTGCTGCTAGCCACGCCCTGGTTGGCAGCTGACATCGTTTAAAAACATTGGGAAATTGTCAGCGCTTGGACTAAGCACACAGACAACGCCACTGAAGAAAGGAACAGGTGGTTCCTGAAACGCGTCTGGCGAAGAGACAATGAGATTGAGAATCTCCGAGTTGGTAAACTGTCAGCGTGATGCTTTTTACTTTGCAAGATTAAACTCCAGTGGTTCTCCTCGCATTTGGGTCTCCTGTTGATTTTGGATTTTTACTGGCCGCCCCGGTCAGGAAGAGAACCCGCCGCTGTGCGGCATCCATGCAAACACCCACCAGGGAGTCCTGCAACGTGGATTGGAGAGGAGTATGCGTGATTGCAGGGTCGCGCTTGCTCCATGCAATTGGCATCGGAGAAGCAGGACAGAGACCAAACGGCGAATCACACTCACCCACTTGGGACATATTTTATGTGCACACTGAAGTCCTAGCGCTTCTACTGGGAATCATTGAAAGACTATCGTATCCAGAATGCCGTGCTGCTAGCCACGCCCTGGTTGGCAGCTGACATCGTTTAAAAACATTGGGAAATTGTCAGCGCTTGGACTAAGCACACAGACAACGCCACTGAAGAAAGGAACAGGTGGTTCCTGAAACGCGTCTGGCGAAGAGACAATGAGATTGAGACTCTCCGAGTTGGTAAACTGTCAGCGTGATGCTTTTTACTTTGCAAGATTAAACTCCAGTGGTTCTCCTCGCATTTGGGTCTCCTGTTGATTTTGGATTTTTACTGGCCGCCCCGGTCAGGAAGAGAACCCGCCGCTGTGCGGCATCCATGCAAACACCCACCAGGGAGTCCTGCAACGTGGATTGGAGAGGAGTATGCGTGATTGCAGGGTCGCGCTTGCTCCATGCAATTGGCATCGGAGAAGCAGGACAGAGACCAAACGGCGAATCACACTCACCCACTTGGGACATATTTTATGTGCACACTGAAGTCCTAGCGCTTCTACTGGGAATCATTGAAAGACTATCGTATCCAGAATGCCGTGCTGCTAGCCACGCCCTGGTTGGCAGCTGACATCGTTTAAAAACATTGGGAAATTGTCAGCGCTTGGACTAAGCACACAGACAACGCCACTGAAGAAAGGAACAGGTGGTTCCTGAAACACGTCTGGCGAAGAGACAATGAGATTGAGACTCTCCGAGTTGGTAAACTGTCAGCGTGATGCTTTTTACTTTGCAAGATTAAACTCCAGTGGTTCTCCTCGCATTTGGGTCTCCTGTTGATTTTGGATTTTTACTGGCCGCCCCGGTCAGGAAGAGAACCCGCCGCTGTGCGGCATCCATGCAAACACCCACCAGGGAGTCCTGCAACGTGGATTGGAGAGGAGTATGCGTGATTGCAGGGTCGCGCTTGCTCCATGCAATTGGCATCGGAGAAGCAGGACAGAGACCAAACGGCGAATCACACTCACCCACTTGGGACATATTTTATGTGCACACTGAAGTCCTAGCGCTTCTACTGGGAATCATTGAAAGACTATCGTATCCAGAATGCCGTGCTGCTAGCCACGCCCTGGTTGGCAGCTGACATCGTTTAAAAACATTGGGAAATTGTCAGCGCTTGGACTAAGCACACAGACAACTCCACTGAAGAAAGGAACAGGTGGTTCCTGAAACGCGTCTGGCGAAGAGACAATGAGATTGAGACTCTCCGAGTTGGTAAACTGTCAGCGTGATGCTTTTTACTTTGCAAGATTAAACTCCAGTGGTTCTCCTCGCATTTGGGTCTCCTGTTGATTTTGGATATATATATATATATATATATTCAATGAAAAAACCATAGGTTATAGGCCATATATAGTTAGGAATTAGCATTTACAAAACCTTATTTTACTCGCATAAAACCATTGAAATTCCATATATAGTTAGCTAACTATAAGCGCTAACTATATATCGCGCACCCGCAATCCACTGCTGATGATGTCACATATTACATCATTCATGACATGGTCAGTGACATCACTGATGACATCACTGATCACAACATCCAGTGATTGTATGTGTCTGTAAAGTTTAAATATGTTTCACATATTGAAGAATGAGTGGATGTATAAGTGTCTGGATGAAGAATTTAGTAGGTGCATGACTGACTGTATGAGTGAGTGATTAAATGTGTCTCATTGAGTACATGGGTTAGTGACTAAACTGTCTTAATTCGTGCATCAGTATGTTTGATGTTGTGTAAGCTGCTGCATGTGTTGATAGCTATAAGAGTGGCCATATGGGTTATTGATTGGTTGCCCAAATATTTGAATGGGAGGCTGAGTGTGTGTGTGGGTGGCTGGGAGGTGCGTGACTCTGTGCATAGATGTGTAAGCAGTTGATTCACTAGGAGTATGAGTTCAAGAGTGCATGTGGAAACAGCTATATGGGCGGTTGACTGTGCATGGGTGTGTTGGTGAGTGAATGGATTTCTCATTGCTACATGTGCAAGTAAGTACGTATGTAAAACACAATACATGTGAGAGTTGAGATATATAAATAACTGAACATAAGAGCCAGTGAATGTGTGAGTGGCTGTATCGATCACTGTGAGCTTGTATCAGGGATTATATAAGAGAGTAAATATGTGTTATTATATGTTTGAATAAGTAAGATGTGTATAACTGTATAGTTGAGGAAATGGAGGTGTGATTGATTCTTTGCATGACTGACTAGGTGTGTGAGTAACTCCATGGATGAGTGACAGTCTGTGAGTGTCTGTTTATACTGAGTGTATGTAAGGTTATATTAGAGTCTGAAGAGGTTCATTGTATTATCACATGAGTGATGTGATCAGTGATGACAAATGAGATGTCATCAGTGATGTCATTTGAGTTGTCATCAGTGATGTCATTTGAGATGTCATCATTGATATCATTTGAGTTGTCATCAGTGATGTCATTTGAGATGTCATCAGTGATGTCATCAGTGATGTCACTGACCATGTCATGAATGATGTAATATGTGACATCATCAGCAGTGGATTGCGGGTGCGCGATATATAGTTAGCGCTTATAGTTAGCTAACTATATATGGAATTTCAATGGTTTTATGCGAGTAAAATAAGGTTTTGTAAATGCTAATTCCTAACTATATATGGCCTATAACCTATGGTTTTTTCATTGAATTTTCAAGGTTTTGTAAATGCAAATTCCTAACTATATATCCACTATAACCTATGGTTTTTTCTGTGAATTTCATTGGTTTTTTAATAGCAAATATGAAAAGCTTTAAAATGTCAAGTACGTGATAGATAAAAACATTTTCGTATTTATGCACGCTGATGTGCTTTGAACGCTGCCCCCCCCCTCCCCTCTTTTGCCTTAGTAGTACTCTCTCTTTGCAGATACAGAAGGGTAGTTAACGCAGGCCTTTACCCCCGTTGTAATCCGTCGTACCTCCTTGTCTCTCCATTTGATTGATTGTTGTCCAAGCATTTACTGTTTTAGAATTGGTTCTCTTTGGATCATTCTCTATTTACAAACAAGCACAAAGTCGCAATACTCTGTTTAGTCTTTGCAGATAGTGAAAAATCGTGTAAAAAAATAAAAGTAATCGAGCAAAATCAGTAGGCCACTAATTGGATCTCTTTTTGACCTCGCTAAAATAGAAATATTAGGAACAACCCTTCTTGAGAAATACGAAAATAGTGAGATGAACTGAGCTCCACACCATGAGGGCTGCAAGACAGCTCGGCTCCATCACCCATCCCGCACAAAATAATGACAAACCCTATGCAAATATTAAAAATATAGACAACACACCAGCAAAGAAACAGGGTAAAACATTTTATTAAAAAACTATTTACATAACGTTGGTTTATAAGATGATGTCAGTAGTGGACCGATGTGTGAATAGATCGAAAACAGCACAAGGCTCCAAGATCCGGATAGCAAGCTCCTGGATGTTGGGTGCCATAGTTTAGAGTTCTGAATTTCAGCCTTTTTCAATGCCTGTGCTTTGTTGAATCAAAATGGCGGCTTGACACAAAGCTGACTCAAGCGTTGCTACTGATGCTATGCAGACCAAAACTGGTTTTCAGTTTGTACATTTTTCTAGATTTTTCAATCCAAGTTTGGTTGACTTTGTAGAACGATGGCTTCAGATTTTCAACATACGATGTGGTGGCGCTGACTGGGAGGGGGCGCTTCGCTCCTGCCCCCTCCCCAAGTAAGATTTTCATACGTGAAAGTACGTTAATGGTTTTGGTCCCTGAGATGCTTCGATGTCACTACCATTCTCAAATAGCATAAGTTCTAGATGTTGGGTGCCATAGTTAAGAGTTCTGAGCAGCGCTTGTAACACTGTCTGAAGCTTATTTCCACCTACTGCAGCTTCACTATTCTCAAAGTAAGTGAGTGTCGTTTGTGGACCTGACTGCATTAGAAAACAATGTGATATGTTACCTTCCTAAACAGCTTGACGGAGGCCCCTGAGGGGCGCTGTGATGGCCATGGACTCGGAGAAGACGCTTGGCTCCGACACCCTCCCCAAGTCTTATAGCACTGGTGTAGCCTGAGATCGCCCCCGACATAGGCGGCCGGCTCCCGGGGTCCGGCGGTACTTTTTGCCTTTTGATGACTCTTCAATTCTGGACCTTGTCCCACAATCCGTTTGACCTGAAGACAAGCTGTAGTGGGGCGCCCCTTTATCGTTTTAGTTGCCATTCCGCCCGCTTTTGCTACACTGTGCCTCTTCCGCCATTCAGCTGTTTTCCGCCCGCTCTTGCGACTACAGCGTCTCGCTCACCATGTAGTTGAGATGCGCCCGCTCTTGCGGTGCAGCGATAGGCGGCTGCCACAGGACTCTCAAAATGGCGGCCGTCTCTTCGGTTTTGGGCCTGGTCCACTAAAATGGCCCTGGGACACCTTGGAACTCGGACGCTTGTCTGCTAGGGCTTGGGTCCCATTCTCGAAAAGCGTCCCCTCAGCCGTGAAGATTCTACAAAAGTCTTGGGGGCCTCCGACTCCCGCAGGCTTCTGGTGGGGAGCGGGTGCCATGATTGCTCGTGGAATGGCCACGACGGAGCTACGAAATGGTAGTGGTCTCATGCTGACGCCAGCTTTAGTCTGAAACATCCAGAAACACTGTAGACTACCAATTCGATCAGTTCCGGTAGCGCCCCAACATGACCCGGAAGAGAAGAACTTGCCCTCCCCTCTTTGACTGATGGTTCTTGTTGCCTGTCCCCTCTGTTGTCATTTAACAGAACTTTTTGGACTGCTGAAAGGGGTTGTGTTCTGAACGCTGGTTGGTGGAGACATTTAGACTATATTCTTGACCTACGTTGTCGCGTAATGCGTTTTATGACACGCCGCGTTAGCGCACCCGGAAGTGATCCGAGGCGCGGCGCGCAGCGCGTAACGTAAGCATAACAGGTCATGTGACTTGTTAATAAAACTTTTCATTGGTTCATTTTACTTTTGTTAATTTAATGATGAAAAGCTTGGTCATATGACCTAAAAATTACGCTTTTTATTATTTTCGAACAATATTTTTTTTTCAAACATATGTTATAATATTCCAAGCTAATGTACTTTCCCGGAAAATTTACAACTGTCTTGCAAGTAAAATATATTCCTTTTTCGAGAAAAAGGGCGTTTCTTCCTTCCATGACGGAGCCGTTGAGTAAAAGAGATTCGGCCTGCTGTCTTAGTCGCCGATACGCCTGATTATCAGATTCTTATCGATCACTTTATGTTGCAGACATGAAAAACACAACTGCCCTTGACCATTTATCTTTACTGCGTTCCTACATATTATACCTTTTATCCGTCATGTAATTGGACTGCTTTATTTCACTTGCCTTTTACTGATTCGAAAACAGTCACTAAAAGTAAAAACTTTACAAATGAAAATACTACTACCGTGTTTTGTTTTAAAAACCTTTATTGTGAAAATGTCAGTATACAAATACGGGCCTATAACCACGTGGGCCGGCCACGGAGCAAACTCAAATCGTATATGATGAGGAGACATTTACACTGTAGAAGAACGTAACGAGCGGGCCATTAGGTGACAAGAACAAAGGTGTCTAACAGTTGCGGAATCGGTGGACGTACATTTTGTAATTAAAATACGACAGGGCCACTTACAATAACATTTTCTAGATATACATTTGCGGGCAAAGAGTTACGAGTCCCATTTATACCGGCGCCATTTTGGGCGAGGCCGGGCAGGTCCAAGATATAGTCAAAATGTCTCCACCAACCATCGGCCAGACCAGAACCCCTTTCGGCCCTTTATGTTACAAGATGGTGTCTTCCATTCAGAAAATATTGGTGGCAGCATTTTGAAAGGAAACAGAAACAGCCGTTCTCCTAGTGAGTTTCACATTGTTACATTTAGGAAGAATGTTGAAGAGTAGTATGTGGAAAATCTGAAGCCATTTTTCTACAAACTCTCAATCAGACTTGGATGGAAAAAAAAACCTGAAGAATGTACAAACTGAAAACCAATTTTTGTCTGTATAGCACCAACAGTAACGCTTGAGTCAGCTTTGTGTCAAGCCGCCATTTTCATTCAATCAATAGCGTCCCCCTGCACACATTCAGGGACCTGGTCGTGTCTTCAGATGAAACGCATTGTAGGAAAAGATGCAGAAAGGAAAAGGAAAAAAGTTCCGCCGGACCTAGTGAAGCTGCAGCAGGTGCAAATAAGCTTCAGACAGTCTTACAAGCACTGCTCAGAACTCTCAACTGAGGCACTCAACATCCAGGACTTGCCATTCGGATCTTGGCGCCTTGTATTTTTGTTTTGTTTTTGATGGAGGGGAAAGAACAAAAAACAGACATTGAAAAAGGCTCAACAGTGCAGGGCGCCTTGTGCTGGTTCCGACCTATTCACACATCGGTCCGCTACTGACATCACCTCATAAACCAACGGGGCACCCCACGCCGACTTTCGGCGCAGCATTGTAGGATGGCCACACCAGTGCGGCAATTTGCTGGACACCACCTCGGTGCCATCCAGATCTCGGCGCGTTCATTCATTCAATAGCGTCCCCCTGCACACATTCAGGGACCTGGTCGTGTCTTCAGAAGAAACGCATTGTAGGAAAAGAAGCACAAAGGAAAAGGCAACAAGTTCCGCCGGACCTAGTGAAGCTGCAGCAGGTGCAAATAAGCTTCAGACAGTTCTACAAGCACTGCTCAGAAATCTCAACTGAGGCACTCAACATCCAGGACTTGCCATTCGGATCTTGGCGCCTTGTGCTGGTTCCGACCTATTCACACATCAGTCCACTACTGACATCACCTCATAAGCCAACGGGGCACCCCACGCCATCTTTCGGCGCAGCATTGTAGGATGGCCACACCAGTGCAGCCACTTGCTGGACACCACCTCGGTGCCATCCGGATCTCAGCGCGTTCGAGTCACTGTGCCGGAAGAGTAACCGGAACTCAGCTGAACACGCCGTCTTTCGGCGCAGCATTGTAGGATGGCCACACCAGTACGGCAATTTGCTGGACACCACCTCGGCGCCATCCGGATCTCGGCGCGTTCGAGTCACTGTACCGCAACAGTGACCGCAATTCTGCTGGACACGCCGTCTTTCGGCGCAGCATTGTAGGATGGCCACACCAGTGCGGCAATTTGCTGGACACCACCTCGGTGCCATCCGGATCTCGGCGCGTTGTGCTGCCTTCGGCCTATTCGCACATCGGTCCGCTACTGACGCCGCCTCACGTGCCAACGGATTTTCTACGCTTTTTGTAGCCCTATGTCGCATAACAGGTCATGTGACTTGTTTATAAAACTTTTCATTGGTTCATTTTACTTTTGGTTTCCTAAAGATGGAAGGCTTGGTCATATGACCTAAAAATAACACTTTTCATTGGTTTAGAACATTTTTTTTTCCCAAACGATGAAAGCCCCACCTTGTTTCTGGATCATTCAGACTGAAGCTGGCGTCAGCATGAGAGCACCACCATCTCGTGGCTCCGTCGTGGTCATTCCGCGAGCAATCATGGCAGCCGCTCCCCACCGGAAGCCTGCGGGAGTCGGGGGCCCCCAAGACTTTTATACAATCTTCACGGCTGAGGGGACGCTTTTCGAGAATGGAGCCCAAACCCTAGCAGGCAAGCGTCCGACTTCCAAGGTGTCCCAGGGCCATTTCAGTGGACCAGGCCCAAAACCGAAGAGCCGTCCGCCATTTTGACAGCCATGTGGCAGCCGCCTATCGCTGCACTGCAAGAGTGGGAGCAACTCAACAACATGGTGAGCGAGACGCTGTAGCCGCAAGAGCGGGCGCAACTCAGCTGGATGGCCGCCACCTGGGGAGGCCCGTTCACGCCGCCTCCCCCCCCCCCCCCCCGGGCCGCCGCACGCCAATTTTCGGAGCAGCATTGTAGGATACCAAAACCAGTGCGGCAGTTTACTGGACATCACCTGGGTGCCTGTCGTACATGTTGTGTCAGCCATGTGACACTGGACACAGACCGCTACTGACGAGGCCTCCCCCCGCACCACCCGGGACGCCCCACGCTGTTTTTCTGTGCTGCATTGTAGGATCCCTAAACCAGTGCGGCACCCAGGCGACATCACCTGGGTGCCGTCCAGAACTCTGCACGTTGTGCTGCCTTGGGACTATTCGCACAGCAGACCGCTACTGACGAGGCCTCCCCCCGCCCCACCCGGGACGCCCCACGCCAATTTTCGGAGCAGCATTGTAGGATCCCTAAACCAGTGCGGCACCCAGGCGACATCACCTGGGTGCCGTCCAGAACTCTGCACGTTGTGCTGCCTTGGGACTATTCGCACAAAAGACAGCTTCTAACCATTGTTGCTTTTTGTGTTAATAAATGTTTAAATGTTTTTAGTTTTTGTTCTGTTCATTATCGTTAAAAGTTAATAAAGTTTTATAACCTTAATTTGTTGGAGTGTTATCTATTTTTTGAAAAACGGGTGAATGGGGCCTTGAATCGGGTTATTGTCATGTGTGGGCTTTGGAAGTGTGCTGCTGCAGGATCGGACATTTCAAACTCAAATGCACGTTCTTTTTCTTACCTTTCCGAAGCATGGAGCGCAATAGCAGGCAGAGAAAGGGTGATGCACGTGTTGAACACTACCTGACCTGGCAAGTTGCTGGCAGTGCCCCCCCGCCCGCTCCTGAAAGAGGGCACACACACACCGCCGCCCCGAGTACTTCACAAATCTTTAAAAGACCATGCGCTTGTTCATGAGGCTTAAATGGTTTATCACCTCTTCTAGAACCCCTACATCGACCCTCTGACGTTTCATGGAAAAATTACCATGTAACACAATACCAAGCCCTGTCAGCTGAAACCCCCAAGGAATCGTGGGGCATATTATCAAGGGGGTTTATCTCCGCTTTTTTGGCTTTAAAAACCATGAAAGCGGAGATAAAATTATTTCCCTATTATCAAGCTGTCGCTAACACCAGTTAGTGACACCTAAAAGGAGATAGCGACCATCTTGGGCCCGGCTTTGCATGTCAGTGATACTTATCACTAATGACATGCAAAGTGGCGTGCCAAGATGTTAGCGACTGGAAACAGTCCCTAACATCGCTACCTTCTATTACCAACTTTTGGAGATATTCGCGCTAAGCGCGAATATCTCCAAAATCTAACACCTGCCCTGAGCAGTTCTTAGCCATGTTATCCAATGGGAGGTGGATAACATGGCTAAGAGCATTTGCTCGATAATACATGAATATCGCTGACTTTTCTGCGATAATAGCAAGGTTTATCTGCGATAAAAATCGCCGATGTGCGGCGATAATTTTTGTCTCTAAACAAGTTATAGACAAAAATTATCGCTAGTTGTTCGTAATATGCCCCCGGGTTTTTGCTTGCAGAAATCGGGAGGCGGGAGACTAGCACTGAAATCAGTACTCACACGCCTGAATCAGGAGGATTGGCATGTCTGAATTCTCTACAGCTGGGGCCATAAACTACATCCGCAGGGGTAGGTGATAGCCTGGGACCAGCCTGGCATCTAAAATGGCTGCCGTGCACGACAAAATTGTGGCATTCGAAAAAAGGCAAGATGGCGCAGCCGCTGGAAGAGATATATCAACATATATCAGCCTCCTCAGCCACCCTCAGGAAACATAGGGGATTAGGATATGTCTCCCGCACCCCCTTATACCTAGTACTTTAATTAACGAAGCACAAAATGGCGAATTCCCGTTTCGCTACCAGTTTGCGGCCCAGTTCGCGGCCCGTGAAGCGCTTCTACCGTGAAAAATCATTTTTTTTTTATTTTCCCCACGGGACCCTTTAATAACCCCAACAACATTCCTAGGGGGTCAAGAGGGGGATACCTTGCCCCCTTTCATTAAATTCCCCCTTAGTTTTTCACCTTTTCTTCTCTCTCGATCCTACCGAGAGACAAGATGGCGGCCGCTCCGGACTGTCACGCAGCAAAAAAAAAAAAAAAGCTCACGCACAGCCGCTGGAAGAGATGTATCAACATATATCAGCCTCCTCACCCACCCTCAGGAAACATAGGGGATTAGGATACGTCTCCCGCACCCACTTATAACTAGTAATTTAATTTACGAAGCACAAAATGGCGAATTCCCGTTTCGCTACCAGTTCGCGGCCGCGCTTCTACCGTGAAAAATCATTTTTTTTTTATTTTCCCCACGGGACCCTTTAATAACCCCAACAACATTCCTAGGGGGTCAAGAGGGGGATACCTTGCCCCCTTTCATTAAATTCCCCCTTCGTTTTCCACCTCTTCTTCTCTCTCGATCCTACCGAGAGACAAGATGGCGTCCGCTCCGGACTGTTTAGAATGTTGACAGACACCGGAGAGCCAATCAGCTTTCTGCGCGCAAAGTTCCGATAAGCGAAAAGTAAGCGGACCGGATCGCTGCCCAGAGCGCTGTTACAGATATATATCTTGGTTTGAACGTTAATTTCTCAAAAACTACTGGAGCACATATATTGAGACCTAGCAAAGGCACATCGGGCTAACAGTCCCTACAATTTTGCCAAGTTTCGTGCAAATCCATTCAGCCGTTCGAGCTAAAAGTGAGTCCAACCGCCCTATGGAAAACTCAATGCAAAAAACGCGTTTTGGGACCCCCCTTTTTTCTCAGCCCCCCCTTGACGAAACCCCACCAAATTTTCAGGAGCTGCTCAGAAACAAAATGTGCCATTTTCCTGAAAATTTCAGCCGATTCCATCCACAAACGCCAAAGTTATTAGACATAGAATTTTCAAAAGTCCCATAGGGAATTTATCCTAACTATATATACCTACTGGCGAACGCCAGTAGGTAATATATATATATATATATATATATATATATATATATATATATATATATATATATATATATATATATATATATATATATATATATATATATATATTACCTACTGGCTATCGCCAGGAGTATATATAGTTAGGATTTTTTCCCTATGGGATTTTTGAAAATTCTATGTCTAATAAGTTTGGCGTTTGTGGACAGAATCGGCTGAAATTTTCAGGAAAATGGCACATTTTGTTTCTGAGCAGCCCTTGAAAATTTGGGGGGGTTTTGTCGAGGGGGGCCGAGAAAAAAGGGGGGTCCCAAAACGCGTTTTTCCCATGTTTTTTTCCATAGGGCGGTTGGACTCACTTTTAGCTCGAACGGCTGAATGGATTTGCACGAAACTTGGCAAAATTGTAGGGACTGTTAGCCCGATGTGCCTTTGCTAGGTCTCAATATATGTGCTCCAGTAGTTTTTGAGAAATTAACGTTCAAAACAAGATATATATCTGTAACAGCGCTCCGGGCAGCGATCCGGTCCGCTTACTTTTCGCGAAACGGAACTTTGCGCGCAGAAAGCTGATTGGCTCTCCGGTGTCTGTCAACATTCTAAACAGTCCGGAGCGGCCGCCATCTTATCTCTCGGTAGGATCGAGAGAGAAGAAGAGGTGAAAAACGAAGGGGGAATTTATTGAAAGGGGGCAAGGTATACCCCTCTTGACCCCCTAGGAATGTTGTTGGGGTTATTAAAGGGTCCCGTGGGGAAAATAAAAAAAAAATGATTTTTCACGGTAGAAGCGCTTCACGGGCCGCGAACTGGGCCGCAAACTGGTAGCGAAACGGGAATTCGCCATTTTGTGCTTCGTTTTAATTGTTTAGAGACAAAAATTATCGCCGCACATCGGCCACAATGCATGAATATCGCTGAAAAGTCAGCGATATTCATGCATTATCCAGCAAATGCTCTTAGCCATGTTATCCACCTTCCATTGGATAACATGGCTAAAAACTGTTCTGTGCGTGAGCTTTTTTTTTTTTTTTTTGCTGCGTGACGTTTGTTAACGTTCGATTCGATGGAAATCAGGAAGTGTTGACCACCATTTTGTCACTGCGAGTAAATATTTTGTTATAAATGAATCCTTATTGATAAACATTGTCTGCGCCATCTTGCGTTTTTGTCCAATGCCACAATTTTGTCGTGCACGGCAGCCATTTTAGATGCCTTGACCAGGGCCACTCTCTGCACGCCGCCGATCCTCAGCATGGCTCCCCACCCTCGCAAGCATCTCCCCCACGCACTGGTCACCCCCGCTCTTTCTCTCATGCATGGGCCATATACTTCCCCCCATCTGCGCTGCTCTTCTCTGAGAATCACACCCTGTGCCCGCCCGACACCTCCCTTTCACCCTATTCACTACCGCACCCTCTGACACTCCTCTTCCTCTGTGTCCGATTGTCCAGGCCGGACCTAGGCTATCACCTAGCCCTGCGGATGTAGTTTATGGCCCCAGCTGTAGAGTATCCAGACATGCCAACCCTCCCGATTCAGGCGTGAGACTACTGATTTCAGTGCTAGTCTCTCGCCTCCCGATTCCTGCAAGCAAAAACCCGGGGGCATATTACCAACAACTAGCGATAATTTTTGTCTCTAACTTGTTTAGAGACAAAAATTATCGCCGCACATCGGCGAATTTTATCGCACATAAACCTTGCTATTAGCAAGGTTTATCGCAAATGCGCTAAAAAACGGCCGCAATGCATGAATATCGTTGAAAAGTCAGCGATATTCATGCATTATCCAGCAAATGCTCTTAGCCATGTTATCCACTTCCCATTGGATAACATGGCTAAAACTGCTCAGGGCAGGTGTTAGGTTTTGGAGATATTCGCGCTTAGCGCGAATATCTCCAAAAGTTGGTAATAGGAGATAGCGATGGTTAGGGACCGTTTCCAGTCGCTAAAATCTTGGCACGCCCACTTTGCATGTCATTAGTGATAAATATCACTGATATGCAAAGCGGGGCCCAAGATGGTCGCTATCTCCTTTTAGCTGTCACTAACTGGTGTTAGCGACAGCTTGGTAATAGGGAGATAATTTTCTCTCTTTTTTTTTTGGCTTTTAAAGCCAAAAAAGCGGAAATAAACCCCCTTGATAATATGCCCCATGATTTCTCGGGGGTTTCAGCTGACAGGGCTTGGTATTGTGTTACGTGCTAATTCTTCCAGGAAACGTCAGAGAGTCGATGCAGGGGTTCTAGAAGGGGTGATAAACCATTTAAGCCTCATGAACAAGCGCATGGTCTTTTAAAGATTTGTGAAGTACTCGGGGCGGCGGTGTGTGTGTGCCCTCTTTCAGGAGCGGGCGGGGGGGGCACTGCCAGCAACTTGCCAGGCCAGGCAGTGTTCAACACGTGCATCACCCTTTCTCTGCCTGCTATTGCGCTCCATGCTTCGGAAAGGTAAGAAAAAGAACGTGCATTTGAGTTTGAAATGTCCGATCTTGTAGCAGTACACTTGCAAAGCCCACACATGACAATAACCCGATTCAAGGCCCCATTCACCCGATTTTTTAAACATATATAGCACTCCAACAAAGTTAGATTTTAAAACTTTATTAACTTTTAACTATAATGAACGGAACAAAAACTGTAAAAACATTTAAACATTTTTCACCCAAAAAAGCAACAATGGTCAGAAGCTGTTTTTTGTGCGAATAGTCCCAAGGCAGCACAACGTGCAGAGTTCTGGACGGCACCCAGGTGATGTCGCCTGGGTGCCGCACTGGTTTTGGGATCCTACAATGCTGCTCCGAAAATTGGCGTGGGGCGTCCCGGGTGGGGCGGGGGGAGGCCTCGTCAGTAGCGGTCTGTTGTGCGAATAGTCCCAAGGCAGCAGAACGCGCTGAGATGTTGATGGCACCCAGGTGATGTCCAGTAAACTGCCGCACTGGTTTTGGTATCCTACAATGCTGCTCCGAAAATTTGCATGCGGCGGCCCGGGTTGGCGTGGGGGAGGCGGCGTGAACGGGCCTCCCCAGGTGGCGGCCATCCAGCTGAGTTGCGCCCGCTCTTGCGGCTACAGCGTCTCGCTCACCATGTTGTTGAGTTGCTCCCACTCTTGCAGTGCAGCGATAGGCGCCTGCCACATGACTCTTAAAATGGCGGACGGCTCTTCGGTTTTGGGCCTGGTCCACTGAAATGGCCCTGGGACACCTTGGAACTCAGACGCTTGCCTGCTAGGGCTTAGGCTCCATTCTCGAAAAGCGTCCCCTCAGCCGTGAAGATTCTACAAAAGTCTTGGGGGCCCCCGACTCCCGCAGGCTTCCGGTGGGGAGCGGCTGCCATGATTGCTCGCGGAATGACCACGACGGAGCCACGAGCGCCTGGTGGTGCTCTCATGCTGACGCCAGCTTCAGTCTGAATGATCCAGAAACAAGGTGGGGCTTTCATCGTTTGGGAAAAAAAAATTCTAAACCAATGAAAAGTGTTATTTTTAGGTCATATGACCAAGCCTTCCATCTTTAGGAAACCAAAAGTAAAATGATCCAATGAAAAGTTTTATAAACAAGTCACATGACCTGTTATGCGGCATAGGGCTACAAAAAGCGTAGAAAATCCGTTGGCACGTGAGGCGGCGTCAGTAGCGGACCGATGTGCGAATAGGCCGAAGGCAGCACAACGCGTCGAGATCCGGATGGCACCGAGGTGGTGTCCAGCAAATTGCCGCACTGGTGTGGCCATCCTACAATGCTGCGCCGAAAGACGGCGTGTCCAGCTGAGTTGCGTTCACTCTTGCGGTACAGTGACTCGAACGCGCCGAGATCCGGATGGCACCGAGGTGGTGTCCAGCAAATTGCCGCACTGGTGTGGCCATCCTACAATGCTGCGCCGAAAGACGGCGTGTCCAGCTGAGTTCCGGTCACTCTTGCGGTACAGTGAGTCGAACGCGCCGAGATCCGGATGGCACCGAGGTTGTGTCCAGCAAGTTGCCGCACTGGTGTGGCCATCCTACAATGCTGTGCCGAAAGTCGGCGTGGGGTGCCCCGTTGGCTTATGAGGTGATGTCAGTAGTGGACCGATGTGTGAATAGGTCGGAACCAGCACAAGGCGCCAAGATCCGAATGGCAAGTCCTGGATGTTGAGTGCCATAGTTCAGAGTTCTGAGCAGTGCTTGTAAGACTATCTGAAGCTTATTTGCACCTGCTGCAGCTTCACTGTTGCCCAAGGTGGTGTCCAGCAAATTGCTGCACTGGTGTGGCCATCCTACAATGCTGCGCCGAAAGACGGCGTGTTCAGCTGAGTTCCGGTCACTCTTGCGGTACAGTGACTCGAACGCGCCGAGATCCGGATGGCACCGAGGTGGTGTCCAGCAAGTTGGCGCACTGGTACGGCCATCCTACAATGCTGCGCCGAAAGACGGCGTGACCAGCTGAGTTCCGGTCACTCTTGCGGTACAGTGACTCGAACGCTCCGAGATCCGGATGGCACCGAGGTGGTGTCCAGCAAGTTGCCGCACTGGTGTGGCCATCCTACAATGCTGCGCCGAAAGTCAGTGTGGGGTGCCCCGTTGGCTTATGAGGTGATGTCAGTAGTGGACCGATGTGTGAATAGGTCGGAACAAGCACAAGGCGCCCTGCACTGTTGAGCTTTTTTCAATGCCTGTTTTTTGTTGTTTCCCCTCCATCAAAAACAAAAAAAATATATAAAACTGTGCAAAAATACAAAAAAATGTTTAGAAAAGCAGTGCTTGTAAGACTGTCTGAAGCTCTTTTGCACCTGCTGCAGCTTCACTATTGCCCTGGTGTGGACAAAGATCGCCCATGACTTAGGCTGATTGAGAGTTTGTAGAAAAATGGCTTCAGATTTGGGGGGGCGGAGCTAGCCGGCGTCAATGGCGGACGCGTAAGTGCGAAGCTCCGAGCCAGCGCCACCATCTATCCGGCATCTATCCTCTTCTAGCGGTGCCCCACACGTAATACCAGCGGACGTCGTCCCCGCGGACACTAGCGGACCTCCGGCTGCAATTCTGGCCGAAATCGGTCTAGGGAAACCCTACTTTACCCGACTGCCCTGCTGACGCCAGACCAGGCCCGAATCCCCGGTCTTTCCTACTCGGCGAGGCCGAGCGACGTCACCCGACGTGCGGCGGCGGCGAGTGGCCGGCTGGGCGCCGGAAAACACCTGACGGCGACTGGCCCCCTGACTGCCCCGCGCTGAGGAACTGCGCACCGGAGGTGCTGGCACACACTTGGGAGCCGGCGGGAGCAGCGGTGGAGACGCCGGTGAGGCTGCGGAACCGGTTGCAGCCCACGTGGTGATCGCGGAGCGCCCTGGAGGTAGGCTCGGCCCGGGCCCCATATATTGACATTCGGCCACGCAGATAAGGAGAACTGGGCACTGGTCGGGGCGTTAGCAGACTCCTGTGGGCATAGCTCCCCTCCTGCGAGAGCGGACTCCCCTTACCGCCCTGGGACATATAGTGGACACTGGAGGCCATCGGGCCCCGGCAGGCTGCACTCCAGACACAGCCCAACTTGTTACTCCACGGACGCCACTCTCTACCACAGCGGGCCCCCCCAACGGAGAGACCCGCTCCCCCCTCGAACTTTCACCATGGTCAAGGGGGACCGAACCCAAACGAAGCTGGCGTTCGAGCAGCGACGGCAGAAGGAACCGGAAAGACCGGCCGCCCAATCTCCAAACTCGGCTAGCGATCAGAGCCCCTCACTATGCGCTGAGATAAAAGAGATGCTCAACACTATGGAGAAGGGGCTGCAGGAAGGTATGTCAGCCATTGGAAGTAAGATTGACGCACTGGCCTACCGAATGGACCGGATGACAGAAAGAGTGGACAAGCATGCGGAGAGGCTGGACATGGCAGAACGCAGGCTCACCGAGGCGGAGGAGGCCCAAACCGAGTGGGATTCGGATCGTAAACAATTTGGTAGGTTGCTTCAGATCATCCAGGAGAAGTCGGAGGACTTAGAGGCGCGTTCCCGGCGCTCCAACATCCGCGTCACAGGTGTGGCCGAATCGACCCAAACGGGCAAAATGGAGCTGTTTATTGAAAAACTTTTGAAGACGATGCTAGGGGACGACACCTTCTCGCCAATGTTTATAGTGGAACGCGCCCACCGCACCCTCGGCCCGAGGCCTCCCCCGGGCGCCAGCCCTAGGCCGATAATAGCGAAATTATTAAATTACAGGGACAGAGACGCTGCCCTCAGAGCAGCCCGGGAAAAGGGCAAGCTACAGTACGAAGGAATGGACATATCGCTATACCCAGACTTCACCTCAAAGGTCCAGGAAGAAAGAAGAAGATTTGTTCCATACAAACAGCAACTTAGAGAACTGGGCCTGGACTACGCTATGTTATACCCAGCGAGACTACGCATCAACAGGCAGGGACACTCGCACTTCTTCACGGACCCCAAAGAACTGCAGAAATCCTTGAAAGTCTGGATGAAGGAGGCCCGGGGGAGTCCGAATCCACGCACGTCGGACCGGAACTGCACTGGGGACCTCGAGGAACAAGACTGAGTTACAGAGGGCGGTAAGCAGTGCAACCCGTATATCTGAGCGCCTTAGTGCCCCTACGTCCCCTCGCTGAACTAATGGGAGATGGCTGCCCGGAGCGCACGGCCACAGGCCCTGGACTGCTACACGCTGAACTGTGGGTGAGATTTGTGTGTTATGTACTGGGGTCGCCGGGGTGCGGCATTTGTGCTACTGAAACTGCCCTTGGCGCGATTTGACTCCCAAAAGCGGGACACTGCAATGTGCTGAAGATTCTGGGCGTGGGGGGATGGGGGGACGGGATTGCCAACACGTTGTTGAACTATGGAGTAGTGTGGATACTGCTAGACCTAGTAACCGAGGCGCTGGCAAAAGGGGCAAGCTGAAGGACACTGTTTGATAGTCCCGGTGGGGAGGAGGACGACAAAAGGACTACACAGGCTACCTCTGCCCCAGCGCGCATTGCGGTTACGGCTCGGATTGAGCCGAAATGGGGATTTGTTGCATGAGTAGGGAAGTGGGGGGGGGGAGGGACACGGGAATTTCGGTCACACCAGGTTGGGGGTTGAGTGACTGTGGGAGGCGGGGGGATGCGAGAGTTGGGGGATTCGTTCACGCCAGGTTGGGGTTGGCGGACTGTGGTTGGGGGGGGAATTGGGGCCTGTGGGTTCAGAACTGTTTGGGGAAGGGGTCCGCACTGTGCTTTGAACTGTTGTGCTACTTGGAGGGCGTAGGCGAATGCTGTAGACGGAGAGGGGCGGTGATTGGCTGGGCCTTGCTGCCAATTTGCTTTTTTAGGGGCTATGGCTGATGCATCACATGCCGACCTGCTGAGTGACACGGAGACCCTCAAGGCTGTTACGTGGAACGTTAGGGGGTTAAATGATTACCGAAAACTGCGCAAGGTGCTCCAATACCTGCTCCGACACCACATAGATCTGGCGCTGCTGCAGGAAACACACTTGCCCGACACCAGCAAGATGCTCACGCACAGGGGGATTCAGGGAAACGCCACCTACGCGGGCTTCACCACACATGCAAGGGGGGTCCTTACATGGGTAAACCCGAAATCCAAATTGTCGCTCACACTGCTGAAAGCTGACCCGGAGGGTAGATTTGTTTTGAGCAGGTGCGTAGGCAAGGGCCACGACATACTAGTCATGAACATCTATGGCCCAAACTACGATTCCCCTGACTTCTTTACGGCAGTGGCGAGCCACTGCGCTGAATGCCCCACCGATAGAATGCTCTGGGGGGGGGACTTCAACTTCACATTCAACTCAGAGCTAGATAGGTCGGCAGGCCCCCCCCGGCGCCCGGCGGCGGCCGCTCTGCAGATGCAGGCTGAAATGTTGCGCCTAGGGCTGGTAGACGTTTGGAGAGATAGGCATAACGGCCAGGGGGGATACACACACTACTCTGCGTACCATAACATCCATACCAGGATAGATCACTGGCTGTCCACGCACACGCTGCTTCCCATGGTTAAGGGCTGCAGTGTGCTCCCCCGCACCCTGTCGGACCACTCCCCAGTAGTGCTAGTGCTGACCACTCCCAAGAAGAGGATCCCTCCGTTCACGTGGCGCTTCCCGCCATACTCACTTCTAGATGAGGCATTTAGGGCAGACCTGGGGGAGGACATTGATACCTACTTTGCCACTAACGTAGGCTCAGTCGACAGATTTGGGACAGTCTGGGAGGCATTCAAAGTTTATGTCAGGGGAGTAGCCATGGCGAAACACTCCAGTGTTCTCAAAGCTATTAGGAACAGGCTTAAGCTCCTTGAGGGGCAGATTGCGGACTGCGAGCGCCGCCAGCTTCTGAACCCGACACCACTCGGGGATGGGACCTTGCAGGACCTAATGAAAGAGTTCCAGGAGGAAGCGGATAGAGAGGTTAGGCACCTGGGAAAGTATGCGTCAGCGCGCTCTTATGGAGAGGGTGAACGGCCTGGAGCACTGCTAGCTAGGATAATGAAGGGCACTAGGCGTAGGCAAACAATCCCGGAAATGCAAACTCCGGGGGGGGAGAGAGTCACCACGGAGGACGGCATTCTAGCGGAATTTAGGAGATTCTATGGGGACCTCTACACTACCAAGATCACTGGGGTGGAGGACCAAATTGACCACTATTTAGATTACATTAAGATGCCGTTCCTCGAGAACTGGCAGAGGGAGTTCCTGATGTCCCCTATACTCCGTGAGGAAATATCGGACGCGCTCGATACCATGAGGTCCGAAAGCGCCCCCGGGATAGACGGGCTGTCGGTAGCATTCTATAAGGCATACAAGGACAAGCTGTTGCCTTACCTCTCCACACTCTTTGACGAGATTTGCGAGTACGGTGCTATGCCGCCCTCGATGAGAGAGGCGCTCATCGTCACAATTTTGAAGCCGGGCAAGCCTCCTGATCTCCCAGGTTCCTACCGCCCCCTTTCCCTGCTGAATGTGGACGCTAAGCTTTATGCGAAAGTCCTGGCGACCAGACTGGCACTGGTGGCCCCGGAGTTGGTAGCCCCGGAGCAGGCAGGGTTTATCCCAGCAAGGAACCTCACTTACAACCTTCGCACTGTGTTGGGGGCCATGCAGCACACTAGGCACGATACAAAAGCCATGGCGGTGTTCCTCGACATGGAGAAGGCCTTTGACTCGGTGGAGTGGCCCTTCATGCGCAGGGTACTGAAAAAGCTGGGACTGGGGGAGCTCTTCCTCCAACTCCTGGGCGCGCTTTATCATTTGCCCACGGCGAGGATCAGGCTAGGGGACGCAGTCTCGGAGCCGATCGCCATCAGCAGGGGCACTAGACAGGGATGCCCACTCTCCCCGCTGCTATATGCTCTGGTGGCGGAGCCACTGGCGTGCGCGATGAGGGAATACCACTCCTATGAGGCCATCAGCTACCCTACATACAAGCTTGGCATATCCACGTACGCAGACGACACTCTGCTGTACATTAGAGACCCCGCCAATAACCTGTCGTCGGTCTTACGAGAAGTGGTGAGATTTGGCGCGCTCTCGGGACTAAAGGTCAACTGGCCAAAGTCGGTGGCCTTCCCACTGACCCCTATCACAGAACCATTCGAGATGGATTACCCGCTCCACTGGTCCACGGAACCAGTGAGGTATTTGGGCATCATGCTCCACACAGATCCTGATGTGCTGATGAGGGAAAACTACGGGGTAGCATACAGCAAACTTGTAGATGACGTAGAGGTTTGGATCAAGCTTCCGCTGTCACTGATGGGCAGAATAGCTATGATGAAAATGGTAATTCTCCCTAGATTTCTGTTCCTTTTTAATAACCTCCCGATGGTCCTCTCGAAGGCTTTCTTTGCTACCATGAACAAACTACTGGTGAGATTAGCGTGGGCTGGCAAGCAGCCTAGAGTGCAGTGGAAGGTGCTGCAGTTGCCGTACGAGCAGGGTGGCCTAGCTGCCCCGGACCTGGAGCGTTACTACCGGGTTGCGCAAGCCTCCCATCTGCACACCTGGATTCACGGTAACCGGGACATCCCGCATGTGATCCTGGAGCGGCTGTTTGCGGACCCCACCCCACTCCCAGCGACCATATGCGGACCCAAAGACCGCAGAGTGGGAGTGCTGGACTCCCTCCTGTCCACTAATCATGCCTGGCACTCTATACTGCAGCGCCAAGACAAAGTCCTGATGTACGCATCCAACATGCCGATACAATGGGCGCTATGGCTCCCAACATTGGCGGAACCCGGTGTCTACAAGGCCCTCAACGAATTAGGCGTACGCACCATGGGCGACCTCTTTGCGCAAGGGAAGGTGAAGACGTGGGATCAACTCGCGCACGAGGGGGTGCGTGCCTCGGCGCTCCAACGCTTCCAGTATCATAGAGTGAGGAGCGCGCTGCTGGAGCTGCTGGGCCCTGACCTTGAGGAACCCCCTGACGTCCCGGAACTAGTATACATCATAGATACCGAGAACCCGAAGAAACTGATTTCTAGGCTTTACACGATAGGTCATGAGCACACGGCACTACACTACACTAGGGCGCGGTTAGCTTGGCAGACTGACCTAGGGACTCCAGTTGATGACAACATGTGGGGGTACTGCTGCGCGGCGTCCAGGCGCATTTCCCTAAACGGGCGGCACCGTTTGATCCACTTTAAATTCCTGCAGCGGGTGTATCACACGCCGGAACGCATGCATAGGTACGGCCTACGTGACTCGCCCCGCTGTGAGAGATGCCATGCGCCGGTGGCGGACTTCCTGCATTTAGCCTGGTGGTGCCCAGGAGTTCAGAAGTTCTGGGCATGCGTATTCGCAGAACTTAGTACTATAGTGGAGCTGGACTTGACACTTAGCCCGGCCCTCGCACTGATGGGTTACACGAAGAAGATACCTGTCGCGGTGAGGAGGCTGGTGAGCATGGGCATGCTCCTTGCGAAAAGAGTGGTGGCACTGTGCTGGTTGCGAGGGCCCCTCCCCACACTGAAGAGATGGACTTGCGACATGAAATACTGCAACACGCAAGCAGACACATACAGCGAGCTCCTCCCGCCCCGAAGCCGCCCTAAGAACTTCTGGGGGCTGTACCAGAGTTACCTAACCTCCGGAATAGAAGGGGACGCCTCCACGGAGGGAGAGAGGGAAGACCTAGACAGTGAACTGCACACGGAGCCCGGATAGACTTTTACACTGCACTGTAATACGTCTCGGGGGGGAAAGGACACCACTCCCCTGCCTGTATGGGATGTTAGGGAGCCCCTGCTGAGATACTGGGAAGCTGTGACTGACACGAGCCGTACACGCCACTGGGATGCACACTACCACACACGAGAAGCACACACATGGGACCGGTTGTGGGAGGGGGGGGGTTCATGGGTTGGGAAGTTGGTTGGGAGAAAATGATAAAAATGTACAGTTTTTGTTTAAGGTACGCGCAAAGCACACCGCAACGCAGTAAGGAATAGCGAGCGGGGGTTGCCCTGCTTGATTTGTATTGCCACTGAGACCTAAGCCCTGATCTACAGGTCCTTCTGCTTGCTAAATGTAAGTGTCATGACTGTGGCGAGGCAGTCCACCGCCGGCCTGTGAAGGGTTGTAGGCGAAGGGCTCCTCGCATATTGTACTGTGCTGTTATCTTTGCATAATAAAATAAATAAAAAAAAAAAAAATAAAAAAAAAAATGGCTTCAGATTTTCCACATATTACTCTTCAACATTCTTCCTAAATGTAACAATGTGAGACTCACTAGGAGAACGGCTGTTTATCTTTCCTTTCAAAATGCTGCCAACAATATTTTCTGAATGGAAGACACCATCTTGTAGCATAAAGGGCCGAAAGGGGTTCTGGTCTGGCCGATTGTTGGTGGAGACATTTTGACTATATCTTGGACCTGCCCGGCCTCGCCCAAAATGGCGCCGGTATAAATGGGACTCGTAACTCCTTGCCCGCAAATGTATATCTAGAAAATTTTATTGTAAGTGGCCCTGTCTTATTTTAATTACAAAATGTACGTCCACCGATTCCGCAACTGTTAGACACCTTAGTTCTTGCAACCTAATGGCCCGCTCGTTACGTTCCTCTACAGTGTAAATGTCTCCTCATCATATACGATTTCAGTTTGCTCCGTGGCCGGCCCAGGTGGTTATAGGCCCGTATTTGTATACTGACATTTTCATAATAAAGGTTTTTAAAACAAAACACGGTAGTAGTATTTACATTGGTAAAGTTTTTACTTTTAGTCACTGTTTTCGAATCAGTAAAAGGCAAGTGAAATAAAGCAGTCCAATTACATGACGGATAAAAGGTATAATATGTAGGAACGTAGTAAAGATAAATGGTCAAGGGCAGTTGTGTTTTCCACTCCTGCAACATAAAGTGATCGATAAGAATCTGATAATCAGGCGTATCGGCGACTAAGACAGCAGGCCGAGTCTCTTTTACTCAACGGCTCCGTCATGGAACGAAGAAACGCCCTTTTTCTCGAAAAAGGAATATATTTTACTTGCAGGACAGTTGTAAATTTTCCGGGAAAGTACATTAGCCTGGAATATTATAACATATATGTTTAAAAAAAAATAATGTTCGAAAACAATAAAAAGCGTAATTTTTAGGTCATATGACCAAGCTTTTCATCATTAAAATAACAAAAGTAAAATGAACCAATGAAAAGTTTTATTAACAAGTCACATGACCTGTTATGCTTACGTTACGCGCTGCGCGCCGCGCCCCGGATCACTTCCGGGTGCGCTAACGCGGCGTGTCATATAACGCATTACGCGACAACGTAGGTCAAGAATATAGTCAAAATGTCTCCACCAACCAGCGTTCGGAACACAACCCCTTTCAGCAGTCCAAAAAGTTCTGTTAAATGACAACAGAGGGGACAGGCAACAAGAACCATCAGTCAAAGAGGGGAGGGCAAGTTCTTCTCTTCCGGGTCATGTTGGGGCGCTACCGGAACTGATCGAATTGGTAGTCTACAGTGTTTCTGGATGTTTCAGACTAAAGCTGGCGTCAGCATGAGAGCACTACCATCTCGTAGCTCCGTCGTGGCCATTCCACGAGCAGACATGGCAGCCGCTCCCCACCAGAAGCCTGCGGGAGTCGGGGGCCCCCAAGACTTTTGTAGAATCTTCACGGCTGAGGGGACGCTTTCGAGAATGGGACCCAAGCCCTATCAGGGAAGCGTCCGAGTTCCAAGGTGTCCCAGGGCCATTTTAGTGGACCAGGCCCAAAACCGAAGAGCCAGCCGCCATTTTGAGAGTCCTGTGGCAGCCGCCTATCGCTGCACTGCAAGAGCGGGAGCAACTTAACTACATGGTGAGCGAGACGCTGTAGTCGCAAGAGCGGGCGGTAAACAGCTGAATGGCGGAAGAGGCACAGTGTAGCAAAAGCGGGCGGAATGGCAACTAAAACGGTAAAGGGGCGCCCCACTACAGCGTGTCTTCAGGTCAAACGGATTGTGGGACAAAGTCCAGAATAGAAGAGTCATCAAAAGGCAAAAAGTTCCGCCGGACCCCGGGAGCCGGCCGCCTATGTCGGGGGCGATCTCAGGCTACACCAGTGCTATAAGACTTGGGGAGGGGGTCGGAGCCAAGCGTCTTCTCCGAGTCCGTGCCATCACACCGCCCCTCGGGGGCCTCCGTCAAGCGGTTTAGGGAGGTACCATATAACATTGTTTTCAAATGCAGTCAGGTCCACAAACGACCCTCACTTACTTTGAGAATAGTGAAGCTGCAGTAGGTGGAAATAAGCTTCAGACAGTCTTACAAGCACTGCTTTTGTAAACATTTTTTGATTTTTTTGTATTTTTGCACAGTTTTATATTTTTTTTTTGTTTTTGATGGAGGGGAAACAACAAAGCACAGGCATTGAAAAAGGCTCAAACTCAGAACTCTGAACTATGGCACCCAACATCCAGGACTTTCCATCCGGATCTTGGCGCCTTGTGCTGCTTCCGACCTATTCACACATCGGTCCACTACTGACATCATCTTATAAACCAACGTTATGTAAATAGTTATTTAATAAAATGTTTTACCCTGTTTCTTTGCTGGTGTGTTGTCTATATTTTTAATATTTGCATAGGGTTTGTCGTTATTTTGGGCGGGGTGGGTGACGGAGCCGAGCTGTCTTGCAGCCCTCATGGTGTGGAGCTCAGTTCATCTCACTATTTTCGTATTTCTCATGAAGGGTTGTTTATAATATTTCTATTTTAGCGAGGTCAAAAAGAGATCCAATTAGTGGCCTACTGATTTTGCTCGATTACTTTTATTTTTTTACACGATTTTTCACGATCTGCAAAGACTAAACAGAGTATTGCGACTTTGTGCTTGTTTGTAAATAGAGAATGAACCAAAGAGAATCAATTGTAAAACAGTAAATGCTTGGATAATAATCAATCAAATGGAGAGACAAGCAGGCAGGACGGATTACAACGGGGGTAAAGGCCTGCGTTAACTACTCTTCACTATCTGCAAAGAGAGATTACTACTAAGAGAAAAGAGGGGAGGGGGGCAGCGTTCAAAGCACATCAGCGTGCATAAATACGAAAATGTTTTTATCTATCACGTACTTGACATTTTAAAGCTTTTCATATTTGCTATTAAAAAACCAATGAAATTCACAGAAAAAACCATAGGTTATAGTGGATATATAGTTAGGAATTTGCATTTACAAAACCTTGAAAATTCAATGAAAAAACCATTGGTTTTAGGCCATATATAGTTAGGGATTTGCATTTACAAAACCTTATTTTACTCGCATAAAACCATTGAAATTCCATATATAGTTATAAGCGCTAACTATATATCGCGCACCCGCAATCCACTGCTGATGATGTCACGTATTACATCATTCATGACATGGTTAGTGACATCACTGATGACATCACTGATGACATCTCAAATGACATCACTGATGACATCACTGAAAACATCTCATTTGACATGACTGATAACATCACTGATGATATCATTCATGTGATAATACCATGAACCTCTTCAGACTCTAATATAACCTTAGATACAATCAGTGTAAACAGACAGTCACAGACTGTCACTCATCCATGGAGTTACTCACACACCTAGTCAGTTATGCCAAAAATCAATCACACCTCCATTTTCTCAACTATACAGTTATACACACCGTACTTATTCAAACATATACTAACACATATTTACTTTACTCTCTTATACAATCTCTGATACATGTTCACAATGATCCATACAGCCACTCACACATTCACTGGCTCTTATGCACAGTTATTTATAGATGTCAACTCTCACATGTACTGTGTTTTACATATGTACTTAATTTGACATGTAGCACTGAGATATCCATTCACTCACTAATACACTCATGCACAGTCAACCGCCCATACAGCTGTTTGCACATGCACTTTTGAATCTATACATATAGTGAATCAACTACTCACACATCTATGTACAGAGTCACACACCTTCCAGCCACCCATACACACACACTCAGTTTCCCATACAAATACTTGGACAACCAATCAATAACCCATACAGTTACTCATATAGCTACTGATCAACATATGCAGCAGTTTGTAGAACAACAGATATAATGATGCACAAATTAAAACAGTTTAGTCACTAACCCATGCACTCAGTGAGACACATTTAATCACTCACTCAATCAGTCAGTCATGCACCTAGTAAATCCTTCATCCAGACACTTATATATCCACTCATTCTTCAATATGTAAAACATATTTTAACTTTACAGAAACACACAGTCACTGGATGATGTCCTCAGTGATGTCATCAGTGATGTCATTTGAGATGTCATCAGTGATGTCATCAGTGATGTCACTAACCATGTCATGAATGATGTAATATGTGACATCATCAGCAGTGGATTGCGGGTGCGCGATATATAGTTAGCGCTTATAACTATATATGGAATTTCAATGGTTTTATGCGAGTAAAATAAGGTTTTGTAAATGCAAATCCCTAACTATATATGGCCTAAAACCAATGGTTTTTTCATTGAATTTTCAAGGTTTTGTAAATGCAAATTCCTAACTATTTATCCACTATAACCTATGGTTTTTTCTGTGAATATATATATATATATATATATATATATATATATATATATATATATATATATATATATATATACATATATATATATATATATATATACATATACATATATATATATACATACATATATATATATACACACACATATATATACACACACACACATATATACACACACACACACACCCACACACACACACACACACACACACACGCACGCACACACACACACACACACACACACACACACACACACACACACACATATATATATATATATATATACAAAAGAGTGTCAGAGGGTCTGATTAGTCTATGTGAGGGTCATTAAACTAACAGAACAATGTCAACTCATCTAACCATAATGAAAAAAAGAAGAATTGTTGGATACCAGTGATCACTTACAGGTTGTCCATCAGTCACCACACGGAACCGCCCTTCATCATTTGGCATTCCTGTTGTTCACAATCATTGGTACGTCACTGGCTCAAACAAGGAGAGGTCAGATGGTATAACCTCCCGGGAACCAAGTGGCGGCCAAGTAGTGGTCGAGTGTCACAAACTACCCTTCAATTCATTTGGTGGGTGACTGATTTGCAGTGCTGTGAAAAGGAGTGTGTGGAAAGGGTGAGGAATGCCAAATGATGAAGGGCGGTTCCGTGTGGTGACTGATGGACAACCTGTAAGTGATCACTGGTATCCAACAATTCTTCTTTTTTTCATTATGGTTAGATGAGTTGACATTGTTCTGTTAGTTTAATGACCCTCACATAGACTAATCAGACCCTCTGACACTCTTTTGTTTTTCTACATGTAGCTAGGGAATGTGTCTTGGTCTTTAAAATCCCTCAGGCCCTCCTCCTACCTTTTGTGTCCCTTATATATTATTACATACATATACATACATATGCATATATTCACTGAAAAAACCATAGGTTTCACACCAGTTATAGTTAGCTGGAAATTTTACTGACATAAAACCATTGAAATTCCCACGTTTTAGTTAGTTGGACTCACTATAACTTGCGCGCCTGCAATGCACTGCTGATGACGTCACATATTACATCACTCATGACATCACTCATGACACCATCCTTGTGACAGACTGACAGACCTCCTTTGGGTGTAATGTAACCCTTGAAACACATATTCAAAAATAGAAACTAACATTTTCAAAAGAATTGGGATACCCATACCAGTTACAACAACCAATTCAGTAATTCCACCATCTAAATACACATCCTTTCATTCAGCAACAGTTCTATATAGTCACTCATACATATACTCACTCATCATATGTAGTGATACACATATACATCCTGTTACACACCGACAGTCATCCAAAAGTTACTCACACACATACTCACACATGCAAATAAACTATTGAACATCCATTTATTTGCATATACAGCTATACACACACTAGTACATTACTTCTAAGGAAACTTACACATACTTACTCTCTTAAACAATCACTTATAGAAACACATACTTATTTAAACAGGAACTCTTTAAATCTCTCACTCTCACATATACTCGCTTATATACATCAATACTCACATATACTAGATTAAAACATATGTAGTTACTCATAAAAACACTAGTGAGGTAGGCATTCCCTCACTAACACACACATATTCACACTCATCCACCCATACAGTCCTGCACATACGCTGTCTTAAAAACACATACAAACAGTGAGTCAGTCACCAACCCATGCAGCCACTTATACACAAAGTGAAACACTGATACATATATTTAAAATATTTAAAAATTACTCGCTAATATATGTATTCCCTAAGATACACTTTATAAGCCAGATAACTAATCAATATTTTATTAAAAATAAACATCCATTTACACACTTCTTTAAACATTTATTCGTCCATCGACCTTTACAAATACATATATAAAATATATTGATATTTCAGAAAGACACACATTCACTGGATGGTGTCATCAGTGATGTCATGAGTGATGTCACTGACCATGTCATGAGTGATGTAATATGTGACGTCATCAGCAGTGCATTGCAGGCGCGCAAGTTATAGTGAGTCCAACTAACTATAACGTGGGAATTTCGATGGTTTTATGTCAGTAAAATTTCCAGCTAACTATAACTGGTGTGAAACCTATGGTTTTTTCAGTGAATTTAATAGGTTTTTAAAATGCTAATTCCTAACTATAAATAAGGCCCCAAACCTATGTTTTTTTCAGTAAATTTAAAAATGTTGTTAATAGCAAATGTCTATAGCTATGAAATGTAATATTTTTGAAAATGAATGAATCCTATATTATATTTGTATTTAAAACAATTTTTTTAATGTATATATATATTTTTTTTTGCCCTGGAGCGCTCCCCGGTGAGCGCCCCGGAAAGCGTAGTCTTTTGAAGCGCCCCAGGGCGTGCTCCGGAGAGCGTCCCGTTAGCGCTGTTGCCGCGAACGAAAACATCATCGTGACGTATCGTGTAGCCGCGTCCACGTGATACGCAAAGCGTAAGCGCACCCGGAAGCACTCGAGCGAATACTATCGCGCAGCGTAAACATCCAACGCGCTTACGCGACGCAACCCAGGGCGCGCCCACAGGCGCGTCGCGTAAGCGCGTCGGGTTATGTGACCTGAAAATAACACTTTTAATTGGTGCAGAACAGTTTTGGTTTCATAATGATGAAATCCCTAGTCTTGTGAACTGAAAATAACACTTCTCATCGGTTCAGGACATTTTCTATTCCAAATGATGACAGACCCCACCTTTTTTCCTTATTCTGACTTTGTCCTTTGACTGAGGAAGACCTGTTTTGAAATCTTTTAGGTATATTTTGTACTTTGAAATGGCTACAGTAGCAGCATCAGCTGGAGCATCTGCACCACCACCACCACCAAGAGGACCACCACAACATCACATTGGTGGTCAAGAAAAAGAGGAGGAGGAGGAAGAGGAGGAGGGGACGAGGAGGAGGTGGCTGGAAGAACACAATACCCCATACCAACCCAAGCCACACATTGTATGGGAGTTTTTTTCCATCCCTGAGGGAAAAAAGAAAGTGAATGCGGCAAAGGTGACTTGCTTTATCTGTGACATGGAACTCTCAAGGGGTAACCCAAATAAAAAATATTCATTTGGGAACAATACCATGATAAGGCACATGCAGCGCAAGCATCCTAACAACTATGCTGCCGCAGAGATGAGAGAACTGGCCAGCAATCCTCCCCAATCTACACCCAGCACCTCCAAACGAAAACAACCCACTCCATCGGGACCAGAGACAAGGGAGACAATCCCTTGCATTCAACCACGATTTGGAGAATTTAGGGTCACCTGTATTTTTTGTGGTAAGACCATCTCCTATGGTGAGCAGAGCCTAAAGCTCATCCTCCTTGCTGGTGACATCCACAATTGCCCCCAAAAACCCTAATTTTTACCTGATTTTTTTTTGCTCCTGTTGAGCCATTTTAAATTCCCTGTTTTTTGTTTCTCCCATAAAAATAACCAAAAAAAATACAAAATAGTTCATAAAAGCCAAAAAAAGTACAAAATGTTCAAAAAACATAAAAAAAAATATAAAACAAAAAGAAGAAAAAAACCAGTTCTTTTTAGAACTACCTCCAATTTCTAAAAAAAGGCTACATTTTTTTTAAACTCTATCATTCATTTTTCCCCATGGCACGCTCCCCGGTCCGCTCCCCGGTGCGCGTACCGGGCGCTCCCCCTGCGCAAATCCCCCCCAAAATTCTTTTTTCACCCGCGGGGCCCTTTTATAGCCCCCACATAAAACCTAGGGGTTCAAGGGGGGTCTACTCTGCCCCCTTATGGTCATTTCCCCCTTTGTTTTTCCCACCTCTTGTGTCTCGATCCTACCGAGACACAAGATGGCGGCCGCTCCGGACTGTTTCGAATGTTTACAGACACCCGAGAGCCAATCAGCTTTCCGTGCGCACCTCGTGTGGCGCGCCCAGAGCGCTCCCCGGTGCGCGTACCGGGGCGCTGCCATAGATATATATATTTTTTTGAACCTAAATTACTCAAAAACCACTGGAGCACATATCTTATGACATAGCAAAGGCACATCGGGCTACCAGTCCCTACAATTTTGCCAAGTTTTGTGGAAATCCATTCAGCCGTTCGGGCTAAAAGTGAGGTCGACCGCCCTACGGAAATTAACATGGGGAAAACACGTTTTGGGACCCCCCTTTTATCTCGGCCCCCGCTTGACGAATCCCCCCCAAACTTTCAGGGAAGGACCAGAGCTCCGCGAGGCACATTTGAGGAAATTTTCAGGCCGATTCGTCAACCGGCGCCAAAGTTATTCACAATAGAATTTTGAGATTTTGCATTGAAAAAATCCTAACTATAAGTACCTACTGGCAACCGCCAGTAGGTAATATAAATATATATATAAATATATATATAAAAAAAATATATATATATATATATATATATATATATATATATATATATATATATATATATATATATATATATATATATATATATATATATATATATATATATGAGGTATGTCCAGTTCCCAACGAAAGTAGCGCAGCGCAGCCAGCCACACCGACAAACAGGAACCAGCGAGACCCAAAGTGGTGCAATTTGATTTTATTTAATGTTCAGCCCAGCACCAGTCCGCCATGACGCGTTTCGGCTAGAGATAGCCTTAATCACATGACAACGTCACGAGGGATGACCACCCCTTTTTAAAGTGCAAGTAGTGCCATCACATGTAATAGAAAGTGAAAAAATACTCAACTTTCATTAAAACTACGTACATTAGTAGAGTCACAGCATAAATGCATTCGTTGCACAGAAAAGACATTCACATGTCATAGTTTGAACAGCAATATTCAAAATTTGTACATTTCAGAATGTATACATGTATCTGTTGTTGCCTCAGAAATTTGAATTTCAATCGACAAACTCATGGCAGTGGCTAATAAATAAACTTCATAATGTACAAAAGTTAAACGCCAATAAATTATTATAAATAATCATGTTGCCATTAAAATTCACTACAAAAGGTACTCAAGCGTTTGAATAATTCAAACATTAATTGATTGGTGAGCACATATAACTTATACATAAGGGGCCAGATGTCATGGTTACCACTAGTGCAAAATTGATAAAGGATATACTGCCCAAGTGGGCTGTTAAGTACTGAGGTCAACAGTATTGGATCATTTGAGCAAATATGCAATATCACGTGCATTACATGTTGGATGGCTGTAAAGTGCTACCATAAAGTGAAAAAGTGCAATAAGAAATGTTAAATCATTATTTCTTTAAAGATTTAAAAACACAGGTCAAAAGCGAGGGTCCAGGGTTCATGTTATTCACATAGCCTCAAGAATGTTAGTTTTAAGTTGGTATTACAGGACAAAACAATTCATTGAGGGTAAATTGCAATGTGCAAAACAGCAAGGGCGTATGAATGTTATAGATAAGTGTGGCAATCCTCCCCCATGTTAAGACCCTGAGGTGCCTTAGTATCAAGGGATATAATATAACGGGTCTCCAACTTTCTGAGTAGGGCATCCCTATCACCACCTCTCCTTTGGGGGGGAACACAATCTATAACAAAATATCTCAAAGCAGAGGCATCCTTCGCATGCATTAACTCAAAATGCCTAGCTACAGGATATGTAGGATCAGCATGGGCAATGCCACGCAGGTGTTGTACGATCCGCTTATGGACCTGTGGTCTGGTGCTGCCTACATATCTGAGCCCACATGGGCATTCCAAAACATAGACCGCAAACTCTGTTTTGCAGTTCAATTTTTGTTTAATTTTGATGGGAGAAGGAGATAAAGGTGTAACTACCTCAAACTTACTCACCCCATGCTTGCATGCTTTGCAGGTGGAGCAAAGCAAAAATCCCTTGCTGTCATCTAACCATGAGCCTGACATAACCTCTGGGCTACTGGATACCAGACTGTCTTTCATAGATCGTGCCTTTCGGTACGTAATGCTAGGGTATTTGGGCATTGTAGGGCCTAGTATAGGATCATTGGAAATCAGTGACCAATTGTCCTTGATTATCTTGTGAATCATCCTATGCTGGTTGCTGAACCCGATAATTAATCTGGTTTCTTCACCAGGTCCACTGACGGGGACAGCTGGTTGGTTTACACCTCCTAAGCCTAGGAGTTCCAGCCTGTTTATTTTGTTAGCCCTAGCAATGGCATAATCTATGATGACTGGTTTATAGCCTCGTTGAAGGAAACGATCCCTACACTGAGATTGTGCCACACGGCATTCCTCTTCGCTGCTGCAGATTCTTCTGACACGAAGCATCTCCCCGTAGGGGATGCTGCGTATCAGATGTGCAGGATGATGGCTATCCGCATGCAGCAGCGTGTTCCCTGCCGTAGGCTTGCGGTACAGTTTAGTTTGGAGAGTGCCTCCCTGAACAAATATTTCAACGTCCAGGAAAACAACGGACTGAGTGCTAATGGTGCTGGTTAGCTGGATATTGAGATTGTTATTGTTAAGCACTTGTATAAAATCTCTCACCTCAGTCTCAGTCCCGTCCCAAACAAAAAACAAATCATCTATGTATCTAGACCAGAGTTTCTATATATATTCAAACGTAAAAAGGTTGCCCTTCAATGAAAACGCCACACTTGGGGAAAGTTTGTTCCTTTAATTTGAAGATCACAGAATTTCAGTTCCCCAAAAGGGATTCCCTTGCACAGCCTAACGCGTTTCAGACGCTGACCGTCCTTGTTCACAGGCTGTCGGGAAAGAAAGAAAGAACAATCTGCGCTTCGTGTAACACCTGCTTAAATATTAAAGTCCCGCCCTCGTGAGCGTAGGCAGCCTGTGCCTTCTGGTCTTTGCAGTTCATTTGCGATATTCCCCCAGTGGGTGCAGCTGTACTCTCCCAAAAAATTCCCAACTGCAAAGACCAGAAGGCACATATATATATACATACATATATATATATATATATATATATATATATATATATATATATATATATATATATATATATATATATATATATATATATATATATATATATATATATATATATATTCACTGAAAAAAACATAGGTTTCACATACGTTATAGTTAGGAATTAGCATTTAAAAAACCATAGAAATTCAATGAAAAAACCATAGGTTACACATACGTTATAGTTAGCTGGACATTTCTCTCATACAAAACCATTGAAATTCCCCCGTTACAGTTAGTTCAGCTAACTATAACTCGCACGCATGCAATGCACTGCTGATGACGTCACATATTACATCACTCATGACATGGTCAGTGACATCACTCATGACATCACTGATGACATCTCAAATGTGTGTCTTTCTGATAAATAAATATTTTTATATATTGTGAGAAGTTGGCATGGTATATGATGATCACTAATTCTAGTGAGCACCTTGCACCAGTCCAAACGACCCTTATGATGATTGGTTGTAAGTCAACCTTATAGACCAGCTATCCTAGGGGTAGCATGGACAAAAGCAGTCTTAGGCTAAACTCAAGAGGGCATGTGAAGCCAGCTGTTTTACCATATGCAATCCTTTAAATATCAAATGAAAGGACACCACACAAGTTATATATTATAAAATATATGTATTTATTTCTAGAATAATCCCCTATACTCTTTATGAGCACAGAAGCACAAGCGACTGATCTTTGGACTGGGTAAGAGTGGTCTGCTTAATTCAGACACTCTGTTCATCACCACCCCCTTTTCTGAATCGTTTTTGGCCACTATAGGTGTGGCAGGGTATACTCAGACATGAGTCCCTTGCTCACTGCACCATCAGGATTCAAGCAAGCCGGGCCGACGACGGCTGAAATGCCAGAAACCGGTCCCCGGAAGCTTGTCTCCTTTCTGGTGAAGAATTGGCTTGGTAGTTTAGTCTGCCCTGTTCCCATGATGCACTGGGCCAGGGACAGACTGATTTGCATATAGCCAGGTTCTGAGCTGGGATGGTGCAGTGAGCTAAATAACGGTGATGGATCAAGCCATGATCTTTGGACTGGGTAAGAGCTGTCTGCTTAATTCAGACACTCTGTTCATCACCACCCCCTTTTCTGAATCGTTTTTGGCCACTATAGGTGTGGCAGGATATACTCAGACATGAGTCCCATGCTCACTGCACCATCAGGATTCAAGCAAGCCGGGCCGACGACGGCTGAAATACCAGAAACCGGTCCCCGGAAGCTTGTCTCCTTTCTGGTGAAGAATTGGCTTGGTAGTTTAGTCTGCCCTGTTCCCATGATGCACTGGGCCAGGGACAGACTGATTTGCATATAGCCAGGCTCTGAGCTGGGATGGTGCAGTGAGCTAAATAACGGGGATGGATCAAGCCCTGATCTTTGGACTGGGTAAGAGTGGTCTGCTTAATTCAGACACTCTGTTCATCACCACCCCCTTTTCTGAATCGTACTTGCAGAAACTGGCGCTTCTGATAACATACGTTGTAATCCTAATACACACAGATTAAATAAACAGCGCAAATTAAGCAGCACAATGATTTACGTAAACATGTTAATTATGTCACAGACTGGCATATTTCACTATTCTAACGCGGCACACCACAAAATTCGGTAAAAATATTTTCAACAGCATCTCTCCATTTTAAGACGCTTGCCAGTGTTGCCGACATTCCTCAGGATAATATCAGTGTCAGTAGTCAATCAAGCTGCTCTGCCATTAACAATGCGACACAAAATACCCCCTATCGGCCAATTACTGGATCCATAGCAACCCAGAGCACTGCTCCTTTAAATGAAGGACTTGAAACAAACCCCCAGTGGTAGCGAGGTTGGAGTCTAATGTCGTTTTCCACGTTACCAGGTCTCATCTCACCTAAACAATGAAGACAATCATGGGGTCGCTGCCATCCAGGTTAGGGGGGTTGTGTTTCCCAGTGGCAGACGCGAGACCGGGCAATAAGAAAAACGCTTTCGGTCGCTCTAGGTATTTACGGAAAGGACACGAGGTATACAAGAACTACAATAACCAAGGTATAAATACACAGCTCGTCCATAAATGCTCAGCCTTTTCTCAACTTCAAGCATGTTGCCTTTTTTTCTCCGCTTTTTCATTATAAATAATGGTAAAATATAGATGGCATTGTGCAAAAGCATAATAAATCAACATGATGCCACAAAGAAACACAGCCAATACGACTAAAAATGAAATTTCTAAAAAAAACACCAGGGTTATTTTGTTACGAAGTGACACGGGAGAGTTGCTGTCAAGCTGCTCCCATCTCGCTGTCAATTGATCAGTTCTATGAGCTGCTGAATGCACAGCAACGCCAAACAACCACTTAAAACACACAATAATGGTCAAATTCAAAAGGTACGGCCATTCAAGTTACCATTCCCCTTTCAGCGGACACAGGATCACGCATTAAAGCCACCGTGAGAACTGGAGTGTATTCCATTTTATTTTAAAGGCCTGGTCTTCGGTTTCCCTTTTTTTTTACTCTCAAAGGAATGCAAAGAAGCTTAGCTGCCAACACCAGAAGAGTTCAAATCGGGGACAGAATGGTGGGTCCGAATGAGGCAACCTGCTCCCACTCCAGCCCGCCACTGCAGAGCTCCGAGATTCAGAAGTTTGACTAATCACAGCCATTTCCCCTTAATTTGAAAAATGTGTGTCGCTTCTTTTTTTGTGTGGCTTTGAATGTAACCCCTGCAGTTGATCTTGCCTGTACTACAGGAATATGGTTATTTTATAATTTGCTGTGAATAAAAAAAACTTGACCCGATAGCAAGGTTCTAGAATTTCTTGCGTTGTGAAACCGGCAGGAGGGAATAAGCATTGTATGTATAGGCATTTATATAGCGCACTACTTACCCGTAGGGTCCCAAAGCGCTTCGACCGCTGCGAAACTCTTCCTGGCTTCCCTGAGAGATGGTCCCTTAATGGGTATCTCCAGGGTGAGACCAGGCATCCCCGGCAGTCTGGTGGGGCCGTTAGTGAAGATGAGGCAAGCTAATGCCCAGAGTTGCCGAGTGTGATCGCTGATCAAAGTGGGCACCGAGGCGAGAGAATTATCGAGTCCGCTGACCCTGGTCCAGAAACCTGCCGCGCCGGGAATCGAACCCTGGTCCCGGGCCGTCCTCTGCTCTCGGGTCTGCTGCCTCTAACCAGTGAGCCACACTACTTCACTACTTCATTGTGCTAGATAAGGAAGTGGTGCATTTTTCAGGCATATATTATATTTGTTTGTTCTTAGGCATATTTAGGTAAGCATATTTCTGTCACAGGTTTGGTCTCGTAGAGCCGTCAAAGTGCAGATGTTCTTTACGTACAGTTCTGGGCTGTTCACCCATTGGGGTCCTGCTAGTCAATGACACGCCATGGCTATGGATAGCAAGAAAGATCTTGTAGATATTCGGGGTTTTAAATTGTTTGCAAAGCGTGTTTGACATTTACGCTGCCTCAGGGCTCTGGTTTGGTGGTGTGTATTTCACGTGATAAACATTTACCATGAAACAAATCTTCTAGATGGCAAACTGACATTTTATTTTTAAATGTATGCAGCATGATAGGTTACTCACCTGAACTATTAGAACTTTCACCTCTTGCATAGTCTTGGTTATCAATTGGATAGGTCTCCCCGTCTTCATCAATACCAATCGATGCAACAGCTAATACATCTCCAGAACCTGATATAAAAAAAAATATAGTAGGTATTTTTTTTTTAAATCTTTAAATCTACACAAATTAATCAGCTAATATTAGTTCATGCATGTAAGATCACTAAAAAAAGAAAAGGAGAAAGCACTATCCATAATTAAACGATATTAAAATAAAAATAGTGGGTGCAGTTTAACTGGTGTGTTCTTTAATATTGCTCATTTTGTTCTTAAGGCCTCTCCCTACAATATATAACATAACTATTGAGGTTTCCCTGTCACTTCAGTTCAGTTTTCCCATTCTTAGGCCTGATGAACTGCCACTTTTAGCTATGAAAAAATGTTCTGTTGACCATTAAATGAGGACTTCTAATTTCACACAAACTAGGGGCTCCACAAATCTGACAATAGCTTATGCAATATGAGAAACCACTGTTCAGAATGTAAAATTATTGGACAGTTTGGTCAACAGGTTTAACATGGAACTAGTGGGTACCGGAAAAAAAATTGGAAACTTTTATATCCCTAGAAATAAAACAGGGAGGAGGGTGGAGTTGTTTATGACCTTGACAAAGATCCCTATGATGTACAACCAGGACTACAAGTAAATAACATTTTCTACTGCATCATAGGATCTAAAAAATAATAGCAAGCTAACAACCAGTAGTAATATTGTATTTCTTGGGAATAAGGAATAGCATTTTTAACTGGCATTAGAGTTAGGTGGAACTCTGAATGAAGAGTTACCAAAATGATTTTTCAGAGTAGCTTAACCAACATTAGAATACATTTTTGTATTTGAGTCAAGACAGTAGAGACTGCCTTGCAATTGTCTGACTGAACAATGTTTTTTACACAGTCTTGGTACCCACTTTCCTTCTACTAGAATGGGCTATGTGTATTGCTGGCAGCGGTTTATTCGCCAGTTCATTACACTACAAGATGCAGTATACAATCTACTAAAAAATGGATTGTTTTGAAGTGCCTAGAGTGTGGCAAATATGAGTGTATTTGATAAAGGTTTAAGGAAAGCTCACAGAAAACTTGTAGAATAATAATTTGTTTATTGTACATTTTGATACCACTCTAGGGAGGAAAGAAGGATGACTGTCATTTATACCCTATTTGCACAGAACACTATATAGAGTTCAACATTCAAAAGTGTTTGGATTTCACTAAACATTCAAGCTGAAGAAAAACCCACTTACTGCCGGACGTCCGAGGAAGATGCTACAATTAACATGGAGAATACATTCAAAAGACAGACCTAGTAATTCGGACTGACCTATATTGACTTTCCAGGGAGGACAAGGTGCCCTTACAGGAAGAGAGACCTTCTTCACAAATTCAATACTGTGAATAGGCAAAAGTAATATAATATGAACCAATAGGAAGAATGAGTTGAAGGAAATTTCTGTTAAGCTGTCCATAAAAGACTGGGAAAGATTCCGATAACCATACTGTCTGAAGTCAAAAACCATGTTTGCAAATTTAAGGATATCTGAACCTGGATTCTGGTGAGGTGGTTAGGTCTGAACTGCAATTTCTAAAGTGGGTTGACAGATCTATGAAGCAGCTCCAGATACCACTGCTGCCTTGACTACCACTCTGGAACAATGATGACCAACGGAGCCTGACAATTTCTGAGCTTCAAGATAAATGTTGGCATAAATGGTATCAGAGAAAAAGCATAGTGTAATGTCTTTGATAAAGTCATTAAAATGGCACTGACCTGAAGTCCTGTCTTTATGAGACGTAGCAACGAGATCTAATTTTGGACAGTCCCTTTCTATGAAGATTTTTTGAAGCACTCTGTCATTTAGAACCCCTTTGTTATGTTCTTCATAAAACCTGCTTAACCCCTTCGGTGCTCATGACGGCCCCCGGGCCGTCACACGTCACGGAGGGCGTGTGCGGACGACGGCCGGGTGCTGTCCGAATCCTGCCCACTCGTTAATTCTCCCACACAGCGGGAGAATTAACACCGCACGGAAGGGGTTAAAATATCTGCCTCTCGGTTTAGGATTCTCTGTAAGGACTGCTTTCATTGATAGACTTCTGGACAAGGCCTACATCCAGATCTTTGCATCTCTAATGAGAATGGTATGACTCTTATGTCCCAAGTTTATTGAAGAGAAATGGCAAGTGGTTCCATCACGAAGAGCAATAGCAACTAGGACAGGTAACAACCTTGCCTGATGCTGCTCAGTACCTGAAAGGATATATACAAAAAGTCTGCAGAAACAGACTATCGCTGTAAGATCTCTATAACCACTTCGCCTTCTGGGTGAAATCTGTCCCAAGCACCGTTCTACCCCTGATACTGAAGGAACACCACATGACAGGGTGTAGTTTGTCTCTAGGGAAAATCTACCAACGTTAGATATTTTTGTAAAATAAAAAAAATGGGGAGTACTGAGTGGTGTGCCTCTCATGGATCCCAACAACTTTTTATGTCTCGCGATTTTGTAAGAGAGAACTTTGAGAAGAGGGCTTTAAGCCCCGCCCCTCATTTCCATTGGCCGGCATCACTGCTTATTATAAAAGGTGGCCTGCCATTGGAAAGGAATATGCTACTTACCAGTATGCATCTGTTCTTGGCATGTAGGGCTGCTGACATTCATATCTGTGCATAGATCGCCGCCTAGTGTTGGGTCCGGATGATTGCACTTTGTTGTCCTGGAAGAGTCTTCGAGGTATAACAAAATAGGTGACTCCTCCCCTGGACTACAGTGCGCATGGGCCTCTTCTCCATCCTCAGATTGTTTTTCGCCATTGTGGCAGAGATGGAGATAGTAAAGTAAGAGATGGCCATGCAAAAGATAATGCTGCAGCTGCGACAGGCACCGGGGAGAAGGGCGGGCGATATGAATGTCAGCAGCCCTACATGCCAAGAACAGATGCATACTGGTAAGTAGCATATTCCGTTCGAGGCATGTGGGCTGCTGAATTCATATCTGTGCATAGACTGTATAGCAGTATCTCCTCTAGCGGTGGTTACCTCTGCCAGCTGCAGCAGTTTAAAAAAAGAGTTTTGAGGACTGCCTGGCCTACAGCAGCTTGCTGCTTTGCTTGCACGTCTACACAGTAGAGCTTTGTGAAAGTGTGTATGGTAGTCCATGTGGCTGCTTTACATATGTCTTCAAGAGGAATATTTCCTAGGAAAGCCATGGATGCCCCCATTTTTCGCGTAGAGTGTGCTCTTGGGGGGACAGTTAAAGTGCGTTTGGCCTTTTGATAACATATTTGAATGCATTTAACTATCCATCTGGCTATTCCTGACTTTGATATTGGATTTCCTTTATGTTGTGATGAAAAAGCAAACATTAATTGCTTTGTTTTCCTAAATGATTTTGTTCTGTTCACATAATAAAGCAGAGCCCTTTTGACATCAAGTGTGTGTAAGGCTCTTTCAGCTACTGACTGTGGATTTTGGAAGAACACTGGCAGTTCTATCGATTGATTAATATGGAAATTGGATACGACCTTTGGCATAAACTTAGGGTTTGTTCTAAGAACCACCCTGTTAGCATGTACTTGCATGAAGGGTTCTTGAATTGTTAGTGCTTGTAACTCACTAACTCGCCTGAGTGAGGTAATGGCAATCAAGAATGCCACCTTCCACGTTAAAACTGTAGTTCGCATGAGTGTAGAGGTTCGAAAGGAGGTCTCATAAGTCTGGTAAGTGCTATATTTAGATTCCAGACTGGGGAAGTTGGGTGTCTTGGAGGGATCACCCTTTTAAGACCCTCCATAAAAGCCTTTATTGCTGGTACTCTAAACAGTGAAAGGTGTTGCCTGTTTTGAAGGTATGCTGCTATAGCAGCGAGGTGTAGTCTTATGGAAGAGTATGCTAGGTTGCATCTTTGAAGATGCAGCAGGTAACATATAATGTTCTGTATGGAAGCATCTGAAGGGTTGATTTGGTTATTGTTGCAGTAAATGACAAATCTCTTCCATTTAGCTGCATAGCACGTTCTCGTAGTTGGTCGTCTTGCCTCTTTAATGATGTTCATGCAGTCCGGAGGCAAGTTAAGGTATCCAAATTCTAAGACTTCAGGAGCCAGATCGCTAGGTTCATCTGATTGGGATCTGGGTGTCTGATTTCTCCATGGTTCTGAGTTAGAAGATGGGGTGCGAGGTTCAGCCTTTGATGAGGAACTACTGAAAGTTCCAGGAACGGTGTGTATCATGGCTGTCTCGCCCATGTGGGAGCAACTAGGATTAGTGTGAGTGATTGTTGGCGCAGTTTGCGTGCCACCCAGTAGAATCAGTGGTGCTGGGGGAAAAGCATACGCTAATCTGCCTGACCAGTTCATCCATATCGCATTGCCCTGCGACAACGGATGTGGGAACCTGGCGGCAAAGGACTGGCATTTTGAGTTTTCGTTCGTGGCAAACAGGTCTATCTCTGGGTGCCCCCACTGCTTGAAGAATGGTTGGAGAACCTGGGAGTGAATCTCCCATTCGTATAGTTGTTGGCTGTGCCTGCTGAGCAGATCTGCTATTTGATTGTCTTTCCCTGGGAGGTGTTCTGCCAGGAGAAGGATATCTTTTGGAATTGCCCACTTCCATATTCTCTGTGCTAAGTGGGACAGTTGTGGAGAATGTGTTCCTCCCTGTTTCTGGATATAGTACATTGCTGTCATGTTGTCCGTCCGGATCATCACAGTCTTGCCGTACAAGTATTTTTGGAATGCTTTCAGGGCTAGGAATATCGCTAGCAACTCTAGTTGGTTGATATGCAGTTTCTTTTGTTTGATATTTGATATTTATGGTTTTTTGTAAAGCGCTTCTTTCGCTCCGGAGGGAGCATCTTGGCGCTGCACCCACAGCAGATCTACTTGGAATAGCATGGATCAGATAGCTGCGAGAACTGAGGAGTCGGATTGAGAGTAAATCCACGTCTTCAGGGATTTCCTGAAAAGGCTCTCTGAGGGGGCATGCCTAAGATTAGGGGGGAGGCGATTCCATGCCCTGGCAGCAAGGAATGAAAAGGTCTTTCCACCCTTTGTTTTTAATTTGATTCGTGGTTCAGAGATGAAATTAGCGCCTGATGACCTCAAGCAGCGAGTTGGGGTATAATGCTGAAAGCGTTTGATCAGGTAAGCAGGGCCCGTACACTTGTTAGCTTTAAAGACGGTGACTAAAAGCTTGAACAAGATTCTCTTGTGGAGGGGCAGCCAATGGAGTGCGTTAAGGGCTGCAGTGGCCGAAGACCTACGGGGGAGTTTCAGGACGAGCCTGGCCGCTGCATGTTGAACGGTTTGTAATTTTTTTAGTGAGGACTTCTTAATGCCTGCCAGGAGGCCATTACAATAATCCAGCCGGGAAAGGATGAGCGCCACCGCGACTGATTTCCTGGCTGAGATGGGCAAGAAATTAAAAAATTTCTTTAGTTGCCTGATTAAGCTGAAACAGCGTCCTGCGGTGATTCGTACATGTTCATTGTCCAAAGCCCTTGTACTGTGTAGTAAAGGAGGAGGGCTCTCCAGCCTGTCAGTGATGTGTCCGCTGGTAGTACTAGTTGTGGTAACCGGCTCTTGGAACAGTCGCCCCTTGGAAAGGTTTTGTGGGTTCCACCACTGCAGAGAGTTGGGTGCGCGACTGTCTACCAACACTAGGTCTTTTAGTTGTCCTTGAGCTTGTTTCCACTGCCGTGCTAGGCATTCTTGCAATGGGCGCATTTGAAGTCTGGCATGGGGGACAATGAATATGCAGGAGGCCATCATGCCTAGGAGTTGCATGAAGACTCGAGCTGGAAAAGAGTGTTGTGGCAGAAATTTGCGAATGAGCATCTGCATCATGGCTATCCTCGCTGAGTTTGGGTATGCCTTTGCCACTGAGGTATCTATAGTAGCTCCCAGATATTGTTGTATGTGGGAGGGTTGTAGATGCGATTTTGGGTAGTTTATCGAAAACCCTAGTCTGTGTAATAGCTGAAGTTTTTGAGACGTGTCTCTTGCACACTGTTGGTACGATTTTGCTTGTATGAGCCAATCGTCTAGGTACGGGAACACATGGATGTGTTGCCTCCTGAGATGTGCAGCTACTGTGGCTAAGCATTTTGTAAACACTCTGGAGCAGTGGTCACCCCGAAGGGGAGAACTTTGAATTGGTAGTGTTGACCTTCTATTGTGAACCTGAGATATTTCCTGTGAGGTGGATGGATGGGTATGTGAAAATATGCGTCCTTGAGGTCCAATGTTGCCAGGAAGTCTCCTTGCTGTAGCAACGGGAGCCCTTGCTGTAGTGTGATCATATGGAAGTGCTCCGACAGTATGTATTGATTTAGGGGTCTGAGGTCCAATATTTGTCTGAGGGAACCGTCCTTCTTGGGAATAAGGAAGTATAGGGGGTATACCCCTGTTCCTTGGTGTTGGAAAGGGACTGGCTCTATGGCCCCCTTTTCCAGCATGCATTTCACCTCTTGTTGTAGCAGGGTGATGTGTTCTTTGGACATAGGACGGTGTCTGGGTGGTATGTTTGGTGGGGTAGAAGTGAGTTCTAGGCAATAACCATACTGGATAATTTGTCTCACACACCTGTCCGTGGTAATTGCGTTCCAGACAGGTAGGAATTGTTGGAGTCTGACTCCGACCGGTGTTAGGTGGTCTGGAGGTAGCGTGATGAAGTCACTGTTTTGTGGCAGTGGAGGCTCTGGTGTTATTCCCTCCACGTCCTCTTCCCTTGTTATTGTGGCCCCTATAACCTCCTCTGTTGGAGTTTTTGTTAAAGGAACCTTGGGTGTTGCCTTTGTATGAAGATGAGGTCTGTGAAGTATTGCCTCGTGTAGCTGCTCTGTATGAGGAGCGTCAAAAGGAACCTCTGTGTTGCTGAAACTGCAATGCACCCATTGATTTTGCAGTTACTGTGTTTTTCTTCATTTTATCTAAAATGGTGTCGACTGCAGGGCCAAAAAGGAAGTCTTGATTGACGGGCTGGTTAAGAATGGTGGACTTCACCTCGTTCTTAAAGCCCGAAATACGCAGCCATGCATGTCGTCATTGTAAAACGCTAGTGTTAATAGACCTGGCTGCGGTGTCGGCTGCGTCAAGCGCACATTTGATGGAGGCGTTTGTAATAAATTTTCCCTCTTGTATGAGGTCATTAGCTTGGGCTTTAAAAGGCTCAGGCAGGTGTTGCATTAAGCTTTCAAGCTGGTCATAGTTTGCCCTGTCGTAACGAGCTAGCAGAGCTTGTGTATTCTCAATTCTCCATGAATTGGAGGCCTGTGATGTACCCTTTTCCCTGAGGCCTCTAGTATTTTTGACTCCTTATCAGGAGGAGGAGCCTCCCCTGTTGTCTGAGAGTTAGCCCTTTTGCGTGCATTAGCCACTACCAGTGAGTCTAATGGTAACTGACCTCTGATGTACGTAGGGTCCGCTCTATACTTCTTCTCAATCCTAGGAATGATTACGCGTGCCCTTGCTGTATCTTTAAATATATCAGGCGCGTGTTTTAACACTCCCTTTAGCATAAGAAGTGTTCTGACGCTTTACTCTGAAGTAGGGAAGGTGTCAAATAAGAAGTCTTCTTCTACAGGGTCATTATGCATGTCTACATTGTGGTACTGCGCTGCCCTGTCTATTAGTTGGTTGAAGACAATGGTGTCGCCAGTAGATGACGGCTTAGTTGGGTATGAGGAAACGTCAGGGATGGGATGGGTGTCATATGGGTCAGTTGCTCCCCCCATGGTTCATCTTGGGGTTTAGGATCCTCTGGATAATCCTAATCATGCTGTGGATCCTCCCCTGTGTTTCCCTCATTGTCCCCATAGTGAGAAGGAGAGTAAGGAGCAAAAGGTGTAGTAGGCATAACGGGATAGAAAGGAATGAAGGGTCTAGAGGGAGGAGTCCCAAAGTCCTTCTTCTTTAGTGGAATGGGGGAATGAGAGTCCGTGTCCAGTGGCCTCTTCTTCCTGTGCAGGATTGTGACTTCACCAGTCTAAGAATTAATATATATTTTTGCCTGGTCGTCTGATGGATCTGGATGGAAGAGTTCTTCCTCCGCTTTTCTTGGTTGTTTTTTTGACTTTGGGTCGATAACACCTTCTGTTTCGGCGACTTTTGGTGCCTTATTGCTCTTCTTCGGCTCGGGCCCTTTCTTCGGGTCGACGAGTGATTTTGGGTAGACCGGGTCTTTCGGTTCGACAAGTTTCTTGTGCTCGACAGGTTTTTTCGGTTGACTGTCCTTTGCAGAGTCGATGGCTTTTTTGGGATCGACTGGTGTTTCCGGAGCACTTGTCTTTGGTTCAATAGCCTTCTCCGGCCGGATTACAGGCTTCGATACGGCACCCTTTCCATCGGCGACCTTCTTCGGTTCGGCGACTTTCGGCCCAGCTGGCTTTTTTGGGTCAACGGCCTTCTTCAGGTCGGCGCCCTTCGGCTTGGTGTCCTTCTTTGGCTCAACAACCTCTTTAGGGTCGGCGCCCTTTGGCTCGACGGCCTTCTTCGGGTCGACGGTTTTCTTTGGGTCGACGCCTTTAGGCTGTATGGCCTTCTTCGGGTCGACGACCTTTTTGGGCTCTGGAACCTTCTTTGGAATCACGTTACTTGGCCCTGGGGTCTCTGAAGTCTTAGGTTTCGGAGCCGAGCCGGACGGCGGTGCTGGGGAATGTTTTCTCGGATATTGGCTAAGGCCTTTTGGCGATGCCGCGACTGGAGCCTTCGGTAACGGGGTAATCGGTGTCGGGGGCAGTGTACTCACGATTTGCCCCGGTGGAATCTCGTCGGAGTCCGAGTAGTCCTCGACGGTGACGATCTCTAGGTCCGAATCTGGAGCTTCTGGAAGTTCTTGGTCATCATCGAAGATGTTGTCCGGTTCCGGTGCCTGTCGCTGCATCTCTTGCCTAGCGGCCCGTCGAATCCGTATGGTTTTCTTTGACCGGAATTGGGCACAGGCTGGGCAGGTTTCTTCCTTATGGTCTGGTGAAAGGCACTTGTTGCATACTGAGTGCTTGTCAGTATGCGGGAACTTGGAGTGGCATTGTGGGCACCTTTTGAACGGGCTCCTTTCCATCGACAGCAGGCCCATGTGGCGTCGAAAAGGCCCAACGGCCCGCGTCAACGACTGGTTCGAGATGGAAAGCTTGATCGAGTTAAGAAGTACCGAGCGAGAACAATACCGTTGAAGTCGAAGGTCTTTTGGCCTTTATAAAAGTTTGTATCGATTCCGAAGTTGGAGTATAGGAATAACATCCGAACCCAATGGCGGAAAAAAACAATCTGAGGATGGAGAAGATGCCCATGCGCACTGTAGTCCAGGGGAGGAGTCACCAATCTCGTGATACTTCGAAGACTCTTCCAGGACAACAAAGTGCAATCATCCGGACCCAACACTAGTCGGCGGCACAGATATGAATTCAGCAGCCCGCATGCCTCGAACTGAGTTTTCTGTTCACACCCTTTGTGTCCGAGCCGGACTGGCTTGCCTGCTGTGCTGCTGTCGCAAAGCAGTTTCTTATCTTTATGGGGCCAAACCAATGGCCTCATAAAGATAAGAGATCCCCATGCTCCGGCTAGAGAGCGGTCCTCTTTCACTTTCCGGACCGCGCTTGTTCTTTCAGTTAGAGTTGTCTTGTTCTACGGCATACTTGACTTGCCGAAAAGACCGAGGCCGGACTGTGACATCTATCTACGAAGGCGTACCTGCGGCGCCAGGTTGTCGCGAAGTCGCTGTGTAAAAGTAAGACTACTGCTTCCAAACCATATATCCTTCTCACCTTTGGACTATTTGTGACTTGCCCGATAAGTGTATTTTTTTCCCAGGAAGAGGAGGTGGTGCCACGGAAATACCACGATCAAGTATAGACCTCTAGCTTTAGCTTGTCAAATGGCCTGGGAAGCCCTTCCCAAGATGGCGACGGTCTAGAACGGTAACTGAATTGAAAACATTATAATAATAAAGAGCTTATAAAGCGCACAGTAACGCCATCACGGCGTGTCCCCGCGCTGGTGGAGCTAATAGCACACCCAGACCTCATTCATAACCCCCGTCCCTACAAAGTGTACAGAAGGGTTTAGAGCCTATTTATTTATTTATTTATTTAGCAATTTGTATAGCGCCTGGTGACCCGAGGGCATCCCCGCGCTGTTAACATTGAGTCCTACTGAGGGGGAGAGAGGTGAAGGGTTTATTTAGGGAACAAAAGGGTTTTAAGTTTTTTCCTGAATGTCAGGTGGATGGGCTCCAGTCTAAGGGAGCGCGGGAGAGAGTTCCAACCAGCGGACGCTTTGACAGAGAAACGTCGGCCTCCAGTACGTGTTCTCTTGAATTTAGGGATGTTGGCCAGGTGCTCATTCTCAGACCGTAGAGCCCTTGGTGCAATGTAGGGGGTGACCAAACCGCTAAGAATCGCAGGTCCCGATCCATTGATTAGTTTATGGGCCGTGCACATGGCCTTAAACTCCACCCTTTGGCGGACTGGCAGCCAGTGCAGAGCCTTAATGGCGGGTTTGGCTGATACTCTAGGAGGTACGCTCATGATTAGGCGGGCTGCAGCGTTCTGGGTTCTTTGCAGTCTTGCTAAGGTGGCTTCCGGCGCACCTAGGTAGACCAAATTGCTGTAGTCTAACCGTGACAATATGAGGCCCTGTACTAATAGTTTCCTGGATCCGGGCGGTAGGAGGGGGAGAATTTTGCGAATAGTTCGCAGAAGCCCAAGACAGGTTCCGGCGGTTTTGGCCGCTTGGGTCTTCATTGAGAGGTCGGGTTCTAGCCAGACTCCGAGGGTCTTGATTTCGTGTTTCGGGGTGGGGATTTCCCCGAACACGTCTGGCCAAATTGCCGGGGGGATGGACGCCCATTGTTTGCCCATGAGCATCACCTCGGTTTTGGAACCGTTGAGTTTCAGTGACGATTCACACATCCACCCGTGAATTTCGGTGAGACAGTTTGGTAATTTGTCTGGGTGGTCGTCTAGTTGGGAGAGGGAGACGACCAATTGTGTGTCGTCAGCGTAACTCACGATTTTTATCCCGAATGGTGTTACCACATCTTCCAAGGGGGCCATGTACACATTAAAAAGTGTGGGGCTCAAGGAGGAGCCCTGAGGAACCCCGCTGGTAAGTGGAAGTGTGGACGAGTGGTATTCGCCGTCCCAAACCTGGAACGTGCGTCCGGTAAGAAAGGACTCTATCCATCTGAGTGCCATCCCGGTGAGCCCTGCTGTCGCCAATCGATGAAGAAGGACACGGTGATTGACCGTGTCGAAGGCGGCACTCAGATCCAGGAGGATCACTGCCACTGATCCTCCTGAGTCTAGAATGCGCCTTGCTTCCTCGATGACGGCAAGCAGGGCGGTGTCTGTACCGTGTCCCGGACGGAACCCGGTTTGGGATTGCCGCAGGATGTTATTAGTCTCGAGAAATCGGGAGAGTTGACTATTCACCAGTTTCTCGGTGATCTTGCTAATCCCCGGGAGGAGTGATATGGGCCGGTAGTTAGCCATATCAGTTGGATCGAGCTGAGGTATTTTTTAAGGAGTGCCTTCACCACTGCATTTTTCCAGCTGTCGGGGACTGATCCTTGAGCAAGTGAGCAGTTGATAAGCTCCGTGATTGTGGGGGTGATGGCGGGGGCCTAGACCGAAACGCCGTCTCACTGCTTTCCCATCTCATAGCAGGAGGAAGTTTGTTCCATTGCTGAGCGGCTTGAAGCCTTCCTTACCCTCGGAACTGTCAGCAGCCCAATGCCCTCTGAACGGAGGGCCCTTGGCGGCTCATAACGGCTGACTAAGTCCCGGAGATAAGCGGGAGACCTGCCCCAGACAATACGGTGACAGAACAGAAGGCATTTGAACAACACGCGTTTCTTCACTGGCAACCAGTGAAGGGCATCCAACGCCTTCTGCGAGTTTGCTCTCCTTGGTCTCCTAAGCACCAGTCTGGCGGCGGCATTCTGGATGATTTGCAGGCGACCTAAGCATCCCTCGGTGGACCCAAGGAACAGAATGTTCCCATAGTCCAACCGAGAGGTCACCAGCGCCTGCGTCATCGTCCTTCTGGCCTCTAGGGGTAACAGATCTAGTGTTTTATTGAGGGTCTTCAGTACCCCAAAACACTTACCCACAAGGCGCCTTATGTGGCCCTCAAAGGAGAGAGTGGGGTTAACCCATACTCCCAGATTCTTAGCTTCCTCACATGGTGTGGGGGTGGGACCCAGACATGGAGGCCACCACTCTGCCGACCAGCTGTCGCTCTCCCCCCCCACAACCAGAACCTCTGTTTTAGAACCGTTGAGCTTTAGGCAGTGGGAGTCCATCCAGCCAGCTAAGGCCTGCATACAGGCCTTAAAGTTGGAGGAAGCAGTGGCGGGATTCTGCGATAAAGAGATCAGCAACTGGGTATCGTCGGCGTAGGATACCAATTCCACCCCAAATGCCTGAACCACTTTAGCCAGGGAGGCCATATACAGATTAAAAAGAGTGGGGCTCAAGGCCGAGCCCTGAGGCACTCCCTGGTCTAGTGGCATCTCTACAGATCGACAAGCCCCTTGTTGTACTTGGAAGCATCGACCTGTCAGGAACGACTGCAGCCAGTACAAAGCTGCACCTCTGACCCCAGCCTCGCTAAGACACTGTAGCAAGATGGAATGAGCTACAGTGTCAAACGCTGCGCTGAGGTCGAGCATGATCAAGGCCATCGTGTGCCCTGCATCCGCTCCAGCTCTTAGGGTCTCGAAGGCGGAACGTGATACGCTACTTTGGTCTTTAGGAGTAGTGGTCCCGCCCCGCAGCTACTTGAGACAGGCGAGCCGGCTTTAAAATAGGAGAAGCAGTGCTGAGCTCGGGAGGCAAGTGAATGCAGGAGTTTACATGGTTAGAAGCCGGATCATGGCTTTGAAAGGTAAGTTACGAGAGCCTCAGTTACTATTACAAGAACTGTTAGAAGGATATTAAAGGAAGGATGTGTGCTGTACCACTACCAAACACCTTTGTTTTACGTAGATTCTAGTTCTAACAGCCACTGGTATCAGATCTTACGGCGACACCACCACTCCCGCCCCTAGCCCCTTTAATCTGAGCTCGGGGTCCGATCCTGTTTAGGATTCTGTGTCAAACTCCATATGCAGATTCATTGGCGAAAGATTCACCCAACGAACGATGTTGGTTTTTGAGACATTTATATGAGAAAATCTGCCTGGACATTGATGTGTTCTACTTTTTTTGATGTAGAACATCTAACTTCAAGTGAACTGTATTTGTACTATTTAGTATGTTCTCATTCATTCACTTCAAGTCTTCTTAAAATGTAATCTTGAGTGAATTTGCAACTTGTGCTTGTTCATATGTAACTCTAACCAATAGTGTCTGTAGTAGACTTTTGTACTTACTACCATTCTTATGTGATTTTAGAATGTATCTGTTTGTATCTTTTATGTTATTTATGTACTCTGATGAAGTCCTTATGTAATGTAACTGTTTCTATTGTAAAGCGCTCGGACACCTTTTGATAACGTTCGTGCTATATAAAAAAGCATAATTTCATCACCTGTTGTTGAAAAGTGAACTTTTACTGAGGGGCTTTTAGGTGGAATGAAAACAAGCATTTGCAATGCAATAGGTCTTGCATTTGCAAAACTTTCAGCTACTGGCATTGTAAATGACAAAGCTTTTATCTATGTGTTGATTTTAAAAACAGATAAATAAAAGGCTTTGTCATTTACAGTGCCAAAAGCTCACAATTTCACAAATGGGAGACCTATTGCATTGCAAATGCTTGTTTTTTTTACTCGCAATGCCATGCAAACTTCAAAATGTGACTATAGACACACATTTTCCTTCCATTACGGTGTCATAATCTTCTGGTATCAGAAAAAAACACATTTTCCCTACCACCTACAGTTATCCCAGGTCTCTCGATAAAAATGGTACCGTACTTGTGTGGGTGGCCAAGAAACCGCGACAGACAAGAGCCCAGACGTAATGTGGAGACATCAAAATTACCTATCAAAAAACAACCTGGTTTTGCAAGAGGTGGTCTCCTGGGTTTTTGGCCACGGCCTCGGCGGTCAACTAGGGAAACCTACCAAACCCAGACATTTCTGAAAAATGGAGCCCAGGGATGTGTGGCTTGCGTGAATCCCCCAATGTTTTCCTACTCAGAATCCCCTGTAAACCTCAAATTTAGCTGAAAACAAATCACATTTTCTCTCATTTCTGAATAGGAAAGTTTGGGGATCACCAGGCTGACACAAATTTCCTACTACCCAGCCTTCCCCTTGGTCTCCCTATAAAATTTATATTTTACTCGTGTGGGTGTCCAACGAAGAATTGCCTAAAAACGTATTTAAAAGAAAATATAGCACTTAAGAGTTTGCTATGCTATCCCCTCAATCCCTATGTTTTTAGCCCTTCCTAGTTGAGGGCGCTTGGCCCACCCACACAAGTGAGGTATCATTTTTCTCTGAAGACTGAGGGGAACGCTTAGTGGTAGGACATTTGTGCTGGTATGGTAAGCCTACCTAGAAATGTGAGGAGATTGCGATTTTTTCCAGCTAGATTTGAGGTTTGCAGGGTATTCTGCTTAGGGAAAGGATGGGAGATCCACGCAAGCCACACATCCCACACATCCCTGGACTCCCCACGGTGTTTAGTTTTCAGAAAAGTGTGGGTTGCTAGGTTTCCATAGATGGCCACCAAGCTCGGGCCAAATACCCAGGTGACCCCCCCCTTGCAAAAGCAGGTCATTTTGTGATAGGTAATTTTGATGTCCCCACAATACGTGTTGGGCCCTTGCCTGTCAAAAGTACTTGGCCCACCCACACAAATGAGGTACTGTTTTTATCGGGACAACTGAGGGAATGCTGGGCAGTGGGAAATCTGTGTCAGCCCGGTGATCCCACAATTTTCCCACACAGAAACATCAGATAAATTGTATTTTTTAGCTAAATTTGAGGTTTGCAGGAGATTCTGGGTAGGAAAACTTTCAAGGTTCCATGCAAGTACACATCTCTGTACTGCCCCGGGTGTCTGGTTTTCAGAAATGTGTGGGAATGGTAGGTTTCCTTAGATTGCCTCCAATCCTGGGCCGAAAAAACAGATGCCCTGCCCTTGCAAAACCAGGTTGTTTTGTGATGGTAAAGAACATGTTACTTACCTTCGGTAACAATATATCTGCAAAAGACATATTAGTTATAGATTCCTTACCTTAGAATTACCCCAGGCGTCAGACTGGATCAGGAGAATTTTTCTTCAGCAGTACCGATGCATATTGGTAGGTGGCGTCAGTCGATTCTACGTTCCTCGTTAGCATCGAGGTCGCCGGAATGACATTGCAGTATCTACTTAGACGCCACCACTGCGTGCTGACATCAGTTCTTTACAGGACATTCCATGACAGAAGCGCAGTGCCATGCAAGACACTGACCACTAGTGCACAAAACTAGGGCCTTGAAAGGGAGTCCCTTATGCTAGAAGTCAGTTCACAGAACAGGGAGGATGGGTGGGTGGGTAAGGAATCTAAAACCAAAATATTTCTCCTACAGATATATCGTTACCGAAGGTAAGTAACTTTTTCATCTGAAAGAGACTATCCATACTAATATAATAAAGAGAGAGCCCAAACCTTTGAGGCGGGTAATCTCAGTAACCACAGCTCCAATCACAACACCCAATACAGTGTTGGAAAGGGCAGTTACAGCAGAAGGACATAGGCTATGCAGACGCCCACCATATACATTTAGAAGGTAAAAGAACCTTGCCAGCAAAGTAGTCCCTTGTGGGCGTGTCTGCGTTGTGCTGTGGGCGTGTGCTGGGGGCGTGACAAACGCTGGGGGCATGTGGTACATTATGCCCTTCATGCCATGTCTCATATCATGTGCTGTGGGCGTGTGCTGGAGGCGCGGCATTACGAAAACGTGTTGTACGTTCCGCCCTTCATGCCATGTCTCATATCCTGTGCTGGGGGCGAGTGCGGGCGCAGCATTATGGAAAAAAAAGTGAGCGTACATTCCAGCTCCGGGTACGCTTGCCCCTCGCTCCCAGTGCCGTGCACCTGCTTTACTGTATGTGATCAGGCATGGCGCTATTCCCAAGGGCCGTTAGGAGCGCAAACAGGGGCCATTGTGCAGGAAATCTAATCTCGCCTTATCGTCCGGTGGCGCCTGATGCGCACACTGGAGATTTACCACTTCTGTTGCGCACAGGCCTCACGCGACGCACATCCGGAAACAAGACCCGCCTCCACGGAAATAGCAAGAAAAAGCCTATCCCTCCTCCGGTAAGTACATTGTTGGCATGGCGGGCCACATCTCCAGCAACATACTCATATTGTTTCACCACCCTTTTGAAAAATGCACAGGTCTCTCTCATTGATGGCCAGCACCGAGATACACTTTTAGACACACCTCCCGCCTGAAGTTCTATGGAGGGCGCTCACATATTAGGATTTAGGCATTTGTTATGGTAATTTTTATTGGGCAATATTTCGTGTTCTGGGGGCGTGGCCAATTGGCGCGACAATCGGCCAGCAGCAATTCATACCCGGACAACGTTGGGACGGGCTGCTAATTAGTTATAGATTCCTTACCTTAGAATAGATACCACAGCAATACCAATCCTGGAGGTGGGTCTGCGAACCAAGTTCACACCAGAAAGTCCTGGAGAACTGAACAGCCAAAGAAGCCGTCTCTCCAGACTTCACTATCCAGGCAGTAATGCTTAGTGAACGTATGCAATGATACCAATGTGGCAGCCTGGCAGATGTCACTGAGGGGAACTCCACATCCCACAGATGTAGTATCTGCCGTCGCTCTGGTTTAATGGTCGTGCAGCCTACCGGAGGCTCCTTTTTCGCCAAGGAATAGCAAATTTTAACGCAAAGGACGATTCACAGAGAGATGGTCTACTTGTGCACGCCCCGACCTTTATTGGCGCCCACATAGCAAACAAAGAGTTGATTATCCACCCAGAATTGTTTTGTGCGATCTAGATAAAAAGATATCACACATTTTGGATCCAGACGTTGGAGCCTCTCCTCCTCTTCAGAAGAATGCAGGGAGAAGGTGGGCAAAGTGATGGTCTGTCCTATGTGGAAAGAGGTAACCACTTTGGGAAGAAAAGAAGGTTGAGTTCGAAGGACAACCTTGTCTGGATGAACAGCAAGGAAAGGAGGTTTAGAAGAAAGACCCTGATGCTCACTCACCCTGCGAGCAGAGGTGATGGTAACCAGAAAAGAAGGCTTCAAGGTCAATAGTCCGATAGGACAATTATGAAGAGGCTCGAAAGGAGCACACAAGAGGTAGGTTAAGACCAGTTTCAAGTCCCACTGGGGCATTACGAAAGAAATAGGAGGAAAGAGGTGAGTAATGCCCTTATGAAATATATTTACAATAGGGGACTTGAAAAGAGAAGGCTGACCAGGAAGGTGAAGAAAGGTCGAAATGGCCGAAAGATAGCCTTTAAGGGTGTCCAGAGCAGAGACCTGCTGGCCCAAAGAAAGAATGAAGAGGAGAACCTCTGAAAGAGGGGCAGAAAGGGGATCCACAGCCTTTGCTGCGCACCATGCCACAAATGTGTTCCATCTACAGGCGTATACCGTTTTAGTGGAGGGCCGTTTTAGTGAAGAGATGCCTGGCTTCCAAGATGAAATTACAGACTTTGGGAGGAGGGTCAAAAGCTGTCAACTGTTTCCGCTCAATCTCCACGCAAGGAGGTGGAGGCTGGACAGGTTCATGTGTAGGAGGATTCCCCTGCTGCTGCGACAGAAGATCCTAATGAAGAGGCTGTCTGATCGGAGGATCGATAGCCATGTTCTAGAGCTGGGATACCAGACTCTTCGTGCCCAATCCGGAGCCACAAGAATGACTTGGGCCCGGAGCCCGCTTGATCTTCTTCAGCACCCGGGGCACAAGTGGTATAGGCGGAAAGGTGTATAGAAGACCGCAATTCCACTTCCGACAACAAGCGCCACCGAGCAAGTGCTGCCTTGAAATTACCAACCCACAGACCTTCTGACATTGTGCGCTCTCTGCAGTGGCGAACAGATCTAACCAAGGCTCTCCCCACTGCTGAAAGAGACCTAGCACCACCTCAGAGTGAAGACGCCATTTGTGATCCATCATGCACCGGCAGTTAAGTTCGTCCGCCCTGGTGTTCAGGGAACCTGCCAGCTGTTGAACCACCAGGGACATGCCCTGACGTTTGACCCACGTCTAGAGGCAGAGAGCCCCTTGACATACGGTCCACGACCCCACCCCGCTCGGTTTGTTGCAATACCATATGGAGGTGGTGTTGTTAGTGAACACCTGCCCTACTTTCCCTTTGACAGAAGGAAGGAGTGCTTTCAGTGCAAGACGGATCACCAGGAGCTCCAGCAGATTGATGTGGAGCCCAGACGCCGCCAGAGAACAGAGGACTCTGATCTCTGCCTCTCCCATGTGGCCACCCCATCCCAGAAGTGACGCACCTGTCACCACTGTGAAGGCTGGTTGGAGAAGGGTGAGGGATCTGCCTACGACCCAATCCTGGTTTGTTAGCCACCACTGCAATTGGTGTGCATTGCCCTCCAAGATCTTGATGACATTGGAAAGATTCCACTGATGCTACGCCCACTGGAACTTCAGGTCGCACTGCAGAGCCAGTATATGCCACCTGGCATAGTCCACAAGCAGGATGCAGGAGGCCATGAGGCTCAGCAGCCTCAGGGTCATCTCACCGAATCCCGGGATAGATGCTGAAATATCAGTATCATAGCCCGAATATAACGGACTCGCTGCTTGGGAGGATAGGCCTGAAACTGTGCTGTATCCAGAACTGCTGCAATGAAAAGGATCTTATGAGAGGGAATCAGGTGTGACTACGGCACGTTGATAGTGAACCCCAGCAAGTGCAGGAGGTTCGCCGTAGTCTGGAGGTGGGAAACGACAGCCTGAAGCAAACTCGCCTTCAACAGCCAGTTGTCGAGGTAGAGAAAGACTTGGACCCATGATCTGCGTAGATGAGCTGCGATCACCGCCATCACTTTCGTGAACACCCGACGGGTGCTGGTAAGACCAAAGGGGAGCAAAGTAAACTGAAAATGCTTGTGGCCTACTGTGAACTGTAAGTAACGCCTGTGGGCCGGCAGGACAGGGATGTTAAAATAAGCGTCCTGCAAGTCCAACACTACCATCCAGTCTCCAGGGTCGAGGGCCTGAGCCAATGTCAACATTTCAAACTTCTCCTTCCAAAGGAAGCAATTGACGTCCCTGAGATCCAAGATAGGACTCGGGCCTTTGACCTTCTTGGGCGCCAGGAAGTAGTAGGAATAACAACCACAACCTACTTCTGACACAGGAACTCGCTCGATGGCTGCAATGGCCAAGAGAACCGCAACTTCCTGACGGAGAAGGGCCAAGTGATCCTCAGACATGCGATGGAGTGTTGGTGGCATGGAGGGAAGAGTAGTCTTGAAAGGGAGGGAGTAGCCCCTTCGGACTATCTGCAAAACCCACCTGTCCAACATGATGTTGTGCCAGTGGGGGAGGTGATGGCAGACCCTGCCTCCCACTGGAAACTGGTGGCCCTGAAAGGTCGGACTAGCATGGTTTGGAGGCTGCTGCAGAGGGGGCATTGGTGGACTGGCTCGCCCGCCAGCCAGCCCCCAGAGCAACGGTGCTGGGTCTCACATCCCCGGCCATGCAGAGGCCGTGCAGCTTGAACAGCCAGTGGGCCAGGGTGGAACATGGTGGGGCACCCCTTCCGTAGCCACGAAAGGGGCGGAAGGCAGACGCACAGGGCGCAAGGTCCTAGCGAGGCCCAAGGATCTGGCCGTAGCACTAGAGCCTTTGAAGCGCTTGAGCGCATGGTCTGCCTTGTCGACAAACAGGCGACGTCCATCAAAGGGCATGTCCAAAAGGGTGTCATCAAAGGAATCAGCGCAGGGGGAGGTGTTGTAAGTTCGACTGGCGTCGATCTGGATCCAGGACTGTAAGCCTGGGGGCCCTGCGGCACCGGGGCCGAAGCCGCCAGCATCGAAGGCCTAGAGCCCCCAGCCAAGTCTGCGTGGCCCGAAGGCGTGGCGGCGGAGTCGGGCTGCCCAAAGATGGAGTGGAGAGCTTCATAAAATGCACAAAGCTGGGCAGGGGATGCTCTGGCTCCTGGGGAGGAAGGGAAGCTCCAACTTCTTCCCTACTAATGCACAGACTGGAGGTGGAATAGTAAGGAATATGCTACTTACCAGTATGCATCTGTTCTTGGCATAGAGGGCTGCAGAGTGGTACATTATGAATAGATCGCCATCTGGTGTTGGGCTCGGATGATTGCACTTTGTTTTTCTCTTGGAGAGTCTTTTGTATCTTGGTGACTCCTCCCTTGGTTGGTAGTGCGCATGGGCATCGGCTCCATCCTTAGATTGTTTTGCCATAGTAGGGTTAGATGGAGTAGTATAGTAGAATACAGATAAGAGTGCCCATGTAAGTGTATCTAAATCAGATAATGTTGGAACAGACACAGGTTTCCGGGGAGGCTGGGAGGGCATGTACCACTCTGCAGCCCTCTATGCCAAGAACAGATGCATACTGGTAAGTAGCATATTCCGTTCGAGGCATATGGGCTGCAGATGGTACATTATGAATAGACTATACAGCAGTTCTCTCCCTAGCGGTGGTCGCCCGTGTCTGTTGCAACTGTCTGAAATAATGTTTTTAATACTGCTTGTCCCACTCTAGCTTGTTGTGTTGTGTGCACATCTACACAATAGTGTTTTGTGAAGGTGTGCGGTGTAACCCAGGTAGCCGCTTTGCATATGTCATCTAATGGAATGTTTCCCAGAAATGCCATAGATGCTCCTAGTTTACGTGTAGAGTGAGCTCTAGGAGGAACAGTTAATGTTCTCTTTGCTTTTAAGTAGCATATTTGAATGCATTTTACAATCCATCTGGCAATGCCCGCTTTGGAGATGGGGTTGCCTTTATGTGTGGGAGAAAACGCAACAAATAGCTGTTTTGTCTTTCTGAAAGTTTGTGTTCTTTCTATATAGTACAATATAGCCCTTCTAACATCCAGTGTATGTAGGGCTCTTTCAGCTACTGTTTGTGGTTTAGGAAAGAAAACCGGTAATTCCACTGACTGATTGATGTGGAATGCTGAAATAGCCTTCGGTAAGAATGTTGGGTTTGTTCTAAGGACCACTTTATTTTGGTGTAGCTGCATAAATGGTTCTTGAATCGTAAAAGCCTGCAGTTCACTTACTCTTCTAAGTGACGTGATAGCTATGAGGAAGGCCACCTTCCATGTGAGGAATTGCATTTCGCACCTATGCATAGGTTCAAATGGTGGCCCCATTAGTCTGGTAAGCACTATGTTAAGATTCCAGACTGGGGAAGGTGGTCTTCTTGGTGGAATAACTCTTTTGAGTCCTTCCATGAAAGCTTTAATTGCTGGTACTTTAAACAGTGACAGATGTTGCTTGTTTTGTAGGTACGCCGCTATGGCTGCTAGATGAACTCTGATAGAGGTATATGCTAGGTTACATTGCTGTAAGTGTAATAAATAGCAAATGATTTGTTTAGTGGATGCGTCCAGAGGGTTGATGTGCTTACTGTTACAGTGTATAGCAAACCTCTTCCATTTTGCTGCATAGCATGCTCTGGTGGTAGGACGTCTTGCTTGTTTAATGATTTCCATGCATTCTGGTGGTAAATCTAAATACCCAAACTCTATGACCTCAGGAGCCAGATCGCTAGGTTCAGTTGTTTGGGATCTGGGTGCATTATTTCTCCATGGTTCTGTGTAAGATGCATGGGTAATAACCTTAGCTTTTGATGTGGTACTTGTGAGAGTTGTAGCAGCGTGGTGAACCACGGCTGTCTTGCCCACGTGGGTGCCACTAGTATCATTGTCATTGAGTGTTGCTGCAGTTTCCGAACCAGTAATGGAATTAGTGGTAGAGGAGGGAACGCGTAAGCAAATTTGTTGGACCAATTTATCCACAGTGCATTGCCCTGGGACCTCTGGTGTGGGTACCTGGATGCGAATTCTTTGCATTTTGCGTTCTGATGATTGGCAAACAGATCTATCTCTGGTTGCCCCCATTTTTGGAAGAATGGCTGTAGTATTTGGTCGTGCAGCTCCCATTCGTGTACTTGTTCTGACTGTCTGCTTAGGATGTCTGCTATTTGATTTTGAACTCCTGGTAGGTGTTCCGCTAACAGGTAGATCTTTTGAGGAATGGCCCATCTCCATATGTCCTGTGCTAGTCTGGACAGTTGGAGAGAGTGTGTCCCCCCCTGTTTTTGAATATAATACATTGCAGTCATGTTGTCTGTTCTGATCAGGACTGCTTTGCTTGTTATTTGCATCTTGAAAGCTTTTAGTGCTAGAAATATTGCTAATAGTTCTAGGTAGTTGATGTGCAGTTTCTTTTGCTGCACACTCCACTTCCCCTGTACTGTGTATCTGTCCATATGCGCTCCCCATCCGGAGAGCGATGCGTCCGCTGTTATTATTACTTGTGGAATTGGCTCTAGGAACGACCGTCCCTTGGAAATGTTTTCTGTGTTCCACCACTTCAGAGAGCGATACGTCCGGTCGTTTACCAACACCAGATCTGTAATCTGACCTTGAGCCTGATTCCACTGTGTCGCTAGACACTCTTGTAGTGGGCGCATTTGTAGTCTGGCATGTGGTATTAGCAGTATGCAGGAGGACATCATGCCTAATAGTTGCATAAACACTCGTGCTGGTAGTGAGTGTTGTGGTTGAAATCTTTGTATTAACCCGACCATTGTCTGTACTCTGATTGGGTTGGGGTATGCTATTGCCTTTTCTGTGTCTACTGTAGCCCCCAGGTATTGCTGAATCTGGTTTGGTTGCAGGTGTGATTTTTTGTAGTTCACCGTGAACCCTAGGTGGTGCAGCAATTGAATTGTCTTCTGTGTGTTGTGAAGACATTCTTCCTTTGATTTGGCCTTTATTAGCCAATCGTCCAAGTATGGGAAGACATGTATTTGTTGTCTTCTTAGGTGTGCTGCCACCACAGCTAGGCATTTTGTGAAAACTCTCGGTGCTGTTGTGACACCGAACGGAAGGACTTTGAACTGATAGTGTTGTCCTTCTAACACAAACCTTAGGTATTTTCTGTGGGCTTTGTGAATTGGGATATGAAAGTAAGCGTCTTTTAGATCCAGTGTAGAAAGAAAGTCCCCTTTCTTCAGTAAAGGGAGTACTTGTTGGAGCGTGACCATGTGGAAGTGCTCCGAATTTATGTAAGCATTGAGAGGTCTGAGGTCTAATATTGGTCTTAGGGACCCGTCCTTTTTGGGGATCAGGAAGTATAGAGAGTATACTCCTGTTCCTTGTTGATCTTTTGGGACCTTCTCTATTGCATGCTTTTGTAGAAGTGCTAGAACTTCTCTTAACAATGTCAGATGATCTTGACTCATTGGACGCTGTTTGGGGGGGATGTTTGGTGGGGTAGCTGTGAGTTCTAGGCAATAACCATGTTGGATAATTTTTCTCACCCACTTGTCTGACGTGATGTTCTCCCAGACAGGTAGGAACTGTGATAGACGTCCCCCGACCGGTGTTATATGGTCTGGGGGGAGTTCTATGAAGTCACTGTTTTGGTGTTGAGGCGTTGCGGTTGTTATTATTTCCGCGGCCTCTACCCTTATTGTTGTTACCTCTGTAATTACCTCTTGAATTACCTCTGGGTGATGTTGGTGTGAAAGATGTGGATTGCTGATTCGTTCCTGTGTTCTTTGAGCCCCCTCTATAGGTGGATCTACGAAAGGAACCTCTGTGTGTTGGCTGTTGCAATGCTCCCATTGACTTAGCCGTTTCCGTATCTTTCTTCATTTTTTCTAATGTCTCGTCCGTGCTTGAACCAAACAATGTCTTCTGATCGAATGGTTTGTTCAGTAGTGCTGTTTGTACTTCTTGTTTGAATCCTGAGATTCTAAGCCATGCGTGCCTTCTTAGCATGACACTAGTGTTAATAGACCTTGCTGCAGTGTCCGCTGCGTCTAATGCACACTTAATGGAAGTATTAGTTATTATTTTTCCTTCCTGTATTAATTGGTCTGCCTTCTTCTGATGTTCTTTTGGGAGATGTGTGAGAAGTTTCTCTAACTCATCATAATGTGCCCTGTCGTACCTTGCGAGTAGTGCTTGTGTATTGGCTATACGCCAGCTATTCGCTGCCTGTGATGCTACTCTTTTGCCTGATGCATCTATTAACTTTATCTGGTGGAGGAGCCTCTCCTGTAGATAATGAGTTTGCTCTTTTACGAGCGTTTGAGACCACCAGCGAGTCTAGAGGTACATGCCCTCTAATAAATATTGGGTCCTTTGGAGCCGCTTTGTATTTTTTATCAATTCTTGGGTTTAACACCCTGGCTCTCACTGGGTTTTCGAATATTTCCTCTGTGTGAGTAAGAAGACCCTTCAGCATAGGAAGAGTACCTGATGTTCTCTGTGCATTAGGTAGAGTCTCTAACAAGAAATCCTCTATTTGAGCTGTTTTTGTTTTCGATCGTCAGATCTTGTTGTTTTCGACACCGAATATCTGCTCGATTCCGACTTTCTGGGTATCGAGTGTCTTTTGGGCGATAAATCCTATTTATGTTTCGACATGGAATGTTTCGATACCGAGCTCTCCTTTGTATGTAGCCTCGGTGCCGAAGTCGATGTCGCCCTTTTCTCGGATCCGACATGGTGGGAGTCCGAGTGTTTCGGTTTCAGTTTCGGTTTCGTTGCCGGGCCCGAGGGCGGGGGCGTCGGAAACTTTTTTCAGCGGTTTGACCGGGCCCGAGGGCGGGGTCGTTACCGCACGGGGTCGGTTTTTCGGTAAGGGGACGTCGTCACTCACGGTTTGTTGCTCGAAGAGTTCTTCGACCTCCGACTGGTCCCCTTCCGACCCCGACTGGTCCTCTTCTTCCTCGATTTGTTCGTCTCCGAACAGCTCCGGGATCGCCTCCGCCTGCATTCTGGAAACCTCGTGTCTTCGAGCTCGGCGATTTCTAATCGTTAGCTTGGAGGAGAATGCTGCGCAGGCTTCGCAGTCCCTGGATTCGTGTTCAGGCGATAGACAGAGGTTGCACACCTCGTGTAGGTCCTTGTGTGGGAACTTAGCACCACACGTTGGACATTTTTTGAATGGAGTCCTTTCCATGGACTCCGGGCTTGACTGCGTCGAGAAAGGCTTCCTTTTCTTCGACGTAGATCCAAGTTTTTCTCTTCTATTTTGAATTTGTAACGCGTCGGAATGGAAATGAACGCGTTCGATAACAATACCGTCGAATTGGAAAGGGAATACGCGCCGAAAAATCACTTTCTTCTGAAGTTGATCTGGAGCGTCTCGATCTTCATCCGAACCCGATGGCGGAAAAAAACAATCTAAGGATGGAGCCGATGCCCATGCGCACTACCAACCAAGGGAGGAGTCACCAAGATACAAAAGACTCTCCAAGAGAAAAACAAAGTGCAATCATCCGAGCCCAACACCAGATGGCGATCTATTCATAATGTACCATCTGCAGCCCATATGCCTCGAACATTATATTATTCCAACATCCAGCGCCCCCCCACAGCAAGTCATTTGTAATGACTTGAGATGTAATGGGCTGCGATGTAACAAGGCGGTCACTGTAATGACCGTGTTGTAATGGTATGCGTTCTAAACGCATGCGGTGTAACGTGGCCTATTATTTTGTGATAGGTAATTTTTATATCTCCACAATAAGTTTTTGGGCCCCTTCCTGCCGCCGGCACCTGGCCCACCCACATAAGTGAGATTTTATTGGGAGACTTTGGGGAATGCTGTATGGGAAGAAAACAATGAAAATGTGTATTTTGTTTTTTGTAGTTTGAGGTTTGAGAGGGATTCTGGGTAACGGAACAAGTTGAGAGTCACACAAGGCACCCCATCCCAGATTCCCCTGGGTGTCAAGTTTTAAAACAATTTATAGGTTTGATAGGTTTCCCTAGGTGTCGGCTGAGCTAGGATTCGAAATTCACAGCTAGGCTCTTAGCAAAAAAAGGGGCGTTTTTCACTGGAAAAATGTGATGTGTCCATGTTGCATTTTAGGCCGTTTCCTGCCAAGGGCGCTAGGTCTACCGACACAAGTAAGGTACTATGTTTATCGGGAGACCTTGGGGAACGCAGGGTGGGTGGGATTTTGTGGATCCATGCAGATTCCAGAACTTTCCATAACAGAAATGGGAGAAATTTTTTTTTTTTTTTTTTTTTACAAAGTTTGAGGTTTGCAAGGGCTTCTGAGTAACAGAACCTGGACAGACCCACACAAGTCAACCCATCCTTCATTCCCCTAGGTGTCAAGTTTTAAAAAATGGATAGGTTTGCTAGGTTTCCCTAAGTGCCGGCTGAGCTAGGGTTCAAAATCCACAGCTAGGCACTTTGCAAAAAAAGGGTCTGTTTTTACTGCAAAAATGTGATGTGTCCACGTTGCCTTTTGAGCCGTTTCCTGTCAGGGGCACTAGGCCTACCCAAACAAGTGAGGTATTATTTTTATCGGGAGACTCAGGGGAACACAGAATAGTAGAACAAGTGTTATTACCAATTGACTTTCTTTGTATTTCTGCCTTCCAAATGTAAGACAATTTGTTAAAAAAGAAGTCATTTTGAAAAATGACCTCTAATTCACATGATTGTATTGGTACCCACAATTTTGGATATGTGGAAATAACCACTGCTTCTAAATTCTATATGTCGTTGCCATTTCAGAAAAATATAGGTTTCCTTGGTACCTATTTTTCACTCTTTATATTTTTACCAAATGACTTGCTATATACCCGGTACACAATGAAAAACCATTGCAAGACAAGTCAGTTATTGGCTCTGTGTTCCTCGGGTTATTGGTGAACCTACAAGTCCTATCTGTCCCCACAACCAGAAGGGTCCAGCGGATGTAACGGTCTATTGCTTTAAACAATCTGTCATACTTAGAAGAAGTTAGAGGTGAAAAAGTTGGCCCAAATGGCTGTTTATTTCAACTCAATTTCAATATTTTTTATTTTCAACTGTTAGTTTATCTAAAAAAAACTATGAGGGGTCAACACAAATGTCCCCTTGCTGAATTCAGAATTTTGTATACTTTTCAGAAATGTATAGCTTTCTGGGATCCATTATTGCTTGCACACCCATTTCTATGGCTAACTGGAAGGCGGTTTAAAGCACAAAATAATAGCAAAAATAGGCTATGTGCCAATAAAATGCCAAAACTGTGCAGGAGAATCCACGCCTCCTGGGGGCCTTTAGAATCCTCAGGGTGTTGGGGGAAAAAAGGGTGCAAATTTTATGTGGATACCTTACGTGGATAAAAAGTTACAGGGGACTAAGCGAAACTACCCCAAATAGCCAAAAAAAGGCTTAGCACAGCGGGGGGGGGAAAGGCATAGCAGCGAAGGAGTTATGCACAATTTCTGTTTACATTAAAACACCTATAAACATTTCCAGGCCAACACATTTGAACCCTTTCAGTGTGTAGGATGGCTGGGAGCCATCCGACGTCACACAGGGCGTGTGCATCGGACGGCTCCCGGCCGTCCTAGCACCCACCCACTGGGGAAGTGCTGGCGCTGCCCCCGTGGGCCGCTCTTCATGTCCCCTGCTTCCCCTCCGCGCCATCTAATGAAGACAGTGGACACCGAGCGCCAACATCATTAGATGCAACTGGACGTGATGGAAGCCGTTTGCTTCCAGGGCATCCAAGGAGGAGAGGGGAGTCTCTCCTTGGGGAGGGTGGGGGATTACAAAAAGAGGCATCAGAGGAAAGGAAAGGATTTCTCTTTACTCCGATGTCTCATTTTAGCATTCCTGTCGAACGATCGCACATGGCGCGCGATCGTGCAGCAGGAAGGACTACTAAACCCCAGGGATTTTTATTTTTGAAAGTTTTGTGGGGCAGATTGGCCTAAAAAATGAATTAATTTACTTGTGTGCCCACTAGGCCACCAGGTATTTTTTTTGTTTTGTAAATATGTTTTAGGGCAGTGGCTCTGTAGGCAAGTTTGCTCCCCTTTGGGGAGCATTTATTTTGGGGAGCATTAGACACCAGGGATTGTTTTAGTGTTGTTGGGGAGCGTCCCCTTGGGCAAAAATCACTCCCCTTAATGGGGATGAATATTTTGGCCATTTCTGCCCCACTTGGGGGCAGATCAGCATTATATTTTTAGGCCCATCTTCCCCCAAAGGGGGGAAATACCCATTAGACTCCAGGGGTTGTTTTTATGTTGGTGGGGAGTGGCCCGTTGGGCAAGGGTCGCTCCCCTTTATGGGGTGATTATTGTGGCCGTTTTGGCCCCCCTTAGAGGCAGATTGGCCTTATGCTTTTAGGCCCACCTACCCCCAGCTTGGCTGGTGGACTGTGTGTGGACTGGTGCATTATTTGCATATGTGATTGTAATGTTTTATTTCTCCTTTGGGGGCAAATATGCCATATGTTTTCAGGCCCATCTGTCCCCAAGGAGGACAGCAGCCACTAGAGACCAGGGTTTTAAAATTTTTTATTGGGGAGTGCTCCCTTGGGCAAGGGTCGCTCCCCTTTATGGGATAATTATTGTGGCCGTTTCTGCCCTCTTTGGGGGCAGATCAGCGATATGTTTTTAGGTCCATCTGTCCCCAAGGGGGGCAGAAGCCACTAGTCACCAGGATTTTCTTAAAATGTTAGTGTTGGGGAGTGGCCTCTTGGGCAAGGGTCGCTCCCCTTAACTGAGGTGAATATTTTGACCTTTTCTGCCCCCCTTAGGGGAAGATTGGCCTTATGCTTTTAGGCCCAGATACCCCTAGCTTGGTTTCGTGGATTGTGTGTGGACTGGTGCATTAGTTGCATATGTGATTGTAATGTTTTATTTCTCCTTTTTATTCTAGTGCAAAGCTTTTGAATCTTGTTTGCAGTTTCGGCAGTGGTTGATCTGCAGTTTTGCGTAGTTACATTTATTTGGTAAGAAAAATATTTTTGTTGTGTTTACTCCAAAAGAGTATTATTGTCATGCATTAATGAAGTTTTTGTAAGTGGTGTCATAATAGCAGCATATTTAGTTAGTGTTTTGAGTGTGAAATTCTTTACAATGTCTTTTGCATTGTCTTATGTGTAATTTTCTTTTCTTTTTTTAGTGGGATATTGTTTGTCTTTGCTGTGTCTGTGCAGAGTAGGTGGTGGTGAGTCTAGCTGCTTCTGGCAAATGAGTGGTATAGTTTTGGAGTATAAAGGGTCTTTGTGATAAAGCCACATGTTGTTTATTACTTATTTTACAAAGTGTTTGTTGTTGACTTGTTTGACAAGTTACCTTTATTAGTAAGGATTATGGCTAGCCGCAGAATTACTGCTCAGTAGGTGGTTGGTATGCTTTTTGTCCATGGTTATGAGACTGACTGTGCGCCTGAGGAAGAGGAGGGAGTGCAAGTGAGGCAGTGAGGTTTCTGTCCACGAGGAATCTGATGATGAATCTACTCTCAGTGCGAATTGAAGCTACTCTCAGTGCGGATGAAGTGCCAGTGTTTAGAGGAGGACACTGGTGTGTCGATGGTGCAGCAAGAGGCATCTGGATTGCTGCTTGGAGCTTCAAGGCTTCCTCTTGTAAGTGCTGGACTCTGGGATGATTCAAACATGGTGCAGCCGGTGTTGCCTACATTTAGAGGTGATGCAGGATGTAGAGTGAATTGTGAAAGTTTTTTGCCTATAGTTTTTTCTGTTGTTTATGGATGATGTATTTTTGGCTGAGATTGTTGAGCGGACTAATTTATATGCTGAACAGTGTTTGAGGGACAACAGTGCCAGACTTATGCCTCGCTCTAGAGCTACCCAGTGGACTCCCACAAATCTGGATGAGATGAAAAGGTTTTTGGGTTTGACTTTTCTGATGGGCCTGATAAGGAAGCTGTTACTGGCTTCATATTGGTCTACCCGTCCATTGATGGCAACAGCCATATTTCCTGCAACAATGAATCGTGATCTGTACTTACTTTTCCTTTGGATGCAGCATTTTGTTGATAATGCTTTGGCGTTGCCACAAGATCACCCTGACTGTGCCCGTCTTTTTAAGATTTGGCCTGTTCTTGATCAATTAGTAAATCGATTTTCAGAGATCTATACTCTAGAGAAAAAAATAGCTGTTGATGAGTCTTCGATCCTGTTCAAGGGAAGTTTTGGTTTTTAGGGAGTACATTCCTAGCAAGAGGGCACGTTATGGAATTAAATGTATATGATGTCTGAGAGTAGGACAGAATAGGTCTATAATTTCCGGATGTACACTGGTATGGAGTCCACTATTGACCCTTGCGGTTGTCTGTCCACTTTAGGAGTTTCAGAGAAAATTGTGTGGGAACTTGCTAAAGGACTGTTTAACAAAGGTCTCCATTTGTACCTAGATAACTTCATCTCTGCTGTGCAATTGTTTAAGGAATTGTTCAAAGTGGACCCTCTTGCTTGTAGCACAAACCGCTCTAACCGTAAAGGTTACCCAAAAGAGCTTGTTTGCAAAAAGCTTCAGAGGGGACTTGCGTAGTAATGAACTGCTAGCTGTGAGATTTGTGGACAGGAGGGATGTGCACATGCTCACTACCATCCATGAAGACAGTACTTCACCTGTGACTGTTTGTGGTCAGGTTGCTAGAGTGCACAAACCAGTGTCCATTTTAGACTATAATAGGCACATGGGTGGTATAGATCAGAGGTTGGAACCATGCACTGCTGTTCGTAAGGCTTACATTTGATAAGAGAAGTAGAGTCTGTTAGCAAAAAGGTATGTGGAGGGAGAATTGTATGCACTGTGCTGCTTGCCCTTATAATCCTGGGCTGTGTGAGCCCACATGTTTCAGATTCTATCACACTCAAATGAGTTTTGGGGAGCAACCGCAAGTCTAATAGTGTACTGTCTGGTCTGTATGGCTTTATATTTGTTGTTTACTTTCATGGTTGGCATTAGAATGATGTCTTTAGTTACAACTGTTGTGTTTGTAGTTATAGTTTTATATCTAGTTCCAACTGATTTGTGTTTTCTTTCTTGTTAAAAAAAGAAATTGAGGACGGTGTGCGTGGACTGGCGCTGGGCTAGCAGTGTGCGTGGACTGGCGCTTGGCAGGCGGTATGCGTGGACTGGTGCTTGGCTGGTGGTGTGCTTGGGTTGGTGCTTGGCTGGCGGTGTGGGTGGACTGGTGTTTTGGCTGGCGGTGTGCATGGACTAGCATTTGGCTGACAGTGTGTGAGTAGTGACTTGCTGCTGGTCATTACGCACTCTGCTACACAAACGCCACTGCACACACTATGTCAACCACTAGCAGGTGCAATTTTATCGTTTACATTCCAACGACATTGCAAAATACTGTACAGTCGACAGGCACAGAATCATAACTCTCCTAGTCAACTATGAGTTCCACCCCATCCCATCAGTTCCCAAGCTATCACAGAATACATACATTTCTCCAATACGATAATGGCGGGGCAGTCCATATGTCAACCATATTATTCTTCTCAGTATCGAGAACCTTAAACCGCTTACCAAAAACTACTCCTAAACCCAACCAAAACCAAGCCCCCTCTCCCCCCACCGGTGTGTATCACATGAAGTACAAGATCTAAAGCGCGTTTCATGATCCAGCTACTATCCAATTGTTTCCCACAATGGTCGTGTAAGGGGCCTCCCTAAGTTACACCTTCCTACATCTACCCTTCCTCAGATCGTTGATCAGACAGAGATTGTACCAATGCCTCCCATGCTTTCGCCGAATCCATGGCTTTCTCATTGTTCAAACGTCTTGCCTGTTGAAATCTAATAACACTCTCGCCGCTAGCCCATTTAGCCAGCTCAGCCCTCCACCTCTTGCTGTTGGGACGCTCCTTCGACTTCCAGTGCATCGTTATTTCTCTCTTTGCCAGCAACAACCCCTTATCTACGAATTTACTAGTTACTTTTGTCTTGGAGGTATGAGGAAACCAATGTAATATACATGTTGCCATGTCAAAAGCTAATTGACGCTCAGTGACTGCATTTAACAGGCCTTCCACTTTGTCCCAATAATCCCCCAACTATGGACATTCCCACAGCATGTGTTCTAGTTCCAAAGTCAAAGTCAAAGATATGTTTATTATGATCGTAATCTTTAAACAAGTGCAAGAGGCAATACCACAAGTTTAAAATATTCTCATAAAAGGTAATAAAACATTGTACAAAATATTCCATTATCGGTTAAAACTCTTACACACCCTTATACATTGCAAACCAACACCAATAAAATGGCACTTATAATAAAACTTATTATCACATTAAAACACTTTCATTTTCTTTAGATCAGGTATATAGTTTATTGGTTTAAAATTAATAAAATCCTACAAATTACTCCTGGCTTCTTAGAAGGCTCTGGAGCGCCTTTATGTATTTTCCTAGGGTAATAGCAATCTCAATAGTGGGCTTTTCTGTTAGGAGGTTGGCCGCCTGCACCTTTGTTCTTATATCGTGTTTTAAAAATATTGGGCGCAGCCACAGTTTCCGCTGTTCTAGTAATGTTAGGCAGTCAAGAAGGGTATGCACAAGGGCTCCTTTGGTGCCCAGGTTTCACCTGCAGCACCCTTTATGATCTAACATTTTTGATTTAAGATCTTTATTTATTAACCGTGGATTGATCCCAATCCGCAACCTTAATATCTCCTGCCTATGACAGCGATTTGGTAGGATATCCAAGTAGGGAAACCAGTTATCATTTGACCAAGAGTTCATCATAAATTGTACTGATTTTTTCTTTGCCAGATAGCCCTTATCAGTCTTTCTGGATACTTTGGATGTTCTAGTTCCACCCCCTCACTTGCGCACCGAGGGCATGCCGCACCATCAACCTTAAAGTACTTCTGGATCTTACCCGGTGTCAAATATGCTCTGTGTAGTATAAAGTGCACCAGTTGAAACCTTGCGTTCCTGGTACTTTTCCAAGCCCTACGTAGAATATGTCCCCATGCAGTCTCCGGTATGGGCTTCCCAATGCCTGCCTCCCATTTTAGTCGCAAGGTATTCAGTGGAGCCAAGCCCTCGTTCAGAATTCTTGAGTAAAGGCATGTAACTGCTTTAAATATCCCTGCTGCCATCACTACATACTGACATGCCATCGTTGTTTTGGGCTCCACCAATCCTTCCCTCCAATGTTTCCGAATAGCATACACCAGAGCAGCGTGTACCAAAAATCCTACCCCGGGGAGATCATACCTCTCCTGCAGTGCCTGATAGGTCAGTAATTCACCATCCTCATATAAATCCCCCAGTACCTGGATCCCTGCCTGTTCCCAATCCATCAAGGACGCCAGTCTCCACCATGTGGTAATGCGGTAATCATCCCTAACGGAATTTCGGGTGCATATGGATGCAGCATTCCTGCTCTACGTTGGCTGCGATTCCAACATAATCTCAACGTTTTTTCTTCTAACGACCTCGGACCTGGGGAACTGGGTTCGAGTCTCTGTAATGTCGCTAAAACATCCTGTGATTCTGGGCAAATCACTTAGGGCCAGATGCATCAAGCATCCATTTTGCGATTCCTTTTTAGCGAAAAATAAGGAATCGCTAATAAGGAATAGCAAAATGGAATGCATCAAGCAATCACAAAAAAAATAGCGATTCCTTAATTGCGACTCGCAAATTGCGAGTCGCAATTAATAAATACCTCCCCATTCATTCCTATGGGCCTAGAGGCCCATAGGAATGAATGGGAAGACAATCTCAATTTGCGAATCGCAATTAGCGATTCGCAAATTGAGATTGCGAGCCCAAGGGTGCAGGGGTGTCCAAAGGACACCCTGTTACACCCCTGAATGTGATATGTGCACATATGTTGCGCACACACATGCCCTTAGGGCATGTGTGTGCACAACATGAAACTTTGAAAAATGCACAAAAGTGCATTTTTCAAGGTTTTTGCAAATTACCATGAAGTTGTATTTCATGGTAATTTGCGTGCCCTATTAGCAAATTCGCTATTTTTGATGCTTTCATGCATTGCATTTAAGGAATCTCAATTAGAGATTCCTTAAATACAAACAATCGCATTTTAGCGAATTCTCTATTTGCGATTTTTGCATTTGGGATGATGCATCCCAAATGCAAAAATTGCACTCGCAAAGGGCCAGATTCTGAGAATCTGGCCCTTTTGCGAGCGCATTTCGCTTGATGCATCTGGCCCTTAATCTCCCCGAGCCTACCAAAATGAATGTAACTGGTGATATGTAAAGCGCTCTGATACACGGTTCGGTTCGAGTTCGCGCTATATAAAACTCTGCAAAACTTTTTTGTAATATTATAAAGGATAGAACGTGCCTCGGAATCCCTGCACCTCTCAAGTTCTCAGGGCCTCTAAAGTCCATTGCAACTGCTTGCGTCAAGACCTGAAATTGAGGTGCCAAATAATAAAGCTCCAAGTCCGGAACCGCTAGCCCATCTTCTGCCTTCGGTCGTACCAACGTTGTTTGGCCCACTCTTCGCCTGCCAGACCCCCATAGGAACCCTACAAACATGGTTTTCAGTAATTTAAACACAGAACCGGGCATCCAGACGGGCAACGTTCTAAAAAACATACAGCAGCCTAGGCAGTGCTACCATTTTCAATAAGGCTATCCGACCCATCACTGACAACGGAAGCGTAGACCAAAATGCCATGCTACTTTTCAGAGCTCTCACGCACCTCCCTATGTTCCCTTCTAACAGATCGTTGACCTCATGATAGATATGCACACCCAGGTATGCCAAACATGTCAGTTCCCAGCGCACATTTTGCGATAACGTAGGTGTGAGCCCTCCGGGCTTCACTGGGAATAAACATGTCTTAGCCCAATTCACCCTTAGGCCCGAAATGTCACCAAACCTGGACAACAAGCTTGCAGCCCCCTTCAGTGCTCCCTCCGCATCCGCCAGAAACATCAATAGATCATCCGGATACAGCGAAATATATTCCTATTCCCCTCTGTATTCCAGGCCATCATAACATTGTCCCAACCTAGCTCTCGCTGCCAAAGGTTCTATTGCCAGAGCGAACAATAGTGGAGAGAGTGGGCAGCCCTGCCTTGTCCCTCGGGACAATTGGTAGTGGGGCAAGATTAACGCCCCCACTTTCACCGTAGCCACTGTGGAGGTGTACAACACCTTCGTCCAATTCACAAATGCATCTCCCAATCCAAAACGCCCCATCGTCTTATACAAGTACAACCATTCCAAACTATCGAAGGCCTCCTCTATGTCCACTGAAAGTATTGTGGCCCCAGATGAGCCAGGATGGTCCTCCCCCAAAATCCTCATCAGTGTCTGAACGTTTGTGGCTGTGTTTCTAGTTGGGATAAACCCAGCCTGATCCCCATGAAACAAACCGGTCATATGTTGCATGAGGCGAGACGCCAATATTCGACTCAAGATCTTATAGTCATTGGTCACCATTGATAATGGTCTATAGGCCGCTGAGTCTGTACCCTCCCGCCTGAGTTTTAACAATGGGAGAACGAGCGCCTCTCTCATCGTCATAGAAAGTTGACCCAAGTCCTGCGCCTCACTATAAACCTCCAACAACCGCGGAGCCAGCAAGTCCACATACCGCGAGTAGAATTCTATCGGCAAACCATCCACACCCAGAGTTTTATTGCGAGCCATATGTTTAATTGCGCTCCTAATTTCATCAATTGTTCTATCTCGGCCCAAACATTTTGCTTGTTCCTCCTACAGCTGCGGGAGGGGCACGCTCTCCAAAAAGACGGCAATTTCTGAGTCCCCCGCCACCAGCGAGCTCTCATACAATGCTTCATAATATGCCAAGAACCAAACCATAATCTCCCGCTGAGTATAGATGGTGCTACCATCTTGCGCCTTCAGTGCCATGATGGGAGAGCCACGTGTAGTAGGGTTGGCCAATGACGCTAGCAGCGTCCCCGCCTTGTCACCCTCAGAATGAGCCTTCGTAACATAGTTTTTATAATCGAAGCAGCATAGTCTCTCTACCTCCCTGGCCACTGCCCCCTTTGTCTCCACTACTTCTGCTTGTACTTCAGGATGCTCAGGCCTTGCTTGTTCAGCCGAACGCAATCTGCTTTCTGCCCTGTCTATGTCCTACAGCAACACCTTCCACACCCCCACATGCTTTTTTTTTTTTAATTTTTAAAACCTTTATTCAAAAACTGTGCACACAGCTATTCAGCCTAACATCCCGGAGGCAAGGCAGCATTTCAAATCAGGAAAACAACAGTGCAAGAATTGGTACAGCAGAACGATGAAGGTTAATTTTAAGTTTTATAAGAAAAACACAGAGAAAATAAAGAAGAGAAAAGAAGCGCCAGACTCGGCGCAAAGACATAGGCAATGGGGTGTGAGAAGCAGTGAGGCGTTGTGAGGGGGTCGGGAGGGTATAATGAGCACGAGTATGACCAACGGAACAAAGAACTAGGAGTGGGGAGAGAGGAAAACACAGGATAGCATATATATAGCATTGCAGTTGGTGTCTCAAGCTATGGCGACAGGTGCTCCTCCTGCGGAGCGGATTCCGGGGGTACACAGATGTCCCCCCTGTATGCATTCCAAGCCCCCCACAGTTTCCGCCACTTTTTAGGTTTACCCCAGGCAACATACACGGTCTTCTCCCGAAACATACACCAATCCATATTGGCTTTCCATTGTACAACCTTAGGAGCTGCCTCAGCTCCCCACTTCTGCGCGATGTCACGTTTAGCTACCATGTTGCCAAGGGTTACCCATTGGGTCTGGGCCACGTTGTGGTCCGTCGGATCCCAGATGTTAAGGAGGCATCTCCTGGCTTCCGCATGCACCACTACCCCAGTCACCTCATTCATGATCGAGTGCACGGGAGGCTATTGCGGGACATTCCCACAGGATATGCATGAAAGTGGCAAGAGCACCACAGCCACGACGACAGAGCCCATCGACGGAGTAGCCCATGTGCACGAGTCTGGGACCAGTAACATAAACCCTGTGCAGGATTTTGAGCTGCACCAGTCTGAGACGGGAAGAGATGGCTACCTCCTTAGGGGAGGATACCGCACTCTGCCATTCCTCATCATCAATTTCTAACCCATCCCGCGTCCACTGGTCCCTCACACCCAGGAGGAGGTCGGTGCGAACATTTATGAGTTTTTTATAGGACAGTGAGATGGCGCTGTCCGGCATATGGCCGTCCAGCACCCTATCCTCCAATGGGGAGCTGTCAGGGATCGCCCCCTCCTCCGGTTTAGCGGACAGCAGTGCGTGCCGTAACTGGGCATAACGGAAGAATTCCGCTTCACCCAGTTGGAATTCTGCCTGTAGCTGGGCAAAAGTCTTAATCTCGCCACTCGACAACATGTCCTCAACTCTGGAAATGCCTATCAAATCCCACTTGTCAAAACCCTTGGAATGCCACAGTGTGCCCAGGATGTCCGAATCGTACAATGGGGTCAACTTAGTCAGTCTATCTTTCCATCCCTGAGCCTTGGTAATTGCCCGCCAAATATGGACCGCGGTTTTCGTTGGACCAGACATCCGCCTGTCGAGAGACCTCGAGTAGAGTGGCCTGTAGTAGTTCCCACCGCCCAGAAGCCACCTATCCATAGCGTATCCTGGGTTGTTCTCCGGACCGTACAGACCGTGGTTGATAGCCGCTAGCTGGAAGGCCCAATAGTATCTTCGCACGTCAGGTAGCGCTATCCCCCCATCATACCACGGTAGCGGGAGCTTCGTGATGGCAATGCGGGGCCGGCCATCCCAGAGTAGGGCACGTTGCAGGCTCTCGATCTCTCGGAAGTATCGGGCTGGGACCGGATCCTGGGTGTTTTGCAGGGCGTAGAGGAACCTGGGCAAGGACATCATTTTAAACAATGCTGCGCGTCCAAGCAAGGAGAGCGGGAGTTTGCGCCATCCCTCCACGTCTCGCCGAAGACGGAGAAGAGGGGGAAGCAGATTATGCTCGTAGCGTGCCTTCGCGTTACTGGAGATATAAATCCCTAAATACTTGAAGCCCTAGCTCGCCACCTGGATGCCGCATCCCCTAGGGAGGCGCGGTGTTCCCCCTTTCAGGACTTACAGATGCGATTTGGTCCAGTTGATAACTAGGCCAGAGTACCGACCAAAGAGCCGCAGCACATCACAGGCTACAATTAGGGACTTGCAGGGGGAGGTGAGGTACAGCAGAATATCGTCTGCGTATAGAGAGACTCTGTCCTCGAAACCAGGGGCCCACCTGATACCATGCAGATCAGGATGGGTCCTGCAAGTGGTTCAAGCGCGAGTGCGAACAGGAGGGGCGACAAAGGACAGCCCTGCCTGGTGCCCCTGTGAAGAGCAAAAGTCGCTGAAACTCGACCGTTAACGGCGATGTTAGCCAGCGGTTCGGCATATAGAAGTTTAACCCATCCCACGAATTTCGGGCCAAAACCGAGCTTCGCCAACACTGCCCACAGGTAACTCCACTCGAGGGAGTCAAAAGCCATCGTGGCATCCAAGGACGCCAGGACAGCCGGCTCCTCAAGCGTATGGGCCCTAGCCAGGGCACCGTGAAGTCGACGCAAGTTAAGAGCAGTGTTGCGGTGTGGAATAAAGCCTGACTGGTCCGGATGCACTAAGTCGCCGATAACGCCAATCAAACGGTTGGCGAGCATCTTGGCGAGAATCTTAGGCTCTGCGTTCAAGAGAGAGATGGGATGGTACGACCGGCACAAATCCCTCGGCTTCCCTTCCTTGTGGATGACCACAATGGTGGCCAACCTCTGGTCAGGGGGAAGTAGGCCCTTCTCCCGCGCCTCCAGGAACATATTGCGCAAATGTGGGGACACCACATCCGGTTTAATCTTGTACAGTTCTACCAGAATACCGTTGGGACCAGGCGCCTTGCCAGACCTCAAAGAGCGAATCGCTAGTGCGACCTCATCCACGGAATCGTCCCTGTCCAGATCATCCCGATCCGCGTCCGACAAGCACGGAAGATCGATGTCAGAAAGGAAAGCAATCGAGTCGGCCTCAGACCGATCCGAGACAGAGGCATAGACACCCCGAAAGTAATCTGAGAAGGACTCAGCAATGGCGCTCGGGTCAGTGACTATCACTCCGTCCTCTCCCAGTATCTCAGGGACAACGCGGCTGGCCCTCTCCTTCTTATCCAGCCAGGCCAGCAACTTCCCGGCCTTGTCGCCAAAGTCGTAAATCCGACCCTGCTGTTCCTTACCCAGGACGAGAGCAGCATTAGTAGCGAGGTCACGGTACTCCGATTGTTTAAGGGAGAGGCTGTGCAGCACGGCAGGCTCGGGACCCGCCTCTAACCTGGAGTCCAGCTCCGTGATCTCCGCCTCGACACGCACCATGTCGGCATCTCTGATTCTACGGGCCTCCGCTAGGAGAGTAAAGGCCTCTCCCCTCAAAACAGTTTTAAAAGCTTCCCACAGAGTGGCGGCCGACGTAACCGACCCCACGTTTTCCGTAAAGTAGAGGTCGATGGCTTTAGCCAGGAGACTACGAGTCTTGGGGTTCCGGAAGTACCATGGGTTGACCACCACAGGTCTTTAAGACATAACGATATTAAAGTCGAATGAGACCCACAGCGGGGAATGGTCAGAAATGCCCCATGCCAAAAAACGGGCCTCGGAGACCGCCAGCGCGTGAGCCGCCAGGGTAAGGACGTAGTCAATTCTGGAAAGGCTACCGTGAGCGCCGGAGTGAAAGGAATAGTGGCTCTGGGTGGGGTGCAGGAGTCGCCAACTATCGACCAGCCCCAGTGTCTCAAGAAAGGTGGGCAACCATAGTTGGTTGTTACGGAGGTCTCTAGGCGGATGTCGGTCCAAGGATCCGGAGCAAACCGAGTTAAAATCACCCCCCACAATCAACAACCCCGTGGGCAGATTCAAAATGGCGCCACCAAGGTCCTGGAAGGTGCTAGTCTGCAAACCCGGAGGAACATAAACTGAAACTAGTGTCAGGGCACGCCCCTCCCATCGCCCCGCAACAGCGGCGTACCGCCCCCTCTCATCAATCACAGTAGAGTCAACCTCAAACGAAAGGGACATACGCACCAAGACACCCGCCCCCCGAGATCCCGAAGAGAACCCCGAATGGGCCACCATTTTAAACCCTTTACGATTGAGTGCTCTACACGTATTTCCAACCAAGTGCGTCTCCTGCAAGAGAACAATATCCGGCATATGTCTTTAAGCAACTGCAGTACCACCCCTCTCTTAATACTGTCACCCAAGCCATTGACATTCCTACTAGAACTTGCAGTTTCCTACCCCCCATCATCATGTCCCAAGTCCCACCCAACCCCAGAAAGCCTCAACAACAAATGAAACATAGCAGAGCATACGACCCATTGCCTAAGAGATAGAAGAAGAGAACAAAGAAAACACACATAACCATCCCCACAACCACCCCCCACCCTGCACACCTGCAGCAGACTAAAAAGCCCCCCCAACCAGCAGTGTGCCTGTCGCCCCATAAACTAACTACAAGAAAGACCCCAGAGGAGTAAGGAACCTTCGCGGTCCCCCCCTGCCACCCTCCATGGAAAAAAGGAGAAGCAAAAGTGCAAAAGCTTTGGCATCAGCAGTCACAGTCAACGGGAACACCAACCGCTAGTGATAGCACGACAGGCACTATTCTTGGAGATCAGGGCCACCAGAGGCGCCTTCAGAGTGTTCCTCATGCTCTTCTCGGCGCTGCGACAAAGTGTCCAGCCAGTCACTCACAGACTCAGGCATATCGAAGAACAGGGCTCGGCCATCACGCTCAATCCGCAGTTTAGCGGGGAACAGCATAGAGTACTTGAGCCCCATGTCCCTGAGGCGTCGTTTCACCCTCGCAAAGCTCTGACGCTGTCTCTGAACGGCCCTGGTGAAGTACGGGTAGAAGTTCACATCTGCATTCTGGAATTTAAGTGGCCCATGTCGCCTCGAAGCTTGAAGGATCACATCACGGTCCCTGAAATTAAAGAGTTGGGCGATGATGGGTCTCGGTGCGACACCCGTCTTCGGAGGGCCGCCAGGTATTCTGTGGGCCCGTTCAACCGAGAAAAAGTGGCTGAGCCCGGCTGGTGCGAGATGGGTCTTCACCAAGTCTTCCACAAAGAGATCAACCGCCGCTTCCTCCGCTCCCTCCGGTATTCCGATGATGCGGACGTTCTGCCGTCTAGCACGCCCTTCGAAGTCCTCCAGCCGTCTGGAGAACTGGTCATTAACCGACCTCAGGGTGCGGACCTCCGCTTGCAAGTCCGAAACATCAGTCGTTAGGCTGGAGGTCTTGATGTCGAGGGATTTCACCCGATCATTAGTTTTGCCCAAGTCGGCCCTGATCAGGTTGAGATCGATGGCCAGGGTGTCCACCTTATGTGCCAGGACCTCGTGCTGCTTATGCATCTCAGTCCGGATGCTTGTAATGGCCCCCATGATGTCTCTCAATGTGGGCTCCGAGCCTTCGGGCGAGCCCGCACGTAAGGAGTCCTTTGATTGAGCCACTACAGAAGGCGAGGTCCTTTGCTGGGCATATCGGTCGATCTTATTTGCCTGTGGCTGGGTCGTCTTCCTGTTGCCCCGGTTCGCCGTCCTGTCGGGGTCACCCCTGCCGGCCATGATGGGTTCGGAGAGAACAAAGGGCTACACAGCGAGGAGGGAGTAGGCACTTGTGTAGACAAGAGGTGTAGCTACCACGAAGGCCAAGCCAGCAACAGCGACTCCGCAGTTACGCACACTCCGCCAGCAGAGACCGGAGGTTCTTGCTTCGCATATCAATCATGCTTCGCGTCGTCTCGACCACCAGCCGCCCACGGGACAATGGCGCATCCCAGGCACAGAGTTCACCACGACGTAACTTCGTCTGGAAATGTCGGATTTGGAAGCGGAAAGCAGTTCTCGCGTCTGTGACCATTCACCAAATGGAATCCTCAGCTGTGGAACAGGATAGTCTCCAGGATGTTTGCGGAGGGCCGGAGGGTCCGCGGAGCTCCGAGCTTACGCGGCCATCTTGCTTGCCCGCAAAGCTCCTCCCACCCCCACATGCTTAACGATACAGAGCCCCCTTATCACCACCTTAAAGGCGTCCCACTTCATTGCCCTAGTGGAAGCTGTCCCTGCATTTTCATTAAAATAATGTACTATCCCCTCGCCAATCTCCCTTTGGAAAACCAGATCGTCTAACGTTTCAGGGCACAATCTCCAAGTGGGGATGTCGGGTTTTACCGCCATCCAGTGCATAGTAACCAGCAACGGATTGTGGTTGGACAGTGTCCTAGCAAGATATTCAGAGCGGATTATGGAAGGCACAATCGATGCTGAACATAAGACTGCATCAAGCCGAACATGTAGTTTGTGCATTGCCGAGAAGTAGGAGTAGTCCCGGTCCCGCGGGTGGTGTGTTCGCCATATGTACACTAAGTTCCATCTGGTTTGCCAATCCAGTATATATTTGGCCAATCTGTGGATAGGGGAATCTGCTAGGGGGGTGTGTGACCTGTGCTGAGAGACATCCACTATGGAATTAAAATCCCCTCCCAACACTACCGGACCTGTAAAGTAATGGGCCAGTGTGCCTGACATGCGGTCTAGGAAGCACGCCTGGTCGATGTTTGGTGCATAGATACTACACAGCGCTATGTCTCTACCATGTAAGCGCCCCTCAACCGCTACAAATCTGCCGTCAGGGTCTATGGTTTGTTTTGTGACCTGAAAAGGGACCCCCGCTCTTATCCAAATCAATGCCCCCCTTGCAAATGCAGAGTATGATGTACTAAAAACCTGCCCTCTCCACCTGCGCTGTAATGCCAGACCTTCAGCTTTAGTAAAGTGGGTCTCCTGGAGCAGTACTATATGTACTCCTCTCCTAACCAAATACGCATGAATCTTATGGCGCCTTGTCATAGTGTGTAGCCCCCTTACATTCCAAGTGAGACAACGTAAATCAGGTACCGCCCCTATCATAGTAGAATAGCATTCTCATGTCGCTCCATACAAAAGTAAACACACCAGTGATCCCCTCGTCCCAACTATGTTCCCAACCCCCCAGCCCCCCACCCCCCCAAAGAACAGGTCCTAGAACAAAACTGATAGTCCCCATCCAAACCATGCCAACAATCAAAACACACCTAAGCCCACCAGTAGTCACTGCGGGCATGCCTTATGGGTAATGGGGAGGTGCTCAGTGCCAACAGGCAACCACGTACGCTCCAGAAATAACCCCGCTTTGATACCCCAGTTAAACACAGACTCCTCTTCACACCTGCGCACCTCTCCAGAAGCTACTGACCCCGACATATTATTCGAATCAGGCAACGAAGAGCGACCCCTGAGCGACCCTCTCCCACGTGCTTCCAAGCAGCAGCACCCCTCAACTGTAGCATCGTTCACAAGCCTCCCCCGCTCCCAATAGCTCCACAACAGCCTCCCAGACTGCAACCATAACTCATCCAATAGTCCATCTGCTGTGGCCGGAGTGACCAGTGGCAAATGGAGACTGTCCGCCTCGGAGATCTCAGTGTCCGAATGTGCTTTGTCCTTCTCTGAGTCCGTGCACTCCGGCGACTGTACCATCTGTTCTCCTGTCAAAGGAGGAGAACTAGGTGTGCCCAAGGGGATATCCGTAATGCTTCATTAGGGATACATCATAGTACTTAACAATTAGACGCCCAGGGACGTTAGTCGTCACCCATGGAGCACCCAAAAACTTTAAAGAAGGACGGAAACATAAGCTGTGCACTCATCCAAAACGTTTATACTCCTGTCAAAGCTGACACTGCCTCCAGCACCCCTCGTCGCTCTACTTCAGTTTGTGACATCGATGGTTTCTGCAGACCCCGCCGCCGGCGCCAAAGCTGTTGCGACTTGCGCAGTTGAAGTTGAAGTTCCCCTCAAGACTCCGGGATCTGGCGTTCCATTCGATCCGTTCCAGCCCTGTAAGATTCCAACCACTCCCACGCTTCCTCCGGGGTATCATGGAAATGAGTGCTACCATCCAATATTATTCTCAGTTTGGCTGGGAACAACAGGGAGTACTGGAGACCCTCTGATCTGAACTATTTTTTAACCGACATGAAGGATTCACGGCGGCGCTGGATTTCCAAGGTATAATCCGGAAAGAGAGTCACTTTGCAGCTTCCAACTTGCTATGGGCCACTGTACACGCTTTTTGGAGCAAATAGTCTCTGTCCTTATAATGTAGCAGGCGAGCTACCACTGGGTGGGGAGGACGCCCCGGCTGCAGCGGCCTCGCAGGCACTCGGTGGGCGCGCTCCAGGGTGTAGAAAGGGGACAATCCATCGGGAGCCACCACTGTCCTCAACCAGTTCTCCAGGTACTGCACCATGTCCGACCTCTCCACTTTTTCAGGCAGGCCCACTAGGCAAATGTTATTTCGCCTATTCCTACTTTCAGCGTCCTCAGCACGCATCTCCAGTGCTAGGATACGGTCCAAGGCGTCCGTCATCTTGTTTGTCAGCACAGTGTGGGCTCGTGCCACCTCCTGGAGTATTCCTTCCACTTGTTTCACTCTATCTGCGAGCTTAGAGTGATCTGCTCTCAGGAGGCCAAGTCCCGTCACCACTTGTTCAATGTCTTGCTGCAGGGCCGTGCGTGAAGCCGCAATTGCTGCCAGTATTCGGTCAAACGGTTGCTGCATTCCGGGGACCCGGGATGCTTCCAGGTCATCTAATTCAGCCTGGGTTGGCGCTTCGCTGTCCGATAGGAGGTGCGCCACATCCTTCTTCCCTTTCGGTTTCCCCATGGTCAGGCCCTCCAGCACGTGACAGAGTATGTCTAGGCACCCCACAGAGTCCCTACTGCCTAAACAAAGCCAAATTCCAAATCCTCTCCAGCCAAGCTCAGGCATCCTTCTCACCACGAGGATCACTGCTCAACAGCGTGGGCGCCCCAGCCCGCAGAGCGCTATCGTTCCTCAGCAGCGTCAATGCAGGAGCACTAAGAAAAGGTCCCATCTCTGCCATCCACCCCATGGTTCAATATCGAGTTCCTGCACTTGTGCTTGGTGCCAGCAATAGATACACAACACCTTGTTCTCCAAGAAAAGGCTCAAGCATAGAGTTCCCTCCGCCCTCCGCTTGTGGTCCTGCACAGGGTATGCCTCCCTCTCTGCACCAGCCCGGAGCCAAGTCCACACAACCCTGGTCACTATCACAGGCCCAGACCTTAACTGCACTCCCTCACCGCCAGAGTTATTTTGGGGATACCAAGCCCCTAGGTCCGCCTCAGACTGCCCCGACGGGGAGGCAAAAACACTCGTCCCAGTCCTCTTCTGCTGCTTGCAGTGCACTGCCGCTTGTTATCTCCTAGCCTGAGGGGCCCCAGGACCGGGGCAGCAGTGTGTCCAGCCGCATCCACCGCAGGGGCCGCAAGCAATGCCAGACTAGGCTCCACGCCAGTAGCCTTCTGCCGTCTCCCTGCGCGCACCCCCGCTCCCCCCACAGCTCGCAGGCCGCAGCCATCCCCGATGCCCCACGTCCGCAGCCCGGGATTCTGGGTCAAGCGGCACCCCACTCACCGCGGCAGGAACAGTTGCGCCGCTGCTACTGCGCACGTCGCCAGGCAGCCCCACGCCGCTGCACCCTCTCCAGACCTCATGGCGCAGTTCCAGGGGCGTCGGAGCCTGAGGGCCCACGCCCCCAGCTTCTGCGGCGACTTCGCTGCAGGCCGGTCTCACGCAGGGCATCCACTGCGCAGGATTGGGCAGTCTGCAACCTCCCGAGCGGGGTCCCAAACCAGGCCACAATCGGACATCCACTGTGTCGCCTCAGCTGTAGCGCTAGCGAGCGGGTTACCCAGCCAATAGTGTCGCTCTTCCCTCGTCCCGGGCTCAGCTTTCAAAGCATCCGCACCGCCCCCATTTTGTGTCTGCCGCCACCAACGGCCTCTGACTTGGAAACTGCAGAAAACTCCCGATTGACGCCGGGTATGTCGTCGGGACAATGCCAGCTCAGGTCCGCACTGCTTCAAAGTTACTCGGTGCCACCAGGCGGGTCGAAGAACCGCTTTAAGACAGGATTAATATGGCGACCCTCCGGGAGCTCAGCGCTCACGCAACCTGCTCCATCGGCTTCCAAGCCACGCCCCTTGCTGTGTCCGTCAGGGGGGCGCATGAAAGTAATCAGCCCTTTAATGGCGCAGTCTGTTAATGTGTATGTTGTAATGTGCTGGGCCCGCGGCTGGCAGTGTGAATGGTCTTGTGTATTAAGTATGAAAGGTGTGTGAAAGGACTGTAAAGAGGTTGGTGCCTTGCCGTGGCTTTACAGCTCACAAGCTGACAGTCATAGGTTCAGGTTTTTAACCTTTTAAATATTAACAGTGCATTTCCTTTTAGTGAAATCTCTTGTTAATAAAATGTTACGCTCTGAACCTTCACTCACCCACGTGTCAAATCCAACCAGTATGTGTGTGTACTTAAGGAATAGTTCTTTTGAAGTAATATTTCTCTTTAGCTGTCTTTCTCTGCTAGGGTTACATTGTCTCTACATTGTATGTTCATGTGAGTGTTGTAATGTGCTGGGGCCAAAGCTGGTGGTGTGATCGTTAGTATCAAGTATGAAAGGTGAGTGAAAGGCCTCTAAAGAGGTTGGTGCCTTTTCCTTGGCTTTACAGCTCAAGAGATGGGAGTCATTGGTGCAGGTTTTTAACCTTTTAAATATTAACAGTGCATATCCTTTTTGTGAAATCTTGTTAATGACATATACATTTTGAACCTTTCACTCACCCTCGTGCCGAACCCAAACAGTATGTGTACGTACTTAAGGAACACATGGATAGGCAGTCATATTTGTCTTATCTGTCTTTCTGTGCTTCTTGGGAAAATGTACCAAGTTTAGATATTTTAGTAAATCAAAGAAAATGGGGAGTACTAGGTGGTGTGCCTCTCATTGATCCCAACAAGAGGTTTTTAATCACAATGCCATGCAAACCTCAAAATGTGACTATAGTCACACATTTGTCTTGCATTACTGTATCAATCTTCTGGTATCAGAAAAAACAAAATTTTTCCCCCAGCCAGCAATCCCCACAGGTCTCCTGATAAGAACCCGCGACAGGCAAAGGCCCACAACGTATTGTGGAGACCTCAACATAACCTATCGCAAAATGACCTGGTTTTGCATGGGAGGCACCTGGGTTTTAGGCCCCGGGCTAAGCGGCCATCTAGGGAAATATACCAAACCCACGCATTTCTGAAAACTAGACACCCGGGGGAGTTCATAGAGGTATGGCTTGCATGGACCCCCCGTTTTCCCACCCAGATTCTCCTACAAACCTCAAATTTAGCAGAAAAAACCTACATTTTCTTCGAATTTCTGTGTGGGAAAGGTGTGGGAGCACTGGGCTGACACAAATTTCCACCACCCAGCGATCCCTCCAGGTCTCCTGATCAAAAATGGTACCTCACTAGTGTGGGTGGGCCAAGTACCCAGGCCAGGCAAGGGCCCAAATAGTATTGATGAGGGATCAAAATGACCAATCGCAATAAGACCTGGTTTTGAAAGGGGGGGGGGATCACCTAGGTGTTTGGCCTCAGGATCGGCGCCCATCTTGGGAAACCTACCAAATTCACACATTTCTGAAAACTAGGCACCAGGGGGAAGTCCAGGGAGTTATGACTTGTGTGGATCCCCCAACACTTTTCTACCCAGAATCCCCTGCAAACCTAACATTTTGCTGGAAAAAAATCACAATATCGGCACAAATGTCCTACCACACAGCGTTCCCCTCAGGCTACCAAGTAAAAGGCAAAAAAAAGTGTTGCTTTTCACAGTAAAAATGTGCTGTGTCCACGTTGCGTTTTGGGTCGTATCCTACATGTGAGGTACCATTTTTATTGGTAGACTTTGGGGAATGCAGGGTGGGTGGAATTTTGTGGATCGACGCAGATTCCAGAACACAGTGATTTCAGCACCACAAACTATATGTTGATGCCAGACGCTTTCTTCCGCAGAAATATTTCCCTATTAAAACAATTTTTAAAAAATTCTATTTTGGCTAATTTCTGAGTTCCCTCCGAGGGGAATCCATAAACCCTGGGTACCTTTAGAATCAAATGGGTGTTGGAGAAAAAAGGGTGCAGGGGCCGGAGAACAGCCTGTTAAGTGCAGCAGAGGTTGAGACGCGGTAACTGTGGCTCCAGAGGTGGGCAGGGCACAGTACATGACACCAGAGACGCCCACGAGGCGTCTAGGCTTTGCCTCGGAGCTGGTTGCCCTCCTCGGCGCCTCAACATTGTGAAGGTGGGAGCAGTCTCTCAAGACACAGAGCTCGACGATCGCTACTAACGCAAAGGAAAGATAGATCTGGACACCCCGCTGCATCGGCAGGCACGTCGGGGAGAGCTATTACGCTGTAACCGCGCATGCTTCCCTCGCACCGCCCCTTATCCTGCCCGGACAGCTTTACCGCAAGACCCTGCTGTGTTTGAATAGCGCTCGGAAGCCCCCGTTAAGTACAAATTGCGCTCACAGCGGAGTGCCACTGTGGGGCCCGACTGCCAGAAATAAGATTTGTTGCCAAGTGCTGTGGTTGGGGACTGCAATACACTGCACCTGAAACACCCACACGGCATACACGCCATATTGCGGATCTGACAGATGATGGATGTGGCCTGATTGCTGCTAGAGTGAGAAACGGGAGAACGACTGAGGAGGAAATATTGCTCATGTTATTCTCTCCTCACTGAGCTCGTGTTTGACTGCTGCTGGACTGTCATGCGGTGAGAACCCGTGAATCACCCTCTGACTTTCGGCCTGAGGCGCTTTTTTGTGGACACTGATCGCTGTGGCCTGCATCTTTCAGTGGGTGGAGCAGGGGGGGCAACTGTGGAATACGGGTGCAGGTCTCCTACAGCTACAGGTACAGTGATTGTGGCCGCCCTATCCTGTGGGTGCTATCAGTTGGTCATCAGTGCCATTGTAGCTGTTGGTACATCTGGCGCCAGTCAGCCACCACACCCAACAAGACGAGGAACGCCCATACTGGTACGAGCAAACAAGAATACGGTGGCCTGCTCCGAGGCACGTGGCTCTTCTTGCTCTTCAGCCCTCATGAGTGCAGTTCCTGCCACTGCTTTACTGGGTGAGGCATCACACGGGCATCTGGGGACACCTTCAGGCCGCTGGGTGTTGTTTGGAGGGCACCGTGGTGACCCTCTTTGGTGCCGCATACCACTGGAGGAGCGGAGAGATCTCACCCCCCCTCGTGCAACGGACCGCGCTGCCTGGCCTGCACCATCGTAGCCGCAGAGGGTTCGGATGGCCACTTCAACAACAAAACAAACAAAGAAAAACACAGGAACAAAAACAAACAGTAAACCAAAACGAAAATGGGAAAACCGGACGCAAAGCAGACTCGGCTGACCTTTGAAGCAAAAAGGGGAAACCGTTTACAGCAAGATGACACTGAGCAGGCAAGTGGAGACGCAGCAACAAGTGTGACGCATGGTCAGGAAGAGGACATAAAAAAGTGTTGCTAGCCATGAGGCAAAGCCTTGCTTCCATTGAAAGTAAAATGGACAGTATGAATACCCGAATGGAGGCTATTTTACACAAATAGATCAACACGACTAGCGCCTAAAGGAGGCAAGAGCGCCGCATCTCTGACACAGAGGATCATACATCTACAATGCAAAAACAGCTGGTGCAGATGAACAGGTTGCTTCGTGTCATCGCTGCCAAAAACGAAGATCTTGAGGCGCGCAGCAGACGTAACAACATACACGTTCTCTGCATACCAGAGAGCACCAACACTGGACGGATGGAAGACTTTATCGAGAAGCTGCGGCGGGAAGCTATGAGCACCAAATCCTTATCCTCACAAGTTATAGTTCAACAGGAACATCGCTCTTTTGCCCTTTGCCCTAAGGCTGCTTAATTACCGGGACCGGGATGTGGCCCTCAGGGTGGCGCATGACAAGCAGCATCTTACGTTTGAAGGAAATGCATTTACCCTCTACCCAGACTTCACAGCTGCAGTTCAGGAAGCACGTTGAAAATTTTACACTGCAAAGTAAAAGCTGCGACTGGCACAAATCGACTATGCCTTACTGTATCCGGCCAAATAGAGTGACTCACCAAGTCAAGCAGTATTTTTTCACCAATGTGCAACAAGTAGATGATTTTCTGAGGCACATCAAGAGACCTGGTAATGCGCGCAACACGCATGAATTTTCATTGAGATCTACATCTCCAGTCACTGAGTGATAATGATCCCTGGCCAGGTCATAAGCCAACTTGAGAAAATGGGGTATGCACTTTCTCTGTGAACTCTTGGCCCAGCCCATGGGCAGGACTCCGGAGCAACATCATGAATTTCTGACTTACCAGGCCTCCGAGACCTTACGGTCAGATGAGTATCTCCCTGAGACAACAAGATAAACTCTGCCGGGCATCCCTTCCCCCGATGGGTGGTTAAGGTCATCTGGCCAACAAGTGTGTCGGGCGGGAGAAAGCGGTGTGCAACCTAGGAGTCCCACCTCACCGGTGATCCCCCTGTTTTTTTTTTATTGCAATGCAAGTTGTTGTTAATGTTTCGGGAAATATGAGTGAGGCGGGAACATTCAGCCTGGCATTTTTGGGATGCTTCAGTGGGCGGGTACTTCATGATGACAGTATTTCATGATAAAGCGAAACACGTAGGATTGGTATGGTATGCATTTTGCTGTGTTTACAGACGAGGTTCATGTCACACACCATATACTAAACCACAGTTTTACCCATGGCGGGTTTGGACCCTATTGTGAGACTACACCTATTAACATGGAATGTTAGAGGATTAAGGGATCCACGTAAGTGCAGACAAATTTTAGCTTATTTAGATTGCCATCAGGTCCAAATTGCGATGCTGCCAGAGACACATTTGGATCCGAGATACCCCTCGTCGTTTGCTTCCAAATGGGCAGCACACATCATATTCTCATAGTATTCGTCATACTCCAGGGGGACAGCAATATTGATAAAAAACACACCCCATTTACCCTTATTGGGATGGCTCATGACCAGGATGGACGCTATTGCCTGATGTGGGGGGAGACTGGGCTCGGCATCCACCACACTGGTCTGCTGTTATTGACTAAATGTGGAAAGTCCTACCTTCTTTGTCTCACTGTGGGTCAGGATCCTGGAGATCGGGTAGATCCAAATAGTATGGGGGGGGAGACTTCCATTCTCCTATAGACTCGGGGATGGATAGGTCGAACCCTGGTTCACACCATTACACCCGAACACACAAGATCCTTCGAAACATATTGTCAAACAAAGGACTCATTGACCCGTGGAGGCATGTTTACCCACAACTGACTGAAGGCGCACATTATTCTGAATTATATGCATCCTGGGCCAGATTAGACTATTTCCTGGTGTCTAGGGGCTTGGGCCCATTGATTACCTCAGCAGAGCATTTAGCGAGAACTTACTCTGATCACTCACCCATACGCATAGCGTTGACCGTACCAGACTTTGGAGGGCCTTCCATCCTACTGGAAACCCTGTTTAGGAGTGAATTGGGACAGGAGATATCCAATTTCTTCCAGCACAATATAGGGTCAGTGGACTGCGTCGCAACAGTTTGGGAGGCCCTTAAGGTCACGATCCGGGGCTTATGCATATCTCCAAGGGATTTGGTGTTTTGCAAGATATTCGAGGCACACTACATAAGTTAGAGCAGGAACTTAGTGGCTGGAGACAATGCTCGCCGCTGGAGGGATGGGAACACACAAAAAGACTTTAGGGAAAAACTCTCGGAATATAGAAAAACAGCTGAGAGGGAGGATTGTTTCAGGGGCAAATACTTTGTAGACCAACGTTACAGAGAGGGTGAGCGGTCTGGCAGAGCTCTCGCAGAGGTGGGCCGCTGTCCTAGATTCCCTAATCATGTGCTAGAAATAGCAGGTGCAGATGGCGAGAGACAGAGATACTGCCACTATCTTGAATGCATTCACCACAAGTAGACGCGGCCCATTCTCTCTTACAGAGTACCTGGATGATGTTGGCTGGCTGGGAGACTCCCAAAGAGAGTTCCTTGCGGCGCTATTTGAATTAGATGAGATCCGAGAGGCCATCATACACATGTCATCAGGGAAGGCCCCGGGCTTTGACGGGCATCCCATAGATTTCTTTAAGGCATATATAGACCAACTTGCTCCTCTCCTCAAGGAGGTGTATGAAGAAGCCCAAGAAAATGGTATGCTTCCACTCTCCATGAGAGAAGCACTCATCATTACTCTGCTCAAGCCGAGAAAGGCTGCGGATCAATGCAACTCCTACAGGCCGTTCTTCCTCATTAACAGCGATGCAAAAATTCTGGCTAAGGTAGTGGCCAATTGGCTGACCCTGTTGATGGATAAATTAGTCCTCCCGGACCAAGCAGGATATATACCTGGGCGGGCTACTTCCCACAATCTACCTACATTGTTCTCTATATTGCAAAATGTGTACCCTAGCCTTGCGCTGGTGGCGGTCTATTTAGACGCCGCTAAATCGGTCGATTCCATTGAATGGGATTAATTACTGGGGATCTTGCAACGCATGGGAATGCCAGTGGGGTTTCTGTCCTGGATTCGCCTCCTATACCACTCCCGACAGCTAAGGTCCAGATAAATGGACAAACATCACAGGCCTTTCCGATCACCAGGGGGACTGGGCAAGGGTGCCTGTTATCCCTGTTATTATTCACATTTGGCAGTGGAGTCGCTTGCATCAAAGCTATGACAACATCACCAAAATAAAGCATTACGCTGCCCCCTGCAACAGATACTCATCTCACTTTATGCAGATGACATCACACTATACATCCGAGACCCACAACAAAACCTAAACCCTACCCTACAGGAATTTATTGTTTTCGGAAGACTTTCGAGGATTCACATCAATTGGGGGAAGTCACAGGTGTTCCCCACTTACGTCAGCAGCCACACAATTTCCGCTTGACTTTCCTATAGAGTGGTGTAGTTCGGATGTTAAATATCTCGATATACGCATTACCAAGGATAGGGATGAGCTCATGCGCCTTAACTATGGCAGGGCACTGGACAACATTACTAGCTGGATAACGCGCTGGATCTCTCTGTCTCTATCAATGGCGGGGCGAACCACTCATCAAAATGGTAATCCTCCTGCAGCTCTTGTATTAGTTTATGAATATACTATATATCCAGGTAGACACTTCTTCACAGCCTTAGGGTCTGAACTGATCAGACTGACAATGGGAGGGGGGGGGGGTAAGAGGCCAAGACTGCAGTGGGATATAATTACCAGACCAAACGCTCAAGGGTGGTTCGATGTACCAAATTGGGAACTATATTACATATGCGCCCAGGCTCACTATGCCTACTATTGGTTCCACGCGACCAAGGACATGCACAGGTAGCAGTCGAACAGGGGCTGGCAGACCCAATACCATTGGCAGGCACGTTGTGTAGCCGACCTCAGACTCGTGGGCAGGGGATACGACAGTGATATGTACAGCTGCAGCATAGCACCGAGTTACAAAAAGTTTACAAGCCTCTATGCTTTACCCCCAATTACTTAAGCTATTGTATCATCCACGACGGCAACTGCTGCAAGAAGCTGGATTCGGAAAGACCATGGCGAAAGCTAATGTAAAGTGCTGGGGAGAACTATACCATAATGTTAAATTTCGCACACTGGAATAGACGTTTGGGCATTGTGCGACTACTCTGCTAGACGTATTCCTCTATGTGCGGCTTCGGCAGGGTGTCAAAGACATTACTCTGGCTTATCTGTCAGAACTTACCACACTCACCCGCTTCATACTTTATTACAGGCCACATCTCCGGGGCACGCGGTCTCAATACTGTATCATGCAATACATACTCAACAGCAGAGGGAACAGTGCCCCTCTCGTAAACACTGGGCAAAGGAGCTGGGAAGTATCATTTTTGATGAGCAATGGTCTTATTGCTGTTTGCAAATAGAGCAGGTGTCAGCTAGCAGTAGATTAAGGATCATTCATTTTAAATTTGTGCATCACCTGTATTATACACCTGCTAAAATGTATAAATTCAAGTTGCACCATACTGATCGGTGCGACAGATGGCGTGGACGTACCAGAGTGTGGACGACTACTGGCGCCAGGTCTACCAGGCGCTAGAACAGATGACGTCTCTGAACCTAGAACCTTCCCTTCTTCAAGCCTTATTGGGATACACTGCACTAATAAACAAACCCTCCCGTAAATATGTCACACTTGTGCTGTTGATGGCCAAGCGCCGTATCACATGCCGATGGGGGCGGGGGAGAGTTCCCAAGTTTAAGGACTGGGTCAGAGATCTGTTATACTGTCAGGAGCAGATGCTTAACTACTCAGAGTTACTCCTCCTGAAATCACACCCCAAAGATATCTGGGATTCCCTGAAGACATATCTTATCTTCTCGCCCACCCACAAGACATCAGAACAGGGGAGTCGACAGAAGGATGCTGATGACATGGGCCCACACAACTGCACACTTTCAGTAAGGATTCATATGCAACATGCCACACATGTCCCCAAAAAAGCATATGACCTAATGTCCACAGCAAGGGAGTAGGCCACGGGCATTACAGTGGACTGTTGCGCCTGCCCGATGTAGAGTACTGTAATAGTGGAGTGTGCTCCCACGTCAATTTGAGGAGGCTTACCCAATTGTAATGTCTTATGTTTGTCCAGGGGTCTCTTGCCACTGCACTTTGATAATGTCACGACCTAGTGAATGACAATAGTCCTTTAATAATGAAATGTGTATAACTGTGTAGACGCTGTAAACTAAATACTGCAATGATTTCACAATCCGATGTTCTGTTTACTCACTGCAAAATCCAATAAATAAAGTTTAAAAAAAATAATCTTACATATGCATTCCCTTTTCCTTACTTCCTAAGAAAAACATGTTCTGCACTACTGTTTGGTCAGAACAATATTTAAAGAAAGCTCCTTTGGTAAAATTGCTACAACTGGGTCAATTTACTAAATAAGGACTTCAGCAGTTTGTAAAGAATTTAAAATTAAGCGCCCCTATGTCTTACTGTTCCTTACGTGCAGTGTTGTGATTCGAATAACTTACCAGAGCTGCTACTGTCCTTTTTAGGTCGAGCCTAGGCAGTGCATGCACTGTTTCTTCAGGACCTGCTGTAATTAGTTTGTGGCTTACCAGCCAGTCCCTTGGATTTTATTGGTTTGCTGTACTGTCGTTAGAAATAGCATCTTTGCTAGCAGTTTATTTGTTTGTATGTCCCTAAACATTAACCACCACTAATGGGATTTTAACGACTTTCGTCTACATTTTGTTTGTAGATTTTTTTGGGCACTGTGTATGCAGACTCACTTGCCTCTGTGGCATAAGCAGGAATCCACTATAGCAAATTAGCACGTATATGTCATTCTTGAGCTTGCCTGTCACGCATCATGTGAGGATAAAACATACACTACCATTTAGGTAACAAAAACCACATACAACTGATGTAATCCATTTGGCCACGTTTTCCTTTGGACGCGTTTTATTGCTAAACTGTGTTGCACTTTTTTTTGTTGCACTTTTTATACAGCACAAACTTGACCCGAAGGTATTGGAGTGTTTTACATGAGCACCAGTTGCATTACAGAGAGACACGTTAATTTTTTGGTAGGCACTGTAAGATAAAAAGTGATTTGCCTAGAATCACAGGAAGTTGAGCCGACCCAGAGACTCTAACCTGTTCCCCACTCCAAAGTTGGGGGCTCTAGCCATTACGCCACATCCTCTGGCACTGTTATGGTTCACACAAAAAATTGAACACTACAATTGCAGAGGCTAGTGGCACTATCAAGGTCAAGGGAAGACGTTAAACTGTTTAGAAACTAAGAATGTGCTAATTTGCCATTTTTAGGTTTCTCCTAGCGATGCAGCGTATGCGCTGCAGCGTATGCGCTGCTCGTCTTGGCGAGACCTATTGTGGTCAGTTTCTCTGCCGAAGGGGGACAGGAGATGTGCACGCGTATGGACAGAGATGTGCACTCCATATGCGTGCATATCTCCTGTCCATGTGTAGGGCTGACGTTTGAGCAGCAGCAGGGGCTCCAGCAGGGACCAGGGCCTCTCCATCCCACCGGCAACGTCTGGACCAGGTAAGTCTCCCTCCGACAAGTGTGTCTGACTGACAGTGGATTCCATGATAGCTTGTTTCCTCTTTGGTCCACCTTTCACGTTCCCTCTTCTCTCTCCCTCCTTTTCAATACTTTTTGTCTGTATTATCTTCAGTTTTTACTCAATATTCCGTTCTTTCTTTCTTAACGTTTGCGCTCTTTCTTTCCCTCTCTCCACAAACTTTTATCCGTTCTCCTTTCTGAACTAGTTGGTCACATTCCCATAGGACTGAGTCCTAAGTCTGTGCACGTGCACGCAGACCAACCAATCCCCTCTCCTGCACATGCGCCCTGCCTCTGCCACCTCTCTGGCTGCCTCACTGTTGCAGCTTCACAGTGATGCCTGTCTTCTGTGTGCGCATGAGGGCACCTCAGTGATTTCGTGTGCACGGTATGAAGTAGTCGCCTGTAATGAAGGCGGGGGACGGGCTCGTGCTTGGGTTTTGATCACGGATTTTGAGGTATGTCCAGGAGCACCGACTGTTGGAGAGAGGAGCTAGTCAGCCTGTCTTAAGTTCTGACCCACAGCGTTAAGTTTGATAAACTCATGGGAGAGGGCTAGCTGCCTGGCGGTATTGACTGGCAGTGATTATGGCTCTCATGGGGTTGAATAGGCTATACTTATAACCCACAAGGCAAGCTGCGGGTTTAACTGACTGATGGCTGTGATTTGAAGGGGTTAGTTTTATTTATAGTTCTGACTCTGGCCCATGACTCTGACCTGAGCATGAGAGCTGACCTTTGGTGTTTTGCTGCCTCGTGGTTAGGACCCCAAGAACATACTTTCTGACGTAGTACTCCCTTAAATGGATTGGGTAAACCCTATAGGTACACCCAACCAATGAAGCAACCAACCCATGGTTTTGTTATACTATGTCTGCCCCATGATTCTTACCAGCAGGGTCTGACTGCACCATGGTATTTAGAGCCCTGGTGTTTCTGACTCCGTGGGAAGCCGGCCCATGATACTGATTTACACTTGTTTGTCTGGGCCAGGGTTCTGCCCTCATAGGGGTAATCTGCCGTCCTGGGCCCTGAGTCTTAGGTTTATCTGCACAGTTGTTCTTATGCACATGGGTAGCTTGTGGAGGGTTATGATATACATCGGTTGACTAGTGTCTCACCTGACCCGTGTTTTGATGTGGAATTAGCTGGTTCATGGTTTTGACCCTAGTACTTAGCTGGTACACATTCTTACTAAGGACTCTCAATTTTTGTAATCCAATGCATACACCAAGAAACTTGCAGCAATAGAAATTATTTTGCATATAACAGTTCTTGCTAATCAGCGTGTGGGAACGGATTGTGAAGTTTTTCTTTAATATCTTTGCAGGACACTGAATTTACTGTTTAGATTTGGAGATTGCCCGTTGTCAACCCCTTTTTAGGTCTCGCCTGTCAATGCGCATGCACATTGAGCTGGCGAGAGATATAGGGGCTTATCAAAAGCGTAACCAAAACGGCGATTTGATGCTGTGCCCGTGAAAAGCCAGCTCAATGCGCAAGCGCATTGACCTAAAATGCGCGTGCACATCAAAGCCAGCCATCTGTTCCCCAGCTTGGTGCTGCCAGTAGCTCTTCAAAGGTATCCGCTCCTCCCCTAATTATTCACTCAGCCGTACTTTCAGTTTCACGGCCACCAGGCCGTGTCTCATTTTAACTTGTTGTGCCTTTCTGCCCCTATTAGACTCTTATCCGCTCCTCCCCTAATTATTCACTCGGCCGTACTTTATGTTTCACGGCCGCCAGGCCGTGTCTTTGTGCCTTTCTGCCCCTATTAGACTTGTATCCGCTCCTCCCCTAATTATTCACTCAGCCGTACTTTCTGTTTCACGGCCGCCAAGCCGTGTCTTGTTTTAACTTGTTGTGCCTTTCTGCCCCTATTAGACTTGTTTTCTCATTGCTTGTTGAGTTAGTCATGCCTTCTGCATTTGCACCAATCAACTCTGTTTTCTCTTCTCCCAACATGGCCCTTAACATGTACTCATTGTCTGGAGTCTACAAGCAGCGAGCCTTATTACTCTCAGCGCTCGTATTTTCCGTTCATGTAACAGGATTGGGAACTTGATTTAGTCCTCCGCCCTCCCAGGACTGCTGCTGCTTCTTGAGCTGACCTTTTCCGATAGCCCCAACCGGACGTAAGCTTTGGACATACCTGCTCCGCTGGAGCCGATCAGCAGCTCTTCAAAGGTATACGCTCCTCTCCTAATTATTCACTCGGCCGTACTTTCGGTTTCACGGCCGCTAGGCCGTGTCTCATTTTGTAAATTGATACTTGTATAGCGCACTACTCACCCGCAAGGGTCTCAAGGCGCTTGTACGAATAAAGCTGTGGAACCCATCCTGGCTGTCCCTGTGAGGCGTCCACTCCTGGGCACCCCCAAGGTGGAGGCCAGGCATCCTTAGCGTTGTGGAGGCCGTTGTGGAGATTAAGCAAGCTATTGCCCAGAGTTGCAGAGTGGGACTCCATGATTGGAATAGGCACCGAGGCGAGAATTATCAGGTCCTTGGAATTTTGAGCCCAAGACCCGCCGAGGCGGGGAATTGAACCCTGGTCCCTCTGCAACAGAGTCTGCCGCTCTAACCATTGAGCCACACTTCTTACCAACTTATCCAACTTTTAATTTTCTTGCTTTAGATGTACCTCTCTAATTTAATCTTTCTCTTCCCATCTGTGCCTCTTGCTTTCACTCCTTTTCCCTCGCCCCTTCCCTGTTTTCATGTCCATCATTTTGCCCCTCTCCCTATACCCGTAACATAGACAGTTTATGTGCAGATATACGTTTTATACTTTACCTATTTCGTGTAGGAGCTACACGAAAGGGCACACAGTAGTTGAGATAATGGGGTCACATCACTTCCAGACCCAAGCTGCTTTCTCTACCACCACCGATGTTTACCGTTCAAGTACTTTACTATCGTGAAATATTGTCTACGAGTGTGAATTGCGTTATTATTTTTGTGAGCTCGTTTCTCCCTCTGCCCATCTCCCCCTCTGCCTGCTCTCCTCTCTCTCTCCCTCTCTCCCTACCCTCTCTCTCCCCTCCATCCTTTGCTCTTGTTCTCCCCCTCTCTTCTTACCCTCCCTCTCTCCCTCTACCCTTTCTCCCTTTCCCTCTCTCTCTTTCCCTCACTTCCCTCTCCCCCTCTCCCTTTCCCTCTCCTCTCTCCCCATCTCCGTCTCTCTCTACTCTCTCCCCCTCTCTCTCTCCTCTCTCCTCCTCCCCATCCCCCACTCAGCACCTCCACAGCACCACTCAGCACCACCACAGCATCACTCAGCATCACTCAGCACCACCACAGCACCACCACAGCACCACTCAACACCACCACAGCATCACTATGCACCACCACAGTATCACTCAGCACCACCACAGCACCACTCAGCGCCACCACAGAACCACCACAGCACCACACTGCACCACCACAGCACCACCACAGCACCACTCTGCACCACCACAGCACCACTCTGCACCACCATAGCACCACTCTGCACCACCACAGCATCACTCAGCAATACCACAGCATCACTCAGCACCACCCCAGCATCACTCAGCACCACCACTGCACCACTCAGCATCACCACATCATCACTCAGCGCCACACCAGCATCACTCAGCACCACCACATTATCACTCAGCACCACCACATTATCACTCAGCTCCACCGCAGCATCACTCAGCACCACCACAGCACCACTCAGCACCACCCCAGCATCACTCAGCATCACCACAGCACCACTCAGAACCACCCCAGCACCACTCAGCACCACCCCAGCATCACTCAGCTCCACCGCAGCATCACTCAGCACCACCACAGCACCACTCAACACCACCCCAGCATCACTCAGCGCAACCACAGCATCACTCAGCGCAACCACAGCATCACTCAGCGCAACCACAGCATCACTCAGCGCAACAACAACATCACTCAGCGCAAACACACCATCACTCAGCGCAACCACAGCATCACTGGTTCAAATATGTTCTTTCAATGTTTCAAGCAGTTTTCAAGCTTACAAGCTTTATTACAAATCACAAAAAGATGTTAATTTTTCACTTCTGTTCTTGAATAAAAAACACTGAATATAATCTCCACAAAAGTTATTTACAAAACTTAAAGCTATTGACATTACAAATTAAATACATTATTTAAGTATTAATTATTTTAAAAAAATTAAAAGCCATTGTTATTTGTAATATCAATACATCTAAGTCACGTAAATACAATACATGTTGCATTACAAATGCTATAGGTGTCACATTTGCGAAAGTTATAACTATTGGCATTGTAAATGACAAAGCTATTATTTTAGCTATTTTAAAAAACAACACATACATTTAAAAAAAGTCATTTATAAGACCAATAGCTCAAACGTTCCTAATGCGAGACCTATTGCATTTCCAATGCTTGTTGGAATTTGTCCTGGATAGTGGTAGGATTCCGCAGTTTGTGGCTGAACTTATCTATGGCAGTTTCGCGCTTGACACCATTGTGAACAAATTCTTCATATTAACTTTAGTTTTTTTGCTGGCATACATTTGACCTAGGCAAAAACAACAGCTGATGGACAGAATGCAGAACAATGTCATACATTCACCCCAGTACAGAGATCTGGGCCTAAATCCATCGTTTTTTTGCACTCCACACCACCGCAGTCCAGACATGGCCATATGCAAATCAGCCTTGACCCTGTGCCTCATGGAAACAGTCCAGCCCGAACTGTCAAGCAATGCCTTTCCTGGACCGGAATCAAGCATCCTAGGACCGGTTTCTGGCTTTCAGCCGTCATCAGCCAGGATAGCTTGACTCAGTGGTGTGGAGAGCAAGGGACTCACGTCTGAGCATACCCATCCTACATTTGACCTAGAGCAGTTTCCTGATGCCCCGCCTTGACTGCTGAAGCCTGGAGCTGATGGTTGTGGTCTTCCCCTTTGCACCTGGGATGAATTGATGAGCAGTAGATGTTTTAGGTGATTTTCCCGAGTCTTCCATCTGTTTGAGATAGGAGAAATTCTCCTTTGCCACCTGTTCTATTCAACCAGGCAGATTGCCCTCTGGGATTGAGAACTGGCTTTGCAAGATCATTGACTTTGCATGTATCCAATGGAGGAGCTCAGTGAAGAAGAATTGTTCTGCTTCCTATGTGCAGAAGGAGGAAAAGCCAAAAACTCTGAACTGCTTGCTCCATGCCAAACACTTATCAACCATGTAGACCCCCAACTGAGAGGTATGGTTTTAAAATGGTGGGTCCTTCTAAGTGGGTATTTGCACCTCATTCTCTCTTCTGCCCGCTCTTCTTGTTCTTAAACTCTTTCAATCTGTTTGCCTCGCCCCTCCAATTCCTTTGGCAGTCGTCAGACTTCTGCATCGCTTGTTAGTTTCCTTTCCTGAGTCCTTTGAGTGTGACGCCCATGCAGTGAACATCCAAGCAGCAGGTGTTACTGGTAAGTTGTTTAGCATTTTAGGCAAAAGCTGATGTTTAAACAATACTTTGTTTTTCTGTATCTTTTGTGGGACTCGTTGCTTTAGATTTCTGCCTGAGAGCCCCCTGAAAGACGTTTGAGTTAACAAGCTGTGTACTGTTTTTCCAAGGCCCAGATAATTGGAAGCTTGAGCTGTTTATCTGTAGACAGACTCCCAACACTCATCTCATTGGTCTTTTAGTTTTGTCATCAAAATCTTTGTTGTGCTCAAGTGAATCCTATGTAGGATATTGTGGCAGTGTGTAACTGTCTCTTCTCTAGGGCCTTTGGATAGTGTGAGCGAGTTCCCCCCCCCCCCCCAAAAAAAAGACTTGGCATTGTGTGTTGGGAGTGTATCTTCTTTTGTTAACCAACATCAGTGCCCAAACAATACATATTATCTCAATTACCTTTGGATTACAGCAGCCAGACATCGATGCATAACTGTTTAGGAGCTGAAATGTAGGAGTAAAGAATATTTGTAAGATGAACAGTGGAATGGCGAGGAGTGGGAAAAGTGAATATCTGCAGAGAAAGGGATATTTTTGGTAGCAAGATTTAAGGAGCGAGAATAATGTTAAGGGTCAGTTGAAGAGGGCTTCTTTGCAAAACGTATATTATGCATATTCTGTTACTAGATACACTTCACAATTTTTCTTTGATGCTTCAGTGAATGGTGCTTTTCATTTTGATGGTTCAGTGTTGTACTGCATGAAGGAATGCAAGGTACCTTGGTGTAAGGCTCTGGTCTTTGCTGATAATTATAGGACTGATTGATCATTTGAGGTACAACATGGCAGGAACCCTAAAAAATGCATTAAATATGTTATAATTTTGTTGGCATATGAAACTGCCACGCACAACTGGTATTTTTAGGTCTCACAGACCTGCGTTGCTGCGCACATGTGCTGCTCGCTCTGCGTGGCTTCTTGTAATCGAGATTTCAGAAGTGGACTTGAAGCCCCCCCCCCCATTAATCCCTTTTGGCTGGCGTCATCGTTTATGCTAAACGCTGGCTTCCGATTCAAAATGAGGCTTCTTTGTTACCGCCCTGTCTCCTTCTAGGATGGCCCATCCAGACTGGATCTTTTGCCTCCCTCCTTACACAGTCTCCTTCATTAGTCGGGATGCACTATATTTTTGTCACAATGCAATAGCTTGTTTAAAATGCGCCTCGGGCGGGCTCTCTTACCTCGTCCTCGGACCTCAGGCGAAGCAGCGCCCTCTACCCACACCGCTCTCCTTCCTTTGCATAGCTCGCCAATGGGGATTTGGGGGGGCGGCCGACCGGAGGGAGGCTCGCCCCCCCGGCGATTTTTGGGGCACCGTAGAGGGGGGGGAGGAAGTTTGGCACTCAGGGCGCGCCGTAGCCGGCGCATTTTGGGCTGTTTGGGTGGGTTGGTAAGTTTGGGCTGGTTGGGTTTAAAACCGGCCATTTTGTGTCACAGCACACTGTTTCGTGGTGCGGTGACACAGCAGCCAGGGGTGATCCTTCGTGTCCGTGTCGGGGCCTGTACGGTTGAGGGCGCGTGGCGTTGCGACGGGCGTTGCTGGTGTTTCAGTGCCCGGGATTAAGGAGGAGTGCCTGTCGGCTGTGGGCGTGTGGTTAGAGCGGCGGTGGACGGGTGATTGTGGCAATGTCCGAGGGAGATGACCCGCGTGTAGCCGAAGCGATACGGCTGCTGGGGGAAGCGGGCCGCTTAGATGTCCTGCAGCCTGGCATTAAGGTAGGCCGCAGCGGCGCGCTGCTGACGGCGCCGCTGCGGCTGTGGCTACGTGCGATCCGCCGCGGTCGCGGCAAAAGATGGCTCAGCGGGGCGGGCGGGGGGGCGGAGGAGCAGGGGACGGTGAACAACGCGCCGAGGCAGCTCCGCGGGGCAAGGCGAGAAAGAGCGCCAAGAGTGGAGGGCGGAAGGGGAGGAAACGGCCCCTGCAGTTTATCGAGGAGGTGGTGGGAGGAGGGGAGGGGAGGGACGAGTGTGACGGCGGAGGTACGAGGGGGGTTGGGGGGGAGGGGCGCGTGAGACATCGGAGGAGCGAGGGGGCGGGGGGAGGGGGGGACGGTGGCCTGGGAACGGTGGGGCCGTGAGGGGAGGGGGGGACGGTGTAGGGGGAGGCCGGGGGGGTGGGGAGCCTGAGGTGGTGGGGGGAGGCGGGGCAAGGGGGGGGGGAGGGGCCAGGTCAGGGGGAAAAAGGGGGGCCAGGGGACGGGAGCAGGTGGGGGGGGATGAGGGGGGGCGGTTTCCCCCTTGCTGATTGAAGACACGGACTTGGAGGGGGAGGGGGAAGGGGGTGGAGGGGGGGCAGATACGGAATTGGACTGGAGCTCATCGTCGGCAGAGGAAGGGGGGAGCGTGGGGAGCCGGGGAGGTGTGGCGCTGCCGGGGCGAGGAGAAGGGGGTGGGGGGAGGGGCCAGGCGGAGGGCCGGGGCGGGCGCGGGGCGGGGTGCGCGGAGGTGGCGGTGCGCCAGGCAAGAGGGGTGGGTCGGGGATGGCGGGGTGGGTCGGGGGGACAGGGGAGGAGTGGGGAGGGAGAGTGTGTGGGTGGGGGGGAAGTGGCGGCCACTGGGGGAGGTTCGGGGGAGGGGAGTATGGGGGCGCCCTGGGGGGGTGCATGGGGTGGCGGGCGCGGGGGAGGGGCAGGGCCGAGTTGGGGTTTCGTAGGGTGGGGGGGGGGTGGAGCGGGGAAGGGGGTTGGGACCTCGGGGGCGGGGGGGTCCCGTCGCGGCGCGGCGGTCACTCGGCCGGATGGGGGAGGGGAGCGGCGATGGGGTGGGGGGGTGGGGCAGGGGGCAGTGCGTGGGGGGGGCGGGAGTGGCTGTTACCCTGGCATGCTAGACTCCACCTTTTTTCCTTGGCAGGAGCTGTTTGCGAGGCGCTCGGGGGAGCAGCATGCGGCTCCCACCCACCGAGTGGATGGGCCGGCTCTGTTTGGTGCGGACGGCCGAGCTCCAGCGAGGGACCTACTTCGTGAGCATGGCGAATGGAGGCGTGATGCGTCTCCGCCGGCCCCTCCCCAAAGGGTCACTACGGCCGCCGGGGGTAGGGGAGCGAGGAAGGATATGAATGACACTGATTTGAATGCGGGGGAGGATGGAAGAGTGAGTGCGGAGTGGATGGATTTGATGCGAGTGTGTCGGGAGAAAGCGGGTTTGAGCCGGCTGGAACCCCAGGTGGGGGGCCGGAGTGGTGTGGAACCGGGTGATGAGGAGTCGGAAGAGGAAGGGGAGCTTAGGGAGGACGGGGGGTGCTGGTAACGTTGTTGACAGTGTGTTGCAGGTTCCAGCAAGGCGAGAAGTGCCAGCAAGGCAAGAAGCGCCAAGGGTGACGGCCCCCTCAGCTCCACTGGTTAGGCGGCGGGATCCAGGAAGGACGCCGACCTTGACGCCAGGTAAGACAGGTGATGGCGCGGGGGTGGCAAGCGGCGATGTGTGGAGGTTTCAGTGGGGACGGGGGGCGACGGGGAGGATGGGTGGCGGCTGGTACGGGGACGGTATGTGCAGGATGCGGGTATGGACACGGACAGGGCGGCGCAGGGCGATGGGCAGCGTTTCGCCGGCTGCGGGGGAGAAGGAGACGGCGGGGGGGGTGGGGGAAGGGGGGGAAAGAGTTGCGTGGTGCCAGTGCGGAAGCTACCGTACATGGGACTTACCAAGCCGTTGGGAGCCCACCTGTCGGCGGCGACGAAGGAGAAGATCTGGAAGGGGGAATACGTAGACATTCTGAAACTCTTGCACAGGGAATTGACGTCCAAAGAGGGGTCTAAGGAGGAGGAGCAGGAGTTAGCTAGGCGCCCAAAGGTTCCCCTGACATTAGACAACTGGTCGGCGGCTTTTCTCATTTATGCAAGTGTGTACTGCGAGAAGTTCCCAGACCGGTGCGTCGCGTTGTTCAAATACATGGATGTCGTGCGGAGGGCTCAGGTGACCTATGGCGGGTATGCATGGTCGCCCTACGACGAGGAGTTCCGGGCGCGCATGGCAGCGGACCCGGAAGCGCAATGGGGGGAGCTGGATTCGGATTTGTACCAGCAGACGATGGGAGGGGCGAAGTTCGGCCGCACCATCTATACAGCGAGCGGCCTGCCACTGGTGTCGCCCCCCTTTGTGGCCCGCCCCACCCGTGGGAGGGTGGGTCAGGGAGACTCGGGAAGTCAGGCGGCAGTGGGAGCCTGCTGGGACTTCAACAGGGGAGCCTGCGGGAGGGCGGCGTGCAAATTCCGGCACGAGTGCTCGTCATGCGGCCGGAAACACCCAGCGTTCTGTTGCTGGGGGCCCGGGGGCCCGCCGGGGCAACAGCCCGCCCAAGGGGGGACCCCAGCCAGAGGAGGAACGTGGGGGGGACGGGTGGGGGCAGAGGGGGGGGAGCGGGGACCTTGGGAAAAGGCTCGTACGCCGGTTAGGTTCGAGGGAATGGAGCCCTGGTTGGCAGCTTATCCGCGGGCGGAGGATGCAGCCGTGCTACGTCAGGGTTTTCGGGAGGGTTTCAGGCTGGGGTACGAGGGCCCACGGATTGCTCGCTGGGAGGACAATCTGAAGTCGGTGAACGCACACAAGGGCATTGTATGAGAGAAGCTTTTCAAAGAAGTCAGGGAAGGGAGGATGGCGGGCCCCTTTACGGCGCCGCCGTTACCGGGCCTGATAATATCCCCCATCGGGGTGGTGCCCAAGAAGGAGGAGGGGCAGTTCCGATTGATTCAGCACTTGTCGTGGCCGGAGGGGGAATCAGTCAATGCATACACTGCGGCGGACTTGGCGACGGTGACATACTCGTCTGTGGACGTGGCGCGGAGGCTGGTCGCAGCAGAGGGCAGGGGCGCGTTGATGGCAAAGTGCAATATCAAGTTGGCGTTCCGGCTTCTTCCAGTGCACCCGGCAGATCACCAGTTGCTGGGGATCCAGTTCCAAGGTCTCATCTTTGTGGATAAGGCGCTGCCAATGGGGTGTTCCATTTCATGCGCGCTGTTTGAGCGTTTCAGCTCATTCCTGCAGTGGGTTTTTTCCAGGCGCACAGGCTCGGAGTCAGTGACGCACTATCTGCATGACTTTTTCCTGGTGGGGCCGCCCGGTGCGGCGGACTGTCAGCGGCTGCTGGATGGTTTGGCCGGGTTGATGGGGGATTTTGGGGTTCCCTGGCGCCAGAGAAGACGTGCGGTCCCAGTACAGTGTTGTCCTTTCTCGGTATCGAGCTCGACTCGGTCGCCATGGAAGCACGCCTACCGGAAGACAAGAGGTCTGCCATGCGGGGTTTGGTGGATGGAATGTTGTCGAAGAAGAAGGTGACGGTCCGGGAGGTGCAGGTGTTGCTCGGACATTTGAACTTTGCCTGCCGCGTGGTGCGGGCCGGCCGAACTTTCTGCCGGCGGTTGGGTTTGGCGTTGTCCGGTTTGCCTTTGCCTCATCATCATGTGCGCCTTTCCGCGGGAATGAAGGAGGATCTGCGCATGTGGCGGGCGTTCCTGGAGCGTTTCAACCCGGTTCCGATGGCGCCGGCGGAGGACTGGGAGTGGGACGTCACCATGTTCTCGGATGCGGCGGGCGTCGGCGGCTTCGGGCTGTACTGGGACGGAAAGTGGTGCACGGAGCAGTGGCAGGCGGGAGGGAGGAGCATTGCGTTCTTGGAGTTGTTCCCGTTGGTGGTGGCAGTCACGGTGTGGGGGGGGCATTGGCCCACAAAAGGGTGTTGTTCCGGGTGGACAACATGGCCATTGTGCAGGTGGTCAACAGACAGTCGGCCAGGGACCCGCAAGTGCTGAAACTGATGAGGGTGTTTGTGCTGCGCTGTTTGGAGAACGACATACTGTTTCAGGTGCGCCACGTCCCGGGTGTGGACAATGACATTGCTGATGCTTTGTCTCGTTCACAGTGGGAGAGATTCCATGGGCTAGCCACGACAGTGGAGGAGGTCAGGACGCCGGTGCCGGAGGATCTGTGGCCGGTGGGCGAGGCCGGGTCTTTCAGTTGGTGAAGGCGTCGGTGGCAGTGTCTACATAGAAGACGTACGAGCTAGCTTGGGAGGAATTCCTGCAGTCAGGTGCGGTGCGCATCGGGGACCGGTGGCGGCGCGAAGAGCAAGTGGTAAGGTTCATGCTGGCGCTCATGGAAAAAGGTTTGTCTAGGGTCTCGATTGCGGGCAAGTTGTCGGCGGTGGCATTCATGGGCAAGATGTGGTGGGGGTACCCCCCGTCGGCGGGTGAGCTGGGGACCAGGTTGCTGGAGGGGTGGGCGAGAGAGAGGGGGTCGGCGGCGCGGCTGCGCCGTCCCATCACGGTGGACCTGCTGGAAGGAGTGGTCGGAGCGCTCCCGAAGGTGTGCCGGGATGAAGGCGAGGTGGTGCAGTTTTCTACATTGATGTCCTGGCTTTTCTTCGGGGCGTTCCGGGTGTCGGAGCTGCTGGGGGGTAGGGGGAGGCGGGGGTTGTTGTGGGGGGACGTAGAGGTGTGGGAGCAGGAGGTGGCCGTGCGTTTGAGACGGTCAAAGACGGACCAGCGGGGGGTTGGAACCTGGGTGGTACTGGGTCCGGGTGGCCGGGAGGGGTGTGCCCGGCGGCGTGGGGTAGGCGGTTGATGGCGAACGGGGGCGAGAAGCAGGGGGAGGTTTTTGGTCGAGGTGGGGGGATTGGAGTCACCGCGTCACAGGCGTTGTGGGTCCTGCGGAGCGCCCTGCGGTACGTGGGAGAGGATCCCCTAGTTTTCGGGACGCATTCCTTTCGAATCGGGGCGGCGACGGAGGCGGTTCGAAGGGGTTGGGGGAAGGAAGAGATACAGAGGCTGGGGCGGTGGAAGTCTGATTGTTACAGGACGTATGTGCGGTTGAGGGAGGTGGAAGGGTTGATGCTGCAGTGATTCCCGATTCTGACATGTGTGTCTTTACAGGTGCTGTGGCGGGGCCAGAGGTGGCTGTGCTGAATGTATATATTGTGGGCCATTCGTTCGTCAAAAGGGCGGAACAAGCGGAGTGGGACAGGCATCGGACACTCAATTTGGGATTGGATACGGGGTTGTACAGGTGCCATTGGAGGGGAAAAGGGGGTAGGCGGTGGCATGAGTTATTTCCTTTGTTGAACTCAATGGTGAGAGGGGGGGTGTGCCCGGATGTGGTAGTGATTCACCTGGGGGAGAATGACCTGGTACAGTGCAAGGGGTTAGCACTACTCAAGCAAATGAAGCGGGACTTGAAGGAAATCAAGGAGCAGTGGGCGGGCTGCCATGTTATATGGTCAGAGTTCATCCCTAGGCGGGTGTGGAGGGGGGCTGAGCGCCCAGCGGCCGTTGACAGAGCACGAAGGAAGATCAATCGGGAGATGCGGGACTTCTGTGACAGGGAAGGTGTGGGGAGAATGGAGCACCCGGAGTTGCGCTATGGCGCAGTATATTTTTTCCGGGAGGATGGGGTTCACCTGTCCAGGTATGGAATGGAGCTTTATATAGTCCAGCTGAAGGAGGCGTTGGATGGGGCTTTGGGGGTGCTCAGGTATCCCAGGAGACAGGAGTCCTAGTGGGGGGGGTCGAAAGTCGTAAACGGCTTTCGAGTGGCGCTGTCCTAAGGAGATAGGGGGGCTTTGCTGCAGGCATGTGGACTCGTGGTAGCGTGGGTGAGGTCATGGAGGTCAGTGGGGCATGCTGTAGGAGGGTAGGTTGCGGAGCGGATGTGTTGTTTACAATTGCAATGTTTGGGGGTAACATGTTAGGGGTGGGGGTGGGGGGGGGGGGGTCAGGCAGTTCTTATTTAGTGAGCAGTAGTTTTGTTCGGCACAGGCCAGGGGGGATGTTTTGTGGTAGGTGCACCTGATTCCAATAAAGCGGCCTTTGTCACACATTTCAGTTGTCTGTGTCAGTGCTTCCCCCCCTCACCTACTGGTGTGCCCCAATGGGGATTTGGGGGGGCGGCCGACCGGAGGGAGGCTCAGCCCCCAGGGGATTTTTGGGGCACCGTAGAGGGGGGGAAGGAAGTTTGGCACTCAGGGCGCGCCGTAGCCGGCGCATTTTGGGCTGTTTGGGTGGGTTGGTAAGTTTGGGCTGGTTGGGTTTAAAACCGGCCATTTTGTGTCACCGCACACTGTTTCGTGGTGCGGTGACACAGCAGCCAGGGGTGATCCTTCGTGTCCCGCCCACCCTCCCTGTGGTATAGTGGGGGGAATTTGGGGTTTCTGTCCCGGGGTCATTGGGGGGTTGGTCATGGTATCCATTGGAAGGGTTTTATTGGATGATGGTGCACTGGTTAGGGCTTCGTTGTGTTGTCGCTGAAGCAGGTGCTGTTTTTGGGGGCGCTGTACTAAGGAGATAGGGGGGTTTTGCTGCAGGCCTGGGGACTCGTGTTAGCGGGGGTGAGGTCATGGAGGTCAGTGGGGCATGCTGTAGGAGGGTAGGTTGCGGAGCGGATGTGTTGTTTACAATTGCAATGTTTGGGGGTAACATGTTAGGGGTGGGGGTGGGGGGGGGGGGGTCAGGCAGTTCTTATTTAGGGAGCAGTAGTTTTGTTCGGCACAGGCCAGGGGGGATGTTTTGTGGTAGGTGCACCTGATTCCAATAAAGCGGCCTTTGTCACACATTTCAGTTGTCTGTGTCAGTGCTCCCCCCCCTCACCTACTGGTGTGCCCCAATGATCTCTTGATAAGCGAGGTCTGATTGCCAAAGCCGGTTCCCAGATGCCCTGGCTGCTTCAGACGACAGGAGAGATCGCACGTGTGGTGCCCAGAAATCTCCGCTCCTCGCACCGCTGGCATGACGCAGCCTGTCCGCCTCCACGCGCAAGGCTAATCAGTTCTGAGGAGAGTGTCGGTTTTCTGGTGTTTTAATTTTTATTTCACGCCATAACTCATGAGGTTATTTATCCAGGTCCGTTATGCCTTGAAAGAAGGTCTCACAAGGCAACACACCACCACGGACTGGGTGCACTTCACGTCACATTTACGGCTACAGCAAGAAACCCATGCGCCTTAACAGCACAACTTCGCACCGCTAGACTTCAGCAGCTATTTCAAATGGCCATTTTTCTAATTTCCATACATTGCAGGTTAGCAAGACCTGCAGTTTTTTTTGGCTTTTCTAAACACTATCTTAATAGGAGCTACCCTCACTAAATAGCCTTCACCGCAGGTCACTCAAATATCAGCTGCAGGCCTGGAACTGGATTGGGCACACGCCCCTACGTACCCACTCTGCTCGATCCCTCGCCATGAAGGCGGCTGCATTTCTGAAACCTTAGTGCGTTTACCCACCTCCTTCCGTCACTCAAGTTTCTGAGCCATCTGTAGACTGTGCGGCCCTCGAGATGCCAGGACAGATCCCCTCCGGTGGGGATCTGTTGCACTGGCAATGGGCCAAGTTTTCCTCTCAACTTTTTGGTGCCACCAAGTGGTACGTCTCCCTTATGATATGCAATTTTACGGGTGCTACCAAGAAGCTCCTTTCACCAGGCAGTGGAACCACTCACCCACCCTGCTTTACAAATAACCGAACATGCATTTTTAAATAATTCTGTACACCGAATGGCTCCATAACATTACAAGTTCTGAAAGCAATGACTCCTGGTAACAAGCATTTGCAATGCAATAGTCTCGCATTTACACGAGTGTTGGCTACTGGCATTGTAAATGACAATGCCTTTTATTTATGTTTTAAAAACGAAAACAAAAATAAAAGGTATTGTTATTTACAATGTCAATAGCTGAAACTCGTGTAAATGCGAGACCTATTGCTTTGCAAATGCTTGTTTTAAGGTGTCGCCTGCACAGCTCACTTTGAGGGTTACAGCAATTGACGTGTTTTTTTTTTTTTAAACATGTTTTTTATTGTTGCATCATCAAGCATGAAAAGAGAAAGAATCATCAGCTGACGTGGCGTCAACATTTAGCCGCGGTCAGCAGTTCGCGCAACTTTTCTGTAACAAAACCTGGTCAATATGACATTTCATCCATCGTACAGCAATTGACGTGTTATAGAGATGCAGTGATGGGAAAGTTTGACCTTACAGTCCTGTGCAAGCTTATTTTGACCTTTAAGAAATTAACCCAGTAGACGTATGACCCGAGCTTGGTGGTGATTATGTAGAGGCCTCCAGCTCATCATGTTTACATTATCATCTGGGATTGGGATTTAGCATCAGGACACAGTTCATTTCAGCAGCTTGCTTTTCATTTCAATTCTCTAGCTCTTCTTGAAAAGAAGGCATTCACGTCGGGTACACAAAGGCTACAAGACTACTCCATATTATCTGGACACCAATGCCTTAGTCCTGGAATTTGGTTTACAAACTAATGCATTCTAGGAGTTGTAGTTGTGGTTAATTTGAGTTGATCAATTGAACAATAACACATGAAAAGAATAATTTGCACAAGAAAAATGCATCTTTGGTGAAATGCAGTCATCTGGTGACTAGCGTCTTTCATTTGCTAATGCATGGGAAGCACATACTGCTGATTTTAGTTATGCTATTGCTAATCCCACTGTGGGTTGATTTATAACTTCTGCTTGTTATTGGAGAATTGTAAAGGTCTTGATGGAATCCACAGTTGTTGAAGGAGGAGTTGGCCTAACGGCTAGGGCGGTCGACCTTGAATCTGGGGAACTGGGTTAGAGTCTGGGAAATGACGCTGAACATCCTGTGATTCTGGGCAACTCACTTAATTTCCCCGTGCCTAACAAAGAATGAATGTGTCCTCATGTAATGCAACGGGTGCTATGTAAAGCGCTCTGATACCCGATTCGGGTCATGTTCGCGCTATATAAAACTCTGTAAAATAAAAAAACTTCCAAGAACCTTCTTATGCATTCCCGACCGTGTTAAGATTATTTCCGAGGAATTTCGACAGAAAATGGGGTTTGACTAGTAAACACATTTTCAAAATGGAGTTAAAATCACTTTCATGAACAACTATTTTTAATAACCTATTTATTTACAGGCAGTCCATGCTCTGAATGAGAAGATCATATGACATCTCAACAGATCTGAATGATTTATTTATTTATTTATTTATTATTGCAATTTGTAAAGCGCATACGTATGCCCGTGGGCGCCTTGGCGCTAAGATTACAGTTAGGATCTCTGAGGGTGGCCGCATAGTGCCAAAAGGACACATTACTGGTCAAACAACCACGTCTTCAGCAGTTTCCGGAACTGGAGAAGGGATTGACTCGATCTAATTGTTAACGGAAGCGAGTTCCAGAGTCTGGCTGCTATCACCATGGAGCGCTTTTCTCCCCAAGTAGCCGTCCTGGTACGGGGTACTGCAAGTAGATGCTGTGACATAGATCTCAATTGTCTAGATGGACAGTAGGTAGCAAGCTGTTCTCAAAGGAACTTTGGCCCTTGGTTATGGAAGGCCTTAAATGTCAAACAGAGCGATTTAAATTTAATTTGATTTCTGATTGTTAGCCAGTGGTAGTTTCTAATAGTGTGGCTGATTGATTTAAATTTAGGGGTCCTGGATAGTACTCTTGCTGCCGCATTTTGAATCATTTGCAGCTTGGAAATTACCCGGTTTTGTGCATTAGCAAATAGGCCATTGCAATAGTCTAAAGAGGAGAGCACGAGGGTGCTCACCACTGTTTTGCCAGCGCTTTCCGAAAGAAATGGGATGATTTTTCGTATAAGCCTGAGTTTATGATGGGCGTTTGCCGCGGTTTGGTTAGCATGTGCCACAAAGTTGAGCTTCTCATCAAAGACTATTCCCAAATTTCTGACCCTAGCTGCTGGTACTGGTACGGCTCCCAAGGATGAGGGCCACCATTCTGCTGACCATAGAGGGGAGATCTTCCCGAAGATGACTACCTCCGTCTTCTCGGAGTTCAACCTAAGGCAGTTGGTCTTCATCCAGTCTTTGATTGCTTGACTGATGATTGCCATGGTATGATGATCCCACCATCTGAAACAAATTGTGGGAACGGGGCGAAGGTGGGGTTCAGGGGCAGAGAGGCGAAATTGTCTGCTCCTTTTACGGGCCAGATCACCTGCTAGAACATGAGCGTTCAAGCCCACAACAAAGTGCCAAACAGCTACGACACACCATGCCATTTATGTTCTTGCTCACACGTCCACATTCACACACAGCCAATATAAACCTCTAACCCTAGAAACCTATGATCCTACTCATCACAATATCTAGACCACCGACAGAAAAGAACACATGCTGCAGGTAGCCATTCTCCATGATGCAGTCACCACTGATACTAACACTTTTCACAGATATGGTGCACAATCACAGAAACATCCCTCACCCTTACCTTTGCAAACATTTACAATATCCTCACCCCCAGTTTACAACAGAGTTCACGCTGTTCATTCACATAAGTAAAAAAAAGAGGGTGAGTCAGTGAAAAAACATGTCCTGCATTGAATAAAAACACCTTCAAACACACCTGTGAAAGTTCGACATGTTGTCTTCTCTCAGCAGCTAAGATATCTTCAATTTATCTATATATTTTTGGGAGCATTTATATAGTGCAAACTATCACTAATAATATCGTCTCTAGATGCTTTAAAATAGCTGCCAAACAGAAAAGAGATTATTAACTTTATGATATAAACAGACAGGTCTTTAATTGTTTCCTGAACCTAAGCAGTTACCCTCCATAAGTTAAGAAGAAGAGAGTTAAACTATTTAGGACCTAGGATGGAAAAGCCCCTAACCCCCCATTTTACCTATCAATATTTGGGAACTATGAACTGCATGGAATTTTTAGATGTTTAGAAGCTCATCAAACTGTGTGCAAAGAAGTGTTGATGCGTTTTCTGGCTTTTATAACAGAACATGGCAAATGGGTTTTCTAGATCTCTGGTACTAAGGACTTAGTCAATTTGCCAACCTACGTGCTGAAACACCTAAAGAGAAAACCCCCCCAAAAAATCTTCATCCCTCTGGATGACCTAAAGACTTTAGTGCAATGACTAGTACTCCCTAATCTGGACGGAGTTAATGCAATAATCACTGATACTCCGTAAAAATCCACTCATACCAATGACATCCGCTAGACCTCTCTGCGACGAGGCAATATGATCACATCACTCCTACACATAAGCTCAACTGACTATCAATTGAAACGTTAAGCATATTCAAAATGATGTGCATAAACCACAAAGCTGTCTATACTGGAAAGCCAAACTACCACACAAACAAATTATCTAAAGCTGGACAAAAGAGGCCTCCGCGAAGCTCTAACACTCTATTCCCGATTCCCTCAAAATTCAAAAGAAAAAAAGTCACTCGCCCGTTCCTTCTCTGGAAATGCACCTAGAAATTGGAAGGCTCTAACACAGGAACTATGTGACAATCAACCTTTTGTATACCTCTGAAAAAAAACCTAAAACTATTTCTTATTAACAAATACCTGAACCCATCCTTCTAAAATAATCGTCTGGCTCAGATGCACCCTCCAGCAAAGAGCCCATACATATCCTCCTCTGAAACACCTACTCATGTATTCCGCCATCACCTGTTACTACCTACCATCACTACCCCAGAATTTTACTGGTCTCCTTTTATACCCCCTATTGAATACTATTCCCTGTATATATACACAACTTTATGTTTATTTTTGTATTACATATTCCTTGTAATGTAATCTATGCAAACTTTGAAACACGCTCTGATGCCCACAGGCCTAGGTTGCGCTATACAAAACACAATAAATAAACAAAACCTGAGGCAGAGAACGTTGTAGACTGCTATGACTTCACAACCCCCTGAGCACTACTTGACTGTGTTGCATTCTAGGTAATGATCAGCCCTGTGAGATTTCACAGAAAAGTTAGTGGAATCTAAAACTCTTTCATCACGCATAGGCACACTAAAGAACACTAAGAATCCAGAATTGTATTTTGACGATTTAAAAAAAAATCAAAATCATATCCTAGTGCACACAATATGAATAGCAAACATTCGGCTGACTAAACTTAACACCAAGAGAAGACTATTCAAGTTTCAAAGATGGTTTGCTCCTGCATACCTTTTCTAAACAATGTAAACAAAGTTGAGCAAAGAAACAACAGCTGCTGTTACTGTCTGCAAGTCTGCATATAAGCTGAGTAAAGGATTGATGTGCCATCCACTTACCATTCAGTAAGTCAAGGTGATTAAGGCTTTTGTATGACCCTCGTTGAATCCTTTGTGTGAAGTTCCTCTCTATATAAAGTTCTGTTCTAGTTTCTATATTCCGTCTAAACATTACTGAACAGTATCAAAATAAACAATTTGTAGTAAAGGCCTTCTAAGCTTTCACTTACATTCTGTGAAACTTTGCTAATTTCAATGAAGCCTTCATTATTCAAAAACAATCACTGGAAGGACAATGAAAAGCTGAGAAAGCAAGAATAGATGTAAACAGGCTGAATTATTGTAGGCTGAATTATCACGTTGCAATGAATAACAACTTTAATATATGTACATTCATATTTGAAACATATACCTAAAATGCATACAATTTGAAATCTCTGGTGGCCGTCTGAACTCAACCCCCCCCCCAGAACCAGTTCAAACCGCCCGCAACCTTGGCTTTCAATTCAACACCTCCCTCTCCTGCAAAACTCAAATCAATAAAGTCACCTCAGCCTGCTTCGGGAAACTTCGAATGATTAAAAAAATCATCCCATACCTCCCACTTGAGTCCCGCAAAACGGTGGTTCCTGCCCTCATTACTGCTCATCTGGACTATGCCAACAGCCTATACGTAGGCGCCCCCACTTACCTCATCTACCAACTTCAAAAAGTCCAGAATGCTGCGGCCAGGCTAGTCTGCAATATCCCCTACCGCCATTCCATCACACCCCACCTAATCAAACTTCACTGGCTCCCAATAAAACTCCATATTCAATTCAAGGCCTTAACACTGGCCTTCAGAGCGCTCAATGACCGAGGCCCATCCTACCTACGTCACAGAATGAGGTTTTCACAAGCACCAAGAAACCTGAGATCCAATCATCTTTGCCTCATGATCTGCCCCCGCTTTCGCCTCACACGTACAGGAGGAAGGGCCCTGGCAGGAGCCACTTCCAAACTGTGGAATCAGCTACCCACAGAGCTAAGACTCCTGACGTCCGAACCCCAATTCAGAAAAAAACTAAAGACCTGGTTATTCTCACAGATCTAAAGACCCCACTTTACTCCTCCTCGACCCTCCTGAGACTATGTCTTCAGCGCCGGGACACCTCCGTCGGAGGTAGCTGTGCGCTCTACAAAATTCTAAATAAATAAATACCTAGAAGAGAAACTACATGATTTTAACAGTGTGGGCTTGAGATGACATACTTTTTATACAAAAAACAGGCAGTTTTTTAATTAGATTGTTTAGCAATAAGAAGTAGATGAAGGTGCTGATGGCATACCGATCCTTGGACTTTTTTTGTAGATTAGAAAGTAAGCTAATGATAGCATTTTGGCTGTGTTGTAGTTGATCAACTGAAGTTTCGGTAAACTGAAATAAATTGCATCCCTGTAATCACATTTTGTGCGACTATAGGCATTCGCATCTTCCACTTTGTGTAGAGATTATAGAAAAGGGAGGGTTCTTGGTTGAAATCTACACAATTTAGAAATTGGTCTTACTGAATTATCTGTATTGAGCTGAAAAATCAAAGGTGAATCCTATGTTGCAAATTGCTGTAGTTGGCATGGGGCAGTTACCCAAAGTAGTGAGCTAATAGGAGTCATTCTATTTGGAAATTTTATTTAATATTTGGAGAATTGCTATTTTTGCCAGATTGATCTTCAGGAAGCTAGCTGCCATCCAGTCCATAGTAGTATTTATCACTGGCTTCAGTTGCTTGTTCAGATCAAACAAATCTTTTCAGAACGCTTGAAGACAAATTGGTAGCTGTCAGCTAAGAAATATGTATGAACACCCAGATTTTGTAGAATATGGGCAAATGGACATAGATAAAGATTAGAAAATAGGGACATGAGTATTGATCCTTGTGGTTCTCCCCACAAAAGAGATTTACGATCCAAAGAGTATTACTGTTGGCAAATGGTTTGGGAATTTTATGTTAGGAGGGAGGTGATTCATTTATGCCTCATGCCTTTAATAGCTAGGTCTTCCACATGCTGCAGAGGAATGGAGTGATTGATTGTACTGAAGGCATCCAAGAGGTCTAGCAAAATTAGAACTCACCTACAATCTTTCTTAAGTCATCCATCGTTGACAACACTAACCTGCTTGCAGAGTTTAAACTGTTTCCTTTTCTACTAAATGAGTTTCTGGTTGACCTTCTCCACACATTTTGCCATGCAAGGTAATAAGTAGATGGGTCTAAAATTGGACGGATCAAACATTCTTTTTTAAGAATAGGATGCCCAGCTGCCGAACTAAAGCAGTTTGGTACTTTAAGCCTCTTAAAAAAAAAAAAAAGTATTTTCTTTATTAAGATTTGCAGTGTACAATCGCACTCATAAGCGCATGCTAAGGTACAGCATCTCAAATCATTTGAAGTAAGTCAATAAAAACAAAGAGCATAACCCAACATTAAACAAGGTACAGAGTACTTCCTTCAACATTGATGACAATAGTGCCCATAGTGGACTTTATCAAATACGATTGCTTTTACAATTCTTGCAGTGATTCAAGGCATGTATATATTCCAACAATCACTAATATTAAACAGCAATCCGCACCGTATCTCAACCTCCCAGTGCAATACACAGTTCAGATATAGCTACTTGAGGGTTTCAGTCTCCGTCTAAGGGATATGCCATTAAGTAGTTCTTCAATGGTTGCCAAATGTCACGTGGGAGTGAAGTTGGTGGCAACAGTGTGACGTATATGTCAAGGAGCCAGGCCCCTAACAGTCGGTGTTTGTGCTCTGCCCCAATGTAAAGAGATCTGATGCTTTGCGATTAGCAAAGTGATGCAGTAAATCGTCTTATACTTTTCTTCAAAGGTGGAAGATACCCCAGCTGTGATGTCAAAGGTGTAGGGTGTATGGTCTGTTTCACCATGAGAGTTAGGTGTCGGAAGATCTCCCCCCAAAACGACAGAACTGGCCCGCAATTCCATGCAAGGAGTGAGAAATCGGCATTAGAAGCAGAGCATCTAGCACATGCTTGTGAAACACTAGAATCCATCTTGGCCAACAATTGCGTGGTTATATAAGCTCGATGTATATATTTAAAGTCTAGTAGTTTACGGCGATGATTGTTCAAAATATAACACGTCTGTGCGCAAGAGTATTACCATATTTTGTCCGTCATTGGTGTATCCAGATTCCATTCCCAGGCTGCATGCCCCTTGGCGCCAACTGCAGGGTGGTGAGACCACAATAGATGATATAGAAGTGAAACCAAATGGGCTCCGTCTGGTGAAGCTATAACTAGTGCGAGAGGAGGAAAGTCAGCCAGTTCCTTCGCAGTGTCAGGAATTTCCCCAATCAGGGACCCTTGGACCATATGAAGGAGGAATCTGTCCATGTAAGGAGCATCCCCATGAGAAAGGAGCTCTTCCATGGTGCACAGTCGTGAATTTTTGAACAAATCCCCGGAGTCCACGTCTAGCTAATGTACGTTTGCTAAGGGTTTCATGGGAATATTCAAAAGAGATATAAAAAACACGGGTGAACCACTATTTTCAGTATGGCGATTCTACCCACCATGGAAAGGGGAAGTCTGATCCACCGCTCAACCTGTGTTGTGAGTGTTGTGAGTCGGTCTATTGCCAGACCGTAGTTAAGACGCATCACCTCAGATGCATTGCAGTGCAAAAAACATGCCGATATATTTCGGGGGGGTCAATACACCACTTCAGGGGGAATTCAAAATCTTCCTGGGTAGTGGCAGGTGTCATGGGGAAGATTTCTAATTTGGTCCAATTAATGACCAGCCTCGAATTTACTCAAAACTGGACCACCTCACGCACTAGCAGAGACACGTTTGTTGCCGGTTTCCACACAAACAGCATGACATGGTCAGCATAAAACAAGGCGGGGAGGGGTCCTAAGTGAAATTGTAAGTCACTATGGAGAGGTTTCTCCTGTATGTGTCTTGCCAGGGGCGGCCAAGATTGTGGTCGAGCCTTAGAACCGCTCCCGTCGCATGCTACTTATCAGCTACCATCCTAACTGACAAAGTTGATCGTCTTGCTTGGAGGAATACTGGGACGGTAAACAACGTTTACCGCTAAACTTTTTCCCCACAGGAAATTATAACGCGTCGTTACAACAACCATGTTATAATTCCGCATACCATTACTACGCAAGCCGGAACAACGACTTGCGGAGGGGGGAGAAGGTGTTGGATTTAAAATCCAACACCTTCCCTAATGTCCACACAGACTGGAGTTGGAATAGTAAATTAGAGAACATCCAGCGCCCCCCCTCCGCAAGTCGTTGTTACGACTTGCGGGGTAATGGTATGCGGAATTACAACGCAGTCTTTGTAACATTGTAACAACCGCATTGTAATTCCGCAGGGGAAAAAGACTGCGGGATAAACGAGGCACATTCCACTGGGACTCATCGCAGTGCCGAGGGGGTCATTTCCAGGCCCATGAAGTGCCTCCTGTTAGGCTGCGTGGGGACCCGTCAGAGAATCAAGCCCCTGGAGTGGTGCTGAACTGCTATTGACACACCGAGCTCTGCGGTGCCACTGGCCCGCTTCCATGGCAGTGCGAGGAGGTCTTCTGCCCTGCTCTGATGGCAAGAGGAGAGAGAACTCAGCTTGAGAGCGAGTACTGCCCTCCTGGGCTCTGGCAAGGCCTTGTGGCGAAGTGTGGTGGGATTGGGCTCTCAGGCCTGGCTGCAGCTGCACCGTGGAGGTTCCCGACTGCTGGAGGCCCGGTCCTGTGGTGACGGGCCTTTCCCCTCATCTATCTGCTGCCAAAGGTTCTAGAAAAATCCTGGTGTGGCCTGGCCGGCAGTGCTTCTTGCTGTAGCTAAGCCCAGGGTGGAGGTACACTCTTCTGAAGCGCAGGATTCGAGTTGAGGGGTACGCCGCAATTCGACTGGATGGAGGGCCCACCCTTTTTTGTTTTTCGTCCCTCCAGATTCTTGGAGGTATGCAGGGTTGATTCTGCTGTGGTGCGGCGGTCAGAGGACGATTGTTTGTGGAGGAGGCAGGGGCAGTCTGACAGGCCTTGCCCTCTTAGCTGAGGCCATACGCATGTGGCCAGAAGCATAGCAAACCTAGGAGTTGGAGGAGGAAGAGCTTTGGTTTCCGCGGTTGTGCCCAGAGGGTGCCCCAACAACATTCCCTCTGTAAAGGATTGAGGGAATGGACTGGATTTAAGGCAAACATTGAAGTAGAGTCAGCCATCCTTTTGATGAATCTGAGCCTTTTAATGAGAACTGGGTCTGATTAATCCACCAATAGCAAACCAATGTCATTGATTAACCGATAAACCTTTACCCCACGATGCGGAATACTTTCCTGCATCTCAATCATACCGCTTTTAGAAGTTCTGATATTGGGCCGAAAGGCAAAATCTACGCATGATATAAAAAAGGAAATAAACAGAACTGCAATGGGGTGCTCACGTGGGCGAGGGGAGTGGATCAAGATGCAATCGCCCATTAATGTGACAAACAAGCACTACGCTAGAACTCTGCTGAATACATACAAATAGTATGCCTACTACAAACTGGGAAGTACATTATACTCACTGGTTGTACACAAAATTCTTTTTTTCTTCTCAGGGTCAAGGTGGTCTATGGAATACGACTCCGCTTCTGTTTTGATACTGAATGAAACAAGAGGTGCCATATCTTCATGTCCTATTATAAAAATGAACTATTAATATCTGATTGACAGACTCATCTGGTAATTTATCCATTCCATATTTTTTTTTTAAAGGCCAATGAAGACAAAATAAGAGAGAATGAGTAAGAAAAATATTAGTCTCCTAAGATGACTGCAAAGAAAGAGAATCCATTAGGTGAAAAGTGCAAAAGTAGAAGATGTGAGAGAATGGGATAAGGAACAACATGAAATGAGTAAGCAAAAAATGGCAAACATAATTCAGATAGCTAATTAATTTATGAGCATTTATTCCTAAGAGATCATTACTGACAAACATTAATTTACCTGTTCTGTACACCACAGTAAGCAGCTTGGTTTAATCCTATATACATTTAACTTTAATGTTCTCATTTGTAGGTCTGGCTAAACTTGGTAAGTCCTTATGTCACAACACACAAAAAATCGCAACAGACAACATGCACTTCGTACTGAAAGGGGCTTTCCATCGCCCTCAATCATCAATTGGCCTGTTCAGGTAAAGTAAGTAAGTAAATATTTATTGTACAAGTTAATAAAAACCTTTACAAAAAGGAGATTGCTCAAGTAAAAACAAATTCATAAAAATAGTACGCTAAAAGTTCATAATTTTTGCACTAATAATAAAGATAGAAAGAGATATGGGAGGAAATGGCCTAGCCAAGTTTTACTTTTCAGCTTGGATGAGCCTTACTCCAACAGAATGTCTATATCAACAAGTGTGCTTTAGTCAATCCCTAGTCCAAAAGTTGAGATATAAAAACCTAGATTAAAAGAGTTTAAGAATTGTATTTATATTTAAAAGTCACAGAATTAATAGTTGCTTTTATCAGGTTTGTTTCAATTTTATGATATAGATACTACTGGTCCTTCTTGACCTTGGGCCTTTCCGAAGCCCCGTAGTTTTCAAGGCGACGAAGGAGAACTTTATTATGTCAGGCGTTTCCCCGTTTAAAAAAAAGATGAGACCGATCTCGGGACCAGACAGGGTAAGCCCCTATTTTAGAGCTGTTTTATGGTGTGCCGGGTATCTTCATTTTCTCCTCTGCCGCCACCATAAATTGTACAAACCAGCATGCCAGCTGTATGTCTCCTCCACCAAAGCAAGCCTTCACTGCTTGCCTGCAGGTTCTTATCCTCTTGGTGTTAAAGATAGATTTCAGGATCAAGCGTCGTTCTAGGTCCAGACCGTGGCAAATGCATAACAGATGCATGATGCTCTCTTCAGCTTCCCCACAGAGTCGGCACTCAGTTGTTTCTGCGGTTCGCTTCCATGGTGGTAAATGTGGGAGGACAGGAAGAATTTCCAATAGAAACTTGAGGTATTTCTCATTTAGCCTCCTGCTGAAGCCCGCACGCAGGTAGTCTTGAGGGCCAGTTGCTTTCTTATCCGGTCTCGCCAAAGCATAAATGTCTTCTCTTGCCAGGAAATTGTTGAAGCAGACTAAAATTGCTCTAGGTAAATCCTCTGTTCCTTGGCGTTTTTTTTTTACTGAAAATGGGTACCGCTGTGCCCACTGAATTTCTCGGGACCAGTCCCAGATTGTAAGCTCCGGAAAAGCTTCTTGCAGTAACTTGGCAACAAATTTACGAACATCAGCACCCTCCAGTTTCTCGGGTATCCCCAAAAAGCGCAAATTATTCCTACGAGAATAATTTTCAAGTTCAGACAACTTCAAACTCAGATCATCCCGATGAGCCTTAATTAATTCTAACTTTTCTTTCTGTGCCGCTGCATAGTCCTCAAGGGCGGATATTCTGGCTTCTGCCTCTGTAACTCTATCCGCAGTTTCTGCCCCTAGTTTTATCGCCCGACGAACAGCGTTTTTAACCTTACTGCAGGTAGCTTGCATACGAATGTTCTCAGTTTTGCTCTCCGCTCTATGGCCCATCATTGTTTCATATATAGTAACCAATGTAATTTCCTGAGGCCCTTGACTAGCTACAGAGGTTGAAGCTTCTTTTTCACCATTTAAAACTGGAGTGCTAACTGCTTGAGTTTCATTCGTAATTTCCCCTGGAGCTTCCCCTGGTTTTAGAGGGCTCTCTGGATTCCTCTGTGCAGACCCTTTTTTCTTTGTTTTCCTTTTGATAGTTGTTACACTACAATTAGGCGTTATATTACTTCCACCTAGGGCCTCATCTGGGCAGCTCCCTTTGCCTTCATCTTCACTGTGATCTACCCAGTCCTTGCTTAAACTGGAGCCCTCATCTGAAGATGCCTCTGACAATGAGTAAAAATGTTCCCCTGCTTCTGGTACATTAGTGCTCTCTGGTATATGGATGCCTGAGGCAGGAATAATAGTCTCGCCCAATGTCATCTTCTTTTGAATGCCTTCTTTTTCAGAAAGACGATCCCCATCAACAATTCTAATCGTGCCACCAGCTAACCCGTTTCGCTCACTTTGCGGCAGCTATAGCTGTACCTCGCTTGTTTGTGCATCGTTGGGGGTATCGGAAATGTCCAAGAGTGCCAGCCCCAGCATTACTTGCTCAGTCATTACCTCAGGTATATCCACCCTTCCAACTGCTGGTATATCTATATTGCGGGCATTCTGCCTCTCGAACATCGCTGGAAGAGTCTGACACTGAATATTTTGTTTTGTTACCCTCTGAGCTGTAGCACCCTTCCCCTTGCCTTCGCCATCTTTTAACCGAGCTGGGCTGGCGCTGTTAAGGGTGCTAGCCGTGCTAGCAGGATCCATAGCAGCTTCACCATCTCTACGAGAACCCTCTGCTATTTTTCCATCCGTTCCACTACCCTCTCTGGATGCCTCCATGCCTTGCTCTTTGTTTTTCCCACTGCGAGTGTTAACTTTAGCGGTTTCATTTGCTTTCGCTGTCCCCTTCGCTGGCATCTTTTTTTTAAAGAGGCACCTCCTCGCCCCCGGGCCACCCTGCTATAATACCCGTGCAACAGCCAAGCGGGTATTCTCCAATACAGGGCTTTATGCCAGCTCGTTGACAGGTTCCCAAGCATTTGTGATAGTAATACCAGAAAAAAAAACAATTTCTCTGCTTTAATCACTGGCCGCTCTGCCCCCGACTCAAAGTCACACTGGCTCTATTTCCGCCACAGATTCAGTATAATCAGTGTTTCCCAGTGCTCACGCTATATCCACGGACAAGGGATTTCTAGAAGTTCCAGGCAAGTTACCAGAAGAGTAAATGTGAGTAACGTGCTGTTACTGAGGATAATCCATAAATTTTATTCTCACTCCATGTGCCGAGCAACGTTGTTGCAGCCGCAGCATACACACAATGTATCCGCGTCTTACTCGAGTCAGGCTCCCAACAAGCTTTACTCTCCGCGCTGAATTCTCCGACGTTCTTTTCCTCACAGCAGCTGCTGGCCGCGTTGCCGATTACACTGAGCAGCTCCGCCCGAGCTCCAGCCCACACCGGTAACCATTCCCGTAAGATTTATGCCGAGCAAGCCGTTAGGTTTTGAATCGGCTAAGCACCACCGTCTTCAGCGCTTCAGCAGTTTTTCCTCATAAAGGCAAAAATACGTATAACGTTTTAATCTAAATCGAGTCGAGGCTATTTCACGCCTGGTCACAGTGTGCGCCACTCTCCACAGCAGTAACTCCGTAGGTCCGGGGGAGCAGGAGAGAAGAGAAGAGCTGCCTACACAGCCCACGCCATGGCCGCCATCTTGCCTCACCATTTATGCTTTGGCAAAACCGGATAAGAAAGCAACTGCTAAAAACTGTAACTTTTTCATAAGGCCCGACTTTTGCCAGGCAACAGTCTCTAAACGTTGGCATCTAAGACAACTCATTCCAGACTTTCAAAAGAAGGGGGCGGTGGTATATCTACAAAATCCGGCTAAATTAAAAGTAATGCTTAAAGGGCAAACTACGTTTTTTGGTCAGAGATTCAGGCTAAAGAATACTTTGAATCTATTTAGGGAGTGCAGAATGGTGAGATAGCTTAGGTCAGAACAAGTCGTCAAGGGATTGGATATTTCTCGTAGGGGAGAGACCCTCTGAGCTGTTGCTGAAGGGGACTGATGTTCTCTTTTCTTTCATTTCTTTTTTGTACCAGGGAACTTTATTGGCAACAATAGCAGAATGCGCCATAAAGGTGTGTTTTTTTCTTTTTTTTTAGGTCTCAGGGGGCAGGGGGGGAGGACATGGCACTCCACCAATGCAAGGACTGACAGTCCTTGGGCCTCATATGATGGGAAGGATGGGTGGGGGTGGGGGGAAGAGCAGTTGGGAGAGGGGTGGGATAGGGAGGTGATTGGGGGTGTGGTGGTGGGGATGGGAAAAAAAGGCAGCAGCAGGCAGGTTGGAAGAGGAAAAGGGCTGTATAGTTTAGAAGGTTGGGATAAACTGAGCAATGTATTTCAATGTATTTCAAGGAAGAGAAGTCTGAAAGAATGGTTTTACAGGATCTAAACATGGTTACCTTAATTTAGAATATGGCGTCAATAAGAGGAAGTGATAGGAAGCTTAAGATTTGCACCCTAAACATCTGTGGTCTGAATGATCCGAGGAAACGTCGAATGTTAGCAAAAATAGTTCAAATATTAGGGGTTGACATACTTTGCCTACAGGAAACCCATGTGGCTTGGGCCAATAGGGATTATTTGAGAAATATGGGGTTGGAGTTGAATGTTTGTTCTAAACAAACAGGTATTAAAAGGGGGGTGGCGATACTCAAAAAACGGGGAGTGGGGGAGTGTATGAAGACACTGGCAGATAAGTGGGGTCGGTGGGCCATTGCAGAGTTTAAGTTGGGAAGGTATAGATTTACAATCTGTAATGTTTATTGCCCAAATCTGGACAATGCAGAGGTCTTCAATTTCTTAAATCTCGAGTTGGCATTATGGACTACTCCTGTGCTGCTGTGTGGCAATATTAATATCAATATAGGTGTAGACTTGTATATAAGATCTAATCAAGTGTATACTGGTAGAAAGAAGCTAACGTATACCGCAATACGGCAATTATGTTTGGATCATGGTCTTTATGATATATGGCAGGCAAAGCACCCCGCTGATCCGGGTTTTTCTTTTTTTCTGCTCCCCACTCAAAATTCGTACGGCTAGATTATTTTTTCTCCTCTACTGAAATTTTAGCCAAAAGTACTATAACAATCTGTCCAAAACTGGTCTCGGATCACAATCAGATCATAATTGATTTGGCTTTAGAACTAGAAGGATTTTTAGAATTTTCTCCATGGTCTTTTGATCGAAAAATTGTTAGTAAATGAGGAATATTGTCAGTATATGACTCAAATTATTCAGGGGTTTTTTGACATAAATAAAGGTACTGCATCTCAAGAAATAGTATGGGACGCTTTTAAAGCCGTGGTCCGTGGGGAGACCTTAAGCTTCTCTGCATTTAGGCGTAAACAGATGCGCCTTAAACAACGGCAGGAGTTTAAGCAGGTTTTGCAGGCAGAGGAAAAATTAGCTGAGGCTATAAGACTAGGAGCAGATGTAGAAGAACGCAACCAAGCTCAAAAAGACCTCACTATTAAAAGGGCTAATGTTTATGCTAATATTGCCGAACAAATCGCAATTAATTATTCACAACATAAAGAAACCGCGTATGAATTTGGGGAAAAGACAGGCACAATATTGGCGAAAAGGGCAAGGGAGAAAGCGGTATACAATGCGATATTAAAAATTAAGAATCCGCTGGGAATTTTGCAGGAGACAAAGGAAGGTGTGTTGATGGCCTTCCAAGAGTATTATCAGCAGTTATATAATGATGATATTGAGGTTGACACAGGCGCAGTTTGTGAGTATCTATATGAGGTGACCCCTGTGACCCTAACAGAAGTCGAAAAGGTAACCTTATCGGCACTGCCACATTGGGAAGAGATCGAGATAGTTATCTGTGGGTTAGCCCAGGGAAAAGCTATGGGGCCTGATAATATCCCTCTGGAGTTTCACAGAAAGTTTAGACACCTATTAAGAAGAGAACTAGAGGCGGTGTGTGTTAGAAAGCTTTTTTGGGAAAGGCACCTGGATCCTGGGCAGAAGCCACTATTGTAGTGTTTAAAAAGAAAGGCAAAAAAGAGGATGAACTGGGGTCTTATAGACCTATATCACTACTTAACTCAGATAGCAAAATTTACTCGAAAGTTATTGCTAATCTGCTAAACGACCTGATGCCAAGATTTGTCTCCCTTAGATAGCATGGCTTTATACAGGGTAGAGGCACCACAGACCATATAAGGCGTATAATATCGTTGCTGGACTGGTCGCAGGGGTCTAGCTCACCCGTCGGCGTGGCCCTGTTGGACGCCGAAAAAGCATTCAACAGGGTCACGTGGACCTTTTTATGGTCTGTTTTGGCTAAAAAAGGCTTCCCGGAAGAATGGATTAAGGCTGTAAAGGCATTGTATTCACAGCCATCTGCTGTGATTTGAATCTCAGGGATGACCTCTGGTAGGGTGCGGATAGCAAGGGGGACGAGGCAGGGTTGCCCCTGCTCGCCCTTGCTGTTCGCACTGTACATTGATCCGTTCGTTAACAAGCTGGAAACAAACCCGGCAATAAAACCAGTACAGATAAATCATTTGGAATTTAAAGTTTGCGCATATGTAGACGATATAGCCATAGTATCGTCGGAGATAGCCAGTGCACTACCAATCATAGTGGATTCTGCAGAGGAATTTGGTCAGTATGCAGGATATAAATTAAATATCAATAAGACACAGCTTATCCATTCGGTGGCAGGGCGGCCAGAGAGTATAACATTTGATAAAGAGGCCACCTATCTAGGAATCAAGATTACAGCAAACACTGAAGATATTATTCCTATCAATTTAGATCCTATAATAGGCTCTTCTAATAAAATTCTTGAACGGATAAATAACTTGAAGCTCTCCCTTTTAGGACGTAGTAACGTGATAAAAATGCTAATTTTTCCCAAATTCCTGTATGTATTTCGTGCTATTCCTTTTTTGATTTCTTCCGGTTATTTTGTTCGTATAGACAGAATATGTTCAAGGTTTCTTTGGGGGTATCACCGGGCCAGGAGAACACTCAAGTATTGTGCATTACCCAGAGAGAGAGGGGAATGGGGTATCCCATACTTCCAGTTTTATCATTTCAGTGCATTACTGCAGCACATGGGATTCTTAATGTTTTCAGAAGACCCCACAGATGAGTATATGAGGCCATCTATATATGAAATGCTCTTGGGCACTGAGGCAAAGCAGTGTCTAACCCGGGTCATTGAACCTAGTTACTATAAGAAAACCAAATTTAAGATTTTTGTAACTGCTTATTATATATGAAGAAATTTAAAAAAGAGATTTTGTTTTGGCCCGAATATTAACATCTATACTCCGCTGAGGGGCTGTACGTTTTTACCAGAATTATTTCAAGATGGGGTGACGCTTAGATGGTATAACCTGGGGATTTGTAAGTTTGGGGATGTGCTTCAGGGGAATGAGTTTGTCTCTTTTGAGTATCTAATGAAAGAATTTCAGATACCCCGAACTGATTTTTTCAAGTATCTACAGGTTTGTAGTTTTTGTATGCAGAAAATGTCAAAATCTATGATAGGATTAGAGAAGAATGTGTTGCTAGAAGCAGTTAAAAGCCAGCAGAAAATTGGGTCTTTATATCAATTATTTGTGGAGACGTTGGAAGATGATTTAGCTATTAGAACTTAGCTATTAGAACTGTTAAGTGGCAAAACAAAATGGGTATAGATTGTGTTAATATAGAGAAAAGCATTGAGTTAGCTGGTAAAGCACTGTTGAATGGACCCCTGATAAGCCAGCATTTTATGTCAGTATTTGAGCTTTATTATACGCCTAGTAAGCTAGCAAAATGGAATTCTGGGAGGGGGACGATGTGCAACCGCTGTAGTTTTTATGCAGCTGACGCTGTTCACATGTTCCATGCATGTCCTAAATTGAGTCAGTTTATTGCAGATATAGATTTTTTTGTGCTGAGGAACTTAGGCATTTCTATTAAAATAACGGCATCACTGGCTATTTTTGGAAATGAAGAGGGGTTGAATCAGTCAAGAACTGAGGAAGCAGAAGGCTTTATCTTTATCTGCATGTCAGCATATCGTTCATGTATTACATCTCATTGGCTTGACACAGACCCACCCAACTTTATAATGTGGCAAAAAAACTTTTATCTATGTTCTATCTTGAAACTGCATTATATAAAATGAAAGGTATAAGAAGGAAAACCTATGGCCGGAAGCTCTGGGCCCCAATCGCTAGCTGGATAGGTTTATAAGTTTTTATCTTATTGGTTGGATTTGTTAAGGACGGCTGAAACTGAAGTCTGTGAACAGTTTTTTATTTTTTGTATATTGCTTTGTCTGAAGTATATTTGTATTTTTCTCTGTCTTCTGCCAAGAAAAACTTAATATAAAAAAAATAAAAAAAATAGTCTTGAGGGCCAGGAGTTGTATAGCTCAACAGCATGCACTAACCATGGGACCTTCTCCAGAGCGATTCTTTGTCTTCAAGTACTGATAGATTTTTTACTGTCTTATTTACCAAAGATTTAAAGCTGTTCTGCGTTCCCATAGTTCCTTCAGGCCTAGGCGGTTTATGGATGCAGTCAGGTAATCCTTTGCGGTGCAAGCTCTGCTTGAGTTTCCACAGATGGAAATTCAGAAAGCAGTTATCTGAGCTTCTAATCCTAAATCAGCATTTCATATAAGCAGCATTGCTAGCTATTTTTTGTGACTGTAGGCCAAGCTCCAGCCTGATTTGCGAGGGAGAGACATAATTGTGGAAGGCTAAAGATTATTCTTGCTGCTCTTAGCACAGTTTGTTCCAAAGTCTCTTCATCTTTTCCCCTGAGGCATTCGCTTCCGTATGTAATAGTTGGTATTAACTTTGCTTGTAGTACTTGTAGTAAGGGGTAAAAGCTTGGCCCAGCAGTTTTATGTTTCAGAGATTTTAGAGCTACCGCTATGGAATTTCCTCTCCATTTTATGGCGTATTTTTGTGGCTTGAAGGTACCTTTCTCATCAAGTATCACCCCAAGGTATTTGTATTCTGACACGACTTTCATAGGTGCACCTGCCAGGTTCCAGTGAAAACCGATTGTATTCTTTTTCGGGTTAAACCGCATGATTTTTCACTTATCTAGGTTGATGGTTAAACCATTAGATGCAGCATGATTGGCTGTTGTATTTAGCAAGTGCTGAAACCCAATTGGAGTTAGGCTTATTAAGACGACGTCGTCAGCATACAGTAAGTTAGAGAGTGACAGCCCGCCTAACCTCGGTGCATGAGAAGTGCTGTTGTTTAATTCTGTAGAAAGGTCTGCCATTAACAGTTTAAAAAGCATGGGGACCAGCACGCAGCCCTGCTTCAGTCCGCTAGATGTTTGTATTCTCCTTGACAGATATTCTCCAGTTCATAGTTTTATTTGAACCCAAGTATTAGTATGTAGATGGATTACCTGCTTTAATAGTGCTGCTGCAATTTCAATCTTTGCTAGTTTAGCCCACAGCGTCTGCCTGTTTATAATGTCGAAAGCAGCCGAATAATCGATGAAGCAGAAAAATAGGGGGAGGGTTGCTGCTTTGGCACCGTCCATCAATAGCGTCAGGGCAAGTAGATTTGTGATGATCCCAGTGCGTTGGTTCTCCCCTGAGGCAGAAAGCCGGGGGATTAGGTCTTTGGACTAAGTTTTTAATTAAAACTGTTTTTAGGAGCCTGCAGACGAACTGCAGAAAATCTGTACGTCGCTGCTAATTTTAAGAATATTTCCTCACCGTTAATTTACTTTGTCCCTTGGTGACTCAATCCTGCTCATTGACACTTCCTAACCCCTCGCGCAGCCGATTGGGCACTGCTGCGGTAGGGGGCACAGGGAACCGCCATCTTGGGGGAGGGACAGGTCGGCGGTCTAGCTCTCGCTGCCTCCTGCCCTTCTCTCACTCCTTTAAATGGCGGCAGGGGTTCGTCCGCAGGCCCGTCTGCGCCGGCTCCGCGCCTAGCGCCATGACCCCTGGTCCACTGCCTTCTGGAACTCCATCAAGACGGGCCTTTAGTCGAGATCAGCTGTTGAAGTTAAATCCGGGCAGTGATAAAGTGGGCTGTACTACTCTTAGGCCTGACATGAAAGGCCAGACAAGCCCACGTTGGTGCACATCATGTCTGCTCCCTCTCCCTGTGTTCATCTGGGATCGGGTCCGGTCACCCTTCAGGACCTTCTCCGTGAAAGAGGTACGGGGGGAGCATAATACGAGCTGCCTCCTGATCAACGCAAGATCATTGGTAAAACACAGTGTGGAGTGTGCAGAGTTGATACAGGATAGGAATATAAAAATCGCCTTTATCACAGAGACTTGGACCGATCTAGCTTCAGGGCCAGACTTAGTAAAAGCTACCCCACCCAACTATCTGAACTTTGTTTTGGATAGGCCAGGGAAAAGGGGAGGGGGCCTGGCTATCATCTATCAGGCCTCCATTCAAGGGTCCTTTCAGCCTAAGGCTTATAAAACATGCGAAGCCTTGGGGTTTAAGCTCTTGCTATCTAACCATCAGACCCTCAAAGGCTGTCTTCTCTATAGACCCCCGGGGCCAAAGGCCCGGTTTCTTGAAAAGATGTGCGATATCCTAGAGGAAACTTTGTGCGTTAACTCTTTCACAGCCCTGGGTGATTTTAATTTTCATCTAGAGGGCAGTTCTGACCCGGACACTCTTACACTATCTGACGCAATGCACGGGGCAGGACTTTCTCAGCTGGTCAAAGGAGCGACGCACCTGGCTGGACACACGCTAGATGGGATCTTTACGAATGACTTGGATCTCGCGGGGGTGTCCCACTTGTGGGACACCCCCGCGCCGCACGGCCACCAGCTGCTGCGTGTGCCCCATCGCCTTGCCCTCTGCCTCGCTGCATGCCTCGCTGCCTGCCTCGCTGCCGGTCCTCCCGGCTGTTGCTTGTTTTGGATTTGTTTTTCTTGTTTTGTTCGACACTTGTGCCTGTTTTTCCTGTCAGTTTCGGCCCGTGTTAACGCTGTTTATTTTCCCTTCTGTGCCTGGTTTTTAATCTGTTTTTCTTGCCCGTGATAGTGTTTTCCTTCCTGCTTGCCCGCCTACCTCGCCGCCCTCCACCTTCCCTCCCCGCTCCTCGCTCCCGCCACCACCGCTGACCCCGCCCCTTTTTTCTTTCTGTTCCCTCCCCGCTCCCGCCTCCCAGCTGCTCCGCCCACCCGCGCACTTCGCCTTAAATGGCGACCGTGCGAACGTGCAGCGGTCACGCGCAGCGGGCGCGCCGATTGTGCGCCGAAGGCGCGCCAAAGGTAAGCCCGTCTGCGCCCGTCCGCGCCTGGACCGCGCCCAGTGCCAGGACCCCTGGCCCACGAGGACCCCGACCGACCCGCCTGACGTACACCGCCGCCACCCTCATCGCACTCAACACTGGCCGACTCCCAGAATGCCATCAAGCCACTCCACGACGCACCCACGGACCTTTCAGCTGCCACGCCTGCAAATTCACCTGCATCCGGACCTGCCTCGCACCAGCACCCGCCAAGTCGAACACCAGCAGCACCCACCTCAAGTGCATCCTGCTCAACACCCGCTCCGTCCACAGACACGCCATCGAACTCTGGAACCTTCTAGACGCCACAGCCCCTGACGTTGCCTTCCTCACGGAGACCTGGATGAACGCCTCTTCAGCTCCCGACATCGCCATCGCTATCCCAGAGGGCTACAAGATCGTCCGGAGGGACCGCAACGCCAACCAGATGGGAGGAGGCATCGCCATCATCCACAGGAACACCATCCGTCTCACGACCAGCACCGACAACACCCTGACCACCGCCGAACACCTGCATTTCCAGATCCACACCAGCCCGAACACCACCCTCAGAGGCACCCTGATCTACCGACCCCCTGGACCACGCACACAATTCAGCGAGGACATCGCCGACTTCGTCAGCCCGCATGCCCTCCCCTCCGCTGACTACATCCTCCTGGGGGACCTCAACTTCCACCTGGAGAACAACAACGACCGCAACACCAGCACCCTGCTCGACAACCTCGCCAATCTTGGACTCAAGCAACTGGTGTCCACCCCCACCCACCTCGCCGGACACACACTGGACGCAGTCTTCTCCTCCAGCCCAGACATCGACTTCAGTCACGCCACAGAGCTTCAATGGACGGACCACAGCTGCGTCCACTTCACCTTCAAGAGAACGACGACCCACCACCACCAGCAACAGGCCGCCCGCAGAAGCTGGAACAAGATCACAGCAGACCAGCTCGCCACCTCCCTGAGCCAGCACCCTCCTGCCAGCTCAGCGAACCCCAGCCAGGCCGCCGACAACCTCACGAAGTGGATCAGCAACTGCGCGGACGAGCTCGCCCCGCTGAGGACCCCGCCCAGCAGACCCGGCAGCAAGAAAGCCCCGTGGTTCACCGACGAACTCAAGAGCTCCAAGAAGAACTGCCGAGCCCTCGAGAAAGTCTGGAGAAGGGAACCTACACCGGACAACAGGACCTCCCTCAAGCTTGCCACCCGGAAGCACCCCCAGCTGATCCGCGCCGCCAAGAAAACAGCATTCAAGGACCGGCTGGACAACAACGCACACAACTGCAAAGAGCTCTTCAACATCGTGAAAGAGCTCTCCAACCCCAGCGCAGGAAACAACAACATCACCCCATCGCAAGACCTCTGCAACTCCCTCGCTTCATACTTCCACAACAAGATCGCGGACATACACAACAGCTTCAACAACCAACCAACGCACACCATGACCGAACAACCACCCCCCACCACCACCCTCCACGCCTGGACCCCGATCAGCACCGAAGACACCATCCGCACAATGAACTCCATCCACTCCGGATCACCGACCGACCCCTGCCCTCACCACGTCTTCAACAAGGCCGACGCTGTCATCGCACCCCACCTGCGGGACATCATCAACACCTCCTTCGACACCGCCACCTTCCCTGAGAGCTGGAAACACACCGAACTCAGCGCTCTCCTCAAGAAACCAACAGCGGACCCCACCGAACTCAAGAACTACCGCCCCATCTTGCTCCTCCCGTTTCCAGCCAAAGTCATCGAGAAGACCGTCAACAAGCAGATGGCCGCCTTCCTCAAGACGAACGGATCCCTCGACCCCTCACAGTCCGGCTTCCGAGCCAATCACAGCACCGAGACCGCCCTCATCGCCGCCACCGATGACATCCGAGCCCTGATGGACAATGGAGAAACAGCGGCCCTCATCCTCCTAGACCTCTCCGCGGCATTCGACACTGTCTGCCACCGCACCCTAGTACAGCGCCTCAGCAACGTTGGAATCCAGGACAAGGCGCTGGAATGGATCATCTCCTTCCTCGACGGAAGAACACAGAGAGTCCGCCTACCACCGTACAAGTCAGAGGCCTCCGAAGTCATCTGCGGCGTCCCTCAAGGGTCATCTCTGAGCCCCACCCTCTTCAACGTCTACATGAGCCCCCTCGCGGCCATCGTACGCAAACACAACCTCAGCATAATCTCCTACGCCGACGACACCCAGCTGATCCTCTCCCTGACCAACGACCCCGCCTCCGCCAGAGCCAACCTGCACGAAGGGATGAAAGAGGTAGCCGAGTGGATGACGACCAGCCGCCTGAAACTGAACTCTGACAAGACGGAGGTCCTCATCCTGGGCTCTTCACCCTCCGCCTGGGACGACTCCTGGTGGCCCCCCGCCCTGGGCACCGCACCCAAACCGACAGACCATGCACTCAACCTGGGCTTCATCCTGGACTCCTCCCTCTCCATGACCAGGCAAGTCAACAACGTCTCCTCGGCGTGCTTCAACATCCTACGCATGCTACGGAAGATCTTCTGGTGGATCCCCACAGAGACCAGGAAGACCGTCACCCAGGCCCTCGTCACCAGCCGACTGGACTACGGCAACGCCCTCTACGCCGGTACCACCACCAAGCTCCAGAAGAGACTCCAGCGGATCCAGAACGCCTCAGCCAGACTCATCCTCGACATCCCACGAACCAGCCACATCACCGGACATCTGAGAGACCTTCACTGGCTCCCCGTCAACAAAAGAATCACCTTCCGCCTCCTCACCCACGCACACAAAGCCCTACACGACCAGGGCCCGAGCTACCTCAACAGCCGAATCAACTTCTACGCTCCCAAACGCCACCTCCGATCAGCCAACCACGCCCTCGCCGCCGTCCCCCGCATCCGAAGAGCGACTACGGGAGGAAGGTCCTTCTCCTACCTGGCCGCCAAGACCTGGAACTCCCTCCCAACCGACCTGCGCCTGACCCAAGACCACCTCTCCTTCAGGAAGAAGCTGAAGACCTGGCTGTTCGAGCAGTAGCGCCCCCCCCCCCAGCGCCTTGAGACCCTACGGGTAGGTAGCGCGCTATATAAGTGTCAATGATTGATTGACTGATTGATCTAAATTTTATAAAGTCCGAAACCATGGCCTGGTCAGACCACGCCGCGGTGTTGTTCAACATCTCAAGCCCTCCAGTGCGTAAGTCAATGCAGGGTAGGAATATCGTTATGACTTGTAGGCCCTGGAAAAAACTTAATGGCAAGGCTCTCGAGGAGCTTTTGGTGTCCTCCAGGACAGTGCTGCCAACCGATGTGAACAGAGCAGCTGCCAGGTACACGGAATGGATCGATCAGGCCTGTCGTTCCCTAGCCCCGCCGAAAGTGTGTCGCCCGATGAGAGCGGCCCGTCACCCCATGGTTTACGGATGAACTTAGAGATGCCAAAATTGTCTGCGAGAACCTGGAACGCTGTTGGCGCTCCAACTACAATGATATAGACAAGGTCAAACTGAAAGCTTCCCAAAGGGTGTACAAAGATCTCATAAGGCAGGCTAAGAGTGTTTATTTCACTGATCGGATTGAGAAGGCAAAGAACTCATCTAGGGAGCTCTTTGACACAGTTGCGGGCTTGGCTACTCCTAACCCAGTGATCGTTCCTCCAAGCCTAGAACTTTGCGAGTCTTTAGCGGAGTTCTTCCTTAACAAGGTGCAAGCTATCTTCACCTCTCTTGAGCCGCAGGTAACCTCAAGCTTACTTGATGGCTCACATAGGACTCTAGCGAGTATTCCCCAGGGAATGAAATTTGTGGCGTTTGAGCCAGTACGCTCTGCAGACATTCTCAGCCTGCTGCACGCAACCAAATCAGGTTCCCCCCTTGACCCCTGCCCAGCATCAGTAGCTAAGTTGGCAGCCTTTCCAATCGCTGACTCCCTAGCTGCGCTGTTTAACCAGATGTTTGACGTGGGTGAGTTTCCCACAGGTTGGAAACGCGCCTCCATTTTTCCCCTGCTTAAGAAACCCTCTTTGGATATTACTGATCCAAATAGTTACAGGCCCATTGCTAGGCTGCTGCTCCCTGCTAAATTAGTTGAGAAAGCCATGAACCTCCAGCTGTGTGCCTTTCTGCGTTCATCACAGGGCCTGGACACTGCTCAGCATGGGTTCAGGGAAGGCCACAGTACTGAGACCGCCCTGATTAAATCCACGGAGGAGGTCAGGAAGGCTCTGGATGCAGGAGGCCAAGTGGTGCTGGTTCTAAATGATTTATCTGCAGCCTTCGATACAGTCCACCACAACGTGCTGGTGGACCGTTTAGAGGACTGTGGGATTCAGGGGAGAGCACTGAGTATCCTGAAAGCCTTTCTGAGTAACAGAGTTCAGGTGGTGGCAATGGGAGATTTCGAGTCCAAACCTTTTGAACTCCCAGGAGGGGTCCCTCAGGGATCCTCCCTAAGCCCCACACTATTTAATCTTTACGTCTCCTCTCTTGCCCCGGTGATCCGATCCTATGGGTTCGAGTTAACATTGTATGCCGATGATACACAGATCGTGGTATCATTGCTTCCCGGGAATAATCCAGACGTGGCCGACAGGTTTCAGGATTGCATGAAGGCAGGCTGTTTTAGGCTGAACTCCTCTAAAACTGAGGTGCTACTTTTCGGGTCTAACTCCAACCTTTGGGGCCCGGAGTGGTGCCCGGAAGACATGGGATCCCCTCCTTCCCCATCTACGAAGGTGAAAAACCTAGGAGTGATTATAGACGACCAACTCTCCTATAAACCCCAATTAAAGGCGCTTTCCTCATCCATCCATTGGACCTTGAAAATTATCAGGAAGATCCTCCCTTTTCTTCCAGTAAGGAGCAGAAAGACGGTGGTGTCAGCCCTTGTGCTTTCCCGTCTTGAATATTGTAACAGCCTGCTCCTAGAGGCTCAACAGGGGCTGCTTAATAAGCTGCAGGTTTTACAAAACGCGGCGGCGCGTCTTATCGTCGCTCTGCCGAAATTTGTTTCCGTCTCCAGGGAGCTGGATAAGCTGCACTGGCTCCCCTTGCGGAAACGGATCAGATTCAAGTCCCTCTGCCTTGTTTACAAAGCAGTCCATGGAACAGGCCCAAAGTTCCTCTAGCAGCTGTTCCAATGGTACACACCAGAAAGACAACTAAGGTCGGCTAACTTGGGGCTGATCAAGACTGCTTGTATCAGGAAGGTGCGCTGGGGGGGCCGAAGCTTTGCCAGAGGGGCAGCGGTGGCCTGGAATGCCCTTCCTCTGGCCCTAAAGCAAAGTGCTAACCTTTTGGCCTTCCGAAAAAAACTGAAAACTTGGCTATTTTCGGCCTAGATCAGCGGCCGGAAACTTAGGGAATTACCATCTCAGCGCCAGGACACCGGTTGGTATTAGTGCGCTCTACAAATGGTATAAATAAATAAATAAATAAATTTAGAGAAGCCTGTTTGATTGATGGGGATGAGGAATTTTTCATTTGCCCATGCTGTTAGTTTGTCCAAAAGGAGACCGGCATAGTATTTCGCCTCGACATCTATTAGGGCTACAAGTCTGTAGCTAGTAGGTTTATTCTTATCTCCCTTCTTATAGATTGGAGATATTATGGAGCCTTTCCAGGAGACTGGGATGCCAGCCCCTTCTTCTATGGAGTTGAACACTTGTAATAATGCAGCCGCCCAGTAGTTCGGATCAGTTTTAAACATTACTGGGGGGATACCATTGGGGCCAGGTGCCCCCTCTGGCCTGCTTTGGCTACTCGGTTTTTAATCTGCAATCTTGTGAAGTGCAGTTCTCTTATTGACCTCCTGCTGATGTTTCCATGGGTGCTCAGCTTGGCAGGCTCTCCTGACCCTGGTTGTGCTGTACCGGAGCTTTCCCCTCTTGGGTTAAAAGTGAATGTGGAGGTGGCCTGCCCATGTTTACTCTGTTAGGTGGGTATTGATGCCCTGCACGTGGGTTTTGCCTGAATTATTTATTGTTCGCCAACATTTTGCGCTTTGATTGGTCTTTGCGTCAAACAGGAGCTTAGCCCACAAAGTTTCTTCAGCTTCCCTTTTTGCTTGCCAGATCGTTTTCTTCTTTGTTGCTTTTAATTGTGCAAGGGTTTTTTGTAGAGTAGTTTCATTACCCCTTTGTCTTGACTTTCGTAAAGTTTTATTTATATCTTTATTAAGGGCCCTCAGATTTGGTATACACGAGATTGGTAAGTGGTTGAGTTGGTTTCCCGCTTGAGATCTTACAATCTGTGTATTTGGCAATCGTCTGTGTGGCACATGGCCTTCTGATCTTTTGGCATGTTGTTCCCCTAGTTGTTTTGTCACTGTTTCCCAACGGGCTTTCGCGTTACTATATATCTCTGCTTGCTTTTCCCAGATTGACTTGGCTATGGTTTGGAGTTTGTCAGGTTGGCTAGTTTTGCAGTTAAGCCTTCTGAGATTCACGGTATAAATAGTTGTAGGATCCTCCACTAGGAAGATCGAGGGCCTCTCCTTTATACACAGTGAAATTTCCTGGGGCTGATGGTCGCTATGCTCTTTTGTTCCAATCCTAAAACTAGAAATCCTGCTAAACAATTTTAGAGTAACCAGCGTGTAATCTATTGTAGAGCTTGCCATAGCTTTGTGATAAGTTGCCGCGGGAGGGTGGTCTTCCAGAAAGCAACCATTTAGTACCACAAGGCTTAAGTGCTTCATGTCCTGTATAAAATTCCTAGACTGGGCTGTCAGCTTTATCTTTTTGCCCTGTACCTGGGTGGGGGTCTTCCCTGCTGTAAGTTGTTCCTCCAGCTCGATTTCCCTCAATTGTGGTCCTATTAAATGCATATTGAAATCCCCAGCCAGTACAAGGTTGGTTGTTGACTCTTCCGAGAGTAACTTTGTTATTTCCGTACCCACCATTTTGACTCCTCTGGCTTTATCTCGAGGTTGAATGTAAACATTTAGTACAATAATTTGTTGTTTAGCGTTGCTCTCTTCTATGTCCAGTGCAAGAATTTGAAGCCCATTTGTTGGGGTTAGTGTGGAGCCAACTTCTCTTGTCCCCCTTATGGTGCTAATTGAGGAGTAAATGGAAAGGCCGCCCTTTAGGTGACCAAATTTGGCTCCTTTGGTTGCTGGGAGATGATGGGTTTTATAGCCAAGTAGGTGCTGAGGTTCTTCCTGTACCGCCTCCTGCATTAGAATTAAGTCAAAGCCTTGGATATAAGAGAGAGATTCTGTGTCTGATACCTTGTTTCCAAAAACATTTACATTCCTTGAGCATATTTGAAGGTTCGGGCCATCCTCGCGGTCTTTGATGGAACTAAGTCAGGTGCCCTCTCCTTGCGAGTTTATTGTTCTAGCTAACCAAGTTCAGGTAAACCTCTTACAGAAATTGGTATGCTGGATAGTCCATCACATTTGGGATCAGAACACAATAGTCTGCAGATGACTACATTTGGACGGTATTTTGTTAAAAGTAAAAAGTCTGTCTTTCGCTTAATTGCAGCTATGAAGCAGTGGCTTCTTCCTGCAGCATTCTGACTTCCCAAGATGGTGGGCACTGGAAGAGAGCATGTAGACAGCATCAGCAACTCTGCTGTTCCAATGATATGAGATTATTATAAGGACTAATGAAAGCTGTAAAAAAGGGTTAACGGGTTAAGGAGAATGGAAGCCCCACTCAGGCAACAACCACAATCCTTGCCAGGGCGAACCACAATAAGTCACTAAATTAACCTGTGCTTAACCGTTTTGGTAGCTTGGCACACAAGCATTAGGCTTAACCTAGGGGTAATGAGTAGAGTAAATATGTAGCAGGCAAGCAGTAATAAAGTAAAAGCATAACAAAAGAAAAATTCCAATCCAAATTAGAAACATAGGATACATTTGAATACATGAGAAAGATACCAAAATAACAAGAATCGAATCAGTACAACTGGAGATAGGTATGTTTTAGTGGAAGTCGCTCCTAAATGCCTATAGCTTCAGTCGCAGTCATCTGATCTCTCGAGACTGAGGGGGGGGGGAAGTCACAAGTTAAGGCCAACCGCATTGGAGTGCAAGCCGGATACACAGACCAGGTTAGCTCTTCTGAAATGTTACCTTCTAAGGCAGGTGCAAAGGGTTCCGTATCCAATGGAGGAGGCCTTCTACCATGGACCAGCCAATTTCGGAGCATGACGGACCCAAAACTTGTAGACTATGTGGTTGCAGCAAGGAGGACTTTATCCATCTAGTTTGCATTTGTCCGAAATTGGCCCACGCTCGAGCCACCTTTCTAAACAAACATTTGCAATGCAATAGGTCTCGTATTAGGAAAGTTTGAGCTATTGGTATTGTAAATGACAAATTTTTTATTTAGGTTTTGTTTTTGAAAATAGCGAAATTAATAGCTTTGTCATTTACCATGCCAATAGTGTTGTATTTACGTGACTTACATGTATTGATATTACAAATAACAATGGTTTAAAAAAATTTTAAATTATTAATACTTAAATAAAAGTTATTGTAATTTATAATGGCAATAGCTTAAACTTTTGTAAATAACATTTGTGAAGATTATGTTCAGTGTATTTTATTGTGACGAAAATCCAAGAACATATACCAAATATTAACATCTTTTTGTTACATTTGTAATAAAGCTTGAAACATTGAGATAACATATTTGAACCAGTTGTTGTTGAATGGTTGCACAGATTGATGCTGTGGTGGAGCTCAGTGATGTTGTGGTGCCACAGAGCGATGCTGTGGTGGTGCTGAGTGATGCTGTATGGTAAGCTATGTTTTGTTTTGCTATCCTATGTTTTGTTTTGTTATGCTATGCTATGCTGTTTTGTTATGCTATGCTATGTTTTGTTATGCTATGCTATGCTTTGTTATGCTATGCTATGTTTTGCTCTGCTATGCTTTGTTATGCTATGCTATGTTTTGTTGTGTTTTATTATGCTATGCTTTGTTTTGCTATGCTATGTTTTGTTATGCTATGCTGTGTTTTGTTGTGTTGGTATGCTATGCTGTGTTTTGCTATGCTATTATGTTTTGTTCAGCCATGCTATGTTTTGTTTTGTTAAGCTATGCTGTTTTGTTGTGTTTTGTTATGCTGTTTTGTTATGTTATGCTATGTTTTGTTATGCTTTGCTATGTTTTGTTTTGCTATCCGAAGCTTTGTTTTGTTATGCGATGCTATGTTTAGTTTTGCTATCCTATGCTGTGTTTTGTTACGCTATGCTATGTTTTGTTGTGTTTTGCTAGGCTATGCTTTGTTATGCTATGCTATGTTCTGTTATGATATGCTATCTTTTGCTCTGCTATGCTTTGTTCTGCTATGCTTTGTTCTGCTATGTTTTGTTATGCTATGCTATGCTTTGTTGTGTTTTATTATGCTAGGCTTTGTTTTGCTATGCTATGTTTTGTTATGCTATGCTATGTTTTGCTGTGTTTGGTATGCTATGCTGTGTTTTGCTATGCTATTATATGTTTTGTTATGTTTTGTTAAGCCATGCTGCTATGTTTTGTTGTGTTTTGTTATGCTATGATATGTTTTGTTATGTTTTGCTAGGCTATGCTTTGTTATGAGATGTTTTGTTATGCTATGCTTTGTTATGCTATGCTTTGTTTTGGTATGCTATGTTTTGTTATGCTATGCTAAGCTTTGTTTTGTTATGCTATGCTATGTTGTGTTTTGTTATGCTATGCTATACTTTGTTGTGTTTTGTTATGCTATGCTATGTTTTGTTATGTATGCTATGGTTTGTTGTGTTTTGCTATGTTTTGTTTTGCTATGTTTTGTTTTGCAATGCTATGCTTTGTTATACTATTCTATGTTTTGTTTTGCTATGCTTTGTTTTGTTATGCTATGTTTTGTTATGCTATGGTATGTTTTGTTGTGTTTTGTTATGCTATGCTTTGTTATTCTATGCTATGTTTTCCTATCCTATGCTTTGTTTTGTTATGCTATGCTATGTTTTGTTATGCTATGCTGGTGAGGGTGAGTGAGGGTGAGTGAGTGAGGGTGGGTGAGTGAGGGTGGGTGAGCGAGGGTGAGGGTGAGAGGGTTGTGAGGTTGTGTATCCTATGCTTTTTTGTTATGCCATGCTATGTTTTGTTATGCTATGCTGATGAGGGTGTATGAGGGTGAGTGAGTGAGGGTGAGTGAGGGTGAGTGAGGGTGTGTGAGGGTGTGTGAGGGTGGGGGCGAGGGTGTGATGGTGTGTGAGGGTGAGAGGGTTGGGAGGGTGAGAGGGTTGGGAGGGTGAGAGGGTTGGGAGGGTTGGGAGGGTGAGGGGGTGTGAGGGTGAGGATGTGAGGGTGAGTGAGGGTGTGTGAGGGTGAGGGTGTGTGTGGGTGAGGGGGTGTGAGGGTGAGGGGGTGAGGGTGAGGGGGGTGAGGGTGTGAGGTTGAGTGAGGGTGCGTGAGGGTGTGAGGATGTGTGATGGTGAGGAGGTGTGAGGGTGAGTGAGGGGGGTGAGGGTGTGTTAGGGTGGGTGAGGGTGTGTGAGGGTGAGAGGGTGTGAGGATGTGTAAGGGTGAGAGGGTGAGTGAGGGTGAGTGAGGGTGTGAGGGTGAGTGAGGGAGTGTGAGGGTGAGTGAGGATGGGTGAGGGTGAGTGAGGGTGTGTGAGGGGTGAAGGTGAATGAGGGTGTGAGGGTGAGTGAGGGTGTGTGAGGGTGAGTGAGGGTGAGTGAGGGGGTGTGATGGCGAGTGAGGGTGTGAGGGGTGAGGGTTATGAGGGTGGTGCGGGTGTGAGGTTGTGTGAGGATGAGGGGTTGAGGGTGTGAGGGTGACGGGGTGTGAAGGTGGGTGAGGGGCTGTGAAGGTGAGTGAGGGTGTGAGGGAGGGTGAGGGTGCGGGTGTGAGGAAGTGAGGAAGTGAGGGTGTGTGATGGTGAGGGTGGGTGAGGGTGAGTGAGGGTGGGTGTGAGGGTGTGAGAGGGTGAGAGGATGTGAGGATGTGTGCGGGTGAGTGAGGGTGGGTGAGGGGGTGAGTGAGGGTGGGTGAAGGTGTGTGGGGGTGAGGGTGAGTGAGGGTGTGAGGGTGTGTGAGGGGTGAAGGTGAGTGAGGGTGTGTGAGGGGTGAAGGTGAGTGAGGGTGTGAGGGTGAGTGAGGGTGTGTGAGGGGTGAGAGGGTTTGAGGGTGTGTGAGGGTGAGGAGGTGTGAGGGTACCAAGTAAATAGTGGCAGGGCAGACATCGTAAGAGAGAGAAACACAAATGTTAAGATAACAGTGCTCGAAGGGGTTGTGAGTAGGTGCATGCTGAACTCAAGACAATAAATCCTATACATGGAACCCATTTCTAGAAACCACAGATGCGGCCTTTGCTGTGTTAGAGGGGGCACGGGTTCCTGCTAAGCCTGACGTCCTTGTGAAGACTTAACCCAACATGAAAAAATGGTTAAAACGGTGCACCCATAAACAAATTCATAGAGCGAGTCTAAATTAAGTTATTATCAGATTGATGTGTGAGACTACTGCAAGAATGTCTAACACAATATAGTATGTAGAGAGATGGTCTCAATTGAATTTAAAGATGAACCGGCCTACCCATTAAAATCTCGTTAAAAAAATGCTTGTGGCTAAAGTAAAATATTTTGTTTGCGCATTTATTTGCAGAATGCTTATTTCTGTATTTATGAGGTTCAAATCACTTTAAATTGCTTAGGCGAAGTCCTCAGTGACTCTGGTGTGTGGGTGTTGGGGGTGGGTCCAGATTCTAATAACGACTCAATGGGGATTTCCAGTAATAATTAAGTGGGGGGTCACGAGAAGTCAAACAGGAAGAACCGCTGCATAAAGCGATCGCTCTTAGCCGTGCATTCACGGTGTGAGATCTCGAAAAAGAACAATGTACTTGGTTTATTGTGTGCTCTCCTGCCATCTAGTGTTTCTCTAGCAACTCAACTTATTTCCTTGGGGTCTTTGTTGCTTTGAATGTGCCGTAAGAAGACCTCAGAGCACGTCACCAGACAACTACAAGAAAAGGGACGCAGACACCCCCCAACATTATTTCCGTATTCCACTAACGCAGCGGCTGGTAGAAATGAATAGAAGGTGAAGCAAAGTCAGTCTTTAAACCGTCTGAGGGGTTTCTCTGCTAGCTTGCACATCGGAGAAATGTCTTATGAATAATATGGCCAACAACAAGCTCTCGGCATTGGTGTGGGGGGGGAAGGGTGGCGCGAGGAGCAGCAGCCTTTGATGTGCGAGCGAGTGGGAGGGAACGACCATATGGGGTGTGCATGAGAAGTGAGGCCAAGCGCGTGCTGGGGAAGCGTCGCGCTTGAGTACCTCATCATAAACAAAGCGGTGTACTTCAAGAGGAGTTCAGCTTGCCTGATGCATGACTTCACTGTAACTACTCGTACAACAAAGGAGGGCGGCAGGGAGTGCGCGATGTGATGTTGCCTCCTCTGTTGTTCAGCTTGAATGAGCGCTGTGTGCATTACAATGAGAAACTAGGTAGGTCATAAACATGGGGGGCTGCAGTGTGGCAAGGAGGAGGACAGGTGCGAGGCGGGCAGAAAGGACAGCCGTGGGAGGTGGGAGGATAAGTATGGAGAGTGGTGCAGGCGGGGGGCGTGGAGCAAACCCTTTGAAGAGCGTTTGGCTGCCAGGGGGGCGGAGAAGCAGATTGCCTTCAAGGCAGGAGGCAGGCAGAAGGCTCGGGCAAGCTCGTGCACGAGAGCACATGCACTCGTCAAAATCCGGATCGTAAAAAGTCAGCTTTGTGGATGGACGGCAATAGGTCTCTCTACGAGACCTAAAAAGGCCATGAATGAACGAGGCATTAGAACGTGCAGATCGGCGATTATGGCAGTCCTAAACCCAACAGACACCCGCCTGAACTGCCTATTACTAAAGTTCATGCAGGTTCATGCTCAAGCGTTGAACTATAATCTGGTACCCTGCCTGAATAAGGGACACATGTCGGTGGCCTCCGTGGAAGAAGGCTCTCTTGAACTTAATAAAGGCCCTCTCGAACTTAACAAAGAATAATACCAGAACTCTTGGAACCACATTTTATAAGTGTTAACAATAGTTTCTTGACCGTTTCTTTCTTTTAACTTGTATATTATGTTCACCAAAATGCTCAAATTAAAAAAAAAAAAAAAAAAGTATATATATATTTTTTTTTAACTAGACTCAGAAAGTTTTAAGGTCAAACGAAAGAGAATGTGGTTAAACATTAAGAGCCTTGATCTCAGTACTCGATTTTATAAAATGTATTGTTATGGTTTTAATTAACTGAAACAATAAAGTTTTTCATTCATTCCGTTGGAGGAGGCAACGAGGAGGAGGCTGAGAGCCGCGAACAGTTGTTGCTATTAAGGGAAGAGCAGGTCGGGTGTTGTGGGCAGACATCGCTATAGCCTGAAAAGCTTGTCAAGCATCACAGATGGTCTTTGCTGTAGATTCACACTGGTGATCGTCCTGGGCTGTTGTTGTTGCACACTGGTGATCATCCTGGGCTGTTGTTGCAGTGTGAAGTGAAGGCTTCACATTGCAGATTTCATATGACCTTCGTATTTGTGGCTGTTGCAGGCGTCAGAGTCTAGGCAAAAACACCTCATTTGCAGTTGCGAGGAGCCTAACCTTCAGGATTTTCACGTTTACTTTAGGAGGGGTACACTTAGAAGCCAGCCAGGGGTCCAGGATCTGGGAAGGCACCTATTGGAGATCAGGACTCACTCCTGTAGGGCTCAGGTAGGTCAAGTTGCAGCAGGACAGCTGGGTAGTTGCAGAGAGGCCTCTGAAGCTTGTTGTGTCCCTGTAGCTCACATAGGAGGGAAGCCAACTGATCTTGGACACACAGAGGTTAGCCTGGGATGAAGGCAAGAATGTCCTATCGTCCTTCTGAGACTGTAGGGCAATCCTTCAAGCAGCAGGGCAGTCTTCTGGCAGCTGGGCAGTCCTTCAGTAACTTCCACTGGCCCAGGAATGTTCTGATCAGTGGCTCTGATGCTCCAGTTTTTATACCTAGAGCTAGCCCTTGAGAGGTGGATTTGGGCCGGGGGAGTGGGGGGAAGGGGGAGGGGGGGTCGAGAAGTCAATTGCACTGCCTGTCCTATCAATACATTGGGTTCTGGAAAGTTCTTCCTCCGTCCAGGCTCCAAACTTTCTGGGGGGACAAAGGGGAGGGCAGACCTGTTGTCAGGTTCCTTTGTGCATGCAGGAGGCAAAATCATTTGTAGCATAAGGGGTCCTGGGTACAGCCCCTCTCCATTCAACCTGTCAGGGTGGCCCTTTGTCCCCACTCCATAGCCCCTTATGAATTACTGTCTGGAAGCAATATAAGTATAGTCAAGTCAAACTAGCTTTATTCGGTTTGTTCGATACAACCATAAAAGCATTCTAAAAAAATATATACATTGTTCCAGTACACGTGCCATATACACAAACAATCTAGTACATTCTGGAACAAAAAGTGCATTGCAATATTAGAAGAAAGTTAAAAACGAATCAATTAAAAGTTTCCCAGTCCAATGCATAAAATGAATGTAAACTTGAACAAGATTTAAAAATAGTTTGCATTGTTCCACCAAGGATACCATGTACTCAGTCAATCCAGTATATTCTATTACATAAAGTGCATAATCAAAAGATTAAAACAAATTAAGATATAGTACATATTCAACTAAGTAGATTACATAATTGCACAGGATCTAAAAACGACCAATAGCTACAAAATAAGTGATTACATTATTTTGTGTCTCGAGATCCAATTTCCTCATATGTTAGGGCCTCCAAATAGGAATTATCTATTCTTTGTTTGATCACCATTTGTATAAAAAGTATTAAGGCATTACAAATAATTTAGTTTTCTAAACTTTAAATATATATAAAAGCCTGTTTATAAAAATACAGTTTGTTATCAATAAACAATAAACAAAATGCATATTTCCGAATATCTCTGTAAACGGAACAAAAAAGCATAAAATGCAGTGTAGTGTGTGGCAATTTTCCATCACAGGGGCAGTGTGGGCGAGATCAATGCCACTTGTCCCTCTTTGGAAATGCAAACAAGTGATGGGGGGTACCCAAACCCAATCTAGGTGCCAATTAGGATGGCGGGCGGACTTTGCCCGCCAGCCATCCCTGTGGAAAACGGGACCGTCTGCGACGTGAGCGGTGGTCCCGCCATGCCAATTATGATGCGCTCGCCACACTGGTGGGCGCATCATGCATTTTTAACATTGCAATGTTAAAAATGCAGGCATGCATTTCCATACACAAAGTGGCAGGCACTGTGCGGTGCCTGCCGCTTTGTGTATGGAAATGAAGAGGGGTACCCCCCATGTGCACCTCCTCCTCTCGCCTTCACTATGGGGGCCCGCAGGGGGCCCCCCCAAAGTAAAGACCGCATGCCTTTCTGTGGTGGCATTGCCGCCACGGAAAGGAATCTGCATGAGGCCATCCTAATATGGGTGGCGGTGTCTGGAAGACACCGCCAGCCATATGAACCCTTTTCTGCCCTGGCCGCAAGGCGAACGGGGCGGAAAAGCAGCAGACGGTCTTTCCGTCCGCCGTGATCCCCCCGCCATCCTAATATGGCGGGGGTCATTTAGGTGAGGATGGCGGGCGGATTGCCCCTGCCAGGCCGGCGGTGGCTACCGCCAGCCTGGGGGGGGGCAATCCGCCCGCCATCCTAAGGGGCCCCTTAGTTAGATAAAACCTATGTTGTATATTTCTTATACTCAATAAATATGGTTGGGTACTCAATGATACTGGCCCTTCACAATATGATCTAATCTTCTGTTTAGTGCGGTACACCCTTTATCTCAGTGTATTTCTGGATGTTATCAGTCTCTGTTTTAGGTCCCTTTTACTGCAATTCCGAATAATCGTTGGGTCCCTAAAATCAACTGCCCACTTTACACTCTATTAAGAGATTGTAAATTGATAGGAGCCAAGCAAATTTTTTGTAGTGATCTAGGGTTAGTTAAACAGTCGTTTATTATCATCTTACTGAATTTCGTTTAATCTTTGGTCCAAATCCTGTGCCAAAGCATAAGGGCTGCTGTACTAATGTTATCACTAATGTAAGGCACAGAAAGTTCCCTACGGACTATATACGCAGGGGTAGAATCAGGGACTGCTAATAGCCACCTTAAAAATTTGTTTTTCCCAGTTTGCAAAAGGGTATGATTAGCTCTCCCCCATAATGCGGCTCCGTAGCAAGTGCCTGTAAGGTATTTACTCCTGTATAGGGTTGGGATTTCTCTAACTGATTTGTTAACAATTTTCTGCGTGAATCTAAAAATTGCTTCAACTATTCTTAGGAATTTCAGTTTGCAGTGGTCTATGTGGGTATCTCTGCTACCATGGTTAGCGAAAAAAAGACCTAAATATGAAAGAGGGGTTATTCTTTCTATGGGAACCCCTTCCATAGGACGGTTTTAAAGTTTGGCTTCCCCCTACCGCAAATCATTGTAAATGTTTTGCTGAGATTTAGTATTAAATTTTTCCCATTCACATAAAGTGCAAAATTCTCAATTGGACGTTGTAGCCCCTTTGCTGTCCTTGATAACAGGACAGCTTTGTCCGCTTACAAGAGGACTGGCGTAGAACAATTACCAATTTGACGGGCATCACCGGCAGTTTTTTGCAGGGTAATATCAACATTATTTATATAAAGGGAAAATAAAAGTGGTGCAAGTGGTGTGGAGAAGTGTGGAGAAGTGTGGCTCAGGGGTTAGAGGCGGCAGATCCGGAAGCTGAGATCGGCCCTGGACCAGGGTTCAATTCCCCGCCTCGGCGGGTCTTGGGCAAAAAATTCCACGGACTCGATAATTCTCGCTCCGGTGCCTTCTCGACTCACGGGTTCACACTCTGCGACTCTGGGCAATAGCTTGCTTAATCTCCACAACGGCCCCTCGCGGCGGGGTGCCTGGCTTTCACCTTGTGGATACCCTGCCGGGGTTATCTCACAGGGAATACCAGGACGGGTTCCCTAAGCAAGCACCGGGAAACCCACTGCGGGTAGCTGTGCGCTATATAAGCTCAAATAAATTTACATTTACATTTACAAGGACACACCCTTGGCATATGCCTCATGTGACTCTAAAATGGGAGGGATACATTCAACGTTAAGGCCATAACGGACTCTTGAGATTAATAATGCGTAAATTTGTGGCAGATCTATTATAATGTCCTCTGGAGCATCCATCTCCGTTAAAGATAACCATAGTTTTTCGTGATTAACAAGATCAAATGCACTTATCAAGTCTACAAAACAGAGATGTAGTTTGCCCTCCTTCGCAACGGTGTATTTTCCTATTAAGAGTTTGAGGTTAACGCACTGCTCAATGGTCCCTATACCCCTTCTAAAGCCATATTGGGACTCGGTGAGAATGTTATTTTCACTTACCCAACTTTCTAGCCTTTCTTGAAGAATTCTTCTTATAAGTTTAGATGTTGAGTCGAGTAAGGATGAAGGGCGGTAGCATTTTGCGTCCCCTCTATTGCCTTTCTTAAAAATCGGCACTATCACACTTTTCGTCCAACTAGTGGGCAATACCCCCCTGCTGTAGCATTACAGACCCTAAGTAAGATTGGTAACCAAAAATCTATATCACTTTTAAAAATATCTATGGGAATCCCATAGGGGCCAGATGCCTTGCAGTTAGCACTTTTGTCTAGGGCAGCTTTAATTTTGTTTGTTGTAATAGGTGCCAAATTTGAGGGAGCCACATTTACAGTATGACTATTGCCTGGAATTAAAGAATCTTCTTTATTTGGATTGAATAGTAATTCAAAATGAGATATCCAATCTTCAGGTGGTAAGCTAGTTAGATGAGAGGCAACATATAAGAACAGAGCAACGTGTAAACATTCAATGAGACGACATATTCAAGTGCTGTTATTCGTCTTTTATTTTCAGCTGTGCAAGGTATGCAGATGATAAAACCAGCCTAGCTTGGTATTTTTTTTGTGGTCCACAAGCAGCAGGCCACTTGAGGTGGGCAATATACTGTATTAATTCTGTGACTAGTTCTGGTAGTGCAGTCTTCTAAGACCCAGCTGCTTGGTGCTACTTAAATCTTCAGGTGGTACCATGGTCTCAATCTTGATGGCTAACTCATCTTTAAAGCAAGCATTTACAATGCAATAGGCCTCGCAATGACCTTGTTTTGAACTATGGGCATTGAAAATGTTATTGGTTTTTTTTTCCCTTCGTGAAGCATTAATCAAGTAATGGCGTTGTACATGACAATGTATTTTACTCCCTGTTGATCCCCGCATACAGACATACATAGAAACTGCACTACAAATGGGCACACATACATGCACACGCTGAGAAACGCACACACCCCGTGAGACACACACACTAATACATAGAGGCACACGGGTGAATGGGTGCACCGAAGCACGTGACCACACACACAGGCACACTGAGTCACAGGCACACTGAAGCTTTGGGTCTGGAAGACCAGCCGGCACACCAGACACTGTCACACTGAGTAGAGGCGCACACATGCCGAGAGGGATGCTTTAATTATCAAGCTCAAGGTGCTCACTGTAAAATTCAAGAGGAGTGGAAGACTGATGTGACATTATAAAGTTGAAACTGAAGAGTTACACACGTCTGCAACACATGCTCAGCCTCCTGAGCTAATTTTGTGTCAAGAACAGATATACCGGAGACCATGACCCGATGCACTTCCATTGTCATTGGCAACCTGAGCCCGCGTGTTGACCTCAGAAAAATCAGAGCTAAAATGATCACTGTATTCACAAAGGACAACAAAATAACACGTCAAGCTTCAGAAAAAAAAATCTTTTGAATCATGGACAAATAATCAGAAACTCCGTACCCGAGCCTTGTGTTTGGCAAGGTTAGTTTCAACTCATTAACGACTGCTGGTTCACACTCATTTTAGGATTAGGCAAAACGTCTACTTATTAGAGGGTGTATTAAAAAAGGGGAAAAAGAGGCAAAGCTTAAGAGCTAAAGCGCTTTCTTACAATTGCCCCTTGTCAGTTCATGGTCAAAACAATATATTGAACTGGCCAGACAACAGCATGCGACTGTACGGCGATAGCTTGGTGGGTGATATTTTGCATTGTTAAGTGATGCACGACAACGGATAACGTGGGCACTTTAACGGAGAAACCTTGAAATGACATCCATACGGACTATGGACCATACCATTATCTTATTCTTACATCTGCTGTTTTCCAACCTTGAGTGCATTAGGATCGCAGTACTCAGTGCCTAAAAACTTCACACCACCTCACACCGACCACTCTGGCTAGGGGACTCTGCTCCGTGGTCACTACATTGGGCATGATAAAATCAACCAAAAGCTTGGCAGTAGATTAGAATGGCTGTTTCTCTAGATTTAAATAAGGCTCCCCCAATCGCTGGTTGGCCACCACGCATGATGAACGGGCGACTTTTGGCATGAACGGTAACCAGGTTTAGAAGACAATCAGTATCACAGACTCAGAAAAGTCTGCCAATAGTTGCTTTTTTTTGCAATTTTATATAGCGCTTTACATGAGCGCCATTCATATTACAGAAAGAGGCGATTATGTGATTAGCCCGGAATCACAGGATGTTGAGCCGACACCGAGACTCGAACTTGGTTCTCGAATTCTCAAGTCGGCAGCCCTGGCCGTTAGTCCACATCCTTTACTCACAAGTGTACAATATACAGCCTCTGCGGCCCAACGTGGAGCGGATCCCGAAGACCGTCCAACACCGCCACTCACAGAGCAATGGATGGGGAGGGGGAAGGGCGAGGACTGTGTTTGCACGGACGTCTCAATTACTGCGCTCTCAGTGCAAGCCTGAAGCTGCAGTTGGAGTGGGGAAGTGGAGCCGTGTAGGTAGGCGAGAGCGGGAGGTCTAGCCCTGTACCCACACACCCAAGAAACACGGTGCGCAGAGTCACAGACCGAGGCTGTGAATGCTCTCAGGTAGATAAGAGAGGAAAAAACAGCAGGGAGTGACGCGTACAAAATCCAAGTAGAGGCCGGGGGCGGCGCTCGAGACAGACTGTGCTGCAAAGTGGCTTCCACCCACCATCGAGGACTCGTTGACAGTTACCTACCAGTAGTGTAGCTCGGACGTATGTCGAGTCATCCGCTACCCTGAGGCTCGGCGTCGGTCAGCCAATAAATCGTCAACGGCTCTGTACCCTATGTCACTGGAGTTGTACTGGGCCGAGAAGGAACGATCAGAGGATAAATAAAGTTCATGGGCACGTGCTCTCCTTAACCAGGACCATATGGTCAACAAGCGCGGCCGTGAAAGCGAGCGCACTAAGGCCATGCTAATTAGAAACAGATGGCCTCCCTAAAGATAAGAAATTGCTTTGAGACAGCCGCAAAGCAGACAATCCAGTCCAGATGGGCAGGACAGAAAGGGGAAAGGGCAGCAACAAAAAAGGCTCAGTACCAATCCGAGGCCAGCGTTTTAAATAAGCGATGACGCCAGCCAATGAAATTGAGGGGCGGAGTTTCCAGTCCTCTTCTGAAAACACCTCATCCACAATAGATCACGCAGAGCGAGCAGCACATGTGCGCTGCAACGCTAGGCGAGCCCTAAAAAGGATGCTCTAAAGTCTTCCAGAATAATGTATTGTCTCATTTCTCAAATGCCTGTACCTGCTTATCCCATGCGGATTCCCCGATTTCTGCTTTTCTAGTATTTAGGCTCTGTTTATATGCCTTTCGTAGGGTGCTTACCATTTCCCTATCCCTAGGAGTAAATTTTAGGGCTTTTTTCAATTGCTGGTTAATTTTGGTACAGTTTTGATCAAATCTTCTCAGCTGGCAATAAGTTTATTCCTTGTTTTATAGTTTTAGATCTTCAGAGATGGTACCCACTATATTACAGAAAGCCATTATTGCCTGTAAACCCGTAGAAGATTCTCTCAAACAACCAATAATATCACCTTGACTTTTTTGTACTAAATTTGCCATATATGCTAGGGGATTTACACAAGACCATTTTAAGGTAGTGCCATTTTTCTCCAGGGATCTAATATTGGGCATCATGCGCGGGTGTTCAGAGTATGGCGGCACATCACCCCCAAAAAAAACATGCCTTGAGGGCGTGTGGAAAATAACGTGTGCGTTGGGCCGAGGGCGCGGCCAAGGCCAATGGGTGCGGCAATTGCGCGGTAGCAAGGGGCGTGGCCAATTTGCGCGGCAATTGCCGGGTCTTAAGCAGGGGCAGACGCGACTGATCGTGCCTGCGGGGACAATAACTGCACAGTATCCTGCGCGCTGTCAGCCAGTCAACTCTCTGCATAAAGGAATTGACAACAGGCGCACAACATCAACCAGGGCTGGAGCCGGGCTCAGGCGGCAGATGACGCGACTAAGCGCGCCTGCTGGGACACTAACCTTTGAACTGACTGCACTTTCCCACACGTGCAGTGTCTCCAGCGCGCGCTGTCACCCATTTTCTCCAGGGATCTAATATTGGGCATCATGCACGGGTGTTCAGAGTATCTCGGGATTAACTTCAGTACCAAGACTAGTGGGTGAGGATCACTGAACATGCTTACTTGTATCCTTATACTCTTACAATTTATTCAGGTCAGGATATGATTGATATTTGATGGGGAACTAGCTCCTTCAATAGTTCTAACAGCGATTTCACCCTTCTCCCCAGGCGGCTCCAAGAGTTCCAAATTGTGTTTATGCATTATACTGGTAATTGAGTTACCATATACATTGTGTGGGAAATGGAAGCAGGGAACACCCTGATCATCCTCATATCCACAGAATTCCCCATTTAGGATTTGACATCTTTTGCTATTAAAGTCACCTGCCAAAATCTATACTAATATAATAAAGAGAGAGCCCAAACCTTTGAGGCGGGTAATCTCAGGAACCACAGCACCAATCACAACACCCAATACAGCATTTGAAAGGACAGTTGCAGCAGATGGTCATAGGCTATACAGCTGCCCACCATATACATTAGAAACGTAAAAGAGCCTTACCGGCAAAGTAGTCCCTTGTGGGCGTGGGCGGGGTGCGGCATGACAAAAAAAAGCGTTCCTTAAACGTGTTTGTTGTGCTGGGGGCGTGTGCTGGGGGCGTGAACCAGGCCAATGGGTGCAGCAATTGCAATTGCGCAGCACCAAGGGGTGTGGTCAATGGGCGCGACAAACGGCAACAATCGCGCGACACCCCCCCCCCCCCAAAAAAAACGTGCCTTGAGGGAGTGTGGAAAACAAACATGTGCATTGGGCCGGGGGCGTGGCCAAGGCCAATGGGTGCGGCAATTGCGCAGGAGCAAGGGGCGTGGCCAATGGGCGCGGCAATTGCCGGGGCTTAAGCGGGGGCAGACACGACTGATCGTGCCTGTGGGGACAATAACTGCACAGTATTCTGCGCGCTGTCAGCCAGTCAACTCTCTGCATAAACGAATTGAAACCAGGTGCACAACATCAACCAGGGCTGGACCGGGCTCAGGCGGCAGATGACGCGACTAAGCGCGCCTGCTGGGTCACTAACCTTTGAACTGACTGCACTTTCCCACACGCAAAGCGTCTCCATTCAACTCTCTGCATCAACGACTTTACACCACAAGCACAACATCAAACAAAACTGGAGCCGGGCCTCAAGCGGAGGATGACGCGATTCAGCGTGCCTGCGGGGACACGAAATTTAAAACTGAATGCACTTTCACACACGCTTACCTACGGAAGTGGAGTACATACACACTAGAGACATCTGCTAATACTTCTTACTCCGAGGTACACACAGTATCTGCACACACATGTCTAACTATTTTGACACTTCATGCTAAAAATGTTGTCTACCACGAAATTTTAAAATACATTTCCCTTGCCTATTACACACATTGCAGACATTCTATTTCATACCCGGACAACGTCGGGACGGGCTGCTAGTTAATATATAATCTCCCCTGATACATTATAAGAATGTGTCTAATTCCTCCTCTAGCATCGTAACTACCTGGTAATTGCTGCTATCAAAAATATTATTATGGAAAATAATGAGTATCATGCACTGTTTACATGTTGTATGAAAACAAAGAAGCTGAAAGAAATTTGAGTTAATGTAGACATTCTTTAGAATTAACTGTGACGTGACTGAGACAGAGCTACCAAGCCTCCTTTGGCTCTCCCCGCCCTTGACGCACAGTATCCCAAGTTTCTTGTAGAAGCATCAATGAGCATTTTTTTTTATCTCCATTAGCCATTCTTTATTATTTAATGTATTTCTCATCCCAGCCACATTCCAAGATTTGATAATCAAACTTCCATACAAGGTAGGTTGAGAGTGGTTATTGGTGGGACTAGTGGGTATGGAAAGATAATCAACATCTGTCAGTTGCCCTTCCTCCTCTGATAGCCAATCAAGCTCACTACAGCCTCTTAAAGGTAAAAACCTATTTGATTGGGATACCGACATATGCACATTAGAACAAGGACATTTCTTGCTATTAGAAGGTGGTTGATCATGTACTGGATTATTAATAACAAAAACTATGGGACAACAGTGATTATTTCATTATCATTGTAGGATACTGTAGCATATTTATTGGCAAAATGGTCTAGCAGAGCCCCTACAACGCCTGGTCTATGAAAGGTTACTACAATGCAATCACCTGAACAATGTTAATTTGAGCCACCAACCCGGTCCACTCGTCTGATCATATTAATGTCCCGGAGCACAAGTTACTTACCTTCGGTAACGATATATCTGTAAGAAACATTAGTTAGTTATAGATTCCTTACCTTAGAATTGCCCCCAGGATCCAGAAAGTTTTTTTGTCAGCAGTACCTCTGCGCGTCAGAAGGTGGCGTCGGCCGGCTCTGCGTCCGTCGTCATGGTCGCCAGGATGACGTAGCAGCAGCTACTTAGAATCCGCCTTCGCGCTCTGACGTCAGTTCTGCACACGACTTTCCGCGCCACAAATGCAGAGCATTGCAAGACACTGACCATTGGTGCACAAAACTAGGGCCCTGAAAGGATGTCCTTAACCTTAGAAATCAGTTTGCAGAACTGGGAGGATGGGTGGGGAGATAAGGAATCTATAACTAACTAATGTTTCTTACAGATATATCGTTACCGAAGGTAAGTAACTTGTGGATTTGAAACTAACAAATTAGTTATAGATTCCTTACCTTAGAATAGATACCCCAGCAATACCAACATCGGTGGGGGTCTGCGAACCAGGATCACACCAGAAAATCCTGGAGAACAGAACGGCCAAAGAAGCCGTCTCTCCTGACTTGGCTGTCCAGGCAGTAGTGTTTGGTGAAAGTGTGCAGCGATGCCCACGTGGCTGCCTGACAGATTGAAAAGATGTATAACTCTCAGTACAGTTTCAAGAAGATTTATTGAAGAGTAGAGGCGAGTACAGAGAGAGATATTGTTTTACTAAATCATCAATTTGTGTATCCATTCTAGGCCACCAAAAGTCACTCCTAACTTTTCTTTTTGTAATATTCGCTCCAAGATGACCAGAATGTGCAGCTAGGATGATTTTCTATCGATAGCAAGAATGAGAAACCAACTTATCATCTCTATTTTTTCATTCTCCAATGAAAGTTTGTTACTGATTTTCCAGGACATCTGTAGCTCAGGTGAAAAACATCTCTCTTTAGGCCAGCCTTTCTTAATTAGAGATGCAACCTCTTTGAGCACAGGATCTTTATCAATTTGCATTTTCCAGTCATCTTCTGCAAAAGTCAACTCCTCTTGACTGATAAGTGCTGCAAAGCATTCTTCAGTCTCGGTTTCCCATTCTTCTTCATCTGTATCAAGAATAGGAAGTCTCGATAAACAGTCTGCCCTGCAGTTCTTCCCACCTGGAATGTATTCTATAGTGAAACTGTATTCCAAATGTTTTGTAGACAAACGGGCTAAACGAGCTGTTGTGCGTTTAGTGTTTTTACCCGAAAGAATATCAACTAAAGGACGATGATCAGTTTTAAGAACAAAGGATCTACTCCAAACATATTGTTTAAAATTTTCGATGCTCCAAACACAGGCCAAAAGTTCTCTTTCGATAACAGAATATTTCCGTTCAACTGGACGAAGAGTCCTTGATGCCAATCCAATTGTATTTTCTCTTCCATCGATATGTTGTGAGAGAACAGATCCTAGGCCATATTCTGAGGCATCTATTGTAATAGTAGTTTGTCTTCCTTCTACGTGGCTTCGCATCCCAGCATCAGTCGCCAATGAAATGATGTATAACTCTCAGTACAATTTCAAGAAGATTTATTGAAGAGTAGAGGCGAGTACAGAGAGCCGTGCCTAGTACAGTTAAAAGTCAAGCAGCAGCTGTCACTAGGGGCACCTCGAGAATGCCAAGCCTGACATTCTAGATGACCTCACGGAATGATCACAATTCTCTGGAATAAACATATCACCACACAGATGTCATTTAGAGGCACTCCCTTCCCAAGGCAGTAGTGGCTGCCGTCGCCCTGGTGGAGTGAGCGTATAGCCCGACTGGAGGCTCCTTTTTAGCTAGAGAGTAACAACCCTTAATGCACAACATGACCCAACGAGAAATGGTGCGATTATGTACGGCCCAGCCCTTCTTTGCACCCATGTAACCAACAAAAAGTTGATCATCCACCCAGAACTGTTTTGTACGATCCAGTTAGAAAGAGAGTGCACGGTTTGGGTCCAGAGGGTGGAGCCTCTGTTCTTTCTTTGAAGGATGCGGAGGCGGAAAGAAGGTGGGCAAAGTAATGGTCTGCGCGATGTGAATGGCAGTGACCACATTAGGAAGAAAGGATGGACGGGTCCGAAGAACCACCTTGTCCGGATGAACAGATAGGAAAGGAAGTTTAGAAGAAAGAGCCTTGAGCTCTCTCACTCTTCTAGCAGAAGTTATGGCTACCAGGAAAGCAGTTTTAAGAGTCAAGGCATAAAGGACAGTTGTGCAACGCCTCAAAGGGAGCATACATGAGATAGGTTAGCACAAGGTTCAAGTCGCACTGAGGCATAACGAAGGGGATTGGAGGAAAAAGATGCGTTAAGCCCTTTAGGAACCGGTTAACTACCGGGGACTTGAAAAGAGAAGGCTGATCTGGCAACCAAAGGAAGGCAGGGATGGCTGAAAGATAGCCCTTGCTAGTTGCCAGAGCAGAGCCCGCTGGGCTAAAGGTAGAGGAGAAACAAGAGTACTTCAGGAAGAGGGGCAGAAAGGGGATTCACAGCCTTTGCTGTGCACCATGCCACAAATGTGTTCCACCTGCACGCGTATACTGTCTTTGTGGAGGGAGGCCTGGGTGCCAAGATTATGTCACAGACTTTGGGAGGCAGGGCGAAAGACGTCAACTGCCGCCGCTCAATCTCTACGCGAGGAGGTGGAGACCGGACAGGTTCGGGTAAAGGACTGTCTCCTGCTGCTGCAACAGAAGATCCTCACGAAGAGGCAGTCTGATCGGAGGATTAATGGCCTTGTTGAGCAGCTCGGGATACCAGACTCTTTGTGCCCAATTCGGAGCCACAAAAATGACTTGGGCCCGGTCGCGCTTGATTTTCTTCAGCACTCTAGGCAGAAGTGGTATAGGCGGAAAGGCGATCAACAGACCTCAACTTCACTCGCATCGAAAAGCTTCACCTAGCGAGTGTCGCCTTGGAAACTCCAACGCGCAGAATTGCCGACATTGTGCGTTTTCTTGAGTGACGAATAGATCTAACCCAGGCTCTCCACACTGTTGAAAAAAACCTTGCACCACCTCCGAGTGAAAAAGCCATTCGTGATCCATCATGCACCAGCGGCTGAGTTAGTCTTTCCTGGTGTTCAGAGCACCGGCCAGGTGTTGAAACATCAAGGAAATGCCCTGATGCTCCAGCCATGTCCAGAGGCAGAGGGCCTTCCTGACATAGGGTCCACGACCCCACCCTGCCTTGTTTGTTGCAATATCACATGGCGGCGGTGTTGTCCGTGAACACCTGCACTACTCTCCCTCTGTCAGAAGAAAGGAATGCCTTCAGTGCAATACAAATCGCCAGGAGCTCCAGAAGGTTGATCTGAAGCCCGGACTCCACTGGAGACCAGACGCCTCCGATGTCCGCCTCTCCCATGTGGCCGCCCCATCCCAGAAGGGATGCATCCGTCACCACAGTGTAGTCTGGTTGGGGAAGGGAGAAGGATCTGCCATTGACCAAATCCTGGTTCATAAGCGACCACTGCAGTTGTCGGGCAGTGCTCTCCAAGTCTCCAAGAACTGGATGCAATCGGACAGATGTCCCTGATGCTGTGCGTACTGGAACTTCAGGTCCCACTGCAGAGCCGGCATATGCCACCTGACATGATTGACCAGCAGAATGCAGGAGGCCATGAGGCCCAGCAGCCTCAGGGTCATTCTGACCGAAACCCGGGATAGAGGCTGAAAGATCGGAATCATTGACCGAATATCTCGGACTCGCTGTTCGGGAGGATAGACCCGAAACCGCGTCGTGTCCAGAACCGCTCCGATGAAGAGGAGCTTCTGAGAGGGAATCAGGTGCGACTTTGGCACAGTGATGGAGAACCCCAGCAAATGCAAGAGGTCGGCCATAGTCTGGAGGTAGGAGACGACTGCCTGGGGCGAGCCCGCCTCAACAGCCAGTTGTCGAGATAGGTGAAGACTGAAACCCCTGATCTGCACAGAAGAGCTGCAGCCACCACCATCACTTTCGTGTACACCCGAGGGAAGCTGGTAAGGCCAAAGGGGAGCACAGTGAACTGAAAGTGCTCGTGGCCCAACGTAGGCAACGCCAGTGAGTCGGCAGGATCGGGATCTGAAAATAAGTGTCCTGCAAGGCCAACGCTACCATCCAGTCTTGGGGGTCGAGGGCAGACAAGACCAGAGCAAGCGTCAACATCTTGAACTTCTCCTTCCGGAGGAAGCGATTGACGTCCCTGAGGTCCAAGATAGGACACAGGCCCTTGTCCTTCTTGGGAACCAGAAAGTAGTGGGAATAACACCCATGATTTACTTCTGGGACAGGAACGCGCTTGATGGCTCCCTTGGCCAAGAGAAACTTCCTGCTGGAGAAGGGCCAGATGATCCTCCGACATGCAGTGGTATTGTGGTGGCATGGCTGGAGGGGTAGTCGCGAAGGGGAGGCAGTAGCCCCTTCGGATCATTTGCAAAACCCCCTGTCCGACGTGATGGGGCACCAGTGGGGGAGGTGATGGCGAATCCTGCTGCCCACTGGCATTTGATGAGCCTGAAAGGTTGGACTAGGAGGGTTTGGAGGCTGCTGCAGAGGGGGGGTTGGTGGACTGGCCCGCCCGCTGGCCCCCAGAACCACGCTGGTTGTGTCCACGTCCTCGGCCACTCGAAGGTTGGGTAACTTGCTGCGGCCTGTGGCCCTGGGTAGGACGTAGCGGGGCATCCCTTCCATAGCCACGAAAGGGGCAAAAAGCAGATTGCGCCGGACAGGTGGGGAGGCCCAAGGACTTTGCCATAGCCCGCGAGTCCTTGAAGCGCTCTAGGGCGCTGTCTGCTTTGTTGCCAAAAAGGCGACGGCCATCAAAGGGCATGTCCATCAAGGTGTTCTGGACATCCCCTAAAAAGCCAGTGGCCCTCATCCAGGTGTAGCCAGGTGTAGCGACGAAGCGCTAAGGACGTTAACATTGAAATGGTCCTGCCCAGAGTCGGGGGTATCCAGCCCACAATGGATTGTAAACTTTGCTGCATCTCTCCCGTCGGCAACAGCCTGGGAGGGCACTGCCCGAGTCTCCTCAGGGCACTGAGGCATGCAGTGTTTACGAACCACAGTCCTAAGCTGGGGAAGAGAACATTTTCTTGCCATGGTGGTCCAGCTTCCTGGATTCCCTTTGCAGTGGAGCAGTAGGGAAGGCGCTTTTGGAGGTGGAAGTTTGAAATACCAAGCTCTTAGGGGTGGGGTGTTGGGAGAGGAAAGTGGGGTCACCTGGAGCAGGGCGGTGGCGTCGAGCAATCATCCTATCCACGGGAGCCCCGTATTGGGCCTGGACCATGTGCCCAAAAGGACGTCTGTGAGGGCCTCATTAAACAGCAGCAAGGGCTCCGAAGAGCTTGCAGCCGGTTGAAGCACCTCTGTCAGGTGGTTATGCCTGACCCTGATCATAGGAAGCTAGAGGTTGAGAGCCTCGGCCGCCCACGCAACTCCACTGCGTATGATACTCCTTCCTCCATAGCCATAGTAGGAGGAGACAACATGCCAAGGTCAGGAGAGGTGTCAAGACCACTGGCATCCCCCTGATTCCTCTCCAGTCCTGCTTGGTGTCTAAATGGTCAGTTAAAGGGTCACCTGACCCCTCCTAGTCCTCCTCATCATCATCCTCTTGGTGCCACTGTTGTTGAAAAGGGACCCCAGGAGTGAACAGGGGCACAAAAACCCCACCCAACACCGGTGCGGCTCCGTGTCCACGTCGGGATGGAAGCCGGGGTCAACGCCGGCCGGGGAGCCGACCAGTGCTGAACGCGGTAGCGGTGCTGTAAAGAGCAGTGCCGGTGGGGTGTAACAGGGTCAACCGGCACCAATCCGGATCCAGGCCTGGATCCAAGGGAGGCCTGAGGCGCTGGGGCCAGAGCCGCCGTCAGCGAAGACCTAGGGCTCCCAACTGAGTGAACGGGGCCCGAAGGCGCGCCAGCGGGGTCAGTCCGCCCAAAGATAGCATGCATCGCCTTGTAGAAGGTAAGAAGCTGGGCTTCGCTCGGGGTCCCGGAAAGGGACGGAAACTCTGAGTCGACCCTTCAGGCTCCGCGCGCGGAACCACAGGCGTGTCACTACCCGCGTGCCTCGTCGGATCAGCCGACCAACGAGATGAAGTCGAAGAGCGATGATGCTTATGCTTCAACTTACCTGACCCCGAGTGTGAAAACGTAGATGATTTTGAACTGGAATGGTGGTGGCTCCGCGACCGGTTCCTCGACCTCCTCTCGACCGGGACCTCGAACAGCGAGGAGCCGACTCTCAGCGCTCCAGCAGCTTTCAGTACCGCTCCAGCAAAGCCTTCAGCGCCATCGAACGACAGTCGGAGCACAACTTGGGGTCGTGGTCGCTTTCCATGCAAAAGAGGCACACGCGGTGCAGATCCTTCACCGAGATCAGTCGGTTACAGGAACCGCAGGCCTTGAAACCGGGCATCCCTTGTGCACCTGTTTGGAGTCGTAGACTCAAAACAAGAAGTAGACAAAATTAGAGAAAAAGTTAGTCAAAAAATGACTGAGGGTGTACTGCTCTTCCTGTACGGATCTGACGTCAGCGCGCAAGGGCGGGGTCTAAGTAGCTGCTGTGACGTCATCCAGGCGACCACGACACTGACGCGATGCAGACAGACACCACCTTCCTACGCGCAGAGGTACTGCTGAAGAAAAAACCTTCTGGATCCAGTCTGACTGGGGTCAATTCTAAGGTAAGGAATCTAGAACTAAAATAGTTTCTTTCAGATAAAGAAGATTTGTGCTACAATTAGAGTTAGTAGAAAACCAATGAACAGTATTCATAATCGTCTTCCATGGCTCTACGGATTTATCCAGCCTGTGGAGGTAAGTGTAATGAGTTCTTTAGAGGCTTACAATACTTCATATCATATTCATTCCCATAATTTTTACCATTGGTTGCAGTCCCTAGTTGAATTAGAATGTCTGAATTATGCTGATTGAATTGCCTAATAAGCTGTGGCCAGTTGGCCTCCATTTGGGTCCAGGAACACTTTATGGACTTTGTTAGTTATCTCAGGTGAACAAGACCTTTTATTTGAATCTTTGTCAGGTATTCTTCCAGGTATTATATTCAGGTGTTCATTGGGAGTCATCAAGTCTGTAATTAGTTTTGCTATATTACTAACATCTGTTTTAATTGATTTAATTCCCAGCGCTAATCTACTTTCGATGCTATCGATTTTCCTGTGAAGTTTTTAAAAAAGGGTGTCAAGTCCTGGGATAGCGCTTGTCGTTGATACTGCCCCTATCTTCCTTTGCCTAACAGACTGCCTTTTCCCTCTCTTCTTTTTGATGTCATTGACTGTATTGGGGGTATAGAGTCAGTCTTCATAGGCTGTTGTTGCTTACATTTTTTTGCAGGTGGAGGGACCGATTCAGATTCATTTGTCAAGACAGATATTTCCAACTGCAGGTTCGAAACACATGGGCCCTCTTTAGCAGGTTCTAAACTTACTGATTTAGTTACCCTCATTTTAATATTATCTGCTGTGCTTGAATCAATCTTAGTTGGAATTATATCCTCTCTATTTTCTTTCAGAGCCATGTTTAAAGCAGTTTTGGTAGCAGCAAGACACTCTTCTGCAATTTCATTGTTAATCAGGCCCATAGCACTCTTTCAGTAATTAGTAATAGGTACATTATTATATTTTGACTTTCCGCTGGCTATGGGGTTTACCACAAGCTTCCTTTTACCCATTGTTAGACAATTGTTCCCTGATATAGTACTTCACCACAACAGTAACATGCAAGCCGTCCTTACTGGCCTTTTTCTTCTAAAAGCAAGGGGGGTGGCCCAGCCTTGGCCGCTGACGGGCGCAGATGGGACCGCCCTTGGTCCGGCGCGTCCCACGGGCTCTTATGCGCCTCCTGGCACGAACAGATGACCAGCAGCACCTCCAGATGCTGTGCCTGTTGGAAGTTGTAGGCAGCCTTTGTGGCAGGTGAAGGCAGCGGAGAATCGCTCTGCGGGACCCCCGGCAAGCTCTTATACATCTCTGGCGCAAACAAATGACCAGTAGCGCCTCCTGACGCTGTGCCTGCTGGAAGCGGTAGGCGGGGTTTGTGGCAGGTGAAGGCAGCGGAGACGCGCTGTGGGACTCCCCGCGGGCTCTTATGTGCCTCCTGGTGCGAACAGATGACCAGCAGCGCCTCCTGGCACTGTGTCTGTTGGAAGTTGTAGGCGGCGTTTGTGGCAGGTTAATGAGGGCAGATTTATGAGGAGAATGAGCGTATCTGGGATATTTGCAGCACTGCAGACAGCCTCCCACATTCCTAGTCACAAACAGACACCTCTCTGCCCCCTCCCCGGTGCATTCGTAATGCAATTAATTTTACAGATAAGGGAAGCATTAACATGCTCACCTCCCGAGCAGAGATTGCACAGACCTAAGTGCAACTCAAGCCCATCAGATACCAAAATATGTTTAATTTCTCTGAAGTCCGGTTTCTTCACGAGTTCCTTAACCAAGATCTCGGGGCTGAAACATATGGAACTCGTGGAAGTGCGAAAAGTGCACTGTTAGCATTGAAGGTGACCGGATTAGTGCGTCCCATTTCGATGTGAACAAACTTCAGGATCAGGATACATTGATAGTGTATCAAACCCAAGTGATGGCTTTCAGAGGCGCAACTAGAGCCTAATTTCGGGGGGGGTTTGAGGGGGGTTTAAGAAACAAATTCGGGGGGGTTGGGGCTGAATCTTTAACCTACATGCAGAGTGGAGCTGCAGGAGCTCTTAGAAGGGGTGAAACAACAGCAAGGCCTCATTAACATACAAATGGTCTTTGAAAGACCTGTGAAGTACTCGGGTGCGGCAGTGTGTGTGCCCGAGATCTGTCTCATCCCGGGCTGCCACACACGACGGGGGGGGGGGGGGGCTGAAGCCCTTTGAGTCCAATGGGTGTTGCGCGCCTGATGGCTTTAGTGCTGTGTCCAGTATCTGAGGCTTCCAGGTGCTGCTGATTATATGCCTACACCAGAGACAACCGAGGCTGGTCGTGGGTCCAAACTTGAGCTATGAGACATTCATTTCAGGGCAAAGCACTGGAACCAACTGATTTTATTTATGTTCCTTGTGAGCCCTTGTCAGGTGGCATGAAGTGCCCACAATCTGGGGTTAACTGACGTCAGTTGTGTACGGAGAACGATTCTAGCTGAAGTTGTGAACACAGGCTGCAGCAAGCTGAAGCGAATTGTCCGCACAGACAAGTTCTAACTGAAGGTAATTGTGTACATAGACTGGTTCTAGATTAAGTTAATTCTGTGCAAAGATAGCAGCTAGCTGAAGTTAATTGATTGCACATTCTGCATCTAGCTGAAGTTAAGTGGGTGCACAGGCAGCAGCTAGCTGAATTTAATTGTGTGCACAGATTGTAGCTAGCTGAAGTTAATTTTATGCACAGACTACAGCTAGCTAAAGTTAATTGTGTGCACAGGCTGCATCTACCAGACGTTAATTGTCTGCACAGACTGCAGCTAGTTGGCGTTAATTGTGTGCTCTGGGCACAGCAGAAACCGACTGGGTGCCCAAACTAGTCCTGTGATTAAAATCTAGGATTTGGTGAGCATAATCTATAATGAAATCAACTGAAACACTATCACACTTACTACAGATAGATGCACTGAAGTACATTTTGTAGATGGATTGCTTCTTGAAAAGGTTTCGTATTTGTAAATACGCTATCTTGATTGATGCCATTGAAACAAGCATTGGCAAACTCAGTAGGCTCGGCATTGGCAAGCGCCTTGAGTGGTTCGGGCTCGCTCGCTGCACTCGCTCGCGTTACCGTGTCCCGAAATTTTATTTTCCAGAATGGCACGTCACCAACATGAAAAGTTTGAAAAGCTGTGTACTAGGGACTTACAAGTAATCAAAGTGTGCTAATTAGGTATAGGCCAATTTTACCAAGTTTAAAGGAGAGAGCACAAGCACATTAGCACTGGCCAATAGTGGTGAAGCGCACAAAGTCCTAAAGTCAACAAAAACATATTAAGCCGTTCCATTTCGCAATATTACTGAATTAGATAATGGACTACATTATTCAGAAAAGATTCACCTTTGGTAATTTTATGTAAACTAGTATGTTGTCCGAGTACATTTATATTGGAAGTCATTCTGCACTAAAGGCAATATATTTTTGGAGTAGAACTTCGAAAGCAGGCAGGCCAACAGCCCTCATTAGAAGAAGCAGAGTTCTAGCGATTGCCACAAGCCCTGACAGTACTCAATTTATCACATGGGCCGTGGATAGAGAAAATGGTAACATCACTAACTAATAGTCTTTGAGCCCCACTTTGCAAAGTACCAGTATAAGGGAAGAACATTAAAATGACTTTTTTTTTTAAACATTAGGCCACTGGAGAAGGAAAACAACTGTTAGACTCCGACTTAATATCATTATGCACACCCACCAATGTAATGGGCTTGCCTAGGCAATGGTCATGTTATCTAAATACCCTGCATTCTGGACCACAGAGAACTCAAATTTAGTATCATTTAGAGCTGAATACAAGTTAGCAAACGCATTCAATGTGCCCTGCAACTTGCACACCATATGCATTTCTTATCCTTAATCCCTTGGCGTAACAAATGTCTACGCAAATAATATGTTCACCTGGCCTTTAGCCGAGCGCTGTGCGGGTTGGCTGCAGATCCTGGTCTTCAGAATAGCCTTCTACCAAACCCTCACCTGGGCTGGGGGCAGACCAATGTTGCACACAGCCATTGGTTGTGTGAAATGGTGAACTGCTACAGTCAACAAAACTCCCATGGGACAAACCACCAGCCGTACATACAGATTGCAAGTTAAACCCAATTCTGGTAGCTAACACCTCATTTAAATCCGTCACCTTTACCAATGCCCCCCCATATCAGATCTGCATGAAACCTGGGATCCCTGTACTGGCCTAAACTTGACATGCCAATATAAAACTCAACATGCATTTTCCTAACAAATGTCTTGCAGATATGCCAATTGGTGCCAAAGTTATTAGCAAATAAACAATAGATGAAATACAACATGTCAAAATATGTTAAACATGCTAGGCACCTGCTAAATTCCGTACAGATATTTGAAATGGCGCTAAAGGTATTAACAAAATCACAGCTTTTTTGACTCCATGTCTAACACCACTCACTACTTTTACTAAAGTTGAAACCTTAAATCGGAGCACTGGGATTAACTTGCTAAAAGCCTGCAAACCTTCATTAGCATTCATTATACCGTGCCAATGTTACCAGTAAATGCACATTTTTGACCATTTTGGTTTTATTTTAAAGTAAATGAAATAAAATAAATTCCTCCCTTTCTCACCAATCCCCTGGCCCAAAATTACATAGGCTCATTATTGATAACATTTTTACCTACTTCTAGGAGCAGGGTCCTAATGTACAAAGTATTTTACCAGTCACAAACCCTCAGATGTGGTCAATCTGAGGACTTGCAACTGTATGTATTGTAGTAAACCCAACTGATGATTAAGAAAAGGTTTTCCAAATCCTTAATGGGTTAAGTAAACATTAAGGAATCGCTCTCTGGAAGGGCATCTTAAACTTGTCCCTTCCAAATACCAATTTCTTAACGCAAGTATTATCTTTTGCGGCCACAATCTGGTTGCAAAACATTAATATTGTACCACCAATTAAAAATTGATGGTAAGCCATGATACTGGGGAAAATGGGATGCAGCATATAAAGACCCACACAGACTTGAGGCCTGAGACTTCCATTCGAAGTTTTCAGGTTAGAGACAGTTTTAGACCCCTGTATGAACACAGGACTCTACACAGAATTAGTGACGTTACGGAGAACAAAACGTCTAGCAGAAACAATAGGTCACATTGTTCGTTAGGTCAGAAAACATCTTGCGGTTAGTAAATTGAGCTACTGCATGAAAATGAGATCATATCTCCTTCCAGACTCCGGAAACGATCAGTGCTTGAGCACAGAGGTTACAGAAATAGGCTACCACAATCTCCATTTACTAGAAAGAAGGACTGAGGTGCAGCAATCATGTTAGGACCTGTTTCTTTTGTAATTGTGCTGCTGGTACATGCACTCATTGATTAAGTACGTACACAGGATGGACCGACCCAGGTTTACATTCTGCCTCTGAACATGGTGAAGCAAATACCCACCTTTGCTGGAAACCATATTTCACGCTTAACGTTCAGGCTTCATGGAAGAAACCACATATAAAAGGTCAGATAAGCGTAGTCAATCCGCACTGAGCAAGATATAATCACTCACTGAGCAGAAACACAAATATATCTGCAATGTTGTTCATATTGTTTACATTTTAAGAACAGGAAACCCACAGAGGGGGTTTCTGCTTATCGTGCGGGCTTGGACCATGTGGTCCACACCTGTATGTGCTTTTGTTACTGATGCTACCTATTATGTCCTGTGCGTACATTGCTTATGTGAGAGATGTAGCCTTTTCCTTTGTGGTTTGTGGAAATATGGGGCTTCTTTGGAGCTAAAACTTCAGACATCAAGTTACATCTCCACAGAGGTGAACAGATCTCTCATGTAGAGACTGATCTTCACTGCAATATTGCAATAAACCGATATTGCTGTTTCAACTTGTTTTCTTGGTGGTTGTTCAACAGATTTTCCTTCAAACATATTGGCGGAGTCATCCAGGAGTTCCACTTTTCCCTGACTGCCAGATCTGGAATACCGCCTGTCCTCTTGGAATGACTCTGCACATATAAAAAGAATGCAGGGAAGACACCGGTTTTCAAAGTCTTTTCATTTTTCTGGGGACAGATAGGACTCAAGAGTTTGCATCATTAAGGTGAGAATGGAGCGTACTCTGTTCCGTTTCTTTAGCAAGTAACATTATGACATTTGAATATGTTATTTGTTGATAATGCATGCATGCATGATTGTGTATTGACATAATATTAAAGGATCCGGTGGTTACTCCAGAAGATACCAGGGACTCCGCTAAATAGCTGAAGGTGGTCAGAGGCTGAGTAGGGCTTGAAACGCGACAACCAGCGTACGTTTTGATGCGGTGGCAAAGAAACATGTGGAAATGTTGTCTTCGCTAGAACTTTATGCTGAGTAATGGCAGACCACTCAAGTCAGACTCCCCAGACTTAAAGTTTGAAAGTCACAGTTTGTTGTTGTATGCACTCTCAACGATTCCCAGAGATGTGTTACTTTTCAAGTCTCTGAGGCGCCATTATAAGTCAGTCATTAGACTAAGAAAGGACGAAATTTTAAAAGAACGTTGGGATAACCTCGCATGTGCTACTGCCCTAAAAAACGGGAATGGTTTCTGGGCTGCAGTAAAAAAATATCAGGTCATTTGGTTAGCCATTGACCACCATAAGTTGCAATATAACTAGCGACTCTTGCGAGGTACATTTTTCAAAAATCTATTCAGCCCCAACTGAAAATGTGGATTCTTATGAACATCATGCCCCCACCAGGATAGAAATAACCCTGTCAGAAGTGGATGAAGTTATTCAATAGAGCTTGGGCAATAAAGTTCCAGGTCCTGATGGGCTGCCCATTGATCTTATTAAAAATAAACCTGACTTTGGGGGACTCTCCTTTTAAATATTTTTAACAACGTAACCAGTGCCAAGATCCAGAGAACACGGTCCACTAGTATCATTGTACCTATTTTTAAAAAGGGTGACCGATCTAACCCCAGTTGCTACAGACCAATCTCCCCAATCGATAATACAATGAAAATTTTAGGGAGGATTCTTTACAACAAGATAAGGTCATGGGCCGAGGAAGACCAAGTTTTACAGTCTTGCCAATTAGGGTTCAGAATTAAAGTGGGCACAGTTGAACAGTGTCTGAACCTAAATTTGATCAAAGGCAAGTAAACTGTAGCTCAAAAATCTCCTATTTATCCTGCTTTTATGGACCTTACCTCAGCCTTTGACTATGTCAACAGGTCACATTTATGGTTTATTCTTTTAAGATATAGCCTGGATAAGGTTTTAGTTAATTTCCTAGCCTATTTGAACAGGGATTTGCATACCCAGGTGAGAATCAGTAAGGACGGGGAAGTATCAAGAGGCATTAAAATTGACAGAGGTGTTAGACAGTGGTGCGTTCGTGCACCCCTTCTCTTTATTCTTTACCTTAATGATTTACACATCTCGCTATCAAAACCTACTAATGATATCCCTAGAATAAATGGCACCATACTCCCCGCCCTAATGTATGCCGATGATGCGGTTTTAATGGCCCGCACACCCAATGCACTACGCACTTTAATACAAGGTTTTGTAGATTTTATGGCTGTTTAAGATTTAAAGGCTAATTTAAAAAAAATGTTTTTAATGTCCTGTGGCCCGAGAAAACACCTTATTAATACAATCACTGTGAATTCTGATTTTTTACATAGCATTTGCACTTTCCCTTACCTTGGACTGGTAAATGCAGCAAATGGTTCCTGGACTGACCATGTGGCACATAGTAGAAGTAAGTTCTCTAGAAGTATTATTACAATCCTTGCTTTACCACAGCCTAAAAGGACAGAAGTAGTTTTAGCTATCAAGAACAATTTTTAATTACAGTGCATTTCTACTGCAACATATGGTGCTGAAGTGTGGGGCTCTACAAAATGTAATAGTATCCAGATTTTGTAGGAAACTCTTGGGAGCCCCGCTTTCTTCCCCTGTGTATGTTTTTCATAAAGAACTGAAATTGCCTTATGTTGAAGATTACATTAGGTCACGCCCGGCCATTTTCTGGCTCGCAATTTGGAAAAACTCGGCAGCAACTCTAAATAGAGACATAATAATTGACTGCCTCAAATGCTTGAAGGGCAGGGATATACCTTGGCTTGCAGCTGTAAGAGAGAGCTTAAAAAGTGTGAAACTTCTGCAATTCTTTCTACATCTGTCCGATTTTGAGGCTATAAACAAAAAAGCACTACAAGTAGCTTTGTACAAACACTATAGTGATGCCAGATATGGGAAAGAGGCTCAGAAAAGCTTAGTTGTCAGGTATATGTCTATTGAGGACAGCTCCTATTTGCCAGCCCGATACCTTTTAAAACCCATAGGTCGTTGGGAGGGAGGACTGTTTTGCCGCTTAAGGGCTGGCACCCTGAAATTCCTATTATCTTTCCCTTTAAGATATAATGCTAACCTCAACGAGTTGCCCTGCCCGTGTGACAAACAAAGTAAACAAACACTGTTACACTTTTTATTCTTTTGTAATTATTATTCTAAATTTACAAAAGGATTCTTGAAGCCATTTTTTAAGAAACATGCCATTACTGATTTTAAAGTTGCCTACAAGGAAATCCTAAGCTTGGAGAATGATTAATTAATTTTCCGTGTCGGCTCATTTCTGAAAGCAGCAGTATGCACTCGCAGATCTATGTGTACTCCAAGACGGACGACTGAATTGTATACTAATTGCATCATGTTAAACGCTTTTTAACATTTTTATTTTTGCTTTTTCATTATAATTAACTGCATATCTTTTTATGGTAGCTACCCCGCACAACCTCATGGCATTATTGTTTCCTTTAAGATATTGCACTACCTTTTATTGATCATGTATGTTATGGTTTTATTATTTGATTTTACTTTTGCTTTTATGGATATATCATATCCGATAAAGATTTTTGATTGATTGATTGATTGATTGTTGCATGCAGTGAAAGGTTGTCCTCTCTATGAATCTGGAGAGAAGTGACCAGTAGTCTTTTTGCCCTAGTATGTGGTTTAGAGTAGAGGCAAATGTATATGTAGATGTAAACAGGAATGTGACCATAGATGAATGTCATGCTGTCGTTTTATGTTGTTTTTGTTATGTAGTGTATAAACCATAGGGTTTCCTATTTTGTGAGGAATGCTGTAGAATGTTAGGAAAGAAAATGTAAGTAATTGACTGAGTTAGGAAACGTCTCAAGAGTTCCTGAGTGATCAATCACAATGGGTCCCCAAATTATTTGTCCATCTTTATGGCAGTCAGGTTGTAGGTTTCTCCGACAGCACTGACCCAAACAGACTACCAATACCAGTACCACCTACTAATCCCTTAATGTGAGAAATTCTAAAGAGGCTAGGAATTGACACATCATCGCCTTTAAATCTAAGGACAACATACATTTATGTAATAACGTTAGATATTTTGGACGATTGGATAAGTGTTTAAAAATAATTCATTGTAAACTTTTTAGGGCTCGCCTATGCAGCACTTGCACGGCCTCTTCACGATATGCTGTATCTAGGATATGGGCATGAAAAACTGGCGCTCATTGGTTTCTCTTGCTCTTCTTCCTAAATGCCTGCTTTAATTGGTCAATATGCTTAGAAGTCTCTCATTTGATACTTTTGTAGCCTTCCCTGAGGACTGCCCCTTTTACCTGTGCTGTTACTCTTCATATTAATTTATGGGACTTGGAGTGCACCATTTCTTTTTGTTGGCCTGCGTATGTGCTGAAAGGTTCCCGGCGGAATCATTAACCAGTGCTTCCGCTTCAGTCATTCTGCACATGCTTTGTGCCAATGTTATTTGTTATTAAAACTATAACGGCTTTGCACAATGGTAATTTAATTTTGTTTGTGTTGCTGTTGTCACTCCCCCTCTGTATTTGCGGTCCCTCTGCAGCTCCCAGCTGCGCTAGCTGGATATATTTTTTTAGTTTATTAGCATTCTCGCAATTGTGATCTATAGTCAAATATTTACATTCTATTTTTAATTTAAAGGCAGGTTCCCCAGGTCTGAATAGGCAGCTGTAGAGTTTACACCACAGTCTCTCTCCTGCTTGTTTATGTTTGCTTTTGCTGGGTAACCTCTCTATTTGTGATATCAATGGTGTGCAGCAGGTGGTGCTGTTGTATTACTTCTTTTTCTTGTTATGGTAAAGCCTCTTGAAGACACCATTAACAGTTCAATCGTTATGAGCCGCACTGTTATGTTAGCTGGTTACAGGAAAATAACCAGCGCCTTGTGATTTTCAAGTACCTCATGATAGGACATTCAGGAAAATATACGTATCTGTTTGGCACCACCTTACCGGTTGATGCATATTGTTTAAATCAGTTATGAATACTTGGGACATTTAATGGAAAATGCAGTACAGAGGGGACACCTCTTAGTTATTTAAGTGGTGTATTATCGGTCCTAGACACCTCATACGCAAAACACTGATTTAATAACCAAGGCCGCCTTTCCTTCTTTCCTTCCTAGGACACTTTTTTCCTAACCAAAAAAACTGAAAGTGAAATTAGGTGTACTATTCAAAATACTCAGTTCTCTCATAGTTGCTCTAGAAAAGCATTAGGGGTGCCTGATCGAAGGAAACAGAAGCATTAGGCCCAACAGACATCTATTTTATTTTATTTATTTAATATTTTTTTGAGTTTTCTATAGCGCAATCAAGACCCAGATTAGGGTATCAGAGTGCTTTTACAAAACAAAGCGGAGTAAGTATAAATTATTTTTGCAAAAACAGAGCAGAGAAAGAATCAATTTTTTTTTAACATGTTTCGGCAGGTAGCAGAAATGGTAATAGAGATGATTTGTTCGGAGCAATAGGAACAAGTTTGAGTAAGTAATAAAGACGAAGGTGTCATTAAGGGGAGTGTAGAGACAAGTTTTCTGTAGTAGACTGGTACAGTGCCTTGCAAGTCAGTGAAAATAGCTGGTGTGATAGTAGGGCCCCATACAGTGAGGCAAGTGCGGCATTAAGGTAGGAATTTGCTCATCAGGAATGATTTTGCTTCCCTTTTGAATAGTGGTGTAGAAGAGATTTTTCAGATCACGGAGGTAGTGAGTTCCATATTCTTGGTGCCGCTCCGGAGAAAGCTCGGTTAGAAGTTTTTTTCCTACTGAAGCAAGAGGGTTTCCAGAGTAGATTGTAAGAGCTCCTAGAGTGTCTGTTTCCACCATATAAAGTAAGTTTCTAAGATAGGTAATGGAGGGGAATTGTGGTGAAGAGCTTTATGAGTGATGCAGGCCATCTTTATGTGGATTCTAGCTTTGTAGGGTAGCCAGTTGAGCGCCTTCAGGTGTGGCGATATGTGGTCATATTTCCTACATCCTGGTAGGAGTCTGGCTACTGCACTGAGACAGGCTTTTAAAGGGGCCGTTGAGATTTTGGGAAGCCCAGAGCGGGTAGTAAATCTGTGGTCCAACCTCGAAATGGCTAAAGCATAAACTGCAGTTTTGAGGTCAGAGTTCTCGATGAATAGTTTCATTTTTTTGAGATAGTTGAGGTGAAAGCAGGCATTTTTTGCCAAAAGGTTGATGTGTGTGTACAAGTTAAGGTTTTAATCCAGTGTATTTCCAAGCGATTTGGTGGAGTCCACCAGAGTCGGCGGGCAATTTAAAGCGGTGATCATCTTTGTCCATTCCTTTATCTCCAGCAAGTTTTTGTGGGGGAGGTGGTGGGGGGATTAGGAGAAATTCCGTTTTCTGTGAGTTTAGCTTAAGGAAGTTAGTCGTTAGCCAGTGGATGGTCTTTTCAAGAGCTTGATTCATCATATTTATCTCTTCAATAGAAGTGATCTTGACGTAAACTTAAGTGTCGTCCGCGTATATGTGGTAGGAGATATTTGCCTGCTGTAGTAATTCAGTTAGCGGTTCGACATAAAGGTTGAATAGCGCTGGGGATAGGGTTGAGCCTTGTGGTACTCCTAGTAGGTTGGGGGAAGAGGCAGTCAGATTTTTATTCACCATGAACGACTGCGTTCTGTTTTCCAGAAAGGATGTGAGCCATTGAAGGACCGTGCTAGATAAACCCATCCTGTTTTCCAGTCTTGTCAGAATTTTGTGATGATTGACCGTGTCGAAGGCTGAGGAGAGGTTGAATAAGACTAGTAGACAGGTTTCATTACGGTCAAGAACGAGGAGGGCATCGTCTACTATATGCAGAATCGCTGTTTCTGTGCTAAGCCTGGGTCTGAAACCCGATTGGCAGTCATTCAGTAGTTTGATTTCTGTGATGCGTTGGTTCAGTTGATGCTGAACACATTTTTCCAGGACCTTGGCTAGCATGGGAATGTTGGTTATAGGTCGGAAGTTATTAGGGTCCGAAGGTTTTGCTGTCGGTTTTTTTAAGATAGGGATGACTTGACCAATTTTCAGGCAATCCAGGATGTGACCTTGAGCTAACGAGGCATTGATGATTTTGGTCCACAGGGGGAGATGATATGGTAGATGTGGGGTAGGCAGTTTGAAGGGACAGGATTGGTGAAGTGGTTATTGGGTTTGATAGTAGCTAGTAGTGATGTCACTGAGATTGTAAAGTTTGAAGGAAGATGAATGAGAGTTATTTTTAGGCTAACGTAGATCAAGTTGTTGAGGATTTTCAACTTGTGTGTTCTTTAGAGTAGCTGAGTTAATTGCTGTAATCCTTAGCTCGAGTTGGATGGAGCTGGTTTTTGCTGTGAAGAATGATGAAAATTCATCACTACTAAGCTGTAAATTCGAAGTCAAGAGAGCGGTTTTGGCCAATTTGTTAGATTGTTGTTTTAGCAATTCGAAGAGTTTCTTCCGTCTATTTTGAGGATTGTCTAGTTCTGATCTGAAGAAGTCTTTTTTTGAATGTAGAATACTTTTGTTGTAGGAGTTTCTAGATTTCCTAAGTAGTTTAAGTTAGGGGGGAATGTTGTCTCCATTTCTGTTCAGTTAATCTTAGTTTATTTCTTTCTTCATTCAGGGCTCTATTGAACCATGGGTTTTTGACTTTGTCCGGTATTCTTTTGAGTTTTAGTGGGGCTACAAGGTCAAAGACTGATCATCGTGGAGTTGAAGTGGGAGGTGAGGTCCTTGACGTCGGACATGTTATTGGGAGGAATGAGAACTTTCTCACAGTGGTATACTAGGTTGTTCCAGTTGAGGTTTTTCGTGTCTCTTATCTAGTGTTTAGGCTTGAATTGCTGAGAGTACGTTTTTATTTTTTTTAGAGGAGGGAATTTGGAAGTTAATAATGTGATGGTCAGACCAGTCACAAGGGTGGATCGAGATAGATTCAATCATTTTTTCAAGTGTAGCACCTTTGGAATGAGTGGGCTTTGAAATGGCTTGCATCAGAAAATGGTCTGCTAGGAAGGTTTTGATAGCGTGGATCTGCTTGTCTAGGGAGTCTTCCCAATGGAGACTGAAGTCGTCAAGGAATATGTCATTGCAATGAGGGGTCGAGTTAACTGTAATGATTTCCATAGGTTGATCTGTGAATACAGCGTTCTCTCCTGGGGGAAGGTAGAGTATATGTAGTTTGCGGGAGTTGTTATGTGAGGGTTTTAAGGAAATCCTAAGGTATTCACAACACTCTAGGGATTCGGAGTGAAACTTCGAGATAGTGATGTCGGATTGATGTATGCAGGCGATGCCTCCGTCCTTTTTGCGATGTCCGTCTAGTTTTATGATGTAGTTTGGGGGGACTAGAAGGTCTGGGCATGACAAGGATGATTCTGTGAGGCAAGTTTCCGTGAGGATGGTTACGTCCATTTTCAGTTTCAGAATGAGGTTGGCGATGTCAGAGGAGTGTTTTAGGGCTGAGTGGCAGTTTAGTAGAAGGCATTTATCGAAGGCCTCACTGCCTCTAAAGAAGCACTCAGAAGGCATGTTGTGCCACAGGTATCACAAAATATTCAAACAGGGGTTCCTAGGGAAAATAAAGACGGGAATGTGTCCAATACTCCTGTGACAATCAACCATATTCAGGATTCACAGGTGATCGTAGGTTGTATTGAACCAACTACTTTCGATTTAGACTCTACCTATTTTTGCACATTGAGCACATCATTTGCAGTAGCGATTCCATCTTTAAGGTTCTGGTGAAAGCCTGGATCATAGGATCCATAGGCTGAAACATGTAGACCTGTCATCCCTGTGGACTTATTACAGTTATTTGTTGAAACTGTACACGCACTATTTTAGTTTTGACACTAGGATAGCGTCTATTAAAATTGTTTAGTGTCCTGGTAGTCAATTTTAAATCAACTTTCTCACACACAATAAGTCACATGCACTGCAATCATCACCTCTTGAAACAAAATTTTCAGCTCCTCATCTGGGATCATAGTAGATTTCATCTTAGGCTACTCCATAGGACATCCGTGAGCTCCCTTCTACTGTTGAGAAGGTTGCAGCCCTTGGTTGCACTAGGGTTTGAAGCTAAGAGAAGATCCCAGATGATGAAGCATGCGACCTTGGTGGGTGATGGGATTTCATTCTCTTTAAAAGGACTCCTTTACCCTAATCAGTTTAGTTTGTTGTTGCCAAAGTTTATTTCTCACAGACCAATGGTTTCTTTTTTGTTATGTAATGTTGTGCCACACACCAAGGGCTGCAAGGCAAGTCTTGCAGGTATCCACTGGGTACCATCTATTCCAGGTGACAGAAGCTATTTGTTCTTTTACTAAATAATTACCTTCCATCTCCATCAGGTCTACCAAATATTGAGACTGGAAAACTCTTGGATCGAGACAAGTAGATTACTGACCCAATTTATGCCCTAAACTGGGTCCAGCCAAAACAATGGGACCCATAGTTACACTGCTGCCACTGAACACTTCAACTAGTCCCCAAGCCATCAGAGCCAATTATAGACAGTTATAACTTTCTAGACCACAGCACTATAGATTGTGGGAGTTGAAATTTCCCTTTTTTTCGTGTAGGATTTACAAAAGACTGCAGCAGTAGTGATAGACTGGCAAATAATTGTTAGGGAGGCTGAGTCAAAGTTTGCAGGGCAGCTCTTCCTGCTGATTAAAGGCTGTATTTAGCAACCCACGAGTAGAAGCTCTTAAACAACAACAATCCGCCTCAAACAATCTTAAATATTATGTCTACAGATAATAGTGTTGCTAAACGTTAGACATATCGAATAATGTACCAAGTTTAGTGTATTTGGTGTCAGATCGCTGGCCTGCGAATGATCGCTCATGTTTTCAGACTTACGCTGCTTGTTTTATGTTCTCTGTACACACACAGCATTTTGCCATTTGTTTCTTCCTAAGTTGTGCATCTGAGCTAGCTGTCTAAGAACATATTAGTCAGGCGATCACCCTACTTATAGCACACAATGGATATTTTGAATAGCCATGCAGTGTTCCAATGTGCGATGACAAGTTTTCATTTAACCACTGAAACAATATTTACTAGTGTTCACTATACAGGTCCCTTGTCACATATTAACCTTCAGCTTTTAAAAACATGTAAATGTAGTGAATAGAAACCTATTTGTTTTTATCTGCTCTCTTTAACCTTTTCTTTTACCACTCTCTTTAGAAAAGTGCAGGTGTAATGTTGCAAACACGCATCAGAAATTAAATTACTAATAATAAAGCTAAAAAAGACAGCCCAGATTAATTTTATAAAGATAAAGAGACAATCAACAACTTTATACCCCATGACATACAAGACATCTTGTCCAAATCCACACCACATACTTTTACTGTACAGAGTATCCATGCCACGCAATTTAGATATACATAATTCCACTCCACAATATTCCATGCCACATAATTACAATCCGAAAAACTAAAAACCACATATTTCCACTTCACTCCAAACCTCTTAATTCCATAACAAGTAATAGCACTCCATGCAACTTAATACCACTCCAAACTACATAATTACACTCCACACAACACAACTCCAAATAATTCAACTACACATACTTCCACTTCAACCTACATAGTTACACTTCACGCAATATATTTACACTCTACTCCAAAACACCTTACAAAGTACAAATCAACAAAATGCCACATAAATCCACTCCACACAATTACACATCACACCCTGCCACATAATTCCACACAACGTCACACAATTCAACGTTACACAATTCACCATACAACATAATTACACTGCACATAACAGCACTCAACACCACATAATTCAACCCCACATAACTACACTCTACTCCATTCCACCTAAATACACTCCACATAAATCCAGTCTATGCCAAATAGCAACACTCCCAATAAATACAATGCACACCATACCACATAATACCACTTAACATAATTTTCACTCAACAAACACACTTCAACACCACACACTTCCACGCCACACAAATTACCTCTACACTTTTCCATTCTATACCACATAATTCAACTCAAAACCATAATACCACATACATCCAATCCACACCACAAAATTCCACATCACGACAACATTCAACAGCACACCAGATAAGTAAACTCCACTACATACCACTACACAACACAAAATGCCATACCACATAATTATACTCCATGACGCACAATCCCACTCCACATAATTACAGAAAATCAGTAGCCCATAATTACTATCCACATAATTCCACTGCACACCATGTCACATGATTCAACTTCACAAATCCACTCCACACAACACACAATTCCACAACTCCAATCCAACCCACAAAATACTGCTTTGAACCACATGCACCCACTCCACTTCAAAAAAAAAATGCATAGATAAAAGACATTGTCATTTACGTCAATATCTCTAACTGTCACAAATGGGAAACCTGTTGCATTGCAAATGCTTGTTATAACATTTTACAGGGACATAGATACATATATTGGGGGTATACAGACAGTTATTATTTGCCAACATTCTCTTATCTCGGGACTCAGTATATTAACGCTGCAGTATGAAAGCATGTCATTTTGGAGATTGCAATCACATTTTAACATAAATATAAAATAAAATTAAATATTTTGCTCCTGTGTCTAAATGTGTAGAGTCTAAGGCGTTGGACTAGTCTCTGCTTATAGGTTCACCAGCCAAAATAAACTGGATAATTTAGAAGAATGTATAAGAATAAGTGAGTTGAGAAGCAAGATGGCGGTGTGAAGACGCCACGGAGAGGATGCTCCCACAGTGAACCCTTGACCCTCGAGCTTTTTCGATTGAATATGCTAATTATGCTCCCGAAAATTATTTGTGGTCACGGCTTGGTATCCAGTGTTTAGGTTCTTGAGGAGGAAAAAAAACGATCCTCGGGGAAAGAGCAGAAGGTACAGAGAAACTGTTTGCTAAGCGCTACCGGCTACAAAGTTACACGGCGCTACCAGCTACAAAGTTTCAGGCGACAAGAAAGCTACGAGCTATTACTGTAGCAATACATCTTATGCTACCAATCGCCGCTGCAATACTTTAATTTTCTGAGCGGAACACAGCGGAAACGTACCTGCGAGAGACATGGGGGTGGAGGTCTAGTGTGTTTGGAAGGGCTCGATGCCAGCAGCACCCGCAGCAGCATCCGCGGTGTGCTTGAAGGAAGAGGAGGAGCTGGCGTGTGCTCGGAGCTCCGGCGGGCAGAAAGCTGTAGAGGCTGCGGCGAGGAAACAAAGCCGTGAAACACCTGTTTTGGAGGGGTCTATGCTTAGATGGTGACAGAGTGATTGCCTCAACTGGCCCCCCCCCGGCGATTCACGGGACATCGTCTGATTTTTCTCGGACTCTTCGAAGTGCTTTGTCTTAACTGCTGAAAACATTAAAGGGACCGCACTGTAGCCAGGAACCGGTTTCGAGGCTTTGTTTGAGTGCTGTAAAAAGAGGAGACGCACCAGGCTCTTGGCTTTGGCTCCAGTAACTACGCTGTTGAAGATACAGATATATTGTTCTGATGGCCCCCTAAAAATATCAAGAGCAAGGTAACCAGGGGCACTCCCATGGAAGATGGAGTGGATGAGGGGAGCTCTCCAATATTTAAACCAATTTCACCAGCAGTGGTCGCAAGGATGCCCCGCAACATGGATAAACACACTGGTAAGCAGCCAGTTATTCAACTTTCTCTAAAAACTCCTATTAAAGTTAACACCTCTGCTATAGCTACTACTAAAAATAAGGACAAAGGAAAAGACAAAAATGAAGCAACAGGAATGTATGACAACAACTCTGATAAATCTACTGATAATTCAGTTAAAGACTCTAAAGGGGCACCGGATATGGTGGGCGCGGGTGTTGTACATAGGGTGGGTAGCGTAAATAAGGCTGGGCACAATGAGATCATCGCGGTGGATGCTCTTACTACAGATGCTACAGATGCTGTTACTAAACCTCCCCTTAAGTCTCCTCAACCCTTACCGGTTTTTGGTCTGACTCTAGCTGACGAGAGAAATTCAGATCAATGCAATGGTGCTGGTGTAAATGATGTTATTGATAGCGAGACATTTCTAGAAGCTAGTTCTGACGATGCAGAATATGAGGAGCTGGTGGAAACTGAAGACATTGAGGGGGGAGGAGATATAGGTGAGGACATAGAATATACTTCTGCGCAATTAAAGACTATTAGATCCTCTGCTCTTAAAAAAAGGGGGAAGGCAAAAAATAAAGCTAAGAAAGGAGGGAGAAATATGAACCCTGCAACTTTACTAAATACACTAATACCAACTATCAGCGGAGGGAAGCTGTTTACAGACCAGAGTCCACTGAGTAAGTGGTTCCAAGCTCAAAAAAAGAGGCCAAAAATCTGTCACCAAGCTTATCGGGAGGTAACTCTATGGCAGTGGAGAGCCTTAGAGTCAACTTAATAAACTCACAAGCTACTCCGCTCAAGAGTATCTCTTTACCAAATACGGATGCAAATACAGACTTGGGATCGCTGCTGCCGTCTCCTATAACTGATCCTATAACTCATCCATCTGCTTCTGTGAATATACTACCTACTGATAACACTATGGAAGACAATACTGGTACTGTCAGGGACACTCAGAATTACAAATCTTTTGCACTGACCTCCCCCCATTGTGGGTCAATAGTAACACCTATTATCTCTATCTCCCCTCCATCAGCCTCTGTTAATGCTAATGCTTCATCTTTGGATTTAATCCTAAAAACATTAATGGATCACCGTCAAGAGGTACAAGAAAACTTTCGACAACTACGAGAAGATAATACTAAAATCCACAGCTCCCTCCAGGAAGTTACTAATAAATTGAGTGGTGTAACAAAAGAAATCGAGGAATTACAGCAAAGAGTTGTTGAAGCGGATGAAACCCTCGCTACTACTACGGCTTCATCAGATCGTCATAATGAAGAAATAGGGGTTCTGCAGAACAAAGTTGAGGATTTGGAAAATCGACAGAGGCGGCAGAACCTGAGACTCTTTGGGATACCTGAAGGATCTGAGGGAGCAGATGCAAGGGCTTACATGGTAAAAATTCTAAAGAGGGCATTCCCGGATTTGTCAGACTGGGACTGGGATTCACAGCTCCAGCGGGTACACAGACTTCCCATCACTCCCAGAGCCCAGGAGAGTAAATATCCACGGCCCTTCCTAATTCACTTTGGTAACTACTTGCTGCGACAAGCAGTCTCAATGAAAGCCAGACCCAGCACTCCAGTGACAATTGATAATGTAACCTTCTTTGTAAAATCCGATCTCAGCAAGGTTACTATGGATAAAAGATGGGGGCTACGTAAACTGATCGACGCTTTTAAGTCTCATGGAGCAATGGCTTATTTACAAGAACCTGCTCGCCTCAAAGTTATTAAGTCCGGACAGTTATTTTTTTTATGACGTTAAAGAGGCGGAGCATTTTCTTTCAAAAATGGATTTAAAAACTTAACTAAGAAAATAATGGGATAGAATGAAACGGAGATAAAAAATACATTAGATTAACCTGTTATGGTTGCTATTGCCGTTTATAACTGATTAGGGCAATTTTCTTCTTTTCTTATTCTCGTTTTTTACTTTTGGGCCAATGGTCTTTTTGTATGAGAGTAATATAGAGGGCTCGGGTTCCTGGGGAATCCTCTCTGGTTGGCTGCCCCTCAAGCGGCAGCAGAAGATAGAGGGAGGCTTCCGGGTAGGTACAGGGGGGAGGGAAGCAGTGGGGTTTGGGGTAGGTTGGGCGGGAGAGTGGAAGGGAGAGGAAGGGGTGGGAGGAGGGTCGGGTGGAGCTCTGGGTTGGGGGGGTAAAAAAAGGGGAGAAAATCTTTTATTGCAGGAAGGCAGAATTGTTCAGATGTTTACAAATCAGATCTGTTTGTATTAATAATATGTTTTGTGCAGAGGATAGACAATTGTATGATTATAGGAAATGTCCAAAATTAGATTTTTAGTTTGGAATGTTGCTGGCCTCAATAACAAACAGAGAAGAAAATTAGTACAAGAGGAAATGCATATGTATAAGCCTCATTTGGTATTTATGTCTGAAACTCACATTAGTTACCAAGATAGAAAGCTACTGTCTCAAATGGGCTATGATTTGGTTGTTTGCTCCTCTTTAGGAGCTTCGATTCGTGGAGTTGCTATACTTAAACAGAAATGTTTACCGATGGAAATTATTAAAACTGTTTCTGATGTACGGGGCAGATGGGCGATTGCGCAAGTTCAACTGGAAACTAAGAAATTTGTTCTGTGTTTGATTTATGGGCCTAATATTGATGATCCGAAATTGTATGAGCAGTTAAATATTGAGCTATTGGAGTGGGAGGGGGAAACTTTGGTAATGGGTGATTTCAACTGCGCAATGGATAATGAAATAGACACTACTGGTTTAGGCAGTGCTAAGAGGATGCGTAAGGTCATGGCGGCTATCACGGAGTTGGGTAGAATCCACAATTTAAAAGATATATGGCACTCAAAACATCCAAAATTAGATGGTTTTACTTACTATTCTGCGCCTCATCGATCTTGCTCTAGAATCGATATGGTGTGGGCTTCTGATCATATAATAGAAAATTGCACTATAAAACTATGTCCGAGGGTGACCTCGGATCACAACCCGATATTAATGGAACTTAAAATTACTGAGCAAAGTCTGGGTGCACGACTTTTTACATTTCCAAGGTATTTGTTTAGTGACTCTCAATGTGTTTTACTTTTAAAGGAACATATTAAAGAATATATAGAATTAAACAGCAACACTGCTCAGATATATACAGTTTGGGATGCTTGTAAGTGCAACATTAGGGGCTTTGCCCAACAGTATATTTTTAGGAAAAATGCTGAAAGTTGTAGAGAAACTAAAGTAACTATTTCTAATATATTGCGGGTAGAGCAACAGCTAGCAGAAGCGGTCATTCAAAAAACATCAAATATTGAACTATTAAGGATGGAGCTGTTAAAATTACAATCTTCCCTCAAAAAGTCATTAAGAGAAGGGTACAGTGCTAAAATCCATAAATATAAATTGGCTCAATATGAGGGAGGGGGCAGAATTGGCAAAGTTCTTGCATACAAAGTCGCTGATAAGAAAGCTAGAACTAGGATTAAACAAATTAAAGGCACAGATCTATGCAATTATGAACAAACAGATCAGATCCTCGACCGATTTACTAAATACTATCGCAAATTATACACACCCGACAATGTCCCCACTACTGCTAAAATACATCAGTATCTTGACGAGTATATACCTACACCTATAGACACTCAAGCTGTGCAGCAGCTTAACTCCAAAATAACAATGTCTGAAATAAATGAAGCAACCCTCGCCCTACCCTCTGGTAAAGTGGCAGGTGAGGATAGCTTGCCTATAGAGCTATATAAAGTATGCGCACAGGAACTACTCCCTCTTCTGGAAACAGTGCTGGACTCTATAACTGAGACTAGAATGGCTCCTATGTCTTGGATAATTGCAAAAATAGCTTTCTTTTTAAAGAAAAATAAACCCCCGGAAGAATGCGGCTCTTATCGGCCGATTTCTTTGATTAACTCAGACGTAAAAATATTTGCCAAAATTTTGGCTAAACGTTTAGCCCCCATAATGCCAGTCTTAGTTAACTCCCAGCAACATGGTTTTGTGACTGGGAGAGATACCACAGCCCATGTAAATATGGCAATTACAGCCTTTGATGTCGCCTCAACCACTCTCACCCCACTCGGGATGGTGATGTTAGATGCGGAAAAGGCATTTGACCGAGTGGGGTGGGAGTATTTGTGGGAGGTTTTGAAGAAAATTGGTATCGAGGGCCCCTATTTTGATTGGGTACGTTCACTCTATGATGCACCTCGGGCGAAGATCAGCTATGGGGGAACGGAGTCACCTACGTTTTTGATAGAGAGGGGAACAAGGCAAGGTTGCCCTCTGTCCCCTCTACTTTTTGCGATATCTTTGGAGCCTTTTTTAAATGCATTAACAGCTCAGGATAGTATTATACCTGCACAACACGGGGGTAAAAATCTGAAGATAACTGCTTATGCAGATGATATAGCGATATACACTACTGATTTGGTTACAGCAATTCCGGCAATAATACAGGAGGCGGAAAATTTCGGAGATGTGTCCGGCTATAAACTTAACGTAAGCAAGACACAAGTTATTGCTATCCACAAACCATCGGAACCAATTTTGGGTCTATGCCAAAGCGCAACTTACCTTGGAATTAAGTTGGCAGCTAATATAGACAAGGTGATAACTATGAATTATGACTCCATGCTAAAGAAAATCACATCACTTCTAAAAAAAAATGGCACACGATTCCGCTTAGCCTAGTGGGGTGTATTAACTTAATTAAAATGAAGATTTTGCCCAAACTTTTGTATTTATTTAGATCAATCCCTTTACAAATTAACAAACTTTTCTTTAAGAAACTAGAAGGCATTTGTAGCAATTTTGTGTGGGGCTATAAAAAAGCACGCAGATCTATCAAATTACTGAAGCTACCTATTGAAAAGGGAGGCTTGATGTTTCCTGATTTTAGATTATATTATTTCGCTACTTTTTCTTTACGTATACGAAGCTTGTTGAACAACGATAGTTCGTTATTCTACCACCATTACATGCTGGGACCTGACTGCAACCAATTTTTATTTCGTGCACATGATCCTAACTACTTCAAAAGAGTTAAATTTAAGACCGCGAGACATATCAAGAAAATCTGGGACCAAATTATGACTCTAGAAAGAATTTCTTACTATAATGCCGAGCTTAGACTGTGGGGCAATCCTGGGCTACCTGGTATTTTTTCAGACGGTGTAGGGAAACTATGGGCTAGGCATGGAATTATTACTCTGGGAGACCTTTAAGGCCCGAATGGTTTTCTAGATTTTGGCATACTTAGGCTTACATTTGAATTAAATGAGGATATGTATTTTAAATATATCCAAATCAGGGATTTTTTACTCCGTAAGATGAGGATTGTAGAAGTATCACATTCAAACACTTTAATATGTCTCTATTCAGATAAAGTTAAATCACTTATAAGCCTAAACTATGGTTATCTGACTGCAAACAAACGGGATGACAGTGGGAATCTAGCGGCTAAATGGTCGACTAGACTAGGAGTCAACATTAACCCTAAACAGATCTCAGCCTCATTATGCCAAATAAACCGGGTAGTTCAATCCTCAAATTTAAGGCTCCAGCTATATCGAACAGTTACTCAGCTATATTATACTCCACAGAGAATAGCTAGCTGGACACGTGGTAACCAGACTAACGATCGTACTAAATGTCCGAAGTGTGATATGGATGCAGCAGGTATCGAGCATATGTTGGTTTTATGTCCGAAGCTATCTATATTTTGGAAAGGGATAACTGATGCTCTGTTGAAGAAAAAAATTAATACTCCGCCGATATCGCCACAACTGATCCTACTTGATATTCAAGACAACCATAGTCAGTATAGGGATCTATTAACAATTGTATATGCATGTACTAGGCTAGTTATAGCTAGATCTTGGGTCTTAAAAGATCCTCCAAGCGTAATGGAATGGTGGAGCTTGATAAACGAAATTAATGTTATGGAACTTTCCTTAGCAAGACTTAGAGGACCGAATGCCTTGAAAAAGAAAGAAAAAATTTGGGGAACCTTCTTTTGTTTTGAACTGTAATTATGTTTAGAGGCCAGTGTTAAATCTATTGTTCTAACTATGGTTTCCTAAAAAGCATTTTTGAAACTATATGTGTCTATTCCCTGCTTTAGTTGTTAAATGAAAAATTGTATATAATTTTTTTTTTTGTATGATGATGTTTTTCCTGCAATAATAAACATTTAAAAATAAATTAAAAAAAGAATAAGTGAGTTGAAAGAGAAGAACAAGCATTTGCAATGCAATAGGTCTCGCATTAGCGAAGTTTGAAGTTGCTGGTATTGTAAATGGCATTGTTTTTTTATTTATTTGTTTTTAAAAGCGTCTGTGGTGCATTATTTATTATAGTTTTATGTAGCACTATGTTCTAACTTTGCATTAGGGGCGTATTTACACATCCCATGCTGCTTGACTCCCGCAGAATAGGAGCAACAGCTGAGAGGCCACTATTTGAATGGGCACAATAACAAAGCTGTATTTAACTGCCTTAAGGACACCTCTATTTGGAGGGTTGCGGCTAAGTACTGTAACAATTCCCGCATCTCCATGATAGTCATTTTCCTGACGGTGGGAGGACGGCGTGCAGCCAACCTGTAATTGCTTTTTATTTGTACTAAACATACAATAATTAGTGCTAATCAGCAGAATTACAATAAAACTGGAAAAGTGTGACAATTAAATTTTTGGTGCACTGATATATTAAGTACAAAAGCACTTGCTTGAATGCAAGTGCTGCAGACAATGTATAAGACTGTTTTAACAAGTGTTTGTGATGTTTTAACAGTGCAATGTAGTCTAATGTAAGCAAAAAAAATCTTCTTGCCCTCATTTAAGTAATAGAAACAGCTATTGTTGTGGTGCGTGCAATAAAACACTTGCATCCATGCACTTTGGTGCAGTGCTTCTGGTGCACTATTAATAGAAACGTGTATAGTTTAGTTGGTGACCTTTGATGTACTGGTCCCACCAAATAAGCCACACCTGTCTGGAAAATTGGTTGGGGGGGGTGCATTTGTTTTCACTCAGCTGAATGTTTATTTTTGCATCCGGCTTCAGATGCCCATGTTGATGACTACATTTCGTTCTGTTTGATTCCCACAGAATAGGAGCATCAGCTGAAAGGCCACTATTTGAATGGGCACAATAACAAAGCTGTATTTAACTGCCTTGAGGACACCTCTATTTGGAGGGTGGCAGCTAAGTACTGTAACAATTCCCGCATCTCCATGATAGTCATTTTCCTGACAGTGGGAGAACGGCGCGCAGCCAGCCCTGCTAGGGTTCAAACTTACACTCTGCAGCCTGCGAGAACGTTTCTCCAGCAGATATGTAAACCCGCTGAGTTACCTCCTACCACCATCATGCACTCTGGCAGAAGTTACGAGGGTCCGGCTGGGCTATAGCGCACACACGAGTCAGGATGACCTTGAGGCGCTTTCACATGAAGTACAAAAAGTCCCATCTTGAAAGAGTGAGAGATGTTAAAGCAAGTCAAGGGTCCATGATAGCCCTAAGACGTGGTGTACATCTGACTAGGGAGGCAAGCTAGTCCAGATGCATTAGGGGCGAATTTACACATTCCGTTCTGCAGGACTCCCGCAGAATAGGAGCATCAGCTGAGAGGCCGCTATTTGAATGGGCACAATAACAAAGCTGTATTTAACTGCCTTGAGGACACCTCTATTTGGAGGGTTTCAGCGAAGTACTGTAACAATTCCCGCATCTCAATGATAGATGTACTTTTTAGTGTAGTTTTGATAAATATACAAATATATTTTTTAAAACGTTAAGGAAGCTAACAAGAATGCGTTCTTAAATTATAATATTAAAAGTACCTTACTGTATATTTACATACTAAATGTAGCAAGGCTTTCAGCTTTCCAATTCACTAAAGGGTCTCAGTTGGAACAAATGTTTGCAAATGCTTGCTTGAGTGTGCTCAAGTAGAGGAGCAGGTCATAAAAGCTAGCAATAAAAGGAGGCTGGGCTGTGGTGTTTTAGAAATGCATGGAGTTGGTGTAATAATCGTTATCTGTATGTGAAGTTCATGTGAATGTTTTCTGGCGTACTTCCTTGTCCTGAACTTCCACATATAACAAACGGATACTATAAATAATGTTACGTGTTATAAGGGCCCCAGTACATCATTTATCTTAAATTAAGCCCTAGGAAAGAGCATTTAAGCAGCGCAACTGAAAGGCGCGACTGCTTTAGGCTGCTTTCCCAGTATGTGCAAACAATTTTTGGGAGGAAGTAAATCGTTTAAAACACAGGGGCACCTGCCCTGTGACAGTTTGGTTTGAAACACAGTGACTGCTAAGTATAAATGTCGATTTAAGAAAGTTGCCGATGCGCACACTGTCCAACATTAAAAAAAGAAGTCGCAGTATCCAGTTTCACCCCTAGCTGTACTTCTTCCCTCCAATGTAGCTTTTCTAGTCCCTGTGCTGCCCCCTAGTGGCCGGGGCAGCGCTGTCGCTCTGAGTGCCATCTAGCCCAGGACACCTCAGCACACGTACCGCCTCCTTCTCGCGTCACGAAAGGAACAACGTAATTCTTCTGTTAAATATACACATAAATCTGCAGATCTGCAGCATTGTCGTAAGTCACAGTCAGTCTGTGAAAAAACATAATATTGTGCAGGGCTGCTTCACATTCTCGCGGGTCACCCATTTCCTTTCTGACGTGGTGCTGTAGCATGAGAAAGAATGTGTTGTTACTTCGCTGCTAAGTGCTGTGGTGTCTTTATAGTACAAGAGGAAACACACGAGGGCAGCGGGCTCGCATGGAGGAGTGTTGGGTAGAGAAAAATAACAAGCATTTCTTTCTAGGTTTAAAATCAAGCTGGCTCCGTGGAGCCGACGGGGGGGGGGGGGGGGGGGCGGGTTCTAAAGGCGCTTGCTACGCACCCTGCCAGCCTCCGGGGATAGGAGATATGCACGTGTACGGAGTGCACAGCTCCAATCCATACGCGTGCACATCGCCTGTCCGTGTGTGCCACCTCCTGTCTCTCTTTGGGACAGAAAGCGGTAGCAATAGAGTCCCGTTAGCGAAGCAGTTTAGCTGCATTCGCTAGCGAGACCTAAAAATGCCAGCATCCTGCCATGGCCATTTCCCACAGCATTTACAACTACAACAGTTTCTCGGCACTCCCCACAGTCTCTCAGGACTCCCCACAGTCTCTCAGGACTCCCCACAGTCTCTCAGGACTCCCCACAGTCTCTCAGGACTCCCCACAGTCTCTCAGGACTCCTCAAAGTCTCTCAGAGCTCCCCACAGTCTCTCAGCATTCTCTCTACATTCACAACAGTCTCAGCATTCACTAGTCTCAGCGTGCACAACAACCGTCTTGGCGTGCACAACAGCCGTCTCGGCGTGCACAACAGCCGTCTCGGCGTGCACAACAGCCGTCTCGGCGTGCACAACAGCCGTCTCGGCGTGCACAACAGCCGTCTCGGCGTGCACAACAGCCGTCTCGGCGTGCACAACAGCCGTCTCGGCATTCACAGCAGTCGTCTTGGCATTCACAGCAGTCGTCTCGGCATTCACAGCAGCCGTCTCGGCATTCACAGCAGCCGTCTCGGCATTCACAGCAGCCGTCTCGGCATTCACAGCAGCCGTCTCGGCATTCACAGCAGTCGTCCTGGAATTCACAACAGTCGTCCCGGCATTCACAACAGTCGTCCCGGCATTCACAACAGTCGTCTCGGCATTCACAACAGTCGTCTCGGCATTCACAACAGTCGTCTCGGCATTCACAACAGTCGTCTCGGCATTCACAGCAGTCGTCTCGGCATTCACAACAGTCGTCTCGGCATTCACAACAGTCGTCTCGGCATTCACAACACAAGCACTTTAACCAGCTTGAGCAGAGAACGAGATTCCCTGCAAAGTTTAAACAGCATATCAAAATATATCATTAATTTTCAGTATGTAAAAGTGCATGCTTTAGAAGTACGAGTACTGAAGTAGCGTGTGAAGCATCACAAGATTCATAAAGCCATTCATCCTGGTAATGTTGCATGAACTAGTATATGCAACTTAACTAAATTAATTTGTCATAAAAATACGTGGATTTGCTTTAGGAATAAATGACAACATATCTATTTGGTACCTCAAAATACTAATGAATCCTAGCTCCGCCACCCCCTCTCTCCATTTTATACCACACAAAACCATGGGGTGTGGCAGATTTATCATCTGGTGTGTAGTTTGCAAAGTAAAGCATAAATGAGAATTTGGGCAGGCTTTAACCACACATATATAGACACCTATGTGTTTGTTTCTGTCAAACTACCTTTACATGGACGTGTCCATTTTATGAACATAATTTCAATTATACGTGAATGCACTGCACAAGACCATAAATATAGCACCAACAAAACTGTAATTATGCGCATTATGAAGAACAAACTGTGCTAGCTGTGGTAATATGAAACAAAATGTGGACAAGATGGCTCAGTGAGTAAAACACTACTTGCTTTTGATGCTTTCTGTTGCCTGCTCGGATCCTGTTTTGTTTTTTATCCTAAGGTTGAGTACAGTTAATTGCTTGATCAGACACAGTTACTTATAAAGGTTAAAAACAGTAGAAACTTCGATATTATGGTTTATGTGAAAATGCCATAGAGCAGTAGGCATGCAATCAATAGCTTAGTTTTTAGGTTTCGACTTTTGGCGAGGGGCGAAGCCCCTCCCAGTCAAAATCTTTTGTTTTTAGTAGTGAGGTTAGGACAGCCTCTGTTTCCAATTGGCTAGCTCCATAAATGGAGGCTAGCCATTGGGAGGCAGAGGCTGTCAATCGCGCTTTCTCACGAAAACGCGATTCGGGGGCGTTTCTGGTGCTTTTTTTAAGCCCCGCCCCTTTGTCCCGGGCCGCGCTGCGATTGGCTGCCGGCCCGGGACACCCCCGTGACGTCATTCCCGGGCCGCGCTGTGATTGGCTGCCGGCCCGGGACACCCCCGTGACGTCAGCCAATCAGAGCGCGGCCCGGGACCTGACTTGTTCTACACTTGTATTGTACTTATCTTTTTTTAGCCCGTGTCTCGTTTTTTTCTATTTCTAATTATTTATTGCTTAACTTTTTCTTCAGTTTTGACAAAGAAAAAATTCTTATTCGTTCCTAGTTTCCTTTGTCAGTTCCTTCCTCGTTTCAGATTTTCTGCTCTTCCTGGCTTAATGCAACTCTTCCAGTCTGCCCGTTTCTCCTTAGTTTTCCCAGACCTTTCGTGTGTTTCTGCCGTTCCCGCGTCTTGCTCTGCTTCTACGAGTGCTTTAGGTGGGGGCATATAGCTGCTCTATTACTTATAATTACGGAGTGTCTCTGCCTCAGGAGGATACAGCATATGATGCGAAATCCCCCTCCCCCCCACCTCGCCGCTCCCCCCCCCCAACCCCCCACCACCACCGCCCCCCCCCGCCCCCACCTCTCTCAGCCCTGCGTGTCCTTATACACGTCCCAGACTGTGCGCAATTAAACGCGAGGTCCCTGGAGTGTCAAAGTGCATCAACTTTAAGTTAGTCAGGATAGTTCGGAACTCGTCTGAGTCACCCGCTCAGGGGCCGCCCCTCCCAGCTGATCCCTGCCCCCCCGGCCGCCCCTTTCTTCTGGCTAGAAACGGGGAGGGGGGCTGGGGTTCGGGAGTTCCGCCCTCTGCCTAATTCTTCTGAGTGGCGGCACCACTTACCGAAAACAAAACAAACTCCCTCCGCGCTGCGGCGGGAGTCCGTGTAATGAGTCGATACTAAAAAAAAATGATCATAAAAGAAATGTATATATTAATGTATTGGGTGATTTGAAGTGCTGCACGTCACACATTTCAGAAATAAAAACGAAATCAAAGGTCTGATTTTTACAAACGGTGGCGATAAGCCGGTCTGCATGTTAGAAGTAATAAAAATAAAAAATAAACTACTGATATTTCAAAAACGATAACATAGCAAAACCCATGCACGCACAGACAGCACGCTGACAAAATTAGCGAATTAATGATTACACAACAATACGCACACATATACGTAATGTGTTCACTGCCTACGTAATTTTAAGATAAAGATACATTGCGCCCGATATGGACGCCTAAAGTAGTTATAGAGACTTTATTCTCGAGGCTGAAATTAATATTCCCCAGCTCCTCACCCTCCCTGCCACGCTTTCTTCCTGTCCCCCCGCCCCTCCCATCCCCCGAGTACTTCCGTCCCCGACCGGCGACAGATTTGTCTCTTTCGCATCCAATGTTTACAGCGATGCTTCCCCCTCCGTCGCCGGGTGCCTCTTAGCCTGGTAGACCCTCTCACCCAGCCTTAAGAGGACGCCTCGCTGTACACCTATGAGGAGCCCTCTCTCCCTCTCTCCCCGATGCCCTCAAAGCACCTCTCGGGCCCTCCGCCGATCGGAAATGAGTGAAACCAGAACCCTCTTTAAAAAAAAGCCATTTTGGAAAGTTCGTGGCTTGGCTGCGTATATACAGAGTCAGACGCGATACAACCGGATTTCACGAGACTTCAATTGAAACATCGTTCCGAAGTCAAACTGATCACAATGACAGTCCTGCTCACGAGGTCTCCAAATGACGTGGGAGGAAGTAACCTTGATATGCCCTTCTCTTCTGCCACTTTACGATTTCTTCTTTTTTTTGCATTTCTAGAAGACAGATGAGATTCATTCTGAAGCATCTTATGTTCAGCAGGCCTTGCGCTCTGCAGGAAATATTGAAATTAGAAGGTATGTGCTCCAAAACCAGAAAGAATGTTCTGAAACTAGAGCTGAGACCCCCAAACTAGAGCCACTGATCTGGAACTAGGACTGACTTGCAAGAACCCATGCCCACAAACGTCCTGAAATCAGAACTAACAGTTTGAAAGGAGTACCCGAATCGGAAACCATATCTTCGAAAGAAGAACTACACTTCTGAAATCAGACCCAAGGATCTGTACCTCGGGTCTGAAACCAGAACTGAAGCTCTGAGCCGGAACTAAGCTCAGAAACTAGAGCTAATTTCCCAGAGCCCATAGCTACTATTCCTAAATGAGAACGAATGTTCACTAATCAGAACTAATACTTTGTAACTAAAAAGAAGGAAACTATGAAACCATAACTAGAGCTCTGAACCTTCTGAAACAGAGCTGATGTTCTAAAATTAGAACTGAGCCCTGAAACCAAGACAAGAGCCCTGAAACTAGAAGCAATACTTTAAAACTAAAACTAAGCTCTGAATACTAGCAGGAAGCTTGGAAGCCAGAACTAATGCTCTAAAAATAGAACTGTGCTTTGAAGCCTGGACTGGAACAAATAACTAACTATAACAAATAACTAAACTCTGAAACTAGAACTAATTTCTTTTACTGGAACTAATACACTGAAATTAGAACTAACACTTTCAAACTAAATTCTACCAGCAGAACTAACACTCTGAAAGTGGAACTAGTTTTAAAAGGACAACCTCTCTGTAAGCACATGGGACACACATCTCCAGCCCCTCCGCCACCCGATACCGGTCGGAGCACCTCCGAAATTCGCAAGTATTCAAAAAGGAGTGAAACTAGAAACAGCCATTTTGAAAAGCTCCTGACCAATGCTGAGAAATTAGAACTGAGCTCTTAAACCAAAGAACGGTGCTATGAAACTACATCTAAAGATATGAGCTACGGACTAAGCTTTGAGCAGAACTAATAACCGAAATCTAGAATTAACACTTTGAAACTAGAACTAAGTTCAACAAGCATTTACAATGCAACGGTTTCGCCTTTGGAAAAGTTAGAGCTATTGGCAATGTAAAGGACAATGCCATTTATTTATCTGTTTTCAAAACCAACACATAAATACAAATTTTGTCATTTACAATGCCAATAGCTCAAACTTTTCCAAAGGCGAAACCGGTGCATTGTAAATGCTTGTTTTAAATCTCCTTCATGATTTAATTCACTTTTTTCTTTAACATACAAGTATTTTTCTTTTCGGTTTGCAAGTTTTACAGACCACAAGCTATATGCTAAAAAAAAAGGCTAAGCGCTTAAAACTTTACAATAGCATTGATAAATAAAACATTTTTTTCTCGTTAATCTTCTAAAAAATGTTAAATGTATCTCGTATTACATACATACTGCAAACATTTATTTTGGAGCGAAAGCTAACCAACAATATAGAAGTAATGTAACCTAAAGCCCCTACATATAGTTTTTCATGATACGACCCGGCGTTATTTCGCATTTCTCAATAACGTTTGTCTTCAACAGCAAGAATGGACGCACAGTTCCATTGCATACATGCCAATTTATCTTACACATGGTTTGAAAAATCTACAGGACCTATTCTGCTTTAGGCAAAGCAAGGCATGTAGCATTTCATTTGTCGCAGGGCCGCTTCTGCAATGCAGGAGAATGCTGGTTATCAGACTTAATAAACAAAACTAAATTGATGTCAAAGAAAAAAGGTTAACATGCAATGAGCAAAACCAGGACTGTAAAACCGCGCAGACCGAAAAGAAAACACTTCTGCACCTATTTACTGTTCCGTGGCATTCAGATTCCACAACAACAAGGTATAGGCCTGGTCTAATGCGATTCTACCAGTAGAAATACAATAACATCCCATTGCAGCAATAATTAGGCATATTACTGAATTTCAATGCACAGCACCGAAATATGATAAATTAACCACTTGTCATTCCCCCACCCACTCTCCTCATATAGGATATATTTGCAAACAGACGAACAAAACCACACCTCACTGAAAGTATTATAATAACTGGGTTTGGGGCACTATCTAGTGTTTCACAACACATAGGAGGGAAAAATAATGACCTTGTTTCAAGTTTTAACAGCAAACCTGCGCAGTGGCACAGGTACCTTAGGGAGGACCCTGACAGCCCACTGGTGCGGTTTGGGGTTTTGTCATCTATTATAGATAGGGCTTTGCTACAAGCAGGTTTAGATGTCTGCAGGCAGCCCTACTGGTTCCCATACACAACAGACTTTGGGTACTCCTTGCCCATGACTAGAGATGGCTGTGTTACAGCTGTCTGCTCCTGTCTCGATAGCTTCCCTCTTTATTCTCGTCTTGCCCAGGAGGAGCTTCACGGTCCAACAGAGTTCTGAATGCTGTATCCTGCAAGGGGACTCATTTAGCACTCCGCACGCTACGGGACTCTATTTGTTTCTGTGCTCTTCACCCCATCCTCATCCATATTCTGCCGACCAATTTACATTTATAAAAAAATAAAACCGTTAGTACACAGTCCCGACTGCTGCAAAGTGCTGCTCGCTTCAGTTTTCTCGAAGCACACACACCTCTTGTTAACTTCTTTGTTTTATATGTTAATTCACTGTTGAAATATGGCTGTGTAAATTAACAAGTACCTGGAAATCGCTTGAGTTCCTGGCAAGCCACCGGCCCGAACTGGCGCGAAATCCGGAAGTCCGGCAGCGTCATGCTTGCTGTGGGGCGGGACTTCCGCCATAAGCTCGTGCACGAAGTGACTCGCCGAGATGGAAGTGGTGACGTCGGGCTCCCATGCCGGAGGGGGAGCCCGGCGGTGGCGGCAGAAAAGTGGTGACTGAGGCTGTGGATACAAGTGCGGGGCTCCCATCAGTGAGAGAAGCCCCGTGTGTGCCACGTCAATGGAGGCGGAGGAGATGACACCCGGTGAGTGAGACTTGGTGCCTTGGGGGGCTCGTGCACATGCTCGGGCGGCTGGTGCGTGTGTGGGCAGCTGGTGCGTGTGTGCGTGGCTGGGGGCGGCTGGTGCGTGTGTGAGCTGGTGCGTGTGTGCGGGGCTGGGGGCGGCTGCTACTGTGTGCGCGTCTAGTGCATGTGGTGGCGGCTGGTGCGTGTTCACAGTTTCTGGGAAGCACGTCTTAGAAGCTCGTGCACAGACCAGAATCTGCGCGTTCACTGACCAGAATAACGCTCGTTCCCCTGTCTGAGTCCCTTGACAAGCAACTTGGCAGCAATAGGTCGAGAGCTCGACCTAAAAAGGGGTTGTATTTATGGGAAAAGTACACCAGGAGACAGGTGGATCTCTAGGATAATGAGGAATCAATCGAAGGATAAGAACATATGAAAATAATTGAGTAATATAAAAGTTTAAAAAATACAGGTAATAAGTCAACAGGCCTTTCTACTTGTCAGAGGTAGGGGGTTTTGGAGGTTAGAGAGAGAGGTGGATGATCTTTTAATGGAGTATATCTACCAAAGTGCCATGGGGTCCCCTGTAGAATGCCTGGTCAAGGTAGTCCCTGAAAATAGAGACCGGATAGGAAAACATTGTACAGAATGGCACAGAACCACTAAATACCACACACATCTGTGGCCCCAGGAGCCTCCCAGCCCTCCCACTCAAAGGAAACCCAGGGGCAAATCTAAGGGAAGTATAAATAAAAACCACTCACAGGAACAAGTAGTTGGAGCATTGGCCCAGAAGAGGCCAAGAGGAGGCACTGTAAATTGCCAGAGGGTTCTAGTGATAAAGCAGAAAAGGGTACATTGAGCGAAAACCAATGTCCTCCTCAATTGAATCACTTCATCAAGGTAGTTAAGCGTCAAAGTCAAACCAGCTGCCTTCTTTGCATACCCCATTTCAGATGCAGGTCATTATGTCAGTGACTGGGCCACATATACTCCAGATGAGTATATTGATGCACAAAAAGACCCCATTCTTGGTATCGTTTGTTTTGTAGATGGGTGTTCCACAATAGATTAGGACACAGAATTGAGACACACAGGTGCAGTAGTGGTCAAATCCATGCAGCAGGACTCTTCGGATATATTGCTGATACTACACCAGATAACGCTGACCCCTCATTACTTAACTCAGGCTGCTGAATTAGTAGCTTAAGTGCCATCCCTTTAACAGGGGGAAGTAATAACAGTATACTTTGATTCAGCCTACGTCCCCATGACCTTGCAAAATGCCCCCTTAGAAACACACAGACTTGAGTTGTGTTAGCCACCTTCAAGTCCATTGGATGCATACAGACAGGAACAGATTTAATATATAGACAGATATCAAAGCATTGCTACTTCAAGAAATAAACCAGCTACATTTCCCTTCACACACTGCTAGAGACAACATGTCTCTCCAAATACACCAGGATTGGTTTTTTCCCAACTTGCATGAGATGATAATAATGTATGTTCACACCTGTATTGTGTGCCGGCAGGGTCAGTAAACCCCAACTTCAAAGTAATAGTTTCCACAACAATTTAATGACGACGGCCTTCCATTATAGTCAGGGCCGGCTCTAGGGTGGTGAGACAGGTGCCACCACAGCGGGCGATAAACTTCGGGTGGGGAGTGCCGCTTCCAAGTATATTATGGTTTTTAAAGCATTTACAGTCCTGTTCCGTGCCTCAGGCAAAACACAATGTAAATAGGTCAGTGGGTTATTACTTTTGTCAGCAAGATCCTTTTGTTACTTACAGTTTTATACGCTAAACTCATAATAAATAGCAGTGAGTTATTAACCCCTTCTGTGCTGCGCGAATTTTGCTGCGGCACTGAACGTTCTCTTATACTACCACAGGTAACTTATCACTATTCTTACTTGGAGTTACTAGCTCTCAAACCACCCCACCTGCCCTGTACCCACAAGTTCTCACCGGAAGGTGTTATGCACTCTTCACGTTGTCACACTTGTAAATCGGCTGTTCTACCTTCTGTATCTCCTAAAATGAGCTCCAGGAATGCCTCTATTTCACCTGGGAATCTGACAACTAAAAAGGGATTCCTGATTAACGCTAGGTCTCTTATCAAAAATGCGGCTGGTCACACCCTGGACCTCATATTCGCCAACTTCCCAAATATCACTGTCCTCCCACCCCTTCCTCTTACCTGGACTGATCATTACCTCATCCCCTTTTCTCTTGCCCTGAAACATAAATCTGCCCCAATGGCCCCAAGGAAGGAGTTGGGAAGAAAGTGGCACAAGGTTACATGTGCTACCTTGGACCCGATATTCCATTTTCAGTCGGAGTACCTCTCCCCGGACATTGATGAAAACGTCTCTAGGCTGAATATTTCCCTCATTGATGCGATTGATTCTATCACCCCCCCGAAAATCATCACCTCCACTAGGTCGCGACCCTCTGCTCCCTGGTTCTCCACCTCCCTCCGTGAGGAGAAAAGCAGTTGTAAGGCTCTTGAACGCAAGTGGAGATCAAATTACAACCTCGAAGCCAAACTCCTATATAGAACTGCCCTGAAAAACTTCCGTAAACACAAAAAAAGCGCGATGAAAGACCACTTTGCCCTTCAAATTAATAAAGCTAAAAACTCCTCTAAAACCCTCTTTAGCATTGTTAAAGATTTTATTAACCCCCCGGCCAGGGCTCCTCAGAATACCGTGAGTCAGGCTCTTTGTGAGGGACTCTCAGACTACTTTCTCGATAAGATTAACAAGCTTTGTGTCTCCTTCCCCACAGGGCCAGCCACCCTGCCGTTTCCCACCAGTTCCCCAGAATCACCATCCTTTCTTTCATTTAACAAACTTAACCAGGATGAGGCTATCAGACTACTCATCCACTGCAAATCCGGCGCCCCCACCGATCCTATCCCCGCTAAAATCATGGGAGAACTGGCGCCTTCACTTGCCCGCCCCTTCCTCTCCATCTGGAACGCTTCCCTTCACCATGGCTTCTTCCCTACCACCTGGAAGGAGGCCCTAGTGATCCCCATTCTAAAAAAAGCGGACGCTGATCCTACTGTTTTTTCTAACTATCGTCCCATTTCCCTTCTCCCTAAACCCGCCAAAGTCCTAGAAAAAGCCGTGCAGCTGCAACTCACGGAATACCTTGAAAATCATTCTCTGCTGCATGAATCACAGTCCGGATTCAGAGCCGGATTCAGCACTGAGACAGCCCTGCTGGAAGTATCCGAAACAATCCGAGAATGCGTGGACAGGGGCGAGGAGGCCATGCTGGTCCTCCTCGACCTGTCCGCGGCTTTCGATACGGTCTCTCACCCCATCCTCCTTGACCGACTTAAGCAGATAGGCATTGGTGGCACTGCCTTCAGCTGGATTGAGTCTTTTCTCTCGTCTAGAAGCCAGAGGGTACTGCTGCGTCCCTTCAAATCAGAGAAAAAACCTCTGTCATGCGGGGTTCCACAGGGCTCCGCTCTCAGCCCCCTGTTCTTCAACGTCTACCTTGCCCCCTTGGCCGACGTTGTGGAGGCCTACGGAGTCAGGGTGGTCTCCTACGCTGACGACACACAGTTGGTGTTCTCCTTCAGGGACCACTCGGACTCCGCATTCATTAACTTTCGCCAATGCCTCAACAACATCAGCGTCTGGATGACCGTGAATCACCTCAGATTGAATGCAGACAAAACTGAGGTTCTGTTTTTTAATCAGAGAACTTCCATCCCCTCCTCTTGGTGGTGGCCCACGGCGCTTGATCCCGCCCCGTCCCCCGTTCACTCGGCGCGGAATCTAGGCTTCCAGTTTGACGACTCCCTGTCATGCAAAACTCAGGTCAATAAAGTCACCTCTGCCTGCTTCCTGAAGCTGCGCATGATCAGAAAGATCCTCCCCTATCTCCCCCTGGATTCCCGCCGCACAGTCACCCAAGCCCTCATCACGTCCCACTTGGACTATGCCAATAGCCTCTATGCTGGGGCCCCCCAGTACCTGATAGGCCGGCTGCAGATCGTCCAGAATGCTGCAGCCAAACTGATCGGTAACATCCCGTACCGCCAATCTGTGTCTGCTTACCGGAGGGAGCTCCACTGGCTTCCAGTGGCTAGCCGCATTCAGTTCAAGGTCCTCACCCTCACCTATCGAGCCGTCAACGACTGTGGACCTAACTATCTGAAAAAACGGGTTTCGATATCCCGCTCCACCAGATCCTTGAGATCCAATGATCTCCGCCTCCTGATCCAGCCTCGTTTTAGATTATCTAGAACTGGTGGCAGAGGGTTCAGTGTCATCGCTGCCAAATTGTGGAACTCCCTTCCTATTGAGCTTAGATTCTGTCCTTCTGAATCCATCTTCCGAGCCAAACTCAAAACCTGGCTCTTCTCCCGACCTTAATCACTACACCGTCTTCCCTGCTTTCCTCCCCCTTTCCCCTTGGTGACTTAGGATTTTAGCGCCGGGACACCCCTTCGGGGGTAGCTGTGCGCTCTATAAACTCCATAAAATAAAATAAATAAAAAATAATATCGCGTTCCACGATTTCGTGGCGGAGAGACAACCGGAATGGATGTTTGTTACGGAAACATGGGCCTCTGAGTCGTCGGGTCACGACTTACTGCTGGCAATCCCCGAAGGCTTCAAATTGCTCCGACAGGATAGACTTAAACGTAGAGGGGGAGGACTGGCCGTTTTATGTAAATCCTCCCTGCCGTGTACGATAAAATCTCAGTCAGAGGCCTCGGATCCTTTTGAGGCTCTTTATTTTTCCATTCTATGTGCCCCCTCGGTTTCCTTTTCTGGAATCCTCATGTATAGACCTCCTGGATCTAGAGCTACCTTTAGTGAGGATCTTTTGAGAATTCTTGAACCTTATTTTGGTAAACCCCATCTGACTATACTTGGGGACTTTAATTTTCATTTGGATAACTTAAGTGATACAGACACCGCTAGGCTGGTGGACTCACTTGCAGCTTGGGAGAGTACCCAACTTGTAAATAACCCGACTCACCGGGCTGGCCACATTTTAGACGGAGTATTTACTAATGATTCAAGACTTTCTGAGGGTACTCCGGTGCCCCTAGTCCGGTCAGATCATTTGGCTGTACCTCTTTCGATTGCTTATCCCTCGGCAGAAATATCGGAACTATCCACTAGCACCAGAGGACCGAAAAGGAGTTTTAGGAATATTACTAATGATGCCCTTGCTCCATTAATAGAGAAGAATAGGAACTCTCCCTTGGGAGATGTGGATGAGGCAGCTGAACGGTATTCTTACTCCATCACTAAAGCGGTCGATGAACTGGCCCCTTTATCTTATAGATATTCGGCTCGTCGCAAACCCTCTGCCCCATGGTTCACGGAATCATTAAGACCTCTGAGACAAAGCTGTAGAAGACAAGAAAGAAAATGGAGGAAGACTTGGGATCCCATTGAAAGGGAGGTACACGAGGGTTTGTTAAGAGACTATAAAGCTAGTGTCATCAGGGAAAAATAGCAGTTTTTCTCAAATCTCACTGCCTCCCTCACCTCTTCTAGGGAGCTCTTCAAGATTGTCGACTCCCTTTGCTCCCTCCAGATTCCGGACCCAGTTGTGGGCTCGCAGGAGCTATGTGATAATATCTCAGAGTTCTTCCATAAGAAAATTGAAGATATTTATCTCGCTCTGGAAACTCAGAGGAATATCTTGGGGGATCTCTCTCTTCAAACTCTGGTCAATCTAGAATCCTGGCCTAGAGACCCCTCCAAGAGTCTAACTGATTTCCCGCCACTCACCCTTGAAGGACTTCAGCTCTTGCTTGATCGGACTACATCGTCATCTCCTCTTGACCCTTGTACTCTGAAGATCCTGAAGGAATGCAGGCTCTCTCTTCTTCCGCCTCTCTTGGAAGTAATGAACGGTGCCATAACTCAAGGCATATTCCCCTTAGCTTGGAAAAGGGCGATAGTGAAGCCTCTGCTTAAGAAGCCCACGCTGGACCCGGAACAGTTGAAGAATTTCAGACCCATCTCACTGTTACCTGCTCCCGTAAAAATGCTTGAATCTCACCTGAATCTACATCTCTCCACCTTTCTGGATTCGTCTGGGTTCCTTGACAGCTCCCAGCATGGATTCCGAAAGGCTCATAGTACGGAGTCAGCTCTGACTATGGTGGTGAACAACATCCGCCTGAAGGTGGATTCAGGCCAAACCACGGTGTTGGTCCAACTGGACCTCACAGCAGCATTTGATACCCTGTCTCCCTCTACGCTTACATCTCGCTTGAGGGAGGCAGGGATTGCGGGTCCGGCTTTGAACCTTCTGCACTCCTTTTTACATCATAGAGAGCAGAGAGTCATGCTTGGCGATTTCTTGCAGTACGGGGTGCCACAAGGGTCGGCCCTTAGTCCGACCCTATTTAACATTTATGTGGCCCCCCTTGCGAGGTTAGTAAAATAACAGGGGATGGAAGTGGTGTCATACGCCGATGACACCCAAATCATGGTGTCACTGGCCCACTCGGTTTCCACCTCCGCCACCAACTTTAGGATCTGCATGCAAACAGTCTCTGACTGGATGCTTCAGAATTCCCTGAAGTTGAATGGCGATAAAACTGAGATTCTGGTCTTTGGCAAAGACCAGGATGTCTGGTCTAGTGAGTGGTGGCCGTCAGCGCTGGGAACCTGTCCATCGCCCTCCCAGTCAGCTAGAAATCTAGGCGTAATTTTTGACACCTCTTTGTCCATGACTCTACAGGTCAATCGAACAGTGGGCACCTGTTGGGGGGTCATAAAAATCCTCAAGAGAATACTTCACTATCTCTCTCCTTTAGCACGCAAGCAGACGGTGGTGGCATTAGTGGGTTCCAGGTTGGACTACTGCAATGCACTTTATGCAGACTCCAACAAGGGACTCATTCAGCGACTTCAGGTCGTGCAGAACGCGGCTGCCCGATTTGTTCTGGCACTTCCTAATGCATCCTCCGCAACAATGGCCAGAAAGAGTCTCCATTGGCTCCCTATACATCTGAGGATCTCTTTTAAGATCTTATGTCTAGCATATAGAGCTCTCGCAGACGGGCCACTGGACTCCCTAGGTGCCCTTCTGACTCGCTACGTGCCCTGCAGACCTCTCAGATCCTCGGAGATTAATCTGCTGGTGGTTCCTCGTGCCAGAAGGAAACGCTGGGGTAATAGGGCATTTTCCATTGTAGCCCCTAGACTGTGGAATTCTCTTCCCCAAGAGATTAAGACCCAACCCTCTCTGTCTCTTTTTAAAAAAGCGCTGAAAACCTGGTGTTTTATCAAGGCCTACCCACAGTGAGAGTATATTTTAATAGCTAGTTTTCATTTGGTTAGGTGCCTTGACGCCCATTGGGCTTAGTAGCGCTATAGAAATTTATTTTCATTTCATTTCATTTCAACGTTCCATTGGGCCTATGGAACCATGACGGAACGGTTCCGTCATAAGCACAGGCCAACCGACGCTCATGACGGAACCGTTCCGTCATGAGCATGGAAAGGGTTAACTGTCATCAAAGAGCTGGAGACACTACGAGGTATAGATTAGAGCAATACATGTTTTGTCCAGTCTTTCCTTATTCTAATGTAGCAAAAAGTCAAATAAAACTGTTATTAATAAAAGAGAAGTCCCAACCATGGTTTTACGGTTCAAACGCTGAATTTGAGCTTCTGCAGACCAAGCACTCAAACTATACTGCCTACCAGTAAGGATGACTTGCGACACCTACAACCATAAGTGTATTTTAATGTTTGCAATTTTAAAATGCATTTTTTTCTGCACTTTGCACGTTTATGGTCATTTGACCGAAATAAAGTATATCCAATGACACCTACAACTTGTAGTTCTCTGTCTTAGGTAACATTTCCTATCGATTGATTTACAAGTGTGCCTGTCTCTACGTAATGTAGGTGCGATGTTAAGTGTTTTGGCACCCTACACTGGTATGAGTGGCGCTACAGAACTAATCTAAACTAACAATGCATCTGTGAGAGTGTGTTTATGGAGACTTAATCAGCACTTTTGGAGGGTGGTAGTGAGGGGATCCATGGCAGAGGTGGTCATTGGAGAGAGCAAACAAATAGTGTGGCACTGGGCGCCACCAATAATAAAATGAGACCTAGTGTCCATTGTTATGGCAAGTTAGCTGCTAATTTTCTGGTTCGTGAGATAATGCCCGGTGGAGCATTCCTAAGTGGCTCAGATTCGTCACTGGGACACACACTTCTGTCAATAATATCCCTGCCACCTTACCACTTTGTTGGGAATGACACACAAATTCTTGTTAGCTTACCAACCCCTAGGTAACAACATCCTAGAGTGCCTCAACGGACTCCTAAAAACAAAATAAGTAAACTGTGTATAACATTAGAAAAGAAATGGCTGTGCGGTCTCCAACTAGCCCTGTTCGCCTTGAGAAACAACCCAGGGTCAGACCACCATTTGACTCCACATCATATAGTGACAGGGAGAATAATGAATGCCGTTATGCCACTAACTATACATAAGAACAGCGGTTCTTACACGAAACAGTTAAGTGAACTGGATAATTATAGACTTGAATCGGTACTATAATGCGAGTGTCCAGCCGGACAGTAAGGTTAATTAATCAAAGATATCAAAGAACATTAATACAAAAGCAGAAATAACATGGGACACAATCCTGCATCCTACAAAAACACATGATATATACAATTAGGACAAACACATATCAGGCAAGATGGGGTAGCTTGTGGAATATCGAGCATCATTTCTGACAAGCTTAGAGAAACAGTAACTGCACTTTTTTTATCATGTGCGATGAACGTGCAAACTTTTTACATTAGTCGACGACTTTTCAATCCTTTAAAAACAATAATAGGATCATCATCAGGACAGTTTAAGGTGCAAGCCTGAATAATTGGAAATAGTCTGTGGAAAATGAGTAAAGGGGAAGGAGATTAGAGAACGTCTAATACAGAGACGTTAAACAGTGTGCCAGCCAAGGGGCAGACAAGAGGTGAATCAGACGCAGCATGCACGTGGTGGAGTGCACTCCAACTAAGAGTGGGCGGAAAGTAAGGTAATGCATGGTGGCAATTTGAATATATACAGGATTAAAGCAAGCAGATTGCTTGTGGCAAGGGATATAGAGCAATCGGGGGGATGTGAATGAACAAGCACGTGGTACGTCTGCCGAACAGGTCCAAGTGGCTGAGGGGCAGAGGGCTGGGCATTAAGTGGGTGTGAATGCCAAGCTGGGAGAGCTTGCCACGGGGTACGGGTGGCTCATGGCCTGAGGGTTGGGTTGTGAGCGTAAAGCATGACACAGGGGGCTGCAGACAGTAGCGAATAAGCTCGGGTGCAAGAGAACAATAGGGGGTGTGCGAATGAGGCAGCAAGACCGTGGTTATGCCGGGTGAGCTGAAGATAAGTGAAGTCGTGTAACAATGCGCGCTGTTGAAGAAGGGCGAGCCATGGTTAATGGACGGGAGATTCACCTGGGTGGTCTTAGCGGGAAGGATAAATTGCCGCACACGAACTCGCGGGGCTCCGGAGTCGCTGTTTAGATGGTTCTAAAAGAATGGAGAACCATACATTAGATGCCGCGGTGCTGGTCCAGTGTAGGGTACAAAAATGATTAGCTTTACAAGAATCCTCACCAATGGAATTAGTGATGGAGTAAATCAAGCGTTTTCAACAGCCCGGGATAATTAAAAAGCATGTGGCGATGCACAGGCAGGTAATCGGGCGTTGCCAATAATGAGTGATAGTCATATGTGGCAATGCACTGCAAGATTAAGAAGGGGGACAAGGTTTTAGGGCACATAGCAAAGGGTTCGGGAAGCTGACCAGGAAATGCGCTTACCAGAATGAGGTGAGATCTGGGGCTAAATAACTGGGAACTAACCAACCCATAAGATTGCGTGCATTTATAGTGACCTGTGACTCAGCTTTGCGGCGGCCATGTTGGATGAGGATGAAAGCAAGAAATAGAAGGCAGACTACTGTGGACGATTTTAAGCAGGGAGTCTAACTTCGAAATGGCAGTGGGTGGAGGAGCCAACCTCTGCAATGCTAATACAAAACGCTAAAAGTTATAAGGCGAATTAAGCCAACCTACATAATACTTATAATTACCACTAGTGGTTATAATAATGGGAGTGGGGCGAATTAAGCCATAGCTGCCTTAAGGACACTCAGGGGTGTGTATTGAAAGCGTCAAGGAGCAATTTCGATTGGAAATACATAAAAATTGAAGCGTTAAAAACAATTTACGCCAATTTAGAGACAGTATGTGACAAGTGAATTTACAATAATGGCATATAAGTGACATTGTGAGTGAATAAATAAAAACATAACCATGTTAATAAATGTATGTTAACTTGACAAACTGGCAGCAAAGCAATATCAGGGTTAGGGACATAATAAGGGTACAAGGAGAGGTCTAGAGCAGGGTGGTCCAATCCTCACTCCTGTTCAGTCCATTTCTGATACTATTCATGCGGATGGTCAGTCTAAGCTCCTCTTTATACAGGAGTTGGGCAATGTCTCCACCTCTGAGAGGTTGTTTCACAACTTTAATGATTGTCGATTTGATGTCATCCTCATTATGGCCGGCCTCTGTGAAGTGATCCACTAAAGGTGAGTTGGGAGTTTTGCACCGCACTCTGCTCCGGCGTTGTCCAATACGGGTCTTCAATTTTTGAGTTGTTTGACCAATGTAAATCTCCCTGGTTCCAATTTTTTAGGAAGAGGCCAAAGCGACCCACCCAAACGTGGACGCGTGAAACAAACACCACGATGGTACAACCCCCCCAGGCGAGCGCCAGACACGCCAGAAGTTTTACCAATGGTAACCAGTGGCAACATTGACCCTGCCTGCTCACAACTCATACCCATCTTCAATTTGTCAAAACATATCCTTGCTGACTCTGAACTGTCCATCTTAAGTAAAGGCCTATCCTTTGTCCCGACCATAAACCTAACTTCCTTAACCTACCTACAGAACTACTGAGATATTTTAGACGCTTACGTCTGCATGCCTTTTTCCTGCTAAATCCTTCACCTGTAGTCATTTCCAACACCCCTGTCCGCCCTCCATCCACGTTCTCCCCAAGTAGCATGATACCTGGAGAAATATCCACATTTGAGAAATTGGTATTGAATGATTTGGCCACACTTGAGAGTAAGAAAAGGTTTATTCCTTACAATATTTCCCTTAGCTGAAATAAAGCTATTTAGTCACTTAAAAGGAATGAGTCCTTAATTATTAAGTCTGCTGATAAAGTTGTCGGGATTGTCCTGCAGGAGAAGGAAACATACAAATGTGAAATCCTGCGCCATCTTTCTAATACTGACCACTACTGTCGGGTGCCTACTAACCCTACAAGAGAATTACAAGACCTGATCCCACAGATCACCACTGAAGCAAAAGCGGATGGTTTTCCAAGTCAAAAATAATTCTCTTTCTGAATGTGAAATCACCATGCATGCCAGTAATTTATACACTACCCAAGGTACACAAAAACCTCACGAGTCCCCCAGGACGTCCCATAGTTTCAGGTTGTGGCTCCATACTTGCACCTTTGGGTCAATAGGTTGACTACTTTATCAAAGATTTTGTATACAGTACTGAATGTAATGTAAGGGATAGTATGGCCATGATTAACGTAGCCGAACACCACCCATTTGACCCCACCAGTGACATACTTTGTACAATGGATGTGGAATCCTTGTACACAAACATCCCGCAAAGACTTTCAATGAACGTGGTCCAAGAAGTACTGGACTCCAGTCCCTGCCCCCACACTGTCCCTACTTTGTTCATACTCAAACTACTTGAACTTTGCCTTACTAGGAATTTTTTCTCCATTGACAATGAATATTATAAACTGGTTAAGGGTACATCAATGGGGGCCTTTTTCGTCCCTAACTTAGCAATACTTTTAATGGACCACCTTGAAATCACTACCATCCTATCTCACACTAACCCCTTCATTACCGGCATCAAGCTTTGGCGCCGGTACATTGATGACATTTTCATGATTTGGCACAGTAATGTCGAAACCCTCAACCAATTCCAATCACTGGCTGAATAATAATTGCCTTGGCCTTAATTTCACCCTTACATATGACACATCATTGATTCCTTTCCTTGATCTCACCATTTACCACTACAATGGCGAACTACTAACCAGGCTCTACAGAAAAACTACAGAGCGTAACTCTTTACTGCGTTACGAAAGTAATCACCCACGAGCACTACGTGACTCTTTACCATACACCCAATTTTTGCGGATAAGACGCAATTGCTTCACCAAGGAAGATTACTTTCGAGAAGCCGCAGTCTTATCCACCAAATTAAAAGAGTGCTGCTATCCCAAACGCTTAGTGCGGACGGCACAGAAACGAGCCTGGTATTGCCCCAGAGAAATCTTGCTCTCCCCCAAAGCCAAGTCTGACAACAATCGCAAAGTTTGTGTGACCATATTCTCTCCAATCTCAAAACCCATTGCAAATCTATCATAAAACACTGGCCCACTATGAATTCAGGCAACCTTAGCACTGAACAACCACTCTTTTCTTGCCATAAAAGCCGCAATCTTAAAGACCATCTTGTACAGCAGCTCTACCCAACCCTCAGCTAGCCTCCACCCTTGATGCGCACTGGAGTATTGAACCACTAATTGGACACGCTAAATGTGGCAATTGTAATGTCTGTGATTTAACCATGGAAGGCAAAGAATTCACCTTCAATAATGTGACAGTCAGATCAAGATCTTTCTCAAACTGTAATACTTGCAATGTTATTTACTTGATTCAATGTCCCTGCCTGCAAATTTACATTGGTCAAACAACTCAAAAAGTGAAAACCCGTATTGGACAACACCCGAGCAGAGTGCGGTGCAAAACTCCCAACACACCTTTAGTGGATCATTTCACAGAGGCCGGCCATAATGAGGATGACATCAAATGGACATTCATTAACGTTGTGAAACAACCTCTAAGAGGTGGAGACATTGCGCAACTCCTGAATAAGGAGGAGCTTAGACTGATCTTCCGCATGAACAGTATCAGAAATGAACTGAACAGGAATGAGGATTGGACCACCCTGCTCTAGCCCTCTCCTTGTACCCTTATTATGTCCCTAAGAAGAACAAGTTACTTACCTGTAACTGTAGTTCTCCAGTATTGGAAGCTTTCATAGACTCATATGCCTGAATCATTCCCCGTCGTCGAGACAGGAGTCTCCGGTACATAAAAAAGCAATGCTTAGTAGTATAGCAAACTGAAAAGAGGCCTATTTCTCTTTTGCAACCATAACCTTTGTTATGTAAAAGAGACCAAACTTCTCCCTGAACCAATCAGTGCTCCTCACCTTCTAGAACCCCCCTGAGAGAACCTTTTGCCCCTCAGATTTCCGTGCACTTGTGCCATAAACACCTTTTGTACTAAATCCGAGGTGAGCCTCTCAGGGGAGGAGAGTGGGTCGCATATGAATCTATGAAAGCTTCCAATACTGGAGAACTACAGTTACAGGTAAGTAACTTGTTTTCTTAATCCAGTATTGGAGCTTTCATAGATTCACATTCCTGAATCAGAATAGCGAGCAGTATTATAGAGCAAATTTGTTTTTCTGCAGATCTATTATAGTTACTTAAGACATCTTTTTTCTATACATATTCTACTTAGAATTCTGCATATTAGTATTGCAATCACTCTTACTAAACCTAGCAATAGAAAAAATGTGCATTTGTAACCAAGAAACAATGACGGAAGGATGTAAAAGAGGGCTCACCGTTACTGGATAATGTTTCTCAGCACCGCTTCTCCCACAGCCACATCTCTCTCCGCGGCTGCCTCCAAGCAGTATTGCCTGGTAAAGGTTTGCGTATTTCTCCAGTTCGCTGTCCTGCAGATATCCTGGATCGGCACTCCAGCAAACAAAGCAGTGGAGGTAGACACTGCTCTCGCTGAATGGGCACAAACTCGTGCATTCAGAGGCTTTCCAGCTGCCTGATGACAATATTCTATCGCATTGGAAATACATCTGGCAATTCCACATTTTGACAAAGGGAAGCCCTTCCTGGGTGCGCTGAAGGCGACACAAGGTTGTGAAGACTTGAGGAAGGGTCTAGTCTTTTGTAAATAGAATTTGAGACTGCGCTGAACATCCAGCGCATGGAGAACTCCTTCCGCCGCTGTTGTTGGTTGAGGAAAGAACCGTTTTAAAACTAGCGGCTCATTCAAATGAAAGTCAGTTGGTACCTTTGGAATAAACTTCGTATCAGTTCTGAGAATCATTCTGTCCTCCTTAAATTGCAAGAAAGGGTCTTGAATCGTGAGAGCCTATAATTCCCCCACTCTCCTGGCCGAAGTGAGCACGATGAGAAGCACCACTTTCCACAATAGGAATTTGAGATCTGCCCTGTGTATTGGCTCAAAAGGCTGCTTCATTAATTGAGAAAGAACAATGTTCAAATGCCAGAGAGGTGGTGGAGGCTTTATTGGAGGAAAAACTCAGAACAATCCCTACATGAATTGTTTAATGATTCTTGCAGACCATAGAGACGGTCCTGAGGAAGTCCTTCTGTAGCATGATATTGCAGCTAAATGAACCTTTATAGATGCATGAGCCAAACCTGACTTAGCCAAAAAGTAAAATGTATGGAATAATCTCATACGCTGCCGAATTCAGAGGATGAATGTTACATCTTTGGCACCACAGACAGAATCTTTTCCATTTTATTCTGTAGGTCTTTCCGTACTATCCGCTCTAGCTTTTGATAGGATGTGTTTGCATTCCTTTGAGATCTTTAGATGTTAAAACTCACAGTGCTCAGGAGCCAGGCCGCTAAGTACAAAGATTTTAGGGCCGGATGGAGCACTTGTCCCTAGGACATCGTCAGAAGCGACGGTATTGGCTGGAAGCGAATGGGATGGACCTCAGACAATAGCAGAAGCTCCGTGAACCAGTGTTGCCTGGGCCACCATGGGGCTATCAGGATCATCCTGCGCGCCTCCTTCTTGATCTTCATTAGAACTTGTAGCAGGAGGGGAATTGCAGGAAAGGCGTAGGCAAAGACGCCTGACCATGCCATCAAAAACGCATTCCCCCAAGATCCTCGTTGGGGAAGCCAGCTTGCGAAGAACCAGCATTTCCTGTTCTCTGCTGTTGCGAAGAGGTCTACTGTCGATTCCCCCCATCTTTGGAAGATGTTGTCTAGGATACCTTGGTCGATCTCCCACTCGTGGCAGGAGTGTTGTGTTTATATCTAGTACCCTAATTCGATATTCCCGATTTATGCCCTTGTGAGGTTATAATCAATAATATCCTGATAAAGGCATAAGAATCAGATCCATATTCAGTAATAGCCCATGCAGTCCAAAGCACAGCACGGCTACTCCCATTGACTCCTAGAAAGCACAACGCGTTCTTTAAACAAACCAAGCCTCCAGCAGCCCGGGAAATCCCCCCTGCTTTTGTTTTGATTTGAACAAGAACTCCTGAAGTCCAGAAAGAACTGTTAGTTCTTAGTGACGTCTTATGTCCAACCTTACGTCAAACCCGGCACCTTTCAGGTATAAAATACCAACAGTTGCCTTAAGCAAACACACGGTGGTTTGGAGCAGAGTGGCCATCTACTTGCCCGAGAGCCCAGCTGATGCGAGAGCCCACGGAAGCTGCCCCTCCCGTTTGACGCACTGAGAGAGACGCTGTCTTTTTTTCCAGCCGAGAAAATCCAGCTCCAGTGTTTCCAGCCTACTCTTGTGGGTGGCAGGGAGATCGAGTCCTGAGCAAAGAGATACCAGATCTCCCACATTCTATTACCAAGGTACGGAGCTGACTAAACCCTTAAGAGAATTCTTGATGCAGATTCTTGGCAAAATAATCTTAAACCACTTAACTTAAACTGCTACTTACTAATCCCTTCCCAAGTATTAGGCTTAGGTCAGGTACACCGGGGTAGGCTTAGTTAGAAACACCAGTTGAGTACGTTAGTCAATGTATTTGTGTATGTATATATTTTATCCATTTTAAAGTATCATATGGCTAAGAAACCATATCAATGCTTTTACAGTAATATTTCATAATACTACTTTTACTGTACGCACTTTACTTTATGATAAGTATTGCAATTGTGGCAATTCATTTTTCTTGCATGAGAAAGAAGAGTGCTCAATAAATAACACCTTTTATTGAAAACGCCTGTCTCTCTATTTCTCTGCACTCTGGTGAAACAAAGTATGCACGGTTGACTGAGTGAAATAGCTGTCTATTGTTTTCACACCACTCTAGAGATACACTCATTCTGAGGGAGCAAAGTTGTCATGTTTATGCGGTTGTCGGAAACTGAATCCCTTTTTGTCTGAGCCAGGGAAGTTTATCCCTCCCTATTCATTCAAGAAAGTTTCCAGTGAACTCTGAGCTAGCTGGCACAAACCTAAATTAAGTTTAACATAGTCAGTAGAGACCTAGATGATCTCAGTCCTACATCTACACTGCTGTTTATGTTATTCCAATGCGCAGAGCCTATTGGGCAAATAGGAACTACACTACAGGTGGATTTGAGCCTGCTGAGAGTATCTGCTTTGACGTCCTGGTCTCTTGGGAGATGTTCTGCTGTTATGGATATCTTGTGTTGCAGTGCCCATTCCCATATTTTCTGGGCCTCTTGAGACAGGGAGAGTGATCTCGTTCCTCCCTTTTTGTTCAAGTGGTGCATCGCTGTTGTGTTGTCCGTTGTTATTAACACAGCTGATCATCTTATCCTTGGTAGGAACGCTAGCAATGCCTAGCGGATGGCTCTGAGTTCCAATAAGTTGATGTGCATTTGTTGGTTGTGCAACTTCCAGCGGCCGCTGACTAGGAGGTCCTGAAGGAACTCTCCCCATTCTTCTAGGGACGCATCTGTAGTAATTACCAGTGGGGCTGGCTCTGTAAGGAATGAAAGACCCTGTGAGACGTTCCACTTTTTGGTCCACCATGTCGCCGCTTGAACCATGATCGGCGTCACCTTGACTATGTCTTCGAATAATCCCTCCACTTGATGCCATTGTAGATCTAGTTGCTCTTGCAACGGACGCATGCTTAACCGGCAGCAATGTAAGAGTGGTATGAAAGATGACATTGTTCCCAACAATGACTTGTACTTGCGTACTGAAAGACACTTTCTTTTTGTAAAGTCTTGGAAAAGAGATATCATTCTCAGTTGTCTTTCTTTGAAGGGGAACACCTTGTTTACCTCTGTGTCCAGTAATGTTCCCAAGAAGAGGATGTGTCTTGTCGGTTGAAGGGATGATTTTTCCTTGTTTAAAATCAGGCCTAACCTGGCAAACAGCTCTATGCAAGCCGCTGTTGATGATCGGGACGATGCTGCTGATGGTGCCTTGACCAACCAGTCTTCGAGGTAAGGAAATACTTGGTGTTTCTGTTTCCTTGGAACAGCCGCCACTGGAGCCAGGCATTTCGTAAAAATTATTGGGGCTGATTTCCGGCCGAACGGCAGTACCTTGAATTGGTAATGTTCTCCGGCTACCATGAACCAAAGGTACTGCCTGTGAGAAGGATGGATGGGGATGTGAAAGTACGCATCCTGTAGGTCTAATGTGGTCATATGATCTCCTGGGTCTAAAAGTAGAAGGATGTCTTGAAGAGAAACCATTCTGAAAGATTGCTTCTTGAGATAGGTGTTTAGGGATCTGAGGTCTAGAATAGGACGCCATTGGAGAACGTTTTTCTTGACTAGAAAAAAAAATCAGGAGTAAAATCCCTTTCCCCTCTGGAAGTTCAGCACCGGTTCTATTGCTCCCTTTCGGAGCATTGTCCGAATCTCCTGATGCATCTGATGTAAGTGTTGGACCTCTTGATGTTTCGGCGGTGTACAAGGGGGAGTTTGTAGAAGTTCTAAAGTGTGTCCTAATTGAATTACGTTGAGGACCCATTGGTCCGTAGTTATTTGCGGCCCATTTGGGAGATAATAAGCAATCTTTCCACCCAGGGGAACATGTGACGTAAGAGGGATAGGTGTAGCCGGATCCTGAAGGTTGTCATTGTCGTCGGGTGTTGTCTTTCCCCCGACACCCTCCTCTACCTCTAGAAGTAGATTTTGTGTAGCCTCCTGACTGGTGTTGTGTATACTGCTGACAGTAGGGCTGAGATGAGGTGGAGTAAGAAGAATATCTTCCTTGCTGGTATCCCCCCTCTGTTAGACGATTGGCCTCTACCTTTAGAGCCACGAAAAGGAACTTCCCTATATTGTAGTGTTCCTAATGATTTTGCTGTAGCAGTATCTTTTTTGATATTGTGCAGTGTCTCATCTATATGTTTTCCGAATAAATCCTCTCCATTGAAAGTAAGGTCCAAGATCTTATTTTAGACTTCCGGCCTAAACGCTGTTGCTCTTAGCCATCCTTGCCTGTGTAGGACCGCTGCTCCTCCCAAAGATCTGAAGGCTGTGGTCGCGATGTCCATAGCGCAATCTATGACTTCAGCAGAAGTCCTTTCCCCCTCTTGCAGAATCTTTCTGGCCTCCTGTCTATCAGCCTCCGGAATGCGGTCTATGTAAGGCAAGAGGTCACACCACATCTGCCTATCGTACCTGCCCAGAATGGCCAGGGCATTCGCAGCTCTAACTAGACATAGAGGAAAACCTCTTCCCCTCATTCTCCAATCTCCTACCCTCTCTGCCCGGAGGTGTCGTAATAGGAGCTGATGGATTATTTGATTTCTGCTGAGCCACCTGGGTTATGACTGAGTCCGGCTTGGGGTGGCCTAGAAGACAAGCTGGAGCATCGGAAGGCGCTTTATATTTTTTGTCCAGTCTGGCGAGTACTGGAGTCACCGTTGCCGGTGTCTCCATGGCCTTCAAGCGATGACTGACAATCGGTAGGGACCTAACTGCCTTACGATAAGGTTCCTTGAAGTCGTACAAGAAACATTATGCTTTGTCAGTTGACATGGTGAGTGTGAATCTGTATGTGGCTCTCTCCATTAGATTATGAAACCCACCGATGTCCTCCGGTGGTGAATCAACAGGCTTCGGTGAAGGAGAAGAAGGCGACGGAATGAGATAATCGTCCCACTCTCTGCTAGGGTCCGTTATCTCTCCCTCCTCTGGATCATCATCCGTGGTTACTGGATCTTGTTGAGATCTTGAAGGTGGAGATCTAGGCAAAGGCTCTGGTAAAATCTCTCGCCTTCGCACTGGTGTACTGGTACAGAGCGTGGTTGAGGTGTAGCCACCGGTAATTCTTTAGAGGTATGAGGCACAGGATGTCTCTTTTTATAATCCTCCAGCATGAACTGCAGATCCTTTAACAATGAAGATGGAACACCCACTATCTCCTCCTGATACTCCTGGCGGTATTGTTGCTGGGGACGATCTTGAAACTCCTCATATTCGTCCTCTGAGTCATCCTCTTGGTACTTCACATGCAACTGAGATGGGCTACTAGTGTAGCGAAAAGGACCGCCATCATCCTCCCCCTTCTTCTGACTACTCCTCCTCCAACAAGTGAGATGGTACCAGAGGGGTCACCTTACTTGGAGAGGTAAGTTCCGGGGTAATTGTTCTCTTCCTGGCAAAAACCCATTTTTCTGGGGGCTTTTTCTCTCGTCCATGAGCCCGTCGATGAGCTCGCCGTCGAAACCGCCAACGATATTAGTCGTCGACACTACTGTTGACTTTGCCGTTACTGTCGTCGACAATCCCGTGGTCGCTGTCGTCGTCGACGATCCCGTCTACTACGCGATCGTAGCCGTAGTTCTTGACGTCGTCGATGCCGTCGTCGTCACAGATCTGAGCGTCGACACGGTCGTCGACTGTGGTACCGTCGACGGGGATAAAGCCTTAGAAGTAAGTTTTACCTCAGATTTCTTCCACAACAACTTCTTTTTCTTCGTCGACGATGTAGATTTTTCCAATCTTCCCTCGGAGGTGTGGAGGCCGGCTTCTTGACTGAATGTTTGACCTTAGCTTGTCCTCTTGGTATGTTTTACCCCCGACACATGACCCTTGTTCTCCTTTTCCTTGCTTGGAGGAGATTTAGAGTGACTGCGCCCAGAAGACCCTAGGGTGGTCTTTTTAAGGGCCTTCTCAGGTCTTTCCCCTGAGGTATGAGCCTTAGGAGATCTGCTTCTTTTTTGAGATCTCCTAGAAGTTGAAGACTCCTCCTCACTGTCACTAGACATGACTTCTTTCCTGGCTTTTAGCTTTTGAAGCCATAGTAAAAGCCTTCCTTCACAATTCCTCAAAGTTTTATTTGAAAAGGTACGACATACCTTACAATCCTTTGCCTGGTGGTCTGTATAAAGGCAGTACATGCAATCCTTATGAGGGTTGTCTGTATAGAGCCTTTTCTTTGAAGAGGTGGCACAGGCTCGAAATAAACCTTTTTTTTCTCCTTGTCAGCCATTGCAGAAGATGGAGAAATAGTAGGTAGTAATCCAAATGTTTGAATCTGGAAAAGAAGAAACTCTCAAATCCAATCCAGATTGAATAGAAACTGAAGAGTTTGAGCAGAGGTCAAAGGACACTCCCTAGCACAACGTGCGGTAGAAAATCTGAGGGGCAAAAGGTTCTCTCAGGAGGATTCTAGAGGGTGAGGAGCACTGATTGGTTCAGGGAGAAGTTTGGTCTCTTTTATATAACGAAGGTTATGGGTTGCAAAAGGGAAATGGGCCTAAGCCTCTCTTCAGTTTGCTATACTACTAAGCATTGTTTTTTTATGTACCGGAGACTCCCGTCTCGAAGACGGGAAATGAATCAGGCATGTGAATCTATGAAAGCTCCAATACTGGAGTAACCCTGAAATTGCTTTGCTGCCAGTTTGTCACGTTAACATAAATTTATAAACAAGGTTATATTGTTATTTATTAACTCACAATGTCACTTATATGTCATTATTGTAAATTCACTTGTCACATACAGTCTTTACATTGGCGTAAATTGTTTTTAACTCTTCAATCTATGGCTCCTTCTGTCCTCTGATCATTTTTATGTATTTCCAATTGAAATCGCTCCTTGACACTTTCAATACACACCCCCTGAGCGTCCTTAATGCAGCGTTAATCCGCCCCACGCCGATTATTATAACTACTAGTGGTAATTATAAGTATTATGTGGGTTTGCTTAATTCGCCTTATAACGTTTAGCGTTCGGTATTCAACTATGGAGGTTGGCTCCTCCACCCACTACCATTTCAAAGTTAGCCTCCCTGCTTAAAATCCGCCACGGTAGTCTGCCTTCTATTTCTTGCTTTCATCCTCATCCAACATGGCCGCTGCAAAGCTGAGTCACAGGTCACTATAAATGCACGCATTCTTATTGGTTGGTTGGTTCCCAGCGATTCAGACCCGGATCCCATCTGATTCTGGTAAGCGCCTTTCCCGGTCAGCCGCCCGAACGCTTGTTCCCCCTTTGCTATGGGCCCTAAAACCTTGTCCCCCTTCTTAATCTTGCAGTGCATCGCCACATATGACTGTCACTCATTACTGGCAACGCCCGATTACCTGGCTGTGCATCGCCACATGCTTTTTAAATATCCCAGGTTGTTAAAAACGCTTGATTTACTCCATCACCAATTCCACAGGTGAGGATTCTTGTAAAGCTAGTAATTTTTGTACCCTACACTGGACCAGCACATGGGCATCTAACGTATGGTTCTCCATTCTTTTAGAACCATCTAAACAGCGGCTCCGGTGCCCTGTGAGTTCGCGTGCGTCAATTTATCCTTCCCGCTAACACCACCAAGGTGCATCTTCCGTCCATTCACCATGGCTCACCCTTCTTCAACAGTTAAAATGGGACTTTTATATGTTAAAATGGGACTTTTATAGCGCAACGGCTACTCCAAAGGAGTGTCCCGGCGCTTTGAGCTCCAGACCATGGAAAAGAGCAAGAAACATAACAGTAACAGAACGGGGCCCAAAGGAGGGGATAAATTATCCAGCAAACAACCAGGTTTTCAAGTCTTTCCTGAAGACAAGCAGATTTGCGGTGTTTCGCAGGGACAACGGTAACGAGTTCCATAGCTGAGGAGCAAGGAAGCTAAAAGACCGGCCGCCTAGCCGAGCCTTTTTAATGCGTGGTACCCGAGCCAAAGCCAAGGCTTCTGACCTGAGGGATCGTGCAGGTCGATAGAAATCCAGCCTCCTCTGGAGATACTTGGCGCCATTGCCATGCAAGGCCTTATGGGCAAGAGTCATGGCCTTAAACAGTATCCTCTTCCGCACCGGAAGCCAGTGGAGGGATACAAGGAGATTAGAGGCGCTAGTGCGGCGATGAAGGCCAAAAATGGCACGCGCAGCAGCGTTCTGGGTGACCTGCAGACGTTGGAGGAGATATTCAGGCAAGCCCAGATATAGGACATTGGCATAGTCCAATCTGGACCCTATAAGGGCCTGAACAGTGATCCTCCGATGTTGCTCCGAAAGGAGGGGAAAAAACTTGCGCAACATTCTGAGAATCCCAAAGCATGTTCCCGTAAGAGTGGAAACCTGGGATTTGAGCGAAAGCTCGTTGTCAATTTTAACTCCCAGGTTCTTAGCCCACTTAGAGGACTGTGTGGGAGGGAACATGTCGGCAGGCCACCATCCTTGCCAATCTGGTTCTGATGGGCATCCGAAGAATAGTATTTCAGATTTGTCCGAGTTGCACTTAAGGCTGTTGTGTGAAAACCAGCTAAAAACAGCCCCAAGGCACTCACGGATCCTTTCTCCATCGAACTCTTCGCTCTTGCGACAGGTGAAAAGGAGCTGAGTGTCGTCAGCATAAGAGACGATCCGGGCCCCATAGGACTCCGCCAATGTCGCCAGAGGGGTCATAAGGATGTTAAATAGAGTGGGGCTCAAAATAGAGCCCTGAGGCACTCCGACTCCCAATGGCGGCATCTCGGCGGATCCGGGTGGGACCCAGACCGTCTGGCGGCGGTTGGCCAGAAAGGAAGAAAACCAGTTGAGCACCGTCCCCCCTAGCCCGATGTCACGGAGCCTGGTGAGGAGATCCTCATGGGGGACGGTGTCAAACGCCGCCGACAGGTCTAGCATAACTAACATCACCCTGCCTCCCATGTCCAGCACCTCTTTTACGATCTCCGAGACTTCCAAGAGCGCCGTCTCGGTGCTTAAGTTGGAGCGAAAGCCCGATTGGGATTCATGAAGTAAATCATTAGACTCCAGGAAGTTGGAAAGCACGCTGTGCACGTGTTTCTCCAAGATCTTGGTCAGTGCTGGGAGGAGCGAGATTGGCCTGTAGTTGGAGGGTGCCTCTGGGTCAAGATTGGGCTTCTTAATCAGAGGGATGACCATGGCTTGCTTCCAGGTCTGGGGCAGAAAGCCCTCGCTCAGGGATAAATTAAGGATGGGATTGGCTATGGGGTTGATGGCATCTGCCATTTTTGCCAGAAATTTTGCCGGGCACGGATCTAATGGTGAGCCCGACTTAAGGTTCCTTATCAAGGCTAAAGATGTGGCAACCGAGAGGGGAGGAAAATCAAGCAAAGCTGGGCCTGAGGGAGACAGAGAAGCTGTCTCGATCGGCACCGCAGACACATCATCTGGGGCTCTCAGCGGAAAGGAAACCTGGATTTGCCTAATTTTGGTGGTAAAGAAATTGGCAATAGTGTTAGCCCAGGTCTCCGCTGGAGCACCCTGAGTGGAGATGGACCGGGGGCTAGTGAATTCGCGCACGATTGAGAAGATCTCCTTGCAGGAATTGGCAGCATCGTCAATCCTTTTGGCAAGATACAGTTTCTTGCTCTGAAGGACTAGTTCATGGTATGACTTCATCATGGTTTTATACCGTTGTTTGGCCTCGGGCTCATACTGGACTCTCCAAGCCCGCTCCGCCACTTTACATTGCCTACGGGCATGGGCTAATTCCTCCGTAAACTAGGGGGCAGAAACCCGTCGAGCAGCGGACCTGGGTGACTGTAAGGGAGCGAGCTCATTTAATCTGGCAAGAAGCCAGGATTGCAGGCTCTCCAGATCTTTCTCCAGGTCCCCAGTACAAGCCACAGGGTGATCAGCCAGAGCATGTGTGAGCATATCTGGGGTCACCCGATGAAGTGCCCTATAACTGCTGCCCTGCTGTCTCGTGGCGCTAGCCAGGGAAGCCAAGGTAGAAGGTATTTCAAAATGGGCAAGGAAATGGTCAGACCAAATGATTGGCAGAAGTGTTACATTCATGATAGGTATGGTGGAAAAAACCTGATCAAGTGTATGGCCTTTATCGTGGGTCGGACCAGAAAGATAGGGGGAAAGACCCAGGGTGGATGCGAGATCTAACAGTTTGATGGCATTTTGGTCATTGTGGTCGTCCATATGGAAATTAAAATCTCCCGCAAGTAAGCATTGCTCCGATCTCAGGACAAGGACCGACATGACCTGTTGGAGATCATCAAGAAAGGAACCCACTGGGCCCGGAGATCTGTAGACAATCAGGCCCTTCAGTGCTTGTTGCGGCGATAGGGAGATGGTAAAAGCTAATGAGTCAGCCCCTTCGATGGTGTGAGTATGCGTGACCGTGCACGAAAGAGAGTTCTTCACAACCAAGGCAACTCCTCCTCCCCTGCCCTTGTCTCTATCCTGTCGATGGATGGTATAATCAGTGGGAATGGCAGCCACAATGTCCGGGTGGGAGGAATCATTGGTCCATGTCTCCGTTAGCATCAAACAGGTGGGACTAGTCGTTGACAGGAGATCAAAGATCTCTTGAGTGTGACGATGCAACGACCTCGTATTGAGGAGTAGGCAGTGATGTTTTAAGCCACTCTCCTTAACAGGAACAGGGGAAGGGAGGGAGCGGACAGGGTGCCAGAGACAAACAGGGCACTTATGCTTACCCCTATATCGGCCTGGAAAAACTGACAGACACGACACATTCCAATTGCGCAGCGAAAGGAGCTCCTGAGCGGAGTAGGAAAGCATAGTGGCCAGAAGTACCTGCCACGCCAAACGCCTCCGGGACGCTGACGGGCGCAGACGGGCAGGACTCTGGCACGACTCCGGCGCAGATCCGGCGCGGCCGCTGATCGCGTCCGCTGCGCGGAGGAGAGGGTGAGCTTTTTGTAGCGCTGCTAGAGCGCGAGGGTGAATAGTCCTACCCCCAAGATGGCGGCCAAAATGAGATCCCAGCCCTCGGCGTCAATACTCAGCCGAGGGCGGTCTCAGAGTCCCAGGCAAGGGAGGGGGGGAAAGCGAAGCGCTTACAAGCGCTGGGAGATCAAGTGGCAGGCAGCGCTGTGCTCCTACACGCTTCTAACACAAGTGCGAGCACGAGCTGCAAAAGGCACACAATTAAAATGGCAATATTAAAATTACACGAGCAGAGTTTCACAGCCAAAAGAAAAGTAAGGAGACCTCCCGGCTTCCGCCTCAGGAGGGGAGAGGTAGGTTGGTAGCAGATGGTAATCACCTGCTAGATGATCCGCTTCCCTTTTGTAGCGCTGCTAGAGCGCGAGGGTGAATAGTCCTACCCCCAAGATGGCGGCCAAAATGAGATCCCAGCCCTCGGCGTCAATACTCAGCCGAGGGCGGTCTCAGAGTCCCAGGCAAGGGAGGGGGGGAAAGCGAAGCGCTTACAAGCGCTGGGAGATCAAGTGGCAGGCAGCGCTGTGCTCCTACACGCTTCTAACACAAGCGCGAGCACGAGCTGCAAAAGGCACACAATTAAAATGGCAATATTAAAATTACACGAGCAGAGTTTCACAGCCAAAAGAAAAGTAAGGAGACCTCCCGGCTTCCGCCTCAGGAGGGGAGAGGTAGGTTCGTAGCAGATGGTAATCACCTGCTAGATGATCCGCTTCCCTTTTGTAGCGCTGCTAGAGCGCGAGGGTGAATAGTCCTACCCCCAAGATGGCGGCCAAAATGAGATCCCAGCCCTCGGCGTCAATACTCAGCCGAGGGCGGTCTCAGAGTCCCAGGCAAGGGAGGGGGGGAAAGCGAAGCGCTTACAAGCGCTGGGAGATCAAGTGGCAGGCAGCGCTGTGCTCCTACACGCTTCTAACACAAGCGCGAGCACGAGCTGCAAAAGGCACACAATTAAAATGGCAATATTAAAATTACACGAGCAGAGTTTCACAGCCAAAAGAAAAGTAAGGAGACCTCCCCGCTTCCGCCTCAGGAGGGGAGAGGTAGGTTGGTAGCAGATGGTAATCACCTGCTAGATGATCCGCTTCCCTTTTGTAGCGCTGCTAGAGCGCGAGGGTGAATAGTCCTACCCCCAAGATGGCGGCCAAAATGAGATCCCAGCCTTCGGCGTCAATACTCAGCCGAGGGCGGTCTCAGAGTCCCAGGCAAGGGAGGGGGGGAAAGCGAAGCGCTTACAAGCGCTGGGAGATCAAGTGGCAGGCAGCGCTGTGCTCCTACACGCTTCTAACACAAGCGCGAGCACGAGCTGCAAAAGGCACACAATTAAAATGGCAATATTAAAATTACACGAGCAGAGTTTCACAGCCAAAAGAAAAGTAAGGAGACCTCCCGGCTTCCGCCTCAGGAGGGGAGAGGTAGGTTGGTAGCAGATGGTAATCCAGTGCGCATTGTTACACGGCTTCACCTATCTTCAGCTCACCCGGCATATCCACAGTCTCGCTGCCTCACACGCACACCCCCTATCGTTCTCTTGCAACCAAGCTGATTCGCTACTGTCTGCAGTCCCCTGTGTCATGCTTCACACTCACAACCCAGCCCTCAGGCCATGAGCCACCCATACCCTCTGGCTAGCTCTCCCGCTTGGCATTTTGCACACACTTAATGCCCAGCCCTCTGCCCCTCAGCCATTTGGACCAGTTCGGCAGACGGACCACACGCTAGTTCATTAACATCCCCCCACGACTGCTCTATATCCCTTGCCATAAGCAATCCGCTTGCTTTATTCCCGTCTATATTCAAATTGCCACCATGCATTACCTTACTTTCCGCCAACTCTTAGTCGGAGTGCACTCCACCACGTGCATGCTGCATCGGATTCACCTCTTGTCTGCCCCTTGGCTGGCACACTGTTTACGGCTCTGTATTAAACGTTCTCTAATCTCCTTCCCCTTTCCTCATTTTCCACAGACTATTTCCAATTATTCAGGCTTGCACCTTAAACTGTCCCGATGATGATCCTATTATTGTTTTGACAGGATCGAAACGGCGCCGACTAATGCAAACAGTTTGCACGTTAATCGCAGATGATAAAAAAAAGTGCAGTTACTGTTTCTCTAAGCTTGTCAGAAATTGTGCTCAATATTCCACAAGCTACCTGTCGTAATTTGACGGTGATCGGGTTAGCGTTAAGCTTTGCTACACGAATTCCCCCTTATCTTGACTATGGTTGTCGGAAGCCATTTTGAATGTGTCGGCGGCCATTTTATATGAATGCGTCGCCTCGTGGTCAGCATGCCCTTTTGTCCTTCCTCTGTCCCACTGACCACTCGAGTTTGCCCAGCAACAGGCTATTTTTAGTATTGGTCAAGCTCACACATGCGCAGGTAAGTCTGAACAGTCATCACTTAAGAATGTCCCTCCAAACTGACCAGTGGTGTTGTAACTCCTCCCATGAGTTGGCTGTGTTCCAAAAATGACCATATATGTACCTAAACCTCTGTAAATGTGTTCCGCCTACATTTTTATTACTGTAAAACTGAATAAAAGAGGACTCGCACCGATGTTCGGTGTGATACTTCTTGCATTGCCGAAGGGTGCTGTAGGAATGTACCACCACCCCATGGGGTCTTAATAAACTTGTCTTTTGCATTTTCTAGTTTCCGTGCCAACATCTTTTATGGTGTAGAGGGTGTCTGCGGAGTATGTAGGCCTAGAGAACCCAATACCACAAATTGGCGACCACGAAGGGACTCATCGGCGACTCGGATGCCCGAAGGAGAGGTCGTGACGAAGAATTGGAAACTCGCCATGGACGCGTACGCTGCCACTGAGTGACCCGAGTCTTGGCACCCACGGTGTTTTCTTCCTTTCCTTCTGATCTGACCTTCCAGGTGGCGCCGGTCCTCGACTGAGATCCTGTTCGTTCGAGTTGTCGTACAGTGCCGGTTTGGCTGATTTGATCAAAGACCTTGGCAGTTGGAACCTGGATATCTGAGAATTTGGTAAGCTTGTGATTGGTAAGATAGTCTACGGACGCTTACTGTGGCTCTTTGAATATGTTTTGAGTTAGCTAACATTTGATTCTATGATTTGAACTATATGTGCAGTGCACTTCACATAGGCGGGCATGTAGAGATATTTCTCTAAATTTGTTTTTGTTTGAACGGCACATTTGTGTGGAGTATATTAAGTGCCATTTTTGTGGTATCACGTTTCCGTGATATTATTGGACATGCCTGTTTTAAGCACACTTCGAGGAATGTGCTGTCTTGGAAATGGTACCACTTATCAATTAAATGAATCTCAGCCGGCTCCCCCAGAGGGGACTCCCAATCGGGAGATGTATGTCAAATGTGGCCTTCCCCCTATATTATACAGTAAATTATGGAATAAGTACACCAGATCTGATCCCGAGTTGCAATGGCCACTACATGGGTTGTTTGATTTACGAAAGGTTCAGTATGTGGAGCAATGTTTGTTTCAGCATAGGTCAAGACAGGATATGTTTGATTGTGTACGAATGTGGGAGAAAGCAGTGCGTGAACGAATGAAACGTGAAAAAGCCTTGGCGGAAAAAGAGCAGCGTAAGGCTGCTCGAGATAAGGCTTTACAGCTGGAGGAGAAGGAGTTGCAGGAGAAGAAAGAGAGGGAGGCACGGGAACGTAATTTGCAAACGAGTGGTCAATTTCCTATTCGGCGTCCGCTTTATCCTGTCCTTACTAATGAAGTTGATGATTTTTCATTATTAGATCGGTGCCCGCCACCGTACGTTTTGCCTACGGCCCCAGATGAGGACTCGGATGGAGATGATCGAGGGAGTAAGAGTATGAGGTTAAATGCTAGTGTGACCGCGGAGTTGCGGAGTTTTGCTCGAAAACTTATTTTGAACAAAATAACTATGTCAGAGATTAAAGATGAAATGAGTAAGTGGTCGGAGTTGTATTTTCTAAGCACTTTTGGAGATGAAGTTGTAGAACGATTTAGGAAACATTCGCCTGATTTAGAGCCTAAGGATATATCAGTTCATCGTGAGAATATGAGTAAAGGTTTATTTGTTATTGCAGATGCGGATGAATTTTTCCGACGGTTGGTCCAGCTACGGGATGAGGCGTCCAGATTACGGGAAGCACGAAAAGCATCAGACGTGCCTGCGCCGGGGTCGACGGAGCAATCCAAAGAATGTTCTATCTTTGGAGCAGATAAGCGTTCTACAGTTCATGTTATGCCTATGCGTGAAGCGGCACCTTTGTATGTCCCTCCTAAAGGGCAAGGTACAAGTGACGATAAATTGCCCGGGGATGCAAAGGGTTATTTTGTATATAATTGGGTTTATACACCTTGGAATAGAGCAGATGTTATGGCATTGAAAAATGCTTTACCTGATCCTCGTAAAAATCCGGCAGCTTTCTATGAAGGAGTGGAAGGGGCTATTTCTTCATGCGTTATGACGTTAGTTGATATTGATCTTTTCTTTGGGTTAATACTGCCCCCTGATATGTGGAGAGCGATTCGTAAGTATGACGATCAAGCGATTTTGGGAGCGGATTGGAAAGCTTTAGCCCAAGCCGATTTAGATAGGGAGCCTGCATGTAAGCCGTGTCAACTAATTTTAGATCTTCCAACAGCTATCTTGAATAAATTGAAAATGCTTGTTCCCCCTAAAAAGATCAATTGGACTATGTTAGCATCTTGTAAACAGAAGCAGGACGAGTCGGTCTCTGACTTCTTCTCACGTTTTGAAGAAGCGTTTCATGATTACAGTGGGCAATTATTAACAAATGATACGGGTAGGCATTTGTTTGTTGACAAGTACGTGGCTAATCTCCTGCCGGAGATTGCAAAACGTTTAAAAACTAGTGAAAGTTCCTGGACCACGGCGACCCCTGCATCCTTGTTGACTATGGCTCAGTATTATGAGCGAAAGGAATTAGAGGCCAAAGAAAGTACTGATAAGAAAGCGAAGGAGTTAAAGACGAAAGTGATGTTGGCTCAGGTTTGTGCTACGCAGCCGAGAGGGAATGATAGAGGCAGGCGAGGAGGGTATGGTACGTCTTCTGGTCGTACCGACATTGCTGAGGATCAATGTGCATACTGTAAAGAGTTTGGGCATTGGGCTTCAGATTGTCCGGTGCTTCGTGAACAACGTAATCAGCGTGGTCGAGGAGGTGGAAGGACACGGAATAGTTATTCGGGAGTGAGGGGTGGAGCAAGTGATCGTGGCAGGTTTGAGGCGAGGGGTCGTGGTCAGGATGATCATAATACTTTTGATCGACGTAATCAGTACCAGATATCGGAGGGGGAGAATGTGGAGTCTCAGGACTATGTACATGCATAGGATTGCGTAGGATGGGGTGTGGAATCGGTTGAAGTACCAGTAGATCAAAGAGGTCCAAATGTATCAGCGGGCGTTTTGGGTTCTACTGATCAGTTCCTGGTTGATACAGGAGCTACTCGTAGTGCTCTGTCTAAAAACCTGGTTCCAAGGGCTCCCCTGTCTGGCGAAACGATTACATCCATAGGGTTCGATGGAACACCCTCTCTTAGCCCATTGTCACAATCTCTTACGTTTTACATTGACAGATTCTTTGGCCCCTGCCCATTTTTATTGTCGCTGAATACTCCAGACAATATTATGGGCATAGATTTGCTTAAATACTTCCGAGCAACAATACACTGCGCTCCTGAAGGAGTGCAGGTTATTTTGAATGACAATTATCCAGATGTAGGAAGACTATGCACTATGCAAGAAATTGAAGCGTTAGCCTCTCTCCCACACGCGTTATGGGCTACATCGGACACGGATGTGGGACAGATGCTTATTCCACCTATTCGAATAACTGTTAAGGAGGGTGTGTCTCTGCCACGTGTACCACAATACAAAATCTCTAGGGAAGGTGAAATTGCCTTAACTCACATTGTACATGATTTGATTATTGCAGGAGTAGTGGAGGAAGTTCCCTACAATGTCTGTAACCGCTAGATTCTTCCGATCTTAAAGAAAGATACTGATGACAAAGTCTATCGATTTATTATTGATTTGAGGGAAATCACTAAAATTGTAGTGCCCCAGTACCCGGTGGTGTCTGATATCACCACCTTACTTACTTTGATTCCACCCACTGCTACCACGTTTTCTGTAATAGATCTCAAAAACGCCTTCTTTTCCATTCCCATACATCCCGATAGCAGATATCTATTTGGCTTCACATTAAATAATAAATCGTATAGATTTTGTTGAGTTCCTCAAGGCTATACAGAAAGTCCTAGCATCTATAGCCAGGCTTTAAAAAGACAGCTCAACTCTTTTGATTTGCAGTCTGGAGTGGCTCTCATCCAGTATGTCGATGATATTTTACTTGCTGCAGACACGTATGCACAGTGTGAGGAGAGTACTCTTGCTTTGCTCTCTTTTCTTGCTCAGAATAATCACAAAGTGTCTAGGAAAAAATTGCAATACTGTAGACCAAAGGTGACCTACCTCGGTCATCTTTTGTCTAAGGAGGGACGTGCATTAACATCTGATCGAATTCAAGCAATTTTAGATACACCAGTCCCCCGTACTCAGAGAGATGTGCGTGCTTTCATAGGTTTAACGTCCTTTTGTAGACAGTGGATAATGGGCTTTTCGCACATTATACAACCTTTGCTAGCATTATTGTCCAAAACTACACCAATGCCTCTTGAATGGACAGATGAATGTCAGACTGCTTTTGAACAATTGAGACAAGCCCTTTGTTCTGCACCAGTGTTAGGTACACCAAATTACACAAAGATTTTCACACTGTATGTACACGAGAAAGATGGGTGTGCATTGTCAGTGTTAGTGCAGACACACGGGGATAAGCAAAGGCCCTGCGCATATTTTTCGGCAATACTTGACACTGTGGCACGAGGGTTACCTGGGTGCTTTCGAGCAGTTGCAGCAACAGCAGTGGCTATACGGCAGAGTGAGGGAATAGTTTTGTCACACAAGTTGCTGGTGTTAGTTCCCCATGCGGTAGATGCACTGTTAAACCAAACAAAGGCCCAGTATCTTACGAGTGCACGTCTAACAGGATATGAGCTCACACTGTTGGCGCCACACATCACACTAAAGAGATGTGCTACCCTGAACCCTGCTACTTTATTGCCGTATCCAGTTGATGAGGGCCAAGAGGAAGAACACCATGATTGTGTTTTCCTGACCGAAGAACAAACAAAGGGTCGTGTCGACTTACAGGATACGCCACTTCCAGATGTGGATGGGGAACTGTGGGTTGATGGATCGTGTTTAAGGCTGCCAGATGGCACAACTTCTGCTGCATATGCGATCACGACACTTAAAACGGTGGTAGAAGCAGCACGAATACCACAGAAATCGGCCCAAGCAGCGGAACTAATAGCCTTAACAAGAGCCTGCGAATTGAGTGCTGGCTTGTGTGTGAACATCTACACTGATAGCCGGTACGCCTTCGGAGTAGCGCATGATTTTGGCCTACTCTGGAGAGAGCGTGGGTTTTTGACTTCGCATGGAGTACATATCATGCACGGAGAACTAGTGCGTGATCTTTTGAATGCGTTACTTTGTCCAAAGAAAGTGGCGATAATCAAATGCAGTGCACATAAAAAGGTCCCTGATAAAGTGGGACAAGGAAACGCTTTTGCAGATAGCATAGCGAGAGAAACTGCTATGTTACGAAATGCCTCGCCAATGTATGTAGTGAAATCACAGGCTGAGCGATGGCATGATGCTAGACAGGAGATACTAGACATTCAGAAATCAGCGTCTGAAGCAGAACTCGCAACTTGGGCAGCAGAGGGAGTGCTGGATGATGAGGGTTGTTGGCGAAGCAAAGATATGGAAAGATGGAAATTGCCTGCAGCTTACTTGCAAGCGATGGTTCAAATGACACATGGATTGGCACATGTTGGAGCTCTTGCAATCACTCGATTGCCAACGCGAGTTTGGGAGCATCCTGAGATTGCCAATACGGCCAAAAGAGTTGTGCAGACCTGTCTGATATGCTTGCAGCACAATCCTGCAAAAGGGACGCATACTCCGAAAGGAGGGTTTGTTCCACCTACTGCACCATTTGAAGTACTGCAAATGGATTACATTCAGCTTGAGCATTGCAATAACCTTAAGTATGTCTTAGTGGTGGTGTGTGCTTTCAGTAAATGGATTAAGGCCTTCCCCACGAAGGATAATACAGCGCTGACAACAGCTAAGGTTTTGCTCAAAGAGTACTTCCCTCGCTACGGTGTTTGTAAATTTTTGTGGAGCGATAATGGTCCTCATTTTGTTGGGAAAATCGTAGAATACGTGATGAAGGGATTGGGAATTCAGCAGAAATTTCATGCTGTATTTCATCCACAGTCAGCAGGTCTTGTTGAAAGATATAATGCTACTCTGAAATTAAAGCTAGCAAAGATTGTGGCATCTATGTCTTTGAAATGGCCGGATGCTCTGCCTCTGGCATTGCTATCTATCAGATCAGTGCCTCATTCCCGAACTGGCCTCACACCTTATGAAGTGGTGTTTGGAAGGCCTATGAATATATGGGGAGTTCCTAAGCCTCGATTGTTACATGATGTGCCTTGCATAATGATGAACGATTATTTGGCACGATTAACAAATGATTTACTTTCCATTCATCAACAGGTTCGAGAAGCTCTCCCCGACAATTCCATTGGAGAGGCTCACAATCTTCGTCCTGGCGACCACGTCATGATCCGGTCCTTTGAGAGAACAAGCAGCTTGGAGCCGAGGTGGCGTGGCCCCGTGAAAGTGCTATTAGCGACTCGAACGGCGGTGCGAGTTACCAACAGGAAGCGGTGGGTGCACTCCACTCACTGTCGCCGCGTCTCTCTGGATCTGGTGAACCCAACTGTGCTGTCTGATTATCGAGACATTTTGGATGAGGAGAAGAGCCCAGCTGTAACGTCTACTGAATCGGAGGGAGCCTTCCCGGACCACACTGTTTCTGGAAGAGAGAGATATAATCTACGACCACGACAAGCAGTTGTTTTGTACGAGACTGGTTGAGTTACCGCTCCAGGTTTGTGAAACGGAAGCCGGGAATATCAAGGGGGGGGATCTGTTCTGCCAAGTGTAGCGACACCCGTCTTGAATCTCGGAGAAGAAACCAACGGCTATCTCGGAGCTCAGCACTCATATTTTTATTTTTTAGTTATTCTTGAGACATTTTTTAACTTTTGAACTATGGCATCTTCTGCAATGCGAAACAAGAGAATTCTTGGTGCAGTATTATTTGTTTTGACAATTGTTGTGATAGCTGCGATAGCTTGGGTAGTAGAACTTTTGGTGCCAGTAAGAGAACATTTCTTGCCAACTACCCCGATTCCATCTGAACATTTTCATTTTACTCTGCCTTATCATGAAGAACGACATAGACAGACTTATTTGAATAACAGCTTTATTCAGATTCTGCATCACACCCACAATATGACTAATACTTCGAACTGCTGGGTATGTGGGATGTTGCCTGGACATCAAAAGAAAGGAGGTACACCACTTATCCCACTCCTGTTTTCCCATAATGGTTCTTGTAATGCCTGGTACACACTTTTGTTCACTTTGCGATGGCCAACGAAAGGTGGACTGCTTTTCCGACTCAATAAAATCTGCTTCAACGATCGAGATGGTTATCCACAAGCTGAAGGGACTAAGTTCGAATGGGAGGAGTACCGCCCTGACAATGTGTCTGCACCACGAATTTATAGCAATTAGAGAAATATAAATATATCCAGTTTACATGTGATTACCGTTATTGATACTAAAGCTGATCTTTGCGTTCGTAATAAAGGTACAATCCCAGTAGGAAGAAGAGAATGCAGCACCACTCTTACCTTTGACACGCCAAATGGCATTACTTTTGTGGCCTCACGAAATACGTACTTTATCTGTGGAAATAAAGGTTATCACTGTCTCCCTATAGGATGGTTAGGGACATGTTATATATCCTTTGTATTACCCCCTGTGTTTATTGTCCCGCCTATGTATCATAATAACTATGTTTTGTATCACGACTTTATATTAAATAGAGTAAAGAGAATATTAGTTCTTGATGACATCGACCAGACAGACACTGCGTTACAACAATATGTTGATTTTAATTTAGGCCTCTTTTCATTTGTTGGAGCTGCTTTGAATAGTCGAAAGATAAGGCGACTGACACATGTTGTAGAAGCTGTTGCTAATGAGACAGCTTTCGCTTTAGGAAATTTGACAGAGGAACTTCAGATTACTAGAATTGTAACGCTCCAAAACCGCATGGTGTTAGATGTAGTATTAGCTGATCGTGGGGGAGCATGCCGTATTATCGGAAGTAGTTGTTGTGTATACGTGCCAGATAATTCACCCTCTGTATATGATGCAATATCCAAATTACATAAAATTGCTGCTGAGATACATCCTGATAATGGTACATGGACATTCTCGGGTGGTTTTGGACATTACTTAGTACATGGGGTTGGAAGTTGCTGACTATTCTATGTGTAATAATTGGGATATTATTTTTTCTATGCCTCTGTATCCAGTGCGGCCCTGTGTTATGTTCTATGTGCCTTTCTGCTTGTATTCCATCAACACGAGCTATTGCTAAGAATGAACAAATGATTCATGGAGAAGTAGTACAAATTATGTCTATTGATATTGAAGATGAGTACTCTGATTATGTCCACTATGAGGTAGCTTCAGCTAAACGCTAAAAGGGTAGTCTGTCGTAATTTGACGGTGATAGGGTTAGCGTTAAGCTTTGCTACACGAATTCCCCCTTATCTTGACTATGGTTGTCGGAAGCCATTTTGAATGTGTTGGCGGCCATTTTATATGAATGCGTCGCCTCGTGGTCAGCATGCCCTTTTGTCCTTCCTCTGTCCCACTGACCACTCGAGTTTGCCCAGCAACAGGCTATTTTTAGTATTGGTCAAGCTAACACATGCGCAGTTAAGTCTGAACAGTCATCACTTAGGAATGTCCCTCCAAACTGACCAGTGGTGTTGTAACTCCTCCCATGAGTTGGCTGTGTTCTAAAAATGACCATATATGTACCTAAACCTCTGTAAATGTGTTCCGCCTACATTTTTATTACTGTAAAACTGTATAAAAGAGGACTCGCACCGATGTTAGGTGTGATACTTCTTGCATAGCCGAAGGGTGCTGTAGGAATGTACCACCACCCCATGGGATCTTAATAAACTTGTCTTTTGCATTTTCTAGTTTCCGTGCCAACATCTTTTATGGTGTAGAGGGTGTCTGCGGAGTATGTAGGCCTGGAGAACCCAATACCACACCCAGTCTTGCCGGATATGTTTTTGTCCTAATTGTATATGTCATGTGTTTTTGTAGGATGAAGGATTGTGTCCCACGTTATTTCTGCATTTGTATTTATGTTCTTTGATATTTTTGATACATAAAACTGACTGTCCGGCTGGACAATCGCATTATAATATCGATTCAAGTCTATGATTATCCAACTTACTTAACTGTTTCGTCTAAGGACTACTGTTCCAATACTTAACTGCTACCCAAGGTCCTTATCTACCTTCGGGGTTGATAAGGGTGTTGGGTACTGAGAGTGCGCCTGAAGTAGTACAAACTGAAATGTCTGTTTACCGGTCTCAGCTAGTCTCTAAACAGGGTACATGTGTAGCTAACACTCGCATCAGTGCTCCTCCAGATGACGTCCCACCAGTGGATGACCAACAGAACTTTGTCATTGGGAACTCCAATTTGCATCAGGAACTTTTTCACCAGTGGAAAGATTCTGACAGCACAGTTACTGCAGAGAAAAAAATTGCAGCTACAAGCTATGGATCTCTCTCACCAACATCTGCCTGGCCCCTTCAGTGCCATCCATCCCTTTGGAGACCAAACAGGAAAAAGAGGGGGGAGAACAGGAGAAGCAACCAGAGTAAAGCCTCCCTCCTCTGCTTCAAGAAGAGACACTTATTTTAAGTAATATGCATTAGTTTTATTTTTCTCCATGGTGCACTAATACTGATGCTTTTAGCCCTTGTCCAATTCTATTTCTTTTATCCTACATCAACTATAATACACATTTGCAGAACTGCTAATAATGATACTGGCCATCATCCTCTCCACACTGCTTTGTTTGAAAAAACCAGGTACCAGCACATCTAAGCACATCTAATTGTTATGTATGCTCCTGCATTCCCCATATCGCCGCAGTAGACAAACTGCATTATCCTAAAGAGGTATTCCCAAGCATTTACACTCTTGCACCTTTCCTTACATAAAATAAAAGCACAGGTGCAACCAACGCACGTTAGCCCTTTACTGCACAAGTTAAAACAACTAGATTTTAAACCACCCCTGAACAGATCTTGACAGACAGACTAGAGAAAAGAGATCATATCATCACAGGATCAGTTTAGGCCCACAAATGGCATACTGGAGCCAAGTTCACATGTAAAACTAACTCATTGTGGAGTGGCACAGTGACTAGTAGCCCTTTAAGATTTGATACGGTAATAGGATAATTTCAGCAAAAAAGAGATACAAGCAAACAAGGATATACATAGACAGTAACTAACATATATTCTAGAAAAGCAATGAAACTAACAGTTTTCTCTTTGTTTCAAAAGAAATGGGACAGTAAAGGTGAGAGGTAACCGCAACTGCAACACTACTGTGGACAACACTGACATGCAGGGGGGCACCTTTGGCCTGATGGATCACTTTTGTAAGTGTGGGTCTTGGCTCCACATGCAAGTACCCCCGAATTGGAATGGCCTCTGTGACTGTCTCCCTCCGCCCCCCTACAACCCCCACACCCTCTTTGATAACAGTTCAGGACTTTTCCAATCTGTGTGACCATTCCATGAGCTGGCAAAAAGACTTTGTTTCACCATCAGCTGAAGAAAAGAGCTGTAGAATACTATGGCATTGCATTTGAGAAAAAGTATCAATGGAACGCGACTATTCAATGACACAAAGTTGTGTGGCGGCAGTCATTAGTGGTTATCACCAGAGGGTTAAGCTGGTGGGAAGGGTGAAGGAGACGGGCTGGCTAGGCCCAGATGTGGTTTGCAAACCCCCAATGACCTCCCACGCACTTGATTTGTGCTGAGGCCATTCAGATATTGCATGACCTACACAGGTAAATGGTCAATGAGGTGGTGCCCCTTTACAGGTTGTTCGCGGGCTGATTCAAATGTGTGTCATCCTGGATGTTGGGGTTTTCCAATGACTTTTTGCCTCCGATTCTTGTTTTGCTCTTGACACATCTTATTTTCCAGGTGATAATAGTGTGCTGCAAAAGGATGACAGATAACATGGGAGGAGCATTTATGGCTAGGAAGACTGCTAAGGATGTCAAGTAACAGAGTAGAGAGCATGAGGTGATCCCCTAGAAGATGTAGGGTAGGAGAGGTAGTTGAACAACCGACTAGAGGGAGGAATGCTACAGGAAAAAATGGGACGCAGCATATTAACATCCACACAGATGTGAGGCTTCAGAATTCCATGAAAGGTTTTCAGGTTGAAGACAGTTTAGGCCCCTGTAAGATCACATGCCTCTGCACAGAAATAGCTCGGTTACATAGAACTATAGGTCTAGCAGAAACAAATAGCAACATTGTTCGCTAGAAGGTCAGGAAACATCTTGCGGTTAGTAACTTGAGCTACTGCATGAAACTTAGATCATATCTCCCACCAGACTCAGGAAACCATCAGTGCTTAAGCACAGACATTACAGAAATAGGCTACCACAATCACCATGTACTAGAAAATTGGGCAGAGGTGCATCAATGACGTTAGGGTCTGTTTCCTTTGTAATTGTGCTGCTAGTACATGCATCCATTGATTATATGCGTACACATGATGGACCGACCCAGGTGCACATCCTGCCTCTGAACATGGCGACGCAAATGCCCGCCTTTGGTGGAAACCATATTTCACACTGAACATCTAGCCTTGATAGAAGAAACCACATACAAAAAGTCAGATAAGCGTAGCCAATCCGCATCGAGCAAGATATATTCACTTGCTGTTTACGTTTCAAGAATAGAAAACCCACAGAGGGGGTTTACGCTAATCACGCAATATGAGGGCCAAGTAGCCCACACCTATATGTGCATTTGTTTTCCAAGAAATTGCTATATCCACTGATGCCATCTTGTATATCCTGTATGAACAATGCTTATGCAAGCGATGTAGCCTTTTCCTTTGTGGTTTGGAGAAATAAATATGGCGGCTTTTGACCTTAAAACCTCAGACAAAGTTGCCTCTCCAAGGAAGTGAACTGATCTCTCCCATAGTGACACATGTATTATTGTAATAAACCCATATTGATGTGTCAATTTGTTTTCTTGGTGTTTCTTCAGCAGATTTTCCCTCTAACAGCCATTCATAAATGGAAAGGGCCCCAGAGAACCACTCCTCTTTCGAGAAAGTTTAAAAAATGGATTTTAGGAGTAAAGCAGTAATCCATAGGTTGGTTTGCATAATTCCTTTCCAGTGGGGGTGCAAATTGTGGCCACTTTCTGCAAACGGAAAATTCGTACATCAGGCCCAATATTTGGAGAGGGACAGATTTTGAGAAGTAACTAATCCTGTGTAAGAATTGTTTTGATGGCCTAATAAGTAGGACAATTTCACAAGCCCCACAATTCGGTAACATAACGTGCTCCACCATCGAGCTTGGGACTAAAAGTTGCTCCACTGAACTGAAAGTGGACTCTACCTACCTTATTAAAAAAAAATCGATAACACCTATGAAGTATTCAATAGAATGGAGACACTTTTGGAACATCTGTGGTCTGAAATGGAGACCAAGATAATCAAAACCTGTTCACAATCTGTAACCTTCTACCAGTGAGCTAGAAAGATGTTTTTGGGAGATTGCTTTTACTCACCATCAGAATTTTAAATCGAGGAGTATTAAGCCGAGCTGTGTTCCTAGAAATCTCTACTTCCAATGCCCTGATGCTTAATGAAGAGAAATTCCACAGATTCAGCAATATTATGATGACCATACAAACCGGAGAATGGAAATAGAAGCAAAGACCCTAGGAAGTCCAGTGCTGAGACAGAAACCCAAATAACCATTTCCACTCTATGTATGTTAGTGATGGATTGTAAAGTGAGGCTTTGACACAGAAGGCTCACCTAACAATTCATCTGGTTGTTTTCATTTACAGCAAGATATTACACTCAATCCATCATGGATTTATTTGGAGTAGGATAACACTAAAAATTGGGTCGACTTTTAATTTGCTTGCAATAACATAATGCCAACAGCATATTCCACAAGGTCAATGGAGGGCAGCATGAAAGGGTCCATGAACCTCTGGTGGCCTATTTGGCAGTGGGAGTCTGTTTCTACAATTGTGTGTTAATTACTCAGTTTGTGATTCCTAATCTGTTACTAGTTTAACTAATGCTGGTTCGATTATCGAAGTAATTCCACCATGATTTTCTAGCGTCTCAGTTTTTTTTCATACCATCTGGGAGTCACAGATGAATCTACTACGGCAGTATAGAACCAAATTACTGTGACCTAATTACAGCCTGCAAAAATATAGTATGCTATTATTTACAGAAATTAGGCCCTACAGTAATTACAGAAATTAGTAGTAGAAAATCTACACCTGATGGAGCTATCTTTTTGTAAGCGATATTTATGCCACAATATTTATGTTGGATTATATTTTGGTTATAAATATTCTGACACACAACCCACTGGTGCAGAGGAGTTGCACCAATTTACCATGGCATTAAGAAAACGAATAGAGATACTTTCCTCACATTGGAAACGAGGCTACTTATCTGGAGTGCAGAAGGAACCTCACAAAACTATGCGCTTTGCACAGCAAAAAAGTCTAACTGTATTCTTACAAATTGAGCCCGTAACTGTGTCAAGCACTACACATTTTCTTTTCAAAACAATGTGATGGGTGATGAGAATACAAAATATATTTTCTTATATGTTCAACCAACCCCCTTGGCACGTTAACTTACCTGACAAACAAATGATACTGTCCTTCATGTCCACATCTTGAATATCCTTTGAGGATATGTGTTTCTTTTGTTTAGGTTTTAACGCAAAGATAGAGGTTGCGATTACAGGTCCTATTACAAAAAGAAAACTGGTCTTAATACAAGTTATTACAACTGGGGTATGGAAATCATTTACTGCATTGACAATTAATTGTTTCCAGAAACAAATACAACACCAAGGATGTAAATTAAAGAATGATAATACCAAGTGTCTCTATAATGGCAATATATTAACGCTCTGCAATTCTGAGATGGGGTTCTGATGTCACCAACTCTAGGACCGCATAAGAAGCCACAACAGCAGTCACAAAATATCTTTTATGAGCAGAAGGTTTCAGCAAGGGGTGCTACTGTTACATCGGAGGCGTTACTTCAAGAGACTTTCTATTGTAAGTAAATACACTATGAGTATGTACCTCGCATCCAGGTAAGAACATAATTTTAGTGTACATCCTCCCACAGCACCTGGGGCACCAACTGGACACAAGGGAAATTCAAGGATCTACAGTCAAATCGATTCCTCAATCAAATTTATAAAGACTGGAGTATTTGCGGATGAAATGCATTCAACTGGTTACATGTTATTGCATTTGCCAAAATATTGCAAATCCGAAAACATTCCAAAGGGAACGCAGGTCCCACTAAAGTCTTTCCCATGCAAACAATTGGAGAAGTATGGGAGAAAATGGTACATGATCCTTAATACGTATTAGTTTTACCCTAATATATTACAACTGAAGAGACGGCAAAGGAGGAAGATATGTTAAGTATTATTAGAGCAACGAAGGAGGTATTTACGGTCACATGTACTAAAATATTTTTTCGTCACAGACCCCGAGATTCACACAGTCTCAGGGTTTCCAATGACATAATGTGAATTAACCATGTTTTGAACCCTTTCTGTGATAAGGAAAAGCCGTTGCGCATTGTTATGTTATGTGTTATGTTATGTATCACAAAAAAGGTTATGTGACTCACTGCAAATCGCAATTAGAAAAAAGTTGTGAAATACCCCTTTCTAATTGTGATTCACAATAGGATGGATTAATGGTTAGGGACCACAACTGCAGATTCAAACCACTGAAAAATGACTGACTTCAAAAGAGGTGGTAACTCATTTATCAGAGGGGAAGATGTCCCCATTGGACTGTCTCCCATTCGTAAATTGATTTCACAGCCACAAAGGGAGTAAGTGAAGATGGGAAACATTTTATTTTTTTAGCAGCACTTGTTTCTTGAAAAAAACAATCTCCTTTAAATAATATGTTGCTTACCCTGTGAGCATCTGTTCGTGCCATGTAGTGCTGTAGATTCACATGCTCTGCATACTCCTGCCATCTAGTGTTGGGTCTGGAGTTGTGCAAGTTGTTTTTCTTCGAGGAAGTCTTTTGAGTCCCAAGGTCGAGGTCCTCCTCTTGCTGATATTGCGAATGGGCATCAACTCCATTGCGAGGATTGTTTTCCTGCAGGCGGGTGAGAAAGGAGTGTAAAGTCTGTATAAGCAATGCGATGACTGTGCTAAATGTAAATGTATAATGCAATTGCGACGGTCACAGACGTCCAGGCAGGGTGCATGCGAATCTACAGCACTACATGTCACAAATAGATGCTTACAGGTTAAGTAACATATTACGTTACATGGCATGTGTGGCTGTAGATACACATGCTCTGTATGGACTGTAAATCATTTCCTCCTCAAAGGCGGTGGTGAGCCTGTGGGTGTTGCAGTGGTTTATAAAAGGGAACGTAGCACTGACTGCCCTACATTAGCTTGCTGGTGAGCTAAAATATCCACACAATAGTGTTTGGAAGAGGTGTGTGGTGTGGACCATGTAGCTGCCTTACAAATGTAAGATATGGGAATGTTTCCTAGCAAGGCCTTGGTTGCTCCCTTTTTACAAGTGAAGTGTGCTCTGCGAGAAACAGGTAAGGGTATTTTGGCCTTAAGGTAGCAAGTTTGAATACTTTTGACTATCCATCCGACTATGCCTGATTTGGATATTGGGTTGTCTTTATGAGGTGATGAAAAAGCGACAAAGAGTTGTTTAGATTTTCTGAAAGTTTTTGTCCTACCTATGTAGAAAATGAGTGCTCTTTTGACATCTAGTGTAGGAAGAGCTCTTTCCACAACTGCATTTAGCTGAGAAAAAAAACCTGTCAACTCAATGAATTGGTTGAGATGAAATTGATCCTACCTTTAGGTAGGAATTATGGGTTGGTGCGAAGAACCATGTTGTCTCTATGTGTTTGAAAGAAAGTTCTTGTAAGGTAAAAGCCTGAAGCTCACTAAACAACCTTAGTGAAGAAATGGCAACTAAGAATGCCACTCCCCCCAAAAAAATTTAAGGGGGAATGAGTGTAAGGGTTCAAATGGGGGACACAGGAGTCTGATGAGCACGATGTTAGGATTCAAGGAGGATGATAGAGGAACCCTTGGTCGAATAATTGAGTCCTGCCATGAAGGCTTTCATTACAGCAATTTTGAAAAGTGATACATTATGTCTATTTTGGAGGTATGCAGCGACTGCAGCGAGGTGTAACCGTATGGCAGTGTATGCTAAACTTGCCTTCTGTAAATGAAGCAGGTAACAGACAATGTTTTGCACCATAGCTTTTTGAGGATCAATGTGTGTGAATCGACAGTAGCAAGCTCATCAATTCCTTTTCGCTTTTTGCTTCCTTGAGAATATCTATACATTCTGGTGGCAAGTCAAGGTAGCCCAACTCTATGACCTCAGGAGCCAAATTGCCTGGTTGAAAGTTTAAGTCTAGGTGCCCGATTTGTCCCCGACTTTGAGTGAGAAGGTCTGGCCTGTTGGGTAGCTTCTCGTGTGGAACTACAGAGAGTTCTAGAAGTGTTGTGAATCAAGGTTGACACACCCATGTGGGAGCTGCCAAGGTCATAGTAAGAGAAGTTTGCATGAGCTTCCGAACCAGGAAGGGAAAAAGTGTGAGAAAAGGAAAAGTGTAGGCAAATATCCCTGACCAACTCATCCATAGTGCTTTGCCCTTGGATCGTGGGAGTGGGTACCTGGAGGTGAGGTTTGGGCATTTTGTGCTTTCTGATGTGGCAAAAAGTCCGACCTGTCAGAACCCCTCTTTTGGAAGTATGGGAAGAAGACTTAAGGGTGGAGTTCCCATTCGTGGACTTGTTGCTGCATCCTGCTGACAAAATCTGCAAAGTCGTTGTCTGTTCCGGAAGGTCTTCCGCCAACAGGTGAATGTTGTGATGTAGAGCTCACCTCCACATGGTTCTGAGACAGGTGTGATAGTTGTGAAGAAAATCTCCCCCCTGTGCCCCCGCCTGTTTCTGTAGGTAATACATGGCGATCATATTGTCCATCCGGACTAGGACAACCTTGTGAGACAGGTGCAGAGGGAAAGCTTCCAATGCTAATTAGATCGTCTGAAGCTCTAGGTAATTGATGTGTAGGGATTGATTTCTTGCATCCCAGAGACCTTGTACTGTTAGGTGGTGTAGGTGAGCACTCCATCCCGTATGTTATGCGTCTATGATGAGTGATGTGGGGAACAGGGTCCAGAAAATGCCACCCTTTCAAAACATTGTTGTTGCTCCACCATTGCAGAGAATAGTGAGTGTTGCAGTCTGTCAACACCAGATGCTCCAGTTGATCCTGTTGAAGAAGTGGATTGACATCCTGGGAATTGGCCATTTTGCGTGCAGAGGTAGTTACAATGGAGTCAGGTGGCACTTGACTCCGAACAAATAATGTGTCTGATGGCGCAGCATTATATTTTATATCTACCCTAGGGGTAATAATCCTGGCACTATCAGGGTCCTTAAAGATGTAATCTGCGTGTCTCTTCATGCCAGGTAACATTGGCTGGTATAGTGTCCCTGTGGGTAGAAACAAATGTATCGAATAGGAAATCCTGCTCAAGGCGTTCCTGGTTGAGCTCAACATTATTGAAAGTTGTCGAGCTAACAAAGACCTGGTAGGAGGTTGCATCGCCGGGAGGGAGTGAGCGGGGGGGACAAGCTGGCTACCAGTCGGGATCATTTGGTGCAGTGGGATCAGTGTCATACATATCCCATGGGTCAAGATCCCGTAATGCTTCCCCTTACCCACCAGTGTCCGATTGTGGTGACCCATGGGGGTCCCAGTGTATCATGAGGTGGTGACAATGGTTGAGGAGAATGAAGGCGGGGTGGGGGTGAAGGTGAATATGGTGGAGGGGGGTATAGGAGGTGGTTCATGGGGAGGGCTAGTAGCCTTATCCTTTCTTTCTGTGAGGAAGGGGTTGAATCTAGTGCCTTCTCAAATATCAATTTCCTCCTTGGAGGTGGAGGAGAGAAGGTAAAGCAAGACTACTACAAGTTATCACTTGAATTTGAAATTTCTGCTGGCGAATGTCCATTTTTTCCAGTATGTGTTCGACAGGTGAAGTGGAAGCTGATGATGTTCGAGTCTTCCGGCTCTGAAGATTTCAATACCGAGGGTTTCAATTCAGAAGTGTGAGACTTAATCAGAGCGAGGGAGATGGGGTCTGCTGGCAGGTCTGTACCAAAGGTTGAGGTTGGTGCCGAAGCATGCTGTCGGTCCCAAGAAGTCAATTCCGAAGGCTTGGTCTTGGGTAGTAATCTTCGGGCCGAACCAAAGACTGAGGTGTCCAAAACAGTTTTTTGGATCAGTCCATAGCCAAAAGGCAGTGGTGGTCCAGTGACCTCTAATAGTGGGAGCACTGGAGCCGAAGAGTTTTCGGTCGGCTTGGATGGAGGAGCTGGGGCAGGGGTCACAGTACTCACGTGCTGGGCAGACAGGACTTCCTGCATCTCCAGGTCAACCTCAACATCGGAGGCCGAGCTGTCCTCGACCGAGAAGGCCTCTTTTCCTCAATGGTTGATTATTCTTGGGCGTGCTCTTTGCCAAACATGTCAGGAGTGTCATCTGTGGCCTTTTATGACATTTCGAGACAACAAGCCTTCCAGGCCTGTAGGGTTTTCTTTGACTGAAATGACAAACGCGTCAAGGACAATAAGGAACCGTAGAATCAAGCCGAGCAAAGTTGAAGCACAGAGCGAAGGCACACACGTCCAAACCAACGGTGCAGAGAAAACAATCTAACTATGGAGTGAATGACTATGTGCAATATCACAGAGGGAGGAGTCACTCAACCTCGTGACTTGAAAAACGTCTTCAAAGAAAAACAACGTTGAACCTAACATTAGATAGGAGTATGCAGAGCATGTGTATCTAAAGCCACACATGCCACCAAACAAAACGTCTACCCTTCGAGAATGTAAACCCAGGGATGGTGGGCTGCTGTTACTTGCAATTCATGTATTTATAGTCAATAGGGGAAGGCGGGGAGGATCCAAAGAATAACCTGCTTCATTAATATTCATGAGACAGGTGATTCTGAGACCCCTTGTGCCTGGTCATGTTGAAAAGCAATCTACTCATACACAGGTAGCTTCACAAAACTACAGACAGGTCGCATAAAGTCACAGAGCAATTTTCATTATTTACCACCTTTTAGTACACTGAATCCCAAGTTCATTAATGGAACATGCATTGGATAAAATATTATAAGACACTAGACAGGTATTGTCATGTGGTCAATCAGAACAAATTGAGAAAACATGTTTCTTACAAATAAAAGAATGAAAACATCTATGACTAGGCGAAGGTATATTGCATGACTGGCACAACGTTAAAGAAAAACAGGTGTGAGCTAGAAGAGAACATGGCTGCCATGTGTAGGAACTTCATAACGAATCTCAATGATATCTGTGTTAACAGCATACTACAAGAGACCCATGATGGAAGCAGCAGCTATTTTCACTCTAAGCAAAGAAAAAGAATGAAGGACCACCCTTCACAGAGGTTATCCTAAGAACTCCACGATGAGAGGTTACTTATGAGAGCATGGAGTAAATTGATGCAAAATCTATCTACCTAGAAAATCTAAGAGGCAAATGGAAGGTGTACAACCTTTATCAACAAATCTGAAATCTAGAGGGTCAAAAATTGCCAAAGCATACTAGAAACTGAAAACTCACACCACTCCCTCCTTCAAGAAGCCAACGAATACAGGGTAAACAATGTAAAATTCTTGGTTTTCTTCCATGACTAAACAAAACATTAGACCGAACTAAGCTGATGCACAGCTATGCTTAAGACTTACCAAACTAGACAAATCATCACATGAAGGTCAGACATGAATGTCTCACAATACCCTCAGACTGAACCCTCTAGAAACCGAATTTCTCAAAATGTAATCCGACTCTACACTCCAGATCAAGCTGGGTGGATGGAACAAACTTAGTAGACTGCAAGTCAGTAATTGTTTGGACTGCCACATCCGCAGCCTTTATCCAAGACAAAATATTTTGGCGGATGGGATATCCGTCCCCATTATGACGGAGTAACCCGTCTGCCAAGATCTAAATCAGGCTCTAACTGCTAGAGACTCCTGATGTGTTTCTCTATTTTATCTTTCCTAAAATCGTGTTCCTGTTTACTACTGTCCGTCTCATACTGCCGTTGAGAAATAAAAGGAGGACCCCGCATCAGCTGATTGGGGACTGGGGGGGATAGTATCTCTTAAACAGACTTGGGCGTCCCCTCAAAAAAGAAACCACACAGGTTGAGTATTTTACCCAAGAACTAGCATGCCGTTATTTCGGCGGGAAAGGTAAAGTTACAAGGTTCAAGATAATAATCTCTAAAAGCACACTTCAATCAGGGAGACAAAGTCTATGGATCAACAATGTTCTATTTCTGCAGTGACCAAGTTTTCAGTGAATTATGTATATAGGAGAGTATTTCTTAAACACATTTTGACCATAAATATTTTAACTTCAAACCTAAGCATTAGTTTTTACCACAATGAATTACATAGAAAACACAGTTTATAGTGGTTCAAAGAGATATTCAAAAGATATTTTCCACACCAAAAATTTCATTAAAACTCTGTTATGCATTTATTATATATTCACAATACAATATACAAAATTTTTAAAAAAAACATCATTATACATTTCATAAAAAGATTTTTAAAAACAAGAATCACAAGTCGACGCGGCGTTTCGGTATTCTGTATTTGAACCTTCTTCAGGACTGATTCTTTAAATTAGATAGGGCAAGGCGCCCACTGGACACAGTTTAATTGAATTCTGCACCATGTAGTCATCGGAATATGATAATCTCCGGAAAAATTCTCAATTTTTGATCCCACTGGTGTTTGGGTTAAATTAGCTTTGTCTTAGACTGCCAGGGGGAGCCACCGTCTTCCTATATATGGGTATCTTCAATGGCCCATTCAAAATTGGGTGACTGGCGCAATAAAAACTGCATTCGAGACGGCCCATACCAGATCAGTGGAGGGACGTGTGGACTGACTGCCAGAGACCAGGAGCAGGGAGGCCGTATCTGTCAATTAAGAAAGAAATTGGAGTTGAACAAGAAGGAACTTGGTAGCAACTCATCCTGAATATTGCGCCAGTCACCCAATTTTGAATGGGCCATTGAAGATACCCATATATAGGAAGACGGTGGCTCCCCCTGGCAGTCTAAGACAAAGCTAATTTAACCCAAACACCAGTGGGATCAAAAATTGAGAATTTTTCCAGAGATTATCATATTCCGATGACTACGTCTCATACTGCCCCCTCTTCATTGGGGAGTCTGATGGCACCATACAGAGCTACAAATAAATAAATACATGTTTTTATGTTGATACAATCTGATTTTCACATGGCAGAGGTGCATTCAATGTATGTGTAGCATGTTTTAGAGGCAAACAGTGATTTGTAAGTACTTGTGTCACACATAGATCTAGAAGGGTGTTGGTCCATTTTCAGAAGTGATATGTTTGTGTACGTTTCTGAAACCTGCAGATGTGCATTTGAACAGCATGGACTAGTGGTGTGCTAAGCGATTGATACTGTAAACTTAAAACAGAATTCACCTATAGATTTCAAGGTTGTGTGGATTTCCTTCATCACATTATTGTAAAGCTCTTCCTGCCATTGCTGTAAAAGCTTCCATTCCTCTTCAGAGAAGCAAGCAGCAACATCCCAAAATGTAAGAGGTCCCTGAAAAACAAAATGTTACAACAACTGATCAACTTCACAAAATGCATTGTGATACGGAGATACAAATCTCATACTTAACACCATAGAGCAGAACAGGCATGCCCCTCTAAAAGTACGTAGTTGCCTCATGATGAAAATGCATTCAGTACCAAAAACTTACTATCAGTACAATCTAAACATATGCATGCGTCTGAATATATGAATATAGTGAACATTGCTTCATACTTAGAGCTGCTCGCTGTGGCAATACTACCAGTTTAGAAAAAATGCATAGCCAGTCCCATGCAGTTCTTCAAATTACTGCCCTTTCGACAAAATGTATTTTTCTAAATTCATGTGCGTGTCTGGTCTTCAAAAGGCTTAAAGGGTCAGGGTTTGGCTGGAAGCAAGGTCTTCCGTAAATTGGCAGAACTCCTTATTCATCAAGCCTATGGATAACTTCCCCATTTAGAGGTTTAGCCTCAGATAGCAGTTGATCAATTTTTTTTTGGGGGGGGGGGGCATCTGCCATCAGTTCGCCACCGCTGAGTTATCCAGTGACTCACCCAAAATAGGCAGGGCTGCTGATGTTCCCTGTCCAGGTCTGCCATGTGAATTAAGGAGGACACAAGCAGAGAAAATCGACAAAGCCTCTCTGCTCACAAATGCCATTTGTTCTGAGATACTCCACTACTTGAAGGGGCTCTTTCGAAGAAACATGAAAAACACAAGCTCTGGCAAAGCCAATAGGTCATTTTATTCAAAGGCGTACCCAACATTTTGGCAACTGTTGTTCCATATCATCAAAATGAAACAAGCATTGACAAAGCCTCTACATTGTGCCTATGGACCCTACTGACTTTGGCATTGTTCTTCAGCGATGCCGTACATCATCCCCAATGCTGTGCAGTATAGCTAAAGAACCACAACAAAAGCCTTTGAGGCGGACACCACGTAATTTTTTAGGCATGCAACCACACGAGTGCACCTAAACAATAACGCTGCACTTTGTTTTTCTTTTTTAATTATTGATCTGAGTTGGATCGGTAAATTAAAAACAAATAAAGCATTTGCAATGCAATAGGTCTCACATTTGTGAGAGTTTAAGCTATTGGCATTGTGAAAGCAAATGCCATGGATCTGTTTTGAAAAACAACACATAAATAAAAGGCATCGTCATGTTCAATGCCATTAGGTCAGACTCTCGCAAATGCATTGCAAATGCTTGTTATTTCCTTGGAAACGCTTGGTCCTAGGGGAGAAGACCAAAGGCATCTGCTGCGCAGGTTAAGGTGCTTTAGGAGCACCAAACCCTTGTGAAATGGGAGTTCACTGTTTTGGCGTTTTTGACATCACTGTTACTGGGCGGTTACTCAAAGGGAGCAAAATATCGAGCCTCTGCTTTTCCTTGCTCCCTACTTGGGATCCGAAAGGTGCAATGGCAACTGAGACTGAAGAAAGGGGGCTGGGTCTGGGGCTGTTGTGGCACCAATGCACTTACAGCTCTGGGGCGCAGTGCATGAACAGCTAATGCAAGAGTCAAAGCAGCAAGAAGGCACAAGTCTGGAGAGGCACAGGCAGCAAGGGTGGGTGGTAAAGAAGAAGCCACCCTTGCGAGCGAGGGAAACAGGTGTCATCTGTCAAATGATAATGGAGCGTGACCACGTCTCCAAAATAGTAACAAAGTTCAAATCCAGGGAGAATGCGACATACCGTAGATACCAAAATCATAATACAAACATTTTTTTTATTAGGAATACTGTACATACAAATTATTTCATTTATCAAGGGATGCATCACAAAGCAAATAAGGCAAACATACAAAAAACAAATGTATTATGTGCTGCAAACATTCAAAAATACAAAATAATTTTTAAATATTTTTAGGCCATTTTCGAGTCAAAACATATATTCTCAAATTTTATAAGTGAAAATTATCAGAGGTCTCAACGATAACAAGCATTTACAATGCAACGGTTTCACCTTTGCAAAAGTTAGAGATATTGGCACTGTAAATGACAACATTTTTATTTATGTGTTGGTTTTGAAAACAGATAAATAAATGGCATTGTCATTTACAATGCCAATAGCTTAATCTCTCGCAAATGCCACAAACACACACCCACAGAGAGCCCCTCCACACACACACCCACACAGAGCCCCCACAGATCCACCCCACACACCCATACAGAGCCGCCCACACACTGTGAGCCCCTCCCCCACACCCACACAGAACCCCCCCACACACTGCGAGCCCCTCCCACACACCCACACAGAGCCCCCCCACACACCCACACAGAGCCCCACCCCCACACAAACCCACACAGAGCCCACCCACACACTGCGAGCCCCCCCACACAGAGCCCTCCCACACACTGCCAACCCCCCCCCCTCTCCCAAGTAAATGTCCGCTCTCAGACCTATCATATGAAAGAACAGAAGTGAAGGTTTAATTCGCCCCTGTAATTACCGGCATAATTATAGCCGTGCGAGGCTGCGGGGCGGCAGGCGGTGCAGGTTCGGGCTGTTCCCGAGCCAAAAACTGAAGGCTGGTCCCAGAATCCAGATACACAGTGGGAGGAGCACCATGAGCAACAGGCTTCAAGGTGCTAAAGCATAGCGCTTTTTCTCCGGTTCACCGCGGGATGGACCGGTCTTAGCCGTCTGTGCTGTTGAGCCATCCGAGAGCGGAAGAGCTACAGAAGTTCTATTTGGCCAGAGCGGGGACTTCAAGGCGCTGCAGCAAGCGCCTTGTGTTCTGTAGGCAGGCAGTGTCTGCTACAAAGTGCTGCAGCGGCCTGCATTTATTCACAGGGCCTCAGGAGGAGTGGAAGAGCTGGAGCGGCCTACCTTCATTGTGTGGCAGCAGCTTCAATGAGATGCGGCGTCCTGAAGCGCTCTAGGCAGCAGGGGGTTCAATGAGCTATGGGGCCTGAGTTTAGAAGGTGGCAACGGGTGTCAATGAGCAGTACAGGGTTCAAGGAGCTGCTGCAGCCGGTGCTCACTAGGCCGCTGGGGCCTTCAAAGACAGCAGATGGCCTGTGTGCTCTAAGCTACTCGTTGTCCAGCAGCGCTATGTTCTCTAGGCATTCTGGCTTCAAGGAGCTGCAGCATCATGTACGCTTTGGGCCGCCTTTGCTTCCTTTGCAGCGCTGCTTTAAAGTGTCACAGAGGCCTGTGCTGTTTCTGGCCTAAGGGCTATAAGGGGGTTCAGACCAAAAATTATCTAGGCAGGCAGGGCTACAATGAGCCGTTATCGTGTGTGCCCTCCTGGTAGACTTCAAGGAGCTGCATGGCCTGCGCTGTCCGGCCGGGGCGGACGATTTCTAGACGGTAAAGCACTTTAGACAGCAAGGGCTTCAATGAGCTGTAGTGGTTTGTGCTCTCCTGGTCGCAAGGGCTTCAGGGGGCTTCAGCGACCTGTGCTGCCCGGCGGCGGCAGGTGATTTGATTTCTAAGCAGTAATGGATTCAATGAGTAGCAGCTGCCTGTGTTCTCTGTCTGGCTTCAAGGCGCTGTACTGTCTGTGCCCTGGGTCAGCAAAGGCATGAACGAGCTGAACGGCCTGTGCACGATCTTCGAGGAGCCTCAGTGGCCTGGGCTATTTCTGCAGCACCGGCTTGAAGGAGCTGCGTGGTATTCGCCCACTGGGAAGAAAGCGCTTCAAGGAGCTTTAGTAACAATTTTTCTGAACTTTCTGCAAAATCTAAACATAAGAAACCCAAACCTCAGGAAGACATGCTCTGACAGTAGGCAGTTTCCAGGAAAATCTCTTCGGAATCTCCCAGGGATATAATGCAAGCATTGGTAACACGTGGCATGAGGAGAAAAAAGGCAACTGACTCAGGACCACACAAGTGCGTGGATTCTCTGCATTTAATACCTTCCAAGGAGGCCGTAAGGCATGTGATAAGCTCCGCTATCATCTCTTACTGTTGTCTTTGCAGCGTTCTGCTTTCAGGTAGCTTTGGGGATTAGAAAACTACTTTTGGAAGAGAACATTAGGCTATTAAGGTTAGAAGCAATTTCTTGAAAAGTGGGGCTGAGGACTCCCTGGCACTCCGTGTCTATACACGCTATCAGTGGCACATTCACTACGAAATTATGATTTTCAAAATATATAGAGTCCTTTTCATAATAAATTAAAATACATCTGGTCAAAGAATTGCATACACAAATGGCACAGGAGAGTTCTGACTCCGCTGCACAGTGAGCCTTTTGACCACCACACTCAATTTTTATTTCTATCCAAAAATATGCTAGACGACATAATAGTTTATAAAAAACAATGCTTTATTAATGCCACTCTTGAAATAATGATCCTACATGCAGTCCAATTTTATTTAAATGAATTATCCCAATATAAACATTGATTTCTGTGACAAAGGCCGCCGGCCGCTGTCCTGCTGCATTTTAAACCCAGATAAGGCAGCGTTTGATGTGAAGGTGCTCTGGTTGGGGTTGGGATAGGGCGGGTGAAAAAGGGCCACGGACAGTGTGCGGGCGGGAGGGAGAGGGCCACGGACAGTGTGCGGGCGGGAGGGAGAGGGCCACGGACAGTGTGCGGGCGGGAGGGGGCCACGGACAGAGTGCGGTCGGGAGGGAGAGGGCCACGGACAGTGTGCGGGCGGGAGGGGGCCACGGACAGTGTGCGGGCGGGAGGGGGCCACGGACAGTGTGCGGACGAGAGGAGTGTTTGATGTGAAGGTGCTCTGGCTGGGGTTGGGATAGGGCGGGTGAAAAAGGGCCATGGACAGTGTGCGGGCGGGAGGGAGACGGCCACGGACAGTGTGCGGGCGGGAGGGAGAGGGCCACGGACAACGGGCGAGAGGAGCGTTTGATGTGAAGGTGCTCTGGCTGGGGTTGGGATAGGGCGGGTGAAAAAGGGCCACGGACAGTGTGCGGGCGGGAGGGAGAGGGCCACGGACAGTGTGCGGGCGGGAGGGGGCCACGGACAGTGTGCGGGCGGGAGGGAGAGGGCCACGGACAGTGTGCGGGCGAGAGGAGCGTTTGATGTGAAGGTGCTCTGGCTGGGGTTGGGATAGGGCGGGTGAAAAAGGGCCATGGACAGTGTGCGGGCGGGAGGGAGAGGGCCACGGACAACGGGCGAGAGGAGCGTTTGATGTGAAGGTGCTCTGGCTGGGGTTGGGGTAGGGCGGGTGGGAGGGTGAAAAAGGGCCACGGACAGTGGGCGGGCGGGCCACAGACAGTGGGCGGGAGGGAGAGGGCGGGCCACGGACAACGGGCGAGAGGAGCGTTCGGATGTGAAGGTGCTCTGGCTGGTGGGAGGGTGAAAAAGGGCCACGGACAGCCTCATCGATTCATAGTCGCAGTCACAGGAGTGCCGTACCAAGCGGAACACGACGGCTAGTAAATGAGAACTCTGGGTGCCTTGAACAGCGATTTAGGAAACCGGACCTGAGACTGGAGAGGCTGGGGGTGGCCGGGAGCAACTGTGAGTACGGCTTCTTCGCTATTCGCCCCTAACTCCAGCCCAAGTCTGAGCCATTACTCTTTTGCCAGCAATATCTTGCACCAAGCCTCCCACCTCCCGCCTCCTGCTTCCCTCTCGGGGATGCTCTGCTTCGCTACGGTACCCTCTACACCTCTGTACCCGGTGCTTTCTACACCCCCGAAAACCAATACTAACCTCAGCCACGGATATACAAGTCAGGTCCCGGGCCGGCAGCCACTCGAAGCCCGGCCCGGGGAATGACGTCACGGGGGTGTCCGGGCCGGCAGCCAATCACAGCGCGGCCCGGGGAATGACGTCACGGGGGTGTCCCGGGCCGCAGCTAATCACAGCGCGGCCCGGGACAAAGGGGCGGGACTTTAAAAAGCCTGAGAAACGCCCCCGAATCGCGTTTTCCCGAGAAAGTGTGATTGACAGCCTCTGTCTCCCAATGGCTAGTCTCCATTTATGGAGCTAGCCAATTGGAAACAGAGGCGGTCTGAACATCCCTACTGAAAACAAAAGTTTTCAAACTGGGAGGGGCACTTTGTGCCCCTCGCCAGGTCGAAACCTAAAAACGGACCTCAGACACATGCACAAATACTCTCATCTGTCTTGCTAAACACACACTCAAACTCACGTACGGCAATGACACAATAAATATAAACAGTCAAATGCAAATGGCAAGGGTTGGTGGGGCTGTAGTGCGGGAGGGATATTTAGCAAAAGAAAAGGTGTATGAAGATGGGACATTGTGGCACTAGTATCTGCCTGCACCACAGATATACAGAAGTGCTGTCCGGGACCAAGGGTGAGGAGATGTGGCCTAAGGCATTAACGGGGGAACCGAGTTCGAGTTTTGGCGTGGGCCCAGCATGCTATGATTCTGGGCAAATCACCTAACCCCCCATTACCTAAAATATGTATTGGGCCTTCTGTAATACAATTTAGAGTTTGTGTAAAGCACTTCAATGCGCTACATGAAACTGAAAATAAAATCAAATGAGTGGGTGGGTGTTGCAGTTCAGGGTGGAGGGATTATCTATTGTAATAAACGAAGGACACAGCCGAAACTGAGCCTGTACACAGGAAATTGGAGGTGGTGCCCACATGAAACAGAGAACTTCAGCAGGGGTGCCCTGGTTGTAAGAGTTTTGACTGTAGTGGGCCGATAAGACATTTACGGTAGGAACCAAAGCATGCGAGAGATCGTAATTCTGGAAATAGGGGTCTGAGGCATGGTACAGCAGCAATCACTGCTTTAGGGCAGGGGAAGAAAATATTTAAAGCAGGACCATGAAGGGAAACTCGAGTGTGGGAGGCCTGCACAGGGAGCCTGCATCGGCTATGCACTGGCATCCACTGTGTCAGCAGTGGTGTGCAAGAAAATATTAGCTTGGAGGCACGGCACGGTGGCCTTGGTGTCCGTGCAGCCGGATGTTGCTGATGTAGTGCACTGGCAGTAAGGGGCGTAAAGGGTGGAAATGCAGCAGGCCACGTCGCACGCAGGGCGCTATAGAGGGGACAGCATTCTAGTGTTGCTCTCCTGCTGCAAGGGTAGAAGAACTCATCGGGCCACCATAGAGAGAAAGGTGGGTTACTCCTCAGTTTACAGCCTCTGGGTGTCTGGAGGGGAGGGGTGGACCAGGAGGGATCATAAGGGACCAACTCCCAGGGGAGTGCCTCTTTGACGGTTAGCATTCACCACCCACCCTCCCAGCATTTCATAAGAAATAGATGAGACTATGGAGAGGTTTACATAATTGTGTATACATGCAATTGTACACTAAATACTTTCTATTACAGACATGCATGTATCGTCGCAAGGCGGAGTTACAGGGCAAACTAAAGCTAAGAACTAGAATGCCTTCAGATGGTGGATCTTGGAGCCAAAGAGCAATTGCCTCAGATCACTGGGAGTCATTACGGCGGTGGCCTAGGATGACGTGACAGCGCTCCTTAATCCCTCAAGGGACAGTTGAAATAATGAGCACCTGTGAAGACAGGCCGGGGTCTCGCTCTGACTGGTCAGGAGCATGACGCAAAGTAAAGAGTAGGGTGGCAACCTACTGTAATGAACAAGCTGTAAAGAATCTAACAAAGTTGGTCCAGAAAACACCAACAGGACAGCTCTAGCTTTCTCAGGATGGGTGTCGGCCATTCAAGGAACTCATCGTCGACACCTGGATCGCCCGTAAGCTAACCCAACCTGTGTAATAAATAAAGGTGCAACATAGTTTATCCACAAAAAGTGTCCCTGTCATTTATTATGATGCACACACTTTATTGTTGTAATTTCAGGGGCCCTCACATTTTCAAAGGGCTAGGGGTAGCAACACTATGGTTGAAGCAGGCAATAGAAACAGAGCCTGGATGCAGCAGACACTGGCCCTCTGGCCCGGAAGCAGTCAATACATCTGCAGAAAGCGGAATACGGAGGGAACTCCCATTTCGTCATCCGTAGCATACCCCTGTAAACAGGGCCGGCGCTAGGCATGGGCAGTATGGGCAGCCGCCCAGGGCCTCGCGCTCAGGTGAGAGGCAGGGGGCCCCCCTGCTCCACCAGGGCCCCCTCCCCACACATTACAATACACATCAGAGATGTCTGGTGTCCGACCGCGGTGGCATTCCTGGGGGTGCAGGGGTGGGGGGGGAGGGACAAACAGAGTGGGGAAGTTACAGAGGCAGGGCCATCAATTAGGGCTCAGAGTGTCAGGGGCGCAACACCTCTCTTAAGTACCAGCCATTACCTGTCTGCATTTTGTTGCTAGGTGACAGATGGCCCCTTTGTTTCCAGGACCAGCCTGACACAGGTTAGGAGCAGTGGGTGAGGGGAGGAGGGAGCAGCCAGAGAAGCTGGGGCAGTGTTTTAAGAAAGGCCTTGTTACTGCTTCAGGCCCAGGGGAGGGGCCCCCTTTCCCTGGGCCTTGAAGCACTAGAGCAAGCTGCAAAGTCCAGGTGTGGGGCCCCCTTTCCCTGGGCCTCTAAGCACTATATAAATCTGCAAGGTCAGGGTGTGGGGGCCCCCTTCCCAGCGCCTTGTAGCCACTACTCCCTCTTTCTTTTCCTTTCCTTTATTTGTTCCCCTGTGAAATTAATCCAAAAAAGAAAAACTTTTTTGCTGGAAAGGTCATCTTTTTTGTGACATTTCTCACTTCCAAAGTGCAGCCTTGGGAAAGAGAGAAATAAAAAATTCAAACTGTAAAAAATAACTAAAGCAAGACAGAGTGGGTCGAAAAGGGGCCAGATTGATTTTATTCACACCTAAATCGCATTAGTGCCACTACACCGAGTTTACCAGTGAAGTGCTACTTTTGTTTTCTTGTCTTTCTCTAAACAGCATTGTTTTCCCCAGGTGGGGATGTGCACCATTTCTGGATGTACTGCAATACCTCCTTGATGGGCGGACTGGAAAATAAAGTGCATACCACTGCTCTGTATTCACAAATGTGGTCTTTTTAAACCATATTGCTTTTGTTTTGTAAGGATATATTCAATGGGCATTGAAGCAGGTCCGTTTCGGCCCTGTAGTCATGGCCTTAACTTTTCATGCAAAAGCACTCATTCATTTCTGAATAAGTGCTAAAGCGTTAAGGTAACCATGTTGTTCCTGCTTATATTTCACATGCTTTAATTAATCTTACATTCCTTATGAGTGTTTGCTTTTTCCAGAATGATGTCACTTTTTTTTTTAGGCAGCATATTGCTCTTGTCTAGTGCGTAATTTGAAATGAGTCGCCTCTAGGTGTTAGTAGCGGGGCACAATTGGGTTGTAGTTGAAGGCAGTGCGAGTTTCTCTCAGTGGGGTAATATGGTTTTTAGTGGAGAGAGGATGTGGCACTATGGTCAGAGCTGCCGAATTTGGAACTGGAGAGACAGGTTCAGCCTTCATGACCAGTCCACCAGACCAATCTCCCTGAGGGAGCAAATTTCCATGCTAGACCTTGGAAGGACCCGGACGACCTTAGAAGCCCTGGTGTCTTAGCACCAGCAGGTGAACCCTAGCAGTGGCAAGTGTGGGTTAACCTTGAAGGCCTGTCTACCACAATCCCTATTGAAGCCCACCGCAAGTCTTTTGGGCAGGCCTACGAAGAAGCACACCCTAGAGCAACAGTGACTCTGTCATTGACGTCACAGGACCCTTGAGCAGGGAGGCTCTAGGGCGGTGCAAACGGTGAGATCGCATTGAGCGCTGACTTTGGGTCATGTTTGCGAATATATTATGTTTCTAAAAGCACTTGCTGCCTCCTTCCTGGTCTCCAGGAATTTTCGAAAACAACAAAAATGTCATGAAACTCCGGTGATCAATAATATACATCTTTGTGAGACCTGCACCTAGCTTTCCATTCTAATGAGACGAATGTAATCCATTTAACAGTTTTAAACTATATGGACTTATTTCATTTGTATATTTATCTTTTTGTCCATGTTACTGATATCCATGTTAGGTCTCTTCAGGGATGCCAAATAAGATCATTAGTCCTGCGATGTCACTTTCTATGATGTCACTTCTTGTGATGTTACCAAGGGCGGCTCCTTCACTAGGGCGGAGGAGCGACGCCCCACTACTTTCTCGCAAAAGCAGAAACACAAAATGCTAAAACGTCCATTTTATGTTTCTGCTTCTAGCACTGCGAGAAAGCAGAAGAGTTTCGTTGGGGGCGGGCGGGTCTGTTTTAGGGCAGGAGAGGATTGCCTTGCCAACTGCTAAGGGCGCTGACTGTTCGACCAATCCAGTCATGTGCACTCTGGCCTCTCTATGTAGGCTGCAATGCAGCCTACATGGGGAAAATGGCCTCCCCATAGGCGCCTGGCTGGTCGGCCTCCTGATCAATTACAACGCTGCCATTGCAGCATCATGATTGGCTTAGGGGAGGGGAGGGAGGCTGCCTGCTTCCTGTTCTCCACCCCCCCCTTCCGAACTCCTGCGAGATCCTCCACCCGCGAGTCATGCCGGCTGCGACTGGAAAATATATGCAAATTAGAGGGGCCTCACATCTTCTCTTTCGCCCGGGGCCCCAGGAGTTCTAGGACCGGCCCTGCCTGTAAACACCTAATGATTGCATAAGGAACAGCTGTAAAGTACCAGCAGCAATGCCGTGGAGGGGGTACGGTACAGGAATCAGCATTGCATAAGCAGTAGAACACATGAAAGGGAGGGGGGGAGACAGTGCACTAGGATTTTTGTGCCCGGATACACTGAGCTGTATCTTCAGGGAGGGTGGGCAGAGAAGTGTCAGTGCATGTTTAAAATGCTTATGGAATCAACCAGGCAGGGAACGTTAGATGTGGCCCGCATCAGGGTGAAGGAAAAGATATATGGGGTAAGGGCAGTAGTCGAAGTGGGGAAAAAAAGGAGGGGAACTGTGGGGGGAGATTCAGAGGGCAGAAATAACCCGAGGACTGGATCAGTGGGCAGAGTCAGAGGTGTGGACAGAATGCACAAAACATCCCAATTTTTAGTATTTGTTAGGCATTTCACAAACCAGTTACAGCTTATGGTATTTAAGTCAACCAATGGATACAGATGATTATATGAGCTATTGACATTAAAATACACATTCACAAAGCCGGATATGTTTCCACTAACAGAATATCCCAAATATACCAAATACGATTAACAGTGGAAGCACAAGCCATTTGCCTCAGAGACATGGAGTTTCTGTCATCACTTCCCCCTTTTTCCACACGAGCAGTTCAAACTCGAACGGCAAAATATCCAAGTTTGCAAATGTTTTCAATATAATTATGGCTCTGCTATATTTGCCACATAATACAGCATCTGACGCATAATCTGACATTTTTAACCAATAAATTGTTTGTAGCTCAAACGGATCAAAAGTTACTAAAAAAATTAGACTAGTGTTGCTGCGAAGTGGACAGCCCTTTCTAAAGGTTGACTGATCACTTTTCTCACTGCTGCATTTGTATTTTACACTGGTACCAATAAGGCAAAATCTTTCCAGACTGTTAGCATGTGTAAAAATGTCAAAATAATACAGTGTCACAAAATATACTGCTTTACGCTGCAGCCTTTTTGTTTGCTTTCGACAAGTCTTTCTTTCTTTAGTTCGTTATTTATTTTTCATATTTTGAACCTTTATTTCCTGAGGCCCCACTTTGGAATAGAAAAATGTTAGAAAAAGAAATTTCCAGAAAAAGTGTTTTTTCTTTTTGGGATCCATTTCACGTGGGAACAAATAAACGAAAAGAGGAAAGAAAGGTGAGAACCGTTTCTTGAAGTCACGGTTTTCAGTAAGTGAGGAGGAGCTAGACAGAAAGAGAGGGCATCGGAGGAAGAAAGGAGGGGGAGGGGGTAGCTGCCAGCAGCAGAGCAGAATTGGACACTGTCATTGTCTTTGCTGGGCAAGAAGAAAAGTACTTTTCCTTCACTTCCCACCCGCCCGTCCCGAACAGCCACGAACCCGGAGCCTTATCTGTAGGCCTTGGCTATTTCTGCTGTTCTGGGGCGCATGTTCAAAATATAAAAGTAGGGGAACAGAATCTATTGATTAAAAGAAGTAGGGGCACGCCGTGCCCTGCCATTCCCACCCACTTCGACCACTGGGTAAGGTAATGACAAAACAGAGAGCAGATCTGGGTTTAATACCAGCCCAAAGTTTACAAACTCTATTCTTTTCGCTTAGGTTAAACAGTTTGGAGTTCTTCAAACTGAACACAGAGCGCCATATAAACACCTGACTCAAATTTTAAGTCTTAAAAATAGGTGTGATTATTATAATATGTATTTTGTATGGCCGATTCTACCATGAACTGAAACGGACTGCACATCATTATGCTGCGGAAATACACATAAGTGGAGACTGGAAAGGTAGGAAGGAGGGTGTGCCACTTGAGAACCAAACTGTTTTCTTTATATGTACATTTCTTTAGACCTGGCGCCATTAAAGTAAAATCGAGGATTGCCACAAGTTCCGAAATGCACCACTTTGACAGTCAAAATTACACCATATGTCGGTGAAAGAGTCTATATTTGAAAGAAGATAATCCAAATAAAAGAGCGCTGAGTCCAAAATTTGCAAGCAAGTGTTCAGGATTCTTTTAATTTTCAGATCGAAATGCCAGCCAACGCGTTTCGTTCCTTCAAGGGGAACTTCTTCAGGGCTGTGAATCGTGAATAAACATACAAAAACCACGTGTAAGTACCTACAACAAACCAATATTGTGCTTAATACATAAATAAACAATCCAAATTAGCTTTACCAGAGGCAAACTAAGATTAAAAACAAGCTAACATTAAAATTGCAGCAAGAAGTGGAAGAATTGTATTCGTGGGGGGGGAAGGAAGGAGTTATCCTATCCTATTTAAATAGGATAGGATAGCATTTCGGAACTTGTTGCAAATCTCGTGTTTACCCAAAGCTGCTGGGTTATACTCTCTGGACAGGGAGTATTCTGAATATTGCACACGATTTTGAAAAACAATTTAAATGCAAATATTGGAAATAGTTGGATTGGTGCTTGTAGGGTTTTAAAAGTGGTCCACTGTCCACATTGTGTTTTTGAAAAAGTAAAATCGAGGAATTGGGCGCCTTACAAAAAGTAGTCCCCAAAGATGCACAAAAAAGACCTACAGTGTAAGGAAACTAGTTGGCCAGTGCTCTTGAATTAAAAACGGAAGTGATGTATGGGGAGCACCGGCCAACAAGTAGCCTGGAATCAAGAGTATGGAGTACTGAACCAATGGCAGGCAGCAGGTGTAAGTATTTACACTCCAAAGAGTGATTACTGCAGGTCATTCAGACAGCGCATGTGCACAGATGATCGACCTAAAAATAAAAAACAGAACACAAGCAAATGTTGTTGTTTTTTAAGTGTGTGTGAAAAGCAATATGGGAGGGTGGAATCAACAAAAGGGGTGGGAGAGTGGAAACAATACAGGTACTTGGGGTGGGGGGGTGAAGCACATGGGTGAGAGAATGCACTGCAAGAAGAGAAGCCCACAAGGGTAAAGCATCTCAAAGGGGATATGGTAGAAGCTTACGGGTAAGACAGAGCAACATGGAGTAGGGAGTGGGGAAAATAAGCACACTAAGGAGATGACTGGAAAACACATGCACTCTTGTGGAGTGTTTAAGACAAAAGAAAACAAGCATTGGCATAGCCAATAGGTCTCGCCTTCGGGACCTTGTAAGTATTTAGCCATGCCGCACATTATCCTGGGTGCTTAACATTTTACTGTTTTTTTTTGTTGTTTTTTTTTTAAAACCTTTATTTTAGTATTCAGTAGAAATACAAGCATGGGCCTACAACCGCTGGGGCCGGCCGCTAGATAAATTAAAATTCGTTGATATCACAATACGACACAGCTCATCAGCCGACAACCCAAAGGTCCGGCAGCGATTTAGAGTAAAACTTGTATTGGAATGCATAGTTGGATTTCAGGATAAGACAGAGGTTTCATTTTATATTATATAAGAGAGGATCAGGTGCCATACAATCAAACAGGAGAATGCGGGGGGCAGGGTGAGAAACAGGATATACATGTAATGACCACTATAATGGAGATTTGGCGCCAGAGCATATAGGTCGGTACAAAAGAACACACAGTATACATTTCCATGTTGCGCCAATACTCGAGGCCTGCCCGCCCATAAATCAGGATATCATAAAAGCAAAAGCACGAAGTACAAGCATACGATAAGAATCCGAATGATTCGTAGCTATACTGACCCTACGAGAAAGAAAGAGAAAGAAGAAAGGCCATAGAACAGGGGTCTCCAAACCGGTCCTGGAGGGCCGGATCCATGCCAGATTTTTAAAATAACTACATGTATCTCAATGGGGATATCCAAAAAATCTGACATGGATCCGGCCCTCCAGGACCGGTTTGGAGACCCCTGCCATAGAAAATAAAAAAGGCAAAAAAAAAAACAAAAACAACTCCAGCCCCCAACCCTGCACCCCTGCAAATGGCTACAGCCTAACCCCACTAGCAGCGTGCCTGTCGCCCCTAACAACTAAAACCCCAAAGGGGAGGAAAAAGAAGAACGGAGGAGGGCATATCCATGTGGGCTCCCAGCCCCTTTAGACCCCCGCCTGAAACAGCCACCCCCTATCACTAAAAGACAAACTTATGACAGCAATGTAGAGAAATTAGAGGGTACCGTGAGACACCGCCCAGCCTCTTAGAGCAAACAGTTGCAGGTCCAACACTCGTAAAAGCCATGCCAACCCATCCCGATCCAGCCGATCTCAACCTTGGCCCTTCCGAACGAAAACACGAACCCCTTCCAGCGAGACCCAAAGGCACACAAAGAAGCAATAAAGAAGAAAAGAGTCCGCAGAAATCAGCCCATGGCTACCAGCAGGCAGTGAGCCCTCAGGAACTGTAGATGCAGACGAACTCTCCCTCCGAGATGAACAGTCCCAATGTGTCTTGAACAGGAGTCGTAGCGTCACCAGGAAAGGAGAAGATGACCACAAAATGGATGAAAAGTCACAGACAAAAGTCTCCGGGAGGGGAACGCCTGACGATATCTCCAAAGCCGGTAGTGGTGGAAAGTTCAGCAATACCATGCCATCCTCTGAAACACCGTCCACCTGGGCACCATCCGATGGTTCCAGTACTCGTTTCTTCACGGGGTTCTCGCACGGAGTCAAAATGGCCGCGTTTTGAATGGGTGCAGAATCCCGTTTCAACAATAAGGCTGGGCCCGGTTCCACCAGGAGCATTTCAGATAGGCGCGTGTCCAATTTGCTCAACAAAGTATCCACATGTGAGCGGAATGCCCAAAGTTCTGCCAGTATTAACCTCAGCGATGGCTCATGCACCGTTCGATCCATATTCTCGTGCTCGATATCAATCACTATCACCTCCCCGGGTGAATCCGGCATCCTCGGGGGGGACAGACAGGATCTCGAACGTGCAAATGCGAAGGGTGACCAGTCTTTGTTCGCAACCACGGTCAAACCAGTTAAGGGCGCAGGCCGGTGACCCCGAACCACCGAACCCCGGCGGGCGGAAACCGGGTCCGCGGGATGGTGGCCCCCGCCCACAGCACGCAGACTCACTCCTCCGTCGATACTGAGCAATGAAAATGATCGCCACCAAATCCGGGCTGGAACAAAGCCTCCAAGCCGGTCGACCGGGCCCAGCCTGAGTATCCTGGCCGAAGTTGTTGCACTACAGCCCGGCTGTGAAAGTACTCCAGGCCCCGGCTTCACCGCTGGAGCAGGCCGCAAACTTAAACTCGATGCAACTCCGTCAAACAAGCTGATAAAAGTTTCCGGATTTCACCATCGGAGTGCGGGACAGTTCATGCACACAGAGACTAGGCGTTAAGTCAGGATAACATGCAGGATATCGCGGCGGGTTACGAGGGTCGACGGAGCCGGGAGCCTAAGCAGCCATCTTGCTTGCTGATGAGGCTCCTCCTCTCAACATTTTACTGTTAAACGTGGAAACATTGACACTAATAGGTACATCATAGCAATTAATTCAGTATTTTTTAAGTGTTTTTTGTTTAACTGTACGGTCGGAACTCAGATATCTAGAGGAGCTCTCATGCGCAATGATGAAGAAAGATGTACAAGCAAGGGTGCAGGAGCAACAGCAGTGGTGAAACGCTGCTGGTTATGGTATAAGATGTGGCGATGTCCTACCTGTTGGTATTGATAATACCACTAGTACACCAGTGAACAGAACCCACTTTGACATCACAAGTCTCCTAAAAATACTGTACAAATAAATTAATATCTTGCAGACTGTGATGAATTTAAAAGTGGATGCTGTTACAAGACGAAAGCATTTTGATGACCTGCTGCATTAAGTACAAAGCAGCAAAGAATAGTATCTCATTCAACGTTTTAAAAAACTGATCACCTCTAGAGGCCAGCAGAATGAGTCAGGACATCGCCAGATTGCTAGGCAAGATATACCCCCAAAAAATGAAAAAAAATGAAACACAGCAGAAAGCATGTGTTAAGAATTGAGAACAACATGCCATTGCATTTTAGGCTCATCAGAGGATGCATGCAGCTCAGAAAAGAGCTAAAGACACCACCTTTTCAGAGAGCACGTAGTCGTTATTCAGGTTCTCATCCCCAAAACTTCTTGCAGTCCCTAACAGCTAAGGTGCCACATTTTCCCTCCCCACCTGAATGAGTGAAATAAATTAGTTTATAAAGCATGCAATTACATAGGAAAAAGGTGTCCTGATTATACATAATCTCGAATCTGTTCACTAAGTTCCTATTTTATACAAAGAACTTTACTGCAGCCAAGGTATGTTTGTCGAGTTTTGATTCCTCCTATAACTGACGTTTAAGTCTCTGGCAGCACAATCCCAACAAGGTCTATGTTTGTTCCAGAAAAGATGGGGATATGGAATCAATACAGATTATTGCTTTTGCTGGCAGTCAGCTTGACAAAGGGGCAGTATGTGGAGAGTGAGCAGTTTACTAAGGGACTAATATTAATAAAACAAAGTACAAGAGGAAATCAATGAATTACTACATTGGCACAGCACAGTCGTGAACTGATCAGTCTGGTGTGGGAAAAAGATTATGAAATAAGCAACATAAGAGACGGTGCAAAAAATGGATGAGGGCAAACACTGTGCAAAGAGCAGCATCTTAGCTTCCGGAAGACCTGGCTCTCTGCCTAGTAACTCCTTTCACTGCCCACCGCTGTGCCCCAACTGCTAGGTTCAAGCACACGGACACCATTGTTTGGCAAACACACCCTTCAAGAATAAAATGTACGCACACGAGGCAAACAGAGGGTTTTCATATACCAAGTGGGGCAGTGACAAGCAAGAGGGGTATCAAAGTATCTGAATCTTTTGGTGATAACACTATATTGGGCTAATAGATAACTCCATGTAATGGGAAAGTATTTACAATGACGGGATTTTAAAAAACAAACTGGGACTTTATAGAAAGGGATATCGTCTAGATAATCTTGTTTAATTGCCAGTGCTCTGAAGTGGTATAGGTAATGCCAGGGACTTACTAAAAACTCATAATAAATAAATAAATATATAAATAAATAAATAACTACATTTCACTGAAGCTTGGGCAAACATTCCTCCAAGCAGAGTTGCATACAATTTACTTACCGAGGCCAGATAACCCGAAACTCGTCAGTCTATTCATGAAATGCAATTCGTTCAAAACAAACGTAAAATGCACTCATTAGTCAATCTAAAAACATGTGATTTGTCCCCATATATGATGAAAATAAACTGAACACTTTGGATACATTATACATGTTGCAACACAAATATTGGCAAAGCGTAACTACATCATATTTTAAATTATGCGAGCAGCGAATAATCATGTCAATAAACATAAACTTGAATTAAATATTACTTAATAAAACAATGAATAGAATTGTGACACAATGAATATGAATTGTAAATGGACCTCTACATATAACAATGTCAACCAAGTGATTTCACGTGCAAACTTAAAACAATACATCTAAATGGTCCAGTGTCAGCTGATCCTTCTCAGTTCATAGAGTCATAAAAAAGGAGAACTTCCACGGCTGTTAACGCTTTACGGTTTTTCAACGTTCTCCCAGTAATTACATTAACTGAGGATGCAAACTAGCATGGGGGCTGAATATGTGTAACAACATAGGATGACGGCGAGATACACTACCATCGCGCAATAACTCACTGTCCACAACTTCTTGGTTAGCAAGAAAGGCCACTTTATTAAGACAGGTGCAAAATAGAATCTAATCAAAACATCTTGCAATTCATTATTTAATAAACCAAAAATTCCACAACTTATCTTAGCATCCTTATGAAAGATGAACCCCCACCAAGTTAACCCAAACAAACCCAGAAGAAACTAACTCTTGTTGATATCCCCCCTTTTCCTTCAACTGCCCTTTGAGGATGGACCAACCCGCTCCAGGCTGCCCACCCCCGAGAAAAACTGCCTACCAACTAAAAATGGGAACCTAAACCTGTCTTAGCGTGGCAACCAGGAGAGACAGCTTCGGCAGTACCCAAAGCATAGAAACAACGACCATACAGGACCTGAAAAGAGAAAAGAGAGGAAAGGGTGGGCGGGACAAAAAAAAATCAACCTACACCACCCGCCTCCCACTGGCACAGTACCTTTCCCGCCCTTACTGTGCCTATTAATGCCTTTTCCCTTCACGCTCCATTAACTAATCCCCCCGCACCTGTGGCCACTTCCTTTGCGCGAACCAACCCAGGGGAGAGACCGGCTCGCGAGCGGCTCCCCTTGGGTCCCTCCTTTTACACCAAAAGCTTCTTCAGTTTTAATTGCGCTCACAGGCAAGGGTTACATTTGAAGATATTCCCTTGCTTTTACATAGAAGTTAACTGGCCCAACTCCCGTGCAGTACGTGGGTTTTTGCATGTAAACAAGGAGTTATGCGAGAGAGCAATGGTAAACAGCTTCACCATAGCCCATGTGCATAGCATCAGCCCATGAAGGTGTCTGCTTCCTGCGCTGCCCTGGTTATTGCCTCCGGTGCGAGTAGCTACACCTCGGATTCTGACGTCACTTGGGCAGTGAGGTAAAGGGAGGCAGCGGACTGCTTTTGGCAGCCAGGAGAGTTCCGTGCAGGATCAGACAGCGCACACTGCAGCCGGAGGGTAAGCAGCAGCCTGGAGGGTAAGCAGCAGCCCTGAAGGAACATGAATAGCAGTACTGTCAGTCGAGACACTGTCAACAGCAGGCTAAGGGTCTCAGTGCGCAAGGCTGCACCAAGGCAAGTGAGTGACCAAGGGAGATAAATGCGCCTTTGCCTTGTAGAGCAAGCTTCAGTTATTACCCACGTGCCCTCCTACTAGCTCCTGGCTACGCAGCTCCAGTGTTCATACTGCCTGTAAGTTTAAGAGTTGGCAATATATTGAGCTAAAACTGGGTGGGGAGGGGAGGGGTATCACAACCGGTATCTCCTTTCGAGCGATGACTACAAACAAAAAAATCGTAAATAGAAGTGGTGACACATGGAGTGAAACGTAGCTTATAAAATATCAATTTAATATACCCAAGCAGGGGCACAAAAAAAAAACCTTCCGTGCATGTCTAAACACTGTGTTCTCTGAGCCATGCTCGCTCCCGCAGGCAAAACGCTGTGGGAGTGAACAGATAGTAACCTGGCCCACGAGGAATGCAGCTGCCACCCTGCATGCTGTTGCTGGCTCACGCAAGCAAAACACCGTGGGAGTGAACATTCCAAAAGTGGTGGGACATGCACCCGCCTTTAGCCATTGGCGTGCTTTCATTATTGAAAAACACACAAAAGCCAACCCAATGCGTGGGGGGGAATCAGACGCACACAGAGCAGTTACAAGAAGCACGCAGAGCAGCACATTCGCGCTGCACTAGGCTCGACCTAAAAACTTGTTTATTGAGCAGTTGAAGGACACAAGTATATTAGCAATGCTCTAGGGGAGGGACAGGCGGAAAATGGACAAGGCAAGCTATTGAATGAGATGCAGGCAAAAGAGAGTCACAGTAAGCCAACTAGAAGAAAGCAATGGCAAGGCTGCAAGCCCCTCTATATTCTTTGTAAACTCTCAATTTGTCTTTTACAACCTGCCGGATTAGATTACAAAAAAACTCCTACTTTGAGGTGTAAAAGAGTTAGCAAAATCAAACAAAAAGCAGTCACTTATACATGTATGCAGCATGATACAACAGCCACTTTTCGCATTTTATTTACAGTTGCAAGATGGTGGCCACCAATCTTGAGCAATAAGTTAAAAATATGCATTCAATGGGCAAAAAAGAGAAAAGACAGGTCCGTGGCAAAAGCCGCTTAAAACAACAAAACAAATAAACGTGAAGGAGCTGCTTTTCCATCAGTGCGGGGTAGGGGATTAAACCGAGGTCCAGAGTTGATGTCAACACAGAATCAGGACGTGCAGGGGTTGTAAGATAAAAGGACGGATGAGCATGGGTGGGGTAGGAAACAGATGAACTGGTGGAAGCAAAGCAGAAAGTGCTGTGGTAGGGATTTGAGTGTGGAAGCTGGACGAGGGTGACAATAAGAAAATAAAACGAATTCCCTGGATGCGAGCAGTGGAATGATGCAAGCCATCAGATCGGTTTTGGGTTGCTCAGTGCACATCAGACAAGATGAAATGAAGGCGTTAAGGAAGAGGGACACCGAGCCAGGTTTCAGGGATGAAGGAGGTACAACATAAACAATGTCTCAAGGGATATCGTTTATAAGGCGAATAGTTAAAGAGCAATATGAATTGCTGTAAAAGAGCATAGGGAAACACAAAAAAGTGGAGCGAGACTGTTTTTTAAAGAAAGAAGAGTTACTTTCCACTTATATTTAAGTAAATCAAATATTCAATACAAAAAAAATGAAACCATATAAAAATTGCACTGCGTTTCATTAAATGTCATGTAACCTGTGAAAACGTCTTAAACAGAAGGAGAGGGGCTCAGTGTAACCCAAAAGGAAATAGAGCGCCAACTTACTGTGAAGTAAAAAGAGTTTTTCCTTTTGGAAGAAACAATGTCAAACTCATTCAATCGCTCTACTCAGTCAGAATCCCCACATGAGATCTAAACAGATCGCTCCATCCAGTGAAACACTTACACGCAAGAAACACTAATTATATCAAAGCAGACTATTCATTTGCATCTTAAAAATCATTCCATAAAGGTAAAATCAATATAAAATATACATTTCATAATTTTTTTTAAAAACAAAGAGAGAGAAATACAGTTAAAAACACTTTGCATGTAATAGTGCAGGAGAAAAAGATGAAAGACAGTAAACTTTGTCTTATCGTTGTTAATTCAGACCATCTATGGGCAACATGGGGTAGGGATTCCCTTCCCTATTTCCAATAGTTTGTTGGCCACTTCCAAATTTAACAAATGCACAATGCGTCGACGCGTTTTGGAGGCTTTCGCTGATTATAGCCTCCTTCTTCAGGACAATAGCTATTCGTTTCTCCTTATCCAAAAGTGTCACCTATGCAAACGCACATGGATGACCTATTTGTTGGATTAAAATCTTGAATGAGGTTGTGTCAATGTTTCACAATTCCCCAAGCTGTAGGGTAACTTCTAGGCATAGACAAACTTGATTCTATGTTGCGTGATTTTTTGTCACTGGATCATAAAACAATTTTCTATGCAGTCCGGTTTACCCCTCTAGGTATTGTGTCTGTTGATGAACACCGTTGTTCCACCATCTGGATCGATAATCGTTCTACAACGGTGATTCCCACACCGGTTTACTGGGGGACCGGAGGCACTCAAGATTCTTTTCCAACATCGGGTAAGTATCGCTCGTGACTTAGACAGTCCAACAGCTGGCGTTCCCGGGTCACCCTTCCGCGTCTGTGAGGTCGCGGACAACATCAAAGAAGCTGTGAAAACGTGCAAATAAGCTTGTGAAAAGGTGAATTTGGGCTGTGTCTTGATGCAGTTCCCGGACTGTCTTGTCTGCAGTTTCTGAACTGCCTTGCTTGAACGATATTAGTCGGCAGGCTGGGTCTTGGTACGGTTTAAAACCGTCTTGGTTTGTACTTGGTGGGTTAGCAGACCCTTGTAAAGGACACAGCGTGTTTGCGAGCAGTCTGACGAGCAATCAGTAATTTGACTTGCATTTTGAAAAGGTCTGGGGCTATTCGCGTACAATCTGCCAGGCCAACTGGCAATTGGCACATATTCGAAAAGATCTGGGGCTAAAGCCTGTCTTCTTGAACTTGGTATGGTCTTTGGACTGTCGTCTTGGACGTGATGCACCCTCTGGGTGGATATGTGATTAGTTTGTGTCTGGGTGCTGCTTGGTCTGTGGGCCAACAGCGATGATGGTGTTGGTGAAATGCTCCGCTCCGCCAGCCTCGCCCTCGCCTCTGTCCTCCAAATCCAACAAATGACCTCCAGCGGCAGATCCTTCTCCTACCTCGCCGCCAAGACCTGGAACACCCTCCCTACCCACATACGGCAGACCCAAGACTTACTCGCCTTCAGAAGACTCAAGACCTGGCTCTTCGAGCAGTAGCAGCACCCTCCTCCCCTCAGCTCCTTGAGACCCTCACGGGTAAGTAGCGCGCTCTACAAGTACCATGACTGATTGATTGATTGAGTAGCGACTGTGCTCTCCGGACAGTTGTTTTGAGTGATTCTATTTTTTCCCTTTATTGCAGTTATTGGTGTTGTTTGTTCGTTAGGGACCGTGTGTGTGTCTTATATTAAGATGCCTTGCTTGAGTAAGTTAGGATATTTCGGATGTTGATGTTGTTCTACCGATGCTCGGTTGGAAGAGAGCCAGCCCAAACCCCCGGAGGGTACCCCAAATTTTGACATATATGTCAAGCATGGTATTGGCCCTATTATGTTTAGCACATTGTGGAATAAATATACGAGGGACAATTCTGAGCTGGAATGGCCACTTACTGGCTCATTTGATGAACAACAACAAACATATCCTGCAAGACAATGTGTTCGCTGATAGGAGTAGGCAGTCCATGTTTTTTTCTTTGAGAGTGCGGCAGAAAGAGCAAAGCAGCGACGCATGCAAGCAGAGAACGAGGCTCGAAGGAAACAGACGCAAACTATTACGCAGAAGGCAGTAGCCTATGAAAGAGAAAAGACAGAGAAAGGCATAGAGTGCGCAGGTAGGACATTCCGACTACAAACTAACAAGTGTTATGTTGGTAGGGAGGAGGGGGATGACCTTGGTGAAGAACTTTTGTATTCTGGCCCCTCCACCCTATTCCCTACAGCGGATATACCCTATGGTCCCCACATCCCAGCCCTCAACCCTTGGGGCTGCTCCATTTGATGCAGTAATTTCTAGTACTACTGCCTCAGCCCCAGCCCCACTTGCCTCCCTTGTATTCCTGCCAGCCGCAGGAGTGGAAGCTGTTACTTCTCTAGTCCAGTCTCTTCACTTTCCTGCCCTGTCTCTTGGCTCTGTCTCGTCCACTACGTCCCCTTTCACCCCTACAACTCTGTCTTCCTACATGAGGGTACCGGTCTCAGCATCCGTCCTTTCCCCTGTGAGTGTAACGCCGTTGAATGCTGAAACGCGTGCACATGGAATTCCTGGAGCCAACATTGCAGCAGCGCGAGACCACATGGCGAAAGTGTTAGTGCGCTCTGCTGTGGGTACTGAGGAGAAACAGATGGTGGCGATTCAGGCAGCTCAATGGGCCTGGCACCCGATTTATAGAGTGGAGGATGTGTGGAGTGTTATGAAATATTATGAGCCCTTCATACAGCAGCATGCCCTTAACCCCTTCGATGCTCATGACGAGCTCAGCTCATCATGAGGTACACCTCTCGTGTGCTCATGACGAGCTGAGCTCGTCATGTAAAAGGGCATTCTGTAAATTTCAGCACAGGAGGGGGATCTGCTTAGCAGCCAAGGTGTTCAGCACATGTCCGCGACACTGATAGAATTGTGGGAGATGTGCTTCCAGGGTACTGCACCTCAGATTATCTATGACATTTGAGACAGAGTATATGTAACAGACATGGCCCCAAATTAGGTTTTTAGCAATGTGACTACACTGGTGGGTTACCAAGGCAGGTTACTCCAAACTGTTCCGATGTTAGGGACACAGCACCCCATGAGAGAAGTCCATCCCATTTATCATCCTGAAATACCGGAACTGCGCGACTCCATGAATACTATAATAAGACCACGAATTGACGCTCGGTCTCAAGAGCAATGGATCTACACTCCTTGGAAAAAGAGCAAGGTCCTTTCACTAAAGAGCCAGTTGCCGGATCCAGGGAAAACCCCCTCTGCATATTATAAGGCAGCCTCCTCCACAGTGATGACGCTAGCTGAGGGAGTTATTTTTCGGCTTGTTGGTACCGGTGGATATATGGAGACAGATCCACATGCAGGACCATGCGTTGGCGCTGGGTGGCACATGGGACGAGATGGGATAAGGAACGTGAACACGGTGAGAAGCCAAAAGCACAGCTATTGGCTTTACCGGGGTGTATTATCGCCTACGTGCAATACCTTATCCCACCGATGAGAGTGGATTGGGATAAGTTGACTGCGTGTCGTCAGAAGAAGGACAAGAGTGAGTTGGATTTCTTTACAAGATTTGAAGGGGTGTTTCTAGATTTTAGTGGTCAGTATTAGTCACAAGAGGGTGGTGTCTGTGTGTTTGTGAACAGATTTGTCACAAATTTGCTCCCTGAAGGTTCAACTACGTTGCAGGCTTCAGAAAGTACCTGGACGACCTCCTCTCCGTCGGTCATATTGAGTATGGCACAGTATTATGAGCATAGAGAGAATGAGGACAAGGAAAAGGTAGAGAAGAAGTCATAAGATTTAAAGACGAGAGTGTTGATGCAGCAAGTTGCAAGAGGAGGGGGAAGAGGACGTGGTTTGTGTTCAGGTCCAGGGCCACCTCGATCTAACAGGTGTGATGCTTCAGGTGCACCTGTGGGACCCAACCAATGTGTGTACTGTAAGAAGAGGGACATTGGCGGAACGAGTGCCCAGAACTGTTTCAGAGAGGTGGGCTCCGAGAGGTCGGGGTTTCGGAGGACGTGGAAGTGGAGGAGGAAGTCGGGGGGAAGCAGCCAGATGACATGTCTTATAATAGACGGAGTGGGAACTATTTTGACGACCCTGGGGAAGACAATACTACCATGATGACTATGATATGGACGAAGTGACTGGGTATTCTCACAGTTAGGACAGCCAAGGGACCAGTACCGGTGCCTGTAGATCAGCATGTTACTGCAGATTTACAAGGTACTACTGAAAAAAATGTAGTTGATACAGGGGCTATGAATAGCTCTGTTTCACGCTCACTGGTCCCGGGGGCAGCTCTGACTTGCCAAAACAATGTTTTGTGGGTTTCTCAGGCATTCCAGTTGTTAGCCCCATTTCCGGGCCTCTCGCTTTGACTATTGGCCCCTTTACGGTTGACTCTCCATTTCTACTGATGTCAAATTGTGGGGAGAAGTTAAAAGGACTGGATTTGTTAAAAAGGTGGCATGCGACAATTTATTGTTCCCCAGACGGTGTTTACATGACTCTTGGCCCGCAAGTGGCCCATGCTAAACAGTGTCTTGCCAAAGATGCTCCCCTTCCTCCCGAGTTCCGGGATGGGCCACACACGCTATGGGCTACAGTTGATACTGATGTGGGGTTACTTCAGATTCCCGCCAGTCTCTATACAGATCAAAGACAATGCCAGATTGCCCCAAATTCCCCAATACAAGATATCCCAGGCAGGAGCGAGGGCTTTGTTGCAAATAATACAGGAGTTGATTAAGTCTGGTGTGGTTGAAGAGACAGCAGTGGATGTGTGTGTGAGGGGGTGCCAAACCTGGCGCGCCTGATGTTGGAGTGTACACACACGCTGTATCTCAAGGGCTTACCTGTAGAAACGGCCTCAACCGGGTTCAAACGCGGGAAGTCGCTGTCAACAAACGTAAGTCCTCCCCCATGTCCTCTCCCCGTACAACGTCATGACTCCTACGCCACAGAAAAGGAAGGAGGCGTGGTTAACCCCGGAAGAGGACCCTCGCAGGTGGTGAACAGGGCCGGTGAAACCAACAAAGGACATGAAGCAGCCGGAAGGAAGGAGGAGTGCTGAGCGGACCACGACGAGGAAGAAGCAGTCGCAGGAGAACGAGAAGAAGACGAGACGTGGTGTGAGGACTGGTGGTCTCCATCGGAGGTAGCTGAAGAGCGGCTGCAACTCAGGAGAGTTGCGGAGGAGCCGGTGAGTGTTCCAAATCTGGGGAAAGAGGAGGGTGGAGGGAGGTTTGTGAGATAGAGAAAAGGGAGGTGGGATGTTTAAAGGTGTACAGGAGAGTGGCGGGAGGTTCGTGAGATCAAGAAAGGGGGATTTCGTCGTAGTGCATTGTGAGCTTTGTTGTTTTTCCTTTCTCTTTTTATCCCTCCTATCGCGCTCTCTGAGAGACCGAGCGTCCATTGGGCCCATAGGAGGGGTGCATTAAAACTTCACTATCGCATCACTTCTGAGAATAAGAAGTTATTTGTGGCATCACTGTTTCACACCCACCCCATCTTCGCCTGTTACCCCTGTGAATGGCCTGCCCTTCAAATCAATCCCTCACCGCCTTTCCTCGTATCATTCCGCCTCTCCTCACGTTCTTTCCAATCCCTTGTATTCCTAAACACCAACTGGGTGTGATGACGGAGACGGTATTGTTAGAAAAGTGTGAAACCCAAAAACAACTGACGGCCCCTTGTTATTTCTTTCCTCTTCTGAGCCTCCCGGGGAAGGACCATCCAACATAAAGACGCCCCACTGGAAAAGGAGGAGTCCCAGGACAATCAAAAGAAGAAGACCTGGAGCAGCAGTTGCGGAAACCCCAAAGAAAATACCTGATAACAAAATGTCCTTAATTTTATTGTGTCAGATAAAAAAACAGTCCAACTGGCCCACCACATACAGCCTCCTAGTCGGTTTGTCTGGGCCGCTCTCCCACAGTGTGCAATAGCCCGTGGACTCTTCTGATGCCCACCGTGATGTTTATCGTTTCGTCATTGACCTTAAAGAGGTCAATAAAGTTGTGGTTCCCCTGGATCCTGTGGTCCCTGACATTACCATAATCCTGATCATGATTCCCCCCGTCAGCCACATTCTTTTCGGCGATAAGATTTAAAAAAAAGTTTCTTTAGCATTCCAATCCATCCAGATAGCAGATATCTGTTTGGATTTGCAATAGCTGGTCGGAGCTTTAGATTCTGTTGTGCTCCACAAGGCTATACAGAAAGCCCAAGTATTTATAGTCAGGCTTTGAAAACACAATTGGATTCTTTGGAACTTCCCCCTGGTAATGTGTTGCTGCAATACATTGACCATATCCTTATGACCTTGGACACTAAAAAATGATGTAAAGAAGCCACAGATAAATTACTACTGCATTTGGCACACCATGGACACAAGGTGTCCCTATCTAAAGTCCATTATTGTCGACAGGTTACCTACTTAGGTCACCTACTGTCGAAGGAGGGTCCCAAACTAACACCTGAGTGAATAGGTCTATCACTAATATGCCTGTTCCTAAGACCCAACGCGAGGTATGCGCATTACTGGGGTGTCAAGTATGCAAGGAGGAGGGGGGGCTACGAAGCAACCAGCTGTTCTACTTTTGCGTGTTTCAATAGGTGCTTTTATTTATAGCTACCAAACATGCTAGTCAAATGAAATAAGTCTTCGTTTCTTAGAGGAACAAAAGGGGGACAACACAAACAGTCTCTCCTTGAGGGGAATCGTTTCCAAAACACAGTCTTCACATAGGAGGGCGAGGTCCTTGTTGCAGGGCGTGGAGGGTCCAGGGTTCAGTGCGAACGCCCAGCAGGGGTTATTCCGTCATGTAAAGGAAAAGAAAAACAAAGTCCCGAGATTACTGGATGCTCTGGGGTACTCAACTTAAGAGAGGGGGAACGGGGAGTGAGAGACTCACCAATCAATCAATCAACGCATTTATATAGTGCACTACTCACCCGGAGGGTCTCAAGGCGCTTTGGGAGGGGGGGTCCGCTACTGCTCGAACAGCCAGGTCTTGAGCTGCTTCCTGAAGGTGAAGTGGTCTTGGGTCAGGCGGAGGTGGGTCGGGAGGGAGTTCCAGGTCTTGGCGACCAGGTAGGAGAAGGACCTTCCTCCTGTTGTGGCTCTTCGGATGCGGGGGACAGCGGCGAGTGCGTGGCTGGTTGATCGGAGCTGGCGTGTGGGAGCGTAGAAGTTGAGGCGGCTGTTGAGGTAACTCGGGCCTTGGTTGTGCAGGGCTTTGTGTGAGTGGGTGAGGAGCCGGAAGGTGATTCTCTTGTTGACCGGGAGCCAGTGCAGGTCTCTCAGGTGTCCGGAGATCTGGCTGTGTCGGGGGATGTCGAGGATGAGTCTCGCTGAGGCGTTCTGGATTCGCTGGAGTCTCTTCTGCAGCTTTGCGGTTGTTCCGGCGTAGAGGGCGTTGCCGTAGTCCAGACGGCTGGTGACGAGGGCCTGGGTGACCGTCTTCCTGGTCTCGGTGGGGATCCACCGGAAGATCTTACATAGCATGCGCAGGATGTTGAAACAGGACGAGGAGACGGCGTTGATTTGTCTGGTCATGGCGAGGGAGGAGTCCAGGATGAAGCCCAGGTTGCGTGCATGGTCTGTCGGTTTGGGTGCGGTGCCCAGGGCGGGGGGCCACCAGGAGTCATCCCAGGCGGAGGGCGAGGAGCCCAGGATGAGGACTTCCGTCTTGTCTGAGTTCAGTTTCAGGCGGCTGGTCATCATCCACTCGGCTACGTCTTTCATCCCTTCGTGTAGGTTGGCTCTGGCGGTGGCGGGGTCGTTGGTAAGGGAGAGGATCAGCTGGGTGTCGTCGGCGTAGGAGATGATGTTGAGGTTGTGTTGGCGTGCGATGGCTGCGAGAGGGCTCATGTAGACATTGAAGAGGGTGGGGCTGAGCGAGGAGCCTTGAGGGACGCCGCAGATGACTTCGGTGGCTTCTGATCTGAACGGGGGTAGGCGGACTCTCTGTGTCCTTCCAGCGAGGAAGGAGATGATCCACTCCAGTGCCTTCTCCTGGATTCCGACGTTGCTGAGGCGCTGCACTAGGGTGCGGTGGCAGATAGTGTTGAATGCCGCGGAGAGGTCTAGGAGGATGAGGGCCGCTGTTTCTCCGTTATCAAGCATGGCTCAGATGTCATCGGTGGCTGCGATGAGGGCGGTCTCGGTGCTGTGGTTGGCCCGGAAGCCGGACTGTGAGGTGTCGAGGGATCCATTCGTCTCGAGGAAGGCGGCCAGTTGCTTGATGACGGTCTTCTCGATGACTTTGGCTGGAAACGGGAGGAGCGAGATGGGGCGGTAGTTTTTGAGTTCGGTGGGGTCCGCTGTTGGTTTCTTCAATAGGGCGCGGAGTTCGGCGTGCTTCCAGCTCTCCGGGAAGGTGGCGGTGTCGAGGGAGGTGTTGATGATGTCCCGTAGGTGGGGTGCGATGATTCCGTCGGCCTTGTTGAAGACGTGGTGAGGGCAGGGGTCGGTGGGAGATCCGGAGTGGATGGAGTTCATCGTGCGGATGGTGTCTTCGGTGCTGATCGGGGTCCAGGCGCTGAGGGTGGTGGTGGGGGGCGTCGGTGCGGTCGTGGGGAGCGTTGTTTGTGTGCTGAAGCTGTTGTATATGTCAGTGATCTTGTTGTGGAAGTAGGAGGCGAGGGAGTTGCAGAGGTCTTGCGATGGGGTGATGTCGTTGTTTCCGGCGTTGGGGTTGGAGAGCTCTTTGACGATGGTGAAGAGTTCCTTGCTGTTGTGTGCGTTGTTGTCCAGCCTTTCTTTGAATGCTGTTTTCTTGGTGGCGTGGATCAGTTGATGGTGCTTTCGGGTGGCGAGCTTGAGAGTGGTCATGTTGTCTGGTGTTGGGTCTCTTCGCCAGGCTCTCTTGAGGGCTCTGCAGTTCTTCTTGGAGCTCTTGAGTTCTGCTGGGCGGGGTCCTCAGTGGGGCGAGGTCGTCTGCGCAGTTGCTGATCCACTTCGTGAGGTTGTCGGCGGCCTGGCTGGGGTTCGCTGAGCTGGCGGGAGGGTGCTGGCTCAGGGATGCGGCGAGTTGGTCGGCTGTGATCTTGTTCCAGCTTCTTCGTGCAACCTGTTGCTGGTGGTGGTGGATCGTGGTTCTTCTGAAGCTGAAGTGGACGCAGCTGTGGTTCGTCCAGTGGAGTCCGGTGGCGTGGCTGAAGACGATGTCCTTGCTGGATGAGAAGACGGGGTCAAGTGTGTGTCCGGCGTAGTGGGTGGGGGTGGTCACCAGCTGCTTGAGACCGAGGTTGGTGAGGTTGTCCAGCAGGGTGGTGGTGTTGCGGTCGTTGTTGTTCTCCAGGTGGAAGTTGAGGTCCCCGAGGAAGATGTAGTCAGCGGAGGGGAGGGCGTGTGGGCTGATGAAGTCGGCGATGTCTTTGCTGAATTGTGTGCGTGGACACTCGGGGGGTGAAACGACACACACACACACAGCTTGGGAGATAGCCCCGTGAGCTCCCTCAGACCTCCCATACCCCGTATCCGCCCGTGAAACAAAGAATCCCTTTAGCCGGCCCCGTATCTTGTCTAGCCACAGTTCTCCAGAAGTACGGCAGGGCGGCTCCAGATAACGTTGGCCTCCTGGCGTTTCTCTTCTGCGGAGCTGTCTGTCTTCTTCACGGCGCTGACTCGTCTCCTGGTCCAAGCTGCTCGGCGTCTCCTCACTCGATCCCCGCCCGGCTTTCGCGCTGTCCTCTTCCTGGTGGCAGGCTTTGAACTCCACCTCGCTTCCTGATTGGAAAGAAGCCAGTGACGTCACCGCCGACGAGTCCTCCTACGGCAAAGTCCAGACCACATTAAAGGGGCCGCAGGAATCCTGTCCACGGGGCGGAAACGGAGAAGTTAACGTCTGCCTCCTCCTGCCCAGCAGCCCCGTGACATATCCCACCCCCGGGATTTTCCCGATCGGGGAAAAGAGAAATCGGGACAAAAAGTCAGCGTTGCCCTGTTGCAAACCCTTCTAGTGACAGACCTCAATCTGGAAAGGTTGGAGAGCTAGGAACCAGCGGAGTATACGCTCGTTGTGGCCACGATTCCTTTGTAGCAATGTCAACGGGGCATGGTCCGTATACAAGATAAAGGGTCTGCCTTCCAAGTAATACCTAAGCTTGTCAACCCCCCAGCGAACTGCTAAACACTCCTTTTTGATGGTAGAATAAGCCACTTCTCTGGGAAACAGCTTTCTACTGATGTAGAGGATGGGTTTTTCTATACCTTCGTTATTTTCCTGTGAGAGAACAGCCCTGATCCCCACCCCTGAGGCGTCTGTTTGAAGGATAAAGGGTTTGCTGAAATCTGGGGACACCAACACTGGGGAGGAAGTGAGGAATGTTTTCAATGTGTGAAATGCTACCATTTCCTTATCAGAAGGGGCTGGCAATTTGGAAGATGAATGGATTTTCTTTAGAAGATCTGTAAGAGGACCGGCTATTTCAGCGAATTGGCCGATAAACCGTCGATAATAACCCACAAGTCCCAAAAATGCTCTCAGGTTTCTTTTGGTTTTGGGATAGGGAACATTCATGATAGCTTTCACCTTTTCGGCTTGGGGTTCAATCAGACCGTCACCTAATAGGTAGCCAAGATACTTCACCTTTCGAAATGCAACCCTTGATTTCTTTGCATTAATGTGAAATCCAGTATCCCTGAGACTAGCAAGGGTCTTTTCAAGGTGCTCGGTGTGTTCCGCCCATGTCTTACTGAAGACGACGAGATCGTCTAAATAGGCGGATGAATATTGATGGTTTGTGGACAGTACCATGTCCATGGCCCTATGGAATGTCGCCGGGGCGCCATGTAAACCAAATGGGAGAATGGTAAAGTAGAAGTGCCCATAAGGAGTGGAGAAGGCAGTTTTCTCTTGGTCCTCAGGGGCTAAGGGGATTTGCCAATATCCCTTGGTGAGGTCAATAGTGGTGATATAATGAGCCTCGCCAAGGCGTTCTAGCAATTCATCCACTCTAGGAAGTGGATATGCATCTTGTTTGGACACTCTGTTCATAGCACCGAAGTCGATGCAAAACCGAATGCTGCCATCCGGTTTTGGCACCAAAACCACTGGCGAACACCAGTTACTGTGCGAGGGCACTATCACTCCTGATCGTAACATTTGATCAATTTCATCCTTAAAGGCTTGCCTCCTAGCCCGGGGTATACGATAGGGCTTTTGTTTCACCACCACCCCTGGGTCAGTGGGGATGGTATGTACCGCTATCTGGGTTCTTCCTGGTTGGTCTGAGAAGACATCCTTATACCGAAGTAAAAGGGAAAGGACTTCTTCCTTTTCTTGTTAGGTAAGGTCGGGGTTGATAGGGGTGTCGTGCACAGTGTGAGCAACCGTGGTGAGAGAGTGAACAGCCTGTGGAGGTTTACCTAGCCATTTCTTTAACAGGCTGATATTGTACATTTGAGTCCTGTTTTTGGATAAGCGGAGAATATATGTGGTTCTCCCTATTTTCTTGACTATCTGAAAGGGGCCTTGCCACTCTTTTCTTAGTTTATGAGTGGATGTGGGGAGTAGAACTAAGGCCCATTCCCCGACATCCGACTCCCTCCACTTCTTACCTTTATCATAAAACGTCTTTTGCTTTCTCTGGGCTATCGCTAGATGATCGTGGGCCAGGGTTCTCAGTTTATGAAGTCTGGACTGTAACTGCCGGGTATAATCTAATAGAGCTTCTGCCTCTTGAGCTCCTTCTTTTTCCCAACTATCCTTAGTTATTTCGAGTAAGGACCGTGGGCTACGTCCGAACAACAATTCGAACGGAGATGCACCTAGGCTGGCTTGTTTTTGACTGCGAAGGACAAAGAGCCAGGGGTAACAGTTGATCCCAATTTCTACCATCCCCAGACAGAAGTTTCTTTAGGGTGAGCTTTAAGCTACTGTTGTAGCGCTCTACCAACCCGTCTGTCTGAGGGTGGTATACTGAGGTTTTGATATGGGTGATCCTAAGTTGCTGACAGACTTGCTTCATCAATCTAGAGACGAAGGGAGTCCCTTGGTCGGTAATGATCTCCCAGGGAAAACCCATTCGGGAAAACACCTCAACCAGCCGTTGTGCTATGGCGGATGAAGTAGCGGCCTGGAGGGGAAACGCCTCAGGGTAACAGGTGGCGTAATCAACCATCACTAATGCGTATTGATGTCCTTGTGCTAACTTGGGTAACGGACCTATCAGGTCCATCCGCACCCTATCAAAAGGTTTTCCAATAATGGGAACGGGAGTCAGTGGTACGGCCGGGGGAACGTAGGGATTACGCTTTTGGCAAATGTGACATTCCGGGCAGTATCGCTGTACTTGTGCGTAAACTCCCGGCCAAAAGAAGTGTTGAAGGATGGCCTGCCCGGTTTTCTCTGCCCCCGAATGACCTGCTAACAAATGAGCATGTGCAAAAAATAAGATTTGGCCTCTAAAATCTGTAGGGACCAAGAGCTAGGGTACCCCATCGGGTTTTGCTAGCCGATACAACAATCCGTTTTGTTCTATGAAAGTGGGATAAGACCTAGTTAAGGGATCCAGACCTGAACGGGCTGTTTGCCATGCATTGGTAAGTCTGGCATCGTTTAACTGTGCTGTTCTAAAGTGTGTGTCCCTAGCCCAGGGTTCTGAAACAAGAAGGGCGTTGTTAGGAGTCTGTTTAACAGCGTCTCTCATAAGAGAAAGGAACCCCGGATTATCAGTGCCTATAATGATCGGTTAAGGCAGATCATCCAAGACCCCAACCACCACCTCTGTCACGACTCCTGAAGAACTGCAAAGGGATATCTTGGCCTAAGGATACTCCTTGACGTCCCCATGGACACACCTTATGTGAACAGTTTTCCCTGCCAGAAGACAAGGAGGGGACACATACTCTTTTCTTACTACGGAATGTCTGCACCCAGAGTCAAGTAAGGCCTTTGCTATTCTCCCATTGATGTCTACACTCACATAAAAGGCTGTTTCCTGGGCATACAGGAGCGAACGGGGTGCGTAGCTCACGTCCATGGGTTCTTCTTCTTTCTCCTTTTTCTTCCTACAATAGTGTGCTATATGCCCCCACTCCCCACAGTCATAACACTGAAGACCTGAAGCAAGTGGTGTCTCAGGCCTAGGAAAACGAGGACGCGGGGCTTCTACTGGAAGTTTTGTTACTTTCTTCTCTTGTTTTCCCGGTATATTTCGGTTGGGTTTCTCTGGTTTCTTTATCGGGGGTCGGCCCTGGGCGCGTGCATAGCATGTAGCCATCTCTATGGCGTGCTCAAGAGTCAGTCCAGCATGTTGTTTTACCCAACGCTGTGTCCCATAAGGTAGAGCCTCCAGGAATTGCTCGAGATAGATTTTATTCATGACCTCTTCCATACTCGAGTACAGAAATCACTGAATTGGGAGTGCCTAGCGTATAACTGGTTGCATTACATGAGTCCCTGCAGTACATGAGGAGCACTGAAATCACTGAATTGAGAGCGCCTAGCGCATAACTGGTTGCATTACCTGAGTCACTGCAGTACATGAGGAGCACTGAAATCACTGAATTGAGAGCGCCTAGGGTACAATTGGTTGCATTACATGAGTCACGTACCCCCCTGTCAATTGAAAACGCACAGCAGAGCTCCAGTTGCCTTCCCAGAGGAGCATTGCTCTCACGCGCCATTGTGCGTGCCTCCAAGCTGCATTACATAGGGGGAATCCGAATCACTTTCAATTGCGAGCCCCTAGCTTAGCACCAGTTGCTATGCACGAGAAAACATTCAAAACCGACTTTCAATTCAAAACACGTATGGCACCATTTGCCGTACACGATGCAGTAATTATATCAGTATTTAATTGGGAGCGCTTAACCTGGAGTCATTTCTTTCGGCCTGACCAACACAACTCCCTAATTACGTGAAAGAGTGTTGTTTAACTGTTTGCACCACCCAGGTCACAGGAGCGCACGGCGCCCACTATCGCCACTTTACTCGCTGTTCTCTGCTTCTTGTCAAGTGAGGGGCTTGTGAGATTCTGTAAACATGTGGCCCAAGATTCCTTCGGACACAGACAGGAGAAAGAAATGGATGCAGCCTGGCACACAGCAGCCTAAGACGCGTGTGTTTATACCCCTGAGGGACTGAAATTCAGCTTTAGTGAGAGGAAAAAAGAAGACTTTGTCTATTCTATCTTGAAACGATTTTCTTGGAGAATGACAGAGTAAAAGATGCACATGGCGGAGCCAGATAAATGGAGTGCAACAGACTAAGTTACAGCTCGTGAGTGCTGAAATGAATGAATGAAAGAAAATTTGTAATGCGCAACTGAAACCCGAAGGCATCAAGGCGCCTATCAAAATAAATCATAAAGAAGGCAAAACAAAACTACGGGTATGCTTTAGCAAATAGCCGGGTCTTCAGGGCCTTTCTAAAGGACTGCATAGTGGGAAGGGACTTAATTACTACCGGAAGAGCGTTCCACATTTTTGGTGCTGTGGTAGAAAAAGCTCTGCCGCCCCATTTAGCTCTGCGGATGCGTGGTACTAATAGCAAAGATTTGTTGGCAGAACGCAAATTTCTAGAAGGGCTGTAGGGGGCCAGGAGAGCACCAATCCCGGCAGACCTATTACTCGCTAAGGCGCCATAGGTCAGGCACATGATTTTAAAAGAAATCCTGTCCTCAATGGGGAGCCAGTGTAACGCTTTCCTTGCGGAAGTGGCTGACGCACGTTTTGGTAAATCTAACATAAACTTGGCCGCCGCGTTCTGGACCATATGCAGTCGCTGCAGCAACCCCTTGTTGAGTCCTGCATACAGCGCATTACAATAATCGAGTCGGGAGCCTATGAGTGCAACCACGACTTGCTTTCTCGCCTGCTGGGAAAGATAATGTTTGATCTTCCCCAAGATATGAATTATGCCCCAGCAGGTGGAGACTGTTCTATTCACCTGCTGACGCATACTGAGGGAAGGGTCGATAAGGACTCCTAGGTTTTTGGCCAGAGCCGCAGGTACCGGGCAGGCTCCCAATGAAACAGGCCACCATTTCGCCGACCAGATATCCTACTTTCCTCCAAGCACCAAGATCTCCGTCTTCTCACCATTAAGTTTCAATGAATTGTGAATCATCCATTGAGCGACTGCCTCCATACAGAGTCTAACATTGGAGGCAGCCGCGTTGACATGCTGGGAGAGAGAGACCAGGATCTGGGTATCGTCGGCGTAGGAGACTACCTCCATACCAAAAGATCTTATCAGTCTGGCAAGTGGGGTCAAATAGATGTTGAAAAGGGTCGGACTTAAAGCCGACCCCTGAGGGACTCCACAATGCACAGACAGGGATGGAGATAGGAACTCCCCCAGCTTCACTCTCTGTTCCCTCTGGTCAAGAAAGGAGGTCAGCAAACTGAGAGCGGACCCCTCCACCCCAATCTCCCTCAGGCGAGATGTTAAATCTGAGGGAGACAGGGTATCAAACGCAGCCGTAAGGTCTAACAGGATGAGGAGGGTGGACTGGCCCTTATCAACTCGGGTGCAGATGCTGTCCAGCACTATGGTCAGGGCCGACTCGGTACTATGTTCCCTCCTGAATCCATGCTGCGAATGATCCAGATGACCATAGTTTTCCACAAAGGCCGCGAGATGCTTGTTGAGATGTGTTTCCAGCATCTTCGCAGAGGCAGGGAGCAGCGAAATAGGGCAACATTTTTGAGTATGCCTGGGTCCAGTGTTGGCTTCTTAAGCAGTGGTTTTACCACTGCCCTCTTCCATTGCTGAGGAAAAGTACCAACCCTCATTGCCCTATTCATGATATCTAAAAGGGGGGGCAAAAGAGTCTCCTTACACTGCTTGAGGAGCTTAAGAGGACAAGGATCAAGGGGGGAGCCTGATCTGGTCTTAATTAGAAGATGCTAGGCGCCCCAAGGGAATATCCTCCGCCAAAGTTAAGGCAGAATCAGAGGGACCCAAGGAATCCGATATTGAGGCCTTCTGGAGCTCTAAAGCCGAACAAATATCAGCAATCTTTGCCTGGAAGAAGGAGGCTATGTTATTACACAGCTGCTGAGAGCCAATTACGGGGTCAGGACTCTGAAATAACAACTAGACAATGGTATGGTCTATTGAATTGGCCTGCAAGGCATTAATACGTGCTTAGTATCCAATTCGTGGGCTGCGCTGCAGGCCGTGCTTGTTCCCCCTTCCCGTGATGAAGTACTTCCGGGCCCAGTGCTGCAGTCCTTTGTAAGGAGGCGAGGGGAGGGGGGGGGGTGTTAATTTCTAGCAACCCTGCTCCGTTAATGAACGCAGCTGCGGTAAGTGCCTCCATCCATACACACCGCCCTGGCCGGAGCAGAGAGTGGCAGCGTCGGGCATGCACTGGCCTGCCATGTCCTCGCTGCATTTAAAAGAACAGAATGATTGAATCTGAGGATAGCATCATAAGGGGAAGAAAGAAAGTCTATGCTGCTGCAAGGATACTTTCCTTGATTAAAATCTTGTTACTGATCGCGTGCCAATATTCCCGTTAAATGCCTAAACCTGTAATGTCCTCTTCTGGTCTTGCGCTGCTACGTATTTCCGTGAGGAGTTAATAATTGCTGCATGGTGCGCTAATGAAGAGGCATTCTCTTTAGAGTCCTGCCACAATCCAGAGCGTAATTAAAGAGCTGTTATTGTTTAATCGCCTTTATTTCAAAGGCTGCCTACTCTCTATATTTTAATGAAAATGACTTCAGATCATTCATGCCGCCAAGGCCATGCCCGAACCAGTGTCTTAGAGCTTATAGGGCAGGGCGCTCACGCACAGTACCAAAGTGTTGTGTTATTTCTTCTGGATGCTCCGTAGGTATAGGTACTATTATTAAATATTAAACAACATGAACAGGGCACGCAATCATCCAGGGGAAACCCTTGCAGATGTCACCAACCGGCAGGATCCAAACCATATCAGGGAAAGACATAGTTGCCGAACCCAACCACTTTCGTGAACGGGGCAAAGACAGGCACAGCAACACGACAAATGCGCAAAAACTTGCCGGGGGAACTTACCCACTATCCCTCGTCCCTGTGCCTACAGCAGCCTTCGGCAAAAACGGTGTACCACAGGGAACCGCAGCGACGAACGGTCAAGGCTGCCCACCATGCTGTGGGCTTCCGGCTGGAATCCTCCTTCACGTGCAGATATCCGCTCGAGTCGGCCACTTTCCCGCTGCCGAGATCAGTTGCCGGCTCCACAGCAACGAGACCGCAAACCTGTAGAGGAAGGGGAGTTTGGGGGACAGCCAACCTCTGGGAGGTCTCCCCCCCGGGCGGTTTGGGAGGGGCAGGCGGGGGGGGGGGGACATGGGTCTCAGGCCTCGGGCGTTTTTTATGAATTTTGGGCTTTCTTTCCTACCAGAGGAGCCCAAGCATAAATTCTGCTGGCTCCTCCTCCTGGCCACCATTTTAGGTTTGGTGACCTGGTGGCCGGGAGTTAGCTTAGTGAATTTTTTCTTGTGTGGCTTAGCGTTGTGTTTGATTAGTCTTTTCGACGTAATTCTGTGTAATTATGGCGGCGGAAGATTACAGGGTTTTAGAAGCCATTGGGCTTCTCAGTGAGGTGGGTAGATTAGATTTAGTGATTAGTAATGTGGAGGGCCCTTCGCGCCCTCACCGTCAAGCTTCCGACGGTGTGGCCGCTGTGGTGGCGGCCTGTGTCACACCGAAGCGCTCCCGCTTGGGGGCGCTGAGCGAACGTGGTCGTTCGCGTACCAGGAAAACGGCACAGCAGCGGACGAAGGAAGTGGTGAGCGCCGAAAACCAGCGGTCTTTTGAGCCGGTAAGACCCGCGTTGGTGGGGGCTTTGTCAGCGGGGGTGCCGCAGGAGCTGTCTCTTGCTCCGACTGCGTTAATGCGGGCGGGCTCTGTGGTGGCGCAGCTTGGGAGGAGAGGTGCGCAGCGCGGAGGCCAGAAGCGTTCTGCGTTGGCCTCCGCGGTGATGACTGAGGCAGTGGCTCGGGGGGCTGGGGGAGCGGGTGAGCGTCACACGCTCCCCGTCTCTCCCTCAGCAGAACTTTTTGCCGATTGAAGGAGGGGGCCAGGCTTTCAATGAGGCCTTGGGGTCGGAGCATAATCGTCCCATTTTGAGTGGTCAGGAGGTCATGGTGCAGCAAAAGCGTCTTCAGGTGCAAACTGCAGGAGAAGTTTTTGATCAGGTTGCGTCAGGGCAATTCAGTCCTTTGTTGTTTTCCCGGAGTTTCCATTAGGGATGAAGTACTTTCTGTTCATAGTGGGTCGGTGGGGGAAGGTGAGTGAGCTCAGACATGGGGTTGGGTGGATATGTCTGTTGGAGCGCTTGGACAGGAAACAGGTAAGGTGACTTCCCCTGTTTATTCCTTGGGTTCTAGCAGGGTGGTGCCTATTAATTTGTTGCAGGCTGGCTCTCTTTCTTCGTCAGGGGTGGTGAAAAAAGGGCTTGGTGTGGGAGCACGGTCTTGGGAAGGTCTGGATGTTTTTCCTTCTTGGTCTGAGGGTATTCGTGATTCGGTCAGGGGCAGGAGTGGAGTGGGGCTTGGTTTTCAGGGAGAGTCGGGGCAGGCTTTGAACTTGCATAAGCCTAGTTTGGGGAGTCAAATGTTAGAGGCTCATGATGTTTTAGTTCAGAAACAGGTGACGTCTGGTGGTCAAGCTCAAGGTCCTGCGTCAGCTGTATTACAGGCTATGCTGGATTGGAGCAGTCATCATAGGGTTTGTTTTCAGTCAGGTGATGTGGTGTTGCAAGATGAAAGGTTCATGCAGGGAGATGTTGTAAAGGGGTCAGTTGGTCATGGTGTAGTTCATTGTCAGGGTCCCGGCACATCAGTCCAGCCTTTTTCTTTTCAGGTTAGGGATCAGCGTGGGACAGCAGACTCGGTAGGGCGGAGTCCAGCCCATTTTCGCCGAGGAGAAGGGAGGGTGGAGCCAAGCGCGGCACATTCCGTACCGTCGGGGGATCCCGGCGCGGTCAGCAGATGCAGGTCCAGCGCGACCTCGCTGGCCCCTACATATCTTCACTCACGACAGATGGATTTTTCTGCTGCAAATATTTACAGGAGTAGTAGAAAGTCGGAGGAGTACCGGCGCGTACAGTCAGCTCCCCCTTTGAGTGTTCAACAGAGGGTTGGTAAGGCCCAATCTAGTGTGGTAGAGCAAGGTAAAGCTCATAAAAGGTTGCTGGCGCCAAGTCCTCCCCGGTTGGAGGAATCCTTACTTTTGGATTATGATGAGGAGAGCCCTGAGGAAGGGGAAATACATGATACTGTGTCTGGGGGGGGGCATTCTCATGCTTCTCATAGTATTTTACAGGCACCGGTGGCGGTGCAAGCAAAGAAAGTGGTGGTGTCCGGACCAGCTGGAGAGCGCGGCCCCGCAGGAAGGGTTCCTCGGATGGTGGACAACGTGGACCAAAGGACATGGAGGTCGGGCCAGGGCAAACCCCCGTGTTGAATCCAGGTGAGCTTCGTGACCCACAGGCCAAACCAAAAATGGTGTCGTGGGGATCGGGGGTGAGCCTGTAGAGGGTGAATCAAGAGGTAAATTGTTTAAGGGCCGCTATGTTAAAGATCAAGGGGTAGGTACAGGTGAGGATGAGAAGGCGGCCTCTAAGGTTGACAGTGGCATGTGCTCAGAGACTGCAGGGGAAGGGAAAGATCCTTTGCATAGTAAGGAACTGAAAATTAAGAAATGACCCTACATGGGTGTCACTAAGCCTTTAGGAGCACATTTGATGCTCTCCACTAAAGAAAGGATTTGGAAAGGTGAGTATGTGGAGCTTCTGAAGCTGCTACATAGGGAAGTGTGTTCTAAGGAAGGCTCAAAAGAGGAAGAGTATGAGCTAGCTAAGCGCCCTAAGGTACCGCTGACTATTGAGAACTGGATGTCAGCATTTTTAATCTACGCTAGTGTGTACTGCGAAAAGTTTCCTGAGCGCTGCGTTGCATTATTTAAATACATGGATGTTATCAGGAAAGCTCAGATCACTGGCAGTGGTTTTGCTTGGGCACAATATTTTGAGGAGTTCAGGGCCCGTATGGCGTGGGATCCTGACGCCAAGTGGGGCGAATTGGACACTGATCTTTGGCAGCACACAATGGGTGTTTCAGTGGGTGGTAAGACCATTTTCACAGCTAGTGGCTTACCGTTAGTTTACCGGCCCTTTCAAGGAAAACCCACCAGGGGAGGGGTGGGAAACACGGCAGGCACACAATCAGGAGGGGGGGCTTGTTGGGATTTTAACAAAGGGTTCTGTTCAAGGGAATTTTGCAGATTCCGACATGAATGCTCCCAATGTGGTAGAAAACACCCTTCAGTCAAATGCTGGGGGCCTAGACCGACAGGGGGACAACAGTGGACGCAGCAGGGTGCTGGCACGTCCGGCCCCTCCCAACAATCCCAGGCTAACAGAGTGGGGAAGAGTGCTGCTGGAGTTGGGCCCAAAGGCTCGTACTCCGGTTAAATTGGTCCAGTTGGCTGACAGTCTGTCGGAATTTGGTGATGTGCGAGCTCAGGAAATTTTGTTGACTGGTTTTCGTGAAGGTTTCAGATTGGGTTATACAGGTCCTCGTTTACGGCGTTGGTCCAGGAATTTAAAATCGGCTGATGAGCTCCCAACAGTGGTACAGAACAAACTGAATAAAGAGGTTTTTGCAGGAAGAATGGCAGGCCCCTTTGATGATTGGCCTTTGGAAGATTTGATAATTTCACCTATAGGAGTGGTTCCTAAGAAGGAGCCTGGTCAGTATAGGTTGATTCAACACTTATCATGGCCAGAAGGGGCATCAGTGAATGATTTTATTGATGAAGAGTCAGCTTCAGTGTCCTATTCTTCTGTTGATGTGGCCATGTCTTTGGTGGTAGCAGCGGGTCCCTTAGCCGAAATGGCAAAATGCGACACCAAATCTGCATTTAGACTGCTTCCAGTCCATCCTGAAGACTGGTGTCTTCTGGGTATCCATTTCCATGGTAAATGGTACGTGGACAAAGCACTGCCAATGGGTTGCTCGATTTCCTGTGCCCTTTTTGAAACTTTTAGCACCTTCTTGCAGTGGTTTTTCACTCGCCGTTCTGGTCATGAACTTGTCACGCATTATCTAGATGATTTCTTTTTTGTGGGGCCTCAGGGATCATCTGAGTGTCAGGCAGCATTGGACACTTTTCAACAACTTATGGATTATTTGGGAGTACCTTTGGCTCCGGAAAAGACCATGGGTCCATGTGAGACCATGTCTTTTTTGGGAATTGAGCTTGATTCAGGAATCATGCAAGCTCGTTTGCCACAGGATAAGAAGATGAAAATGCTGGATCTTTTACAGACAATGTTGGCAAAACCAAAGGTTACTGTGAAAGAGGTACAGGTTCTGTTGGGTCATTTGAATTTTGCCTGCAGAGTGGTGAGAGCGGGCAGAACCTTTTGTAGGCGTCTAGGCAGGGCTCTGTCGGGACATCATTTGCCCCATCACCGTGTGAGATTGACTGCTGGAGTGAAAGAGGATTTGTGGATGTGGTCCACCTTTTTGCATTTCTTTAACGGGGTTCCTTTGGCTCGGGAGGAGGACTGGCTGTGGGAGGTTCAAATTTTTTCAGACGCGGCAGGCAGTGATAGTTTTGGAGTGTACCGGCAAGGCAGATGGTGTGCGGAGAAGTGGCCGGAATCGTGGAAGGATGGTGGCAGAAGCATTGCTTTTTTGGAACTGTTTCCAGTGGTTGTTGCTTTGACGCTGTGGGGGCAGCAGTTTGCTCACAAGAAGGTTCTGTTTCGAATTGACAATCAGGCTGTAGTGGACATCATTAACAGACAGTCTGCCAGGGATCCCCAGATTCTGAAATTGCTGCGAGTCTTTGTGTTAGGGTGCCTTAGGTATGACATCTGCTTTAGGGCTCTGCACATTCCTGGTGTGGACAATGACATTGCGGATGCTTTGTCTCGTTCACAGTGGGAGAGGTTCTATGGGCTTGCCTTGGAGGCGGACAGAACACCAACACGCATGCCGGAGCACCAATGGGAGGTCGGCAGCACAGGGTCCTTCAGTTGGTGGTAGGTTCTTTGTCTTCATCTACTCAAGCCGCATATGACCTGGCTTGGAGAGAGTTTTTGGCATCTGGAGCTCTCAGGCGTGAACCTGGCTGGAGGCGTTTGGATGATGGGGTTCAATTTATTCTGTCTTTGATTGATAAAGGGTTATCCAAAGTTACTATTGCCGGGAAGTTAGCAGGCATCTCCTTCATGGATAAACTCCTTTGGGGTTACTCTCCTTCTGCAGGTGAAGTAGGGAGGAGATTGTTGGAGGGGTGGTCACGAGAACGCAGTGTACATCAGTCATTTCGGAATCCCTTGTCGTGGCAGACTCTAGCCCGGGTGGTGGAGGCACTTCCTTTTGTATGTACGGATGATTTTGAGGTCTGCCTGTTTTCCACACTTATGGTGTGGATGTTTTTTGGTGCATTCAGGGTTTCTGAGTTGCTGGGTTCTAAGTTTAATGTGGGTGTTAGGTGGGGGGATGTTCATTTGTCCGAGAAGGGTGTTCACATATGGCTACATCGTTCAAAAACGGATCAAAGAGGCAGAGCTAAAGGGGTCTGGTTGGAAGCCTCTTCCCCTTTTGAGACGTGTCCCTTGCAGTGGGCTAGGAGATGGTGTACTGTTTCTGGTGGGGATATGGCGGCTGGCGTTTTTCAGCACGCAAATGGCGTCAGGGTTACTGATTATCAATTGCGCATGGTCCTACGCAAAGCGTTAAAGAGCATTGGTCTGGATGAAACGAAATTTGGCACTCATTCCTTCCGAATTGGGGCAGCCACCGAGGCGCATAATCGGGGTTGGTCTGGGCAAGATATCATGCGCTTAGGGCGTTGGTCATCCAAGTGTTTCCAGCGATATGTGCGACCTGGAGTGGGCGAGGCGCTGGCGTCATCCTCTTTGTCTTAAACTTTGATGCTGCTTTTCTAATTCCAGGTTCGGTGGCTGGTCCCCGGTCCACGGCTCTGACCATTTGGATTGTGGGCCATTCATTCGTGAAGTGGGCGCAGATTCAAGCACGAAATAGCCATTTTGGAACACTGCTTGGGTTTAATGAACGTTTTTTCAATGTTGTTTGGAGAGGTAAAGGGGGGATGTGTTGGAAGGAATTGATTCCAGCTCTGAATTCCTGGTTGGGTGGGGGTCATTGTCCTGATGTTTTAGTTATTCACCTGGGGGAAAATGATCTTTGCAAGGTTATGGGAGTGGTTCTTTTATGCGCTATTAAAAAGGATCTTTCTCTATTGAAGCAGCAGTGGGCGGGTTGTCATGTCTTTTGGACGGAATTGGTCCCTAGGAGATCTTGGAGAGGAGCTAACAAACCCAAGGCGATTGATAAGGCCCGGAAAAAGATCACCACAGAGGTTTCCAAGTGTTGCAGGGATTTGGGTTTTGGTCGAGTGTCACATGGTGACATCAGGTTTGATGCCATGGAGTTTTTTCGGGATGATGGTGTTCACCTTTCTCGTTTGGGTTTGGACTTGTATCTTTTGGAGTTGCGTGAAGTTTTGTCACGCGGTTTTAAAATTCAGGAGTTTGCTGGTTAATTCCCCTTTTCCTTAGCTCTTTAGTGCATTTGCAAGGTTTCGGGGGCAGAAAGGGGGGTGTATTTCTCCCCCCCCGCTTTCTGGGTGGCGGGGTTTAGTTGTTTTTCTCAGGCTTGGTAAGTTTGTGGTTGGTTTTTACTTGGTTGGCACATTCGGCAGGGGGAATTGGACATGTTGACGGTTTGTGATGGTTGCATATGTTGGGGGACCAAGAGGGGTTTGAGGGCAAAATGTGGAGTTTGTTTTATGGTTTGGAGGGTTTGATAATTTGAAATGTTTATGCGGGGTGTTTGCATTGTTGGTTTTGTAACTACGTAATGCTTGGGTGGGGGCGGGGTCAATGACGTTTTAGGGGTGGGGGTGGGATGGGGGTAATTAAGGTAGTATATTTTATTTAGTGAGGTTTAGTTTTGTAAGGCATTGGCCGAGGTTTTAATTTGTTAATGTGCACCTGTTTCAATAAAGCGGCCTTTTTCACACACATACTTTGTCTGGTGGTCTGCTCCGCCCATTCGCCCTCCCTCCCAAACAAAAGATGTAAAGCAAATTTACGGGCCGCTGGTGGCCCTCGGTTTCCTCTGCACATCGCATGTCAGAGACCCCGCAGCTCTTAAATTCCAGCAACACCGTCCCTTGAGCCAACCTGAAAAATAGAAGAAAAAGAATTACAGCCTCCTAGAGGCTGGAGGGGTAGGCTGTGGAGCGCGGAGTCAGAAGCCGACTCCCGCGCTACCCGGCCTTTTAACCCCTCATCCGCCAGGCCGGATCTAACCGGCCTGGCCTTTGTTCCATAGTGACCCAGAAGTGATTCGATCACTTCTGGGTCACAAGGGGACACAGGGCCCAATCCACATTGAGGCACGCCCGCCGCGTCATGGTGACGCGATGGGAGCGCGCCCCAACATCGAGAGCGGGTGGGGGCTGGTGCGCCCCGCCATACCTGCGGCAGGCCGATGTTGGCCCCACCTATCTCATCTGCGGCACCGAATGAAGGACAGTGCGCCAGCAGGGCAATCCAGGAGTTAAGGAAGGCTTGAGCTTAGGGTGTAGGTGCTGTGTCTCTGGTGTCTACTTTAGACTAGAGGGAGGAACACAGAGAGCTGCGATTGTGCAACTCCTACGTGGGAGTGCTTGATGAACAATAGGAGCCTGCCTGCGCGGCTCATAACAGACACAGGAAGAAGAATACCAATCTTGTTGGTTGCATTTGTGGCTCCAATTCTTAAAGTATTTTCTCTGTACACGTTTTGGTCATGCAGTCATGAGAGAGAAGCAGCCTCTAGTGGCTTCTCTGATGCAGCAGAATGATCCTGGGCGGTCCGGCTGGTCCACTGGAAGTAAAGTAGTAGTGGTGGTGTTCATTCTCCTGGTGACAATGGCACTATTTGGGGTAGTCTGGTATTTAGAGGAACAATACCCTGTACAGACTTTAATAGGGACTGCCCCGGCTCCAGCAGAGCACTCGTTTATTACTTTGGCCTCGCAAAAAGAAAGACATAGACAAACTTACACTCAGAATGCAGTCATCCAAATGCTTCATCAAGTACATAGCACTACTAATGCCATTAAATGTTGGGTGTGTGGACTACTCCCTTCAGTTATACATAAAAACGACCTACTGATATTGTTGCCCTTGTCATATTTAGATAGCTGTAAAGCCTGGTTTCAACTGCTCTCTATGGTTTATATGCATTACTATGCGGATGCGATGAAAATGACTCAGCCTGACTATGAGGCGGGTTTAGATTACATGGTGGTACCTCAAGGATATACACCTGGGACAGATGGAAAGGAGGGTACCATACACCCTGATGCCTGTATGAATGTTTTCATAGTTCACGGAAATGTCACATGGTTTCAAAATGAAGTACTAGACTTCCAACGATTCAATGTCACTGAATATTTTAAATGTTTAAAAGAGCGCAATATCACTGAACATAAAGCTATACCTGTCCCTGTGATAAATGCAACAGCTTGTTTCTGTGTTCAAGGGTCCGGGAATGTTTCCGTAGGACAGAGCCATTGTAATTATATCTACCAATTGAATACCACTAGTAGTCCACCCTTGCTGACATCCCCAAATGTATATTTCATCACATGGGAAACAAGCTTATACCTGGCTTCCTAGAAGGTGGTCTGGCTGGTGTTATCTCTCCTTCCTCCTGCCACCTTTTTATCTTGCACCGTCCAATTACCACAAAGATCATAAGTTGCATCGTAGGGAACTTCCTGTGCACAGAATTAAAAGAGTTGTCAATACAGATGATATTGATCAAACAGATACCTCCCTACAGCAATTCACCGATATAATGAAGAGTATTGTGCGGTTCTGGGGTCCCATGTTTAATAGCTGTGACATACGTCGCCTTGCCAGAGTAGTTGAGGGAGTCATTAACACTATTACTGGTACACTAACTAATATTACAGTTGAGCACCAAGCTACAAGATTCGATTCGCATCAAAATCGAATGGTTTTAGATGTCATTCTAGCTGACAGGGGTGGAGCATGCCGCGTCATCTGCAGCAGTTGCTGCGTTTATATACCCGATAGTGCCCAGGATGTATATTCTGCAATACAGAAATTACACAAACTTGCCTCAGAGATCCACCAAGACACTGGTTCATGGTCCCTCACAGAGAGGCTCTGGGGTCTGCTGGCTTCATGGGGTTGGAAGATATTTCTTGTCCTAAGAGCCAACGCAGGGATCATCTTTGCCTGTTGTTTGTGCATCAATTGCCTCCCAGCCTGTTGCACGTATTGTGTGAGTAAACTCACCACCAACATTACACTGCCCAAACAGAATAAGTACTCTCCCATGATAATGCAAGAAATTCAGTCAATTATGCTGATCGACAAGGTAATATTTGAGTATTAGATGACATTTCTGATGTTCACATTTGCTCTGATTTCGTTTTGCAATATGAATGACTACGTAATTCTCCTCTTCCCACTAAGAATTGTAAAGACCCTGTCGAATAGCAATAAAGCTTTCAGCCGCTTATGCTAAAAGGAGGGTCTGTTAGGTTTGAAATTCCCCTTCCTGTTGTGCACTTAAAATGCTATATTAGGTTAGCAATAAGTGGCTAAATAGACGCCATTTGTATTCACGTTATGCAACCCACTAAGTTATCTTCGCAATATGTAAGCTTTAGTTAGCTCGTGTGACTTAATTTTGTATTTCGTCATCACTAGAAGACTACTTGGGCTGTGCTCGTACTAGGCATTGTTTCTCAATCTGCTTGCCTCAGCAGAACACTGTACTTCGTTATTATTTTCCCTCCTGTTGAAGGCAGTAACCCTACTTGCTAATGAACTGATGTTCTTTCCGTGCATTCCAATTTCAATGTGTAGCACTGCTCCCACGTTAGAAGACGCGGAGACTCGGCGCAGTAGCCTTGGAGTACTGATAGTGCACCCATCTGTCAGGTGTCAGCTCATCTCTATGTGCCTCCTTTTGTTAATGCCCGGCTCAAGCCAGTAACTTTCAGTTAGAGGCATGGCGAAGTCTCCCAGAAAGGTTTATCTAATATTACAGAAAGCTGGGTGTCAGTCCCCTCGGCAGACATCTTAGGGTGAAGGCTTGACTTGGCTCCTCTGCAGAGTATTTGCTGAATAAACGTACGTTTGTATTCTCTACTGTCTGACCGACTCTTCATTTTGGGGAAGGTATAGCAGGTGGTTGTACATACCCTGCATGGCCCTAGAGGGCTCCGCCCCTCATAGTTAATACAGTTTATGTACAAATTCTTCTGGGCAATCACAATCAAGGCACCGTAAATTATGCTGTGAGGGTTGACGTCGTTTTGGCTTATATGCAATGTTAGGCCATCATCAAGACCAGGTTACAAAATGTGTTACAATGCTGTATAAGGAACTAAAGAATATATATTGTTAAGAGAGAGGCCCCCTGCTAGAAAAGTACTGGTCCTTAAGGCAGGGACTAATAAATCAAATGTACAGACTTAGGGCAACAAAATTATAAACATAACTATGATTTCAACAAGTAGTAACATGCCAACATAGCGGAAAGGTGAGTGTAGACAGGACCAGGTACCGATACAAGATGTCCCGTGGAGCAATACTAAGGCACAATGGCTGATTAAATGACGGGCCAATTGATGTGTTTCTTCTCTTGAAAAATCCAAAGCACTAACTTATTTTGACTAAGGAAACCTGTCTACACTCTGGATGTACTCCGAATCACCTGATCTGATAGGGTTTATCATTACTCTGGAAGGACATTTGGGCTAGCAAACTGTACGATACTGATCGGGAACTTTCTTCACGTACAATTGATGTTGAAAGATTCAATCCGTGGTCCTAGGATATATTTCCTCAAACTCACGAATTTGAATGAGAGGATCTGAAGTGACTCAGAACTTTCTGGTGTATATTCACCTTTTATCTACCAAAAATTGATAAAGATATCTAATATATGAATCATTGTGGCCTACCATGACTAGTGACTCTTGCAATCAACTCGCAAGATACTATATTTGAGCCCTGATGAAGTTCCACTGGAACGAAACGCGTTGGCTGTTGCGGAGGCTTTTAAAAAAAAGAATTTGAACAATAAAGCTTTTTCGAAGACCTTTGGAGACCGGTTGAACTGTATTCTTTTGTGCACCGTCCATTTTGGAAAAGCATCCTAACATGTAATTGTGTTGTTCCATTCGTCCAGGGTGTTGAGGCCATGTTCAACTGTCTGGCAGCAGGCTATCCACCTACATTCACATTGGTTCAGTAACTGTTGCAGATTACCACCTCTTTATGGTAAGGTGTGTTTGGCTATGACCTGCCATACGAAGTCCAGTTTATTGTGGTTTTGTTCTTGGAAGTGTTGTTCCAACAGGGCATTTAGGGCACCACACCTGATGCGACTTCGATGTTCAATTATTATGTCCTAAACCATCTGAGTGGTCTGTCCAATGTAATGGAGACTACAGGGGCATCGAATGGCATATATGACGTGGCTGGATCTACAGTTCATGAAGCTTTTTAGCGGGTACGCCACATCATTGTACTTAAACTCCTTAGTGTGAAGTATGGAGGAGCAGGCAACATATCTCTGGGATTTATAGTGCCCCTAATGGGGGTAAGACCCCAGGCTAATGTAATTGAAGCGTCATTGTTGGGTTTAATGGGCCAAGTAATGGCATGGTCCAGGTGGTCTGATAGATTGCGTCCTCACTGGTATGCGAATAGAAGGGGATCTTGGAATTTTTCAAGGGTCCTTAGAGTGCTCCAGTTTTTTTTTATGATTTCGCAGACTTTGTTACTTGATGTCGAAAAAGTGGAGACAAAAGCATACGAGTATTTCCACGTTTTTCCTCTGGCATGAGAAGGATTTCCCTGAGATTATACCAGGCCCGTGTGCGTGCTCTGGTAACCAGTTTCTTGGGGTAGCCACGTTGGGTGAGTGTCCGCGAAGATCGCTGCCTCTAGAAGTAATCCTTTCTCCATTTGTAGTTACGACGGATCTGGAGGAATTGCCCAAAGGGTAAGCTAACACGGAAGCCTCGTGGGTGGAAACTCTTGTAGAGTAAGAGAGTATTCCATTTCATCGGTTTCCTATAGAAAGAGGTTCCTATTTACTCATCTACGATTAGAAGAGTCAGCTCCAGGGGGGCGGGGTGGCAAGGCTGCCGACCAAGATGGCTGCGCAGCGCTGAAGCTCCGCCAGTGAACCCGACATCCTAGGCCCATCCTGCCTTAAATTTGTGCCGTCCTTCCGGTCGACATGGAATGGAAAAGACAAGGGGACCCAAATATAATCGGTTAGGGACCTTGTGTAAGTTAATCGTTTCTAAAGACAATGGTCCCTAGACAATCAGAACAGAGTTAATAAATAATAGACTCAGTCAGTACTTAATCCCTCTGTCCAGCCGGACAGGAATTTCATATGTAATCAAAGAAGGTTTTAAGTAATACAGAGAAATCAATATAAGTGGGACACAAGCCTGCATCCAACTTAACGAGAAAGGACATAACAAAGTAAAGGGTTCAGGCAAAAAAGAGTTTGTTTGTGTAGAGCCCATTTCAAATGGATCAAACAGAATATAAATGAGACACTATTACATATTAGACTTGCCAGTTTGGAAAATGTATATGGTGTACAAAGTGTCGACGGCGTTTCGATCTCTTAAGTAAATGCTGGGATCATCTTCATGACATTTTAATTAGTATGCCTGTATATAAAAGCCTATATAATGGCAAAATTGTCCGGTAGGTAAGGGCCCTAATAGGGGGACGTGGTTTCAACGTTTAATGAGAGTACAAAGTGCACTTGAGCACGGACGGTGGATCTATCCTGAAAGAGATGAGGTACTGAGATGCACAATGGCAAGGAAGAAAAACCAATTGATGAGGGTGACGCTGTGGCTATGGTATTATGTGGGGTATCCGGCGTATTGTTACAGGAAGGCGAAAATCCTAGGAATAAGTTATATTGGAACTCACGGCAAATGGTGAGTAGTGGAATGCCAAAGTCGCAGGTACTGGTGTGCCAGAATCGGCAAGAGTAGTGCGAGCCGCGTTCGCGAGCTCAATTCAAAGTGCGAGCCAAGGCGGGATCGGGTCTGGATCAGGGCACAGCATGAGTTTCTGGTCTTTCTCATCTACGACTTGAAGAGTCAGATCCAGGTGTAGTGTAGTTCCTATATTCCCAATAGGCTCTGCGCATTGCAATAATATATCTTATTGATTTGACGTAGGACTGAGGTATATACTAAACTTAATTGTGTGTGTGCCAGCTAACTCAAAGGTCACTAGAATCTTTCTGGAATACGCAACAAGGGATTCGTTTCTGACAACCGTATAAACATGACAACTTTGTTTCCCAAGAATAAGAATATATCTCTCAGTCGCGGAAACAATAGATAAGTATTTCACTTAGTCAATCGTGCATGCTTTGTTTCAACAGAGTTGCAGAGAAATAGAGAGATGGGCGTTTTCAATAAAAAGGATTATTGAACAGTCTTCTTTCTCATGCAAGAGAAGTGAACTACTACACTCGTTATGCAGACTGCAAAGTATAATGCACACAGCGAGAATAGTATTATAAAATAATACTGTAAGAGCATTGTTTGGTTTCTAAGCCATATAAAAATACATACATAAATAACATTGACTAAATACTCAACTGGTGCTTCTAAAATACGCCTACCCCAATGTGCCTAACCTAAGTCTAGTACGAGGGAAGAAGTAAGTATTGTTTAGCATAGGTTTAATTGTTTTTTGCCAAGAATCTACCGAAGGTTTCTATAGGTTCTAATCAGCTCCATACCTTGGTTTAGAATGAGGGATGTCTGGTACCTCTGTCTCGGGACTCGATTTCCCAACACCCCGCAAGGAGAGCCGGAAACACTGGAGCTGGATTCTCGGCAGGAGAAAGGCAGCTTACTGATCAGTGCATCAGCTAAAGAGTCGGCTTCCTTCTGCACTTGCTGTAGCGAGCTGAGTCGGGCAAGTAGGTCTTCGAACTGCTCCGAAGCACCGTATCTTGCTAGAGCAAGTGAAGGTATATTTATACCTTGAAGGTGTTTAGGAATGCCATAGTTTGATGTAAAGTCGGGCATATGAACGTCAGGAAAGAACTCCTAGGGAATAGTTGTTCTTTGTAAAGTACATGAGCTCTTGGACAAATCAATATTCAAGCAAATGGAAGTTCCCTAGCTGCTTACAGACATGGCCATAAGCAAATCAGTCTGACCCTGTGCCTCATGGGAACAGTCCAGCCCGAACTACCAAGCCATGCCTTCCCTGGACCGGAAACAAGCTTCCTAGGACCGGTTTCTGGCATTTCAGCAGTCTTCAGCTAGGCTTGCTTGAATCCAGTGGCAAAGTGAGCAAGGGACTCACGTCTGAGCATACCCTGCCAACTTATGGCGAACAAAGCGGTACAAAAGGGGAAATACATGGCTTGGCAGTTCGGTCTGGACTGTTCCCATGAGGCACAGCGTCAAGGCTGATTTGCATATGGCCATGTCTGAACTGGGGTGGTGTGGTGAGCAAAAAAACAATGGATTTAGGCCCAGATCTCTGTACTGGGGTGAATGTATGACATTGTTCTGCATTCTGTCCATCAACTGTTGTTTTTGCACACAACAGAGGTGGGCGGGATGGCCAGGAAGCCGACCAAGATGGCTGGGCAGCGCTGAAGCTCCGCCAGTGAACCCGACGTCCTAGGGACATCCTGCCTTTAATTTGTGCTATCCTTCCAGTCAACAGCGGCATCACGTGCAGGAAAGTGCCCCCCTATCGCAGTGTCGACTTGGTCGGCCATAGTGTGGAAGATCCTGCGAGCGGAGGCCGCCGAGCCTGGGAGGGCAGCGCTGCACGTGGCCTGGAGCGGGGCTGCGCGCATTGGCTGACTCCCTAAGCGCCCACTGCAACATCCTGAAGGAGAAGAGAAGTCCAAGTTCCCACCGGATTGTAGTTGAACGAGTCCTGAGGCCTGGCCCCCCTGTTTTGACCTTAATCCTGCAGCTCTCAAGTAGACCGGCCCGCGTTGCTCCCGGAGCCCACGCGGTGCACTTGCCTGGCCATTTGGGGTGAAGCCGGATAGGGCATCACGGGGAGCAGAGGGCTGAAAATCAAGGGCGCGCTGCTGGCCTGTCACGCGCACAGCGCGCCTGCATTGGAGAGCTGTTTTTCTCTTGCAACCAGACATGCTGCAGCCCTTCTCCCCTGACCCTGACTGGGATGTGGAGTACCTGAACAGCACCGTGAAGGTGCTGGCCGGCACTTCAGCTTGACACGAGACCAGGGAAGGTGCACAATCTCCTGCTGCTTTGAGCTACCAGATACCAGGGCCCCAGAGTAAGCTTAGTTGCCATATTCTGGGCGGGTATATTGCTTTTGCCATGTTTGGCCCCCGCAGGCACTTCATGGCCCGGGGTCCCTCTAGCCACTAACACCAGACTCATGGGGCGAAATATGGGTCGCAAAGACCCCAAGCAAAGACTAGTGCAATTTAGTAAGCCACCTGAAAAGTCTGTGGAGTCTGGAGACCTAATGGCAGAGGGGGGAGCGCTCTGCTGCTGGAACTGAGCGTGGGCTTTAAGGCCCTAGAAGGTTTCTTTGACATACTAGAAAAGCGATTAGATACCATGGGCGCCAAACTGAATGTACATGAGAAGCGCCTGGACAATGCGGAGGGCAGAGTGTTTGATCTAGAGTTTGGAGTGGCTCAATCAACCAAGGGCTTAGACCGAATGGAAAAGATCCTCAAAGATCTCATCATGAAAAATGAAGATTTGTAGGCGCGCAGTAGGCGCAACAATGTACATAAGTAATTTATTGTATGAGTTACTTAAAACCTTAACAAAATCGCTCAACGGTGAAAGATCATAAAAAAAATGCATTTACATTATTTATAACGTCCAACAATAAAAAAGCAATATAGCACAGTTTATGTTAGCTACACAGCATGTTCCGTTCATCTGGTTTGTACCGTGCTCATACGGAGTATCAGTTCATCCGATAATCCGATGTGCATTGAGCGGTCCTTGTTTCCCCTTATTTATTTATTTTTTAAATATCTTTATTGGTCTTTTTCACATTATTCCATTCCCTTACAATACATAGCAAAGTTAAAATTGTGAATAATGCAATATATGAACACACTGGCACCACACTGATCTCAGCGTTTTTCATGATCGAGGAATCGATATCTCCGGACCGCCAGGAACCACAAGCCAGTATGGGAAGACTGAGGTATTTGACCTGCATGGGGCGTGTAGTCTCCATTTGACTGCCCCTGCTGTGTTTGTGAAAATTGGTTGTAGCAGTACAAAGGGTAGCAGCCGTGAACTTTCCAATGATCTGAGGCTCCCCTCATCACTTACCTGAAGTGCTAGCACGGACCTACTGTTTTGCCTCACTCTACCACGCCACCTTCCCAGTTTGGCCGACACAGTGCTTTCTGGGACATGCTGTTCTGCAATGGAATACGAACTACTATGGGTGTGCCGACCACATCAGGGGGAGGAGCGCTAGGTGCTAGCAGGTACTTTTAAACAGGATGGAGCCAATAGGTAATGGACATGCTACAGTGTTGGGCTCTGAGGAAGGCTAGAGCGCCGAAATGCATACACCGCCACTGAGACCATTCGAATAAAGCGTGCTGGTTGCTCTGAAATCCCCTTTGGCCTCTGAGTTCTTCTTTCGAGGGATTGTTTCGTTATATATATATATATATATATATATATATATATATACTAGCAGCCAGTCCCGACATTGTCCGGGTATGAATTGTTGCCGGCCAGTAGTATATTGTTTTGTAGGATTTCGTTTTGATAGCATTTCTTATCTGTGACCGGCCTGTGAAACGCTCAGATTCACAGCGCACTGCTGATACACTTAAGAGTGCACGTTCAGTAGTGTGTGAACTCGAGTTTCCCTACTTTATTTTTCCTTGCAATATTATATAGCGCAAACTCGACAACATGGCATGAGCACAATTTACATTACAGAAGAACACATTCATTTGTGGTAGGCACGGGGGGACAAAGCGATTTGCCTGGAATCACAGGATGTTGAGCTGATGCCGAGATTCGAACGTAGCTCCCCAGCTCTAAAGTTTGCAATTCTAGAACTTGTGGCGGGAGGTGTGTCTAAAAGTGTATGTCGGTGTTCGCCATCAATGAGAGAGACCTGTGCATTTTTCAAATGGGTGGTGAAAAAATACGAGTATGTTGCTGGAGATGTGGGCCACCGTGCCACCAATGTACTTACTGGGGGAGGGTAAACACCCATTATTCCGCAACTTTCTTTCCGTGTACCATCACTCCGCATACTTTCATTACGAAAGTACCATGACTCCGCAATGCAATTATAACGCATGGCATTACATTTTATAAAATTTGTTGTAAATGCATGAATGGTAAAAGCATGTTTTTTTTTGATGTTTGGATAAGGTAAGTATGGGTATAGAGGTATATGTTTTGGGGTACTGAGGTATATGTTTTGGGGTGTTAAGGTATTTTAAGGGTTCAGATATAGTTTTGGGTTATGGGGTACAGGAGTAGTTTTAGGGTTTAGGGATAGGTATGGTTTTGGGGTACAGTGGTATTTTTAGGGTTCAGGGCTAGGTTTGGGTTTTGGGGTACAGTGGTATTTTTAGGGTTCAGGGGTAGGTTTGGGTTTTGAGGTACATGGGTATTTATAGGGTTCAGGGCTACGTTTGGGTTTTGGGTTACAGGGGTATTTTTAGGGTTTAGGGATAGGTTTGGGTTTTGGGGTACAGGGTATATGTATAGGGTTAAGATGGGTTAGTGTTTAAGGGTGTTGGGGTATTTTGAGTAAGGGTGGGTTATGATTATGGGGTGCAGGGATATTTAAAGGGAACAGGGTGGGATTAGCACACGATATGAGACATGGCATGAAGGGCGGAACGTACCACACGCCCCCAGCACATGCCCACAGCACAACGCAGACACGCCCACAAGGGACTACTTTGCTGGCACGGTTCTTTTACCTTTTAAATGTATATGGTGGGCATCTGCATAGCCTATGTCCTACTGCTGCAACTGCCCTTTCCAACGCAGTATTGGGTGTTGTGATTGGTGCTGTGGTTCCTGAGATTACCAGCCTCAAAGGTTTGGGCTCTCTCTTTATTATATATATATATATATCTGCAAAACGTCGCAGATCAACCTCGCAGGCATGCGAAATCACGAGCGTGGACCCGATTTGTAGAGGATTATTTTATTTCCTTTTTAGCAAAAAGTCACGACGCGTTTCGGCCGTCCAAGCGGCCTTGATCACATGACCTACGCAATCTGACAGCCATATTTAAAGTGCACATGCATCATTTTAGTCATAGACATAAAGACAATACTGTCATGTTTGAATACATATATATATGTGCATAAATGCTTGTACATATATCGTTTTTTGTAAATAACCGTTTGAATACGTTACAATCAAAAGAAATGTTAATAAACGCATAAATGCTTGATATTTCATGACTGGTAAAAGCAAAAAACACACAGGTGGGAGGTTCTCCCAAGGTATATATTCTTTTCCTTGGTGCCTATAATGCTGTAGAGCCTCAACAACCATATAGTCATAGACAAATTTGATGCACTTCATCTAAGTTTTTCTCAAAATCTAAGTGCTCACCACAACGTGCAAAGTAAAATTAACCTTGATAATAACCGTTCTCCAAATAATATACAAAAACTCAAATTCATCATATGTTAAAAGAACATCCTTTACACAGGCGAGGACATACTTATATTCACAATGTTGAATTATCGATGCAAAATGTTGTTTAGCAGGTCTACCAATACTTATTTGTTTAAAGTGACCTGTGCTTCAGTGCAACAACGCGAAAGTGCTCTAAGTAAAGTGCAAAAAGAGTCAAAGTTACAATTTTTTTCGAGGGAAAATTGGTTGTGGTGGGCGTCTGCATAGCCTGTGTCCTTCTGCTGCAACTGCCCTTTCCAACGCTGTATTGGGTGTTGTGATTGGTGCTGTGGTTCCTGAGATTACCCGCCTCAAAGGTTTGGGCTCTCTCTTTATTATATTAGTATGAATATATATATATATATATATATATATATATATATATATATATATATATATATATATATATATATATATATATATATATATATATATATATATATATATATATATATATATTCCACATGCAATCGTCATTAGAACATTGGAATAAAACAGCTGCTCCTACTACCGCAGAACGTTTTCACATGCACAATCTCATATTAGCTTATTTCTAATAAAGTTTCTCATACATGGTTGCAATTTCCTGCCTACCACATATCTCGACAGCCTCCAAGTGTCTACGCTAGAACAAAGTTAAAAAGAGAACAAAGGGACATGTTGCTAACTTCACATGCTAATAATACCCACATTATTTAAGTCCTTTGTGTCCAATGAGAACAACATTATCAGGCGCAGGAGATCCATACATGGGGCCTGTTCAATATTACAGCGGAGCGGGCTTTGCCGAAGAGGAAAAGTGATGATGAATAATTATATCAACAGACACATCAATAAAGCATATTTTATCGAAGTTAACGTACTGAACAACAGAACTAAAGGACTGCTATCTGAAAAAAATATGTTAACCATTGCCTTACTGAGTGTGACCGGTTATGGCATGAATAACCACTTGGAGACTCATTGGGACTCAACTCGGGCTCATGTTGATGTAGGAGGCCAATTTCGCAGCACTAAGCGTTGTGACAGGAAAGAACAGGACCCCCAGTACAACAGACTGCCCCCAAGGGGTATCGTCCAGTGGACTGCGACAGTCCTTATTTCCCCTTATGAGAGTCTTGTAAAGACCCTGTGGCGTTTGTACATAGATAAAAAGGTGCCTTTAGGGTACATACATTTTAAAAACCTATTTTGTAAAAAGACATTGACAACATGTAGCATCCTTGTCGTTGGATTTTATAATAAGGATGCTGCGGATCCATAAAGTGCCAGGTGCCCAACATTTACCAAGGTATTATTTTTTGATATTTTAAAAGGAAGAATGCCAGTTTTAGGGAATGGTGAGTCCGAATTCATTAACTGCTTTTTGTACATCAGGTCTCTTCATTTTTAACTCTACCATCTCCATGAATTGCACGAACCAGCACGCCAACTATAGAGCTCCTCCTCCAAGGCAAGCCTTCACTGCTTGTCTGCAGGATCTTTTCCGCCTGGTGTTGAAGATGGTTTTCAAAAGCATTCGTTGTTCAGGTTCCAGTTCTCGACAGGTACATACTATTAGGTGTGTGATGCTCTCTTCTGCTTTCACGCAAAGACAGCACTTAGTTGTTTTCGAAGATCGCTTCCATAGTGGAAGGTGCGGCAGGAGGGGAAGGATACCCATTCAGGACAGAAGATATTTCTCTTTTGTTTTCCTTTTGAAGCCAGCACCTAGATCATTTTGCGGGAGAGGTCTTGTGTAGCTCTGCAGCACGCACCATCTGTGGGCCCTTTCCCTGAGCAAATCTTTGTCCTAAACTACTGACAGCCTTTTCACTGTCTTATTTACCAATAACTTAAAGTTATTTTGAGTTCCTGAAGTTGCCCAGAGCTCCTTCAGGCCTACGCGGTTTACAGATGCTGTCAGATAGTCCCTTGCTATGCAGGCCTTGCTTGTGTTGATCTCTTTCCACAGATGAAAATTCAAAGAACTTTGTTCTGACCTTCTGATCCTATGCCAACATTTCACGTAGGTGCCATTTCGAGATATTTTTAGAGATTGTAAACTGAACGCCACCCTAATTTGTGCAGGAGACATACTTTGGGAGGCTGAAAATTATTCTTACCGATCCCAACAGGGTACGTTCCAGAGTCCCCATCTCTTCCCCTTAGACACTCGCTCCCGTAGGTGATTGCTGGAATTAGCTTTGCTGGTAGAACCTGTAGCCAGTGGCGTGAAGCTTATATATTCAACACCCCTACAGCGGTGTAAGAGTTTTGCAGGGACTATAAAGGGAGCAGCAATAATAAGTACACATCTAGAGCTTCTCCCCCTCACAGTGGCTTGGTGGCCAGTGTGGAACTCTTCTCCTCTGAATAATCAATGCTGTCTTCACCAAAACGCAACAACTAAGTGCTCTGTGAACTTTTGTATTAGGGCAAACAATACTGATCATTTGCAACGTTGGGTAACTATTGTGGCATCACATGCCCCAAGTGTGTATCACTTTAAGTTTGGTATAATAGTTGGAATGTATCTTGTTTTGCTCCTCCTTTATTCTCTAGGGTGTTTACATGATGCATTTTACTGCTTTGTCATTGGGATTATTCCCTGCCATGGGATGCGCAGGGATGGGTGCGGGGTTTAGGGGGGGGGGGGGTTCATTATTACTGGGTATTATTGCTTCTGTCTCAGTTTACTCACTGTAATATATTGTGTTCTAACTGTGACGCACAACTACAGTCACTGTTAACTTATTTACATGTCTGTGTGGGATATTGTCTACTTTTTCGGATCGGACACTGATCAACTGTAAGGTAAGAGCCCTTAACAATGCGAGAAAGGGGAAACAGGTTTTGCACTATTTACAGCAGCACAAGGCCGATGTCACATTTCTACAAGAAACGCACTTACCCAAGACCACTCCCACCAAGTTTGCCTCAGCTTGGGGCCCGCATCGATATTTTGCGAATTATAGCATATACGCGAGCAGCACAGCCGTACCGATTCACAAACGTCTGCCCTTTCAATTTTCCATAGTCCACAATGATAGTGAGGTTTGCTATACGATGGTAGTTGGTGACTTGATGGGACACTGCATGGCATCGGTTTGTGTCTACGCGCCCTACGATGGATTTAGGCCCAGATCTTTGTACTGGGGTGAATGTAAGATATTGTTCTGCCTTCTGTCCATCAACTGTGTTTTTTGCAATTTTCACCCCGAGTGGGCTGGTTATGCTCAGACGTGAGTCCCAGGCTCTCCACATCACTGGAGTCAAGCTATCCAGGCTGAAGAAGGCTGATAGCCAGAAACCGGTCCTTGGATGCTTGATTCCGGTCTAGGAAAGACATGGCTTGGTAGTTCGGGCTGGACTGTTCCCATGAGGCACAGGGTCAAGGCTGATTTGCATATAGCCAGTGTATGACCTAGGGTGGTGTGGAGTGCAAAAAAACGATGGATTTAGGCCCAGATCTTTGTATTGGGGTGAATGTAAGACATTGTTCTGCATTCTGTCCATCAACTGTGTTTTTTTTACGCGCCTAATGTGGACAGCCCAGATATATTTTATCACCTTCATGACAGATCATACAATTAGACGTAGTCTACATTTGCATGGATGGGGATTTTAACCTCCTATTGGACCCTGGTGTTACAGTAATTCCAACTCTCCGGACACCAAACCTTGCGCGTGCCATGCAATGTTAAATCTGTGCAGCTCTGTGGGCCGTGAGGATGTGTGGCGACACTGCAACCCGGCCTTTAAAGCTTACATGCGGAGGTATGCATCTCTAAGCATTGTGGGGTGTTGACTTAAGAGGTACGTTAGCTCGCATAGAACAACAACTAGGGGTACTGGACAGGGAGCAGGTTGAGCGGCCTGATCCGTGTAAGCTTGGCAGCCGTTTGGCACTCTTAACAGAGTTTAGAGAAGCAATGGAGCGGGAGACTCCCTTCTTGGGCAAATATGCCGTTGCACAGCATTATGGAGAGGGAGACAGACCTGGCCGCACTTCAGCACGACTTCTCAGACCCTCGGCCAGACACTCATACATTACTTGTATCCCCTCCTAAAGTGGGTAGACCCTGACAGCCACCCCGGACATACAGGACACAATTTTAACATATTAGTCAACATTGTACTGGACACGTGTGACACACAGCGATGAGGACCGCAGTGACTATCTTGCAGAAATTGCAACGGTGTGGCTTGAAAAGTTCATCCAACAGTTTTTAGCTGAACCATTCTCCACTGAGGAAATTATCAGTGCTATAGATGCCATGAACTGCTCGACTGCCCCAGGCCTGGATGGATTTACTGGCAATTATTACAAAGCATACAAGGACCTCTTAGCGCCATACCTTCTTGAGGTCTAAAGGGAAGCACTCGAACGCAAGGAGTTACCCCCCACACTACGTGAAGCAGTAATACTCTTTATCCCAAAAGCCACGGAGGCGAAACCCATAGAAAAATAACGTCCCAAATTCAGGGTAAGATAGATTTGCGTGTAAGATATTTTCTTAATAATTATTAGTAGGAAAGTCACTAATAAAAGGATGTTCTCTTGTCTATAGGCAGTCGTCGTCTAATGGACCTTTAATGACTCCCTGGTTTTAATAACAAAATTGAAATTTATCGCCGAAATAAAGCTATCTAATTAAGGTGAGATTCAACATATTAATGATCTATTGGCGCCAAAAATGTAGAGCTGAAATCCAACAGATTAGAGGTCAAGTACCTGAAATATTACATTATATATCTCATTTTGCAGATAACTGAGTACTTGAAAATTTAAATCGGAATACCCAACTATATATCAGGTCATATTGCTTCGCTACATGACATCAGTAAGGTAAGAGTGTGAAATAGTTAGAACATGAGATTAAAAGAACTTTTTTGAAAATAGACCACTTAGTGTGCTATAATTTTAATTTTAGGTTTCAAACCATCTAGTTTGGAACGAGTACATTATCAACAGGGAAACTGAGAAACAAAATCGATTTTTGAACTGAAATAAACAGGTACTAAAATACAAGTGTTATAGATTTTGATATTTTAAAAATAGGAGAATCTTGGTCTAGCTATTAGTGACGAAATGTATAGAACATTAGAATGGTAACTCCAACCTGCTTTCTATTCTCTCTCTTTTCTATTTCACTTATTCCTCTGTAGGTTTTCCTGCTAAAACTCTTTACTTCTAACAAAATATCCTATACTTAAGAACCATTGTTGCAATTTAAACCAGAGAGATTAAATGTCAATGATTTATGTATGGAAAAAGACAGACACGAAATAACCTCTGTACTAAATAATGTAACCGGTAATATGAGCACGAAGGAAATGTTAATCTTATTCTGTAGTATAAAGAAGAATCACATCATTGTATCGTACTGTATTACTTGCAACTGCAGGACAACGATATGTATACTTTTATCTATATTAGCCTCAGTGAATATAATATACATAGGTGTCTGACATGAGTATAAGTTTTCGAATGTAAAGCGGTACATCATGAGTTTGATAATTAATTGGCAATAGAATGTTGTGGCAAACGTAAACTAGTTCTGTTAAACTGTTTTAAGATGAAGAAACTAAATAGTAAAACATTTTATAATCTCTTTTACAGCAATATGATGGTAAAAGTCCTGATGAAGGCATAGTCTTTATGTCGAAACGCGTCGACAGGAAACCATCTACTCTTTTAATAATAACTTCTTTTGTGAATACATATGTATTAATACAATGTCATTTTATCAATTCTGATCAATGTATTGATTTTTATCATTTCTCTTTATCGTATTAAAAATGTATATTTTTTTAAACTGAAACAGTCGTTTGCCTAGTCTAGTGTGCCATTACTTTGTTTGTGTGCCTGGGAGTGTTACTTTGAAAAGTTCATGCAACAGTTTTTAGCTGAACCATTCTCCACTGAGGAAATTATCAGTGCTATAGATGCCATGAACTGCTCGACTGCCCCAGGCCTGGATGGATTTACTGGCAATTATTACAAAGCATACAAGGACCTCTTAGCGCCATACCTTCTTGAGGTCTAAAGGGAAGCACTCAAACGCAAGGAGTTACCCCCCACACTACGTGAAGCGGTAATACTCCTTATCCCAAAAGCCATGAAGGACCCACTCTTATGTGGTTCATACAGGCCGCTGTCACTTTTAAATCCGGATTACAAAATTCTTGCGCTGAGACTGGCCCTGCTACTAGATCGTATTATCTCCCCAACCCAGTTGGGCTTTGTCCCTCACAAGTCGACAGCCTTGAATCTGCAGGCATTATTTGTGGTGAGACACAGAATCTCACCGGAAGTCCGGGCAGCTGCCGTACTACTTGATGCAGAAAAGGCCTCCGACTCCTTGGAGTGGCCTTTTTCTTAGCAGTTATGAGGAAGTTGGGCATCCCTAAAGGGTTCATTGGCCTCATTGCACTGCTTTACTCTGCACCCACTGCTAGGCTTTGACTGAACGGCACTTAGTCCCCTCCGTTTGCTCTTATCCATGGCACCAGATAAGGCTGTTCACTTTCCCAACTGCTTTTCATAATTGCTCTGGACCCGCTGGTTTGACAGTTTCAAGAGCGACATCTGCATAGAGGTCTTCAGTTCAAAACGTGTCCTCTCCTAATCTTCTTTTATGCAGCTGATAAACTCTATGTCCACCATCCTCAGGAGAAATTGGAACCGCTAATCAGAGAGATCATCCGGTTTGCCGGTTTTGCTTGTCTGGGAATAAACTGGGGCAAGTCAGAAATTTTCCCCCTGAAGCCAAGCGCTGTTCGATGGGACTGTGAGTTCTTCCTGGCGTGGTGTGAAGAGTCGGCTAAATATTTGGGAATTCAGATCCATAGAGAAACTGAACAGAATATTCTGTTAAACAATGGCCTGGCATTGCATAGACTAGAGCAGCAAGTGGAACGCTGGCTGAGACTCCCTCTTTTGCTGGCTGGCCGAGTCGCAATCATAAAAATGGTAGCCCTTCCTAAGTTCTTGTATCTGTTTCTCAATATTCATATTCTGCTCTCCAATAGTTTCTTTTGTACTATCCGATCTCATCTCATCAGTCTGGTTTGGTGGCGGTAGGGCCAGGGTTATTTGGGACACACTTACCTTACCGTAAGAAAGAGGGGGATTGGGGTTCCCAATTTTCACATTCTTGGTACCACCCAGAAGCGCGGCTTCCCTAAACTAGACCTGAGGCTGGCCTAGTGCTTCCAGCTCCTCTGTGTACGGTGTTGCCACAGGGAAATCCCAGAGACCCCAGGGATATTCAAACAGTATCCACCACTAGGTGGGCCTGGCAGAAGCTGGTGCACGTGACTGGAGGGCTCCCTCAATACTCCTCTGAGATCCCCGTCATCAACAACCCAAGGCTCCCCATTGCGGAGGAAAAGCTGGTCCAATGCACGCTCACTGCATATTCATTAGACAACAACATTGGTGACCTGTTCCTGTAAGGCCATGTCTTCTATAGCACAGAGGGAGGGAGGTTTAGCGAGGCAACATTTATGGACTAATTTATTTTCAGTCAGGTTCGTAGGGCGCTCAGAGCCAGAGTCCTTCCCTCCACTAACTCTATTAATTACGAGCACCGGGGGAGACCACCTAATTTGTAAGCTATATAGAGCATGTATGTCTTTAGTATCTAGCAAGGATACCAAGATCCGGGAGGCAGGGGAACAGGACATTGGGCACTCAATACTGGACTCCCCCTCGTCCTTTTGTTTTACTCAGAGCAAAGAGGTCTCCCTAAACAGCAGACATAAATTGATACATTTTTGATTTTTGTGGAGGGTTTATATGTCCCCGGCGAAAATATATTTCCTCGACCTCAACCGGCTGCACAAGTGTCCGAAAAGCGCAGAGCCGCAAACCAATTTTGCTCATATGACCTAATACTGTGGTAAGATTTGAGATTACTAGTGTTGTGTTCTATCTAGGACCCCGATCAATATTGTGACCTTATGCCCCTATACGGCTATAATCAATACATATCCCTATAATGGCATAAACGATCAGAGCCATATTTCAGTAACTCGTCTCTGCAGCTCATTACAGTACATGACACAGCAGAAGCCACTTCCTTAGATTCCTAGATAACACATCGAGTTCTTTCGACAGCTCAAACCCCCAGCAACCTGGGAAAGCCCCGCTTGCTTTGTTTTGATTACTAATAGAACTCCTGCGAGCACTGTAAGAACGACCAGTTCTTAGTGACATCTTTATTGACGTCTTATGTCCAAAAACTTACGTCAAACTCAGCACCTTTCAGGTATAAATAATACTGACGTTGCCTTAAGCAAACACGACGGTGGTGGTGAATACTGGAGCAGAACAGCTGTCCCTTGCAGAAAGCCCAGCAGATGCGAGAAGCCCACGGAGGCTGCCCCTCCTCCTTGACGCGCTGAGAAAGACGCTGTCTTTTCTCCTGCCGAGAAAATCCAGCTCCGGCGTTTCCAGCCTACCCTTGCGGGTGACTGGAATATCGAGTCCTGAGAGGAGATACCAGACCTCCAACATTCTATTCCAGAGGTACGGTGCTGACTAAACCCTTAGAGAGAATTCTTGAAGCAAACCCTTGGCAAAACCAACTTAAACTTAAACTGTTACTTACTTACTCCCTCCCACGTATTAGGCTTAGGTCAGGTACATTGGGGTAGGCGTAGTTAGAAGCACCAGTTGAGGACGTTAACCAAATGTATATATGAATGTATATATTTTATTCATTTTAACTATCGTATGGCTAAGAAACCATATCAATGCTTTTACAGTATTATTTCGTAATACTCCTTTTACTGTACGCACTTTTTATAATAACAAGCCTTGCAATTGTGGCAATTAATTTCTCTTGCCTGAGAAGGAAGACTGTTCAATAAATAATACCTTTTATTGAAAACGCCCGTCTCTCTATTCTCTGCATACTGGTGAAAGTAATTCTGCACAACTGACTGAGTGAAATAGCTGTCTATTGTTTCACACGACTCTAGAGATTGACTCTTATTCTGAGGAGCAAAGTTGTCATGTTAATGCGGTTGTCGGAAGCTGAATCCCTTCTTGTCTGAGCCAGGGAAGCTGATCACTTCCTATTCAGTCACAAAGTTTCCAGTGCCCTCTGAGCTAGCTGGCGCAAACCTAAATTAAGTCTAACATAGTCAGTAGAGACCTAGAAGACCGCACTCCTACGTCTACACTGCTGTTTATGTTATTCCAATGCGCAGGGCCTATAGGGAAAATAGGAACTACACTACACTAGAGAGACATTTTCATATTGTTATCAAAATGACACAACTGGATATAGCTCCTACACCTGAGGTAGCCTTGTTGGGATATGTGCATGATCTCCCAAAAAAGCTGCGCAAATCTATTGCCATTGCCCTGCTTGTAAAAAAGGAAATAGCGATTAAATGGAGCAGTAGAGCCACCCACACAATGAAATATTGGCTTAATAGCCTCACATTTCATAATACAAATTGTGAACTTTATGCAACACCTCAACCCCCTGCAGCTAGACCCAAAGATATCTGGGGCCCGCTAAAGACCTACTTGCTAGAAATTAGTTTTGCCCCTACTTCACAGCAGCCCGCAGGGATAATCTCCTCTGGGGTAGGGTAGTTCTGCTCTACCAGTTTTCACAATGGATATGTTCACTGAGTCAATGAAGACGGGTGGTGGGTTTGTGGGGAGAAGCCGGTTGCCAGGGTTGATTGGATGTTTGTAGTACAACATATGATGTATATGCTGTTCCGAGACAATTGTGCGTTATACGTGGGAACATATCTTCTTAGTAAATATTTCTTTTTTGGCTTTCATTGTCACAGTGAGTAAACATGCAATGTTTGTAAACATTTATTGAAAATGATGAATAAAGTTTTTTAAAAAAAGTCTGATCCAGGAAGGGGAGGTTATTTTCTTTAGGGTCTGCCGAATAAATGTAATACTCCGGAGAACGACAAACCTGCAGACAATTTTACCAATGGGGACGACAAAATAAATGAGCCCACACCATCTACTGACCAAACATTCCCCATTTTCAATCTCTCCAAACATGTCCTATAATCCCAGGAAATCACCCTTCTCAGTAAAGGACTTTCCTTCGTCCATACAGACAAAAATAACTTTTTCGAACTAAAATCTCCTACAATTCTTCAGGAGGATCAGACAAACACAATTTTTTGTAGACAAAGCGTCCCAAGACCGAAGTGCTTAATCTCAATTCAGACCACCTTCTACATTCCACCCTGCCGCAACACTGATGCCCACGGAAATTCTAACCTCTGAGATACAGGTCCTACACGAGATCAAGACTATTAAGGCAGACCATGAAATCATCCCTTATAACCGGATCTTCATAGAGAAACAAGCCCTGACTACTCTGTCCTCTAATCTGAACATAATCATCATACCGGCAGATGAAGGCAGTGGGATAGTCATCATGGACCGTGACACCTATGACGCAGAGATAATGTGGCAACTACAAAATGCCTCCCACTACCGTCCACTACCCTCTGACCCACTCCCGGATATAAGAAGCAAGATGCAAAAAGACACCACCGTGCGAAAGCACTAGACATCATCACAGACAAAGAATAACTTTTTCTTAATAAACAACATCCACGCACACCAGTGATCTAGGTTTACCTAAGCTATGCAAAAATGCTACCAATCCTCCCGGCAGACCAATGATATCAGGCTGTGGCTCAATCCTGAAGCCGATTGGAAAATACTTTGACACCATAATAAAGGAATTTGTCCCCCTCACCAACACATATGCCAGAGACAGAATGGATCTAATCAACGTCATTGAAGATACCCCATTTACTACCGTTACTGACCTTCTGGTTGGTTTAGACATAGAATCATTCTACAACAATATCCCACACCTTGAAGGACTCACTGTCGTAAGGAACCTACTTGAATCAAGACCACAACCTACACGTGTCCCAACACACTTGGTTATGCACCTTCTAGAGATTGCCTTGAGCAACAACTACTTCCTCTACAAAGATACATTTTACCTTCAAATTGGGGGAGTCACCATGGCGTATGCTTCGCTCCCCTTTTTTTTGCAATACTCTATGTTCACTACCTCGAGAAATCCGAGATTCTTACACCGCACAACACCTTCAAGGAACATATCATTTTCTGGTGTCGCTATATAGTCTACATCTTACTCATCTGGAAAGACAACAAAGAAACTCTACAACTCTTCCTTGACTGGCTCTACTCATGCCAACCACACCTTAAATTTACGGCAGACCCTAAAGTAAAAAACCTCCCCTTCCTGGAACTGACTCTTCAAGTTGAGGATGAGAAAATAGGAAACTCTCTTCAGGAAACCGACAAAACGGAATACTCTTACTCTACAAGAGTTTCCACCCACATGGCTTGCCCTTTGGGCAGTTCCTCCGGGTACGTCGTAACTGCAAATGGAGAACGGAGTACTTCCGGGAAGCAGCCATCCTCGCAGACAAACTAATCCAACGTGGCTACCCCAAGAAACTGGTTACCAGAGCACGCAAACGTGCCTGGTATAACCGCAGGGAATCCCTTCTCATACCGAAGAAAGAACGCTGAAATACTCATTTTAGAACTGGGGGTCTCAAGTTGGCAATGGTATACACATTTGTCCAAATAGGGACCCTTGCTTCTAGTCAGGGAAAGGGGATTACACATCTGGATAACCCCTACTCACCCCCTTGGTAGCTTGGCACGAGCAGACAGGCTTATCTCAGAAGCACTGTGTTAAGCATTTGTGAACACATACAGTAATACAGTGAAAACATTACAAATGGACACCACACAGGTTTTATAAAAATAAGTATGCCTTATATAGACTTAACACAAGACCACAAACAACAAAAATCCACAATACTGTACTCAAAATAGACTTAAAATGGTAGAAGTAACTTATTTCGAATTGATGATAAATGTGACACGTTTCTCACAAAAGTACCTGGATGCGTAACGCAAAACAAACAAAAGGTTCGCATGGAGGATGATGCGTTGGTTCCTTGCTTCAGGGGAGGCGATGCGTAGCTCTTCAATGCTTGCGCAGAGTAGGGGATGCGTCTTGTTCCTTTCTGGAGAGGAGGTAATGCGTTGATCCTCGTACTGTGTTCCGGTTACGATGCGGCAAGATGGCGCAGCGATGCGACAATCTGGTGCGATGCGATAAAATGGCGCCCTTGATGCGATGCGACGACGTGAAGACGTTGCTTGCACGCCTGACGGCCATGCGGCGAACTCTGTAACTTTAGGGCTGCGACAGGCCCTGCGACATGCAAAAAACACAGTTGATGGACAGAATGTAGAACAATGTCATACAATCACCCCAGTACAAGGACCTGGGCCTAAATCCATCGTTTTTTTGCACTCCACACCACCCTGGGTTAGACACTGGCTATATGCAAATCAGCTCTGACCCTGTGCCTCATGGGAACAGTCCAGTCCGAACTACCAAGCCATGTCTTTCCCAGACCGGAATCAAGCATCCAAAGACCAGTTTCTGGCTATCAGCCTTCATCAGCCTGGATAGCTTGACTCCAGTGGTGTGGAGAGCCTGGACTCACGTCTGAGTATACCCAGCACACTCGGGGTGAAAATTGCAAAAAACACAGCTGATGGATAGAATGTAGAACAATGTCATACATTCACCCCAGTACAAGGATCTGGGCTTAAATCCATCGTTTTGTTGCACTCCACACCACCCTGGGTTAGACACTGGCTATATGCAAATCAGCTCTGACCCTGTGTCTCATGGGAACAGTCCAGTCCGAAGTACCAAGCCATGTCTTTCCCAGACCGGAATCAAGCATCCAAGGACCGGTTTCTGGCTATCAGCCTGGATAGCTTGACTCCAGTGGTGTGGAGAGCCTGGGACTCACGTCCGAGTATACCCAGCACACTCGGAGTGAAAATTGCAAAAAACACAGTTGATGGACAGAATGTAGAACAATGTCATACATTCACCCCAGTACAAGGATCTGGGCCTAAATCCATCGTTATTTTGCACTCCACACCACCCTGGGTTAGACACTGGCTATATGCAAATCAGCTCTGACCCTGTGCCTCATGGGAATAGTCCAGTCCGAACTACCAAGCCATGTCTTTCCCAGACCGGAATCAAGCATCCAAGGACCGGTTTCTGGCTATCAGCCTTCATCAGCCTGGATTAGTCCAGTCCGAACTACCAAGCCATGTCTTTCCCAGACCGGAATCAAGCATCCAAGGACCGGTTTCTGGCTATCAGCCTTCATCAGCCTGGATAGCTTGACTCCAATGGTGTGGAGAGCCTGGGACTCACGTCTGAGTATACCCAGCACACTCGGGGTGAAAATTGCAAAAAACACAGTTGATGGACAGAATGTAGAACAATGTCATACATTCACCCCAGTACAAGGATCTGGGCCTAAATCCATCGTTTTTTTTGCACTCCACACCACCCTGGGTTAGACACTGGCTATATGCAAATCAGCTCTGACCCTGTGCCTCATGGGAATAGTCCAGTCCGAACTACCAAGCCATGTCTTTCCCAGACCGGAATCAAGCATCCAAGGATCGGTTTCTGGCTATCAGCCTTCATCAGCCTGGATAGCTTGACTCCAGTGGTGTGGAGAGCCTAGGACTCGCGTCTGAGTATACCCAGCACACTCGGGGTGAAAATTGCAAAAAACACAGTTGATGGACAGAATGTAGAACAATGTCATACATTCACCCCAGTACAAGGATCTGGGCCTAAATCCATAGTTTTATTTTGCACTCCACACCACCCTGGGTTAGACACTGGCTATATGCAAATCAGCTCTGACCCTGTGCCTCATGGGAACAGTCCAGTCCGAACTACCAAGCCATGTCTTTCCCAGACCGGAATCAAGCATCCAAGGACCGGTGATGCAGCGGTGGTCTCTGCGGCGGCGACACGCTTCTCCGGCGAAGCGATGGTGACACGCTTCTTCTCGTTGAGTCACGCTTCCAGCTCCCAGCGACACGCAGGCTTCTGAAGACAGAATTCCCAGCAAGGAAATTCAAGGAGGAGCTGGTGGTGAAGACTTGTAGCCCTGAGACTTCAGCAGGAGGCAAGCACAAGTTCAAGCCCTTGGAGATATATTCTGCAAGATGACGAAAGTTTTTTAAAAGTTCCTTCTCGTATCCTTGGCAAAGAAGACACCACTGCAGGCCAACCCAGAAAATAGCACACTGGCAGAGGAGCAGTTCAAACTCAGGCAGCTCCCTTGGTTCTTCTCCTTGGCCAAGGTTTGTCTTGTTTGTTTGCCAGAAGTGATCTAAAGTCTTGGGGTCTGGGCACCCTTATTTATACTACTTTTCTGTTTGTACTCTGAAGGCAGAGGGTCCTGTGCCTAGTCCAAACCAGTTCTGGGTGCATTCTGCCAGTGCACACCTTCTTCCTTTGTCAGTGTGGGCTAGGGTCCTCAAACACACCACAGGAGGTGGAGCCAGCATTGTGGAAGGCAGGCACAGTCCTATTCAGGCCCAGGTGCTACTCGGCCCACCACTCTACTTGCAGATAGGTCTATTCGGCCCTGTGCTGACTCACCCGGTCTCCTCGAGCCCCCCAGCCATTGTCACTCACAAAACCAGACATACAATACACAACCTAGCAGAGGCAGGCTTGGATGGTTAGGCAAGAAAATACCTACTTCCTAAAAGTGGTATTGTAAAACACAGAATGTTAAATCCAACCTCACTAAAAGATGTATTTTATCATTCTGAGTTCAGGCATACTAAACTTGAATTTCTACCATGTTCCCTGGGTCAGTTAAGATTATAAGATGTTATAATCAAACTGCCCATTCTGGCCCATGGGGACAGGTAGCCTTGCAATAGTAAAAAACAAAATAGGCGGTAATTCACTATCAGGTCATGCCACACACATCAGGGCATGACCTACCTTTTGCATTCAATGCACCCTGCCCTAGGGCCTACCTTAGGGGTTTCTGATATGTAGAAAAGGGAAGGTTTAGGGACTGGCAAGTGGGTGCACCTACCAGTACTAGTCTGCACACAGGCTCTGCAATGGCAGGCCTGAGACATACTTTACAAGCTGCTTCTGTGGGTGGCACAATCAGTGCTGCAAGCCCACCAGCAGTATTTGATTCACAGCCCTGGGCACACATGGTGCACTATACTGAGGTCTGATAGGTAAATCAAATAATCCAATCATGGAGTCGCTAATCAATACATGAATTTACAATAGGGAGCACTTGCACTGTGGCACTGAATAGCAGTGGGACAGTGAAAGTCCATAGGTCGCACTCTGCTCCACCCACCAGCGGGTATACCCCATGAGCATCATGGGAAATGCAGTTCTTTGGAGCGTGTGCGCTTTTCGTAGAGTCTTCAGTATAAATGCAAAGTTGCAGGCCAACTCTGGACAACGGTGTTTCAGGATTGTTATCCTTCATCAGCAGAGTATAGGCAGTTCTTTGAGGTTTGCTGTGCAGGCTGCCAAGTTTTATCAGGTCTGGTACCTCTCACGGCGCGCAGGTGCGTAACCTGAGCTTGTCAGCTCGTGTGGCTCAAGGGAGCCATATTAAGTGAAAGTCCATAGGTCACACTCTGCTCCACCCGCCAGCGGGTACACCCCATGAGCATCATGGTAAATGCAGTTCTTTGAAGCGTGTGCGCTTTTCGTAGAGTCTTCAGTATAAATGCAAAGTTGCAGGCCAACTCTGGACACCGGTTTTTCAGGATTGTTATCCTTCATCAGCAGAGTATAGGCATTTCTTCGGGGTTTGCTGTGCAGGCTGCCAAGTTTTATCGGGTCTGGTACCTCTCACGGCACGCAGGTGCGTAACCTGAGCTCGTCAGCACGTGTGGCTCAAGGGAGCCATATTAAGTGAAAGTCCATAGGTTGCACTCTCAGACTCTACGAAAAGCGCACACGCTTCAAAGAACTGCATTTACCATGACGCTCATGGGGTATACCCGCTGGTGGGTGGAGCAGAGTGCGACCTATGGACCTATGATTGTGATTGCCCAGAAGAATTTGTACATAAAATGTATTTAGTGTAAATGCATCACATTCTATCTCATTGTATATAACCCTGTCTGTGCCTTTCTTCGTGCTCTACAAACCCAGGGGCTCGACAAATCTTAAAAATTGTACTAGTCATGCAGGTCTAGTAACTTGGAACATCCCCTCCAAGGAGAAGTGTGGCTCAGGGGTTAGAGGCGGCAGACCCGGAAGCTGAGATCGGCCCTGGACCAGGGTTCAATTTCCCGCCTCGGCGGGTCTTGGGCTCAAAAATTCCACGGACTCGATAATTCTCGCCCCGGTGCCTTCTCGACTCACGGGTTCACACTCTGCGACTCTGGGCAATAGCTTGCTTAATCTCCACAACGGCCCCTCGCGGCGGGATGCCTGGCTTTCACCTTGTGGATACCCTGCCGGGGTTATCTCACAGGGGAATACCAGGACGGGTTCCCTAAGCAAGCACCGGGAAACCCTTTGTGGGTAGCTGTGCGCTATATAAGCTCAAATACATCCCCTCCACCCAACTTGACCTCTGTCTGAAAACGGAGGAAAAGTGACAAGTTAACAAGATTTCAATGCATTTTTATTGCTCAGTCCCTTTGTGAGCAATAAAAATGGCTTTAAATCTGGTTATCTTTTCACTTTTGCTCCGTTTTCAAAGACAGAGGACAAAAGTTACTTTGTCTTCCTACTCGCCAGAAAGGGTGAGTAGGACCTAAAAATAGCTCGTCCTCATCCATTCTCCCTCGCAAATGCGAGCGGGCGAGTAGATTTGTCGAGCCCTGATACCCTCCACTTGTCACTTTCGCCGTTCACTTTTTCACAAGCACTTTTGCACGTTTTCACAGGTTACATAAAAATGTAATGTACCGCAGTGCAATTTGTATATGGTTTCATTTGTTTTTGTGTTGAATATTTGATTTACTTAAATATGTGGAAAGCAACTCTTCTGTCTTCAAAAAACATTCTTGCTCCACTTTTTTGTGTGTCCCTATGCTCACAGCAATTTATCTTGCTCTTTAACTATTCGCCTTACAAACGTAAACCTTGAGACATTGTTTATGATATACTTAAGTACCCTGGTCTCCACTGGGTTTCCAGGTAACCTCCTGTATCTTGCTTTCGCAGGGATGAAGGAGATAGTAGGCACCTGGGGCATAGAACGTAGGTTGATGCCTTCTTATTTGATGAAGGTCGCTGGAGGAGTGCAGCCATGAATGAGGGTAAATTGCCTTTTATCACAGGATCCACAGTAGGTGCCCCGACACACAAGGAACAGGTGTACCCAGAGCCTGTGCCTCACTGCACTGAAAGGATAGGTGTGGCGGCGGGCAGGGGCCAAGGAGGAGCTGCAAAGGTGAAAAAGTAGATCGCATACCTTCTAGCATGCATGAGTGCAGTACAGTCAGCAGGGGCAACAAAGTGCACTTCTGCAGCCATGAAAAAAAAACAGAAAGCAGGATTTGGGAAAGTGAAGGCTTCTTTAGTGAGCTTGCCACCTATTAAAAAAATTGCAGGACCATCGAGACTGCCTGTGTGCAGGCCCAGCCTCACCACACGTCCACACTCACCTACTCAGCGATTGGATACCCTCATGGGTGACAAGCAGCACTCTACAAATCCACCTTATACTACATTAAGAAAGAGAACAAGAATGTCATAAAACATGGGGCTAACTTGGAAGTTTTGTTTTTTTGTTGCACTTTGGGACTCCTGGAGAAGCAATGTACATTCCTGTCAATAGAAAGAAGGGAATGCGGTTTGGCGGGAGGGGGGAGGGCGGGGGGATGAAGGGTGGTGGCTAATGGTTTTATGTGACATGCTTGTTGTGTTTATGTACTGTACAATGCAAATAAAAATATTCCACAGAAAAAAAAAGAATGTCATGAAACAATTGCCATACATGGGGTATACATGAAAATGTGGGTGCCCTTGCCCACAATTGTAAATATTAGGATTTGAAAGCCTGAACCCGCTTTGCATGAAGACAAAGGAGGAGGAATGGGAACTGGTTAGAAGACCTAGGATATCTGTCAATGCTGAGACGTGGACTGTAACCTTCTTTATCAATGCCAGTATTTACTTTGAGAGATCAGTGGGCATTTTCAAATATTTACATATCATTAGGAAAGCACACATTGATTTTGGAGGCCTAGCAGGTCTTGAAAAATCCACTTGCCCAGATTTTATAAGGGCAAACTATTTTTAGGGTCTACTACACAGCTATGGTTGGAGCTTGGGCTAGATATGAAAAGGAGGTGTTCTTTCCATTTATGAGGTGAATAAGCAGGTTTCGGGTGAGGTTAGATTTTGGGGCTCAGGGTGAGGAAGGGTTGGGTATTTTAAGGAGGGTAGGGTTTCAGGTCTTAGGGTGAGGTAAGGGGTAGGGGTCGTTTAAGGAAGGGTTTTAGGCCCCGGGGGTGGGGGTTGGGGTAAAGATGGCGTGGGGTACGTTTTAGGTCTCAGGGTGGAGGGGGGGTCAGGTGAGGGTAGATTTTAGGGCTAAGTGAGAGGGGAGAGGTTGGGTAGTTTTTGTTAAAGAGGGAAGGAATTTAGGCCTCTGAGTGAGGGAAGTGGTGGGGGTAGCTTTATAGGCAGCACTGGGGTACGTTTTAGGCCTCAGAGTGGAGGGGGGATCATGGTAGTTTTTTTTAATTAGTTTTATTTTTAGGGGCAAGGTTCTAGGCCTCGGGGTTTTAAGGGCAGGACATGGTAGGATTTAGGCCTCAGGGCGGGGGCGAGGTAGGGAGTAGAGTTTTAGCGCTTAGGGCAGGGGGGTCAGGGTAGTGGCAAATATAACATGCCTTTACAACAAAATTGCATGGTAAAGGCATGCATGGTAAAGGAACACGCGGTTGAGACGCCTTCATGGTTAGGGCTGAGTTGTAGAGGCACGCACGGTTTAGTCATGCGTGCCTCCGGCATACAACCAAATGTCAGCTTATGCCTCCTTACAAATTGTTGCTTATTTAATCCTTGAGATTGGTGATTACTTTTCTTTCTCTGGCTGCAGAGTTTATGGATTTCATAAAGTGAACTGTCTGAAAATTGAACTCGAGAAGTGTGAAATGAAACGCTTTCAGATGTCAGATTCATTCTAAAACAACATTTAAATAGCTTGTAAATGAACTGTACAAATAATTCAAAATAAATCTGAAGTTAGGAAAGGAAATTGTTTGTAAATTGGAAACAAAGATTTTAATAGGATCAAAACAGAACACTTTACTTGGCGAGGTCCAAATGATAAATATTTTTGCTGAAACCAGATTTCTACTCGTTATCATATGTATGCAATATAGCATCATCAGTTAACTGTATGTCAGTAGGAAAGTCTGCCGTCATTTCAATGGAAAATGTGCAGTCTGTAAATAACAGTTCACTACCACATTATGCATTAGCATTCTACTTATCAAAAGTGGGAGTTTTTAAACATGAAATGAGAACCATTCATTTCTCCACTCCGATAACAATGCTATTAGTGAGCTAAGGCAAATCAGGGGTCATGTGTACCGTATATGTGGGCTAGCTCATTATTATACTTGGAAGAAAGGTTTGGTCTATAAATCAAACCAAAGACTTTTTTGGACAGCAAACATGCTGAATTTGCATATTTGCGAATTCAGCATATATGCGAATTCATATATAATAATGACGAAAAAGACAAATCACCGCAATAAAATATTTGCCTAGGATGACATGATTTGAGACTGTTGAAAACTGGGTTACTACTCAAGGAGCAGCGACAATCTCGATCAGGGTGAAACACAGACAAACCCCAAATTAACCTGTGTTTAACGTCTGGTTGTTGGCACAAAGCAGTCAGGCTTAACTCAGAGGCAATGTTTAAAGTATTTATGCTACGTTTCTTTAGATAAACCCTTTTAACACATAAAGAGGGTTTGGTGTATTTATTTCACTTTTTACTTTGAACACTAGTTAAATTACGTACATAAAAGACCAAGATGCCACACGTTTGAAATCAGAGAGGGACGATATTGGAAAACTGTGAAAAGAACTCAGAAGCTAAGCACAAAGCATGAAAATGCCTTTGCCTCTCAACCGCTACTAAGGGCGAGCCCTTGAAATGCGTCCAAGCAAATACACATCGTGTGATGAGACCGCACTCGCTCTCACGCAGGAATCTGGATCAACACGTACATTACAGACAATAGGAATTCAGTGAAATATCGATCTTGAAGAAAGATACAAGATACGCACATTGAACAGTGCAGCTCATCCTGTTATTGGATGCCAAACAGCTTACCTCTCTTTTGAGAAAGAGACCGACCGAGTCCTGGTCCTGAAGAGAACCCTTAAATGAAACCAGGGCTCAGAAACGCGTCGACCATACACAGCTAGCCGCAACCACCACGATTTCACTGAATGATACAGTGTGTAAACAAGGCAATCAGCCAGTTGCAATCTTATTGTCGACTAGCTAGCTCTAGCAGGTTGCAGTAATGTAAATTGGAAATAAGTCTGCACCGCTATTGGCTCTTTTCTTATTTAAGGACTGGTCATTCATCTTGTCAATGAACTTTTGTCATCTATTTGTTAAATGTTATTTCTATTGTACTTATGAGTTGATGGAATGTTGAATTATAATGTATGTCTTTTTCTTGTGACACGATTTAATGTCTTATGGACGCAATTTAACTATAGTTGAAATAAAAAGTTAAATAAATACACCAAACCCTCTTTAAGTGTTCACATGTTCACACAATTCTTCGTTATTAGCTTAATTAGTGGCCCAGTTTGGACGGGAATATAGGCCCAACCCCCCCATTGTTAGATAAAGCATTTATGCAGCACTCAAACATTAATAAAGTGAAAACACAACACAAGAAACATCCCACACCAATTCAGAACAAGCACTGGTAAAGCAAATAGGTCTCAGAAATTTAAGAGCTAATGGCAATGTCAATGTCTTTTAGACATGATGAATGGCAGCACGGCTGCTGTTCAGCATGTCTCAAAATCATATAAAAAAACGCTACAGCCCAACCTGCGCTGTATAACGCAAATAGAATGTCACGGGATATTGTGTGGGACATTCAGTTTTGAAACACTAGAGGGACCAACCACACTGTAAAGCTCAAATTTGAATATATAAATGCCTCTTCATGCACATATTGGGATTTTGTTTTGCAAAACACATACTACTATTGTTAAAATAGCAATGCTCCTTTTACTTCTGTAAAATATAGTGAAATATGGCAGTTGTTTAAGAAATAACACAAAGAAAAAAAGAAATAGAACCAGTTTGAAATGAAGTCCAGATGGGAGGAAACAGAGCTTTTAAAAACACGAGCACTCATGTGGAGTGCTCAACACAAAGAAAAGATTAGCTCCTAAAACGGGAGTAGTGGATGGACACAAGAACTTGGTCCATGCTGTGGGGAGAGCTAAACACAACAGGAAGCATAACACATGCATGCCATGGACAAATGGGGACAAAGGATATGAGACAGAGGATGGAGCGAGCAAATCGTAAGCCTATGGCCGGGCTGCAGCCAACAGACTAAAAACATCTCTTCGAGACAATGTATGCGCTGTCTAGCCGAGACCTAAAAACAAAAGACAGCTATTAGTGGCTTCTTGGAAGGACAATTCCTCTGCGTCGTCTACTCTAGAAAGGTAACGAGGAAGGTGTAGCAAAGAGTTAAGATATTAACTTTTTGTCAACTTGATGACAAACGAATATATTGAGAATAAATCAATAAATAGTTGGTCAGTATACTAACAGAGGAATGACTTCTCATTCTGCATGGCGTGCTAAAGCTGATGCCATCCGCACATCTTTCCATTGTGGCTATGGTGTCATAGGGCAGGGTCAGGACACTCGTGCAACCACTTCTACTGATCTTCAAAAGAGTATACCTTTTTCTTCAAATAAAATAAAACCTCTTTTGTTTCATTGGTTTGTAAAATCTGACAGTCTAATGTGAAAGGAAGTACTGTTTACTAAAATGCAGGTGACATATAAGAACTACCTCAGTTCAGCCAATAATGTGCCACAAGGAACTACAAAAGCATTTAGTGTCTCACTGTGCACAGAAAATGCTACTTGTTTTGAGGCAGGGATGAGGATATTTGAAGATATTGTCCGATTCTAATGGCAGCCAAGGGAAAAAAACACTACTCCACCGACTGGTGCTAATGTTTACTTTGTAAGTGCTTAGGTTTCCAGTCTGACCTTGCCATCATCTTCTTGCACTACATTGGAAGTCCTATGAGATGATCCCGGTGTACAATTTAGCCCTTCTTCTTGGTGGTCCTACTCTGTAACCCCTTAGGGCAAGTGTGCCCCCGCACATGTTCTCTTAATGGAAGCTGTTGAATGGGATTTCGTCATTTGTATTCAAACAACTCTTTGTAGTTCAGAGATTCTAAGCATTCTGTATTACAGAAGAGAATAAACAAGGCATCATCAGCTCAAACCATGGTGAATTTCACAATGTGGTTTTCCAGCACATTTTATTTGCAATAGGACCCCTTTGTGTACAAAGATCGCTGCTTGACAACATTGCACAAGATCTGCAGGGCTGAAACTAATTTACGTACAAAACAGCGTTTTCTAAGGAAATCCAATGCCCAATTAGACCAGGAACGAGGATGTTTCCCTTACTGCCCCTTCTTTATCTCCCAGCCTACTTACAGTTTTGTCCTACCACTTCCTTCTGACACTGTGAAGGCGTGACAATAAAAGAGGAAAAGAAGGTATGGGCTTTGCTGGTTTACCCTACCCACTCCTGTCCACCATTCATACTCTTCTCCGATCCTCCCCTCCTCTATTTCACTGACAAACAATGAGATTAGAAGCCAGGATGAGGCAGAATATTAATAATACTGCATGGGAGAAGTTCTTGCTAGTAAAACATCCCTTCTCCTTCACAGCGTATTCTACTACATCCCCACTTCTCCATCCTTTGCTACAGATTCTTAATTAGAAAAAGATGGTGGGGGCAGTTACGAATCTTCAATATCGGGGAGAGAGGGCAAGACAAAGTAGTGTTCTAAGGTGTAGGGGAATCAGAACACAGTAGTAAGTATTGCCCTCCTTCATTGGTTGCCCTCACTGGAACATCATTGGTCTTCTTCTATGGAATCTTGTCATACATTACGTTGCCCCTACACTCTGCTGAACTATTGTCTCCTTCTCTGCTCTTCAATTCCTGTCTCATACTTGGAACAGAAACCGATGTCTGGTGTCTCCGCTATAGGCAGAGGAGGATTCATGATTGATGGGCCATACTCAGAAACACTGGAAATATGTGGCAATGGAGAATCACATAACAGGGCAGGACTAAGTGAATTATGTGGAAAGAAAATCCAAATTATGAGAATTAGGGCTACACATTTATTGACAGTATGATTTTGATATAATGTATATTAACACTGTCTGAGTAAAGGTTTCATCTCAGTTAAACACCGGAATACAGCAATCAGCAACTGAATGGTTACAAGTTAACCTTTACAGAGGGTCTGCCGCTGCAGGGTGCAATGTATGGCACCTTTTAAATAACTTTTGCTCCAGTGGGGTGGATTTTTTTAATGTAGCAGATGGTGAGTTTTGAAGCAAGTGTGGTACATCCAAATTAAGCAGAAAACACAGCAGCTGTAGAATCACATATTTCCAGTGGCCCTGGTTATAGTGTCCTTATCACGACATGACATACAGGACTGCTCCGCTCCCCCTCTCCACAGCACTTCCAAGTATCACGCATCAAGCGCGATTCTAATGCATTTTAGTGTGGTGATCCGCATCACCGCACTGAAATGCATTGTCACGCATTAGAGGCATAGCGCCTGGGCTGTCAATGCCGTTAGCGCTGCCAACTAAATCCCTGCCTGCATACATATTACTATGCTAAACTATATCTGCTGATGTGGCTGGCAGCGGGCGCTGGCGAGCACGCGCTGCTCCTGCAGGTTTGCCGGCTACAGTTGCTGATTCATTGTATCAATAAGATTCCCGCCTTGCTGTCCCTGGTATTTCATAGGCAGCGCAGGGCCTCCTAAATGCTGCAAGACTTTACTTTAAAATTATCTGCGTCACAACCCTCTTTCTAATTGCGTGAGTGTGCGGTTTCATTCAGGACAGGATTCTGAGGAGGAGAAGGCCTGGCGCCGCACTAACCCTCGTGAGCACAGGTAATCATATATTTCTTTACAGTAAAGCTCCAAGTACAGGCGTGCAACGCCAGAGTGACCCCGGCACGAGTCTCTGACTTTCGTTAGATCGCGCCAACCCTGATTTGATAAACTAATAATTCTTGCCCAAAGAGGGAAGCCAGGCGGCCGGCATCACGTGAAATGCAGCTGCTCTCGAGCTGGCGCCACTGAATTTCAAGTAAGTGTGTACCTAACCCTGCTAGGAGTCAGTGAGCGGCATATAATAACAGTTGCTGCCGTTAATCAATTTGCAAATCTGTGTGCCCGACTTGCCTTCTGACTTCCTCCGCCAAGCAGTCACACCCACACTTGCAGTCACACACAAACTTGCACATAGCGTCCAGTCAGTGACACACACACAAACACACAACATGCACGACACTACACCTTTCTCAGGCGGCTGATGTAACATGATTTCTCTGGCCTAAACGCACACTTGACACTGTTTACTAATGCCACTACACATGATCATCTATCACCTTTCACATAATTACCCACTGGCTCGACGAGGCTGCCGACCGCGCATGCTGTGACTAAATGTGTGCTTCACAGGGTCTGAGGCTGCCTTGACCAAATTGCCCGGGGTGCATGCTACTGCTCCAGTCTGCCCCCTTGTATTCACTTGACTTCCCCCTGGCGAGCCAACAGCTCAACTGTGCTTTACTTGGGTGATATTAGGAAATTAAATTCAGTGCTCCCAAGAGGATGGTAGGTGCCTCTTGAATATGGTGCTCGTGTTTGTGAGGCAGCTGGTATCCGCATGTATACGTGTGGTACATGAATGCTAGCTAAACTAAAGTGCGTCAAAAATACACCAGTTATTGGAGCATGTTGATGGAAAATAGAGCAGGTCGTTTATTTTGTATATTTACTAATTGGTGCTGAGCGGCTACAAGTTGAACGGGCCATTCCTTGAAGAACTTCGAAATAACTGAGTAAATGCTGAGAGAGACTCGTTTATAAAATTATAAACACTACAGCGCACTCGCTGTTGGCTATGCTTAAGACTTCGCTGCGCCTCAGCCTGAGGCTTAATGTGTTTCAGGTGCTTTACAGTAGTTTAAAGATGTTTTGTTGCTCAAATTTAATTTAATTTATGCTTGATTTTGCTCGCGAAAAAAGTGTCACTCATTGTCATTGAAATGTCACTCATAATCACACTGAAAATGTCACACATAGCAATATGAAACCTTGGCAGCTATGTCTCCATCCCAACTAAACTAAGATTACTCTTCCTTCTTTCCACCAAATAAGCTCATGACAAAGTAGGATAGAGAGAAGAGCGTCAGAATGTAGAGGTATTCACTGCTCTCTAGATGCTTCCTCCTAATTGGCATCACATGAATACCTTATAATCATTAAACTTATTTTTCACACTTTTTTTCGATGTTGTTTGGACAGTGTTCTTTCGTACAAAATGTTCATCTTCTGAAAGGAGCAGCTGTTTCCCCATTCATGAGCAAATAAAAACTCTGCACATAATTTTATTTGCTCTTTAAAATCATAACATACTGTAGACCAGGGTCTCCAACCTTTTCTGTAATAAGAGCTATTTATTTTCAATGAAAACCATTCTGAGCTACTAATATTATTAGAGTTGCAAGGAACCACATCAAAAAGGACCAAATTAAATGGCCGTACTATGCAAGATTACCAGCAGTGATCTCCACAGTGCATTAGGCCTGTTTCCAGGAATAAAGTAAAAACGTTTTTGTCAGTTTGGAATGCCATTACATGGATAATACATAACAGCAACAGATGCAGTGTCCTTGGCACCAAAGTAATAATAATAGTAATAAGTCTTCAAACTGCCACAAGATTTACAACTAACATATCAGTTTTAAAGATATTTTGAAAGTTGAAATTTTTTTCTCCAAACATCAGCATTTTCGTCTTAAATACACACTTTTTAATTTATCCTATTGTATAAAATGCTTATTTCGGATTCAAAGATCCATAACACAGTACAGCAATTAACCAGATAACAACAAATAAATAGACACTAAAAACAGCAATCTCGTAAAATATCATCCCACATTATGGGGCCGATTAGGATGGCGGACGGATCGCCACCGCCATGCAGGCGGTGGCGATCCATCCATGCCCGTCCGCCACCTATTCCCCCCCGTCATATTACAAAGGCGGGGGGACCGCAGCGGACGGAAAGACCTTCCGCCGCTTTTTCGCCGCAGTCGCCTTGCGACCGTGGCGGAAAAGGTCTAATATGGTGGCAGTGTCTATCAGACACCGCCAGCCATATTAGGGTGGGCTTTGGGCGATGCCGCCATGGGAAGGCATACGGTCTTTGCTTTGGAGGCCCGTTGCGGGCCCCCAGGGTGAAGAGAGGGTGGGGGGTGCACATGGGGGATACCTATGTTACCCCCCTGCGTTTCAAAGTACAAAACAGCAGGCACCGCGCAGTGCCTGTCATATTGTGCTTTGAAACGCACAACATGCATTTTTAGCATTGCGGCGTTAAAGATGCAGGATGCACCTGCCACTGTGGCGGGTGCATCTTAATACGGCGCACAGGACCTCCACTATTATGGCGGACTGTCCCTTGCCACAACAGGATGGCGGACGGATAATGTCCGTCCGCCATCCTAATAGACCCCCAAGTTAGGAGAGAAAATAAAAAATAATTAAAGATAAAGTGCGGAGCCTTCAGAGGAGGTGGAGCAGCATCTACGAAATAAATAATGTAAAAAGGTTCACTTTTAGACATCATTGCTTCAACACTTGACAAAACATATGCAGGTGATCCAGGCAGTGTACAAAAATGTTGTCACCCCAACAACAATTACCTCTTGTGTCCGAACGTAAAGTGCGTAGTGTATAAACATAATGATAAAAGCCCAAAAGATTACATAGTGGCCTCAGCCATTGTTTTTGTGGTCAATCATAGGCTGGACAGAAAAAGGCAAAATGGCGCAGCGTTTCTTCAATTGACTTCCATGAAGAACACACAAAAGAACTGATATACTGCATGCCCCATTTTATATAGAAACTAATGAACAGCAAAAACCCTACCTCCATTTTAGGAAGAGGTGCAAAGGAATGGAACATGGGAGAGTGTCAAAAAATTATTCATAGGCGGGGAGAGTTTGATGTCTAAAACATAATCAGTAAGACTACCCACTTTGACACATTTCAGATCCCTGAACCACAGATACTCTTTTAGTAGTTCTTTGATCAAGGAGCAAGAGACTTGTTTTGCCATGGCAGGGGTTTTCCAGAGTACAGACAAGCCTGTCTCATACAATGTGTCTTTAATATAAGTGAACCAAGCCTCTCGCAACCTGCAAATTTAAGAAGAGCTCTGATCACAATACTGTAGGATTGTAGTTCATCAGTGAACCAAAGTCTATGTCAGTACAAAATAAAGGCAACACATTATAAATAGGAACAACCCCCAAATCCAAGAGTTGGGGGAGGTGAGGGGCACTCAGCAGAAGGTTGAGAATGCTCCTCACAAACCTTTTTTCCGTTTTCCCAAGTTCATCGCTTTGGACATGGCCCCACAGTTCTACACCATACATGGCAGCACTTATTGCTTTGATGTTATAAATCTCCACCACTGGTTCTAAAGAGTGCGCATGGGCCCATTTGCACAGTTTGGCTACTGCACCAGCTTCTTGCTGGAGTTTTAGTAGGCTTCTCTTGATGTATTAGGACCAGCTCATTTTGTTTCCAGCTGGCCCCCAAATACACAAACTCCTGCACTTTTTTTAGAGCAACAACATGCAGCAAGGTTTGTGCTCTAACAGATTCAGAAAACATACATTTCATTTTATTAACATTTAGCTCAAGACCACAATCACTTCAGTAAATTAAAAAGCAATAAAATAGTGCCTGCAGACCATGCCAGGTTTTTTTAAATTAAAAGCAGGTCTATGAAATGTAAGATCGCAATTTTATGGAGGACAAGTTTGGGTGCATCGTAACCAGGAAAATCAAGTGCATGCACTAAATCATCAAGATAAAAAGTAAACAGTGTTGGGGCAAACACACAACCCTACCGCACACAGGGGTACGGCTTAGGAGCCGAGCGAGATGGCGGCTCATTAGAGGAGCTCAGGCTCCAGATCCATCCTGAATATCCGTACACCTATCCGGCCAATCAACCAATCAGCCCGGCGGGGCATTGAGGAACAGCGGGGGCACAAATTGAGCCTCAGGCCTCATCTGGGACGCAGCGATTGAGTAGACACGGGCGATCCTAGGGCTGCGAGGCCTACGAATCACGTAACTGCGTGACCACCTCGGTGTGGTTGGTGGTGGCTGTGAAGAGATTACACTGCCAGGCAGGGACAGGCAGCGGCTGGGCCACCGTTGCCAACAGCCGAAGCAGCGAGTGGAATTCCTCCCCACCATGAGACCAGGGTTTGGAGTTCGGGATTGGTGCGGCGGACCCGGGGAGCTGAGGCCAGAGCCACGGTGTGCGCACAAGGCCTGGTGGTGGTTGCGACAGAATTTCTGAAGAAGGAGCAGCAGAAGCAGCGTCCGCGAGGAAATCCCTGAAGAAAGTGCGGAGAATAGCGGTAAGGTGTCCCCGCAGTACGCACAGTAATCAGCGGCAGCAGCGGTGGGTCTCTGCGTCATCGGTGGAGACGAGCAACAATTGGGCCTACGGTGTGAGCGGTGTATATAGCCGGTGGGTGAGCAGCCGTTTGGGCAGTAGTGAGCCCAGAGAGTGAAGACAGGCAGTTGGGGAGGCCTCCGCAGGCAGAGTGGTGGAACCCATTGTACTCTGAATGGCACAGCTGGAGGTGGTGCTGACCGGGTAGTGCCGAAGCGAGCCACTGTAAATAACAAAGGAGCAGAGGTGTACACTACGTCATCCAACAGTGGGGGAGAATGCACCAGATTTGCACTACTCCTAACCCAGCAAGAGGGTGAACAATATTTCCTATACTGAGGAAGTGCCCAGTGGAAGCAAGAAGGAGGCTGAAAATCCAAGGCTGAACGATATAAAGAAGAGGGACCGACTAGGGCCTCCGTTCGACAGATCTCCTCGGGGACAGTTGGTGTGGCCCCAGTCCAAGCAGTGAGGTGAGACTGGGCATCGGTGGGGGTGCCCCAGGGATTCATAAATAGGCAGACTCAAGTTGGAGAAATCGACAGCGGCACATGGGCTATGATTGAAGCCCAAAGGCCAATGTGGGACCCAGATGAACAAGATGGACAAGTATGCGGTCCCGAAGTCAGCTGCAGTGGCCCAGAGGTCGGAGGCATCCGAAGAACCCTCCTCAAGTGCAATAATGGCGGCCATTATGGACTAGAAAGGCACGATTGAGCCCAAGTTGGACACAGTGACGGTGGACGTGAACCTGCTGCGGGCTGACCTTCATAAAATAGCAGACAAGGTGGCTGCCATGGGTACTTGCCTCGTTCCACCTGTGTGTACAGACAGATGAAGCTGTATGTTGTAACGCCGTAAGTGACCCAGTCTAATGATCATTCAGTCATATGTTGTTGTGAGAGTGTCGGGTGGGTTGGCTGAGGGTAGGGGGAGGGATAGCATTGACCGGGGTTTGTCTATTGTGTGACGGTTATTGTCATCAACAAAATGAAAAATCAAGATAACTGTGCAATTATATGTTCTAAGCGAACACATGAATGTATTACCCTGTTTCCTACTGGGACTGGAAATTTCTGTAACTGCTTTACCTACTATGCTAATAAACAGATTTTCAAAAAAAAAAGGTGGCTGCCATGGAGACAGAGTGACGCACTTGCAAACCATGGCGAAAACACTCCAAGAAAAGGTACTGTCCCTCACAAAGCAGCAGGAGGTAAAGGCTGCCAAGCTAGAGGATCAGAAAGGGCAAGCTCGAATGGATAATATTAGAGTGGTAGGGGTCCCGGAAGGCATGAAAGGACTAAGTGTCGATCTATTACTTGAGGATCTAATTCTTAATCACTTAAAGCCTAAACAACTCTCCAACTATTTCACCAAAGAGCGTGCACACAGGGTGCCCATACCCAGGCCCAAGCCCGGGGCCCCACCCAGAACAATTATTGTGTGGGTGCATAACTTCTGGGACAGGGACGCTATCCTGCAGGCAGCAGGCGCACATGGTGACCTGCATCGCAAAAATGCACAGATCCGTTTTTTCCCAGACTTCACGCTACTGGTCTAGGGCTTGAGGCGAACGTTCCAAGGTGTCAAAAGAGAAAAGAAATCACATACTCGAAGCCATTTCCTGCAAAGCGGAGGGTGGCCTCCGAAGAAAAAAACGTGGTATTGCGGCACAGCATAGGAGGCATGGGAGTGGCTAGAGGAATGGCACACAGTTGGCCACAACTCCCAAAGGGACAGGAGGAGAGGTCTACAGAAAGAGAAGCCAGGAGAATCGGCGGCAGAGGGGACTCATACATCCGATTAGGACTGGCTCGAGAGGAAGGGGACGAACTGGGATGGCTCAAGAGCATGGGCGGCAGTGGGAACTGTTGGTGCACGATCAGGCAGCATGTGATAAACGGGAGGGGGTGATGGACCAGTGTGTTCGAGGCTGCACCTGCTGAGAGAGGTATTTTAACATTGGGCAGATGCAGCGTCAGCTGATTTGGTGTTGAACTCAGGGAGGGATGGGGTAGGCCGGGGCAGGGGCAGGGTTCCGGGTCGCTCTGCAACTGCCAACCCCCGTTTATTTTCCAGCTTAGGGGCGACAGCCACTCTGCAAGTTGGGGTGGTGGGAGGTTGTTGAACCCACCAGCAGGGGAGCTCTGAGGGGGGGATAAATATAGTTGGGAAATGCAGCGATTTATTCATTATATTAGAAATGTTTAATATTTATTGTTCAGGTTTCAGATTGCAGTATTAGTGCAGATGTTTTAGTACGTAGAGACAGGAATGGTCCCTATACAGTTAAGGGGGCAGCAGCAATACCCCATTTGGAGGATGAAAGTGTAAAAAGGAAGAGCTGGGGGAAGAGAAGTGAGACAGCAATCAAAGTACTGTGTTGGAATGTGAACAGTCTGGGTAATCGAATCAAAAGTACAATTGTATTGCAGTATTTGCATAGACATGCCCCAGACCTAGTACTGATCCAAGAAACACACCTGAAGGGCAATAGGTATAAAGCATTGGATAGATTTGGATACAAGTTACTAGCGCACTCAGGTTACACAACAGGACCGTGAGGAGTAGAAATAGTGGTTAAGACAACTCTCCCCCTGGTGGTGCAGAGGCTCTGCTATGACCTGTTGGGACGATATGAAGCGCTCACAGGTGGCATAGAGGGGAGACCCTGAATGTTGTTTCATGTTATATACTACCAGCCATAGGAGCTCTGTTGGTGGACCTCCCGCCAGGGATTTCGATATTAGTGGGGTGACATAAACTCCACAATAAACCCAGAGAGGGACAGGAAACTAAGGCACTTTGGGAATGGGGTGGAGCCACTCCAGGCATTTGTAGAGGCCATGGGTTTGACAGATTTATGGTGCTTGCACAATCCTCAAAGCGACAATACACCTTCTACTCTGCAGCGCATGGCAGTTACTCTGGTATTGACCATATGTTAACACAAGGGGGAAGTGAAGGATGGTTACGAAATGCCCGTATCGGGCCGCGGGGAATATCAGATCATTCACCGATAGAGGTGACCGTGCAGTGCCTGACTCTGACTAATGTACTGCAGCTCAGAATAACCCAGTGGGCCTTCAAGGATAAGAAACTTGGGGCTGAATAAGAGAAGGGGCTCAACTTAATTGTCTTGAAAATGAGGGGTCGGTGGATTCAGCGTGCACCCAATGGGAAGCATTTAAGCCACTAATAAGGGGACAAACTCAGGCCCTCCTCAGGGGCCACAATAAAGAAAAGAGAATCCAGTTTAACAATTTAGAGGAAGAGGTGGCATCGTTGGAGGCTAGGGTATTAGCTGGGAGGGGGGCTGATCCACCGCTAGCGCATCGCCTTGACAGAAAATGAAGGACCTTGCTGACGATGCTGCTAGGTCGGCGGCCTTAGCAACACAAACAAGGATATATGACCTAGGCGATAAAGCAAATAAAATGATTGCATGGTTGGAAAAAGAGACAGGGAAAGAAACTGGGTGGCCAAAATATATGATCCCAAGCTGTAAAGCATACAACTGGCCTGGGGATTGCGAGCTTCTTCATAGACTACTATGAGGGGATTTATACCTCCAACCCTACCAGAACAGAAACAGATTGTTGGGAGTTATTTGTGGATGTTCGGCTCTCCACACTGACCGATGAGGATAGGGAGGGTAAGGAGAAAGACATAACAACAGAGGTGGTAACAGGTGCTATTCAAGACCGGCAGGCGGTGAAGGCCCTGGGACCGAATGGTCTGCCGGCTGACCGGTTTAAGGGCACTGCAAGCGTTCTGGCGCAGTATCGCCTGGCAATGTTTGATGAAGCTAGAGAAAGAAGATGTCTACCACTGGACCAATGGACAGCTACCATTGTGGTAATATCCAAGACGGGTAAGCCGCCAGATCAATGTAGCTCCTACAGGCCCATATCCTTATTAAACTTTGAGGTTAAGATTCTTGCGAACGTTCTGGCGAGCCGCCTTGCTGGGGAGATTACGTCACTCGTACACCCCGACCAGTCAGTGTTTATGCCACACCGGCCTACTAGGTTAAACCTTTTACGCCTAAATGGCGTGATGCATTTGACTGAATCCCGTCCAGAGGAAGCAGTGCTACTGTTGTAAGTCGCACGGATGGCGTTCGCCAGCATCGAATGGCACTACCTACGCACTTTTGGACAGATTTGGATTTGGACCTAAGTTTCAATCCTGGATCAAGTTGTTGTATAGGAACCCACTGGCAAGGGTACAGGTGAATGGTTCTGCCTCCTGCTCTTTCACCTTACACGAGGGGACGAGACAAGGATGCCCGCTGTCTGCCATGCTATTTGCACTGTCGTTGGAACCACTAACGCTGTGGGTTTGGGCGAGGGGGGTGGGGGGGTCCGATGGTGTCTGGGATCGCAGGGTGAGGACTGTGGAAAGAGCGAATATATTTGTATGCGGATGAAGTCCTACTGTATGCAACGAGGCCTTGGTTTACCATCAGCCAGCTGCTACACTATTTGGGGGGTATTAAGGGTACTACGTTTATTGGGATAAATCCCTGGTGTTCAACTCACAGATGGGCCGGTGCCCGCTCTCCCTGCAGGGACGCAGCTCCACTTTAAGGACGGTTTCAAATACTTAAATATCAACATAGCTAAAGCAGAAGCAGATTTTATGTAAGGAAACCTGATGCAGCAGCTGGAGCGTTTATGCAGGGATGTTGCTCACTGAAGCACGCTACCGATCTCCCTGATTGGGCGAGCAGTGCTATTCAAGATGATGGCACTACCACGGATGTTATATGTTCACCAAAACACCCCGTATGTGGTGTCAGACAGGTTTTTTAGAGAAGTGGACAGCGAATTGCGGAAATTGCTGTGGGACGGAGGTGGGGCTAGACTAGCACTTTTCAAACTCCAGAAAGGAGTGTATGAGGGTGGCCTTGCTGTACCAGACCTTAAGAAATATTATTGGGCATCACAGTTAATTACAATGAATGATTGGGTTTTCACAGATAGGAACAACCCAGCATTCAGGGTAGACCACCTGGCGATGGGGCTGTGAGAATGTCCAAACCCACTGTATAGAGGGAAGGCTGGGAAGTGCATGCCTCTACACACAAAGACAGTTCTAGAAGCATGGAAGAAGGTGAACAGGTTCCTCAGGTGGATTAAAACAGGTTGACGAAGCGAACCCCATTATGGGACAGCGACTTGCTAGAGGAGGTGGGCAACTTGCAGGGTTTTAACAAATGGAACCTGCTCGATATAGTCCACTCAGGAGATATATGGAGGGGTCTGGCTATAATGTATTTTGAGGACCTCCAGAAAGAGTATCAATTAGCGGACTTGGAAAGATACAAGTACATGCATGAATGTTCACAAGTGAAAGAGTTTCAGACAAAACAGGCTTCTGGGCAATAGAGGGGAAAGGTAAGGAGCAGTGACAATTGGTGACCTTAAGAGTGGCCCAGTTGGCTACATAGCTAGAGGTTGTGACAACAGGGTCCCAATGGAGATTTTTATTACAGCGGGATTAGATTCACCAAATACTTGATCCTATAGCCGTCAGTCCTGGGCATCAAGAGATGAGACAGTTACAGGAGGATTTTTCTCATAAGAAATGGCAGTTATGGTGCTGGAGTGACCATACCTAATGTCTAATCTCGACTCAACTCTTGGGGGGAGCAAAGGAGAGAGAGGCCTGTAGAAGTACCCCAAGGGAATTGTTTAACACGGCTTGATGAGGGTGTCAACAAATTCAACCGTCTAAAGATTCTCCAATTGGAAGGGACTTAAAATTCACGAGCATACAATCCCACCGATAAGCTTTAGGATGGATGCCCAGCCATGGTGAACGTCTGACTGAAAGAATCTCTTAGGTCAAATTGCAGGGCCACCTCGTATTAGTTTGTAGCCAATGTGCTGACTTGTTCCTCAATGGCACAGATCTTTTGCTAGTGTTAGGAGGTAGTTCAGGGACTTTGCAGAGGACAATTAAATATGGTGTGCACTCAGAAGGGAGCTACCATGGTGGATAGATGGAGTAAGTTCCCACTTTTACCTGGATGCTGGGCCATGTTGGTGACTCTACCCTGGCCCCTAAGGTTCCCCGTTATTCTCTGCTACCAGTAATCTCTAATACAGGAGGTAAATGAGTTTGACAGAAGGATTACATCACTCATTACTGCAAGGGAGGGTGCCTGGTGAGGATGGAGCCCTAAGGTAATTGACGGCCCCTTTTTTTTCAGCAGAGACAAGGGGGGCTTTCACAGTCACCAGTTTTCCCTCCAACCGATCAAGGCGGGCCAGCAAAGGACCAATTTGAGCTAATAAATAGGAGTTTGTAGTATCTTGACGTTCGTTATGGACTGCCTCTCCCCTGTTTCCCTGTCCCTGGCTGCTCAACTTGTGTGAGTGTTCTGAATGGAATGTTTGGTGAGCGGGCTATGAGTATAATGCTTGGGTGACTGAATGAAAGATGACAGTTGATGGATGGGGCTGAGCAGCTACCAAGCTGCTCCGATGGGGTTTCCAATGTCTTATACCTGGGCTTGTTTACCTGCTCACTTAATTCCTGAATAAACCTACGTTGGACATCATCACTCCAGTGTGGTCTCCTGATTACTACAGAGTTCTTGAGGAAGTAAGCCAGGAGCCTAACATATCGTACCAGGCGATACAAATATCATAGGTTCACTGGCCTGGGATGATTTATTTGGTAGATGCACAGTAGGGGATTGTGGGGTGTGGATGGAAGTTTACTCGTCTGATGCCTCACTCAGAGATGCAAACAGACTGCTGCGGGGGGGGGGGGAGGGGAGGGGGGGTTCATATAATGGATATTTAGTTGGGGATCCAGAAGGGCATGATAAAGGTAGATCTACTCTGGGGCTACCAGTGGATTCCTGACCTGGTTTGCCTGATCTAGTAAACACCCCGGGAATTGTCCTCTGGTTATGCAGGGCAGTCTTAGGGGGTAGAACCTTCTATGTGAACGTCCATGAAAGAAGCTGTCGAGAGGGAACTAAAATCTGCTCACATTTTGACAGTAGGTTGTCTGTTACAAAGTTATTCCCTGCAGAATTCCGAGTTTTATTTAATTTCTTTTCTTTTAGTGCACTCCATGGGCTTTCTTTTCCCCATAATCGTCCCAAGCAACTCAATCAGGCTACTCAACCACAACAGGGCTCAAGGGACAGCCAGACTAGTACGAGTAGGTGTAGATATATTTTGTATACATACATTAATTCAGCCAGGAGGCTGGGATGCACGCAGGAGAGTTACTTACAGTTAGCTGCAGAGTTACCAGTAGCTCACGAGTTACCCACTATAGAAGTCTGCTGTAGACATTTTTATATTGAACTTGATTTTTTTTCTCTTCACAAAATGAAGTTCATGTTCTCTAATCATGTGTTCATATTTTCTCTTTTACTGAGGAAGTTCACATTTTGGTGCGCTGTTCCAACGAAGGTTCACATGTTTTTGTCGGTATGTGCAAATCCTTAATGTTAAACAGAATAACTCAAACGGGACCATGGCTCAAAAAAAAAACTCTGAATCAGAACTTCAGATGGTTGCTCAAACCGAAATTACACACGTTTGTAAAAGTTCTAGTCTCAAATCCTTTAAGTGCAAAGGCTGGCTGATAAAAAACCATTATATTTGCACTAGTGTGGTGAGGTGCAGCTTATCCGGAAGTAGAGGACTGTATACTATTTAGGACTTATTTGTTTTATGTATTTGCTTTATTTTTTTATATAGTGCCACTTAACAAGATAGTAACCAGACACTACAAAGATCACCAAAAACTGAGAAAGATATCTCTTACAAAGAACAATATAAACACCTGACAAACTGAATCAAAACCATGGAGGATAATTTGATTGATGAAGATATTATAGGAACACACAAGGCAGACTTCAGAAAGAGCAGATGGTACTTGATGGAGTGTGAAAAACATAAGTATTGAATCTACGGGGGAAGAAATGTTGGAAGCGGGATCTGAAAATTAAGAAAAATCCTGAAAACTCAAAGACCCGGGTCGAAAAAAGGTAGCTAAAAATGGAAAAAAGGAGGAAGGAATAATTATGTGGAGTCAAAATAATAAGTGGGAAGAAACAACATTGCAATCAATTCTTGAATACCCTCTTATCTCCTCCAGACCAGGAGTAGTCCGCCTCACAGGTCACTGTGATCGACAACCAGACCAATGCCCCCTACTATATCTTGCCTTTTTCTTTTGTAGCCCAGAACCTTAGTCTTTGGTTTGGCAGTGCCAACTGGCACAAAATATGTTGTGTGCTTCAAAGCTAAGCAGGACGTAGGCATGTGCAATAAGGAGCTGTAGTTCAATTCAGCCTTACAGAAGGCTACCTAACATGTACCAAGTAGGGCTGTATTTCATATAGGCAGTTTTTTTTAACCCCTTCCGTGCGGCCGCGATTTTTCCCGTGTGCGGCCGCCGGACGAACACGGGCGGGCCATGACGAACCCCAGCCGTCATCAGCACACGAGCACCGTAGTGCATGACGGCTGGGGTTCGTCACCAGCATGGAAGGGGTTAAAGACTGTGAATGTACCAATAATACTTTTTTTTGTCGAAATTAGATTCTGAGAAACTACTTCAAATTTGCCCCACCCTAACTTAAAGCAATCTGATTTATTTACCAGTGTAAATTCAAGTAAGCCAGTTACAAAAGGTTTCTGCTGTACTTATTTACTGGCAACATAGGCTTCAGTTTGGAATTTGTTGAAATTCAAATAAATACAAGCATTTTAAACAAAAATGGATGCTGGACATCATGTATTTATAATGCAGAGTTTAGCTTACCAAGTGGACGATTAGGTCATATTCATCTAGTGAGTCCTACAGAGAAAACGTAGTGAGGCATTCAATGGATAAAATATGAATTCCATGACGCAATTATAACTAAGAGTTTTCAACAGAGCGCATTCCGTGTTAGAAAGCATGGCTAGCAAATATGAAGGATGTTATTTTGATTGCCTGTTTCTTAACGCTGGAAGTGTTAAACTCCTATAATAAAATGCAAAATCAACTTTATTCACCAACTTTCAGACCGTTGTAAAAATAGATGCGCCCATTTTTTTTATTGGATGATGAGGAACTCATCAAAAATTAAATATATATTGGTCTCAGTGAGTTGTTCTGGAGATGTAATCCTTCCTTCTTTGTGGCGTGAATGCAATCGGGGGCGGGAGGGGGTGGGTTTGTTACGTTATAAAAGTCAACGACATAATTGTTGTATTATTGATGTGTGCAGCAGTCTCCGGGTTGCGGAGCTATGCAGTATATGTGAACCGTGACAAATAAAATCTGTTTAAAAAGAAAATATATATATATATATATGGCGCGTCTCAGGCCTCAACAAAATCGTACTCACCATAGCGAGTGGGCGAGAAGGTTTTATCAGGTCAAGGTTTTTTTAAAACCTACTCGCCCGGTCTGGTGAGTGAACTTAAGCTGAAAGGAACAGGTGTTCTGTTCATTCAGAAAGTGAATGAGCAATAAAGACACCTTTAAATCTTGTTTTTACCTAGATGTATTTGTTGTCTGTTCAAGGACAAGGGTCTAATGTCAATAAAATGTAAAACAAATTGTTTCCCGTTTTATCCTGGAGGTTTTTGACAAGTGAGCTATTTGACAATCACTGTGAAACAAAAGGCTGTAAGGTGTCAGGTTTTTTTCTAACACGCAACATTTACACAGCTTGTAAATGATAGGTAAAAGTATTTAAAAATATAACAGGAATTATGAAAGAACATTCTTTTGTAATTCAGAAGTGTGAATCAAAAAAGATTTAAGTAGGAGCAAATCAAATCAGAACACTTTACTTGGCCACATACAAATGACCAATATTAGTAGAAACTCAATTTTCAAACACTGTACACTAAATAGTTTTATTAGCAAAACCACATCAGTGAGAAATGTTGTAGTCATTTTAATGGGAAATCTGCTGACTGCAAATAAGTGTGGTTCCACCTCATGCTTCAGGTATGCATTTATTAAAGTTTTTAAACAAGATTTGAGAACAATTATTGATGAAAATGCAGTTAATGAACTAAGAGGCAAGTCGGCAGTCATGTGCATCCTATATGTGGATAGATTTGTCTTGAATATGAAGCAAAGATTTTGTCTAATAAACCAAACAAAAGAATTTTTTGTATAGTAGTGATGCCGAACGTGCATATTTTATGGTGCTCTCATAGGTGATAAAGAAGAAAATGAAGGCTTAGTGAATTAAAATATTTGCCCCGGATCACATACTTTGGAACCAGTTTATGGGTCAAGAGCATTTTATTTAGGAGTAGATTATTTAAGTCACTAAACCTATAGGTCTATTAAAAGTTTTATGATTTTTTTAAGACTGAGTCAGTTAATTGTGGGTTTCATATTCTTTACTCGTCTTGAAGTTTTTTGCTTAAATTTGTTTTATTAATTTTCAGGTGCATCAAGCATATTACAATACAATGAACACGGTCCCCGAGCAAACTCCCAAGATCAATTGCTTTACCTCCTCCGAGCAACAAATGTGTATCGGCGCAGGCTGCGGGATGGCATAATGTGTCCAGGAGAGCATGTTGTTGGTAAAATATAAACGTGGTTCTGTTGGGTAAGACAAATTACTTTGAAAAGCCACCAAGTGCAACTCAAACAATTAGAAAGAACTTTTTTCTAAAAAGAGAGATTATCTGAAATACGCATGCGCTGAGGAAATAAATACTCAAGCAATCTTTATCAAGAAATTAATTTCATGCGATTGTTTTATATATATTATATAAGAATTCATTCATGTTACATCCGAATTGAATGATAACATTAGATTCAAAAGGAAAGACCGTCAAACAATAATGAAAAATATGTGACAATTAGTGACGAATGCTCAGTGCATGGAGCAATGTACCGTGAAATCAAGTAACATATATATACAATTATATACAGGGGTTATGTTGGCCAGAGACTTTTTCACAACTAAGGAGTCATAGTGTTCATAAAGTTGCTCCTGGAGTATCTGGACCACAGGTGAGCGTCGACGTTTCAAACCTGCTGCGCCCCAATCGGTGATAGCGGCGGGTCTTTATCAAGACAAGGGGGTGGGGAGGGACAGTATGCGTATCAGGAGGAATAAACTCTGCCTGAAGGGGTGCCGAAAGGATAAATACGAGTGTGGATAATTGGAAGAGTGGTCACTAGAAGGACGGGAATCAGCGTGCTGCCTCTGTGCAATGGTAAACGCACTGTAATGTTGTTGGTAATCTTCAACAATCTACGCACCTAAGCACCAAATAACATAACCTCCCGCCCACCTCCCTCGACCTCCAACTCCCCCCTCCTCATCCCCCCCCCCTCCGGTGTGTCGCTTCTTTGCCCCGTGGTGTCACACGGATAGCTTGCCGGCGTTGTCCCTATCAGGTGGAAGTGGCTCCCCTGGAAGATGCGTCAGTGAGCAGTAGCAATCTAAGGTATCTCGGGGCAAGTAAGTTTGTTAAATTCTCCGGCTAGCAAAGTAAGGAAGGATTGCCAGATGGTTTTAAATGAGTCTGTGGCCTGCGTGAGAGTTGTCTGAATCCGCTCCATACCCAACATATACCAGAGTCTAAGTAGCCAGTCTGTGTGCGTAGGTCTTCTCGTGGTGCCCCAAAGCGAGAAAATATGTTGCACCGCCGCCCCCACTGCTAACCCCATTTGTTTCCCTCTAATCGAGTTTAGTGGAAATGTAAGGGCATTTGGGAGACCTAGTAGCGTGTAGTCGGGGAAGCGGGGAATCTCCGTATCAAAGTGTGTGTTGACATCCTCTAGAACAGAGGTCTTCAAACTTTTTGATGCCGAGACCCCCTTGTAAAACCTTTTTAGGCGTAAGGACCCCCTTCCCACAAAAGTTTCTAGAAACTGGTACTCCTCATCATCAACTTTTGACAACCATAAATGCGCCTGTTAGACCTCATCACATCCCTCCATCATTCATCCACCCACACTTTCACACATCCATCCATCCACCCTTTCATCCTTCCATCCATACATCCATCCTTCATCCATCCACCCTTTCATCCTTCTATCCATACATCCATTCTTTACCCATCCACCCATCATTCATCCACCCACCTTTTCACACATCCATCCATGCAACCTTTTATCCATTCATACATCCATGCAACCTTTTATCCATTCATACATCCATCCACCCTTTCATCTTCCTATCCATACATACATCCTTCATCCATCCACCCTTTCATCCATCCATCCATCCACCCTTTCATCCTTCCATCCATACATCTATCCTTCACCAATCTATCCATCATCCATCCACCCTTTCATCCTTCCATCCATACATCCATCATTCATCCATCCACCCTTTAATCCATCCATTCACCCATCATTCATCCACCCATATTTTACACATCATCCATCCATCGTTCATCCATCCACCCTTTCATTCTTCCATCCATACATCGATCCTTCACCAATCTATCCTTCATCCATCCACCTTTTCATCCTTCCATCCATACATCCATCATTCATCCATCCACCCTTTCATTCATCCATCCACTCATCATTCATCCACCCACCTTTTCACACATCCATCCATCCATACATACATCCATCATCCATCCATTCACCCATCCTTTACCCATCCACCCTTCCTTCCATCCACCCATCATTCATCCACCCACCTTTTCACACATCCATCCATCATTCATCCATGCAACCTTTTATCCATTCATACATCCATCCACCCTTTCATCCTCCCATCCATACATCCATCCTTCATCCATCCACCCTTTCATCCTCCCATCCATACATCCATCCTTCATCCATCCATCCACCCTTTTATCCTCCCATCCATACATCCATCCTTCATCCATCCACCCTTTCATCCATCTATCCATCCACCCACCCTTTCATCCATCCACCCATCATTCATCCCCCACCTTTTCACACATCCATCCATGCATCATTCATCCATGCAACCTTTTATCCATCCATACATCCATCCTTCATCCATCCACCCTTTCATCCTCCCATCCATACATACATACATCCTTCATCCATCCACCCTTTCATCCTTCCATCCATACATCCATCATTCATCCATCCACCCTTTCATCCATCCATTCACCCATCATTCATCCACCCATCTTTTTACACATCCATCCATGTGTATGTGTATGTGTATGTGTATAGGCATTTATATAGCGCACTACTTCATTCATCCATCCATCCACCCTTTCATCCATCCATCCTTCATCCATCCACCCTTTCATTTTTCCATCCATACATCTATCCTTCACCAATCTATCCTTCATCCATCCACCCCTCCATCCATACATCCATCATTCATCCATCCACCCTTTCATCCATCCATTTATCCTTCATTCATCCACCCATCTTTTTACACATCCATCCATCCATCATTCATCCATCCATCCACCCTTTCATCCATCCATCCTTCATCCGTCCACCCTTTCATTCTTCCATCCATACATCTATCCTTCACCAATCTATCCTTCATCCATCCACCCTTTCATCCTTCCATCCATACATCCATCATTCATCCATCCATCCACCCTTTCATTCATCCATCCACTAATCATTCATCAACCCACCTTTTCACACATCCATCCATCCTTCAGCCTTTCATCCATCCATCCACCCATCATTCATCCACCCACCTTTTCTGTGCCTCTCATATGGGGGGGGGGGTGTCAGTATCTCTCTGCGTCGTCTTCCTTCTTCTTTCCCGCTCATGGGAGGGCATCTCTGTGCCTCCCTGCTGGGGACGGGAGACGTGTCACGGGACCCACAGCTCCAGGTGCGCAACATCCATTGAACTCAAAGGGCTACATTACAGCCACTCCCCCAGTCCCCCCCTCCCCAGCTCGTGTATGTGAGCCCGGCTGTTACAGCTTCAGGGACACACACACAGTCACACCCAAGTACTTGACAGGTCTTTAGAAGACCTTTTACTTGTTAATGAGGCGTTGATTTCCCCCCCCCCCCCTCGGTGTGAATTAGGCCTCCGCCGTGAGCACCCTCGATCAGCCCAATGCCAGGAACTGCACTCTGTAGAATCTGCGACCTCCTTCCCAGGACTCCATGACCCCCCTAGGGGTCGCGGACCACAGATTGAAGACCGCTGCTCTAGACCTACCTTCCAGTAGTCTGTCTCCTCCTCGCATTCCCACAGCAGGTGAGTGAGGGTCCCTATCTTGCCACACCCCCTCCAGCATGTGGGGCTGTAGTTCGGATAACCCTTATGCAGCCGAGCCGGCGCCAAGTACCACTAATACGCAATCTTAACAGCAGACTCTCTACTTGCCGTGTTCCTGGCAGTATGGTGGGCCCTATGATATATATCGTGCCGCTCTTTGTCTGTAAAGGTTCTCCCGAGCTCAGATTCCCATTGTTTTTGACCAGCAGAGCGCGATAGGGGTGGGGGTGGGCTGATCATTTTATAGAGGTCCGTGATCGCTTGTCTGTCAGTTGTTTTCGTGATGAGCCATTTCTCAAAGGTCGTGAGACGCCGGCCCACTAAAGGCTGTGTGTCCACTTGCGTCAGCCAATGTCTAATCTGGAAATATTGGTACCGCCACGGTGCCGTTAGAGTATACATCTCCATTAGGGCGTCAAGCTAGATAAAGCCATCTAAGTCGAACATGTGTCCCGCGCACCTGCAATCTGAGTTTCTCCACTGGCCGTATGCCTGTGGCTCCATCCCCATGGGGAAAGCAGGGTTGTCGAAAAGCGGCGTAATAGGCGAGGGGAAAGTGGTTCCTGCTGACTGCCACCGCATCCAGTGTAGAAGTGTGGCTCACTGGTTAGAGCAGGCAGACCCTGAAGCAGAGGTCAGACCCGGGACCAGGGTTCAATTCCCGACGCGGCAGGGTCTTGAGCACAAATGTCCTTGGACTCGATAATTCTCGCTTCGGTGCCTGACCTAATCATGGGTTCACACTCTGCAACTCTGGGCATTAAGCTTGCTTAATCTCCACAACGGCCCCCCCGTGGCGGGATGCCTGGCTTTCACCTTGGGGATGCCCTGTAGGGGCTATCTCACAGGGAAAAACCAGGACGGGTTCCCAAGGCAAGCGCGGAGATACCCCTTCAGGGGTCGATTCTGGCGCTATATAAGAAATATAATAATAATAATATTAATCCCACACTTTGAGTATCGAGCGGGTGATGGGCGACTTCTTAAGGTATGCCGGTCTACCTGAATGCTTCAAAAAGGGGACCTTCCAGAGCGATATTTGGGCCATCGCTCTGTCCTGGAAAAGCCACCTCTTTTCTGACTCTGGGCGGTTTCAATCCAGGAGATAGCAGAGCTGCGATGCCTGGAAGTACCTCAAAAGGTCAGGGATTCCCAAACCCCCCTCCAATGGAGCGCGTCGAGCCAGGTCTCTACAGATCCGCGGGTGCTTCCCGGCCCATACAAACTGCTGTATCGCGTCTTGTCGTTTCTTTAGCATTCCTATCGGTGGAGTCACCAGGATGGTTTGGAACACAAACAGGACCTTGGGTTGCAGGGTCATTTTAACCGCCGCAACCCGCCCCAGCAAGGGAGTAGTTGTTGCCGCCATCTCTTCAGGTCTCCCTGAATTTGGGCAAACAAAACCGCGTAATTCTGATCGACTGTCTACGTTGTGCTTGGTGTCAGGGTGACACCCAAATACAGAAGCGACGTGTGCGAGGACAGTCCCCCAAATGTCCTGAGGCCGCCAGCAGACTTACGGGTGTTACGTCCCAGTGGGAGGATCATGGACTTCCTTATGTTCATTTTGAACCCTGAGACCTTCCCGAAGGCCTCCGTTTCAGCCAGGAAAGCTGGCACACACCATGTGGGGTTGTCTAAAGCCGCCAAAATGTCATCGGCATATAGCCTGATGGTATGTGGCTCACCTCCGAAGGTGATACCAGTTATATCCGGGTTGTCTTTTTTTCTTTTGGCGAATGGCTCTATGTAGAGCACAAACAGTAAGAGCGAAAGTGGGCACCCTTGCCTGGTGCCCCGCCGGATATCAAAGGGTTGTGATCCAATGCCATTAATGCGGATCGCTGCCTGGGGTGTGTCGTAGCAACTGGCGACCCATGCCCGGAAGTGCTCCCAGATACCGAAGCGCGCCAGAGTCTTGTCCAAGAAGCCCCAGTCCACCCTGTCGAACGCTTTCTCAGAGTCAACAGAGAGGAGATCAGCGTCGGAGTTGTGGATGTGAGCTCCATCGATGACATGTAAAAGACGCTTGGTATTGTCACTGCACTGCCTTTCGGGGATGAAACCCAATTGGTCGGGCTCTAGGATGCCCAGTAGGAACTGCCCCAGCCTAGCCGCCAGAATCCCTGTGAAGAGTTTAAAATCCAAATTGAGCAAGGATATGGGCCTGTAGGCGGCGCATTGTGGGGCGTCTTTGCCAGGTTTGAGCAATACTATGATATCTGCAGCGAGCATGTCGGGAGGGATTGAGCCCAGCCCTTGAAAGGAATTAAATAGCCTGGTGAGGAGTGGCGCCAACAGCGGGTAGAAAGCCTTGTAAAAGCCGGCAGAGAACCAGTCTGACCCTGGGGCTTTCAGATGCTTGAGGTGCGCTATCGAAGACCACATCCTCCGTTCGTATTGGGGTGTCCAAGGAAGTCGCACCTGCCATATTAAGTGCTGTGACCACTGCCTCGTTGAGGTAAGCTTCCCCCCTTCGAGTCTAGAGATGGATCCGCAGTGTAGAGCGAGGCATAGAATGCCCGAAAGGCTTCCTCTATTTTATTGTCCTCTTGAAGCGTTTGCCCGCCCTGGCCCTGAATATCGGAAATCCTAGACCAGTGTACCCGGGCTCTGAGCTTGCTCGCTAACAGGCCCCCGGTTTTATCATCTCCCACATAATATGTGTGTCGTAAGCGCTGGGCTGCATATTCCGCGCGATCTAGATCAAGGCCCGCAAGCTGTGCTCTGGCTGCCTTTAGCTGTCGCCAGGTCCAAGGGGCCCCGGTGCGGCTGTGTACCCTTTCTAGTTCCGACACTGACTCCGAGAGTGACTTCCTTCTGTACTTGCGTTCTTGGGCCTCGGCTGCTGCTATTGCTATGAGCTCTCCTCGCACCACCGCCCTGAGTGCCCCCCACACCGCCGTCACTGGTACATCTGCGATGTCGTTAAGTTTAAGGTATTCCGTGATGCGTATGTGTAATTGCTGCGTGACCCCTTTGCATTGTAGCAGGGCCTCTCGTAAGCGCCATCGGCCCCTGTGTGGTTTCACGTGAGGGACCGTCATCATAAGTGTGACCACGCTGTGGTCAGATAGTGCAGCCGTGTCTGTCACTATGTCGGCAAGATCAGGGGACCCCAGAAAGTGATCCAGCCTAGCGTAAGTGTGGTGCACGTGAGAGTAGAATGTGTACCCAGTAGCATAGGGGTGCGCCTCCTGCCATAAGTCTGAAAGGTCCCTGTTGTCCAACCACTGCCTACCCGCTAGAGAAATCGCTCCAGTGGCGCCATAGCGGCGGACCAATCTATCTCTGTACTGGTCCATCACAAGATTAAGATAAGATCACCGCCCACCAGGGTATATTGTGATTGAGAAGCAAGGACATCGGATAGGGCCCCGGTAAGGAAAGCCTCCTACCTGGAGTTTGGAGCGTATACTGACCCGATAACCAAAGACCTGCCTCCCACCTGTACATTATAAGCAAGGAGCCTGCCTTTAATTTCAGCGACCCTTACCCCACTTGGCCTTTAAAGTGTCTGGCAAATAGAATGGTGACCCCGGCCTTCTTCTCCACAGTGGAGGAGTAAAATTGATGAGGGATAGCTCTGCAACGCATTCTATGCCAGTCCTTGGAGAGAAGGTGTGTTTCTTGTAGCAGGCAAATCGAAGCACTCGAATTCTCCAAGTATGATATGACGGCCCTCCGCTTTATAAGGTTATTAAGCCCTTTCACGTTCAGGGTAAGAACTCTCAGGGTAGCGTCAACCATGGTTGCTTTCGCTCTGAACTACGCAGATGTTTAGGGGAAATGACCCTTCCTGACGCCTTGCTTGATTCCACTCTGAAGTGCGACACACCGGAACTCTCCCATCCCTTCCAACCCTCCCCCTCCACCAATCCCCTCTCCCTTCCCCAACAGAACTAACTTTCGACCCCTCAGCCCCTTCCCCCCCCCCCCCTCTCTGGCCTGAACTCCTGTACCCCAACCCTCCACCCTCCCTAAGCTCCCTAACCCCAACACCAATGCCCCAACATGTGAACATAGTCCTAGGCCAGGTAGTCAGCATCACAGGCCTGTGGTGAATTTACCTGGTAGAGCGAGCAACCGAGGCGACCTCTTCGCCCCCCCGCCCGCCTTCCCCCGGATCCTGCACTGTAGAAGTGCTAAAGAGTCCCCCTCTCCTAAACAAATTAATCCATCGGCAAAGTATCCCTGGAAACTTCCTGGGTGGCTAGAGCCCTCTCCTGTGATAAGGTGCGCGAGTCTGGCTTCCGATCCATTGTCGGAGAACGTCTGCGATTGACCCTTTGCCAACCTCCCCTAGTAGAATGCTGGGATGGCTTTGGTGACGTGGGCCCCTCTGTCTGCTCAATGCCCACAGGGCACATGTGTCCTGAAGTGATCGCAGCTGGTGCAGGGTGCCATTCCATTTGAATATCAGACGAAAGGGATGTCCCCATGAGTATGGGATCCCTTTGTCGCGTAAGAAGTCAGTGGCGACTTTGAATGCCTTCCTTTTTTGAAGCGTGATGGCTGACAGGTCTTGGTATAAGACCACCGGCTGGCCCTGATATTGAAGAGGTTGCTTCTGTTGTGCTTCCCGAAGGATCCTTTCTATTAGCAGAAAGTCTGGTAAATAGGCCAGAATATCGGGGTGCGCCAACCCCACCCTGTGTGCTCTGTCAATTCGAATGTCGAAGTCCGCAGCTTCCCCTAGAATATCACGAAACAAGCCCTGCAGATATCCAGTGATATTCGCTCCTTCCTCCTTGAAGGAGACGCCTCGGACCCTAATGTTGTTACATCTGGATCTGTTTTCTAAATCCTCCGCGTGTGCCTGCAGATCGACTTGCTGATCCTTAAGTCGGATGAGTTCCTGTTGGAGCTGTTCAACCTCCTCGCTTCTGGTTTGGTCCGCTTCTTCAATGGTTGCCGCTCTCTTACCTAGGCTGTCTACTTTACGGCGTATCTCCCAGACCTCCCCAGCTACCTTCTGCTTTAGCGTGTGGAAGTCTTCGCATTGGGAGTTGAACAAAGTCTCCAGAAAAGATTTTGTGATAGGCACCTCCCCATCGTATGTTTCATTGTGTTGCTTCGCCGCTACTGGGGAGGAAGGCCCTCTGCCCCCCTTTGGCGGGCCTTTACTGAGCATCTCAGTGAGTGTGCGCTCCCCCTTCTTCCTCGTGCCGGCCATGCTCCGTCCCCTGTTGCCGCTCTTGTGTCCCCTGTGACGTCGCTCCCCACGCGGGACCAGGCCCCACTTTTAGCCTGTGCGGGGCCGACACAGCAGACCCTAGCTTGCCTCGGCCCACTATGTCACTTCTGCTGAGTTGCCTCAACGGCCCTTGACGTAGGTGCGCACCCTTCCGCCCAGCCTGTTTGCTGCTGTCCCTCTGGGCTCCAGCAACGCACCCTCGCTGTCTCCTCTGCTCACATGGTCAGGGCGCTTAAGTCCTCAAAGCTTCTGTGAGCCGTGGGCAGGGGCCTACACGCGCCACCACTCTGGGCCCCCCCAACTCTGGTCTGTTATCTCCCTCCACCACAACTCGGTCCTTGTGGGCCCCCATTAACCGGGGCCATCGGGGGCTGAACCCCTCTGTCTTGCTCCAGTTGGGCGCCCGGTTGTCCCGCTGATGTGTGCCATCGGGGCCCTGAGCGGGGATGGCCAGGCCTCGGGCCGCGCTCTCCAATCTGGCCCCGTTGCATGGGACACCAGCTTGCCGTACCACTCTGGTCTGGGGGTCTCTGCGTGCCTCTCACCCCCACGCTGCTCACGCCGTGCAGCAATGGTGGGGTAGCGCAGCTGATTCACCCCGCTCTGGCCGCTCCTCTAGCTGGTGATCCTGCAGCTAGGCCGTACTTCACGTACTTCAAGGCCTCAGTGTCCAGGCAGCGCTGTAAAGAAGGCCCCCACCGCAGGCAAGCTGCATGCACCACCCCGTCGCCGATATCACTCACTGTTCTTCGCCTTTGCCTTCACGTTGCAGGGGTCTCCCGGGGTGCGTGTTCCACCGTCCGGCGACCATGCGGGTAGGCCAGAAGCCAGGGCCTCGATTTCCAGGCAGCGCGGTGAAGCTGGTTCCTAGCGGCCGCAACCCGGCTGAGGGGCCACACTCACTCTTCCGGCCTCAATAGGTGGACCACTCGCCTCCTGAAATGCTTTGAGCTGGGGGTCACTGCGCCACTCTTGCCTCCCCGTTGCTGTCCACCCCGCAGCAATGAGCCTCAGTGGGGTGCTGCCGCTAACTCCACCCCGCTTCGGCAGCTCCCCAGTCCATTACTCCTGCTGCTAGGCCGCAATCCAGGGCCTCAATTTTCAGGCAGCGCCGTGCGAAGGGGCACGCTGCCGCCCGCGTTCCCATCGAACGGTTTAAGCAGCTCGCCTTTCTCTTACCACTGACGGCACTCGCTTTGCTTCACCGTCGCAGTGCGGGGGTCTCTCGGGGAGCGGGCTCCTCCCAGCCGGTTCTCAAGTCACACCGGTCGTCAGCCTCATTTGCCGGTGATCACAACCCAGGCGCCATCTTCTCGGCAGCGCTGAGTTGTCCACAGTGCCGCCCGCGAGCGGCGTACGGGCCAGCGAGCTCGCACAACCTCTCGTTTTCTGTCGCAGAGGTTTCCCCACGTAGAGTGCCTTAATTTCCTACGTGAAAACGGGGGCTTTGTGTACAATGGGACCACGGGTGAAGGGTCGTGCAGGGAGCCTCTGCCAGCCACGTCTGTTCAGTTCGCCATCTTGGCCACTCCCCCGTCTCGAAGTTTTTAAATCGAACAACCTTTGTGTTATCGGGTACTGCCTCAAGTCCTTGCCTGTCACTGGTCAAATAGATTTATCGACATCCAGTGACCCCTAATGAGAGGCAGAGGTTAACCACAGTGATAGCAGCCTCTTTTTTTTCTGTGCTCATGGAGAGATGTCAGTATCAAGAAGTCACCCGCCAGACCTCTGAACCGATTAACCATATCTACACTGGTAATTAAATTGCAGACACCTATTAATTTATTCAGCATGTCTATTTTTCATTTATCCTCTTAACCGGAATGTAATTGAAAAAGATGGATGACTGAAGAGTACATGTGCTTGAGCCCTCTTTTCTAAACAGCTACTTGATTACTTTTAGAACTGCAAGTCACAGACATTAACTACAAGACAGGCTGGGAGGAGGGGACATTGAAACAGCGAGGGAGGGCTCTGTAAAATCCCCCTTGGTACATAATGGCTCCTCTGCTCAGCGTATGTCATCAATTCACAGAGTATAATTGATTGTAAAATGACAGTTGCTAAGGAAAACTAAATAAAAAATGAAGCCCATGTGGGAGGAGACAGGGTTTTTAAAACACCAGCGCTTATATGGAGTGCTCAAGCACCAAGAAAAAGTAGCTCCTAAAAGGTGCGCAGTGGATAGATACAAGTACTTGATCCATGATCTGGGGGAGGTCTAAACACAAGAGGATGCATGATGCATGCATGCCATGGACAAAAAGGAGGCAAAAGATATGAGGCCAACGATGTAAGCCTATAGGCGGGCTGAAGTCCTCAGATTAAACACAACAAGTCTCTTTCAGATCTAGCCGAGACCTCAAAATGGAGTTAACCGTAATAAATTATTAAACGACACAAAGCCAATCAGTAGAACCGAAGATATATTCAATTTCAAAGTTTTAGATAAAAATAGTGCTAAGAAACAAAAACGCTAACTATGGTTCTGGTTGTGCTGGACCGTGATAAAGTCACAAGTTCAGACTGATTGTGATGGAGCAAGGGTCGGATACAGGGACCAATTTAGGACTGCTAAGCAAGAGTATCTTAAATCGTCGCTTGCACAGAGTTGTGGTATCCTGCGTCAAGGTTACATCACATAGCAGGGGTTCTAAGGACCTGTGTGGTTGCGGTTTCGGAACCCTGCGTAGTTGTCCAGAATGCCATTGATGAGGGGTTTGCAATGCAAAGTCCTGCGTCGAAGATGCGTCGCACACCAGTAGGTTTCGAAGAAACTGTGGGACTGCGATGCGGAGTGGTATTCGAGGATGCTGTAGACTAGGGGATCGAAATGCAAACACCTGCAATGAGGATGCATTATGTAGCGGATGTTCAGAGAAGACTGCGGGCTGCGATGCGATGTTCAGCGTTGTGGATGCGTTGCACTGTGGCGGTTCCACATCGTCTTCAAAAAGATACGTCACACTGCATCGGGCAGGAATGGCAGAGCTTCTTCAGGTCCACTTCCACGGATCTAGGACTGGCGTGGCATCACTTGGGAACTAGTGCTGACAGCAGACATGGTCCAAGTGCTGGGTTTAAGGTGGCTGGAGCCTTTTCCATCCCTGAAACCCTGATCAGAAGGCCAGTCAACTAGCCCTTGGAGTCAAACTGTTGGTCCTGGGTTCAAGACGCAGGTCTAGTCCTTCCCTCAGGCAGCAGGGCAGCAGAGTAGAAGTCCTTCTTGCACAGCAGTCCTTCTGAGTCTTCCACAGGTCCAGAGGTGTACTGAGGAGTTGGGTCTGAGGATCCACTATTTATTATACATGGTGTCAGCTTTAAAGTAGAAGGTTCTGGTGCACATTTCTCAGAGTACCTCGTGCACTACAGCTAGAACTCGAGCCACTTACGAGTAGCTCTCGTGTGTGAAGCCTAGAGTATTAAATTAGAAGCTTTGCTTGGATGAATTGTATTGTGTATTGGAGACAAAACTCCATGTATTTTCAGAAGTCAGGCTGTTTAGAACAAAATGACTGAATTAGCAAAATATAAATAAAGCTCATATTTGAGTGAAAATTCATGTAGTGTTAGGGAAACTTACTTCTAATAGATTTACTGTGGTGCCAGGGGCATTGAAGCTATGGCTGTTACATATTATTCACATGGAGGCATTCCACACTGACAATACCGATGCTGCATTATTACTGATAACTGTGTCTGATGAAGTGAGATGATCACTGCTGCAAATCTTTCAAATTGTGGGCACTAATTAAATCATGTTTTATGTTGTCACTATTGCATTGCTAATATTACTCGCTCAGGATGACTGTCATTGAACTTAAGTGGCTCTTATTACAGAAAAGGTTGGAGACCACTGTTCTCGAGGCACGTGGTGGAACTGGAGGCAATTGAAGGCAGTGCAAGCAGTGCTACAACATTTTGTCCTGGTTCTGAAAGGTCAGCAGGTGAGGACAGACAACAAATTGGTCCTACCCTTCATGAAGCATCAGAGAGGATTGTGAGTGTTGAGTTTAGCAGCACTGGCCCTAGAGATTGGTCTCTGTCCACAAACCTATCTCCTCTCTGTCAGCAGCCTATATTCCTCGGAATGAGAAAGAGCCTGCAGATCATCTCAGCAGAGTGCTTTCCTCCTCAGGCATGATGTTGCTGTTCCAGAGAATATTTGAACAAATAGTTCAGCTCTTTGGGGAGCCAGAGTCTGATATCTTGGCGTCCAACGAAAATGCACTGTTGCCCAAGTTCTGTCCTCTGATCCCTTGTCCAGGAGCATGGACGATGGGCATATTGACATTCCAGTGACCAATAGTTATGATGTATGCCGTTCCTTCTATACCTCTCAATCTGAAAGTCTTCAGCAAGGTTCGGGAGGATCAGGTGGAGGTGATGTTTGTGGTTCTAGAGTGCTGTTGCCATCCTTGATGCCCCCTTCTCCCTCAAATAGCAGTGGTGAAAGGTTTGGGTGATTCCTCCGTTCACATATCCTCAGAGAGAAACTCCATTTTCCCAGTCAACCTCAGTGTGTCTTGAGTTGGGAGTTTTACGATTAAGAGGGTGATCTCCAGGTGTTGGAGTGCTCAGCAGTGGTAGCCAGCCTTATTCAACAATCATGCCGCCAATCAACACTGAAGCCTTACTCCTGTCATTGGGCACATTTTGAGAAATGGTGTCCAGAGAGGTGTACAAAACCAGTGCCAGGAAATCTCTCTTCAGCATTTGATTTTCTGAAGGATGGCTTTATTATGGGATTAGTGGTCTTCAAAGATCCCAGTGGGCCACAATAAAGATATACGGGAACTTTCAGTTGGTACTGTTGGTGCCTTTAGTTTCAAGTCTACTACGGCCCTTCTTTTGAAAAAGACCAATGATTAACTCACCAGTCTCTTCATGGGTTTTGCAGGCTCAACGGGGTGAGCCTGTTGAGCCACTGAATAAGGTGGCCCTTAAGTTCTTGACCCACAAAATTGTATTCCTGTGGCAAATTCTTCAAGACAAAGGATTGGGAGTTGAGCTCCATCCGAGCATTTTTTAAAGTTTTCGCATGGACAAGGAAGTATTATGCCAAAGTCTGGAGTTTACGCTGAAGATACCTCAGACCTTCCACTGTTCTTCTGATTTAGTTCTTCCAGAGCACCATTCAAAACCCTCTTTCCTGAAAAGTTGCCCCAAAAGCTAGATGCAATTAGAGCACTTGGAACTTACTCATCTAGTAAACACCCCTTTCATTTATGAGAAATTAGCTCTGAATAAAATGTCAACTTGTTAACTATAATACAATTTCACTTCAAGAAGGAATTTAAACTGCTGTAGAAATGTTTTAACTTAGAAAAACAACACGTAGATGAGAAGTATACATCATATGAAATGTATAAGAACTTTGCAGATGCTGCAAAATATATCAATCACATATAGAGTTAAGATTGCATGCAGAATGTTTATAAACTAATGCATGGTAAAAAACATTTGCACTAATCAGTCTTTCTTGATTGTGCTCCTTTAGTTAAGGCCCAAAAGCCATTTTTTTCTCTTGACTTTTGCTCACGGTTTCATAGGCATTTGTTTGGTATATATTCGGTCTAATACTAGCAACACGCTGATTTAACCTTGTGTTCATTTAGCTCATCACTCCACGTTAGACCATTTATTCAAATACAATGAGACTTGTTGTGAATTATAATAAATAATGATTTCGATATTTTATGCACACTACATCCGAATATTTTTAATAAATCGCCTCTACATCTCTGAAATGCCATTGTATTTGAGCTCATAGCGCATCCTTTAGCTTAGGTAAGAAGGTTCTCATGAGAACTTTCCCCATGTTACAATGTCTTCCAACATTGTAAATGCCTATACAATTGTGAATGTTAACTGTCAGCATCGGAAGATGCATGGGAAGATTGACAACACCATCCAATGATCTGCCCTGATTGTGATAATATATGACTTTGGCTCGAAATACGATTCTCTCCATGGATAAGATAGCAGGTTTCCACTGTGACATCCCCAAGGAGATAAGTGGTGCACTTTATAAATACAGTAAATAAATATATATTGATGCTTAAGGTGATTCTGAATGGAATACTGATGCGGATGAAGATCCCGACCTTGACCTAGTGCAGATTTTATCCAGAGAGTCTTCTTTAAGGAGAGTTGATTATTTGCTTGTTACCAACAGCTACTGCTAAGGTGACTTACCTTCTACTATTCTATTGGCCTGTATTTGATTGATGCTACACCAGAGATCTTTTTATTGCAGATGGTTGCTACTGCGGCTGTAGGGAAGTCAGCTGAGTTTCCAGAAATACCCTTCATGGGAAGTTTGTCTCACTCTTGCTCTTTTCCATAAAGGACTCTTCAGGGGTTCTACCTTGGGTTAGGTGTTTAAGCTAGTTTGTCTATTCTTCCTTATGGAACACTCTTCATAGATTTATGTTGCCACTAATCAATCTTTTATTGGGATTTCTGTGAAATGAATGAAGATGATCAGATCACATTAATCTCTCAAAATAAATAAAAAGGTGTTGAAACCTTCCTAAACTCCCATTATTGACTCCTTTTAAAACTCTAAATGTCGATGATACATGTATGGTAATTTTTTGTTTTTGCTCCAAGCTAACCTCCCAAGAGCCACTGGATTTTCCAAGGCTGATAACTGTAAGTGGGTGTGTAGGTTTTGAACCATACCTGGCAAATCCGTTAGGCTCCCTCACATTAAATAAGATTTTTGTGATTGGGGCCTTTGGCGCCTTAACTCGAGGTTTAAAACCAACAAAAACTTGACTGTGTAGGTGGTTGAAGTAAAACAAACCTGACTGGCATATGAGAAACAAAGAAATCCGGGCCTTTAAACCTAGGTTCAGCGCAGGTTCACAAGGGTGGGTCAGCTTCTTGGGTGGCTATTAAAGAGGCAGAGAAACACCATGATTCGGAGTGATGTAATATGCGCAAAATTATGTATCACACATCTAATATCTTGCTTACCGCCTTGTTCATCATACACAAAATAAACCCTTCAACTTTCGCAGCCCATGCAGTCGAAACCGAATAAATGTTTAATGAGCCCTATTTGGGGGTAGAAGCGATGGTGCGCTACAAAATTAGCGAGGTTTCTAAAAGAAAGAAACGTACCCCTAAAAAACGGAGCTGCAGGTTGGAAAGATGTCGCAACAGCTTCGAAAATAATTACTCACCTCGCCTGAATCTGTCCTCGATTCCATTGTGAAACAGCCGTCTCGCTCCCGATGACCAACCAAAACAAACAGGAAACTCTTCAATATAAATCCTATCTGTTTAGAGGTTACAGGGTAAATCAGTCCACCCTCTCTAGTTCTCCGAAATTAAACGAGAATGGGCATAAAGGGCAAACTTCTCAGAAATTAGAGTTCACTAGTTCGATCATACTCGGTACACAAAAATAAAAACAGCTCTACGCATGCTCCGTTGGAATAAACTGCACATCCATGCGCGCAACTCCCCCTTTCTAGAACGCAAAGACACTCTTTGAGTGCACATGCGCACTGTGTGAGACGCTCCTTTCACTCTGACACTCTCTCTGAGTGCATATGCGCACTGTGTGAGACGCTCTTTCACGCTAGGACACTCTCTGAGTGCATATGCGCACTGTGTGAGACACTCTTTCACGCTAGGACACTCTCTGAGTGCATATGCGCACTGTGTGAGACGCTCTTTCAAGCTAGGACACTCTCTGAGTGCATATGCGCACTGTGTGAGACGCTCTTTCACGCTAGGACACTCTCTGAGTGCATATGCGCACTGTGTGAGACACTCTTTCACCATTCTAGTTAAGACGCTGCTTACTATCTGCACGTCGGCGAATGAAAGAGACGGAGATTCCGGTGTACTATCAATAGACCCACCCCATCTGTCTTTACACCCCCCGCGTTTCTACGCATGCGCCTAATACTGCGCAGCCGCACTATGGTCCATGTCTTGGCCGCATGTATTTTTAAGCTCCCTACTCTTCTGCCGGTTTAGTGCGCACGCGTGTGATTGCACTTTCAGTTTCAAGCTCCAGACACCGGAGTCACCCATTCGCAGGAAGCAGACTTAAAAAGAAAATTAAAACTCAAACACAATGATATAACGCAATGTAGGCAGACACGGCCTTCAAGAGCAGGAGAGAACTGGGAACACTGCTGCGCTTTAACAAGAGATTTAACAGCTAACTGTGATTTACATATTATCCATATTAAATATATACAGCTGTGCTGTCCTATATGACCAAGCATCTGCACAGATCTGGTTTGAGAGAGTTGGCCGCTGTAGGCGATGCTCACACACCTGGCGTGGTATTGTGAAAAAGTTTTGGGCACGATCCTGGTAGCGGTGGGTGGCACCTGCTATTGTGTCAGTTGGGACTTATTGGACACTTAAAACCACAGGACTGGCAGGTGCACTTTTGCTAGCAAAGAGGAAAGTGGTCTAAACTGCGAGGGCAGAGGTGTCCCCAAATTGCAGCACTCGTTAGTGGATATCACATTGTGTAGGGATCAGTTAACCAGTATGTGGAGGGGCTCCCAGGACCGTCCAGACCGAAGGACATTTGGGCCCCCTTTAGTGCATATTTGCTGACAAATCAATGTGAAAATTCACCTGATGGCTTACCCAACGTTTGATCTTTCGGCCAGTTCCTGACCCCCTCATGAATATTCTATGCTGTATAAGAAACAATATTTTGTGTAACCGCCCTGAGTACAGTAAGAGCAATGTGATGTACTTTTGTATGGGTTATGATTGACAAAATCAATAAAAATTAAATAAAGAAGACCTGGCTTTTTGACCAACACATAGCGCCCAGATACCCCTAGTGATGACAGTGCTGCGCTATACAAATGCTAATTGATTGATTTGTGTTTGTTTTTATCCTATTAATATTACTAACAAAAGATAGGAAAGGAGGCCTTTACATTCCCTGGGAGCTTTGCTCTTAAAGGCGCTCATTTCATAGCAGCAAGTTATTTTCAAGCGGAAACACGTACTTTATCAGTACAACCTTTTTGTCACCAATTTCTTTACAGCACTTTCAGGCAGCCAAAGCTGAAAGCACAGTTTTTAAATAGTTGAAATAAATAACGTTAAGAAAGAGAGACAAGGAGCAGAGAGATGGGGGGACTGGAGGCAGGTATGGCTCGGCCGTTACTCTCAAAAGCCTTAGGTAGTAAGTACTCAAAACATATGAAGGTCTCACCAATGAGAAAGAAAGAAGGAATTGGAAGGGTTAGAAATAGAGAAATAATACATTGAAGTGAGTGGCAAAGAGAAGAACGGCTTCAGGAAAACAAGAAAGGAGGCGCAGGCAGGAGACTGTCTGTGGGAGCCTGAGAGGAGACAGGCGCAGGGAAGAGACAGTCTTTGGGGGCCTGAGAGAGAAGAGACAGGCGCAAGGAGGAGACAGACTGTGGGAGCCTGTGAGGAGACAGGCGCAGGGAAGAGACAGTCTGTGGGGGCCTGAGAGAGAAGAGACAAGAGCAGGGAGGAGACAGTCTGTGGGGGCCTGGGAGGAGACAGACGCAGGGAGGAGGGCAGTCTGTGGGTCCTGAGAGAGAAGAGACAGGCACAGGCAGGAGACAGTCTGTGAGGGCCAGAGAGAGTAGAGACAGGAGCAGGAAGGAGGCAGTCTGTGGGGGCCTGAGAGAGAAGAGACAGGAGAAGGAAGGAGACAGTCTGTGGGGGCCTGGGAGGAGACAGGCGCAGGGAGGAGACAGGAGCAGGAAGGAGACAGTCTGTGGGGGCCTGGGAGGAGAGAGGCGCAGGGAAGGGACAGGAGCAGGGAGGAGACAGTCTGTGGGAGCCTGAGAGAGAAGAGACAGGAGAAGGAAGGAGACAGTCTGTGGGGGCCTGGGAGGAGACAGGCGCAGGGAGGAGACAGGAGCTGGAAGGAGACAGTCTGTGGGGGCCTGGGAGGAGACAGGAGCAAGGAGGAGACAGTCTGTGGGGGCCTGTGAGGAGACAGGCGCAGGGAGGAGACAGTCTGTGGGGGCCTGAGAGAGAAGAGACAGGAGCAGGGAGGAGACAGTCTGTGGGAGCCTGTGAGGAGACAGGCACAGGGAGGAGACAGTCTGTGGGGGCCTGGGAGGAGACAGGCGCAGGGAAGAGACAGGAGCAGGAAGGAGACAGTCTGTGGGGGCCTGGGAGGAGACAGGCGCAGGGAGGAGACAGGAGCAGGAAGGAGACAGTCTGTGGGGGCCTGGGAGGAGACAGGAGCAAGGAGGAGACAGTCTGTGGGGGCCTGTGAGGAGACAGGCGCAGGGAGGAGACAGTCTGTGGGGGCCTGAGAGAGAAGAGACAGGAGCAGGGAGGAGACAGTCTGTGGGAGCCTGCGAGGAGACAGGCACAGGGAGGAGACAGTCTGTGGGGGCCTGGGAGGAGACAGGCGCAGGGAAGAGACAGTCTGTGGGGGCCTGAGAGAGAAGAGACAGGAGCAGGGAGGAGACAGTCTGTGGGAGCCTGTGAGGAGACAGGCACAGGGAGGAGACAGTCTGTGGGGGCCTGGGAGGAGACAGGCGCAGGGAAGAGACAGGAGCAGGAAGGAGACAGTCTGTGGGAGCCTAAGAGAGAAGAGAAAGGAGCAGGGAGGAGACAGTCTGTGGGAGCCTGAGAGAGAAGAGACAGGAGCAGGGAGGAGACAGTCTGTGAGAGCCTGTGAGGAGACAGGCACAGGGAAGAGACAGTCTGTGAGGGCCTGAGAGAGAAGAGACAGGAGCAGGGAGGAGACAGTCTGTGGGAGCCTGAGAGAGAAGAGACAGGAGCAGGAAGGAGACAGTCTGTGGTGGCCTGGGAGGAGACAGGCGCAGGGAGGAGACAGTCTGTGGGGGCCTGAGAGAGAAGAGACAGGAGCAAGGAGGAGACAGTCTGTGGGGGCCTGGGAGGTGACAGGCGCAGGGAGGAGACAGTCTGTGGGAGCCTGAGAGAGAAGAGACAGGAGCAGGGAGGAGACAGTCTATGGGAGCCTGTGAGGAGACAGGTGCAGGGAAGAGACAGTCTGTGAGAGCCTGTGAGGAGACGGGCACAGGGAAGAGACAGTCTGTGAGGGCCTGAGAGAGAAGAGACAGGAGCAGGGAGGAGACAGTCTGTGGGAGCCTGAGAGAGAAGAGACAGGAGCAGGAAGGAGACAGTCTGTGGTGGCCTGGGAGGAGACAGGCGCAGGGAGGAGACAGTCTGTGGGGGCCTGAGAGAGAAGAGACAGGAGCAAGGAGGAGACAGTCTGTGGGGGCCTGGGAGGTGACAGGCGCAGGGAGGAGACAGTCTGTGGGAGCCTGAGAGAGAAGAGACAGGAGCAGGGAGGAGACAGTCTGTGGGAGCCTGTGAGGAGACAGGTGCAGGGAAGAGACAGTCTGTAGGGGCCTGAGAGAGAAGAGACAGGCGCAGGGAGGAGATAGTCTGGGGAGGTCTGCAGAGGGAAGAGACAGGAGCAGGGAGGGGACAGTCTGTGGGGACCTGAAAGAGAAGAGACAGGAGCAGGGAAGAGACAGTCTGTGGGGGCCTGAGAGAGAAGAGACAGGAGCAGGGAGGAGACAGTCTGCGCAGAGGTCGAGTAGGATGAGGGCGACAGTTTCTCCGTTGTCCAGTAGTGTTCGGATGTCGTCTGTTGCTGCGATGAGGGCGGTCTCAGTGCTGTGTTTGGCTCGGAAGCCGGATTGTGAGGGGTCGAGGGATTTGTTGGATTCGAGGAAGGCGGCAAGCTGATTGTTGACAGCTTTCTCAATGACTTTGGCAGGAATGGGAGGAGCGAGATGGGGCGGTAGTTCTTGAGTTCAGTGGGGTTTGCTGTGGGTTTCTTCAGGAGGGCACTGAGTTCGGCGTGTTTCCAGCTTTCCGGGAAGGTAGCGGAGTTGAGGGAGCAGTTGATGACATCTCGGAGATGGGGTGCGATAATGGAGTTTGCTTTGTTGAAAATGTGGTGGGGACATGGATCGGTTGGTGATCCTGAGTGGATGGAGTTCATCAGGCGGATGGTCTCTTCGGTGGTGATTGGGTTCCAGGCGCACAGGTTGTTAGGTGGGTGTTTTAGTTCGGAGGTGGGTGGGGTGGATTGGAATCCGGCCTGGTTAACAAAGCTGTTATGTATGTCTGCGATTTTGTTGTGGAAGAATGAGGCTAGGGAGTCGCAGAGTTCTTGGGAGGGAGTGATGTCGTTCGTGCCGGCGGTGGGGTTGGTGAATTCTTTGACAATGTTGAATAGTTCCTTGCTGTTTTGGGCATTGTTGTCGAGTCGGTCCTTGAATGCTGATTTCTTGGTGGAACGAATAAGTTGGTGGTGTTTGCGGACAGCATTCTTGAAGGCTGTCTGGTTGTCAGTGGTTCGTTTTTTTTTCCAAACACACACACACAAGCGCACACACACACGAGCGCAAACACACACAAGCGCACACACACACCACACACCCCCCTCCGCCGCCTCTGCCACCCCCAGTACAACTAAGCCCCACTCACCGCATCAGCGTCACTCCGGACTGATGCAGCCTCCGTGGGGCTCTCCCTCGGGCATGGGAGCCCTGCGTCACCACTGCTCCTCTGGGCCAGCCACTCTGTGGGCGCGGGCTTAAGCCCCGCCTCACGACAGGCTTCAGTTTCGGCAGTGCACGCTCACGTCTTGTTTTCTTCCTTACAGAGCCTGTGCACCATTCGCGGGACTCTCTTCTTTATGTCAGGCGCGTTTCTGATTTTCTCCACAGTGTCGGGTTAGCCCCGCCCTTCCCTTTTCATGCCGTGCAGTTCATTTGTATTTATTAAGGAGCTGCAGCGAGTTTGGGCTTGAGGGTGACTGTGTCTGTGCTGCTTTAGCCCCACCCTTCCCTTCTCAAGTTGTGCAATTCATTTGCATTTACTAACAATGCGAATATTGATTTCTTTATGTTGAACAGTGCCCAGAGCGCACTTTCACGTTCCTACTAGCTGCTACACGCTCTACGCCTTCCAGCGCTGCTGCTCCCCCGGACTCCTATGACACCCCCACTCTCCAGCCCCACTCCTGAGCAGCAGAAGCCAGGAGCAGTGATGTCACCCAGTCTCAAATGCCATCCTGCAGGAAGAAAGCAGGCGGCAATGCAAGGTAAATTGCACGAGATCAGCTTTTGTCAGTGTGTCCCCTTGAAGTGGATGTGTGGACATTGCAAGCAGGAGTTACCCTCGGAAGTATGAACGCTTGCAGGTCATTCTGAACATAAACTTGCAAATATTCCCTTCCTTCGAGGCCTTCAATTTCACAGCACTAACCGCTTGTGCCATTATGCCATCATGAATACATGCCCCGACCAGTTAGGGACGCGAACTTCGGGCCTGTTTTTGTTGGTGAATAAAATATACACTGTATAACAAGGTTTTGTACAACTTCGGATCAGAGTCTCAATGTCTCATTGCTTGTGTTTGTGAAATCATTTGTAAAACACGCTACTTGGGCGCCATGTGCTCCTGCTGCCTAAGAGCACTTGTTTCATAGATCTCGTTACAACATACTTGTTCATCTTCATGGTTCCCAGTAAGTCAGATCAGCTTTATGCATCATGCCTCAGTATAACAAGTGAAAGTACCAAAGGTGCAGTACAAACAAGCATATGCAATGCAATGAAAGTTTGAGCTACTGGCGTTGCAGCAATCTGAAACCTTGACAGCTATGCCTCTCTCCATATCTGTATCCCAAGCCTTTGCATCTGCACCTGCCAGCTGCCCTCCATGCTCAGTCCTACACTCACCTTGCCATACAGCTCAAGTTATCCCAGCTCTAAGGCCAGGAGCCTCAAACGATTTGCATTCTGGGACTTGTAGTTCTAGATTTATGCTGGAAGCTGGGTGGCCTAATCACACTTCACCTGGACCCCTTTAAATTGTGAACTGTGATACTCACCCGTCCAGGTAGCTGACAAGGATTAAACGCTGTTGAGTGAGATGCAGCCTGTTTAGTAAGAAGTGTCTTACATGTGTCCAGATTGACAACATCCTCGCAGTTCTTTTCCATACTCTTAAATCTTTACCCAAAACCATAACACGCGTCATGCATAACCACACTGCAAAAGTAAATAGAATTAACATTGATGCTAGAAAACTACTTGCACACTTTACATATCACTGATGAAGCAACATCTATCTTGGCTAAAATCTCCCTCGTACTGCGCCCTCCTCCACCAGAAGGTCTCCACTTCATGGTCACTTTAAGCACTGGGCAGAGATGTTTCTGAAGGCTCAGTTAATGCCTACTTTAGGGTATCCACATGGGGTATACTTGAATACAATCCTCTAAATGAGAGCCTTTTACAGAGCGAATGCGCTGAAAACCTGGGACAGACCCTGCCCTCTTAGAGCGATGGACACTCCTGTGGGGTAAAGCACAGTTAGCATAGCAAAGCCTCCCTGATTGTTGTGGCACCTTCCCTGCACGACTGTCTTTCCTCCAAGTATCTTTTTTTAAATTTCTTGTTTTAACTGTCACCTGCCCAAGATGAGGAAGCAGGCATACCGAACCGGCAACCTCCTCACCACTTCTTGTCAGCCAATAGCAACCCCCATGCCCAGCATACACAGAGAACTACACTGCTATGGCACAGCACTACCAACGGCCTACCTTCCTGCCCCTACACTGTTACCCCGCGGTGCAGCCACAGGACAGTGGCTACATTGTCTGTGTCTGCCCCGCAACACGTTGTTCCTGCCATGGAGGATTCCCACAGCCGGGTGCAGTTAATAAATACAGAGACCCAAAGATATGTGGCATCGCAGAATAAGAATGGGCATGGTACGCGTAGGCATTTTTTTATTTATTAGTTTTCACTTTTATATAGCGCAAACTTTACCTGCAGGTATCAGAGCGCTTTAAATCAGCATTCTTATAACAAGCAAGACTAGCACTATATTACTGCCAACTTTGCATCGCATAAGCAACAGCTAACCATTCACAAACAATGTTTATATACCAATTGCAAAAAAAAAAAAAATGAATGCAAAGCATTGTCATTTACAATGCCAGTAACTCAAACTTTAATGCTGCGAGACCTATTGCATTGTAAATGCTTGTTAAGTATGTGGTTCGGTCTCCCCCAGAGCCTGCTGTGTATTGTGCTACTTACATAGTTTTATTGAAACGTATTGATTGCTTATTGTGTCTATTCTCACATTGGGAATAGTAGAGAGTGTTTTAGAAATAAATACATATTTTTATATAAACACTTTGTGGTTCTCCTTTCATCGCATACCTGGCCGCCAACTAAACAAAGCCAGTCAGTCAAGGAACCTAAGGAGTACCAACACTCTACTTCTCATCCCGCCAAAAACTCACAAACATAAAGCCTCATCACGCGCCTTCTCTGGAAATGCGCCCAAAATGTGGAACTCCATCCCAGTTCATATCAGGACTAAACCCGCCTTTCCAAAATTCAAAAGCAAGCTCAAAGACCTTTTCCTCAACCGAACTCTTCCGAATGGATAGCTGGCGCTCTACATCAAATTCCGGATACTGCAATATACAGGCACCCTGTTAAGAGGACCGATACCTCTCTTACTTCTCGTCTCTCTCTGGTGCTCCCCTTCACCGATCTGGAGTTGTCACGAATCATGGAGTCTATCGGCTACTCTCTGTGTTTGAACTGTACTCATCACGTATCATTACGTTCGATTTGCTACTCTCTGTGTTTGAACTGTATTTGTCACGAATCACTATGTTCTACTATGGTCATTTCTTATGTTTGATTGCATCTTTGTTACATGTTGTAAAGCGTTCCGATACTCTCTGGTCTGGTTAGCACTATATATAACTCCTAAATAAATAATACATGTTGTTCACACCCCAGCCGCCTGCAGGTGCTGCTGGGGAGGGTGTAGAATAGGCTGGGTTTGTGATAGCGTCTGCTGTTCACAAACCAGCTGCCTGCAGGTGCTGCTGGGGAGCGTGTAGAATAGGCTGGGCTTGTGATAGCGTCTGCTCTTCACACACCAGCCGCCTGCAGGTGCTGCTGGAGCGCGTGTAGAATAGGCTGGGCTTGTGGTAGCGTCTGCTCTTCACACACCAGCCGCCTGGAGGTGCTGCTGGGGAGGGTGTAGAATAGGTTGGGCTTGTGATAGCGTCTGCTGTTCACACACCAGTACACCAGTCTTCAGCAGGTTCTGCCAGGGAGCGTGTACCGTAGGCTGGGTTTGTGATTGCGTCTGCTCTTCACACACCAGCCGCCTGAAGGTGCTGCTGGGGAGGGTGTAGAATAGGCTGGGTTTGTGATAGCGTCTGCTCTTCACACACCAGCCGCCTGCGGGTGCTGCTGGAGAGGGTGTAGAATAGGCTGAGCTTGCGATAGCGTCTACGCTTCACACACCAGACGTCTGCAGGTGCTGCTGGGGAGGGTGTAGAATAGGCTGGGCTTGCGAGAGCGTCTGCTCGTCACACACCAGACGTCTGCAGGTGCTGCTGGGGAGGGTGTAAAATAGGCTGGGCTTGCGAGAGCGTCTGCTGTTCACACACCATCTGCAGGTGCTGCTGGGGAGGGTGTAGAATAGGCTGGGTTTGCGATAGCGTCCGCTGTTCACACAACAGCAGCCTGCAGGTACTGCAGGTGAGGGTGTAGAATAGGCTCAGATTGTGATACCGTCTGCTGCCAGCCAATAATCAATTTGGGTGTGAAGATTATGATATGCTGAGTAGTGTGAAGCCTCCTCTGTTCGGGTATCTCTGTCACCACACATCACTTAAATCGAACCTAACTATCGCGCTCTCCACTGCTCTAGCAGCTGCTGTGATATGTCTCTCCAGCCCCCCGATCTATCTAGTCTGGGGTCCCTAACCATGTTAAGATTACCCCCCCAAAGCTGTAGTCCCTCGCCTGCACAAACTATTCTGTCCGACAGTGCCGAAAAAAACTCAGGGTTGTCGAAGTTAGGGCCGTGGATGTTAACTATGAGTAGGTCCATGCCCTTCCCCCTGCACCGAGAAATTGTGTATCTACCGTCTCTGTCCGTGTCTACCGGTTCATGGGTGAGGGCCGACTTAGGGTTGACCCAAGTGAGAACCCCCGCACATTTGTGGTAAATCCTGCATCATGAATGTTGCCTTGTAGGCCTCTGCTACGCAACATTGGGCTGTTGGGCGGGAGATGAGTTTCTGGTAGCAGGGCAACATCTATTTCTTGTCTTGTCAAGTATGTACATTTTTGCATAGCTTCCAGTAATCATTAAGCCCTCTAACGTTCCAAGTGAGTGCTCTGAGAGAGTCTATTTTTGTTTCCCTACTGGACTCAACAGGATGCATCATGGGGTGGGTCTATGTTGTCATTCCAACTCTGTCTGTGGTGTGAAAATGAAGTGCAGAGTGCTTGTGTAATCAAATGTGCAACACAAGATAGGTTATGTGGACTGAGTCTCATGTTCCCTCCACCGCCACCCACGTCAGGAAAACCACAACTGTAACCCGACGAAGTACACCCAAAAACCCTTCCTGAGCATAACATATGCATTGCAGTGCTAAACATACGTGTAGTGTTGAATCTCCCTCCCCCCCCATAAACAATCCCCAAACAGTGCTAGACACACGTGGAACCTCCTCAACAATGCTAAAAAGATAAATTCCCAGTCTCTTGCGGGTTCCATGGAGGGAGCCTTACGTTTGCCATTGGCTGATAGAGCCACAACCGACCTGGTCGGGAAGCGGATCTGTAGGGAATCAGTCTTGTTCATCTAATTGGCCACCAACTGCTCCTTCCAAGACGCTGGGTTTTGGGCTAATCCATTGCTCTTTAGCCCACTCCTTTAAGGCCTTTGCAATAATTTTGGGGTCTGTGAAGAGTGCCCTTGGTGGTTCACCAGCAGGCGGGCCGGATAGAGCATAGTGTAGTCAATTTGCTGATCCCTTAACTGTCGCTTCAACGGTGCTCACTGCCTGCGTGCCTCCTGAATCCGAGGCGTGAAATCCGGGTACAATGAGATGTTAGAACCTTCACATTGGAGTGATTGTTTTTCTCTGGCTGCTGACAGCACCATGTCTCTGTCTATGTAGTTCAGTAATCTCGCAATTATTGGCCGTGGAGGGGCTCCAGGGTTAGGGCGAGGGCCCAGGGATCAGTGCGCCCTTTCTACTACGAACATGGGGGAAAAGATCTCCTCGCCAAGGAGGGCAATCCAAAGTTTCTCCACAAATTTCTCTGTATTACCAGTCGGTGTCGACTCCGGCAGGATGCATTATCTCGCGTTTTCATTTTCGTTTGTTCAACCGTGAGTTTGGGCTGGGATCTATCGACTCTCCCCATCTAGAACTGTACCGGACAGCGGTCCGTTCGTGGAGCACACTAGTGTCAGCAAAGATATTGACCTTCAACTACCTCTGCAGGTGTGTCAACTTAAACTGCAGGTTGCCCCCAGTGAACAGTTCATCCCATCGCACCAGATCCCGAGTCGGCAGCTCTGTCCGCTGCACCACAAACTCTCCCTGCTGTGAAAAACCGTAGTATTTGGATACAAAGAGACGCCATGCAGTGCCCTTCCTGGTAGCCAGCTTCAATCCTGGCGGCCTCACTTGATTGAATTTCAAGATTGCAGTGATACTTGTAAACAAGGGGGGATTGAAAGAAGCACTACAAATTATTCACCGTGCCTTATAGCAGGCAATATCTTTTTTGTCATGATTTACCCCTTGCTAATATAGACACGTGCTCGAAGCATCAATTGGAGCTATCCTGCCACAATCATGACCCTAGGCCAGGTGCCTTCACCCACCAAGCTATCTTACTGCAATCTGATTGTATACAATCACATAAGCGCCAAGTACTATTATTAACGATCCTAACAACTTTCTCTGTTTGCAAACGTCTGATATGCACCCTACGCACATTTCTTTCAGCTCTCAAGTGTGGTGTGCTTTACTCCTGCTCAGCAGCAATAGAAATTTAAAGTGGCATTACACATGTCCATAGCGGACTCACATTTGTGTCAAACTTTATCACTGAAAGGAAGGTTTCTGTCGGCACAATGTGCTCAAGAACCCTTAAGGAATTCCAGATTGGCACTGCCATCACTGTGGACATTCTATTTGTTTAATTTCATGCCACTTGTGCATATTTCCCATGAATATTCGTTTCCGTAGTTACTTTTCGAGCAACATCTGTCTTAATTCCGCACTGAGTTGCCACTCACCTCCTTGTGTCCGGGTGCATTCACTCTTTGGGTGGCTGTTCGTAACGGGGCACATTTGAGATCTCTGTAGTTTAGGCTGAAGGCCGTCCAAGGGCCTTTTCAGTGGGCAATTTAACAATTCATGTGATTTATTTGGTCCAATACAGAGATACTTAGGTTTATATCAACTAATGAAAACTATTTACAAAGCGCGATGTTACCCCCAGTGAAAGGATGTCCAGGCGCTAAAGCTAATTAAAATTCGGAGGCCTCATCACAGCTGTTCAACTAAACAATGTTTTAAGGAACTCTCTAAAAGAAAGATAATCTGTTATCAGTCTCACGGTCAAGGTCTGCCTGTTCCTTACCTTTGTATTTTACAATTACAGCTGTTGTGTGAGAATGCATTTAATGAAAAGGAATATAAAGTAGGGTTGCCAAACGAAAAATGCCTGCCTGTTTTGTTTAAAACGATACAAATAGGGAGAGTTCAGAAGTTGTAAAAAGGGGTGAAAGAAAATGGCCTGTATAGTGAGAGAGAGATCCAGGGTTAGGAGAGGAGCGAGGGATTGAAGGGATGGGGTGAGAAGAAAGCTGCATGGGTAAACCGCTTAACTCTGCACAAAACCGCCAGGTTTTTAAGGGACCCCTGCTTCTCCTGGCCAGGGCCAGGTGAGCTTCTAATGTGGCAGCACGTATTCCTGCGGAGTGGAAGGCCCTTCTCAAAGGTTGACTAGAAATCTTTATGATGTTAATTGCTGCATTTTGGTTATAAACGGGTACTGATGGGGTGAAATCTTTCCTCAGTGTTACTGTGTGTAAAAATGTCAACATAATGAAGCAATGCTATCCCAAAATATGCGGCATAACATCACTTACGTTTTCTTCCCACACAATTTAGTCAAGCCTGTCGCGTAATTTGGTCATCACTGTCTCATAATTCTAGTAGCCCTGCCTACAGGATTAGAAATTTTTGTCAGGAGGGGGTCCTTAAGCCTCAAAATGTTGACGGGGGGGTCTCGCCATCCAAAAGTTTGAAGACCTCTGCTCTAGACCATCTCGTAATGCAGAAAATGTACTGCTTGAACCTCCCACTTTCAAGAAGGAAAGATCGATGGCCCAACCCTTTTCAGGCAACGCACTGAGAATCTGTTACTCACTTCCGCCTCAGCTCCGGGCCACCAACTCCTCCCAGGCCTTCAAAACGGACCTCAAAGTTCTCCTCCTCCAAAGACACCTCCAAATGTAATTCACGCCCTCTCTATTATCTGTAGGAAGACCTCCCATTATTGAAAATTCTATTCTCCATGACTATGGAATTTCCTTCGCAGTGTGTTCTTGTGGTTGGAGTGTTTACCATTTATTGCAGTATTATCCTTGTACCTGTGTTTGGTACCCTTTTGTAACTTGCACACATCACTTTTCTCTTGTAACACACTGTTTGCTACCTCTCACATTTTGTTTGCTTTAGATACTTGCACAAGTGCCACCATTGCCTACGTAATGTTTGTTCATGTGCTGGACTGTTTGCCATTTATTGCAGTATTATACCTCTACTTGTACTTTGTACGCTCTTATAACCTGCACACATCACTTTTTCCTCCTGAATTGTAACGATTGCTACCTCTTGTATTTTGGTTGCTCACTATTGTCACTTTTGTCTCATGTAACTTAACGTTTGCTTCTATAATTTTTTCACTTGTAATCTTCTCCTCATGTATTATTACTGTTCCTATTATGAAGCGCTCTGACACCTTCGGGTAAAGTCTGCGCTATATAAAATCGCATAAATAAATAAATAACAGCCTGACAGGAGCACCGTACCAGGTCTCTAGACTGAAGCACTGGAGGGAAAGGGGAAGAGCAGTCTGCCCAGGGGCACTCTGAATGTAGCCAGCCCTCAATGCATTGAGGGCGAAAGACAACAGCCTTCCCTCATGTCCCCTATGCCTGCATACAGTGAAACGCCTAGTCCCCCCTCCCCCGATGGCATTGTCCACACTGCCCCTTGCCTGTGTGCCCCAAACCATCAGCACACCCTGCAAGCTGTCCACTTCTCACACACCCTTTCACCCTGTTCCTCGCCACTTTATCCCACCCAAGCCCCACTGCTCCTGCAGCCCACCCCACCCCCTCCTCACCTCACAGTATGCAGAAACAGCACCTCTTTTCTCTGGTACAATTCCCAGGAGAAAGAGAGCCCTGTGACCAACGTCTGTGCTTAAATAACCCCACCGTATCTTCCTGCCGAATTCCTAAGATGAAATTTATGACTTAGCAGACCCCACACTTGGGGTCTGCTGGTCCAGCTCCTTCCCTGCCTCCATTCCCTATCACTACCCCCCCTCCCCTAGGGAATGGGGGGGCTGAACCAAGGGGCATTCATCTTTGGGGAGGAGTGAATAAACGAGGGAGGAGTCGGTGATACGAAGCATAAAGGATGTTTTCTACCATTATTTATCGTAATTGCTTTCTTAGAATTACTCCTTGAGGACCCCCCTTTCTCCCTCCCCCAATCATACTTCTGCAGATGTCATCTACAGCGAAGCCTCTTTTAGGCAATCTTTTATTCCCTGCAGTCCGTAAGGGGTTAAAAACATCTGAAATAGCAAGCAAGGATGAAACCACGGCATGAAAAAGTCTGTCAGATCAGCTGCTTCCGTGTTGCGTTATAGTTGATACACTGTATCAGGCGCGCAACACCCATTGGCATCAAAGGGCTTCAGCCCCCACTCATCCCCCCCCCGTTGTGAGTGGCAGCCCGGGGCCGCTCACAGCTGCACCCGTGGTACAAAAGGGGGTGGTGATGGACGGAGCATCTGAACCAATCAAACACTCACACCCAGTCAACAGATCTGGGTTTAATCCATCACTGTTCTTTCGCCCACTCTGCCACCCCAGTTCAGATATGGCCATATGCAAATCAGTCTGACCCTGTGCCTCATGGGAACAGCCCAGCCCGAACTGCCAAGCCATGCCTTCCCTGGACCGGAAACAAAATTCCGAGGACCGGTTTCTGGCATTTCAGCCGTCTTCAGCCCGGCTTGCTTGAATCCAGTGGCAAAGTGAGCAAGGGACTCACGTCGGAGCATACCCTGCCAACTTATGGCGAACAAAGTGGTACAAAAGGAGGTGGTGATGGACGGAGCATCTGAACCAATCAAACACTCACACCCAGTCAACAGATCTGGGTTTAATCCATCACTGTTCTTTAGCCGCACCCGAGCACTTCACAGGTCTTTAAAGACCTTGTGCATGTTAATAGGGCTTTGTTGTTGTTTCACCACTTCTAAGAGCCCCTGCAGCCCGACTCTGCCGATTGCCGGCAGAAGTCATCTCATCTCGCGACATCCCTCTGGTTGGGGCGCGACACAGTAATGTGTCGCGCCACACGGTTTGGAAAGCTGTGCACTAGTATATGCAGTAGATCTTTGTACTCTCTACCATTCCTATGTGACTCTTGGAGTATATCCATTTGTATCCCTTTCCCTATGTATATAGAGATAACTCTAATCACTAGTATATGCAGTAGACCTTTGTACTCTCTACCATTCCTATGTGACTCTTAGAGTATATCCATTCATATCCCTTCACTAGTATATGCAGTAGACCTTTGTACTCTCTATCATTCCTATGTGACTCTTAGAGTATATCCATTCATATTCCTTCCCTATGTATATAGAGATAACTAGTCCATTCCCACATCCTTTAACCCTTTTCCCCCCTGACGATCCTCAAATGTTTCTTCCCTTTTCTGATTTGCCCTTTCTCCATACCCTTGTATCCCTCCCACCCTCCCTTGGTGCTGTGACTGCATCCCCCCTCTGACCCCACTTAATGGAACTCTGCTTTTCTGTATATAGAGATAACTCTAATCACTAGTATATGCAGTAGACCTTTGTACTCTCTACCATTCCTATGTGACTGTTAGAGTATATCCATTCGTAGCACTTCCCTATTTATATAGAGATAACTCTAATCACTAGTATATGCAATAGACCTTTGTACTCTCTAGCCCCTGCAGCCCGACTCTGCCGATTGCCGGCAGAAGTCATCTCATCTCATCGCGCGACACACCTCTGGTTGGGGCGCGACACAGTAATGTGTCGCGCCACACGGTTTGGAAAGCTGTGCACTAGTATATGCAGTAGATCTTTGTACTCTCTACCATTCCTATGTGACTCTTAGAGTATATCCATTTGTATCCCTTTCCCTATGTATATAGAGATAACTCTAATCACTAGTATATGCAGTAGACCTCTGTACTATCTACCATTCCTATGTGACTCTAAGAGTATATCCATTCATATCTTACCATTATTATTATTCCCTGAGATTTACTGGGCACACAAAGATCTCCGCAGCATGTGCCTTAAACACACAAGATATTTTAAAATACAGACTTTGCAACCAACTAAGCAGAAGAAATTTGCTAACACATTTTTCCTTGTTGACAATTTCTTTTTTCTAGAGTTTTAAAAAATGAATGTGTATGTTGTGGGCGGTGTAGGAAGCTGGCTCTCCATATAGTATATCAAAAAGAGGTATACTGTACAAAGAGTTCAGGTATTCCCTCACAAGTGGACTAGGGCTTGCTCTAGCAATCCCACGGTGCTCTTCTAGGGGATAGTGTGGTCGAGCAGCCTTAGGCTTATCAGAGAGGAGTATACACACAATAGTCAATAAATGATCACACGACTCAATAAGGAGATCCACACCAATTTATAAAAATAACACGCATTTACATATAACCTTATGCCCCATGATCATCAAAATCAGGTAAGTATTTTTTTAAACAGCATGTTTGAAGAAAACAGGTTTTTGACACTTTAAATTGTGATTAAAGCCTTTTGAGGTAATGCTAAGCGTTGGAGAAAACATATGTTGCATCAGGTTATGTAAAAAATGACTTATGGAATCTTTCCCCAGGATTTAAGGTGAGTAAAGAGCAAGGTCCAAGGCAGCACTAATAGGTCACCTCGGGGGGTACTGCGGCGTCTGGATGCAGAGGTGTGTTTTTCAGCGTCGGGTGATTGTGTTACTTTAAATCGTAATTGAAACACTTCGGTGTGATGTTAACCTATGTAGGAAAAACATATATTGCATTTGGGCACTCAACAGCGACTAATGGGACAAATCTTCTGGACTTAAGGTGAGTGTTAAGACGCATTTGAAGAAGTTCCAGACACTCTGTGAGTTGAATTATGAATGAAGTTTATTTCAGAGGTAACCTGCATCCGACAGCTTCGACGGTCAAGTAGCAACTGCCACCAATCGAGTGTCGTCTGCCTCACATTCTAAGGAATGTACAGGTAAGGTAATTCTAACATGAGGTCACAAGGTAAGATGAAGCTTTATTTAAATATAACATCACAACACATCCTTCCTCTTTAAAAAGAAAAAGAAAAGAAAGACAGAAAGAAATGAATAGAGAAAAACTAGCTAAAACAAAGAAACAACATTATCAAAATAACATAAAATCATTTAAGGAAATTATACAGTTACATAGTCTTGCAAGTAAACAGGAAGTCTGCGGATTCTGGCAGCTACATTAACAGAAGAGTCCAAGCTAGATCTTGAACTTGTAGCAAAATCAGGAATAGGGTTATATTCATCAGAACCATTCTGTTCATCAACCAACTGACCCATCTTCTCTGTTTCAACATTAAGATGATGATCAGGAATGAACATAGCACCAGAACATCCTTCATTGTCATTAGCCTGTCTGACCACAGAACACCTCCTTTGATAAAGAGCAACCCTCCTTAAATTCCACTTCTGCCCACCTTCAAGCACCACAAAATGTTTTCGAACATTAATGATTCGCTGAGGATCAGAAAATTCAGAGAGACCACCCTTAACCCTTCCACTCTTCACCTTTACCCAATCTCCAATCCTAAAATTAGAATCAGAAAAAGCTTCAGGAGACTCCCCTCCAGATAAAACCCAATCTTTAAGCCATGCTGGAACTAACCTAGAACCGGGTAACCACCCCCTCATGACTTGAAAAGGTACAAGGTGAGTAACACTATGTTCAATAGAACGATATGCCCACAACATTTCATCAATCAAATGTCTCGGTGGAAGACGATTTATCAAAGCTAACTGTAATGTCCCTTTCACCAATCTATTGACCCTCTCCACCATACCATTACCCATGAGATTGTATAAAGAAGTACAAGAATGTTTAAAGCCACACTTTTCAAGAAAACAACGCATTTCACCAGAAGTCAACTGCGTACCATTATCCGTCAACAAAATATGAGGAACACCCTCATCAAGTAACAATTTTTCCAGTACATCAATAGTGGATTTAGTAGTAATGTTATTCAGAAACTTAACAACCAACCACCTCGAATGAACATCAACAATGACTACTGCAAACCGCATATCACCAGAAAATTCAGCAAGTATACCGATGAAATCTAAGCAAATAGTATTCCAAGCCTTGCCTGGATCAGTAATATGATCAACACAGTTTTGAGCGCCAACTTTAAATCTCTTCTCACTTTCTTTACACAAGACACAACTTTCAACACATTTTCTAATCTGATTCTCCATACCTGGCCACTAAAACTCCTGTTTGATCCTCTTAATAGTCATCTCTTGGCCAAGATGACCTTCATGGGCAAGTTTAAAAATATGAACACGAAGACCACTTAGCGGTACACACCTATCACCTCTTATAATGACATCATGATTGCACACTGATAATTCATCCAAGAGTTTCCAATATGGTCTAACTCCAATAGACACCATATTTTCTCGTGGTGCTCCATTCTTATTTAAAGAAAGAACTTCTTTCAAAATAGAATCAGATTTCATCTCCTGCACCCATTGTGCTTTTGAAAATGCACCCAAATCACAATCAGAGACTTCACAAATCAAAGCTACTGCTTCTTCAGAATCAAGTTTCTTCACAATGTCTCTGTCAACAACTTCCCAATCTATGGTACCCCCACTTCGACGGAGAATGTTTCAGGCATGTTTAATCTATGAAAGATCCAATACTGGAGAACATAAGTGTCTGAATGACCAGTATGATGACTTTTCCTCAAAAGATTGTGGATACTCAATAGATTTTTTTTGACTGAGAAAGGATCTTGATTCTGCATGTCTTATATCTGATGTGCCTCGTACATCCAGTTCGTGCCACATGACTGCCAAGGCATTGCTTCTTCACTTCTGTGTAGATCTTCCTCCAATTAGATCTGCACTAATTAATAGACTCCTTCAACCATTTCCTTTAGCCCTTGTCAAAAACAGGTTAATGTAATCACAAATGCTGCTTTATTGGCCTCGGATGCCCAAATGGGTGTTCTTTGTGCTGCACTTGTTGGCTGTCCATACTGTTCTAAAAGCATTTCTTGCCTCCATCTCGGATGGCAACAATCCGATTCTATCAGATCGCTCCAGCAGCATCTAATATATAAATCAACTGAGAAGATTGCTGTAATTGACCCTGTGTTGGGAGATGATTCACCTCTGGCAAGGGTGCAAAGATGGGGAATTTTCCCATTACTAGCTTACTCTTCAGGTTCCCTCAATGTGAAAGCAGAGGCTCTTCTCTCGCTGGAGACAAGGGAAATCTTCACCCTGAAGTGACCGTGGTGGTGATCTCCATGTTGGGATTTCCACAGACTCATTCACCTCAACCTAGAACAGGGAATGTCCTCCGTTTTGTGCTATACATTTCTCACTGAATGGATTCTTGGGGATGCATTTAGGTTCATCTGGTCGGGGTCGGCTGTACAAGTAGCCACTGACTGCTTCCATTGAACGTTTTTTTATAAAGATGGAGCACGACTGATCCTAATCAGCCAATGAGGATCTGGTATGCTGATCAGCTGGCATTCAATACTTTGCTCCCTTTACCATACAGTGTGATCTTGTTCTTGCAGTATGGTGGTCTGGTTCCGCACCCTGAGCCCCAAACACTGCGGCAGTGCAAGCGAGACTGAATGGTGCCAGACAGTGTCCTTTTCCCATCCCAAGGAAGTTGCAGACATCATCTTGCCTGCTAGGAAGCCTGCTACCAAATCAATCTTTGGGAATCACCTATGCGCCTCAAAGCAGGGGGAGGCCTGTGCGCCTCAGATTGCAAGGAGGCTGTGCACGGGAAGGCCTGGGGAAATTTGTGGGGCGCCCCCTGCAGTGAATCCGGTATTATTCGGTGGTGCTGGCTTCTGAGGTGGCTCTTCCGGTGGGCGGTCTGGTTCTTTTAGTGGCGCCCCCGACAGGTGGCCTGGCCTTGGGTGGGGGCGGTCTCTGTGGCGGTTCTTCCCGAGGGATGCTTGGAGTTCAGACTGATGAGTAGGTCATGTGGTTGTGGTGGTCCCTCCGGGTGGTCTGGGTTTATGTGCTTCTCCCCTGTGGGTGGTGGAAGGACGCACCCTGCCGGTGAGAGCTTGAGTAGGCGCTATCTCGTTGTATTCCCGGACTGGGGTGGATTGGGGCGGTTTGGTTACATGGTCTTCAGTATTATTTAGCGCTGAGCGCACCCGGTTGGCCACGGAGCGCTTTATCGACCCCACAACCCCTGTAAAGCAGGTGTAGACACAACACGTTGTGCATTGGAAGACCTTGTAATGGCACATGCACGAATTCCTTTTCAGGCGGCTGTGCACATGTGAGCTGGCTGAAAAACGTCATCAATCACAATTTAAAGTTAGTCAGTGAATGAAGGGGGTTGACCCATAGCCCCCTGCTGTAGACTTTAGGAAGTGGAAGAAAAATGTGAGTGACACAACAACCAACAAATGAATGAAGAGGGCTGCCACTGTTTGTTTTGTTCGCCCTATGTGGAAAGGGTATGCTCAGACGTGGGTCCTGTGCTCTCCATGCCACTGGAGTCAAGCTATCCTGGCTGATGAGGGTTATGAACCCAAAACCGGTCCTAGGATCCTTGTTTCCGGTCCAGGGAAGACATGGCTTGGCAGTTCGGGCTGGACTGTTCCCATGAGGCACAGGGTCAGACTGATTTGCATATGGCCATGTCTGAACTGGGGTGGCGGAGTGAGCTAAAGAACGATGATGGATTAACCCAGATCAGTTGACTGGGGGTGAGTGCTTTCAATGTTCAACACTCCGTCCATCATCCCCTTCTATTTGCTTTCTAACCTCGGTCGGAATTTTTTTTGTGTGTGTTTTTAGTATCAACATTTTGGGAAACATGAGTCTGGCGCGATTGCAAAAGCTATCTCTAGTCAAAATGAAATAGAATGCTTGTGGTTAAATATCGCTACATTTTTTAAATTTTGTATTCCCCACAGGTACAATTTATAATAGAAGATCGATGCACTTTCAACTTTGCTCTGATTTATATATTGTCTGGTTTTTAGTATCAATTTTGTATTTTAAGCTATTTTATTTGGACTGAGTCGTCTTTTTAAAAAAAAAAATTGTATCAAATGTCACGAACGTAACTGGCTTATATGTATGTACTTTTATGGTTTTTCCTAATTGAACCAGAATAAAGTAATTTTTTGACTTTTGAAATAGAGTAATTGAGGACGCAGTAGCTGGTTGCTTGTGTGTTAGAAAAGTTGTGGCGTGCCACAGAGGTATCACTCTCTGGTCCTAGGAGTGTTTGAATCACATTTGGATACCAGGCGCTTTCTACCATTAGGGACGTGCCTCTGGGTGCTACATGGATGAATCGCGATATTCAGATTCTGCTGCCAGAATAAAAAAAAATGTGCGGTGATTCAGAGGGAGGGGGAGCCAGAGGGGGCCGGGCGGCTGCAAAGAGATGGAAATGCGGCAAGTAGTGAATCTGCGCATTTAAAGGCTGCTTGAATGCGGGAGGGTTGTTCATTGCTAGAGTTCATGTTACGCTGCCTGATGTGAAAGATTTCTTCTTTCTGCTGTAACTGCCCATGCGGGAGTTTATCTCGAAATGTTTGCTATATTGTCTCACTGCCCTGCCCCCCCCCCCCCCTCCTCACCCCATCTTCATTCACCTCTCTGCCCTGCTTCTGGTGACTATCTTGAGTTTCTTGGTTTGGATGCCCTACTTTAAATGAGGCAATGCACTGATATGTTGTGAACGTGAATGTAAGAAGGCATGGCGTCTCACAGATCATTTATACTAAGGCAAGTAACAAGCATCACAGATTAGGACACATAAGAAGCCAAAAGCACCTGGTGATGCGGCTAAGAAGGCTGCGAAAAAAGTGGCTGCCAGCAGTAAAGGTGAGACTGCTGTTCCTAAAGCAAAGGTGGACTCGGACAAAGCTAGCAAAATTCCAGCCAAAAAGCCCAAGGAGAATGTGGCTGCCAAAGTGGCAACCAAGGAAAAGACCAGTGAAAAGAAGGGGGGACCGGCAGCAAAGGCTGCACCCACAAGCAAAGATAACACCGATAAGGACTCTGCCAAACCTACCGCCAAGCGTGGTAAGAAATAGTTATGAAACCATGTTGGTTATTTTAATTTATTATAATGCAAATTATTTTTACTATTCAATAAAGGTTCTGTTAACTTAAAAAAAAAGTAAATCTAAATCTAAATCTAAATCTAAATCATGGCATCAAAGCCATCTCCAGGGCCCACATCGAATATTGACTTTTCAAACTTGGAGAGCCAAGTTTCAAGCGCTGAGATGCACAGAGTACAGCAGCAGGCGCATGAAACCAGGCACAGAATCAGGAGTGAGTGAGGGCCAGGTCAGGAGTAAGAGTCAGGATAGAGTGAGGGTCAGGAGTGAGTGAGGGACAGGACTGAGTGAGGGCCAGGAGTGAGTGAGGGCCAGGTCAGGAGTGAGTGAGGGCCAGGTCAGGAGTGAGAGTCAGGATAGAGTGAGGGTCAGGAGTGAGTGAGGGTCAGGATGTGAGGGCCAGGTCAGGAGTGAGTGAGGGCCAGGTCAGGAGTGAGAGTCAGGATTGAGTGAGGGTCAGGATTGAGTGAGGGTCAGGAGTGAATGAGGGCCAGGTCAGGAGTGAGAGTCAGGATTGAGTGAGGGTCAGGAGTGAGTGAGGGTCAGGATTGAGTGAGGGCCAGGAGTGAGTGAGGGTCAGGAGTGAGTGAGGGCCAGGTCAGGAGTGAGTGAGGGCCAGGTCAGGAGTGAGAGTCAGGATTGAGTGAGGGCCAGGTCAGGAGTGAGAGTCAGGATTGAGTGAGGGTCAGGATTGAGTGAGGGTCGGGATTGGGTGAGGGTCGGGATTGAGTGAGGGCCAGGTCAGGAGTGAGAGTCAGGATTGAGTGAGGGTCAGGAGTGAGTGAGGGCCAGGTCAGGAGTGAGTGAGGGCCAGGTCAAGAGTGAGAGTCAGGATTGAGTGAGGGTCAGGAGTGAGTGAGGGTCAGGATTGAGTGAGGGCCAGGTCAGGAGTGAGTGAGGGCCAGGTCAGGAGTGAGTGAGGGTCAGGAGTGAGTGAGGGCCAGGTCAGGAGTGAGTGAGGGCCAGGAGTGAGCGAGGGCCAGGTCAGGAGTGAGAGTCAGGATTGAGTGAGGGTCAGGAGTGAGTGAGGGCCAGGAGTGAGTGAGGGCCAGGAGTGAGTGAGGGCCAGGTCAGGAGTGAGAGTCAGGATTGAGTGAGGGTCAGGAGTGAGTGAGGGCCAGGAGTGAGTGAGGGCCAGGTCAGGAGTGAGAGTCAGGATTGAGTGAGGGCCAGGAGTGAGGGAGGGCCAGGTCAGGAGTGAGAGTCAGGAGTGAGTGAGGGTCAGGAGTGAGTGAGGGCCAGGTCAGGAGTGAGTGAGGGCCAGGAGTGAGTGAGGGCCAGGTCAGGAGTGAGAGTCAGGATTGAGTGAGGGTCAGGAGTGAGTGAGGGCCAGGAGTGAGTGAGGGCCAGGTCAGGAGTGAGAGTCAGGAGTGAGTGAGGGCCAGGAGTGAGTGAGGGCCAGGAGTGAGTGAGGGCCAGGTCAGGAGTGAGTGTCAGGAGTGAGTGAGGGTCAGGATTGAGTGAGTGAGGGCCAGGAGTGAGTGAGGGCCAGGTCAGGAGTGAGAGTCAGGATTGAGTGAGGGTCAGGATTGAGTGAGGGTCAAGAGTGAGTGAGGGCCAGGAGTGAGTGAGGGCCAGGTCAGGAGTGAGAGTCAGGATTGAGTGAGGGTCAGGAGTGAGTGAGGGCCAGGTCAGGAGTGAGTGAGGGCCAGGTCAGAGTGAGAGTCAGGATTGAGTGAGGGTCAGGATTGAGTGAGCTATGTTTAGATACATGAGCAGATGCCACCCTGCGTCACTGACCGAGCACTTCAGTATGTGTAGACAACAGCGGTGGAGCCGTCGGTTTCCGGTGCATTATTATGCCTTTGCTTGTACTTTGTTCGCTTTTGTAACCTGCACACACGTCACTTTCTCCTCCTGTGCACCGTTTGCTCCTCATGTATTTTGTTTGCTCACGATAGTCACTTTTGTCTCATGTAATGTAACGTTTGCTTTTGTAACATGCTGGCGTGTAATCTTCTCCTCATGCTTCAGTTCTGTTCCTATTGTGAAGTGTTGGTTAAGTGAGCCCTGCGCCCCAGGTCTGCAGGAGGCACAGAGGGGGTCTCGGGGGTCTCAGGATGCAGGACTGTGGCTCTCAGCTGCATTCACCGCCTGACATCTCTGTGTGACTGTGAACATACTTCATGCCTCGTCTTGTAAACACTCAGTTACTGAGACTCACCGGATTGTAGTGAACACCTGCTGCAGGTGACTTCTGCCTATGTTACCCTCTGTGGCCCCATCGGAGCCCTGCCTCCCCACACCCGCTGCTACAGCAGCCATCCTCTCAGCGGCAGAGCGAGGGGGGGGGGGGGCGGGGGGCGCGCTGCACTCGAGCTCCGTTGCGGCCGCATTTATCATTTATCATTTATTTGGTGACACTCAGTGACAGTAGTGTCACTGTCCCCAAATAAATGATAAATGCCACCGCTACCAGTGTTGACAGATTGGGTTATTTTTTCCCCGCACACATGGGAATAATGTCACGAGAGAAAAACGCATAAATAAAATCAATGAACCGAAGCACGCATGCGCACAGTGAGTGACACTCGTAGGGTGTGCAGCCAGACGAGGAAGCACGAATAGACAGGCAGGACCTGCATGAATCGACACCCCTCTGACGTAGGGGGTGTACAAAACGACGGGGGTGCGAATTTAGTTCGAACACCGGGAATGGCAGGCTATGATTGATTCAAAGCCCACTTGCACTCATTGAAGACCAGTAAATTTGACGCTATATACGTCCACCTGTTCTCTGATTGGGCTATTCCGATTTTTCTGTGTAATGGGCTGAAGTCGGTTTTTAGGGGTCACCTAGGCAGAATTTGTGCTGCTGTCTCTTCGTGACGTGTCGTGTTCAGTAAATGGGCTTTGAGCTCATGCCATTTTCCTCCTCTGTTTGCAATGTGCTCTTTTGACTTTTTTTAAAAGTTCATTTTTAGGTTTCGGCCTAGCGATACACTGTGCAGTAGTGTTTGTGCAGCCGAAATGTAATGATTTTTAGGTTTCGGCCTGGCGATATACCGCGCAGCAGTGTTTGCGCAGCTGAAATTTAATGATGTGCAGTATGGGGGCTTAAACTCGCCCCCCTTCTCCATGGGCTGGCTTCCTAAACGGAGGCCAGCCATTTGAGCAGAGGGACGTCACTCCATTTCAGCCCGTCCTTTTCGGATTGGGAATAGTCCTGCCCGAACTGCCAAGCCATGCCTTCCCTGGACCGGAAACAAAAAGGGCCGGTTTCTGGCATTCCAGCCGTCTTCAGCCCGGCTTGCTTGAAACCAGTGGTGTGGAGAGCATGAGACTCACGTCTGAGCATACCCATCCCGCTCGAGGTGACAAATGCAAAAACAACAGTTGATGGACAGAATGCAAAACAATGTCATACATTCACCCCAGTACAGAGATCTGGGCCAGTCCATCGTTTTTTTGCACTCCACACCACCCCAGTTCAGACATGGCCATATGCAAATCAGTCTGACCCTGTGCCTCATGGGAACAGTCCAGCCCGAACTGCCAAGCCATGCCTTCCCTGGACCGGAAAAGAGCTTCCGAGGACCGGTTTCTGGCATTCCAGCTGTCTTCAGCCCGGCTTGCTTGAATCCAGTGGTGTGGAGAGCATGAGACTCACGTCTGAGCATACCCATCCCGCTCGGGGTGACAAATGCAAAAACAACAGTTGATGGGCAGAATGCAAAACAATGTCATACATTCACCCCAGTACAGAGATCTGGGCCAGTCCATCGTTTTTGTTGCACTCCACACCACCCCAGTTCAGACATGGCCATATGCAAATCAGTCTGACCCTGTGCCTCATGGGAATAGTCCTGCCCGAACTGCCAAGCCATGCCTTCCCTGGACCGGAAACAAGCTTCCGAGGACCGGTTTCTGGCATTCCAGCCGTCTTCAGCCCGGCTTGCTTGAAACCAGTGGTGTGGAGAGCATGAGACTCACGTCTGAGCATACCCATCCCGCTCGAGGTGACAAATGCAAAAACAACAGTTGATGGACAGAATGCAAAACAATGTCATACATTCACCCCAGTACAGAGATCTGGACCAGTCCATCGTTTTTTTGCACTCCACACCACCCCAGTTCAGACATGGCCATATGCAAATCAGTCTGACCCTGTGCCTCATGGGAACAGTCCAGCCCGAACTGCCAAGCCATGCCTTCCCTGGACCGGAAAAGAGCTTCCGAGGACCGGTTTCTGGCATTCCAGCCGTCTTCAGCCCGGCTTGCTTGAATCCAGTGGTGTGGAGAGCATGAGACTCACGTCTGAGCATACCCATCCCGCTCGGGGTGACAAATGCAAAAACAACAGTTGATGGACAGATTGCAAAACAATGTCATACATTCACCCCAGTACAGAGATCTGGGCCAGTCCATCGTTTTTGTTGCACTCCACACCACCCCAGTTCAGACATGGCCATATGCAAATCAGTCTGACCCTGTGCCTCATGGGAACAGTCCAGCCCGAACTGCCAAGCCATGCCTTCCCTGGACCGGAAACAAGCTTCCGAGGACCGGTTTCTGGCATTCCAGCCGTCTTCAGCCCGGCTTGCTTGAATCCAGTGGTGTGGAGAGCATGGGACTCATGTCAGAGCATACCCATCCCGCTCAGGGTGACAAATGCAAAAACAACAGTTGATGGACAGAATGCAGAACAATGTCATACATTCACCCCAGTACAGAGATCTAGGCCAGTCCATTGTTTTTTTGCACTCCACACCACCCCAGTTCAGACATGGCCATATGCAAATCAGTCTGACACTGTGCCTCATGGGAACAGTCTAGCCCGAACTGCCAAGCCATGCCTTCCCTGGACCGGAAACAAGCTTCCAAGGACCGGTTTTTGGCATTCCAGCCGTCTTCAGCCCGGCTTGCTTGAATCCAGTGGTGTGGAGAGCATGGGACTCACGTCTGAGCATACCCATCCCGCTCGGGGTGACAAATGTAAAAACCACAGTTGATGGACAGAATGCAGAACAATGTCATACATTAACCCCAGTACAGAGATCTGGGCCAGTCCATCGTTTTTTTGCACTCCACACCACCCCAGATCAGACATGGCCATATGCAAATCAGTCTGACCCTGTGCCTCATGGGAACAGTCCAGCCCGAACTGCCAAGCCATGCCTTCCCTGGACCGGAAACAAGCTTCTGAGGACCGGTTTCTGGCATTCCAGCCGTCTTCAGCCCGGCTTGCTTGAATCCAGTGGTGTGGAGAGCATGGGACTCACATCTGAGCATACCCTGTAGTGTAGTTCCTAGTTTCCCACTAGGCCCTGCGCATTGGAATAACATAAACAGTAGTATCGACGTGGAACTGCGGATATTCCAGGCCTCCACTGACTATGCTAAACTTAATTGGGTTGTGTTACCAACTAGCTCAGAGGTCACTGGAAACTTTCTTCTCTGCATAGGAAGTGATCAGCTTCCTTGGCACAGACAAGAAGGGATTCAGCTTTCCAACAACCGTGCAACATGACAACTTTGCTCCTCAGATCAAGAGTCAATCTCTAGGGTCGTGTGAAACAATAGACATGTATTTCACTCAGTCAGTCTAGTGCAGTTTACTTTCACGAGATGTAGAGAATAGAGAGACGGGCGTTTGTCAATAAAGGGTTAACATTTATTGAACAGTCTTTCTTCTCGTACAAGAGAAATGTATTGCCACAATTGCAATAATTGTTATTATAAAAAGTACGTACAGTAAGATAAGTATTGCGAAATAGAACTGTAAAAGCATTGATATGGTTTCTTAGCCATACAATGGTTTAAAAGTAATAAAACATATATACAGTCATATATACATTAGGCTAACATACTCAACTGGTGCTTCTAACTAAGCCTACCCCAGTGTGCCTGACCTAAGCCTAACACGTGAAAGGGGAGTAAGTAAGTAGCTTTAAGTTAAGTTGGTTTTGCCAAGGTTTGTTTCAAGAATTCTCGTCTAAGGGTTTAGTCAACACCATACCTCTGAATAGAATGATGGAGTATTGTTATCTCCTTCAGGGGTCTCTCTCGATATCCTAGTCACCCGCGAGGGTAAACCGGAAACGCCGTGGCTGGATTTCTCTGCACGAGAAAGGCAGCGGCTTCTCTTCAGCGCGTCGAGGAAGGAGGGGGGACAGCGTCCACGGGCAGCTGGAATCTGCTGGATGTCTTTGCAGGGGGACGGCTGTTCAGCTCCTTAAGCGTACTGCACCATAGGTCGCGCTTTAGCGGCGATAATGGTATCAGCAGCTTCACCACCACAGGATAGCAGGCTGCAGCGACAGAGTGCTAGATTTACCAACACGGGGTCGTGCAGGCAGCTGGCTTCAGTAGCTCGTACAACAGGCATTGCTTAAGGCAACGTTGGTAATATTTATACCTGACAGGTGCCGGGTTTGACGCAAGTTTGCTGGACATAAGACGTCAATTAAAGATGTCACTAGGAAGTGATAGTTATCAGTTGCTCATTAGAGTTCCATTACTAATCAAAACATAGCAAGCGGGGATTTCCAGGTTTGCTGAGTTTTTATCTTGTTAAAGAACTCGGAGTGTTATCTAGGAATATCAGATAGTGACTGCTGCTCTGTCATTGCACTAATTGGTCGCAAAGGAAGTGGCAGAGAGAACTATGCTGGAATGTGGCTCTGTTCGTGTGAGGCCAGAGATGACTTTTCAGAAAATCGCACTTGAACGGTTATGCCAATATAGGGAATAAATGGATTTATAGCCGAATAGGGGCATAAGGTCACAGTATCGATCAGGAACCTAGATAAACACGCAACACCCACTCCACGGGTTAATGTCCATCAAAATTACTAAAACTAAAGCAATTAGATGCATGTGTAACATTGCCCACCCCAAAATACATAAATGCATTCGAAATAGGCGTACTTGTAATACATGAATTTAGGTACTGTACGTTTTTTAAAGCATAGTAATCATTCAAAAAATTATTGCATATGAAATCAATGAACGATTATGCATAAAGAATTACACATGAAGTATCTCTGACAGAAGAAAAGCGAGATAAATCATCACATAAAAATGCATTGTAATAACATGTGTGCTAGAGGCTGGTGTAATGTTGTTATGTCTCTAGATGTGTTTAGAAATAGAAGTGTGAAGCTTCTGTTCTCTAAGAATAGTTTTTCCGTTAAGCAAAGAATTGTTCGTGCCAAAAATGGTCAATATTAGAAAAAATTGTCCAAATCAAAAAAAAATAGATTTCCAAAGCTCTTGGCAGTTTTTGTTGATCAAAACCGAAGGCCGAATTCAGAGTTCATGGGAACGCTGTGTGTCGGAAAGCTTCTCAAAAAGTTATTGTTTCTCTGTGGGTGAGAACATCGTATCAGACAGGCTCTCAAAGAATTGGTCTACAAATTCAGGTGATAGTTCAACCAAATTAGATAGCGCTGTAACTTGGCAGGTGTGAGAATGATTGCTGTCATCGAAGGCAGGACCAGCAATGCTCACAGAACGTTGTACCTGGATGATGTTGCTTTTGTCACTCGCTCCACTGTTACCACTTGGTTGTAGCACAGGAGTCTCCACGAATGCCGGCATCAGGATTGGTAGCCGCTGGGGACAACACAATGCGTGAGCCGTTATTGGACTGAGCAAAGTATCGACGTCCATTGGTACTGCTGATGGAAGTGAAAGACAGATGTACAACACGCATTCATCGCCGCAAAGCATACACCGTAGCACAGCTAAAATGCAATTTTGCCATATCGGTCTGAATGAAAGGAACCAGGTCATGTTTAGATCTCTCAGCCTGGCCAATCCAAGGACGTTAGTTATCCTGTCCCGGTAGCGCATTGCTAGGATTGTCTCTTCCATTCCCATGGGAGCTACGTCTGAGCCGAGGCTTGCCATAACGTAGCAGGAGGGTCAAAAATAGAATCCCTGCGACGAGTCCCAAAAATAATGGTATGCCGCCAAAAATGGAGTGCACAAAATTAGGAAAGATTCCCAAAATTGCCTGGAAGGGTGTTAGCAGTCCCGTAAAGACTGTCTTAAATATGCCTGGGATGCTTGTTGCACTAGACATGTTAAGGAGTTGGCTGAACATTTCTACGAAATGCACGGGGCAATTTGTTGATAAAAGGTCATGAATTTCAGTAGCTGTCCTTGCAACTAGAAGATCATACGTCTCTTTAGATGACGTTATAGGCACTGTTGTCTGTAAAAGTACAGATTTTGCTTAATGTATCAATTCGTATAGAATAGAGATTCAGACGAGGCCAGATGGGAGTCACTATGTCTGGAGGCCCACTCGGAAACAATGCTTGCATACAACATTTGACCATGGACGTGACTTCTATTAGATAACTTTTCCCTGGCGTGAGGCCACAACATCTGTGATCCGTTCTAAGAATGTAACTCCCGTTCGAAAGTTGCATAAAGAAGGGCTCTATCTGAGTTGCAGGTGTGACTAGCTGGTGGCATGAAAGGTTGTTTGAATTTCCATCACATGCTCCGTGTAAATTAATACCCTGACACAAAAGTATACCGCTTAGTGAATGTTTACAATTTTCACCACTAAGAAATACATTTTTGTCACTGTCACTATAGCAAGAATGAGTGTATGGTAATTTCCATTCGGATTTTACATATCCTTTACCCAATTGTTCATACTGGCCAGCAGGTATGTACTCAAGGCACTTTTTAAATCGGAAAGTTGTTATCGGAATTGTGATAATTCCGTGTATTATCCATTCAATGACAGGACTCTCTGACATTGTCAATGGTAATCTCTCGAGTTTTTCGATGCTCAGGATTGTATAGTCTGCTCCTTTCTGTGCAAAACTGATCTGTTTATCAGTAAGGTTAAAACTGGAAAATAATGACGTTGTGTTGATTAAACGCCAAGGCACATAGCCTGAACGAAGATTTTGCAGCGTCCAGCCTAATTCTATAATAGAGCGTAATTGAGACTGGCCATGTTGTAACATTAGCAAATCTCTGTCTATCACATCAAAGGCAGAGGATACAATGTTGTCCAACGAATATATTCTGGAAGACAGAGTCGTTAACCCATTGTCTACCACAGAAAGTGGTTTCTCCAAATTAATACGATCAATTTCTCGTATTTTTTCAGCAGTTTCAATTTGCTTTACTTTCCAAGCCTCGTTGTAAGCAGCATAGATACTGGTCGCTATGAAACGCTTTTGACGCTGTTTGCGTGGTCCAAGAATGAAATCGCGCAAATCAGCACCATCTTTTAGTATAGACAAGTGTTGCTTAATTTCAGCCAGTGTGGACGAAGTTAGCCATTCAAGGCAGAGTTTCCCTACACTGTATGTTGTTATAATCCCTGGATGTTGTCTCTGGGAGTATCTAGGGTCTAATCTGGTCATTTTTAACCCCTGTGTTTTATTCAGGAATCTATCTTGACAGCTATTTGTGTCTGTAGGCCAGATTAACCACTTTTTCCAATCAGGATGTGTTCTGTTGAAATGTAAAATTTGTGACACGTCTAACTCAATATCTGTGGTTGCATTCTCAGGTATTGGCTTTGGTATAGACGGTGTTTTAAGGTCTTTGATCTTAGCTAGGCCAAGACAAGATGTTTGGTGTATTGTGTCATTTAAAAATAACATTTTTTCAGGTATCATGCAGGTTCTAAATAGTGCTTCTATGCCTTGCACCTGCCAATCTTTTGTACCCCAAATTGTTTTCGTTTCAATATTATTTTTCCAATAATCAAAACCAAATGTCATCATTTTGTCATAAAATGCTTCTGAATATATCAATTTAGAATTTGTCAGCATTGTTTTCATACCTGTTTTATCTAACAGTTTATAATAAAACGCTTCTGCATCACTGGTGTTAAACCCTGAGAAGTATTTGAATTTCTCAAAAAATGCTTTAGAACTGCTTTTAGGTGGTGTAGCACAATGTTCCCATTGATTATACATAAAAACATTTCTAGGCTGTGCAGATTTATGCAAGTAATGATCCCCATAGTGGGTGTAACAGAATAACTGCTCATAACTAGATGAACCTTGTAAATAATCATGATCTGTGAATCTAGCTGACATTACTAAATCAGACATCATGTCATTAATACTGTTAAAGTCCCAATCATCAGAGAATGTACTTGGTGTCACAAAGTCACTTAAGGAAACCTTTAGTTGATGAGGATACTTCAGGATTTCGACCGGACCATAGATCTCATAGTCTGTTTTCTCCCATACTACCCCACCAGGTATTGGAATTGCTGTGACATTTACTGTTGACAGTTCTCTTTTCTTCACGTGGGATGATCTGTGTGGTTTCAGGACTAGGTTGATGTTCTGACTTGCTGTGTCCATTGTAATATATTTTCCTTCAATGAATTTTCCCAAACACAGTACCATGATGAGCCAAAGCAGGAGGAAAAATACACCTAGACCGAACCAGAACTCTAGCCAAGGGGAAATTAGGTAGATTTCCTTCAGTTGATGAAAGAGTTCTGTTGCTTTTTCTTAAAAAGTCTTTTTAGTTTCTGGCATCACTTCGGGATCGTTTCGATCTTAAGAGAAGTTGTCGAAGTTGATGAAATAACCAGAGGCAGTTCTGTCAATTGATGGGATTGTTTTTTCAATCTGTCTCTCGGTAGCACTTTCTGATGCCACATCATTGTAGACTGGTGTTGTTTCTTGACGAACTGTTTCAATCTGTGTTTCAAGAGGCACGAGTTCCATGGCATTATTGCATAGTCCTTCATTGTGCACTGCAGGCTGATCGAATGTGATGAGTCTTTCAGTTTGAACCTCTTGGATTGTTGCAAGTTTGGGTATTCTGTTGTTTCTTGGGAGTCCACTGGGCCTACTGTTGATTATAGGCCACATGCTTGTGGTTTTACCAGATCGATAGACACGACTCTGTTCTCCTTTTTACCAGCAAGGGGCGGTAGCACAACTGATCTTGTTCCGGTGACTGCTAAGACAGGTACTGCTTTTCTGTAAGAAGGCCCAAATTCCTTCTTCACCGCGATCTTTTCTCTGACTAGATCCCCAATCTTTGGAATCCAGACAGGCCTTGCTGGGGCTGTTGCGGGTGGTGCCTCGTCAGTGGTACTTGGCTGTTGCTTTAACTTTATGTTGCTTAATGATTTTCTTGTTTCATTCAGTTCCTGTAAAACAGCCAAACGATCCTTTACATCAAAAGTGCGTTGTTTCTTCTTGTACCACTGACATCTGACTATCGAGGTCCTGAACTCGCATTCTAATTCCGAACAATAGTTTGTATGGGCTGAAACCTTTTTAGAGAATTTCTTGGCATGTTGTTAAGACTAGTCTGGACACTTATTAAATGTTTGACCCACCCAGCGCCTGAACCTAATACCTTCGCTGTTATAGATTGCTCTATGTCACGGTTTTTTCTTTCTACCACACTGTTCCCTTCCGGGGTATGACGGACAAGAATACCACAACCCAATTCCCATGCTGGCCATGGCCTCCTTATAGGCTCGAGAGCTGAAAGCAGGACCCTGGTCAGAATGGAACGTGGTAATTGCGTATGTGCCGATATTGACTCGCAAATCTTTTATAACCTCATTTTTTAAGTGCTTTTCGTCTTAACTGTTAATAGGACGCAGGATGGGGTGTAGGCAGCGTTACGCTCTTTCTGACTGGTAGCCGGTAGCATGGTTCCTTACTGCGATCCCTATTACAGTGTTCACAGTTGTTTGCATACATTTGGTGTTCTACACTCATTCCCGGCCACCAGAATACTGATTGTAATTCAGTCAGTGATTCCTTGATCTCTCTGTGCCTTAGACCCAAACCCATGTGTGCGTCTGCTATTAAAAATATTTTCCTGTTCATATTTGGAATTACTCTGTCCCCCACTCCAGGGATTCGAGCAAAAGGAACGGAGTTTGCATCGATTATGTATGCATAATTGAGTGGATAGTTTACGGGTAGTGCTGCACAGTCGCCTTTTACGGTCGTTTTTACTGCCAGCATGGTTTCCCCGTCTATGTACTTATCTGTACGCTTTTTTGTGGCTACGGAAGCCGGGTTAGTTGCTTCCGCTGTGGCTGTATTAGCCAATGAATTCCCTGCAACGTGAACGCCATCACGTTGAAGACTCTGTGCGTGAATCACGTGAGTCTTTTGTAGTTCTTTACTTAAAAGAGCTACCTCGTTCCAGAGCAATTTATGCTTTATTGTGGCACCTGTGTCATCTTTGTAGTCGTTTTCGATCCAACTCTGCAGTTTATTGTTGTAAGAGTTGACGCAAAAATGAGAATCGCACACTATAAGTGTCGGGAATTCACGTTCTGCATTTTCGAGCGCCATCTTTAAAGATCTGATTTCAGTTCTTTGAACCGAACAGTTTCTTACAGATTCAGTTTTTGTTACTTTCGGTCTGAATTTACCGCACAGCCAACGCACAGCCAACGACCTTTAATGATCGCACATGCTGCATCGTAGGATTTTCTCTCTACGTTGAAATGCTGTACAAAGCTATCTGTGTAGATTATGCAGGCATATTGTGGGAGAGGCAGAATTTCGATTGGCAGAGGATATTCTTCTTCATATTCTAAATCATTCAGTTCTTCAAATTGCGGTGCGAAATAGTATTTCACGTCTTCCGCTCCTAGAGAATCTATGCACTGTATCCATTTCGGATCCAGTGACACTGTAGGCAGGTTTACTGGGCTGAATAGCGCCTCGAAGGCGGATTCCGCTGTAAGGATATTAATCCGTTTGCCGTGTGCTAGTTCTCGTTCATTTGCTAATGCGATTTGCACTGCTTTCACAGTTCTTTCTGTGTGACTGAATGTTTTTTCTGCTTGTGTGTACAAGTGAGATTTAATTGAAATTGGTACCTTTTCTCCCTCATTAGAGGTTAGGTATGTGAATCCGCATCTTCCTGGGATGACTCGGATTACAAGATCACGTTTGTTGTCACGTGTATCTAATTTTGTTTTTGCTAACATGTCTGTTTGCCGTGATCTCAAAATTTCTGTGTGTTTTTGAGTCCAATTGATTTGTTTAAAATCAGGTTTAATTAGTTCGTAGAGAGGTTTAACCCTCTCTGCGTAGTTAAGAATGTAAGTTCTTCCGAAATTCAGAAAACCTAGAATGGATTGTAAATTCTTCAGCGTTTTTGGAGCTTGGAGTACAGCGCACTTCTCTAAGAAGTTGTCCGCTAGGCTTTTCCCTTCACTTGATAATTCGTACCCTAAAAATAGTACTGTCAGATGGGCAATTCGGGACTTTTTAAAGTTGAATTTGTAACCCTCTGCTGCGAACCCAAGTATAATGGTGTTCACTCTTTTCAAGTGAGTATCCAAGTCGTCGTCTGTGAGATAAATATCATCTACGTAAGATAATGCTTCATCATCATAGATTTGTAGTAACTCTGTTACCCTAGCTGAGAATAGTCCTGGGCTGTTCTTGAACCCCTGTGGGAGTCGACAGAATTTTTTCTGTGACCCAAATGCAGATAAAGCGGTCAAATATCTGCTTTCTGGTGCAATGTTTTGACAAAAGAAACCATTAGAAATGTCTAATGTCGTTTTATATTTTTTCCTAACTATGTTATTCATTAGGGCTGTACTATGAGAGTTTTGTACTGCAAAGGTTTTGCAACATGTATTAAGGTGTCTGTAGTCCAAAACTAGACGATATGAATTGTCTGGCTTGGAGACAGGAAACAAAGGATTGTTCATTTGAGAGGTGCATGTTTCAATCACCCCCTGGTACTCAAGTTGATCTAAGATCTCCCTGATTTGTTTTTTAGCTTCTTGCTTTATGGGATACTGCCGTTGGGCAGTTGGTTCACTTTTTAATTGGATTTTGTGAGGAGGTGAATCCTCATCCCATCCTACATGATTTTTATATAATGCAGGTGCCTGGGCTACTGCCCATTTCCTTGCATATGTATATTTTTTGTGAATCGGAATGTGATTCGAGAAGGCAGGCATAATCACTTCTTCGCCACGAGGGCACTCCCTGACAAACTCCGGGGGCCAATCTTTTTCAGCTAACAGAATATCATAGCCTTTTGAGAGCTTATCCCAAAATAGACCCTTAATTTTCCTAGTCTTATCACCCTCTATACGCAATGTTATTTCGTATATTTTATGGGGCACGCTAAGTCTGGTGTCGGCAGTTTCAACCTGAATGTATTCATTCGTGTCCACTGTCTCCAGATGACTCATCAAGATCTTGCGCGCTATACTGATTTCTGCTGCACTGTCCAACATTGTCAATGTCCACTCCCCGTTTTTCAACTGTGTCCTCAGTATTCTCGGCATGGTTGATTACTCTAATACTGGCTACCTTCTTTTTCTGAAATTGAGATTTTTTACTCTGAGCAGGTTCCTTGTCTTTGGACTTGGTGTGCTCTCCTGGGTCTGACCGTCCTCTTCTTTCCGAATTCTGTGGAAGAGATCGAGAGGGACGTGTATCAATACTTTGATATCTATCAGGTTTTTTCAGATTATCCCTATTTCTAAGGTTATATCTTTTCTCAGAGGGCTCCCGCTGGGGAGACTGGCGTTCTCGAGTCGGAGTTCTTTCCCTCCGCCGAGGAGACCTTCCTCAACAGGATCTTTTATATCTGTTTCCTTCAACTTCTGGCGGATCGCCACAGATGCTGCTTCCCCTCTTATATTGGCTAATAATATAGCCTAGACCTGCTTGAAGTCTTTCAGTAATTTCATACCTAGATTTAAAGAGGGCTCTGGACCGAATTCATTTTGAATCTGTTTTAGCACTTCTGGTATTACCGCCATAGACGGAACACCGTGTGTTTTTGTGTAAATGGAAGCAAAGACTGTACCCCAAGTGTCGCAGTCCTCCACGTGTGGTGCGATTCCCATAGGAAGGCAGATGGTCAAGATTCTGTGTTTCTCAATAGGGGTAGTATCAGGAAATACTGCCTCTATTTGAGTGATTTTCTGGGCTAACCAGAAAGGAATTTGTTCCCGTTTTACGGGTGTTTTACCAAGACATGACTGTATGTTCTGTGGTGTAATTTTATTTGTGTTCCCCTGATGAGGGGTCAGCTGTGGTGTATTAACAGCTGGCTGGACTGTTGCAGTCCGCATTACATATTGGACTAATTGCCTATGTATTTTTATTAATGTGTTTAGCAGTACTAACAGCTCTTCTCTAGACATTTTTGCAATGTCAGGATGTGGTGTGTAGCTGGCTAGAACCGGCCACGTGGCTCCTGGTCTACCTAGTGGACCGAGCCTAGTTATGTGATCATTGTGTTTTAGGGCGCCATTAAACCAGAGCAGGTGCTCTTGAAATTTAAGTGGAATTTCAATCTCCTCGAAAGGAGCGTACTCTTCCGGAGGTTTCTCTATTTTGTAATAGTGAAACTCTTTTGTTATAGCGTTTACCACTGGAAAGTTTATCCATGAATAGAATACCTCTGTCTGCCGATACTCGTGAGCCTCTATCACGAAAATTACTGTACCACCCTGAGGTGTCAGTCCGTTTACTATAAGTTTTGAAGTTATAGATTTTCTTAAATGTGCCGGGATGATTATTGCATCCGGGTCTGTGTATTCGGGACCTTGCTGAGTCGCATCTGCTGCGGCCCCAGAGGTTCCGTATTCTGGCATTGTAAAAATGCGAGGTTTGCAGAGTAGGTCTCCAAGGAGACAAAGATTAGATGCACAATATTTTGGAACACTGTATCCTTCAACGTTGAATAAACCAGAGCTTTACATAGGAATCTCTTCCTACTAAGGTCGGGCGGATTTTAACCTTTCACCCACTCCAGACATCTATTGGAGTATTTACGGGAGAAAGGGGTGTGAAATATGCACGACTGAGTTACTCTAAAAGTCTTGCGTTAGTTTATCGCCTTACCAAACGTTAGGGCGCCATGTAGTGTAGTTCCTAGTTTCCCACTAGGCCCTGCGCATTGGAATAACATAAACAGTAGTATCGACGTGGAACTGCGGATATTCCAGGCCTCCACGGACTATGCTAAACTTAATTGGGTTGTGTTACCAACTAGCTCAGAGGTCACTGGAAACTTTCTTCTCTGCATAGGAAGTGATCAGCTTCCTTGGCACAGACAAGAAGGGATTCAGCTTTGCAACAACCGTGCAACATGACAACTTTGCTCCTCAGATCAAGAGTCAATCTCTAGGGTCGTGTGAAACAATAGACATGTATTTCACTCAGTCAGTCTAGTGCAGTTTACTTTCACGAGATGTAGAGAATAGAGAGACGGGCGTTTGTCAATAAAGGGTTAACATTTATTGAACAGTCTTTCTTCTCGTACAAGAGAAATGTATTGCCACAATTGCAATAATTGTTATTATAAAAAGTACGTACAGTAAGATAAGTATTGCGAAATAGAACTGTAAAAGCATTGATATGGTTTCTTAGCCATACAATGGTTTAAAAGTAATAAAACATATATACAGTCATATATATATTAGGCTAACACACTCAACTGGTGCTTCTAACTAAGCCTACCCCAGTGTGCCTGACCTAAGCCTAACACGTGAAAGGGGAGTAAGTAAGTAGCTTTAAGTTAAGTTGGTTTTGCCAAGGTTTGTTTCAAGAATTCTCGTCTAAGGGTTTAGTCAACACCATACCTCTGAATAGAATGATGGAGGATTGTTATCTCCTTCAGGGGTCTCTCTCGATATCCCAGTCACCCGCGAGGGTAAACCGGAAACGCCGTGGCTGGATTTCTCTGCACGAGAAAGGCAGCGGCTTCTCTTCAGCGCGTCGAGGAAGGAGGGGGGACAGCGTCCGCGGGCAGCTGAAATCTGCTGGATGTCTTCGCAGGGGGACGGCTGTTCAGCTCCTTAAGCGTACTGCACCATAGGTCGCGCTTTAGCGGCGATAATGGTATCAGCAGCTTCACCACCACAGGATAGCAGGCTGCAGCGACAGAGTGCTAGATTTACCAACACGGGGTCGTGCAGGCAGCTGGCTTCAGTAGCTCGTACAACAGGCATTGCTTAAGGCAACGTTGGTAATATTTATACCTGACAGGTGCCGGGTTTGACGCAAGTTTGCTGGACATAAGACGTCAATTAAAGATGTCACTAGGAAGTGATAGTTATCAGTTGCTCATTAGAGTTCCATTACTAATCAAAACATAGCAAGCGGGGATTTCCAGGTTTGCTGAGTTTTTATCTTGTTGAAGAACTCGGAGTGTTATCTAGGAATATCAGATAGTGACTGCTGCTCTGTCATTGCACTAATTGGTCGCAAAGGAAGTGGCAGAGAGAACTATGCTGGAATGTGGCTCTGTTCGTGTGAGGCCAGAGATGACTTTTCAGAAAATCGCACTTGAACGGTTATGCCAATATAGGGAATAAATGGATTTATAGCCGAATAGGGGCATAAGGTCACAGTATCGATCAGGAACCTAGATAAACACGCAACAACCCATCCCGCTCGGGGTGACAAATGCAAAAACCACAGTTGATGGACAGAATGCAGAACAATGTCATACATTCACCCCCAGTACAGAGATCTGGGCCAGTCCATCGTTTTTTTGCACTCCACACCACCCCAGTTCAGACATGGACATATGCAAATCATTCTGACCCTGTGCCTCATGGGAACAGTCCAGCCCGAACTGCCAAGCCATGCCTTCCCAGGACCGGAAACAAGCTTCCGAGGACCGGTTTCTGTCATTCCAGCCGTCTTCAGCCCGGCTTGCTTGAATCCAGTGGTGTGGAGAGCATGGGACTCACGTCTGAGCATACCCATCCCGTTTGGGGTGACAAATGCAAAAACCACAGTTGATGGACAGAATGCAGAACAATGTCATACATTCACCCCAGTTCAGAGATCTGGGCCAGTCCATCATTTTTTTGCACTCCACACCACCCCAGTTCAGACATGGCCATATGCAAACCAGTCTGACCCTGTGCCTCATGGGAACAGTCCAGCCCAAACTGCCAAGCCATGCCTTCCCTGGACCGGAAACAAGCTTCAGAGGACCGGTTTCTGGCATTCCAGCCGTCTTCAGCCCGGCTTGCTTGAAATCAGTGGTGTGGAGAGCATGGGACTCACGTCTGAGCATACCCATCCCGCTCGGGGTGACAAATGCAAAAACCACAGTGTATGGGCAGAATGCAGAACAATGTCATACATTCACCCCAGTACAGAGATCTGGGCCAGTCCATCGTTTTTTTGCAATCCACACCACCCCAGTTCAGACATGGCCATATGCAAATCAGTCTGACCCTGTGCCTCATGGGAACAGTCCAGCCCGAACTGCCAAGCCATGCCTTCCCTGGACCAGAAACAAGCTTCAGAGGACCGGTTTCTGGCATTCCAGCCGTCTTCAGCCCGGCTTGCTTGAATACAGTGGTGTGGAGAGCATGGGACTCACGTCTGAGCATACCCATCTTGCTCGGGGTGACAAAGGCAAAAACCACAGTTGATGGACAGAATGCAGAACAATGTCATACATTCACCCCAGTACAGAGATCTGGGCCAGTCCATCGTTTTTTTGCACACCACCCCAGTTCAGACATGGCCATATGCAAATCAGTCTGACCCTGTGCCTCATGGGAACAGTCCAGCCCGAACTGCAAAGCCATGCCTTCCCTGGACCGGAAACAAGCTTCTGAGGACCGGTTTCTGGCATTCCAGCCGTCTTCAGCCCGGCTTGCTTGAATCCAGTGGTGTGGAGAGCATGGGACTCAAGTCTGAGCATACCCATTCCGCTCGGGGTGACAAATGCAAAAACCACAGTTGATGGACAGAATGCAGAACAATGTCATACATTCACCCCAGTACAGAGATCTGGGCCAGTCCATCGTTTTTTTGCACTCCACACCACCCCAGTTCAGACATGGCCATATGCAAATCAGTCTGACCCTGTGCCTCATGGGAACAGTCCAGCCCGAACTGCCAAGCCATGCCTTCCCTGGACCGGAAAAGAGCTTCCGAGGACCGGTTTCTGGCATTCCAGCCGTCTTCAGCCCGGCTTGCTTGAATCCAGTGGTGTGTAGAGCATGAGACTCACGTCTGAGCATACCCATCCCGCTCGGGGTGACAAATGCAAAAACAACAGTTGATGGACAGAATGCAAAACAATGTCATACATTCACCCCAGTACAGAGATCTGGGCCAGTCCATCGTTTTTGTTGCACTCCACACCACCCCAGTTCAGACATGGCCATATGCAAATCAGTCTGACCCTGTGCCTCATGGGAACAGTCCAGCCCGAACTGCCAAGCCATGCCTTCCCTGGACCGGAAACAAGCTTCCGAGGACCGGTTTCTGGCATTCCAGCCGTCTTCAGCCCGGCTTGCTTGAATCCAGTGGTGTGGAGAGCATGGGACTCATGTCAGAGCATACCCATCCCGCTCGGGGTGACAAATGCAAAAACAACAGTTGATGGACAGAATGCAGAACAATGTCATACATTCACCCCCGTACAGAGATCTGGGCCAGTCCATCGTTTTTTTGCACTCCACACCACCCCAGTTTAGACATGGCCATATGCAAATCAGTCCGACCCTGTGCCTCATGGGAACAGTCCAGCCCGAACTGCCAAGCCATGCCTTCCCTGGACCGGAAACAAGCTTCCAAGGACTGGTTTTTGGCATTCCAGCCGTCTTCAGCCCGGCTTGCTTGAATCCAGTGGTGTGGAGAGCATGAGACTCACATCTGAGCATACCCATCCCGCTCGGGGTGACAAATGCAAAAACAACAGTTGATGGACAGAATGCAAAACAATGTCATACATTCACCCCAGTACAGAGATCTGGGCCAGTCCATCGTTTTTGTTGCACTCCACACCACCCCAGTTCAGACATGGCCATATGCAAATCAGTCTGACCCTGTGCCTCATGGGAACAGTCCAGCCCGAACTGCCAAGCCATGCCTTCCCTGGACCGGAAACAAGCTTCCGAGGACCGGTTTCTGGCATTCCAGCCGTCTTCAGCCCGGCTTGCTTGAATCCAGTGGTGTGGAGAGCATGGGACTCATGTCAGAGCATACCCATCCCGCTCGGGGTGACAAATGCAAAAACAACAGTTGATGGACAGAATGCAGAACAATGTCATACATTCACCCCCGTACAGAGATCTGGGCCAGTCCATCGTTTTTTTGCACTCCACACCACCCCAGTTTAGACATGGCCATATGCAAATCAGTCCGACCCTGTGCCTCATGGGAACAGTCCAGCCCGAACTGCCAAGCCATGCCTTCCCTGGACCGGAAACAAGCTTCCAAGGACCGGTTTTTGGCATTCCAGCCGTCTTCAGCCCGGCTTGCTTGAATCCAGTGGTGTGGAGAGCATGGGACTCACGTCTGGGCATACCCATCCCGCTCGGGGTGACAAATGTAAAAACCACAGTTGATGGACAGAATGCAGAACAATGTCATACATTAACCCCAGTACAGAGATCTGGGCCAGTCCATCGTTTTTTTGCACTCCACACCACCCCAGATCAGACATGGCCATATGCAAATCAGTCTGACCCTGTGCCTCATGGGAACAGTCCAGCCCGAACTGCCAAGCCATGCCTTCCCTGGACCGGAAACAAGCTTCTGAGGACCGGTTTCTGGCATTCCAGCCGTCTTCAGCCCGGCTTGCTTGAATCCAGTGGTGTGGAGAGCATGGGACTCACGTCTGAGCATACCCATCCCGCTCGGGGTGACAAATGCAAAAACCACAGTTGATGGACAGAATGCAGAACAATGTCATACATTCACCCCCCAGTACAGAGATCTGGGCCAGTCCATCGTTTTTTTGCACTCCACACCACCCCAGTTCAGACATGGACATATGCAAATCATTCTGACCCTGTGCCTCATGGGAACAGTCCAGCCCGAACTGCCAAGCCATGCCTTCCCAGGACCGGAAACAAGCTTCCGAGGACCGGTTTCTGGCATTCCAGCCGTCTTCAGCCCGGCTTGCTTGAATCCAGTGCTGTGGAGAGCATGGGACTCACGTCTGAGCATACCCATCCCGCTTGGGGTGACAAATGCAAAAACCACAGTTGATGGACAGAATGCAGAACAATGTCATACATTCACCCAATACAGAGATCTGGGCCAGTCCATCATTTTTTTGCACTCCACACCACCCCAGTTCAGACATGGCCATATGCAAATCAGTCTGACCCTGTGCTTCATGGGAACAGTCCAGCCCGGACTGGCAAGCCATGCCTTTCCTGGACCGGAAACAAGCTTCCGAGGACCGGTTTCTGGAATTCCAGCCATCTTCAGCCCGACTTGCTTGAATCCAGTGGTGTGGAGAGCATGGGACTCACGTCTCAGCATACCCATCCCACCCGGGGTGACAAATGCAAAAACCACAGTTGATGGACATAATGCAGAACAATGTCATACATTCACCCCAGTACAGAGATCGGGGCCAGTCCATCGTTTTTTTGCACTCCACACCACCCCAGTTCAGACATGGCCATATGCAAATCAGTCTGACCTTGTGCCTCATGGGAACAGTCCAGCCCGAACTACCAAGCCATGCCTTCCCTGGACCGGAAACAAGCTTCCGAGGACCGGTTTCTGGCATTCCAGCCGTCTTCAGCCCGGCTTGCTTGAATCCAGTGGTGTGGAGAGCATGGGACTCACGTCTGAGCATACCCATCCCGCTTGGGGTGACAAATGCAAAAACCACAGTTGATGGACAGAATGCAGAACAATGTCATACATTCACCCCAGTACAGAGATCTGGGCCAGTCCATCATTTTTTTGCACTCCACACCACCCCAGTTCAGACATGGCCATATGCAAACCAGTCTGACCCTGTGCCTCATGGGAACAGTCCAGCCCAAACTGCCAAGCCATGCCTTCCCTGGACCGGAAACAAGCTTCCGAGGACCGGTTTCTGGCATTCCAGCCGTCTTCAGCCCGGCTTGCTTGAAATCAGTGGTGTGGAGAGCATGGGACTCACGTCTGAGCATACCCATCCCGCTCGGGGTGACAAATGCAAAAACCACAGTTGATGGGCAGAATGCAGAACAATGTCATACATTCACCCCAGTACAGAGATCTGGGCCAGTCCATCGTTTTTTTGCACTCCACACCACCCCAGTTCAGACATGGCCATATGCAAATCATTCTGACCCTGTGCCTCATGGGAACAGTCCAGCCCGAACTGCCAAGCCATGCCTTCCCTGGACCGGAAACAACCTTCCGAGGACCGGTTTCTGGCATTCCAGCCGTCTTCAGCCGGCTTGCTTGAATCCAGTGGTGTGGAGAGCATGGGACTCACGTCTGAGCATACCCATCCCGCTTGGGGTCACAAATGCAAAAACCACAGTTGATAGACAGAATGCAGAACAATGTCATACATTCACCCCAGTACAGAGATCTGGGCCAGTCCATCGTTTTTTTGCACTCCACACCACCCCAGTTCAGACATGGCCATATGCAAATCAGTCTGACCCTGTGCCTCATGGGAACATTCCAGCCCGAACTGCCAAGCCATGCCTTCCCTGGACCGGAAACAAGCTTCCGTGGACCGGTTTCTGGCATTCCAGCCGTCTTCAGCCCGGCTTGCTTGAATCCAGTGGCGTGGAGAGCATGGGACTCATGTCTGAGCATACCCATCCCGTTCGGGGTGGCAAATGCAAAAACAACAGTTGATGGACAGAATGCAGAACAATGTCATACAGTCACCCCAGTACAGAGATCTGGGCCAGTCCATCGTTTTTTTGCAATCCACAGCACCCCAGTTCAGACATGGCCATATGCAAATCAGTCTGACCCTGTGCCTCATGGGAACAGTCCAGCCCGAACTGCCAAGCCATGCCTTCCCTGGACCAGAAACAAGCTTCAGAGGACCGGTTTCTGGCATTCCAGCCGTCTTCAGCCCGGCTTGCTTGAATACAGTGGTGTGGAGAGCATGGGACTCACGTCTGAGCATACCCATCTTGCTCGGGGTGACAAAGGCAAAAACCACAGTTGATGGACAGAATGCAGAACAATGTCATACATTCACCCCAGTACAGAGATCTGGGCCAGTCCATCGTTTTTTTGCACTCCACACCACCCCAGTTCAGACATGGCCATATGCAAATCAGTCTGACCCTGTGCCTCATGGGAACAGTCCAGCCCGAACTGCAAAGCCATGCCTTCCCTGGACCGGAAACAAGCTTCTGAGGACCGGTTTCTGGCATTCCAGCCGTCTTCAGCCCGGCTTGCTTGAATCCAGTAGTGTGGAGAGCATGGGACTCACGTCCGAGCATACCCATCCCTCTCGGGGTGACAAATGCAAAAACCAAAATTGATGGACAAAATGCAGAACAATGTCATACATTCACCCCAGTACAGAGATCTGGGCCAGTCCATCGTTGTTTTTGCACTCCACACCACCCCAGTTCAGCCATGGCCATAAGCAAATCAGTCTGACCCTGTGCCTCATGGGAACAGTCCAGCCCGAACTGCCAAGCCATGCCTTCCCTGGACCGGAAACAAGCTTCCGAGGACCGGTTTCTGGCATTCCAGCCGTATTCAGCCCGGCTTGCTTGAAATCAGTGGTGTGGAGAGCATGGGACTCACATCTGAGCATACCCATCCCGCTCGGGGTGACAAATGCAAAAACCACAGTTGATGGACAGAATGCAGAACAATGTCATACATTCACCCAAAATCAGAGATCTGGGCCAGTCCATCGTTTTTTTGCACTCCACACCAGCCCAGTTCAGACATGGCCATATGCAAATCAGTCTGACCCTGTGCTTCATCGGAACAGTCCAGCCCGGACTGCCAAGCCATGCCTTCCCTGGACCGGAAACAAGCTTCCGAGGACCGGTTTCTGGCATTCCAGCCATCTTCAGCCCGACTTGCTTGAATCCAGTGGTGTGGAGAGCATGGGACTCACGTCTCAGCATACCCATCCCGCTCGAGGTGACAAATGCAAAAACAACAGTTGATGGACAGAATGCAATACAATGTCATACATTCACCCCAGTACAGAGATCTGGGCCAGTCCATCGTTTTTTTGCACTCCACACCACCCCAGTTCAGACATGGCCATATGCAAATCAGTCTGACCCTGTGCCTCATGGGAACAGTCCAGCCCGAACTGCCAAGCCATGCCTTCCCTGGACCGGAAAAGAGCTTCCGAGGACCGGTTTCTGGCATTCCAGCCGTCTTCAGCCCGGCTTGCTTGAATCCAGTGGTGTGTAGAGCATGAGACTCACGTCTGAGCATACCCATCCCGCTCGGGGTGACAAATGCAAAAACAACATTTTTTTTATTTTTTTTAAAGACCTTTATTTTTGATATCGCCAACCGTCAGCATAAAGTGGCATTGCATTTCAACAGCACAGTTCACAACACTTCGCGAAGGCCCGGTGGGCAATTCTGTAGAGCATTATACACAGCCTGAGTGCCGGCATCCCGGAGGCCCGGCGGCGCAAGGTGATGGAACAAATCAATATACGCCAGTCTTATCGTACCCTGAAAGGCTTCAGCTGAGCAATGAGACAGTCGGCAATCATACAATTCAAGTGTAGTAGTGCGGTCTTGCAACAACAAAAAAGGGGAAGGAAAGAAAGGGAAAAACCAGAAAGAAACTACCCCTAAACAACCCCAAGGCCCTCCCCGTTTGCTATCGAGTACATTGCTGGAGTCTCTGTTATTCATCCTATGTGAATGATGTCGTGTGTGTCCTAAGTGTGTGTCGCACCCACCCCCCACCCGAGCCGTCTTCTAGTTCTTATCGCACCCAACCCACCCTCCCCGTGTACCGCCTGCGCCCTCCCGTATCCCACTTCCTACAAGAAAAGCTTCAGTGCTCCCCCTGCGGCGGTTGTCCCAGGTCTAAATCATTCTCCAACTCCTCAGCCTGAAGTTCGTCTACCTCCGACGAGTCAGTGTCGTCCCCCTCCCCCTTTAGTAGGTGTTCCTTGTAGAGGTCCCAGAAGGATTTCGGCCTGCTCTTGGGCGGCAGCAGCTCGCTGTACAATTCCGTTTGGGTGCAGCAGTATTGGAGGTCCCTAAGCCATCTCGTTTTGGTGGGGAGTGGCCCGCGCATCCAGCACGTTGCCACGACCCTTCTGGCCAACAGCAATGCTACATCCACTATCCTGCGCAACGAAGGGGCCAGTGGTTTGGAGAAGCCCAGCAGTGCGAGCGCTGGGGATCTCTGCAGTGGCTCCCCCAAAATCCCGCCAAGCTCCGCAAAGACCTCCTCCCAGAAGGAGCTCACCCCCGGGCATAGCCAGGCCAAATGAAAGAAATCAGCGATCCGGGCCCGACAGCGCTCACACTCTGAGGAGCCACGTAAGCCATAGCGGTGTAGCCGCTCAGGGGTATAATATACCCTCTGCAGAAATTTAAAGTGCACTAAACGGTGCCTGCCATTAAGAGAAACTTTACTGGTGTTGGCGCAGCAGTAGCGCCACATAGCGTCATCGATGGGGGCTTGAAGATCCGTTTCCCACGCCGCTCTAGGAGCAGAGTCAGGTAATGTTTGGTGCGAGGTTCCTAGCTTGTTGACCATAGAGACCAGTTTCGTAGGAGTTTTAGTCCTAATAATATACGTCAATTCAGGGACCTCCTCAGGCTCCTGTAGCGAGGGGCCCAGTATTTCTCGGCAGGCTGATCGGATCCTATGATACTGGAACCTTTGTAGCAGCGAGGGAGCCGGGGTGATAGGGCGGAGTTGTTCCCAGGTTTTCAGGGTACCGTCCAAGAACAAGTCCTCCATATTCTGTACGCCAAGGGCTTTTAGGGCCTCTGTTACCCCTTTCTCATTGAGCGGGTCAAGCCATAGGGCCCAGGCCACCGGCATCTGTGGGGAGTACATCAAGTCACATCCCCGCTCTCTCATCAGTGCGTGCCATGCATGGTTGGTCGCCTTGAGCGAGTCCATCTGTCCGACCGCTCGGTCCGATGGGAGACAGATCGTGGCCGGCAGGGGGAGTGGGTCAGCGAACAGCCGCTCTAGGATGAGATGTGGTGTACGTGCATCTCCATGGATCCATGAGTGTAAGTGTATCGCCTGTGCCACTCGATAGTAGCGCTCCAAGTCTGGCGCCCCCAGTCCCCCCATTTCGCATGGGAGTGTCAGTGTCGCCCATTTGACTCGAGGTTGTTTCCCGCCCCAGGCGAGCCTGACTAAGACCTGTGTTATTCGCTTAAAGAAGACCCTCGACAGTACAACCGGAATGTTAACAAAGAGGAAGAGGAACCGGGGAAGCACTATCATCTTCATGAGGGCAATCCTGCCCAACAAGGAGAGGGGGAGTCTGATCCAGACATCCACATCATCCACCAGTTTGTTGAACGCGACCCCGTAGTTGTCTCGGATCAGGATCTCAGGATCCGTGTGTAGGCGGATGCCTAGGTATCGTACCGAGTCGTCAGTCCACTGTAGGGGATATTCCATCTCGAAAGGTCTCGTGACTGGGGTCAGGGGGAAAGCAATGGACTTGTCCCAGTTCACTTTGAGTCCAGAAAGCGCTCCGAATCGGACCACTTCCCTGAGAATCGAGGTCAAATTGGTTTCTGGGTCCCGGACATACAGTAAGGTGTCATCTGCATATGTCGAGATGCCGATCTTGTAGGTGGGGAAACTGACACCCTCCAGGCTATGGTATTCCCGCATGGCACATGCTAGCGGTTCCGCCACCAGCGCATACAGCAGTGGTGACAAGGGGCATCCCTGTCGGGTTCCCCTACTGATGTGTATCGGGTCTGAAACCCTGTCACCCAGGCGCAGACGGGCCGAGGGGTGGTGATAAAGTGCCCCTATCATCTGCAAGAACGGTTCTCCCAGTCCCAATTTTCGCAACACTCTGATCATGAACGGCCATTCGACGGAGTCGAACGCCTTTTCCATATCCAGGAAAATCGCCAACGCGGGATTCTCCTGTTTAACATGCTGTATCGTACCCAGTACCGTGCGGATGTTATAAGTCAGGTTCCGGCTAGGCACGAAACCAGATTGCTCCGGTGCCACCAGGTCCGGGACCAGTAGAGCCAGTCTGTTGGCTAGCACCTTTGCATACAATTTCGCGTCTACGTTCAGCAAGCTGAGCGGCCTGTACGATCCACAGAGATCCGGAGATTTCCCCGGTTTCGGGACCGTAACCAGCAGGGCTTCCCGCATGGAGGGTGGCATCTCTCCATCTTCGCAGATGGTGTCAAAGAGGGCGATCAGGTGCGGGAGCAGGAGGTCTTTAAATGCTTTGTAAAAGCCTACCGTGAGACCGTCAGAGCCTGGGGCGCTCCCCGACCGCATGCTTCCCAGTGCATCTAAAATCTCGTCTTCGTGGAAGGGGGCCATAAGAAATTCTCTGTCTGAGTTCTTGAGGAACGGCATTGAGATATAGTCCAGGTAATCGTCAATTTCCGTTTCCGCACCCCCCGCCTTGGAACGATAAAGTTCCGTGTAATAGCGCCGGAACGTCTCCAGTATCTGGTCTTCCTCAACTACCCTGTCGCCCTCCGGGGTCTGCAGTTCTTCTATCACTAAGGGTCTCCGGGAGCCCTTGACCATGCGGGCCAGCAATGCCCCCGGCCTCTCTCCCTCCCCGTAAGCTCGGGCAGTGGCGTACTTGCCCATGTAAAGGACTTCTCTGTCCGCAAGCGCGTTGTATTCCGCCAGCAGGGGCGGGAGCGCCTGTCCTGCGTCGCCTCCAGAATCAGCCAGCTGTCGTTTCTCTAAGGCCGCCAGCTTGTTTTCTAAGTCGGAGAGGTCCCTCCTAATGGAGCGCAGGACGCTGGAGTGTTTGGACATGGCCATTCCTCTTATATACACTTTGAAGGCTTCCCATATAGTGAAGAAGCTATCAACCGATTTAATATTGGGGGCGAAGTAGCGTTCTATGTCTTCCGCCATCTCCCCGCGAAAGGCGTCGTCTAGCAGAGCATAGGGCGGGAAACGCTAAGTGTAAGGCGGGATTCCCTTCCTGGCGGTGGAAAGACTGATCAGGACTGGGGAATGGTCCGATAGTGTGCGCGGGAGAACTGTACACGAGCTGATGCCGCCAAGCACTGAAGAGGAGGCTAGCCAGTAGTCTATTCTAGTATGTATGTTGTGATAGGCCGAGTAATGCGTGAATCCGCCCTGCATAGGGTGTTTGTCCCGCCACACATCCACTAGGTCCAGCTTTGTCATCTCCGCTCTCATGTAGACAGCAGATGCCACTGGCCTTCGAGCAGGGCCAGCGGAACGATCCCTGTCAGGGTCAAATACAAAGTTGAAGTCCCCCCCCCCCATAGCATTTTGGAGTGTGTGTGTGCCCTACATGTGGCCGACAGGGTTGCATAAAACTCTGGATTATCGTGATTGGGACCATAAACGTTCACTAATAGCAGATCTAGCCCCCTCCCCGCACACCTAGCAACCACATATCTACCCTCTGTGTCCACATGTATCGGGGTCAGTTTCAATCTCGAGGAGGGGTTAGCCCAGGTAATCACGCCACGCGCGTGAGTGGTGAAGCCCGCTGCCACTATATTTCCCGCCAACCCTCTAGTCTGCAACATCTTACTATGAACAGGTAGGTGTGTTTCTTGCAGCAGGGCTACATCCACATGATGTCTGTGGAGAAAGCTCATAACCTTCCTCAGCTTGCGGTGGTCGTTTAGCCCTCGCACATTCCAGGTCAGCAGGGTTAGTGCGCGTCGGGCCTGTGGGTGCTCAGACACTACAGCAGCCGACATCGCAGATCACAACGTATCATAGTGACGCCATAGGCAGGTGGCGTGCCACAGCCCAGGGCACCAGTACCCAAGGCGGCCAGACAGTCACTCCATTCACATGCACTCACTCCAAGCCAGATTCTCATAGCAAACCACGGACCCCTCAACTTTCGAACAATAACGAACCCCCCAAACCCGGTTCCAGAACCCGCCCCCCTGTCCCCTCCCCACCCACAGCTGACCTCCCCCAACCCGGCCAGACAGAGCCCCCCACAAATCCCCATCAACTCAAGAACCTCAAAGTGTTAGGCAATACAAGTCCCAACTCCCTGGGGAGTGTCTCGACCAAAAGCACAGGGGCAAAGCGTGCCAAGACTGCATAGAACCACCAACGGTTTCAAAGTTTATCTCCAGTTCTGCACCTCTGCCTAGCCCCAAAGCGTTCCAATGCCTTACACTGAGTTCACCCATTTCCCCCGTTCCCCCCAAACCCGTCCTCAATGTCAATACTTTGAACGCCTCTCCGGCACTTGTAGTCTGTCCCTGCAAAACAGCGTGCTTCGCGGTGTGGATACTCCTCCCATCTCACATCTAGTGTCCCAAAATGAATCCAATGTACAGCTCACCTTATGGGATTGCACATTATTCTTGTGGCAGTATGTCCGACGGCACTACCCGCAGTGGGGAGCAATACATACTGGGTGCACCGCCTCAGTCCTGTTCCTCCAACTTCGATGCTGCCCCCGAGTCCTCTCCGTGCTGCTGTCGATGTTCCTTACGTTCCCTGGCCCACGTTTTCAGTGACTTCTGCAGCTCCTTAGGGTCTGTGAAGAAGTACGATTTCCCGCCAGTGTTAATCCTCAGTTTGGCCGGGTAAAGCATCGCGTAGTCAAGTCCCAACTCGCGGAGCTGTTTCTTATGCGGTATGAACTGACGGCGCTCCTCTTGCACTTTGGCCGTGAAGTCGGGGTACAGCGATATGTTCATGCCTTCCATCTGGAGCTGTCCTTTTTCCCTAGCCAGCCGCAAGGCCGTGTCCCTGTCCCTGTAGTTCAGGAGCTTTGCTATGATGGGTCGGGGAGGCGCGCCAGGTTGAGGTTGAGGGCCCAAAGTGCGATGCGCCCTCTCCACGATGAACATTGGGGAGAAAGTCTCCTCCCCAAGCAGCACTTTCAGCATGTTCTCTACGTAGAGCTCCATCTTACCAGTCCGAGTCGATTCCGCTACTCCCGTTATACGAATGTTCGATCTGCGGGAGCGCGCTTCTAAGTCCTCGGCCTTGTCACGGATCACTTGGAGCAGCCTGCCGAATTGCCGACGGTCCTTGTCCCACTCGGTCTGCGCCTCCTCGGCCTCCGTGAGGCGTCGTTCCGCCATATCTAGGCGCTCCGCATGTTTGTCTACTCGCTCCGCCATGCGGTCCATGCGATACGACAAAGCGTCTATCTTGGAGCCCACCGCCTCGATGCTGTTCTGGATGCCCTTCTCCTTCGCCGCCAGCAGGTCCCGAAGTTCTGCAGGTGCCGTTGTCGCCGCTGCCCCTTTCGGGGAGGCCTCCGGTGCTGGTGGCTCAGTCCCCTTCGGCCTCCGGCGTTCAAACGAGAGTTTGGCCTGCGCCGCATCGTTTTTCCCCATGATGTCCTCCCAGTGGAAGGGGGGGCTCTGTCACTGAGAAACCTCCTCGTCGCAGTTTAGGCAGGGCCGCGAGAGTAGTGCTCCGCTCACTCCTTCACCACTCCCGGCTGCCGCACCAGCGTTGGTGGAGCGGGTGGGCCAAGATGGCGGCTATGTCGAGAGCGTCCCCTCCGGTGAGCTTCTTGTGTAGGCCCCCGCAGTCCGCGGATTTTATGCTAACCCCTCCGGGTTTGCTAACAACAGTGTCCTTCCAGCTGTAATGACGCTGTGCGTGGGCTCCCAGGTGAACCAAGGCGTACACGCGGCCGGCATGTCTCCCAAGCCCCCGCAGCTCGTGTTCATTCGGCACCGTGCTCGCCCGCTCCGTTGAGGTGTGGCTGAGAGGGGGTGTTGTGGCGTTAGCTCTAGGGTGGTGCGGTGTGGCTGGGGGGGGGCCTCCCGTGTGTCCTGGCGTCAGCGCGCCGATTCCAGCACCGCTCGCCCCGTCTCCTCCAGTGTTCGGGGCCGCACGTCGGGTGCCGTCGTGCGGTCTGCTCCGCAGGGCAGGTCGCGGCTTCAGGCCTGGTCCGCCACCTCTCTCCTTCGCGGAACGTCTCCGGGTTTTCTCCGCTACTAACGGCCGCTCCGGACCACTCAATCGGGTCTGGGGGTACCAGGGGTCACCAGGTACCGAACACAGCTACGCTGGCATGCGATAGGATAGTTTATCAGGATATTTTAGGGGCTTAGGCGAGGAGCCGAAAGCTCACACGTCCGCCATCGACGCTGGCTAGCTCCGCCCCCCATCGCAAAAACAACAGTTGATGGACAGAATGCAAAACAATGTCATACATTCACCCCAGTACAGAGATCTGGGCCAGTCCATCGTTTTTGTAGCACTCCACACCACCCCAGTTCAGACATGGCCATATGCAAATCAGTCTGACCCTGTGCCTCATGGGAACAGTCCAGCCCGAACTGCCAAGCCATGCCTTCCCTGGACCGGAAACAAGCTTCCGAGGACCGGTTTCTGGCATTCCAGCCGTCTTCAGCCCGGCTTGCTTGAATCCAGTGGTGTGGAGAGCATGGGACTCACGTCAGAGCATACCCATCCCGCTCAGGGTGACAAATGCAAAAACAACAGTTGATGGACAGAATGCAGAACAATGTCATACATTCACCCCAGTACAGAGATCTGGGCCAGTCCATCGTTTTTTTGCACTCCACACCACCCCAGTTCAGACATGGCCATATGCAAATCAGTCTGACCCTGTGCCTCATGGGAACAGTCCAGCCCGAACTGCCAAGCCATGCCTTCCCTGGACCGGAAACAAGCTTCCAAGGACCGGTTTTTGGCATTCCAGCCGTCTTCAGCCCGGCTTGCTTGAATCCAGTGGTGTGGAGAGCATGGGACTCACGTCTGGGCATACCCATCCCGCTCGGGGTGACAAATGTAAAAACCACAGTTGATGGACAGAATTCAGAACAATGTCATACATTAACCCCAGTACAGAGATCTGGGCCAGTCCATCGTTTTTTTGCACTCCACACCACCCCAGATCAGACATGGCCATATGCAAATCAGTCTGACCCTGTGCCTCATGGGAACAGTCCAGCCCGAACTGCCAAGCCATGCCTTCCCTGGACCGGAAACAAGCTTCTGAGGACCGGTTTCTGGCATTCCAGCCGTCTTCAGCCCGGCTTGCTTGAATCCAGTGGTGTGGAGAGCATGGGACTCACGTCTGAGCATACCCATCCCGCTCGGGGTGACAAATGCAAAAACCACAGTTGATGGACAGAATGCAGAACAATGTAATACATTCACCCCCAGTACAGAGATCTGGGCCAGTCCATCGTTTTTTTGCACTCCACACCACCCCAGTTCAGACATGGCCATATGCAAATCATTCTGACCCTGTGCCTCATGGGAACAGTCCAGCCCGAACTGCCAAGCCATGCCTTCCCAGGACCGGAAACAAGCTTCCGAGGACCGGTTTCTGGCACTCCAGCCGTCTTCAGCCCGGCTTGCTTGAATCCAGTGGTGTGGAGAGCATGGGACTCACGTCTGAGCATACCCATCCCGCTTGGGGTGACAAATGCAAAAACCACAGTTGATGGACAGAATGCAGAACAATGTCATACATTCACCCCAGTACAGAGATCTGGGCCAGTCCATCATTTTTTTGCACTCCACACCACCCCAGTTCAGACATGGCCATATGCATACCAGTCTGACCCTGTGCCTCATGGGAACAGTCCAGCCCAGACTGCCAACCCATGCCTTCCCTGGACCGGAAACAAGCTTCCGAGGACCGGTTTCTGGCATTCCAGCCTTCTTCAGCCCGGCTTGCTTGAAATCAGTGGTGTGGAGAGCATGGGACTCACGTCTGAGCATACCCATCCCGCTCGGGGTGACAAATGCAAAAACCACAGTTGATGGGCAGAATGCAGAACAATGTCATACATTCACCCCAGTACAGAGATCTGGGCCAGTCCATCGTTTTTTTGCACTCCACACCACCCCAGTTCAGACATGGCCATATGCAAATCAGTCTGACCCTGTGCCTCATGGGAACATTCCAGCCCGAACTGCCAAGCCATGCCTTCCCTGGACCGGAAACAAGCTTCCGTGGACCGGTTTCTGGCATTCCAGCCGTCTTCAGCCCGGCTTGCTTGAATCCAGTGGTGTGGAGAGCATGGGACTCACGTCTGAGCATACCCATCCCGCTCGGGGTGACAAATGCAAAAACAACAGTTGATGGACAGAATGCAGAACAATGTCATACAGTCACCCCAGTACAGAGATCTGGGCCAGTCCATCGTTTTTTTGCACTCCACACCACCCCAGTTCAGACATGGCCATATGCAAATCAGTCTGACCCTGTGCCTCATGGGAACAGTCCAGCCCGAACTGCCAAGCCATGCCTTCCCTGGACCAGAAACAAGCTTCTGAGGACCGGTTTCTGGCATTCCAGCCGTCTTCAGCCCGGCTTGCTTGAATACAGTGGTGTGGAGAGCATGGGACTCACGTCTGAGCATACCCATCCCGCTCGGGCTGACAAAGGCAAAAACCACAGTTGATGGACAGAATGCAGAACAATGTCATACATTCACCCCAGTACAGAGATCTGGGCCAGTCCATCGTTTTTTTGCAATCCACACCACCCCAGTTCAGACATGGGAATATGCAAATCAGTCTGACCCTGTGCCTCATGGGAACAGTCCAGCCAGAACTGCCAAGCCATCCCTTCCCTGGACCCAAAACAAGCTTCCGAGGACCGGTTTCTGGCATTCCAGCCGTCTTCAGCCCGGCTTGCTTGAATCCAGTGGTGTGGAGAGCATGGGAGTCACGTCTGAGCATACCCATCCCACTCGGGGTGACAAATGCAAAAACCACAGTTGATGGACAGAATGCAAAACAATGTCATACATTCACCCCAGTACAGAGATCCGGGCCAGTCCCTCGTTTATTTGCACTCCACACCACCCCAGTTAAGACATGGCCATATGCAAATCAGTCTGACCCTGTGCCTCATGGGAACAGTCCAGCCCAAACTGCCAAGCCATGATTTCCCTGGACCGGAAACAAGCTTCCGAGGAATGGTTTCTGGCATTCCAGCTGTCTTCAGCCCGGCTTGCTTAAATCCAGTGGTGTGGAGATCATGGGACTCACGTCTGAGCATACCCTCCTCGCTCGGGGTGGCAAATGCAAAAACCACATTGATGGACAGAATGCAGAACAATGTCATACATTCACCCCAGTACAGAGATCTGAGCCAGTCCATTGTTTTTTTGCACTCCACACCACCCCAGTTCAGACATGGCCATATGCAAATCAGTCTGAACCTGTGCCTCATGGGAACAGTCCAGCCTGAACTGCCAAGCCATGCCTTCCCTGGACCGGAAACAAGCTTCCGAGGACCGGTTTTTGGCATTCCAGCCTTCTTCAGCCCGGCTTGCTTGAATCCAGTAGTGTGGAGAGCATGGGACTCACGTCCGAGCATACCCATCCCTCTCGGGGTGACAAATGCAAAAACCAAAATTGATGGCCAAAATGCAGAACAATGTCATACATTCACCCCAGTACAGAGATCTGGGCCAGTCCATCGTTGTTTTTGCACTCCACACCACCCCAGTTCAGCCATGGCCATAAGCAAATCAGTCTGACCCTGTGCCTCATTGGAACAGTCCAGCCCGAACTGCCAAGCCATGCCTTCCCTGGACCGGAAACAAGCTTCCGAGGACCAGTTTCTGGCATTCCAGCCGTATTCAGCCCGGCTTGCTTGAAATCAGTGGTGTGTAGAGCATGGGACTCACATCTGAGCATACCCATCCCGCTCGGGGTGACAAATGCAAAAACCACAGTTGATGGACAGAATGCAGAACAATGTCATACATTCACCCAATACAGAGATCTGGGCCAGTCCATCGTTTTTTTGCACTCCACACCAGCCCAGTTCAGACATGGCCATATGCAAATCAGTCTGACCCTGTGCTTCATGGGAACAGTCCAGCCCGGACTGCAAAGCCATGCCTTCCCTGGACTGGAAACAAGCTTCCGAGGAACGGTTTCTGGAATTCCAGCCATCTTCAGCCCGACTTGCTTGAATCCAGTGGTGTGGAGAGCATGGGACTCACGTCTCAGCATACCCATCCCACTCGGGGTGACAAATGCAAAAACCACAGTTGATGGACATAATGCAGAACAATGTCATACATTCACCCCAGTACAGAGATCTGGGCCAGTCCATCGTTTTTTTGCACTCCACACCACCCCAGTTCAGACATGGCCATATGCAAATCAGTCTGACCTTGTGCCTCATGGGAACAGTCCAGCCCGAACTACCAAGCCATGCCTTCCCTGGACCGAAAACAAGCTTCCGAGGACCGGTTTCTGGCATTCCAGCCGTCTTCAGCCCGGTTTGCTTGAATCCAGTGGTGTGGAGAGCATGGGACTCACGTCTGAGCATACCCATCCCACTCGGGGTGACAAATGCAAAAACCACAGTTGATGGACAGAATGCAGAACAATGTCATACATTCACCCCAGTACAGAGATCTGGGCCAGTCCATCGTTTTTATGCACTCCACACCACCCCAGTTCAGACATGGCCATATGCAAATCAGTCTGACCGTGTGCCTCATGGGAACAGTCCAGCCCGAACTACCAAGCCATGCCTTCCCTGGACCGGAAACAAGCTTCCGAGGACCGGTTTCTGGCATTCCAGCCGTCTTCAGCCCGGCTTGCTTGAATCCAGTGGTGTGGAGAGCATGGGACTCAAGTCTGAGCATACCCATCCCGCTTGGGGTGACAAATGCAAAAACCACAGTTGATGGACAGAATGCAGAACAATGTCATACATTCACCCCAGTACAGAGATCTGGGCCAGTCCATCATTTTTTTGCACTCCACACCACCCCAGTTCAGACATGGCCATATGCAAACCAGTCTGACCCTGTGCCTCATGGGAACAGTCCAACCCAAACTGCCAAGCCATGCCTTCCCTGGACCGGAAACAACCTTCCGAGGACCGGTTTCTGGCATTCCAGCCGTCTTCAGCCCGGCTTGCTTGAATCCAGTGGTGTGGAGAGCATGGGACTCACGTCTGAGCATACCCATCCCGCTCGGGGTCACAAATGCAAAAACCACAGTTGATAGATAGAATGCAGAACAATGTCATACATTCACCCCAGTACAGAGATCTGGGCCAGTCCATCGTTTTTTTGCACTCCACACCACCCCAGTTCAGACATGGCCATATGCAAATCAGTCTGACCCTGTGCCTCATGGGAACATTCCAGCCCGAACTGCCAAGCCATGCCTTCCCTGGACCGGAAACAAGCTTCCGTGGACCGGTCTGGCATTCCAGCCGTCTTCAGCCCGGCTTGCTTGAATCCAGTGGTGTGGAGAGCATGGGACTCACGTCTGAGCATACCCATCCCGTTCGGGGTGAGAAATGCAAAAACAACAGTTGATGGACAGAATGCAGAACAATGTCATACAGTCACCCCAGTACAGAGATCTGGGCCAGTCCATCGTTTTTTTGCAATCCACACCACCCTAGTTCAGACATGGCCATATGCAAATCAGTCTGACCCTGTGCCTCATGGGAACAGTCCAGCCCGAACTGCCAAGCCATGCCTTCCCTGGACCAGAAACAAGCTTCAGAGGACCGGTTTCTGGCATTCCAGCCGTCTTCAGCCCGGCTTGCTTGAATACAGTGATGTGGAGAGCATGGGACTCACGTCTGAGCATACCCATCTTGCTCGGGGTGACAAAGGCAAAAACCACAGTTGATGGACAGAATGCAGAACAATGTCATACATTCACCCCAGTACAGAGATCTGGGCCAGTCCATCGTTTTTTTGCACTCCACACCACCCCAGTTCAGGCATGGCCATATGCAAATCAGTCTGACCCTGTGCCTCATGGGAACAGTCGAGCCCGAACTGCCAAGCCATGCCTTCCCTGGACCGGAAACAAGCTTCCGAGGACCGGTTTCTGGCATTCCAGCCTTCTTCAGCCCGGCTTGCTTGAATCCAGTAGTGTGGAGAGCATGGGGCTCACGTCCGAGCATACCCATCCCTCTCGGGGTGACAAATGCAAAAACCAAAATTGATGGACAAAATGCAGAACAATGTCATACATTCACCCCAGTACAGAGATCTGGGCCAGTCCATCGTTGTTTTTGCACTCCACACCACCCCAGTTCAGCCATGGCCATAAGCAAATCAGTCTGACCCTGTGCCTCATGGGAACAGTCCAGCCCGAACTGCCAAGCCATGCCTTCCCTGGACCGGAAACAAGCTTCCGAGGACCGGTTTCTGGCATTCCAGCCGTATTCAGCCCGGCTTGCTTGAAATCAGTGGTGTGGAGAGCATGGGACTCACATCTGAGCATACCCATCCCGCTCGGGGTGACAAATGCAAAAACCACAGTTGATGGACAGAATGCAGAACAATGTCATACATTCACCCAAAATCAGAGATCTGGGCCAGTCCATCGTTTTTTTGCACTCCACACCAGCCCAGTTCAGACATGGCCATATGCAAATCAGTCTGACCCTGTGCTTCATGGGAACAGTCCAGCCCGGACTGCCAAGCCATGCCTTCCCTGGACCGGAAACAAGCTTCCGAGGACCGGTTTCTGGCATTCCAGCCATCTTCAGCCCGACTTGCTTGAATCCAGTGGTGTGGAGAGCATGGGACTCACGTCTGAGCATACCCATCCCGCTCGAGGTGACAAATGCAAAAACCACAGTTGATGGGCAGAATGCAGAACAATGTCATACATTAACCCCAGTACAGAGATCTGGGCCAGTCCATCGTTTTTGTTGCACTCCACACCACCCCAATTCAGACATGGCCATATGCAAATCAGTCTGACCCTGTGCCTCATGGGAACAGTCCAGCCCGAACTGCCAAGCCATGCCTTCCCTGGACCGGAAACAAGCTTCCGAGGACCGGTTTCTGGCATTCCAGCCGTCTTCAGCCGGGCTTGCTTGAATCCAGTGGTGTGGAGAGCATGGGACTCACGTCAGAGCATACCCATCCCGCTCAGGGTGACAAATGCAAAAACAACAGTTGATGGACAGAATGCAGAACAATGTCATACATTCACCCCAGTACAGAGATCTGGGCCAGTCCATCGTTTTTTTGCACTCCACACCACCCCAGTTCAGACATGGCCATATGCAAATCAGTCTGACCCTGTGCCTCATGGGAACAGTCCAGCCCGAACTGCCAAGCCATGCCTTCCCTGGACCGGAAACAAGCTTCCAAGGACCGGTTTTTGGCATTCCAGCCGTCTTCAGCCCGGCTTGCTTGAATCCAGTGGTGTGGAGAGCATGGGACTCACGTCTGGGCATACCCATCCCGCTCGGGGTGACAAATGTAAAAACCACAGTTGATGGACAGAATGCAGAACAATGTCATACATTAACCCCAGTACAGAGATCTGGGCCAGTCCATCGTTTTTTTGCACTCCACACCACCCCAGTTCAGACATGGCCATATGCAAATCAGTCTGACCCTGTGCCTCATGGAAACAGTCCAGCCCGAACTGCCAAGCCATGCCTTCCCTGGACCGGAAACAAGCTTCTGAGGACCGGTTTCTGGCATTCCAGCCGTCTTCAGCCCGGCTTGCTTGAATCTAGTGGTGTGGAGAGCATAGGACTCACGTCTGAGCATACCCATCCCGCTCGGGGTGACAAATGCAAAAACCACAGTTGATGGACAGAATGCAGAACAATGTCATACATTCAGCCCCAGTACAGAGATCTGGGCCAGTCCATCGTTTTTTTGCACTCCACACCACCCCAGTTCAGACATGGACATATGCAAATCATTCTGACCCTGTGCCTCATGGGAACAGTCCAGCCCGAACTGCCAAGCCATGCCTTCTCTGGACCGGAAAAGAGCTTCCGAGGACCGGTTTCTGGCATTCCAGCCGTCTTCAGCCCGGCTTGCTTGAATCCAGTGGTGTGTAGAGCATGAGACTCACGTCTGAGCATACCCATCCCGCTCGGGGTGACAAATGCAAAAACAACAGTTGATGGACAGAATGCAAAACAATGTCCTACATTCACCCCAGTACAGAGATCTGGGCCAGTCCATCGTTTTTGTTGCACTCCACACCACCCCAATTCAGACATGGCCATATGCAAATCAGTCTGACCCTGTGCCTCATGGGAACAGTCCAGCCCGAACTGCCAAGCCATGCCTTCCCTGGACCGGAAACAAGCTTCCGAGGACCGGTTTCTGGCATTCCAGCCGTCTTCAGCCCGGCTTGCTTGAATCCAGTTTTGTGGAGAGCATGGGACTCACGTCTGAGCATACCCATCCCGCTCGGGGTGAGAAATGCAAAAACCACAGTTGATGGACAGAATGCAGAACAATGTCATACATTCACCCCAGTACAGAGATCTGGGCCAGTCCATCGTTTTTTTGCAATCCACACCACCCCAGTTCAGAAATGGCAATATGCAAATCAGTCTGACCCAGTGCCTCATGGGAACAGTCCAGCCAGAACTGCCAAGCCGTCCCTTCCCTGGACCCAAAACAAGCTTCCGAGGACCGGTTTCTGGCATTCCAGCCGTCTTCAGCCCGGCTTGCTTGAATCCAGTGGTGTGGAGAGCATGGGAGTCACGTCTGAGCATACCCATCCCACTCGGGGTGACAAATGCAAAAACCACAGTTGATGGACAGAATGCAAAACAATGTCATACATTCATCCCAGTACAGAGATCTGGGCCAGTCCCTCGTTTATTTGCACTCCACACCACCCCAGTTCAGACATGGCCATATGTAAATCAGTCTGACCCTGTGCCTCATGGGAACAGTCCAGCCCGAACTGCCAAGCCATGCCTTCCCTGGACCGGAAACAAGCTTCTGAGGAATGGTTTCTGGCATTCCAGCCGTCTTCAGCCCGGCTTGCTTGAATCCAGTGGTGTGGAGATCATGGGACTCACGTCTGAGCATTCCCTGCCCGCTCGGGGTGACAAATGCAAAAACTACATTGATGGACAGAATGCAGAACAATGTCATACATTCACCCCAGTACAGAGATCTGAGCCAGTCCATTGTTTTTTTGCACTCCACATCACCCCGGTTCAGACATGGCCATATGCAAATCAGTCTGAACCTGTGCCTCATGGGAACAGTCCAGCCTTAACTGCCAAGCCATGCCTTCCCTGGACCGGAAACAAGCTTCCGAGGACCGGTTTCTGGCATTCCAGCCTTCTTCAGCCCGGCTTGCTTGAATCCAGTAGTGTGGAGAGCATGGGGCTCACGTCCGAGCATACCCATCCCTCTCGGGGTGACAAATGCAAAAACCAAAATTGATGGACAAAATGCAGAACAATGTCATACATTCACCCCAGTACAGAGATCTGGGCCAGTCCATCGTTGTTTTTGCACTCCACACCACCCCAGTTCAGCCATGGCCATAAGCAAATCAGTCTGACCCTGTGCCTCATGGGAACAGTCCAGCCCGAACTGCCAAGCCATGCCTTCCCTGGACCGGAAACAAGCTTCCGAGGACCGGTTTCTGGCATTCCAGCCGTATTCAGCCCGGCTTGCTTGAAATCAGTGGTGTGGAGAGCATGGGACTCACATCTGAGCATACCCATCCCGCTCGGGGTGACAAATGCAAAAACCACAGTTGATGGACAGAATGCAGAACAATGTCATACATTCACCCAAAATCAGAGATCTGGGCCAGTCCATCGTTTTTTTGCACTCCACACCAGCCCAGTTCAGACATGGCCATATGCAAATCAGTCTGACCCTGTGCTTCATGGGAACAGTCCAGCCCGGACTGCCAAGCCATGCCTTCCCTGGACCGGAAACAAGCTTCCGAGGACCGGTTTCTGGCATTCCAGCCATCTTCAGCCCGACTTGCTTGAATCCAGTGGTGTGGAGAGCATGGGACTCACGTCTGAGCATACCCATCCCGCTCTAGGTGACAAATGCAAAAACCACAGTTGATGGGCAGAATGCAGAACAATGTCATACATTCACCCCAGTACAGAGATCTGGGCCAGTCCATCGTTTTTGTTGCACTCCACACCACCCCAATTCAGACATGGCCATATGCAAATCAGTCTGACCCTGTGCCTCATGGGAACAGTCCAGCCCGAACTGCCAAGCCATGCCTTCCCTGGACCGGAAACAAGCTTCCGAGAACCGGTTTCTGGCATTCCAGCCGTCTTCAGCCGGGCTTGCTTGAATCCAGTGGTGTGGAGAGCATGGGACTCACGTCAGAGCATACCCATCCCGCTCAGGGTGACAAATGCAAAAACAACAGTTGATGGACAGAATGCAGAACAATGTCATACATTCACCCCAGTACAGAGATCTGGGCCAGTCCATCGTTTTTTTGCACTCCACACCACCCCAGTTCAGACATGGCCATATGCAAATCAGTCTGACCCTGTGCCTCATGGGAACAGTCCAGCCCGAACTGCCAAGCCATGCCTTCCCTGGACCGGAAACAAGCTTCCAAGGACCGGTTTTTGGCATTCCAGCCGTCTTCAGCCCGGCTTGCTTGAATCCAGTGGTGTGGAGAGCATGGGACTCACGTCTGGGCATACCCATCCCGCTCGGGGTGACAAATGTAAAAACCACAGTTGATGGACAGAATGCAGAACAATGTCATACATTAACCCCAGTACAGAGATCTGGGCCAGTCCATCGTTTTTTTGCACTCCACACCACCCCAGATCAGACATGGCCATATGCAAATCAGTCTGACCCTGTGCCTCATGGGAACAGTCCAGCCCGAACTGCCAAGCCATGCCTTCCCTGGACCGGAAACAAGCTTCTGAGGACCGGTTTCTGGCATTCCAGCCGTCTTCAGCCCGGCTTGCTTGAATCCAGTGGTGTGGAGAGCATAGGACTCACGTCTGAGCATACCCATCCCGCTCGGGGTGACAAATGCAAAAACCACAGTTGATGGACAGAATGCAGAACAATGTCATACATTCACCCCCAGTACAGAGATCTGGGCCAGTCCATCGTTTTTTTGCACTCCACACCACCCCAGTTCAGACATGGACATATGCAAATCATTCTGACCCTGTGCCTCATGGGAACAGTCCAGCCCGAACTGCCAAGCCATGCCTTCCCTGGACCGGAAAAGAGCTTCCGAGGACCGGTTTCTGGCATTCCAGCCGTCTTCAGCCCGGCTTGCTTGAATCCAGTGGTGTGTAGAGCATGAGACTCACGTCTGAGCATACCCATCCCGCTCGGGGTGACAAATGCAAAAACAACAGTTGATGGACAGAATGCAAAACAATGTCCTACATTCACCCCAGTACAGAGATCTGGGCCAGTCCATCGTTTTTGTTGCACTCCACACCACCCCAATTCAGACATGGCCATATGCAAATCAGTCTGACCCTGTGCCTCATGGGAACAGTCCAGCCCGAACTGCCAAGCCATGCCTTCCCTGGACCGGAAACAAGCTTCCGAGGACCGGTTTCTGGCAATCCAGCCGTCTTCAGCCGGGCTTGCTTGAATCCAGTGGTGTGGAGAGCATGGGACTCACGTCAGAGCATACCCATCCCGCTCAGGGTGACAAATGCAAAAACAACAGTTGATGGACAGAATGCAGAACAATGTCATACATTCACCCCAGTACAGAGATCTGGGCCAGTCCATCGTTTTTTTGCACTCCACACCACCCCAGTTCAGACATGGCCATATGCAAATCAGTCTGATCCTGTGCCTCATGGGAACAGTCCAGCCCGAACTGCCAAGCCATGCCTTCCCTGGACCGGAAACAAGCTTCCAAGGACCGGTTTTTGGCATTCCAGCCGTCTTCAGCCCGGCTTGCTTGAAATCAGTGGTGTGGAGAGCATGGGACTCACGTCTGGGCATACCCATCCCGCTCAGGGTGACAAATGTAAAAACCACAGTTGATGGACAGAATGCAGAACAATGTCATACATTAACCCCAGTACAGAGATCTGGGCCAGTCCATCGTTTTTTTGCACTCCACACCACCCCAGTTCAGACATGGCCATATGCAAATCAGTCTGACCCTGTGCCTCATGGGAACAGTCCAGCCCGAACTGCCAAGCCATGCCTTCCCTGGACCGGAAACAAGCTTCCAAGGACCGGTTTTTGGCATTCCAGCCGTCTTCAGCCCGGCTTGCTTGAATCCAGTGGTGTGGAGAGCATGGGACTCACGTCTGGGCATACCCATCCCGCTCGGGGTGACAAATGTAAAAACCACAGTTGATGGACAGAATGCAGAACAATGTCATACATTAACCCCAGTACAGAGATCTGGGCCAGTCCATTGTTTGTTTGCACTCCACACCACCCCAGATCAGACATGGCCATATGCAAATCAGTCTGTCCCTGTGCCTCATGGGAACAGTCCAGCCCGAACTGCCAAGCCATGCCTTCCCTGGACCGGAAACAAGCTTCTGAGGACCGGTTTCTGGCATTCCAGCCGTCTTCAGCCCGGCTTGCTTGAATCCAGTGGTGTGGAGAGCATAGGACTCACGTCTGAGCATACCCATCCCGCTCGGGGTGACAAATGCAAAAACCACAGTTGATGGACAGAATACAGAACAATGTCATACATTCACCCCCAGTACAGAGATCTGGGCCAGTCCATCGTTTTTTTGCACTCCACACCACCCCAGTTCAGACATGGACATATGCAAATCATTCTGACCCTGTGCCTCATGGGAACAGTCCAGCCCGAACTGCCAAGCCATGCCTTCCCTGGACCGGAAAAGAGCTTCCGAGGACCGGTTTCTGGCATTCCAGCCGTCTTCAGCCCGGCTTGCTTGAATCCAGTGGTGTGTAGAGCATGAGACTCACGTCTGAGCATACCCATCCCGCTCGGGGTGACAAATGCAAAAACAACAGTTGATGGACAGAATGCAAAACAATGTCCTACATTCACCCCAGTACAGAGATCTGGGCCAGTCCATTGTTTTTGTTGCACTCCACACCACCCCAATTCAGACATGGCCATATGCAAATCAGTCTGACCCTGTGCCTCATGGGAACAGTCCAGCCCGAACTGCCAAGCCATGCCTTCCCTGGACCGGAAACAAGCTTCCGAGGACCGGTTTCTGGCAATCCAGCCGTCTTCAGCCGGGCTTGCTTGAATCCAGTGGTGTGGAGAGCATGGGACTCACGTCAGAGCATACCCATCCCGCTCAGGGTGACAAATGCAAAAACAACAGTTGATGGACAGAATGCAGAACAATGTCATACATTCACCCCAGTACAGAGATCTGGGCCAGTCCATCGTTTTTTTGCACTCCACACCACCCCAGTTCAGACATGGCCATATGCAAATCAGTCTGACCCTGTGCCTCATGGGAACAGTCCAGCCCGAACTGCCAAGCCATGCCTTCCCTGGACCGGAAACAAGCTTCCAAGGACCGGTTTTTGGCATTCCAGCCGTCTTCAGCCCGGCTTGCTTGAAATCAGTGGTGTGGAGAGCATGGGACTCACGTCTGGGCATACCCATCCCGCTCGGGGTGACAAATGTAAAAACCACAGTTGATGGACAGAATGCAGAACAATGTCATACATTAACCCCAGTACAGAGATCTGGGCCAGTCCATCGTTTTTTTGCACTCCACACCACCCCAGATCAGACATGGCCATATGCAAATCAGTCTGACCCTGTGCCTCATGGGAACCGTCCAGCCCGAACTGCCAAGCCATGCCTTCCCTGGACCGGAAACAAGCTTCTGAGGACCGGTTTCTGGCATTCCAGCCGTCTTCAGCCCGGCTTGCTTGAATCCAGTGGTGTGGAGAGCATGGGACTCACGTCTGAGCATACCCATCCCGCTTGGGGTGACAAATGCAAAAACCACAGTTGATGGACAGAATGCAGAACAATGTCATACATTCACCCCAGTACAGAGATCTGGGCCAGTCCATCGTTTTTGTTGCACTCCACACCACCCCAATTCAGACATGGCCATATGCAAATCAGTCTGACCCTGTGCCTCATGGGAACAGTCCAGCCCGAACTGCCAAGCCATGCCTTCCCCGGACCGGAAACAAGCTTCCGAGGACCGGTTTCTGGCATTCCAGCCATCTTCAGCCCGGCTTGCTTGAATCCAGTGGTGTGGAGAGCATGGGACTCACGTCAGAGCATACCCATCCCGCTCAGGGTGACAAATGCAAAAACAACAGTTGATGGACAGAATGCAGAACAATGTCATACATTCACCCCAGTACAGAGATCTGGGCCAGTCCATCGTTTTTTTGCACTCCACACCACCCCAGTTCAGACATGGCCATATGCAAACCAGTCTGACCCTGTGCCTCATGGGAACAGTCCAGCCCAGACTGCCAACCCATGCCTTCCCTGGACCGGAAACAAGCTTCCGAGGACCGGTTTCTGGCATTCCAGCCTTCTTCAGCCCGGCTTGCTTGAAATCAGTGGTGTGGAGAGCATGGGACTCACGTCTGAGCATACCCATCCCGCTCGGGGTGACAAATGCAAAAACCACAGTTGATGGGCAGAATGCAGAACAATGTCATACATTCACCCCAGTACAGAGATCTGGGCCAGTCCATCGTTTTTTTGCACTCCACACCACCCCAGTTCAGACATGGCCATATGCAAATCAGTCTGACCCTGTGCCTCATGGGAACATTCCAGCCCGAACTGCCAAGCCATGCCTTCCCTGGACCGGAAACAAGCTTCCAAGGACCGGTTTTTGGCATTCCAGCCGTCTTCAGCCCGGCTTGCTTGAATCCAGTGGTGTGGAGAGCATGGGACTCACGTCTGGGCATACCCATCCCGCTCGGGGTGACAAATGTAAAAACCACAGTTGATGGACAGAATGCAGAACAATGTCATACATTAACCCCAGTACAGAGATCTGGGCCAGTCCATCGTTTTTTTGCACTCCACACCACCCCAGATCAGACATGGCCATATGCAAATCAGTCTGACCCTGTGCCTCATGGGAACAGTCCAGCCCGAACTGCCAAGCCATGCCTTCCCTGGACCGGAAACAAGCTTCTGAGGACCGGTTTCTGGCATTCCAGCCGTCTTCAGCCTGGCTTGCTTGAATCCAGTGGTGTGGAGAGCATGGGACTCACGTCTGAGCATACCCATCCCGCTCGGGGTGACAAATGCAAAAACCACAGTTGATGGACAGAATGCAAAACAATGTCATATATTCACCCCCAGTACAGAGATCTGGGCCAGTCCATCGTTTTTTTGCACTCCACACCACCCCAGTTCAGACATGGACATATGCAAATCATTCTGACCCTGTGCCTCATGGGAACAGTCCAGCCCGAACTGCCAAGCCATGCCTTCCCAGGACCGGAAACAAGCTTCCGAGGACCGGTTTCTGGCATTCCAGCCGTCTTCAGCCCGGCTTGCTTGAATCCAGTGGTGTGGAGAGCATGGGACTCACGTCTGAGCATACCCATCCCGCTTGGGGTGACAAATGCAAAAATCACAGTTGATGGACAGAATGCAGAACAATGTCATACATTCACCCCAGTACAGAGATCTGGGCCAGTCCATCATTTTTTTGCACTCCACACCACCCCAGTTCAGACATGGCCATATGCAAACCAGTCTGACCCTGTGCCTCATGGGAACAGTCCAGCCCAAACTGCCAAGCCATGCCTTCCCTGGACCGGAAACAAGCTTCCGAGGACCGGTTTCTGGCATTCCAGCCGTCTTCAGCCCGGCTTGCTTGAAATCAGTGGTGTGGAGAGCATGGGACTCACGTCTGAGCATACCCATCCCGCTCGGGGTGACAAATGCAAAAACCACAGTTGATGGGCAGAATGCAGAACAATGTCATACATTCACCCCAGTACAGAGATCTGGGCCAGTCCATCGTTTTTTTGCACTCCACACCACCCCAGTTCAGACATGGCCATATGCAAATCAGTCTGACCCTGTGCCTCATGGGAACAGTCCAGCCCGAACTGCCAAGCCCTGCCTTCCCTGGACCGGAAACAAGCTTCCGAGGACCGGTTTCTGGCATTCCAGCCGTCTTCAGCCCGGCTTGCTTGAATCCAGTGGTGTGGAGAGGATGGGACTCACGTCTGAGCATACCCATCCCGCTCAGGGTGACAAATGCAAAAACAACAGTTGATGGACAGAATGCAGAACAATGTCATACATTCACCCCAGTACAGAGATCTGGGCCAGTCCATCTTTTTTTTGCACTCTACACCACCCCAGTTCAGACATGGCCATATGCAAATCAGTCTGACCCTGTGCCTCATGGGAACATTCCAGTCCGAACTGCCAAGCCATGCCTTCCCTGGACCGGAAACAAGCTTCCGTGGACCGGTTTCTGGCATTCCAGCCGTCTTCAGCCCGGCTTGCTTGAATCCAGTGGTGTGGAGAGCATGGTACTCACGTCTGAGCATACCCATCCCGCTCGGGGTGACAAATGCAAAAACAACAGTTGATGGACAGAATGCAGAACAATGTCATACAGTCACCCCTGTACAGAGATCTGGGCCAGTCCATCGTTTTTTTGCACTCCACACCACCCCAGTTCAGACATGGCCATATGCAAATCATTCTGACCCTGTGCCTCATGGGAACAGTCCAGCCCGAACTGCCAAGCCATGCCTTCCCTGGACCAGAAACAAGCTTCTGAGGACCGGTTTCTGGCATTCCAGCCGTCTTCAGCCCGGCTTGCTTGAATACAGTGGTGTGGAGAGCATGGGACTCACGTCTGAGCATACCCATCCCGCTCGGGGTGACAAAGGCAAAAACCACAGTCAATGGACAGAATGCAGAACAATGTCATACATTCACCCCAGTACAGAGATCTGGGCCAGTCCATCGTTTTTTTGCACTCCACACCACCCCAGTTCAGACATGGACATATGCAAATCATTCTGACCCTGTGCCTCATGGGAACAGTCCAGCCCGAACTGCCAAGCCATGCCTTCCCTGGACCGGAAACAAGCTTCCGAGGACCGGTTTTTGGCATTCCAGCCGTCTTCAGCCCGGCTTGCTTGAATCCAGTGGTGTGGAGAGCATGGGACTCACGTCTGAGCATACCCATCCCGCTCGGGGTGAGAAATGCAAAAACCACAGTTGATGGACAGAATGCAGAACAATGTCATACATTCACCCCAGTACAGAGATCTGGGCCAATCCATTGTTTTTTTGCAATCCACACCACCCCAGTTCAGACATGGCAATATGCAAATCAGTCTGACCCTGTGCCTCATGGGAACAGTCCAGCCAGAACTGCCAATCCATCCCTTCCCTGGACCCAAAACAAGCTTCCGAGGACCGGTTTCTGGCATTCCAGCCGTCTTCAGCCCGGCTTGCTTGAATCCAGTGGTGTGGAGAGCATGGGAGTCACGTCTGAGCATACCCATCCCACTCGGGTGACAAATGCAAAAACCACAGTTGATGGACAGAATGCAAAACAATGTCATACATTCACCCCAGTACAGAGATCTGGGCCAGTCCCTCGTTTATTTGCACTCCACACCACCCCAGTTAAGACATGGCCATATGCAAATCAGTCTGACCTTGTGCCTCATGGGAACAGTCCAGCCTGAACTGCCAAGCCATGCCTTCCCTGGACCGGAAACAAGCTTCTGAGGAATGGTTTCTGGCATTCCAGCCGTCTTCAGCCCGGCTTGCTTGAATCCAGTGGTGTGGAGATCATGGGACTCACGTCTGAGCATACCCTCCCCGCTCGGGGTGGCAAATGCAAAAACCACATTGATGGACAGAATGCAGAACAATGTCATACATTCACCCCAGTACAGAGATCTGAGCCAGTCCATTATTTTTTTGCACTCCACACCACCCCAGTTCAGACATGGCCATATGCAAATCAGTCTGAACCTGTGCCTCATGGGAACAGTCCAGCCTGAACTGCCAAGCCATGCCTTCCCTGGACCGGAAACAAGCTTCCGAGGACCGGTTTCTGGCATTCCAGCCTTCTTCAGCCCGGCTTGCTTGAATCCAGTAGTGTGGAGAGCATGGGACTCACGTCCGAGCATACCCATCCCTCTCGGGGTGACAAATGCAAAAACCAAAATTGATGGACAAAATGCAGAACAATGTCATACATTCACCCCAGTACAGAGATCTGGGCCAGTCCATCGTTGTTTTTGCACTCCACACCACCCCAGTTCAGCCATGGCCATAAGCAAATCAGTCTGACCCTGTGCCTCATGGGAACAGTCCAGCCCGAACTGCCAATCCATGCCTTCCCTGGACCGGAAACAAGCTTCCGAGGACAGGTTTCTGGCATTCCAGCTGTATTCAGCCCGGCTTGCTTGAAATCAGTGGTGTGGAGAGCATGGGACTCACATCTGAGCATACCCATCCCGCTCGGGGTGACAAATGCAAAAACCACAGTTGATGGACAGAATGCAGAACAATGTCATACATTCACCCAATACAGAGATCTGGGCCAGTCCATCGTTTTTTTGCACTCCACACCAGCCCAGTTCAGACATGGCCATATGCAAATCAGTCTGACCCTGTGCTTCATGGGAACAGTCCAGCCCGGACTGCCAAGCCATGCCTTCCCAGGACCGGAAACAAGCTTCCGAGGACCGGTTTCTGGAATTCCAGCCATCTTCAGCCCGACTTGCTTGAATCCAGTGGTGTGGAGAGCATGGGACTCACGTCTCAGCATACCCATCCCACTCGGGGTGACAAATGCAAAAACCACAGTTGATGGACATAATGCAGAACAATGTCATACATTCACCCCAGTACAGAGATCTGGGCCAGTCCATCGTTTTTTTGCACTCCACACCACCCCAGTTCAGACATGGCCATATGCAAATCAGTCTGACCTTGTGCCTCATGGGAACAGTCCAGCCCGAACTACCAAGCCATGCCTTCCCTGGACCGAAAACAAGCTTCCGAGGACCGGTTTCTGGCATTCCAGCCGTCTTCAGCCCGGTTTGCTTGAATCCAGTGGTGTGGAGAGCATGGGACTCACGTCTAAGCATACCCATCCCACTCGGGGTGACAAATGCAAAAACCACAGTTGATGGACAGAATGCAGAACAATGTCATACATTCACCCCAGTACAGAGATCTGGGCCAGTCCATCGTTTTTTTGCACTCCACACCACCCCAGTTCAGACATGGCCATATGCAAATCAGTCTGACCTTGTGCCTCATGGGAACAGTCCAGCCCGAACTACCAAGCCATGCCTTCCCTGGACCGGAAACAAGCTTCCGAGGACCGGTTTCTGGCATTCCAGCCGTATTCAGCCCGGCTTGCTTGAAATCAGTGGTGTGGAGAGCATGGGACTCACATCTGAGCATACCCATCCCGCTCGGGGTGACAAATGCAAAAACCACAGTTGATGGACAGAATGCAGAACAATGTCATACATTCACCCAATACAGAGATCTGGGCCAGTCCATCGTTTTTTTGCCCTCCACACCAGCCCAGTTCAGACATGGCCATATGCAAATCAGTCTGACCCTGTGCTTCATGGGAACAGTCCAGCCCGGACTGCCAAGCCATGCCTTCCCTGGACCGGAAACAAGCTTCCGAGGACCGGTTTCTGGCATTCCAGCCATCTTCAGCCCGACTTGCTTGAATCCAGTGGTGTGGAGAGCATGGGACTCACGTCTCAGCATACCCATCCCACTCGGGGTGACAAATGCAAAAACCACAGTTGATGGACAGAATGCAGAACAATGTCATACATTCACCCCAGTACAGAGATCTGGGCCAGTCCATCGTTTTTTTGCACTCCACACCACCCCAGTTCAGACATGGCCATATGCAAATCAGTCTGACCCTGTGCCTCATGGGAACAGTCCAGCCCGAACTGCCAAGCCATGCCTTCCCTGGACCGGAAACAAGCTTCCGACGACCGGTTTCTGGCATTCCAGCCTTCTTCAGCCCGGCTTGCTTGAACCCAGTGGTGTGGAGAGCATGGGACTCACGTCTGAGCATACCCATCCCCCTCGGGGTGACAAATGCAAAAACCACAGTTGATGGACAGAATGCAGAACAATGTCATACATTCACCCCAGTACAGAGATCTGGGCCAGTCCATCTTTTTTTTGCACTCCACACCACCCCAGTTCAGACATGGCCATATGCAAATCAGTCTGACCCTGTGCCTCATGGGAACAGTCTAGCCCGAACTGCCAAGCCATGCCTTCCCTGGACCGGAAACAAGCTTCCGAGGACCGGTTTCTGGCATTCCAGCCATCTTCAGCCCGGCTTGCTTGAATCCAGTGGTGTGGAGAGCATGGGACTCACATCTGAGCATACCCATCGATGGATTTAGGCCCAGATCTCTGTACTGGGGTGAATGTATTACATTGTTCTGCATTCTGACCATCAACTGTGGTTTTTGCATTTGTCACCCCGAGTGGGATGGGTATGCTCAGACGTGAGTCCCATGCTCTCCACACCACTGGATTCAAGCAAGCCGGGCTGAAGACGGCTGGAATGCCAGAAACCGGTCCTCAGAAGCTTGTTTCCGGTCCACGGAAGGCATGGCTTGGCAGTTCGGGCTGGACTGTTCCCATGAGGCACAGGGTCAGACTGATTTGCATGTGGCCATGTCTGAACTGGGGTGGTGTGGAGTGCAAAAAAACGATGGATTTAGGCCCAGATCTCTGTACTGGGGTGAATGTATAACATTGTTCTGCATTCTGTCCATCAACTGTGGTTTTTGCATTTGTTACTGAGACCCAGCACAATGGAGTTCAGTTTAGGCACCTCAGAAGGATGAAAGACCCGAGGCTGCCCAGCGCTGGGCTAATGAACCGTAATCTACATACAGATCCTTTGTGTTGCAGCAAGCGCTTCAGTCGGTGCACTGTTTTATTAACCAGTCGAGAAAGTCTCCGTCCGAATACCAGATCCGGACGAAGAGGGGCGGGGTGCCTCGAAGACATCCAATAGATTCCAGCGGCATCCTTTTATCACCTTGTTCCAGCCAGGAAAAAGAAACATGGCATCATGGCAAAGTTGTAGGATCGCGTTTTACATAGACACAGAATGGAAAACCCAGCTCCCCCCCCACCCCACCCCTAAAGAAGAGAGGAACCCCGTGTCACCCATTTCTAGTGCTTTCAGCACATGTTCAAGTCGAAGTGCTCCATCGCCTCTCCACCAACTCGAGCGACTGCGAGTCACAATCACTGACAGTTTGCACGTGTTCCCTGTGCACTGATCCTGCTCGGCAGTGTAACTGTTGACACTGTGTGCACGGATCCTCTGTGCTTCTCACCCCAGCCTCTGGGCACACCCAGCTCCCACCAGGCGGTCTGTGCTTGAGACCTGTCCATTCTAACTTGGCGTAGGGCCATTTTTCGGCTTGATGGACGATAATCGAATCCACCCTGCCCCTGACCGAGAAGGCAGCTGCCATAAATAATAACTTCTTTGCTTTGATTAGATTTGTGGCGACTTTGAACTTTCTTTAATTAATTAAAGTGTTTATCACACATGGTGACTCGCCCCATCTCACCGAAGCTGCCACACTCCCCGTACCCGCAAGAAAACACACACTCACACTACTGGTAACTAAAACACCTTCACGAGCGAACCCAACGCGATGGACAATACAGAACCATCTTGAAACTCACCACTGGACTACTAACAGCGCTGCGATGACACACCAATGGCACACTGGGCGCTACAGAGGCGACAGGTCTTTAACGACCGATACAGCCCCCGCCAGTAGGCTACAATATACATGACAATGAGGCCCATTGCAGGCAGCTGCTTTAGTGTGCCACCACAAAAGGCGCCATGTTGCAAACAATCACATCACAATGGCCATTTTGTTAGGGAGATAGAAACATACAAACAACAAAATATTATTTTGCCTGGTGCCCCAGGAATCATTGTTCTGCCTCTAGTTGAGGACAATTGAGGAATGCAAACAAAAGCATGACAGGGAAGGGCACTGTGTTTGCTGAGGGGCCGGCAGACCCCAGGGGTGGGAGTTGGTTCTCGAGGAGGGACACGCTGCTTCTTGCAGGGTCTTTGTTCATTTCTCAGTTTCAGGAGTGATCTATCGCAGGTGGCACCTGCAATGTGGGGGGGGGGGGGTCTTGATCACCCCCCCCTGGGCTCACCTTTCTTGCATTCCTGGTTCTGAGTCTGCTGGTGGTGTTGTGACGGCTGACAGAGACCAGTAGTTTACCCAAGTAACAGTGGTAGCTGCTGCCTTATAAGGGGTGCATCAGTCCTGGCGGATGGTGCGGTCCTCCTAGGGCAGCCAGTGAAGGTTGTGACGTGGCTGTGAGGTCAGTTTAGAAGCAGCGACTCCTGCGAGGATGGGCACTGCCACCCTCCAGGTGGGTGACAGCCAGAGCCTGGACACTGGTCCTGAACTCTGATTTCAGAGGAAGGGTAATATTCTGCACAGAGGTGAGGCTGGTACCCTGCTCTCTGGGGCGCCTTCGCCTGTGTGTTTAGATGGAGACTGTGGCGGCCCATGGAGATGTGAGGGACTTGGTACCTGTGTGGGTAAGGAGCTGGAAGGAGTGGAAAGAAGGGGTGGGGGGGGGGTGCATTTGAACAACTTGGAAGGGACGCAATGACTTCATTTTATTGAAGCGTCACTCTTTACGTGAAGTTTCGGCCAAAAATAGAATTACAATCAAGTCTCCGAAGGGTTTAAAGTTGTGCCGTTTTTCTTGCCTCTGCCCCCTTGATTGTGCAGTTTTACTTGCCTCTGCCCCCTTGTTTGTGCGGTTTTACTTGCCTCTGCCCCCCTGATTGTGCCGTTTTTCTTGCCTTCTGCCCCCTGATTGTGCCGTTTTTCTTGCCTTCTTCCCCCTGGTTGTGCCGTTTTACTTGCCTCTGCCCCCTGATTGTGCTGTTTTTCTTGCCTTCTGCCCCCTTGATTGTGCCGTTTTTCTTGCCTCTGCCCCCTGATTGTGCCGTTTTACTTGCCTCTGCCCCCCTAATTGGGCTCTGTGTGTGTTTTAGGGTCTGTGTGTGGGGCTCTGTGTGTGGGGCTCTGTGTGTGGGGCTGTGTGTGTGGGGGGGTCTGTGTGGGCTCTGTCTGTGTGGCTCTGTGTGTTGGGCTCTGTGTGTAGCTTTTTTTGGAGGTGGCTCTGTGTGTGTGGGTGGCTCTGTGTGTGTGGGTGGCTCTGTGTGTGTGTGTGGGTGGCTCTGTGTGTGTGTGTGGGTGGCTCTGTGTGTGGGTGGGTGGCTCTGTGTGTGTGTGTGTGTGTGTGGCTCTCTGTGTGTGTGGGTGGCTCTCAGGCGCGGTGCATCCATTGGGGCGTAGGGGCGTAGCCCCACTAAGCCCCATGGACCCACCGCGTCGCCACTAAACCACATACAAATTTTTTTTTAAATCGCGCTACCTGCCGGCCGGGAATCCGGGAGACACCCGACTTTCCCGGAGTGCGCAGGGGGGGTGGGGGCCTGATGGGCCTGCTAAAGCTGCGCATGTCGACTTTTGGGCACAAACATGCCCGCGCATGCGCAGATTGTTTCCCCCCTGATTTTCCCTTTAGAGAGAGGACATGGGGGCGGGCGGCAGCCCCCGGGGTTGAACAGGGCGACTGGGCGAGCAGTTATGGTGCCCCCCCCAGCCAATCCTGGCTGAGGGGGCACCATACAGCGCCAGGATTGGCTGGTCAATACCTAGCCCGGGTGCATAACCCCCTCTCTGGGGGGCCAGAGCTCTCTCCCTCCCTCGTACTGCGGCCTCTGTTTGTTTATGGGGTTCGTTTGATGGAAGACTTGACCTCAGACCTGACCTGACCGGACCCAGGAAGGAATACTTGAGAGGGCGACACTGCGACAGTCAAGTCCCGAAGGAACCGCTCGGCCAGGGAGACCCGACGTTCACACCAGCTCAGGTATGATCAGAGTGCTATGAAGGAACATTGTTTACTAAACGGGTTCACTGTAGTAGTGTAGTGTACACGGAAAGTGAAATTCGACCTTGAGAAATATAGATGCCGAGTGATTTTTATTTATTAAATTATGCCGCAGTAGCAATCGCCAGTTAGGCAGCACAGGTTTGCTTATGAAATGTGGTGATAGAAAAGTAAATACCTGATTAACTCATTAAAGAAACACTATAGGAAGTAACGTCGTTATGCACGTGCTTGGAATGGCGGTTTTTGGTGCGCTGCTACAAATGATTGTAGCCTTGTCGGCCATCTAACTGCTAATGACTCGTTTTGCTGCCCTTATTTAGACTCGTTTTGCTGCCCTTCTGCCCTCATTTACACTTGTTTTGCTGCCCTTCTGCAACTCGTTTTGCTGCCCTTCTGCCGTCAATTAGACTCGTTTTGCTGCCCTCATTTACACTCGTTTTGCCGCCCTTCTGCAACATTTGTGTTTGTCAGTGTTACATGCAATGTTTATCCCCCACGACCCCCACCCCTTTATGAATGATGGATGCAGGATGGATGCAGGATGGATGGATGGATGGGTGGATGCATGAATGAATGATGGATGCAGGATGGATGCAGGATGGATGGGTGGATGGATGGGTGCATGAATGAATGATGGATGCAGGATGGATGGATGGATGGGTGGATGCATGAATGAATGATGGATGCAGGATGGATGCAGGATGGATGGATGGGTGGATGCAGGAATGAATGATGGATGCAGGATGGATGGGTGGGTGGATGCATGAATGAATGATGGATGCAGGATGGATGCAGGATGGATGGGTGGATGGATGGGTGGATGCATGAATGAATGATGGATGCAGGATGGATGGATGGGTGGATGCATGAATGAATGATGGATGCAGGATGGATGCAGGATGGATGGGTGAATGCATGAATGAATGATGGATGCAGGATGGATGGGTGGGTGGATGCATGAATGAAAGATGGATGCAGGATGGATGCAGGATGGATGGGTGGGTGGATGCATGAATGAATGATGAATGCAGGATGGATGCAGGATGGATGGGTGGGTGGATGGATGGGTGGATGCATGAATGAATGATGGATGCAGGATGGATGGATGGGTGGATGATGAATGGATGTAGGATTGATGGGTGGGTGGATGGATGGGTGGATGCATGAATGAATGATGGATGCAGGATGGATGGGTGGGTGGATGCATGAATGAATGATGGATGCAGGATGGATGCAGGATGGATGGGTGGGTGGATGGATGGGTGGATGCATGAATGAATAATGGATGCAGGATGGATGGATGGATGGATGGGTGGATGCATGAATGGATGCAGGATGGATGATGGATGGTTGGATGGGTGGATGGATGGATGGGTGGATGAATGAATGAATGAATGATGTATGGATGCAGGATGGGTGGGTGGGTGGATGGATGGGTGGATGCATGAATGATGTATGGATGGATGCAAGGTGGTTCCTGCTCGCTTGCTGCGCTCGCTCGCTGTGGTGCAATATGCAAATTAGTTTACGCCCCACCACTTTCAAATGTCACTAGCCGCCCCTGGTAGCTCTGTGTGTGTAGGTGGCTCTGTGTGGGTGGGTGGCTTTGTGTGTGTGGCCCTGTGTGGGTGCAAATGCAATAGGTCTCGCATTTGCGAACCATTAAGCTATTGGCATTGTAAATGACAATGCCATTTATTTATGTTTTAAAAACAAAAATATAAATAAAAATAATGTCATGAGCAATGCCAATAGCTCTAACTTTAACAATGCCGAAAATATTGCATTGTAAATGCTTGTTTCTTTGGTTAATTTGTTCACAGTCCCGCCCTAATCCCTCTTTTCTACTGTTGTTACACCCAGTGCTTTAAATGGGAAAAAATAAGTGCAGGTACTCATGAAAATGAGCTAGAGGTGTAATGAGTGGGCGGGGCTAAGGGCAAGACATGATGATACTTAACGACTTCTATAATAGTTGCAGCACACAGCAAAACACATGATAAATGTGTTTTTATAAACAAAGCAGGTTAACTCATTACACAAAACGAAAAATAAATTAGATAATATGTTAACATTTCCTTTTTTTTAGCTCTAATGGCACCAAGCAAATTAAGCAAATCAGCATGACCCTCCCCAGAAGATATCTTGTGTCTTTTCCATCAATCTATCCATTCATTCTTTCATTCTACCATTTACCTGCTGATGTCCACCATTTACCCTTTACATTCTGTTGTCAATTCAGTTTTCAATCGATCATTCAGTTTTTCACCATTCTGTCTGTCCACCCTTCCATCCATCCATCTTTAAACCTATCCATTCATCCTTTCACTCATCCATCTCTTTATCTACCCTTTCACTCATCCATCAATCCTTTTGCGCATCTATCCATCAACCCTTTCACTCCTTTATACCACCCACCCTTTCATTCCATCCACCCAATCTTTCACTTATCCACCCATCATCCGCCCTTTTATCCAATAATCCACCCTCTTTCACCTATTAAATTCATCCATTTACTCATCCATCCATTCACTCATCCATCCATACATCCACCCTTGTTCAGTCATCCATCCTCTCACTCACTCACCCACCCACCAACCCTCCCTACTACAGTCTAACTGTGCTGAGAAAATAAAGGGTGCTGCTTCGTAATGTCACTGTCAAGCAAGGATGTTAAACACTTTGCACTAATAATAAATCAGCAAAACTGTTAGTTTAGATAAAACATACCGCGTTTTCAGCATAGACATTCCTCAGAGAGTCAGACAGCGAGCCCTGATGCAGTGTCGAAGCCTGTGCCATCCTCTCCCACTAGGAGACTCAATGGCGTGGTGAGTCTGGGGCAGAAGTTGGGCTCTGGGCTGGGCACAGCAATAGCACATCATGTCGAGGTCAGGAGGAGGTGAGCAGGTGATCGATTCTCGAACAACGGCTTCCTCTTTTAACTCCATGCAGCAGGGGAATTCCTGGGTGCCCTGGGGCCCATCTGGCAGGCAGGAAATGCAACATCCTGCCACAGTATGGGCGCCGACAGGACATGGCTCCTCCGCAATAGTGTGTTGATGTGGGACCTAACGTGACCCGTGGATTTTTAACATCATCCAGGGTTGGCAGCGCTAGTTCTGAGCTTCTTTGGCATATCAGAAAGCCTTCTATGCACAGATCGGGTAATTGAGGCATTTGGTGTATTGTATTGTGGTATACTTATAGAGCGCAGCCTGTCACCACAAAGGGCATCCTGGCGCTTTGAACCCTGATCTAACAACAGCTTCAGCAACTAGCCTATCCTCGGGAAGAGGTGGGTTTTCAACGCCTTTCTAAAGGCTGGAAGAGCCTCAAGGCTCCTAAGAGATAGTGGCAGAGAGTTCCAGAGTTTGGCCGCCGCTACTCTGAACGAACGGCCACCCATCCTCACTCTCTGGAAGCGCGGGACCACTAACAGCTTGGATGACGAGGAGCGTAAGGCTCGGGCTGGAAGATACCAAGCAAACATTCTCCGCAGCGGGATAGGTCCCAAGCCGTGGATAGCTCTGAACACTATACATGCGGCTTTGTAGCGGACCCGGAGATGAATCGGCAGCCAATGGAGATCCTGTAATGCTGCTGTAGACGAGCTGTAGTAGGGGCGGGACAGAGCGAGTTTGGCAGCCAGGTTCTGTACCCTTTGGAGCTTGCCCAGTAGTGTTACAGGGGCATCCAATAGTAGTGCGTTGCAGTAGTCGAGTCGACTTAAGATAGTGCTCCGCACTACTTCGGATCTGGCTTGCTCAGGGAGGAGAGGTAGAACCTTACGCAGCATCCGGATAAGCATCATGCACGTGGACGTGGTCTTGTTTACGTGCAGATCCAGCTGTAAATTAGGCCCAAAAGTGACACCCAGATTACGCGCCGAGTGTGCGACTGACACCGACTCAGAGAAGGACGGGGGCCAGAAATCGTCTGGGAGGTCCCTGGGGATTCGGTCACCGGAACAGTGCAGAACCTCGGTTTTCGTACCGTTGAACTGTAACGAGTTCAAACGGAGCCAATCCGCTGTGGCCTGCATACATCGGTGAAAAGTCTCCAATGGGACCGCACCCTCTCCACACCACTGGATTCAAGCAAGCCGGGCTGAAGACGGCTGGAATGCCAGAAACCGGTCCTCAGAAGCTTGTTTCCGGTCCACGGAAGGCATGGCTTGGCAGTTCGGGCTGGACTGTTCCCATGAGGCACAGGGTCAGACTGATTTGCATGTGGCCATGTCTGAACTGGGGTGGTGTGGAGTGCAAAAAAACGATGGATTTAGGCCCAGATCTCTGTACTGGGGTGAATGTATAACATTGTTCTGCATTCTGTCCATCAACTGTGGTTTTTGCATTTGTTACTGAGACCCAGCACAATGGAGTTCAGTTTAGGCACCTCAGAAGGATGAAAGACCCGAGGCTGCCCAGCGCTGGGCTAATGAACCGTAATCTACATACAGATCCTTTGTGTTGCAGCAAGCGCTTCAGTCGGTGCACTGTTTTATTAACCAGTCGAGAAAGTCTCCGTCCGAATACCAGATCCGGACGAAGAGGGGCGGGGTGCCTCGAAGACATCCAATAGATTCCAGCGGCATCCTTTTATCACCTTGTTCCAGCCAGGAAAAAGAAACATGGCATCATGGCAAAGTTGTAGGATCGCGTTTTACATAGACACAGAATGGAAAACCCTGCTCCCCCCCCACCCCACCCCTAAAGAAGAGAGGAACCCCGTGTCACCCATTTCTAGTGCTTTCAGCACATGTTCAAGTCGAAGTGCTCCATCGCCTCTCCACCAACTCGAGCGACTGCGAGTCACAATCACTGACAGTTTGCACGTGTTCCCCGTGCACTGATCCTGCTCGGCAGTGTAACTGTTGACACTGTGTGCACGGATCCTCTGTGCTTCTCACCCCAGCCTCTGGGCACACCCAGCTCCCACCAGGCGGTCTGTGCTTGAGACCTGTCCATTCTAACTTGGCGTAGGGCCATTTTACGGCTTGATGGACGATAATCGAATCCACCCTGCCCCTGACCGAGAAGGCAGCTGCCATAAATAATAACTTCTTTGCTTTGATTAGATTTGTGGCGACTTTGAACTTTCTTTAATTAATTAAAGTGTTTATCACACATGGTGACTCGCCCCATCTCACCGAAGCTGCCACACTCCCCGTACCCGCAAGAAAACACACACTCACACTACTGGTAACTAAAACACCTTCACGAGCGAACCCAACGCGATGGACAATACAGAACCATCTTGAAACTCACCACTGGACTACTAACAGCGCTGCGATGACACACCAATGGCACACTGGGCGCTACAGAGGCGACAGGTCTTTAACGACCGATACAGCCCCCGCCAGTAGGCTACAATATACATGACAATGAGGCCCATTGCAGGCAGCTGCTTTAGTGTGCCACCACAAAAGGCGCCATGTTGCAAACAATCACATCACAATGGCCATTTTGTTAGGGAGATAGAAACATACAAACAACAAAATATTATTTTGCCTGGTGCCCCAGGAATCATTGTTCTACCTCTAGTTGAGGACAATTGAGGAATGCAAACAAAAGCATGACAGGGAAGGGCACTGTGTTTGCTGAGGGGCCGGCAGACCCCAGGGGTGGGAGTTGGTTCTCGAGGAGGGACACGCTGCTTCTTGCAGGGTCTTTGTTCATTTCTCAGTTTCAGGAGTGATCTATCGCAGGTGGCACCTGCAATGTGGGGGGGGGGGGTCTTGATCACCCCCCCCCGGGCTCACCTTTCTTGCATTCCTGGTTCTGAGTCTGCTGGTGGTGTTGTGACGGCTGACAGAGACCAGTAGTTTACCCAAGTAACAGTGGTAGCTGCTGCCTTATAAGGGGTGCATCAGTCCTGGCGGATGGTGCGGTCCTCCTAGGGCAGCCAGTGAAGGTTGTGACGTGGCTGTGAGGTCAGTTTAGAAGCAGCGACTCCTGCGAGGATGGGCACTGCCACCCTCCAGGTGGATGACAGCCAGAGCCTGGACACTGGTCCTGAACTCTGATTTCAGAGGAAGGGTAATATTCTGCACAGAGGTGAGGCTGGTACACTGCTCTCTGGGGCGCCTTCGCCTGTGTGTTTAGATGGAGACTGTGGCGGCCCATGGAGATGTGAGGGACTTGGTACCTGTGTGGGTAAGGAGCTGGAAGGAGTGGAAAGAAGGGGTGGGGGGGGGTGCATTTGAACAACTTGGAAGGGACGCAATGACTTCATTTTATTGAAGCGTCACTCTTTACGTGAAGTTTCGGCCAAAAATAGAATTACAATCAAGTCTCCGAAGGGTTTAAAGTTGTGCCGTTTTTCTTGCCTCTGCCCCCTTGATTGTGCAGTTTTACTTGCCTCTGCCCCCTTGTTTGTGCGGTTTTACTTGCCTCTGCCCCCCTGATTGTGCCGTTTTTCTTGCCTTCTGCCCCCTGATTGTGCCGTTTTTCTTGCCTTCTTCCCCCTGGTTGTGCCGTTTTACTTGCCTCTGCCCCCTGATTGTGCTGTTTTTCTTGCCTTCTGCCCCCTTGATTGTGCCGTTTTTCTTGCCTCTGCCCCCTGATTGTGCCGTTTTACTTGCCTCTGCCCCCCTAATTGGACTCTGTGTGTGTTTTAGGGTCTGTGTGTGGGGCTCTGTGTGTGGGGCTCTGTGTGTGGGGCTGTGTGTGTGGGGGGGTCTGTGTGGGCTCTGTCTGTGTGGCTCTGTGTGTTGGGCTCTGTGTGTAGCTTTTTTTGGAGGTGGCTCTGTGTGTGTGGGTGGCTCTGTGTGTGTGGGTGGCTCTGTGTGTGTGGGTGGCTCTGTGTGTGTGTGTGGGTGGCTCTGTGTGTGTGTGTGGGTGGCTCTGTGTGTGGGTGGGTGGCTCTGTGTGTGTGTGTGTGTGTGTGGCTCTCTGTGTGTGTGGGTGGCTCTCAGGCGCGGTGCATCCATTGGGGCGTAGGGGCGTAGCCCCACTAAGCCCCATGGACCCACCGCGTCGCCACTAAACCACATACAAATTTTTTTTTAAATCGCGCTACCTGCCGGCCGGGAATCCGGGAGACACCCGACTTTCCCGGAGTGCGCAGGGGGGGTGGGGGCCTGATGGGCCTGCTAAAGCTGCGCATGTCGACTTTTGGGCACAAACATGCCCGCGCATGCGCAGATTGTTTCCCCCCTGATTTTCCCTTTAGAGAGAGGACATGGGGGCGGGCGGCAGCCCCCGGGGTTGAACAGGGCGACTGGGCGAGCAGTTATGGTGCCCCCCCCAGCCAATCCTGGCGGAGGGGGCACCATACAGCGCCAGGATTGGCTGGTCAATACCTAGCCCGGGTGCATAACCCCCTCTCTGGGGGGCCAGAGCTCTCTCCCTCCCTCGTACTGCGGCCTCTGTTTGTTTATGGGGTTCGTTTGATGGAAGACTTGACCTCAGACCTGACCTGACCGGACCCAGGAAGGAATACTTGAGAGGGCGACACTGCGACAGTCAAGTCCCGAAGGAACCGCTCGGCCAGGGAGACCCGACGTTCACACCAGCTCAGGTATGATCAGAGTGCTATGAAGGAACATTGTTTACTAAACGGGTTCACTGTAGTAGTGTAGTGTACACGGAAAGTGAAATTCGACCTTGAGAAATATAGATGCTGAGTGATTTTTATTTATTAAATTATGCCGCAGTAGCAATCGCCAGTTAGGCAGCACAGGTTTGCTTATGAAATGTGGTGATAGAAAAGTAAATACCTGATTAACTCATTAAAGAAACACTATAGGAAGTAACGTCGTTATGCACGTGCTTGGAATGGCGGTTTTTGGTGCGCTGCTACAAATGAGTGTAGCCTTGTCGGCCATCTAACTGCTAATGACTCGTTTTGCTGCCCTTATTTAGACTCGTTTTGCTGCCCTTCTGCCCTCATTTACACTTGTTTTGCTGCCCTTCTGCAACTCGTTTTGCTGCCCTTCTGCCGTCAATTAGACTCGTTTTGCTGCCCTCATTTACACTCGTTTTGCCGCCCTTCTGCAACATTTGTGTTTGTCAGTGTTACATGCAATGTTTATCCCCCACGACCCCCACCCCTTTATAAATGATGGATGCAGGATGGATGCAGGATGGATGGATGGATGGGTGGATGCATGAATGAATGATGGATGCAGGATGGATGCAGGATGGATGGGTGCATGAATGAATGATGGATGCAGGATGGATGGATGGATGGGTGGATGCATGAATGAATGATGGATGCAGGATGGATGCAGGATGGATGGATGGGTGGATGCAGGAATGAATGATGGATGCAGGATGGATGGGTGGGTGGATGCATGAATGAATGATGGATGCAGGATGGATGCAGGATGGATGGGTGGATGGATGGGTGGATGCATGAATGAATGATGGATGCAGGATGGATGGATGGGTGGATGCATGAATGAATGATGGATGCAGGATGGATGCAGGATGGATGGGTGAATGCATGAATGAATGATGGATGCAGGATGGATGGGTGGGTGGATGCATGAATGAAAGATGGATGCAGGATGGATGCAGGATGGATGGGTGGGTGGATGCATGAATGAATGATGAATGCAGGATGGATGCAGGATGGATGGGTGGGTGGATGGATGGGTGGATGCATGAATGAATGATGGATGCAGGATGGATGGATGGGTGGATGATGAATGGATGTAGGATTGATGGGTGGGTGGATGGATGGGTGGATGCATGAATGAATGATGGATGCAGGATGGATGGGTGGGTGGATGCATGAATGAATGATGGATGCAGGATGGATGCAGGATGGATGGGTGGGTGGATGGATGGGTGGATGCATGAATGAATAATGGATGCAGGATGGATGGATGGATGGATGGGTGGATGCATGAATGGATGCAGGATGGATGATGGATGGGTGGATGGGTGGATGGATGGATGGGTGGATGAATGAATGAATGATGTATGGATGCAGGATGGGTGGGTGGGTGGATGGATGGGTGGATGCATGAATGATGTATGGATGGATGCAAGGTGGTTCCTGCTCGCTTGCTGCGCTCGCTCGCTGCGGTGCAATATGCAAATTAGTTTACGCCCCACCACTTTCAAATGTCACTAGCCGCCCCTGGTGGCTCTGTGTGTGTAGGTGGCTCTGTGTGGGTGGGTGGCTTTGTGTGTGTGGCCCTGTGTGGGTGCAAATGCAATAGGTCTCGCATTTGCGAACCATTAAGCTATTGGCATTGTAAATGACAATGCCATTTATTTATGTTTTAAAAACAAAAATATAAATAAAAATAATGTCATGAGCAATGCCAATAGCTCTAACTTTAACAATGCCGAAAATATTGCATTGTAAATGCTTGTTTCTTTGGTTAATTTGTTCACAGTCCCGCCCTAATCCCTCTTTTCTACTGTTGTTACACCCAGTGCTTTAAATGGGAAAAAATAAGTGCAGGTACTCATGAAAATGAGCTAGAGGTGTAATGAGTGGGCGGGGCTAAGGGCAAGACATGATGATACTTAACGACTTCTATAATAGTTGCAGCACACAGCAAAACACATGATAAATGTGTTTTTATAAACAAAGCAGGTTAACTCATTACACAAAACGAAAAATAAATTAGATAATATGTTAACATTTCCTTTTTTTTAGCTCTAATGGCACCAAGCAAATTAAGCAAATCAGCATGACCCTCCCCAGAAGATATCTTGTGTCTTTTCCATCAATCTATCCATTCATTCTTTCATTCTACCATTTACCTGCTGATGTCCACCATTTACCCTTTACATTCTGTTGTCAATTCAGTTTTCAATCGATCATTCAGTTTTTCACCATTCTGTCTGTCCACCCTTCCATCCATCCATCTTTAAACCTATCCATTCATCCTTTCACTCATCCATCTCTTTATCTACCCTTTCACTCATCCATCAATCCTTTTGCGCATCTATCCATCAACCCTTTCACTCCTTTATACCACCCACCCTTTCATTCCATCCACCCAATCTTTCACTTATCCACCCATCATCCGCCCTTTTATCCAATAATCCACCCTCTTTCACCTATTAAATTCATCCATTTACTCATCCATCCATTCACTCATCCATCCATACATCCACCCTTGTTCAGTCATCCATCCTCTCACTCACTCACCCACCCACCAACCCTCCCTACTACAGTCGAACTGTGCTGAGAAAATAAAGGGTGCTGCTTCGTAATGTCACTGTCAAGCAAGGATGTTAAACACTTTGCACTAATAATAAATCAGCAAAACTGCTAGTTTAGATAAAACATACCGCGTTTTCAGCATAGACATTCCTCAGAGAGTCAGACAGCGAGTCCTGATGCAGTGTCGAAGCCTGTGCCATCCTCTCCCACTAGGAGACTCAATGGCGTGGTGAGTCTGGGGCAGAAGTTGGGCTCTGGGCTGGGCACAGCAATAGCACATCATGTCGAGGTCAGGAGGAGGTGAGCAGGTGATCGATTCTCGAACACCGGCTTCCTCTTTTAACTCCATGCAGCAGGGGAATTCCTGGGTGCCCTGGGGCCCAGCTGGCAGGCAGGAAATGCAACATCCTGCCACAGTATGGGCGCCGACAGGACATGGCTCCTCCGCAATAGTGTGTTGATGTGGGACCTAACGTGACCCGTGGATTTTTAACATCATCCAGGGTTGGCAGCGCTAGTTCTGAGCTTCTTTGGCATATCAGAAAGCCTTCTATGCACAGATCGGGTAATTGAGGCATTTGGTGTATTGTATTGTGGTATACTTATAGAGCGCAGCCTGTCACCACAAAGGGCATCCTGGCGCTTTGAACCCTGATCTAACAACAGCTTCAGCAACTAGCCTATCCTCGGGAAGAGGTGGGTTTTCAACGCCTTTCTAAAGGCTGGAAGAGCCTCAAGGCTCCTAAGAGATAGTGGCAGAGAGTTCCAGAGTTTGGCCGCCGCTACTCTGAACGAACGGCCACCCATCCTCACTCTCTGGAAGCGCGGGACCACTAACAGCTTGGATGACGAGGAGCGTAAGGCTCGGGCTGGAAGATACCAAGCAAACATTCTCCGCAGCGGGATAGGTCCCAAGCCGTGGATAGCTCTGAACACTATACATGCGGCTTTGTAGCGGACCCGGAGATGAATCGGCAGCCAATGGAGATCCTGTAATGCTGCTGTAGACGAGCTGTAGTAGGGGCGGGACAGAGCGAGTTTGGCAGCCAGGTTCTGTACCCTTTGGAGCTTGCCCAGTAGTGTTACAGGGGCATCCAATAGTAGTGCGTTGCAGTAGTCGAGTCGACTTAAGATAGTGCTCCGCACTACTTCGGATCTGGCTTGCTCAGGGAGGAGAGGTAGAACCTTACGCAGCATCCGGATAAGCATCATGCACGTGGACGTGGTCTTGTTTACGTGCAGATCCAGCTGTAAATTAGGCCCAAAAGTGACCCCCAGATTACGCGCCGAGTGTGCGACTGACACCGACTCAGAGAAGGACGGGGGCCAGAAATCGTCTGGGAGGTCCCTGGGGATTCGGTCACCGGAACAGTGCAGAACCTCGGTTTTCGTACCGTTGAACTGTAACGAGTTCAAACGGAGCCAATCCGCTGTGGCCTGCATACATCGGTGAAAAGTCTCCAATGGGACCGCACCCTGTCCCTCCAGAGAAAAGACCAGCTGGGTATCATCTGCATAGTTAAATGCAGAGATCCCAAAAGATTTAATAAGCTGGACTAGTGGGCGGAGGTAAATGTTAAAGAGTATAGGGCTGATGGCTGAGCCCTGCGGTACTCCTTTTGGTGTTAGAAAGGTAGGTGCCTCAGTACAGAAAGCAGTTAGATTAGCGCTCCAGGGGCCTCTTCAATCGCATTTTCTGGGCATTAACTCTACGATTGAGAGAAAGTACGGGAAGTGAGACAGTCTGCCTCCATTGCCCCGATAACATTTCTATGTTTAAAGAATTACCCTGTACTGACTGTTCACTACCTGAAGTGCTGCGCTTTGAAAATCACACGTGCACACTAGCAGGTAAAATGAATCTCGACCCTGCTCTGTCATGCACAGCGTGACAGGGAGCACCGGACATTATTTAAATGGTCCTGCTAAATACCTCAGCTGGGGCTCAGATCAGGGCTGCAGAACCTGGCACCTTCGCTGCCAGAGACTCGTTCCACTCCTGCTGATTAATTCTCACAGCCAATGAGCCTACCCTGTCATGAGTACCAGTACTCTCCACAGCAGTAGAGAAGTGCCGGTACTCAGAGTGATACATTTAAGAAGTATCGGTACTCAGTACCGGTGAGTACCGGCCCATTTAAAGCACTGGTTACACCCCATAAATACTGTTGTATGTAATATTGCTCAGTCAGATTGATTCAAATCCTCCTTGCACCCTTATATGTAATGGGCTGAAGTAGGTTTTTAGATCTTGCCTAGGCACCGCTTGCGCAGTTTTTCGAGAAATGCTTTAGGCTATGGGCTTGAAAAAATCGCCCATCTTTTCATTGGTCCTTTTAGCTGTCTTTTAGAAATGCTGGCTTTTCATTGGTGAATACACTTAGTACTCCCTCCTTTTCTACTTTTGTAACCTCCCATGAGGACTGAGCCTGTTGCATCTGCTGTTACTGATCCAGCGGCAATACCAATTATTGAACAGGGATCAATACTCAACAACATCACACTACAATGGGCCATACGCATTCACCCAAATCCCGGATGCACTGGGGTCAATTTATACGTTCCGACAATTCTTTCTCTATATCACAGCTTTCCAAACTTTTCATGTTGGTGACACACCTTTTTGCAAATTTTTTTTTAGGGACACGGTAACGCCAGCGAGCGCAGCGAGCGAGCCCGAACCACCTAAGTGGGGTGGTTTGCATGGTTAAATTGGTGCACCGGTGGCACAAGGGACATGTAAATAGGCCCCTAACTGTGTAACACACAACCCCACACACACCCTCCCACACACAACCCCCCACACACAACCCCCCACACACACAACCCCCCACACACACAGCCCCACACACAACCCCACACACACACAACCCCACATACACACTACCCCGACACACACACAACCCCACACACACACAATAGCGCAAACTCAACTCGAAGGTGTCGGAGCGCTTTTCACGAGCACCAGTTGCGTTACATTGATTTTAGGCACCAGGAGATTAGGTGATTTGCCCAAAATCACAGAAAGAAAAGTCAAAAAATAAAATTTTTAAAGACACTGATGACGGAATTAAACTTATGAATTATGCTCAGATCTAGCACATTTTACAAACACTGATTGATAAAGTGCATAGCATACTCCGTCGCCCAGCTACAACAAGGCACTGGACAATGTGCACAGATCATGAATCTGATTTCTTTCCTGATGTTCTAACTGACTGCATACATCACTGAGCCAGTTGAACAATCAAAGTCAAACAGAACAGATGAGCAAGACTAGTGAAGTGGTGTCAGACGAGATTCAACATTGTGATGAACAGGGCAGCAGTGAATTTGAGGATGAGGCAACGAATGAATAAAAAAAAAGAACTGCAGAGTTTTTAAGATCTCTAAGTTAATATATAAGATGGTGAGGAAAAGGAGAGATAAGTGAGTTAAGTTATGGAGGAAAAAGCCATACTGTATTTCGGAAGTGGTGTTTGCTTAAACAGGCTGAACAATTACTTTAGCATAAAGAAAAAAAAAAACATTCAGCATATTCAAGACGTTAGGTGGAAAATGAGAGGTCAGTGGAACCTCACAGGTGCAGTAAATTACTAGCTGTAATGTAAATATTCATCAAGTTTCAGCCACTTTTAAGAAAACAATCTCGGAGGTTTTTGCACGAGCATTTTTGCTGATTGAAGCCACATGCAAAACGCAGCCTATAAGATCACAGTTCAATTTGAGGGCAAGTACAGGCGCGCAACACCCATTGGGCTCACCGGGCTTCAGAACCCTGCCCCCCCCCCCCGTCGTGTGTGTCAGCCCGGGGAGGAGACAGCTTCGCTGGCTAAGGACGTCTAATTGCAGCCGCACCCGAGTACTTCACACGTCTGTTAAAGGCCATTTACTTGTAAATGAGGCTTTTATTATGTTTTCACCCCTTCTTACAGCCACTCTGGTTACGGTTGGAAGAATTAGCCCCCCTAAAATCTTTTTCAGCCCCCCACGAAATTTGGCTCTAGTTGCCCGCCTGGGCAAGTATGATTGCTTTGCCTACAGTTAGTCCATGAATTCTTTCAGTCGACCACATGTTCAGCCTTAAAGTCAAATTGTATGAATCAGAAATTAAGCTGAAGCATCTCAAAGCTGGATTACTAGAGTACTGCACTGTTGCCTGCTCCAAAGCATTTCAGCACAATTTGTCTGGGGGAGGGGGCTGACTCTGCCGTTCCTGGAACCGGGTCCAGGAACGGCAGAGTCAGCACAAGTGGTGCGGGAGGCCACGAGCTACAGAAAGCGCCCCCTCCCCCAGACTCCCTGGCACCGGTAGAAGCGCAGCAGACAGCGCGCAGAGGCACAAGATTGACGTCTATAAAGTAAAGGACTAGTACGTTGCTTTACCACACACACATCACATGGTCCTGAAGAAAGCCCAACCGACCTACCTAGGCAATAAGGGCTGAAACATGTTGACCTTTTAGATCACGAAAATAGATAGCGTAAGAATCTTAATCATTCTCCTCACGCATATCTGCAATATTTTCACCTTTAACTCGAATCCAGGACAATAAATTCATCCATCTGGATGTCCGAGTTATTTTAAATTTCACAATCACCACTTATCACTGGACACTACTGCTTTTAACCTTGGGAAATCACCTCCAGGTGGAGGCTGCATACCAACTAACCCAATGATTATGCAGTCACGTGAGTAAAGGAGCGGAGAACCAAGATATACCGCTATCACGAACATCAACTCACGTGCATGAGGGTTTTTTTGTCAAGGGACATACAACCAACCTGAACACTCAGGTTAGCAGGACAAGTGATCCCTCCCCTCTAATTGATTCATGAGATTACATCCCAAGGAAATTGGATGGATCAAATTTTTTTTCTTCTCCCTCCCCAGTGATTCAGAAAAAAGAAAACATCCCACTAATGTTGCATACTAACATCGAACTCGTACAGTGATTGGTGGGCTTGGGGGGGTGAATGCGTGGTCACGCCACCATGATTGCACCTTTTATTCAACAACTATATTGTAAAATTAATTCCCATGGTCTAAATCTTAGTTTATTCACACGTTCTCCATAAAAGATACTTTCTTTCATATGTTTAACATTTTCACAGAGTACATCTCCGGTCCCACGCTTGAATACAGTTGGCAGTCATCTGACATCCTGGCCTTCACTCCTTCATGTCATCTGCGGTGCACAGCACAATTTGCTTGCCTCATGTCAGAGCAGAGTAACCCATTGACGCTTTTCCCCTCCCACTTTGGACAGGTTTAGGAAGATGGAGGCTCCATTCAGCACACTAAAGTAAACGGAAACAAACATTTATTAATTATATGATAATGAAACCTTCACTGTTTACCACCCACCTCATACTATTCCCTATTAACATCACCTAACATAAGCGTAGTGCAAAAAGTGGCATTAATTATTACTTTAAAGCACGATGCGATAGGCAAAATACTGGAGTACATTCAGCCTATTCATGCAACTTCCTTTAAACCGTTGACCGCGCCCGTTTTTTCGCGGCAGTGCGGCTGTTTTAAAGAATGGGCGGGGCTGTGCCGGCCGTTGAACGTGCGCAGCACCAGCCAGGTAGTGCTCCGAACGTTCAACGACCGACGGCAGCACTTAACGGGTTAAACCACCATGTTATTACATTATTATTTATTTACGAGTTAGTTCAGGCATGCCAAAAACAGTTCCCCCATGTTTTATGTTTGGTGTACTCTAGTTTTACTATATCTACTTATAGTTAGTACGTATTATGGGGGTACTTAATTCGAGCAGGTTTGATTTTTGTGAAACCCTGCTCCATCAATTCCGCCCTTTGATGGCTTTCTAGGAGCCATCATACAAATACCTACCATACCAAGTGCCATCTTTATTCAATTTTAGAACTCTGTACTTTTCTCTCTTTTTATTGCACCCTCATCTAAATCTTTCATTAAGTCATAGTACTCTCCTTTCATCTCTTCTAATTCTATCTCTTCTCTTTTCATCTTTCTTGCTCTTTGTTTATTTTCTGTCACTTCTTGTTGATCCATGGGGATACCAACCTGCGGACATCTATCACTATATGCTCATTTGCGCCCATACACACACTCATAGAGGTCAGTGAACACCGCTGGGAATCGAGTTTATAGGGCTAAAATTGTAAGCTTATTAATTATATATTTCTCCTATCTTTACTGATCCAAATCCCTTTCATAACTAATGGGTCTATTTTAGTTAACTAGGATTTGATGATTATGACATAAGTCTTAATTAGCTGATTTTCTATATGAATAACCATAGACTCGAAAATATTTTAAATGCTTATCTAAATTAATCATAAGAGCAAACAAATTACAGTGTTAACTCCATCATTCAGAGGAAGTAAGAACGATTTAGCAAATTAGACTATGATTCCGCAATAACGAGTACCTCAGGAAAGAGAGGATAGAGTGAAAGAGCACATTGACACAATTCACAGATTTATATTTACCTATGGTGGTGCGAAAATCAGACCCCTCTGGCCAAGAGTTAATGGGGCCCTTAGAAAAGTTCAGGTGACAGGTACTTCAGGACAGGATTGGACAGGATAGATGACCTCTTCTGGATTCGAAACCTGCGTCTCACCCCTCTCTGATACTAACTTCCTCCTCGATTCTTCCGCAATCTTCTTCTAATTCTATTACCTCCTCGATTCTTCTGCGATCTTCTTCTAATTCTATTACCTCCTCGATTCTTCCGTGATCCTCTTTAATTCTATTTTTCTTAAAATTCTAATTCTGCTTCTTCAGATATTCGATCAGCAATCGGACAGCATCTCAGTCTCTCAGCATTCTGACTGTGACTGTTCTAATAACTAACTACCTCAATTATACATTTCTAATGGCATGTACCACCCCCAAATGTTTCATCTTTATGAAACTCCTATTTCTGATTGGACGAGGCTGAGGGGATGATCTTCACACATACCAAGTTTTAATATTTACTCATGTTCTATTGTTTAAGTTCCTGTAGGAGAGTAGGATCTGCTTACTATGGTTACCCCCACTTTTTGCTGTGTTTCACTGATTTATCGACTTTAGTCTGGCTGAGGCCCTGCTAATCAGGAGCACAGCCTAGCTGCTTTCTCTATAAACTGATTGCATGTACATTAGGTACACTTCAAATTGGTTACTGGGTTACCTTTGTGAGTCCCTTGTATATGGTACCTTAGGTACCAAGGGCATAGGTACCCCAGAGGCCTACTAGGGGCTGAAGCATGTATTATGCCACCCCGGGAAGCCTTCCAATGACACCACAGGTCTGCTACTAAAGCCTGGGTAAGGTGGTGCTTGCATCCCTTACTTAGATATAGTATACCTATATCTACCTTTTAAAAAAGACACATATAAACCTATAAGTCACTCCTACGGCAGGCCTTGACAATCCTAAAGGCAGAGTGTTTGGTTTTGTGTGAGAGGGTACCCTAGCATGAGCTGAGCTCCTCTGCAGCTTTCGGAATCCCTTCCTTATAGCTGTTCTGTGATACAGCCATACCATAAATCTTGTGCATTTTAACCTCGCGGTTGATGCCATCTTTGGAATGGCTGCATCAAAACATGTCGTGTTTGGTGTCAAACACTTTGGAATACTACCCCCCACCAGTCTTGGCGGCGGGGGTAGGATTCCACCCTTCTAGAGGGAGAAGACATGTACACACTGGTCTAACCGTTAAAAGTTAAACAGAGCCCCAGCATCACAAAGTGGATGCTGCTGCCACAGACATGAGTGTGAACTCCTGCTGCTGGATGAAACTCTGGCAGGGGTGGCCTGAACAATAGTTTTTTTTGTCCAGGGAGGTGTAACCACCTCCCCAGACAGGTTTTAGTGTATTGGGGCAGGGTGGGTGCATTCACTGAATGATTTTCAGACAGTGCCTGGGGCACCCAAGTTGTCCCCGTGCATTTCCAGGTTCAAACCGGTTGCTGGGGCACTCAGCCCCAGCTCTTGCACGCAACTGGGCAAAGGGGAAGGGGTGTAACCACCCCCTACCCAAGTCCTCCCATAGGTGGGACCTTAGAGTTAGTCCATTCCCTAAACTTGGTATAAGTATATGAACCCAGCCCCTAGGACTTTAAATTACCCTGGACGAAACTCTGCAACATATATCTTTGACCTTTGACATTCTATTTCGACTAGAAGACTGAAGAAATCTCCCTTGGGGGTCAAGGAGTGACTCCCCTGTTCAAACAGGCACCAAAGAAGCATCTTGCCGGTCTGCATTTTCGATGCTCCCGCCGGATCCCAAAGAATCTTCGACACAGACTTCCAGACATCTCCGAGGCTGAAACGAGCCCCCAGCAAAGCTGAGACCTGTAGCCATCATGAGAGACTTGGGACCGGAAATCCTGACCATCCAGCACATTTGCTAGTGCATCGACTTCCAGAGCTTTCCCAAAGTTGTACATTGGGCTACTTGTAGTGCAAGCCCTGAGCCCCTTTTGCACCGAAGCTTGTGGGCCTACACTTCACGAGTGTTCCGTGGGCCCGCTTCCTGCATTTCTGCTCAAGGCCCCTTCGCGATCCCTGGTCTGTCGACTGGTGGGTCCCCACAAAGGAATCTCTTTTGTTTCTTAGGCTTTCCTGGTTGCTCCAAACGTGCCCTGACTCCCCTCCAAAGGACGAGTCCCTCAGACCATGCTGGTCTGCACCGAAGCCAATCTTTCAATTCTGTGTGGGTTGCTGTTGCCAAGGGTTGTCGGGTCCAATCTGGATACCGACACAGCAGCACTCGACATCCGACGTGGGACAGCTTGAATCCAGCTCCTGGTTGTCGTCGAGGCCTCGTGGTCCTCGTGGCTAAAGAGCCTAGCTTCACCTACATCACCTGAAATCACCGACTTCGGCTGGCATCTTCTTTTTGCCTCACTGGCAAGTGACCCAGACTCTGTCCCCTCTGCTTTCAGGTTCTTCAGATCTTCGATCCACCCTTGGATCCATCCAGACACTTTTCTTCTGGACGCCTGCAGCACTTCTTTGCAGCTCTCCATAGGAAACGACGACGAAACCCAACACGAAAAGACACCTATGCACCCGGCTTTCCTGGGTGAGGTAACATGAATACTTCAGTGCTCCGTAGGTCTTGACTCTCAAAGTGTCCAGTACTGAAATGGTTTGTTCCTAGTCCACTCTTAAGTGTCGTTAGTCTTTAAAAATCTAACCGCAACTTTCTACATAGAAGTCAATTGTGATTCGCGGCTGTGTTTAGACACTGCACGCGTCCCCCGTGGGTCTCCTGCGTCCCGACCTTGGGTGGTTCCTGGTTGCCCCAGCGGTTCTACAGGCCCTAGGCCTTGTCTCTATGTCACTCGTTGTTCTTATACCACTTTCTTAGTATATGGTTTGTGAGGCCCCTAGGGCAAAACGTATACTGTGCTAATTAAGTAATTGTATTGTACTTTTGCCTCTAGCCTCATAAAGAGACTAGAGGGGTGTGTTTAGAATAAATACATATATCTTATATATACCTGGTGTGGTTCTCCCTTCATTTGATCACTCATGAGATTATAGACTGGTAAAACAAGCTGCTTTACATTTCTTCAAGACTTAGCCTGAAGGCTGCTCTCACAGCTACCACTGGGATAGCTTTCTACAAAGGTTGTCTTCAAACCTACCATCAATAAGGGTCGTTTGGACTGGTGCAAGGTGCCCACTAGAATAGTGGACAGCATATGCCAGGCCAACTTCTCACAGTTCCCACCCATTAATTTGTTCTCCCAAGCTTTATTTCCCACCCATATTAGCAAATATATCGACAAGATTGTATACAATTTTCACAGTTGTCCATTGAATCTTTAGGATGTCAGCTGGTTCCCAGGACCTGTGAAGAGAATGTCCTTGGCCAGGTCCCAAGACTTGAGCTCACTACTTCAGAGTTGTCTCTTTGCGCATGCACCAAGACCCACGTGGGTGGCAGACCTTAACGTCTCCTCGGAGGCCCAAATACAAACTAATTGAGAGGTCAAAAGACAAAGTATTAGAATAAAAAATAAATGAATTCACTGTATATCACCTATCTCTACTCTAATCCCATTTACTTATAAAGACTATTTATGCATTAGCACTTAGTATATATATATATATATATATAGCTTGTTTTAGTTTCAGCAAATCAGATGCTTAGCACATGAGTTCTCAAGCGGCCATTTCAGATGCTAGTGCGCAGAAGCGGAGTTTTACTTCCAAGCGTTAAAACTTCATGTAGCTGACGCATGCGCAGTTCAAATACCCGCGTTAGCAGCCATTTTAAAACACACTTGGGTTATTCGTTAGTAGAACACATAGGCAAGCTTCCCCTATTTGTAAATATAAGAAATGTAGTGCAAAATTAGTAATACAAACATTGTTATTACTTTGTTATAAGATTATATGAGAGGATTGCTTCCGAGCAAGTCTCTTTTATACAAGTCCTTGCTCCATCAATCCCCTCTCTCATGGCATTTATGCCATCATAAACTACTTATACCTAATCAAGTACCAATTTTAGCACATCTCAAATCCCTTCCCTATCTTATCTTTTCAATTTCTACTTTATCTTTGTCTTTCATGTTTTTCTTCTTCTTATACAATTCTCCTTTTATCTCTTTAAGTTTGATCTCTTCAAGTTTGATCTCTTCATATTTCCTTTCCTTTCTTTGTTTCTTTACTTCATACTTTCTTCTCCTTCTGCAACATTTGCACCATATCATTATTATTACTAAGGCTATTGTTGTTATTCCAAGTATAGGTAGTACTATTTGAGCTACAACTCTTTTACCTAACTTAGCAAACCATGATCTTATTGAGGTTAGACTATTTGTTAGTTTCTTCCATACACTGTCAACTTCCAGTGGTTTCAAGTCTTCTTCCAATTTCGTAATATTTTTAATATACCCTCCAATTTCTACACTTTTATCCGGAATATATGTGCAACAATGTTGCGCTTTCGGCATTTTACAGACTCCACCCTCTTTTGCCAACAATATATCAAGAGCAAGTCGATTTTGCAAAACCATTGATCTGATCGCAACCATTTCAGTATTGATCATGAGAAACCCACCTGCAGTGTCAATCGATAAACAATCAACTACTGTTGATAACTGACAAATTCTTCTTGAATTCAGAAATACTCCCACTGAAGGTATCAATGCACTAAATATATCACCTACTATTTCAGAAAAAAACTTGCTCTTCTATTGCAAATGAGTTCTTTACTCTTTTTATTGCTTCCAGTGATTCTTTTCACATGATAAACTTTAGGGAACACTATTCCGAAATAGCAACTCCCATACCATCTTGCGGGTAGCTTGAAATAAGCTTTATCCCCACATACATAATAAATTCCAGGAAATACTGGATCAGTTCCCCCTTTTAGCACCCAACCTCCAAGAAATCAAGAAGTTGTGTTCACATTCACTGGAACCAATAAATACTTTGGTATAGTCAGTTTTTAATCCATGGAGACATATTTTCCCTTTCTTTTCAAAATCTGGTGCCATTGCAGCACGAGTCTTGCCAGATGTATACATTTCTTCTTTCTCAGCCAAAGGTGGAATATGGCTTTTAAGTTCATTTGCTTTCTTCTGAAAATTCTGTCTCCTGTCTTCTACTAAATTCAAAAATATTTTCCTTTCTTCTTTTAGTATGCAAGTTAAATTATTCTTATGAGGATCTGCTATATTTATTGTCTTTTGTATTAGAAACAATTCACCCATAAACTGTGCATCTTGATTACTAAGCACTTGATACATATTCTTTCAAATATGGAAATATCACATCTGGATTTGAATAATAATATTGTATCTTTCCTGTTCTGTAGAATATAGTACATGATATGCCATATGTTAGTGGTAAATGATGATATGTAACACCTTCTGCTACTGAAGCTGGTAATTTTATACATACATACAATGCTAATTTCCATAGTGTTAACATACTGGAACAATAAATTGGTGAAGACATTTCGAGCTGTCCTATTATCTGTTACCCTGTGACGGATTGCTGTCTCATCTGATGTTTCTAATTCTACTCTATCTCCTCTTATGTTACGTAATTTTCCATTAGTGTCTGTATTATTTTTCTTTTCTTCATTCATCAAATTTGGTATCGCAATAGTTAAGAATAACCAAACTACCATCATTAATACTAGGCTACATATACATATTCTACAACACTTCTTTAAGCAATTTTGTTTTGGTCTTTCAGTAACTCTTTCTCTAGCGATTTCAAGAAGATTTCTCTTCTTTCTTTCACTTTATTCTCATAATTGTAATATTTTCTTTTATTAGTTCATGGGGGTCTCACTTCTCCTTCGTCAATCTGTTCAACAATTATTTCTTCATCACTCTCTTCATTTAAATCTAAATTTTCAAGTTCTTCAAGAATCACATAGGTCCATTCTGGTCCTTTAAATTTATTATTCAGAAATTTTAGTCTTTGACTTCTTCGTCTGTGTCTCTCAACTGATGGTCCTGATCGACTAGTAACCTAATTTACTTGTTCAGGTTCTTCATCTATTGTTTTCAAATGATACCTTAGTCTTTTGACATATCTAGGCCAATTATCACTGTTTCTAATCTTCTTGGTTTGCACTGTACTTTCACTTTCCTTGTCACTTTCAAGGGTTCTTTTATTTACATTATGTTGTGGCACAATCTGATTTTCTTTGTCTTCAAGTTCCCCTCTCTAATTGACCTAGTTCAGGGCTTTCTACTGTAGCACCATTTGCCTGAACACTTTCTGCCTCTCCTATCTGGTCCTGTTCAGGTTTTACTCTGGTTTGTTCTTCTTCTTCCTGAACTTGTTCTTCTTTTCCTAACTAGTCCTGTTCAGGTCTTAATGCACTTGACTGATTTGCAGCCTCAACGTGTTCTTCTAAACCTATCTGTCCCTCCTCAGATCTTTGAATAATTTTGTTCACCTCTGTGTGAGTATATTTTTCTTTCCATGTCTGTTCAGGCTCAGGGTCTCCAACAGTCTCAAATTCTTTTTCCTGAGCTTGTTCTTCTATACCTATCTGGTCCTCTCTAGTTTCTTTTTTTTTCTAATTTTATTCGGCTTCTTGTTTTTACATTTAATTCAGGTATGTCATCCACAGATGTATGACGTTACGACGCAGTCTGTACACCGCACTACCATTACAAAGCTGGTTTTACAACGCAAGTCGTTACCATGACTTGGGCTGTAGGGTGCTGGACTTAGGAATAGTATAATTTACTATTCCAACTCCAGCCTATGTACAGTAGGGAAGGTGTTGGAATAGTAAAGCTACTATTCCTTAGCCTAGAGTGCTCTCCAGTCCAAGTCGTGGTAACGACTTGCGTTGCAAAAGCAGCGTTGTAATGGTAGTGCGGTGTAAAGACCGCGTCGTAATGGATGTTCCCCGTCATCTACTAGTATCCAATCTTCCTGACTAGTGCTTGGTTCTTCTTGGTCAGCTACTTCAGAGTCTATTATATTGGACTCCAGCTACACAATCTGCTGCACCCTCAACTGCAGGTGTTGGTTGAGGATTTTCTTCATCAGGAGCTGGTACTCTCTTGGTATGACTAGCGTCTATCCAGTTGGGCAAACCTGCACATTTCACTGCTATTGTGGTGACCTGAATGACTTGTTTAGGAGTACTCTACCTGGGTGTTAGACACGTCTCCCGGGTGTGATTCTTCACCAGCACCCATTCTCCAGGATTTAAAGTATGTGCTTGATCAAGTTGCCTGATAACTGTGTCTTCTCCAACCTGCTGATCGACAGAACGCACTAGGTCAGCCAATCTTTTAGAATAGTCTAATACCAGATCATCAGTTATACTCAACAGTCTGTGACCTGGTATAATGGCTAATCTCATTGTTCTTCCCATGAGTATTTCATGGGAACTCAAACCTGTGTTTCTGTCAGGATTGTTTCTGAGTCCCATCACAACAAGAGGCAATGCATCTTGCCAAAGCAGTGATGTAGATGCACACATTTGCCAATCTTGATTTTATTGTGCCATTCAATTGTTCTACCACTCCAGAAGCCTCTGGACAGTAGGCACTGTGCAATGTTGTTCAATTTTAAATGCTTCACAGATTAACCAAATTATTTCATTAATAAAAGTGAGATCCTCTGTTTGAATCTACAGATACTGGAAAATTCCCTCTACAATAATTTGGCAACTGTTATGCTGTCATTCCTTCTGGTACGCTATTCGAAATAAAACAAGGTATCGATTCCCTCAACAATAATTTGGGAACTGTTATACTGTCATTCATTCTGGTAGGCTATGCCTCCACCCATCGTGAGAACAAACATACTATGACAAGGATCTATAACCCTCTACATGGTCGTAACTGGATGAAATCAACTTGCAGCCTTACAAATGGTCCCACTGCCTTTCCAATCCTTTCCCAACTGACCAATGTCTTTCTTCCTGGATTATTTTGTTGGCAAATTAAACATCTCTGGCAAAGGCTCTATGCAACTGCCCTAAACTTTGGATTATCCCAATCTTGTCTAAACAGTCTGATCATGGCATCTCTTCCTATGTGTGTATCTCCAAGGTACATTCTAGCCAATTGTGAGAGCAAGCAGTCTGGCATGACCGGTCTACCATCTGGATAAATCCAGACACCATCTTCTGCTCTGCTTTGACATCCTGTTTTCATCCAACCCATCCTGTAAATGTCTCACTTGATCCCAAATTTCTATGGCTGAGATTTGCATAAATTAGCAATTGATTCCAGTTGTGTCAATTTTCTTATTTACTGCCAATTTGGTTTTGGCACAGTATTAGGCAACTTGGTCAGCATATCTGTTACCAGCGGTCACATAGTCATTTCCTGACTGATGTGCAGCACACTTGACCACAGCCACTTCCTTTGGTGATTGTATTGCTTCTAAAAGCTCTTTCACAACATGTCTATTTTTAATAGGGGTTCCTGAAGAAGTCATGAAATCCCTCAGCATCCAAAGTTGGCCAAAGTCATGCACAACCCCGTAACCATACTGGCTATCAATGTAAATGGTTACTCTCCAATTTCTCCCAATTTTACATGCTTTGATTAAAGCAATCAATTCAGCTATTTGTGCAGACTTGACTCCTGGTAAATAGGATGCCTCAACTATTCCAGGCAATGTACAAACAGCATAAGCAGCACTTAATCCTCCTTCGTCATGCCTCAGGCACGAGCCACCTACAAATAACTAATTTTAACAGTCACTCAGAGGCTCTTTTTTATGTCTGGGCGTGGTTTGGTACAGTATTCAGTAACATCTAGGCAGTCATGTTCAGTATCATCCCTTACTTCTTCTCCGTACACATTGGGTAATAATGTAGCTGGGTTTAGGACGGTACGCCTGATTACTGTCACATTTTCTGCAACCCAAAATAATCCTTTCATATTTGGTCATTCGACCTGGAGTGAGATTCTGGGTTCGGGTTCTTGTTAAGAGAATTTTTACTGAATGAGGGACATAGACCTTGACTGGATGTCCCATTATAATGGACTCACTTTGTTCGAGACTTGTGCACGCAGCAACCACTGCTTTTAAACAACCAGGTAACGCCAAAGCTACAGGGTCCAAAGTAGCAGAAAAACAAGCTACTGGACGTCTCATTAAACCATATCTCTGTGTTAGTACTGACAAAGCACAATTGTCTCGTTCACAACAGAATAATGCAAATTCTTTTGTATAATCTGGCATTCCAAGAGCAGGGGCTTCACACAAACAATTTTGTAATTTAACAAAAGCCTCCATACTTTCATCATCCCATTCTATGGGATCCTTTGCTTAGTTTCTTGTCATTTGTATTAATGGTTTGGCCAGTAGGGAAAATCCTACAATCCATTGCCTACAATACCCTACTAATCCAAGAAACATTCTGATCTCTCTCTGGGTTTGGGGTAACTGCATTTTTTTTATTCTTTCAGGTGTTACTCTCCTCACTCCTCTTTCTAACTGATGTCCCAAATATTTAACTCTGGTTTGACAAAATTGTAATTTTTCTGGTGACACCTTGTGTCCTCCAACTGCCAAATGGTTTAACAAAGCAATAGAATCAAGGACACAATCATCTCGGGACTTTGATGCCACTAGTAAGTCATCTATGTATTGGACGAGAACTGAATTTCTGGGTATCACTACTGTTTCTAAACACTTTTTGAGAATCTGATTAAAAATTGAAGGGCTTTCTGTGTACCCTTGAGGAACTCGATCCCACACATAGAAACTATTTTCAAATTTAAACGAGAAGAGATACTGGCTATCTGGGTGTGATGGGATGGAGAAAAATGCATAACACAAATCAATTACTGTAAACCACCCTGCATTCCATGGTATTTGATACAGAATTACTGCTGGGTTTGGCACTACAGGACACTAAGGCACTACAATTTTATTTATTTTTCGCAGATCCTGTACTATCGGATATTTCCCGTTAGGTTTCTTAATGCCAATTATAGGTGAATTACAAGGACTGATCATCATTTCTTTCAAAATACCCTGTTAAATTGCTCGTTCTATTTCTGCTATTACTCCTGCTTTGATTTCTGGGCTCATTTTATAGTGTATCGTATTTGGGTAAACTGCACCTTCTTTTACAGTCACTTTCACTGGGTCTACATATGCCATTAGCCCAACTTCTTTTCCTGTAAAATCCCACACTTCTGGATTTACTGTCAACTTTAATTCATCTGGTAAATCATCTTGTGGCATCATTGAATACAGTTCATTAACGTCTATACCTTGTTTTGCTAGATTTATTTTATAAATACCATCTTCATCAGGGGTCTGTATTGCAACACCATTCGGTGTACAATTAATTGTACAGTTCATTTTGCATAGTAAGTCCCAACCTAACAAGTTTACAGGGCTGGAATCACAAACCACAAATTTGTGCATTTCCCTAAAATTGCCAATGCATACCTCGATGGGCTTTGTGATTGGAGTTCTAATCTGTTTATTTGAAACACCAACTACTTGGATTGCTTCACCTGAAAGGGGTAGGTTTGGAATGTGTGCTGTTCTCACAGTAGAACGGGTAGCACCAGTATCCAACAAAAAGGTGATATATTTTCCCTCTACCTTTACATCAATGTATGGACCTGACTGATCTACCGGTAAGGATGCGCCAAGTACGCACTCTTCTTTCTCCCCTTCCCTCAGGCACCGTCATTCATAGGGGCATGTGGTAACTGGCTCTGCTGATTAACAACCGGTTGCAGTTGACTCAATATCACCTCATTCTGTGTCTGTGGATTTAAATTTTGATTTGGGCCATTATTATTTTGAATGTTTTTACACTCTTTTTTCCAATGCCCCAATTTTCCGCACCCATGACAAGGAAATTTCTTCTTTGCTTCCTCTCTACTCATCTTCCCTTTAGGTTTTCCCCCATTATTTTTATTTTGTCCATATCCTTTTGTTTGATCATTAGTCTGAATATTAGTTTATTCTCTTGCTGTTCTGCTAATTCTACTTGTGCCCACATTACTTTTTCTTCTAACTTTTTTCGTCTATTGTCAATTTCTTCTCCACAAAATTTTGCATATTTTAGTCCCTCATCTATCGGTTTTACTTGCCAGCATAACATGTGGTGCTGAATCATTTGAAAAATCTCAGGTCTTAGTCCAGATACAAACCGATACACAAAATGTCCCAGACCTTTATCTCTAATAGTCTCAAAACCACTACACTGCTTGAATACCTGTAACAAGCACTCATAGTAAGCATGTACAGTCTCAGTTATTTCTTAGGTTGTTCTATCTATTGTTATCCAATCTGTTTCTTTTGGGGGAATTTTCCCTTTTAAGAAAGTGATCACCTGATTATATTTCTTCATTACCTCCTCTGAGGGTGCTCCTGTTTTCTCATCTCTTGGATACTCATCATCAGGCCAATCAACTGTGATTTTACATTATGTCCATAAATCTGCGGGTATTACTATGTCAAAAGACCATCCAAATCCTACAGCAAAACTTTAGAAACGTTCACAAATCTTTCAACCTATCTATATTATTTGACTGGTTTCTCTCGCAACTTTGGGAAGTCATCAGTAAATGATAAAATATCTTGTCTAGTCCACTAAACATGTACATAACCTCCTCCAGGTACTTCTCTCATTGGGCATAATCTTTCTGTTTTCTTAGGTTTGCTTAATAAATATTCTGATGCAGTTCTGCTGGCCTGTGCTTCCTCCTTTTTCTGAGTCCATCTTGTTCTCCACCTGTCTAATTCTCCCCATTTCTGTAATATTTTCATTAATTCCTTAATCTGTAATTTATTTCCTTACACATTCATATTTTCCAAATCCTTTACAGTAAAGTCTGCTCTGTAAGGTTTCTGCAACACTTTTGATCTCCCTATTTCAGTTCCCATCTCAGATGCAACCTCTGTCAATTTTTCATTAAACATTTTTACATTTCTAGTTATGCTCTTACATATGAATAATAATTCATCCTCATTGTATGTATTCAGTCTGTCTACTACAGTTCCAGCAATCATCTCTTCCAATTCTACTTTTCAATTTATAAACGTCCACAATCTTTGGTTGTGGATTCGGTTTGTCTATTCCCTGTGCCCACCTTTCTAATTCATCTGGGGATAATATTGTGGCACTCTTAGATCCTGTGGAGGTTTCTAATCGTATTTCTTTTGAACAACTAGGAGTAACTCTTCTTGGGGTTTCATTTATCTGTTCTCTTATTGGCAATTCCATTTGTGATATTACTGATTCACATTCACTGGCCTGATCTTCAATAATTAAATTCTCTTTTCTAGGTTCTACGATAGGAGTGGTCAGGACTGGTATTTTCAGACAATTCCCTTTATCCCCATACAACAGGACTACTGGGCCTATAGTCACTGGGATAGTTAATGCCTCAGGATGTGTACTTAATTGGGTATTTTCTGTATTAATTCTTCTCTATATTTATTTATTTATTGCTTCTCTTTCTTTTTCCTGGAGTATCCTTTCATTTAAAGAGTCTTGCAAAATTTGAGGAACTAATGGTGTTTCTAAAGAAGAGGCACTCTGTGTAGTTTTACTGGGTCCTTTGATATGGTGGAGGATTCTTCGTTAAGATATCTTCCCTAAACTCATCTTCTGATTCTCCACAACCTGTCATTCTTAAATGTTTAGTTTTTCCGGTACTTTTGCCTTTCGACTGTTCCTCTAGCATTAATACAGGATACAGTGCTTCTGTAACCATTGCTTGTCTCCATTGTTTCATTTGATCTTCACGTGTATCATTCATTCCTTTAGAATAGAATCCTGTATAACCCCTAGTTCTTCTAGATTTGTCTCGATCAAAGCCTCCATCTCCCATTCTTCTAAGGCTTCAAACTGAGTTAATATAGGTCTGGGCTCTAACTCATTCATTTTTGTCCTTAAATTCTGAAGAATTCTCCCATTAAATGTACCATTTTCTAGGAAAGTTAATTTTCTGTCACCTTATGTATATTCAATCCAATTTTCTAACCATACACAGGTATGATAACCTCTCTCCATCATCATAAATGAGGCAGGAGTTTTTGGCGGTGGGATAAGAATTCCTTCTCTAATTTTTATGGGTTTATCTTTCTTGAAGTAATTTTTGATTCTTTGCATAAACAACATTTTTCTTTTCTCTCTGTACATTTTAGGATTAGACCCTCTTATATATTGCTCTTTTGCAAAATCTAAATATCTTTGTAGCGCTTCGGGTTCGCCCTTGCTCAATGGGGTCGATGTATGCGCTGCCAAATGCTCCTCAAACAGACTTACGGACACAGGAACTTTAGGTAACGCAGGCTTTATTAACTTGAATGTCCTTTTCCTGTGTATCGTCTTTCTGTAGTAGGGCAGGGGGCTTTCCGATTCCTCTGTCTGTCTATGCTGGCGCTGCTCCACAGCGGTCCAGAGGTCGTCCCGGTGTCTTCTGGGACTTGTGGTCCGGGCCTCTTCCTCCATGATGTCGTGAAGTTTCTCCGATCCGAAGGAAAGAAAGGATAGTACAGTTTTAGATGGGTGTGCTGCCAAAAGGCACAGGGAAGGGAGTGAGGGAAACACACATGCACGAAAATCAGCTAGGGTCCACAGTGCCGGTAGTAAAGGAGGGGTAGTGCACAGGAGGCGTCTATGGTGCCTCTACGGGGGTTTAGCCCTCTTGAATCCCGCCCAACCTGAAAGCCTTGATCGTACCTTTGGTAGCCACACTTCCCACGAAGTGTGGCTGGGCGAAGCGCCTTCCGGTTGGCCTCCTGGCTTGTCGGGTTCTCCTCCTCCGGATCTTCCGATTCCACCGCCCCTCTCTCCGTTTCCTTCTCCGGCCGTCGCCTCCTTCCTCCGATGGTCTCTCTCCTCCTCTGGTCTCCACTCTGCCTCCTGACCCCGCTCCGCTCCACTTTCATCTCCTCTCGTCTGCTCCCGCCTCTCCTCCGACTTCTTCTCTGATCTCTGCTCTGCTCCACACTCTTCGTCTTCACCTCCTCTCCTTCCGTCGCTCTCACCTCCATCACCTCTGGGTGTAACACACACCTGTGTGCTTTCTGGGGCTGCCTTTACCTGTGGTACGGGGCGTGCCAGTTGACGTAGTCCTGGTCCAGCTCCGCCCAATTAAAGAAACAGGGCTCACCACTCTCTTCGGGCTCCTTGTCATCGAGGACATCCGCGTTTCTCCAGGCCCCTGTGTGCTGGTTAGGAAGAGGTGAAACAGGTAAGCCTGGCGGATCCGGGTCCTCCCCGTTACACCCCTCCCCCCTTTGATTCTCCCGATCGGGGAGAGGAAAACGAGAGAGATAGTCAGCGCTAGCGTTGTCCTTCCCTTTTCTGTGAAGCACTTGGAAGGCAAAAGGTTGCAGAGATAGGAACCACCGCATCACCCTAGGATTGTTAGAGGCGTTGCGGCTCATCCATTGCAGTGGTGCATGATCGGTATACAGCGTAAATGGGTTTCCCTTCAGGTAATACCGTAGTTTGTCTATCGCCCACTTGATGGCGAGGCACTCCTTTTCGATCGTGGGGTACCTCACCTCCCTGGGAAAAAGTTTGCGGCTGATAAACAGAATTGGGTGTTCTATCCCCTTTTCAGATATTTGTGACAATACAGCCCCTATCCCGAAATCAGAGGCGTCCGTGTGGAGGATGAAGGGCTTGGAGAAATCGGGGGAGGAGAGTACTGGGCTAGTGGTGATTACTTCTTTTAGGGTTTTGAAGGCCCTCCACATCTCAGGGGTAGGTTTTTGGAGATCGGTTTTATGTGTCTGTTTCTTAAGGGTGTCAGTCAGTGGGGCTGCTATGTCCGAGACGGAGGGTATGAATCTGCGATAATACCCCACCAACCCCAAGAAGGCCCACATGTCCCTGATGCTAGTGGGAAAAGGGGTGTCTGCAATGGCTCGGACTTTCTCTATTTGAGGTTCAATGACCCGATGGCCTAACACATACCCCAGGTACTTCACTTTTTGAAAGCCGATCCGTGATTTTTTAGAGTTGATGTGTAAACCCGCGTTTGTTAACTGTAGGAGAATGGTTTCCAGGTGTCGTAGGTGGGTCTCCCAGTCGGGGCTGAAAATGATTATATCGTCCAGATAGGCTGAACTGTATTTCTGGTGTTCACGAAGTACTTCGTTCATCAGTCTTTGGAACGTCGCGGGGGCTCCGTGCAATCCGAAGGGGAGAACTGTGAACTCGTAGAGTCCGTCAGGGGTGGCAAACGCAGTTTTCTTGCGGTCTTCTTCTCGCAGAAGCACCTGCCAGTACCCCTTCGTGAGGTCAAGGGTGCTGATATACTGGGCCTCTCCTAGTTTCTCGATCAATTCGTCAATTCTTGGGATGGGATACGCATCGAACGATGAGACAGCGTTCAGGGCCCTGAAGTCCATGCAGAACCTACTGCTCCCGTCTGGTTTAGGCACCATCCCGATTGGCGAGGACCATTCACTTCTGGATGGGCGTATCACTCCTAGTTTGAGCATTTCCCTCACCTCTCGGCTTATGGCTTCTCTTTTTGTGGCAGGTATTCTGTACGGTCGTTGTTTCACGATGGTACCTTTAGGTGTCTCGATTCGATGTTCTGCCAATCTCGTCGAGCCGGGCATGTCAGAAAAGATGGAGGAGTAGCGACTAAGGACTCTCTGTAGTCCTTCCTGTTGTCCCTGGTACAAGTCCTCGTTGATGACGAGATGGTCTACCGTGGTCTCACTTTTGTTTTCCTTGGCGGTAGTGGAATAGGCCGACAGGGGAGGTGTTCCTAGCCACTTCTTTAGTAGATTGATGTGGAATATTTGGGTTTTCCTTCCTGTCATTCGTAGCCGGTAGGTGGTTTTGCCGATGGTTTCTATGACCTGGTAGGGGCCTTGCCACTCGGTGTGAAACCTCTTGGTGGTTGATGGTAACAACACTAGGGCCCAGTCGTTCACATCAAGTCTTCTCCACTTCTTCCCCTTGTCGTACTGGGTTCTTTGTTTCGTCTGGCTCCTTTCCAGCTGTGAGTAAGCCAATTCACGTATCTTCCCCAACTGGTTCTTGAGATTCTGGCTGTATTCTAGCAAAGTCTTCGTGTCTCGGGATGGTTCTGCCTCCCAGTATTCTTTCGTCATCTCTAGGAGACTCTGTGGCTGTCTTCCGTACAGCATTTCGAAAGATGAGCAGCCAAGACTGCTATGGGTTTGGCCTCTAATGACATATAGTGCCAGGGGTAGTAACATGTCCCAGTCTGTTCTGTTGGCTGTGAGCATCTTCTTTAATATGCTCTTTAGTGTACCGTTGTAGCGTTCCACGAGACCATCGGTCTGTGGGTGATAAATTGAGGTCCGGATTTGGTGGAGGTCCAAGAGGAGGCACACTTCCTTCATCACGCGGGACATAAAGGGAGTCCCTTGGTCGGTAAGGACTTCCTTGGGGAAGCCTACTCTGGAAAAGAGTTCCATAAACTTTTCAGCAATGTTCTTGGAAGTGGGGGATTTCAAGGGGAAGGCTTCGGGGAACCTGGTGGCATAATCCACAATAACCAGGGCATATTGGTTTCCCCTCCGAGTCTTTGGGAGAGGTCCGATGAGGTCCATTGCCACCCTCTCAAACGGGGTCCCAATGATTGGCAAGGGTTGCAATGGTATAGCCGGAGGTCTATGTATGTTTTTTTGTTGACATACGTCACAGGTCTGGCAGTGTTTCATGATGTCCTGATATACTCCTGGCCAATAGAAATTCCGCAGAATATTCTGTGTGGTCTTTTCGCTGCCCGTGTGACCTGCGAGGAGGTGGGTGTGGGCGTAGAACATTACCTGGTCCCTGAAGCATACTGGAACAAGGAGTTGCTTGGGCTCTTCTTGCTTCCCTTGTCTGTAAAGGAGCTCATCTTGTATCACGAAATGCGGGTACCTGGGGCTTGGGTTATCCTGGTCGGCATGGGCCTGTTCCCATGCGTTGAACAAGGTGGAGTCGTTGGCTTGGGCGAACCTGAAACTACGGTCACCTTCCCAGGGATCAGGGGCTGTGAGTACCTTTGTGGGGCCGGGACACCCTTTGTTCAGGGTTTCGGAGAAGAGGTCTAGGAAGTGGGGATTGTCGGTCCCTATAATAAGCTCTTCGGGGAGGGTTATTCAGTATCCCCACCTTAACCACTATGGCTCGCCCCCCTTCCAGCTCTAAAGGGATATATGCTACCGGATAACTCTTTATATCGCCATGAACACACTTGATATAAACAAGGGCTTCTGGCATTACCTGGGGGATACTCACAAACCGTCCCTGTATCACCGACTGTTTGCACCCTGAGTCTAACAGAGCCTTGACCTTCCTCCCGTTAACTTGGACACTCACGTGGTAAGCCCCTCCTAGTTCCGCTGAGTACATAACGGCACGGGGTAGATACCCGACCTCCATCGGCTCCTCCTGGGTCCTCTTCTGGGGGCACAACCGGGCAATGTGGCCCCAGGCGCCACAGTCGAAGCATTGAGGGCCTCTGAATGTAGCAACCTCGGGGTTCGGGAGCCTAGGACCAGGAAGACCGGGGTGGGGGGGTCGTGGTTTGCGTTCGATCCATATTGGGGCTCTGCTGCCTCTCTCGGGCTCCGTAGAGTGCAGGCGGGGTTGAGCCCGCGCGAACGTAGAGGCCATTTCTATTGCTTGAACAGTGGTCAAGTTGGAGTGCTGCCTTAACCACCGCTGTGTCCCGAAGGGCAGCGCCTCGAGGTACTGCTCAAGGTAGATTTTGTCCATTATCGCATCCTTGGAGCTCTGAGCGGGTGTTAGCCATTTGTCCGCCGCAGATTTCAATCGGAAGAACAATGTCAGAAGCAGAGTTTTCCCTCCAAGCGTGAAAACGCCATGTAGCTGACGCATGCGCAGTTCAAATTCCTGGGTTAGCAGCCATCTTAAAACACCCTTGGGTTATTCGTTAGTAGAACACATAGTCAAGCTTCCCCTATTTGTAAATATATGAAATGTAGTGCAAAATTAGTAATACAAACATTATTATTACTTTGTTACAAGATTATATAAGAGGATTGCTTCCGAGCAAGTCTCTTTTATACGAGTCCTTGCTCCATCATTGTCTCCCACTCTTATACTTACAACACTTATATGCTGTTATTATTACTAATACTATTGTTGCTATAGAAACAATGGGCATTATTATTTTTCCTAATAGACTACTTCTAAAGGTAGAAAACCATTTACCTATAGAGGAGAAACTTCTACCAAGTCTCTCCCAAACACCGTCAACCTCTAGTTGGGTCAAAACTCTTCATGTAATTACATAATATTCCTTCCTTCTGGCTGTTTTTTTCTCTTGATTTTCAGTTTCCTCAGATTCTTCTTTTTCAACGATAACTTCTCTTTCAACTCACTTCCTTCTGGTTCAAATACGGTTTCACTCATTTCAGCTTCAGCTGGAAGTTCACTCTCTTTTGGATCATCAGTGAACTCACTTCTTTCTGGTTCAGCAGCAGTCTTCGAAACCCCAGAATCTTGTGCCCGCTCTACTTGACTTGTGCTCTGCTGTTCACCATCTGCATGTTCGTCTGAATCTGTCACTCTAGATTAATCCGCTTCACACACTTCCGCCACTGGTCTTTTATTTTGATTCACCAGTTGAGGCTCTTTCTGTCTTTCAGGTGGATCTAGAGTTCTTTTATTGTGGCTCGCGTGAATTCAATTTGTCAAGCCAACACTAGGTCGGTGCCACCTGGGTTATAAACATGATTTTCTTACGTTATTCTTGATGTAAACCCATTCACCAGGACTCAAATCATGGGCTTTATTCCGATGTATTGTTGTGGCATCTTCTCCAACCTGGTGAGACACAGAACGTACCAGTTCAGCCAATCCGCTGCAATAGTCAAGCTCCAGATCATCAGATATACTCATTAGTTTGTTCGCTGGTATATATGCCTGTCTCATCGCTCAACCCATTCGGATTTTATGGGAACTCAATCCAGTGTTTTTGTCAGGAATGCTTCTCAGACTTATCAGCACAAGGGGTAAAGCGTCAGGCCATTTCAGTGATCTTTTCCTAATCTAGATTTTATAGTGCCATTGATTTACTCAACCACTCTAGATGCTTCAGGGAGATAGGCACAATGCAGCTTCTGTTCAATATTTAATGCTGCACAAATCAGATGAATTATCTTATCATTAAAATGAGTTCCTCTATCTATCTCCAGAGTGACTGGAATTCCAAATCTTGGGATCAGTTCTCTCAAAAGTAGTTTAGCTACTGTAAGGCTGTCACTCCTTCTCGTGGGGTAGGTCTTCACCCAACAAGAGAACAAACAAACAATGACTAGCACATATTTAAGCCTGTTGCAAGGGGGAAGCTCGATAAAATCAAGCTGAAGTTGGGTAAATGGATTTCCTGCTCTCCCAATTCTTCCCCAACTGCCAACTGTCTTTCAGCCGGGGTTCTGCTGCTGACAGATAATGCACCTCTGGCAAAGGCTCTCTGCAATGACTCTGAGCTTCGGATTATACCATGTCTGCTTGAAGAGTCTGATCATTGCATCTCTTCCAATATGTGCATGTCCATGGTTAACTCTGGCCATATGGTTAAGTAAAGAATCTGGTAATACTGGTCTTTCATCCTGATAAACCCTTAATTAATCTTCTGCTCTTTTTCTACAGCCTGTAAGTTTCCAAAGCTCCTTTTCCTCATCACTTGCCCCTTCTTCCATCTGCCTCACTTCATCCCAAGTTTCAAATGTTGTTGTGTACATAAGATGGCATTCGGTATTTCCTCTTTCAATTGATCTGTTTAACACCTTGGCTGTGGCGTGAATTCCGCCGCGGTGCTAGGCATTCCATTCGTGTGGCGGGGTTTGGACGCCCACCGCCCTTCGTGCGCACACGCTCACCATGACTCATGACGGCTGGGGTCCGTTATGAGCACGGAAGGGGTTAAAGCCATGGTATTTCATGCACAATAAAGTGCAATTTGGTCTGCATATCTGATACCCTTCGTCACATAATCATCCCCTGTTTTATGTGCGGCACATTTGACTACTGCAATTCTTTTGGGCAATTGTAAAGCTTCCAATAACTCTTTTACAAATTTACCATTTGGAATAGGGCAACCTGAGGAAGTCGGAAATCCCCTTTGGATCCATAGCTGGCCGAAATCATGTACAATTCTGAATCCATATTACCTGTCTGTGAATATTGTTACTTTCAAGGTTTTGGCAACTTTGCATGCTCTAGTCAGAGCTTTCAGCTCAGCTATTTTGGGTGGAGTTTACTACTTTCAGACAGGATGCTTCAATAACTTCTTCGAGGGTGCAAACAGCATAGGCAGTGCATAATTCACCTCTTTCATTCCTCAGACATGACCCATCAACAAACATCTCACAATCTGATTCTTCAAAGGGACTATCCTCTATATCTGGCCTAGGCTTGGTGCCTAACTCTGTCACATCCAGACAATCATGATCCGCTTCCTCTCTCACTTCCTCACAGTGAGAATTAGGCAACAAGTTGCCGGATTCACAGTAGTGCACCTGACTACAGTCACATTTTCTGTACCAAGAATAACCCTTTCATACTTAGTCAGCCGACTGGAAGTAAGGTACTGGGTCCTGGTGCGAGTCAAAAGAATCTCAACAGAATGCGGCACATACACTTTGACTCGGTAACCGATCACAATCGGTTCACTCTGTTCCAGACTCACACAAATAGCTGCTACTGCTTTCAAACATCCTGGTAATGCTGCAGCCAAATCGAAAGTAGCTGAAAGATATGCTACTGGACGTCGTGCCATTCCATGTTTCTGAGTTAGGACTGAAAGTGCACATCTATCTTTCTCACAACAGTACAATGCAAATTCTTTGGTATAATCTGGCATTCCTAGTGGAGGCACTCGACATAGACTGCGTCTCAATTTTATAAAAGCATCCATACATTCGTAATCCAAAACAATCAGATCTTTCACATCCTTTCGTGTCAATTTTTGTGGAGGTTTTGAAATCAGTGAGAAACCACATATCCACTGACAACAGTATACAACCATTCCCAGAAACATTCATACTTCTTTCTGAGTTTTGGGTGGACTCATCTGTTTGATCACACTGATTCTCTCTGGAGTTGCTTTTCAAACTCCCTTTTCTATTTTGTATCCAAGATACTGTACTTCCTGTTTACAAAATTGCAACATTGCTGGGGACACTTTGTGTCCACCTTCATCCAGATTGTTCAATAGGACAATTATGTCTGTCACACATGCTTCTCGAGTTTTTGATGCCACCAATAGGTCATCAATATATTGAAGCAAACCCGAATTTCCTGGCATGACTAGAGTCTCCAGACATTTCTTCAAGATCTGTGTACCCTTGAGGCACTATACCAAAACACGGTCTCCAAACCGGAAAGCAAACAAATACTGGCTTTACGGATGCGAAGGAATCGAAAAGAATGCTTGGCACAAATCAATTACTGTTTACCATTCAGCATCACATGGAATTTGATAAAGAATCACTGCTGGATTTGGCACTACTGGACAACAGGGCACTAGAATTTTGTTAATTTTATGTAAATCTTGCACTAGATTCCTTGTTCAATCATTTGATCAATTACTAGAGTAAATCCTGCAATCACTTCCGGACTCATCTTGTACTGAGGTGTGTTCGGATACATAGCATCACCCTTCACTATTACGTGAATCAGATCTACTTTTGTCATTAGGCCAATTTCTTTTCCTGTAAAATCCGACACATCTGGATTCACTACACTCTTTAATTCTTCAGGCAGATTCTCTTCTGTGAGAATTGAAAACAACTCATCCACTTCTGTCCCTTGCTTTGCTAACATCATCTTGAATTCTACATCTTCATCCGGGGTCTGAAATGCAATACCATCTTGTGTACAATAGATGGTGCAGTTCATTTTACATAACACATCTCATCCAAAGAGATTTACTGGGCTTGAGTCACACACCACAAACTGATGCATGTCTTTGAAGTTTCCAACATGAACTTCTATTGGGGTTGTGACTGGCGTTTTAATATGTTTATTCGAGACTCCTACAACTTGGATAGTTTCTCCCGAGAGGGGTAGGTTTGGAATTTCAGCTGCTCTCACAGTAGAACGGGTAGCACCAGTGTCCACTAAGAATGTAATATCATTACCTTCCACCTTTCCGTCAACAAATGGACCTGACTGATCTACCGCTAAGGTTGCGGCAAGTACGCACTCTTCCTCCCCCCTCAGGCACCGTCATTGAGATGAGTCTGAATCATTCCCATTGCATTGCACCCAATACTGCGGAATCACACCTTAATTCTTACCCAGTTGGTCACCTCCGAGATATCCAGTGTTCGCACTGTACCTCAGCAATTAAGCATTCACATTATTTTGCATGGGAGCTTGTGGCACCTGTAACTGTTGAGTAACTATCTGCTGCTGCTGTTGATTTACACCCACCTCATTCTGCATCTGTGGAATTAAATTTTGATTTCCCCGTTACACTTTTAGCAGATCTACACTTATTCCTCCAATGTCCAATCTTTCTACACACATGACAAGGAACTTTCTTAATAGCTTCTTCTTTACTCGTCCTCCCCTTTCCTTTACTTCCGCTGTAGTTTTGTCTATTCTGACTACTTGCCTGATTAATAGTTTGAAGGTTATTATTTGCTTCCTGCTGTTCTGCCACTTTCACCTGTGCCCACATATTTTTCTCCTTTAACTTTTTATGTCTGGATTCAATATCATCACTACAATATTTAGCAAACCTCAAGATTTCATCCATCGTTTTGCTTTGCCAAATGTAGTTGAATCATAATACTAATTTCTGGTCTTAATCCAAACACAAAACAATACATAAAATGTCCCATCCCATATCTTTATCTACAATATTCTCAAATCCACTATATTGTTTAAATACTTGCAACAACCGTTCATAGTAGGCATGAACTGACTCTTTTAGTTCTTGAATGGTTCTGTCAATTTTAAACCAATCTGCTTCTTTCGGGGAAATTTTCCTTTTCAGAAACGTGATCACCTGATTGTACTTCTTCATCACCTCCTCTGATGAAGCACCTGTGTTAGCATCTCTGGGATATTCATCCTTGGGCCAGTCACAGTGATCTTACACTCTGTCCATAAATCAGCTGGTACGACAATCTCAAACAACCCATCTAAATCATTTAGCAGAACTTTCGAGACCTTTACAAACCTTTCTACCTGTTTGTACCATTCAATGGGTTTCTCTCTCAGTCTGGGAAAATAATTTGTAAAAGATAATATATCCTGTCTTGACCAAGGAACATGAACATATCTGCCACCTGGTACTTCTCATCAGATACGCCCTTTCAAACTGTTCTGTTTTTTTCATGGGAAACATGGATGCTCCTTTGCTAGCTGCTTCTTCCTTCTTTTTCGCCCACCTAACTTTCCAGCGATCCACATCTCCCCATTTCTTCAAAATAGTCATTATGTCCTTTATCTGTAACCTTCTTCCAGAAGCAATAAAACTTTCTAGGTCCTTGTCAGTGAAAGCCAACCTCCAAGATTTCTGCAATACATTCGACTTTTCTTAATCTACTCTATACTCACTAGCAGCTTCGAATATTTTCTCATGTAAATTCTTTGCCCTTCAAGTAATACTTTTGCTCAAAAACAATTCGTCATCACAATACGTACCTAATCTATCTGGATTTATTGTTCCAATAATCATCCCTTCTAAATCAACTTTCAACGGACTCACATTTATACTCCGTGGTTGAGGTTTCGTCCTCGTCATTTCTTTTATCCAATTATTTATTTCTTCTAGTGATGAACCTGCTGCATTCAAATTCAACTGATTCAATTTCTGAACCTGTTCTAACCTGACCTTATTCAACAATTTGACTTCATTTTCTTTCACTACTTTCGCTATTTCCGAGACTTGCGGAGTCAATGGAGTTCCCAATTGTGGGGCACTTTGAGTCACCACCCCTAAATTCTCTTCACAAGGGGAAAGTATTTTGTTCATAATGACCTCTATCAGTTCATCATCATCAGAATCATTCATATCACCTCTTACGTTTGGAATTTCTATATGGTTTCTTTTTTCCTTACATTTTCCTCCAGTTTGCTCTTCAACTGTGAAATACTTGGTAACCCTTCTGTTACCACAGCTCTCCTCCATCTTTAAAGCTTTTCTTCCCTACTCTCAAAAGGGTATCTGAACATCATACTGCTGTAACCCCTGTTACCAATTCTATATTTTTTTCTCTCAAAGGCTTCCACTTCCCATTCTTCCAATGCTTCGTATTGAGTTAATCTAGGGTTTGGGACTAATTAATTCATTTGATTTTTCAAATTCTGCAATATCCTAACATTAAATATACCATGTTGGGGAAAAGCTAAAACACCATCACCCTTTGTATACTCTATCCAATTTTTCAACCACATACACATATGATATCCTCGTTCCAACATCATAAAACAAGCATTAGAAATGCAATCGGGCTCGGATTTATTTGAGTTTGAACTAATGGCATTGTAAATGCCAATGTATTGTTGCTATGTGTTATGGAGTGTGTTCGTGTGGTGTGTACTGCCAGTGATCTCCTTGTGAGTGTGAGAATATTGCACCGTTACTGCCTGTGATGTCCTTCTTGTGAGTGTGAGAAGCTTGCACCTCTGCTGCCTGTGGTCTCCTTTTGAGCGTAAGAAGCTTGCACTGCTGCTGCCTGTGATGTCGTTCTTGTGAGTGGGAGAAGATTGCACCTCAGCTGCCTGTGGTCTCCTTGTGAGTGTAAGAAGCTTGCACAGCTGCTGCCTGTGATGTCCTACTCACTACTCTACTCTACTCACTACTCTACTCACTACTCTGCACTCACTACTCACTACTCTACTCACTACTTTACTCACTACTCTGCACTCACTACTCACTACTCTACTCACTACTCTGCACTCACTACTCACTACTCTACTCACTACTCTACTCACTACTCACTACTCTGCACTCACTACTCACTACTCTACTCACTACTCACTACTCTACTAACTACTCTACTCACTACTCTACTCACTACTCACTACTCTACTCACTACTCTACTCACTACTTACTACTCTGTACTCCCTACTCACTACTCTGCACTCACTACTCTACTCACTACTCTCCACTCACTACTCTACTCACTACTCACTACTCTACTTTCTACTCACTACTCTACTCACTACTCACTACTCTACTCACTACTCACTACTCTACTCACTACTCACTACTCTACTCACTACTCACTACTCACTTCTCTACTCACTACTCTGCACTCACTACTCTACTCACTACTCACTACTCTCCACTCACTACTCTACTCACTACTCACTACTCTACTCGCTACTCACTACTCTACTCACTACTCACTACTCACTTCTCTACTCACTACTCTGCACTCACTACTTTACTCACTACTCTACTCTACTCACCTCACTACTCTACTCACTACTCTACTCACTACTCACTACTCTGCACTCACTACTCACTACTCTACTCACTACTCTACTCACTACTCTACTCACTACTCACTACTCTGCACTCACTACTCACTACTCTACTCATTACTCACTACTCTACTCACTACTCTACTCACTACTCACTACACTACTCACTACTCTACTCACTACTCTACTCACTACTCTACTCACTACTCACTACTCTTCACTCACTACTCACTACTCTGCTCACTACTCACTACTCTACTCACTACACTACTCTACTCACTACTCACTTCTCTACTCACTACTTTCTACTGATTACTCTACTCACTACTCTACTCACTACTCACTACTCTACTCACTACTCACTTCTCTACTCACTACTCTGCACTCACTACTTTACTCACTACTCTACTCACCTCACTACTCTACTCACTACTCACTACTCTACGCACTACTCACTACTCTACTCACTACTCTGCACTCACTACTCACTACTCTACTCACTACTCTACTCACTACTCACTTCTCTACTCACTACTCTGCACTCACTACTTTACTCACTACTCTACTCACCTCACTACTCTACTCACTACTCTACTCACTACTCACTACTCTACTCACTACTCACTACTCTGCATTCACTACTCACTACTCTACTCACTACTCTACTCACTACTCACCACTCACTACTCACTACTCTACTCCTCACTACTCACTACTCACTACTCACTACTCACTTCTCTACTCACTACTCTGCACTCACTACTTTACTCACTACTCTACTCACCTCACTACTCTACTCACTACTCTACTCACTACTGACTACTCTACTCACTACTCTGCACTCACTACTCACCTCACTACTCTACTCACTACTCTACTCACTACTCTACTCACTACTCACTACTCTGCACTCACTACTCACTACTCTACTCATTACTCACTACTCTACTCACTACTCTACTCACTACTCACTACACTACTCACTACTCTACTCACTACTCTACTCACTACTCTACTCACTACTCACTACTCTTCACTCACTACTCACTACTCTGCTCACTACTCACTACTCTACTCACTACTCTACTCACTACTCACTTCTCTACTCACTACTTTCTACTGATTACTCTACTCACTACTCTACTCACTACTCACTACTCTACTCACTACTCACTTCTCTACTCACTACTCTGCACTCACTACTTTACTCACTACTCTACTCACCTCACTACTCTACTCACTACTCACTACTCTACGCACTACTCACTACTCTACTCACTACTCTGCACTCACTACTCACTACTCTACTCACTACTCTACTCACTACTCACTTCTCTACTCACTACTCTGCACTCACTACTTTACTCACTACTCTACTCACCTCACTACTCTACTCACTACTCTACTCACTACTCACTACTCTACTCACTACTCACTACTCTGCATTCACTACTCACTACTCTACTCACTACTCTACTCACTACTCACCACTCACTACTCACTACTCTACTCCTCACTACTCACTACTCACTACTCACTACTCACTTCTCTACTCACTACTCTGCACTCACTACTTTACTCACTACTCTACTCACCTCACTACTCTACTCACTACTCTACTCACTACTGACTACTCTACTCACTACTCTGCACTCACTACTCACCTCACTACTCTACTCACTACTCTACTCACTACTCACTACTCTGCACTCACTACTCACTACTCTGCACTCACTACTCACTACTCTGCACTTACTACTCTCTACTCTACTCACTACTCTACTCACTACTCTGCACTCACTACTCACTACTCTACTCACTACTCTACTCACTACTCTGCACTCACTACTCACTACTCTACTCACTACTCTACTCACTACTCTGCACTCACTACTCACTACTCTACTCACTACTCTACTCACTACTCACTACTCTACTCACTACTCACTACTCTACTCACTACTCACTACTCTGCACTCACTACTCACTACTCTGCACTCACTACTCTACTCACTACTCACTACTCTACTCACTACTCACTACTCTACACTCACTACTCACTACTCTGCACTCACTACTCACCTCACTACTCTACTCACTACTCTACTCACTACTCTACTCACTACTCACTACTCTGCACTCACTACTCACTACTCTACTCATTACTCACTACTCTACTCACTACTCTACTCACTACTCACTACACTACTCACTACTCTACTCACTACTCTACTCACTACTCTACTCACTACTCACTACTCTTCACTCACTACTCACTACTCTGCTCACTACTCACTACTCTACTCACTACTCTACTCACTACTCACTTCTCTACTCACTACTTTCTACTGATTACTCTACTCACTACTCTACTCACTACTCACTACTCTACTCACTACTCACTTCTCTACTCACTACTCTGCACTCACTACTTTACTCACTACTCTACTCACCTCACTACTCTACTCACTACTCACTACTCTACGCACTACTCACTACTCTACTCACTACTCTACTCACTACTCACTACTCTCCACTCACTACTCTACTCACTACTCACTACTCTACTCGCTACTCACTACTCTACTCACTACTCACTACTCACTTCTCTACTCACTACTCTGCACTCACTACTTTACTCACTACTCTACTCTACTCACTACTCACTACTCTACTCACTACTCTACTCACTACTTACTACTCTGTACTCCCTACTCACTACTCTGCACTCACTACTCTACTCACTACTCTCCACTCACTACTCTACTCACTACTCACTACTCTACTTTCTACTCACTACTCTACTCACTACTCACTACTCTACTCACTACTCACTACTCTACTCACTACTCACTACTCTACTCACTACTCACTACTCACTTCTCTACTCACTACTCTGCACTCACTACTCTACTCACTACTCACTACTCTCCACTCACTACTCTACTCACTACTCACTACTCTACTCGCTACTCACTACTCTACTCACTACTCACTACTCACTTCTCTACTCACTACTCTGCACTCACTACTTTACTCACTACTCTACTCTACTCACCTCACTACTCTACTCACTACTCTACTCACTACTCACTACTCTGCACTCACTACTCACTACTCTACTCACTACTCTACTCACTACTCTACTCACTACTCACTACTCTGCACTCACTACTCACTACTCTACTCATTACTCACTACTCTACTCACTACTCTACTCACTACTCACTACACTACTCACTACTCTACTCACTACTCTACTCACTACTCTACTCACTACTCACTACTCTTCACTCACTACTCACTACTCTGCTCACTACTCACTACTCTACTCACTACACTACTCTACTCACTACTCACTTCTCTACTCACTACTTTCTACTGATTACTCTACTCACTACTCTACTCACTACTCACTACTCTACTCACTACTCACTTCTCTACTCACTACTCTGCACTCACTACTTTACTCACTACTCTACTCACCTCACTACTCTACTCACTACTCACTACTCTACGCACTACTCACTACTCTACTCACTACTCTGCAATCACTACTCACTACTCTACTCACTACTCTACTCACTACTCACTTCTCTACTCACTACTCTGCACTCACTACTTTACTCACTACTCTACTCACCTCACTACTCTACTCACTACTCTACTCACTACTCACTACTCTACTCACTACTCACTACTCTGCATTCACTACTCACTACTCTACTCACTACTCTACTCACTACTCACCACTCACTACTCACTACTCTACTCCTCACTACTCACTACTCACTACTCACTACTCACTTCTCTACTCACTACTCTGCACTCACTACTTTACTCACTACTCTACTCACCTCACTACTCTACTCACTACTCTACTCACTACTGACTACTCTACTCACTACTCTGCACTCACTACTCACCTCACTACTCTACTCACTACTCTACTCACTACTCTACTCACTACTCACTACTCTGCACTCACTACTCACTACTCTACTCATTACTCACTACTCTACTCACTACTCTACTCACTACTCACTACACTACTCACTACTCTACTCACTACTCTACTCACTACTCTACTCACTACTCACTACTCTTCACTCACTACTCACTACTCTGCTCACTACTCACTACTCTACTCACTACTCTACTCACTACTCACTTCTCTACTCACTACTTTCTACTGATTACTCTACTCACTACTCTACTCACTACTCACTACTCTACTCACTACTCACTTCTCTACTCACTACTCTGCACTCACTACTTTACTCACTACTCTACTCACCTCACTACTCTACTCACTACTCACTACTCTACGCACTACTCACTACTCTACTCACTACTCTGCACTCACTACTCACTACTCTACTCACTACTCTACTCACTACTCACTTCTCTACTCACTACTCTGCACTCACTACTTTACTCACTACTCTACTCACCTCACTACTCTACTCACTACTCTACTCACTACTCACTACTCTACTCACTACTCACTACTCTGCATTCACTACTCACTACTCTACTCACTACTCTACTCACTACTCACCACTCACTACTCACTACTCTACTCCTCACTACTCACTACTCACTACTCACTACTCACTTCTCTACTCACTACTCTGCACTCACTACTTTACTCACTACTCTACTCACCTCACTACTCTACTCACTACTCTACTCACTACTGACTACTCTACTCACTACTCTGCACTCACTACTCACCTCACTACTCTACTCACTACTCTACTCACTACTCACTACTCTGCACTCACTACTCACTACTCTGCACTCACTACTCACTACTCTGCACTTACTACTCTCTACTCTACTCACTACTCTACTCACTACTCTGCACTCACTACTCACTACTCTACTCACTACTCTACTCACTACTCTGCACTCACTACTCACTACTCTACTCACTACTCTACTCACTACTCTACTCACTACTCTGCACTCACTACTCACTACTCTACTCACTACTCTACTCACTACTCACTACTCTACTCACTACTCACTACTCTACTCACTACTCACTACTCTGCACTCACTACTCACTACTCTGCACTCACTACTCTACTCACTACTCACTACTCTACTCACTACTCACTACTCTACACTCACTACTCACTACTCTGCACTGACTACTCACCTCACTACTCTACTCACTACTCTACTCACTACTCTACTCACTACTCACTACTCTGCACTCACTACTCACTACTCTACTCATTACTCACTACTCTACTCACTACTCTACTCACTACTCACTACACTACTCACTACTCTACTCACTACTCTACTCACTACTCTACTCACTACTCACTACTCTTCACTCACTACTCACTACTCTGCTCACTACTCACTACTCTACTCACTACTCTACTCACTACTCACTTCTCTACTCACTACTTTCTACTGATTACTCTACTCACTACTCTACTCACTACTCACTACTCTACTCACTACTCACTTCTCTACTCACTACTCTGCACTCACTACTTTACTCACTACTCTACTCACCTCACTACTCTACTCACTACTCACTACTCTACGCACTACTCACTACTCTACTCACTACTCTACTCACTACTCACTACTCTCCACTCACTACTCTACTCACTACTCACTACTCTACTCGCTACTCACTACTCTACTCACTACTCACTACTCACTTCTCTACTCACTACTCTGCACTCACTACTTTACTCACTACTCTACTCTACTCACCTCACTACTCTACTCACTACTCTACTCACTACTCACTACTCTGCACTCACTACTCACTACTCTACTCACTACTCTACTCACTACTCTACTCACTACTCACTACTCTGCACTCACTACTCACTACTCTACTCATTACTCACTACTCTACTCACTACTCTACTCACTACTCACTACACTACTCACTACTCTACTCACTACTCTACTCACTACTCTACTCACTACTCACTACTCTTCACTCACTACTCACTACTCTGCTCACTACTCACTACTCTACTCACTACACTACTCTACTCACTACTCACTTCTCTACTCACTACTTTCTACTGATTACTCTACTCACTACTCTACTCACTACTCACTACTCTACTCACTACTCACTTCTCTACTCACTACTCTGCACTCACTACTTTACTCACTACTCTACTCACCTCACTACTCTACTCACTACTCACTACTCTACGCACTACTCACTACTCTACTCACTACTCTGCACTCACTACTCACTACTCTACTCACTACTCTACTCACTACTCACTTCTCTACTCACTACTCTGCACTCACTACTTTACTCACTACTCTACTCACCTCACTACTCTACTCACTACTCTACTCACTACTCACTACTCTACTCACTACTCACTACTCTGCACTCACTACTCACTACTCTACTCATTACTCACTACTCTACTCACTACTCTACTCACTACTCACTACACTACTCACTACTCTACTCACTACTCTACTCACTACTCTACTCACTACTCACTACTCTTCACTCACTACTCACTACTCTGCTCACTACTCACTACTCTACTCACTACTCTACTCACTACTCACTTCTCTACTCACTACTTTCTACTGATTACTCTACTCACTACTCTACTCACTACTCACTACTCTACTCACTACTCACTTCTCTACTCACTACTCTGCACTCACTACTTTACTCACTACTCTACTCACCTCACTACTCTACTCACTACTCACTACTCTACGCACTACTCACTACTCTACTCACTACTCTACTCACTACTCACTACTCTCCACTCACTACTCTACTCACTACTCACTACTCTACTCGCTACTCACTACTCTACTCACTACTCACTACTCACTTCTCTACTCACTACTCTGCACTCACTACTTTACTCACTACTCTACTCTACTCACCTCACTACTCTACTCACTACTCTACTCACTACTCACTACTCTGCACTCACTACTCACTACTCTACTCACTACTCTACTCACTACTCTACTCACTACTCACTACTCTGCACTCACTACTCACTACTCTACTCATTACTCACTACTCTACTCACTACTCTACTCACTACTCACTACACTACTCACTACTCTACTCACTACTCTACTCACTACTCTACTCACTACTCACTACTCTTCACTCACTACTCACTACTCTGCTCACTACTCTGCACTCACTACTCACTACTCTACTCACTACTCTACTCACTACTCACTACTCTGCACTCACTACTCACTACTCTACTCACTACTCACTACTCTACTAACTACTCTACTCACTACTCTACTCACTACTCACTACTCTACTCACTACTCTACTCACTACTTACTACTCTGTACTCCCTACTCACTACTCTGCACTCACTACTCTACTCACTACTCTCCACTCACTACTCTACTCACTACTCACTACTCTACTTTCTACTCACTACTCTACTCACTACTCACTACTCTACTCACTACTCACTACTCTACTCACTACTCACTACTCTACTCACTACTCACTACTCACTTCTCTACTCACTACTCTGCACTCACTACTCTACTCACTACTCACTACTCTCCACTCACTACTCACTACTCTGCACTCACTACTCTACTCACTACTCACTACTCTACTCACTACTCACTACTCTACACTCACTACTCACTACTCTGCACTCACTACTCACCTCACTACTCTACTCACTACTCTACTCACTACTCTACTCACTACTCACTACTCTGCACTCACTACTCACTACTCTACTCATTACTCACTACTCTACTCACTACTCTACTCACTACTCACTACACTACTCACTACTCTACTCACTACTCTACTCACTACTCTACTCACTACTCACTACTCTTCACTCACTACTCACTACTCTGCTCACTACTCACTACTCTACTCACTACTCTACTCACTACTCACTTCTCTACTCACTACTTTCTACTGATTACTCTACTCACTACTCTACTCACTACTCACTACTCTACTCACTACTCACTTCTCTACTCACTACTCTGCACTCACTACTTTACTCACTACTCTACTCACCTCACTACTCTACTCACTACTCACTACTCTACGCACTACTCACTACTCTACTCACTACTCTACTCACTACTCACTACTCTCCACTCACTACTCTACTCACTACTCACTACTCTACTCGCTACTCACTACTCTACTCACTACTCACTACTCACTTCTCTACTCACTACTCTGCACTCACTACTTTACTCACTACTCTACTCTACTCACCTCACTACTCTACTCACTACATTACTCACTACTCACTACTCTGCACTCACTACTCACTACTCTACTCACTACTCTACTCACTACTCTACTCACTACTCACTACTCTGCACTCACTACTCACTACTCTACTCATTACTCACTACTCTACTCACTACTCTACTCACTACTCACTACACTACTCACTACTCTACTCACTACTCTACTCACTACTCTACTCACTACTCACTACTCTTCACTCACTACTCACTACTCTGCTCACTACTCACTACTCTACTCACTACACTACTCTACTCACTACTCACTTCTCTACTCACTACTTTCTACTGATTACTCTACTCACTACTCTACTCACTACTCACTACTCTACTCACTACTCACTTCTCTACTCACTACTCTGCACTCACTACTTTACTCACTACTCTACTCACCTCACTACTCTACTCACTACTCACTACTCTACGCACTACTCACTACTCTACTCACTACTCTGCACTCACTACTCACTACTCTACTCACTACTCTACTCACTACTCACTTCTCTACTCACTACTCTGCACTCACTACTTTACTCACTACTCTACTCACCTCACTACTCTACTCACTACTCTACTCACTACTCACTACTCTACTCACTACTCACTACTCTGCACTCACTACTCACTTACTCTACTCATTACTCACTACTCTACTCACTACTCTACTCACTACTCACTACACTACTCACTACTCTACTCACTACTCTACTCACTACTCTACTCACTACTCACTACTCTTCACTCACTACTCACTACTCTGCTCACTACTCACTACTCTACTCACTACTCTACTCACTACTCACTTCTCTACTCACTACTTTCTACTGATTACTCTACTCACTACTCTACTCACTACTCACTACTCTACTCACTACTCACTTCTCTACTCACTACTCTGCACTCACTACTTTACTCACTACTCTACTCACCTCACTACTCTACTCACTACTCACTACTCTACGCACTACTCACTACTCTACTCACTACTCTGCACTCACTACTCACTACTCTACTCACTACTCTACTCACTACTCACTTCTCTACTCACTACTCTGCACTCACTACTTTACTCACTACTCTACTCACCTCACTACTCTACTCACTACTCTACTCACTACTCACTACTCTACTCACTACTCACTACTCTGCATTCACTACTCACTACTCTACTCACTACTCTACTCACTACTCACCACTCACTACTCACTACTCTACTCCTCACTACTCACTACTCACTACTCACTACTCACTTCTCTACTCACTACTCTGCACTCACTACTTTACTCACTACTCTACTCACCTCACTACTCTACTCACTACTCTACTCACTACTGACTACTCTACTCACTACTCTGCACTCACTACTCACCTCACTACTCTACTCACTACTCTATCACTACTCACTACTCTGCACTCACTACTCACTACTCTGCACTCACTACTCACTACTCTGCACTTACTACTCTCTACTCTACTCACTACTCTACTCACTACTCTGCACTCACTACTCACTACTCTACTCACTACTCTACTCACTACTCTGCACTCACTACTCACTACTCTACTCACTACTCTACTCACTACTCTACTCACTACTCTGCACTCACTACTCACTACTCTACTCACTACTCTACTCACTACTCACTACTCTACTCACTACTCACTACTCTACTCACTACTCACTACTCTGCACTCACTACTCACTACTCTGCACTCACTACTCTACTCACTACTCACTACTCTACTCACTACTCACTACTCTACACTCACTACTCACTACTCTGCACTCACTACTCACCTCACTACTCTACTCACTACTCTACTCACTACTCTACTCACTACTCACTACTCTGCACTCACTACTCACTACTCTACTCATTACTCACTACTCTACTCACTACTCTACTCACTACTCACTACACTACTCACTACTCTACTCACTACTCTACTCACTACTCTACTCACTACTCACTACTCTTCACTCACTACTCACTACTCTACTCACTACTCTGCACTCACTACTTTACTCACTACTCTACTCACCTCACTACTCTACTCACTACTCACTACTCTACGCACTACTCACTACTCTACTCACTACTCTGCACTCACTACTCACTACTCTACTCACTACTCTACTCACTACTCACTTCTCTACTCACTACTCTGCACTCACTACTTTACTCACTACTCTACTCACCTCACTACTCTACTCACTACTCTACTCACTACTCACTACTCTACTCACTACTCACTACTCTGCATTCACTACTCACTACTCTACTCACTACTCTACTCACTACTCACCACTCACTACTCACTACTCTACTCCTCACTACTCTACTCACTACTCACTTCTCTACTCACTACTCTGCACTCACTACTTTACTCACTACTCTACTCACCTCACTACTCTACTCACTACTCACTACTCTACGCACTACTCACTACTCTACTCACTACTCTGCACTCACTACTCACTACTCTACTCACTACTCTACTCACTACTCACTTCTCTACTCACTACTCTGCACTCACTACTTTACTCACTACTCTACTCACCTCACTACTCTACTCACTACTCTACTCACTACTCACTACTCTACTCACTACTCACTACTCTGCACTCACTACTCACTACTCTACTCATTACTCACTACTCTACTCACTACTCTACTCACTACTCACTACACTACTCACTACTCTACTCACTACTCTACTCACTACTCTACTCACTACTCACTACTCTTCACTCACTACTCACTACTCTGCTCACTACTCACTACTCTACTCACTACTCTACTCACTACTCACTTCTCTACTCACTACTTTCTACTGATTACTCTACTCACTACTCTACTCACTACTCACTACTCTACTCACTACTCACTTCTCTACTCACTACTCTGCACTCACTACTTTACTCACTACTCTACTCACCTCACTACTCTACTCACTACTCACTACTCTACGCACTACTCACTACTCTACTCACTACTCTGCACTCACTACTCACTACTCTACTCACTACTCTACTCACTACTCACTTCTCTACTCACTACTCTGCACTCACTACTTTACTCACTACTCTACTCACCTCACTACTCTACTCACTACTCTACTCACTACTCACTACTCTACTCACTACTCACTACTCTGCATTCACTACTCACTACTCTACTCACTACTCTACTCACTACTCACCACTCACTACTCACTACTCTACTCCTCACTACTCACTACTCACTACTCACTACTCACTTCTCTACTCACTACTCTGCACTCACTACTTTACTCACTACTCTACTCACCTCACTACTCTACTCACTACTCTACTCACTACTGACTACTCTACTCACTACTCTGCACTCACTACTCACCTCACTACTCTACTCACTACTCTACTCACTACTCACTACTCTGCACTCACTACTCACTACTCTGCACTCACTACTCACTACTCTGCACTTACTACTCTCTACTCTACTCACTACTCTACTCACTACTCTGCACTCACTACTCACTACTCTACTCACTACTCTACTCACTACTCTGCACTCACTACTCACTACTCTACTCACTACTCTACTCACTACTCTACTCACTACTCTGCACTCACTACTCACTACTCTACTCACTACTCTACTCACTACTCACTACTCTACTCACTACTCACTACTCTACTCACTACTCACTACTCTGCACTCACTACTCACTACTCTGCACTCACTACTCTACTCACTACTCACTACTCTACTCACTACTCACTACTCTACACTCACTACTCACTACTCTGCACTCACTACTCACCTCACTACTCTACTCACTACTCTACTCACTACTCTACTCACTACTCACTACTCTGCACTCACTACTCACTACTCTACTCATTACTCACTACTCTACTCACTACTCTACTCACTACTCACTACACTACTCACTACTCTACTCACTACTCTACTCACTACTCTACTCACTACTCACTACTCTTCACTCACTACTCACTACTCTGCTCACTACTCACTACTCTACTCACTACTCTACTCACTACTCACTTCTCTACTCACTACTTTCTACTGATTACTCTACTCACTACTCTACTCACTACTCACTACTCTACTCACTACTCACTTCTCTACTCACTACTCTGCACTCACTACTTTACTCACTACTCTACTCACCTCACTACTCTACTCACTACTCACTACTCTACGCACTACTCACTACTCTACTCACTACTCTACTCACTACTCACTACTCTCCACTCACTACTCTACTCACTACTCACTACTCTACTCGCTACTCACTACTCTACTCACTACTCACTACTCACTTCTCTACTCACTACTCTGCACTCACTACTTTACTCACTACTCTACTCTACTCACCTCACTACTCTACTCACTACTCTACTCACTACTCACTACTCTGCACTCACTACTCACTACTCTACTCACTACTCTACTCACTACTCTACTCACTACTCACTACTCTGCACTCACTACTCACTACTCTACTCATTACTCACTACTCTACTCACTACTCTACTCACTACTCACTACACTACTCACTACTCTACTCACTACTCTACTCACTACTCTACTCACTACTCACTACTCTTCACTCACTACTCACTACTCTGCTCACTACTCACTACTCTACTCACTACACTACTCTACTCACTACTCACTTCTCTACTCACTACTTTCTACTGATTACTCTACTCACTACTCTACTCACTACTCACTACTCTACTCACTACTCACTTCTCTACTCACTACTCTGCACTCACTACTTTACTCACTACTCTACTCACCTCACTACTCTACTCACTACTCACTACTCTACGCACTACTCACTACTCTACTCACTACTCTGCACTCACTACTCACTACTCTACTCACTACTCTACTCACTACTCACTTCTCTACTCACTACTCTGCACTCACTACTTTACTCACTACTCTACTCACCTCACTACTCTACTCACTACTCTACTCACTACTCACTACTCTACTCACTACTCACTACTCTGCATTCACTACTCACTACTCTACTCACTACTCTACTCACTACTCACCACTCACTACTCACTACTCTACTCCTCACTACTCACTACTCACTACTCACTACTCACTTCTCTACTCACTACTCTGCACTCACTACTTTACTCACTACTCTACTCACCTCACTACTCTACTCACTACTCTACTCACTACTGACTACTCTACTCACTACTCTGCACTCACTACTCACCTCACTACTCTACTCACTACTCTACTCACTACTCTACTCACTACTCACTACTCTGCACTCACTACTCACTACTCTACTCATTACTCACTACTCTACTCACTACTCTACTCACTACTCACTACACTACTCACTACTCTACTCACTACTCTACTCACTACTCTACTCACTACTCACTACTCTTCACTCACTACTCACTACTCTGCTCACTACTCACTACTCTACTCACTACTCTACTCACTACTCACTTCTCTACTCACTACTTTCTACTGATTACTCTACTCACTACTCTACTCACTACTCACTACTCTACTCACTACTCACTTCTCTACTCACTACTCTGCACTCACTACTTTACTCACTACTCTACTCACCTCACTACTCTACTCACTACTCACTACTCTACGCACTACTCACTACTCTACTCACTACTCTGCACTCACTACTCACTACTCTACTCACTACTCTACTCACTACTCACTTCTCTACTCACTACTCTGCACTCACTACTTTACTCACTACTCTACTCACCTCACTACTCTACTCACTACTCTACTCACTACTCACTACTCTACTCACTACTCACTACTCTGCATTCACTACTCACTACTCTACTCACTACTCTACTCACTACTCACCACTCACTACTCACTACTCTACTCCTCACTACTCACTACTCACTACTCACTACTCACTTCTCTACTCACTACTCTGCACTCACTACTTTACTCACTACTCTACTCACCTCACTACTCTACTCACTACTCTACTCACTACTGACTACTCTACTCACTACTCTGCACTCACTACTCACCTCACTACTCTACTCACTACTCTACTCACTACTCACTACTCTGCACTCACTACTCACTACTCTGCACTCACTACTCACTACTCTGCACTTACTACTCTCTACTCTACTCACTACTCTACTCACTACTCTGCACTCACTACTCACTACTCTACTCACTACTCTACTCACTACTCTGCACTCACTACTCACTACTCTACTCACTACTCTACTCACTACTCTACTCACTACTCTGCACTCACTACTCACTACTCTACTCACTACTCTACTCACTACTCACTACTCTACTCACTACTCACTACTCTACTCACTACTCACTACTCTGCACTCACTACTCACTACTCTGCACTCACTACTCTACTCACTACTCACTACTCTACTCACTACTCACTACTCTACACTCACTACTCACTACTCTGCACTCACTACTCACCTCACTACTCTACTCACTACTCTACTCACTACTCTACTCACTACTCACTACTCTGCACTCACTACTCACTACTCTACTCATTACTCACTACTCTACTCACTACTCTACTCACTACTCACTACACTACTCACTACTCTACTCACTACTCTACTCACTACTCTACTCACTACTCACTACTCTTCACTCACTACTCACTACTCTACTCACTACTCTGCACTCACTACTTTACTCACTACTCTACTCACCTCACTACTCTACTCACTACTCACTACTCTACGCACTACTCACTACTCTACTCACTACTCTGCACTCACTACTCACTACTCTACTCACTACTCTACTCACTACTCACTTCTCTACTCACTACTCTGCACTCACTACTTTACTCACTACTCTACTCACCTCACTACTCTACTCACTACTCTACTCACTACTCACTACTCTACTCACTACTCACTACTCTGCATTCACTACTCACTACTCTACTCACTACTCTACTCACTACTCACCACTCACTACTCACTACTCTACTCCTCACTACTCACTACTCACTACTCACTACTCACTTCTCTACTCACTACTCTGCACTCACTACTTTACTCACTACTCTACTCACCTCACTACTCTACTCACTACTCTACTCACTACTGACTACTCTACTCACTACTCTGCACTCACTACTCACCTCACTACTCTACTCACTACTCTACTCACTACTCACTACTCTGCACTCACTACTCACTACTCTGCACTCACTACTCACTACTCTGCACTTACTACTCTCTACTCTACTCACTACTCTACTCACTACTCTGCACTCACTACTCACTACTCTACTCACTACTCTACTCACTACTCTGCACTCACTACTCACTACTCTACTCACTACTCTACTCACTACTCTACTCACTACTCTGCACTCACTACTCACTACTCTACTCACTACTCTACTCACTACTCACTACTCTACTCACTACTCACTACTCTACTCACTACTCACTACTCTGCACTCACTACTCACTACTCTGCACTCACTACTCTACTCACTACTCACTACTCTACTCACTACTCACTACTCTACACTCACTACTCACTACTCTGCACTCACTACTCACTACTCTGCACTCACTACTCTACTCACTACTCACTACTTTACTTTCTACTCACTACTCTACTCACTACTCACTACTCTACTTTCTACTCACTACTCTACTCACTACTCACTACTCTACTCACTACTCACTACTCTACTCACTTCTCTACTCACTACTCTACTCACTACTTTCTACTCACTACTCTACTTACTACTCTGCACTCACTACTTTACTCACTACTCTACTCACTACTCTACTCACTACTCACTACTCTACTCACTACTCTACTCACTACACTACTCACTACTCACTACTCTACTCACTACTCTACTACTCTGCACTCCCTACTCACTACTCTACTCACCACTCACTACTCACTACTCTACTCCTCACTACTCACTACTCACTACTCACTACTCACTTCTCTACTCACTACTCTGCACTCACTACTTTACTCACTACTCTACTCACCTCACTACTCTACTCACTACTCTACTCACTACTGACTACTCTACTCACTACTCTGCACTCACTACTCACCTCACTACTCTACTCACTACTCTACTCACTACTCACTACTCTGCACTCACTACTCACTACTCTGCACTCACTACTCACTACTCTGCACTTACTACTCTCTACTCTACTCACTACTCTACTCACTACTCTGCACTCACTACTCACTACTCTACTCACTACTCTACTCACTACTCTGCACTCACTACTCACTACTCTACTCACTACTCTACTCACTACTCTACTCACTACTCTGCACTCACTACTCACTACTCTACTCACTACTCTACTCACTACTCACTACTCTACTCACTACTCACTACTCTACTCACTACTCACTACTCTGCACTCACTACTCACTACTCTGCACTCACTACTCTACTCACTACTCACTACTCTACTCACTACTCACTACTCTACACTCACTACTCACTACTCTGCACTCACTACTCACTACTCTGCACTCACTACTCTACTCACTACTCACTACTTTACTTTCTACTCACTACTCTACTCACTACTCACTACTCTACTTTCTACTCACTACTCTACTCACTACTCACTACTCTACTCACTACTCACTACTCTACTCACTTCTCTACTCACTACTCTACTCACTACTTTCTACTCACTACTCTACTTACTACTCTGCACTCACTACTTTACTCACTACTCTACTCACTACTCTACTCACTACTCACTACTCTACTCACTACTCTACTCACTACACTACTCACTACTCACTACTCTACTCACTACTCTACTACTCTGCACTCCCTACTCACTACTCTACTCACTACTCACTACTCTGCACTCACTACTCACTACTCTACTCACTACTCACTACTCACTTCTCTACTCACTACTCTGCACTCACTACTCACTACTCTACTCACTACTCTACTCACTACTCACTACTCTACTCACAACTCACTACTCTACTCACTACTCACTACTCTGCACTCACTACTCACTACTCTACTCACTACTCACTACTCTACTCACTACTCTACTCACTACTCTACTCACTACTCTGCACTCACTACTCACTACTCTACTCACTACTCTACTCACTACTCACTACTCTACTCACTACTCACTACTCTACTCACTACTCACTACTCTGCACTCACTACTCACTACTCTGCACTCACTACTCTACTCACTACTCACTACTCTACTCACTACTCACTACTCTACACTCACTACTCACTACTCTGCACTCACTACTCACTACTCTGCACTCACTACTCTACTCACTACTCACTACTTTACTTTCTACTCACTACTCTACTCACTACTCACTACTCTACTTTCTACTCACTACTCTACTCACTACTCACTACTCTACTCACTACTCACTACTCTACTCACTTCTCTACTCACTACTCTACTCACTACTTTCTACTCACTACTCTACTTACTACTCTGCACTCACTACTTTACTCACTACTCTACTCACTACTCTACTCACTACTCACTACTCTACTCACTACTCTACTCACTACACTACTCACTACTCTACTCACTACTCTACTACTCTGCACTCCCTACTCACTACTCTACTCACTACTCACTACTCTGCACTCACTACTCACTACTCTACTCACTACTCACTACTCACTTCTCTACTCACTACTCTGCACTCACTACTCACTACTCTACTCACTACTCACTACTCTACTCACTACTCACTACTCACTACTCTGCACTCACTACTCACTACTCTACTCACTACTCACTACTCTACTCACTACTCTACTCACTACTCACTACTCTACTCACTACTCACTACTCTACTCACTACTCACTACTCACTACTCTGCACTCACTACTCACTACTCTACTCACTACTCACTACTCACTTCTCTACTCACTACTCTGCACTCACTACTCACTACTCTACTCACTACTCTACTCACTACTCACTACTCTGCACTCACTACTCACTACTCTACTCACTACTCACTTCTCTTCTCACTACTCTGCACTCATTACTTTACTCACTACTCTACTCACTACTCTACTCACTACTCACTACTCTGCACTCACTACTCACTACTCTACTCACTACTCACTACTCTACTCACTACTCTGCACTCACTACTTTACTCACTACTCTACTCACTACTCTACTCACTACTCACTACTCTACTCACTACTCACTACTCTACTCACTACTCACTTCACTACTCACTACTCTGCACTCACTACTTTACTCACTACTCTACTCATCTCACTACTCTACTCACTACTCACTACTCTACTCACTACTCACTACTCTGCACTCACTACTCACTACTCTACTCACTACTCTACTCACTACTCTACTCACTACTCTGCACTCACTACTCACTACTCTACTCACTACTCTACTCACTACTCTGCACTCACTACTCACTACTCTACTCACTACTCTACTCACTACTCTACTCACTACTCTGCACTCACTACTCACTACTCTACTCACTACTCTACTCACTACTCACTACTCTACTCACTACTCACTACTCTACTCACTACTCACTACTCTACACTCACTACTCACTACTCTGCACTCACTACTCACCTCACTACTCTACTCACTACTCTACTCACTACTCTACTCACTACTCACTACTCTGCACTCACTACTCACTACTCTACTCATTACTCACTACTCTACTCACTACTCTACTCACTACTCACTACACTACTCACTACTCTACTCACTACTCTACTCACTACTCTACTCACTACTCACTACTCTTCACTCACTACTCACTACTCTACTCACTACTCTGCACTCACTACTTTACTCACTACTCTACTCACCTCACTACTCTACTCACTACTCACTACTCTACGCACTACTCACTACTCTACTCACTACTCTGCACTCACTACTCACTACTCTACTCACTACTCTACTCACTACTCACTTCTCTACTCACTACTCTGCACTCACTACTTTACTCACTACTCTACTCACCTCACTACTCTACTCACTACTCTACTCACTACTCACTACTCTACTCACTACTCACTACTCTGCATTCACTACTCACTACTCTACTCACTACCCTACTCACCACTCACTACTCACTACTCTACTCCTCACTACTCACTACTCACTACTCACTACTCACTTCTCTACTCACTACTCTGCACTCACTACTTTACTCACTACTCTACTCACCTCACTACTCTACTCACTACTCTACTCACTACTGACTACTCTACTCACTACTCTGCACTCACTACTCACCTCACTACTCTACTCACTACTCTACTCACTACTCACTACTCTGCACTCACTACTCACTACTCTGCACTCACTACTCACTACTCTGCACTTACTACTCTCTACTCTACTCACTACTCTACTCACTACTCTGCACTCACTACTCACTACTCTACTCACTACTCTACTCACTACTCTGCACTCACTACTCACTACTCTACTCACTACTCTACTCACTACTCTACTCACTACTCTGCACTCACTACTCACTACTCTACTCACTACTCTACTCACTACTCACTACTCTACTCACTACTCACTACTCTACTCACTACTCACTACTCTGCACTCACTACTCACTACTCTGCACTCACTACTCTACTCACTACTCACTACTTTACTCACTACCCACTACTCTACACTCACTACTCACTACTCTGCACTCACTACTCACTACTCTGCACTCACTACTCTACTCACTACTCACTACTTTACTTTCTACTCACTACTCTACTCACTACTCACTACTCTACTTTCTACTCACTACTCTACTCACTACTCACTACTCTACTCACTACTCACTACTCTACTCACTTCTCTACTCACTACTCTACTCACTACTTTCTACTCACTACTCTACTTACTACTCTGCACTCACTACTTTACTCACTACTCTACTCACTACTCTACTCACTACTCACTACTCTACTCACTACTCTACTCACTACACTACTCACTACTCACTACTCTACTCACTACTCTACTACTCTGCACTCCCTACTCACTACTCTACTCACTACTCACTACTCTGCACTCACTACTCACTACTCTACTCACTACTCACTACTCACTTCTCTACTCACTACTCTGCACTCACTACTCACTACTCTACTCACTACTCTACTCACTACTCACTACTCTACTCACTACTCACTACTCTACTCACTACTCACTACTCACTACTCTGCACTCACTACTCACTACTCTACTCACTACTCACTACTCTACTCACTACTCTACTCACTACTCTACTCACTACTCTGCACTCACTACTCACTACTCTACTCACTACTCTACTCACTACTCACTACTCTACTCACTACTCACTACTCTACTCACTACTCACTACTCTGCACTCACTACTCACTACTCTGCACTCACTACTCTACTCACTACTCACTACTCTACTCACTACTCACTACTCTACACTCACTACTCACTACTCTGCACTCACTACTCACCTCACTACTCTACTCACTACTCTACTCACTACTCTACTCACTACTCACTACTCTGCACTCACTACTCACTACTCTACTCATTACTCACTACTCTACTCACTACTCTACTCACTACTCACTACACTACTCACTACTCTACTCACTACTCTACTCACTACTCTACTCACTACTCACTACTCTTCACTCACTACTCACTACTCTACTCACTACTCTGCACTCACTACTTTACTCACTACTCTACTCACCTCACTACTCTACTCACTACTCACTACTCTACGCACTACTCACTACTCTACTCACTACTCTGCACTCACTACTCACTACTCTACTCACTACTCTACTCACTACTCACTTCTCTACTCACTACTCTGCACTCACTACTTTACTCACTACTCTACTCACCTCACTACTCTACTCACTACTCTACTCACTACTCACTACTCTACTCACTACTCACTACTCTGCATTCACTACTCACTACTCTACTCACTACTCTACTCACTACTCACCACTCACTACTCACTACTCTACTCCTCACTACTCTACTCACTACTCACTTCTCTACTCACTACTCTGCACTCACTACTTTACTCACTACTCTACTCACCTCACTACTCTACTCACTACTCACTACTCTACGCACTACTCACTACTCTACTCACTACTCTGCACTCACTACTCACTACTCTACTCACTACTCTACTCACTACTCACTTCTCTACTCACTACTCTGCACTCACTACTTTACTCACTACTCTACTCACCTCACTACTCTACTCACTACTCTACTCACTACTCACTACTCTACTCACTACTCACTACTCTGCACTCACTACTCACTACTCTACTCATTACTCACTACTCTACTCACTACTCTACTCACTACTCACTACACTACTCACTACTCTACTCACTACTCTACTCACTACTCTACTCACTACTCACTACTCTTCACTCACTACTCACTACTCTGCTCACTACTCACTACTCTACTCACTACTCTACTCACTACTCACTTCTCTACTCACTACTTTCTACTGATTACTCTACTCACTACTCTACTCACTACTCACTACTCTACTCACTACTCACTTCTCTACTCACTACTCTGCACTCACTACTTTACTCACTACTCTACTCACCTCACTACTCTACTCACTACTCACTACTCTACGCACTACTCACTACTCTACTCACTACTCTGCACTCACTACTCACTACTCTACTCACTACTCTACTCACTACTCACTTCTCTACTCACTACTCTGCACTCACTACTTTACTCACTACTCTACTCACCTCACTACTCTACTCACTACTCTACTCACTACTCACTACTCTACTCACTACTCACTACTCTGCATTCACTACTCACTACTCTACTCACTACTCTACTCACTACTCACCACTCACTACTCACTACTCTACTCCTCACTACTCACTACTCACTACTCACTACTCACTTCTCTACTCACTACTCTGCACTCACTACTTTACTCACTACTCTACTCACCTCACTACTCTACTCACTACTCTACTCACTACTGACTACTCTACTCACTACTCTGCACTCACTACTCACCTCACTACTCTACTCACTACTCTACTCACTACTCACTACTCTGCACTCACTACTCACTACTCTGCACTCACTACTCACTACTCTGCACTTACTACTCTCTACTCTACTCACTACTCTACTCACTACTCTGCACTCACTACTCACTACTCTACTCACTACTCTACTCACTACTCTGCACTCACTACTCACTACTCTACTCACTACTCTACTCACTACTCTACTCACTACTCTGCACTCACTACTCACTACTCTACTCACTACTCTACTCACTACTCACTACTCTACTCACTACTCACTACTCTACTCACTACTCACTACTCTGCACTCACTACTCACTACTCTGCACTCACTACTCTACTCACTACTCACTACTCTACTCACTACTCACTACTCTACACTCACTACTCACTACTCTGCACTCACTACTCACCTCACTACTCTACTCACTACTCTACTCACTACTCTACTCACTACTCACTACTCTGCACTCACTACTCACTACTCTACTCATTACTCACTACTCTACTCACTACTCTACTCACTACTCACTACACTACTCACTACTCTACTCACTACTCTACTCACTACTCTACTCACTACTCACTACTCTTCACTCACTACTCACTACTCTGCTCACTACTCACTACTCTACTCACTACTCTACTCACTACTCACTTCTCTACTCACTACTTTCTACTGATTACTCTACTCACTACTCTACTCACTACTCACTACTCTACTCACTACTCACTTCTCTACTCACTACTCTGCACTCACTACTTTACTCACTACTCTACTCACCTCACTACTCTACTCACTACTCACTACTCTACGCACTACTCACTACTCTACTCACTACTCTACTCACTACTCACTACTCTCCACTCACTACTCTACTCACTACTCACTACTCTACTCGCTACTCACTACTCTACTCACTACTCACTACTCACTTCTCTACTCACTACTCTGCACTCACTACTTTACTCACTACTCTACTCTACTCACCTCACTACTCTACTCACTACTCTACTCACTACTCACTACTCTGCACTCACTACTCTACTCACTACTCTACTCACTACTCTACTCACTACTCACTACTCTGCACTCACTACTCACTACTCTACTCATTACTCACTACTCTACTCACTACTCTACTCACTACTCACTACACTACTCACTACTCTACTCACTACTCTACTCACTACTCTACTCACTACTCACTACTCTTCACTCACTACTCACTACTCTGCTCACTACTCACTACTCTACTCACTACACTACTCTACTCACTACTCACTTCTCTACTCACTACTTTCTACTGATTACTCTACTCACTACTCTACTCACTACTCACTACTCTACTCACTACTCTACTCACTACTCACTTCTCTACTCACTACTCTGCACTCACTACTTTACTCACTACTCTACTCACCTCACTACTCTACTCACTACTCTACTCACTACTCACTACTCTACTCACTACTCACTACTCTGCATTCACTACTCACTACTCTACTCACTACTCTACTCACTACTCACCACTCACTACTCACTACTCTACTCCTCACTACTCACTACTCACTACTCACTACTCACTTCTCTACTCACTACTCTGCACTCACTACTTTACTCACTACTCTACTCACCTCACTACTCTACTCACTACTCTACTCACTACTGACTACTCTACTCACTACTCTGCACTCACTACTCACCTCACTACTCTACTCACTACTCTACTCACTACTCTACTCACTACTCACTACTCTGCACTCACTACTCACTACTCTACTCATTACTCACTACTCTACTCACTACTCTACTCACTACTCACTACACTACTCACTACTCTACTCACTACTCTACTCACTACTCTACTCACTACTCACTACTCTTCACTCACTACTCACTACTCTGCTCACTACTCACTACTCTACTCACTACTCTACTCACTACTCACTTCTCTACTCACTACTTTCTACTGATTACTCTACTCACTACTCTACTCACTACTCACTACTCTACTCACTACTCACTTCTCTACTCACTACTCTGCACTCACTACTTTACTCACTACTCTACTCACCTCACTACTCTACTCACTACTCACTACTCTACGCACTACTCACTACTCTACTCACTACTCTGCACTCACTACTCACTACTCTACTCACTACTCTACTCACTACTCACTTCTCTACTCACTACTCTGCACTCACTACTTTACTCACTACTCTACTCACCTCACTACTCTACTCACTACTCTACTCACTACTCACTACTCTACTCACTACTCACTACTCTGCATTCACTACTCACTACTCTACTCACTACTCTACTCACTACTCACCACTCACTACTCACTACTCTACTCCTCACTACTCACTACTCACTACTCACTACTCACTTCTCTACTCACTACTCTGCACTCACTACTTTACTCACTACTCTACTCACCTCACTACTCTACTCACTACTCTACTCACTACTGACTACTCTACTCACTACTCTGCACTCACTACTCACCTCACTACTCTACTCACTACTCTACTCACTACTCACTACTCTGCACTCACTACTCACTACTCTGCACTCACTACTCACTACTCTGCACTTACTACTCTCTACTCTACTCACTACTCTACTCACTACTCTGCACTCACTACTCACTACTCTACTCACTACTCTACTCACTACTCTGCACTCACTACTCACTACTCTACTCACTACTCTACTCACTACTCTACTCACTACTCTGCACTCACTACTCACTACTCTACTCACTACTCTACTCACTACTCACTACTCTACTCACTACTCACTACTCTACTCACTACTCACTACTCTGCACTCACTACTCACTACTCTGCACTCACTACTCTACTCACTACTCACTACTCTACTCACTACTCACTACTCTACACTCACTACTCACTACTCTGCACTCACTACTCACCTCACTACTCTACTCACTACTCTACTCACTACTCTACTCACTACTCACTACTCTGCACTCACTACTCACTACTCTACTCATTACTCACTACTCTACTCACTACTCTACTCACTACTCACTACACTACTCACTACTCTACTCACTACTCTACTCACTACTCTACTCACTACTCACTACTCTTCACTCACTACTCACTACTCTGCTCACTACTCACTACTCTACTCACTACTCTACTCACTACTCACTTCTCTACTCACTACTTTCTACTGATTACTCTACTCACTACTCTACTCACTACTCACTACTCTACTCACTACTCACTTCTCTACTCACTACTCTGCACTCACTACTTTACTCACTACTCTACTCACCTCACTACTCTACTCACTACTCACTACTCTACGCACTACTCACTACTCTACTCACTACTCTACTCACTACTCACTACTCTCCACTCACTACTCTACTCACTACTCACTACTCTACTCGCTACTCACTACTCTACTCACTACTCACTACTCACTTCTCTACTCACTACTCTGCACTCACTACTTTACTCACTACTCTACTCTACTCACCTCACTACTCTACTCACTACTCTACTCACTACTCACTACTCTGCACTCACTACTCTACTCACTACTCTACTCACTACTCTACTCACTACTCACTACTCTGCACTCACTACTCACTACTCTACTCATTACTCACTACTCTACTCACTACTCTACTCACTACTCACTACACTACTCACTACTCTACTCACTACTCTACTCACTACTCTACTCACTACTCACTACTCTTCACTCACTACTCACTACTCTGCTCACTACTCACTACTCTACTCACTACACTACTCTACTCACTACTCACTTCTCTACTCACTACTTTCTACTGATTACTCTACTCACTACTCTACTCACTACTCACTACTCTACTCACTACTCTACTCACTACTCACTTCTCTACTCACTACTCTGCACTCACTACTTTACTCACTACTCTACTCACCTCACTACTCTACTCACTACTCTACTCACTACTCACTACTCTACTCACTACTCACTACTCTGCATTCACTACTCACTACTCTACTCACTACTCTACTCACTACTCACCACTCACTACTCACTACTCTACTCCTCACTACTCACTACTCACTACTCACTACTCACTTCTCTACTCACTACTCTGCACTCACTACTTTACTCACTACTCTACTCACCTCACTACTCTACTCACTACTCTACTCACTACTGACTACTCTACTCACTACTCTGCACTCACTACTCACCTCACTACTCTACTCACTACTCTACTCACTACTCTACTCACTACTCACTACTCTGCACTCACTACTCACTACTCTACTCATTACTCACTACTCTACTCACTACTCTACTCACTACTCACTACACTACTCACTACTCTACTCACTACTCTACTCACTACTCTACTCACTACTCACTACTCTTCACTCACTACTCACTACTCTGCTCACTACTCACTACTCTACTCACTACTCTACTCACTACTCACTTCTCTACTCACTACTTTCTACTGATTACTCTACTCACTACTCTACTCACTACTCACTACTCTACTCACTACTCACTTCTCTACTCACTACTCTGCACTCACTACTTTACTCACTACTCTACTCACCTCACTACTCTACTCACTACTCACTACTCTACGCACTACTCACTACTCTACTCACAACTCTGCACTCACTACTCACTACTCTACTCACTACTCTACTCACTACTCACTTCTCTACTCACTACTCTGCACTCACTACTTTACTCACTACTCTACTCACCTCACTACTCTACTCACTACTCTACTCACTACTCACTACTCTACTCACTACTCACTACTCTGCATTCACTACTCACTACTCTACTCACTACTCTACTCACTACTCACCACTCACTACTCACTACTCTACTCCTCACTACTCACTACTCACTACTCACTACTCACTTCTCTACTCACTACTCTGCACTCACTACTTTACTCACTACTCTACTCACCTCACTACTCTACTCACTACTCTACTCACTACTGACTACTCTACTCACTACTCTGCACTCACTACTCACCTCACTACTCTACTCACTACTCTACTCACTACTCACTACTCTGCACTCACTACTCACTACTCTGCACTCACTACTCACTACTCTGCACTTACTACTCTCTACTCTACTCACTACTCTACTCACTACTCTGCACTCACTACTCACTACTCTACTCACTACTCTACTCACTACTCTGCACTCACTACTCACTACTCTACTCACTACTCTACTCACTACTCTACTCACTACTCTGCACTCACTACTCACTACTCTACTCACTACTCTTCTCACTACTCACTACTCTACTCACTACTCACTACTCTACTCACTACTCACTACTCTGCACTCACTACTCACTACTCTGCACTCACTACTCTACTCACTACTCACTACTCTACTCACTACTCACTACTCTACACTCACTACTCACTACTCTGCACTCACTACTCACCTCACTACTCTACTCACTACTCTACTCACTACTCTACTCACTACTCACTACTCTGCACTCACTACTCACTACTCTACTCATTACTCACTACTCTACTCACTACTCTACTCACTACTCACTACACTACTCACTACTCTACTCACTACTCTACTCACTACTCTACTCACTACTCACTACTCTTCACTCACTACTCACTACTCTACTCACTACTCTGCACTCACTACTTTACTCACTACTCTACTCACCTCACTACTCTACTCACTACTCACTACTCTACGCACTACTCACTACTCTACTCACTACTCTGCACTCACTACTCACTACTCTACTCACTACTCTACTCACTACTCACTTCTCTACTCACTACTCTGCACTCACTACTTTACTCACTACTCTACTCACCTCACTACTCTACTCACTACTCTACTCACTACTCACTACTCTACTCACTACTCACTACTCTGCATTCACTACTCACTACTCTACTCACTACTCTACTCACTACTCACCACTCACTACTCACTACTCTACTCCTCACTACTCACTACTCACTACTCACTACTCACTTCTCTACTCACTACTCTGCACTCACTACTTTACTCACTACTCTACTCACCTCACTACTCTACTCACTACTCTACTCACTACTGACTACTCTACTCACTACTCTGCACTCACTACTCACCTCACTACTCTACTCACTACTCTACTCACTACTCACTACTCTGCACTCACTACTCACTACTCTGCACTCACTACTCACTACTCTGCACTTACTACTCTCTACTCTACTCACTACTCTACTCACTACTCTGCACTCACTACTCACTACTCTACTCACTACTCTACTCACTACTCTGCACTCACTACTCACTACTCTACTCACTACTCTACTCACTACTCTACTCACTACTCTGCACTCACTACTCACTACTCTACTCACTACTCTACTCACTACTCACTACTCTACTCACTACTCACTACTCTACTCACTACTCACTACTCTGCACTCACTACTCACTACTCTGCACTCACTACTCTACTCACTACTCACTACTCTACTCACTACTCACTACTCTACACTCACTACTCACTACTCTGCACTCACTACTCACTACTCTGCACTCACTACTCTACTCACTACTCACTACTTTACTTTCTACTCACTACTCTACTCACTACTCACTACTCTACTTTCTACTCACTACTCTACTCACTACTCACTACTCTACTCACTACTCACTACTCTACTCACTTCTCTACTCACTACTCTACTCACTACTTTCTACTCACTACTCTACTTACTACTCTGCACTCACTACTTTACTCACTACTCTACTCACTACTCTACTCACTACTCACTACTCTACTCACTACTCTACTCACTACACTACTCACTACTCACTACTCTACTCACTACTCTACTACTCTGCACTCCCTACTCACTACTCTACTCACCACTCACTACTCACTACTCTACTCCTCACTACTCTTTACTCACTACTCACTACTCACTTCTCTACTCACTACTCTGCACTCACTACTTTACTCACTACTCTACTCACCTCACTACTCTACTCACTACTCTACTCACTACTGACTACTCTACTCACTACTCTGCACTCACTACTCACCTCACTACTCTACTCACTACTCTACTCACTACTCACTACTCTGCACTCACTACTCACTACTCTGCACTCACTACTCACTACTCTGCACTTACTACTCTCTACTCTACTCACTACTCTACTCACTACTCTGCACTCACTACTCACTACTCTACTCACTACTCTACTCACTACTCTGCACTCACTACTCACTACTCTACTCACTACTCTACTCACTACTCTACTCACTACTCTGCACTCACTACTCACTACTCTACTCACTACTCTACTCACTACTCACTACTCTACTCACTACTCACTACTCTACTCACTACTCACTACTCTGCACTCACTACTCACTACTCTGCACTCACTACTCTACTCACTACTCACTACTCTACTCACTACTCACTACTCTACACTCACTACTCACTACTCTGCACTCACTACTCACTACTCTGCACTCACTACTCTACTCACTACTCACTACTTTACTTTCTACTCACTACTCTACTCACTACTCACTACTCTACTTTCTACTCACTACTCTACTCACTACTCACTACTCTACTCACTACTCACTACTCTACTCACTTCTCTACTCACTACTCTACTCACTACTTTCTACTCACTACTCTACTTACTACTCTGCACTCACTACTTTACTCACTACTCTACTCACTACTCTACTCACTACTCACTACTCTACTCACTACTCTACTCACTACACTACTCACTACTCACTACTCTACTCACTACTCTACTACTCTGCACTCCCTACTCACTACTCTACTCACTACTCACTACTCTGCACTCACTACTCACTACTCTACTCACTACTCACTACTCACTTCTCTACTCACTACTCTGCACTCACTACTCACTACTCTACTCACTACTCTACTCACTACTCACTACTCTACTCACTACTCACTACTCTACTCACTACTCACTACTCTGCACTCACTACTCACTACTCTACTCACTACTCACTACTCTACTCACTACTCTACTCACTACTCTACTCACTACTCTGCACTCACTACTCACTACTCTACTCACTACTCTACTCACTACTCACTACTCTACTCACTACTCACTACTCTACTCACTACTCACTACTCTGCACTCACTACTCACTACTCTGCACTCACTACTCTACTCACTACTCACTACTCTACTCACTACTCACTACTCTACACTCACTACTCACTACTCTGCACTCACTACTCACTACTCTGCACTCACTACTCTACTCACTACTCACTACTTTACTTTCTACTCACTACTCTACTCACTACTCACTACTCTACTTTCTACTCACTACTCTACTCACTACTCACTACTCTACTCACTACTCACTACTCTACTCACTTCTCTACTCACTACTCTACTCACTACTTTCTACTCACTACTCTACTTACTACTCTGCACTCACTACTTTACTCACTACTCTACTCACTACTCTACTCACTACTCACTACTCTACTCACTACTCTACTCACTACACTACTCACTACTCTACTCACTACTCTACTACTCTGCACTCCCTACTCACTACTCTACTCACTACTCACTACTCTGCACTCACTACTCACTACTCTACTCACTACTCACTACTCACTTCTCTACTCACTACTCTGCACTCACTACTCACTACTCTACTCACTACTCACTACTCTACTCACTACTCACTACTCACTACTCTGCACTCACTACTCACTACTCTACTCACTACTCACTACTCTACTCACTACTCTACTCACTACTCACTACTCTACTCACTACTCACTACTCTACTCACTACTCACTACTCACTACTCTGCACTCACTACTCACTACTCTACTCACTACTCACTACTCACTTCTCTACTCACTACTCTGCACTCACTACTCACTACTCTACTCACTACTCTACTCACTACTCACTACTCTGCACTCACTACTCACTACTCTACTCACTACTCACTTCTCTTCTCACTACTCTGCACTCATTACTTTACTCACTACTCTACTCACTACTCTACTCACTACTCACTACTCTGCACTCACTACTCACTACTCTACTCACTACTCACTACTCTACTCACTACTCTGCACTCACTACTTTACTCACTACTCTACTCACTACTCTACTCACTACTCACTACTCTACTCACTACTCACTACTCTACTCACTACTCACTTCACTACTCACTACTCTGCACTCACTACTTTACTCACTACTCTACTCATCTCACTACTCTACTCACTACTCACTACTCTACTCACTACTCACTACTCTGCACTCACTACTCACTACTCTACTCACTACTCTACTCACTACTCTACTCACTACTCTGCACTCACTACTCACTACTCTACTCACTACTCTACTCACTACTCTGCACTCACTACTCACTACTCTACTCACTACTCTACTCACTACTCTACTCACTACTCTGCACTCACTACTCACTACTCTACTCACTACTCTACTCACTACTCACTACTCTACTCACTACTCACTACTCTACTCACTACTCACTACTCTGTACTCACTACTCACTACTCTGCACTCACTACTCTACTCACTACTCACTACTCTACTCACTACTCACTACTCTACACTCACTACTCACTACTCTGCACTCACTACTCACCTCACTACTCTACTCACTACTCTACTCACTACTCTACTCACTACTCACTACTCTGCACTCACTACTCACTACTCTACTCATTACTCACTACTCTACTCACTACTCACTACACTACTCACTACTCTACTCACTACTCTACTCACTACTCTACTCACTACTCACTACTCTTCACTCACTACTCACTACTCTACTCACTACTCTGCACTCACTACTTTACTCACTACTCTACTCACCTCACTACTCTACTCACTACTCACTACTCTACGCACTACTCACTACTCTACTCACTACTCTGCACTCACTACTCACTACTCTACTCACTACTCTACTCACTACTCACTACTCTACTCACTACTCTACTCACTACTCTACTCACTACTCTGCACTCACTACTCACTACTCTACTCACTACTCTACTCACTACTCACTACTCTACTCACTACTCACTACTCTACTCACTACTCACTACTCTGCACTCACTACTCACTACTCTGCACTCACTACTCTACTCACTACTCACTACTCTACTCACTACTCACTACTCTACACTCACTACTCACTACTCTGCACTCACTACTCACCTCACTACTCTACTCACTACTCTACTCACTACTCTACTCACTACTCACTACTCTGCACTCACTACTCACTACTCTACTCATTACTCACTACTCTACTCACTACTCTACTCACTACTCACTACACTACTCACTACTCTACTCACTACTCTACTCACTACTCACTACTCTGCATTCACTACTCACTACTCTACTCACTACTCTACTCACTACTCACCACTCACTACTCACTACTCTACTCCTCACTACTCACTACTCACTACTCACTACTCACTTCTCTACTCACTACTCTGCACTCACTACTTTACTCACTACTCTACTCACCTCACTACTCTACTCACTACTCTACTCACTACTGACTACTCTACTCACTACTCTGCACTCACTACTCACCTCACTACTCTACTCACTACTCTACTCACTACTCACTACTCTGCACTCACTACTCACTACTCTGCACTCACTACTCACTACTCTGCACTTACTACTCTCTACTCTACTCACTACTCTACTCACTACTCTGCACTCACTACTCACTACTCTACTCACTACTCTACTCACTACTCTGCACTCACTACTCACTACTCTACTCACTACTCTACTCACTACTCTACTCACTACTCTGCACTCACTACTCACTACTCTACTCACTACTCTACTCACTACTCACTACTCTACTCACTACTCACTACTCTACTCACTACTCACTACTCTGCACTCACTACTCACTACTCTGCACTCACTACTCTACTCACTACTCACTACTCTACTCACTACTCACTACTCTACACTCACTACTCACTACTCTGCACTCACTACTCACTACTCTGCACTCACTACTCTACTCACTACTCACTACTTTACTTTCTACTCACTACTCTACTCACTACTCACTACTCTACTTTCTACTCACTACTCTACTCACTACTCACTACTCTACTCACTACTCACTACTCTACTCACTTCTCTACTCACTACTCTACTCACTACTTTCTACTCACTACTCTACTTACTACTCTGCACTCACTACTTTACTCACTACTCTACTCACTACTCTACTCACTACTCACTACTCTACTCACTACTCTACTCACTACACTACTCACTACTCACTACTCTACTCACTACTCTACTACTCTGCACTCCCTACTCACTACTCTACTCACCACTCACTACTCACTACTCTACTCCTCACTACTCACTACTCACTACTCACTACTCACTTCTCTACTCACTACTCTGCACTCACTACTTTACTCACTACTCTACTCACCTCACTACTCTACTCACTACTCTACTCACTACTGACTACTCTACTCACTACTCTGCACTCACTACTCACCTCACTACTCTACTCACTACTCTGCACTCACTACTCACTACTCTACTCACTACTCTACTCACTACTCACTACTCTACTCACTACTCACTACTCTACTCACTACTCACTACTCTGCACTCACTACTCACTACTCTGCACTCACTACTCTACTCACTACTCACTACTCTACTCACTACTCACTACTCTACACTCACTACTCACTACTCTGCACTCACTACTCACTACTCTGCACTCACTACTCTACTCACTACTCACTACTTTACTTTCTACTCACTACTCTACTCACTACTCACTACTCTACTTTCTACTCACTACTCTACTCACTACTCACTACTCTACTCACTACTCACTACTCTACTCACTTCTCTACTCACTACTCTACTCACTACTTTCTACTCACTACTCTACTTACTACTCTGCACTCACTACTTTACTCACTACTCTACTCACTACTCTACTCACTACTCACTACTCTACTCACTACTCTACTCACTACACTACTCACTACTCTACTCACTACTCTACTACTCTGCACTCCCTACTCACTACTCTACTCACTACTCACTACTCTGCACTCACTACTCACTACTCTACTCACTACTCACTACTCACTTCTCTACTCACTACTCTGCACTCACTACTCACTACTCTACTCACTACTCTACTCACTACTCACTACTCTACTCACTACTCACTACTCTACTCACTACTCACTACTCACTACTCTGCACTCACTACTCACTACTCTACTCACTACTCACTACTCTACTCACTACTCTACTCACTACTCACTACTCTACTCACTACTCACTACTCTACTCACTACTCACTACTCACTACTCTGCACTCACTACTCACTACTCTACTCACTACTCACTACTCACTTCTCTACTCACTACTCTGCACTCACTACTCACTACTCTACTCACTACTCTACTCACTACTCACTACTCTGCACTCACTACTCACTACTCTACTCACTACTCACTTCTCTTCTCACTACTCTGCACTCATTACTTTACTCACTACTCTACTCACTACTCTACTCACTACTCACTACTCTGCACTCACTACTCACTACTCTACTCACTACTCACTACTCTACTCACTACTCTGCACTCACTACTTTACTCACTACTCTACTCACTACTCTACTCACTACTCACTACTCTACTCACTACTCACTACTCTACTCACTACTCACTTCACTACTCACTACTCTGCACTCACTACTTTACTCACTACTCTACTCATCTCACTACTCTACTCACTACTCACTACTCTACTCACTACTCACTACTCTGCACTCACTACTCACTACTCTACTCACTACTCTACTCACTACTCTACTCACTACTCTGCACTCACTACTCACTACTCTACTCACTACTCTACTCACTACTCTGCACTCACTACTCACTACTCTACTCACTACTCTACTCACTACTCTACTCACTACTCTGCACTCACTACTCACTACTCTACTCACTACTCTACTCACTACTCACTACTCTACTCACTACTCACTACTCTACTCACTACTCACTACTCTGTACTCACTACTCACTACTCTGCACTCACTACTCTACTCACTACTCACTACTCTACTCACTACTCACTACTCTACACTCACTACTCACTACTCTGCACTCACTACTCACCTCACTACTCTACTCACTACTCTACTCACTACTCTACTCACTACTCACTACTCTGCACTCACTACTCACTACTCTACTCATTACTCACTACTCTACTCACTACTCTACTCACTACTCACTACACTACTCACTACTCTACTCACTACTCTACTCACTACTCTACTCACTACTCACTACTCTTCACTCACTACTCACTACTCTACTCACTACTCTGCACTCACTACTTTACTCACTACTCTACTCACCTCACTACTCTACTCACTACTCACTACTCTACGCACTACTCACTACTCTACTCACTACTCTGCACTCACTACTCACTACTCTACTCACTACTCTACTCACTACTCACTTCGCTACTCACTACTCTGCAATCACTACTTTACTCACTACTCCACTCACCTCACTACTCTACTCACTACTCTACTCACTACTCACTACTCTACTCACTACTCACTACTCTGCATTCACTACTCACTACTCTACTCACTACTCTACTCACTACTCACCACTCACTACTCACTACTCTACTCCTCACTACTCACTACTCACTACTCACTACTCACTTCTCTACTCACTACTCTGCACTCACTACTTTACTCACTACTCTACTCACCTCACTACTCTACTCACTACTCTACTCACTACTGACTACTCTACTCACTACTCTGCACTCACTACTCACCTCACTACTCTACTCACTACTCTACTCACTACTCACTACTCTGCACTCACTACTCACTACTCTGCACTCACTACTCACTACTCTGCACTTACTACTCTCTACTCTACTCACTACTCTACTCACTACTCTGCACTCACTACTCACTACTCTACTCACTACTCTACTCACTACTCTGCACTCACTACTCACTACTCTACTCACTACTCTACTCACTACTCTACTCACTACTCTGCACTCACTACTCACTACTCTACTCACTACTCTACTCACTACTCACTACTCTACTCACTACTCACTACTCTACTCACTACTCACTACTCTGCACTCACTACTCACTACTCTGCACTCACTACTCTACTCACTACTCACTACTCTACTCACTACTCACTACTCTACACTCACTACTCACTACTCTGCACTCACTACTCACTACTCTGCACTCACTACTCTACTCACTACTCACTACTTTACTTTCTACTCACTACTCTACTCACTACTCACTACTCTACTTTCTACTCACTACTCTACTCACTACTCACTACTCTACTCACTACTCACTACTCTACTCACTTCTCTACTCACTACTCTACTCACTACTTTCTACTCACTACTCTACTTACTACTCTGCACTCACTACTTTACTCACTACTCTACTCACTACTCTACTCACTACTCACTACTCTACTCACTACTCTACTCACTACACTACTCACTACTCACTACTCTACTCACTACTCTACTACTCTGCACTCCCTACTCACTACTCTACTCACTACTCACTACTCTGCACTCACTACTCACTACTCTACTCACTACTCACTACTCACTTCTCTACTCACTACTCTGCACTCACTACTCACTACTCTACTCACTACTCTACTCACTACTCACTACTCTACTCACTACTCACTACTCTACTCACTACTCACTACTCACTACTCTGCACTCACTACTCACTACTCTACTCACTACTCACTACTCTACTCACTACTCTACTCACTACTCTACTCACTACTCTGCACTCACTACTCACTACTCTACTCACTACTCTACTCACTACTCACTACTCTACTCACTACTCACTACTCTACTCACTACTCACTACTCTGCACTCACTACTCACTACTCTGCACTCACTACTCTACTCACTACTCACTACTCTACTCACTACTCACTACTCTACACTCACTACTCACTACTCTGCACTCACTACTCACTACTCTGCACTCACTACTCTACTCACTACTCACTACTTTACTTTCTACTCACTACTCTACTCACTACTCACTACTCTACTTTCTACTCACTACTCTACTCACTACTCACTACTCTACTCACTACTCACTACTCTACTCACTTCTCTACTCACTACTCTACTCACTACTTTCTACTCACTACTCTACTTACTACTCTGCACTCACTACTTTACTCACTACTCTACTCACTACTCTACTCACTACTCACTACTCTACTCACTACTCTACTCACTACACTACTCACTACTCACTACTCTACTCACTACTCTACTACTCTGCACTCCCTACTCACTACTCTACTCACTACTCACTACTCTGCACTCACTACTCACTACTCTACTCACTACTCACTACTCACTTCTCTACTCACTACTCTGCACTCACTACTCACTACTCTACTCACTACTCTACTCACTACTCACTACTCTACTCACTACTCACTACTCTACTCACTACTCACTACTCACTACTCTGCACTCACTACTCACTACTCTACTCACTACTCACTACTCTACTCACTACTCTACTCACTACTCACTACTCTACTCACTACTCACTACTCTACTCACTACTCACTACTCTGCACTCACTACTCACTACTCTACTCACTACTCACTACTCACTTCTCTACTCACTACTCTGCACTCACTACTCACTACTCTACTCACTACTCTACTCACTACTCACTACTCTGCACTCACTACTCACTACTCTACTCACTACTCACTTCTCTTCTCACTACTCTGCACTCATTACTTTACTCACTACTCTACTCACTACTCTACTCACTACTCACTACTCTGCACTCACTACTCACTACTCTACTCACTACTCACTACTCTACTCACTACTCTGCACTCACTACTTTACTCACTACTCTACTCACTACTCTACTCACTACTCACTACTCTACTCACTACTCACTACTCTACTCACTACTCACTTCACTACTCACTACTCTGCACTCACTACTTTACTCACTACTCTACTCATCTCACTACTCTACTCACTACTCACTACTCTACTCACTACTCACTACTCTGCACTCACTACTCACTACTCTACTCACTACTCTACTCACTACTCACTTCACTACTCACTACTCTGCACTCACTACTTTACTCACTTCTCTACTCACCTCACTACTCTACTCACTACTCACTACTCTACTCACTACTCACTACTCTGCACTCACTACTCTACTCACTACTCTACTCACTACTCACTTCTCTACTCACTACTCTGCACTCACTACTTTACTCACTACTCTGCTCACCTCACTACTCTACTCACTACTCACTACTCTACTCACTACTCACTACTCTGCACTCACTACTCACTACTCTACTCACTACTCTACTCACTACTCACCACTCACTACTCTACTCCTCACTACTCACTACTCACTACTCTCTACTCACTTCTCACTACTCTACTCACTACTCTGCACTCACTACTCACTACTCTACTCACTACTCTCCACTTACTACTCTACTCACTACTCTACTTTCTACTCACTACTCTACTCACTACTCTGCACTCACTACTTTACTCACTACTCTACTCACTACTCACTACTCTACTCACTACTCTACTCACTACTCACTACTCTACTCACTACTCTACTCACTACTCACTTCACTACTCACTACTCTGCACTCACTACTTTACTCACTACTCTACTCACCTCACTACTCTACTCACTACTCACTACTCTACTCACTACTCACTACTCTGCACTCACTACTCTACTCACTACCCTACACACTACTCACTTCTCTACTCACTACTCTGCACTCACTACTTTACTCACTACTGTACTCACCTCACTACTCTACTCACTACTCACTACTCTACTCACTACTCTACTCACTACTTTCTACTCACTACTCTACTCACTACTCTACTCACTACTCACTACTCACTACTCTACTCACTACTCTACTCACTACTCTACTCACTACTCACTACTCTACTCACTACTCTACTCACTACTCTACTCACTACTCACTACTCACTACTCTACTCACTACTCTACTCACTACTCACTACTCACTACTCTACTCACTACTCTACTCACTACTCACTACTCTACTCACTACTCACTACTCTACTCACTACTCTACTACTCTGCACTCCCTACTCTGCACACACTACTCTGCCCTCACTACTCTGCCCTCACTACTCTGCCCACACTACTCTGCCCTCACTACTCTGCCCTCACTACTCTGCCCTCTGCCCTCACTACTCTGCACTCTGCCCTCACTACTCTGCACTCTGCCCTCACTACTCTGCACTCCCTACTCTGCCCTCACTACTCTGCCCTCACTACTCTGCCCTCACTACTCTGCCCTCACTACTCTGCACTCTGCCCTCACTACTCTGCCCTCACTACTATGCCCTCCCTACTCTGCACTCCCTACTCTGCACTCCCTACTCTGCACTCCCTACTCTGCCCTCACTACTCTGCCCTCACTACTCTGCCCTCACTACTCTGCCCTCACTACTCTGCACTCACTACTCTGCCCTCACTACTCTGCCCTCACTACTCTGCCCTCACTACTCTGCACTCTGCCCTCACTACTCTGCCCTCACTACTCTGCCCTCTGCCCTCACTACTCTGCACTCTGCCCTCCCTACTCTGCCCTCCCTACTCTGCCCTCACTACTCTGCCCTCACTACTCTGCACTCCCTACTCTGCACTCCCTACTCTGCCCTCACTACTCTGCCCTCACTACTCTGCCCTCACTACTCTGCCCTCACTACTCTGCACTCTGCACTCCCTACTCTGCACTCCCTACTCTGCACTCCCTACTCTGCCCTCACTACTCTGCCCTCACTACTCTGCCCTCACTACTCTGCACTCACTACTCTGCCCTCACTACTATGCCCTCACTACTCTGCCCTCACTACTCTGCCCTCACTACTCTGCACTCTGCCCTCACTACTCTGCCCTCACTAATCTGCCCTCACTACTCTGCCCTCTGCCCTCACTACTCTGCACTCTGCCCTCCCTACTCTGCCCTCACTACTCTGCCCTCACTACTCTGCACTCCCTACTCTGCACTCCCTACTCTGCCCTCACTACTCTGCCCTCACTACTCTGCCCTCACTACTCTGCCCTCACTACTCTGCACTCACTACTCTGCCCTCACTACTCTGCACTCCCTACTCTGCCCTCACTACTCTGCCCTCACTACTCTGCCCTCACTACTCTGCACTCACTACTCTGCCCTCCCTACTCTACACTCCCTACTCTGCACTCCCTACTCTGCACTCCCTACTCTGCACTCACTACTCTGCCCTCACTACTCTGCCCTCACTACTCTGCCCTCACTACTCTGCACTCACTACTCTGCCCTCACTACTCTGCCCTCACTACTCTGCCCTCACTATTCTGCACTCTGCCCTCACTACTCTGCCCTCACTACTCTGCCCTCACTACTCTGCCCTCACTACTCTGCCCTCTGCCCTCACTACTCTGCACTCTGGCCTCCCTACTCTGCCCTCACTACTCTGCCCTCACTACTCTGCCCTCACTACTCTGCCCTCACTACTCTGCACTCTGCCCTCCCTACTCTACACTCCCTACTCTGCACTCCCTACTCTGCACTCCTTACTCTGCACTCACTACTCTGCCCTCATTACTCTGCCCTCACTACTCTGCACTCCCTACTCTGCCCTCACTACTCTGCCCTCACTACTCTGCCCTCACTACTCTGCCCTCACTACTCTGCACTCTGCACTCCCTACTCTGCACTCCCTACTCTGCCCTCACTACTCTGCCCTCACTACTCTGCACTCACTACTCTGCCCTCACTACTATGCCCTCACTACTCTGCCCTCACTACTCTGCACTCTGCCCTCACTACTCTGCCCTCACTACTCTGCCCTCACTACTCTGCCCTCACTACTCTGCCCTCTGCCCTCACTACTCTGCACTCTGCCCTCCCTACTCTGCCCTCACTACTCTGCCCTCACTACTCTGCACTCCCTACTCTGCACTCCCTACTCTGCCCTCACTACTCTGCCCTCACTACTCTGCCCTCACTACTCTGCACTCTGCACTCCCTACTCTGCACTCCCTACTCTGCACTCCCTACTCTGCCCTCACTACTCTGCCCTCACTACTCTGCCCTCACTACTCTGCACTCTGCCCTCACTACTCTGACCTCACTACTCTGCCCTCACTACTCTGCCATCCCTACTCTGCCCTCCCTACTCTGCCCTCACTACTCTACACTCTGCCCTCACTACTCTGCCCTCACTACTGTGTGTGTGTGAAAAACGTACATAAAAAATCAACTCAAGGTGATGGCAAATAAAACACGCCGCAATCTACATAGGTGTTTTTTTTTTATTGCGACAATCTCTGTTAAACTCTACCATATTGAAGGGAGGAGAAAACAGCTACGGAAATCACTCCTCGCAGAGAAGAGGCAAATGTTCGTGCAACAACAGAAATATCTTTTCAGAAATCTTGAAAGACTGCGCACTTTTATTTTAGAAGACACGCGGATTGGCAAGGCAAGGGTGCTTGTATGCGAGGTATCTTAAAAAATACTGTGCCTGCCCTTGAAGCTACAGGAAACTTCTTTCCATTATCTCCGCCGTGAACGCGGATCCCTGACAGCTCATAATTAAAATGAATGGACTGCCGTGCGCGAAAGGTAAATGTTAAACGCGCGCATGATACATGCAATGCAATGGTGAACGCGCTTGCACCATCTGGATTGCATTTCACGGGCACTCTGACAGCTCCTAATTAAGATTAATCACTCTGCCATGCTCGTTCGCGCACAGAATATGCCATACAACTGCAATAAATGACGGACGAAAAGTAAATATAGCCTCTCACGTCAAGGCTACTAAATAGACAGCACAGCGAAGACGAATCACTAGGCAGATGCCATTAAAAACGCGGCGCGCACTAAAGAATGCGGCAGCCCGGACCCCTTTCAGAATTCTTTTTTTTTTAGAACTCAAAAGATCTCGGAAACTCTGCCCCCACTTCGTGGGGACGTAGGCCCGAGCCCTAAAAAGCAGGCGTTTTTTGGAGCGGGAATTGGAATTCCCTCTACAGTCACAATTGGTTTATCTTTCATGAAGAAATTATTTATTTTCTGCATCAACTCCATTTTCTGACTTTCTCCATTTATGGGTCTTATCACGAATAAACAAAAACAATCTTTCGGTAATTCCCCTTATTTTATTGGTTAACTTTCGTCCTATACCAGCGCGGCTCACACCAACCAGCCAATCACAGCACAGTACACGCCCGCAGCCTGACCAATGTCAGCACATCTTTTTCTGACGTCAGTATTACTCCTTCCACTGACCCTCCCTTTACAAAAATTGACGGCAATATTTTTCTGGGTTTTCTTTAGTCAAAATTCTATTAGTAACAACAAACAACAATGCTACGTTGTCTGTTCCACTAAGTAAAGAGATAGTTTTCACTCTTAAAAATATTTTTCTCAACGTGAGTCGTAATAGCGACAAGCATTATTTTTACCCTTCAGACAAGCTTCAGGTGGACCTATTACACCCCCAGGGATAAAACCAGAATTTCATAAGTGGACCTTTTGGCGTGAAAAGGAGCCTTGCTATTCTCCTGGAAATAAGGCTAGAGTTTCGGAAGTTAACCCTTCAGTATTCAGATACTCTACTCCTATACGAAATTCCCTAAATATAACACCTACAGCCTTCCGTAGCTTTTAGGTATTATTTCAACAGACAAAGTACTTCTGTAGTGTGATTTCTTTACCACACTTGTCTTCTGCCTACTTCCAGCAGATTCCTTCCCGGAATTCCTCACGTATCTCCGTACCTGTACTTCTTGACAACATAGAACATAACACTAACTTTTTGTGTTATAACATATAATCAGTATTCAATAATCATTACCAGACTAATCAATAATTAAACCGTCCTCTGATACCAAGAAACTTATCCAGCGCCAATACCAATAGTTGATAAGGGATCAATACTCAACAACATCACACTACAATGGCCCGTACACATTGACCCAAATCCCTGATGCGCTAAGGTCAATTTATACGTTCCAACAATTCTTTCTCTTTATAGATTCAAATGAGACATTTTTTAATAACCGATTTTTTTTTCTTTGAAAACACATTTTTATTGATAGATCAAATAGAAAGTCGCAGACCCCTGTACCCCAGAGGTATCTGCAGGACACCAGTATACATATACAACAACGTAATCCATCATTACTTTTATAAACAATGCATTGGGATCAATGTTTATAACTCATCCTCCCCTTCCCTACTCCTGTCCCCCCACAACTATTCCAAACTCCGTCCCACCCAGATTCCCACCCCCCTGCACGGTTCCCAACATGTCCGGTCATACACACACACAGCCCACACCAGAGCGGACTCAAGCCAACCGATTCTTTTATTATCAAGTTTCCTTCTATTTGGTCATTGGACCAATTAGTTGAATAGTTGATGTAATGATAACTGCTGACTTTATCAACCATTTAGTCAATAAAACGATCACAGACTCTCGATAAAGTTAATAATTAATTTTCTTCTCTCAAATATTTAAAGGTGAAATGCTCAGTTGCATTTGGTCACAGATTACAAACACTGAATCTCACGAAAGAATCAATTATATAAATTGTTCAAACTCATAAAAAATGACTTTATGCAATGAAGGAGTGGATAGAGTAAGAGACAAAAGTTTCAGCAAAATATTTATGCCAACATAATATACCTAACGGAGGGATGGATGAAGAGACAATAGAATAATCTAAATATTCATATTTGATTTATGGAACTTGGAGAGCACTCTTTTCTTATCATTGGCCTGCCTCTGCTCGTGCTTGTTATCTTTACTTCTGTAGGCTGAATTCAACAGTCAGAGCATTTTGATAGCTGCGGCTGTAATTCCTCATTTTAAGCCCTCTAAACAGTGCTGCAGCTACTGTTCTGGTCCCTGAGGTAATTCCTCATTCTAAGTCCTCTAGGGAGTGATGCAGCTGTGTCTCTGTTCATACATTCACTACACTCCAAACCAAAATACATAAGTAAAACACACTGACATTTACAATGCAAAAAAGTTCTAACTCTCAAAAATGCAAGACCTATTGCATTGCAAATGCTTGTTTCACCTTGCTAGAAGATTGTAAACAATACAGACTTGTGGTTCAGTGCTAAAAACACACATGGACAAAGGTAAACCAAGTTGGTGAAAAGTGCATTTTCAGCGGACTAAGTAAAGGAGTCATAGCTTTCACTTGAGCAATAAAAAGCAATGCAGATCAGGGAAATATATAAATATCAGAAATTACATACTTTTGAGCAATCACGAATTCACATTTTACACCCTTCGATAGACATTTGAAAAAGAACATCACAAAAAGCCAGTATTTTGTTCCTCATTAGTACATACTACAAACAGCAGGTATAATGAAGAAATCACTTTAAACATGCTTTAGAGCTGCACGTAACGATCCCTGACTGATTCGTAAAATAAACAAAAACAGAAAAGTCATGTTAAAAGTGAATACACATGGCTTTATGTGGACTTGATCAAATGTTAATATCCGGTATATTTTTGGAATGCTCGCAATCCTACCGTGAATAGTGCGGACCCGACCGACCTGAGATGCACGGGTGGCCCCATTCTTGCTCCGGCTTCGAAGGTAGAAAAAACCCTGTATGAGCCAGACGAGGAGCTTGTGCTCAGCTGGTACGACAATCTCAAACAACCCATCTAAATCATTTAGCAGAACTTTCGAGACCTTTACAAACCTTTCTACTTGTTTGTACCATTCAATGGGTTTCTCTCTCAGTCTGGGAAAATAATTTGTAAAAGATAATATATCCTGTCTTGACCAAGGAACATGAACATATCTGCCACCTGGCACTTCTCATCAGATACACCCTTTCAAACTGTTCTGTTTCTTTCATGGGAAACATGGATGCTCCTTTGCTAGCTGCTTCTTCCTTTTTTTTCGCCCACCTAACTTTCCAGCGATCCACATCTCCCCATTTCTTCAAAATAGTCATTATGTCCTTTATCTGTAACCTTCTTCCAGAAGCATTAAAACTTTCTAGGTCCTTGTCAGTGAAAGCCAACCTCCAAGATTTCTGCAATACCTTCGACTTTTCTAAATCTACTCTATACTCACTAGCAGCTTCAAATACTTTCTCATGTAAATTCTTTGCCCTTCAAGTAATACGTTTGCACAAAAACAATTCGTCATCACAATACGTCCCTAATCTATCTGGATTTATTGTTCCAATAATCATCTCTTCTAAATCAACTTTCAACGGACTCACATTTATACTCCGTGGTTGAGGTTTCGTCCTCGTCATTTCTTTTATCCAATTATTTATTTCTTCTTGTGACAGACCTGCTGCATTCAAATTCAACTGATTCAATTTCTGAACCTGTTCTAACCTAACCTTATTCAACAATTTGACTTCATTTTCTTTCACTACTTTCGCTATTTCCGAGACTTGCGGAGTCAATGGAGTTCCCAATTGTGGGGCACTTGGAGTCACCACCCCTAAATTCTCTTCATAAGGGGAAAGTCTTTTGTTCATAATGACCTCTTTCAGTTCATCATCATCAGAATCATTCATATCACCTCTTACGTTTGGAATTTCTATATGGTTTCTTTTTTCCTTACATTTTCCTCCAGTTTGCTCTTCAACTGTGAAATACTTGGTAACCCTTCTGTTACCACAGCTCTCCTCCTTCTTTAAAGTTTTTCTTCCCTACTCTCAAAAGGGTATCTGAACATCAGACTGCTGTAACCCCTGTTACCAATTCTATATTTTTTTCTCTCAAAGGCTTCTACTTCCCATTCTTCCAATGCTTCGTATTAAGTTAATCTAGGGTTTGGGACTAATTAATTCATTTGATTTTTCAAATTCTGCAATATCCTAACATTAAATATACCATGTTGGGGAAAAGCTAAAACACCATCACCCTTTGTATACTCTATCCAATTTTCCAACCACATACACATATGATATCCTCGTTCCAACATCATTAAAAAAGCAGGCGTTTTTTGGAGCGGGGATTGGAATTCCCTCTCCAGTCACAATTGGTTTATCTTTCATGAAGAAATTATTTATTTTCTGCATCAACTCCATTTTCTGACTTTCTCCATGTATGGGTCTTATCACAAATAAACAAAAACAATCTTTCCGTAATTCCCCTTATTTTATTGGTTAACTTTCGTCCTATACCAGCACGGCTCACACCAACCAGCCAATCACAGCACAGTACACGCCCGCAGCCTGACCAATGTCAGCACATCTTTTTCTGACGTCAGTATTACTCCTTCCACTGACCCTCCCTTTACAAAAATTGACGGCAATATTTTTCTGGGTTTTCTTTAGTCAAAATTCTATTAGTAACAACAAACAACAATGCTACGTTGTCTGTTCCACTAAGTAAAGAGATAGTTTTCACTCTTAAAAATATTTTTCTCAACGTGAGTCGTAATAGCGACAAGCATTATTTTTACCCTTCAGACAAGCTTCAGGTGGACCTATTACACCCCCAGGGATAACACCAGAATTTCATAAGTGGACCTTTTGGAGTGAAAAGGAGCCTTGCTATTCTCCTGGAAATAAGGCTAGAGTTTCGGAAGTGAACCCTTCAGTATTCAGATACTCTACTCCTATACGAAATTCCCTAAATATAACACCTACAGCCTTCCGTAGCTTTTAGGTATTATTTCAACAGACAAAGTACTTCTGTAGTGTGATTTCTTTACCACACTTGTCTTCTGCCTACTTCCAGCAGATTCCTTCCCGGAATTCCTCACGTATCTCCGTACCTGTACTTCTTGACAACATAGAACATAACACTAACTTTTTGTGTTATAACATATAATCAATATTTAATAATCATTACCAGACTAATCAATAATTAAACCGTCCTCTGCTACCAAGAAACTTATCCAGCGCCAATACCATTAGTTTGATAAGGGATCAATACTCAACAACATCACACTATAATGGCCCGTACACATTGACCCAAATCCCTGATGCGCTAAGGTCAATTTATACGTTCCAACAATTCTTTCTCTTTATAGATTCAAATGAGACATTTTTTAATAACCGATTTTTTTTTTCTTTGAAAACACATTTTTATTGATAGATCACATAGAAAGTCGCAGACCCCTGTACCCCAGAGGTATCTGCAGGACACCAGTATACATATACAACAATGTAATTCATCATTACTTTCATAAACAATGCATTGGGATCAATGTTTATAACTCATCCTCCCCTTCACTACTCCTGTCCCCCCACAACTATTCTAAACTCCGTCCCACCCGGATCCCCCCCCCCTGCACGGTTCCCAACATGTCCGGTCATACACACACACACAGCCCACACCAGAGCGGACTCAAGCCAACTGATTCTTTTAATATCAAGTTTCCTTCTATTTAGTTGTTGGACCAATTAGTTGAATAGTTGATGGTAATGATAACTGCTGACTTTATCAACCATTTAGTCAACAAATCAGGAGTTTGTTAAAGCGCGACTACTCACCCGTAAGGGTCTCAAGGCGCTAGGAGTGGGGAGTGTGGGGGGGTGCAGGTTCCATTCCATCAAGGAGGGGGCCTGTCGAAGAGCCAGGTTTTGAGGTTTCTTGCGAAGATGGGGAGCGATGTTGTCTGTCTGAGGTGGAGCGGATGGGCGTTCCATGCTTTGGCCGCGAGGAAGGAGAAGGAGCGGCCTCCCGATCTGGTCTTTCTGGTGCGGGGGACCACGGCGTAGGAAAGCTGGGCTGATCGTAGGGTCCTTTGGGGTGTGTGGAATTTAAGTCAGCTGTTCAGGTATGGTGGTCCGGTGCCGTGGAGGGCCTTGTGTGCGTGGGTGAGCATCTTAAAGGTGATTCTCGCCTCGACGGGGAGCCAGTGGAGTGTGTGCAGGTGCTGGGAGATGTGGCAGTGTTTTGGCAGGTTGAGGACCAGTCTTGCGGCGGCGTTCTGGATGTTCTGTAGCTTGTGTGGAAGCAGGAAGATGAGACAGAGTTGATCTGGCGGTCCATTTTGAGCTCGGAGTCCAAGATGATTCCCAGGTTGCGTGTGTGGTTTGTGGGGGTTGGAGGGTTTCCGAGGGCGGTGGGCCACCAGGTGTCGCTCCAGGCGTCGGGGTTTGGGCCCATGATGAGTACTTCTGTTTTGTTGGTGTTTAGTTGAAAAAACAACAGGTGATGGACCGAATGTGGATCAATGTCACACACTCACCCCAGTCCAAAGATCTGGGCCCAAATCCATCGTTTTTTTGCACTCCACACCACCCTGGGTTAGACAATGGCGATATGCAAATCAGCTCTGACCCTGTGCCCCATGGGAACAGTCCAGTCCAAACTACAAAAGCCATGTCCTTCCCAGAACGGAATCAAGCATCCGAGGACCGGACCGGTTTCGAGGTAACACCTCTCATCAGCCCGGCTAACTTGACTCCAGTGGTGTGGAGTGCCTGGGACCCACGTCTGGGCATCCCCAGCGCACTTAGGGCGGAATATGCAAAAACAACAGGTGATGGACCGAATGTGGATCAATGTCACACACTCACCCCAGTCCAAAGATCTGGGCCCAAATCCATCGTTTATTTGCACTCCACACCACCCTGGGTTAGACAATGGCGATATGCAAATCAGCTCTGACCCTGTGCCCCATGGGAACAGTCCAGTCCGAACTACAAAAGCCATGTCCTTCCCAGAACGGAATCAAGCATCCGAGGACCGGACCGGTTTCGAGGTAACACCTCTCATCAGCCCGGCTAGCTTGAGCGTCCTGCCGGAGAGCAAGGAGCAGATCCAGTCGAGGGCCTTGTCCTGGATTCCTGCATCGTAGAGTCTGCGTATTAGGGTGCGGTGGGAGACTGTGTCGAACGCCGCTGATAGGTCGAGGAGGATGAGGGCTACTGTTTCTCCTTTGTCCAGTAAGGTGCGGATGTCGTCTGTTGCGGCCAGGAGGGCGGTTTCCATGCTGTGGTTTTTTCTGAAGCCGGATTGGGAGGAGTCGAGGATGTTGTGTTCTTCAATGAATGTGGCGAGTTGGCTGTTGATGGCTTTCTCGATGACTTTCGCTGGGAACGGGAGCAGGGAGATGGGTCTGTAGTTTTTGAGGTCGGTGGGGTCCGCTGAGGGTTTCTTTAGGAGGGGGTTGACCTCGGCGTGTTTCCAGTCGTTGGGGAACGAGGCGGTTGCCAGGGAGCGGTTGATGGTTTGGCGGAGCATGGGTGCGATGGTGTTGGCGGCTCTGTTGAAGATGTGGTGGGGGCAGGGGTCCATGGGGGCCCCTGAGTGGATTGACTTCATTGTCTTCAGTGTGTCTTCGGTGGTGAGGGCTGTCTAGTCATCAATCGCTGGTTTCCGGGTGTCGGGGGTCTTTGGTGAGGGTTCAGTGTGTTGGTTGTCTTCGTCGAAGTTGTCGTAGATGCTCTTGATTTTGTGGTGGAAAAAGATGCTGAGTTTGTCGCAGAGGTCTTGTGAGGGAGGGATGTCGGTAGACTCGCTGGTGGGTTGGGCGAACTCCTTGATGATGCTGAAGAGTTCCTTGCTGTTGTGTGCGTGGGTGGAGATTCTGTCTTCAATCGCTTTTTTCCTCGTTTCTCTGATGAGTTGATGGTGGGCGTTGGTGGCGGCTCTGAAGTTGTTGTGGGCTTCTGTGGATTTGGTGTTTCTCCAGGCCTTTTCAAGGCGGCGGCATATGCGCCTGGACTCTCGAAGTTCGGTGGTAAACCATCTGGCTTTCTTGGCACGGGTATTGTTTTTCTTGAGGGGGGCTATGGTGTTGGTGCTGTCCGAGATCCATCTATGCAGGGTTCGGGCTGCGGTGTTGGGGTCGTCGTTTTCCGCGATGGTTGGGGTGGAGTTGTTGAGTGAGGAGGTGAGCTGGTCATCGGTGATTTTGGTCCAGTTTCTTTGTGGCAGCAGGTGCTAGTGTCTGTGGATGGTGGGTGTTCTGAAGGTGAAGTGGACGCAACAATGGTCGGTCCATGGGAGTTTGGTGGTGTGGCTGAAGGTGATGGAGTTTCCTGTAGTGAAGAGGGGGTCGAGGGTGTGTCCTGCTGAGTGCGTGGGCTCGGTCACGATCTGGCGGAGTCCAATGTTGTGGAGGTTGTCCAGGAGAGATGTGGTGTTGGGGTCCAGTTGATTGTCGAGGTGGAAGTTGAGGTCTCCCAGCAGGGTGTAGTTGGTGGATGCGATGGCCTGCGGGGAGATAATGTCCGTGATGGAGTTGGCGAAGGGTCCGCTGGGTCCAGGGGGTCGGTAGATGAGGGTTCCTCGGAGGGCGGAGGTGGGGCTGGCCAGTATCTTGAAGTGAAGGTGTTCCATCAGTTCTGTGGACTCGTCAGGGAGTGTGCTCAGGCGGAGGCTGGATTTGTGGACGATGGCGATTCCTCCTCCTGGGTGGATGGGGCGGTCCTTCCTGGAGATCTTGTATCCTTGGGGGATGGCGATGGCGATGTCCGGTCCCGAGGTGGTGTTGGTCCAGGTTTCGGTGAAGAATGCTACGTCTGGGGTGGTGCTGTCGAGGAGGTCCCAGATTTCTGTTGCGTGTTTGTGGAGGGATCGGATTTTGAGGTGGATGCATTGCAGTGTCTTCCGTTCGTTGTGTTCTTGTGGGTGGGTTGTGCTGGATCCGTGTTCTTGGCGGTGCTGCAGGTGTGCCGGCAGCGGTGACAGCTGAAGGGTCCATGGGTGTCGGCTGGTGATGCTAGCTTGCATTTGTTGTTGCAGCCTGGGTTGAGTGCGTGGAGTGCTGCTGGGTCGTAGCGTTGGCGGGGCGGAGGTCCAAGGTTCCTGGTGCTGGTTACAGACGGGTTGCAGACGGGCGCGGACGTGCTTGCCTTTGACGCGCCTTCGGTGTACCAGCGGTGCGCCCGCAGCCCTCGGCCGCTGCGCGGCCGCGCAGTGGCTGCCATTAAGTAGGGGTCGGGGAGGGCTGGACAGCTGGGAGGCGGGGAGGGGAGCTGGATTGGGCCGGTCTCACGAAAGAATCAATTATATAAATTGTTCAAACTCATAAAAAATGACTTTATGCAATGAAGGAGTGGATAGAGTAAGAGACAAAAGTTTCAGCAAAACATTTATGTCAACATAATATACCTAACAGAGGGATGGATGAAGAGACAATAGAATAATCTAAATAATACGTATCAATAATTTGTTCACAGAGTGGATAGGTGGAGAGACAAAAGTTTCAGAGACAAAATACATTAATAAGTACATTTCTGAGAATTAATTAGACTGAATACAAACCTATTGGTCTGTAGGAAAATCACCCCCTCGACTTAGGAAATGGTGACAGAATCAGGGACCAAAGGATATAGGGACAGTAACAGGACAGGTCAGGGACAGCTAGGCCTCTCTGCAAACCGACAGCCTGCGACGCATCTCTCCTCCTGTCAGCCTAAGCTCTAAACCACACCCTTAAAGGCACCCCAGGTATATCCTTAAATTGACATGTCCATCCCACTAATGTTGCAAACTAACATCAAAGTCGCATAGTGAGGGGGGCGTGGCTTGCACGCTGAGGGTGATGGCGGCGTGAGCCCAGAGCTTCGCGCCTATTCCCCACACTAATCCTGTCTGCTGCTGCGGGGAGCCCAGCGCTGTGCCTGGAAAGCATCGGGCCGAGCGTGGGCATTGATGGAGCGATAGCGGAGCGGTCAGGGGGCCGCTGAAAGGACCGGCCTCCGCCGCACTGTAGAGACGCCAGAGCCGAGCCGGAGGAATGCCCAAAATCGCGGCCGCAGCGACGGACTCGAAACGTCCGGCTGTTTGAACTGTGGGCCGACGCCTGGGGACACGGCCGGGACCCGCCGAGGATCGGAACCGGTGGGGAGACGCCCCTTCCCCCCCCGGGGGCCTTGAGGAGTTCTCTCCCGGTAGATCCGAGGAGCAGCGGAGCGGCTGCGAGCGAGTGGCCCGGGAAGGCTGCGGGGAGAGCGCTGTGCGCTGCGGACACCCTGAGTCCTGACAGACGCGGCTGGGGCCCGGCGTACCGGAGGAATCCTGAACGCTCCCCCCTTCCCCCCTGAACTACGCGGTAAGCCACAGAACTGAGCGACACACAGTGGGGGTTGAGAGAGGCACGGGAGGGAGAGAGAGCCCAACGATCAGGAGCGTCCTGAATTGATCACGAAGGAGGCAAGCACGCCAGGGGGTGACTGGGACTGCCTGCTGGGGGGCCCTGGCTGGCTCCCGCCACGGGGGCTAGAGAGCCTTGGCCCCGGATAGTGGCGGACGACTGCTGGGAGTAAACCTGACCTTGGCGGCGCTGAGACATCGGAGCCCCACCACTCACGGCCCGGGGCACTACGCACATACCCCCTCGTGTCTGTCACCTACCCGGCGACACTGACTGCCAACGCTGGATGCCTGAACAGGGTGGGTGGCCTTGCTTTGCGAGTGTTCGCACCACGCTGACGGAGCAGTGAGAAGGGCGGGTGCTGAACCGAGCCTCGAGACCACGCGCAGGCCACTATGGGGAAGCCAAAAGGCAAACAAGAGGAGGCGACGGCTTCGGGAGCGGCGGAAGGAGACATGGGGGAGCCCCCGGACCTGAAGAGGCTACAAGATCGAATCCTGGAGGCCATAACAGCAACGAGAGAAGCGCTGCATAACGACATTGCGCAGGTGGCGTCGGGGCTCGGCCTGCTCCGTGCCGACCACGACAAATTGAAAGACAGAGTGACAGAGACTGAGGGGGCCCTGGAAGTCCTGGCTCCGGCCCACAAAACTCTTGAGGGAAAACTCACGGAGGCTCTTGACCGGATTCAGGTATTAGAGCGTCGAGCAGAGGATGCGGAAAACAGAAGCCGTCGCAGCAACGTGCGAATCGTAGGTGTGCCGGAGAGCGAAGGGGGGACGGACCTGGTGGCCTACTGCGACAACTGGCTAAGAACTGTGGTGGCACCTGAGGGCCTGTCGCCCTTCTTTACCCTGGAGCGAGCTCATCGGGTCCCGTCCGGACCACCCAAACCAGGCCTGCCACCGAGACCTATCGTGGCTAAACTGCTGCACTACAGAGACAGGGACCTGCTACTACAAAGGGCCCGAGACGATGGCCCGTTCCAAATCGCGAACAGTAGGGTTACGCTGTTCCCGGATTTCACGTTCGAAACGCAGAAGCAGCGGGCTTCCTTCCTGTCGATCAAGAAAGAGCTACGCACAGAGGGCATCCAATACTCTTTGCTGTTCCCTGCCAGACTTCGAATTGTGGTGGACGACAAAACAATGTTTTTCAACCTGGCCGCAGACGCTTGGGACTGGTGGGAATCCTACAAAGCGGGCACGGATGGCGCCATGGTTCGAGAGGAGCGGGAAAGGGAACGGGAAAGAGCGCCGGCGGGGCCGCGCCAATCGCAGAGACTGCGCAAGCGACGTCGCAGAGCCGGGAGACCGACCGCTTCGCAAACGGAGGCCGAGCGCAAAGCCGCGCTGCAAGCAGTGGTCACCATTGGAAAAGGGGGAGGCCCTCAATCCACACGAGGCACGGACACAGAGACGATCATATCGGCCTCGGGCTCGGAGTCGGACCTGTCGGGGGTCCATGATGCCAAGGATCCGGTGGTAACACCTCAAACAGCAGAAGAAATCCTGAACATCTGACTTGGACCTGTTGGGTAAGGGGAATGGGCCTTGAGGGGGGTTCACCCGCTTAGCGGGAGAGTTGGCTCCAGGCATGGGCGCTGGGTGACTGGCTATGCGCTGTTCTCCGTAGTGGGGGGATGGCAGCGGGCCTGGGTCATGCAGCCCCCTCTTGGGCGAGGCCTCGCTCCGCACGCCCTTAAGGCGATTGCAGCTCCGGCTGTGAACTAAATACCTGGGGGTTCTGAGTTAAGGGAGTTTGGATGGGGTCTGGTATCTTGATATTGGGGCCTGTTCTGGGGGAGGGGGAACACCACAGTTGGGGTTTGGTGATGGGGGGATTCTGCAGACGCTGACTTTGACTTTCTTAGGGGATGAACAGTTGGGAGGTTCTGTTTGGGGACGGGGAGGGACCATCATCCGCAGGAATGTGAATAGGGAGGGGGAGAAGAACCGTGACTTATGGGACAATGGCTAACTCTAATGTTTTGAAATGCATGACCTGGAACGTGAGGGGTCTACACACGATGCAGCGCAGACATAAAGTGCATGCCTACCTACAGAGGAGAGGGATCCATATAGCGCTCTTACAGGAGACACACATCACGAAGCAGGAAGGGGTGGCACTACAGAGGAGATGGCGGGGGCAGGTTTTCCACACCTCTTACTCGGCCTACGCAAGGGGCGCTCTGATCTGGGTGAGGGTGGGGACGCCTTTTCAAATGACTAGACAGCTGATAGATCCAGAGGGGAGATTTGTAGTAGTGGAGGGCAGATTGCGGGGTAAGGCTATAGTTCTATGCAGTGTATATGCCCCGAATATAGACCAATTAACCTTTTATGCGAGCTTGTCGGGGACACTGGCGCACTTCCTGGTGGGTCCGATACTCATGGGAGGGGACTTTAACTCCGTGGCGGATGTGCAACTGGATAGGTCCCACCCGCCCCTGAGAGATTCCCCGGTGTACCGCGTAGCTAAGGGTAGGCAGGAATGGCAAGAGAGCTGGGGGTTAACTGATGCATGGAGGGCGCAGCACCCAACAGACCGAGACTACTCGTTTTACTCCGGGATACACGAACTCCACGTTAGGCTGGATGCGATATTGTGCACACGAGAAGTGCTGACGCAGGTTGCCTGGTCGGAATACCTGACGAGAACGGTCTCGGACCACAATCCGCTTTTAATCCACTTAGATTGGATGACGGAAAAGCCTAGGGTGCCAACCTGGAGGCTCCGGCCGGAGACTTTAGAGGACCCGATATTCGGGGCGGCCCTGGAGGAGGGGTTGAGACAATACTTTGCCAATAACGAGGGTTCCACGAGCTCTAGAGCAGTGGAATGGGATGCCTTCAAAGTGGTAGTGAGAGGGCAGTGCATCACACAGTTCGTAGGCACGAGGCGGGTGCTGCTGACCGACCTAGAGAGGGCAGACGCCAAACTGAGGGCAGCGGAGAGGGACCGACCAGGCAGGCCGGAGCTGCAGGGCACGGTTAGCTCGGCCAGGGAAGCGGTGGCGGCTGAAGTGGAAAGGCTACGGGCTTACGGTCACCGGGCATACACGCTGCGATCTCATGTAGAAGGCGACCAGTCGGGCACTTTGTTGGCGTGGCTCTCTAACCCCACGAAACGCTGCTCCCCTATCTTGCAAATTGCCGGGGAGGGGGGTAATCTGTCCTACACCCAGTCGGCCATAGTGGACGGCTTTCAGAGATACTACGAGACACTTTATAGTAGCACCCCGGGCGACCGAGAAATGGAGGCGGAGGCTTTCCTGGATGACCTCACCCTACCGTGTCTAGAAGACGAGCAGGCGACGGATTTGGGGAGGGACATCGACTTAGGGGAAATTCGAACAGCTATTAAGTCCATGGCCCGCAATAAGATGCCGGGTATAGATGGCCTGCCCATCGAATTTTACGGCAAATATGTAGACGCCTTAGCGTCGCGGCTTTTGGCTGTGTACAAAGAAGCAAGAACCACGGGTCGCCTCCCCCCATCAATGCGGGAAGCGATAGTCATCCCGCTACTGAAGCCGGGCAGAGACGGTAGTAGTCCAGCCTCCTATAGGCCGCTCTCGATGCTCACAGCCGACTATAAAATCTTAAGCTCTATACTAGCATCGAGACTCCTACCGCACATGACCACTCTGGTCCACGAGGACCAGAACGGCTTTATCCCTACCCGGAACACGACGTTAAACATTAGAAGGCTTGTCCGACTCATGGAAGAACTGCGGGAGGGGAGTGGAATTCCACTTGCCCTCTCGGTCGATATAGAAAAAGCGTTCGATAGTCTGGAGTGGGATTATCTATATGCAGTCATGGCGCGTTTCGGGCTGGGCGCAGACTATATCCGGTGAACACAAGTGCTTTACACGGCGGCGGTAGCGAGAGTGCGGGTTGGATCCCTGGTGTCCCAACAGTACCCAGTGGAGAGGGGCACCCGGCAGGGTTGCTCCCTATCCCCATTACTGTTCGCTTTAGCGATTGAACCGCTGGCTGTGGAAGCCCGCAGGGGGCGATACTTCGCAGGAGTGCAAACTGGTGATGGGCGACAGTTTATCTCGCTGTACGCCGATGATCTCCTGTTGTTCCTGGACAACGACGCAACTGAGCTCGAGGGGGCGGAGGAGTTGCTGGGACGTTTTGGCAACCTCTCGGGCCTAAGGGTTAACTGGGCGAAGACGAGCCTCTTTCCACTGAAGGAGGACGCGGCCCGCCCAGAACACAGACCGCTACTTCATTGGGAGCCGACTTGTCTCCACTATCTTGGAGTATACGTCTATCACACAGCGACGGCTTTTTTCGAGGGCAATGTGGAGAGATGCGTCAGGGGGCTGAAGGGTAGCATGGCATTCTGGGCCACGCTTCCGCTGTCCATAGCTGGTAGGATAGCACTGCTAAAAATGGTGGCCCTCCCGCGGCTGCTGTATTACTTCCGAACGCTTCCGATCTGGATCCCCAGCTCCTTTTTCCGCCGACTTAGATCCCAGCTCACTTCCTTCCTATGGGGGATGGGCAGATGTAGAGTGGCGCTGGCGACACTCACCCGCCCGAAAGATGAGGGCGGCTTGGCGTTCCCAGACTATGAGCTCTATTATCTCGCTGCCCAGTTGCAGATCTTTACGCAAGAGGTGGCTCGGGTTTACCGAGGCCCGGAAGATAAGCGACTGCGGGGTACGCCACGACACATACTAGCCTACATCGCGCTAGGACAGAAACTCGCCGCCCGGGACCTGTCCCTTGAACAGGATACATTTCGGCGCTGCTGGAACCGAGCACAGAAGCGAGCAGGGATTCAGCACCCCTACGCCCCGGAGATGCCACTGGGCATGTTGACTGCACTGCCCCATGGAGGCGATTGGTCCCGCCTGCTGCAGTGGGAGGAGGTAGGAATACAGGTGGTAGGGGACCTTTTCGAAAACGGGGAGCTCCTCCCGTACTCGGCCCTCCAGGAACGCTTTGATCTCCCACGCGGGGGCTATCTCCTTCATGCAGCTGTGACGAGAGCAATGCAGAAACACTGGGGACTGGGACTGGCGGAGCCGGAGACGGCCATGGCGTGCCAATACACCATGATGGCGGCGGGAACGGTGAAAGCGGTATCTTGCTTATATAACAGAATGCTCCACGAGCACCTGCCGCCCCTCGATGCACTGAAACTCAAGTGGGAGACTGACCTGGGTAAGCCCATCCCGGACACGACGTGGGCACAGTTGGTGCGAAGGGCGCGTAATAGTACAAGGAACGCTCGTTTTCAAGTTATCCATTATTACATACTACACAGGGCGTACATGACCCCTGGGAGAATCCTGAGGTACTTTGGCGCGACTGATGCGAGGTGCCCCCGCTGCGCGGCTGATGGAGCCGAGCTGGTGCATATGCTCTGGTCATGCCCGGCCCTATCAGACTATTGGCGGGCCGTGGGTGAATCCATGAACGAGGTGACGGACCGGACTGTTGACTTTGATGCAGCGGCGTGCATCCTGCATTGGTTCCCACATACCCCCAAAAACAAGCTCTCGAGCAAGTTCATAGATATGGGATTAATGGTAGCCAAGCGTGAGATAACTAGAAACTGGAAGGCAAGGGCGAGCCCGACGTATAGGAGGTGGTACAACGAATTTCTGAAATGGGCGGCCTGCGATAGCATGCATAGGTATCAGATGGCGCGTAGAACTGCTAATGAGAGAGCGCTAGAACAAGCAACGGCCTGGGAGGTAATGGTACAAGGCCTCAGAGATAGTGGAATAGTGGATGACGGGGAGGACCTAGACGTGGCCGGGGTCAGCACAGTACAATAATCTGGAGATAAGAGAACCGGCGGAGGAGAAAGCCTGAAGCCCAAGGTTAGAGATACACAACGGAAGGCTCCCGTGCGGATGATGGGGTGGGAGGAGGGAACGGGGGGGGGGGGGTAAGTTTTTAGGACTGGGGGGAAAGTTGGGGGGGGGAGTTCAGGGTTTCATTAGGCGAGGACGGAAAAGTAGGCACACACACAAATCCGAGACCATACTCCTGAGGAAGAACAAAAAGGCATGTGGGTGCGAAACTACTGCTGCCGCCCGGCCCCCGGGATGGGGGCCTGCAGGCTGTGTACACGAGAAGTTGATGAACCAGACTGTGGCACTGTGAATGATGCTGAATATGTGCAACTATTGGCCTGTGTAAAGTGTGTTTACAATAAAAATTACTTTAAAAAAATAAAAAATCAAAGTCGCATAGTGATTAGTGGGCTTGGGGGGGAGGGGCGTGGTCACGCCATCACGATTTCACCTTCTATTCAACAACTACATTGTAAAATTAATTCCCATGGTCTAAATATTAGTTTATTCACACGTTCCCCATATAAGATACAATTTATAGCGTTTTCTTTCATATGTTTAACATTTTCACAGAGTACATCTCCGGTCCCACGCTTGAATACAGTTGGCAGTCATCTGACATCCTGGCCTTCACTCCTTCATGTCATCTGCGGTGCACAGCGCAATTTACTTGCCTCATGTCAGAGCAGAGTCACTCATTGACGCTTCCCCCCTCCCACTTTGTACAGGTTTAGGAAGATGGAGGCTCCATTCAGCACACTAAAGTAAACAGAAACGAACATTTATTGATTATATGATAACGAAAACTTCACTGTTTACCACCCACCTCATACTATTCCCTATTAACATCACCTAGCATGAGCCTAGTGAAAAAAGCAGTATTAATTATTACTTTAAAGCAAGATGCGATAGGCAAAATACTGGAGCACATGCGGCCTACTCATGCAACTTCTTTTAAACCACCATGTTATTACATTATTGATTAGTTTGGGCATGCGCAAAGCAGTTCCCCCATGTTTTATGTTGGGTGAATTTTAGGTTTACTGTATCTCCTTATAGTTAGTACGTATTATGGGGGTAGTTAATTTGAGCAGCTTTCATCTTTGTGAAACCCTGCTCCATCATTACTCTTCATATTTGATTTATGGAACTTGGAGAGCACTCTTTTCTTATCATTGGCCTGCCTCTGCTCGTGCTTGTTATCTTTACTTCTGTAGGCTGAACTCAACAGTCAGAGCATTGTGATAGCTGCGGCTGTAATTCCTCATTCTAAGCCCTCTAAACAGTGCTGCAGCTACTGCTCTGGTCCCTGGGGTAATTCCTCATTCTAAGTCCTCTAGGTAGTGATGCAGCTGTGTCTCTGTTCATACATTCACTACACTCCAAACCAAAATACATAAGTAAAAGACACTGACATTTACAACGCAAAAAACACTTCTAACTCTCAAAAATGCAAGACCTATTGCATTGGAAATGCTTGTTTCACCTTGCTAGAAGATTGTAAACAATACAGACTTGTGGTTCAGTCCTAAAAACACACATGGACAAAGGTAAACCAAGTTGGTGAAAAGTACATTTTCAGCGGACTAACTAAAGGAGTCATAGCTTTCACTCGAGCAAAATAAAGCAATGCAGATCAGGGAAATATATAAATATCAGAAATTACATACTTTTGAGCAATCACGAATTCACATTTTACTGTACCCTTCGATAGACATTTGAAAAAGAACATCACAAAAAGCCAGTATTTTGTTCCTCATTAGTACATACTACAAACAGCAGGTATAATGAAGAAATCACTTTAAACATGCTTTAGAGCTGCACGTAACGATCCCTGACTGATTCGTAAAATAAATCAAAAACAGAAAAGTCATGTTAAAAGTGAATACACATGGCTTCATGTGGACTTGATCAAATGTTAATATCCGGTATATTTTTGGAATGCTCGCAATCCTACCGTGAATAGTGCGGACCCGACCGACCTGAGAGGCACCAGTGGCCCCATTCTTGCTCCGGCTTCGTAGGTAGAAAAAACCCTGTATGAGGCAGACGAGGGGCTTGTGCTGGGCTCTCAAGACTTTCCCTTTCTGCCTGGGCTGGGAGTCCTGGCCCAGACCAAACTGGAGGTGCACCGGGCACTGAGGCAGGGCCTAGCCAGATGCATCCAGTTACAACAGAGAAAGCCAAGAAGTGAACAGAGCTGTAACAGGCTCAGTACAGGACCACGATGCTTTCAAATAAATGTGTTTTTAGCCCATTGCGTTTTTCAATATTAATATCTGATTTTGTTTGTTAACGAACCAGACAAAAGAAGCCTAGTTTAGAAATGAAATTGCAAATAGAAGGTAGTGCACTCTCGGGGATCAGTGCAACCACGCAATCTTGTTTTTCATGAAAAGCCCAAACGCCAAAGCTCCTCCTTTCAACGGTGAATATGGATCTACACTCGACACCTAACACAGACGCTGGCTGCAGAGCAGCATTCCGTGAAATACGCGGTCTAGCATTTATGAAATCAGAAATCGTTTTGAGGCTTCCCCCACACCAGTTCCATAACAAGCAACACATAACATCCGATCTGTCATACGCATAGTGAGTTATTGTGATCAGGGCCGGCTCTAGGCATGTGCAAGCTGTGCACCTGCACAGGGCCACCAAACCCCAGGGGCCACCACGCCAATATATATCCTTAATATATTAATCCTCTGAGGATGGATACATATTTGCGTGGTGGCCCCTGGCAGGGATTTGGCGGCCTCTGGCTCTGTTCCACTTCTAAACTCCCTGACCCCCTCCCCTCTTTACTGGCCTGCGTGCTCCGCCCCGCCCGGACTCCCTCTTCCGGGCCCCCTACCTACGCTCCCTGCCCAGGGTCACCATGAGCCTAGAGCCGGCCCTGTTGTGATATACGGCTTTTCTGGTAATACACTGGTAACAGTAACGTCACAACACAACCAGAAACATCACACAGTTTCTTCCTGCAACGTGATCTCATATCAACCGAGGCTGAGTGGAGATGTTTGGAATTGCACAGTAGCAGCACAGCTCCAGCATGAAGCGATTAGCATAGTGTGCTTAGGGCCCTTTGTTATGTCAGGCCATTCTTTGCAAGTGTGCATGATCATTGCCAGGGCCTGAGTGAAGTGCAAGTAAAGGGATATCTCTGTTACAAATACTGCATCAAGTTAGTGAACGCTGCCATGGAATCTTATTGGATACAGAACGGAGTGCCCCGTGCTTGGAGGCTGAACCCTAGTGATAACCCTATGAGTGCACTTCCTAGTTTTCTTGATCTCAATGCCCAACCTAAAATATTAGGAACACTAGAAACCCCAAGTCCTGACTTTAATAGGGTGACACAGTAGGGAGCCCCTATCAGACAGATGGGGAAGTGCCCTAGTGATTACATCTGGAAAGAATCACTACCCATTAATGACATCCCTGTTGACACTCCAGAAAGACAAAAACACAAAAAAAATTTGGAAGGTTCCCCTGGTGATTTACACAGGGAGGGGAGCAAACACTACAGAAAATGAAACCCTGTGGTTTGTATTTGCAAAAAAGTCAAAGTGCTGACTGTGGGAAGACGTGTGGGGGAAATTTGCCTAAGGAGAATCCCTGGTATTGATCAAGTTATGGTGGCAAAGAAATATTGAACACTTATCACACTGTATATCAAAACACTATTCAATAAACAAATCCAACAAAAATATAAAAACAATTTGCACAATTTATTGTGGTACCTCCCTTTAGGGTTACACTCTAAATTTTAAAAACATTGCTAAAAAGGTTATCTTCATGGTAAAAAAACATACACAATGATAAAAAATAGTCAAAAGAAAGAGTCGACGCGGCGTTTCGGTGTCTTTACAATAGTTGCACCTTCATCAGGACATTTGACAATATTGACTTGTAATCTAAAAATTGAGAAACAATATTTTAGATACCTATTTTTATATACAGTGACACATACATAGCTTTTGGTTTTTTCTTTTGCCCAGTAAACTCCTTGACATATCACTTTATGGAAAAAACATTTTTTCCTTACCCACCACACTCTTGTGTTAATGAAAAGAAGGACATCTATGAGATTAATATTGTCCTCACCATTGCCCAGAATATATAAACAAGTACCTCAAGTCGAAGATTTTTATATCAGGAGACTTCTAAGTCGATTGGGGACTTGCACTATTATATTTCATCTGGTAGTATGATACCTTTTGTAGAAAGAGAAAACCAGATTTTATGCAGTTTCAGTCTTATTCTGCAGTTAATGATTTTAGTTTATGTTATTGTTTTTTTGTTACCTTCATAGGAGCATCTGTGCTTATAAATCGGCACGGAAGAGCCACCGTAATTTAATATGCGGCCATGTTCAACAAAACTGTCAGATCCCTTCTTCAAATTGGAATCACTGGTGACAAAAAGACGCATTATATAGTGGTCTCTATTGGATGTTACGAATTTACCAACACTTTAGTCTACAATTCGTGTTTTTACAAGCCTACTCACCGGTTCAAGAACTCGTTTTTACTCGATCAGTGAGAGTAGATATAGGCTCATCCAATGCGAGAGGGTTTGATTCACTTCCTGTTTTTCATCAGCCTGTTGGTATAATTAATATATACAGTGAGTCTACTGTTCCTGCTGTTCTTTGTTTATTTTTATCTACGCATAGATCTATAGAGATAATTTAAGGGGAATTGCTCTAATTTTGACATAAGATCATTGGTCTTACTCATATATATGCTGCCTCGTGATTCGTTATCAAGGCACTCTATATGGCAAAATTATTTAAAATTCAATCAAGGGCATCTTGACTCCCTGCGTGTTAATTGGGAGTATATTAAATACGGGGGGATATATGGCGCCAGTTACAGACCATTAGGTAACTATAAGAGGACAGACACGCTGTAGGTTTTAGTGGGTTGTCTGTATATCAGGCTCGGTCGAAAACTAACTATTTACGTAATTTAACTATTTTACCGCAGAAAGGGGCTTGAGCATAGCGATAAATCACATACCTAGTTCATTGGATTCGGCCTCCCTGCTCCTCCGTGTCCGTGTCGTCAAGGATAATTTTACCCCGAACGGAGCCTGATATACGGACAACCCACTATAACCTACAGCGGTGGCTCCTCCGTGCCGATTTATAAGCACAGATGCTCCTATGAAGGTAACAAAAAAACGATAACATAAACTAAAATCATTAACTGCAGAATAAGACGGAAACTGCATAAAATCTGGTTTTCTCTTTCTACAAAAGGTATCATACTACCAGATGAAATATAATAGTGCAAGTCCCCAATCGACTTAGAAGTCTCCTGATATAAAAATCTTTGACTTGAGGTACTTGTTTATATATTCTGGGCAATGGTAAGGACATTATTAATCTCATAGATGTCCTTCTTTTCATTAACACAAGAGTGTGGTGGGTAAGGAAAAAATGTTTTTTCCATAAAGTGATATGTCAAGGAGTTTACTGGGCAAAAGAAAAAAACAAAAGCTATGTATGTGTCACTGTATATAAAAATAGGTATCTAAAATATTGTTTCTCAATTTTTAGATTACAAGTCAATATTGTCAAATGTCCTGATGAAGGTGCAACTATTGCAAAGACACCGAAACGCCACGTCGACTCTTTCTTTTGACTGTTTTTTTATCATTGTGTATATTTTTTTACCATGAAGATAACCTTTTTAGCAATGTTTTTAAAATTTAGAGTGTAACCCTAAAGGGAGGTACCACAATAAATTGTGCAAATTGTTTTTATATTTTTGTTGGATTTGTTCATTGAATAATGTTTTGATATACAGTGTGATAAGTTTTCAATATTTCTTTGCCACCATAACTTGATCAATACCAGGGATTCTCCTTAGGCAAATTTCCCCCACACGTCTTCCCACAGTCAGCACTTTGATTTTTTTGCAAATACAAACCACAGGGTTTCATTTTCTGTAGTGTTCACTCCAGAAAGACAACATTTAGTCACCAAATTGAGGATATTATCCTGGAATGTTAGGGGCCTCAAAAGCAAACTGAGTTGCCCTCACTGGGGGGGCTTTTGTAGATCTTTTTGATGTTTGTATGTGCCAGGAAACTTGGCAACCGAGGAGGTGCTGCGCATGGGGTTTGCATCACATAGACACTGCCATTCCAAGGGGTAAGGGTAGGCCCTCTGGGGGTTTATGCACATGGGTAGGCTCCCATTTGGGCTGTTCGGCAGACAGCTAGAGTCCTCTTCTGACGACATTCAGTGCACGTTACTTACCTTTATACCAAAAATCAAACTAGCACTGGTTAACGTCTACTCTAGACCTGTGAGGTCGAGTCCAGACTCCTTGACTCTTGACCAATTAGGTCACTTTATTCCTACCCTTATGAGGTTGTTAAGTAAGTCTAGGCAAGGTATCTGGTATACACAAAAGGGTTTTATTACTCTACAAAGAATAAAGATAGTCTGGTATCCCATGTCTTCGGTTAAGAGGTAGGGAACTTCTTAACTCTTCTTAATCTTCCATAAAAGAAAGGGCATTCCTAAAAAAAGAAGACAAAAGAGAAGAAAGGATGTTTTTAAGACAGTCAGTCGTGCATAGATCCTAACTAGGGAATTGGGAGTGAGGGGCGAGCTAAACACCCGGTTTCTCCACCACCAGTGTTGCGACGCTCTTTTACAGCTGCAGGCTTTACGCGCTCCCAGGCCTACAGCTATTTCTCGCCAATCGCTCAACCTTCTCCCTTCTGTATTAGAGGCGTCGGTGTACATAACATTCTTGGGGAGGTAACTGACATCCATTGGTTCTTCGTTAGTTTTCTTGTGTGGACAGAAACGGGCCATGTGTCCCCAATTTCCGCAGTCAAAACACTGAGGCCCCTTTGACAGGATGGATTCAGGTCTAGGGAGACATATTCTTGGTGGGTCTATTGTGGATTTATTGTATTTCTTTTCAGGCTTTCTCATACTAGAGCTTATAGTTTTGTCAGTGTCCCAGGAAGGCAATCTTGGTTGAGCTCTGGAGTAAGTGGTGGCCATTTCTACTGCTTGTTCCACTGTGAGCCATGTGTGCTGTCTAAGCTAGCGTTAGGTTGGGAAGGGGAGAGCCTCCATATATTGTTCTAAGTATATCAGCGACATGATCTCCTCCTTCGTATTTTCTTGAGGTTTCAACTGTTTATCGGCCGCTGATTTTAACCTGAAAAACAAGGTTTTAGGATTATCTCCGGGTGTTCCTCTCTCTTTCCTAAACCTTAATCGGTATGCTTTCGAGTCCATAACCAAGTAATCCAATATTATCGCCTCAACCTCATTATAGGGTGTGTTTCCTGATGGGTTAGCCACTTGGTAGGCGGTGTGGGCTCCGCCGCTTAACAAAGGGGCTAGAAAGAAAGGCCATTTCTGTTCGGCCAACCTGATACCTTGGCTGCTCTTTCAAAGTTCAGGAGAAATGCATCCGGGTCATCTCCTGGAGTGTATTTCTGTAACGCTATATTGGGCTTTTGTGCATTCCTAGGCCTACAGGTATTTCCCACCAAGCGCTTAACCCTCTCTCTTCTGTATTAGAGGCATCTCAGCTTCTGAGGTGCCTTTAATAAATGATGGAGGGTCCCGTTCTACCATCTAAATCACCAGAAAGGATATTTCTATCGGCCTTGGTAAGATGAAGGTCTGATGTAGGCCCTGCGTGATAGAAATCTGAAAATATGCTAATATGACTAACTCTCATCATGCACCATGAGTAAATAAAGGCCTAAGAGCCCACCATGCTTAGGCCCAAGAGCCCACCATGCTTGGGCCTAAAACATGTCCAGAGGCTACCATCTTATGATAACAGCCTCTCACATTAAACTCTGCTAGGCCTAAGGATTTTAAAAGAAAAAAAACCATACGTTTCTGTGCATTAAAATAAACGAGGTGAAATTAGGCCTTCAGAGATTAGTTAGTTTCACAGCTAGCTTCAAGACCAACACCCACACATACACAGACTGGTGCACGTTGGTATAGCTTCCTGAAAACATTGCTAAAGTAATATTTTGAAACATAGCTTGCACAAAGTAAAAGCAGCAACCTCTGGCAATAATCAGCACCTATCATAAGTTTCGCACTTGCAGATATTTAGAAATGTACGTAAAAAAATGTTCTTTTTTACAAATGTAGAAAATGTTCTCTTTTTAAAATGTACGTAACAATATGTTCTTTAAAGATGTCCTTCCGGTGTCCTAGAACACATGTGGTTAGACCGCCTGCACTGAATGGGCGTAGGCCAGTGTCACCATAGAACCTTAGTTCCTCAATTTCAGGTATATCAGACCCAACCGTCAAATCTGAAGTCAGAACTTTCCTGCGAATGCCTGGCATTGAGCGTGGTCTGTTCTAAGCATGGGCGGAAAATCCGTTTCGCTCGCGGATTTTGCGGATTTTCGGTAAATTCGCAATCCGCGAGATCCGCGAATCTCCCGCAAAATCCGCAAATCCGCGAGCAGCGGATTTTATGGCTTGCTCGCACTGTTCGCGTGAGTTCGCGGCTTGCCAGTACAACTTTGCACCCCGCGAGTAAGTGCTAAATTGCAGAAATACGATCTTAGCAAAACTGAAACTACTTACCAGGTTCAAAAGTTCAGGCTCATCATTAGTAGCCATTTCCTGTAGTGCTTCCTGAGGGGCCCCTCCAGAGTTCAGTTGCCAGTTGCAACTATTATGTGACCCTGCTCTGAACCTCAGAATAGTTACACATATGCCACAAAGGTCCTGAATTACAGCTAAGGGAGACAAGCAGGAGCCAGGCTGGAAGTTAAAATCCATTAATCAGCCCCTAATTCATTATTGTCAGTTGGGGCAGGGCAGGTGTTGTAACTAATTTTGCAACAATGAAAGCACTTAGCAAGTGCAAAAGATCACTAATCAGGAAGCACTAAGGAAGCAGGTGCCAGCTAAAAAAATATTCTGTGACACATTAATCAGCCCCAAATTAATTCAGGTCACTTGAGGCAGGGAAGGTGTGCTTTGCTTTGCCGAAAATAATGTACACTGGACAACCAGAGGGTGTGGTGATGAAACAGAGGGTGGCATGGGTGGGCCAGAGGGTGGCATGAGTAGTCAGAGAGTGGCAGTGGTGACAGAGAGTGGCAGTGATGAAGAAGAGTGTCCCAAACAGGCTGGACACGTAGAAACAACAAGTTCGCAAAACTTGCGACCCGACAGGTAAGTTCGCAAATTGCGAAATTGTAAAAACCCTCGCGAACTGGCAGAAACACGCGCGAACACAAAAAAACAAAAATCCGCAAATTCGCGGGAATTCACGGATTTTGCGGATTGCGAGTTCGCAAATCCGCAAAATTCGCGAACGCGAGATTCGCAAAATTCGCCCATGCTTAGTCTGTTCTCCGGCTAGCCGAATATCTGACTTGGGACACCGACGCCTCTCTCAGGTTGTGGATCTCCCAGGGCAGATAACCCTTCTGTCTCTCTAGATCTCTGACCCTTTAGCTATCTCTCTTTATAGCAAGTTCCCTGTATGGTAGACTTTTTAGACATTAGGTGACTGGTCTCATTCCTAGATACCACCAGACACTGAATTTAATAGCAACATTTTCTATTTTGAGCTAATTCTACTTGTGCCTTCCTTGCCTTGACCCCATAATTCAGGGTCCTGATAGAAATGTACAATCTGTTAGAGTAGATCTGTCCTAGATATTTTGCCCTTAGGCACTAGAGTTCTATATCAGTGTGCTCAGTAGCGTAGGATCTTTGATCATCTGTGATCGTGTCCTTTTTAATACATTTTATTCCAGTTTTGCCTTGAGATATTTTGAGTATTTGTCATCTATCATTTACTCCAGACAGGGCGAAGTCTGGATCTCTTGTAGGAAATTGCATTGTAGCCTGAACTGATATGCATTTATTTTTCTGCTTGTGAACTAAAAATAAAGTGCCACTCCAACTTGAAATTCTGGTATCTTACATCTTTATTCCTCCTCTCTCAAGTGGAATGCTGTGTTGGTGATTTGTGTCCACACTCGAGGTGGTGACCACTGACCGAAAGGGTCAAGATTCACCCTTTCTCAGCTGGCGCCCAACGTTTCATCGTGCCTGCTCCATTCTGCGGTGGAATCTGGTAAACTTCCATGAGCTGCCTTGGGGGGTCCCGCCGCAGCCTCTTGCATACCATTGGTGAGTCAAGGAACGTTTTATTTTTTCCCTTGAGTTTCCGTGGTGTTGGCTACTTGGCTGTGTGCGGTCTCCTTGTGGCGAGCTCTGGTTAGGACTCCTGACCCCCCCCGCAGCATTGTCTATGGTCTCTTAGTGGTCACATTTTGCAACTTTCTTGTCAGGTGCTCTACCTCCTATTTTTTTCATACATATCGGTTCTTAACAGTTGCAGTTGTGGCTTGTGGTTTGTCGGTTTAAGACCCTTCTCCCTGCCGGTTCAAGTCCGGAGGGAATGGTTTGTGGTGGGGTTTTTGCTGTCTACCCTTCTCCCTGCCGGATCAAGTCCGGAGGGAATGGTTTGTGGTGTGGTTTTTGGTGTCAACTACCCCTAGGTTCATGATCCCTCTCGACAGTTCAAGTCTGTGAGCTGGGTGTGTTCCGGACCTTGCGGGTCCTGAATCGGGTTCAAGTCCCACCCTCCCCCTTTTGTGGGTAGGTTCGCAATCCCTCTCCCAGTTCGAGTCTGGGGTGCTGGGTGTTCCCTGGTTTTATCCAGGTTCGGAGTTTCTCCACTAGGGGGCTTGTTGACACATGCTTATTTGCCCTCTGTGGTACTTGCCAGCACAGTTTGAATACTGCATTTTGCTTGCCAGCACATTTGAATATTCTATTTCTCTTCTTTCCTTTGGAACACCTCCTGCCATATTGTCTTTCTTTTTTCTTCTTCATGCATTGAATATTGTGCCCTTCGTACTCCTATGTTCTTACTCTTCATCTGATTCTGCATCCTTCCTTGTCCCCCCTGCTTTGCTGACCGCTCTCTCCTTCATTTCTCATCGTATACGATGTCCCTGGCACTGACGCCCACATTAACTACCAGGTCACTGGCACCGCCTCCATGCGGAACACTCGAACTAGACCAACTAATGGCATGTTCCTCAGCAGGCCATGTGCCCTGCAGGACAAGGACCTAACTCCCAACCAAATAGTGACAATAGGCGAGAATTCAGATTACGCTGTCATCCCCTTCACAGACGATCTGGCCGGATGGACAGAATCCTTGGCCCCGCAGATGATCCCCTGGCCAAGAGAAGGGTCGTTCGAACCTCAGCATATGGCCACAGCAGTAGAATGTATCCTGCAGGGTGTTGGGGATGAAGAATGGGATTATGATTACATGCGAGCCAGTCTCAAAATTTGGCAGAAATATGCAATACGATATGACACCACAAGACCAAAGCATCAAGGTGCAGGAATTACCTGCCAGATGCCGCTATTATACAAAACAGCAAAGGACCCCCCTATATATAACTGCTGGTTTTATGCAGAGAAGGAAGCCATTAAAAAGAACCTTCCGCCCCTCACGGAGGGTGCCAGCATATGGATAGTGGCCCTAGAAAAAAATACTACAGGGACCAAACCAGGGGTTGGGGACATGAAAAGTTTGCTTATCTCCCTCATGGGAGGGGAAGCAGAAGAAATTTTCACAAGTATAAGTAGAGGGTCAATAACAATGAACAACACCACATACGATGGAGAACCATTTGATAAAATAAGGGCGGCAGTCTGGACTAAATTGCGGTTAAAATACCCTGACGTTCCAGACATTGGGTCCCTCATGTCTCTGACCATGCAAACAAATGAGGACCGTATTAACTTTATTTCTAGAATGAAAGAAAAATGGCACCAGGAGTTAGGTGACTCCTGGAATACAACTGGAGGGAACAGCAGGCTCTTTTACCACATGGTGAAGAGAGGACTGCCAGAAGACGTGCAGGAAAAATTAGATGGGGTAGTAGCCATGGAAGCAAAACCATGGCCTGAAATACAGGACCACATCATACATTTCTGCAAAAAGAAAATAGAACGGGAAAAAAGTAGGCAGCTAGCTATTGAAAATGCAGCTGCAAAACTAGTACAGCAGAAGCTTAATAAGAAAAAGGATACAGTGGACAATCTCATGGTAGCTGCACCTGTCAGCCAAATGACGGCAGTCACCACCTTCCCACCGGCCGCTCAAAACGCACTTGCCACCAATACCCAGTCTGCCCCACAAATGCAGCAGCCTGCCGTACAATTCGCGCAGGCACAGATGCCACAAACACAGCCAGCCATACAGTATGTGCAGACTCCACCACACCAGGCAGTACAGTATGTGCAGACTCCACCACAACAGGCAGTACAGAATGTGCAAGCCCAACAGCAGCTCGCAGTACAGTACATCCAACAGCAGCCCCCGGTGCAGTACTTACCACCACAACCTGCCTACGGTAAAAACCAACACCAGTATTACAACAACAAAAGAAACACCGGGATGCAGGGAAGGGGCAACGGAATGGGACAGCAAAGGGCCCAGGAACAGCCAGGCCAGCGTACTTGCTTCTATTGTCACAAGGTGGGCCACATGCAAAGAGATTGTCGTTCTAGACTTCAGGACCAAAGACAACAATTTATGGGTCCCGCCCAGCAAGGACCAACACAGTTCCAACCGCACCAACAAATGTATGCACAGCAACCCCAGATGTTGTATGCTTATGCCCAACAAGCACCACAGCAGAATATGCAGCAAGCACAGCTCCAAACACCCGTAATGGCCCAAGCTCAACAGCCGTCCCCACCGATGCAAGTTCCCTTGCAACAGCAGCCACAGACGTCCTCATACCAAGTGATTCCCCAAGCCCAAACTGCTCCACACCAAGGTGGTGTGGTAGTCACCTCCAATAATCCATTTGCACAAGGCACCATCCAGCAATACCAGGCTGGAGGATACTCACGCTAGGATAGCCCACAGACAACTCTTGTGTGCCCAATTTTATCATCCATCATGAGCGGTGAAGATGACCCCACCGTCCTGGTCACGATAAATAACAAAACATATAGCTTCCTCATTGACACAGGCGCCACATACTCCTGCATTACAGGCAGACATCTGCCTATTTCTGATCAAGTAGCGGACACACAGGGATTCTCTGGTGCAATAGCAAGGGTCCCATTTACCAAGCCAGTACCCCTGCAAATAGGAGACCGGGTGCTGGAGCAACCACTGCTTTATTCACCGCATTCTCCAGTCAACCTTTTAGGGAGAGACCTCATGGCAAAATTGAACATGACAATTCACTTCCATGAGAACGGAACAATGGTGTGTTCTATACCAGGCACACCACTAGCGAGGATGATGGCACTAACGGTTGACTCTTCCTTGAAGGATCAAGTAAGGACCCGCCCTGTGGATGAGCAAGCGTTCTGCGCTGCGGTACACATCATTGTAGCCAACAACCGCACTGTCCAACTCCCAAAAGAGTTCCTCTTCTGCCTACAGTCCCAGCACTACCAAGTATCGGACAAGACAATGATCCTAGGCATTCACGCTCTTCACATTACACCTACATATGGGGCATTCATAGCAGGAGACGACAATATGCGCTCCTGGGCCTGTGTAATTTTTATCGAGCCCGGACACCAAGTGAGAAACATTTCAGACGACCAGCTCTTTGGTGATCCTGATGAATATCCCATCACAGAGATCATCTACCAGTATGACGTACCCCTCTCAGTGACAGTAGAAAAGAGAACACCCACTGCCCCACCAAAATATGATTCAGTACGTGAAGCAGACTTGGCTCAAGTCCCGCCACACCTGTGGACCACCGGTCCCAATGATATAGGCCTCATTCGCTCTGCCACCCCATTTAAAATAACACTGAAACAAGGCGCAATTCTTCCCAGAATTAAACAGTACCCATTATCTAAGGAAGCAGAGGAAGGCATTGCCCCTACCATACAAGCCCTGCTGGATCAGGGGGTCATATACCCATGCGTATCTCCCTGTAACACATGCCTTTTTCCTATTCGTAAGGGCAAGACCAACCAATGGCGTTTGATTCATGACCTGCGTCCCATTAATAACATAGTGGTAGCAGAGTTTCCCATCGTCCCAGACCCCTCTGTCATCCTCACCAATGTTCCCCCGAATGCACAATACTTTTCTGTGATCGACCTGAAAAATGCGTTTTTTAGCGTCCCCCTTCACCCAGACAGCCAGTACCTATTGGCTTTCTCATTCAAAGGGGTACAAATGTGCTATACAAGATTAGCTCAGGGATACTGTGAGTCCCCTAGCGTCTTCAACAGAATGGTCAAAGAAGACCTATCGAATTTTCAATGTGACAGCACTTTGCTGCAATATTTTGACGACATTTTGCTCTGCAGCACCACCGAACAAGAATGTAGAAAATACACCATTTCCCTACGTTAGCTCACAGAGGTTACAAAGTGGATAAAAAGAAACTTCAGTACTGTCAGACAGAGGTACAATATCTAGGCCAGTTAATATCAGCATGAGGGAGACAGGTCACGCCAGACAGAGTTGAAGCCATCAAAGGGACACCAGAGCCCCAAACTGTCAAAGACATGCAGAGGTTCCTAGGATTAGTGAACTATGTCCGCCAGTGGGTCTTTGACTTTTCCACAATAACTGCCCCTTTGTTGAAAGCAGTTAAAGCAGCCAAAGACAGACGCAACAGAATAGACTGGACACCCAAAATGACTGACTCCTTCCAGCAGTTAAAAGATGAAATAACAAACGCACCAGTGTTAGGCATGCCTGACTACACCAAGGAATTTTTCCTATTCACTCACTGCAATGGTCAAGTCATGACTGCTGTACTTACACAGAAATACCCCATGGGTCACAAACCAATCGCGTATTTCAGCGGCATGCTGGACTCTGTCATGAGGGGTCATTACCCCTGTGAACAGGCTCCTGCTGCCGCTGCCTTCGCGGTAGACAAAAGCACTCCCATTGTCATGGGATCCCCTCTGACACTGTACACTGAGCACACTGTCTTTGCCATATTTCAGAAAGCTAAGACAACATTGACAACACAAAGAGTGTCAGGTTATGAAGTCATACTGTCATTACCCTCCCTGAAGATTGTCAAATGTCACACAGTCAACCCAGCCACATTTTTGCCCATCCTATTGCAGCCTCAGATGACGACACCCATGACTGTGCCACATACTCCCCAGACGAGTCAGGAGCAGCAAAAGAGGACCCCCTGCCAGACAGCACTGTATACTTTGTTGATGGGTCCTCCACAATAGACCAAGAGACAGGGATCAGATACACAGGAGCCGTAGAGGTTAGGGCTCAGCAGCATGAGTCCTCTGACTCCCTAGACATTGTACAACAAATTACATTGCCCTCACACTACTCAGCCCAAGCCGCCGAACTAGTGGCACTAATTGCCTCTTTAAATAACGGGGCTGGTGACCGCATCACAGTATACTCAGACTCTGCATATGTCACAACAACGACACACTCGAGCATCTTGCGCTGGAAACGGCGCGGATTTCTCAAATCAGATGGAACACCAGTATGTCACAAACAGTTGTTGGAAGAATTAAAAGAAGTCCTGACACTTCCAACAGAAGTAGCCGTTGTCAAATGTGCGGCTCACACAAATGGACAAGACTTTGTGTCCAGAGGTAATGCTCTGGCAGATTGGGCAGCAAAAGCTGCAGCCAGGAACTCCCCACCCAGGCCTGCCACAGATACTCACCAAATTCCCATTCCTGTCACAGATCCTCACCATACACCTATCCTACTTGCCCAAGCAGCAGCTCCAGCACAGCAGACAAACACGCATGAACATAGTGTAGCTCCAATGCAACACACAGACATGACTCCAGAAAAAGATGATGACAATACTCCCTGCCCTCTTGACAACACGCTACAATATGACCGCATGGCCCAACTTCACCGCAGAGAAATGCAAGAAAGTGCACCACAACAAGAGAAAGAGCTATGGAAGAAGAGGGGAGTACAGCAGGACACTTCTGATTTCATTTACAGGCAGACCATGTCTGGAAAGCCTGTCATGCCACAAGCCTTACTGCAGGTGGCACTGGATCAACTTCACCTTCCCGCACATGTCTCCCGAGATAACATGTCCACCACATTGCAAGCAGACTGGTTCATTCCTAATGCTTATGAACTAATACAGCTCTTTGTTAATAAATGCCTCATCTGCCAACAGTATTCACCAAAGCCAACTCTCAAAACAGTTGCCTCTACTATTCCTAAACCTTCTGGCCCATTCAAAGAACTCTACATTGACTATGTCAACATGATTGATCTGTGCCAAAATTACCGATATCTCATCGTGGTAGTATGCCCATTCTCACGTTGGATCGAAGCTGGACCATTCGTCCACTGCGATGCCAAAGCAGCAGCCACATTCCTGCTCCGTGACATCATCTCCCGCTTTGGAATCCCTTCCGCCATTAGAACAGACAACGGAAGTCATTTTTCAAACACCATCTTCTCCTCTCTCACCACAATGCTAGACATCAGACACAAGCTGACATCCGCGTACCACCCCCAAAGCAATGGCATTTGTGAGCGCCTCAACGGCCTGCTCAAAAACAAAATAAGCAAAATTAGCGCCACCATTGGCAAAAAGTGGCTCTACTGTCTCCCACTGGCCCTCTTCTCATTAAGAAATTCCCCGAGTTCGGATCACCACCTCACGGCCCACCAGCTTGTCACCGGACGATCCATAAATGTAGCGGTCCCTCCCAGCAGGCCCAAAACTGATAGTGAGTCATCCTCTGAGATTGTTAATTCTGAGCTTTATGACTTCTTGTGCACACTAACTCCCGCTGCGCAGTTCCTTTCTGTCCAGGTATCCAAGAGGAAGGAGAAGGGCCCCATCGATTCTGAGCTCCCACCTATCCGTCCTGGAACACTGATGTTCATCCGGAGGCACGTCAGGCGCTGGAAAGATCCTAAGTTTGACGGACCTTTTGAGGTAACGGACTCATCTCCAACTGCCGTCCGGATAGCCGAAAGGAAAGCATGGATCCATCGGAAGGACGTCCGCTTCGATCCTGCACCTCCGCAGCAACAGACAATGGACTAAAAGAGGGAAGCGATATACCCATGGTTCCCCTGAATGAGGACAACGGCTTTCCATCCACCGTTCCATTCATCATTGAAGAAGAAGAAGAAGAAACCCACGTGCTGCTCCACGAATATAGCGGCCGTGAAGCAAAGTTATGTATACTTACTGTTCTTATGTTTTGTATCATTATTGGAGTGGCACTAGCAACATTCAACTTGTATATCTTTTTCCTTGCTGTAAAGAGTTATCATGATATAGGTAGCAAAAATGCCATAGTTCCTACTGTTTCAGTGACTGTGCCAGCGATCACCCAGTGCAAAAACACCACAACACACAACACAATATGTTCCAGGAGCGGAAACACCACAACACACACCACCTTAGGTCCCAAGAACACAGACAGTAGCAGTAGTAATACACCCACCAGTATGCACCCGGAGCTCCCAGCTTCAATACCAGGCGACAGAAATTCCACTTGGAATGGTACTGCCAACTCCACGCAGCCTCCCGCATACCGCAGGCGTGCCTCACGTCACTATAGGGCCCGGAGGTTCGCCTTTGCTATCCCCCCATACATGACAAAGTCAAAACCCCATATCCCCTCCCCGTTTGTCCCTGGTTATCATATAGACAAAAGACACAAGCCTAAAGGAATATCGTTGAAAACATTCCAACACCTCGTGGAAATACAAGAAGGCCTAGGGCCTATGCTCAGCCTACCCCAATCAGTAAGAGACCATTCAGTCCACTCCTCCCTGGAAGAAAATTCATGGTACAGGGACATGACAGCCGTAGGGAAAAGAAGCTCAAATGAGTCCTGCTATGTGTGTTCCTACATTCCCCATGCAGTAGGAGCGGACAGACACATTTTTCCTAAAGAAGTTCCACCACATATAGTGATGTGCCTACTACACCTGTATCTTTGCTGCATGGAGGGACAGGTCCAAATAGTAGGAGGGGTTGGAATATGGATTGGATTTGTGAACACAACAGAATGGGATAACAACAATGTCATATTCAGGGTTACTTCTGACAAAGTAGAAATAGAACAGATGATACAAGAGAAGTACAAAAGAAATATACCAAACATGGATCACCGAGCACAGATATTTAGGCAAATGAAATACGTTTCGATCGCAACACCCCTAGCAACATGTGACACACACCCACGCCTCCATGGCCACCGCCACCCGGGGGGGCCTCCCCGGCCCACCTTGTCAATGCCAGAACAGAACGCTTTTGGAAGTACTAGCCCGAGTATACTACAAGAATGAGTGGCTCGAACCTGGCCACATATATTGTAAAGCAGCGTCCCTAGGTCCCCCTTGGACTGGCGAAACAATATGGGAGGAAAACATTGATTGGGATGTAGAGGATAACTGTGAACAGATTTGGAATGAGGCAGCAAGCAGATACACCTGGGGTGGGGAAAGAATGTACAAACATAAAAAAGCATTTAAACTAAAAAACCCTTCTCTTTATTTCATAGGTAATGGCTCTGTCTCTGTTGGGCGTAACACAGACTGTAATTCCACGGTTTTTAACTTCGATATGCAGTACGGCACCTCCACTCTGATGGACTACTACTGGGCTTGCGGAGAACACCTCTATCTCCAACTACCTCCTCAGTGGCTCGGACTGTGTTCTTTGGTGACTCTGCATGAAGTACATCTGGTTGTGCCGGCATCAAATGCTTCACACATACTGTCACATCCAATGACAGGGGACGTGACATTCCTCCACCGACACCGGCGAACAGGGGAGTATTTCGCAGCAGAAGGCCGTGGTAAGGTCCCAGAAGAATTCAGCCTCTTCAACGAGGCCCAGCTTTTCTTCGGAGGGGCATTCGCAATGTTTCAAACTAAGGCTAATGCCGGTTGGCTGGAAGTAACACGCTATGAGTTCATGAAAGCCATCAACAGCACCAGAGACGGCCTAAATGCAATAAGGCAAGAACTGCGCCCATTAAGACTAATGGTTCTTGAACATCGCTACGTCCTCGACATGCTGACGGCCAAAGATGGTGGTCTGTGTCATCAAATCGGAAAATCCTGCTGCACGTTCATACCGGGAAACGATGAAGATAACGGGTCCATATCAAGGGCCATTGAGGAGTTGACTAACTTGGGAAATGAAATGACTGACGAAGGAGGTGCCCCTGCAGACATTATTCCAACAGACTGGTTCAATCTTGACTGGATGCCTTCATGGCTCACAGCAATCTTGAAATTAATGATACCCATTGTTGGCATTCTTATAATTCTGTGTTGCGCCTTTCAGTTAGGGAGCCATTGCATTAAAAAATTAAGTACCAAGGCAGTAGGGATGAATTATGCTAGTACAGGGATTTACCAGATACCAAAATATGAAGACATGGATCGGGCTCCTGGGGACGGGAATGGAGAACAAATGCAAATGATCGAGCTAGTACAACATAGCACGCACCCAGCACCACCTGCCACACACTATGGGGTGCCATCAGCCCCACTTCTCCCTCCAGGTAGAAACACACAAAGTAACAACACTGCAGCTGCTCAGTATGAATGCCTGCTCAACAAATCAGGTCCACAGTATATCCAACTACTTAGGTCAGACGAAAACGTTGCACGTCCGGCTAGTTTTAAGTGCTATGTCAATGACATGCCATGGATTCCACCATTGGCAGAAACATCAACAAAATACTCATTTAAGAGTGTGTTCATAAATGAACAAGAGGGGGTAGATGATGGAGGGTCCCGTTCTACCATCTAAATCACCAGAAAGGATATTTCTATCAGCCTTGGTAAGATGAAGGTCTGATGTAGGCCCTGCGTGATAGAAATCTGAAAATATTCTAATGTGACTAACTCTCATCATGCACCATGAGTAAATAAAGGCCTAAGAGCCCACCATGCTTAGGCCCAAGAGCCCACCGTGCTTGGGCCTAAAACATGTCCCGGGGCTACCATCTTATGATAACAGCCTCTCACATTAAACTCTGCTAGGCCTAAGGATTTTAAAAGAAAAAAAAACATATGTTTCTGTGCATTAAAATAAACGAGGTGAAATTAGGCCTTCAGAGATTAGTTAGTTTCACAGCCAGCTTCAAGACCAACACCCACACATACACAGACTGGTGCACGTTGGTACAGCTTCCTGAAAACATTGCTAAAGTAATATTTTGAAACATAGCTTGCACAAAGTAAAAGCAGCAACCTCTGGCAATAATCAGCACCTATCATAAGTTTCGCACTTGCAGATATTTAGAAATGTACGTAACAAAATGTTCTTTTTTACAAATGTACAAAATGTTCTCTTTTAAAAATGTACGTAACAATATGTTCTTTAAAGATGTCCTTCCGGTGTCCTAGAACACATGTGGTTAGACCGCCTGCACTGAATGGGCGTAGGCCAGTGTCACCATAGAACCTTAGTTACTCAATTTCAGGTATATCAGACCCAACCGTCAAATCTGAAGTCAGAACTTTCCTGCGGATGCCTGGCATTGAGCGTGGTCTGTTCTCCGGCTAGCCGAATATCTGACTTGGGACACCGACGCCTCTCTCAGGTTGTGGATCTCCCAGGGCAGATAACCCTTCTGTCTCTCTAGATCTCTGACCCTTTAGCTATCTCTCTTTATAGCAAGTTCCCTGTATGGTAGACTTTTTAGACATTAGGTGACTGGTCTCATTCCTAGATACCACCAGACACTGAATTTAATAGCAAAATGTTCTATTTTGAGCTAATTCTACGTGTGCCTTCCTTGCCTTGACCCCATAATTCAGGGTCCTGATAGAAATGTACAATCCGTGAGAGTAGATCTGTCCTAGATATTTTGCCCTTAGGCACTAGAGTTCTATATCAATGTGCTCAGTAGCGTAGGATCTTTGATCATCTGTGATCGTGTCCTTTTTAATACATTTTATTCCAGTTTTGCCTTGAGATATTTTGAGCATTTGTCATCTATCATTTACTCCAGACAGGGCGAAGTCTGGATCTATTGTAGGAAATTGCATTGTAGCCTGAACTGACTTGCGTTTATTTTTCTGCTTGTGAACTAAAAATAAAGTGCCACTCCAACTTGAAATTCTGGTATCTTACATCTTTATTCCTCCTCTCTCAAGTGGAATGCTGTCTTGGTGATTTGTGTCCACACTCGAGGTGGTGACCACTGACCGAAAGGGTCAAGATTCATCCTTTCTCATAAACCACCCCCTGAGACGGCCACGTACCTCTGCGAGCCACGCTCCTCCAGGAACGAGGTTGGCATTCTCGTGATGCCGGATAGGGTTTGGCCCCCTTCTTGCACTGCTTTCCCAGTTCTGCAGTCCCAGGTTAGGGGTGGGTGTCTTCCTTGTGAAGTTGTCAGGATTTTCCTCTCCTTCGTCCTGGATTTCGGGACTCCTTAACCGCTGGCTGTCCATTCTGCCTTTGTCACTCCTTGACTCCTCCTGGTTACTCTGGAACATCGTCTTCTCCCTCGGGATACCGAATATGTAGTCTCCACTCCAGACCTCGAGGGCTCCAATAAGTTAATCTGATGATGTCACATGGGTCGTCTCGGCTACCAGGAAGCTGAGCCGATTAAAGGTATTGTAGATTTCCTCCTCGTCCCGATCATAGGGAGACTGCAAATGGAGTATAGGCGAGACGTAAGGGGGAAATTCATCCCTTCTCCCTACTTTCTCCCGGCCCTGACCAGGCAAGTTGTGACACCCTACCAAAAATGCCTAGGTGGTTATAGGGGTGATTTCAACTGCCAATTTAGGCCACTGATTGACTTTAATGAAACCCCACCCTCTGAAGAAGATATGTTATGGGCAATTCCAGACCCGAATATCTCCCCAATCAAGGCATGGACTCCGCTGGCTCTTCAAATTAAGTCATTTAACTCTAAACTCCTCTCCAAGAGCTTGTAATGGCCAAAACAAGTCTGACTCCCTTGGGAAGCAAACCTTCAATAGGGTTGGCCACACCTCTATCTTAGATTACATTCTAATTTTCTTGTATTTAGTTCTTTCTTTTTTTTTAAATTGTATTTATTAGCATTTCAAAAACATGACTATGTCACCCTGTGACATCATACAGTACAGAATAACTTATAAAAACCACTGCATTACAACACTCTGCCTACAACATTGCATGCTTTCCTATGGAATCTGATCCAGCGGGCCAAAGGAAATTCAGTCTCATATGAACAACTCTACACCATGATACTTACCATAATTCATAAATTTAATACTAGGCCCATAAATGACTGAGACATGAATTGACCAACTGAATCATATGACCTAATTAATCAGAAACACTATATATACATTTAATTAAGTCAGAATCATAGGCAATGGATTAACTAATGGTAACTCAAGGAAACAAACAAGACCAGCTTGTCATTTCAAAATCTATTTTATTAACTTTATTATAGAGGAAAGTGCATTTTAAAGCTTAAAATCTTTTATTAGCAATTTTAATTAAGCAAAATTATTTATTAGAAAGTTACATTTGACTGTCAGCTCAAATCAAAATCAGCATGAGAAATGCTCAAACATTTAGAAGTTTCCCTAGACCCTATTTCCCTAACTTTAACTAAGAAAACCTAAAGGGAAAAAGTAAAGTTCAAATAGATCTTACGTGAGTCGAAAGTCCGACAGCATCTCTGGAGCACAGGAACGAGCCAACCATGCTCTTTCCAAGGGGGCAATTTTTATACCTTTTTCCTATCTAAAACTAACTAAAAGAATACAAATATCTGAGCGACACGAAGCACGATTGGTCAAGAAATGTCATTCGATGAAGTCATTTGCCTTTCGCATAGCAAAAATCACGTTTCCTCAAGAGCGGCATTGTTCATTGATTATGAGTGTCACAGGCTCTTCCGAGACTCGCAACATTAAATAAAATCATCCGTTGCTGCTTCCTTCGTCCAAGCCTTTCCGCCGCTACACATCCTGTCCTTGGCAATGAAAGTTTTATCAGAGTTTATTCAATGCTCCACACAGCCTTGCTTTTACGAGCGACTTTCAAAGAATTATTGTAGAAAATATTTTCCTTTTCAAACGCTGCTGTGCAAGGCCCAACTTTGACAGGACTTCGGACATCCATTTTAGAAATAGGCCATAGGCCTCTTTTAGCATGACTCTAGTATGCAAGGAAACACAAGACAACAATTATTTCAGGAAATGATAATTATTCCGTTACCCACCCCCTTTGCTAATGTTAACCCATTAGTCTATGTTACCTAGCTTTGCATACAAATGACAAACATAGCACAGTCACATAAAAAGACACGACATAAACTGGAGTCAAGCTAGCCGGGCTGATGAGAGGTGTTACCTCGAAACCGGTCCGGTCCTCGGATGCTTGATTCCGTTCTGGGAAGGACATGGCTTTTGTAGTTCGGACTGGACTGTTCCCATGGGGCACAGGGTCAGAGCTGATTTGCATATCGCCATTGTCTAACCCAGGGTGGTGTGGAGTGCAAAAAAACGATGGATTTGGGCCCAGATCTTTGGACTGGGGTGAATGTGTGACATTGATCCACATTCTGTCCATCACCTGTTTTGTTTGCAATTGCCGCCATAAGTGCGCTGGGGATGCTCAGACGTGGGTCCCAGGCACTCCACACCACTGGAGTCAAGCTAGCCGGGCTGATGAGAGGTGTTACCTCGAAACCGGTCCGGTCCTCGGATGCTTGATTCCGTTCTGGGAAGGACATGGCTTTTGTAGTTCGGACTGGACTGTTCCTATGGGGCACAGGGTCAGAGCTGATTTGCATATCGCCATTGTCTAACCCAGGGTGGTGTGGAGTGCAAAGAAACAATGGATTTGGGCCCAGATCTTTGGACTGGGGTGAATGTGTGACATTGATCCACATTCTGTCCATCACCTGTTTTGTTTGCAATTGCCGCCATAAGTGCGCTGGGGATGCTCAGACGTGGGTCCCAGGCACTCCACACCACTGGAGTCAAGCTAGCCGGGCTGATGAGAGGTGTTACCTCGAAACCGGTCCGGTCCTCGGATGCTTGATTCCGTTCTGGGAAGGACATGGCTTTTGTAGTTCGGACTGGACTGCTCCCATGGGGCACAGGGTCAGAGCTGATTTGCATATCGCCATTGTCTAACCCAGGGTGGTGTGGAGTGCAAAAAAACAATGGATTTGGGCCCAGATCTTTGGACTGGGGTGAATGTGTGACATTGATCCACATTCTGTCCATCACCTGTTTTGTTTGCAATTGCCGCCATAAGTGCGCTGGGGATGCTCAGACGTGGGTCCCAGGCACTCCACACCACTGGAGTCAAGCTAGCCGGGCTGATGAGAGGTGTTACCTCGAAACCGGTCCGGTCCTCGGATGCTTGATTCCGTTCTGGGAAGGACATGGCTTTTGAAGTTCGGACTGGACTGTTCCCATGGGGCACAGGGTCAGAGCTGATTTGCATATCGCCATTGTCTAACCCAGGGTGGTGTGGAGTGCAAAAAAACGATGGATTTGGGCCCAGATCTTTGGACTGGGGTGAATGTGTGACATTGATCCACATTCTGTCCATCACCTGTTTTGTTTGCAATTGCCGCCATAAGTGCGCTGGGGATGCTCAGACGTGGGTCCCAGGCACTCCACACCACTGGAGTCAAGCTAGCCGGGCTGATGAGAGGTGTTACCTCGAAACCGGTCCGGTCCTCGGATGCTTGATTCCGTTCTGGGAAGGACATGGCTTTTGTAGTTCGGACTGGACTGTTCCCGTGGGGCACAGGGTCAGAGCTGATTTGCATATCGCCATTGTCTAACCCAGGGTGGTGTGGAGTGCAAAAAAACGATGGATTTGGGCCCAGATCTTTGGACTGGGGTGAATGTGTGACATTGATCCACATTCTGTCCATCACCTGCTTTGTTTGCAATTGCCGCCGTAAGTGCGCTGGGGATGCTCAGACGTGGGTCCCAGGCACTCCACACCACTGGAGTCAAGCTAGCCGGGCTGATGAGAGGTGTTACCTCGAAACCGGTCCGGTCCTCGGATGCTTGATTCCGTTCTGGGAAGGACATGGCTTTTGTAGTTCGGACTGGACTGTTCCCATGGGGCACAGGGTCAGAGCTGATTTGCATATCGCCATTGTCTAACCCAGGGTGGTGTGGAGTGCAAAAAAACGATGGATTTGGGCCCAGATCTTTGGACTGGGGTGAATGTGTGACATTGATCCACATTCTGTCCATCACCTGTTTTGTTTGCAATTGCCGCCATAAGTGCGCTGGGGATGCTCAGACGTGGGTCCCAGGCACTCCACACCACTGGAGTCAAGCTAGCCGGGCTGATGAGAGGTGTTACCTCGAAACCGGTCCGGTCCTCGGATGCTTGATTCCGTTCTGGGAAGGACATGGCTTTTGTAGTTCGGATTGGACTGTTCCCATGGGGCACAGGGTCAGAGCTGATTTGCATATCGCCATTGTCTAACCCAGGGTGGTGTGGAGTGCAAAAAAACGATGGATTTGGGCCCAGATCTTTGGACTGGGGTGAATGTGTGACATTGATCCACATTCTGTCCATCACCTGTTTTGTTTGCAACGACATAAACAAAAGCACATTTAAAAGAATACACATGCTATTATTTGAAACAGCCGCAATTAATGTTTGACAATACGAAAGACAAGGTAAATATATTATTTAAAACGAAATGACAAACACGACAAGAGCACATATAATTAAACACAAATGTTTATGTCGGTGCACATTATTCTAGGTTGAATTAATGCAAAAACATGCAACACTCATTAGTGAATGAAAAAATTATGGGAGTTTTAAATCAGCGTGCTTAATTCTAAACTTATTTCAAAAGTCCGCTTCATTAACTCCTTCATCTGGTGATTTATAAATCACCAAACAAACCCAAGAAATTATTCTAAATTTGACTTTTAGTAATGTCATATAATGATCTCTCTATGTGTTAGTAAATCTAAACTCCTGTTTCATCAGTCTGTCTGGAACTCTCATATTGAGCCCTGCGAAATTCATCCATTTCTAGCTCCTTCTCCTGAGCCTTTCTGAGTTTATAAATTCTTTTCTTTTCCCTCACATGCTTCTTTCTCTTGTGAATCATGCAACTGATTTTTAACAAAAGTGTCACTATAACAATGATTATTACAGGATAAAGCACTTTGGCAATGATTTAACTGCCAATTTTAGCAAACCATTCTCTAATTGCCCCAAATCTTTTAGCCAAACGTTCTGAAAAATTGTCACTTTCCATAGGTTCTATTTCCCGAGTGAAATTCTGTGATATTCTTGATCAACGATTCTATATTCTGACTTTTGTCTGGGATATATGTGCAGCAATGCTGAACATGCAAAATCCCACAGACTCCTCCCTCTTTTGCTAGGAGAATATCTAACGCAAGCCGGTTCTGCATAACCATGCTTCTGGTGGCAATGAGCTCAGTATTAACCAACTGAAAACCGCCTGCAGTATCAGTGGACAACCTGTCAACAATTGTGGAAACCTTTCTGATTTTGATTGCATTCAGAGTAATTCTTACCATAGGAATTATTGCGCCAAATATATCTCCCATGATCTCAGAAAAGCTTTCTCTTTTATATCTATTCAGGTGTTTGTCAATTTCAAATGAACCTTCCCCATTTTTGTCAACATGGAAAATTTTAGGAAAGACAAGACCAAGGTAACATGTACCATACCAATAGTCAGGAAGACTGAAATATGCTTTGTTCCCACAGACAAATTAGATTCCTGGGAAAATTGGGTCTTTACCACCTTTAAATCCCCAACCCCCTACAATTCGATAAGTGTCCTCACATTGGCTAGCACCAACAAAATAATTGTCATAAAGCGTGTTATCTCTTCTAATGCAGAACTTTCCACTAACTGGATCATCTATGTGAATAGCAGCATATCTATTTTCACCATTTAGCTTCTCATCTTCGAGCTGCCAAAACTTAGATTTAGTCTGTTTCAGCATCTCATTCCTTTTGTAAATCGCTCTCCTCTCCTCAACCTGATCAAGGAAAGATCTTTCTTCATCTCTCATTTTGCAAGTTAAATTATTCTTGTAAGCGTACTCGTAAGTGAGTTCATTAGTTACCAGAAAGAATTCCCTCATCTGTTTAGCAGGCCTAACTTTGTTAAGACTATGCACAACCTTTAAGTTAGCAAAAATCTCATCGAAATCTGAGTAATAGTACTCCAGTCGACCTGTTTGATAAAACAAGCTTGATATAACACTGCATGTTATTCCATAAGTAAGGGGAAGCATATTATACTTAACCCCTTCAGAAACTGAAGTAGAAAGCTTAACACACACATAACAGTCTTTAACATCCATGACTATAACGTACTCCGATAAGAGTCTTGAAAATGAATTAGTACAAAAATCTCCAACAGATCTGTCCTGATGGATCTCTGGTTTATGCTCAATAACCCTGTTAGTTTTGCCTGCAATATCATGAACAGCTTGTTTAGATTCAGCTTTGCTTGTCATATTCACCTTATAGTCCTCTTTGTCAATGGAAAGAGGAAAATAACTGCCAAAATTAACCAAACTAGAATGATTAGAATCACACAAATGGAAGACATTTTACAACATCTTCTCAAAATTGCACATTGAATTGTCAGTATTAGGCATTTTTACTCAGCTCCTACAAAAAAACAAAATTTTAAAATTAAAAATTAGTCATTAAAAATTAGTATCTAATTAATAAATAACAGCCTCCCCTTTTTAATTTTTTTTTTTAGTAACCCTCTAACAGCTTTTTTTCGACCTTGCGTCCATAAAGTGTATCCAGCTAACACAATTTCTTCGACCTTGTGTCATCTAACACAATATCTTCAGCCTTATGCCAAAAGCAAACCTCAACCTTAAAGAAAGAAAGCTAAACCTAATCGTTGTCACTATTTTCTTCCAAATCTTCTTGGCTGCTACTGCTAACCTCAACTACTGGTGGAATCAATATATAGGCCCACTCTGGAGATTTGTACATGTGATTTGGCTTCAATGTTCTCTTGCTTTTTCTAGTAATTACTTCAATCTTCTTTCCAGCTTGCTCTTTTTTGTCTAAATCACTCTTCTAACTTGATATTTCATTAACTTGTTCTCTCGATCTATTCACTAATTTGAATTTCAAGTCTTCTTTTGGCCAGACAACACCTTTTCTCAAAAGTTTCTTCTTAGGCTCAATTTCATTACATTCAGCTTTCCAAGCTCTTTTTCTGAATTTTCTTATTTCAGACTCTTGATCACTGTCATCCGAGTCAGTTTCAGAGATTTCAATACTGTATCTAGGAACTTCTTTACTCGGCAGCTTCACTCCGTTAGGAACAACATCTCTGTAGCTGGTACTTGGCAATTCGTCCTTTTCTTCCGGAATCACTTCTAACTTCCCAGTTCCAGATTTTCCGTTCCTGCTTCAAGAGCTTCCAATCTGCTTTTCAATACTCTCCTGATCTTGAATCTCTTCTGACACAGTTTCTTTTTCAGATCTTCTTTCTAGAACATCTTCATCATTCTCTGAATCAACAACAACGATGTCTAGATCTTTTTCATTTTATGCTTGATCTGGTTCTGAAGTCTCCAGATGTCGACTTCCCTGTCGATATTCAGAATCTGGATCTTCAGGTTCTCCTTCTGAATCTGAATCAGCTGTAGAGTCCTCACTATCATCATCAGGGTTATCAGGTGCTGGTACACGAATGGTATGGCTTGCATGCACCCACCTTTTCAAACCCTTACACTTTACAGCATTTGTTGTGACTAGTATCACCTGTCTTGCTTTTTGCCACCTGGGTACCAAACAGTTCCTCCTCCGATGAACCTTTGTCCTGACCCAATCTCCTGGCAATAGATCATGAGCCTGCTCCTTTTCTTTTGAAATCACATCTGTTCCCACCTGATGGAATACAGAAGTTACGACGTCAGAGAACTGCTTACAGTAGTCTAAAATTGCACTATCATTTATTGCTAACAACTTTCCAACTGGAACAAAAGCCTGTCTCATTACCCTTCCCATGAGTATATCATGAGGGCTAAGACCTGTTCTTTTATCTGGAGTACTTCTCAAAGACATTAAAACAAGTGGAAGTGCATCTGTCCATTTTATTCCTGTAGCTAGACACATTTTTGAAATTCTGTTTTTAATTGTGCCATTGATCTGTTCAACGACACCTGATGCTTCTGGTCTGTAAGCACAGTGCAATTTTTGTTTAATGCCAAAGGCATCACAAATTAATTCAATCAGTCTGTTTTCAAAGTGTGTGCCACGATCACTTTCAATAGTTACTGGAAATCCATATCTAGGTATGATCAATTTTGCCACAGTAATTAAATCATTGTGACGTGTTGGGAACGCTTCCACCCATCTTGAAAGCAAACAGACAATAACAAGAACGTACCTCAGCTTGTTATGTTGTGGCATGTCAATGAAATCCATTTGTAACCCAGTAAAAGGACCACCCTCCCGTCCTATGGTTCCAATGCTTACAACTGTTTTCCTGTTTGGATTGATTTGTTGGCAGATCAAACAACGCTGGCAAAGTGACTCTGCAATAACCCTAAATTTTGGATTATACCAAGTCTCCCTGAACTGTCTGATCATTGTGTCTCTTCCTTAGTGACCTTGTCCATGGTACATCCGTGCCATGTCAGGAATCATGCAATTGGGCATAACAGGTCTGCCATCTTTGTAAACCCAAATTCCATCTTCCTCTTGCTGTCTGCAACCTTCTTTGAGCCATGTGTATTTCTCCTCATCGTCTGCCTCATCCTGTAAGTCTTTCACTCCCTGCCATGTTTCTACCACAGATATTAGCATGAGAGAGTTCATTATATGGTCATTATCCTTTTCCCGATTAAGTGAGAGATTATTTTTCGCACAGTATTGTGCAGTTTCATCCGCAAAGGCATTTCCTTTAGTTATGTAATCTTGTCCTTTTTTGTGCGCTCCGCATTTGACAACAGCTATTTTCTCTGGTAACTGAATGCCATTGATCAGTCTTTTGATCAATTTTGCATTCCGGATTGGTGTTCCCGCAGAGGTTAAATAACCTCTCTGAGACCAGAGCTGGCCATAGTCATGGACTACGCCATATCCATACTGGCTATCAGTCACTATGGTAACCTTTTTCCCTGCTGCTTTTTCACAGGTATGAATTAAAGCAACTAATTCTGCCACTTGCGCTGAACGAATTCCTTCAAGAGTTGAACCTCAACTATTTCAGAAACTGTACAAACGGAATATGCTGCTCTTAGAATGCCTTCATCTGTTCTTAAACAGGAGCCATCAACAAAGTAAACAATGTCTGACTCTGGTAAAGGCACATCTTTAATGTCTTTTCTGGGTTTAGTACAGTATTCCAAAACATCCAAACACTCATGATCAACATAATCAGCTTCATTGTCATTTTAAGAAACCACACTATTTGGTAAAAGTGTAGCTGGATTGAGATTAACACATCTCGAAATGGATACATTATCTGATCCCAGAATAACTTTTTCATATTTGGTCAATCTGTTACTCGACAGGTGCTGTGTTTTACTTCTAGTAAGAAGTGTTTCAACTGAATGAGGTACATACACTTTTACAGGAAATCCCATTATGGTTCCTTCACTTTGCTCAAGGCTTACACTTGTTGCAGCCACTGCTTTTAAGCAACCTGGCAATGCTTTTGCAACAGGATCAAGAACAGCTGAAAAGTAAGCTATAGGTTTTCTAATTTTTCCATGTTTCTGAATGAGAACTGATAATGCACAACCTTCCCTTTCACTACAGTACAGCTCAAATTCCTTGTCGTAATCGGGCATCCCCAATGCTGGTGCTTCACAGAGACTTTTCTTTAGCTTTTCAAAAGCCTCCAATTCTGTTTTTGTCAAAATAATCAGGTCTTTTATGTCTGCCTTTGTTAATCTTTGCAAAGGTTTTGCAATTACTGAAAAACCACAAATCCATTGGCGACAATAACCAACCATTCCTAGAAACATCCTGATCTGTCTTGTGTTGTCGGTGGTTGTATTGCTCGAATCATTTTTATTCTCTCAATTGTCACTTGTCTGATTCCCTTTGCAATTCTGTGACCAAGGTATTTAACTTCTTGTTTGTAAAACTGTAGTTTTGCAGGTGACACTTTATGTCCCTCATCTGCCAATTGATTCAAAAGTGGAATGGTGTCAGTTACACAATTTTCTCTTGTTTTTCCTGCAATCAGGAGGTCATCTATGTACTGGACCAATGTTGATTCTCCAGGTAATTTTAAATCTTCCAGGGATTTCTTTAATAACTGATTAAAGATAGATTGACTCTCAGTATACCCTTGAGGAATACAACACCATGTTAATATGCGATCCTGGAACCGGAACGCAAACATTTGCTGGCTATCTGGATGCAGTGGAACTGTAAATAAGGCGTTACATAGGTCAATGACTATGTACCATTCTGCATCATGTGGAATCTGATATGGAATTACTGCTGGGTTTGGTACAACTGGACAGCAAGGAACGACTATCTTATTAACCTTTCTCAGGTCCTGAACTATTCTGTACGTTCCGTTTGGCTTTTTAATTCCCATAATCGGTGAATTACATGGGCTGCTTTCAATCTCTCTCAAAACACCTTGCTTAATGAATTTTTCAATCACAGGAATAACACCCTCAATAGTTTCAGGTTTCATTTTGTATTGGGGAATGTTTGGAAAGTCTATTCCCTGTCTCACAGTAATTTTTACTGGGTCCACATGTTTCATTAAACCCATTTCATCACCAGTTAGATCCTAAATTTTCGGATTTACTGTCTCTTTCAATTCCTCAGGTAAGTTATTTTTTATCAAAAACAGGGAACATTTTATTTTCTTCATCAACCATTAGCAGTGTCAATTTGTACAAACCATCTTCTTCTAAAGTTTGAAGCTCAATACCTTCCGGTGAACAATAAATTTTGCAATTCATCTTACATAGCAGAACACGTCCTAGAAGATTAACAGGACTGCTGTTACAGACAACAAATCTGTGCTTGTCTTTGTAATTTCCAATTTCTACATCAACTGGCTTTGTCAAGTTTGTTTTAATCTGCTGATTAGCTACACCAACTACCTGGATGGATTCACCCGAGAGAGGAAGATTTTCAATTTCCACTGATCTAACAGTAGAACGGGTAGCACCAGTGTCCACAAGAAAAGGGATATCTTTATCATTCACTTTACCATTTACAAATGGACCTGACTGATCTATCTCAAGAGTGGCTCCAAGCACACACTCTTCTTCCTCTCTCAGGCACCGTCATGAGGTAAGGTAATATTTTATTTGTATATGATTAATTAAAATCTTTACAAAAATATAAAATGCCATATGACAGTACAAATTATATAAAATACAGCAATTATTATTGTCAATTCAGGGTTGTTGCTAAGTCCCGATGAGTCTTTCAAATGTGCTTGAGTCTTTCCTTTGTTAAATCAAAGAACTTCACAACCTGGCAGTTCAGTTTAATGTTGCTGGAGGAAAAACACAGTTTAACTGCCTGCCTACAGGTCCGAACAGCATGTAATCTAAAAAATGGTAGCAACAGCTTGTACCTCAGGTCACTTAATCTCGGGCAAATGCATATCACGTGGATAATGTCCTCCTTGCCAGATTTACACAGGCAACACAAGGCCGAGGCGTGAGATCTCTCCCATGGTGGCAGGTGCGGTAATATCGGGATAGCTCCAAGACGCAGTTTCAGGAACTTTTCTTTGATTTTTATTTTTATCCCGATATTGAGATAGGCTTGTGGCCGTATTTTGCCGTAATCTCCCACCGTTATCCATCCATGCGTTCTGTTGGCTAGATCTTTCTTGTCTTCTATTACCGAGATTATTCGAGCAGATTTTTTAGCCAACTTTTTAAAGGACTGGAGGTCTATGGCTGTTTCCCAAATGTCAGATAAGCCTAGCACCTTAAGAGAACCAACTAGGTAGTCCCTAGGCAGTGAAGTGCGACATCTGAGTAGCTATTCCCAGACGCTGGCATTTAAGGAGTCAGGGTCTGAATCGCGGATCTTGCGCCAGTTAGTTACATATGCACTCCGTCTTTCTAGTGCTTGTTTGACCACCCCAAATTCTAAACGAATTTTGACCGGAGAAGCATATTTGGGGAGATTAAAAATGGCCCTGTAACAATTGGCTATAACTGTGTCCAACAATGCAGCGTCCTTCCCATGCAGCGATTCACTCCCATAGGTGAGCGTTGGTTGAAGTTTCGCTTGGAGGACTTCAAGGAAGGGTTTAAGAGTGAGGTCAGGGAGTTTACTCTTTAGTGATTTCAGTGCGAGGTGGGTCATTGTTGCCTTCCCTCAGATGGACTGGAGCTGAGGCCTAGACGTGTTCTTAGAATCCAACACGACGCCAAGGTACTTGTAAGTGGCTACCCGTTCAAGCTTTTTTCCTTTCAGGTACCATCAAGGGATCCTTTTCTTCCTGTAGTTCACCGTCATGACCTTAGATTTGTTGAGGTTTATTTCTAGGGCATTCTTTACCGAAAAGGCATGGGTACAGTTCAGAAGATGCTGAAGGCCTATTGGCGACCGGCTTATCAGCACTAAGTCGTCCGCATATAACAGACTAGGAAGGGTAGCTTTTCCTAGCTTGGGGGCATGATTGCGGCATTTGTCAAGTTCTTCAGGTAAATCCGAAATAAACAGATTAAATAGAATTGGTGCTAATAGGCACCCCTGCTTTAGTCTTTTAGTTGTCCTAATCGGCTTCGAGAGGTGCTGGCCAGTTCCAAGTTTGATTTTAACCCAGGTGTTAGAGTTAAGCAGTATTAGGACATCCAGGACGTGTTTCGGAATGCCCCAATTGAATAATTTTTCCCAAAGTTTGTTTCGTTCCACATGGTCAAAGGCCGCAGTATAGTCGATAAATGAGAGGAATAGTGGTAGCTTGGTGGTTTTTGCTTCCCCCATCAGTAGGGACAGGGCCATGATGTTGGTTGTTGTCCCTTGGCCTTTACGGAAACCTGTTTGATTGGGAGGGATAATGGCTTTTTCGGACGCCCACGCCGATAGTTCTTCCAGAATGAGACAGCTGAAATATTTTGCTTCTATGTCAAGCAAAGCAATGAGACGGTAGCTGTTCGGATTACTCTTGCTCCCATGTTTATATAGCGGGCCTATGACGGACCCATGCCAGGAGTAAGTCTGGCCTCATTAAAAACCAGACCCAAGGATGCACTCCAAAAAGCTACCGTATTTTCCGGCGTATAAGACGACTTTTTAACCCCTTAAAATTTTCTGGAAAGTCGGGGGTCGTCTTATACGCCGGGTACAAAATTTTATGGTATGTTTTCATGCGCTTTTTCATAGCGAGGACTTCACTCGAAGGTGTCAGACCGCTTCACAATAGGAAATAACAAGAAACAACACACCTTATGTTAAAAAATACAGCCACCGGCCCTGGCAACGTCCACACCCAGGCCCCGCGCCATGAATTGTGCAAGTATCGAAAGCGAGCGTTTTTTTGTCATAGCGAGGACTTCACTCGAAGGTGTCAGACCGCTTCACAATAGGAAATAACAAGAAACAACACACCTTATGTCAAAAAATACAGCCACCGGCCCTGGCAACGTCCACACCCAGGCCCCGCGCCATGAAGTATCGAAAGCGAGCGTTTTTTTCATAGCAAGGACTTCACTCGAAGGTGTCAAACCACTTCACAAGCGAGCAAATGGCGCCATGAGTCTTACCTCGACTGCTGCTGCCGCTGTACACGCGCCTCCAACCGCTTGCACATCCCCAGGCAGACGAGGCAGCAGGACGTCCGAAACACGGTACATGGTAATGGGCAGCCAGCGCCGAAGATGGCAGCGCCCAGTGTGTTGACACGTTTGGCACGTTTGGCACGTTTTGGCACGCGCACCTCTCCCCTTGACATGGGCGTGGCATAGAAAGGGGACTGTAGAATGTTACCGAATGTTACCGAAGGTAGTAGAGCACTTGCCGTGATTGGCTGGTTGTTGCGAAGAGGAAAGGCAGTCTGGTGAGCAGATAGCGTATTTGCCGTACCGTACGTGTGGTGTTGAAGACAGTCTCTGCACCTGTTCATACTGTACAGCACCAGTACATCGAGTGCAAATGGCTGACAGTCAAGAACCCGGCAAGGCTCCAGCAGCACATTCCGTGCAAATGGCAGACAGCGAAGAACCCGGCAAGGCTCCTGCAGCACATTCCGTGCAAATGGCAGGCAGCGAAGAACCCGGCAAGGCTCCAGCAGCGCATCCAGTGCAAATGGCTGGCAGTCAAGAACTCAGCAAGGCTCCAGCAGTGGCAAGAAGAAGGAAATATGAAGCCAGTTACAAACTTAAAGTTGTGGATTTTGCCACGGAACATAATAACTGTGCTGCTGCTAGACAATATGGAGTGACAGAAAAGATGGTTCGGGCCTGGAGAGCAAATGAGCAAGCATTACGGAGTATGCCAAGGGGCAAGTGTGCACTAAGAAGAGGCACCTCACATTGGCCAGAACTGGAAAAGCATGTAGCAGACATGGTGGCCGAGCATCGGCAAAGCGGGTATGTCGTGACCCGAAATAAAATCCGATTGGTTGCACTTCAGTGGGCCAAATCTAATCCAGATCTCAGCCACAGATTTAAGGCCACTGTATCCTGGTGTACCAGATTCTTGGGAAGGCATAATCTGGTATTGCGGCAAAAGACAAAAATTGCCCAGAAATTACCTGCGGATCTTGATGCCAAAATGCATAGCTTCCATCGCTACGTTATTAGGCTGCGCAATGAACATGGCTATGCGCTAAGTAGCATCGGAAACATGGATGAAACTCCAATGAATTTTGATATGATTGCCAACAAAACTGTCCATCAAAAAGGCGAAAAGACAATTTTAATAAAAACAACAGGACATGAGAAGTCCAGTTTCACAGTGGTACTTGCATGCACAGCTGATGGTGGCAAACTGAGACCAATGGTTATTTTTAAAAGAAAAACAATGCCGAAACTCAAGTTTCCTGTTGGTTGTTTTGTGCATGTGAATGAGAAAGGATGGATGGATGAAGAAGGGGTAAAGCTATGGCTTGATAACGTATGGAGCAGGCGACCAGGTGGACTTCTACAAAGGCATAGTCTACTGGTGTGGGATATGTTCAGGGCTCATTTAACTCCCAGCACCAAGCAAAGGCTGGCAAGACTAAAAACAGATGCTGCAGTTATACCTGGAGGATTGACATCGTTGGTGCAGCCACTGGATGTGTGCCTAAACAAGCCATTTAAAGATCGCATCCGAGAACAGTGGAATGAGTGGATGGTTAGCGGTGAAAAAACATTCACAAAAGGAGGAAACATGCGTGCTCCACAGTTGGATGTTTTGTGCACCTTTGTTATAAAGGCCTGGAACGACATTGATGCAGAAACTGTAATAAAGTCTTTCAAGAAGTGTGGCATATCAAATTCATTAGATGGTATGGAGGACGACTATCTGTGGGAAGGTGAAGAGGATGCCGAAGAAGAGACCACATCATCTGATACGGAATTGGTACAAGATCCATACGATGACTGCCTTACAGATGTACCACAAGATCTCATTGACTTACTTATGAGATCAGATGACGAAGAGGAGGATTTTGAAGGCTTTTAAAGGGAACGTTGTAAATCCTGTAGAAATCGCTTGGATTTATGGAAAGTTATGGAACGTTTAATCCACTTGCACTGTTTCATGCACTAATTTATGTTTACCGTACCGGTATATTCAGAAGTGACAGTTTTTGATATGGTTTTAAATAAAAATATTCTGAGTAAAGCAAGATTGTTTATACAACCAATTTGTTTGCGTTCAGTCTTTGAGTTTGTAAAATAAACGCTTATAGGTACCTACCCACTGCCCACTGATAAAGCCTTACTGCTCACCCACAGGGAGGAGGACTAGACTAATACGGTAAGTTCAAAATACCGGTACATTCTCGGAATGGCTATGCAAGACTGCGTTGGACTGCGCTGGAAGTGGGGGGTCGTCTTATACGGCGAGTATAGCACAAAACCTAAAATTTTTCTGGCAAAGTAGGGGGTCGTCTTATACGCCGGGTCGTCTTATACGCCGGAAAATATGGTACATCAGATTTATACAACATGGGAGGGATTCCATTTGGTCCCGGGGCTCCATTCGGTCGTCCCTTGGTGATTCGCCGTCCGATGTCTGCTGGGGTATATCCCGTCAGCCCTGTCTCCGTGTCCTTTATAGGACTTCCTTCCCCTTCTAAATATTCAGTTTGCGGTGGGGTGATACCCTTAACCTCCCGCAATCCACGCATGTTTGCTCCCCTCTGATTATTGAAGTTACCATCACGACCAAGCTTTGTGATTTCCATGCAGGGAGACTTTATTGTCGTGTCTCCTATATTGTCATTATTAAAGTGTGACAATAAGTATTTGGTCCATACTTCCTCTGCTTTGTGCGAATTTTGCCCCAGATGGTCAGGGTTCTGTATTCTTTTCGCCATTTGCCAGAACCTAGAACTGTTTTTCTGCTTCCCTTCGTGGACATGTTTCCCCCAAAGTTCTTCATTCCTTTGTTTTTGACTTTCCCATTTCAGCCGTTTGAGTTGCTTTTTGGCTTCCCTCAGCACTACTTGAAAACTAGGGTTTCCCTGGTCCTTTCGTATCCGCCTCAAAGTTTGGTTAATCAAGCGTTTTTGTGTTTTCATATCCAACCGCATCTGTCTCGTGCTTGAGGGTCCCCTCACAAGGCAAGAGTTGGTAGGCCTGGTGCTACCCAATTGCTTCCCGATGGTGATGATGAAGTCTTGCCAGACATTAGCTAGCTTAGATGAACTTGGTGGAAGAGGGTTTTCGCAGTTCAACCAATAAGGTCGATGTTGTCGAGATTGCACCGTATCCGTTTTAAATTTGCGCTGACTTCTGTTTCTGGGCCAGTGTAGCGTTCTTTTTCCTCTACCAAGTTGGATCTTATCTCAGCCACCAGGGGCAGATGATCGCTGAAGTCATTCGCATCTATTTTTAATGATGTTATCCAGCTGAACATGTCTAGGGACATGAACATGTAATCCAAATGCGAGGATTGTGTACTAGAGTGGAAAGTGGCTGAAGGTGGATCGTCTTCAGCATAACGTCCATTTAGGGCCCTTAAGTTATGGATGTTCAGTTGCCAAAGAACTTTTTTTGAATGTTTCATTGTTATTGTTTTTTGTTCGACCTTGTGGCGGCAATCCCCATGCTGTGTCTAATTCGGAAGTGAGGTCAGTGCCTTGCTCATTGCTGATGAGAAGCATGTTAAAGTCACCAGCCAGGATGAAGGTGTCCGACTCCCCGGAGTCCCTTATTTTTTGTAGAACGTGCGCCAACTCTTCCACCGATTTTTGTTTCCATTTGGGATGAATATATGTATTTATGATAATAACTTCCTGATGCTGCTTTGTTAGAGGGAGTGAGAGCTTTACCACCTGTATGACACTTGGAGGGGTTATATGAAAGTCCAGAGTCCTAATTTCGCCTATTGTCGTTATAGAGGCGAAGACCATCAGTCCTCCTAAACCGCGGCCAAAGGTTGAAGTTTTGGTTGCCGGCATACAGAGTGACGTAAACCCCTGAAGATCAAATACTTTATCTTCCCAAGTTTCTTGTATTAGCAAGAGATCAAATGAGGTTAAATATTGTATGAGCTCCGGGTCGTTCCTTTTATTAACTAAGCCATTGATGTTCCATGAACAGATTCTTGTGGCCCTGCATCCCGCCAGGGGGTTGAAGGGCGCTTGCCCATTCTGTCAAACATCAGCAGTCGTTGTCGCGATGGTACGCTGAATGCATCTCCAATTAGGGTCAGTCGATAACGACAAGTTCGTATTTTGATTGCGGTATTGACCCCGTTGGGGACTTTTAGTGTTTCGGTAACATTGCCCCGGTGAGCAGCTCCTAGCTCCCTTTAATATTGAACTGGAGTTTTTTTGAGGCTGAGGATGGGTGGAGGGTAAAAGCAGAGTTGGATAGCGGGGCTGCCTTTCCAGCTTCAAGGCAATTCCCCATTGCTGGAACATTGCCTCCTCTTAGGCACCGTCATGAGAAATCCTCTGAGTCACTGCTCTCATTTTCTTTTAGCCAAAATTGCTGAGAGACATTTGACACATTTACTTTTTGTGATCTTTTTACCTGTTCAGCTCCGCAGAAACCCATCTCTGGACTGTATCTCTGTGTATTCATGCAATTTGGTTCTGCTGATTCAATTGTTTCTGCTGATTCACTAACTGTCGCCGTAGCTGTTGCTGCTGACTTATTTCATTTAACTGTCGCTGTAGCTGTTACTGCTGATTTATCTCACTCTGCATCTGTGGATTTAATGATGAATTTTTTTAATTTCTGGGCGGATTTTTACACTCACGCGTCCAGTGTCCAATTTCACCGCAATAAAACAAGGTAGCTCTTGTTTTAGCTCTTCAATATTTATATTCAATTTTGGCTTATTTGTAAAATTCCCTTTGAACTTCCCTGGATTCTGCTGAAAAGTTTTATTTTCCAAAGTTGCTATCTGCTGTTCAGCTACCTTCACTTGTGCCCACATTGCCTTTTCCTTGAGTTTCTTCTGTTTTGCATCTGACTCATTACTGCAGTATTTTGCCTTTCTCAGAATGTCATCAACTGAGAGTGATTGCCAACCAACAATTCCGTTCCTAATAATTTCCCCAATCTCAGGTCTCAGGCCATAAACAAACCTGTAAATGAAGTGGCTCATGTCATTTTCACTTAATTTTTCATAGCCACTCTATTGTTTAAATACCAGGAGTAACCTTTCATAAAAGGAATAAACTGATGCTTTTGGTTCTTGATTTGTTCTGTCTATTTTAACCCAATCTACTTCTTTAGCAGGAATCTTGTCTTTCAACCAGACAATTACTTTGTCATAGAAATCCATGACAATGTCTGAAGGAGCGCCTGTTACTTTATGTCGAGGCGGTTCCTCTTTGGGCCAACTAACAGAAATGTTACATTCTGTCCAAAGATCTGATGGGACAACAATGTCAAAGAAACCATCAAGGTCAATCCACAGAACTTTTGAGACTTTAATGAATCTGTCAACCTGACGATACCATTCCACCGGCTTTTCTCTCAGCCGAGGAAAATCATTTGTAAAGAGTAGAATATCCTGTCTTGTCCATGGAACATGAACATAACCCCCGCCAGCTATTTCCCTCATAGGAAATTCACCAAAGACTTCTCCTCTTTCTCTCTTTTCTTCTTCTCTTTTCTTTGTCCATTTAACTCTCCATTTACTTAAATCACCTAATCTTTTTAGAAACACATGAATTGACCAACTGAATCATATGGCCTAATTAATCAGAAACACTTTATATACATTTAATTAAGTCAGAATCATAGGCAATGGGTTAACTAATGGTAACTCAAGGAAGCAAACAAGACCAGCTTGTCATTACAAAATCTATTTGATTAACTTTATTATAGAGGAAAAAGCATTTTAAAGCTTAAAATCTTTTATTAGCAATTTTATTTAAGCAAAATTATTTATTAGAAAGGCACATTTGACTGTCAGCTCAAATCAAAATCAGCATGAGAAATGCTCAAACATTTAGAAGTTTCCCTAGACCCTATTTCCCTAACTTTAACTAAGAAAACCTAAAGGGAAAAAGTAAAGTTCAAATAGATCTTACGTGAGTCGAAAGTCCGACAGCATCTCTGGAGCACAGGAACGAGCCAACCATGCTCTTTCCAAGGGGGCAATTTTTATACCTTTTCCTATCTAAAACTAACTAAACGAATACAAATATCTGAGCGACACTAAGCACGATTGGTCAAGAAATGTCATTCGATGAAGTCATTTGCCATTCGTATAGCAAAAATCACGTTTCCTCAAGAGCGGCATTGTTCATTGATTATGAGTGTCACAGGCTCTTCCGAGACTCGCAACATTAAATAAAATCCTCCGTTGCTGCTTCCTTCGTCCAAGCCTTTCCGCCGCTATACATCCTGTCCTTGGCAATGAAAGTTTTATCAGAGTTTATTCAATGCTCCACACAGCCTTGCTTTTACGAGCGACTTTCAAAGAATTATTGTAGAAAATATTTTCCTTTTCAAACGCTGCTGTGCAAGTCCCAACTTTGACAGGACTTCGGACATCCATTTTAGAAATAGGCCACAGGCCTACAGAGCAGGCTTAGATTATGCCAATTTTGTTGGCTACATCCAGTGCATCATAGTCTGGAGCTAGACGCACATATGCCTTCTTCTCGCCGTCTGGCCTGATCAGGGTGTTGACCTTGGCAACATCAATATCATAAAGCTTCTTTACAGCCTGTTTGATCTGGTGCTTGTTAGCCTTGACATCCACAATGAAGACCAGCGTGTTGTTATCTTCAATCTTCTTCATGGCAGACTCCGGTGTAAGAGGGAACTTAATAATCGCATAATGGTCAAGTTTGTTCCTACGAGGAGCACTCTTCCTGGGATACTTCGGTTGCCTTCTTAACCTCAAGGTCCTCGGCCTCCTGAAAGTGGGGGCTGTCCTAATTTTCTTCTTCTTGTGACTGTGTACCCCCATAAGAACAGCCTTTTTAGCTTTCAAAGCCTTGGACTTTGCTTCAGTTTTAACAGGGACAGCTTCCTTCTTGGCCTTCGGTGCCATGTTGGGGGTGAAAGCCACAGGCCTCTTTTAGCATGACTCTATTATGCAAGGAAACACAAGACAACAATTAATTCAGGAAATGATAATTATTCTGTTACCCACCCCCTATGCTAATGTTAACCCATTAGTCTATGTTACCTAGCTTTGCATACAAATGACAAACATAGCACAGTCACATAAAAAGACACAACATAAACAAAAGCACATTTAAAAGAATACACATGCTATTATTTGAAACAGCAGCAATTAATGTTTGACAATACGAAAGACAAGGTAAATATATTATTTAAAACAAAATGACAAAAACGACAAGAGCACATATAATTAAACCCAAATGTTTATGTCGGTGCACATTATTCTAGGTTGAATTAATACAAAAACATGCAACACTCATTAGTGAATTAAAAAATTATGGGAGTTTTAAATCAGCGTGCTTAATTGTAAACTTATTTCAAAAGTCCGCTTCATCAAATCCTAAGGCAATCTGCTATATGTACAGACACTTTTGTTAACCCTTTGTATTCCAGAGTAGGAAATTCACAGTTGAATATCGGGTATATTAAGGTAGGAAATGAGATAGCGCCAATAGTCTGTGGGTCTTAACCGTAGCGGTAACTCTTCCTCGTAGGTCTGGAGAGTGTCTTTGCAATAAACCAGGTCTTGTATCCAGTGCTTGACTTGTGGTAGGTTCTTGCTGCCCCAGGTGAGTGAGATTCTGTGTTTCGCCACAAGAAGGGCTATTGCGCAGAATTTACGTTTTAATGCCCGGACTCCCGGTAATAATCCCAATAAGCAAATTTTGATAGTACATTCTACTGGTACATCAACCATTTCTACCAATTTCCGCACTACTGTTCTCCAGTATTCTGCCACTCCTGGACAGTACCAAGCAAGATGTATAAAATCCGCTGTCTCTACCCCACATCTTTGACATTTAGAATCGGCACGGAGCCCAAATCTGTATAATCGTGCCGGAGTGTGATAGGTTTAATGTAAGTACTTATTGTGGATCATACGCAAATTCCCGTTGGGCGTCAGTAATTTTGTGATTGTGCCAATGGTGGTCCACTCATCGTCAGTTAGGGGATCTTCTAAGCAATCATTCCATTTTCGTATTGCCTTGTGTGGCATTGCCCCAATTTCCGTTTGTAACTCTACATATAGTTTGGAGACTAGATGGGCAGGGGTGGGGGAAGTGAGAAGGAGTTGCAATGTCGTGAGTGTTTGTGGTTCAGCAGGGTATGTCGGATACTGGGCCTTCAGTGCTCGCTGAAGACGATAATATGTGAATTTAAACAACATTGTTTGGTTCTGTATATACGTGATATTCTCCAGCGTCTTAAACATCCCTTCCTGGAATAGGTCACCCATGCTATCCACCCCCACTTGTTTAAGGAGGTCCATTCCCACAGGTTTGTGCGTTACGGTTATGTTCGGGTGATAGTGGAGTGGCAGTTTCGGGGCGTAGATAGGAATTTTATTTGTCTTCTGCACTATGAGCCTCCAAGCCTCATTTGTGGTGTCTATGGTATTTATATCCTGCTTATGTAGTGGAGGGCGTTTGTGTGGTTATATAGCGTCTAAAGGAATTGGAAGGGCATCTCCTTCTTCAATTGCCACATGTGTAAGATACAGGACTTTATGATACCAGTAATGAGCGTATTGGGCTTGGGCGCACAAGTAATACAGAAAGAAATCGGGAACTTTAAATCCGCCACGGGCGAATGGCAATGTCAGCGATTGTAGGTCAATTCGAGCCGTTTTCCCTGCCCATATCAATTTCAGTGTCACCGATGTTAGCCGACGGAACACTTCCATTGGAGGCTTGATGGGGATGTTATTAAATAGATTTAAAAGTTTCGGCAGCAGTACCATTTTAACTATCGCCAATCTGTCCGCCAGTGATAGGGGCAGCTGGATCCATCTCTCTCTTTTCTCCTCCAGGGTCGAGACAACTCTACCATAGTTTGTGCGGATGACCACTTCTGGGTCTCTGTGGAACCAGACCCCTAGATAGCACACTGGTTCCGTTTGCCATTCTAAGGGATAATCTGTGGTGAAATGTTGTGTGGTGTCAGTCAGTGGTAATATGATTGATTTCGCCCAGTTGATTCTAAGACCGGAATGACGCCAAAATTTAACATATTCGGCAACAATGGATTTAGGTGAGTTGACGGGTCCCGTACAAATAATAACATGTCATCCGCATACATTAATATGTGTTGGGGTCTCTGTGGAAATTGTAGCGCTGAGTAGTGATGGCCCTGTCGTATTTTGCAGGCTAGTGGCTCTAAGGCTGTGGCAAACAGGAGCGGGGATAATGGGAAACCCTGCCTGGTACCCCTTTCTATGGGTAATGCCTCTGAGACGTATTTATTGACCCGTATGCGGGCAATGGTCTCCTTGAACAGTAATTTTACCCATTGTAGAAACATTGGAGGAAAACCCATTCGAGATAATATCGTGTGGAGATAAGTCCATGCTATTGTGTCAAACGCTTTAGCAGCATCCAACAATACCACGGCCGCCTTGGAATTAGGGGATAGGTAGTGTGACAGTGCAAAAAGTTATCGAGTTTTGTGGGAAGTGGAGCGAGTTGGAATAAACCCCGACTGATCAGGTAGTACCAGCCTGGTCATCAGGTGCTGCAGCCTATTCGCTAATAGTTTAGATAGTAGTTTGGTATCTACGTTCATTAGTGATAGAGGGCGGTAGGATTCACAATATTCGGGGTCTTTGCCTGGTTTAAGTAGCGTTAAAATCATAGCTTCTCTTAGTGTTTGTGGTAATATCATTTTCTCATGTGCATCACCAAGCATCGCAACTATATGGGGCGCCAGTAAATCAACATAGCCTTGTAAAATTCCCCAGCAAACCCGTCAAGGCCGGGTGCTTTCCCATTTGGCAGGGCCTGAATGATCTCCGTGACCTCCTCTACCATTATGGGTATTGAGAGGAATGCTCTCTGATCGTCCGATAGCCAGGCGAGTGCAATGTCATTGCAATATTTCGCAATTTCCTCAGCTGTAGCCGTATCTTCTTTTGTGTATAGTTTGCCATATGTGTACATGAATGCCTTTATTATACCCTGTGTGTTGTGTATCAGTGTGCCTGCATTGTCTCTAACTGCTGATATCACAGGAGGTGGTCGTGGTGTGCAAATTTTGTTCACCAGAGCGGCTCCTGGCCTGCCTCCCTCCCCGTAACTTCGAGCTACTTGGCGTTTAGAGACATATCGGAGTTCTTCTTCTGCTTGCACCTGATATTCCGACATAAGGGTTCGTATTTCCCCCAGTAGGGTGGGATTGTTTGTTTGACTATAATCTAGTTCCAGTGCTCTTATTTTCTGCTCTCTCTGAACCAGTTGCTGACGTAAATCTTTTAGAATGCCCGCATTCGTACTAATGCAGATTCCCCGTATGTTGGCTTTGAAAGCCTCCCATAGTAGTCCGGGGTCATCTACTGAGGCAGCATTCAATTCAAAGTAATCTGTAATAGCTTTCCTAATCGTTTCTGAATAGATAGGGTCTTGTAATGCTTTCCCATTAAACCTCCAGGTGAATGGCGGAGGTATATAATTTGGTAACTTGAGGGTCAGAAGCACCGCGTTGTGGTCAGATAACGTGCGACATAGATGGGATGCATTCTCTACCCATAATGAGACATCTGGGGAGCCGAGCCAGTAATCTATTCTGGACCAACTACCGTGTGTCGCTGTAGTGTGGGTGCCCTCGAGTTGCGTTGGGTGGGACATTCTCCAAAGGTCTTATTAATTGCTTTTCCAACATTATATCTCTCAATTTCTGCAATGCTCGTTTGTGAGTTTCTATCGAGTGTGGTGATCTGTCCACAGTGTCATTTAGCGCAATGTTAAAATCACCCCCCCCCCATATCAATGGGACATCTGGGAGCTCAGTAAGTTTTTGCCATAGCATTTGGAAAAACACTGGATCATCTACATTTGGTGCGTAAATATTAAGTAGGGATACACTCTGTCCTCTAAGCATACCCGTCACTGCAACATATCTCCCTTCTTTGTCTGTGTGAACTTGTTTGACTTTGAAATTGACCCCTTTGCGAATTAGGATAAGGACCCCTCTCGAGTATGCAGAGTACGCGGCACCATGTATAGATTCCGCCCATCTTGTCCCAATCCGATTGGAGGCGTGTGGGTCTATATGCATTTCCTGGAGGAAAGCAATGTCAATCTTAAGCCTCGTTAAATACGCCAGGATTTGTCGTATTTTTTTGGGGTTGTTTAGACCCCGTACATTCCAGGTTATGAGCCGCAGGTTCCTGTAGGAGAGTTTTTCAGTCATTTCCCAACCAGTACATAAATCTACATGTTCGTGAGTGTTCTGCACATACAGAGTGCTTCCCAGATAACTTCCGTGAATGTACCGCTATGTTTCTCCATATCCCTTGTAGTACGGCAGTGCTTCTCAAATGCAGTGTAAGACAACAAATGCCCTCAAATCCCCCCACCTGCCCCCCGCCCACTTCGGCATCCCAATCATGCCAAAGACATACCTCAAACAGAACATATAACTTAGCAAAACAAGAGTAGGGGAACACCCTGTTGGGGGTTCACCGAGGTCGCACGACTTCATCCAACATATTAGATGTGGCCAGGTACACTATAAGAATGCAAATACCGAATGGTTCTCGCCTCTCTCACTGAATTATATGAATGTGGTGTACAGTGTTTCATGACAGTAACATCTCTATCATACAGCGTAATAACATTTTGGCAGTAGTAGTAATACACGCCTTTTGCTCCAAAACTGGAGAAGACAGTAAAGCGGGTATAATGTCTGGCTCGGGGACGATGGCCCACAAGTCCGATATGTATTTGCCTTTTGGACCAAAGGAAGGGGTGAACATACTCACACCGTCAATATTGTTAGGTGCTCCTGTGCTCCTAATACGTCCCCACTGAGCAGCCAGTGCCTTTACTGCAACGCGCTAATCAAGCACGCCTAGGATGATCGCCTGTCTGCTAAATCCACTAGCACCTTGTGGAGAACAGGCACTCTGCGAAGAGCCGGCGCAGCAAGGCCCCACACAAGGGCGGGATAGGGAATGTAACACAATAGTGTAGTTCAGACAATGGGTGCTTAGACAGAGCAAATGAGGTGTGGTACGGGTGTTGTGGAAAATTTACGTGGCATCTTGTAGTCAGTCTGAGTCTTGCTGTTGTTCGGTTCTACGTTGATCACGTCTTTTCTTTCCAATTTTCTTGAGGAATTCCTGCGCTTCCTTCGGTGTCTAGCAGAGTACTTGTTTACCATCTTCAGAGATTTTCAGACGGGCTGGGTACAACATCGCATAATCAATGCCCAATTCTCTCAGCTTTTGCTTCACAGTTGTAAACTCTCTCCGGGCCATTTGAACATTCATCGTAAAGTCCAGGAAGAATTCCAGCTTGTTGCCCTGGTGTTCGATTTTCCCCTTCTCCCTTGACATCCCTGTCCCTGTAATTCAGGAGACGGGCTACCATGGGCCGTGGAGGTGCGCCTGGTTTCGGTTTAGGAGCGAGGGTTCTATGCGCTCTCTCAACTATGAAGACGGAGGACAAGTGTTCCGCCCGAAGATTGTCCGGATCAGATCTTCAATATAAGATTCCATTTTCCCGGTGTTTGTTGACTCCGGAAGGCCCGCTATTCGGACGTTGTTACGTCTGGATCTCGCTTCCAAATCTTCTGACTTGTTTCTAATTACTTCCAGGAGTCTGTCCATCTCGGAACATTTCTGTGTGGTGGCATGTGACTCATCCTCTACTGCAGATAGGCGAGTTTCGGCTTCTTCTATGCACTCACCATGTTTATCTAACTTTGCCGCCATGTTGTCCACTCACTGTGATATCACATCCAATTTCCCATGCACATCTTGCAGGCTTTTCTGAATGGCTTTGAGGACCTGTTCCATGCCGTCGGGCTGCGCCGTTTCGCCGTCTATTTCAGTGTCAGATTGTGGCGTTGCTCCTTTCACGTTTCTTTTTGCAGGAAAAGAGAGCGTGGGTTGTAGTCTGTCCGGTTTACCCATGGTGGCTTGCCAGCTAGTTTGCTGAGATATGATATAGTAGTGTGGGTGGCTAGTACAGATAGAGTTTGTAGGGTAAGTACACCTATACTATGCTTGATAATACGCGCTAGTAGTATAGAGGCTCGCACTCGCTTGTCCAGAAATGTCAGCTAGTTGGTTTTGCAGCGTCGCTGGAGAGTACTGTCTAGGGTGGGAGCGTGATAGCGAATCATTGGTTTGAATCTATAGGCCTGCGTAACAACCTTGCGCCTATCCGCCTTTGTCGTAGTGTGCGGGCCAGTGTCTCTTGAATCCGCTCTGGATGGTGCAGCCTAGCACGGGATCTGGCCCACTGAGTCACAGTACCAGCACAGGGAATGTGGCAGCGATTTGTCTCCGATCACATAGCTGAGAGAAGGGTTGTATCTTCCGTTAAAGCTTGCGCTGTCTGCTTTCTACCACGTGCATACTCTAGTCCACACGTCTGGGTCTGCGTCGTGTACGGAGCATAGTTTAAGCGAGAGCTACATTGGTAGGGGACTGTCCCTGTAGTTTCCGCAGCTAACCCTTGTTACAGGGCATGGCGCCGCCAGCTTGTTGTTGCTCTTTCGCGCCCTTTGAATTTCACTCTTAAATTAATTCTAGATTGCACCAAAGTTCGCCAGCATGATAGAGATTTCAGTCGGAGTGGATGTTCTGGGCAGGGGAGGCCTTCAAGTCACAAAATCGCTCACCGTGTGCTTTCGCTGGCTGTAACGGAGCTCCAGACTTTTCAAACCCAGGGCGCCGCCATCTTGGCGCGAGTGTTATCGGAGCTCCGCAGTATCTCAAAACACGAATTACAGGAGCAATATACCATTCACGGACTTTGCGATATGTTCTATCGCGTCGCTGCTGGTTCCGACGGCCTCTGGATCCCGTTTGTGTCATTTAGGTGCCTGCTAACCGCTGAATATTGCCGTTCTTGCGACCTGGCCGCCGGAGCTGTCTCACAAGGCAGCCATTCCGCTATGCGCCCTCTAGCGCCCCCTCTATTTAGTTCTTTCTACTCTAATCTCAATTGCGTTTTTATTTTGAGGGCACTAATAAGCCTAGTTTTGGCCAATCTGCATTCTTTGTCATACCATGGATTAGGTGGCTGATCCCCTTTCTTTGAAATATTCTTTTTTGTCCATGGCTTACTTAGGTTTGTTTGCATTTCTCCTACCAATCTTTGGTGGGTATGGGTTATCTTGGTGATTTCATGATCTTGTTCCAGGTAAGGACCCACCAAGGCACTAAAAATGTTATAAATATTAGTTAGGAGTTCAACTTGGTCTAACACAGTGGGCCATCTGACTGACCTTCAGTTGTTAGTTACCAGGGGCATTCTTAGCTCTACTGTTGGGGAAGGTTCTAATGTTTCATGGAAAGGAAAATGTTTCCCATCTAAATCTAATCATAGCGGGAGATGGTCGCTCTCTGATCTCTTATCAACCTTAAAATCCTGTGCGTATGCCCATTGTGGTGTACAGATAAGTATTTAATCTATTTGGACCTTGAGATTCCTCTTATAAAAGTATTTTCACAAGCGGGATCTGAGGGGAGGCGACCATTGCATGCTCTAAAACCTTTTTCGATGGTAAAGTGAAACATTTGGATGGCAGAGGTGGTACACCTCGCTGTATTTTTTGTCTGATGACGAGGAATGCCTCAGAGTTGGTCTTTCTCTTCAGGCCACTACTTCAAGACCCACCACAGGTTCATAACACCAATTAAAGTCACCCCCTATGATGATGGCATCTTTGAGATCTATAGGTCCCAAGACCTCCTTAAAATGTTCTAACAAAGGTTCTTCGTTTGAGGATTCCCTGGGTCTTCCATAGATATTAAAAAGATACAATTGTGTGGTGTTAGAAAACCTAAGTTTCAGGCCCAAGATATCCAGTGAGTCTGTAGCTACAGTTTCTATGGTAACATTTAGGTTAATTTTTACCCATATTATCAGTCCCCCTGATGCCCTCCCTTTTTTTGATTGCACTGCTTCTATACTAAATACTGTTCTGTACCCTAATTTGTGCTGCGATTCCCTGGCACATGTCTCCTGGAAGAGGCAGAGGTCAAAGCCCTCCATGTAATTCTGCCAATCTGGTTCCTTGAGTTTTTGTTTTAGCCCGGCTATGTTCCAAGAAATAACTTTTAACCGTTTAGTGATCCAGAGTATGTCTGTGATCAGCGTATCACTAAGTGGGAGACAGTTGTCTTCTCTATCTGGGTGAATAGCGTGACGAGTAACATCAAGGCTTGGTTGGGGACAAAAAAGGATATTGGGATTGACAGAGTTTGTATCTCGTTCGGGGAAGACTCTCTTTGCCATCCTGTTCCCTCTATAATTCCTTGCCAGTCAATCTACAGAATTTAAATTCGATGTCTCCTGCATTGCTTGTTGTGAGTTGATGCTAGTGGCCATCTCAGAAATATTTTGCTCAGTGCTGGTCGATGAATCTGCAGAACCTAGATACAATGTCTCCTGTGTTGCTTGATGTAAATTAGTACTAGTAGCTAACTCAGGAATGTGCTGCTTAATTCTAGGCAATGAATCGAAAGAGTCAAGATACATTGTCTTCTTTATTTCTTGATGTTGGTTGATTCTAGGAGCTGACTCAGGAATATTTGACCTAATGTTGATCGACGATTCAAAGAGATTATGTGACAGAAGGTTCATGTCAATTAGGCTTTTTGCTATGAACCTTGAATGGAACGTTAACTTAATGTCTTCCTTGCTCCCCCCCATCTGTTGTAGCCTTTCAGCTCTTACAATGTTGGATTTTATTACAGAGAGACACTGGTGTTTATATCTGATCCAATGGATCACTTTATTTTTTAGGGAATCCTCATTTTCTCTGGCTCCCCAGCTTAGTCTTGGAACATTCACCAAAAAGATGTTATACGTATTGGCTTTATGTGTTTTCATTTTTTGATATGTTAAGTAGGTATTCTGTAAAAGACAGTGCCCCCCCCCCCTTCTGGGCACATATTTAAATTTAAGGCTGCCTCTTAGAGGCTGGAAGATTTTAACCTATATGTGTTTTGAGGCACCTGAAAAGGTGCCATGCGCCTCTCATTGTTCATGGGGTTGCATGGGACAGTAAATTCATTCTGGTGGGTCCTAAATGTGTTTAATTTTGATATATGAGAAGGAGTCCTGGTTGAGTATCTATTCTGATCTGTTGGATCATTTAATATATTTTTGGTAAGTGCACCAGATTGACAAGTTGGTTTCTTGCTTACTCCATTGGTCAGATCCAGTTTATCACCAGAGTACAAGAGGAGGTTTGTCAAGGTGCTATTTTCTTTATGAGCTAAAGGCAGATTTTTTAACAAGTCTGAAAGCATTCTCTTAAGCCCTTCTAACTCCTTTAGTGTAGAGTCCTGCTTTTGGCAAAGATCCCTAAGTACTTCGTTAGAGACCTCCAGAACTGTTTGGGTCCCTATATCTCTCGACCCTCGTAAAACCCCCGGTGTGCTCTCTATCTCATCTAATTGGTTCTCAGTTTGATCATCTCCTAGTATTGCCTATCTATTCGTGCATTCTTAGATTTATGAAGTCCCTAGTTGGAGTGCTGGGCTCTTCCAAGTCAATAGTGGCTAATCTAGGGGAGTCTCTCTGGGGGGAACTTCCTTTCGTGATTAAGTGGGGCTCCAGTGCACAAAGCACAATTACTAAGGGACTTTTTTGTTTTGGGATTAGTTTGGTAGAGGTTGCTTTACTTTGCTTACTAGAGTATGTTGAAATTTTTTTATGATCATTAGGTTTCACTTTATTAACATTTGCTAACAAAGTTTCAACTTCCTCGATCAGCTCATCTATAGCTGCTAAGGTACAGTTATCAACTGTAGAAGTTGATGTTTTGCTAATTTTAGCCATTTTCTTCCTACCCATTACAGGTTCTATTGCCTTCCTTTTTCCCATTTTCCTGTCCGCATGTCACTCAAACTTGCCGACAAACTATTAGGGTCTCGCAATAGTCCAATAATGGGGGAATCTGTCACACTTTGCCGTATCAACTAAACAGATGTAACAGTTATGGCAGAGACGAAGTATACTGGCTATTCCGCTAGTATGTATTGGCATATGTATTAATCACAGAGTCCCTTCCTTTCCTGAGGTGAATAATACAAGACAAAATGTTCTGTTAATTTGTACCAATCAGAGTTCACTCTTTATAGAACAGTGGAGACCGTGTTCAGCCTGCTTAAGGAAGTTATTTCAGTAGGCATTCAATGAAGGTGTGTCCTAACTCCAGCTTTAAAGTTCACGAATAAAGTTCTGGATTACGCCACAACTTTGGTTGGAGAATAAAATACCATGCAGCTCACTAAGGGCCAGATGTAGGTAGCCCTTTACCGATCGGAATCGGCCGAAAATACCGATTTTCGGCCGTTTCCGATCGGTAAAGGGCTATGGAGATGTAGGGGCACATATTGGGTAATTTTACCGAATCGTTATTATTACCGATTCGGTAAATTTACCGAATCGGTAATATTTACCGATTCGGTAAAATTACAGAAAATGCAATGTGGGTAGCCAATTTTCCATTGGCACATGGCGCTCAGAATCGGTATTTTACCATGGAATACAAATCCATGGTAAAATACCGATTCCTGTGTACATGCACATCTGTGCATGTACACATGTGCCATGTGACAGACAGACGTGCCCTTAGGGCATGTCTGTGTGCCACATTGCACACATGCCCGTTTTGGGGGTGCTAGAGGGTGTCAAAGTGACACCCCCTGCACCCTTGACAAATTCGGTATTTACAGATTCGGTAAATACCGAATCGGTATTTGAATTGAATCCTATGGGCTTCAAGGCCCATAGGATTCAATAGCAAATACCGATTCGGTATTTACCGAATCGGTAAATACCGAATTTCAAGGTATCGGTAAAAAATCCAGATGTTGGTACCTACACCCCATTTACCGATTTTGAAACACCGAATCGGTAAAATTCGGTATTTCAAAATCGGTAAATGGGATTTACCTACATCTGGCCCTTAAAATCAAATGAATTGGTGTAGTTCTTACCCTATTATGGCATGAAGTTATAATCAGTACAGATCTCTATGTTGCTGCAAAGGAATGTATGACGTTACTACGACATACATTACCACACAGTAGGTTACAACGTGGACGTTACATCGTCTGCGTTGTTACCACGCATGGCTATATATCGGAAGTCGTTTCTACGACTTGCACTAGATGGCGCGCTGGACTTAGGAATAGTATAAATTACCATTCCTACTCCAGTTAGCGCAACAGTAGGGAATGTGTTGGATTTAAAATCCAACACATTTCTTGGTGTTGCGCGCCATCTAGCGCAAGTCATAGAAAAGACTTAAGATGTAATTCTATGAGTGGTAATAACGTGGACAGTGTAACGTCCGTGTTGTTACCTACCCGCGTGGTATTGACAGCGTTATAAATGCTGTTTCCCGCTGCAAAGGGGGGTGTCCCTGCCCGGCCTCTGTCTGCCGCGGACGGGCGCAGATGAGCCTGCCCTTGGCCCGGGCTTAGCCCAGGCACGCCCGCGCTGCGGGAGCCCGCTGCAAGATTTAAAGCGCCTCCGGCCGCAGTGCAAACTCGGCGATGACGGTGGGCGCAAGGGAGGCTGTGGCTTGTAGTTCTTGCCCCCTCCTCCTCCCTTTACTGGACAGCAGCAACCAAGGGTTCAGGACGGGCTTCCAGCCCTGCAGGAGCCCACCGCAAGATTTAAAGCACCTCTGGGTGCGGTGCAACATTGGCGATGACGGTGGTCGCAAGGGAGGCTGGGGCATGTAGTCCGTGCTCCCCTCCTCCTCCCTTTACCAGACAGCGGCAACCAAGGGTTCAGGACGGGCTTCCCGCCCCGCGGGAGCCCGCTGTGAGATTGAAAGCGCCTCCGGGCGCGGTGCAATGTCAGCGATGATGGTGGTCGCACGGGAGGGTGGGGCTTGTAGTCCTTGCCCCCCTCCTCCTCCCTTTACCGGACAGCGGCCACCAGGGATTCAGGACGGGCTTCATAGAAACCAGAATGTGGGGTAGGCTTGTGGATTTTTCTACCTTGACCAGACACCACAGCCTTCACAATGCTCTGACTGTTGAGTTGGAGATGCCTGTTGCAGGGGAAAATACTGACTCCTACATGCTAGCAGATGGTAGATTACTACTAACCAATGACAGGAGCAAAATAAGATTGCCGGTAATTGAGCAATCACCTGGAAGACTGGCTTCCCTGTATGAAACTGTGTCACGGGTCCCACTTGAGTAGATGTAATTTGGCTGAGGATAGGCAAAGGATACTATAGAGACCAGTTTCTTTGCTTTTCTCCCTGTTTATTAGGGACATACAATGTAGGCAACAGTCAGTTGAACTAGATGTTGAGTCCTGGTTAAGAGAGCACTCCCGGCTTCACAGAGGATCCAAAGATGCATGCTGAGTTCACCAACTTCCACCTTTGTCCCGGAGCGTCAGGAATAAAAAAAAAAAAAAACTTGGTTCAGTAGGAAGGACTGGAAGTCCTTCTTAGACTCAGGGGAGGGGACGTGAGGGAGCATCACCAACTGCCAGCACCATGTGTAACGCAGTTAGGTAGAATTACGGTGCCCTCCCTCTACTACGTTCCCTTCCCCGCCCAGTGCCCTCAGAAGCCCCATAACCTGGACAGTACCTTTTCCAGCCACACTCCTCCTGGAGAGTGACGGGCGGTGCATGGTCTCGTTGGCCTCCTGGCGTCTCGTTGTCGTCCTGGATGTGGGTCCTTGATAAGGCCGATGTAGCAGGTGTCATCTGGCACGCCCCACGGGGTTCCTCCTCATGGGCACTTAGCAAAGATTTAAAGGGGCCCTCCATAGCCTGCGTGTGAATTGACAGTATGTGAATTACGTCGCTCAAAGGGAAGCAAGGCATCACTTTTTCCAGTTCGTCTTTGGTCCCATGACACATCCCTCCCCCAGAATTTCCCGTATCGGGGGAAAGAGGGAAACGCAACCAAAAAGTACGCTTTGCGCAGGTCTTTTCCCTTCCATTGGTGGAGCTCGAAATGGAACAGTTGCAGGGCCAGGAACCACTGAAGGACCAGGTCGTTGTAGCCCTTGTTCCTCTGGAGCCAGGCAAGAGGGGCATGGTCAGTATACTAAATGAAAGTCCTCCCCTCCAGATAGTACCTCAGCTTTTCAATGCCCCACTTCAGGGCTAGGCATTTCTTCTCAATCATAGGGTACATACGTTCCCTAGGGAAGAGCTTCCGGATAATGTAAAGAATAGGTCTTTCAAGCCCGTCCGTGTCCAATTGGGAAAGGACTCCACCTATACCCACCCCTGAAGCGTCAGTCTGAAGGATGAACGGTTTCTGGAAATTGGGAGTAAGCAGCACCGGAGAAGTAGTCAGTATGGTTTTCAGTTTCTGGAAGGCCAGGTTTTTTTTGACCGGATGAGGATCGAGAAAGCGAAGGGGTTTCTGTCTTTTTTAACAAGTCTGTGAGAGGGGCAGCAATATCAGAAAACTGGGGTATAAAACGCCTATAATACTCAACTAGTCCCAAAAAGGCCCTCAATTCTAACTTGGTAAAGGGGTGTCTTGTATAGCCTTAACTTTTTCTGTCTGAGGTTCGATTAGGCCTTTCTCTAGTAAATAGCCCAAGTATTTCACTTTCTGAAAAGCGAATTTGGACATTTTCATGTTGATGTGAAGGTTGGCGTTTCTAAGTTCAGACATGACAGCATCAAGATGGCATAGGTGTTCAGCCCACATTTTGCTGTATATTATGATGTTGTCTAAGTATGCTAACTAATAGCTCAGGTGTTGTTTTAACAGGGTATCCATTAGCCTCTGAAAGCTAGCGGGGGCACCATGCAGCTCAAACGGTAGTATAGTGAAAAGGTATAAACCCTCTGGAGTGGAGAAGGCAGTTTCCCCCTTTTAGTCTGGGTATGAAGGGATTTACCAATAACCCTTGGTGAGGTCGATCGTGGAGATATAACGAGGTTCACCTAAGCGTTCGATTAACTCGTCTACTCTGGGAAGGGGATATCCATCTTGTTTAGAAATCCGGTATATGTGCCCGAAATCAATGCAAAACCGGGTGCTCCCATCTGGTTTTGGTACCAGGACAATGGGAGAGCACCAATTGGATGGTACTATTACGCCTGATTCTAGCATATGTGCGACTTCTCGCTGTAGGGCAACCCTACGGGCTTCAGGAACCCATTAGGGTTGTTATTTGACAGTGATCCCCTCTGTGGTGGGTACGGACTGCACTGCTAAATGTGTTTTGCCGGGCTGATCTAAAAAGATATTGGTGATGGAGTGTAGAAGGTTTTTTTATGTCTTGTTTTCCGCGTGTCGTCTGGTCAGAACTAAGGACAGTGGTGTCAACCATATGAGGGGGGTGTTCGCTAATGAAACTGTACAGGTTCTACTAGGAGGAGGACCTAACCATTTTATTAAGAGATTGACATGGTACGTTTGGGTTTTATGTGGAGAAAGAAGTAAAACATAGGTGGTTTTCCCTATTTTACGTAATATCTCATACAGACCTTGCCACTCTTTCTTTAATTCAAGGCTAGAGGAAGGAAGCAAGGTTTGTACCCAATCACCAATTTGGAATTCTCTCCAACGCTTGCCCTTATCGTAGTGGTACCTTTGTTTGTTCTGAGTCTTTCCTAAGGTATCATGGGCTAGGGTTCTTAGTTTGTGGAAACAAACCTTTACTTGATTAACATAGTCTAACATGGGCTGAGCTTCTGTTGATCCTCCTTTTCCCAGTTCTCCTTGGTGATCTCCAAAAGGGTGCGTGGTTTTTGCCCGAACAGAAGCTTGAAACGGGAAACACCCAAACTGATTTACAATGTGCTCCTGATGACAAAAAGGGCCAACGGAAGGAGTTAGTCCCAGTTTTTTCCATCCCCTGTTAGTAGTTTTTTTTGGTTGAGCTTTAGATTGCCATTATACCTTTTACTAGGCCGTCAGTCTGTGGAAGATACACGGACGTTTTAATATGCTTAATGTCCAACTGTTTGTAGACCTCTTTCATCAGTCTAGAGACAAATGGAGTCCCTTGGTCAGTGAGGATTTCCAGTGAAAATCCCATCCTTGAGAACACCTCAATTAGCCTCTGTGCTATGGTGGTGGTGGTTGCAGTTCTCAGGAGAAGGGCTCCGGGGCATCTGGTAGAGTAATCTACGAGAACTAGGACATATTGGTAACCCCTGGATGATTTAGGGAGGGGGCCTATAAGGTCCATTCCTATCCAATCAAAAAGTTTTCCAATTATGGGTAGGGGTTGTAGGGGTACCTTTGGGTATGGGTTCCTTTTTTGACATATTGCACATTCCTGACAGTATTTCTTTATTTGTGCATGAATACCTGGCCAAAATAAATTGTGCAGAATGGCCTGACTGGTTTTCTCTACTCCGCAATGGCTCGCCAAGAGATGGGAATGGGCAAAAAAGAGGATTTGGTCTCTGATACCAGCCAGGACTAGTAACTGGGGTTCTTCTCCTTCTTTAGTGATTCTATATAAGAGGCCATTGCGCTCTGAAAGACTGGGATAGGTTTTTCTGGGGTTATCCTGTGTATCCCTGGCGCTCTGCCAAGTGTTACTGAGGGTGCTGTCATTTAGCTGTGCTACCCTAAAGTGGTTGTTCATTACCTATGGTTTGGAAGTGAGAAGACTATTGTGGGTTTCTTTCTTTAGGGAATAGGTTTTTAGGTTACCGACTAGGAGACTAGAAAAGCAGGGATTATCTATGCTTAGTATGAGCTGTTCTGGGAGGGAAGGGAGGACCCCTACGCCAACAGTGGTTTCCAAGCTTGATTCGGTCTGAATTGTTACCCGGGCTACAGGATAGTCCTTGACATCGCCATGAACACACCAAATGCTAATGGTCCTCTTGGGGATAATATGGGATACAGGGACTAGCTCCTCACTAACTACCAGGGCCCTTATTTATGAGGCCTTGCGTCAGTTTTGCGCCGCCGGTGCGTCACTTTTTGTGACACACCAGTGGCGTAAAAAATGCGCCTTGTTGCGCCATATTTAAAAAGTGACGCATCTAGCTAGATGCGTCACTTTTTAAACCCCTGCGCCACATTATACCTGCGTCAGGTATAATGTATGCAGAGGGGGCGTTCCCCCGCAAAAAGCCTCGTAATAGTGACGCAGTGAAATCTATAAGATTTCACTGCGTCACTTTTAGGATGCTGTTGCGTCAAAATCTTGCGCCTGCCTCACAGCAGGCGTAAGACTGACGCAAGCCCTTTCACATGGGGCTTTCCCCATGTGAAAGGACGCATTGCTGGAGTTGCGTCATTTTTGTGACACACTCCAGCAATGCGTCACTTTTGCGCTTACAGATACGTCAGAAATACTGACTTATCTGTAAGTCCTAGCGACATGATGCGTCATACATTAAATATGACGCATCATTGGTGTCGCAAGGAGTGCGCAGTGAAAAGTGACGCATCGCTGTTTTCACGCAGCGATGCGTCACTTTTCATAAATGAGGCCCCAAGTGTTTGCAACCTGAGGCAAGGAGGGCTGTCACTTGCGGGTTGTTTATCCTCAGACTTACATAGTAAACCGGTCCCATCTCTTAAGCTTAAAGGATAGGCCAGGGTGCATAACTGACATTCATTGGCTCGTGTTCTTTTTCCTTTTTTTCTGAAGAACCTGGTGATATGACCCCATTCACCACGCTCGAAGAATTGGGGACCTGAGGAGGAAAACCCTTCGGTTCTTCCTAGTCGAGCCCTAAAAGGCTCATCGGGGTTTTGACTGGTTTCTTCCCAGTTTTCATCTGTTGGGGCCCCTTTTGTAGCCTTTATGGATCCTTGATCATGTTGCGGTTCTGGGCTCGTGTGTAGGAGTTAGCCATTTCCAAGGCATGGTCCAGGGTTAAGCCTGCATGTTGTCGGAGCCACCTTTGAGTACCATAAGGCAATGCGTCGAGATATTGTTCTAAGTAGGTTTTGTCAATTATTTCTTCTCTGGTAGACTCCAACTGCTTGAGTCAACGATCAGCAGCGTCCTTCATTTTGTAGAATAGGGTTTTCGAGGTGTCTCTTGGCGCTCCCCGTTCTTGCCTGAACTTGAGGTGATGTGTCTCGTCGTCTACCCCCAATCGGTCCATTATGTACTGTTTCTCATGACCATAGGCAGCTGTACCGTCCTTGTTGACGATCTGGTAGGCGACCTGGGCTTCGCCTGTGAGTAAGGGGGTCAGGTAAAAAAGTCAGCGATTCTTTGGCCAAGCGCTGGCCCTCGCTGCCCTCTCAAAATTCAGAAAGAAGGGATGTACTTTTGTAGGGGGATTACTGTCCCAGGAAGTGCAGGACCCAGGAGCATCTGCATCTATCCTTCTACTAGTTTGGTCATATTATCAGCCTGGGTCTGAATGGCGAAGGTAAAGACAGCGTGGTCCATCTCCGCTTGATTTGTGCTTTTCTCCCTGGCCCATTCTAGTTTGTTTTGACCCTCCTTTAATTGGAACACATGGTTTTCCATCCTATGTCCGATGGTTTATGCCCGCATTCTCCACCACTTGTCACGGGTCCCACTTGAGTAGATGTAATATGGCTGAGGATAGGCAAAGGATACTATAGACACCAGTTTATTTGCTTTTCTCCCTGTTTATTAGCGACATACAATGTATGCAACAGTCAGTTGAACTAGATGTTGTGTCCTGGTTAAGGGAGCACTCCCGGCTTCACAGAGGATCCAAGGATGCACGCCGAGTTCACCAACTTCCACAGTTGTCCCGGAGCGTAAGGGATAAAGAAAGCGAAAACAAAATTGGGTCAGTAGGAAGGACTGGAAGTCCTTCTTAAACTCAGGGGAGGGGACGTGAGGGAGTATCACCAATTGCCAGCACCATGTGTAACTCAGTTAGGTAGAATACGGTGCCCTCCCTCTATGACGTTTCCTACCCCGCCCAGTGCCCTGAGAAGCCCCTTAGCCTGGACTGTACCTTGTCCAGCCACGCTCCTCCTGGAGAGTGGCGGGCGGTGCGTGGTCTCATTGGCCTCCTGGCGTCTCATTGTCGTCCTGGACGTGGGTCCTGGCTTCTTCTTCCACCGAAGTCCAAGGTCTCGTCCAAGGCTTTGGCGTGGGCTTCTTCTCGTATTCCTCGATCTTCTTCTTTACTTCCTCTTCTCTCAACACATTCTACCCCTCCCTTCTTACGCAGTTCTCACATGATAGGGCCGATGTAGAAAGCATCATCTGGCACGCCCCACGGGGCTCCTCCTCATGGGCACTTAGCAAGGATATAAAGGGGCCCTCCAGCCTGTGTGTGGATTGACAGAATGTCAGTTACATCGCTCAAAGGGGAGTAAGGCATCACGTTTTCGTCATTGGTCCCTTGACAAACTGTTATACCGAGTTTAATGGAGATAGAAAAGATTTCAACTGCTGTTGGCTCAGTAAACTCTTTAACTGAAGTTGCTAAGATACATGGGGTATTGCCAGCCAATTTGGTGGATATTTTTTGGCCAACAGGTTTTAAGGGGGGGGGGGGGGCAAAGATGAAACAGTCTTGGTTTGATAGCAGCTATCGAGAGGCCAAGAGGGCTCTGATAGAGGCCAAAAAAACAAGAACAGAACTCAAATATAAAAAATGAGGGCATCCTATAGCGACACCATCACCCTTGCAAAAAACATGGGAAATGGATCACTGGTCTTCACTGAAACAGTCTTTATCAGCTGAAGACATGAGAGATTTTTGGAATATAATTAGTACTGGCTGTAGAGATGGGGAGCAGGCCGTAGAGCCTAATATAGCGGCTGATGGGAAACAACCTTTAGATCACGGATTTTACTCTGGAATATACTCACATCGCGGTCGTTACCACGTTGAACCCACGCAGTGCCATTACTACGCAAGTAATTACATCAACTTGCAGTAGATGGCGCTCTAACATAAGGAATAGTATAGTTTACTATTCCAACACCTTCCCTACCATTACGTAGGTAGGAGTTGGAATAGTAAATTATACATTTCTAATGTTACGGCACCATCTACTGCAAGTCGATGTAATGACTTGCGTAGTAATGGCATTGCGTGGGGGCCGAGCTATCTCGCGACCAAGATGACCGCTTGAGCCGAGAGCTCCCTCGCTTCACGGACCTATCCTGAAATTATCCGGTGAGCTGCGGTCCTGAATTCTGCTCTACAACCGCTGTGGGGCTTTGCAGCAGTAGCGGAGTGGAACGCTGAAAGAACGGGCTCTCTGCCTGCCTCCTTCCCGCTGCCCGAGCTGCGGTCACTTCGAGTGCTGAGGTCGGCGGAGACGAGAGGCCTGCCCCCGGCCCGAGAGGTCCCATAGCTGAGCCCTGGTTGCTGGGTTGCGGCGCAGAGGAGATCCGGAAGTTGGTGTGGCGACGGGGGTGGGCGGTGAGTCCTGCCCCCGTGTCGGGACTTGCTGCGTGTCCCGCCCGGCCCGGTCTGATCGTGGTGGGTGGAGGAACTGCAGGCGGCCGCGAAGGGTGAACTTATCCCTGCTGGAGGGTGCAGCGCACTGATTTGCTGAGACGGGGCCTGGGGGACCTTCTCCCTCGGAGAAAGAACTAATTGGAGGGTGCCGGACTCCCTGCTGGTGGAACTGCCGGGGGCGCCGCCTTGCGTCCCCGCAATTGAGAGATTCCTGTGGCGGGCCTGTCCCTGCTTTGCCTGCACAGGACGAATTCCCCCCCTCCCCCCTGAGTCGACGGGCGTTGTCTCTGGGCGTACAGCGTGGCAGTAAGGCACAAAGGTGAGTGTAAAGTCTGGTCTTCCCCCTTCAAGTACACACTGAAGCATGTAAAGTGGTAACAGGTATTTATTGTCAAACAAATACAATTCTCCTGAGCCAGGGCGCCGAGCGTCTTGCTATGCCTAGCTCCGGTCGCCAACTCCCGATTCCTCGTTCGCGCCTTCGCTCTATCGCCTACTGCGCATGCGCGCGCTCCTAACGCTCCGGTCTATGACGTGACGCGTCATCGCGCTCGCGTCATAGACTAGAGCGCACACCACATATCTCCCCCTTTTTAATATGAACAAAGTAACAATTCCCCCCCATCAAGCTGGGTGTCCGGTGGACAAAGTCATAGTCTATGGGGGCGCAGGGTACGGCCCCTCCCTATTGTCCATCCATTACAAAGTCCCTGTATCGCAAGGGCGCCGTGACAGGCCTGCCGCTGCGGGTGTGTCTTACCGGCATGTTCTCCTTCACTTCAGACTCACACTGTGATTTCTCACCATCTCTCGAATCTTCTCTCTGTGTTACGATCGCTGGTGCCTCTTCTCTGACAGTAGACCCTTGATTAGGTGCATCTACCTCATTGTCTGCTTCTGCTCCTTCCCACTGGTCCACCGCATTGTGCTCTGGTTGGTGCATTGCTACTTGGCTGTTTATCGGTGTCTCGTCCTCCTCTGACTTGGGCCACCTTATTATCTTGTTAACTCTGGTCATGCGGTCTTGGGACCACACCTTCCCGTCGCTAAGGAGTGCCGCTCTGCCTCGCACCTCCTTGACCTGTAGTGGCTGGCTAAACTTGCTTTCGCCTTTCCTTTGCATGGTAGGGAGTTTGACCCTGACCCACTCCCCTTCTTCCAGACTTGTCTCCTTTACATTACGTCGGTTATTGTAGTGGGCTGCGTAGATCTTCTGGGCTTTCTCCAAGTTGTGCTGCACCACTGCAGGAGACCACTTGCTGGTGATGGTCTTTTCCCTCCACACTACGTTGTCACGTGTGAACGGATATCGACCTCTTAGTACCTGGAAGGGGCTGTACCCCACGGCCGTGGGGGTGATTCTGTAGGCCCACAGCATACTCATCACTTCCGTCTCCCAGTCTTTTCCCTGCGAGATAGCAGCCTGTATGGATCCCATTAACACGCGGTTAAACCGCTCCACTTGACCGTTGCAGGCCGGATGGTACACAGCTGTGTGCCTCGATTCAATCCCGTTCCTTCTCATAAACCGGACCCATTTATCCGATACAAATTGTGGACCATTGTCACTGAGGATAGATTTTGGTATGCCCTCTCTCAGGAAGACCGATGATAGAAATTTCAAAATGGTGTCCGTTTCCATGGACTCTTGTATGTCCACTTCAGGCCATTTGGAGTACTTGTCCATGATGACACATATGTATTTGTTCACTCCTCTGCTATCCAGGATGGGCCCTAAAATGTCTATGGCCACATTTTCCCAGGGGCCTTGAGGGGTGTCGAACTTCCCTAGTGCCGGTCTGAGGGGACGTAACACTTTGTCTGCTCCCTGGCACTGTCCACACTCTCTCACTTGTCTTTCAATTTGTGCGTCCATCCCCGGCCACCAGTACATCATCTTGACTCTTGCCTTTGTTTTCACTATGCCCAAATGACCCTCATGTAGCTGCTCCAACAGTTTGGGTATAAGGGACTCCGGGGGCACAACCTTCTCACCTCTATACAAGAATATACCAGAATCACTTACGGACAGTTCTTCCCTTATTTCGAAGAACCTCCGCACTCCTTCTGCAAGCATTTTTTTGTTCGGCCAGCCGGCGGTGAGGTGCCTTTTCACCTCCATCTTCTCTTCGTCCTTGTCGTAGGCAGCCATCCACTCCTGAGCGCTGATCGTTGTCTCATGGTCCTCCATGCTGGCCACCATCTCTTCGCAGTCCTGGGCATCTTCCGGCGCTTTTTCCATGGCCGCAGCCCTGCTGAGGTAATCCGCAACCCTGTTTTGTGTCCCAGGAAGATACTCCACATCGTATGTGTAGTCCAGCAGTTTCAAGGTCATCTTAGCAATCCTCGGGGTCGCCGTATCATGCCCCGAGGAAGTTAGAACTTTCACTAGTGGCTTGTGATCTGTCTGGAGTTTAAATCTGGTGCCCCAAATAAACTGGCGAAACTTGTTCATCGCCCAGGTGACCGCCAGCATCTCTTTTTCGATCACACTGTACCTCTGTTCCGTTGGGGACAGTGCCCGGGATGCGAAGCTGATTGTCTCCGTAGACCCATCTTCTCTCACTTGCGCCAAGACCGCCCCCAAACCTTTGTCGCTCGCATCCGTGGTGACTATGGACTTGTCCTCGGGCATGAATCCTTGCAGTGGGATGGCCTGGCTGATGCAATCCTTGACGGTGTCAAATTCCAGTTGGGCTTCCGCATCCCATTCAAATTTGGTCTTTTCCCTGGTTAATTGCCTCATTTTGTGTGTTCGGGTGGCGAAGTGCCTCACGAATTTACTGTAAAACTCAGCCATTCCCAGGAATGACCGCACTTCTTCCTTTGAGCATGGGGCTTTGGCTTTCTTGATAGCTTCCACATTCTGTACCTTCGGTGTGATCCCATGCGTCCCTATTTCGTGGCCCAAGTACGTCACGGCCTGTGTTCCAATCCGGCACTTGCTCCATTCCGCCGTCATGCCCTTGTCCTGCAGCACCCCAAGGACTCTGTGCAGCTTTTTGTCGTGATCACCTTTGGATGAGCCCATCACCAGGATGTCATCTTGAAAATACTGCACCCCCGATATGTCCTTAAACAATCTATGCATGAGCTTCTGAAACACAGCCGCAGCGGAAGCTAGGCCAAAGGGCATTCTCCGGAACTGGTAACAACCAAATGGCGTTATGAAGGCCGTGTACCTCCTGCTTGCCGGGTGGAGCTCAATCTGGTAGTACGCTGACGTGAGGTCTATTGTGGTGAAATGAGTGACGCCTTTTGTTTTCGCCAACATCTCCTCTATTCTGGGGAGCGGAAACCTCTCCACTATGAGATTTTTATTGAGTTCCCGAAGGTCCACGCAGAGGCGGACCTTGCCGTTGGGTTTCCTGACCACCACCAAGGGCGAGAGCCACTCTGCACTGTCCACCGGCTCAATGATGCCCTGATCCTCCAGTCTCTTCAATTCTTGATGTACCAGATCGCTCGTGGAGATGGGTATGTTCCGGACTTTGTGCACCACGGGCACAGCTCCTTCCTTGAGGATCATTTTGTGTACGAATTTGTCCAACTTGCCCACTGTGCCCTCGAAGACTTTCGGGTATGCTGATCTCCAATCTTCGCCCCTGTCCAGGGGCCATTCATCTGTCAAAAGTATCTGCTCCTTCCCCCCAGGGTTGAGGATGATGCCCAGGTTTCCTGCGTCTCTCCATCCCAGCACAGAAGGGCCTTTTTCCGCCACATACAGGGTGCACGTGGCTATCCTTCCTCTGAATTCAAATTCAAAGTCCCGGCACCCCACTAAGGGGATGGCGTTCTCCGTGTATGATATGGGCCTGATGTCCGGAGGCCATAAGTCTGGCCCTACAACTGGAGCGAAATCCTCTTCCCAGATGGACCTTTGCACGATGGTCCAGGGAGATCCTGAGTCCACCGCCACGTGTACTTTCACCCCTCCAATGAGCATGTCCGTGCGGGGTTTATCACTTCTCTTCCCTGCCACCTCCAGCACTTGGTCCTCGATGCACAATACCAAATCACCATCGTCCACTTCATCTTCCCCGCTCACATCTACGGCTGCTGCTTCTACACACTTGACTGAGGATTTCGACCCTTTCTTCCGACATACCTTTTCGAAATGTCCGGTCAAGCCGCAGAACGCGCACCTGGCGCGGAAGGCGGGACATCTTTGGTCCTGGGCCGAGTGTGCCGTGCTGCCGCACCTGTAGCACGCGAATTTGCTGCTGGGGCTGGAGCGACTCGTCTGCTTTCCCGCTCCTCTGGTGTCTTTCCGCATCTCTCCATACTTGCCCTTCGGGTTGCTGGAGTGGGGTGCCTCGTCGATTTTATTAATCATTTGCCTTGGCACACTCTCCCTTTTCGCTGCATCTGCTCCTCGCTTGGACATCTCTGCTTTCTTGACCATCGCCACCACCTCCTTGAGAGAGGTTTCATTCATTGCCCATAACTTATCTTGAACGGCTCTGCAGGTCGTGTGCATCACGATCTGGTCTTTTATGTATTCGTCTTGGAGAACACCATACCGACACGTGATGGCCAAGCGTCGTAGAGCTGCCACATAATCATCCACGGATTCACCGACCTCTTGTTTTCTCTGCTGAAAGTTGTAGCGATCTATGGAGACGCATACTGCTGGACGGTAGTGGCTGTCCAGATCATCGATTGCATTCTTGAAGACATCTACCTCTGCTGCATCCCTCTCCTTGGGTACTAGATTCTTGAATACCCTCACCCCTTCTGGGCCTAAATTGTGGAGCAGCAATCTCTTCTTCCTTGCCGGGGTGTATTCCGCTTCACCTTCGTCTTCCAGGGCTTCTATGTAGTTCAGAAAGTATTCTTTCCAGTCCTCCCATTTTAACTGCGGCTCACCCGGTCTGGGTAGGAATGGTACTGGTGCCATCAAGGCTGAGGCTTGATTTGCCATTCTTACTTCACCTCTGGGGTTCTCCTCCTGTGCGCCTGACTGGTTGAGTCCCCCTGATGTCCCCGCGCTTCCTGCTGCGTCCCCTTGACTCCTGGGACTGCCTGGGGTACTGTCCCTTATGGGCGGTGTGAGGTTATCTTCCTGTGCCTCTACCTCTGACTTAGGGGTGATGCCCTTGGCTGCCAGGGTGCTGGCTAAGAGTTCTGTCCCTTGGGTAGCACTGACCTGGTGAGTTGAACTGTTTCCCGGTCTTTCTCGTGGTTTCTGCGCTGCTGCCACGCCCTGTGCTCTTGCTGGTTGTTGTCCTGTCCCTCTGGCTGCTGTGGGACTGTTAGGGGGGTGTAGATCCAGTACTGTGTGCACGGTGATGTTCTAGGTGCCAGCCTCGTCGCCAATGTAAAGTCTGGTCTTCCCCCTTCAAGTACACACTGAAGCATGTAAAGTGGTAACAGGTATTTATTGTCAAACAAATACAATTCTCCTGAGCCAGGGCGCCAAGCGTCTTGCTATGCCTAGCTCCGGTCGCCAACTCCCGATTCCTCGTTCGCGCCTTCGCTCTATCGCCTACTGCGCATGCGCGCGCTCCTAACGCTCCGGTCTATGACGTGACGCGTCATCGCGCTCGCGTCATAGACTAGAGCGCACACCACAGTGAGGTGTGCTGGCCCGGGTGCTGGATTGTTTGGCGGTGAGCACTCCGTACATACTATACCTGGACCTGCAATGGGGACGGGGCCCAGAGAGGATCCTGGTGAGGGCTCTGCCACCATTTGAGCACCCTGAAGCCTCACTGCGCAGCTCGTGTGCCGGCAAAGCGCTGCCCTGATAAACTGGGACATACCAGAGCTGCACACCCCCCTCCCCGTTTCTCCCCTGCACCTTGGAGAGCCTGGAGGGAGAGGAGTGAGACGGCAGAATCTGAGCTCAGAGGTTTGGGTGTCAGGCCTGCCCCGTGATCCCTGGAAGCGGATTGCGACCCCAGTTGGGCCCAAGACTAGTATACCCACGGCGAATTGGGGGACCGCCTGAGGGACCTTCCGATGACCTTTGGCTGGGTCCCTGTAACGGACGCAGTAGGGTGGGCTACATTTGGAGAATAGCTACCTTGGAGACCGGGGATAAAGGTCTGGAGTGAAGGTTGCGGCGACACCCTGACAGGAACGAGCTCTATTAACATTTTACCCTGCGCCAGGTGGTTCGGCATTGATGAGCCTGCACACGCGGCCGCCCCACAGTTTGGACGAACTCCCCTTAGTAGGGAGACAACCAGTGACGCCGTAACGGGGCGGACAGACAGAACACAACCGAAACTATCGCTTGACCCGAAGAGGCCCAAGCCCAACGATACTGCCCAGGAGGATGGGGTCGGTGAACAGGATCAGACTGGAGAGAATCAACAGCAAGACATTCGTGGCCTACTGATAGCTATGGAGAAGAGCCTACAGGGCGGGATCGCCTCTCTAGGAACCAAGATGGATGCGCTCACTTACCGTATGGACCGCATGGCTGAGAGGCTGGATAAACACACGGAACGCCTCGACATGTCAGAGAGGCGGCTGACTGAGGTGGAGGAGGCCCACACAACTCTTGATGTAGAGCACAAACAGTTGGGGACGGTCCTCCAGGTCATACAAGACAAGACGGAGGACTTGGAGGCCCGCTCTCGGCGCTGCATCCTCAGCATTACCGGACTGCCCGAAACTACCCAAACGGGGAATATGGAGTTTTTTTATTGAAAAGCTTTTGAAGAACTTGTTAAGGGACACCGCTTTCTCCGGAATGTTTGTCGTCGAGAGGGCGCATCTTTCCCTGGGCCCGAGACCAAAACCGGGTGTGCCTCCCCGTGCTATAATTGCGAAATTGTTAAACTACAGAGACCGGGACACAGCTCTCAGACTTGCCAGAGAGAAACAGCCACTACAATACGAGGGTTCGAAGATCTCGCTGTTCTCTGACTTCACGGCCAAGGTGCAGGAGGCGAGACGGCAGTTTGTACCAATGAACAGACAACTACGCGAGATTGGGGTTGACTACGCGATGCTGTACCCTGCGAAGCTGCGGGTCAATCGGCAGGGGCGTTCCTTGATTTTCACGGACCCTAAAGCTTTACAAAAAGCCCTTAAAGACTGGCAGAAGGAACGGCGGCCCTCTCCTGGGTGGGCTCTTCTGGACGAGGCGGCAGGAGACTCACTAGACGAGCAGGACTGAACACGTCATGTGAACCCTGATGGCTGAGTATATGTTGTGACGGCTGGGAGTTTTGGAGGGATGTTACTGACACCAATTAACGAGAGGGACACTGTTGGTTTTTGTGGGGTCTGTCCCCTTTGGAATACTGCACAAATATGGAACCATTTGCTTGGTGATTGTCGGGAAGGGGTATTGGAAATGAGCTCTGTTAACCATCTATCTGGTTTATTTGCTCCATCTCTGTTCTGAGTTGCACCCCCTGTGAAGGAAGGAGCCGGGGTCTGCGATAGTTTTGATTGATTCCTTGGGGTTGCTGGGTGGCGGGGTGCGGGGGGTCCTGCATAATAAGTTGCCCTGCAGGTCGGTTGCGGTGTGAGTAGTGATAGAGGTATACTTATGCACTACTGTGCGGCTTCCAATACCCACCCTTAGTGAGGCAGGGAGGATTGTCATTGCTGGAAACATAAGCGTTTTGTTTTTAGCGAGCTACATCCACCCCAGCGTGAATACCACATCTGAAATGTTTTTTATTGTGGAGGGATATGGGGGGAGGGGGATGGTCACTGTTTGAGAGGGAGGGATATACACCGAAGCCAAGTTGGGGTTGGGCAGGTGTGGGAGGGAATGGGGGGTTTGAATTGTGAATCTATGTTTCTCATGTGGTTACAATTGATGCTCTTCTGTATTGGAATTCTGGGACCCTGGTCCTCTGACGTACACCCACATCCTGTCCCTAAGATACGAACAGGAGGGAAACATTTGTTGGGGAGGTTTAATGCTGGGTTTTTTTTGGTTATGGTTGGCCCTATGGCAAGGCTAAGGCATGGCATGGTACAGCTGCATTTTCTCTTGACACCCCACCATGGCTCCTTTAACTGCGACTGACCCTTCGGTGGTCTCCCCTGAGGAGCCCTCAGACTCCCTGGTCCTATTTACTTGGAATGTGCGTGGTCTTAATGACCACCGCAAAGTCCGGAAAGTACTACAATACCTCACTAGACATAATGTAGACATTGCACTTCTCCAGGAGACTCACCTCCAACCGGACAGCCCTATTTTGTGCACTAAGGGTCTATTAGGTAACGTTCACTCAGCAAGATTTACCTCACACGCTAGGGGGGTATTAACGTGGATGAACCCGAAGGCCTCCATAACTCTGACACCCCTGGAGACGGATAGGGAGGGACGCTTAGCTATTTCCAAATGCTGTGTGAAAGGACTAGAGCTTTTTATAACGAATATTTATGGCCCCAACTATGATAATCCAGGCTTCTACACCAGTCAGACGTTGAAAGCTCAGTAACATACGCGGGGTTATGTTCTCTGTGTAAGATCCACAGGACTCCTCCGGATTCGAGTGATGCACAAAGGGGTCCACCTCCCGACGTCCTCAACTCTGAAATTGCACACAGAGTATTAAGGCAATCAGGCGAGGGAAAAGAATTAGGGTAAGTACAGCGGGGAAGAGGATACCTGTAAATAAAGAATACAAAGTTCGCATAAATCCTGGAATAGAGACTACTCTCATATATTCTCACTAGAACTGCCTGTTGCCTGGGAACCTTGTGGGAATGTAGCTGCACTCTTGGAAATCAAATCAGAGTCTCTCCCCAACATTTGGTACTGTAGCATACCTACAACAGATAATCAAATATGAGGACACATGTTCAACTTTCTCATTCAGCATACAATCATCAAGGCATAACACCATATATACCCAAACACATTCCTTTAAATCAAGAAGAAAGGAAAGTAAAAACTTCAAAGGAGGTATTCTTCAATTAGCTTCCCAGCAGATAACGCAGTTCAGAAACATCCAGGACTACTCCTTATTCATGTATTCCCAGAAAACTCTGAATATAAGGCATAGTCTCGAATAAGCAAAGAACACTAGAACATGAAATCCAAAGTAAGCACTTCCAGGTAGAAAGGGAATTAAAGTTACATCACTGTGATCCCTTAATGTTGTGAACGAGTTCATTTCCAAATCATAATCATAAGGCAGATACGCTTGCTTCAGCGCGTCTAACAAAAGAAAGCATTGCCCCCCTCTGCGCTTACGTCAGCGCTGCCTGAAATCCGAGTGTTCAGAGAGACAATGTTCAGAATGAATTAGCGGCCCATAAAAAGCCAGAGAACGAAGCGCTATCACAGCGCGATAGCAGAACTGAACTTCACAGCCTTCCAGCAAGCTTAATGCAGCGCAGTTTCAAGTTAGCGGTCTCCACAACAACTAAGGCTGAGACCGGAGGATCCAGAATGACAGCGCTTACCTCAGCGCGGGTATTCTAAATAGGTATCCGATCTCTGAGGAGAGACCTCAAAGCTCCAAAGGACGCCGGAACCAAAGAGCCCAACCGGCTCTCTGATAATCCACAATGGCCAGAATTACGCGCGAGGAATCTTCGCGCTTTCTGTGAGATGATGGCCACGCCCCGCCCATTTCCTCCTGCGGGGATTCTGAGAGTTGCAGTTCTTCTTCTCCCGAGTTTGTAGGCGCCTGGATCAGCACCTGACACTCTGGGGAGGAGATTTCCATCTTGTTAGACACCCTGATAAAGATAGATCGGATGGCCCTGACAGACTACCCTCGGCCGCAGCCAGAGTCCTAGAGACGTCGATGTTACGACTGGACCTATGTGACGTATGGAGACACAGACACCCACACCAGGGCGGTTACACACACTACTCCGCACCGCATAATATTCACACTCATATTGACTACTGGCTGGCCTCCAAACACTAAAGCCAACATGTTCGAGCTTGCCCGATATTGCCCTGTACTTATTTGGATCACTCACCACTCCTACTGACTGTTGGCTCGCCCAAGAAGCATATTCCCCCGTTTATGTGGCGTTTCCCTCCCAATTCTCTACTTGACAGTGTCTTTAGGGAAGAACTGGCCACGGCTATTGAGACTTTTTTCGAAGCCAACGTTGGATCGGTTGACTCGTTCCAGACTGTGTGGGAAGCCTTCAAGGGTATATTAGAGGGATTACTATCGCTAAGCACGCAGGGGTACTGAGGTTGATCCGGGGCTGTCTACATACTTTGGAGAAAAAGCTGAAAGAGTTGGAAGCCTTACGGATTTCTGACCGGAGTGAAGCGCTCATTCGCAAACTGGCGCAGACGCTGCATGAATATCATGAGGAAGCTGATGTGGAAATAAAGCATCTTGGGAAGTATGTCACGGCTAGATCTTATGGTGAGGGGGAGCGCCCGAGGATGGTACTAGTACAGACTATTAGACAAAGTAGAGACAGAACAGCGATACCGGATATGAGGACTTTGCCGACTGACCCGCCACTTACTGAGACACGGGTGGCGGAGAGGTTCCGGGAATACTATGAGGCCTTGTATGCCTCCCGAGGGCCTGCCCTGGAGGACCGTTTTCTTGATTACCCAACCATATTGAATTACCATGGTTATCGAACATACACCGGGAATTTCTAATGCGACCGATAGAACGCCAGAAGATAGTTTGGGCACTGTCAGGGATGAAGGCGTGGAGCGCGTCGGGTAGTGATGGCCTTACAGTCGCCTTTTACAAGGCATTCCCTGATCTGCTGATCCCACAGTTGCTTGCGTTGTTTGAAGATATTTGTTCCTCTGGGGGGATGCCACCGGCTATGCTTGAGGCGATACTGGTCGCTATACTTAAACCTGGGAAGACGTCAGAAGAGTGCGCTTCCTACAGGCCTTTGTCACTCATGAATGTAGACGCTAAGATTTTCGCAAAGTTGCTGGCCAACCGTCTCAGTCCATTGGTCACTACGAAGGTTGCTCTGGAGCAGGCTGGCTTTGTACCCAGTCGCAATTTGACTTATAACCTGCAGACGGTTTTTGCGGTCATGCAGCACATGCGCCAGGAGGTTCCCGCGGTGGCAGTCTTTCTCGATATGGAAAAGGCCTTTGACTCTGTCGAGTGGCCTTTCATGAGGCAAGTGCTTGGTCGAATGGGGGTCGGGCGGTCTTTCTCCAGCTCTTGGCGATGCTATATTCCGCCCCAACGGCACGGGTCCAGATTAGTTCTTTGGTCACTGACCCTATACAAATTCCCAGGGGCACGAGACAGGGCTGCCCCTATCCCTGATACTCTATGCTCTGACGGGGGAGCCACTGGCTTGCGCCCTGCATGAATATCACAGGCACAGGGACATACGGTTCCCGAACTACCACCTAATTATATCCACATATGCGGATGATACCCTTCTATACGTTAGGGAGCCTGAGGTCAATCTCTCCCCAGTTCTACGAGAGGTGGTGATGTTCAGCTCCTTCTCCGGTATACACGTCAAATGGAACAAGTCCACCATGGTCCCCCTCATGCCAGCCACAGTATGAGTGGACCCGGAATACCCATTGCAATGGACCTCGGACCCGGTTCGATACCTAGGGATTCGCCTGCATACAGATGCAGAGGTGGTACTGAGGGAAAACTATGGGGTTGCCATTTCAAAACTGGAAGATGACATTGAAAGGTGGATCGGCCTACCACTATCGCTGATGGGGAGGGTGTCCCTCATGAAAATGATTGTATTACCACGTCTCCTCTTCCTATTCACTAATATCCCCATGGTTCTGTCAAAAGATTTTTAGGTCTCGCCTGTCGATGCGCAAGCGCATCGAGCTTGCGAGACTATGGGGGCTTAACCACTCTTTACCTAACTTGCAAGGAATCGTGGCGATTCCTTGCAGTGCCCGTGACTTTTAAGCTCAATGCGCATGCGCATTGAGCTTAAAAGCGCGTGCACATGCCCCCAGCCGCCTGCCTTGCCTACTCTCTCTCTCACAGCCTCCCCCAGCTCCGCCCCCTCACTTCTTGATTGCACGGCCGCTAGGCCGTGCCTCCCATACTCTCCTCCCCCCTCCTCCTCCTACTCTCCTCCCCTGCCTGCCGTGTCGCACCTCTCCCCTCTCCCCGCTCCGCCCCCTCCCCTGCCCGCTGTGTCCTGGTTAGCGTGGGAGTTTTGTTTCATTATCAACTCACGAGTACTAGGAACTCTCTTTTTTAATCCTCACAGGAGCCACAGAGGCATGTTTAACAGCTTTCTTTGTTTGTTGTTTATGATTTATAGTCCGGGATTTTTGCCCTCTCCGCATTTGAAAGGATTTTTCGATGGCTCCCGCCCCAAGAACAATAACTGGTGGTGTCACCGGGAGCCGCGAATTCCTGTGGAAGATGTCTCTGTTTTTACCAATTTAAATGCAAAAACAGTCAGCCAGTTAAGCAATTAGCATGTCAATGCCGAAGCATGTACGGAGCTTAACCCCGGATTTATCCACGTGGAGAGAAAAGCCCACATTTTTCATACAGTATTCTGACTCTGACCATTTGTGTCTGCAGGTGTGGGGTGACTCACTCCTCTGATAATCAGCCTGCAGCGACACTGGTGCCTTAAGTATGTGTCACTTTAGCCGGAGTTCCCAGCTGTTCCCTCTTGGAAGGTCCAACTGTGGGACAAAAAATGCCGACTCATGTTTTTGTAACACTTACCCCTTCGTTGTTCGTGTTCAACAAATCTTTAGTGGATCTTGATATTTAACATTCCCCCCTCCCCACAGCAATGCCCTCCGTTTTCACTCGCTGCCTCCTCCCGCTCTCCTTAATCCGCTCTCCCTCCTCCCACACCCCCGCTCCGCCCCCTCCCCTGCCTGCAGCGTCGGATTTCTCCTCCCCCCTCCCCACAGCAATGCAGGCCTGTTGCGACAACACCTAACCAGGGGAACAAGCCTGCTATCCCTTCCGCTTGTTTTACATACAACTTTGTCCGCTATCTCTTCACTCCCGCCTGTGCACCCCTTGTCTCATGTGTGGCTAAACTATGTCGCAGTTAAACCTATCAGTTCCAAAGTGATTTTGTTATCCGGGGAATTGTCTGGAACTCTCTTTTTTAATCCTCACAGGAGCCACAGAGGCATGTTTAACAGCTTTCTTTGTTTGTTGTTTATGACTTATAGTCCGGGATTTTTGCCCTCTCCGCATTTGAAAGGATTTTTCGATGGCTCCCGCCCCAAGAACAATAACTGGTGGTGTCACCGGGAGCCGCGAATTCCTGTGGAAGATGTCTCTGTTTTTACCAATTTAAACGCAAAAAACAGTCAGCCAGTTAAGCAATTAGCATGTCAATGCCGAAGCATGTACGGAGCTTAACCCCGGATTTATTCACGTGGAGAGAAAAGCCCACATTTTTCATACAGTATTCTGACTGTTCTTGGATTTTCGTCACAATAAAATACACTGAACATAATCTTCACAAAATTATTTTACAAACGTTTAAGCTATTGCCATTATAAATTACAATAAATTTTATTTAAGTATTAATTATTTACAAAATTAAAAGCCATTGTTATTTGCAATATCAATACATCTAAGTCACGTAAAGACAACACACATTGCATTACAAATGCTATAGGTGTCACATTTGCGAAAGTTAAAACTATTGACATTGTAACTGACAAAGCTATTACTTTTGCTATTTTCAAAACCAACACATAAATAAAAAAAGTGTCCTTTACAATACCAATTGCTCAAACTTTCCTAATACGAGACCTATTGCATTTCCAATGCTTGTTTCTTACAGCTGCACTCGTTGATGATTCGGCGGACAAGCAGCTGTGGGTGGCCTGGAGGATACTTACCCGACAATACACAATGGGAGGTTTGAGTGCCCCTGATTTGGAACTTTATTATAGGGCGGCACAATGCTCTCATGCATATCATTGGATACATGACGCTGTAGAGCTACCACACGTTAAAATAGAAACTATTGTCACTGACCTTACTCCTTTACCAGCCCTATTGTTTAGGTCGAGCCTATGACATTCCACAGGAATGTAAATAGGGGAGAATTCAAGTGGCCAAAAAAGTTCTCAAACCATCGGAGAATTTCAGGCGGATATCCAACAGTTCACGTGAAGACAAGCACACAAGCACACGCATTTCCCCACAAGCTTCCCCATTGCATCACCACATCAAAGCCAGCCATCTGTTGCTTCCCCAGCGTGGTGCCGCCAGCAGCTTCACTTTCGGCATCCACTCCCCCGCCTCCTACTTCACACTTCTCACGGCCGCCAGGCCGTGTCTCGCTTTTCCCCCTCCCTCCTGTTTATGCTTCCCCCATCCCTTTACTACTCTGCCATCTGCAGGCAGTTTTCGCCGTGGTTGACAATATCTGGACACTTCATGATGAATCGTAATTTATTGTTCATTAGGAGAGGATTAGCCCTTTCAAGCAAAAAGAGTTACTCTGTGCAGCGGTCTGAATCTACCAGGGAGAAGATTATAGCACTTGTCACTTCGAGAGCCCGAGAATATTAATCAGATCTCGCTATTATTCACAGAAATAAAATACTTGGCATAGAAATAAAACGTCATACGTCACTGAAAATATAAAAATATTCATAAACTTTCCAAAATTGAGGCTTGTATTTCATAAAACACTAGACAAACACAGGGCACCCGGCAGAAATCACGAAACCTGGACTTTTTTCTTTTTAGAAGTTTTTCAGCAGCTGTAAGGCATGTAAGTAGCCAGATGTGAGACCTGCGTGTCAGGCTGGCAGACCTCGCAAGGGGGCAGACTTTCGCATAGTGCAGTGACCCCCTCATCTGAAACATGAGGGGCACTGCTGTGCCGGCTGCTCAGCGCTGTTTTTCCTCATTTTTAGGGCTCACCTGCTGTGCGCATGCGCATAGCTGGCGAAGCTCTATAGGGGCTTAAATAAGCTTTACCTAGACTGGCGATTGACTGGCGATTTGAAGTTGTGCCCTTGCGCTTTTAGGTCAATGCGCAAGCGCATTGACCTAAAATGCGCGTGCACATCATCAAATCGCCAGTCAATCGCCAGCAGCACTCCTCCCCTGCTGCTTCACACCCTCATGCCGCTCTCCCCGCTCCGCCCCCTCCCCTGCCCGACGTGTCGCATTTCTCATCCCCCCTCCCCACAGCAATGCCCTCAGCCGGCCTTACTTTCACTTTGACGGCCGTGTTTCTCCTTGTCTCTCGTGTCACCAGGCTGTGTGTGCTGCCTCCGCGGGCACCATGAGGTAACCCCACTCTCTTAAATGCCTACATTATACCAGTCTTAAACATGATCAATAGCTTCAATCTGGGCTAACATATTTACACTGATGATAATCATATTCACTTTAGAATATTTAGTTAACTATGTGCCCTTACTGTTGTGTCGGGCAGTTGGTCAGCCACAACACTCTCGGTGCATTTTATTGACGGGTTGGAACGCCGCATCGTTCTCCCTCCTCCCACACCCCCGCTCCGCACCCTCCCCTGCCCGCCATGTCGCATTTCTCCTCCCCACAGCAATGCCCTCCGTCACTTATGGAAAATGTTCACATTCCAACACTTAGCTTATCACTTACACTGAAATCTGTCTCCAGCACTTATTTTACTATTTTCAAAGCAACCGGTCAGACTCCAGTGCTTAGTTTACTAGTTACACTGGATTCTGCAAACCTCCAACCCTTTACAGCACTCCTCCCCTGCTGCTTCACACCCTCATGCCGCTCTCCCCGCTCCGCCCCCTGTCCTGCCCGCCGTGTCGCATTTCTCATCCCCCCTCCCCACAGCAATGCCCTCAGCCGGCCGTACTTTCACTTTGCGGGCCGCAGGCCATCTCTCGTGTTTCTCCTGGTTTCTCGTGTCACAAGGCTGTGTGTGCTGCCTCCGCGGGCACCATGATGTAACCCCACTCTCTTAAATGCCTACATTATACCAGTCTTAAACATGATCAATAGCTTCAATCTGGGCTAACATATTTACGCTGATGATAATCATATTCACTTTAGGATATTCAGTTAACTATGTGCCCTTACTGTTGTGTCGGACAGTCAGCCACGACACTCTCAGTGTATTTTATTGATAAGGTGTGCCAAACGTGCTCAACAATAATCACAGGAGCCTGCGCGCTGCTTAACTATCGGCATTACACTTACCACAGTGAGAAGAGTCGGTGTCAGACAAGGTAATATTTTCATGTTGGAAATTGGCTTTTGAAATAATCGAAGTTCATATGTCTGTTGTTCTAAACCACAAGTACTAGCTGTGTGACGGGTTGGAACGCCGCATCCACCACCACCACCTCATCCACCATCACCACATCCACTGCATCCACCACCACCGCATCCACCATCACCACCACATCCACCACCACATCCACCACCACATCCACCATCACATCCACCATCACCTCCACATCCACCATGACATCCACAGCCACATCCACCACCACATCCACCACCACCGCATCCACCACCACCGCATCCACCACCACCACCACCGCATCCACCACCACCACCGCATCCACCATCACCACATCCACCGCATCCACCACCACCGCAGCCACCACCACATCCACCATCAACACCACATCCACCACCACCACCACCACCACATCCACCACCACATCCACCACCACATCCACCAACACATCCACCATCACCTCCACATCCACCATGACATCCACCACTACTTCCACCACCACCACATCCACCACCACCGCATCCACCACCACCACCACACCCACCACCACCACCACACCCACCACCACTACATCCACCACTACAACCACCACCCCATCCACCACTACCACCACCACCGCATCCACCACCACCGCCGCATCCACCACATCCACCACCACCACATCCACCGCATCCACCACCACATCCACCACCACATCCACCATCACCACCACATCCACCATCACATCCACCATCAAATCCACCACCACATCCACCACCACATCCACCATCACATCCACCATGACATCCACCACATCCACCACCACTTCACCACCGCATCCACCACCACATCCACCACCACCACCACATCCACCACCACATCCACCACCACATCCACCACCACATCCACCACCACCACATCCACCACCACCATATCCACCACTGCATCCACCACCACCACATCCACCACCTCATCCACCACCTCATCCACCACCTCATCCACCACCGCATCCACCAATGCATCCACCAACGCATCCACCAACGCATCCACCACCACCACATCCACCACCACCGCATCCACCACCACCGCATCCACCACCACCGCATCCACCACCACCACCACACCCACCACCACTACATCCACCACCACATCCACTACAACCACCACCCCATCCACCACTACCACCACCACCGCATCCACCACCACCACCACCACCACCACATCCACCAACACATCCACCATCACCTCCACATCCACCATGACATCCACCGCCACAGCCACCACCACATCCACCACCACCGCATCCACCACCACCGCATCCACCACCACCACTACAGGTAGGAGCAAGATGGCGGCCGTGACTCACGGCTGAGCTGCAGCGTGTAGCAGTGATGACTCTGCCGGGTCGAATCCTAGGAAACACCTCGACAATTTAAGCATACCATGCCGCTCCGCTCTGGGCTGAGAGAGGGGCTTCTTTTTCCCTTATGTGGCGGCTACTTTTGAAAACCGATGCCGTTCTTTTTTCCTTACCGGAAAACGTTGTCTGGTGAGCTGCTGAGAGCCGCCGCAGCACTTCTCTTCAGGCTCGGGCTTGCCGGCAGAGCCTGCAGAGCTCACGGACTCAGGGGGCGGGTCCATACTGACCAGGTGAGCGGATCCAGCCACAGCAGCAGCGGCGGGGGCGGGAAGTTCGACGCAGAGCCCGCGAGGTACAGAGGCAGACATCGGAGGTACCAGCAGGCGCGTACGAAACAAGCGGAGCGGCAGCCTTCAACGTGTAGGATCACAAGTCTGAATACAGGAGGTAAGCCGGTATCTAGCAGGCGAATTCCCGAAAACAGACCAACTTTAAAGGAATCGAGGGATACAGAGACTATTAGCTGCCCAGCAGTTGCCGCTGCAGAGGGGACTATAGAATCTGAAAAAAGTTTAAACCGAGAAGAAAAAAGCAAAGCCGGGATATTTTTCAGGGCTACAGTGAGTCAACCGGCATCAGTGTTGCGCACTCCTAAAGGAATGAGGCCCCCAGCTGTTAGGACAAGACAAGCTGCTGCCTCAGCTGCCGCTACAGCATCAGTGAGCGTAGTGGAGCTTATGAATCATAAGGAAAAAGAGAAAGACAAGAAAAAACTGAAAAATAAAAACACGGAGATGGCGTCTGTGGCCAGGTTAACACCACTTTCACCATCCACTGGGACCATCGGGTTGGAGCAAGAATCAGGACAAGATGCAGCTGTTAGGTCCACAGTGGTCTCTGATGCTGTTAACAGGGCTCCTGGAGGCGAAAGATTTGGGACAGGTGAGGTGGTAGGCGAAGAGCTCGTCAATGACTCTATCACAGTCACAGTCACTGAGATGGCAACAGTACCCTCAGCTGAGGAAACGGACTGTTTAATCGAGCCTGTGCTTAATCAGGAAATTCCCTCTCAAACAGCCGACATTATAGTGAGTGTGTGTCAGGCGGACTCAGACCTTGGTCAGCATCACTCTCAGGGCACAGGGGATACAGCTGGCGTACTAGTAGAGAATGCAGCGGCTATTCCCATGGAGGGCCCTACTCTAGGCCAAACCTCAGGCCAAGACCAAGATCAGAGAGCTGAATCTGTCATCCGGAATGGCCAAACGGATGGGGGGAAAGAGAAAGAAAAAGAGAAAGAGAAAACCCCCAGCGAGTGTTTTTTTTCAGTGACTGAGGAGGCCGACTGGTCAGCTGATGATGAGGAAGAGGAGCTCAATAGCTCGGACATCGATGGTAGCAATCTAGAATCAGAAAGTGACCCAGAAGGGGATCCACCACAGACAGTTAAAGCATTGCAATCTCAAAAAGGTCAAGGTGATCTAACATGGGACCACTCCCCTACGATTCTGCTGCAGGGTAATCTAAACCAGGCGGCAGATTCCGTGCAGGGTCAGGTGCCCTTATCAGTATCACAGGACACCACACAACCCTCAATGAACTCAATGATGTTAATGATGGAATCGATTCATCAGGGTATCACAGCACATCGCGAGGAGACTAGATCCGACAGCCTCAAGGCCCAGGCTACCATGAGGAAAATGAAAGGGGTGGTCAGGAAGCTTTCAAAAGCTTGCGAGAACATGGGAGATAGGGTTTTAAATCTGGAAGAGAGAATCGTCTCGACTGAAGCGGAGGTGGCAACCGCAACAAGAAAAGTGGAATCCCTAGATACACAGACACAGGATGTCCAGTGGAAGCTGGAAGATTTGGAAAACAGACTAAGAAGAAACAACCTTAGAGTCTTAGGGATTCCGGAAGGTTGTGAAGGACAGGATGCCAAGGCATTTATTGTTAAAATATTCGAGAAAGCATTCCCAGATGTCGCAGGGTGGAATTGGACTACAGAAATCCAGAGAGCACATCGTATACCATTCAGGATGAGGCAGAATGCTAGAGCTGATGATAAGCCCAGAGCAATCCTGATATATATAGGAAATTTCTTGCTGTGCCAATCTATTGCAGAAAAAGCCAGACCAGATTCTAAGAGGGCTTTTGAGGGTGGTTCTTTCTTCGTGAGGCCGGGTTTTTGCCATACTACGGTGGAACGGCGATGGAGATTAAGACAGTTAATCAAGCCATTTCAGGAAAAAAAAATACAGGTGTATCTCATCAACCCAGCTCAACTTAAAGTTATTCATCAGGGAAAGACTCTGTATTTTCCTTCAGAAATCAAAGCTCGGGACTTTTTAAACTCAGTATAGATTGAGCTTGTGTTTAATTAGCACTCCTAAATCAGACTAGCTTTAGGATGGTATAACAGCGGTAAGGTGGGCGGCTAAGGGCTAAGCATAAATTTCAAAGGTTTGAGTTTGAGACTGTGTGGTGTCATGTTATGTCATTATATGTCTTCAGGAGTTAAAACAGTTTAAAGCTTTAAAAAAAAAAAAAAAAAATAGGCAAAATAGGCAAATAGGCAAATATGGCTTAAAGGGAAAAAAAAAAAAAAGGAGGGAATTAGTTGGATTCTACTTTAGGGGTTCTGTAAAATCTTAGGGTAATGGTGTCTCCTAATTACATGTATTCTTTTTTATTTTTTTTGAATTCAGAGTCCACTGCACTGCACGCTGCATCCATCACACGCACAGACTCAGTCTGCGCGCTCCTTTTGGGAGGGGGTCAGGGGTAGGGGTGGGTTCAGGGGGGGCTGTGACTCGGGGTGGGAGGGTGGGACATGGGGGGGAGAAAGCAAAAAAAAAGAAGGTTCTCATAGCTAAGATGTATATTGTCGTAAATGTTAGTTTACCAATGCTAAGGGTATTCTATTCATGTAAAGTTTTCAGGGGAATATTTGATCGGATAGACCAATGGATACGATTCCTGCAGGGTTATGTCTAAGCTTAATATAGTAAGCCTTAACATAGGTGGCCTCAACAACTGGAAAAAAAGAAGGAGGTTGGAGGAGTATATCAAGATAATAGGGGCTGATATTCTCTGCCTTCAAGAAACTCACTTGCCGTGGAAAAATAAACACTGGTTGAAATTCAGGGGATATGATATTTTATCATGTTCTTCACAAACATCTATGATAAAAGGGGTAGCAATCATTGGAAAGACAGGATTGGGGGGGGTTAAAAGGTGTAAGTCAGATATATCTGGACGCTGGGCTATATGTGAAATGAACATTGGTCTCACAATCTGTACAATATACGGGTCTAACCTTGATGACCCAGCAGTAATGGATTATTTAGAGCAAGAGTTAATAAACTGGTCAGCCCCGGTAATAATCTGTGGGGATCTAAATATTTCAGCAGATTTTACATATAGGTGTGTATATACAGGTCGGAAGCCACGGGTATATAAGGCGCTATCCTCTGTTATTAAATCCCATGGCTTGATAGATGTGTGGGGAAGCTTAAAGCGAGATAATCCAGGGTTTACATATTTTTCACACCCTTTTAACAAATATACCAAACTGGATTATTTTTTGATAACAGCTAATTATCTTCCAAATGTGGAAATAGTAAGGCTGCCCAAGATAATCTCGGATCATAATCCCCTTGTGTTAACAATTGCTGTCAGTCAACAAGGGAAAAAATGCAGACCTTGGACTCTCGATAGGAAGCTTTTAATGGATACAAATTATATCTCGCATTTGAAAACTTGGTGTCAGTCATTTTTCGATGCAAATAGATATAGTGCTCCCCGCAACATTGTCTGGGATAGTTTTAAAGCTGGTCTGAGAGGTGAGACAATTAGCTATGTTGGGCGTAAGTGGAAGAAAGGCAAGATAGAGAGGGAACGGTTATTGGGCAAATTGGCAGATGCAGAGGAACAGCATAGGAAAGATGTAAGTCAGGGGTGCCAGGGTAATTTAAGCTTAGAGCGACTGAATAGTATCAAGGCTGAACTCCAGCTACAATTGGCAAAAAAAGCTGCAGCCGGATATCATTCATATAGATCTGGAATGTACGAAACGGGGGAAAGTGCCGGCAAGGCTTTGGCTCTGCGGATAAGGCAGGTTGCTTCAAAGAACATCATAACCGAAATAAAGGAAGGAGACCAAACTTATAAAAAGTCAGACGAAATCCTTGATGTTTTTAAGAGATTTTACCAAGAGCTTTATAAGGAAGAGTCAGAAAATGATGATCCAGGTATAAACTGGCCAGAAATGGGTACTAAACTCACTGCTAACCAAAGAGAAAAATTGGAAGGTAGCATTACTATGGATGAATTATCCGAGGCATTACAGGATCTAGCATCAGGCAAGGCGGCAGGACCTGATGCCATTCCTTTGGAAGTATACAAATGTTTAAGGGAAGAAATAACGCCCTTATTATTGGATTTATTTAACGGGGTTATCAATACCGGGGTTATCCCGGAATCTTGGACCGAAACAAATATTGTGGTCTTCCATAAGAAGGGGAAACCGAAAGAGAGCCCTGGGTCATACAGACCTATATCATTGATAAACAGTGACAACAAACTATATGCCAAAATCATGGCGACCCGGCTGGCCAAGATCATTGGGACCCTGGTTTCTCCCTGGCAGCACGGTTTTATTCCAGGTAGAGGTACGACCGATCATATAAGGAGGGTCATTACAATATTTGATATACAAGATGCCGAAGGAGGGAGGGCTGCTATGACTCTTCTAGATGCAGAAAAAGCTTTCGACCGCGTCAGGTGGAGGTTCTTGTGGCGGGTAATGAAAGACAGAGGTTTTGGCCCTAAATTCCTACAGGCAATTGGTGCTATGTATGTCAATCCAACGGCTAGGATACATCTTATGGGTGAGCAGTCAGGTAGGATCTACATCTCAAGGGGAACGCGACAAGGGTGCCCTTGCTCACCCATTCTTTTTGCTCTGTATATAGATCCTCTAATAAATCTGCTAATGGATAGTAAAATTAAGCCAGTGGTTACCAAAGGATTTCAGACCAAAGTACTTGCCTATGCGGATGACATTGCTATTTTAACCACGGATCCTGACAGTGCCCTGAATGAAATTGTTAAAATTACCTCTGAATTTGGGAGACTATCTGGATACCGTCTTAATGCAGCTAAGACGCAGGTATTATGTACCGGTAATATAAACAAAACGGATAATAGATATCTGGACTCAGTGGTCTATCTAGGAATTATAATTAATGCCCAGCCAAAGGATATTATCAAAGATAATTTTGAGCCATTACTTATCAAAATTAAACAGGATTTAAGGAGAATAGACAAACTTCATCTATCAGTTATAGGAAGAGCAAATGTTATTAAAATGTCTTTTTTTCCAAAAATTTTGTATAAATTTAGGTCTATCCCTTTCAAAATTGAAGATTCATTGATAAAGGAAATGGAGTCGATATTTATGAATTTTGTATGGCAATATGGTAAGGTTAGGAGATCCAGTAAGCTCATGTCTCTTCCTCAAGAAAAGGGGGGGCTAGGAATGCCCAATCTTAGGTATTACAATTGGGCCTGTTGCCTTACAGGGATGTCTGTGCTTCTCTTTCCAGATGATGCTAGATACAGCCAGGGAGCTATTCCCACTATTTACCACCTGGCACTGGGGGGGGAAGTATATGGGATATTGTCAAGGAAACATGACAAACGTTTCTTTAAAGCCTCTGGTTACAAGACTATTGGAGATATCTGGGGGATATGGTCATCAATCTGCAAAGATCAGGACATCCCAAAGTATAATCAGCACACCCTATTATGGAAGTCAGATTTATTTCCGCATTTATGCGATGATGGCCCATGGAAGCATTGGGAAAGACAAGGGATTAATTCATTAGGCCAAGTTATGATTAAAGATGTCTGTAGACCTTTAGAATTGCTTAGGACACGGTTTTCACTCCAAGGGGTCCAAGTATTCAAGTATATGCAGCTGGTTAATACCATCAAGGCAAAAAGACCGGGTTTGAATATATCTAATGAATGTGCTTTATTGGATTATTTGAAAGGTGGAGGTCATAGAATCAAAGATCTGTACAGGTTACTTATGGAGAGTCTCTCTGACGATTTGATCAAGGTTGAGGAGAGCTGGGCTCACAAACTGCAGGATCCGGAAATCGATCTTGACAGAGTACTGGTAATGGACAAAAGGTTTCTTAGATCATCAAATTTAAGAGCACAGCACTTCAAGACTCTTTTCAACCTATACTACACACCAGCTAAACTGTTCAAATGGGGTAAGAGAATGGATCATAATTGTCCCAGGTGTGGCAAGGGGCCAGCAGACGTATTACATATGTTTTGTAATTGTTTAAACTTGGGTCCAATCAAAAATGAAATTGAAAGGTTTTTAGAGGGGCTGCTAGCTGTTAAAATTGACCTATCCCCTACATTGTTAATATTTGGCTGTGATGTAAAACTAGGTTTGAGTATAGAGATAGAGGCGCTGGTTTTTATCTCGACAGCTGTTCTTAGGATATTAATCGCTGCTGCGTGGAAGGATGTGGAGCCTCCAACTTTCCAAATGTGGATGTGTCGGCTGCTAGGGATTCACAATATTGAATCGGAACTCTATGCCCTTAAAGGAATCAAAGCCAGAGAAATGGGTTTACGTGTATGGGCACCAGTGGCTAGCTGGAGGAAGGCAAGATGTGCGACCCTTTAGACTTGATAATATTAAGAGATGTCTCGGTCATTTTTTTTTTTTTTTTTTCTTTTTTTTTCTGTATATCTGGTTTTAACCCGGCTATTTATACCTGTCTTTTCTGATTTTGGGTAATGTTGCTCATATTGTATTTATGATATTATCAAATGTACTTATATATGTCTATATTTTATGCTGATTTATATATGTATATTTATGATCTTAATGTACATCTGGCAGTTGCGAACTTTCAATAAAAATATTAAAATTAAAAGGAAATTGGCTTTTGAAATAATCGAAGTTCATATGTCTGTTGTTCTAAACCACAAGTACTAGCTGTGTGACGGGTTGGAACGCCGCATCCACCACCACCACCGCATCCACCATCACCACATCCACTGCATCCACCACCACCGCATCCACCATCACCACCACATCCACCACCACATCCACCACCACATCCACCATCACATCCACCATCACCTCCACATCCACCATGACATCCACAGCCACATCCACCACCACATCCACCACCACCGCATCCACCACCACCGCATCCACCACCACCACCACCGCATCCACCACCACCACCGCATCCACCATCACCACATCCACCGCATCCACCACCACCGCAGCCACCACCACATCCACCATCAACACCACATCCACCACCACCACCACCACCACATCCACCACCACATCCACCACCACATCCACCAACACATCCACCATCACCTCCACATCCACCATGACATCCACCACTACTTCCACCACCACCACATCCACCACCACCGCATCCACCACCACCACCACACCCACCACCACCACCACACCCACCACCACTACATCCACCACTACAACCACCACCCCATCCACCACTACCACCACCACCGCATCCACCACCACCGCCGCATCCATCACATCCACCACCACCACATCCACCGCATCCACCACCACATCCACCACCACATCCACCATCACCACCACATCCACCATCACATCCACCATCAAATCCACCACCACATCCACCATCACATCCACCATGACATCCACCACATCCACCACCACTTCACCACCGCATCCACCATCACATCCACCACCACCACCACATCCACCACCACATCCACCACCACATCCACCACTTCCACCACCACCACATCCACCACCACCACATCCACCACCACCATATCCACCACTGCATCCACCACCACCACATCCACCACCTCATCCACCACCTCATCCACCACCTCATCCACCACCGCATCCACCAATGCATCCACCAACGCATCCACCAACGCATCCACCACCACCACATCCACCACCACCGCATCCACCACCACCGCATCCACCACCACCGCATCCACCACCACCGCATCCACCACCACCACCACACCCACCACCACTACATCCACCACCACATCCACTACAACCACCACCCCATCCACCACTACCACCACCACCGCATCCACCACCACCACCACCACCACCACATCCACCAACACATCCACCATCACCTCCACATCCACCATGACATCCACCGCCACAGCCACCACCGCATCCACCACCACCGCATCCACCACCACCGCATCCACCACCACCACTACATCCACCACCACATCCACTACAACCACCACCCCATCCACCACATCCACCACCACCGCATCCACCACCACATCCACCATCAACACCACATCCACCATCACATCCACCACCACCACATCCACCATCACCTCCACATCCACCATGACATCCACCGCCACAGCCACCACCACATCCACCACCAACACATCCACCACCACCGCATCCACCACCACCGCATCCACCACCACCACCACCACACCCACCACCACCACACCCACCACCACATCCACTACAACCACCACCCCATCCACCACTACCACCGCATCCACCACCACCGCCGCATCCACCACATCCACCACCACCACATCCACCACCACATCCACCATCACCACCACATCCACCATCAAATCTACCACCACCACATCCACCACCACATCCACCATCACATCCACCGCCACATCCACCACCACATCCACCACCAACACATCCACCACCACTTCACCACCGCATCCACCACCACATCCACCACCACCACCACATCCACCGCATCCACCACATCCACCACCACATCCACCACCGCATCCACCACCACCACATCCACCACCACATCCACCGCCACCCCGTCCACCACCTCATCCACCACCTCATCCACCACCTCATCCACCAACGCATCCACCACCTCATCTACCACCACATCCACAACCACCACATCCACCACATCCACCACACCACCACATCCACCATCACCACCACATCCACCATCACATCCACCACCACATCCACCATCACATCCATCACCTTCACATCCACCATGACATCCACCACCACATCCACCACCACACACACCACTTCCACCGCATCCACCACCACCGCATCCACCACCACCACCACATCCACCACCACCACCACATCCACCACCACCACATCCACCACCACCACCACATCCATCACCGCATCCACCAACACCTCATCCACAACCTCATCCACCACAGCATCCACCACCACCACATCCACCACCGCATCCACCACCACATCCACCACCATCACTTCCACCACCACATCCACCACCACTTTCACCACATCCACCACCACCACATCCACCACATCAACACCACATCGACCACCTCCACCACCACCACCACATCCACCACCACCACCACCTTCACCACCACCACCTCCACCACCACCACCACCTCTACCACCACCACCACATCCACCACCACCCCCACATCCACCCCCACATCCACCACCATCACCACCACATCCACCACCACCACATCCACCACCACATCCACCACCACATCCACCACCACATCCACCACCACCATATCCCCCAGATCCACCACCACCACATCTACATGTGTGTGGCTCTGTGTGTGTAGGTGCAAATGCAATGTTCTTGGATTGTCGTCACAATAAAATACACTGAACATAATCTTCACAAAAGTTATTTACAAACGTTTAAGCTATTGCCATTATAAATTACAATAACTTTTATTTAAGTATTAATTATTTACAAAATTAAAAGCCATTGTTATTTGTAATATCAATACATCTAAGTCACGTAAATACAACACACATTGCATTACAAATGCTATAGGTGTCACATTTGCAAAAGTTAAAACTATTGACATTGTAACTGACAAAGCTATTAATTTTGCTACTTTCAAAACCAACACATAAATAAAAAAAGTGTCATTTACAATACCAATAGCTCAAACTTTCCTAATGCGAGACCTATTGCATTTCCAATGCTTGTTATTTGTTGATGGTGGAAGTAGCTCCCTGCAGAAAACAACATGGGTGTCTGTTGTGACAATAGTAGTAATAATAGTAGTAGTAATAGCGTAATGTTCATTACAGTGTGAAAAGCTAACATCGGGGAGCCAGAGTCCCACACCATGTAACCGGCAATTCATTTATGTTCTTAGTTCAGCGCATGGGATGGGCGCAATTCTACTGGAGGATACGGAATCCATAGTTTTCCATGAACTTTCATTTGACAAGGATTGAAGAGGGTGTAATCTTTATTAAAACTCATATAACACATCTGAAGGCACGCAGCATTGCAAAACCTCACTCAGCTGGTAAATCAGCATATTGGTTTGGTTTTTTCTGCTTTGCGGGGTTATTGCTTAATGGAGCGTCCACCTTTTGTATGTGCCTAGGTTCTTCCGGAAGCCTCTGCGCCATTCAGTGAGTTCTTGGCATGCCCGCGCAGCTTTTGCTTTGAGTTGTAGGTTTTGCAAAAGGAGCTGGTAGCACTGTGTGATTTTATCTAATTGCGTGTCTACACCAGGCTAAGCGCCATTTACTGGCAATCTCCCATCCTTGCAATGCATTTTCTTGTCTGCTAAAACTGCCTTTTAATGCAACAGAGTTACCACTACCTCTTCTTTGAGACGCAGAAGGAAATTCTCCAGGCGACCCTTCCTTGTAAAAAAGGCATTCTCCAAGTGTTTACACAAGGCAAGGAGGCAGCTCTGAACAGCTTTCCACAGATATTTAACATGATACTAACAATCTGGTATCGGGCATCATTTCAGTTTTCTGAATCTGTGCACCCAGTCGCAGGCAGCCAGGGTAAGCCCCATTCAGCTGTACGTGGCATACAATGAATCCATAAATAAAAAATCTCTCACACACACTCACTCACCCCCACACACACACACACACACTTTCTCACTCACACACTCTCTCACACTCTCTATCACACTCTCTCTCTCACACTCTTTCTCACAATCTCTCTCTCACACGCACACACACTCTCACACACACACACACACTCTCTCTCTCACACACACACACACACTCTCTCACACACACACACTCTCACACACAGTCTCTCTCACACTCTCTCTCACACTCTCTCTCACACTCTCTCTCAGACACACACAAACACTCTCACACACACACACTCTCTCTCTCTCACACACACACACTCTCTCTCACACACACTCTCTCTCTCACACACACACTCTCTCTCTCACACACACACACTCTCTCTCTCTCACACACACACACTCTCTAACACACACACTCTCTCTCTCACATACACTCTCTCTCTCACACACACTCTCTCTCACACACACAGTACAGCCTTCTACCACCAACACTCTACCACTCTATCCGCCACCACCCTAAACACCACCATATCCACCACTCTATGCACCACCACTCTAGCGCACACTTTCTGGCTCAGACACTCTAGCGCCACCACTCTAGCGCCACCACTCTAGAGCCACCACTCGACCTGCCACTACTCGATCCGCCCACTGCTCGATCCACCCACTGCTCGATCCGCCCACCACTCGATCCAACTCCACCCTCCAACTCTAATACCACCCTACAACTCCACCCTCCAAACCCACCCTCCTAATCCACCCTCAAAATCCACCATCCAAAACGACCCTCCAACTCCACCCTCCAAAACCACAATCCAAGTACTACTACACCCTCCAAATCCACCCTCAGACTACACCCTCTAACTCCACCCTCCAACTCAACACTCCAAATCCACCATCCAACTCCACCCTCCAACTACAAATCCACCCTCCAACACCACCCTCCAACTCCACCCTCCAACTCCAACGTCCAAATCCACCCTCTAACTCCACCCTCTAACTCCACCCTCCAAATCCACCCTCCAAATCCACCCTCCAAAACCACCCTCCAAAACCACCCTCTAAATCCACCCTCTAAATCCACCCTCTAAATCCACACTCCATATCCAACTCCACAATCTAAATCCACCCTCCAAATCCAACTCCACCCTCCAAAACCACCCTCTAAATCCACCCTCCAAATCCACCCTCCAAAACCACCCTCTAAATCCACCCTCTAAATCCACCCTCTAAATCCACACTCCATATCCAACTCCACCCTCCAACTCCACCCTCCAACTTCACACTCCAACTCCACACTCCAACTCCACACTCCAGCTCCACCCTCCAACTCCACCCTCCAGCTCCACCCTCCAGCTCCACCCTCCAGCTCCACCCTCCAGCTCTACCCTCCAGCTCTACCCTCCAGCTCCACCCTCCAACTCCACCCTCCAACTCCACCCTCAAAATCCACCATCCAAAACGCCCCTCCAACTCCACCCTCCAACTCCAACTCCACCTCCACCCTCCAAATCCAACTCCACCCTCCAAATCCAACTCCACCTTCCAAATCCAACTCCACCCTCCAAATCCAACTCCACCCTCCAACTCCAACTCCACCCTCTAAATCCAACTCCACCCTCCAAATCCAACTCCACCCTGCAACTCCACCCTCCAACTCTACCCTCCAAATCCACCCTCCAAATCCACCCTCTAAATCCACCTCTAACTCCACCATCCAACTCCAACTTCACCCTCCAAATCCACCCTCCAACTCCACCCTCCAAATCAAAAGCCAACTCCACCCTCCAAATCAAAAGCCAACTCCACCCTTCAACTCCACCCTCCAACTCCACCCTCCAACTCCACCCTCCAACTCCACCCTCCAACTCCACCCTCCAACTCCACGCTCCAACTCCACCCTCCAAATCCACCCTCAAAATCCACCCTCCAAATCAAACTCCACCCTCCAAATCCAAACCAGTGTTTGTAATATCAATACATGTAAGTCACATAAATACAACACATATTGCATTACAAATGCTATAGGTGTCACATTTGCAAAAGTTATAACTATTAGCGTTGTAAATGACAAAGCAATTAAATTCACTACTTTCCACAACAAAACATTAAAATAAAATTGGTCATTTACAATAGCAATAGCTTAAACTTTCCAAATGAGAAACATATTGCATTGCATTTTAACTCTGTTAACGTCTGCTGATCTGATGCTCACTTTCACCACACCTCCTTCTCTAACTCCCTATTCTATTCTCTTCTCCTGTGCTGATCTGCTGCACTCTTCCACCCCAACTCCTTCTTTAACTCCCTGTTCTCTTCTGCTGTGCTGATCTGTTCCTCTCTTCCAAGAAACTCCAACTCCCTGTTGTCTTCTCTTCTCACGTGCAGAACTGCTGATCTCTTCCACCCTGCCTCCTTCTCTAACTCCATGTTCTCTTCTCTTCTCATGTGCTGATCTGCTGCTCTCTTCCAACCCGCCTCCTTCTTTAACTCCCTGTTTTTTTCTCCTATGCTAATCTGCTGTTCTCTTCCACTCGCCTCTTTCTCAAACTCCCTGTTCTATTCTCCTGTGCTGATCTGCTGCTCTCTTCCACCCAACTACTTCTCTAACTCCCTGTTCACTTCTCTTCTCAGAGCTGATCTGCTGCTCTCGTCAACCCGCCTCCTTCTCTACCTCCCTGTTCTCTTCTCCCGTCCTGTTCTGCTACTCTCTTCAACACCACCTCCTTCTTTAACTCCATGTTCTCTTCGCCTGTGCCAATCTGCTGCTCTCTTCCACTCACCTCCTTCTGTAACTCCCTGTTCTCTTATGCTGTGCTGATCTGATGCTCTCTTCCACCCACCTCCTTCTGTAACTCCCTGTTCTCTTCTGCTGTGCTGATATGCTGCTCTCTTCCAACCACCTCCTTCTCTAACTCCCTGTTCTCTTCTTTTATCCCTCTGCTGACCTGCTGCTCTCTTCCACCCCACCTCCTTCTTTAACTCCCTGTTCTCTTATGCTGATCTGCTGCTCTCTTCCACATCGCATCCTTCTCTAACTCACTGTTCTCTTCTCCTGGGCTAATCTGATGCTCTCTTCCACCCCACCTCCTTCTTTAACTCCCTGTTCTCTTTTGCTGTGCTGATCTGATGCTCTGTTCCACCCACCTCCTTCTCTCATTCCCTGTTCTCTTCTATTCTCCTGTACTAATCTACTGCTCTATTACACGCCTCATTCTCTAACTCCCTGTTCTCTTCTTTTAGCCCTCTGCTGACCTGCTGCTCTCTTCCACCCCGCATCCTTTTTAACTCCCTGTTCTCTTATCCTGTGCGGATCTGCTGCTCTCTTCCACCCCAAATCCTTCTTTAACTCCCTGTTCTCTTCTGCTGTGCTGATTTGCTCCTATCTTCCACCCACCTCCTTCTCTAACTCCCTGTTCTCTTCTCTTCTCCCATGCTGATCTGCTGCTCTCTTCCACTCTGCCTCCTTCTCTAACTCACTGTTTTCTTCTCCTGTGCTAATCTGCTGCTCTCTTCCACCCGCCTCCTTCTTTAACTCACTGTTTTCTTCTCCTGTGCTAAACTGCTGTTGTCTTCCACCCGTCTCTTTCTCTAACTCGCTGTTCTCTTCTCCTCTGCCAATCTGCTGTTCTCTTCCACCGTGCATCCTTTTTGACTCCCTGTTCTCTTATCCTGTGCTGAGCTGCTGCTGTCTTCCACCCGCCTCCTTCTCTAACTCCATGTTCTGTTCTCCCGTGCTGATCTGCTGCTCTCTTCCATCCGACTCCTTCTCTAACTCCCTTTTCTCTTCTCCGGTACTGATCTGCTGTTCTCTTTCACCCCACCTCCTTCATTCCATGTTCTCTTCTGCTGTGATGTTATGCTGCTCTCTGCCAACCACCTTCTTCTCCAACTCCCTAGTCTCTTCTTTTCTCCTGAGCTGAACTGATGCTCTCTTCCAACTGCCTTCTTCTCTAGCTCCCAGTTCTCTTCTCTTCCCCTGTGCTGATCTGCTGCTATCTTATATCCGCCTCCTTCTTTAACTCCCTGGTCTCTTCTCCTGTGCTGATCTGCTGCTCTCTTCCACACCACCTCTTTCTTTAACTCCCTGATCTCTTCTCCTGTGCTGATCTGCTGCTCTCGTCCACCCCAAATCCTTCTTTAAATCCTGCTTTGCTTCTCTTCTCCTGTGCTGATCTGCTCCTCTTTTCCACCCCACCTCCTCCTTTAACTCCCTGTTTTTTCTCCTGTGCTGATCTGCTGTTTCTTTCCACAACCTCCTTCTCTAACTCCCTGTTCTCTTCTCACATGCAGATCTGCTGCTCTCTTCCTCCAGCATCATTCACTAACTCCCTGTTCTCTTCTCCTGTGCTAATATGTTAGTCTCTTCCACCCGCTTCCTTACTTAACTCCCTGTTCTCTTTTCATGTGCTAATCTTCTGTTCTCTTCCACCTCGCCCCCTTCTTTAACTGTTTTTTCTCCTGTGCTGATCTGCTGTTCTCGTTCAACCGCCTCCTTCTCTAACTCCCTTTTCTCTTCTCTTGTGCTGATCTGCTGTTCTCTTTCACCCGCCTCCTTCTCTAACTCCCTTTTCTCTTCTCTCGTGCTGATCTGCTGTTGTCTTCCACCCCACCTCCTTCTTTAAATCTGTTGTCTTCTCCAGTTCTGATCTGTTGTTCTCTTCCCCTACACATCCTTCTTTAGCTCCATGTTCTCTTCACCTGTGCTGATCTGCTGCTCTCTTCCACCCGCCTCCTTCTTTAACTCCATGTTCTCTTCTCCCGTGCTGATCTGCTGCTCTCTTCCATCCGACTCCTTCTCTAACTCCCTTTTCTCTTCTCCGGTACTGATCTGCTGTTCTCTTTCACCCCACCTCCTTCTCTAACTCCCTGTTCTCTACTCCTCTACTGATCTGCTGTTTTTTTAAACTGCCTCCTTCTGTAACTCCCTGCTCTCTTCTCCTCTGCTGATCTGCTATTCTATTCCACCCCTCCTCCTTCTTTAACTCACTGTTCTCTTCTCTTCTCCTGTGCTGATCTGCTGCTCTCTTCCACCCCACCTCCTTCTTTAACTCCGTTCTCTTTTGCTGTGCTGATCTGATGCTCTCTTACACCCACCTCCTTCTCTAATTCCCTGTTCTCTTCTATTCTCCCATACTAATCTACTGCTCTATTAGACCGCCTCATTCTCTAACTCCCTGTTCTCTTTTGCTGTGCTGATCTGATGCTCTTACACCCACCTCCTTCTCTAACTCCATGTTCTCTTCTCTTCTACTGTGCCGATCTGCTGTTCTCTTCCACCCGCCTCCTTCTTCAACTACCTGTTCTCTTCTCCTGTGCTGATCTGCTGCTCTCTTCCACCCCACCTCCTTCTTTACCTCTCTGTTCTCTTCTCCTGTGCTATTCTGCTGCTCTCTTCCATCCGCATCCTTCTTGAACTCTGTTCTCTTCTCCTGTGATAACCTTTAAGCTATCTTCCATCCGCCTACTTCTCTAACTCCCTGTTCTCTTCTCCTGTGCTGATCTGCTGTTTTCTTTCACCCGCCTTCTTCTCTAACTCCCTTTTCTCTTCTCCGGTGCTGATCTGCTGTTCTCTTTCACCCGCCTCCTTCTCTAACTCCCTTTTCTCTTCTCCTGTGCTAAACTGCTGTTCTCTTTCACCCCGCCCCCTTCTCAAACTCACTGTTCTCTTCTCCTGTGCTAATATGTTGTTCTCTTTCACCCACTTCCTTACTTAACTCCCTGTTCTCTTCTCATGTGCTGATCTGCTCCTCTTTTCCACCCACCTCCTTATTTAACTCCATGTTCTCTTCTCCTGTGCTGATCTGCTGCTCTCTTCCACCCGCATCCTTCTTTAACTCCATGTTCTCTTCTCCTGTGCTAATCGTTAAGCTATCTTCCATCCGCCTACTTCTCTAACTCCCTGTTCTCTTCTCCTGTGCTGATCTGCTGTTTTCTTTCACCCGCCTTCTTCTCTAACTCCCTTTTCTCTTCTCCGGTGCTGATCTGCTGTTCTCTTTCACCCGCCTCCTTCTCTAACTCCCTTTTCTCTTCTCCTGTGCTAAACTGCTGTTCTCTTTCACCCCGCCCCCTTCTCAAACTCACTGTTCTCTTCTCCTGTGCTAATATGTTGTTCTCTTTCACCCACTTCCTTACTTAACTCCCTGTTCTCTTCTCATGTGCTGATCTGCTCCTCTTTTCCACCCACCTCCTTATTTAACTCCATGTTCTCTTCTCCTGTGCTGATCTGCTGCTCCCTTCCACCTGCATCCTTCTTTAACTCCATGTTCTCTTCTCCTGTGCTAATCGTTAAGCTATCTTCCATCCGCCTACTTCTCTAACTCCCTGTTCTCTTCTCCTGTGCTGATCTGCTGTTCTCTTTCACCCGCCTCTTTCTCTAACTCCCTTTTCTCTTCTCCTGTGCTAAACTGCTGTTCTCTTTCACCCCGCCCGCTTCTCAAACTCACTGTTCTCTTCTCCTGTGCTAATATGTTGTTCTCTTCCACCCGCTTCCTTACTTAACTCCCTGTTCTCTTCTCATGTGCTGATCTGCTCCTCTTTTCCACCCACCTCCTTATTTAACTCCATGTTCTCTTCTCCTGTGCTGATCTGCTGCTCTCTTCCACCCGCATCCTTCTTTAACTCTATGTTCTCTTCTCCTGTGATAATCTTTAAGCTATATTCCATCCGCCTATTTCTCTAACTCCCTGTTCTCTTCTCCTGTGCTGATCTGCTGTTCATATTCACCCGCCTCCTTCTCTAACTCCCTTTTCTCTTCTCTGGTACTGATCTGCTGTTCTCTTTCACCCCACCTCCTTCTCTAACTCCCTGTTCTCTACTCCTCTACTGATCTGCTGTTATTTTACACCACCTCCTTCTGTAACTCTCTGCTCTCTTCTCCTGTGCTGATCTGCTATTCTATTCCAACCCTCCTCATTCTTTAACTCACTGTTCTCTTCTGCTGTACTAATCTGCTGCTCTCTTCCACCTCACCTCCTTCTCTAACTCCCTGTTCTCTTCTCTTCTCCTGTGCTGATCTGCTGCTCTCTTCCACCCGCATCCTTCTTTAACTCTATGTTCTCTTCTCCTGTGATAATCTTTAAGCTATCTTCCATCAGCCTACTTTTCCCGTGCTGATCTGCTGTTCCATTCCACAGCCAACTTCTCTAACTCCCTGTTCTCTTCTCCTGTGCTGAACTGCTGATCTCTTCAATACGCATCCTTCTTTAACTCCTGTTCTCTTATAATATGCTGATCTGCTGCTCTCTTCCACATACATTCTGTAACCACACACTCACATACATACAACCATGCATGCACACACATACAACAACACACACACAACCACACACATCTATCTTTCGCCCTCACTCTATCTATCGCCCTCACTCCGTCCATCTATCGCCCTCACTCCATCCATCTATTGCCCTCACTCCATCCATCTATGGCCCTCACTCCATCCATCTATCGCCCTCACTCCATCTATCTATCGCCCTCAATCTATCTATCTATCGCCCTCACTCTATCTATCGCACAACAACAGCATCACTCAAGGGCACCACAACATCACTATGCGCTACTACAGCATCACTGAACGCCACAGCATCACTTGTCGCCACCACATCACTCAGCGCCACCACAGTATCAATCTGTGCAAACATTCAACAACTGGTTCAAATATGTTCTCTCAATGTTATAAGCTTTATTACAAATGTCACAAAAAATGTTGATATTTCACTTCTGTTCTTATGTTTTAGTCACGATAAAATACACTGAACATAATCTTCATAAAAGTTATTTACAAAAGTTTAAGCTATTGCCATTATACATTACAATAACTTTTATTTAAGTATAAATAATTTTTTTTTTTTAAACATCATTTGTAAAATCAATACTTCTAAGTCACGTAAATACAAAACATGTAGCGTTAAAAATAAATAGGTGTCACATTTTCAAAAAATAAAAGTATTACCATTGTAAATGACAAAGCTATTAATTTCACAATTTTCAAAAATAACATAAATAACAAATTTGTTATGTACAGTACAAATAACTCAAACTTTCCTAATGCGAGACCTATTGCATTGCAAATGCTTGTTTTACCTAGAGACCGACGCACTGGTATACTAGACTCGTTATATTTGGTCACGCATGCGTGGCATCATATGCTGGATACTCAGGCTGGTAACTTGCTGTACGCTCCGCTAGCTCCTCTCACTTGGTGCTATTGGCTTGCCCCATGCAAAGATAAAAGGGTAATAGCAGCGCTGCGAATGGTGAAAATACACAATATGGGGGACCTCTTCGATAATGGCACGACTCGCACTTGGGATGAGGTGGTCGTATTCGCTGGGATGTCGAGTTTCCAGTTTCATAGGGTGCGACATGCTCTCAGTGGCCTATTGGGAGAAGATATGGTGGAACCCCCGGAGGTTACGACGTTAACGACCACTATTACAGCTAAGTCGCCCGCCAAAATGGTGTCCAGACTGTACCATATAGCCCTCTCAGAGAGGGACACTGAATACACGAAACCGCGAATGGAATGGCAGAGGGACCTTGGGGTAGAAATACGGAGGACAGGTGGCTGTACTGTTGCTCGAGCACTAAACGTATATCGCTCAACGGACGCCACAGGTTGATCCATTTCAAATTTTTGAATAGGGTGTACTATACATACGCCTGCACGACTACATAGATACGGCCCACAATGTGAGAGGTGTGGAGTGATGTCTGCCGAATTTCTCCATGTGGCGTGGGACTGTCCGGGGATTGCGGCCTTCTGGGGCGGGGTATATGCGGAGGTGAACCGCATCACCGAACTGGCATTGACTCCAGATCCACTACTGGCTCTTTTAGGCTACTCCAAACCTCTCCTCAAGGACCTTAGGCGACTGGTAGATATGGCCTTTCTCCTAGCCAGGAGATGTGTGGCCCTCACCTGGCTGCGGGCCCAACACTGACACTAGAGCAGTGGTCTAAAGACATGCCCTATTGTTGTACCCAAACAGAACTATATAGTGAATTATTGCCTCCCCGCAACAGACCTAAGAACTTCTGGTCCCTCTTTCTGACCCAGTGTACTACACACGAGACGGTAGATGAGGAGGAGGCAGCCACAACGACCGAGGAGGATTGCCCTGTTACTAACAGATAAATACCCTATTGTACAACCCTAGGCCCCGAGGGACACATCCGCTTGACAGACAGCGTGCTGATGGCACAGAGAGATAAGTTATAGCACAGATCACCTTGACGAGTGGGAAGCGGGGACTACCTAGGGGGGAAACTGCCACAAGTCTATCTTATTAGGGGCGACGCACACACACTGCTGGGGTTTAGACTTTAAGTACACTAATGGTTATGTGTCATTTGCGATAATTTGCCTTTTGATTTCGCACTATGTATGTATATGATGATGCCTTGAACTACTGTTTTTGTTTTTGAAATGGCAATAAACAAATTAATAAAAAAAAGTAATGGCATTGCGTGGTTACAACGCGGTTGTTGTAACAACCGCGCTGTGATTGTATTGCAGAGTACAATCTGCGTTGAAAACATATATATTTGGCGGTTGATAGCTGGAAAGAACATTTCGAGGCCCTATACTCTCTGCAGGAGGCTTAGGCCAACACCATGGCTCCAGTGCTGAAGCCATAACAAAACTCCTATACACAGGACCCTGTGTTGACGTTGTCTGAAGTAACCAGGGTCATAGTAAAAATAGCCTCCTGTAAAGCCCCAGGATTGGACAAAGTACCAGGGGACCTTTTTTTGTAGTGAGCCAAAAATCTGCAAGCCATATTTATGGGTGGTATTTAATGTCATACTGCAAGGGATGGCAATACCTGCAATATGGTCTGGAGCTGAGATTTTTCCTGTGTATAAAAAAGGGTCCCCACTTTTGCCCATCAATTATAGACCTATTAGTCTAATTGATGTAACCCAAAATGTTTTTGCTCGGGTAATGTTGGATCGCCTCCAATGGATGGAAGAACAAAAAATGATGAACCCATTCCAAGCTGGTTTCAGAAATCAAAATATCCACCATTGACCAAATATTTAGGCTCCAACTCCTCTATTGGAAAATGGTGTATTTGGAGGGTAGTAGTCTTTATTTGGTCTTTGTGGACCTAAAAAACGCTTTCGACCTGGTGCCAAGGGATGTACTCTGGGTGGTTCTAAGTGATCTCGAAGTTACCCATTATCTTCTGAATATGCTAAAAAGGTTACATGAACAGAACTACGCCCAAATTAGATTTGGGAAACATGGGGAACTGACTGAACCAATCCCAGTCAACAGAGTAGTCAGGAAAGGTAGTGTGCTAGCCCCTACTTTGTTCTGTTTATACATCAACGCATTGGTTGATGTATTGAATGGGATGAAAGATATAGATGCCCCAAAGCTAGTGCACAGAAAAGTGCCGGCAATTATATTTGCCGATGACACTCTTTTGCTTTCTAAGTCTCGGATGGGTATTTAGCGGATTCTTGATGGTTTTGGAACCTTTTGTAGAAACCGGGGCCTGGAGATCAATATACAGAAGGCATAGTACATGGACTTTAATCGGCTAATTCGTCCTGTCCCAGCCTGTATATGAATGGTGTCCAACTGTAGAGGGTATCGGTCTTTGATTACTTAGGGCTTACACTAACTGAAATAATGGACTGGGGGTCTCAAATAGATACATTGAATCTTAAGCTTACGCAGGCAGCAGGTGGGCTGGCCAAGTTATACAGGGGCCTGTAGGACCAGTCATGGAGGTTTATAAAACCCATCTTAGGGGTGCTGTTATGTATGGGGCCGAATTGTGTGGTCTCTGTCATTCAAAAAACATCATCAAGGCAGAGAACAACTTTTTCAGGTAGCTTTTCGGCCTCCCATTGAGCTCCCCACTCACCCCACTGCGCTTGGACCTAGAGGTAAGACCGATTACGGAGGAAATTAGTTGTAGACCCTTAATATTTTGGTGGGGACTGTGGGCGACCCCAGTACTGGCCGAATTAAGTACAGCGCTAACAGAGGTTCTCGGACTTCCGGGTATAGGAAAAGTGGCATGGTTTGCACACATTAAGGAAGGCTTTCATAGTATAGATAGAGAGAGCCTATTGAGTAACCCAGAGGTAGCCTGCCCTGCAATATCCCATAATCGACTAGTCAGGAGCTATAGGGGGGCAAACTTGCCCTGTTGTATTAGAGCCCAGCCACCAGCTCGCTAACAGTTAACTTCCTAAGCATAAAGGATAACTACAACCTAGAGCCCTGCCTGGATGAAATACAAACAGCACTAGCCAGGAAATTATACATGCAGTTTAGGCATGGGTTTTTTCCTCTGTGTGAATTCTCTATTAAATGGACTGGTAGTTCAATATTATGATGTCCTGTATGCAGTCGTAAAGAGGAGACGGAGCTCCATGGATTATTTTCTGCTCTGGATACAACAAAGCTCGGCAAAGATGGCTGGTAAAACTGTGTAGGAATTTAGACTCAAGCTGCTCATAGACTACTGAAATATAACCCCCAAATCCCAATTGCATTTGCTGCCTTGCATTTTTTGACCTGTATGTGGTAGGCATGCAAGTCGTTTTTAGAAATCAATAGGTGGTCCTAATATTGACCAGCTATTTTATTGTGCTTTGTCCCACACAAAGTTTACATGTTTTTTATTTTAACATGTCTTATGTATGCTATTTATATTGCACATGCACTTTTATGGTCTATGGACGGAAAATTAAGTATTACAAATGGAATACAGAAACAGAGTGATAAAAAAATGTAGACCGTAGGAACTTACACACAAACTGTTGAGAGGCTGTTGAGAAGGAAAGATACCTTTCAGGAAACAGAAAGATCGGGTAGAAACAGGTAGAACTACATATACCATACCTACTTGAGACCTACTTCCTGTTTCATACTCAGCCCCTCATTAGTTATGAGACCGCGAAGGGATTATATAAAGTGCTTATGTTGGCTGCCCGATGCAGATTATTCTGTTGCAGCGTGAAGCGAAGAATACTTTGGAAAAATGCCTCTGATCAACGTTATAGCAACAATCAATCTTCTATCACTGATATTCTGATAGTTGCTACTGCAACAGTGGGCAACTCGGCTGAGTTTCCAGAACAACTCTTTATGGGAAGTCTCTCTCTATGCTCCAACATCCTGCTCTTTTCCGAAAAGCAACTCTTCATGGGTTTCTATAAGTAGGGTAGATTAGGCTTTTAGCTAGTTTCTGGCATTCCTTTATGAAACACTCTGTATTTGATTTATGCTGTCACTAATCAATCTTTTCTTTGACATTTCTGTAAACCTGACTAATCCGAACAAAGATAAGAAGACCATACTAATCCTTAACCCCTTCGCTGTCGGGACTTACCCGCCTGGTGCCAAGCCTTTTCTTGACTATTTGGGGTAGTTCGCGCTTAGGCCTCCATAACATTTTGTTAACATAACGTATCCAAGCCACATTTCCGTCCTTATTTCCCCAGCATTCAGGGGGCTCTATAGGTACTGAGGGTTTGGGGATTCCTCTGGAGGGGATTGAGAAATTAGCTAAAATAGAGCTAAATTTGGTTTTGTTTGGGAAAATGAGGAAAACGTGCTGCAGAAGAAAGGATCTGGTTTTTCACCTGCATATGGCATCAACAAAGAATTTGCGGTGCTAAAATCACCATCATCCCAGCCTTTAAGAACAAGGAGACTTTTGTCAGAAAACCAATATTTTCTACATAGTTTTCACATTTTACTGGGACATAGCCTATTTTTCATTTTTTTGTGCTTTCAACCTCTTTCCAGTTAATAGTAGAAATGGGTACGAAACCCATAATGGACCCCAGAAAGCTACACATTTATGAAAAGTAGAGAAAATCCCAAATTCAGCAAGGGCTCATTTGTGTAGATCTTTCAAGGTTTTCCTATAGAAAGTAACAGTTGAAATAACAAACATTGAAATTGAGCTGAAGAAAACAGCCATTTGTGCCTACATTTTCACCTATAATTTTCTCTAACTATAACAGATTTTTGAAAGCAATATACCGTTACATCCAATGGACCCTTCTGCTTGTGGGGATATATAGGCTTGTAGGCTCACCAACAACACAGGGTACCCAGAGCCAATTACTGAGCTACATCTTGCATTGGTTTTTCATTGTGTGCCAGGTATACAGCAATTTGTTTGGTAAAATATAAAGAGGGAAAATAGGTATCAAAGAAACCTAGAGATTTCCGAAATGGGAATAAGATATGGAGTTTAGAAGCAGTGGTTATTTGCACAGCTCTGAATTTGTGGGTACCCATATACCATGTGAATTTGAGGGAATCTTTCAATATGACTTCTTTTTTACACACTGTCTTACATTTGGAAGGCAGAAATGCATAGAAAGACAATTGGTAATAACACTTGTTCCACTATACTGTGTTCCTCCAAGTCTCCCTATACAAATGATACCTCACTCGTGGGGTTAGGTCTAGTGCCAGCGACAGGAAATGGCCCAAAACGTAACATGGACGCATCACATTTTTTCACTGAAAACTGACCCTTTATTTAAATGTGTCTAGCTGTGGATTTTGGACCCTTGCTCAGCCAGCACCTAGGGGAACCTAGCAAACTTGTAAATTTTTGACAACGAGACATCCAGGGAAATCAAGGATGGGGTGACTCTCACCAGCGTCTGTTACCCAGAATCCCTTGTAAACCTCAAACACCCAGCATTCCCCGAAGCCTCCTGATAAAAATGGTACCTCACTTGTGTGGGTAGGCCTAGATCCGCAAGAGTTAACATCTCAAAACGTACTGTGGAGACATCAAAATTAGCCGTCACAAACCCTGGACTCCCCGGGTGTCTAGTTTTCAGAAATGTCTGGGTTTGCTAGGTTTCCCTAGATGGCAGCCGAGCCCAGGACCAAAAACACATGTGACCCCCCTTGCAAAACCAGGTTGCTTTGTGATCGATAATTTTTGACGCCTCCACATTATGTTTTGGCCCCTTCCCTGTCATGGGCCATTGGGCTACAAAAGTGAGGTGGCATTTTTAGTGGGAGACCTGGGAGAACATTGTGTGGTAGGAAATTTGTGCCGGCTCTGTGATCCTCCAACTTTCCCCACACAGAAATGTGAGAAAACAATAATTTTTGTCAATTAATCAAATTTACAAGGGCTCCTGGGTAAGTAAATCTTGTGGGATCCATACAATACATATCACATATTACTCCCTTGGTAACCCGTTTCAAAAAGATGTGAAGGCAAAAATGGTTCACTAGAGAAAAATTATGCACTGATGGTAAAAAGCAAAAAAAAACATTACTGCAGACCCATCGACTAGTCAATCACAGGAATTCTAGTTGGATTTTGCTCAAGGGTAAGTAAATGGACAATAAAACAAAACTTACTCCCCCATGGCTTTATGAAATACAATCTACAAAAATCATTGTTAATAATTTCAAAATTAGATCAAAGAACCACTTACTTATAGCTTGTGAGCTGTAAAGGCAACCATTTGAAGAAGAATATGAAATTCTGGTGACATTGGATATTGAGAGCTTGTACTCAAACATCCCCCAAGAAGCCGGGTTAGAAGCACTGAGCATTTTCTTTAACAAAAGAATTCGTCCACAGAGGTCGAAACGTGTTGGCATCATTTATAGAGGATTAGAGTATAACGCATTTTGAAAGATGATGTTGGAATAAACATGTGGAGCCAGATTGTCTGAGCCCACAGAGATCCCTGTAAATAATAGACTCTTAACTCTAACAGGACCAAACACTGAGACTTGCCAAATAACAAACATTGGAGTACTGGCAATAAAGTAGGACTTTAACCAGAAGAATTGATATAGGGTTAATATTTGGAACAATAAGTTTTTGTTTGGGATTTGAACACTTGAATATATGTATAAATTTGTACTTATTTGTCACTTGTAAATATTGTGTGGTGTATATATTTGTGTGCAAAGAATTGAGACATGAAATGTCAGTAAGTTTTTGTGTATAGACTGCAGACATACCTAACCGAAAAAAAGTTGTATATAAAGAAAGATTAAAAAAAATCAATAAGATTAGTAGAGTCAATAAATGGGACTTCTGCTATCTAAATAAGAGTGTATGATTTATGGTGTTAGGGGTAAAACTTTTGGTAAAACTCTCAAAAAAATCCCTGGTCGCCTAGTGGGTGCATTCCTGCTGCGCGATTGCGTCCCAATCCACGATCGCACAGCAGGAATGCACTGCGATGGACCCCAGGTAGAAACACTTAACTTTCTCTCCTACGCGATGAAAGCAATGGATTCCAGCACGTCCCTGGCCTGCTCTGATGCTGTGCCAATGTCATCAGATTGCAGAGTGGGGATCGAGGTGGTAGCGAAAGTGCTTCTGCTGCAACCCACGTAGGGGTATGTAGGTGGGTGGCCCACAGGGGGAGTGCCAGTGCTTTCCGGTGGGCAGGTGCCAGGATGTAATTGTTACGTTCTTGGCACAGCAGCACCGCTGCCAAGGACGTAACCATTACGTCCATGGCACAGAAGGGGTTAAGAGAAATAAAGTTCTTGAAAACTTTTACAATCTCTCATCTTTGACTAAACATTAAGGATCTGGCAGTTGATGAAATTGCATACATTTCTTTCTTGTTCCAGTTCCATTCAAAATATGGTGGCAAAAGTCCACTGACCTGTCAAGCACCACCGAGATACCCAAACGGATGAAATCTGTAAGTTGGGGTGTTTAGTCTCAAATACCATATGGCCAAATCCTTCAGGCGCTGCCCACTCAAATTGCATAAAGCAGCAGCAATAAATCATTGACAAGGGAAATACTCACTTTTATGAAAAAACTGACATTTATGTCTTCTACTACCAACACAAAGGAAACATCCACAAGAACTACACAACCACCCTGAGGTCAGTTCTCAAGTGTTTCTTTAATTGGTTCCCCTGGGTCCCACTCCCTCCTTGATTCTAGCTGTAGCGGCTATTTCCCATTCACTTTAGGCAACATCCAGAGTAAGCCCCACTAGTAGTGTGAGTCTCAAGAGCCCAGTAGGAATCTATTTTAACATTAACAGTTCTCCAGTGCAACAATGCTAGCTAGCAGTAAGTCCCCCCCTCCATGGTCAATTGGCCCGTAATTAGTCTTACCCGCACCTGCAGGCTTAGACCATAGACTTAGTTCCTGAGCACACCAAGTCCACAGGGGCTTGGAGCAGTAGTAGCTTATTCAGGAGAGTTTGCAGCATGTAGCCCAGGTGGGCTTCACTCAGCGGAGTCACACCACTGAAGCCACTGGAGGTTCTTTGCTGCTCTTCCTTGCAGGGTAAATGTCCGATCCATCCCACGGTGTGGGGGTGGGGGTCATGCAATAGTTCTGAAGCAGGTCCCCCACCTTGGTGAAGGTGATGATGCTACAACGGAAGCCTCACTTCTCTGGTGAGGGTTGTAAATCAAGTCACATGTCTTGTTCTCCCAGTGAGCCCCTCTGGCATCCGGGGTCACTGTACCGTTCCAGTACATGGTCTCTCATCCGTTCGGCACAGTGAAGTATTTAATGACAGTTCCCCCTGGCATACGGGGTCGTAGCTCACTACGGGTCAAGGGCTATAGCCCTCGCACCATGGCAGTGTTCATGACGCAGCCCCTCCTAACATACGGTGTCACAGCTCCTCACTATGCACCAGCACTGACCCGATCGGCGCAATGATTCACATGACTACGTTTACAGCGGCCCTCCTCTGGCACACAAGGAATGCGAAGTCCGTCCTGCTCATGGGGAATGACCCGATTGATGCAGCAGCCATTTCCTCACTAACTCGCAATGAGGGTCCCCTCAACAGGGCTCCCCACTGGGCCTCGTTCCTTCTTGTGCTCACCTCTTCCTCACAGGGCACACTGGTCTTGGCAAGTAGGCAGGCTCTGGTGCTCTTAGGTGCATGTGGTCTTAGATTCCCTGGTGACGCCCGTTCACCCAGTAGGAAGACTTGCAGTCCATGGTCTTCAATCTTGTCAAAGGCAGAAATCTTGCAGAGCTTCTCTCACCCAGCCTGTCTGGTTGCTTTAAGGATGACAATTGTTTGTGTTCCAGACTCCTAACTTATAGTCCATTTCCAGACACAACATGGGATTTAGAATCTGAGTCTTTGAAGTTTATGTTGGGGATCTGCTTCTTCTTGAGTGCCCACTTTAATGCCCCCTACTCTAACTTGAAAGATGACTGTCACAGTAGGAGGGACTTCAAATGTGATAGCCCCACAACACAGTCCATGGGTGTGACTAGAGTTCACACATAGATGTCAGCCTAATTGATATGTGTATCAAAATGTTAGATCAGTGCCCAAGCCCTAGTCTTTATAATTCTCTTATAGGACCCTTCTTTGTGACCTCTCACGGAATCAAAGAACATTCTTTGAAGTGTACCGGGGGAGCCTGTCTCTCCCCTCTATAGTATGTGTCCCACCCAGCCTACAGGAATACAGAAATACACAAATATGTTTGGGAGGGATTTCTCTATCTATTCTCCTCCTGTTTCATCATACAGGCCTGGGTCTCCCAAAATGCCACCTAGGGTCCTTCGTGTATTGTACTATCCACAGACACACATGCACCCATTGCATGTGATATCTCAGACAGTGGCCAAATATAAAAAATATGGTTCAACATTTCAATTACAATCACTTACCGGTTCAAGCCCCAATTCCGCACTGGTTTATTTTCTCCTTAGATGATGGATCTTGGTCACCGTATTTTGATTCAAAGATCTCTTTTGGCATCACAATGACGAGAGTTTGGCTAAATTTTAAAAGCTTCATTCTCATTAAAAGATTAGTAAGTTTATTTTTATTCTTTTATTTAAATTAGTTAGTAAATCTTTAGTAGGTTTACAGAAATCTCACAAAAAGAATGATTAGAACACATATTCAAATATTGAATTTAGAGCGTACCATAAAGGACCGAAATCTCTATTTAAAAGATCAGGATCAGAATTCAAGGTGGAATTAACAAAGAGTTCAAGTTCAAAAGGAAAAGAGTGAGATCAAGAGAGAATAAAGCTCAAAGCCAAGTTAAAGCAGTAGAATTTCCCATAAAGAGTCGTTCATGAAACCTAGCTGAGTCTCAGTAATAAGAGCAAATAATCATCGACTTGTGGTAGCAATCTTTAACAATAAAGCATCAACATAAAGTAAGGATGAACATGAGCAGCAGTAGCCTCAACTGTCAGCAAGGGACAAAAGAATGGGCCTGGGAAAAAGCATTGAGAGCATTGCACCTAACTGTGAACATGCATTAATATAAAAGACATGAAAACATGTTGCAGACATTGTAGCAGGTTTCTTCATCTCCAAACTAATCGAATAACAGCACTGATCTTTGAGCAGGTTCAAATCTTCCTTTCCCACAAAATAATATATGCTGGCAAAGTTTTATCACTAAGGGGCTCATTAGGATGGCGGACGGAAGTGCCTCCGCAGCCCCGGAGCTTGCGGAACATGCCTATTCTGCGTCCGCCCGTCGCGCACACTCCGTCCGCCAGATCAGGATAGGAAATATGGGCCAAAATCCGTCCGCGGCAGAAGATCACGCTCCGCCGCCCAACTACACCCGACCACGCGGCGGACGTAACCAATCCAGAGACTCCGCCGTACGGACTGACGTCTAGGACCGTCCTCCAAATCAAGATGGCGGAAAATACACATAAAAGCGCTGCGGAAAAACAACCTGCCTGAACACTGCGGATGCCCCACAGCGACCATACCCACCACGAGCCGCTCGCCGACATGGACCCAGCACTACACGCTTACCCGATACTCTTCGCGATCCACCACGTCCTACTCTTGGCCCACCATCGAGGACGACGCAGGTAGGCTACAAACCATTCGCTGTCTGGAGAGGAGTACCTGCAAGGGCCGTGACGTAGGGAGGGGGGAGTGACATGTATCTGAAACCACTGATTCGTGTGGAGGGGAGCGCCTGCAAGGGTTGTGACGTAGGGAGGGGGGAGTGACATGTATCTGAACCCACTGACGTGAAGTAAATACAAATACACACCAGCATCACACACGCAGGAATGACTCCGACAAACCACGAGACATGATTGACAAGTTTATTTACACATAATCGGGGTAACATCACAGTGTAGGCTTGAGCATGGGCATAGTGGACACCAGAGCAGGTACATCAGAGGCACTACATGAGAGGGCATACAGCAGTATCAGAACAGCAACAGGGCATTGTGGACACCAGAGCAGGTCCATCAGAGGCAGCACATGAGAGGGCATACAGCAGTATCAGAACAGCAACAGGGCATTGTGGACGCCAGAGCAGGTCCATCAGAGGCACTACATGAGAGGGGCTAAGTGCACCAACAGTCCATTGCACTGAAAAGGTCCATCAGAGGCAGCACATGAGAGGGCATACAGCAGTATCAGAACAGCAACAGGGCATTGTGGACACCAGAGCAGGTCCATCAGAGGCAGCACATGAGAGGGCATACAGCAGTATCAGAACAGCAACAGGACATTGTGGACACCAGAGCAGGTACATCAGAGGCTGCACATGAGAGGGCATACAGCAGTATCAGAACAGCAACAGGGCATTGTGGACACCAGAGCAGGTCCATCAGAGGCAGCACATGAGAGGGCATACAGCAGTATCAGAACAGCAACAGGGCATTTTGGACACCAGAGCAGGTACATCAGAGGCAGCACATGAGAGGGCACAATGCAGTATCTGAGGCACCACAAGTACGAATCACAATGAACCCGTCCCAAGGACCACAGCAGTGGAAGACTGTTTACAATGGACAATGTACACACCATGTCCAATTACATGTGAGTGAAGTCAACAGCACCTTACATCACACTATCAGGTGGATTGCGTGAAGTACCCGCATCGGACAGACTGCCAGCACCAGAAACTGGAGTGTGAGACACAGCCACGGCTCGAGTGACTGACACATGCGCCACAGACCCAGACACACTGCCAGCACCAGAAACAGGAGTGTGACACACAGCCACAGATGTAGTGACTGACACGTGAGCCACAGACCCAGACACACTGCCAGCACCTGATACAGGAGTGTGAGACACAGCCACAGCCCGAGTGACTGACACATGGGCCACAGACCCAGATACACTGTCAGCACCACAAACAGGAGTGTGAGACACAGCCACAGCCCGAGTGACTGACACATGGGCCACAGACTCAGATACACTGCCAGCACCACAAACAGGAGTGTGAGACACAGCCACAGCCCGAGTGACTGACACATGGGCCCCAGACCCAGATACACTGCCAGCACCACAAACAGGAGTGTGAGACACAGCCACAGCCCGAGTGACTGACACATGGGCCACAGACCCAGACACACTGCCAGCACCAGTAACAGGAGAGGGCACAACTGAGACAGTGCCACTACATGATGCATGATAGCAAACAACAGACACAGTGCCACTATCTGACGCATGTGAGTCAACTGCAACTGCGCCACTGGGACCACTGAAATGATGAGCCACAGGGCTGTATGGGCCAGGAGGCAGGGTGGCTCTGGGAGCGGGGGATAGTTGCAATTGACCGACATCGGGGTGGGCATGTGTCAATGCTGTGTGTCTATGTTTCTTGGGGACATGTGACTGCACCCTGGACAGGACAGGACTGGCAAGTGGGCCGGACTGAAAAGAAATATCACCCACCATGGGAGGTGCATCTGCTGGCGGGGGAATGCTCTCTGGGGACGTGCTGGAGCCTGCTTGTCGTTTGCTGTGTGGCTGCCTTCTGGCCTCTGCAACATGTGTCAGGGGGGATGCTACAACAGGGTCCACCTGCATCCGCTCCTGACGGGCCCTGATGGGAGTGGAGGTAAGGGGTGACTCCACCGCGGAGACATCTGTATTCCGTTCCCTCAACAACAGCAGCCTCAGTGCATCAAGGGGTGATGTATGCCTGTCCTTGATAGTGCCACTGTCCATGGGAGATGCCTTGTCCCTTGGATGTTCCATTTCCGTAGGAGGAATGTTGTCTGTGGACCTTCCCTGTTCCCTGGATGGTGCCCTGTTCCAGGCAGCAGACTTGTCGTCTGTGATGTACCTATCCCCAGAACACACCTTCTCCCTGTGTGTGTCCCTGCCCCTGGGAGTGTCCGTGCTTTCTTAGGTGCGTTTGTCTTTTGACTGTCCTTGTCCCTGCCCTTGGTAGTGGCTCCTCCCTTCATAGTCTCCGTGCCCTTGGGAGTGGGTCCTTCCTTCCTAGTCTCCCTGCCCTTGGGAGTGGGTCCTTCCTTCCTAGTGTCCCTGCCCTTGGTAGTGGCTCCTTCCTTCCTAGTCTCCCTGCCCTTGGTAGTGGCTCCTTCCTTCCTAGTCTCCCTGCCCTTGGGAGTGGCTCCTTCCTTCCTAGTCTCCCTGCCCTTGGGAGTGGGTCCTTCCTTCCTAGTCTCCCTGTCCTTGGGAGTGGCTCCTTCCTTCCTAGTCTCCCTGTCCTTGGGAGTGGGTCCTTCCTTCCTTCCTAGTCTCCCTGCCCTTGGGAGTGGGTCTTTCCTTCCTAGTCTCCCTGTCCTTGGGAGTGGCTCCTTCCTTCCTAGTCTCCCTGTCCTTGGGAGTGGGTCCTTCCTTCCTAGTCTCCCTGTCCTTTGGAGTGGCTCCTTCCTTCCTAGTCTCCCTGTCCTTTAGAGTGGCTCCTTCCTTCCTACTCTCCCTGTCCCTGGGAGTGGCTCCTTCCTTTCTAGTGTCCCTGTCCCTGGGAGTGTCCCTGCTCTCATGAGGTGCCTTCGTCTTCTGACTGTCCTTGTACAAGGTAGTGTCCATAGAACTGGGAGTGAGGCTTGCCTTGGGAGTACCTTTTGTGTGGGATGCCTGTGCAGCATGTGTAGCCATTACAACCAACCCCTCTTGTGGATCCCGTGTGTGTACTCCAGTGTATCTGACGTTGTCTTTGTGAACAGATTTTGATGACCTAGGGGATGGTGTCTGAGCCCTCTGTGCCTTGACGTGCTGGCTGACGCTGCTTCTAGTGCAATAACCTGTATTTGAGTCCTGGTCAGAATATTCACTCCCCCCTGAGACATCCAGTGTTGTAGATGGTGGAACAAAAGTAGCACCCAATCCATGCGACTGTACAATGGCAGACGACACACTAGTAGCCAATGACTGCACTGTCCTGTGTAGACCAGCCAGATCGCCATGCATCCCTTCCATGAAACAAGAACAAAAAGTACCTGTCGGTCGGATAACGCCGAGGTGCTAAGAAATAGTGCTGGAGAAAGGAATGCACAGAAGAAACAATACAACAACCAGATAAATCAAAAACTCATTTGACCATCAACATTTGCTGATTAAAGTCCTATCAGACCAACCAAACAAGGCGGGGCCTCATCATGTAGGACACTCAGGCCATGGTCAGTCTACAGATGCCCAGATGTAACTTGGCGATGTATGACTGAGTCACGGTCTGGACACCGCAAAAGTTAATATAGAAATGGTACTGATAGGTGCAGTGCAAACAAAGAATACATAAGTATAGTGCAGTGGCTAAAATGGCTGTCGAGGCAAACAAAGACCTTTATTAGTGCCTGCCTGGACGTCAGATTAAAAATAGTGTAATGACAGCGTAAAATAATCACTGTCCTGCTCGCTTGGTGGAAAACAAAAATAAGGCCAACATGTTTCTGCCGTATTGTGTCAGTACACCGGCATTCGTCAGGGCCAAGCTATCAAATGCTACTGCAGATCACACTACCTAATGTGTAGAGAAAAAAACGTGAATAAACTAAGAGTGGTCGGACACGACCATCCTACCGCATCTTCTAAGTCTTGGCAGTGGATGCGAATGGACTTCCCCATTAACTGTGGGAAGTACGCCTCACCTCACCCGGCAACTGCTCGGAAAGACAAGGCCCCGCTCTGTCCGTCGGTACCTCACGGCGGGTTCACGAGCCTTCGGCTTAGAAGATGCGGTAGGATGGTCGTGTCCGACCACTCTTAGTTTATTCACGTTTTTTTCTCTACACATTAGGTAGTGTGATCTGCAGTAGCATTTGATAGCTTGGCCCTGACGAATGCCGGTGTACTGACACAATACGGCAGAAACATGTTGGCCTTATTTTTGTTTTCCACCAAGCGAGCAGGACAGTGATTATTTTACGCTGTCATTACACTATTTTTAATCTGACGTCCAGGCAGGCACTAATAAAGGTCTTTGTTTGCCTCGACAGCCATTTTAGCCACTGCACTATACTTATGTATTCTTTGTTTGCACTGCACCTATCAGTACCATTTCTATATTAACTTTTGCGGTGTCCAGACCGTGACTCAGTCATACATCGCCAATTTACATCTGGGCATCTGTAGACTGACCATGGCCTGAGTGTCCTACATGATGAGGCCCCGCCTTGTTTGGTTGGTCTGATAGGACTTTAATCAGCAAATGTTGATGGTCAAATGAGTTTTTGATTTATCTGGTTGTTGTATTGTTTCTTCTGTGCATTCCTTTCTCCAGCACTATTTCTTAGCACCTCGGCGTTATCCGACCGACAGGTACTTTTTGTTCTTGTGGCTGTTGTACTGGGGGTAACTACCTGTGAGGTCGTTAAACTTTCCCTCGGACCCTCCTATACCTTCTTGTTGTATTGTCCCTTCCATGAAAGCCACCACCTGCCCCAACTTCCTATTGTGGTCTTGGAAAGCATTTATCATATTGGTCTGCCCCATACACAGCTGTCGCAGCAGATCAACAGCCTCTGCACAAAGAGCATTTTGGCTCACCGAGGCTGGGGCAGCGGTGCCGACACCGAACGCCACTCTGCTCCCCCTACTCCTGCGTGCACGAACAGTACATGGTGCAGTTGGCACCAGGGTGGGCCCTGTGTGCTGTGTCCCGACCGAAGGTGTTGATTGCCCACTCCCAGTCTGTGACAACAGTGCTGACTCACCAACACTGTCGGAAGATGATGACGATGTTATCTCCACATGCGAGTCCTCCGGGACGGTCCTGTCCCCCTCTCCGGCGCTGGCCTCTTCTGTGTCAGTCTGCGTGTGCGCGACGTCTGATCCAGATGCATTGCCTTCAATCATCTCCTCCGTCTGTGGCTGAGTGCCCTCTGCCAATGCTGAAATGCACAGGAAATGGGTGTAAGTCATGGGCACACTCACGTACAGTACTGCTACGGAATCCCTAATGCCATTGATGACAATGTACATCGATCCCCCAACCTGCACACGGGCCACCCCTACCAGTCATCCTCACAGGAAATAAGTGGTGTTGGCCGTGCAACATGTACAGCATGCGGACAGGGCATGAGCACGTACATCTGCACACCAGTCTTGCCATGGGGTGACGGAGCACTACAGCATGTGCATCAACACTCAACTGCTTAGCGAGTGGGGTGTCAACATGCCGGACCTGGACGTGACATTTCACTGCGCCAATGTCACCAACATGCCATTGCAACGAGACACACGCTACACGGAAGTCACTAATGTGTCACTAATGTGTCTGGGCAACAATACATGCATTGCACTCACAAGCAACATACACTGACAGTATGCTTACCGCCACGTTGCTGTTCATCCACATGCAGCCGCTCGGACAGGTTAGGATGCGTCAAGGCAATGATACAGTGCATGAGAGGGGTCATTGAGCGTCGGGCCAGACGTGGCGTTCTTGGATTCATCCCTAGTGTCACTTCCACTACATTCTTGCTCAGCCTGGAAATGTCGTCCCAGCGTTTGTGGCAGTGTGTATGTCGTCTATTGGACACCCCCACTGCCCGTACATCACGTGCAATGCTCCTCCACACGTCCTTGCGAAGGTGCAGCTTGACCTACCATGATGGGAGACAAAAGGGTGCAAGTCAGTGGACAGTTGGCCAGTCACACAGATAGGGGCAACACGTATCTCTCAGCAGCCATGCACATTTCGACTAATGTATTGGTCCCACATCACACTGCCAAGATTTCAGAGCCCAGGTGTAATGGACCACCTCATGCACACCAACATGTCCCCCACTGCACTTACCACCTGTCCGGGTGCGCCGTACAGGCGTCCGAAGTTGCGGAGCACACCGTCCACAAGGACATCCAGCTCCGCGGCGGTGAAGGGTCGAGACCGGATCTCTTTGACTCTCGACATGACAAGTTCATGGAGTATGGCACTAGAGTGGCAGTCGGTGGTCAGCTCCGCAGCAGCAGGTGGAGATGATGGTCACAGGCAGCAGTCGGTGGTCAGCTCCGCAGCAGCAGGTGGAGATGATGGTCACAGGCAGCAGTCGGTGGTCAGCTCCGCAGCAGCAGGTGGAGATGATGGTCACATCCAAGATTTCCTATCTACCTTGACTAATTCTCTTCCGACTCTTGGCCCTGACATCAATCTGATGGATAAAGCACTTACTGATTGGCTTTTTTCTGCTTGTAACGAACATGTCCCCTTAACTCAGTTTTCCCGGGCTCGCCGTATGGACGCCCACAGGTGGTTTTCTCTAGACTTAAAAAATCAAAAATTAGAACTCCGCCAACTAGAAAGAAAATAGAGGGATGGTTATCATGATAAAGATAGACTATCATATATGACAGCTCGCAGGAATTACAAGAGCTTCATTTTATCTGCCAAAGCAGCCTTCTTCTCAGAAAATATTTCCAACGCTCAAAATAAATCGAGAGAAATCTTCAGAGTCGTAAACGATCTGTGTAATGATGCCAGAACCTCTCCTTCTCAACCTCCATCCCAATTGATGTGCAATCAGCTTAATGATTTCTTTAAGGAGAAGATTGACATCATAAAGGATAGTATCCAAACTACCCATCTCACTGCAGTTAGCTCGGAAATCTGCAGAAACCCACACAATCTTCAGGCTATCCCTCCCATCGACCCACCCAAATTGATGGAGCTGATGAATCGAGTAAAGTCTGGATCCCCCAACGACCCCTGTCCTCCGCATATATTGAAGGAAGTCTACTCAACACTCCCTCAAGGAATACTCCCCCTCCTGAACAGATCCTTATCACAGGGAATAGTTCCCAACTCATTTAAAAATGCCACTTTAGTTCCATTAATCAAGAAACCGGGTGCTGATTTATCCAATCTATCAAATTATCGCCCCATATCTCTCCTTCCATATGGCACCAAGTTGCTAGCTGCATTTCCAACTTCATAGAGACATCTGACTACCTGGAGCCAAACCAAGCCGGATTCCGCCAGGCACACTCCACCGAGGCGGTGATTCTCGCTGTCCAGAATACTCTAAGGACCAACGCAGATAATGGCATACATCAGGCCCTCGTACTCCTGGACCTGTCGGCCGCGTTCGACACGGTGGATCATACCATCTTATTACACCGTGTCGAACAAGCCGGCCTTAGCGGCTCGGCATTTGGCTGGATTAAGTCCTTTCTGATGGACCGATCCCAGGCAGTCAAACTGGAGAACTTTATGGCACCTAAACTTCCCACTACCTGCGGTGTTCCGCAGAGTTCATCATTATCTCCCCTTCTATTTAATTTATACCTCAAACCGCTACTGCAATCACTAAAAAACAGGAAAGTCACCATCTACAATTATGCGGACGACCTGCAGCTGGTATTCCCTCTAAACTCATCGGACTCTGTTGAGGAATTCCAGACCACTATGCTGCACATTCAGGGCTGGATGGATCAGAACCATCTAAAGCTCAATCCTGGAAAGACCGAGCTGGTACTCCCAGGCAACAGTGTATTGAGTTGGGGCCCTCATTTTTGGCCAACTTCGATGGGTTCTCCTCCATCTCCGTCTCAGTCGGTGAAGAGCCTTGGGGTCACTCTTAACTCCGACCTTTCACTGAAAAGTCAGGTCGGAACGGTGATCTCTTCCAGCTTTTTCCAGCTACGAAAGATCAAGAAAATCGCCCATCTGCTTACCCAATCCGCTCTTATTCAGGTGGTAATCGCCTTGGTCCTTTCCAGACTAGACTTTTCCAACTCCATTTATTTGGGCCTCCCCCTTGCTCTTTCTAAACGCCTGCAGATTGTTCAAAATCAAGCTGCTAGATTAATATTTAAAAGCAATCGCAGGAATTCGGCCAAACCTCTGTTAGCTTCCCTTCATTGGCTCCCTATAGCCCACCGGATTACCTTTAAGGTAGGCTGCATAGTTTTCAAAGCCCTCCATGGCAAAAGCCCTAGGTTCGTCAATCATTTGATAAACAAATACGAACCGACCCATAACCTTCGTTCTGCCCACTTGTCCCTCCTCACGTTGCCCATGTTCAAAAAGAAACGACTTGGTGGATCCCGATTTGCTTACCTTGCCCCAAAAACATGGAACTCCTTCCCCCTGTCACTCCGGAACTGTACTAATCTGGCGGAGTTCAGAGGCGCTCTGAAGACCTGGTTATTCAAGCAAGCGCACGGTTAGGGTATTGTTTACCATCTGTCTCACTTTAGCGCCATGAAACCCCTGGGTGACCGTGCGCTTGATAAATTCCGAATAACATAACATAACATAACATAACAGGCAGCAGTCGGTGGTCTGCTCCGCAGCAGCAGGTGGAGATGATGGTCACAGGCAGCAGTCGGTGGTCATCGTAGAATTTGTGCTTTTGCACATCACACATATATAGGGCCCTGAGGCCATGTCAGTGGCATACGGCGCCAGCCATTGGTCAGCCCTGGATGCGTGTTTGGAAATGGGCCAATGACTGGCCCTGGTGTTGGGGTGCACAGCATACGCTACATTCGATTGGGCATACGCGGGCCTTGTTCACACTTCCCATTGGCTGCACGTGCACAGACCGTCACGGTCACACACCGGAACCCGCATGTGGAAGCTTCCGGGACGGATGCTTCACTTGCAACAATGTTCAATCACTGGTGCCAATATGGCCGGCACTGCAGTAGTGGACGGGGCCTGGCACGGCGGTAGTTGACATGGCCGGCACGGCGGTAGTGGACGGGACCTGGCACGGCGGTAGTTGACATGGCCGGCACGGCGGTAGTGGACGGGGCCGGGCACGGCGGTAGTTGACATGGCCGGCACGGCGGTACTGGGCAGGGCTGGGCCGGCCGGTGTAGGGTGGATGATGCAATGTCACTGTAAGTGGGGTCATGACCTGCCATGTCCATTGACATCAGCTAATGGATGTGTTGGCCTGCACCTCCCCCGCCGAATACGTGCCCCGCCATGTTGGCGCCAGTGATTGAACATTGTTGCAAGTGAAGCATCCGTCCCGGAGCCTAGCACATGCAGTTGCCGGTGTGTGACCGTGTCGGACCGTGCACATGCAGCCAATGGGAAGGTGGAACGCGGGCCGCGTATGCCCAGTCGTAAACAGCGGAAGCAGTGCACCGCCATGGCGGGGCCAATGATTCTATCTTTTCTGACGATGCACCTTGTTCTATTGTCTGCAGCTGCCTGATGGCGGTTGTGTGCGTGATTGCGTGACTCCACATGTCATGCTCTATCCCACGTGTGTCCATACCATGGCCATCGGTGTGCCACAAATGTGCATCACATGTGCATGTCGACATCGGGTATTTCCCTACACAAGTTTGTAGTACCTCACATCTACACAGTAGATCCCGGATGTATCGGCACATTCTGATTCAGTTGTCAGTGAGTGGTATATGTGAGATAATGACTATGGTGGGGGTACACATGTGTTCAGTGCATGTGTGTTGCCTATTGTGTCACCATGCATGTGATGTCCGTATTCCCACCAATATTGGTGTTGCCATTGGTGCATGATGAAATGGTGTGTTTGTGTATCTTTTCGTTTGTGTGCATGCACTTGCATGTGTGTATGTGATGTTGCGCCTACACATTTGGGTCATGCCACATGTCTTGTTGGCAGTAATGTTGACCTGAGACAAAGTAGCATTGCACATGTTGAGACACATCATGTTGCTAGTGGCTGCACATTGTTGCTACGTCAATCCATGTTGTAGTGACAATCAGAGATGTCACACATATGACAATTTTACACTGCATTTTACGTGTTGGTAGAGTTCGTTGACATGTGAGTGAGTTGCACAGACATGCGTTGTATGTGAATTTACTTCCATTCCATCTACTCCCACACAGGAGGGCTCCAAATGTCCATCGCCCATACACTGTGCTGGAGGATATGGTTGACGAGGAAATTCCGGCTGGATCGACGTCGATTGATGGAGCTTGTGAACCAATTGTCTCCTCACCTGCAGCCGCGAAGAACCTATCCAGGTTCCATTACACCCACGGCAAAGGTGATGACGGCACTCCACTTTTTTGCTACAGGCACATTTCAGTACACAGTTGGACATGCCGGGGGGATGTCACAGTCCATGTTCAGCATGGTACTTCGGGATGTACTGACAGCCATGATGCTGTACAAGAATGACTACATTCATTTCCCACAGGCGGCAGAGTTGGCAGCGGTCAAAGCAGACTTCTATGCACTGGGTCGGATACCACACGTTGTGGGTTCCATTGATGGCACGCATATCGCTATCATTCCACCACGGGCACGTGAGCAGGTGTATAGGAATCGGAAGCACTTCCATTCCCTCAACGTGCAGGTGGTGTGCCAGGCCGACAACATTATATCACATGTGTGTGCAAGATTGCCAGGCTCTGCACATGACACCCACATCATGCGGAGCAGCATTGTCCCCCAACTGATGGCAAATCTGCGTCCGGCACAAGCGTGGCTGGTTGGTGAGTATGCTGTGGTGACAGGAGTGATATCTGTGTGGCATGATGTGCCCACCAATTCTGGTTGTGATGTTTCTGTCTCTCTCTCTCTTCCACCAACATAGGCGACTCGGCTTACCCAAACAGGCCTTGGCTGCTGAGTCCCATACGCAATCCAACTACAGCGGGAGAAATGCGATACAATGATGCCCATGGAAGGACACGTCGAGTGGTAGAACGTACATTTGTCCTGCTTAAGTCTAGGTTTCGGTGCCTGTATAAGACTGGAGGGGCCCTGCCTTACTCACCAGGCAAAGTATGCAGGATCGTGATTGCCTGCTGCATGCTCCACAACCTGGCTGTGCGCAATAACATTGAACTGCTCTTGGACCCTGATGAACAGCAAGTTCCTCGCCCTCCCGACCCACCCATGTCGACTGATGAGGATAGTGGTGAGGAGGAAGGTGTGGACCAGAGGCGCCAGCTCATTGATCGCTACTTCCCTTGAATGTGAGTGTGCTCCTCTTGTGCTGGTTGTGTATGCCCTGTGTATGTTTGCTGGTGTTGTGTCATTGTGGTGTGCATCATCTGTGTGTTCTGCAATGTGATGTATGCATGTGTGTGTGTGTGTGTGTTTATTTATTTGGGCATGCAAGTCTCCATGATGTGTGTACTCTCATCCAATCATGTTGTGATGAGTGTGGTTTGTGGAATGTTGCACTGCAGTGTGTTGTGATGAGTGTGAATCTGTTTCCTGACGTGTCTTTGCGGTTTCTATATTTCCCTAGGTCACTCCCGCTGCGGCAATGATCTGTACGACTTGGATCCCTGAACCTGGTAATGTCTGTTTCTGATGCAATCATGTGAATAAACATGGAGGCAACACATCATTGAGTGAGTAAGTGGTATTTATTTACAGATTGTGCATTAGTGTTGGTGCATATTTACAAATGAGTGAAGGGGTGGGGGAGTGTGAGTTAAAGGTAATGGCAGATGAAATGTCCGTGCTGACACCACATAGGGTGGTGTCTGCCTAATGCAGCAGGCCTGTGCCAATGATTGGCTAGGTGGGACAGGATAGTTGGCAGGGTGAATGGCTGGCTCAGGTAGTGTGACAGTCATTGGCGGCTACTCTTGGAGCGTGTGGAAGGAGCATCCACACTGCTCTCGCCCACTTCCAGCCTCGGACGGCCCCTCCGTCTTTGAGTCGGGACGGAGTCAGCTGGGGGCGCAGGCTGATCTGGTACCACATCCGTCGCCAGGGGCGCTGGTGGCGGTGGTGTTCCTGCCCGTGGCGTTGTTTGAGGGGGTGTGGGGAGGGTGGTGTTGACGGCTATCCATCCCATCCACATGGTAGTGTTCTGGGACATGATGTCCACTATTTGGCCAAGCCGCCTCTCAATGGCCCCCAACATTTCGGTGTTCTCAACAGAGTCCTGGTGGGCACGATCTGCCTGTGCCTGGCCACGTTCATAGGTTTCCTGGACCCTGGCTAGGGCTTCCAATGACTGTGCCACGGCATTGGGTGGGTGTCCTTCCTCAGAACGTCTTTGCGCTGTGCTCCTGCCTGCCGGATGTGGCCTTGCCTCTCTGGTTTGCCGCACACTCTCCCTGCGTGGCTGGGATGGTGCAGGCCCGGCGTCGTGCGGTGGGTTAGGCAGGGTGGCAGGGGCAGGAGTGGTGGTACTGGTGGTGGTGGAGGTGGTGGTGGTGGTGGTGCTGGTGGTGGCTGTGCAGGTCACAGTGGCCGGTGTGGTGGGAATAGCAGAGGCCGTAGTAGTCGGTGCTGGTATCACCTGGGAGCCAGATGGCCCTGGCTGCCTGCTTGTGCCCGCACCATCCTCCGCACCGGAGCTAGCTGTGCAATCGTCCTGAGTGAGGCGAGTCTGGAGGCCGGGTGGTGGTTCCACATGAGAGATTACGATCACCTGCAAAACAAAATTGTGAAGATGAGTACTGTGGGCATTACATGTTATTTTCATTTTGTTGACTATTCAGACGCCACTCGCACTCACCCCACCCTACCACCACCGCCATCCCTATGGACATGGGGGCCTGGTGGGAGTTGGACTAGTGACCTCTCACACACCCCACCCACCACCACTGCCATCCCCATGGACATGGGGGCCTGTTGGGAGTTGTAGTGCCGTCCTCTCACACACCCCACCCACCACCACCGCCATCCTTATGGAAATGGGGGCCTGGTGGGAGTTGGACTAGTGACCTCTCACACACCCCACCCACCACCACCGCCATCCCTATGGACATGGGGGCCTGTTGGGAGTTGTAGTGCCGTCCTCTCACACACCCCACCCACCACCACCGCCATCCCTATGGACATGGGGGCCTGGTGGGAGTTGGACTAGTGACCTCTCACACACCCCACCCACCACCACCGCCATCCCTATGGACATGGGGGCCTGTTGGGAGTTGTAGTGCCGTCCTCTCACACACCCCACCCATCACCACCACCATCCCTATGGACATGAGGGCCTGGTGGGAGTTGGACTAGTGACCTCTCACACACCCCACCCACCACCACCGCCATCCCTATGACATGGGGGCCTGTTGGGAGTTGTAGTGCCGTCCTCTCACACACCCCACCCACCACCACCGCCATCCTTATGGAAATGGGGGCCTGGTGGGAGTTGGACTAGTGACCTCTCACACACCCCACCCACCACCACCGCCATCCCTATGGACATGGGGGCCTGTTGGGAGTTGTAGTGCCGTCCTCTCACACACCCCACCCACCACCACCGCCATCCCTATGGACATGGGGGCCTGGTGGGAGTTGGACTAGTGACCTCTCACACACCCCACCCACTACCACCGCCATCCCCATGGACATGGGGACCTGTTGGGAGTTGTAGTGTCGTCCTCTCACACACCCCACCCAGCACCACCGCCATCCCCATGTACATGGGGGCCTGTTGGGAGTTGTAGTGCCGTCCTCTCACACACCCCACCCCCCACCACCGCCATCCCCATGGACATGGGGTCCTGTTGGGAGTTGTAGTGCCGTCCTCTCACACACCCCACCCACCACCACCGCCATCCCCATGGACATGGGGGCCTGTTGGGAGTTGTAGTGCCGTCCTCTCACACACCCCACCCACCACCACCGCCATCCCTATGGACATGGGGCCTGGTGGGAGTTGGACTAGTGACCTCTCACACACCCCACCCACCACCACCGCCATCCCTTTGGACATGGGGGCCTGTTGGGTGTTGTAGTGCCGTCCTCTCACACACCCCACCCACCACCACCGCCATCCCCATGGACATGGGCGCCTGTTGGGAGTTGTAGTGCCGTCCTCTCACACACCCCACCCACCACCACCGCCATCCCTATGGACATGGGGGCCTGGTGGGAGTTGGACTAGTGACCTCTCATACACCCCACCCACCACCACCGCCATCCCTATGGACATGGGGGCCTGTTGGGAGTTGTAGTGCCGTCCTCTCACACACCCCACCCACCACCACCGCCATCCCCATGGACATGGGGGCCTGTTGCGAGTTGTAATGCCGTCCTCTCAAACACCCCACCCACCACCACCGCCATCCCTATGGACATGGGGACCTGGTGGGAGTTGGACTAGTGACCTCTCACACACCCCACCCACCACCACCGCCATCCCTATGGACATGGGGGCCTGTAGGGAGTTGTAGTGCCGTCCTCTCACACACCCCACCCAACACCACCGCCATCACTATGGACATGGGTGCCTGTTGGAGTGGTTTAGATGTTGGTGAGTATGTGGACTGCATGCATGGGTTGGGGTCTGGGAGATGTGTCTTCTGAGTTTGTTGTTGTGCTCGTGGTGCTTGGTTTGTACTTACCAGCCTCTTCTCCATCCTCAATTCCGTCAAGGGTCTCTGGGTGCAGGATGGTCAACACTTTGTCCTCCCAGTCGGTGTAGGGTAAGGGCTCCGGGGGAGTTCCACCGCCTGTGTGATTTGCCTGGAGATAGTTTTTTGCACGGATGGATTTGACTCGGGTTTTGAGGTCATGCCACCGCCTCTGAATCTCCTGCTTGGTCCTCGGCACGGTCCCAGACGCATTCACCCTGGTGACTATCCGGTCCCACATGTTGTTTTTCCTGGCTACGCTGGTCTGCTGCACTAGGGCCCCGAATAAGTGGGGTTCTACACGTATTATTTCATCTACCATGACCTTTAACTCGGTGTCTGTGAATTTGGGGTTCTCTTTTGGTGCCATGGTGTGTGGTGCTCGGGGTGTGGGTTTGAGTGAATTGGGAGGTGCAGGTGTGTGGTGTGTAGGAATGGTGTGGTGGGTCTTTGTGTAGTGGGTGTGTTTGGGTGTTGGTTATGTGTAATATATAGTTGTTTGCTGTATGTTCTGTGGTGTCTCTTGCTAGCAGCTATGCTGTGATGCAGAGGATTTCGGGAGTGGGTGGGAGTTATTTTGTAGCCTGTGTCTTGGTCCTGTCTGAATGGTTATTGGCAGTCAGGTGCTAGGTGGGTGTGTTGCCTGGTGTGCATTATGTGGTACTTGGGCGTGGGTCATTGTGTCTTGTGATTAGTTATGATGTTTCAGGTGGGTGGTCGTTCATTTTCCTGTGTTTGGTATTAACGTCCGTCGCACTGTATGGCATTGGTTTGACGGTAGGGATGTTGTTCGTGTTGGCCTTCCGCTGTGGAGCACGGTTTCTCGTTGCATTGGTACCGCAGCGGACGTGGATCGCGGTGGCTACCGGGGTACTTGCGGAGTTATCCTAATTGCGGACACGGACACTACGCAGGTATAGCGGGAGAAGTGGATGTTCTCGCGGTCATGTGCGTACGCGGCGGTCGGTGTTCTTTCGGTTCCGTCCGCTTGCGGCGGTCTCAGGTGTACTCCGACCGCCGCACACGGGGTTTGGTGTGCTCCGTCCGCTGCGGTCGGTGTTTCATTCATATATTATCCTAATCGCTATTGCGGTTTATCCGCGGACCGGTCCGGAGTATCTTGCCACCTTCCTCGGCGGACGGAACACGTTTACGTCCGCGATCCTAATCGACCCCAAAGTTAGCTACAGCCATTCTTGCATAATTAAGTTCTGTAAACATCAGCCTCAGTTCCCATACACATCTAATGTAGGTTGGCCTTCTAAATATAAGTAGCGGCTCCTGGAGGGAGTGGTGCGGGGCTGTGGGACGGGGAGGGGAGGGGTAGGGTGAGGGGTAGTAAACTACGGCACACAGCCGAACCGAGGTAAGAACATAAATAAATAAATAAAACGAATTACATTGTGCACGCTGCATCGCCAGATGGCCATTTTGCAATGCAGCATGTGTAATGTAATTTGTTTTATTTATTTATTTATTTATGTACTCACCTCGGTTCAGCCGTGTGCCGTAGTTTACTACCCCCTCCCTGTCCCTCCCCTGCTCCACCGCCCAGCACCACTCCCTCCAGGAGCCGCTACTGCTAAATATTAAACGTTTTACTGCGTGAACAATGAACAATCCTAAAGACAAGAAATATTAACTTGCAGAGGTACTGTTAGGTAATGCATTCGATTTACCACAAACAAATTATTGTTTAAAATGTACAACTATTCTATTCAAGCATTATGTGATACTTGGGAAAAAAGGACATTCTTGTCAATTATGAATGAAATGTTATGAAAAGTAATACATTTATCAATTTTTCTAAACACGTCATTTTAAGGTCAAGCTTTTAAATTACCTTGTGTATATTTCAGCAATATCAGCTTCACTTCTAGTTAAAGGAAACCTGTTTTTTTTTTTTTTTTTTTAATTTTTGAAAACCTTTATTGTGCCTGAATAGAAGAACAAATACGGGCCTACAACCATCGGGCCGGCCACGAAACATCATTAGCACAGGTGCGAGCAATACAGTCCCCCAGCAGCTGCAATGAAGATGAGCAAGCAATGAACCATACATTGGAAAGAGTCGAGCCGCCGGGGGAGAGGAGAAGTGAAGGTTAATTTTTAAATTTTTATGCGTTTTCATCAAAAGAAGGCAGTGAAGGAAAAATAATAAAAGGATTCGAGTCCGCACAGTATCTTCACGTTATGGGTAGGCGGCGTTATATTCTGAAAACATCAACGGAGGTTAACATCAAATACAGTGTGGCGGTGCAAAACCGTGGCAGCAATTTACTATCATTCATGCACCCCAAACATCGTCGCTCCAACCCTACCAACCCCAACCCAGACCCGGAAACGAACCAGAGTCGAAAGCGCAGAGAATAGAAAGGAAGGCCCATAGAACCAAGAGTATAGCAAGTTACCCCACCCACCCTGCAACATTGTGGAGGCTACGGCCTGCCCCCCCCCCCCCACAGAGTGCCTGTCGCCCCATAAAACCCGAAATATAGACGAGGAAGAATAAGGAGGAAATGAAAAAAGAAAAAGAGCATTAAAACCTGTAATATAGGGAGTGAGAGAGAGTAAACCAATCTACATTCCCAAAAAGAAGAAGACGGGGAGGAGCCCACTTGTTACTAAAACACCCGAAGATCCCGGCCCTCCCGAGACCCACAGCATGAACATCGGCCATTATTGGAGCGTCAGTACAGTATCAAGTGATCTTGCAATGCAATTATGGAGAAACATCGTACGACATGCGCCCATTAGACACGTTAGCCAGGTCCACCCCCATCCCCTTCAGCCAGCAAAATCAGACAGCAGTGAGAGAGCAGCTTAGCCCTGGCCCGATCGTGGATGGAGCCTCACGCAGACTTCATCAGGAGAGCCCCTCCCCCCGTGCACATCAGGATAACATGGCTGCCTGAGAGAAGAAGACGAAGCAGGATCCCAAAATGGCCACCGGCCATCAGTATAAGGTCCTTTGTCCTCCATGATTAGGTCCTTAATGGCATCCAAAGAGTTGAGATTCCACGGGGAGAAAAGAGAAGGCCACCAGTCAAAAGTCGACACGTAGGATAAAAGTTGCTCAGCTGAGTCCCCCATTAAACTCGGCGGCGTAGGCAACAAGAAGGCAAGCCCGGAGGAAAGGGGAAACAATGTAGCAGTCGCGAGACTGAAGGGCTGCCAGTCGTCGGCTCCGATTGAGGCATCCGCAAGGTTAGCTGCAGAGCAGGCACAAGGAAACAATGTGGCTTCGTTGAGAGGTACAGGCAGACACACACTCAGCTGAGGGCAGACGCTACGTTCGCGAGTCACAGTAGACATCATAGCGTCCAGCTGATCACCCAGTGCTTGGAAGCAATCAACCATCTCCGAACGGAGATCACGGAGGGCAGCCAGGATAGTGCCGTAGGATAGTGCAGGTTGCTGTTCTCTTGAGGCAGGGTCCAGCGCCGGTGCTTGCAGGTCAGTGTACCGCACCGGCAGGGCACGGCTGTCCACGGGCAGGAGAGTGGAACCTCTCTCCAGCCGCGGAAGAACAAAGGGAGTCATGGCGCCGGTCACAAAATAGTGGATCTGGGGAGGGTGCAGCAGAGGCGAGTATCTCGTTAGAGACCTCGAGACCACCAGCGTCGAAGGCAAATCCAGCACACCTCCCACAAGACGTCTCACACCAGGCTGGGCAGCGGAGAAAGGGTCAACTGTCTGCGCTGAGTTAGGTCGCCAGGCACCATGCGCCGCTCACCTTCCCTACGGAGCATAGAAAACACCATCCACGGGCTTCTCAAATCGGCCGTCCCGATACAGGCGTAGTCCGCAATGGACGTCGGCTTCAGTGCGGTGGTGATTGCTGCAGATGGAAAGACGCCGCCACTGAGTCATCAGCGCTGTCCAGCTGAGCGGACCACATCCGAGCCTCCAGGAGCCGCCGACGAGCGGCCATGTAGGCGAGGGTCCGGGGCGGGAATCGTATTTAGAGTTTCTCCAGCACCCGAGCACGCTAGAAGGTCGAAAGAGGAACGATGCGTTCAGCTCGTCCTCACACGCAGTCCGCCGCCAAATTCAACCAGGAAGATTATCAGGATTTCGCTGCGGAGCTCAAGGGCCGGCGGAGCCGGGCGACTACACGTCCGCTCCGGTCGCCATCTTGGCTCCTCCGGAAACCTGTTTCTTAACATTTTTATGGTCTATGCAAATATCTATGACTGCCTATTTCAGTTTGCACATTTTAAATGTGTGGCATTTCAGCTTTGAATTTCACATTAAATATTAAACATTTAACTGCAAATCTGAATAATTTGCATTTTATTGAGGGAGCCTTATCAGTCCCCATCTGACGGTTATCTTAACCACCACACTATCTTGATTTAACTTGTGAGTTCTGCTCAAAGGACACTTTCATCTTCTGTCGAATCCTGTTGCTTCCGTTTCAAACTTTGGAATTTTAACGACTTATGGAAGTTATCATACATGAGAATATTTAAATCTAATTCTTTTTCAAATCTCTTATTTCTTTTTCTGCTCTTTTTCTTGTGCAAGTAAATTCTACAGCCTTTATATAAAGCAAATAGGCATTACAAACAAAGCCCTAGGATTAGTATTGGCATAAGTATAGCTTTCAAAATACAGCCTGCTGCTGGTGTAATCCATTCCCCAATGGTATGAATCACTTTTCCAAATTTTTCAAAAATGCTAGGCGTTTCCAACTCTTCTAATGCAAGTTTTAAGTCTGAAATGTTCTTTGCAAATTCCTCTATTCTCTTACTCTCATCAGGTATGTAGGAGCAGAAATGGGTTAATTCAATCATCTTGCTACGGGTGGAATGATTGCACCAGATAGGCCTCCCACTAATTTACCTCCACATTCTGTAAAACAGGTGTGTCTGTGAGCTGGTGTCATTGTTAATTCATCTATATTATTCACATGGTACATCTTAGGAAATAGCAAATATCCTCCCAGGCAGCAGAAAATAAGCATGCTGTCCACAAACAAAATTAACTCCCTGAATTGCAGATTCTTCTCCTTGTAAAATTTGCTATGTGTGTGTTTGTATTTATATAGCGCCTTCTACCCAGAGGTCTCGTAGCGCCGTATTCATACCGCTGTGGAACCCTTCCTGTGAGATGTCCACTCCTGGGCACCCCCAAGGTGAAGCCAGGCATCCAAGCACTGCTGGGGCAGCTGTGGAGATTAAGCAAGCTATTGCCCAGAGTCACAGAGTGGGACCCATGAATATACTAGGCACCGAGGCAAGAATTATCAGGTCCGGTGAGATTGAGTCCAAGAGCCACCGAGGTGGGACTTGAACCCTGGTCACCGGGTCAGATCTCTGCATCAGGGTCTGCCACTCTAACCATTGAGCCACGCTTCTCCACACCATGTCCTCCCATTAATTAAAATGTGTGTTCACAACTACTAATTCTTACATGTCTGGTTTGCTTGGGTGTCCTTCTGTAAATGCTAATTTTCCCTTTATGTTGACTGTCTAATCTTATTTTTGGGTAAACCGTTTTCTTTTTAAATTCATCTAAATTCATCTTCTTCTTTCTTCCAAACATTTTTCAAAGCATCACTGTGTTTATCTTTACTACGTGTTATGTTAGTGTTTCTTTCCTCTACCGCAACAATGAAAACTTTCTCTAGGGATCACATTAACCCCTTCCGTCCTCATGACAGAATGGTTCCATCATGAGCACCAGTGCTGTGTGCTCATGAACCATTCCGTCATGGGCCACTAGCACAAAATACCTATGCTGTAAACAGCAAAAGGATTTTCTTTATTTTTTTGCCTCGGATGTGGGGAAGAGCTTCCCTAACCTCCAGAGGCATTTTTATTTTCAAAGTAATGTCGATCGCGTGCATGGCGCGTTGATGTCATAACATCAAAAATTAAACTGAAAACCTATTTTCAGTTTCACTGTTTCGGTGCTGGTGGGGCTATCTCAACCCCCGAGCATCGAAACACCTTGGAGAGATATCATTGGAAAAGGGAGAATCTTCCCGTTCCGATGGTACCCCTCCCTAGTGGATCCCTGCTTGGGATAACCGCAGGAGGGTGATCCCAAGCAGGGATCCACCCACTAGACACCAGGGAGGGGGTAGAATTTTATTTTTATTTTTTAAGTCTGAAGATTGCAAGGGATTCTGTTCTGGGTAACAGAACCTAGTGAGAGCCATATAGGTTACCCCTTCCTGGATTCCCCAGGGTGTCTTGTGTTTAAGTTTGCTAGGTTTCCCTAGGTGCCGGCTGAGCTAGAGTCTAAAATCCACAGCTAAGCACATTGCGAAAAAGGGTCAGTTTTCACAGGAAAAATGTGATGTGTCCACGTTGTGTGTTGGGCAGTTTCCTGCTCCAGGTACTAGGCCTACCCACACAAGTGAGGTACTGTATGTATCAAGAGACTTAGGGGGACACAGAATAGTAAAACAAGTGTCATTACCTATTGACTTTCTTTACATTTCTGACTTTCAAATGTAAGACCATGTGTAAAAAAAAGAAGTAATTTTTTTTAATTCCCTCACAGGGAAGGGGTTAAGCAGGTTAAAGTGTTTTGATAATCCTTAACATATCTATAGGCCTATGTGGCATAAGGAATATGATACTTACCAGTATTCCTCTGTTCTTGGCATGTAGTGCTGTAGGGTTGTATACTTTGGCATAGATCCCCATCTGGTGTTGGGCTTGGATGTTTTGCACTTTGTTTTTGTCGAAGAAGTCTGTGTTAGTCACGAGTTAGGTGACTTCTCCTTGCGGTGACAGTGCGCATGGGCATCGACTACATCCCCATATTGTCTTTGGCCATGAAGGGTAATGATGGAGTTAGTAGGAAAGTAGAAAAGGATGTCCATGTGTAATGTACCTAAGTAAGATAATACTGCAAAGGATAAAGGTATCCAGGGAGGTGGGTGGGCGTCTACAACTCTACAGCTCTACATGCCAAGAACAGATGCATACTGGTAAGTAGCATTTTCCATTCGAGGCATATGAGCTGTAGATTGTATACTATAGCATAAGCTATATAGCATTTTCTCTCCTCAGCGGTGACAACCTGTATCCATTGCAGTGGTCTGAGAAAGGTGTTCTCCATACAGTCTGCCCCACACTAGCTTGTTGTTTTGCTTGCACAACTACACAATAGTGTTTAGTGAAAGTGTGTGGTGTAGATCAAGTTGCTGCTTTGCAAATGTCATCTAGGGGAATGCCATAGAAGCCCTTAGTTTGCGTGTGGAATAAGCTCTAGGTGGAATGGTTAGCGTGCATTTAGCTTTGAGGTAGCATATTTGGATGCATTTGACAATCCATCTGGCAATTCCTGTTCTTGAAATGGGATTGCCCTTGTGAGGTGGGGAGAAAGATACAAAGAGTTGTTTAGTCTTTTTAAAAGGTTTAGTTCTTTTTATATAGTATAGTAACGCTCTCTTGACGTCTAGTGTAAGAAGAGCACGTTCTGCCACTGAGTCTGGTTGAGGAAAAAAAACTTGGAGTTCAACAGACCTATTAAGGTGGAAGGCAGAAACTACCTTGGGTAGAAATTTTGGGTTAGGCCTAAGAACCACTTTACTATGATGCATTTGTAAAAATGGTTCTTGTATGGTTAATGCCTGGGGTTCACCAACTCTCCTGAGGGATGCGATAGCTAACAGGAAGGCTACTTTCCAAGTGAGGAACTGTAACTCACATTTGTGTAGAGGTTCAAATGGGGGGCCCATGAGCCTGGTAAGGACAATATTGAGGTTCCAGACTGGGGAGGGTGGAACTCTAGGTGGAATTATTCTTTTAAGTCCTTCTATGAATGCTGATAGCAGGAACTAAAAATAGAGACAAGTGGTTTCTGTTTTGTAGGTAAGCAGCTATTGCAGATAGATATAGTCGTATAGATATATATGCCAAATTACATTGATGTAGATGCAAGAGATAACAGAGAATGTTTTGAATGGAAACTTCTAGTGGGTTGATTTTGTTATTTGTACAATAAACAACGAATTGCTTCCACTTTGCTGCATAGCATTCTCTTGTGGTAAGACGTTTAGCCTCTTTGATGACGTTCATACAATCTGGCGGGAGATTGAGGTAGACAAACTCTAGGACCTCAGGAGCCAGATCGCAAGATTGAGTCAATTGGGATCTGGATGTCTTATCTCTCCATGGTTCTGTGTAAGAGGTTTGGGTGAGAGGTGTAGCTTGAGGATGAAGTTCCAATTCGTTGATTTGCTGTGTTTGTCGACTGAGCAGATCCGTAATCTGATTGTGTACTTCTTTGAGATGTTCCGCGAGTAGGTAATCTTTTGAGGAATATCCCATCTCCATTTAGTTTGCGCTAGGCGTGAACGTTGGAGAGTGTGCGCCCCCTGCTTTTGAATGTAATACATTGCTGTCATGTTGTTTGTACGTATTAGGACAGCTTTGCCTAGTAGCAAAAGTTGGAAAGACTTTAGTGCTAAAAAGATTGCTAGTAACTCCAGGTGATTCATGTGGAGTTGTTTCTGTTGAGGGGTCCATAAGCCCTGAACAGTTTCACTTTGTGTATAAGCTCTCCAGCCGGTGAGCGACAAGTCTGTTGTTAGTACTATCTGTGGAACCGTGTCAAGGAACGGCCGCCCTCTGGAAAGCTTTTGCTTATTCCACCACTGCGGAGAGCGATGTGTGCAGCTGTCCACCAACTCCAGATCTGTCAGCTGACCTTGAGCCTGGTTCCACTGTTGTGCTAAGCTTTCCTGCAAGGGACGCATCTGGAGTCTTGCATAAGGGACGATGAGGATGCAAGAAGCCATCAACTCGATTAACTGCATAAACACTCGAGCTGGCAACGAGTCAAAATTGTAATATTAGAACCTGCAATGGAGTGAATCCCGCCTGGATTTGAGTATGCTAGAGCTCTTGAGGTGTCCAGAGTAGCCCCTAGATACTGTTGTATGTTGGATGGTTGAAGGTGAGACTTGTGGAGGTTTACTGTAAAACCTAAGTCGTGAAGTAGCAGGATAGTTTTGTGTGTGTGCTGCACATAATTGTTGAGGGATTTGGCCTTTATGAGCCAGTCGTACACATAAGGGAACACATGAATGTGTTGCCTTCTTAAATGAGCCGCTACCACTGCGAGGCATTTGGTGAAGACTCTGGGTGACGTGGTTACTCCGAATGGGAGGACTTTGAACTGAAAATGTTGTCGGTCCACTTTGAACCTGAGATACTTTCTGTGAGAAGGGTTAATAGGAATATGAAAGTAGGCGTCCTTTAGATCTAGAGTAGTCGGAGCACATGTTGGAGAGTGACCATGTGGAAGTGGTCTGATTGGATGTAGAGGTTTAGGGGTCTGAGGTCTAATAGTGGCCTGAGAGAGCCGTCCTTTTTTGGAATCAGAAAGTAGAGTGAATAAACCCCTGTCCCCTGTTAGGGTAAGGGGACTGGTTCTATTGCATTTTTGTGTAGTAGAGAGACAATTTCCTGTTTGAGGAGAGTCAAATGTTCTGTGGACATTGTACTGTGTTTGGGAGGAATGTATGGGGGAGTGGACGTGAGTTCCAGGCAGTAACCATACTGGATAATCTGTCTCACCCACCTGTCTGTGGTGATGGAATTCCAGACAAGTAGGAACTGTGAAAGGCGTCCCCCGACAGGTGTGGAGTGGTCGGGGAAGTGCAGGGAAGTCACTGCTTGGTGGTAGGGGAGTTGCAGGTGTTATTACCCGGCCTCTGCCCTTGTTGTAGTTACCTCTGTAACCTCCCATAAAGTATCCTTTGGAACAGGTGGAGCTAGCCAAGCCCGAAGATGGCCGCCATCTGAGTGAGCTCCTTCGGTCATGAATTAATCCTTAAATAATACTGCATTCCACTGTGCCTCTAGAAGCTAGAAACCCCGAAAAACATAGTCAGAACATCATGCCTGTTTCTCGAACTAAGTTCGGCGAAGAACACTGACCTGAAAGACCAGAGCGGCGCTGCGATTTGTGCAGTGTTGAAGAGGCCCATGACTTACGGTGAGAGGTGTAGCCGCCAGCTAGAGTGAAAGCTAGCTGAGACGCAGAGCACGTAGGCGGCGTGATCGGCCTCTTGACTGCTGAGATCGCTGCAAACTTAGGCCCACGAGAAGTATGGAAGTGGTAGGATCTACGCTCTGTGGACTGTGGAAGGTGAGCACATCGCTCGGGAACAGAATTGGAGCTCCGAGACCGGCGCATACACTCTACCGTTGAGGATACTGCATGGGCGTAATGGCGGGCGGTGCGCGCTGACCCATTCGAAAGCAGGACTGAGAGGCGAGTGGCGGTTCTCCTCCTATGGCAACACTAAGGCACACAGCGTTTCCAATCGAGGCGGCACTGAGGATCGATGCACACAATCGGGGCAGGGTGACGATTGGCAGACTGTGACGCAGGTGGACCTACGGCCTATTAACTATAACTCAGCAGGCGAGTGTGGGCACAAAATCAAGGACGCACGCAGTGAACGCGGGAGGGCAGCGGAGAGGAGCACCCACTACACCCATAGCCACAACTGACCCACTGCTTCCACTGCTGGATAGCCTGTGGCCTTCTTGCACTGTCACGACTTTGGATGTGGCACGTATGAATGTACAGGATGGGGCCTGTAACTGCGCGCTGACCCCGGATCACGAGAGTAAACGTAGTAAGATTACTGAGTGGCTAGAGGGCAGTAGATACTAACTGGCAGGACCGTGAGGTGCATACACTAGGAGACAACCGTGCAAATTGGCCTGAGAGTGCAGTCAGGAGTCAACTGGTGAGCACCCCCCGGATGGACCACCATGGAGAGAGTTGGAGGTGTGTATACAGCAAATCGGACAAGAGAAATGTGGAGTATCAAGTGTTGAGTGGAGAGTAGACAACAGCTGACCTCTGGGTAGTACACAAGACGAACGCACAGTGAAGTTATTTTCCACGAGGCCTAAAGGTAGGGGTTTCACATAACAGGCATGACTCGATCCCAGACCTGGGGGCTGACCCAGAGGACAGTGTGCCCCACCCTGACAGGGAATCCACTGACAGCTACAAAGAAAGAGAGGGAAAAGAAAACAATCTGCATTTTCTGGGGAGTAGATTTCCGGAAGGGTCCAGAGACAACACCCCCCTGCGTACTGCTGTTACAGAACTATGGGAAAACCGGACTAAAACCAACCGAAGTTGCAATAGGAACAACCTAAAAAGGTATCGGCGAAGGGCCAAGCTGCTTCACAAGCCTCACAAGGTGCGGCCGCACCTGCCGGCGCGGAAGCCAAGGGAGATGTGCACACAATGTTCGCAGCGATCCAGACTGCCCTCTCAAATATTGATGGGAAAATCGACCCCCTTACATATAGGGTAGATAGAATGTCGGAGAGGCTGAACAGACACACGGAGCACATAGACATGGTCGATAGAAGAATCTCTGACACTGAAGATATGCAGCAACAAATGGATCAATGACAGGGCAAGATAGACAAAACTCTAAAGGCCCTAATGGCGAGGGCTGAAGACTCAGAAGCTTGGTCCTGCAGAAACAACCTACGCTTTATGTGCATTTCAGAGTCAACAAATACAGGCCAGATGGAAAAGTACAATGAGGGGTTGCTGATGACTTTGATGGGAAGGAATATGTTCTCCGAGGTCTTCATTATCAAAAGAACTCATGGGTCACTAGCCCCGCAACCACCACCAGGAGCCAGGCCAAGGCCTATCATAGCTAGACTTTTGAATTATCTGGACCATGATGCAGCGTTATGCAAGTCTAGAGAACTGGCATTCTGCAGCATGACGGCATCAAGATATATCCTGACTTCACACAACAAGTTCAGGAGGCCCGAAAAAAGTTCCTACCTGTAAAAAAGAAGCTTCACGATCTGTCCATCCCATATGCGAAATATTTACCGGGCACGGTTGCGGATAACGGATGGAGGCAAATCTATTGTGTTTAACGAGCCCAAGGATGCACTCAAGTTTCTTCAGCAGAGACGATCCCAGTCCCTCCAGGAAAGTCGCAGAGAGGGGGCTCAGATGACCAACAGGCCACCTCCGATGTTGAGTGAAAGGATCTTTTATTTGCAAGGACTGAACTGTGAGTGGGACTCAGTTGCACACTACTGGGCTAAGCCATGGTAACGGCCTGCACAGTTATGTGTAAATTTGCTGTTAGTTGAGTGTCATTAAGGTACATTATGTGTTTCAGTTAGCAACGGTTGGAAACTGCATTTGAAAATTATGTAGGGGTTCGAAGGAGCGACGAGTAGGCGCTATATATTAAATACAGGCCACTGGGGTGCATACATTGTAACATCTTTACTAAGTGACCATCCGTGCGATTACATATTGCCGGAACATTTGGCTTGCAGCTCCGGCCACCATGTGTGCACCACGCCAAGTTTGAGTTTCAAAATTGGGATTGAGAAGGGGGGGGGGTTACTTGGTCAATTGGGCAATGTTTTCGCAGCAGGTTGGGGGCTGACGAAGTGGGTGGGGGAGGAGGGGGAGTAAATCTGAAAACCCTGGTCAGCAGGTATGTGTCAGTTGGCATACACATAACATAGCAAGGTCCAATATAGAATTTACTGGCTAGTCCATATTGCAGGCAATGCTGAGTATGGATAATAGGACAGGTTACACTAGACCATTAACATTACTGACCTGGAATGTGAGGGGCCTTAATGACCCACGGAAAGTAAGAAAAGGCATACTTAGATAGGCATATGATAGACGTGGCCTGCTTGCAGGAGACACATCTTACAGATCTCACTGAAAAGCCGATAGAAGCACGTTGGGCCTTGTGCCACATGGCATCATCTTATTCTACGTATGCCAGGGGAGTCTTGATCCTTATTTGTCGGAGCATCCCTTTTACACTTATTAGTTCCCTCAAGGATGATCAGGGGCGCTACGCTATAGTACAGGGTAACTTTGGAGGCACAGCCATCTTTAACAATAGTCACAACATAAGGACCAAACATAGATGAACCACAGTTTTTTGCACAAGTATGGGCCAAACTGTGTGACTTACCACCCACAGCCATATTATGGGGGAGATTTTAATACATGTTTAGATCCTGCCATAGATAGGTCTACAGGTAATGAACAGTATTGAAGACAAGCAGCAAAAGTGCTCAGAGATGGTATGATAGAATACACGATGCTTGGCCTGTGGCGTTTAAGAAATCCAGGGAGGAGTGAGGGCACTTGTACTGTCACGGTGCATAACACATGGTCGAGATTAGATTATGGGATAACTACACAAGACATTAGTACCAGGACAACTCAGATACATCCCATGCCTAAAACACTTTCAGACCATGCACCAGTCAGGCTAGAGCTTGCAATTCCCTCACATACTCCACAACAGTTTACATGGCGGTTAAAGCCAGGAGCACTCCTGGATCAGGTTTTTCATTCAGAGTTACGTCAGGTGGAGGGTAACATGGTGGCAGCGAGGTAAACGGCCGTGGACCGCCGGAAAGGAGATGCAGGCTCAGACTGATCTGCGCCCCCCAGGCCCCGCTCCCTTTATTCGAGAAGTCAGTTTTTGATTATCTTTTCAGATGGCGTGAACATTAGATCTGGAGGCCCCGTGGAAAAAAATAAAAATAAAAATAAAAAGCTTACACTGTGAGAGATCGCCATGGCAGTTCATCCGAGTCTTCCGAGTCTGGGCGGATTGGACACGGCTGCGGTGGTGTCGATGTGGCTGAAGGCTGCGGCAGCAGTACCGTGGCCTCCAGGCGGCGCGTGCACAGTTAGGTAGAGGCAGAATAAGCCTGAGCGCGGCGTTTGTACCACACCTAAGCCATCGGAGGACCGTTCCCTTGCAGATTGAGCGAAGTCAACTCCCCTGGCTGGAGGAAAACAACGGGCAGTATAGGAGGCGGGATTGGGTAAGAGGAGTCCCACCCTCCATGGAGAAAGAGACTTTGAAGCCGGCAGAAGGCAAGAAGCGGAGGGAGTCTTCAGGCTCCCATCCGGATCAGATCACAAGGTACACACTCCACACTCGTGCCCCAGGAACCGTGGATAGCCTTAAGGTGGTAAGTCAAACCCTCAGTTTTTCATCTGTTGAAGGGCATTTAGCTGCAGGCAACCCCCTCACAAAAATCATAAAAGCTGGGAAAGTGAAGAAGAATCAGGGGAAGAGCCTTAGGGGAAGAGGTAAGAAGATCTCACCCCTGTCTGTTAACCAAGATAACCCCCTCCTTAACACCATCGATGCTAGTGTTATTTTCCTCCTGTGCTGATCATTTAAAATTCCCATCGTCATGAGCGTCGAAGGAGTTAAAGGCTTACTACAAGGTACTGTCGCAAGAAATGGCGACTGGGGAAAACAGACTGAGTGGGGAGGATTTGGTTAATCCTGGTAAATCTCTAAATGGTGGAGAGGAACAAAGGAACAAAGAAATTCAAGATGGGGATGTCACGCCTTGTTTCCACATTACAACGCAGAATAGGTTTAATGTTTTACAGGAAAAGGAGCAGACAAGCAGAGTTATTTATTATTATTATTATTTTTTTTATTTTATAAGGCGCACAGCTACCACAAAGGTTTCCCAGCGCCGCTAGACAGGAGAAAGAAAACGCCCAGAGTTGGCTGAAGATTATTGGGTAAACAGCCAAGTTTTTAAATGTTTACGGAAACTGCTGAAAATCGCTTCATCCCTAAGAAATTGGGGGTGCGAGTTCCACAAATAAGGACCCAGGTAAGCAAAAGACCGACCTCCCATATGAGACAGTCTAACCTTAGGGACTAAAAACTTGGCCTGGGTAGAGGAACGGAATGAACGTGCAGGTGTATAGGGATGGACGATGGCCCTTAGATATTGAGGGGCATTGTCAGACTTCACTTTAAACATATAGCTCAGGGTGTTGAACTTTACACGATTCCCAACCCGGAGCCAGTGAAGCTCGCGAAGAGAGCTTGAGACAGAGGTCATTCTTGGGATCTTACAGAGCAACCTGGCCGCTGCATTCTGCAACACTTGTAGTCTGTGTAACACATCCTTATTGGCTCCTAGGGATAGGATGTTGCCATAGTCCAGCCTAGATGTAATAAGAGCTTGGACTACAGTTCTTTTAGTAGAGCTAGGCAACATCCAGAGAATCTTTCTAAGCCATTTCAGGACAGTGAATCAGGTAGATACCGCCTTTACTGTTTGCTGCTTCATTGATAGTTGGTCATCAATGATAATCCCCAAATTGCGAACTTGAGCAGTGGGTTGGGGGCAGATTCCCATTTCAGATGGCCAGTACTGGGGGCCCCAGAGGTCCTTGTTATTTCCCAAGATTAATACCTCGGTTTTGTCATCGTTAAGTTTTAGTGAATTGGCTTTCAATCCATCCAGCAATTTTCTTTAAACCTGTCTGAAGATCAGATGTCTTAGAGGTCCTATCCGCCGACAAAGAAAAGATTATTTGAGTGTCGTCGGCATAGGAAAAGATCGACAACTCTGCTTCTTCAGCTATAGTTGCCAGAGGCTTAACATAACTATTAAACAATAGAGGACTCAAAATAGAGCCCTGAGGAACTCCATAGGGTGACAAATGAGTTTTAGAAACTGCCTCAGAAGAAAAAACCTAGAATGTTCGTTTAATCAAGAAGTCAGTGAGCCAATTGAGAGCTGGACCAGCAACGCCCAATGAGCGCAGGGCTTTCAGTAACACCAAATGAGACACCGTGTCAAAGGCGGCGCTTAAGTCTAATATTAGAAGCGCTGCCGTATCCCCAGCATCCAAAAGGCTAAGTATCTTCTCAGTGACCCCTAGGAGCGCAGTTTCCGTCGAAAAGCCTTCCCGAAAGCCTGATTGGGATGAGTGTAGGAACTTTTGAGCTGCAACAAATTTGGTTAACTGAGTTTTAATATGTTTTTCCAAAATTTTTGAATATACTGAAAGCAGGGAAATTGGACGAAAGTCGTCCAATTACGCCGGATCAGCATTAGCTTTTTTTAAAAGCGGGAGAACCATGGCATGCTTCCACTCCGCTGGAATAATGAATGGAAGCATTAAGTAACTCCATAATAACCTTCAAGACAGATGAATCCAGCTTCTGCATAACCATAACAGGAAGTTGGTCTCCTGGCGAACCCGATTTAAGGCTACCTAAAATTTGCTTAAAAGATATAGCATATAGAGGTGCCCAATTTTCAAGTGAGGAACCAGATTCCACAGACATATACTTCAGCTGTATTCGATGTAATAAGAATTTGGATAGCTGACTGTGGAATATTGGTCTGTTTAACATTCAGAGCCATGTAGATTTTTTTCACTTTTTTGAGGAAAAATTCTGCCAAATCCTCACATTGTATTTCAGTAAGTAAAGGAGGGCTGGGTAGATTGTCAGTACCAGACAGATTTTTTACAACCTTAAACAAGATCTTAGGGCTATTCTGTGCATTGTATATGGTGGTGTTCACATATTCCGCTTTTGCATTGTTACAGGAAGAGTGGTAGGCTCTTATTGCTGTTTTATAAGCAAGTTTAGATTTGCTTGAATAGTCCTTCCTCCAGCATCTTTCAAGCACTTTACATTTACTTTTTTCCTGTTTTAGTTGCTCCGAAAACCAAGGGGCAGGGGGGCGATGATTATTTGTTGTTGTTGTTTTTACTTTATTCGATAAAAATTATCATAAAAGCATGTACATACTAAATTCATAATAATTTTTTGAAAAAATCATTGTACTATACAACATAATGAACAAATCCAACTGACTTTTTACAAAGCATTAAAAATAAATACAGTGACATCATTAAAATTGAATGACCATAAAAACAATGTATCAAAAGGCGGACATAGGGACTACCAGGCTGTTACTTCTTACTAGCAGCTTTGATCTTATTAGCCATGCACAGCCCAGATATTTTGCTACACAACAAACCAGGGTAAGGGAAGAGGTATCAGTTTTAAAAATGCGTAGGGCAACCCAGAAATTCTTAGAGCCAAGTTTTTTATAAACAGGTTTAAGCCATATTTCTAGCGGTCTTGTAACCTGGACACGCGAAGAGGAAGTGGGCGGTAGACTCATTAGGGGCTACGCGTCCAGGACAAGAGGAAGATGGTGGATTACGCCACTTCCAAGCTGCTGTCATTTTATTGAGCGGAAGGGTCCCAATTCTCAAGTTCATGTAGAGCGCCCTGTCCCTTGGAATTTGGATAAAATCAAGATAGGGTTCAAGTTTTCGGACGGGTTTATGTTCCAAAAACCGCCCAGTGAGATTTCCCAAGTTGGCGTTGCGTATCTCATCTTCCTGTACCCACTTCCAATTTAGAGAAGTGTGGCTCAATGGTTAGAGCGGCAGACCCTGATGCAGTAGTCTGGCCGGGACCAGGGTTCAATTCCTGCCTCGGCAGGTCTCGGGCTCAATTTCCTCAAACCTGATAATTCTCGCCTCTGTGCCTATTCTGATCATGCGCCCCACTCTGCACCTCTGGGCAATAGCTTGCTTAATCTCTACAACAACCCCAACAACGCTGAGGATGCCTGACTTCACATTGGGGGTGCCCAGGAGTGGGCTCCTCACAGGGAAAGGCCAGGAAGGGTTCCTTGGCGGTATTCGTACAAGCGCCGAGATGCCTCCGGGTAGTCGTGCGCTATATAAGTGCGTAATTATCCTTATCCTTAATATGCACTTGATGAATATTAAATTTTTTCGTAGAAAGAGGGAGGCAAATATCAATATATTCCTTAAGCCAACAATGAGCGTTTTCTATGTCAGCCAAAGAGACCTGGTTAGCGTCAGGAGCATTCTTAGTTAAAGACTTATTGAGAACTTCAAGATTCACCTTCCCCCAGTTTCTGCCTTTATCTTTGCCACTTATGTCAGGCATGCTAAAGTTAGGCAAAACTTGCTTAAGACTTAAGCTAGTTAGATAGTGGTCTGACCACGTCACAGGAAAACCTGGGGAACAATCAATCTCTAATGGATTGGAAAAAATAGGATCAAGTAAATGCACAGCCCGGTGGGTGGCACCAGAGTTATGGAGTTGAATATTCATAGCTGCTAAGTCTAAAACCAACGTAGAACCGATCCTGCAAGTAGGGTCATCAAGATGCAGATTTAAATTGCCCAAAATAGCAAAGTTGGCAGTATGCAAGAGGTAGGGGCAATCAGATCTGGAAGGGCAGCAGGCCACGGACCAGCCGGCCCAGGGGAACGATAAATCAAGGCCCCTGAAAAGGTAAACTGGGGATTTAGGGTCAATCTACATAAGGCAGCTTCGCAACCAGTACAAACTAGATCTTCAAATTTGCAAGTAAAATGTTTTTTGTAAATAATCGCAATGCCACCACCTAATTTCTCTTTCCTATCCTTCCTCGTTATTATGTAGTTAGCAGCCAAAGCGGTGGCTATATCAGGCCAGAGCTATCATGTAGCTAGGTTTCTGTACGGAACATGGCATCCGGTTGCTCATGCAACAGTAGATAGAAAATATCCGCTTTGTGCTTAGCAAGCGAGCGACAGTTCATATTTAAAAAGTTAAACATCAAAGTACCTACATTATTGGCCATACTAAAAGGATTAGGTAGTTTCTTAGGTATGGATAAAATAGGGGAGACAGCCATAGTACTTTCATTGTCCAAATTTAAGGCATACTGACAGCTAATGCAGCAAGAACCGACGGATTCTGGATGGAATTTCAAACATTCGGGTAGTAGAGGGGGACGCAAGGCCAATGATTGATCACCTGAGTATTTAATAAGAGTTTTGCTAATTTGAGCAGAACTTCTAGCCCCTAGACCTGGCCAGGCGCGGACGGGCGCAGACGGGCTTGCCTTCGGTGCGCCATTGGCGCACCCGCTGCGCGTGTCCGCTGCACGTCCGATCTGTGGCCATTAAATAGTGTAATGGGCGGACGGCGTGCGATGACTAGAGCGCTGACTGTAACCAGCGCGTGGCCCGGGTAAAATGGCCGCCTGGTGCCGAGCGAGCAATCGTAAAATAGAGGGGAAAGATGGAGTATAACACATTCCGATACAACAATAGTTAAAATTAGCAGCAATCGAATTTAAAACGTGTAAGAAAACAGTTCCCCCAATATTTCCCACAGAATTGCAACGTTAGCACAAGTCCCCCAGTATTTCCTACAAGTCAAAACAACTGAATCGCAAAAGACCTGTTAAAGCACTGGGTGTCCGATCTCAGCCCATTAAGTAGTGTAATGGGCGGACGACGTGCGATGACTAGAGCGCTGACTGTAACCAGCACGTGGCCCGGGTAAAATGGCCGCCTGGTGCCGACCAAGTAATCGTAAAAAAGAGGGGAGTGATGGAGTATAACACACTCCGACACAACAATAGTTAAAATTAGCAGCAATTGAATTAAAAAAGTGTAAGAAAACAGTTCCCCCAATATTTCCCACGTAATTGCAACATTAGCACAAGTTCCCCAGTATTTCCCACAAGTCAAAACAACTAAATCGCAAAAGACCTGTCAAAGCATTTGTAAATTGTAAATTTACCCTTGCGCAGCACTGAACTGACTTCCCTTGCCCAGCTACTTAGTTTTTACCCCTTTAGCCCCACTGCAGCCGATTAGGTTTGCTTTCTTAGTGCCCACCATCTTGGGTGAGGAGCAGGCGAGCGGACTAGTGCTCGGCCCCTCCCGCCCTAGCAACTACAAAAGACCCTTAGTCACGGCTGCACCGATTGATAGTGTGCTAAGTGATTGTCCTGAGGCGGAAGCCGGGACTTGTTTGCTCGTATTCATTGCATGTTTGTGTATTTTTAAAACTGCACTGTAATTTTGTTTTTGGCACACACCTTCGTTTTTTAACTAGTGGCATTTGTAAATTGTAAATTTACCCTTGCGCAGCACTGACCTGACTTCCCTTGCCCAGCTACTTGGTCTTTGCCCCTTTAGCCCCACTGCAGCAGATTAGGCGCTGCCTGGGGTTTGCTTTCTTAGCGCCCACCATCTTGGGTGAGGAGAAGGCGAGCAGACTAGGGCTCGGCCTCTCCCGCCCCAGCAACTACAAAATGGTCGCCTCTCATAGGGAGCGCAGCGGACGTGCGCAGAGGGTGCGCCGGCAGCGCGCCAAAGGCAAGCCCGTCTGCGCCCGTCCGAGCCAGGCCGGGCCCAGGGGCCAGGGACGATGGGCGATTCCTCTCCTACCCTGCTAACACCCTCAGACAGCTACAGCTTTCATACCCGCCGCCTTCCCCTGGCACAGTGAGGCGGAAATAATGCCGCTGGCCTCGCTCGCAGGGCGCTCAATTCTCCCAGCAGCAGCAAGTATACTGCGGTGCCGGTAAGGAGTGAGACATCCGTTCGCGCGATGTACCTGAACACACGTTCCCTGGTTAAGCATCAATCTGATGTCTTCATCCTCCTCACCAATGAAAAACCCGATATATTAATAATTACAGATACATCTATTGAAGGGTAAAAGAGCTTATACCTTTCACAGTAAGACGTATCATTCTTTGTCCCGGATAGATTATATATTGGTGATAGAGAATGGGCAGGGAAAATAAAGGACTGCGCTCAGTGCATGCTTTTTCCATCCCTCAGTACCCCAAGAACACCACCCGACAAAAAAATCCAGCTGCGCAACACCCCCCTGACCCAGACTGCCACTTGCCTGGAACCGATACCCGGTAACAGGGTCACGGTGGTCTCGTCCAGAGCGCCTTCCCGAAGGGAGTCTTCTTTCTCTTCGCCCTGGGTCTTCTATCCTCCTTCTGCAACCGCCGGCTCCTCCCTGTCAGTCCTGCTCACTCCTCCTCCGGTCATCTTGGCGTTGTCTCTTCTCCTCTGAAACGCCTCCGGTGCTGTTTCCTTCGCCTCCCTGGGCTCGCTGCCCTCCACTGTTTTCGCATCCTCGCTGCACACACCGCCCTCCTGCTCCGCCTCTCTGTGTGTCATCTCTCCTTCCTGTGCGTGGCTTGTGCTTCCGGCCGGTAGGGATGCGTCCTCGGTGGTGTCCCGGTGGTATCCGGGTACCGCCCTGGCTGCCGCCGCCCTGTCACAGTGTTACTGGAGCCTTTGGTATGGGCTTGGGCGGGGCAGGGATCTCGGTACTCACGGTCCGCTGAGCTGAGGTGACTTCGTCTTCGGCGTCGGAGTCATCTGTGGAGACTGAGACCGGTTCCTCCTGGGCTTCTTCCAGAAGGCTGTCGGGCCTGGATGGAAGATGTCCGGAATGAAGCTGCTTCCTCTGGACAATTTGTGGTGTTGAGCCCGACGATCATGAATGGTCTTCTTAGACTTGCAAGATAGACAAGCCTCACAGGTATCCTCTTAATGCTCCAGAGAGAGGCAGAGATTAGACACTGGGTGTAGGTCCAAGTGTGGGAATTTAGCACCACACTGGGAACATTTCTTGAAGGGAGTCCGTTCCATCTACTTCCGTCGGACTCGGCGCGGGTAGGTCCAGCGGCCCGCGTCAAAGTTTATCAAAGTTTTTTCGATTGTAGAAGATGCGCGTCGAGAAAGGGAAACGCGATCAAGACAATACCGTTGAGTGGTAGGTGATTGCGTGCCGAAGGGGGTTTCCATAACGACACCAGCCCAGAGAGCAGCAAGTCACATTCGAACCCGATGGCGGAAAAAAACAATCTGGGGATGGAGCTGATGCCCATGCGCACTGTCACCATAAGGAGGAGTCACCTATCTTGTGACTAACAAAGACTTCTTCGACAAAAACAAACTGCAAACATCCGAGCCCAACACCAGATGGCGAGCTATGCTAAAGTATACAATCTACAGCACATATACCTTGAACAATAGTATTAAGCTATGTCCTTTTTTATTGCTTGAGGGTGCAAATTCATGCTTTCTACTAAAGGCACTCTAGAAAGAATTAAATCATAGTTAGAATAGAAATATCCAAAATGTTTGCATCTATATACAAGTAAAATCAGTATTCTGCATGTAATTCCATATGATAATAGCATTTGCTAATATGTGACTGATGCTGATGGAGGGAAATTTATTTATTTGTATTTATTTATTTTATTTTAGCGATTTGTAGAGTGCACAAATTCCCTCGGGTGTCTCGGCGCTGTAGACTTGGTTGAGGATGGGGCTGAAGATGAACTGTCTATTGATTGAAAAGCCAAGTCTTGATCTGCTTCCTGAATGCAAGTAGGGTTGGACATGTTTTGATATGTTGAGGCAAGGTGTTCCACAGTTTAGCGGTGGCAACTGTGAATCTTCTGCCACCCCAGGCTACTTTCTTGGTGCGGGGGATCGGCAGAAGGTTGGCTGTTGAGGAACGGAGGGTTCTGCTGGGGGTGTATCCACTTAAGGCTTTTCTCAGAAAGTCTGGTCGGCTGTTGTGGAGGGCCTTAAAGGCCAGACAGAGGGCCTTGAATTTAATCCGGCTTGTAATCAGTAGCCAGTGGAGACTTCGTACTATTGCTGAGATTGGGTGGTACTTGGGGGTGCCTGTTATCAGTCTTGCGGCTGCGTTCTGCACCATCTGGAGTCTATTAGTGACCATTTTCTGGGCGTTCATTAGCTGGCCATTACAATAATAATAATTTTGGACATGTCTAATGTGTTGATGAGGGTTTTCCCAGCGTTAGGTGGAAGGAAGGATAAGAGTTTTTTGATTATTTTTAAAGTATAAAAGGAGGATGAGACAATTGCATTGATGAATGGGGTGAAATTCAGTTTGTCATCGAATAAAACACCTAGGTTTCTGACCTTATATACTGGGGAAGGTGGTGGGCCTAGTTCAGTGGGCCAACAGACGGGGGACCATGCCGGATGGAGTTTGCCGAGTTTAACTTTAGGCAATTTTGAGCCATCCAGGTGCTAATGGCAATCATGCCAGATTGGAATGTGGCAGCAATTTCTCCTCCATTTTTATGGATTGCTAGAACCAATTGTGTGTCATCGGGGTAGGTAGTGAGACTCATCCCATGGGTTTTGATGACCTTGGCCAGGTCCGACACATAGATGTTAAAGAGTGTCGGACTCAAGGAGGATCATTGTGGCACACCACATGGGAGAGTAAAAGGGGGGGACTTGTAGGTGCCGAGGCTCACTAGTTGTGTGCGGTTAGCGAGGAATGAGGTCAATCATTGTTTGGCCTTATGTTTGATGCCTATGTTCGAGACACGGTCGATCAGTGTAGAATGATCAACCGTGTCAAAGGCTGCTGACAAATCCAAGAGTACTAGCACTGCCGTGCCCTCTTGATCTAAGATGGATCTAATTTCATATGCAGCTTTGATGAGGGCTGTTTCCGTGCCATGGCCTTTCCGGAAACCGAATTGAGTGTCGTCCAGAAGGTTATTGTCTGGCGCGTTTGCAGAGGGGGAAGTAATTTCCTTTGTATACTGGGGGTCCCTGGGGGCCAACTAGCTCACCAGGTACCTTTCATAAGCACCACGGAGCTGCTTTGCAGAGTGTTGTAAAAAGGGATGTGGCCTCATTACACCTCTCTGCAATGCAGCTCCCTGGCGCATACTGGAGGTTCCTGGTGGGCTAGTTGGCCCCCCGGGCCCCCCAATATTCAAAGGGAATTCGTTCCCCCTCTGTAACCGCGCCAGGGGGTTGTGTTGCAGAGAGGTGTAAAAAGGGGTGTGGCCTCATTACACCTCTCTGCAATGCAGCTCCCTGGCGCATACTGGAGGTTCCTGGTGGGCTAGTTGGCCCCAAGGGACCCCCAATATGCAAGGGGAATTAGTTCCCCATCTGTAAACGGGCCAGGGGGCTGCGTTGCAGAGAGGTGTAAAATGGGGCGGGCCTCATTACACCTCTGTGCAAGGCAGCCACCTGGCGCATACTGGAGGTTCCTGGTGGGCTAGTTGGCCCCCAGGGACCCCCAGTATGCAAGGGGAATTAGTTAAAAAGCTTACACTGCGAGAGATCGCCATGGCAGTTCATCCGAGTCTTCCGAGTCTGGGCGGATTGGACACGGCTGCGGTGGTGTCGATGTGGCTGAAGGCTGCGGCGGCAGTACAGCGGTTCCGTGCGGCGCGTGCACAGAGAGGCAGAGGCGGAATAAGCCTGAGCGCGGCGTTTGTACCACACCTAAGCCATCGGAGGACCGTTCCCTTGCAGATTGAGCGAAGTCAACTCACCTGGCTGGAGGAAAACAACAGGCAGTATAGGAGGCGGGATTGGGTAAGAGGAGTCCCACCCTCCATGGAGAAAGAGACTTTGAAGCCGGCAGAAGGCAAGAAGCGGAGGGAGTCTTCAGGCTCCCATCCGGATCAGATCACAAGGTACACACTCCACACTCGTGCCCCAGGAACTGTGGATAGCCTTAAGGTGGTAAGTCAAACCCTCAGTTTTTCATCTGTTGAAGGGCATTTAGCTGCAGGCAACCCCCTCACAAAAATCATAAAAGCTGGGAAAGTGAAGAAGAATCAGGGGAAGAGCCTTAGGGGCAGAGGTAAGAAGATCTCACCCCTGTCTGTTAACCAAGATAACCCCCTCCTTAAAGGCTTACTACAAGGTACTGTTGCAAGAAATGGCGACTGGGGAAAACAGACAAAGTGGGGAGGATTTGGTTAATCCTGGTAAATCTCTAAATGGTGGAGTGGAACAAAGGAACAAAGAAATTCAAGATGGGGATGTCACGCCTTGTTTCCACATTACAACGCAGAATAGGTTTAATGTTTTACAGGAAAAGGAGCAGACAAGCAGAGTTATTTATTATTATTATTTTTTATTTTATTTTATAAGGCGCACAGCTACCAAAAAGGTTTCCCAGCGCCGCTAGACAGGAGAAAGAAAACACCCAGAGTTGGCTGAAGATTATTGGGTAAACAGCCAAGTTTTTAAATGTTTACGGAAACTTCTTAAAATCGCTTCATTCCTAAGAAATTGGGGGAGCGAGTTCCACAAATAAGGACCCAGGTAAGCAAAAGACCGACCTCCCATACGAGACAGTCTAACCTTAGGGACTAAAAACTTGGCCTGGGTAGAGGAACGGAATGAACGTGCAGGTGTATAGGGATGGACGATGGCCCTTAGATATTGAGGGGTATTGTCAGACTTCACTTTAAACATATAGCTCAGGGTGTTGAACTTTACACAATTCCCAACCCGGAGCCAGTGAAGCTTGCGAAGAGAGCTTGAGACAGAGGTCATTCTTGGGATCTTACAGAGCAACCTGGCCGCTGCATTCTGCACCACTTGCAGTCTGTGTAACACATCCTTATTGGCTCCTAGGGATAGGATGTTGCCATAGTCCAGCCTAGATGTAATAAGTTTCGTTTGTGATAACTTTATTTCGGTCGACGACCATAAAAGCACAGGCAAACTATGTACATACAATAAAATACATAAATAATTAAGAACCAGCGGTTAAAACATTATCATACAATCAGTTATCAAACGAAAAATGGCCATCATTATAATTAGTCACAATTAATCAAAGTGGACCTTCTGCGCCACATGCCGTACAAAAAGCGGGAGACCGAGAACACAATGAGGGGGGATGTATCATATTTTAAAATTCTAATGGCTTGAGCACAATGTTTTAGTCCCAGATTTCTACATAGTGGTACCAGCCAAGCTCTCCGGATTGCGCTATAAGCAGGGCAAAAAATCAAAACATGGGCAATGTCTTCTTTGCTATTATTGCAGACAGGGCAGATTCCCTCCTCTTGAACTGCCCATTTGCAGGTCAGTGTCCCAAGTGGCAGGCAACCATGCCTTAATTGTGTATATAGTTTTCTTGCAGGGGGAGGTTATATTTGGTCCAGAAATTCCTCCCTCCTGGGCACGAGTTTTACCTGCAAAAATTCCGAAGACAACCTGCCCATACTTGGCGAACGGTGCAGCAGACTTAGGTTGTAGTGCCTCAGAGAGGCCAGCAGCACAGTTCTCCACACCACTGGACAACTCTCCGCCGGGGTCTCCCATATTTGGGGCATTCCTATTCGATAGGCAATAGTTTTAATGTGGAGCAGACAGGGTTTTTTCTTACTCTTCAACGACCCCCAGACAGCAGCGAACTCAGCTCTGTAATCTGCAAGCTCAGGTACTGTCCAGAGCATTCTCCAGTACAGGAGGGGTCGGGCCGCTAATAGTTCAGAGATGGGCTCCACACCTAGGTCAAATCACAAGGGTATGAGCGGGGTGCTTTGGGGTAGACCAATCAGATTCCTCATAAAAGCCCGTTCAACCCTGAGAAGGCTTGCTGTACTTGAATGTTCCCAAAGTTCTGCACCGTAAGTTACAGCAGGTCTAGCTTGAACACTGTAGATTTCAAGCGCTGGGGAGACTGGCTTAAATTGCGTTGTCCGCTGGAACTTAACTATGCCCCCTAGACCCCTAGAATCTGTGAGAGCTTTAGGGTAGATTTGGCTACCTGAGGGCCCCAACCAAAGTCCTCAGTCAAAGTGACCCCCAGGTATACAAAGATTCTCACCCTTTCGAGCGGGGTGCCGTTTAATGTAGGGCTAGGGCGAGTGCGTTTCGGGGGACCGAAGATCATAAATTTCGTTTTCTCTAAATTAATCTCGAGTCCCCACAAGGCCCAGAATGAGACAAAACCGTCCAGAACCCGCTGGATGCCTGTTGATGTTCGCAACAACAATACGGTGTCGTCTGCGAACATCAGAGCAGGCACCCGACCTGACGCCAACCAAGGGGCATCGCTATCCCTGACTCTATCTAGTTCCCCCACCAGGCCATTTATATAGAGACTAAAGAGCGTAGGAGCCAGGGCGCAGCCCTGGCGTACGCCTCTAGTTACAGGGAAACGTGCAGATAGTTCCCCGTTCTTCCCGCACATCACCCGGGCGTAGTTCCCTGCATGAAACCGCTTCAAGTCCTCCAATAGATAGGGAGGAAGGCCAAGGTCTTTTAAGACCCTCCATAAACTCTCCCTCGGCACACGGTCGAAAGCGGCCCGCAGGTCTACGAAGACCAGGTAGAGGCTGCCACCCTCGACACTTACGGTCTTCCAAAAAAGGACCTGCAGCCTAAAGAGTTGGTCCATGGTCTAGATCCCTGATCTAAAGCCGGCCTGAAGGGTAGTCATTACTTCATGCTCCTCCGCCCATCCCAGTATTCTATCCAGGAGTATCCGGCCTATCAGTTTCTGGGTAGTGTCCAAGAGACTGACAGGTCTATAATTTGACGGCTCCAGAGGGCACCCCTTCTTGAAAATGGGGACGATCTCGGCCCCCGCGCAGGTGTCAGGAATCTTTGCCCCCAGTAGGACCGCATTAAACAATACGGTTAGGTACGGAGCCCAGATCTTTGGCTGAGAACGGAAAAGGTCACCCGGTACCCTATCGAGGCCTGGTGCTTTGTTAGGGAGTTGTCTAATGATTGCAGTCTCCACCTCCTTTGCTGAGATACTCTCACCACTTCTCGGGGCCATCCTCGCCTCGGTGTCCCTATGGTCTATCTGGTGTCCCATGCCCGAGGCCCCCCGCAGTCGACACTCGTGCGGGGGGTCTTGGGCAGGAGAGACCCAAGAGGGACCTTCTAACTCTAGCATCCCAGACCTATCTAAATGGTCACTGTAGCCGGTCACTGGGCTAGTGTAGAGTGCAGAGAAATGCGCCTCCCACACTGAGGGGGGGATATTTGGTAGAGAGGCCCCCCCACCATCATTTGCACCAGAATTTACTAATGCCCAGAATAGTTTGGCATCTTTTGTCACAAGGGCACCTCTGAGTTCTTCCCACCTGGCTTCTTCCCACTCTCTTTTGCCCCTGGTCAGCTCCTTTTTGTAAATCAGTCTAGCTGCCCTAATGTTCTCTCTATCTTTTGCCTTAATTGCCGCAAGGAGCTCCTTTTTTGAGTCCCTGCATGCATCATTAAACCAGGGGTGAGTTTTTGGAACATGCTTCTTAATTCTACTTATGGGGTAAAACACATCCCCTAGTACCTTAACTAGCTGTTTATGCGCATCTAGTGCCTGCTGCCAGCCAGGCGAGTCACCCATCTGCGCTATAAAAGGGATAGCGAGTTGGTAGATTTTGGCAAGCTTCGAGGTTGAATCTACAAGGTGGGGCCACTTAACCCTCCTTCTGTTATTGGTCAGCGTGAGGGGAAGTGTCATCGTGGCAGGTATGTGGTATGGGGTGGTCAATCCAAATGACCCTGGTTTAAAAGTTACTACCAGGGCATTATGACCCTAAATTCTTTAAGCTCATCCCAGTTTTTAGCATCCACCATTAGGTAGTCAATGATGGTTGTTTTGTTTGCCCGATTAAAAGTTGCCATTGCTGGGCGGTCAGGGTCCAGTCTCCCATTGCACGCCTGCAGGGATGTCGCAAGGAAGAAACATTTTATTTGGAGCACAAGGGGTGTCTATGCCCTGACGGGGGCAATATTCGGGTCCGGGATATGCCATAGTGCATCTACCTCGTCTTGGTCACCCAGTTCTAGACTACCCAGAGGTTCAAATTGGCAGTTAAAATCCCCTCCGAGATTATTGAGATAAAGGGGTCTAGCCCTTGAATGAAGGAATTCAGGGCTCTAAATGTAGCTGATTCCTGGCCATTCCTAGATGGCCTAGAGTAGGTGTTTATTATTGCTACTAGGGGTTGGCTTGGGGGTTCTATTAAGACACACTGGATGTCCGGGGAATTTGTTTGAATTTTGGTTGCTTGGATTCCCAGGTGAGTTCCTATCCAAATTGATAGCCCGCCCGATGGGCGCCCTCTGCCTGTGGATACTGCCAAGATATCAAACGTTGCAAAGGTCGCACTCGAGCTCTCTTCTAGTGCCCAGGTCTCTTGCATCAGGCAGATGCCATATGCTGCCATAAAGGTGGCCCACTCGGGAGTAAGCAGCTTGTTTTTTAGCCCGGCTATATTCCAGGAGACCAATTTTAGGCATCCTTCTTCTGAGCTTTCTGACCCTTCGACTTCCCTAATCCCCCTATTGTTAATCCTTTCCCTTACTATGTTGACAGCTTTTGGAACCTCCCTCAGCATTTGTGGCAGAATATTTTCCTCTGGTGCCCCTGAGCTTCTGTGTACTACATTTGTGGCTTCTGAGGGTGACATTCCTCCTTGACTAAGTCAGTCTACATCTTCCAGAACACTGAACCTATTCCAGTGTGGCTGTATCGGGAGTAGTGAACCGTAGGAAGACATGCCCTCCCTAAATACCCCCCCATTTAAAGTTCTATGTGATGTGGGAAACCCCCCCCTGTTATTGTGTGTGAATCTTGAGCGACATGGTTCCAGGCTAGGAGTGTGGTAAAAATACGAGAGGTGCAGAGGACATATTTGCGTGTCTGAGCTATAGTGCGGGGCATTACAAATATACCCTACAGCAGAGACATCCCTAAAATTCAGAATTATCACGTCACCAGCTACTGTCTTTGGGCTCCTCCCAATCCAGCCCACTCTTCTGGCTGACAGGATTTCCCCTGAGACATTCCCCGGGAGGGGTCTATTTACACTAAGCCACTGGATGCACTTGTTTTTCAGCTCAGTCTCCCTTTCTCTTTTCCCCTCAGTTAATGGAGGAACTCCTACGAGTGCCACCACATAGGATTGGGCTTCGGGGGGGTAAGTTAATTGTTGGTGGCTGTCGAGAAAAGGTTCTTGATGTTTGGCTTTGTTTCGGTGGTGAGCTAGTGTTGTTAATCCCCTTATCGCCCTCTTTTGTCTTTGGCATATCTTTCGCTATGGCATTTGCCAAGTTTCCTGCTGCTTGGCAGATCTGCTTCTGAGCGTTGGTCCTTGGCAGGTGTTGTGGTGGAACGTGCGTGGGCTTTTGGGAAGTTGGTGTAGCTACAACATTAACAGTCTGTACTAGGGGGTTTTTTGCTTTCCACTACTCTAGTTCTTGGGACACTTTGAGATGGGGTATCAATAACATGGGGTACAGAGTTTCTCACTAGTTTGGCTGGCTCAATTATCCCTCCCCCCTTTGTATTTGTAGCAGCAATGAGTTTATCAAGTTTTGAAACCAGAGGCTTAAGTTGGGCAACAATAGTCCGCTCCAAGGATGCTTGTAAATCGGCAACCATGTTTGTGACCCAGCATGGTATTCCTAGCGTTGGGCCAGTTGTACTGGTAGTTGGTGTCACCAGGTCATGGTTTGCCAATTTATTGTTACCCAGTTTATTTAGGATATTTCCTTTCTTTTTCCTCATGCATGGTTTACGTAATGCTGTCCTTTTCTCCGGTGAAGGGGGAGACAGGGTAATTGGGTGCTCCTGCACGTCTATAGAAGTCTCAACGGGCATCTGACTGCAGGGCAAGTCTACATATGATGGGGCCAAAAATGAGCTAGTGTCCAAGACATCAGTCGTGGTAGCTGAGATGTCTCTTCCCGGGTTTTGCATACCTAGTGTTGGGGTTATCGATAGCCTCCTCTCAGTGTTCTCGATAGCATTAACCATAACACCGATAGTCTGTTGCAGCATCTTATCAATAGCAGTCAAAGTTGGTAGGGGTTGTGATTCGGCTGCCAACAGCTTGGTGTGTGATCGTGTCGCGGGGGTTATAGTTTTATTTCCCCGTTTGTTCATTTTGGAAGAGGGATGTTTCAAGGTCAGTAGCTGGTAGAATATATCTAATGATCAGACGGCCCACCTCAGGGTCTCCCACTACGTTGCAAGGGCACTATATACATCAAAGAGCTTTAATCCAAATGGAAACAGTACATTTGTAAACTTCAATGGATGAAAGGGGGGTGGCCTGTCCCGTCCACTTCCGTCCACGGATGGCCACAGATGGCCCGCCCTTTGCCCGGCCTTCGCCCGCAGCCGCGTCCCGCGCCGCGGGAGGCTCTGCGTCCTTTTAAGCACCTCCTGGTGCTGCAAGTTGATGTTGATCAGCTGCGGCCCCTTAGGTGCGCCGGGAATGCTGGGAAATGTAGTTTGAGACCAGCCGCGTCACCACCAGTGGTCCGGTCTCCCCAGTTCTGCTGCTGCTGCCAAAATGCCCAGGGTAAAGCCTGTCCTGGAAAGCGTCCTGCTGCAAAAGTCGGTAAGGCAAAGTTATTGATGTCCCGCGCCGCGGGAGGCTCTGCGTCCTTTTAAGCGCCTCCCAGCGCTGCGAGTTGATGTTGACGTTGACCAGCTGCGGCCCCTTAGGTGCGCCGGGATTGCTGGGAAATGTAGTTTGAGACCGGCCGCGTCACCACCAGCGGTCCGGTCTCCCCAGTTCTGCTGCTGCTGCCAAAATGCCCTGGGTAAAGCCTGTCCCGGAAAGCGTCCTGCTGCAGAAGTCGGTAAGGCAAAGTTATTGATGTCTCGTGCCGCGGGAGGCTCTGCGTCCTTTTAAGCTCCTCCTGGCGCTGCGAGCTTATGTTGCCCAGCTGCGGCCCCTTAGGTGCGCCTGGAATGCTGGGAAATGTAGTTTGAGACCGGCCGCGTCACCACCAGCGGTCGGGTCTCCCCAGTTCTGCTGCTGCTGCCAAAATGCCCAGGGTAAAGCCTGTCCCGGAAAGCGTCCTGCTGCAGAAGTCGGTAAGGCAAAGTTATTGATGTCCCGCGCCGCGGGAGGCTCTGCGTCCTTTTAAGCGCCTCCTGGCGCTGCGAGTTGATGTTGACCAGCTGCGGCCCCTTAGGTGCGCCGGGAATGCTGGGAAATGTAGTTTGAGACCAGCGGCGTCACCACCAGCGGTCCGGTCTCCCCAGTTCTGCTGCTGCTGCCAAAATGCCCAGGGTAAAGCCTGTCCCGGAAAGCGTCCTGCTGCAGAAGTCGGTAAGGCAAAGTTATTGATGTCCCGCGCAGCGGGAGGCTCTGCGTCCTTTTAAGCGCCTTCTGGCGCTGCGAGTTGATGTCGACCAGCTGCGGCCCCTTAGGTGCGTCGGGAATGCTGGGAAATGTAGTTTGACACCGGCTGCGTCACCACCAGCGGTCCGGTCTCCCCAGTTCTGCTGCTGCTGCCAAAATGCCCTGGGTAAAGCCTGTCCCGGAAAGCGTCCTGCTGCAGAAGTCGATAAGGCAAAGTTATTGATGTCCCGCGCCGCGGGAGGCTCTGCGTCCTTTTAAGCGCCTCCTGGCGCTGCGAGTTGATGTTGACCAGCTGCGGCCCCTTAGGTGCGTCGGGAATGCTGGGAAATGTAGTTTGAGACCGGCTGCGTCACCACCAGCGGTCCGGTCTCCCCAGTTCTGCTGCTGCTGCCAAAATGCCCTGGGTAAAGCCTGTCCCGGAAAGCGTCCTGCTGCAGAAGTCGGTAAGGCAAAGTTATTGATGTCCCGCGCAGCGGGAGGCTCTGCGTCCTTTTAAGCGCCTTCTGGCGCTGCGAGTTGATGTTGACCAGCTGCGGCCCCTTAGGTGCGTCGGGAATGCTGGGAAATGTAGTTTGAGACCGGCTGGGTCACCACCAGCGGTCCGGTCTCCCCAGTTCTGCTGCTGCTGCCAAAATGCCCTGGGTAAAGCCTGTCCCGGAAAGCATCCTGCTGCAGAAGTCGATAAGGCAAAGTTATTGATGTCCCACGCCGCGGGAGGCTCTGCGTCCTTTTAAGCGCCTCCTGGCGCTGCGAGTTGATGTTGACCAGCTGCGGCCCCTTAGGTGCGTCGGGAATGCTGGGAAATGTAGTTTGAGACCGGCTGCGTCACCACCAGCGGTCCGGTCTCCCCAGTTCTGCTGCTGCTGCCAAAATGCCCTGGGTAAAGCCTGTCCCGGAAAGCGTCCTGCTGCAGAAGTCGGTAAGGCAAAGTTATTGATGTCCCACGCAGCGGGAGGCTCTGCGTCCTTTTAAGCGCCTTCTGGCGCTGCGAGTTGATGTTGACCAGCTGCGGCCCCTTAGGTGCGTCGGGAATGCTGGGAAATGTAGTTTGAGACCGGCTGCGTCACCACCAGCGGTCCGGTCTCCCCAGTTCTGCTGCTGCTGCCAAAATGCCCTGGGTAAAGCCTGTCCCGGAAAGCGTCCTGCTGCAGAAGTCGGTAAGGCAAAGTTATTGATGTCCCGCTCAGCGGGAGGCTCTGCGTCCTTTTAAGCGCCTCCTGGCGCTGCGAGTTGATGTTGACCAGCTGCGGCCCCTTAGGTGCGCCAGGATTACTGGGAAATGTAGTTTGAGACCGGCCGCGTCACCACCAGCGGTCCGGTCTCCCCAAATCTGCTGCTGCTGCCAAAATGCCCTGGGTAAAGCCTGTCCCGGAAAGCGTCCTGCTGCAGAAGTCGGTAAGGCAAAGTTATTGATGTCCCGTGCCGCGGGAGGCTCTGCGTCCTTTTAAGCACCTCCTGGCGCTGCGAGTTGATGTTGACCAGCTGCGGCCCCTTAGGTGCACCAGGAATGCTGGGAAATGTAGTTTGAGACCGGCCGCGTCACCACCAGCGGTCCGGTCTCCCCAGTTCTGCTGCTGCTGCCAAAATGCCCAGGGTAAAGCCTGTCCCGGAAAGCGTCCTGCTGCAGAAGCCGGTAAGGCAAGGTTATTGATGTCCCACGCCGCCGGAGGCTCTGCGTCCTTTTAAGCGCCTCCTGGCGCTGCGAGTTGATGTTGACCAGCTGCGGGCCCTTAGGTGCGCCGGGAATGCTGGGAAATGTAGTTTGAGACCGTCCGCGTCACCACCAGCGGTCCGGTCTCCCCAGTTCTGCTGCTGCTGCCAAAATGCCCAGGGTAAAGCCTGTCCCGGAAAGCGTCCTGCTGCAGAAGTCGGTAAGGCAAAGTTATTGATGTCCCGCGCAGCGGGAGGCTCTGCGTCCTTTTAAGCACCTCCTGGCGCTGCGAGTTGATGTTGACCAGCTGCGGCCCCTTAAGTGCGCCGGGAATGCTGGGAAATGTAGTTTGAGACCGGCTGCGTCACAACCAGCGGTCCGGTCTCCCCAGTTCTGCTGCTGCTGCCAAAATGCCCAGGGTAAAGCCTGTCCCGGAAAGCGTCCTGCTGCAGAAGTCGGTAAGGCAAAGTTATTGATGTCCCGCGCCGTGGGAGGCTCTGCGTCCTTTTTAGCGCCTCCTGGCGCTGCAAGTTGATGTTGACCAGCTGCGGGCCATTAGGTGCACCGGGAATGCTGGGAAATGTAGTTTGAGACCGGCCGCGTCACCACCAGCGGTCCGGTCTCCCCAGTTCTGCTGCTGCTGCCAAAATGCCCAGGGTAAAGCCTGTCCCGGAAAGCGTCCTGCTGCAGAAGTTGATAAGGCAAAGTTATTGATGTCCCGCGCCGCGGGAGGCTCTGCGTCCTTTTAAGCGCCTCCTGGCGCTGCGAGTTGATGTTGACCAGCTGCGGCCCCTTAGGTGCGCCGGGAATGCTGGGAAATGTAGTTTGAGACCGGCTGCGTCACAACCAGCGGTCCGGTCTCCCCAGTTCTGCTGCTGCTGCCAAAATGCCCAGGGTAAAGCCTGTCCCGGAAAACGTCCTGCTGCAGAAGTCGGTAAGGCAAAGTTATTGATGTCCCGCGCCGCGGGAGGCTCTGCGTCCTTTTAAGCGCCTCCTGGCGCTGCAAGTTAATGTTGACCAGCTGCGGGCCATTAGGTGCACCGGGAATGCTGGGAAATGTAGTTTGAGACCGGCCGCGTCACCACCAGCGGTCCGGTCTCCCCAGTTCTGCTGCTGCTGCCAAAATGCCCAGGGTAAAGCCTGTCCCGGAAAGCGTCCTGCTGCAGAAGTCGGTAAGGCAAAGTTATTGATGTCCCGCGGGAGGCTCTGCGTCCTTTTAAGCGCCTCCTGGCGCTGCGAGTTGATGTTGACCAGCTGCGGCCCCTTAGGTGCACCAGGAATGCTGGGAAATGTAGTTTGAGACCGGCCGCGTCACCACCAGCGGTCCGGTCTCCCCAGTTCTGCTGCTGCTGCCAAAATGCCCAGGGTAAAGCCTGTCCCGGAAAGCGTCCTGCTGCAGAAGTCGGTAAGGCAAAGTTATTGATGTAATAAGAGCTTGGACTACAGTTCTTTTTGTAGAGCTAGGCAACATCCAGAGTATCTTTCTAAGCCATTTCAGGACAGTGAAGCAGGTAGATACCACCTTTACTGTTTGCTGCTTCATTGATAGTTGGTCATCAATGATAATCCCCAAATTACGAACTTGAGCAGTGGGTTGGGGGCAGATTCCCTTTTCAGGTGGCCAGTACTGTGGGCCCCAGAGGTCCTTGTTATTTCCCAAGATTAATACCTCGGTTTTGTCACCGTTAAGTTTTAGTGAATTGGCTTTCATCCATCCAGCAATTTTCCTTAAACCTGTCTGAAGATCAGATGTCTTAGAGGTCCTATCCGCCGACAAAGAAAAGATTATTTGAGTGTCGTTGGCATAGGAAAAGATCGACAACTCTGCTTCTTCAGCTATAGTTGCCAGAGGCTTAACATAAATATTAAACAATAGAGGACTCAAAATAGAGCCCTGAGGAACTCCATAGGGTGACAAATGAGTTTTAGAAACTGCCTCAGAAGAAAAAACCTGGAATATGCGTTTAGTCAAGAAGTCAGTGAGCCAATTGAGAGCTGGACCAGCAACGCCCAATGAGCGCAGGGCTTTCAGTAACACCAAATAAGTCACCGTGTCAAAGGCGGCGCTTAAGTCTAATATTAGAAGCGCTGCCGTATCCCCAGCATCCAAAAGGCTAAGTATCTTCTCAGTGACCCCTAGGAGCGCAGTTTCCGTCAAAAAGCCTTCCCGAAAGCCTGATTGAGATGGATGTAGGAACTTTTGAGCTGCAACAAATTGGGTTAACTGAGTGTTAATATGTTTTTCCAAAATTTTTGAATATACTGAAAGCAGGGAAATTGGACGAAAGTCGTCCAATTACGCCGGATCAGCATTTGCTTTTTTTAAAAGCGGGAGAACCATGACATGCTTCCACTCTGCTGGAATAATGAACTCCATAATAACCTTCAAGACAGATGAATCCAGCTTCTGCATAACCTTAACAGGAAGTTGGTCTCCTGGCGAACCCGATTTAAGGCTACCTAAAATTTGCTTAAAAGATACAGCATCTAGAGGTGCCCAATTTTCAAGTGAGGAACCAGATTCCACAGACATATCCTTCAGCTGTATTCGATGTAATAGGAATTTGGATAGCTGACTGTGGAATATTGGTCTGTTTAACATTCAGAGCCATGTAGATTTTTTTCACTTTTCCGAGGAAAAATTCTGCCAAATCCTCACATTGTATTTCAGTAAGTAAAGGAGGGCTGGGTAGATTGTCAGTACTAGACAGATTTTTTACAACCTTAAACAAGGTCTTAGGACTATTCTGTGCATTGTATATGGTGGTGTTCACATATTCCGCTTTTGCATTGTTACAGGAAGAGTGGAAGGCTCTTATTGCCGTTTTATAAGCGAGTTTAGATTTGCTTGAATAGTCCTTCCTCCAGCATCTTTCAAGCACTTTACATTTACTTTTTTCCTGTTTTAGTTGCTCCGAAAACCAAGGGGCAGGGGGGCGATGATTATTTGTTGTTGTTGTTTTTACTTTATTCGATAAACATTATCATAAAAGCATGTACATACTAAATTCATAATAATTTTTTGAAAAAATCATTGTACTATACAACATAATGAACAAATCCAACTGACTTTTTACAAAGCATTAAACATATATACAGTGACATCATTAAAATTGAATGACCATAAAAACAATGTACCAAAAGGCGGACATAGGGACTACCAGGCTGTTACTTCTTACTAGCAGCTTTGATCTTATTAGCCATGCACAGCCCAGATATTTTGCTACACCACAAACCAGGGTAAGGGAAGAGGTATCAGTTTTAAAAATGCGTAGGGCCACCCAGTAATTCTTAGAGCCAAGTTTTTTATAAACAGGTTTAAGCCATTTAGTTTTAGCTGTCTTGTAACTTGGACACGCGAAGAGGAAGTGGGCGGTAGACTCATTAGGGGCTACGCGTCCAGGACAAGAGGAAGATGGTGGATTACGCCACTTCCAAGCTGCTGTCATTTCATTTAGCGGAAGGGTCCCACTTCTCAAGTTCATGTAGAGTGCTCTGTCCCTTGGAATTTGGATAAAATCAAGATAGGGTTCAAGTTTTCGGACGGGTTTATGTTCCAAAAACCGCTCAGTGAGATTCCCCAAGTTGGCGTTGCGTATCTCATCTTCCTGCACCCACTTCCAATTTAGAGAAGTGTGGCTCAATGGTTAGAGCGGCAGACCCTGATGCAGTAGTCTGGCCAGGACCAGGGTTCAATTCCTGCCTCGGCAGGTCTCGGGCTCAATTTCCTCAAACCTGATAATTCTCGCCTCGTGCCTATTCTGATCACGAGCCCCACTCTGCACCTCTGGGCAATAGCTTGCTTAATCTCTACAACAACCCCAACAACGCTGAGGATGCCTGACTTCATCTTGGGGGTGCCCAGGAGTGGGCTCCTCACAGGGAAAGGCCAGGAAGGGTTCCTTGGCGGTATTCGTACAAGCGTCGAGATGCCTCCGGGTAGTCGTGCGCTATATAAGTGCGTAATTATCCTTATCCTTAATATGCACTTGATGATTTTTAATTTTTTTCGTAGAAAGAGGGAGGCAAATACCAATAGATTCCTTAAGCCAACAATGAGCGTTTTCTATGTCAGCCAAAGAGACCTGGTTAGCGTCAGGAGCATTTTTATTTAACCCTTTCGATGCTCATGACGAGCTCAGCTCGTCATGATGCACAGTTGAGCTGTGCTGATGACGAGCTGAGCTCGTCATAAATACAGCAATAAAGCAATTTCCAGCACAGGGGGGGAAAACGCCTAGCAGCCAAGGTGTTAAAGACTTATTGAGAACTTCAAGATTCACCTTCCCCCAGTTTCTGCCTTTATCTTTGCCACTTATGTCAGGCATGCTAAAGTTAGGCAAAACTTGCTTAAGACTTAAGCTAGTTAGATAGTGGTCTGACCACGTCACAGGAAAACCTAGGAAACAATTTATTTATTTTATTTATTTATTGCTATTTATAAAGCGCGGCATATACCCGTAGGCGTCTTGGCGCTGGTTGTTTGCAGAGGTCTAGCTAATATTAAAGTTATCTGAATTTACCCTGTAAAGTTATTGAGTAAACAGCCACGTTTTGAGTCTCCTGCGAAATTGGAGCAGCATTGGACAAGTTCTAATGTCCAACTGTAGAGTGTTCCACAGTTTTGGAAACAATCAATCTCTAAAGGATTGGAAAAAATAGGATCAAGTAAATGCACAGCTCGGTGGGTGGCACCAGAGTTATGGAGTTGAATATTCATAGCTGCTAAGTCTAAAACCAACGTAGAACCGATCCTTCAAGTAGGGTCATCAAGATGCAGATTTAAATCGCCCAAAATAGCAAAGTTGGCAGTATGCAAGAGGTAGGGGCAATCAGATCTGGAAGGGCAGCAGGCCACGGACCAGCCGGCCCAGGGGGACGATAAATCAAGGCCCCTGAAAGGGTAAACTGGGGATTTAGGGTCAATCTAAATAAGGCAGCTTCGCAACCAGTACAAACTAGATCTTCAAATTTGCAAGTAAAATGTTTTTTGTAAATAATCTCAATGCCACCTCCTAATTTCTCTTTCCTATCCTTCCTCATTATTATGTAGTTAGCAGGCAAAGCGGTGGCTATATCATGGCCAGAGCTATCATGTAGCTAGGTTTCTGTACGGAACATGGCATCCGGTTGCTCATGCAACAGTAGATCAAAAATATCCGCTTTGTGCTTAGCAAGCGAGCGACAGTTCATATTTAAAAAGTTAAACATCAAAGTACCTACATTATTGGCCATACTAGAAGGATTATTTAGTTTCTTAGGTATGGATAAAATAGGGTAGACAGCCATAGTACTTTCATTGTCCAAATTTAAGGCATACTGACAGCTAATGCAGCAAGAAGCGACGGATTCTGGATGGAATTTCAAACATTCGGGTAGTAGAGGGGGACGCAAGGCCAATGATTGATCACCTGAGTATTTAATAAGGGCTTTTCTAATTTGGGCAGAACTTCTAGCCCCTAGACCTGGCCAGGCGCGGACGGGCGCAGACGGGCTTGCCTTCGGTGCGCCATCGG